>NC_060127.1:185355861-187855861 GCF_021461395.2 Schistocerca americana
TGAAGTAGTGGCTTTACTTTTAAATTACATCTTTTTGATTTTCTTAAGCAGTAAAGGAAACAAAAGAAAAATTCCGAATAGGTATTAAAATCCACGGAGAAGAAATAAAAACTTTGAGGTTTGCCGATGACATTGTAATTCTGTCAGAGACAGCAAGGGACTTGGAAGAGCAGTTGAACGGAATGGACAGTGTCTTGAAAGGAGGATATAACATGAACATCAACAAAAGCAAAACGAGGATAATAGAATGTAGTCGAATTAAGTCGGGTGATGCTGAGGGAATTAGATTAGGAAATGAGACAGTTAAAGTAGTAAAGGAGTTTTGCTATTTGGGGAGGAAAATATCTGATGATGGTCGAAGTAGAGAGGATATCAAATGTAGACTGGCAATGGCAAGGAAAGTGTTTCTGAAGAAGAGAAATTTGTTAACATCGAGTATAGATTTAAATGTCAGGAAGTCGTTTCTGAAAGTATTTGTATGGAGTGTAGCCATGTATGGAAGTGAAACATGGTTGATAAATAGTTTGGATAAGAAGAGAATAGAAGCTTTCGAAATGTGGTGCTACAGAAGAATGCTGAAGATTAGATGGGTAGATCATATAACTAATGAGGAGGTACTGAATGGGATAGGGGAGAAGAGAAGTTTGTGGCACAACTTGTCAAGAAGAAGGGCTCGGGTGGTAGGACATGTCCTGAGGCATCAAGGGATCACCAGTTTAGTATTGGAGGGCAGCGTGGTGTGTAAAAATCGTAGAGGGAGACCAAGGGATGAATACACTAAGCAGATTCAGAAGGATGTAGGTTGCAGTAGGTACTGGGAGATGAAGAAGCTTGCAACAGGATAGAGTAGAATGGAGAGCTGCATCAAACCAGTCTCAGGACTGAAGACCACCACCACCACCACAACAAAAACAACAACAACAACAACTCAGTAAGATATATGAAAGGGAGGCATGCTGCTCATCGTACTCCACCTAACCCTAACACTGCATATAGGAGCGCTGACACAGGAGTCGCTTGTCTTTTCACTAACGCCGTGCAGCGCCGTATCAGAGTTCGTGCAGACGTTCCAGATTTCGCCTGAATCGCCGTATTCTCCTGACGTGGCACTCGCTGACTACTTCCTCTTTTCTCGAACGACGAAACCATGTGTAGTGCACATTTTCCGAACGTCGCGCATGCGAAATCTCTCGTGGCAACCAAACTGCGGATTTCTCCAACTGAAGCCTCAGCGAAGTCATCCATCGATGATAAAACTGTGTTGCACGGAAGGGGGATTTGTTTAGAAGAACTGAAACTATCAGAAGCTTTCTTACCGCAGCTCTGTTTTTTTCCGAGGTGATAACCGAAACTTTCGAACTACCTCCTCGAAACGATCGCTGGCTTAGACTTACACCGGAGCGAATGAGAGTGAATGCAACCGAATGAGCGTTTGCAGCTATCCGCCAGTATTCACCACCGTTCGCTTGCATCTGCGACGAACGAGCGTTTACACGGGAGAGACGGTAGAGAACGTGAGGGAACCTGCAAAATTAGATCTACACATAAATCTGCATGGATACTCTGCAAATCACATTTAAGTGCCTGGCAGAGGGTTCATCGAACCACCTTCACAATTCTCCATTATTCCAGTCTCGTATAGCGCACGAAAAGAATGAACACCTATATCTATCCGTGCGAGCTCTGATTTCCCTTATTTTATCATGGTGATCGTTTCTCCCTGAGTAGGTCGGCGTCAAAAAAATATTTTCGCATTCGGAAGAAAAAGTTGGTAATCGGAATTTCGTGAGAAGATTCCGCCGCAACGAAAAACGCCCTTGTTCTAATTATGTCCGCCCCATATCATGTGCCATTTCAGTGACACATTCTGTCCCAGTGACACACTGTGTTCCATATTTCGCGATAATACAAAACGTCTTGCCCTTCTTTGAAATTTTTGCATATACTCCGTCAATCTTACCTGGTCAAGATCCCACACCGCGCGGCAGTATTCTAAAAGAGGACGGACAAGCATAGTGTAGGCAGTCTCCTTAGTAGGTCTGTTATGCCTCTAGCGCTCTCCGTATCTGCAGACGTGAGTATCCACTTTCCAGAAACAATGTTTGGAGGTGTTCCACTTCCGTTTCCAGGTTATCAGCGTCAGAGATGGGGACGATGTACCGAAGTCTTCAGAACGCCGACTGTTTTTGCCGGGTGGCACCAATTTCAATACGTAGTGCAATACATTTTTGTTGAAAGCAGGTTGGTTTCTTTCAGGATTTAAATACGAAACTAATCCCAAAAGTAAGGTCTCCTATTTTTTTGTAAGTACATAGACCTGTTTATTTCTGCAGTGGTTCACTTTACGGCTTGAACATTTAGCTATTTTTCGACGTAATCACCATTTCTGTCGATGCATTTTTGTAGACGCTGTGACAGTTTTTGTATGCGCATGTCATACCTGCTGGCCGCCATGCTGTTCAGAAAGTTATGAACCTCTTCTTTCACCTCATCGTCGGAGCAGAATCGCTTTCTGGCCAAATGTTCTTTTAACCTAGGGAACATGTGATAGTCACTGGGCGCCAAAGTCAGGACTATAGGGTGGGTGGGTCATTATGTTCCACTGAATCTGCTGCAGGAGAGCAACCGTTTGGCGAGCGATGTGTGGGCGAGTGTTGTCATGGAGAACGTGTACGCCCTTGGTCAACATTCCTCTTCTCCGGTTCTGAATTGCCCGTTTGAGTTTTTTCAGAATCTCACAGTACCTGTCAGCGTTAATTCTGGTCCCAGTGGGCACAAAGTCGACGAACTATACCCCTTTCCGATCCCAAAAATCGGTTGTTATGACTTTACCGACAGACTGTGTTTGTTTGAATTTCCGCAGCTTTGGTAAATAAGGATGCCGCCACTGGCGTGATTGTTGTTTGGTCTCAGGCGTAAAGTGGTATGCCCAGATTTCGTCACCCGTGACAATTGAGTCCAGAAAGTTGTCCTGTTCGGCTTCAACGCGGTGAAGAAATGCGCGGGAAGCACCAACTCGTTGCCGCATGTGGTCCTCAGCCAGCATGCGTGGCACGCATCTTGTGCACACCTTCCGGTAGTTCAATGTTGCCATTAAAATTCTGTGAGCGGTGCTTCGGGAAACCTCAGGAACCAACGTGCAGAGATCATCCAGAGTTATCCGCCGATCTTCACGCATGCTTTGCTCAACCTTCAACACTGTCTCCTCAGAAACTGACGGCCTCCCGCTCCCTTATTCGTCGAGAATTTCGGGGCGACCGCCGGCCGGTGTGGCCGAGCGGTTCTAGGCGCCTCACTCTAGAACCGCGCGAACGCTACGGTCGCTGGGTCGAATCCTGCCTCGGGCATGGATGTGTGTGATGTCCTTCGGTTAGTTAGGTTCAAGTATTTCTAAGTTCTAGGGGACTCATGACCTCAGATGTTAAGCAGCATAGTGCTCAGAGCCATCCGACCATCTGCAAACTCTCTACACCACTTACGAACATTTTTGACATCCATGCAGGACTCACCATACACTTTCGTCAATTGGCGATGGATTTCAATCGGCGCAGTGCCCTTTGCGTTCAAAAACCGAATAACTGCGCGCAATTCGCACTTGGCGGTAACATCCAACGGGAGCTCCATTCTCAATGGCTGCCAAGCCAAGACTGAGCGCCTCAGCGCGGCGCGCGCGTGTTTACACACAGCGCGTGAAGCACTCTTCACAACAGTGTGACCAACTGCCACACAAACAGAGTTCTGTACTCATAAAAAAATAGGAGACCTTACTTTTGGGATTACCCTAGTACACCACGGTATTCCCCACTCTTTTGGCTACCAAACGCTGTTTTTCCAACATAATCTCTGTTCAATGCCACGCGACCTTACTGGAAGGGCCCAATATGCCCACATGGTACCACTCTACTGGTCGACGCGCGCAGCCAACGTCCTGCTGCACCAATAACCTTCCAATCATCCACGGACTGCTTCCCAACGAGTGCATCCATCATTGGGCCAACCAGACGGAAGTCGGAAAGTGCGAGATCCGGGATGGAGGGTCCACGAGGGAAAACAGTCCAATGAGGGTTTGTAAGCTCCTCTCCAGTGCGCAGGTTTCTATGCGGCACTGCGGTGTCATGTAGAAGGGGAAATTAGTTTGACTTTTTGTGGCGACAGAAACACTTAAGCCGTTTCTTCAATTTCCTGAGGGTGGCACAAAACGCTTCAGAATTGCACAATGATCGTCGGAAAAGAGATGGTGTGGCGCAACTCCATGGACTGCCGTTTTGTTTCCGGTTCGAAGTTATGACCCCGTGTTTCATCGCCTGTGACGCTGCTCGACAAAACAAAAATGGCACGCTCAACCTTGTAACGCGCGAAGCAGTTGCGTACAGATGGTTCCTCGTTGCTCATTCCAGACAGACGGTTCTTCATTGCCACTTAAAGTTTTCTGTCATTCGGCGAGGAATCCACGGGGCACACACCTTTGAGGTTGTTTGGTTGTTTGGGGAAGGTGACCAGAGAGCGTGGTCATCGCTCTCATCGGATTAGGGAAGGATGGGGAAGGAAGTCGGCCGTGCCCTTTCAGAGGAACCATCCCGGCATTTGCCTGGAGTGATTTAGGGAAATCACGGAAAACCTAAATCAGGATGGCCGGACGCGGGATTGAACCGTCGTCCTCCCGAATGCGAGTCAAACCTTTGAGAACCCCCGAATTGTGAACGAGTGTTTCAGCACTACCGACAGAGACGCCCAGTTGTGCGGTGAGGTTTTTGGCTGTGATGCGTCAGTCACATCCGGTGAGAGTGTCCGCACGTCCCAACACTGCATAGCGGCCACAGCCATGTGCGCGCCGCCGGCGCACGAGAGATCGACAAGTTTGCGCGACATTGTTGCGCGCCTCGTTCAACGAGTCACCGTGCTTTTGTTCACTGCCAATTCTCCGTACACGTTCTGCGAGGACCTAGGAATACCTGCGAAGCTTTGATATCCCGCCAAAACAAACTCAATGACAGCTCTTTGCTGGGAACGTACCTCCGTTAGGCCGGTATTACACTATCAAATTTCTTTGTCAAAGATGTGATCAAATATTCCGTCAAATATATTTGAGAAAGATGTTTGATGTGGCGCTAAAAAGGGGTATTACACTGCCATCATATTTTTCGTCGAAGTTCAAGATAGCTGACAACAAGAACTTGTTATTAACCGCAGCAGTTGCACGTACCACAATTGCTGTGTGCACATGCGGAATAGAAGCGGGGGGAAGAAAGAAAACGTACCTGGGTGAAGCCGTGGGTTTTACGAAGAGATGATAAAGCATTCAACAAAACTTCTTATGTGAGCTCATAGCGGAGGACGTCAAGTCGTGCGTAAATTACTCAAGAATGGATGAGCATACATTTCAGTAAGTGCTCAGTGAAGTGTATCCTCATATCACAAAGCTCACTGTAACGATCCGATTCCTTGCTACGGGAGAGGGTTGGGTTAGGTAAGGTAAGGTCAGGTCTCCAATCTTCTTAATCTATTTTTGTATTCAGGGTGCCTCATGCTGTAAAGCGCCTCATCAGCTTCATACATCTCTATTAATTTTGTAGTTGTCGGCACACACACCAATTGTATTTACTGGCAATATTTATAAAAACACCACAGAATACAGAACGCTGCAGCGATGCTACCGCTCCAAGTGGTAACATGTCACATTGCTGTGAACAGAAGACAAGCGGTTTCTTTGATCAAATATACAGCAAGGCCCTAGATTTGATCAAATATTGGACGACATTTGACAAAGTTCCCCATTACACAATCAAACTTGTTTGACAAAGAAATTTGATAGTGTAATACCGGCATTATAGACGCCAGTTTGAAGACTACGTACAGCGCTGCCACCTATCGGAGCTTCGTGAAACCATAGGGGCTGATGCTGGAATGTTCCACGGTGTGTCACAACAAATTCCGCATTTTTCCAGCCGAAATTGCCGAAAAAAGTATTGCATTAATTATTGCATGCCACTCGCACCTGCCTATAAATGAGTGTGTGATTTGTGCTTTTACCAGTTGGGGGGATATGTCTTAGGGAGTTAGTATAATTATATATGTCACTAGCTTGGACCGTGGCGTTACCCATGGTTAAACAGTTATTTATAAATAGATGTTAATGCCGAAACTCACTATTCACTTGCCGGCCGGAGTGGCCGTGCGTTTCTGGGCGCTACAGTCTGGAGCCGAGCGACCGCTACGGTCGCAGGTTCGAATCCTGCCTCGGGCATGGATGTGTGTGATGCCCTTAGGTTAGTTAGGTTTATTTAGTTCTAAGTTCTAGGCGACTGATGACCTCAGAAGTTAAGTCGCATAGTGCTCAGAGCCATTTGAACCACTATTCACGCGTATGCACTATCAGAAAATCCATCCCTTGATATTACCTTTAAAAGTACATTATAGGTAAAGCTTATTTACAAAATCACCTACATACAGGTACACGAGGGGAATTCAAAAAGTAAAGGCACATATGTGAAAAGCGGTACTTATTCTGATAATAGAAAACTGAAACAAGCGTTATTTTTCTACGTAACCTCCCTGGACTTCAATGCAGTTTTCCCGACGTTTTACGAGTTTTTTTTATTTCATCATAAAATGCGTTTTCCGGTTGCATCTGTAACCAACTTTGCACCGCAGCAATGTTGTCTTCATCACTTTCAAATCTTCTTCCCTGTAGTGCTTCCGTTAAGGGTCCAAACATGTGAAAACCGGGCCGGCCAACGCCCTTTGTCAGGGCTCGGGGTGGGAACTTCAGCCCCCAGCTCACCCAACTCGGCGGCACGACTGCTGCGGAATGACTGCCACACTACTTCCCTCGCAAGCTCGCAAGTAAACGGACGACGCACCTTAGACGAAAGCGACAATGACAACATGAGAATGATGATTTAGTTGTAAATGTTTTGAAATGCTTAACTACTACATAACACTTTTTTCAAAATTATTAAGCGAACATATTAATAGTATTAACAATAAGACTGTATTAAAAACTTTCAGTGTTCGGCTCCACAAATTTAAATTATATGTAAAGTTTTACTCCAGTGCGTGGGAAATAAACATCCCAGGTTGGGGTGCATAAACTAAAACCAGAGGACGGGATGGTCTGATGCAGAGGGGGGGGAAATCCCCCCATCCCCCCCTGCAAATCGCACACTGCTATAAATACACGTCTCTAAGTGTGGGCTTTCCAAATACCGAATCTCCATCGCTCTTACGGCGCACTAAGGCGCCTACAAACCGTGGTAACATGAGCTTCCGACTGTATGAACCATGTGGCGAAATTATATAAATACGATCAACATATAGCCAAAAGTAAATGGCTGGATAATTTATATGAACTGCCAAGAATGTCTACAGATCTCCTAAAGAAACAAGCATAATTTTCTTAATGTTACAGGCCACTGACGATGATGCTGCACATGAATAGGCGAAACTTGTTTGGTTCGAAACGAAGTATTCAGTTGCAAAAGACATACTCACTCTTACGTACGTGATAAACGTAAGCGCAGTGTGTGTTACGTACAGCAGAGCTTCGTCATAACCACGAGGAATGCGGAGCCTCGGTGTCTGGCGGCGGCGGCGGGCAGCTGTGGGGACGGAACGCGGGCGGCAACGCAGTCTCGCTCGCACACAACACAGCCGAGCAGAACGCCCGGCGCTTCGGTACTTTTCCTATCGGCGCGCAACGCGCATGCGCATGCCGGCTGCCGAGCACGTGGCCCTGGCGAGCTCCCAGCTCGGCTAATAGAGACTGCCGCCGTGTTGTCACACACAACCGTCTACGCCGGCGTGCAACACGGACAGCATGTACCAATGTGGCTCACTGTTTCACTGCTCCAGAGAGAGAGAGAGAGAGAGAGAGAGAGAGAGAGAGAGATATATACAGGGTGGTCCATTGATCGTGACCGGGCCAAATATCTCACGAAATAAGCGTCAAACGAGAAAACTACAAAAAACGAAACTCGTCTAGCTAGAAGGGGGAAACCAGATGGCGCTATGGTTGGCCCGCTGCGTTTTTTTAAATAGGAACCCCCATTTTTTATTACATATTCGTGTAGTACGTAAACAAATATGAATGGTTTAGTCGGGCAACTTTTTTCGCTTTGTGATAGATGGCGCTGTAAACGTACAGGGTTATTACAAATGATTGAAGCGATTTCACAGCTCTACAATAACTTTATTATTTGAGATATTTTCACAATGCTTTGCACACACATACAAAAACTCAAGAAGTTTTTTTAAGCATTCACAAATATTCGATATGTGCCCCTTTATTGATTCGGCAGACATCAAGCCGATAATCAAGTTCCTCCCACACTCGGCGCAGCATGTCCCCATCAATGAGTTCGAAAGCATCGTTGATGCGAGCTCGCAGTTCCGGCACGTTTCTTGGTAGAGGAGGTTTAAACACTGAATCTTTCACATAACCCCACAGAAAGAAATCGCATGGGGTTAAGTCGGGAGAGCGTGGAGGCCATGACCTGAATTGTTGATCATGATCTCCACCACGACCGATCCATCGGTTTTCCAATCTCCTGTTTAAGAAATGCCGAACATCGTGATGGAAGTGCGGTGGAGCACCATCCTGTTGAAAGATGAAAATAGCCCCCTGCTTGCTTTATTCGTCGACTTCCGCCGGCTACGCGTGAAACTTGCCCGCATGCGTTCAACCGTTTCTTCGCTCACTGCAGGCCGACCCGTTGATTTCCCCTTACAGAGGCATCCAGAAGCTTTAAACTGCGCATACCATCGCCGAATGGAGTTAGCAGTTGGTGGATCTTTGTTGAACTTCGTCCTGAAGTGTCGTTGCACTGTTATGACTGACTGATGTGAGTGCATTTCAAGCACGACATACGCTTTCTCGGCTCCTCTCGAGCGCTCTGGCGGCAGAAACCTGAAGTGCGGCTTCAGCCGAACAAAACTTTATGAGTTTTTCTACGTATCTGTAGTGTGTCGTGACCATATGTCAATGAATGGAGCTACAGTGAATTTATGAAATCGCTTCAATCATTTGTAATAGCCCTGTATAAGTACGTGGTATCACGGTAACATTCCGCCAGTGCGGACGGTACTTGCTTCGTGATACAGTACCCGTGTTAAAATGGCCCGTTTAGCAATTGCGGAAAAGGTCGATGTCGTGTTGACGTATGGCTATTGTGATCAAAATGCGCAACGGGCGTGTGCTATGAATGCTGCTCGGTATCCTGGACGACATCATCCAAGTTTCCGGACCGTTCGCCGGATAGTTGCGTTATTTAAGGAAACAGGAAGTGTTCAGCCACATGTGAAACGTCGAACACGACCTGAAACAAATGATGATGCCCAAGTAGCTGTTTTAGCTGCTGTCGCGGCTAATCCGCACATCAGTAGCAGACAAATTGCGCGAACATCGGGAATCTCAAAAACGTCGGTGTTGAGAACGCTACATCAACATTGATTGCACCCGAACCATATTTCTATGCACCAGGAATTGCATGGTGACGACTTTGAACGTCGTGTACAGTTCTGCCACTGGGCACAAGAGAAATTACGGGACAACCGCAGATTTTTTGCACGCGTTCTATTTAGCGACGAAGCGCCATTCTCCAACAGCAGTAATGTAAACCGGCATTATATGCACTGTTGGGCAATGGAAAATCCATGATGGCTGCGACAAGTGGAACATCAGCGACCTTGGCGGGTTAATATATGGTGCGGCATTATGGGAGGAAGGATAATTGGCCCCCATTTTATCGATGGGAATGTAAATGGTGCAATGTAAGCTGATTTCTTACGTAATGTTCTACCGATGTTTCGCTGCATGACAGAATGGCGATGTACTTCCAACATGATGGATGTCCGGCACATAGCTCGCGTGCGGTTGAAGCGGTATTGAATAGCATATTTCATGACAGGTGGATTGATCGTCGAAGCACCATACCATGGCCCGCACGTTCACCGGATCTGACGCCCCCGGATTTCTTTCTGTGGGGAAAGTTGAAGGATATTTGCTATCGCGATCCACCGACAACGCCTGACAACATGCGTCAGCGCATTGTCAATGCATGTGCGAACATTACGGAAGGCAAACTACTCGCTGTTGGGAGGAATGCCGTTACACGTATTGCCAAATGCATTGAGCTTGACGGGCATAATTTTGAGTATTTATTGCATTAATGTGGTATTTACAGGTAATCACGCTGTAACAGCATGCGTTCTCAGAAATTGTAAGTTCACAAAGGCGCATGCATCACATTGGAACAACCGAGATAAAATGTTCAAACGAAGCTACGTTCTGTATTTTTAATGTAAAAAACCTACCTGCTACGAACTGTTCGTTGCAAGGCGACACTGAATACGCTGAAAGCCCGAATTTCCAGGGTAAGGCCAGAGCAAAAGACTATCTCTCACCTGAAACATGATACCGTCATGCCGCGCAACAGTTATGTGACCACGCAACTCATTGCAAAACTCCCCGTACGGCAAGCGGCGCTGTAATACTTCCTTCGTCTTCGGAATCAAATCGAAGTGACAAGGAGTTAAGTCCGCGGAGTGTGGTGGATGGCACAGTACTTCCCAGTCCCATCGACCGAACAGAGCAGCCACAGGTTGCGCTGTATGCGCCCGCGCATTGTCGTGCAAAATGATGTGTGGGTTGCGCAGAAAGTGTTCCAGCTTCTTTCGCGAAGCTGGTCGCAGGCGATGCTCCAAACACGAACAGTAATACTGTGCACTGACGGTGGCATTCGTTTCAGAACTGTTGCAGAGATTCGACAGGGAGTAGACCGCTCCCTTTCGCACCATCAACAGAACAGGCTCTGCTAACGGTGTACTACGCCTTCCACATCGCTCGCAACGGGTTCAACACAACGCTGGTGACTACTTTGAGGGACAGTAACAAGCGCAAACGTGTAGCTCTTTTTGTATCGGTTGTTAATAAATACTTGCCACTATTGAAGTTCCAACCCTCGTGTATTAAGCGCAGTCTAGCTGTGACTGGAATCACTGCCAGATTTTCTGATAACTTGTTATTACAAAAACACAGACCTCTCAGTAATGCGTGATTTGCAAAAGTTATGTTATTTTTTGCCCACGTCTAGTAGCGTTGCTAAATTAGTGGATTTTCGTCTAAAACTGGTGGTTTCTACTCTCCTTTTAGTGGCGAAATATTGCTTCTAGTGGCTGGCGGATTTTGTAGTGGTTTAAAAGAATTCAGTTTCAGTTACTGAAAATGAGATCTCTCAAACACTAAGTACATGTTTCGAAATATGTTATCTCTACTTTATTTGCTTTCAGGAGTACTTAACTTTTCGAGCGAAAACAACACTGATGCATTACAATGTGACATCGAACGAACCATCACACTCGATAGACCACATCTAGAATGAACAGTATCTAGTAGCACCAAGTTACAGTGCATTTCGCGAGCGAAGGTGGCTTGCGCAGCTGCAGGGAGTGCAACAACCGGTTTCACTTATTTCATTGTCGCTTCGAACAACCACCGAGCTCTTGTCGGCTCACGCAGGGTGCGTCACGTCCGAAGCGCAGAAAAAGCAACTTTGAAACTTCCTGGCAGATTAAAACTGTGTGCCCCATCGAGACTCGAACTCGGGACCTTTGCCTTTCGCGGGCAAGTGCTCTACCATCTGAGCTACCGAAGCACGACTCACGCCCGGTACTCACAGCTTTACTTCTGCCAGTGCTTCGGTAGCTCAGATGGTAGAGCACTTGCCCGCGAAAGGCAAAGGTCCCGAGTTCGAGTCTCGGTCGGGCACACAGTTTTAATCTGCCAGGAAGTTTCATATCAGCGCACACTCCGGCTGCAGAGTGAAAAACTCATTCTTAAGTGCACTTCAGTTATAAAAAACGTGCCGCATTTCACAGACGTTCTAAAACAAGATTGCAAAGATCAACCATTTAGCTTAGTAACTGATGAATCCGATGATACTGCTGTACATAAATACTGGGGGCTGATTATAATTTATTACAGAAAATCTTTTAACTGCTATATTAAGAATACGCTGTGGTTTGAGATTGGAAGGAAAACGCTGCAATGATCAAGAAATTCCAACAAAAGTTGCAAGAGAAATAGGTACTAACGAATCGTATCAATCTGAAACCGACAATGATGATAATGCAGACAGAAATGATTCATCTGAAGAAGACCAATTCATTTAAATAATTAGCTGTTATTCTTGAACTTTTTGTTTGTTCGTTCAATGATTGTGCATATTTTATTACTTAATAATAAAGGAAACTACTTACTAATATAATTTTTTTTTTTAATTTAGCGAGAGTAGGGTTATTTTTGTTAGTGGTTTTTGCACTCCAAACTGGTGGGGAGCTCACTTTAACTGTTGGCAACAATGACATCTAGTATGCAGCGCTAGTTCTCCGCTTATCGCGACAACGATTTGACTTTCTTCTTTATTCATATATTTTTTGACAACGGCCATTAAAGACCACTATGAACTATATTGTGAGGTCTGCAACTGTTAATTAAAATGAAAAAAGGATGTCACAAAGTATTAATTTATTCACTAACGTTTGCTCCCTGCATTTACCACTATTACCTTCAGAATTTCGAAGAGTGTATTCCAGACAAGACTGGCAAAAGCTTTACATTTGAGGGGTGATCAAAAAGTGTCCGGTTGAGGACGATGCTGCATTGTATATGCAACGTAGCGAAACTCCGATGCGGGTATATAAGCACCTACATGTAGGCAAGGAATTAATGTGGCGTTCGTATCTTCCTGACGGCGTGCGGTAAATGCGGAAACATGAACCATGGCGACGTCATCACGAAATGTATGCAAACAGGAGCATCGTGCTGTAATTCTTTTCTTGACTGCCGAAGGACAAACAACGGTAGACATCCATTGGAGAATGAAGAATGTATGAGGGACAGCATGTCTATCGAACACCCCATCGTTGTGGATTCATGCTGCTTCGTGCTAACGCACGTCTCCCTATCCCAAATGTCGTAACGCAGAACTTCCGCCAATTCACGAAATGCGATTATCACGCCTTCGGCCCCATAAGAAAGACCTTGAAAAGTCGACGATTCTTGTCGGACGAGGACGTGCTGCAGGCAGTTACGAACTTGGAACTTCCTGGCAGATTAAAACTGAGTGCCGGACCGAGACTCGACCTTGGGCCCTTTGCCTTTCCCGGGCAAGTTTAGAAGTGCGGCACTCAGTTTTAATCTGCCAGGAAGTTTCACATCAGCGCACACTCCGCTGCAGAGTGGAAATCTCATTCGAGTTACGAACTTATTGACACACCAGGACACGGTGTTTCATTAAACGGGTATCTTCAGTGTGGTGCATCGGTGGCATAATTGCCTCAGTGCTGACAGCATTCTATCTAATTGGCATACCGATTCTGGACTGTACGGCCTTCGAATGGGACTTTTCGATCGCTTCTTATAATACTAGGAATCCTATAAACATAGATTTGGTCATAAATCAGGGGAGTCTGCATTTCCCACGGAAGTCGCTGTGAACACTGCGGCGGCGTCTTTTACCGATGCTCCTGGCTACTGTTATGCATCGGCCTGCGCGCTGCTGTTATCTCCGACCAGATTAAACGCGCCTATCTGTTACACATTCCGATCCGTGGGACCCCTCGACCTACGCGACACGTTGGCTACCTACCGGAGCGAGAAACGAGCAGGCACACCAGTTGTGGACAGCGGCTTAAAGAGTAGGCTGCAGATGTAGACGCGGCAAGGGCGTATACTCGACAGTCACCAGATGTCCAGAGCCGTGTATTATCCACGCCTATATTTTATTCACAATAATCTTCACGACAGCATTTTGAGTGGAATGTGAATGAACATTCTCGTGATATTAATAAAAATGACTTCATCGTTAATAAAATAATAAATAATTATTGTCAATGATATAATTTAAAATTTTGTAGCCAGCCTTTGTGGCCGAGCGGTTCTAGGCGCTTCAGTCTGGAACCGCACGACCGCAACGGTCGCAGGTTCGAATCCTGCCTCGGGCATGGATGTGTGTGATGTCCTTAGGTTAGTTAGGTTTAAGTAGTTCTAAGTTCTAGGGGACTGATGACCTCACATGTTTAGTCCCATAGTACTCTGAACCATTTGAACCAATATTTTGTAGAAAGTTATATCTCAGACAATAGCCATGGATAATGGTAATGAAAATCTCCATCTTTTGTTATCTACGAGGATTGGAACTTTAATAGTGGCAACTATTTATTTACAGCTCGTACAAAATAGATACGTGTTTGAAAGATTTACTGACCTTGAAATTAGTCACCAGCACTGTGTATATAACACGTTGCCAGCGACGTGGAAGTCGTAAGATACTCTTAGCAGCGCCAGTTGCGTTGACAATTCGAGACGCGCCGTCTATTGCCCGACGAATTCGTAGCAGTTCTGAAGCGAATGCCGTGAAGAGTTTCCTTCAGTTTAGAAATCGAGTTGAACTCACGAGGGCTTAAGTCAGGGGATTGCGTAGGTGGTATAACACTTAGCAGCCGCATCAGTCAAACAAATCAGTAACAGCCTGCACTGCCTCTAAGCTGGCCGCAGGTTGCGTTCCAAAAATGATCAGCTTAGAGACAGAAGTGATGACACTTTCTGCAGGACCTGACCATCGTTTTGCAGGACAATGCTCAAGCACGTACAGTGCAAGCTGTTACTGATTTGTTAGTGATGGGTCTGCAAAGTGCTATACCACCTACTGCACTGCCCTGACTTGGGAGGGTTGGAGGGATTAGATAGTGGTACCGAAAGTACCCCCCGCCACACACCATTAGATGGCTTGCGGAGTATGATGTAGACGTATATGAAACAATGGAATAATCGGGAGGGGGAGAAGAAGTGGGATGCCGGGAGTCTCCCGCCTAAATCGGGAGAGTTGGGAGGCATCCGAACAACATGGAGGATAGGCTGCGATCATGTTTAGCTCTCTTCTTGGTTACTCCTACCCTTTCATGTTCTGCAGCTCTTGTGACTGCAGTTTGGTAATGCATGGAAGTTGAGGAGCGGCGGTAAAACTTGTAAAGACAGACCAAGGACTGACTAGGTAAGCAGATTGAGGGGAACGTTGGTTTGGAGTAGCTGTGCTACACGAAAAGAGGACCAAGGTGTGCTGCTTCAGAGCTGTCCTCGGACTGGAGAATGCAACAACAGCTGTCCCCATTTTCTGGAAGTGAACCACTTTGTCTGAATCTCGCCAGCACTGCAACGGGGTCTCGCACTTACATCATGAACAATTCGCTGCAACTGGTAAGCAGTTGTTGTTGTTGGTTCGCGTTTTGTGCTACGCTTTTCGTAACGTTCCTTTAGTGGGATGGGAACAGTGGAAGCTTGGCACGAGGGGAAGGTGCGAGTGTTGCCTGCGTCGTGGCAAGTCCATCTCAGCCTGTTGTGAATAGCGCCTCGTCGGCGGCGACTGCTTGGCTTTTCACGTGCGGAGAGATAGCTGTTTGCTGAAATCGATTTGCCGCTTCTCACGGTTGAACTTCTAATCTGCTCGCTGTTAAGTGGCTCCGAGTTGGAAGCACAGCCGGCATAGCAGTTGTGTTTTAGCGCTGCCGTAACTGCGACTGTGTTCTGGGCGCTACAGTCTGGAGCCGAGCGACCGCTACGGTCGCAGGTTGGAATCCTGCCTCGGGCATGGATGCGTGTGATGTCCTTAGGTTAGTTAGGTTTAACTAGTTCTAAGTTCTAGGGGACTGATGACCTCAGAAGGTAAGTCGCATAGTGCTCAGAGCCATTTGAACCATTTGAACTGCGACTGTCACGAGATGAGGTGCTCACTCTGCTCGTAACGTCGCAAGGCGCAACAACACACGCTCCTGTACTCGCCGCAGGACTACACCAGCGGTTAGCGGCCACGTACACACAGCTGATACACTAAGACCAGAGGGTCCCACTCAAATGACGCGACAATAGCACCAGATTTCGCCGTACACGTGCTTTTATTTCAATAATTCTAACCAAACAGTTTGTTTTCTCAGAGCTAGTTGACCTCCACAGAAGGTACTGGGTTGGCCCTTAAGTCCTGGCCTTTCTCTTTCCTTTTCGTGAAACTTTTCCCTGAAAAATAAAATGTTTTGCGAATGCTTTTTAGGTTATTGGATAGAGAATGTCACCGCCGGCCGAAGTGACCGTGCGGTTAAAGGCGATACAGTCTGGAACCGCAAGACCGCTACGGTCGCAGGTTCGAATCCTGCCTCGGGCATGGATGTGTGTGATGTCCTTAGGTTAGTTAGATTTAAGTAATTCTAAGTTCTAGGGGACTGATGACCTCAGACGTTAAGTCCCATAGTGCTCAGAGCCATTTGAACCATTTTGAGCCAAGAGTATCACGAGCTGCGACGTAGTCGCGCATACGGACAATGATCCAAAACTGTCAAATGTTTTTTATTGCAGTCTTTGATCACAATATCAATTCTTTTGACGATGACCGGTTTCAGTTCGTGATGACCATCCTCAGATCAACAACATAGAAATATATACACCCAGTGAGCAGCGAGTGTGTCTTTCAACACAATACAGCAACGAGTAACACAATATACTATCATACAACCAGGGAAATGTACAGATAAAATACAGTAAAACGTACCTTTTCTACGCCATGTCCTCAAGTGATAAGGCCATAATGGCAACGTCAAAACACATAAATATAGTCAGCACAGCAACGTCACATAGGTCTAAAATAACGTGTAGAGTAGGCCACATCGTCCACACAGTCGTTATTGCTACTGGCTACTGAAGTACAGTAGCTACCAGAAATCTGTTTGCCTACATCTTACCTAGATGTCGCTACTGTGGGCTTAGATGTAGTCATCATTTACGCAAAAACCATAATCTGATAAAAACACATTAGGTGAAATACATGTAGCAGACTTTTAAATATTGATAGCTATTATAGAAACCAATTGTGATGCAGTATTGTGTTGAAAGACACACTGCTTACTAGGTGCATATATTTGTATATTGTATATCTGAGGATGGTCACCACGGACTGAAATCGGTCATCGTCAAAGGAACTGATATTGTGATCAAAGACTGGAATAAAAAACACTCGATAGAGAGTTGTGTAGTCTACAAGACAGTGTGTCTGGAATTTTTTATGTAGACAATTTCTGTTCTTTTCAGGTCATTAAATCGGAGTCTCAAGAGCAGAAGAGCATTTTCGACAACTTCTGCTTTTGCGTTTACTTTAGGTGCCAAAGCCGCGGAAGTTACTCGAGAAATTTATGGAGTGTATGGGGAAGAAACGATGCGTCTCAAGACGGCCCAAAATTGGTTCAAGCGAATCAGTTTTGGGTTAAGCGAATTAAAGACGGCAATTTCGATCTCAAAAATACGCATGGTCCACCAAACCCTTACTTGACCGGAACCAAACAGGCGATGCGGGACTCTCATGTCAAACTAATGCAACGACTCGACAACGCTATCCAGGAAAAACGATCTGCAAAGTAAATTCTCCAGACCTGACGCCTTCGGATTTTCATCAACTCCGATCCCTCTCGAATGGATTGCATGGCGTTTCGCTCAGTGGTGTGGAACTGAAAGCTTGGATGGACGATTTCTGCTAGTGGAAACGAGGCGATTTCTACGGTCAGGGCAAGGCAAAGCGTCTAGGGCGTTGGTAAGAACTCGTGCAGCACAGTGGAGAATACACTATTGACTGATTTATTATTTTTGTGGAAACTTAAATTTTAAAGAAAACGTCATAGCTTATGGTTCATCCTAATATCACTACTGCGTGAGGTCGATGTGAGACAGGTGCGTTCTGGGGAAACACACTACGTTTGCCCATGGCGTCTTCTAGACAGTGGAGAAATAAAAGTGGGCAGGAAAGTATGAAGAGACATTAAAAAGTTTCCGTTTCGTGTCGCTGCGCCGGCCGGAGTGGCCGAGCGGTTCTAGATGCTTCAGTCAGGAACCGCACGACCGCTACGGTCGCAGATTCGAATCCTGCTTCGGGCATGGATGTTTGTGATGTCCTTAGGTTAGTTAGGTTTAAGGGGCTCCAGAAAGGCTCAAAATCATGAAAAGTTCAATTTTTACTTTTTTGCGTTTTCTAAATCTGCAGACTATTACCTTTTAATAGATATATAATATATTCAATTCCGAAGACTACAACTATTTTAAAAATTTTTTTGAAATGTGTTCTACATGGGCGTGACCCACTGTGGCGCTGTTAAACTGCTGTCAAATGGTGTTATTATTAACGTCCGTGTTCATCAGGTACATTTTAGTGATGTGAGATAAAGTATGTGTTGTGGCTAACCTGTGATGGTTCAATATATATCGCTGGTGTGATTGTCGATTGTTTCATGTTTATTTACTCTGTCGTTATCTCGAAAATATTCGTAATTAATTCTGTTTCTTGAGTCTCTGTTTTGTTGAAGTATAATAATGAGTAAAAGTAAAGTTATTAGAAATCCTCTGAAGGCTTTTAAGAAAAGGAGAAATGTTGGAAAGCCAAAGGTATGTGTTATTACTGTAAACAATAAAGACGATAACCAAGTGAGTGAACCTAATCTCTCAAGTACACCTGCCCATAGCAGTCAAAGTGGGAAAGAAAATACTTCACAGAAGAAGCTTGGTTCAATGAGTGAAAACTATGAATGTTTTATGGGCGAATCGGATGTGAATGAAATATTTGATATGTCGGTTCTCAAAGGAATTTTTTCAAACTGTGTAAGATGTATTCATTGTAGTGAAGTTGGTCTGGAACTCTCCATAATAAAGCACGTAGGACTTGCTAGTGAAATACAACTGAAATGTGAAAAGTGTTCATACATGACCACCTTTTGGAACAGTGTTGCAGTAACTGCAACTGAAGAAAATGGTAGCAAAATCTACGAACACAACAACGAGCGATGCTTGCTTTAGACAAGGAACGCCTTCGGGCTGCAGACAGGGCTGTAAAGAGTCTAGAAATACAAGCAAGGGTAAACAGGAGGAGGAACAAGAGGAAGCTGGAGGAGGAGTTTGCAGAGGATGAAGATAATCCATCCTATGGACCTGGAATGCACTAAAAAGTTAATCCAATCTTTGTCGCTCGATTCCCAAAACTTTTATTTTCTCATACTAATTACACGTTTTCTAAGGATCTTCCAAACATATTTGTTTCAAACTTTCAGTAAATGTTACACAGTACCTTCTGCATAATTTAACACAGCCTTTTTCCAAAAAAACTGTATATTTTTGAATATATAAATAAAAAATTGCAAAAAAAGTTGTGAATTTTCATTACAATTGAAAAAAAATCATCTTTAATAACTGAACTAAAATTTTGTAAAATCCCTGTGTTAAGTTGTAGCCCATATTCCAATAAATAATGTGTAAAAAGTTCAACTTCCTACCTCAAATACTTTGTGAGGAAAGATGTAATTTATAAGCGTTATTTTAACATTGCAAGTATAGGGCGTTCCGGAGCCCCTTAAGTAGTTCTAAGTTCTAGGGGACTGATGACCTCAGAAGTTAAGTCCCATAGTGCTCAGAGCCATTTGAACTATTTTGCCGCTGCTGCACGAGGCCACAACCAACGTAGCGAGACTTCGATGCTGGTATACAAACACCGACGCCAGCGTTCTTGAGACAGATGATTTGACTTGTGTGTTCCGATATAATCGGTATATAAGTGCATTCATCTTGAGAGTATGTTGTGTCTAATTATTTAAGCAACATTTCCACTACGTGTAAAGTTTCAGTGTGATGGAATTAGTTTTGTGTTGTAGGATATGAGGTTTCTCTGAATCGAAGTCTTTAAGTGTATTTTGAAGAATAGGTCTGGCCCCTTTCTGTGAGTGCCTATTAAGTGAGTAAAGAACCAGCTGCACGTCCCATGGGTGATAATGATGAATTCGGAGCTCTGAGTGCCTCTCTCACGATTGCTCGTTGTTCACCTCCTGTTGCCCCTCTAGGTCGACATTCAGGCTAGTACCCCATCGCTGTCTGGGGTGTCTTTCCCCAGGTCGACCGCTTCCTTCTTGGCACTGTGCTCGGCGTGGTTCACCTACCAACACCGTAGAATGTCGCGCGATTCGCCGATGACACCATCTGGCTGCTTTGATCGCAACTACACCTGCATTCTTAGGTGGTGACATTTTCCGCACATCGTTCACTCGCCTATCTGCGAGGCACAGTGACTGTCCAACTGTGCACACGGAATAAAATTAGCAAACTCTTTATGCCCTAATACCGACATGCCTCCTGTTTACTATCTTCGTCAGTTGCGCCATGAAATTGCACTGCAGCGTCACACATTGATCCATCGACCGAAAAAGTTTGCAGTTTTGCATTTTGGTCGATCCCTCCATGAACATCAGTTTGCAACTTGTTTGCATAACTCCTTCGTGGTGCGTTTTTTTTTTTTTTTCGTCCTTGAGTGTGTGTAGACAAGCCGCAGTGTTCCCTTCGCGATTGGAGAGACAGTATGCTTGCGAAATCCCGTGGCCAAACGAATGCTCAAGAAACGGTTACCGATAAAAATAAAACACAAACCACGCATGTCCAGAAAAAGGGGGTGGAAAATGAGTTTAATGCACAGCCATGACTCGATTTAATCATTAGTGGAAAATAAAAAGCCAGTCCTCCAATGGCGAGACGACAATTGCTCCGCTGGCTCAGGTGCAAAAGGCTTGGTTTAGCATTTCGATAGGCGTCTCAGCTGCGACGGAGTACTGCGGGTTGCGGCAGCGGAAGGGGCCCCTGTCATCGCGTCCCCGCGGGTCTGCTGGAAGGCGGCCAGCGAGCCGGCAAATAGCTAAACTCCCCTGCCAGCTATGAGTCACACTCTAGACATCGCTGATATCTGCCGGCTTCTCCCGGTCACGGCATCGCCTATTGCCTCGCTGCAGTCTCAGCGTCGAACTCTACGACATCCTTGTGTGAAGTATTCTTGCCCTCTCGATTTACCTCTCGCGTCAAATCTGGCTGATATCCTTCGACGAAAGACTCCACCATCTTCCTCAGCAACAACTGACTCGTGGCTGCTATTGTGGCGACAGTTATAGCCCACAGGCGGCGTCCTCCTTTACTGGAGAACGCTATCTTTATACTCGAACCCCACAGGCGTTCATTCGGAACACGTACTTCGGACGATTAATCTCAGAATCCCGCCGTCCTTGTCTCAAACAGTTTCGTCTATTTACACTAGTGTGCAAAACGTAACGGCGAAATAACTACTGCATGGTGTATCATTGCCAAGTAACATACGAGGTGCATTCAAGTTCTAAGGCCTCCGATTTTTTTTCTAATTAACTACTCACACGAAATCGATGAAACTGGCGTTACTTCTCGACGTAATCGCCCTGCAGACGTACACATTTTCCACAACGCTGACGCCATGATTCCATGGCAGCGGCGAAGGCTTCTTTAGGAGTCTCTTTTGACCACTGGAAAATCGCTGAGGCAATAGCAGCACGGCTGGTGAATGTGCGGCCACAGAGAGTGTCTTTCATTGTTGGAAAAAGCCAAAAGTCACTAGGTCAGGTGAGTAGGGAGCATGAGGAATCACTTCAAAGTTGTTACCACGGAGAAACTGTTGCGTAACGTTAGCTCGATGTGCGGGTGCGTTGTCTTGGTGAAACAGCACACGCGCAGCCCTTCCCGGACGTTTTTGTTGCAGTGCAGGAAGGAATTTGTTCTTCAAAACATTTTCGTAGGATGCACCTGTTACCGTAGTGCCCTTTGGAACGCAATGGATAGGGATTACGCCCTCGCTGTCCCAGAACATGGACACCATCATTTTTTCAGCACTGGCGGTTACCTGAAATTTTTTTGGTGGCGGTGAATCTGTGTGCTTCCATTGAGCTGACTGGCGCTTTGTTTCTGGATTGAAAAATGGCATCCACGTCTCATCCATTGTCACAACCGACGAAAAGAAAGTCCCATTCGTGCTGTCGTTGGGCGTCAACATTGCTCGGCGACATTCCGCACGGGCAGCCATGTGGTCGTCCGTCAGCATTCGTGGCACCCACGTGGATGACACTTTTCGCATTTTCAGGTCGTCATGCAGGATTGTGTGCACACAACCTACAGAAATGCCAACTCTGGAGGCGATCTGTTCAACAGTCATTCGGCGATCCCCCAAAACAATTCTCTCCACTTTCTCGATCACGTCGTCAGACCGGCTTGTGTGAGCCCAAGGGTTGTTTCGGTTTGTTGTCACACGATGTTCTGCCTTCATTGAACTGTCGCACCCACGAACGCACTTTCGACACATCCATAACTCCATCACCACATGTCTCCTTCAACTGTCGATGAATTTCAATTGGTTTCACACCACGCAAATTCAGAAAACGAATGATTGCACGCTGTTCAAGTAAGGAAAACTTCCCCATTTTAATTATTTAAAACAGTTCTCATTCTCGCCGCTGGCGGTAAAATTCCATCTGCCGTACGGTGCTGCCATCTCTGGGACGTATTGACAATGAACGCGGCCTCATTTTAAAACAATGCCCATGTTTCTATCTCTTTCCAGTCCGGAGAAAAAAAATCGGAGGCTTTAGAACTTGAATGCACCTCGTAGCTCGCTAAACTTGGACCATACAGGAAAAACTGTTACAGTACAGCAGAGAAAGTAAATGAAAGAAATGAGCAACGAGATGAACACACAGAGGCTGAGCACGAAGTCTTGCCCTGCTTATAATAATATAACAGAATATCCGTTTGACATAATAAGTTACATTTGATGCCGTTACATAGGTTAGTGTTAAAATTTTTTTTTAAGACCACTCACGTTAGTAAACCTCAACGTGTGCTCCCTTGGTAGCTCGGAGAATGTCGAGGCGGTATTCCAGTTCCCGCCAGGTGTTTCGTAACATGTGTTCTGTCACAGTACCCACAGCAGCTTGTATCCTAGCCTTCAGATCGTCGACGTCAGCAACTGGTGTGACGAAGACTCTGTTCTTGATATAGCCCCACCAAAACGTCAAGCGGCGCAATATCTGGAGAGCGGGGTGGCCAGGGTGTTGGACCATTCCTTCCAATCAACCGATCCCGACATTACTCCCCTCTCCAGACATTACGCCCCTTGACGTTTTTTTCTGGGGCTATATCAGGGACAGAATCTTCGTCACAACAGTTGCTGACGTTGAGGAACTGAAGGGTAGGATACAAGCTGCTGTGAGTACTGTGGCAGAACACATGTTACGAAACACCTGGCGGGAACTAGCATACCGTCTCGACATTCTCCGAGCTATCAAGGGAGCACACGTTGAGGTTTACTAACGTAAGTGGTCTTTAAAAAAAAAGTACTAACACTAACCTATGCAGCGGCATCGAATGTAAATTATTATGTCAAACGGTTATTCTGTAATAGATTATTATAACCAGGGCAAGACTTTGTGCTCCCCCTGTATAACACCTTTTTCAACGACAATAATCACATTGAAGTCACCGGGATTAATGATGGTCCCACCGACATTACAAACGGCGTGTTATCTCCACGAACGGCAATGCATGCTCGGTAACGTGCTCCCATTCTGGTCACAAAGTTGGTAGGGAGGTCTTGTGGTACTGTGTTCCATTCTTCCAGCAGCGAGGATGACAACGGGTGGATGGTCGTCAATGCACGTGTTCGTGTTGTAATACCTCAACCCAACGCAATCCACACTTCATCGATGGGATTTAATTCGAGGGAACGGGCTGGCGAATCCATTCGTCGAATATCCTCTCGTTCCAAGAGCTGCTCCACCAGCCAATTTCGTGCACTGTCACCCATAAAAATGAAATCAGGGCCGTGGGGAAGTGTTTAGTGTTTGGGCAACGTTTCGTGTTCCAAGGTTTGGAAGTCAGTCCACCGATGTGAAACTGAAGAAGAGTGACAGGATCTGTAGAACAGAATGAACTTTCTTACAGAATCTGGATTGAGAGTAAATCAAACAAAGACGAAAATAATGACAATAACGAGAAACTTACTATCAGAATTGGTGACCACAGAGTTCTGCTACCTTAGCAGCAAAATAACGCAGGACGTTAAAAGCACACTAGTACCGGCAAAGAAAGGGCATTTCTTGTTACCCAAACATGTTTCTCCGTGCCATTACCAGTGTTCATTGAAAAACTGTAGAAGCGAACATATTTTAGGCTATGACTGATCTAACAAAATGAGGCCTACAGACAGTTTTTATTCGTTGTTGTTCTTACCTTGATTTTACGTTTTACGGTTTTCCATGACCATCTGTATGTTTCCTGCACCGATAGCTTGTCATCTGCAAACCAAGCTACGCAAACGTGAATTTTATCGCCGAGTTAACACGTCCCTTGATTTCTAAAAAATGTGATTTTGGTGGGGCAACATGTTTTGCGTATATATTTGTTATTACTCACGTTTTGTTATGACAGGTCCCTCTCCTTTCGCGTTCTGAGAGCACTGCACACACGTATTGAATGTACTTTGTGTAATTTTGTTTTAAATAACTCCTTTTCACTTCGGAAACCGCGGTCTGCACGATGTTGGTGTGTGTCCTAGCACCGTCGGTGTTCATTTGTTACCGGGTGAGTTTGGTACCGAACTGGAACTTTGTTTTGTGTGTGTGTGTGTGTGTGTGTGTGTGTGTGTGTGTGTATAAATTCCTTTAGCTGTTTGTGTTTCCTATTTTGCAGAGTTCCTTCGATGTGTTAAATAAAGTGCTTTTACAGAGTGTAGTATATTCATTTAAAAGTCGTTTGCCTTCCACTATTGTCTTCCGTATGTGGAAGTTTTCTTCTTTTGTTAGTTTGTGGTATAGGCAGTGGCTGGATTTCAGCATTTTAAAATCTGTTGCCATTGTAGTTGGGTTGTCGCTGTGGGCAATGGGTGCGGTTACTTCTTTGGGCTCTGAGGTGTTCTGTCTTGTTTTAAAACGCCTGCATGTTTGTCCTATGTTTTAGCGACTGGCAAGTTCTGCACGTGAGTTCATGTATTCTGGATCTATGGACTATGTATGGGTGTCTCCTGTGTTCTGAGTTTTTTCTGTGTTCTGTTGTCTATCGTCTATCCTATTTGAACTCCCTGTTTCTTGAATACGTTGCCTATTCTGTGGACAATTTTCTTACTGGGAGTACGTGCCGTTTTGTGTGTGTGTGTGTGTGTGTGTGTGTGTGTGTGTGTGTGTGTGTGTGTGTGTGTGTGTTTGAGAGGGGTGCATAAATAAAAATAAAAGTTTTGATGTGGAGCATGCAAAAAAGGCATTTTCTTTGAACAACTGCAATTTATATACAGCTGCTGCTAAAATGGCCACTACAACAAACATGTTACTTATGGGTGTTCTGTTCAATCTAAGGAGGATGAAACTGAACCCTGCTTGCTTCTGTGCCACCGGATGGTTCGATAAATTGTGAACGGTGGTGCTCGTGGCTGTCGATTTCTTGAATATCATGAAGTCATGCTTGTTGTTTGTTTTTCGTATGGTGAGATCCAGAAAATTTAGTGTGTTGTCTGTTTTTGTTTCTAATGTGAAGTGAATTTTTGGATGTTAAGTTGTTTATTTCAGTGTGTAGCTGTTCGTTCTCTCTCTCTCTATCTCTCTCTCTCTCTCTCTCTCTTTCTTTGTGTGTGTATGTGTATGTATGTGTTTGTGTGTTACATTAGTCAGGCACATTATGATATCGACATAACTATACCAGTATATAAATTTGTATTTCTTTGGTTTATTATGTGTTTGAAGATCTTGCCCTCTTAAGTTGTTCATGAATACGTCGGTTAGGAGGCTAGTAATTGATGATCTCAACACAGGCCTTAATTTGAGGAAGAAATGACTGAAAATGTACATTTGGAGCACAGCATCACATAGTAGTGAGACATAAACTGTGAGAAAACAAACAGAAGAGAATCGAAGCGTTTGTGATGTGGTGCAACAGACGAATGTCGAAAATTAGGTGGACTGATAGGGTAGAGAATGAGGTGGTTCTCCGCAGGATCGGCGAGGAAAGGAATATACGGCGAACACTGACACGGGGAAGCGATTCGATGATAGTGTATGTGTTAAGTCATCAGGGAATAACTTTCGTATTACTAGAGGGAGCTGCAGAGGTATAAACTGTAGGGCCAGACAGACATGGAATAACATCCAGTATTGTGTCTCACTGTTTAGAGGCACAAAACGCGTGGGTGTTTTCAGCTCGATACTAAATGCAAATAAGTAGGAGACCGAGTTGATAGGAGCTGAACGAGTCCAGGTTGCAATAATATGTGGTACGGCACGCTTTTAGAGAGAAGGATTATTATTCAAGGAAACACAATGTACAACGAAATTACTTATCTTCAGTAGTTTGTAGGACTGCAGCTGCGGCTATGAAGTGACAATCTCGTAACATGGAATACCGTGAACTAATACAACATATTCTCAGGGACTAAGCCTGAAGGGCCCTCCTCAGAGAACCAATGCAAACATTACAGAACTGGCTGAGGGCCGATTATGAAAGTGCGTCTGCCTAGGCGGAAATCTAGCTAAGAAGTGAACGAGGCACACCCCAGTTCCGTCGAGCTGCACAGCCCGCTAGAGTGCGCTGTGCTCGGCAGACGACGGGCTGCCGACCTTGTGTTGGCGCGGCGTTGTAGCAGTATCTGCGGCAATGATACTACAGCCAGCAAATAACCGAGAACGACGAAAAGGTTGGCACAGGAGAGGAATTCGTCGCGGGACGCATCCAACACTATCCCCTCCCACACCATGACACCTGGACTATGAACGCGCTACGATGTTCCTGGTTGCATTACATGTTCCCACCTCTCGCGATATGACGGAACGTAAGGTACCCAAGGACATCATTATCACACTATCGTTTTCGTGCACCAGGTGTTGTGTTCACCGTCTATAGAAATAGCTAATCCGGTCAGCTCCAGCGCCGTAACTCTTCTTAGAATGAACAAGTATTATATTTCATTATAGTAACATTCTACCACTGAATCCAACCTGACATTGTTTTTTCCTGCATCTTGTTGTACGTGCTCATTCCACTATATGCCGCTCCAGATGGTTATCCTTCCTGCCCTTCATCGCGAAGAGTGTAATAGAATGGTCTGCTCACCTAGTCATTCGCAAAACGTCACGTTTTCTGGCGTTACCCCATTCGTGTAGGAAACAGCATCGTCCATGAATAGCGTCACAGAGCATTCGACGTTATAGCTTGATCTATTACGTAATACTGTAACGGCCCAGTAACACTCCACTAGGGTACCCCAGACGTTACTTTTACATCCGACTTTTTGGTTGTCACTGCGGCGCCCTTACAGCACAGTGGTACGTCGACGTCCCGTCTTGTTGGTCTTCCTGGAACGCCATCCTCGGCTTACATTTCAGCAACATAATGCCCGCCCGCACACGGAGAGTGTTTCTACTACTTGCCTTCGTGCTTGAAAAATCCTACCTTGGCCAGCAAGGTCACCGGACCTCACCCAAACTGAGAACGTTTCAAGAAATACGGACAACGCCCACCAACCAGTTCGGAATTTTGACAATCTAACGCGCCAATTGGACATAATATGGTACGATATCCTTCAGGACATCCAACAACTCTATCAGTCAATGCCAAGCCGCAAAACTGCTTGCAAAAGGACCAGAGGTGGACCAAAACGTTATTGACCTGCTCAATTTGTGATGCTCTTTCTCTTGACTAAATCATCCAAATTGTAATCATTTCTTTATCTGCACATGTAGATCACATCCACCGATTACTGTCCCATTGGGATAATTCCTTCATTGGTGCATCCGTTGTTTTGTCTTAGAGTGTACAAGATATTTGACTAGACATAAAAATTAACCCTGTGAGACTCCCTTTGTGATTACTCCTGAGACACTAAAATTCTATAACTTCCCAACATTTTCTGAATTGTTCAGCACAACCTTTCACATTCTGCTGTTCGTGAAACCATCAATTCCATAAAACTTGAGTTTTTCTAAGAAACAACATTCGGAACTGTTTTCAACGTTACTCTGGCCTGTACCAGAATTTTTCTTCCTCTTATTTACCACAGCAGAAACCTCTGTACTACACACTTCACTATGACGTCCATCGTCTTTCCCTGCGATTCAATCATCCAGTAACAGTTTCTGAATTTCCTGCATACCCTCTTTTCTATCTACATTATACATTTTTATGGATACCATGCTTTATAAACAAATAAATTAATAAATGTCTTGTCAAATTTTAACAATAAGCCTTGTACGTAGCTTATTAGTGAATACCAGAAAACCCTCCCACACGATTCTTTGAAAAACCGAACTCTCATCTATAAAACGCCTGACCTACCCAGATACTTGTCATACAATGGTATAATTTTTCAGGTATATTCAAAGGCATGAGTGCATTCCCACTTCAACATGGATTGCGAGTAGAGTTAATAGTAAAGAAGTAATAAATTAAAACGTCTTGCCTCAAATTTTTCTGCATGAACAACAAAAATATGGTAAGCGACAATTTGTTTTTTTGTTTTGTCATTTTGTGGACGGTGTCAGCGAGAAAACGTTTCGTAAACGCTTGAAATTATGTGTAAAGCTTGTCGAAAGTCGCAAAGTGCTCTAATCCTCAAGTAGTGGATGATTACAGACTGCTTAACTTGCGGGCCAAGAGCTACATAGCTTCAAGACGTATCCACAGTTCCTAGCTGTAGTCCTGTGTAAACATTTACCGTAAGATTATACCTCCCAATGCCCGCCCTGTTAGCCGTGCGGTCTGACGCACGGCTTTCCGGATTGGGAAGGAGCGCCTGGTCCCCGGCACGAATCCGCCCGGCGGACTTGTATCGAGGTACGGAGAGCCGGCCAGTCTGTGGATGGTTTTTAGGCGGTTTTTCATCTGCCTCGGCGAATGCGGGCTGGTTTCCCTTATTCTGCCTCAGCTAATCTATGTCGGCGATTGCTGCGCAAACAAGTTCTCCACGCACGCGTACACGACCATTACTCTACCACGCATACATTGGGGTTACACTCGTCTGGTGCGAGACGTTCCCTGGGGGAGGGGGGTGGGGGGGGGGGGGTGGGGGGGGTGGGGGTGGGTGTCCACCGGGGACCGGACTGCACAATAACCCTGAAAGAGTGGTTCGGTGTGGGCCGGCGGAGGGGTGGAGTGCGGTAGTCGTCTCTAGGCCCCCGGTTAACATACAGTACAATACTTACCAATGAGTGGATTTCCACAAGAATTTACATTTTTAAATGCGGTCAATAACTGTATGATGCATTGAGAATCGAATTTTAGTTGCCCTGAAAGACCTTAAACGAGCAGCTCGCAACTGGGATCATTCCTCGAGTTAAGTGATACAGATGCAACGAAAATTTAAGGGAACAATAATGTGCGTAGATGCTCTTGGATGTTTGAGGATGATACGGCAAAGACCGCCAGAGGCTAACACGGACATCGATCCGTGCTGCGCGTGAAAAAGCAGTTTTTCAAGGGGTTCGTATTTCGGATACTATTGATCACAGAGATGAGGGATTAAGTGTTTTGGATAGCCCTTGGCCTAGCGATTGTTTACCTATCGGAAAAACGGGCATAATGTAGCTACACTAAAGACAGAATCAAGATTTAATTATTACACAGTACCACCAGCTTAGGCAAATTAACCAAATCGGTCGCTTCCTTTCTTTAGGTGTGGTCTAGTGTGGACCTTACGCGGGTTATAAAAACACCATTTGCCCATGGGCGGCTCCTCAAAAAACTCCGAAGAGTCATGAGCTTTGGATACAGAAAGTACCATTTGCGGAGACGGCCAATTCTATAAGTTCTGTTCATTGAAGATCGTCTAAATTTTTACCATATGATCTTAAGATGATTTACTCGAGGAGCCTTGAAATTTTTTTGCGATGTCATTATCCGTTACCCGGAGGCAGAGGTTCAAAGTTACCGTACTTGTGTACGTAAAATATGCACGTAATATCCGGCACGAGGCGCAAATGTACTTTAAAATGACGTAGTGAGCACATCGCAAGGGGTCTAGGGTCATCGCAAGAGTTCTGATGTCACCAGACTACGTTTTCAAAACTGGTTCAAATAGCTCTAAGCACAATGGGACTTAACATCTGAGGTCATCAGTCCCCTAGACTTAGAATTACTTGAACCTAACTAACCTAAGGATATCACACATCCATGCCCAAGGCAGGATTCGAACCTGCGACCGTAACAGCAGAGCGGTTCCAGACTGAAGCGCCTAGAACCGCTCGGCCACAGCGGTCGGCAAACTACGTTTTGTGTCAGCGTTTAGCGGGCCGAAGTGGCCGTGCGGTTAAAGGCGCTGCAGTCTGGAACCGCAAGACCGCTACGGTCGCAGGTTCGAATCCTGCCTCGGGCATGGATGTTTGTGATGTCCTTAGGTTAGTTAGGTTTAACTATTCCTAATTTGTAGGGGACTAATGACCTCAGAAGTTGAGTCCCATAGAGCTCAGAGCCATTTTTTGTCAGCGTTTTTTCACAAACGAAAAACTTTATGAAGCGCTTTCTCATACACGTATGTCCAAAGTGGTACTGTAGTGACAAAAATGGGGTAAAAAGGGAAAGAACATTCCTGAAAAGAACTTAAAATGACGGCCAAAAATTACGTAGAACAGGAAAGACTGAAAATTAAGCAAAATATTTCTAACAACATGTTTACTCTTTAAATCACACAAAGAAGGCAAATATGCTCCTTTTTAACAGAATCTGACAAAAAATGGGGAACCAACTGCTTCAGTCCTCACACCGCCTTCCTCACCAAAAATTTGGGCATGGAAACACATTCTCGCATTTTTGTGCTGAAATACAATAGCAGAGAGACAGAGGCGATAGAAGAGAGAGGAGGCAGTGGCACAAGGGGAGAAAGAGAGAGGAGGCAGTGATTGTGGGAGAGAGAAAATGACAGTGAAATGGAAAGAGAGGAGGCTGGAGATAAGCAAGGGGAGCCAATGGGGAGATATTGATGGCCAGTGTGGGACAGTGGTAGGAAAATGGAAAGACAGATGGATGGAAATAGAAGCAGTGCGAACAAGAGAGAGAGGAGACAGTAGAAATGAAAAACACAAGACCATGCAGAGGCTTGGGGGGGGGGGGGGGGGGGGGGGTTGTCTGAACCCTCACAGACCGGGGAAGCGTAACACTTAAGTATAGGGGCGAAATTTTAAACACGTGGGTACAGGAGGGGGGGGGGGGGGGGGGGGGAGAAATCAAGTTGCAAGTTGGACGCTTCCACACAAGCTGTGAGACATGATGGAGACAATGACAGTAGAGAGAAAGACAGAAGAAGACAGTGTAAGTCAGAGATGAAAGAATGGCAGAGGGATATACTGTACTTCAATGGGGAAAAAAGGAGATGGTGTGTGTGTGTGAGAGAGAGAGAGAGACATACAGTATAGCAAAATCTTGTACACGGCTGCACGTTCAGAAACCGTGAATAGTTACAATTGAAAGAAAATCAGCCCATGGTCACTATTTTTAACAAATTAACCCGGTTTCGACACTGCTAGGAGTGTCTTCCTCAGAATTTAAAACAAAGAAGTATCTATATTCTATAACATGGTCACAGAATTATGACTAAAAAGTATGATAGAATATAAGTACGGAATCGTTGTGAAAGACTGGAAGTACTTATATGTCATTTATAAAATAATAAATATGCCAAAAGGGCATTAGTCACAAAGATATTTAAGATAAAGAAAACTGTGATGGCGAGCCACTAAGGGCTGCTCGTTACTTGCGTGGTGGAGGTTGCTTAGACGGTCAATACCGCGGTTCGATCGCGTACGCATTGTTAATTTGTGCCAGGAAGGGCTCTCAAGAAGAGAAGTGTCCAGGCGTCTCGGAGTGAACCACAGCGATGTTGTTCGGACATGGAGGAGATACAGAGAGACACGAACTGTCGATGACATGCCTCGCTCAGGCCACCCAAGGGCTACTACTGCAGTGGATGACCGCTATCTACGGATTATGGCTCGGAGGAATCCCGACAGCAACGCCACTATGTTGAATAATGCTTTTCGTGCAGCCACAGGATGTCGTGTTACGACTCAAATTGTGTGCAATAGGCCACATGATGCGCAACTTCACTCCCGACGTCCATGGCGAGGTCCATCTTTGCAACCACGACACCATGCAGCGTGGTACAGTTGGGCCCAACAACATGACGAATGGACCGCTCAGCATTGGCATCACGTTCGCTTTAACGATGAGTGTCACATATGCCTTCCACCAGACAATCGTCAGGCTGATCGCCTCATATACACTGTCCAGTGAGTGCAGCAAGGTGTAGGTTCCCTGCTGTTTTGGGGTGGCATTATTTGGGGGTCAACGTACGCCGCTGGTGGTCATGGAAGCCGCCGTAACGGCTGTACGATATGTGAATGCCATCCTCCGAATGATATTGCAACCATATCGGAAGCATATTGGCGAGACATTCGTCTTCATCGGCGACAGTTCGTGTCCCCATGGTGCACCTCTTTGAATGATTTCCTTCAGGATAACGACATCGCTCGACTAGAGTGGCCAGCATGTTCTCCAGATATGAACCATATCGAAAATGCACGGGATAGATTGAAAAGGGCTGTTTATGACGACGAGATCCACCAAGCACTCTTAAGGATCCACGCCGAATCGCCATTGAGGAATGGGACAATCTGGACCAACAGTGCCTTGATGTACTTGCGTATAGTATGCCACGATGAATACAGGCATGCAGCAATGCAAGAGAGCGTGCTACTGGGTATTAGAGGTACCGGTGTGTACAGCAGTCTCGACCAGCACCTCTTGATGGTCTCGGTGTGTGGTGTACAAGATGCAGTGTGTGGTTTTCATGGGCAATAAAAAGGTCGGAAATGATGGTTACGTTGATCTCTATTACAATTTTCTGTACAGGTTCCAGAACTCTCGGAACCGAGGTGATGCAAAACTTTTTTTGATGTTTGTATTTTTCCCTTTCGTGATAAAACTCATTAATACCTCCCCGTCTACAGGCCACAAGTGGCCCATCGGGACCATCCGACCGCCGTGTCATCCTGCGAGGAGGATGCGGATAGGAGGGGCATGGGGTCATCACACCGCTTTCCCGGTCGTTATGATGGTATTCTTGACCGAAGCCGCTACTATTCGGTCGAGTAGCTCCTCAATTGTCACCACGAGGCTGAGTGCACCCCGAAAAATGGCAACAGCGCATGGCGGCCTGGGTGGTCACCCATCCTAGTGCCGACCACGCCAGACAGCGCTTAACTTCGGCGATCTGACGTGAACCGGTGTATTCACTGCGGCAAGGCCGTTGCCTGTAACAAAACTCATTAATACGATTTACTTGTTACGTAGCGGTCTGAGAAGCAGGTTTCCTCGGCATGATTCAACAGTTAAACCTTAATCATGACTTGGGTGTATGTCAGCCAATGAGAAGTGTATGTGCTGTATGCAGGACTTGTGATTAACCCGTGGCACTGCTTTTCACTGATCACAGCTTCCTTTACCTCTCTTTACATCACGTACACCATCTACACACAGTTTACTCGAGTTTGTGCAATGTGTATGTGACGATGTATATTATGTAGACATGGAAAGAAAAGGAAACCTTGGCAGATGGAAGACAGTGGCGCAGGTCACCTACAAAGTATCCACAATATAGAATACAGGCCTGTGTCATTAAACGAGATGAGCCCTGCTGAAGAAGGTTTAACCCTGCGAAGTGCATAGTGGAAATAAATCGGGTAGCTAGTTGCAGTAATTTGTAGTTTTAACTGATTTTCAGACAAGCCATGCTAAAGGCTACATGGGGGGGGGGGGGGCATTCAAGTTCTAAGGCCTCCGATTTTTTTCTAATTAATTACTCACCCGAAATCGATGAAACTGGCGTTAATTCTCGACGTAATCGCCCTGCAGACGTACACACTTTTCACAACGCTGACGCCATGACTCCATGGCAGCGGCGAAGGCTTCTTTAGGAGTCTGTTTTGATCACTGGAAAATCGCTGAGGCAATAGCAGCACGGCTGGTGAATGTGCGGCCACGGAGAGTGTCTTTCATTGTTGGCAAATGCCAAAAGTCACTAGGAGCGAGGTCAGGTGAGTAGGGAGCGCGAGGAATCACTTCAAAGTTGTTATCACGAAGAAACTGTTGCGTAACGTTAGCTCGATGTGCGGGTGCGTTGTCTTGGTGAAACAGCACACGCGCAGCCCTTCCCGGACGTTTTTGTTGCAGTGCAGGAAGAAATTTGTTCTTCAAAACAGCACTGGCGGTTACCCGAAATTTTTTTGGTGGCGGTGAATCTGTGTGCTTCCAATGAGCTGACTGGCGCTTTGTTTCTGGATTGAAAAATGGCATCCACGTCTCATCCATTGTCACAACCGACGAAAAGAAAGTCCCATTCGTGCTGTCGTTGCGCGTCAACATTGCTCGGCAACATGCCACACGGGCAGCCGTGTGGTCGTCCGTCAGCATTCGTGGCACCCACCTGGATGACACTATTCGCATTTTCAGGTCGTCATGCAGGATGGTGTGCACAGAATCCACAGAAATGCCAGCTCTGGAGGTGATCTGTTCAACAGTCATTCGGCGATCCCCCAAAAGAATTCTCTCAACTTTCTCGATCGTGTCGTGAGACCGGCTTGTTCGAGTCCCAGTTTGTTGACACACGATGTTCTGCCTTCATTAAACTGTCGCACCCACGAACGCACTTTCGTCACATCCATAACTCCATCACTATATGTCTCCTTCAACTGTCGATGAATTTCAATTGGTTTCTCACCACGCAAATTCAGAAAACGAATGATTGCACGCTGTTCAAGTAAGGAAAACGTCGCCATTTTCAGTATTTAAAACAGTTCTCATTCTCACCGCTGGCGGTAAAATTCCATCTGCCGTACGGTGCTGCCATCTCTGGGACGTATTGACAATGAACGCGGCCTCATTTTAAAACAATGCGCATGTTTCTATCTCTTTCCAGTCCGGAGAAAAAAAAATCAGAAGCCTTAGAACTTGAATGCACCTCGTACATTAAGACGTCCGCACTCAAAGTTCCATTAGGCTTTCGCCTCTGTCTTTTGGTGTCTGATCGTGTGCGTCAGAGATCGTCCCTGATACATCCGCTGTCCATTCGCCAGGCTGCATGTCCCGCCCACGTCTCTGAGATAACGTAACGCTGATAAAGTCGTCGTCAGTCGTGGGGTAACAACATATGGAACTAAGCCAGCGGGTGAAGAGCAGTGACTCACTAGTACAGTGTGTATGACGGAGGGCCACTCATATGGAACAGAGGTGCTGACGGTCCCGCAACGCCAGCGAATAACAAAATCACTTTTTATACGGCGTGCCGTTGCAGAAGCCGACCTCGGGGAAGATCAGTTTAGATTCCGTAGACATGTAGGAACACGCGAGGCAATACTAACCCTATGACGTATCTTAGAAGACAGATTAACGAAAGACAAACCTACGATTCTAGCATTTGTAGACTTAGAGAAAGCTTTTGGCAATGTTGACTGGAATATTCTCTTTCAAATTCTGAAGGTGGCAGGGGTAAAATACAGGAAGCGAAAGGCTATTAACAATTTGTACAGAAACCAGATGGCAGTTATAAGAGTCGAGGGGAATGAAAGGGAAGCAGTGGTTATGAAGGGTGTGAGACGGGGTTGTAGCCTCTCCCCGATGTTATTCAATCTGTGTAGAATAGGAAATGAGATACTTAACGCAGTAGTCCTCCTATTTGGGTAGCAAAATAACTGATGAAGGTCGAAGTAGAAAGGATATAAAATGTAGACTGGCAATGGCAAACAATTGGGAAGAATAGGACTTATGGCACGACCTGACTAAAGGAAGGGATCGACTGATAGTACACGTCCTGAGGCATCAAGGAATCAGCAATTTAGTATTGGAGGGAAGCGCGGAGGGTAAAAATCGTATAGGGAGACGAAGAGATGAATACACTAAGCAGATTCAGAAGGATGTAGGCTGCAGTAGGTACTGGGAGATGAAGAAGCTTGCACAGGATAGAGTAGCATGGAGAGCTGCATCTCACCAGTCTCAGGACTGAAGACCACAACAACAACAAGGCGTGCCCAAATGAACAGAAGGCTACAGTTATAATTTAAAGAAGTTTTAATAGCCACACAATTACAGATCATGCGCTATAACTATACATAGTTGCCATTGACAATGATATTGTGTGTAGGTTGGGAAAGAATGGCTTCCAGTGTAGAAACTCCTGGGTTGCTGACGGATCCAATTTTCAACAGTGTCCTGCACTTCCTTGTTACAGGTGACCCTCTGACCTTTCACAGATTGTTTAAAGGGGCGAAAAAATTCGAGTCACCTGGAGAGATATCGGGTCTGCAGGCCCCGATCTATGGGGGGAGGGAGCAAACTGGGATATCTGCCCCGGGCGCAATTTCAGGGGAAAGGGGGGGGGGGGGCGTCAAATTAATATTCTCGAAGAAAGAAACCTTGTTGCACAAAGCGCCTAGCATCCAGCGCACGTTGTTCTATCGATTATTTTGAAACGCATCCCTGTTGGTTTTTGAACATTTTTGAACATATTCTAAGTTGATTTCTGAGCGAATATAAGCTGAGTTTTGAATGCGTGCATACTGTACCTGATGCCTCTGCCAGGGGATCACCTTCGCATCTAAAAATACAAAAACTTTCCTGCAGACAACAGAGGACGGGGATGTACGAGTTGACCTGAATAAATCCGAACGGATGAATGCCAATCCCTGTTTGTGGTTGATTGGCTGTGCTAGTGATAAGCGTTATTGTAATTATTATTAGCGAAGTCCATAGATCCAGACAACCAGACTGGAAATAAACGAGTAACAGGAATAATAGGTAGGAAAGATTACTATTACCTTGTCGGGGTAACCAAGAAAATGAAATGTTGACACAAAATTTTTGCCAGATAGCTACACTATTAAGAGCCAATAGTACAGCCCCGGTTAGCAGCCGATTATGTCGCAACAGCGCGAAAAACGCGTTGTACGCACACGTAATAACGTCTAACTGAAGAACAAATGCGGGATAACTGAACCGGAGATTCTAGCAGTGTTAGTGAACTTAAGCGGCGAATAAGTTTTGACTACTGTACGAAAAGTTACAGAATTAGTGATGACACGGTTGTTTTCCAGAACGAGGAAGGGGAAGAGGCATATTATCTGGAAGACTATGACGATTCTAAATTTATTAAAAAAAATTTTTACTACTACTACTACTACTTTTCGATCTCATGCTTTAGAAACGGAAGAATATGAATGAAATGTGAAATTATGTCCCAACATAAACTTTTTGCTTAACAGGCTTAATAGGCATTTGATATTGGTACTTCGTGAATTATATTCTGTAGTGTTATTTATGTAAAAGAGGTTGATGAAAATTGCCATTTGTGCCGAAACAGCCTCGCTTATTTGGGGTGTGTTACAATTGCTGCAATATTAGAAAGGCCTATTTCGTTTTACCTAGCAGATAATGAGAAAACAGACGCAATCAACAGCACTTTTGGGTACTATTCATATTAACAGTTTTTTTTTAATATTAGACAACGACATTTTGATTTTTCATGCAGCAAAACATTTGACGAACTTTGATGAGATAATAGACTTTTTCGCAGTGTAAAGCTGTAGCAAGATAGAAAGAAAAAAATGCTAGGACATAAGGATTGAAAAAAAAAATGTGTACTGTCTTGTCTCTGCCTTCTCTTTAGTGGTTTTACGTTTCCTATATATATTTTAATTGAGAAAGCTACTAGCTAATAGGCAATAGAGAGTGCAAATTTTCTGAAGAGTTCTTTTTCTCCCAGACACAAATAATTCTACCCAGTATTAAACTGTGAGTTCTTTTTTGTGGGGGGGGGGGGGGGGTAGGGCCAAACCGGCCGACTGGGAGTAGGGGAGGCACCACATGACATTTTAATTTCCACTGTCCTGATTATAGGTTTGATGGCTTCTATTGCAAAATATACAAGTTTGAATTCCACAGAGCGAAGTGCAGTGGCGTGCGATGGAAGAATGCACTGCGAAGAGGCGTGGCACTGCACTTTGGCACACTTAAGACCAAATAACATGGCTTACTTTTCCTCAAACATATACACTATTGGCCATTAAAATTGCTACACCAACAAGAAATGCAGAGAAGAAATGCGAACGATAAACGGGTATACATGGGACAAATATATTATACTAGAACTGACATGTGATTACATTTTCACGCAATTTGGGTGCATAGAGCCTGAGAAATCAGTATCCAGAACAATCACCTCTGGCCGTAATAACGGCCTTGATACGCCTGGGCATTGAGTCAAACAGAGCTAGGATGGCGTGTACAGGTACAGCTGCCCATGCAGCTTCAACACGATACCACAGTTCATCAAGAGTAGTGACTGGCGTATTGTGACGAGCCAGTTGCTCGGCCACCATTGACCAGACGTTTTCAGTTGGTGAGAGATCTGGAGAATGTGCTGGCCAGGGCAGCAGTCGAACATTTTCTGTATCCATAAAGGCCCGTACAGGACCTGCAACAAGCGGTCGTGCATTATCCTGCTGAAATGTAGGGTTTCGCAGGGATCGAATGAAGGGCAGAGCCACGGGTCGTAACACATCTGAAATGTAACGTTTACTGTTCAAAGTGCCATCAATGCGAACAAGAGGTGACCGAGACTTGTAACCAATGGCACTCCATACCATCACGCCGGGTGATACGCCAGTATGGCGATGACGAATGCGCGCTTCCAATGTGCGTTCACCGCGATGTCGCCAAACACGGATGCGACCATCATGATGCTGTAAACAGAACCTGGATTCATCCGAAAAAATGACGTTTTGCCATTCGTGCTCCCAGATTCGTCGTCGAGTACACCATCGCAGGCGCTCCTGTCTGGGATGCAGCGTCAAGGGTAACCGCAGTCACGGTCTCCGAGCTGACAGTCCATGCTGCTGCAAACGTCGTCAAAATGTTCCTGCAGATGGTTGTTGTCTTGCAAACGTCCCCATGTGTTGACTCAGGGATCGAGACGTGGCTGCACGATCCGTTACAGCCATACGGATAAGATGCCTGTCATCTCGACTGCTAGTGATACGGGACCGTTGGGATCCAGCACGGCGTTCCGTTATTACCCTCCTGAACCCACCGATTCCATATTCTGCTAACAGTCATTGGATCTCGACCAAAGCGAGCAGCAATGTCGCGATACGAGAAACCGCAATCGCGATAGGCTACAATCCGACCTTTATCAAAGTCGGAAATGTGATGGTAAGCATTTCTCCTCCTTACACGAGGCATCAGAACAACGTTTCACCAGGCAACGCCGGTCAACTGGTGTTTGTGTATGAGAAATCGTTTGGAAACTTTCCTCATGTCAGCACGTTGTAGGTGTCGCCACCGGCTCCAACCTTGTGTGAATGCTCTGAAAAGCTAATCATTTGCATATCACAGGATCTTCTTCCTGTCGGTTAAATTTCCCGTCTGTAGCAGGTTATCTTCGTGGTGTAGCAATTTTAATGGCCAGTAGTGTGTGTTTTATGTATCAAACTCTTCAGAAAGATGTATGCTAGAAAACGAACATATTTTTGAAAAGTTGATTTTTTTAAAATTTTTGGTGTACTACTTCAAACGCTCCAGTGGGAAGGGGCAGGGACGTCACTATCAACTTTTCGCCCCGGTACAGAAATATCGTAGATGCGGGGCTGTAAGGAGGAAGCTCCAGCACATCCCACCGAAATCTTTGGAGGAACGCGAGGGTCTTCTTAGCCACATGCTGTTTAGCGTTGAACCGTTGAAGCACTATCCCATTAGAAAGCTCGTCCCTGCGATTGATGTTGATGGCCTATTCGAACCGCAGCAACGTGTTCCAACTGTTGCACCCCATGCTGGTCACTCGATGAGTGGGCGTCTGCCTTCGGGGCAGAGTGGCCATTTTGTGCGATGCTGCCACACCGTGCGCATCCGTTTGAAGGCACAGTCGAACTGGTGACACCGTGTTTCACCACTTTCCGCAGTCTGAGCAATGAAATCCGTTCCTGGCTCCACGTATCTCAGCAGATAGGTCAGGCAAACACACGCACTATCGCCGTCTTCTGATTGTCTGAAAGATGCTTGCGCGCCCATTGTGAACAAAACAAACATCGAAATAACGGAGTTTCTCGCGGATTATGTGATGCAGAGTTGGTCTGGTTACCGCCAGTTCAGCAGCACCGACAAATGCTGTGACCCGCGTGAACTGCTGCACAGCCGAAATCGCTGCACCGCTGGTGAGACCGTGCGCCTGCCCAGCGCGTGACGTATCTCCGATGTCCGCGCGTCTCGCCTCATAACGCAGACACCACTGGAATATTGAGCGACATGCGAACGCGTCTTTCATCCTGCGACAAATTTGTGAGGTATGCTCCCTTTCTGCGCGAAGAAATTGGATAATCGCTGTTTGTGCTAAAACTGGGCGGAATCCATTATGCAACGAACTGCGGAAAAAACTCTCCAGAAATGAAGAAGTTACTGCGAAGATGTTAATTCCGCTAGTCCAACTGCAAATATGACACACTATCTCTAGATAAACACATTCACCCACTGCGATTACATACAACGCCACAAGGTCTTTTCGTCTGGGCGGAACTGATAATATTACAAAGCGACATGTTCCAGATATTCACGACTAATCTCTTAACAATTAATATGATTATTTGTCACAATCTATTTTTTTTATTTTATAATCTGGAAGCGTTCCGACATCATTAGAACCATCGAGACAAGAAAGAAACAAATACGTAAGAAATACTCTTGAACAGAGCGCACAATTTTACGTTTCATGTGCGCTCCAACTGCTAAGGTGCGCAAACACTGGGGCAGTACCTTAAATTAGCTTCTGTTCTTCGGGCCCCGCAGTGCAAAATATGTCTTGTTAATGACATGGTTATTAATGAATAATATCCAGCTACACTGCTATGTAAGCTGTTTATACTTTATCTCATTCACAATGAGCCCATTTCGGTTAATTGCCACCGTCAGGTGCTCTGTAAATAGATAAGCGGTGGTCTTATTGTAATGGTTTTGTAACTATAATCTTTAAAGTTATAATACAGGGTGTCCGAAAAGTCTTTCCCTGATTACATAAATTGGTAACTCAGGCTAGAACTAAGACACAAATATGAAACTTGTGTCGAATTGTTTACAACTATCAAAGTTTTTTTTTCTGTTTTAGGTTCGCAGTACGGAAGTAGTGGATGAGGTGCAGTGCCCAAGAAGCCATGTTGACCAATCAGGAGAAGGCACAGTGTGTCCTGTGGTACCATGAGACTCGATCACCAACCACAGTGCAGAGACACTTCCAGACAACATTTGGAAGGAATCCACCTGGTGTCAAGAGCATTAAAGCCTGGTATGAGAGGTTCAAGAACGCAGGATCGGTGCCTATCTCGATATGACCTTTCCTGGGCGATGGATTGGTCGTGATGGGCCAACGGTTTGGCGTCCACGCTCTCCTGACATAACCCCATTAGACTTATTTCTACGGGGTTATGTCAAGGACGAGGTCTACCGAGGTCTACCGAACACGTGTACCATATCTTGAAACCCTGCGGCAACGGATAACCACAATCGTTGAATCGATCCCTCCAGTGACGTTGGATAATGTGTGGACGGAAATTGAATATCGCGTAGATGTGCTGCGTGCTACCAAGGGTGCTCATGTGGAGGTTTACTGATGTGTGAAAAAAAGCTTTGATAGTTTGTAAACAATTAGACACCATTTTCATATTTGTATCTTACTTCTAGCCTGAGTTATCAATTTATGTAATCAGGGAAAGACTTTTCGGACACCCAGTATATCATTAGTTGTTTTACCTTACATGTAACATCGTTGCTGTCATGTCCTGTATGATTTGGAATTATTACTTTCTCCCAGGTGCAGAGTGGAGATATATATCAGATGTTACTTGTTTTCCAACTGTCAGAAAGTAACATATTTGGAGAACAAGTAACATCTGATATACATCTCCACTCTACACCTGGGAGAAAGTAATAATTCCAAAACAGGCAGGACATGACAGCAAGGATGTTAGGTGTAAGGTAAAACAACTAATGATGTATTATAAAATTTCAGATCACAGTTACAAAACCTTTATATTGAGACCATCGCTTATTTATGTATTTACAGAGCACCTGACGATGGCAATTTGCCGAAATGGGCTCATTGTGAATGAGATAAAATGTAAACGACTCTCACAGCAGTGTAGCTGTGTATCATGCATAAATTAACTCGAATTAGATCACACTTGAATACTGCAACAGTCTCGTTAAGAAATCAACTGTACTTGCCCAGAATTCTCTCGGAAAAACTAAGATCCTTATTCACCTTTCCCGCTATTCAGGTCAATTGCCTCGTATTATACACTTAAATTTTTCTTTTTAGACCGAAAAGGGTAGAAACTTAATTTTATGTGGTCAAAAGATTTGTGGTCAACATCTGCGGGGTGTGTCACAACGTTTAAATATTCAGCGGTATAGTAAGAAGCGACATGGAAAGGGATGGACGTACACTGATTTCATAAGTGAAGGCGAATGGAAATGTGCAGGGAAATTAAAATGTGCAAGGTGTCTACCTGATTCCCAAATGCAAATATAAATAAACTATAAGTCATAGATACTTGCGGTTTGCAGCTTCATGAGAAGCAATTAAAAAAATATAGAACGATTTTTTTTTCATTTGATGTACGTATTATTTACGTTTTGTTGTTGTGGTCTTCAGTCCAGAGACTGGTTTGATGCAGCTCTCCAAGCTACTCTATCCTGTGCAAGCTTCTTCATCTCCCATTATCTACTGCAACCTACATCCTTCTGAATCTGCGTAGTGTATTCATCTCTTGGTCTCCCTCTACGATTTTTACCCTCCACGCTGCCCTCCAATACTAAATTTGTGATCCCTTGATGCCTCAGAACATGTCCTACCAACCGATCCCTTCTTCTAGTCACGTTGTGCCACAAACTTCTCTTCTCCCCAATCCTGTTCAATACTTCCTCATTAGTTATGTGATCTACCCATCTAATCTTCAGCATTCTTCTGTAGCACCACATTTCGAAAGCTTCTATTCTCTTCTTGTCCAAACTATTTATCATCCACGTTTCACTTCCATACATGGCTACACTCCATACAAATACTTTCAGAAATGACTTCCTGACACTTAAATCTATACTCGAAGTTAACAAATTTCTCTTTTACAAAAACGCTTTTCTTGCCATTGCCAGTCTACATTTTACATCCTCTCTACTTCGACCATCGTCAGTTATTTTGCTCCCCAAATAGCAAAACTTCTTTGCTACTTTAAGGGTCTCTTTTCCTAATCTAATTCCCTCAGCATAAACTCGACTTAATTCGACTACATTCCATTATTCTCGTTTTGCTTTTGTTGATGTTCATCTTATATTCTCCTTTCAAGATACTGTCGATTCCGTTCAACTGCTGCATAGAAAGCCTTAAAACCCCGATATTTGTTTGTAGCATCCGGTGCTATGACAGAAAAGTAGAAAAATATTCGGTTAAATCTGGATAAGATTTCGAAGTGGTGTGAAGATTGGCTACCTGCTTTTAATGGTCAGAAAAGTAAACTCGTGCGGCTCATTAAGCGGCGGCGATTGGTACCTTGTAATCACAACCTCAATGAGTCCCAACTGGATGAAGGGAATAAACACATAGTCTCAGACATAATTAAGGCAGGTCAGACACGTCAGTTCATTGGAAGGGAAACGGGGAAAATGTAGCCAGTCTACAAGTGAGACTGCTTACAAATCCCTCGTGAGTTCTATCTTGGAATACTGCTCCAGCTTTATTCCAAACAGAAGAAGCAGTAGATAATGAATGTATACAAACAAGAGCGCCAAGCATGGTCACGGTTTGTCTGAATGACGTCAGAGGGTGAGGGGAACTTTGAAAAACATGAACTGACAGACGTTTGAAGACAGGTGTCAATTGCATTGTGAAAGCCCAGCTACCAAGATTCAAGAACCAGCATTACGTGAGGAATCTACCAGTGTATTATTACCCCATACACAGTGCTTATAACGTACGCTCAAAATGGTTGCCCAGTTCAGTGACGCAGTATGAACTCGTTTCACGATGTTTGCAGCCACTTTAGAGAGCACTGGCGGTGTTAATCTCTGTTGTTATGGTGATGTTTATTTCCATCCGTATATGTCGCCTTTTTTAAAGACCAGTCGATAGAGACATCACTACAGGGAGAACTCCGCAGACATTAAATCTTGAGAACGCTGGGGCCATAACCCTTTACAGATGATTCGACCACTAAAAAATTCTCTTACGAAATGCACTGTTTCATTACGTATGACAGGCAGCACCGTCCTTTTGCAAACAACAATACCGTTCATCTGCCTCAAGAAGATAAATAACCTGTATAGCGGTGTCTTCTGCACAAGACTGGGCGTCGTAGTTTCAAAGAAAATGAGGGCACACTATTCGACGACGCGATACGTTGCACCACACTCCAATTTTCTGACACTGCAAGGTGCTTTCATTAAAGACGTGTCGATTTTTTGTCTTGACCAACTTACTGTGTTTTACGTATCCACCAAGCTGAAATCATGTCTTATCACTCAAAGAACCACGCCTTATCACTGAAAAAAACACGGCCGAACTCTGTGATTCCCTGGATGCCAACAGTTGACCGAAATCATGTACAATACTCTCTTGTTCATCCGGCGCCTCCATTTCTTGAGAGTTACGCACATTACACGTACGAGATTTTAGTTTCTGCATAGCTTTTTAAGCGCTACAATACGAAATCTGGGTTTGGACAGATGGTGTCCTCAAACGTTTTTAAGGCTAACGCAACGGAACAAGACTCATTTCAAACAGCCATTTCCGTGGGCGCCAAAAATGGGCGGTCTTCCGTTTCTCTTCTTATCTGTAACGACCAGTTTTTTTTCAGAAATGGGCAAATAAACTCGTTATTGTTATATTGTTCTAGGCGCTTCAGTCTGGAAATGCGCGACCGCTACGGTCGCAGGTTCGAATCCTGCCTCGGGCATGGATGTATGTTATGTCCTTAGGTTAGTTAGGTTTAAGTAGTTCTAAGTTCTAGGGGACTGATGACCTCCGATGTTAAGTCCTATTGTGTTCAGAACCATTTGAATCATTTTATATTGTTCAGTACCCACCAGGGTAGCCCAGAGGGCTAATGCGCGCTGCTTCCTGGACTCGGGCAGGCGCGACGGCCCCGGATCGAATGCAGCTGGCGGATTAACGACGAGAGCAGGTGTGCCGGCCAGCCTGGATGTGATTTTTAGGTTGTTTTCCACATCCCACTAGGTGAATGCCGGGCTGGTCCCCAAGTTCAGCCTCAGTTACACGATTCGCAGACATTTGAAACACGTTCGCACTCTTCCACGGCTTACACTAGACGCAAACAGATGGGGTACACTCATTACGCCCCAGGGTGTTCGAGGTGGCGGCAGGAAGGGCATCCCGTCACCCTCTGCAACTCCCACCGCCAAATCAACAGTAGCAAGTCCGACCCCGCATTCCAACGGTAACGAGGCCTCAAGTGAATGACGATTGTTATACTGTTCGGTGCAACGGCACCTGGATATTTCCCACAAAATGTACCTACACCACGTGCATATGAACCACTACCAACACACTTTAACAACGAATACCTGTCGCTCTTGGGAAAATGACATGTTTACCAAGCGATGAAGTACGCAGTACTACGGACGTCTACCCGTTACATGGCGTCTTCGTTTGTTGATGCTAACACCTGTGTTGCTGTCTTGCTGGAGATTGATCAAACGAATGCAATGGAACTGCAACTTACGAACACAATACGTTTCGATTGCACTGTACTGCCCATAATGTACCACTCCCGTAAGGACCGCTAAAAACAGATTACACTAATTACAGCGCGCCCGGAGGATGGTGGTGGTGGTGGTGGTTAGTGTTTAATGTCCCGTCGACAACGAGGTCATTAGAGACGGAGCGCAAGCTCGGGTTAGGGAAGGATTGGGAAGGAACTCAGCCGTGCCCTTTCAAAGGAACCATCCCGGCATTTGCCTGAAACGATTTAGGGAAATCACGGAAAACCTAAATCAGGATGGCCGGAGACGGGATTGAACCGTCGTCCTCCCGAATGCGAGTCCAGTGTGCTAACCACTGCGCCACCTCGCTTGGTCGCGCCCGGAGGAGTTGAACAGCGGATGTAGCGGCAAGAAACCATATAATGCGGAACAATGCTAAACATCCTCTGTCATCCAAAAATGTTCAAATGTGTGTGAAATCTTATGGGACTTAACTGCTGCGGTCATCAGTTCCTAAGCTTACACACTACTTAATCCTCACTCACACCCATGCCCGAGGAAGGACTCGAATCTCCGGCGGGACCAGCCGCACAGTCCATGACTGTAGCGCCTTAGACCTCTGTCATTCACTTTTCAGTGGTTTGCACACTAAAAGGAAGGGCATCCACGCTGTCATTTGACAGGTCATACCGTGGGTGATCAGTCAGGCTAACTAGAAAACCGGCCATGTGCTGTTAGTGAAATTCTTTTATGTGAACAGCAGCAATTAACAAAGACCTGAAAATGGTTTAAAGAAGACGACAACGAATGTAGAAAACATGGTTGAGGTTTGTGTGGCACCTGGAAAAGGAAGGCGTCCCACTGAAACACCCCCGTTTTGCCCTTTATTGGGTTTTGTGTGATTTACCGAAGCCGCCAAACAGTTGATTATTATGATTATGTGACCGTGTGCTTAGTGCGTGAAAGGCTATCTGTTTTTCTGCTATGGTTTCGGGGGTATTTCAACCGAATGCGGCTGTTCTGAGACGGAATAGTTAATGATTCAAACTTTGTCAATTATTAAAGACCATAGTACAAATCGATAAGTATTTTCTACTAACACACAAAACATCATAGCTAACACTTGGTTTAAGAACCATGAAAAAAGGTTGTATACATGGAAGAACCCTGAAGATACTAAAAGGTATCAGATAGATTATATAATGGTAAGACAGAGATTTAGGAACCAGGTTTTAAATTGTAAGACATTTCCAGAGGCACATGTGGACTCTGACCACAATCTATTGGTTATGAGCTGTAGATTAAAACTGAAGAAACTGCAAAAAGGTGGGAATTTAAGGAGATGGGACCTGGATAAACTGAAAGAACCAGAGGTTGTACAGAGTTTCAGGGAGAGCATAAGGGAACAATTGACAGGAATGGGGGAAAGAAATACAGTAGAAGAAGAATGGGTAGCTCTGAGGGACGAAGCAGTGAAGGCAGCAGAGGATCAAGTAGGTAAAAGACGAGGCTAGTAGAAATCCTTGGGTAACAGAAGAAATACTGAATTTAATTGATGAAAGGAGAAAATATAAAAATTCAGTAAATGACGCTGGCAAAAAGGGAAACGTCTCAAAAATGAGATCGACAGGAAGTGCAAAATGTAAGGATGTAGAGGCTTATCTCACTAGGGGTAAGATAGATACTGCCTACAGGAAAATTAAAGAGACCTTTGGAGAGAAGAGAACGACTTGTATGAATATGAAGAGCTCAGATGGAAACCCAGTTCTAAGCAAAGAAGGAAAGCAGAAAGGTGGAAGGAGTATATAGAGGGTTTATACAAGGGCGATGTACTCGAGGACAATATTATGGAAATGGAAGAGGATGTAGATGAAGATGAAATGGGGGATACGATACTGCGTGAAGAGTTTGACAGAGCACTGAAAGACCTGAGTTGAAACAAGGCCCCGGGAGTAGACAACATTCCATTAGAACTACTGATAGCCTTGGGAGAGCCACTCCTGACAAAACTCTACCATCTGGTGAGCAAGATGTATCAAACAGGCGAAATAACCTCAGACTTCAAGAAGAATATAATAATTCCAATCCCAAAGAAAGCAGGTGTTGACAGATGTGAAAATTACCGAACAATCAGTTTAATAAGCCACAGCTGCAAAATACTAACACGAATTCTTTACAGACGAATGGAAAAACTAGTGGAAGCCGACCTCGGGGAAGATCAGTTTGGATTCCGTAGAAACACTGCAACACGTGAGGCAATACTGACCTTACGACTTATCTTAGAAGAAAGATTAAGGAAAGGTAAACCTACGTTTCTAGCATTTGTAGACTTAGAGAAAGCTTTTGACAATGTTGACTGGAATACTCTCTTTCAAACTCTAAAGATGGCAGGGGTAAAATACAGGGAGCGAAAGGCTATTTACAATTTGTACAGAAACCAGATGGCAGTTATAAGAGTCGAGGGACATGAAAGGGAAGCAGTGGTTGGGAAGGGAGTAAGACAGGGTTGTAGCCTCTCCCCGATGTTATTCAATCTGTATAATGAGCAAGCAGTAAAGGAAACAAAAGAAAATTTCGGAGTAGGTATTAAAATCCATGGAGAAGAAATAAAAACATTGAGGTTCGCCGAGGACATTGTAATTCTGTCAGAGACGGCAAAGGACTTGGAAGAGCAGTTGAACGGAATGGATAGTGTCTTGAAAGGAGGATATAAGATGAACATCAACAAAAGTAAAACGAGGATAATGGAATGTAGTCTAATTAAGTCGGGTGATGCCGAGGGAATTAGATTAGGAAATGAGACACTAAAAGTAGTAAAGGAGTTTTGCTATTTGGGGAGCAAAATAACTGATGATGGTCCAAATAGAGAGGATATAAAATGTAGACTGGCAATGGCAAGGAAAGTGTTTCTGAAGAAGAGAAATTTGTTAACATCCAGTATTGATTTAAGTGTCAGGAAGTCATTTCTGAAAGTATTTGTATGGAGTGTAGCCATGTATGGAAGTGAAACGTGGACGATAAATAGTTTGGACAAGAATAGAATAGAAGCTTTCGAAATGTGGTGCTACAGAAGAATGCTGAAGATTAGATGGGTAGATCACATAACTAATGAGGAAGTATTGAATAGGATTGAGGAGAAGAGAAGTTTGTGGCACAACTTGACCAGAAGAAGGGATCGGTTGGTAGGAGATGTTCTGAGGCATCAAGGGATCACCAATTTAGTATTGGAGGGCAGCGTGGAGGGTAAAAATCGTAGAGGGAGACCAAGAGATGAATACACTAAGCAGATTCAGAAGGATGTGGGTTGCAGTAGGTACTGGGAGATGAAGAAGCTTGCACAGGATAGAGTAGCATGGAGAGCTGCATCAAACCAGTCTCAGGACTGAAGACCACAACAACAGCAACACAAATTCTGAGGCAGTTGCTGCTACCCTCGCCTTGCACTTTTAATTACGGTTATATCTTTTATTGGTTACTGGCTTTAGGTGCTTCGTCACATGCAATGATGATGGTTAACATTCACAACAATCCCCACTGCAATCCATGGTTGCTGCTGGCCGACGCGGTTGACGCGAAACACGTGATTCGGCACTTGTCACTTTCTGGTTTCATATCACTCGCGAAACGGTATCGATGAGGGTCAACCCCACGACGATCAGGGGGGGGGGGGGGGGACGCGCTCATTTGTCATACTCCGGCGAATTTCCTGTTTACAATTCACTCGACCACCATTCTTGAGTCTCACTGCCTCCTGCAGCGCTCGACAATCGACTCCTGTCTGCTATCGACCTGCGTGTCTGATACTAATATCTATGTTCATGGGATCGCGGATCCCTTACGCAATCCAGGTGGAAGTCATTGACGAGGTTGCTGCTGCTGTAACTGACGATGCAGCACGTGCTCCTGGTAGTCCCAGCGCTCGCGTAGTGTTACGAGAATTCTGCATCCCATGGTCAACAGTACGGAAATTTTTTCGGTCTATTTTACACTCGTATCCTTACATTGCTATCCTGAGTGAAAGTGAAGAAGAATTAAATGATCTGCTGAACGGAATGAACAGTCTAATGAGTACACAGTACGGTTTGAGAGTAAATCGGAGAAAGACGAAGGTAATGAGAAGTAGTAGAAATGAGAACAGCGAGAAACTTAACATCAGGATTGATGGTCACGAAGTCAATGAAGTTAAGGAATTCTGCTACCTAGGCAGTAAAATAACCAATGACGGACGGAGCAAGGAGGACATCAAAAGCAGACTCGCTATGGCAAAAAAGGCATTTCTGGCCAACAGAAGTCTACTAATATCAAATACCGGCCTTAATTTGAGGAAGAAATTTCTGAGGATGTACGTCTGGAGTACAGCATTGTATGGTAGTGAAACACGGACTTTGGGAAAACCGGAACAGAAGAGAATCGAAGCATTTGAGATGTGGTGCTATAGACGAATGTTGAAAATTAGGTGGACTGATAAGGTAAGGAACGAGGAGGTTCTACGCAGAATCGGAGAGGAAAGGAATATGTGGAAAACACTGATAAGGAGAAGGGACAGGATGATAGGACATCTGCTAAGACATGAGGGAATGACTTCCATGGTACTAGAGGGAGCTGTAGAGGGCAAAAACTGTAGAGGAAGACAGAGATTGGAATACGTCAAGCAAATAATTGAGGACGTAGGTTGCAAGTGCTACTCTGGGATGGAGAGGTTAGCACAGGAAAGGAATTCGTGGCGGGCCGCATCAAACCAGTCAGTAGACTGATGACCAAAAAAAAATTACAAGATCCAGACGTTGCAGCAATTGAAACCTCGAGACCAAGAGTAATGTTCTGAATTTGGTCGTCGGGTTCTGGCACGGATCCAAGTTGATGACATGTGGCCGGGCAATATTCTGTGGAGTACCGAGGCACATTTTACAGTACAGGGTGCAGTGAATACACAGAAGTGCCGAATTTGGGGTACTGTTGAACCGCAAGTTTTGCACGAAGAGCCATTGCACTCGCCGTATGTGACTATGGGGTTCAAATGGCTCTAAGCACTATGGGACCTAACATTTGAGGTCATCAGTCCCCTAGATCTAGAATTGCTTAAACCGAACTAACCTGCCGAAGGTAGGATTCGAACCTGCGACCCTAGCAGCAGCGCGGTTCCGGACTGAAGCGCCTAGAACCGCTCGGTCACATTGGCCGGCAACTGTGTGGTGCATATTCACAAACACCTTCACTGTCTGTCCGTCGTTGTTTGAACAGATTACACCAAGAGGGTCTGTCAGGTGTACCGTGACGCCTGCACGTTACCGAGACCTCCTTGTACAGCAAGTGATTCCTGCTTTGGAAGAGCCCAACTGTGTGGAAACCATCGTTTTCATGCAAGACGGGGCGACACCTCGTGTCGCTCGTCCAGTGAGACGTGCTTAACGCAACGAACATGTTATCTGCAGAGATTTTCCTTGAAGATCATCTGATACTAATCCATATGACTTTCCGGCTATGTGGATATCTGAAAGAACGCGTTTACGAGGGATAAGTTCGGCCACTAGGTGATCTGAACGGCAGTTTACAGGAACACAATGCTCAGAATCCAACAGAACGGCTGTGAGCAATGTTGATCACATTGTTTTAGGGATGCAGATCCTCGTCGACGTCTCCAGTGCTCACATTAAACAAATTGTGTAAGTGTTGGTTCAAAAAGTCAGTATAAATTTGAAAACTAAAGAAATCACGGAATAATGTAGATAGAGAGCTACAAATTGACACACATGCTTGGAATGACACGAACCAAAAAAATAGAAAAGTTCAAAAATGTCCGACAGATGGCGCTTCATCTGATCAGAATAGCAATAATTAGCATAACAAAGTAACACAAAGCGTAGATGATGTTCTTTACAGGAAATGCTCAATATGTCCACCATCATTCCTCAACAACAGCTGTAGTCGAGGAATAATCTTGTGAACAGCACTGTAAAGCATGTCCGGAGTTATGGTGAGGCATTGGCGTCGGATGTTTTCTTTCAGCATCCCTAGAGATGTCGGTCGATCACGATACACTTGGTACACTTGCGACTTCAGGTAACCCCAAAGCTAATAATCGCACGGACTGCGGTCTGGGGACCTGGGAGGCCAAGCATGACGAAAGTGGCGGCTGAGCACACGATCATCACCAAACGACGTGCGCAAGAGATCTTTCACGCGTCTAGCAATATGGGGTGGAGCGTCAACCTGCATAAGCATCGTACGTTCCAGCAGGCGTTTATCAGCCAGGCTGGGGATGATGCGATTCTGTAACATATCGGCGTACCTCTCACCCGTCACGGTAGCAGTTACTGACGTTTTGCTGTCCAGCGCCATCTGTCGGCCATTTTGTGAACTTTTTTGTTCTAATAAAACCCCACGTCATTCCAAGCATGTGTGTCAATTTTTACCTCTCTATCTACATTATTCCATGGTTTATTAAGTTTTCAAATTTATACTGACTTTTTGATCACCCGGTATTGGATACGCAAACATTTTTATACGTCCTTCTTGCATTCACACCGCCAGATTTGCACTTGGTCGCCGGAATAGGAACTAATTTTTTTCTGCGCAAATTGGTTCCGCACTAATGCATTAACATATCCTTGAAGGTTCGCTGCCGTATGTAGAAGTAGCAGAAATGAGAACAGCGAGAAAATTAGCATTAGTATTGAGGGTCATGAAGTAGATGAAGTTAAGGAATTCTGCTTCTTAAGCAGTAAAATAACCAAAGATGGACTGAGTAAGGACATCAGAAGCAGACTAGCAATGGCTAAAAGGGCATTCATAGGCAAGAGAAGTCTACTAGTACCAAACATAGGCCTTAATTTGAGGAAGAAATTGCTGAGAATATACGTTCTGAGCACAGCATTCAAGGTAGTGAAACATAGACAGTGGGGATACCGGAACAGAAGAGATTCGAATCATTTGAGATGTAGTGCTACAGGCGAATGCTGAAAATTAGGTGGACTGACAAGGTAACGAATGAGGAGGTTATGCCCAGAATCGGAGAGTAAAGGAATATATGGCAAACACTGATAAGGAGAAGGGGTAGGATGATGTCGCATCTGTTGACAGATCATGGACTGACTTCCATGGTACTAGAGGAAGCTGCAGAGGGTAAAAACTGTAGAGCAAGACTGAGATTGAAATACATCCAGCAAGTAACTCGTGATGATGATGATGATGATGATGATTGGTTTGTGAGGCGCTCAACTGCACGATTATCAGCACCGGTACAAATTTCCAACCTTTGCTCAGTCCAATCTCGCCACTTTCATGAATGATGATGAAACGATGAGGACAACACAAACACCCAGTCATCTCGAGGCACGTGAAAATCCCTGACCTCGCCGGGAATCGAGCCCGGGACCCCGGCTCGGGAAGCGAGAACGCGACCACGAGGTTACGAGATGCGGACAGCAAGTAATTGAGGACGGAGCTTACAAGTGCTACTCTGAGATGAAGATGTTAGCGCAGGAGAGGAATTCGTGACGGGCCGCATCAAACCAGTCAGAAAAAAATCAAATGGCTCCAAGCACTATGGGACTTCTGAGGTCATCAGTCCCTTAGAACTTAGAACTACTTAAACCTAACTAACCTAAGGACATCACAGTCCACAATGGACCTCTGTGATAACCCGAACTCTCGTATAACCATCCGGTGGCTGTAGGTTGTAAGACACGCAAGCCGTTTCGTGAAGTTTAAAGTCAACGAGACGCGTAATCGATGCTACCGAGGAAAGCGAACGATTGTTTCATATTGCGTCATAATGATTACGAGGGGGCGGCTTTCGAAACACGAGTCCGACGCGAATTACGACGTAAAATACGGAAATGGTCACAGCGGCAACAGCGTAAGCGCAAAGTGGTTCGCGGGTCGGGCGGCCTTTACCTGTTGTGCTGCGGCGTGGGCGGTGTGGGCGGTGTAGCCGGCGTAGGCGGACGCGACACTGAGCTACCGCACGCTCGCGCGCGCCAGTGGCAGCACGCGGAAGATGGCGGCGCGTCACGGCCGTGACGTCACGCAGACAAACAGCCGCCAGCGCGGCGTGGAGCTTCCGCCGGCGGCCGGGATACAGCCGCCGTCCACCGGCTCTCTGACTTTCCCGTTAACAATAAACGGGTTATTACACGCCACGTCAGGGGGTTCCAACCGCTTTAACATGCGCGCCCCTGGACTCGTTCAACACGACGGCGATTTTCCTATCCCAGCCATCCGTTGAGTGGCTCATTTAGCACGGTACCACCCGCTTTATTTCCCGAATGCATAACGGCCAATTCACCGTTACCTCCGAGCAGGCGCGGCTCGTGGTTTCTATACTGGGGAAGGCTGCGGCATTTATCAATCGGAGCCAATATAGACCTCTGGTTACGTTACAGATTAGTCTGACATAAACAACTAAGAATTCAGGGGGAGGGGGGTGGGCAGATCACTCTCTACCCATAATTCTACGTACTGTGTCTTCTATAATCAGGTATTTATTAAATATCATTAGAAGCTAACTTCGAGTTAAAATCGTTGGTTAGTGTTTTTATACGTCATCATTACATTTTCTGACACTTTGCAGCAAATCATATGAAAAGACGCGTTTCGGAGAGATCTTTAATGCGATGAATGTTAACTTTGCGCCTGCTTAATATTTTTGGTGTTTTCAGTTCTAAATCTAAGGTAGTTTACCTCCAAAGCTCGAAGTTAAATGTTTTGCGCTGGAATTATGTTTTTTCACTTTTGCGTGAAAATTCTGTAAGTCAGTGATACCAGTTTCAGTCCAGGCGCTATCAGCACTATTTGTACGAAGACAGGTGAAACAGAAAAATGTATCTTTCACTTCACAACCACACAACCACACAGCTGCATCGTACATTGCTCTATTAAAACTGCGTTTGTATCCTTGCCTAGATTTGCACTGTTTCTGTTCTTGATTGATCGTTAGATCGGGTCTGGGTGCACCAAGTTCTTTCACTTGCATCCTATGGCCGTGTTCCAAGTTTTTACCTATTAAATTGCACACTGAATTCATATTGCGCTGGTTTCACACTCGCCGTATGTCGCAGATATTCACAAGCAAGTAAAGCTCACTAAAATCTTGCAAAATACACTCCAAAAAAGAAACTTGCTAATATCACACGATATCAACAAAAGCAGTCAGCATCAGCAAGCAAGGAAAGTAAAGTCACGGGACAAATTTCGCGCGCTTTATCCTCTAATCACTTATGAAACTCTCGCTAGATGGCAGTACTGTTGTTACGGTTAGAGAGCCCTGTAGTTACGGTAGTCTAGCGCACTCTGGCGGGATATTTGCAAACTTATTCTAAATGTGGATAAAATAGCCAATGGTAGAAACAAAACAACTATGTAAAACATTATCAAAACAATAATACTAAACGTCGATTAATGACGCATCGAAGCGTAGTAGAGATGTGCAGAGACAGAGATTGGATAGCGAAGTTTCGGCCACTCTGCATTCCTTTATTACATAGACAGTGGAACGCGAAAAACGTGTGGTGGTTGGTATGACACCCTTAGGCTGCAAGCTCTGAGCCTTCGGGTCGCCTATAAAGAGCGGTACTATGTAGAACCTACGCCCCCAAACCGCTACTACATGCAGCTTACGGACGTTCCAAGGCGCAGTCTAAACACTACTAACCGTTCGGAAAACATCTATCGATAACAAACAGTTCCAAAAACGTTGACCGTCGTTATTTTAATCGGAATGGGAAATGTGCGAATTTCGCCCTGATAATTTAAATTTTGTAATATGTTCTTGCGAAACTTACTTTAACATATATTTTGGGGCGGCTCCGCCTCAGAGCCTTTAATTACGAGCCGCGCCTGCCTCCGAGTGTACTCACACTGTCCGTCACGTGACCTGAAAGCGCAATTTTGGCGGGAATCACGGTCTTCCCGAGATGATTCTGAACTGTTTTCACGTGCGAAATGCACATACACAACGCGGTAGCATATGCACTGAAGCTCCAAAGAAACTGGTGCAGCCACGCGTGTCAAATACAGAGACATGTGAACAGGCAGAATATGCCGCTGCGGTCGGCAACGCCTATGTAAGACAACAAGTACCTGGCGCAGTTTTTACATCGGTTACTGCTGCTACACTGGCAGGTTATCAAGATTTAAGCGAGTTTGAACGTGGGGTTATAGTCGGCGCACGAGCGATGGGACACAGCACCTCCGAGGTAGCGATGAAATGGGAATTTCCCCTTACGACCATTTCACGAGTGTACGGCCGGAAAAAGATCCTGCAAGAACGTGGTTGGTTGGTTTGGGGAAGGAGACCAGACAGCGAGGTCATCGGTCTCATCGGATTAGGGAAGGACGGGGAAGGAAGTCGGCCGTGCCCTTTGAAAGGAACCATCCCGGCATTTGCCTGGAGCGATTTAGGGAAATCACGGAAAACCTAAATCAGGATGGCCGGACGCGGGATTGAACCGTCGTCCTCCCGAATGCGAGTCCAGTGTCTAACCACTGCGCCACCTCGCTCGGTCTGCAAGAACGTGACCAACGACGACTGAAGAGAATCGGCCAACGTGACAGAAGCGCAACCCTTCCGCAGATTGCTGCCGATTTCAGTGCTGGGCCATCAGCAAGTTTCAGCGTTGCGAACTATTCAAAGGAAAATCATCGACTTGGGCTTTTGGAGCTGAAGGCCCACTTGTGTACCCTTGATGACTGCACGACACAAAGCTTTACGCCTCGCCAGTGCCCGTCAACACCGACAATGCACTGTTGTTGACTGGAAACATGTTGCCTGGTCGGACGAGTCTCGTTTCAAATTGTATCGAGCGGATGGACGTGTAGGGTATGGAGACAGTATGGACCTGCATGTCAGCAGGGGACTGTCGAACCTATTGGAGGCTCTATAATGGTGTGGGGCCTCTGCAGCTGGAGTGATATGGGACCGCTGACACGTCTAGATAGGACTCTGACAGGTGTAACGAATAAGGAGGTTCTCCGCAGATCGGTAAAGAAAGGTACGTATGGAAAACACTGACAAGAAGAACGGACAGCATGCAGAACATGTGTTAAGGCGCCAGGGAATAACCTCCTTGGTACTAGGGAGAACTGAAGAGGAAAGACCTGTCAGGGAAGACAGAGATTGGAGTACATCCACTAAACAATTCTCGACGTAGGGCTACTCGGAAGACATCGGCCCAAGAGAGGAATTCGTGGCGGACCAAATGAGACCAGTCGGAAGACTGATGAATACAAAAAGAAGAAAGAGATTAGTCGATCCGTTCGCATTATGTGTCTCAAAATGTATGCTACAGTTTTGATTCAACGATCTGAGTTCATGTCATATTATCAACTTCACGATATGCAACTTTTTTTGTGAAATATAGCTAGGTTTAGTCATACTTCAGTAACTGACACTGAAAATTAAAAAAAAATTAAATACAAACAAGTCACAACAATGGAGAAATACATATTGGATAGTAATAACAGTAACCAACACAAAAATGCCAACTCAACTCTGACGGAACACGTAACACTATGCTTGCTTACAACTTCGAATTTGATCACGTTAAAAAGAGTTATAGCATTACTTTCAAACTTTCTGTTTTTCAGTGTTGACTGGCACAACTAAGACTGAAAAAAATTGTTTTGGGTGGTACGTTTTTTGGGTTCGTTGCACAAAAGTGTCAGCGACGGGTAGTGTACGTTTAGATGAATGTGGAAGAAAAAAATGGCTCTGAGCACTATGGGACTTAACAGCTGTGGTCATCAGTCCCCTAGAACTTAGAACTACTTAAACCTAACTAACCTAAGGACATAACATACATCCATGCCCGAGGCAGGATTCGAACCTGCGACCGTAGCAGTCGCGCGGTTCCAGACTGCGCGCCTAGAACCGCTAGACCACCGCGGCCGGCGGTGGGAGATCTCTCGAAATTAGCACCAAATTGGCCCGGTAAATCGACCTATTTTAACAGCCTAGAAGTGGTGCAAAGTAGTCATCTCATCAGTTTGTCGTAATATTCTACAGCAATGCCAACTTAACTGCAGAATTCGTAGCTCTATTGGAGACTGGGCCACTATATTGCACCCCATGAGTCTGACAATGGCTCAGTTCCTGGAAAGGACATCTTTCCCGTCTTGAAATTCCACATTTTTTTGCAATCTTCTAATGCAGGAAACGGTTTTTTTTTCCTGGCTGATGTATTTAGCTGCGTAGATTGAAAACATAAGTACAGACTTACTACACAGCATTCAAAGGCCACTACAATAACTCCGTCGTGTAAAATTTACTATCCACTGTCAGACGATAAACTCAGTCATGAGTCTGTTGTGTAACAGTGGGATAGAACGTCCTTAAGGAATCTGGGGATGGATGACAGTCATGTGTTCTACTGCCGTGTTTACATCTCGCTAGAAATTGGCGTCGGAACCCTCGTGCTACAGTGAAATCCTTTTCTGCAGCTCCATCAGGCCTGTAGGAGGAAGTGACAGACAAGTTGGCGATACTATTTGCCACTGTCCAGTAAAGACTCATCCATTTTGATTGCAGAACAGCGTCGGAACCGCCGCTGCATCAAAGAATGGGCATGATGTTCCGTGAACAGTGTGTCAATCAACGATTCGAAAACATACAGAAGATTGCTGAAGTCTCGGTATTTACCACTCTATTCGATATTGTTGAATCTACAGTTCAATACAGTCACAATTCGTGCTAGAAATTTGTGAGAATTGTGTTATAAATGAGAAACTTGTGACAAGATTCCAACAGCGGCGAAGTCTTACCCTCCTCTGTGGACCCATACGAGTAACCTACCCGCATCCCTCTTGGCGTATACGACACACGGAACTGGTAAATTTTGTTTGCGTAGAGAACCCATAAAACGCCAAATATACAAGTTCCAATAGTTTCTAACCTTCTGCTAGGTATGGCGAGGTACAACAGCAAGTTTCAACACTCTCAGCGGTGAGTTATTGAAGTCGGTTACAGTTTACCTAACGTCCGCATTGTAAGAGCAGCAAAACGGTGTCGAGACTCTGTAAAGGTGTGTTTTTATTCATTTATTCACGTCATAGCCACTTTGAACCGATGCTGTTTTCTGCTCACAGACTGTTAATGGAATATCCGCCACTTCTAGCACTCAGACAGCGCTTTCCAATAATTTGTTGCACGAGTTCCACGTGTGTGTCACATACGACACAGTGGGTTTGGATATCCTAGAAGCATTTGTTCATTTCCAAATATTTACCTACATCGTCTTTTTTCCTGTTTTTCGTCGTTTCTTAGTTGCTTCAGAATTCATGGAGGTATGTTCCGTCTATGAATCTAAATGGAAGGTAGTTTGTTCTTTCCCACACATTTCGCTTCTTTTGTTTATGGAGGATCTTCAGCGTTCAGTATTACATATTTCTTTTTATACAGATAAATGTATTATGTAGTAGTTACAATATGTTGCTATGTCACATACTGTCATAATTATGTCTTGTTTTTCAGATTAGAAACAACTTTTGTAGCACAAATTTTCTGATGTTAAATTATCGTTTCGTTTTACTTACGCTTTCCAGTGTTGTTAGTCCATATGTGTGGTCCTGTACAAGTGTTCATCGAGTCCCCATGCTGCGTTGGCCAATTTCCGGCGCTTTTTCGCCTACATTTATTATAACACATCATTTGGACTATTCATTTTTTGATCAACGTGTGTTTGTTAACACAATATCAAACCACACGTACAACAGAGACGGCAACAGATAAAAGCGACAGCTGACAACACTATATTCTGTAAACACACAGATTTTGATCAAAAGATGAAAATTGCAAGTGATGTGTTACAATAAACGTGGCTGAAAAAGCGCCAAAAATCGGCCAGCTGGAGTATGGGGACTCGATGAACACATCTACAGGACCACACATATGGACTAACAACACTGGAAATCTTAAGTAACACGAACGATAATTTAACATCACAAAATTTGTGCTACATAAGTTGTTTCTAAACTCAAAAGCAAGAGGACACATTCTGCAGCATCAAGGGATCATCGGTTTAGTACTGGATGGAAGCGTGGAGTGTAAAAATCGTAGAGGGAGACCAAGAGATGAATATAGTACGTAGATTCAGGAGGATGTAGGTTGCAATAGTTACTTGGAGGTGAAAAAGCTTGGACAGGATACAGTAGTATGGAGAGCTGCATCAAACCAGTCTTTGGACTGAAAACAACACCACAACAACAACAACAACACATGTCCAGATACTTTTGATTAGATATTGTACAGCGATTGATTCCAGAGCACTAGCGATTCGGTGCCCCATTTCGAACTAAGGCACAATACTGCAATCAAAATTTCTATTGTGCTAAAATATATTGGATCTATAGGGTTGCACAGATACCAGGCTCCCTAATTTTACATAGTCCAATTTGGGGGAAAAAGCGTGTGTTATATTCAGGCCAACAGGGCATGTCCATAATGCGAAACACATTCGGTATGAGTTTTAATCAATGCGTTGAAGGAAACAAGTACTTAAACTGTAATCTGTGGGCTGCTGACCTGCAACAGCACGAGAAATACTATCCAATACACATCAGGTAACCCGCCAGGTTAGCCGAGACTGCTAATGCGCTGCTTCCTGTACTCGGTGAGGGGCGCCGCCCCCGGATCGAATCCGCCCGGCGGATTGACGACGAGGGCCGGTGTGCCGGCCGGCCTGGAATTGGTTTTTATGGCGTTTTCCACATCCCACTATTTGAATACTGGGCTGGTCCCCACGTTCCGCCTCAGTTACACGACTCGCAGACATCTGAACACGGTCACACTATTCCATGGATTATACTAGACGCAGACAGCTGGGGTAAACCAATTCTGTCCTTAGGGGGGGGGGGGGGGCACGGGGTGGCGGGAGGAAGGGGATTCGGCCACACCTTCACATTAACCTTGCCAAATCCGATCCTACCCTTGGCGACCCTGCGAAACCGCGGGATAAAGGTACAACCAGAAGAAGAATACACACCAAGTAGCAGCGCCGGGCACGGATTGAAGAAGCGGCCTGAAAACCGCCTGAAACGCCGTCTGCAAAATGCTTCGCTGCGTCGCACACTTACCTGTAAAAGGAACAAAACGAACGCAGGGATTGGTAAACGTGTTACAAATATACGTAATGAGGCAACACTCACCGTTAAGCTAAAACTACGTACATGAAAACCATTCAACAGCCAAGATCACATAAAAATATTTATGACAACCGGTTTCAACAGACTTAGCTGTCATTATCAGGCCTGTAAGAAAGAGCATGTACATGAAATACGTCTCATAACTTAAGATGTAACATGTGATATAAAAGTTTTAGTTTGGTATTATAAAAACCGAAGTGGACCTGTAAATTTACATACCAGAAAATCTTTTTCTTGTAAAACACGTTAATTTTACGCTGAACCTCACGCACAAATAGTCAAGTGGATACAAATCAGCACGTTATAATATGTTTGTGCAAATGCCATGTCCTTATACATATTGCTCACAGATGCTTGTCACACCATACAAACACGATGCACAATAGCACATCTGTTGACATAAGCTGGAAACCGGCAGAACAGTGCGAATTCCCTTCAAATGGCGTATGAGGTTCAATTGACACGTATTGTTACGAAGATAACATATGTGTAGTATGTTGCACCCACTAGATGGCTCTTACATCAGAATCATGTAACAGATTGTAAATAATTTAAAATATTAAAAGAGAATTATTTACAATCTTTGGTTCAAATGGCTCTGAGCACTATGGGACTTAACTACTGCGGTCATCAGTCCCCTAGAACTTAGAACGACTTAAACCTAACTAACCTAAGGACATCACACACATCCATGCCCGAGGCAGGATTCGAACCTGCGAACGTAGCAATTACAATCTTTAATGAGTGGTTTTTAAGAATAGCAAAGGTAACAAAATTGTACTTTACAAACAACTTAAGAACATATTTAATTCTCACAATCCCCTTTACTCGTTCTTGTTACTGCATGCTTTATGTTTTTAAATATTTTAGTGATTACAAACCTTATACAACGTACTGATTTCTATCCACTTGACATCTTGCGTGCGAGGTTCAGCGTAAAACAGACATGATTCACAACACAAAGATTTTAAGGTATGTAAATGTACAGGTCCACTTCCGGTTTTTATAACACCAAACAAAATCTTTTATATCAAATGTTACATCTTAACGCACATCCACTTTCTTACAGATCTGAAGATAGCAACAAAGTCTGATGAAACCGGTTGTCTTAAATAAAAAAAATTTATGTGATCTTGGTTGTTGAATGGTTTTTTATAATTGAAACAGATCGCCCTTCAGTACTCTCAAAACGAGAAAACTCAAAACTACGTATGTTATTTAAACGACCGGAGATTTACACGACATACTCGGATTTAGAAATGGCGTAGCATTAATAGCAATAAAATAAGAGAAAGAACAACTAGGTTGTATTTTATAGATGTTCTGCAAATATCAATTATTTCATAACAAACCGATTTTCAGCTTCTCGGGCCATCGAGTATGTGACAAGTGAACGTCGGAACCATAGACAAAATGATGTGACACACAGATATTAGCAATAGAGATGCGTAGTTCTTACAGAGCAAATAACATTTTACCTACGAATAATAAAGTTGATTTACTATTATGATCTGATTCTCTCACATATGCATAACCGAAAGTTTAATTTAACAGTCGGGAAAAAGGAAAGTCCCAGGTAAAACTAAACTGGTTGCGTAATGTTCCTTAATTTCAAGCAAGCTAAATACTGTCATTTTTCTGCTTTTTGTGACAGTATGTAGAACCCTACAACGTACATCGTTTGTCTGGGTTTGCATTAAAACATTTTAATGAATCCTTTTCGTTGTAAGGAATCTACATACAGTATATCCATTATTTGTTGAAGTCGCACGTCATTTTATCTGTGACTGCGACATTCAGTTGTCACCTGATGGCGGTATATGAAGCTGAAATCGGATTTCTCAACGAATAAATAATAGTTGCAGAATATTTAGGAAATGTTTCTTTTGTTGCTGTCATGTTCCGCCGAGCACCGAAAGAAGAATTCCGCTAATGCGGGAGAAATACTTTGTGGCAATCAACTAACAATTTAAGACACGGCAGACAAGCTTCAGAATGCACCATATCCGCTATATACTGTACCTTGAGATCTGTGCATAATTTAAAAATTTCACCAATTAACGCTAAGACTATGGTTTTCCTAGGCAAGGAACCACTCATGTAAAAAAAAATCTGTATCGACGATAAGGCGTTGGTTGGTTAGCGAATGTTTCTGCAGAACATCACGGAAATGTTTTCTTTTTTTGTTTTTGAAATAAATGAAAATATGTAGCCGTCTTTATAAAACCAAGTCACGACTACCTGTGGTTTCATCACTTTACTATTGATATAGATTTCCCGTGCAGAGCGAACATTTCCTTCCTCCAAGAATATGAATTAGTATTTCATAATGATGCAGACTTGATACAAGATAACAGGTTGATGTAACGCGAATGCGCTTGGCAAACATGCAACTGAGTGTTACACAAGTATTTTTTTCTGCTCCATAGACTGATTCAACAATGACATGCCGTAACCTCACTGTCGTTCCGTGAATAGCTCTATTTGCAGAGATCTACCAGTGGCCCGTCATCCGATGCTCCGAGGAAGAACTGAGGGGAGAGAGTCATTTTCCGCATTCTGAAGGCACTCAAGGTGCGGATATTGTTAGCTGAATGCAGCTGTAGTATGGTAACAGCTGTCTTTTTCAATGAAATGAAATGTGGTGTGGTTAGGGCCTCCCGTCGGGTAGACAGGTCGCCCAGTGCAAGTCTTTTTAGTTTACGCCCCTTCGGCGACTTGCGCGTCATGGGGATGAGATGATGATGATGATGATGATGATGACGACAAACACCCAGTCATTGAGCGGAGAAAATCTCCGACCGAACCGGGAATCGAACCCGGGCTCCTTAGCACGGAATTCCGTCACGCAGACCTCTCAGCTACCTAGGCGGGCTTTTTTCAACAAAAAATTTATGAGCGCTAAAGTCTCATTAAAAGTGGACCTGAATCTACTTGCGACGAAGAGCGTTCGAAATGGCGATCCGTTTCAGAAACGGATACGAACATTAAAACAGCTGAATGAATAACTATCGATGATATTGCACATTGGTTGAAAATCTGCCACGGTTCAGCATTTACAACCATCCATGAATCTCTCTGAACGATAGCAAAGTTGGTGCTCGTTCAACTGACACACAGACGATATCAAGAATCTTTGGAAAGCTTGCAGTCCCACTTTTAAAGGTTTTGGAGAGGAAGAATTAGTAAGTCACATAGTCGGTCCACCTCTGCGAACAGCAGAGAAGCGGCACAGCATGTTTGGCAACATCCACCTTCGCCTATATCTACAAGACTACGCTCCAAGTCACACTTAAGTACTTGGCAGTGTTCATCGAACCACTTTCGTACCAATTCTCTACCGTTCCTCTCTAGAATAGTACGTGGGAAAAATGAGCTCCGATTACTCTTATTTTATTATGACGGTCCTTTTTCCCTTTGTGGGTGGTAGGCAACAAAAAATTTTCGCATTTAGAAATGAGCGTACGGCATTATGCGCCGGGAGTCCCCCATTCGGTGAAGTTCGGCCACCGAGGGCAAGTAGTTATTGCATTCGGCGCCACATTGGGCGACTTGCGCGTCGGAGATGGGGATGAAATGGTGACGAAGACAACACAACACAACACCCAGTCCCTGAGCGGAGAAAATCTCCTGCCCCAGCCGGCAATCGAACCCGGGCTCCTTGGCGTGCTGACTGCTCAGCTAACAGGGGAGGATGCATTTGGAGGAGAAAATTAGTGATTGAAATTTCATGAAAATATCTAGCGTGAACGAAAACGTCTGTCTCAATCATTGAATCCGGTATCGTATCAGCGTCCCTCTCTCTCCTAGTTTGCGACAATGCAGAATGAACTACCCTTCTCTGAACTTTTTCGGTGTCCTCCGTCAGTCCTAACTGGGAGGAATGTCATACCGCACAGCAATACTTTGCCAGAGGTCGGTCAAGTGTAGTGTATGCAGTCGTATAAATATCGTGTCTAAATTATTTTTAGTGTGTTTTGACCTTCTAATAAGTTTACTAGGCGGTAAACAACAGCATGGTATGAATACAATCTAAACGGACTTCTCAGATTGTCTCCTATATCGGTTATAAAGATTAGGAACGTGAAGGGGTCTATTTTCTTGGGCAACGGCGTAATCAGTTTCCTTTCACTCTATGACTATTCAAAAGTGGTTAAAATGGCTCTGAGCACTATGGGACTTAACATCTTAGGTCATCAGTCCCCTAGAACTTAGAACTACTTAAACCTAACTAATCTAAGGACATCACACACATCCATGCCCGAGGCAGGATTCGAACCTGCGACCGTAGCAGTCCCGCGGCTCCGGACTGCAGCGCCTAGAACCGCACGACCACCGCGGCCGGCTCTCTATGACTATTCCGTCCATTACTACGAACTGTAACCTTTCTGACACGAAATCACGTATCCAGTCGTACAAGTGAGACGATACTGCACAGACACACAGTTTGATTAGGAGTCGCTTTTGAGTAACGCTTTCAAAATGTTTCTAGGAATATGCAATCAGTTTGATATTCCCAGTTGATAGCACTCATCAGCTCGTGTAAGTAGAGAGCCAGTCGTGTTTCACAAGAATGATATCTGATGTTAGCGTAGCCACGTCAAAGTCTCCGTGCCAGCTAACGCGGGTTCGATACCCGAGGAGAACTCCTCTGTTTTCTGCGGTGGAATACAGTGCCCACTCAGCTCTGCGAGGAGGAACTTAAATAAATAACTAACAGCGTTGACACGAAAAGGTTGTGGCAGGCTGTTGGCCGTTGCGCATTTATTATTTAGGCACAGGCGGCTGTCCACAGCTGAGACTTTCAAGGAATGGAGGGTTCTGTTCTCTTACACTGAAGGTTTTCACGTCCGGCTGTCTTGGTCGCCCGTGAATTTTCGGATTCTACGGTAGCAGTCCTTGAAACTTCTCCGTCCGTGACGTTTCGTGCAGAGCAGCGTAGGAGATTTTTAGAACGACAAAGTTCACGGACCGAGAACATAAGGTGTCTCATCAAAAGCGTTTGGACACGTATTAGTGGATTAATATGGAATGTATCCAACCTTTTCCTTTATGACGACTTCATCTGCGCTGGGTACATTTTCAATAAGGTGCCTGAATGTCTGTGGGGGAATGCCAGCCCTTTCTCCCCCTCCCCCAAAATACCGTAACCCGAATAGGTACGGGTGTTGGAGTCTGGAGCGATATCGACGTTTGTAACTGGTCCAGAAGGTGTTCTGCTGGGTTCATCTTGCGGACTCTGGGAGGACCAGCCCATTTCAGTAAAGTTACCATCGACAAATCTTTGCTCCACAGAAGTTAAACTCATGTTAGCAAGAAACAAAACACCTTGAACGACTAGAGATAGGACGTTCATATTCACCGGGTATGTACATTAGTAACTTCTTCAGAAATGATTAGCATTTCAGTCATCTCGGTTCAGCATGTGTCCTTCCGCCTCGTCGGCATAAGGTCCGTCATGGGCATGTATTACTTTCGGGGTGCCTATGATCACGGAATTTTTGTCGGTACAAACGTGCAGCTTCCGATGAGCTGCCGGAAGGCTTAGAATGCCTGCCTACTCTTTGTTATTGTGAGGTTCCACTGCGACTGCAGCTGACACTGTCCAGATAGTAGCCGTTCACTGTTCGAGCAGTGAATGTGATCTGAAGAACTCCACCACTCGGCAGTGTTCAGTTCTGTAACGAACATCACGCTGGCGGACAGTTCCGAGTGAAGTCGGTCGCCGTTCGTAACCACTAACTCGGAACTGACGCACATCTTACTTCTGTTATCCTAAACTTCAACCCGTGTCAGTTTCGCAGTAAGTTATGATATACTCTGTATGCATTATGTCCGACTCCGCTTTATCGCCGGCCAGAGTGGCCGAGCGGTTCTAGGCGCTAGAGTCTGGAACCGCGCGACCCCTACGGTCGCAGGATCGAATCCTGCCTCGGGCATGGATGAGTGTGCTGTCCTTAGTTAGGTTTAAGTAGTGCTAAGTTCTAGGGGACTGATGACCTCAGCAGTTAAGTCTCGTAGTGTTCAGATCCACTTGAACCACTTCATCGGTGGCCAGTGTGTCTGGCTGCTATTTGGAGCACGTGTGGTTCGGCTTCCGCAAACTGCCAACGTTTTTGGCTTGGTTGGACGACTGGAACGGAGTGCACACAGCATTGTGAGGCTAACGTGAGTGACAAGCCACTGGCAATGGACGACGTGGCGGTCGGCCGGTCCGACTGGGCCACAACGCGGAGCTTTGCTGTGCTGTATACTTTATCCAAAAGTGCCTATGTTCATTTTCTGAAATTATATTGTAGTCGCGTTCTGCACCATGTTGCATGTAAGCAGGAGCAGAAGTACAAACGTGTCCAGGCTAGAGGTATACAGTCCGCAGCTCGTGGCCGTGCGGTAGCGTTCTCGCTTCCCACGCCCGGGTTCCCGGTTCGATTCCCGGCGGGGTTAGGGATTTTCTCTGCCTCGTGATGACTGGGTGTTGTGTGCTGTCCTTAGGTTAGTTAGGTTTAAGTTTAAGCTCTAGGGGACTGATGGCCATAGGTGTTAAATCCCATAGTGCTCAGAGCCGTTTGAATCTAGAGGTATACACAAACAAATCCAGTCAGCCAAAGGACTCAGCATTCTATGTTGCTCGGTAAATGCGCAGCAGACAGAGACACACTCCGAGATGTTATCCTCATAATTTCACGAACAGCTCTGAGACCCACGGCACATTCGCGACAGTGTCAATGCACTCCCATCTCGACATGTTGGCGAACTACGCAGTTCGACAGCTGCCTCATCTTTTAGTGTCCCACCACAATATCATGGAGTGTCATCACATCTCTCTATGAGACGTTTCCTGTGCGTTGAATCTGAAGGGAGGTTCTCATTGCCTGGCCATCTAGATCTCCCGATCTGCCTCCACCGTACTTCGGTGCATGGGGGTTTGGGTCAAATGGGTCTGAGCCCTATGGGACTTAACTTCTGAGGTCATCAGTGCCCTAGACTTAGAACTATTTAAACCTAACTAACTTAAGGACATCACACACACCCATGTCCGAGGCACGATTCGAACCTGCGACCGTAGCGGTCGCGCGGTTCCAGGCTGTAGCGTCTAGAACCGCTCGGCCAACTCGGCCGGCCATGGTGGTTTATCACATACATTATTTACTGAACAAAGGTTCGAAACCCGGTATATTTGAGACAACGGATCTACGGCGCAGTGGATACCATAACAACTCTCATGAACATGTGGCGAGAAACCGTACCGTTTCGGTATTTATCGAGCTACAAATGCTGCCCACATTAAAAATGTTTGAGCTCCTGTGAACAGTGTTGCACAAAGTTATAAACATTAATACCGACTGCAACATAAACAAATGTTTTTGTGTACCTCTAGCCCGGACACACACTATTTTGTGCTACCCTCCGCTTCCACTATCTTCTCCCTTGTGTATAACCATCTCTTCCCGTCCAACAACGGAACTGCCACCAGTTCTTATCTCATTGTTCTTCTTATCTAATCCTTCTCCCTCCCTTATCTCTTCAAGCCCAACCTTTCCACTTCCCCTTCTTAAATTTCTTTTTTTCTCTCACAGTTTTATCTATCTTCCGTCCGTATTTTTTTTGTTCCTCCTCCACCCCTCTTGTTCTTCATTAGCACATTCCATACAGCGAAGAAATCCTTTTTACTGCAATAATGTTATTATTTCCTTGATTCATCCTTAGTTAGTAACTACGCTATGCGCAACAGAACACCAGGAATATGGTCCACGGGGAACTGTTGTTAAATTTTGTCAAGGGGAATGAGTGGAGAAAACGTAGCAAAATCTTTCACGAAGTGATATTCAGAGCTATTGAAAAACTGTTTATAATCCAGATTTGTACATATTAATTCCCTTTCGGGGAGGTACCGTTCAGATCCATGCGAGTAGTTTATTTTAAGAATTCTTACATTGACTGGTAATACGAGAAAGCAAACGACGAATTGAAGAGACGACATGGAATGGAACTAGTCAATAATCCTATTTCCACCACAAATCACAGTACTCGATACTTACAGACACTATTAGCACTTGATACAGTCAGAGAAACACAACACCAGATACACGAAAATACTTCAGAAATCATATAAATACTGGTTTTCTTCGTTAAGCTTTAATAAATTACTGCGAATTATTTTACTGAGGTACAAATATATTAAAATGTATTATAACAAAATATTTAGAAAAGTGATCATTTGTGTTCACTTTAGTTTTGGGAGACACTTTTAGAACAGATTAATTGTTTCGTTGTTACTATTCAAATACTTATAATTTTAAGAGCTTCAGAAATATAAATTTCATAAGATATTACCGAAATACAAAATATCTTTCGACGTAAATAATCGATATGTAACTGTAACATCTCTGAAATGCGATTCGACTGAGCATCGCTTGTCTCTTCATATCAGGTTAGTTCATTTATGGCGAGTATTAATTCGGTCTCTTACTATGTGAACTCTGTCTGTTACTGAAAAGAATGGAGACATGTTGGTCGGGTAATTGCTACGTAAATGTCAAGTTGTGAAATTAGATGTTGGTTTACAGCAAGACTGCATAAATTTGATATGAACAACTGCGACTTTTTTTTGCTTCCGATCCAAAATGTATGTTTAGCAATCAAGTGAAATCAGACTCTTATCATGACACTGAAACCCAGCTGACGAAAGTCTAAATGGACAACGAGAGCGAAACTAAGTAATGTTAATTTAGTTCGATAACCTTCGTTAACTGCTACATGAAATCTAATTTTTGCCTGTTTATTCTTCAGTTGAGTGAACACTGGAGAACATAAACCCGGACGAAAATGTTGTTTTTAATGAGGTCTGACGTGATATTTATTAAGTCTTCTGCATAAAATTCAGTAAGAAGTAACGGGGGAGAAAGTTAGAAACGCAAATGGAAGTCGTTAGAATTAAAGCCATTTGGAACATTTAAATCGCAAGGCTAATAGCGGCGAACGATGAAGTACACTACTGGCCATTAATATTGCTACACCACGAAGATGGCGTGCTACAGACGCGAAATTTAACCGACAGGAAGAAGATGCTGTGATATGCAAATTATTACCCTTTCACACAAGGTTGGCGCCGGTGGCGACACCTACAACGTGCTGACATGAGGAAAGTTTTCAACCGATTTCTCATACACAAACAGTAGTTGACCGGCGTTGCCTGGTGAAACGTTGTTCTGATGCCTCGTGTAAGGAGGAGAAATGCTTACCATCACATTTCCGACTTTGATAAAGGTCGGATTGTAGCCTATCGCGATTGCGGTTTATCGTATCGCGACATTGCTGCTCGCGTTGGTCTAGATCCAATGACTGTTAGCAGAATATGGAATCGGTGGGTTCAGGAGGGTAATAACGGAACGCCGTGCTGGATCCCAACGGTCCCGTATCACTAGCAGTCGAGATGACAGGCATCTTATCCGTATGGCTGTAATGGATCGTGCAGCCACGTCTCGATCCCTGAGTCAACAGATGGGGACGTTTGCAAGACAACAACCATCTGCAGGAACAGTTCGACGACGTTTGCAGCAGCACGGACTATCAGCTCGGAGACCATGGCTGCGGTTACCCTTGACGCTGCATCACAGACAGGAGCGTCTGCGATGGTGTACTCAACGACGTTTCTGGGTGCACGAATGGCAAAACGTCGTTTTTTCGGATGAATCCAGGTTCTGTTTACAGCATCATGATGGTCGCATCCGTGTTTGGCGACATCGCGGTGAACGCACATTAGAAGCGTGTATTTGTCATTGCCATACTGGCGTATCACCCGGCGTGATGTTATGGCTTGCCATGGGTTACACGTCTCTGTCACCTCTTGTCCTCATTGACGGCACTTTGAACAGTGGACGTTACATTTCAGAGTGTTGCGACCCGTGGCTCTACCCTTCATTCGATCCCTGCCAAACCCTACATTTCAGCAGGATAATGCTGACTTCTCAGGATCTATGCACCCAAATTGCGTGAAAATGTAATGACATGTCAGTTCTAGTATAATATATTTGTCCAATGAATACGCGTTTATCATCTGAATTTCTTCTTGGTGTAGCAATTTTAATGGTCAGTAGTGTAGTTCTGAAATATCTGGACTAATGGCTGAGGGTACATGTGCTGCTACTCATGATGTGGCTTTCAAATGGTTCAAATGGCTCTGAGCACTATGGGGCTTAACATCTGAGGTCATCAGTCCCCTAGACTTAGAACTACTTAAACCTAACTAACCTAAGGACATCACACACATGCATGCCCGAGGCAGGATTCGAACCTGCGACCGTAGCGGTCGCGCGGTTCCAGACTGTAGCGCCTAGAACCGCTCGGCCACTCCGGCCGGCGATGGGGCTTTCTTCAAACTGGTATTGAACGGTGTGGATCCTCCTACAGCACAGAGCATTAGACGATGGTATGAACAATTCCGAGAAACTGGTTGTTTGTGCAAAGGCAAATCGCCAGGCGGTCCACGATTCTGTGATACAGACGTCGAACTTATTCGCCATAGTTTGACAAGGAGTCCGCAGAAACTCGTTCGCCGTGCAGCTCGACTGCTCAACTTGCCCCCGAGGTCCGTCTGGCTTGTGCTGCGCGGACACAGGAGACCATACAAAATCCAGGTACTGCAAGCTCTTCGTGAAGGTGACAGACAACAGCGTGTCGAGTTCTGGCAAGATGGAGGATGACAGTTTTCTTTCACGCTTAGTGTTAAGTGACGACGCAACATTCTATGTAAATACAAAGTTGAACCTTCATAATGTGAGAATATGGGGTACGGAACAACCACGCTAAGTTATACAGTATGAGAAGGACTCTCCAAAATTTAATGTGTTTTGTGCAGTTTCACGGGAAAAAGTGTATGGTCCATTTTTCTTTGCCGAGAAAACTGTAACAGGAAGCACATATCTCGATATGCTTGAGAACTTTTTTTCTCACAGCTGAGAGGGGGCTGGAGATCTCTTCTGAACAGCACGTTGCAAAGCATCCCAAATATGCTCAATAATGTTGATATATGGGGGGACTGACGGCCAGCGGAAGTGTTTAAACTCAGGAGAGTGTTTCCTGGAGCCACTCTGTAGCAATTCTGGACGTGTGCGGTGTCGCACTGTCCTGCTGGAGTTGCTGAAGTACGTCGAAATGCACAATGGACATGAATGGATGCAGGTGATCAGACAGGATGTTTACGTACGTGCCACCTGTCAGAGTCGTATCTAGACTCACCAGTGGCCCCATTTCACTCCAACTGCACTCACTCGACACCATTACAGAGTCCACGAGCTTGAACAGTCCCCTGCTGACATGCAGGGTCCATGGACTCATGAGATTGTCTGAAGACCCGTACACGTCCAGTCGGTCGATACAGCCGTCAGCAGTCCAGTGTCGGTGTTGACGGGCCCAGGCGAGGCGTAAAGCTTTGTGTCGTGCAGTCATCAAGGGTACACGAGTGGGCCTTCGGCTCCGAAAGCCCATATCGACGATATTTCGTTGAATGGTTCGCACGCTCTCACTTGTTGATGGCCCAGCATTGAAATCTGCAGCAATTCTTCGGAAGGGTTGCACTTCTGTCACGTTGAAGCATTCTCTTCAGGCGTCTTCGGTCCACTTCTTGCAGAAACATTTTCCGGCCGCAGCGATGTCAGAAATTGGATGTCTTATCGGATTCCCGATATTAACGCTACACTCATGAAATGGTCGTACGGGAAAATTCCAATTTCATCGCTACCTCGGAGATGTTGTGTACCATCACTCGTGCGCCGACTGTAACGCAACGAAATCTTGGTAACCTGCCATGGTAGCAACAGTAACAGACACTTGTCGTCGTATGTACTGAAGTGCTGCCGACCGCAGTGTCGCATTCTGCCTGTTTACGTATCGCTGTATCTGAATACGCACGCCTATACCAGTTTGTTTGGTGCTTCGGTGTATATAGTAGCAAAGAAGTAACAAAATTCAACGTCGTGCATGCTGCAGCACTTTTTCACGCATTTTAGTATAACGAAATATCTGTTGAACTATTTTAGATGGGTTGTTCCTAGCCCCACAACGGCTGTAGTCTGACAGTAAACGATATTTGTACTATGTTTGGTTGAAATCGCTCCAGTGCTTTAGGAGAAAATGTGGAAACACACACACACACACACACACACACACAGACACACACACACACACACACACACACACACACACACACACACAAAAGCATGTTGCTTGCCTCTGACGCCTGAACTTCTGCTTTTTGCTCCGAGAACTATGATTCTGCGACGACCTACCACGCACGCAACGGCGGCTGGCTGAAGCAAAATTGCTCGCAGTTGCCTGGCATACGCAGGTGACGATGTCACATATGTGGCAAACGATATCCGCTTTGCGCAACGGTGTGGCACGCATCGCAGTCTGTGCGTAACCGACCACGCGGTAGCGACACCTCCTCATGACGCGTTGCAAAATCTGCACGCGAGGACATGACTGGTTCTCCGCAGGGAAGGAACGCGCTAGCTAGGCTACGTAAACGATACAGATGATGAAGCGAACACTGTAGCACATTGACGTTGTCTTTCTCAGTAGTGAAGGTACTAGATTCCCATCGATCCCGCGACGGAAGTACACGTTCGATTAATTTCATTATTTCACAACGCAGTTTCTCGCGGCGACATTCATGAATAAATGCTTCTGGGAGTTGTTGCCACGTCAGATGTGCACTCAGTCTCAACCTTACGACGACTTACTCTGTCAAGATCGTCAGTAGATTTCAGTATGCCCTTGCGTGCTTTATTCACACAACTGGCCATTAAAACTGCTACACCAAGAAGAAATGCAGATCATAAACGGGTATTCATTGGACAAATACATTACACTAGAACTGACATGTGGTTGCATTTTCACGCAGTTTGGGTGCATAGATCCTGAGAAATCAGTACCCAGAACAACCACCTCTGGCCGTAATAAAGGCCTTGATACGCCTGGGCAGTGAGTCAAACAGAGCTTGGATGGCGTGTACAGGTACAGCTTCCCATGCAGCTTCAACACGATACCACAGTTCATCAAGAGTAGTAACTGGCGTATTGTGACGAGCCAGTTGATCGGCCACCATTGACCAGACGTTTTCAGTTGGCGAGAGATGTGGAGAATGTGCTGGCCAGGGCAGCAGTCGAACATTTTCTGTATCCAGAAAGGCCCGTACAGGACCTGAAACATGTGGTCGTGCATTATCCTGCTGAAATGTAGGGTTTCGCTGGGATCGAATGATGAGAGGTGACAGAGACGTGTAACCAATGGCACCCCATACCATCACGCCGAGTGGTATGCTAGTATGGCGATGACGAATACACGCTTCCAATGTGCGTTCACCGCGATGTCGCCAAACACGGATGCGACCATCATGATGCTGTAAACAGAACCTGGATTCATCCGAAAAAATGACGTTTTGCCATTCGCGCACCCAGGTTCGTCGTTGAGTACACCATCGCAGGCGCTCCTGTCTTGTGATGGAGCGTCAAGGGTAACCGCAGCCACGGTCCCCGAGCTGCTGCTGCTGCAAACGTCGTCGAACTGTTCGTGCAGATGGTTGTTGTCTTGAAAACGTCCCCATGTGTTGACTCAGGGATCGAGACGTGACTGCACGATCCGTTACAGCCATGCGGATAAGATGCCTGTCATCTCGACTGCTAGTGATACGAGGCCGTTGGGATTCAGCACGGCGTTCCGTATTACCCTCCTGAACCCACCGATTCCATATTCTGCTGACAGTCACTGGATCTCGACCAACGCGAGCAGCAATGTCGCGATACGATAAACCCCAATCGCGATAGGCTACTATCCGACCTTTATCGAAGTCGGAAACGTGACGGTACGCATTTCTCCTCCTTACACGAGGCATCAGAACAACGTTTCACCAGGCAACGCCGCTCAACTGCTGTTAGTGTATGAGAAATCGGTTGGAAACTTTCCTCGTGTCAGCACGTTGTACGTGTCGCCACCGGCGCCTGCCTTGTGTGAATGCTCTGAAAAGCTAATCATTTGCATATCACAGCATCTTCTTCCTGTTGGTTAAATTTCGCGTCTGCAGCACGTCATCTTCGTGGTTTGGCAATTTTAATAGCCAGTAGTGTAGATTCCCATTGATCCCGCGACGGAAGTACACGTTCGATTAATTTCATTATTTCACAACGCAGTTTCTCGCGGCGACATTCATGAATAAGTGCTTCTCGGAGTTGTTGCCACGCCAGATGTGCACTCAGTCTCAAGCTTACGACGACTCACTCTGCAGTGATCGTCGGCAGATTTCAATAGGCCGTTGCATGTTCTATTTAGTTGGGCGAATGAGAGATGGCCTCACGAGCTCTTAGAACCTCCATACGCCACCAGAGATTTTGCCAACGCCTATGACTGAAGAATGGTAGGCGACGCTGACTTCGTTACATGGCTGATAGGCCGACAGATTTCTCTGATGTTTTCCAGCATCAAGCGTCCGTTTCCAAGAGGAAGCAGTTTCAAATGCGCTGATACGTAGAGCTTCAACTGTCTGTGATTATTGTTGGAGTCACGAACCATCTGGCGCTCAAATTTAGGCTTGTTCTGCGCACCCACGTCACGCACCTATTTAACATCAATTTATTTATGATTGGATTCGGAATTACCTTACTAACCATAATTCAATGATGACGAGATGTAGTACGGGAAGGAACTTATCAAAGATTACATAAAGGATTTGTATTAATTTGATTACGATGAGGAATAATCCTATGTATTGCATCAGAAGTATTGTTCAAAAATGTTTCGAATGGCTCTGAGCACTACGGGACTTAACTTCTGAGGTCATCAGTCCCCTAGAACTAACCTAAGGACATCACACACATCCATGCCCTAGGCAGGATTCCAACCTGCGATCGTAGCGGTCGCGCGGTTCCAGACTGTAGCGCCTAGAACCGCTCGGCCACCCGGCCGGCAGAGATATTGTTCTTTGTATCATTCTTCTGAGCCTTCTTTCGAAGAAGACTAGCACTAACAATTGAACTAGAAATATTACGATCTCCAATAGGAATTCAACCTTTTAATCCTATACAAATTCCATTACCTAATACAGCTATTGTTTTAGCCTCAGTGCTAACCGTAACATGAGCACATCACAGTTTAATAGAATCTAACCACATTCAAGCATTACAAAGCCTATTCTTCCCAGTCGTATTGGGATTATATTTCACAATACATCAAGCATATGAGTATTGAGAAGCACCTTTCACTATTCCAGACGCAATATATGGATCAACATTCTTCGTTGCAACAGGGTACCATGGACTACACGTAATTATTTGAACAATCTTCTTAACAACATGTCTACATCGACACTCGATAAACCAATTCTCACCAAGACACCACTTTGGGTTTGAAGCAGCAGCATGATATTGACACTTCGTAGATGTAGTATGATTATTCTTATATATTTCTATTTATTGATGAGGTAGATAATTGTTTTTCTAGTATAAATTGTACATTTGACTTCCAATCAGAAAGATGGATATAAATCAAGAAAAACAATCTTAAACACATCTACAAGAGTTTTTATTACATTTATTATTCCAATAATTGTTATAATCCTTGCAACAACATTATCAAAAAGATTAATCAATGACCGGGAAAAAAGATCACCACTGGAGAGTGGGTTTCATCCAAAAAAGACCAGCACGTGACGCATACTCCGACACCAATCAGTGCTCTGCTCTGAATGACGCACCTAATGGGAGCATTAAACGTGATCGCAGTGAGTTGTTTCGTGAATTTCTATCCCATTTGTTGCGGCTTGCCATTGCTGATGGCGATGGTAAGTGATAAATTCCTGCATAAGTAACCGAGAGACTTAATTTGCAGGATATACGCGTCCTTCGAGCGGAAAGCACGCACGAGCGAGTTCCGCAACTGTCGCTTACAGTCGTCAACAATGCCATTCACGCCCGTGCCTCGACACGCAGAAACCGCCATCGTTCGTCGACCGGACTACATAACAAAACCTGGATTCCGAGATCAGATGTCTCAGAAACGTATTCCGGAAGAATGGCTATAGCGACTGAGTCGATCCATTTTCCGCCTACACAAGATCATTAAACAGTTGCTGCAACCAGTAGAAGACGGCCTTGGTATTGGTGTTCCGCAAATTTGTATAATTCCCTGTGAATACTGCAGTAGCTGCACTGGGCAGTCGATGCGAAATATCTCACAACGCTGCACAGTGCACCGACCAGACACTATATACCACTGTTTCCACAATCTCCTCTTTCCGAACACAGTCTCATGATGAAAAACTGTTTGAGGACACGTAAATATTATCCCACGTATCTACTTACTAGGATCCTGTAATCAAAGAAGCCACTGATATTAGAAGGTTAGGAACTCTGATCGGCACGGAGGCTACACCCTTGGCGTGCAGGGGAACGGGCCGTTGATACTTAAATGAAACAGGAAATCAACTGAGTCCTCCGCCATCAATCAAATCATCATCCCTACCAATGTTTTTCAGACACTGAAATAATTTCCTGCAGAATACGGAAGCTTTATGACATTTCGATGCTCCATAACATAATTACGCTAGCTAAATGAATTACGGTACCTACCACATGGTTTATTGAAACCTGACGAGGAAGAATGAGGAAATCTTCGAGAGCTTGAGAGTGAAGACAAATCTGATGCGGCACACTCATTTTTACATGTTCTGATATAACGTTTTAAATATCAAGTCGACACTCAACTAACTACACTACAGGCCATTAAAATTGCTACACCACGAAGATGACGTGCTACAGACACGAAATTTAGCCGACAGGAAGAAGATGCTGTGATATGCAAATGATTAGCTTTTCAGAGCATTCACACAAGGTTGGCGCCGGTGGCGACACGTACAACGTGCTGGCATGAGCAAAGATTCCAACCGATTTCTCATACACAAACAGCAGTTGACCGGCGTTGCCTGGTGAAACGTTGTTGTGATGCCTCGTGTAAGGAGGAGAAATGCGTACCATCACGTTTCCGACTTTGATAAAGGTCGGATTGTAGCCTATCGCGATTGCGGTTTATCGTATCGCGACGTTGCTGCTCGCGTTGGTTGAGATCCAATGACTGTTACCAGAACATGGAATCGGAATCAGGAGGGTAATAGGGAACGTCGTGCTGGATCCCAACGACCTCGTATCACTAGAAGTCGAGATAACAGGCATCTTATCCGCATTGCTGTAACGGATCGTGCAGCCACGTCTCGATCACTGAGTCAACATATGGAGACGTTTTCAAGACAACAACCATCTGCACGAACAGTTCGACTACATTTGCAGCAGCATGGACTATCAGCTCGGAGACCATGGCTGCGGTTACCCTTGACGCTGCATCACAGACAGGAACGCCTGCGATGGTGTACTCAACGACGAACCTGGGTGCACGAATGGCAAAACGTCATTTTGTCGGATAAATCCAGTTTCTGTTTACAGCATCATGATGGTCGCATCCGTGTTTGGCGACATCGCGGTGAACGCACATTGGAAGCGTGTATTCGTCATCGCCATACTGGCGTATCACCCTGGCGTGATGGTATGGGGTGCCATTAATTGCACGTCTCGGTCACCTCTTGTTCGCATTGACGGCACTTTGAACAGTGGACGTTACATTTCAGATGTGTTACGACCCGTCGCTCTACCCTTCATTCTATCCCTGAGAAACCCTACATTTCAGCAGGATAATGCACGACCGCATGCTGCAGGTCTTGTACGGGCCTTTCTGGGTGCAGAAAATGTTCGACTGCTGCTCTCGCCAGCACATTCTCCAGATCTCTCACCAACTGAAAACGTCTGGTCAATGGTGGCCGAGCAGCTGGCTCGTCACAATAAGCCAGTCACTACTGTTAATGAACTGTGGCATCGTGTTGAAGCTGCATGGGCAGCTGTACCTGTACACGCCATCCAAGCTGTGTTTGACTCAATGCCGAAGCGTATCAAGGCCGTGATTACGGCCAGAGGTGGTTGTTGTGGGTACTGATCTCTCAGGATCTACGCACCCAAATTGCGTGAAAATGCAATCACATGTCAGTTCTAGTATAATATATTTGTCCAATGAATACCCGTTTATCATCTGCATTTCTTCTTGGTGTAGCAATTTTAATGACCAGTAGTGTACGTTCACCAAGAAACTGGAAATTTGTGGTAAGTTCCTATGGGACCAAACTGCTGAGGCCATCGGTCCCTAGGCTTACACACTACTTAATCTAACGCTAAGGACAAACACACACGCACACACACACACACACACACACCCATGCCCGAGGGAGGACTCGAACCTTCGACGGGGTCAGCGGCGCGAACCGTTCACCGCGCAGCCGTTCACCAAGAACCTGACGAACTATTCTGCAGCTGTTCACCACATAACGGCCTTCGGCTGTTGCCAAGAGAGCGAAGGAAGCAGCTGTGGGTCCTGTGGTGCGCTCTCCAGACTGATAGCGGACAACGCTGGACATTACCACAAGAGTGGCGGACACCACTTCTGCTTCCACTGCGCTTCTACTTCCTCTTCTGCCAGATCCGTGTATTTGATTTTATCACCAGATGATTTGGAAATTATTGTTATCGGGCACAGCGATGTTGTGAGGAACTTGGATTACTCGCTTTTATTGGTCACTGTTACGTCAGTTTTATGAAAACCGATTGTTTCATTGGTTAGTAGCTGGGAAACTGGACGTTGCCTGGGTATCATTTACAGCTGTGCCCGAGACTTCGTACACGTCGAATTTATTTTTGAGTTATAAAAATGGTTCAAATGGCTCTGAGCACTATGGGACTTAACATCTGATGTCATCAGACCCCTAGAACTACTTAAGGGGCTCCGGAAAGGCTCAAAATCATGAAAAGTTCAATTTTTACTTTTTTGCGTTTTCTGAATCTTTTAATAGATATATAATTTATTCAATTCCGAAGACTACAACTATTTTTAAATCTTTTTTGAAATGTGTTCTACATGGGCGTGACCCACTGTGGCGCTGTTAAACTGCTGTCAAATGGTGTTATTATTAACGTCCTTGTTCATCAGGTACATTTTAGTGATGTGAGATAAAGTATGTGTTGTGGCTAACCTGTGATGGTTCAATATATATCGCTGGTGTGATTGTCGATTGTTTCATGTTTATTTACTCTGTCATTATCTCGAAAATATTCGTAATTAATTCTGTTTCTTGAGTCTCTGTTTTGTTGAAGTATAATAATGAGTAAAAGTAAAGTTATTAGAAATCCTCTGAAGGCTTTTAAGAAAAGGAGAAATGTTGGAAAGCCAAAGGTATGTGTTATTACTGTAAACAATAAAGACGATAACCAAGTGAGTGAACCTAACCTCTCAAGTACACCTGCCCATAGCAGTCAAAGTGGGAAAGAAAATACTTCACAGAAGAAGCTTGGTTCAATGAGTGAAAACTATGAATGTTTTATGGGCGAATCGGATGTGAATGAAATATTTGATATGTCGGTTCTCAAAGGAATTTTTTCAAACTGTGTAAGATGTATTCATTGTAGTGAAGTTGGTCTGGAAGTTGTGATAAGTGTACATACATGACCACCTTTTGGAACAGTGTTGCAGTAACTGCAACTGAAGAAAATGGTAGCAAAATCTACGAACACAACAACGAGCGATGCTTGCTTTAGACAAGGAACGCCTTCGGGCTGCAGACAGGGCTGTAAAGAGTCTAGAAATACAAGCAAGAGTAAACAGGAAGAGGAACAAGAGGAAGCTGGAGGAGGAGTTTGCAGAGGATGAAGATAATCCATCCTATGGACCTGGAATGCACTAAAAAGTTAATCCAATCTTTGTCGCTCGATTCCCAAAACTTTTACTTTCTCATACTAATTACATGTTTTCTAAGGATCTTCCAAACATATTTGTTTCAAACTTTCAGTAAATGTTACACAGTACCTTCAGCATAATTTAACACAGCCTTTTTCCAAAAAACTGTATATTTTTGAATATATAAATAAAAAATTGCAAAAAATGTTGTAAATTTTCATTATAATTGAAAAAAATCATCTTTAATAACTGAACTAAAATTTTGTAAAATCCCTGTGTTAAGTTGTAGCCCATATTCCAATAAATAATGTGTAAAAAGTTCAACTTCCTACCTCAAATACTTTGTGAGGAAAGATGTAATTTATAAGCGTTATTTTAACATTGCAAGTATAGGGCGTTCCGGAGCCCCTTAAACCTAACTAACCTAAGAACATCAACACACATACATGCACGAGGCAGGATTCGAACCTGCGACCGTAGCAGCAGCGCGGTTCCAGACTGAAGCGCCTACAACCGCTCGGCCACGGCGGACGGCTTTTGATTAACAAAATTTCTTTGTATACAATGTAGCAGTATCACAGGGGAAATAAAGTGTTTGCTTCCTTTCTTCACTAATATAGGAGAAAGTCACGTGGAGCCGGCCATGCGAAAACCAATACGCGGTGTCATACAAACAACACACAGCCACACCGAAAGCAGCACAGGCGCGAAGATGCGACCTGACCCCAGTGCCGTTGTAGTCTTCGGTCAGGATGAAGATATCGACTTCGCCTCGGTCAACTGCCGGCCGAACACAATCCCACTCGCAAGACAGAAGAGCAGCTGTCGCCGCGTTTGGTTACAGACCATCGTCCATGGCTGACTTAGACAGGGAACGTCGTTTAGTGAGCTCCTACAACTGAACGGACAGTGCAATTTTGTCGTATGATGGCATGATGGAGACTGTGGCTGTTGTTTGAAGACAAATGTTGATGGTGTTGGAACAGCAACCAGACACAAATTTACTTTCAGTTCCTTTATTCAAAGGGTACCGTTACCGGTTTCGAATCGTTGTGATTCATCCTCAGACGGTTTACATGCTTTCTTTATGACATGTGGTGTGTGTGTGTGTGTGTGTTTTTTTTTTTTTTTACAGATTAAATACATAAACACGCCACACACAGATGGTCGCGTTACAGATTTTCGTTGCATGTGACTTACGTGAAACGTCGGTTTGTTTGTTTTGATAAAATTCGTTCAACACTGCATTCTTATTGTTGCACACGTAAATTGTTCTCACTGAACACTTAAGATTTGTCACTGAGAAGATTTCGACCACGCACCACATGTTTTGATACATACAAAGAGCTTACAAACGTATGTGTATCACAGATGCTATGATACATCGTAACATTTGACGGTGATGTCCTGTGTTTGAAAAGGATCATATATACATATAGGTAAAATAGTATATTATTTAATTACATTTAGCATCATGAGAATTATAGTAACATATAAATTTGCTACTTGATCTGCAGATAGGTGTACTAACATTATTTGCTTTGGAGGCTGGGAAGTAATTTTTGGAAATTTTTCAGGATAGGGGTGTTAGCTAACTCCGTTTGTTCGTTAAGGATATAGTCTGGGGTGGTGTGTGTGTGTGTGTGTGTGTGTGTGTGTGTGTGTGTGTGTGTGTGTGTGTGTGTGTGTGTGTGTATATTTCTAATTCTTCTAATATATTCATGGTGGCTTCTTTTTCTGCTAGATGCAGCCGGCCGCGGTGGTCTCGCGGTTCTAGGCGCGCAGTCCGGAACCGCGCGACTGCTACGGTCGCAGGTTCGAATCCTGCCTCGGGCATGGATGTGTGTGATGTCCTTAGGTTAGTTAGGTTTAAGTAGTTCTAAGTTCTAGGGGACTGATGACCACAGCTGTTAAGTCCCATAGTGCTCAGAGCCATTTGAACCATTTTGCTAGATGCAAAATTTTTAAGTTGTCCTCAATGTTTCCCATTGAATGGTTTTCTTCAGCAATATTGGCTGCAAATGCTGATTTGTTCAAGTTAGCAAGTCTGAGAGCATCAATATGTTCTTTGTATCTAATTTCAAAACTACTGCCTGTCGGTCCAATGTAGAATTTTGGGCATGTATCACATTAGAGTTTGTATATTCCTGATTTACGATAGGGACTCTTGGAGGTATTTAAATCATGGATTACTTTTTGCTGTAATTTATTATTTGTGGAAAAGCTGATTGTGATATTTTTCTTCTTTTTAAATAAGTTTGCTATTTGGTATCAAAGTGGGCCTATGTATGGGACAGTAGTATGTTTAGGTTTGGCTTCAGTGGCACACTGATTTTGCTTGAAGTGACTGTTGTGAAGTGGATCTGTGGTTTTTGGTCTGCATTTTGTTGTGGAGGTTCTTTGGGCAGACAGTTGTTGTAATTGAATATGCTATGTATTGTGAAGTTTATCTACTATTATTTGCACCTAGCCAATGAGAGCCTTTTTTCTGTTATATCACACGCAGTGTTGCAGACTTAATCATTCAACAAGTCACAGACATAAGTAAACCTTTTTGACTCATTTGTGTGACTTTGTTACTCGTTTGTTGGTGTGTTGTTGAACCTTCGTTCTCCTACAATGTTACGTAGCCCTGGTGTACAGCCGTGTAATAGTGGAAGGCAGAAAGTGTCTTAAAGATGTATTGCACCAGAAGCCATTTCACGAACTCGCGAACTCCGCCTACCGTAACAACAGTGGCAACTCGGCCTCTACAGCAGTAGCGACGAGGCTTTACAGAACAACTGACACTCGGGCCCACGCCTGCAACACACAGCTTCTAGCCTTGTGCTCTGTTTAACGTAAGCACACCAGGAACTGTTCACGTTTAAATCGAAATGGTATATCGTTAGGAATATGGGGGTTCGAGGTATAAAAACCCATTGCCTCCACCATTTACCATAAAAAAATTTCCACTTGTGTGACGTTATGTTGGAAAGAAGTAACTGTAAGGGCCTGTGAGTCTCGATTGGACGTATTGTCGTGCCCCGCTTTCGGAGTAAGTTAAAGTCTGGTGTTCTTGAGCCGCAGCAATTTTTGCCTACCATCTTCATTTTCATTATATCCTGGAGACCACACAGTCCGGCCTTTCAGCCATTCTGGTGCACTGAAAAAGATTCGACCGTTTTCTGGGAATTTTTATTGGTAAATAAAACGAAATCAAAATGTAATAAGTAGGCAGCCAAATCGAAGCAAACTTTGTGTATTCTAGCAAAAAATGAAACTAAAAACTACAGAAAGAAGCAAAGCGATGAAGTTAATTCTTTAATGCACAAAGCGAAGTCAGTAAATCAGTATAGGCTAGCCCAGTACACTCAATAGTAGTTTGTACTCGTTAAGCTAACATTGCGGCGCTCAATTATGTCACTGACGTAAACTGCCGAAAGTACGTCTGTTACTGAGGTAAAAATAAACATAATAAGGCCCTCAACTGGTTATTTGGTGGACTACGAAACCAACAGTGTCATCTACTGGTTATATTTCGTGTACTACGCCATCATGATAAAGCATCCGAATTACCGAGCTGAGCAGAAGATTTTGGAGGAAACTTTAAATTACGAGTTTTTTTCCGCGATCCGATTTTCATTAAATAAAACCTATACGTTACTCCAAGCTAAACTCAACTTGTCTGTGGAAACCGCATGAAAATTTTTCTAGTAATTTTTGAGATTATCATGTTCAAACAGTCAGACACGACAGTACACTCTCTTTGTCAAGTAAGTGCCCTCCATTTAGAAATAGTGTATTGAAAATTTGTGATAGAGCGTAGCTGACTATGCGCAACGTTTTAGGTCATACGGTATTGGGAGAGAAACTTAGCTAAAGGAACGAAAGAATTTGTGAAGCCTGACTGGCAGAGAGGAGATGGCGGTCTCATTGTGCTTTATTGTACAAAAAGTTGTTAAAGTGAAAAATTTTTAATGCCTTGACCGCAATTTTCCTATCACAACTAAAGTTCGATATCTAGTTCCGGTTGATACCTCCAACCATCTACAGATCTGTAACACACGCAGTACACGTAGCCTAAGAAAATTATGCACAATCAAACACAATACAAAAACACTGTACAGAAGTTGAGCAAAAATAATTGGGAGCCAATTCGGAAAGTAAAGGTGAATATTCGGCAAATCCATTTAACAGTGCAGTACAAATTATGTTAACGCTTATAAGGTAAGATACCGTTCAAAATGCGAAAAGACGGCGAATAAGCAATGGAAAGCTTCATCAGCTGTAGTCATGCAACACCACGCACTCGTAAATACCAAAACAATAACAGCACGTTGCTGAAAAACATTACCGTGAGCAAGCCCGGTTGTAGACCTGTAGAATGAATTGTAAACCAGATGTCTCGAAAAGCTTAACTCTATATCCAAATGAATTATAAAATTAGAAAGATGACAAGGCAGGGATCTGTATTACGTCCCCAACTGCCAACATGCCGTTTGCAGGAATCAAGCCCTACGTAATTGGCATTAATTCAATAATAAAATCCAAAAAGCTTGTGTCAAGTGTGGCTAGTACAATTAATTTTAAAACCATAAAAGTAACAGGGGAATGAAGCTGAAACCTACAGGACAGCGAAGTTGCCTTATACAGCTCACTGGAAATCTGCCGTGTCTAAAAGATACATCATGCGTGAGATTCAAAACATAAAAACATCAGAGTACAGGGCAGCGCTAACAAATGGGAACAACAGAATAAAAGACGCTCATACGAGAGAGTCAACAAAAACATAAAAGGTACCGCTAAATATATGAACAACTTACCGTAATATCGAAGGATGACGGTAATATAGGGAAATATCCAGATGCACAAGTAGAAGTTGGATCAAAAGCTCCTTACTTCCAATAGTATGTCTTATCGTGAGAACAGTAAAATACAACGGTTACAAAAATTGTCAGCTATTCCGTAGCTGTAAACATACAAGCCAAACAGTTCGTGGTAATTATAAAATAAAGCTACGTGACCAACAATCAGAAAATGAGAGGGAATTACCACACCCTGGCTTACACAAGAATAATCCTGCGTGTCCTATAAAGTAGTCGTCTTTACAAAATGTGTACAGGTTGCAGGATAATACGAAAACGCTGAACAAGACACCTCAAAACTAGCTGGATTATTCGAGAGCTCCAACTGGCCAAACGAAATAGACAACTTTGGTTTTAAAATCCGTGGGATTAGCCACACATGGCACTAGCTTCTTGGATTTTATTCTTGAATTAACGCCAATTACGTAGGCCTTGCTTCCTCCAAACGGTACGTTGCCAACTAAGGACGTAATACAGATCCCTGCCTGTTGATTTTAACTTTATGCCATTGCCATCATTCTTATTTTATAATTCATTTGGATGTAGAGTTAAGCTTTTTGAGTTTTCTGGTCTATAATTCTTTCGACAGGTCTATAACCTGGCTTGCTCACGGTGATGTTTTCCAACAACGAACTGTTATTGTTTAGGTATTTGCGAGTGCGTGTTTTTGCATGACTCTAGCTAATGAAGCTTTCCAATTCTTACTCACCACCTTTTCACATTTTGAACGGTATGTTATCTTATGAGCATTAACATATTTTGTACTACGGATTTGTCGAATGTTCACTTTTACTTTTCGAATTGGTTCCCCATTATTTTTGCTCACCTTTTGCACAGTACACAGTATTCTAATTGATTATACAGGATGTCCCAATCTTGTCCACCCAAAATATCTCTGGAACAATAACAGCTATTGGAAAACGACTTTCACCGGTATCAATGTAGGGCTGGGGCCCATGAATGTACATATTTGGAAACATTCTAAGACGAAAGCATATGTGTTTTTTTAACACAAACTTATGTTTTTTTAAATGGACCTCCTATATTTTTTCTTCAGCAATCCATAGCATGACAAAGCACATACACAATGGCGTTGATTGCATCGCAATATTCCCATTACATCCCGAGATATTGAGACGCGAAGTTGACGCTTGAAACACCCGACATGCGCTGCTAGCGCACGTCCTGAGGCTCAGGCGTGAACCCCATGCTGCCCGTAATCGCAGCAGGATGGCAGCAGACCGTATTATTCGTTTCGGACCTCTTGAAAAGTGTGGAAGTGTGATTACGCATGTCAATCACATCGCGATTACGGGCAGCATGGGGTTCACGCCTGAGCCTCAGGACGTGCGCTAGCAGCGCATGTCGGGTGTTTCAAGCGTCAACTTCGCGTCTTAATATCTCGGGATGTAACGGGAATATTGCGATGCAATCAACGCCATTGTGTATGTGCTTTGTCATGCTATGGATTGCTGAAGAAAAAATATAGGAGGTCCATTTAAAAAAAACATAAGTTTGTATTAAAAAAACATATGCTTTCGTTTTAGAATGTTTCCAAATATGTACATTCATGGGCCCCAGCCCTACATTGATACCGGTGAAAGTCGTTTTCCAATAGCTGTTATTGTTCCAGAGATATTTTGGGTGGACAAGATAGCTGGGACACCCTGTATATAATTTTCTTAGGCTACGTTTACTAGATGTGTTACAGATCTGAAGGTGTTTGTAGATGCCAACCGAAACTAGTTATTGGACTTTAAATGTGGTAAGAAAATTGCGGTCTAGGCATTAAAAGTTCTTTTTACTTTAAAATATTTATACGAGGATTGGAACTTTAATAGTGTCAACTATTTATTTACAGCTCGTACAAAATAGATGTGTGTTTGAAAGATTTACTGACCTTGAAATTAGTCACCAGCACTGTGTATAACACGTTGCCAGCGACGTGGAAGTCGTAAGATATTCTTAGCAGTGCCAGTTGTGTTGACAATTCGAGACGCGCCGTCTATTGCCCGACGAATTTGTAGCAGTTTTGAAGTGAATGCCAAGAAATGTTTCCTTTAGTTTAGAAATCGAGTTGAACTCACGAGGGCTTAAGTCAGGGGACTGCAGTAGGTGGTATAGCACTTAGCAGCCCCCATCAGTGAAACAAATCAGTAACAGCTTGCACTGTACGTGCTTGAGCATTGTCCTGCAAAATGATGGTCAGGTCCTGCAGAAAGTGTCATTACTTCTGTCTGTAAGTTGGTCGTAGGTTGTGTTCCAAAAATGAACAGCATGAACCCTGACTTAAGCCCTCGTGAGTTCAAGTCCATTTCTAAACTCGGGGAAACACTTCACGGCGTTCGCTTCAGAACTGCTAGAAATTGGTCAGACAATAGACCGCGCTGCTCGAACTGTCAACACAACTGGCACTGCTAAGAGTATCCTACGACTTCCACATCGTTGTCAACGGGTTATACACAATGTTGGCGACTATTTTGAAGGTCAGTAAATCTTTGAAACACGTTTCTATTTTGTACGAGCTGTAAGTTCCAATCCTTGTATACAGCAGACTGCAATAGAGTTTTTGAGCTTGGTCTGATGTTTTCAGCGGCGAAATTGAGTTATTTTATGGTGTTAATGCCACAATTGATTACAGTAATCTTTTTTTCCGGTTGATATCCACATCAATGACGAAAACGCCTGAGATAAAATATTCGTGTTTAGACATTAAAGCTGCTGAGTTGTTGGCTACTATAGCCGTAGTAGGGACGAGCACGTGCCCACGTGAAGACCGCAGTGTGGCACGTAGCGTGCTCGGCTGGCGAGCTACCGAAGCCCGCGTGGCCGCGGCTATCGGCTACGAGCGCGCGCGTCGCAGGCCGCTGACCTTCGGCCGACCCCCCACCACCGCCACCGACGCGGCGCGCGCCGTGACGTCACCGGCCGATGCCTGCAGCAGGGAGCGAGTGGCCGTGGTGTGACGGCCAGGGGGGTGGGGGAAACCGGCGACGCGCATGCGCGGCGCAGCCTCGGCCAACACGTCCGCTATTACCTACGGCTCGCCACGGCTGGCAACAAGTCGGCCGGCGTGGCGGCCGGGCGGGCGATTAATTAGTCACGGCCGCAGAGGTGGCAGCCCTGTCGCTTCGCCGCTAACCGCGCGCCAATCCCCGGTACCCACCACACGACTACGCCGGAGCGCAGCGCCCGCGCGGCGACTTGGATCCGTCAGCATCGGCGACGCAGAAGAGCCTATAAACGTATTTTAACAAGTATTACGCTCGGCACGTGTGGCGTGAACGAGCAACAGCAGTCGGCTTACACGCACTAAAGTGCAACAAACGTGGTAGCGCCGTTCACACGATCCCCCTGCCGGTTGCACCGCGGGTGGACAACCCCTCCCCTACCCCCCACGCGATTAGTTTCAATCCAGCCCGCTCAAGAATTCCGCAACGTTACTCCGAATTAGAGTTTCAAACACGGTTGTTTCTCAGCAGCCGCAGTTGTGTTTCAAGTAGGAATCACACAGCCAGCCGCTGGCAAGTAACAGTTTGGTACACTTCTAAGGACGTCTTTATCAGAATGAAATTTTGAGATTAACTGTAAAATTACATTGGGAGAATGCAATGATCAGAGTTTCGTGGCAGCAACGCAAGTAACTGGGCCGATCAGTCTGATGATATTCCTAGCTAAGCAAGCCTGGAAAATATTTTAGTTTTTGACTTCAGTATATGTGCTCAAACTCTGACCATTGCCTTCTCGCAAACGCAATTGTACGGGTTTATCAAAATTTCATTAAGCTGAAGACATGCTTAGAGGTGTTGAAACCTAATTCATGTACCAAACAGTTATAAACAACCGGTTGGCTGTGTGATTCCTACGTCGTTACTCGTAATTATTGTCGGCTTGGATTGCCTACACCATTGTCACATTTCGTTTTTCTGTTCCTTCAAATGGTTCAAATGGCTCTACGCACTACGGGACTTAACATCTGAGGTTATCAGTCCCCTAGACTTAGAACTGCTTAAACCCGACTAACCTAAGGACATCACACACATCCATGCCCGAGGCAGGATTCGAACCTGCGACCGTAGCAGCAGCGCGGTTCCAGACTGAAGCGCCTAGAACCGCTCGTCCACAGCAGTCGGCTTTCGTTCATTCTCGTATGAACATTGGTAATAATCCTTGTCAGTTAAGAATGTATTTGAGCACTGTAACCGTTGGTATTGAAGGAAATTTGTAGTGAATTATCTGCAGCCGGTTGCTTCTTCCTGCCATTCCTGTTCAGAAGTGTACACTTATTTACGTGTTGTGAACAACGTTTCTTTATTACTGGCGTGTAGAATTCAGCAACAAGTTTTTAAGACAGTGAAAGGTCTCTGTTGGAATCCTTTCATGTTAATTTCTTAAACCTGTTGTCATTTACGGCACAAATTCCTCTTCTAAATTTACTGTGGTGTTTCTGACTATCTGGGAGGAGACTGAGCAGTGGAATGTGTTACTTTTACACATAAACAAGAACGATCTGTCACACTACTACACTTTAAAACACAGTTTATATGTAATTCATGTCACACAGTCTCATACGGAACCTACATCCGCTTTCTTTTATGTACTGTATATGATAAGATACTGTCATCCCCCTTCCCTTCTGTTTGAAAGGATGAATGAGCAAATGTATTTCTAGTTCCATGCTTGATGGTAGCAGACAAGCCTGTCTGCTAGAGAACAGTAGGACCAACGTCGGAACAGGTAGCTACGCTTTCTAAAAGCAGAAAGGTTTCTATCCTTAGTATGGTCCTGTCCGTCCCTTGTCATGTTGGTATAGGAAGCTGCCTCTCTGGTCACTTCCGTTTGTATCTGTGAAATACCCTCGGTAGGGACCCACGGCAGTCTGTCTGCGGCGAGCGTCTGAAGTGGTAAGATCTCCGGCTAAGCGCGTGTCTGCTAAGTCCGTAGCACAATGGATTTCTTAAGTTCAGCCTAACTGAAAATTTAATCACCTTTATTTCAGGTTTAGCTCTAAAATATCTAATGTTATCTTAAATTGCAACGCAGTGTAATTCGCGTGTCTCGTCTTGACAATATTTTTCAATATAGCAACTTTTCTTTATGTTCAACCCATGTGAGGTGTACTTTGTGAGACCAGTACCACGTGCTTATACAATTGTTTCACCCATCAGTTTAATAGTACGACGATAGTAACCAGTTCGAGGTTTTTCTTTAGTAAATTGCGTTTCGATGTAATTTATTTTAGTTATCAAAATTATTGTGGACTTACACTCTTTGTATAAACCAAGTTGACCACGTGAAGCATGTGGTGTAATCATCAAAGCAGCCCTCAGCTATTCTTTTCGGGAAGATTTCACAGAGAGTTAGTATGAATTTAGTATACCAGTGTGTGGTAATTTCATGACGGACAGGACTGCACTACGAACGTAACTTCTTTGGGTGGAAATTGAATCGGTTGGTTGTGGTTAATTTCCTCTTGCATATGTTTCAACGTTCTTCGTGTGTTATTTTATGACTGCAGTGTTGTATGCAGTCTTCCAATCTTGGCTCCATATTTGATGTGTTCCTTAAGATTACAAACTCACATTTTCACAATCCTAAATAAGGCACCAGTTTAGTTATGAATCAAATTTAATATGCTGAAATTTCAATGATCAATGTTAAAATAAATTTCCAAATATAAACTGATTTATTTCTTTTTATTTTAATTCTCTTTTTTATATATATATCACCGGTTGTCGTATGACTATTAAAAGATTATAATTAATGTTAGTCTGGTTGGGAATTTGGTAAGCTAGACTGGATACTTGGTGAAACAGTTGCTCAGTAATGCAAGGTTAAGTTCCTCAGATAGCTCACAGCTTTTAACCCGCTTTTATTGTCTATCAGCACCGCTTTCCGAACAAATTAAAGCAACAACATTACAACAGGTACGGTAAACCTTCGTAAGTAAAGAAGCAATGTTCACGACGCGTGAATAAATGTAGACATCTGAAGATGGGTTGAACATAAAATGAATCTCTCAAAAATACGTGTTTTAGAGCATAATCTGTTCGGCAGCGTGTCGCCGAAGGCGTGCCATTCATATCGGTGCTGTAGTCCATAAACATTAATGTCACGGACGGAACAGTTTTGATTTTATGCGCTAGGAGCGCTGCTATCGCGTCACATGACGAGGTGGTCAGCGAGCTTAAACAAATATGTGAATCAGGCCCCCGGGTCACAAAACGTTGCTCATGGCTGCTCTAGACAATACCACTCTGGGTTTATTACAAGTATATATGGATATGTTTGAAACAGGTTTTAACGATGACTACTACTGACCCTAACAGACAATCTGAGGTTTTTTTTTTTTTTTGTTGGACTGGAATGAAAAACAAATTTACACGAAAAAATGTTTTTGTGATGCAGCATTGCCGGAAAATATATTGAGGAGGCTAAATGTAGAGTACTGCCGTTAAATACTAACAAAATATCACAATGTACTAGCTTTCAGAACCATCAGTTCCTTCCTCTGGGAGGAGACCTTTGTGCCATCTGAAGACCAATATCACGGCGTGACAAATAAGGCTGGATTGAAGAATGGCAACAAACGAGTTAAGCTGTTAATAAATTCAGAATAACCCATCACTCTAAGACGCAATACGGAGACATTTTTATCGGACACCTTCTGCTCCAACCAACAGCACTCCTCTTCAGAAGTGCCGCTTCCTGCCAGGACTTTTTACATCTTTATTTCCAACAGGAGGGATAAAACAGCTGCCCTGATGTCAAGTCACTAGTCCTTAAGCCAGCACAGTAGCCTCCCACCACAACCCACTGTTAAGTGGACGACGTATCTTCTCGGCGCTGGACAAAACCCGCACCCGCCAAATGCTGCAAACCCCCTCTGCCGTACCTAACGGCTAGTGTGTGACCCCTTAGGGAGGCCTGAAATGGTATGTTACGAAGGGACTTTAAATAGCAAATTCTTTTCTTGTAGAATATGTTCACAGCTTTTTAAGGGATTTCACCTTGGTTTCAGATTTTGGAACTTTATCTTCCGACTGCAATTTCGGCATTAAGCAATTTTCAAGCCGAAGATTTTGACGTACAGGCACAGATAACAACGTAATCTATTGTTAAACATACTCACCACGTCGGACTGTTCCACCAACCCATTAGTTCTTGGGCGATAGAAATCTGCTCCTTGGTCACGGAGCGGTTCGAGAATCTCTGTGTGAACGTCTTAGACGTCGGAAAATTTCTTTCGCTCTAGATGTTCTTTCACTCTGTAGAACAAGTTGTAATCGCTTGGTACAGGATCTGCACTGTACGGCGTAGAAAACGTTGAAGTAAAGTTGTTTTTGTACCGTATGTGGTGTTGCATTGTCGTGCAGGAGAACAATGCCTTTGCTTAACTTTCCAGGCTTCTTTTCTTTTTAGGGTGGTTAATACGGATACTGTACAGCACTGAGATCGCTGCACAACGACAAAAAAAAAGGTTCTGAGCTTTGCAACGTCTATCTCTCATATCTTTCTAACACTAGCATGTAGTGAGGTGGTTTCAAAACTTACATAAAAATACCACTGACCATGGGATGGACGTATAGAAGGCGGTGAGCGAGCAAATGGGGCGTTGCATAGTGCGTGTGTTTCACGAAAATCAGATCAAATTACCATCTCCATTCCAGACTGTCTGAATTAACCAACTGTGGTTTCTTATACGTCACAGACATTGCTCTGAAACATTACTACACACCTCAGTAAATGTACTGGTTTGTACAGAATATTTCATGTTTTTCATTGTCATGAAAATAAACGTGCTTTGGCACTGATCTGTTATACTTTTTTCCATAACTGGCATCCTGACAAAATCATTCTAAAATTAAAAAATTTACCTCTGAAAATCCTTGGTTCACATGAACACATAGCTTAAGTTCGTGGGATACATGTGTTCCACTTCACCCATTTCCAAAATCGGTCATTTTAAAACTTTTTTGCTAGTGAAAGTCTATCATTTCTCACAAATTGAAGACAGTTTTTCACCTTTTACAGCGTTATACGCGGAAAAGAAAAAAAATTCCCATATTTTTCCAGGATTTCCCGGTTAAAAAAAAACACTTTTTCCTGGGTGAGAATACGCCAAACGCCGGGTGGACGTACATTTTTTCCGTGATAAGTGACAATATACTTTACATAACTCTGACATTTACGAATTCTTTGAATGGTAAAGGTCTTTACACCGCCGTAGAACTTCCGGCACTTTAGGAAACGAAACCCAACAAAAAAGAAAGCGTTTTGGAAACGTCTTTGATGCGCTGCGACATGCACACTGCATTCTTACGTATTACCAAAGTGTAAATAAAAATTCCACCAAATACAGCACAGTATCTCTCAAAGAAATGAAATCGAAATTGCGATTCGCTTTTGTCAGTCAACCATTGTTCAAGTCACGTGATCTCGCCACCCAATGACAGCAGGTATTCAGAGCACAGTATACGTGATAATAGTCAGCCAACAACACGAAAAGTTAATGATTTAAATTAATACACTTACACTATAGCTACAAGAAAAGCTAACCTTTCACACAGAATATTGGTCGTCCAAAAATCGTTACTTTTTTTTCCTAGGGTGCGGGGTAGGCAGGATCCTAACAACACAGCTTAAATTGCAGTAGCTGAATATTTCCGACAAGTACGATTATTAATTTCACTACTGCGCTTCGAACATTGCGTGGGTTATCTGGTTGAATACATGTTCCGTCGAGGACTTTGACTTCTCAATACAAAGGCCAATGATGTGTGAAACTGCTCAAAAATTCACGTTGCACTTTTTCTTGACGGATAATTATACTTTTTGCCATCGTTACTGCATAATTTGTAACCTATGAAAGAATTGATACAAATACCAAAAACTTGGTTTTTTTTATAGCGCGTGTTACCCTTCAAAATATATCAAGCGCAAATGTGTCAGTAAATTTTAAATAACAGCATAAATGGCTGCTCCTTTGCGCCTGAAATTTTTCTAAGTGGCTGGTCCTCAAATTGTGAAGTACTGAGGCAAACGCTCCGCGATTTAAGAAATTCATCGCACATTCTCACACGTAACGTAATTCATCTTGCGTAAAAGAAAAATTACTTTGAAAGTAACGCTTCTCAAACCACTGTTTGCAATATTGTCGCAGAATAAGTGAAGTAGCATAGTCGCCGTAGTGTAGTGGTTATTTGAGACTAGACTGTTGCGTGGAGGGAACCTCACCTGGACTGTACAATTTTAATTTCTATATTCGGTTCAAGTACATTCTAGAAGTATCCACAAATGGTAAGAATCACTGTACTGTAGCTGTATATATCCCGAATGTGTTGTGGCCGCAGGCAGTTCGCTCCGCACTCCAGTATGTGCAAGTGCTGAGTAAACCTTCGTTAAGTGAAGTTAGTCTTCGTCATTTATCTACTTACCCCTTCCTGTACGTGACAATACTATCCCGCGACCTGTTGCAAATGTAAAGCCAATTGGGAAGCCACGTTCATCGAAAGCAGTTTGTTCTTACGAAGTATTGCACGGCCTTCTTCCTAAAGCCTTTGACGCATTTTGCTGTCGGGAGACGCTTTGTTTCCCCCACGTTTTGATGTAAATGACTCACTTTCTTTGTAACTGAAGTTTTATTTTGGTGAAATTCTCTCGTTTATGTTTCACTGTTGCAGTGTTATTCTGCAGTAACAGGCTAAACAACAATTCTTTGTTAGAGTATATGTTTTTAGCAGTCAATATTATATAAAATTAACTGAAAACTGAAACACTAAAAAAAATTACCGTAATTCTAAGAAATACCCGGATTTTTCCAGGATGAAAAGATTCCCAGGTTTTCCCCGAATTTGTCGATTGTCCTGGTGCTTATACGAGAGGATACCTCCACCGGTATTTCCACTGTCCGTAACTTTTTTTGTAGTCATCGTTTTTCCTGGCCAATGTTGTCAGATCGGCGTCATTTCATGCGTGGAAATAAGAAAAAGTCACATGCAGCCAGGTCAGGCGACTAAGTTGCGTGGAGCACCGGAACCATGCCATTTTTAGCCAAACACTGTCTAAAAGTGATGGCTGTGTCTGCAGGTGCATTGTCACTGTGGAAGTATCAGTCTCCTGTTTGCCACGAATCCGGTCTTTTTTGATGAACACTGGCGCTATCTTCTTAGAACTTCCAAGTTAAAGGTCTGATTGACGGTCTAACGCGGGGCAACGAACACTGAATGAACTACGCCCTCGGCATCAAAAAAGCAAATCAGCATTGTTTTGACATTTGATTTGACTTGACTACATTTGTTGTGGACCGGGTGACAATGACATCTTCCACTGGCTTGACTGTTGATTTGTATCTGGATTGTAACCATAGCACCACGACTCATCACCTTTGACAGAAAATCTGTATCGGTTGAAAGATGTTGTTTCAAAGCACGATGTGTTTCAACTCGACTCTCCTTTCGATTGTCAGTCAGAACCCGAGGAATGAGGTTGGCAGCGCCGGCCGAGCGGATCTATGCGCTTCAGTCCGAACCACGCGGCTGCTACGGTCGCAGGTTCGCATCCTGCCGCGGGCATCGATGTGTGTGATGTCCTTAGGTTACTTAGGTTTAAGTAGTTCTAACAAGGGAACCTCCCCACCGCACCCACCTCAGATTTAGTTATAAGTTGGCACAGTGGATAGGCCTTGAAAAACTGAACACAGATCAATCGAGAAAACAGGAAGAAGTTGTGTGGAACTATGAAAAAATAAGCAAAATATACAAACTGAGTAGTCCATGCTCAAGATACGCAACATCAAGGACAATGTGAGCTCAGCAGCGCCGTGGCCCCGTGGTTAGCGCGAGCAGCTGCGGAACAAGAGGTCCTTGGTTCAAGTCTTCCCTCCAGTGAAAAGTTTTCTTTCTTTATTTTCGCAAAGTTATGATCTGTCCGTTCTTTCATTGAACGTCTCTCTTCACTGTAATAAGTTTAGCGTCTGTGTTTTGCGACCGCACCGCAAAACAGTGCGATTGTTATTGAAGTCGCGAGCTATATTTGCTGAATTCATATGGAATACATCTCACGTATTTAATGCACTCTCGTCCAAACTAGCGAACAGTCAACTGCCAGCCAGGGAGCCTCGTTAGCAGGAATACTCTCTCTTCCGTGCGCTGCAGTCGACTGACGTCGTGTGTTTCGATGTTTGTTTAGGTGTAGCGTCCCCATACTAGGGCGCAGTTACCTCGCATCGGACGGACGACGGACGGATAATAATTGTCTGAAAAATAAAAATTAAACTTTTCACTGGAGGGAACACTTGAACCAAGGACCTCTCATTCCGCAGCTGCTCACGCTAACCACGGGACCACGGCGCTTCTGAGCTCACATTATCCTTGATGTTGCCTATCTTGCGCATGGACTACTCAGTTTGTATATTTTGCTTATTTTTTTCATAGTTCCACACAACTTCTCCCTGTTTTCGCGATTGATCTGTGTTCAGTTTTTCAAGGCCTATCCACTTTGCCACCTTATAACTAAATCTGAGGGGGGTGATGGGGAGGTTCCCTTGTAAGTTTAGGGGGGGACTGATGACCTCAGCTGTTAAGTCCCATAGTGCTTACAGCCATTTGAACTTGGCAGCAATCGTTTTTCATTCCCAAGCCTGCCGTTAAAATTCGCCGAACCGAGCTCCAAGATAACCCATTAATCTCTGACAGTTCATCAGTGCTCTGTCGACGCTCAGTGGGCACAAGCACTCGAATTTTTTCAATATTTTCGTCGATTCGGACAGTTGATGGACGTCCAGAACGAGCTTAATCGCCGTACAGGCATTTTTTAAATCGAGCAACTTGAGTTTTTCACTTTGCATCATCTTGGTAAGCTGTTTTCAAGATTAAAACAGTTTCAGCACCATTTCTACCTAGTAGAGAACAAAATTTCGCAGCTCCACTTTGTTTACTGAAGCTTGCCATCATTAAAGACAAAACAAGAGCAAAACAGCACTAGCAAAAACAATCACTACAGACGAACACTAGAAGCCAGGTCGACAACACAGGCGGCCTGAACTGACAGTGAGTTGCTCTACACTCGCCTAGCGGCAGAAATGCGTACTACACAAGCCCTGCCCACGGCCATGTTAGTCCGGTTTTTTTTTTTTTTGGGGGGGGGGGGTACCCCCCCCCCCCCACCCTTCCGTACATCGTTTTATTTTTCGGATACATGCAAAATAAATTTTAACCATGAAAGGATTAATGGTTGTGCCCTCTGCCAAAGACGCCGTGTACACTGCTCCTTCAAAGACGAAGAAAACAGTTCAAAGCCCTCTCTGCTGACGACTTTTTTTTGAATGTTTCCGCCGAGACTAGGATTTGCGTTTCCATTCCATGCACTCTCTCTGTCGAAGGTGTGAAATGATAACCCCATGTCTCATTGCCTGTAGTGACTCGGCTTGAGGAAATCGTTGCCAACGACGGGTTACCGCTCAAGGAAATCCAGGGACGCCGTAACCTTCGTGCCTTTGTGTCGCTGAAAGAAGCCTGAGCTCACTTGCTGATGTCGGCCTCTTTTGTTCCGGCTGGACGCGACATGGGTTTTTGTCCACATATCGGAAGAATTTCACGGCGAGTCTACATAACACAGTCCGCCTCGGTAGCGTTACCGCCTACCACACGCCGGCACGGTAGCTCAGCGTGTTCGGTCAGAGAGCCGGTCGGCATCTGTAATAAAAAACTGAGTGGAAGGAACAAGCACCCAACTTGAACTGGATGTCTTGCGACGTCCGCAACGACCAAACACAAAGATCAATAACGAACAAAATGCAAAAAAAAAAAAATAAAATAAAATAAAATAAAAAAATTAAAAAAACACGCAGGGGGCCCGTGTTCGATTCCCGGCAGGGGACTGGGTGGTTTGTGTCCATCATCATTTTCATAATCATTGACTCGCAACTCGCCGATGTGGCGTCACCTAAAAAAGGGCTTGCAATACGGCGGGCGAACTCCCCCGAATGGGGCCTCCCGGCCAATAATGCAATACGATCATTTTCATTTTTGTGTGAGACAGTTCGCTCGCAAGAATCTTGTTGTCCCGCATAAGCAACTCCGGAATACTGCCTCATTTGCCACTCAATATCACTCCCACTGAGATGGACCTGTTATCGGTACCGTGGCCGAAATGTGTCTGTAAGGAAACAGTAGCACGTAAATCTGTTCCGACAACGCGCCATTCTTCTTGCGCAATGGTTTAAGCGTCGGACGACGTATGTTAGTCCACTGTGTGAAGTCGCCACGTACAAGGTGCAGCAGTGAAATGATGTACCATGTAGAGATGGGCAAACTCGTTCATCCTTGGGAACTAGTTCACTGGTGATCGCTCTTTTTTGGGAACCGTTCATTTTTACTCGTTCACCGTTCATTTGTGCTTGGTATATGGCTCGTATGAGAAATTGGAAATTAGTAGCATAGGTGACTGAAGATGGAAGGCGCCAAAAGGGGGCCCTTGCCTCCCCCCTGGAGTACAGAGTTTTTATTCACAACAGATTTCTCACACACTTGTAATTTTCGTGATTCTGCAAAACCTCTCGTTTTGCCAACTGTAGCGTTATGTGGCTGATCGCAGTGAAATAATGTAAGGTGGCGCACGAAAAACCGGTTAATTACTCGCCAATTACGCACGATTTGTTGACCGCTACGAGCAGAATAGATAAACATGTAATAATTAGGCAGTGAAGAAATAAAAAATAAGCCAATGCAAACAACAACTTTGAAACAGTAGATGACGATTGGTAAACGACAATGTGCAGTCTAGTACTCGGGGCAGATTTTTCGTGCGCCACCCTGTACCACTGAGATAATATCGTAGGAGTTACCATACTCTCTTTACCCGAAATGTGACACCATACTCTCGATTACGAAGCGCGGGCTTCATTCGGTTGTTAAGTCGGTCTGCCTTCCACAACAATGAACATGCCCTTTTACCGTGGATCAAAATAAGACGGAAAACGACCACTCGTTTGTGCCGTGTCCACCTCCATTGGATGTGTATCAAAAAAAAAAAAAAATTGTCTTTTTACAAGTATTTCTTCTGCAGTTTATCGAAATAGTGAAGTAAGCAGATATACCGTTTCATTACTTCAAAAGATGTATTTATTACATACGAAGTAATTTACGTAATTATAAAATAACAGGTCCATCTCAGTGGGAGTGATATTGGGTGGCAACTGAGGCAGTATTCCGGAGTTGCTTATGCGGGATAACAAGATTCTTGCTCAGCGAACTGTCTCACACAAGAGTGCCACAAGACAAATTGCCTATTGCGACAACCCATAGGAAAATCGTACAAGTGCCACATTTTAAGTACCTGGGAGAAATCATCCAGCCATCAGGGATCAACCTAAAGGCCAATGAGGAAAGAATAAAAAAACTACAGAAAGCATATAAACGCACGTGGAACTATTATAACAAAAAGTCCATATCCATTAACGCAAAATTGAGGCACTACAACACTGTCGTACTTCCGGAGGCACTGTATACATCTGAAACAACACAAATAGGTGGGCAAACTAAAATCAAAGAAATAGAGAAACAAGAAAGGAAAATTCTTAGGAAAATTTTTGGCCCGATACAAGAGCAAGGAATCTGGAAGAAGAGACCAACATCAGAATTATATAAATACACAGACGAGATTACGGATACAATAAGGAAAAGAAGAATGCAGTTCTACGGACATTTCCACAGGATGAATGAAAACAGAATGTCAAAGCGAATTCTTCAACTCAGGCGGAGGAAAAACAAAATGGATAAAAGAAGTTGAAGAGGACCTCAGACAAGCACACATAACAGTAAACGATGCATAAAATAGAACTGAATTCAGGAACATCATCAAAACACATAAATTTGACACCACAACACAGAAGAGACCAGGATGCAAATACACAGAGGAGCGAAAGAAACAACACAGTGAACACATGAAGAAAATTCGGGCTCAGAAAAAACATGAACAATCATCATAAAGGAATTCAAGTTCAAACGCTCTCTTAAATGGGAATAATCGAAAATAATAATAATAAAATACGTTTTAATTACCGGTAATGGACGCTGAATAGAATACGAAAAGAACCAGAAGTTCAGAGTTTAAAAAAAGGTTTGAAACAGATCCAGAATGGGTGTGCGAACCAAACGAAACAAACAACAACTCGATACTGAACTAACTCCGAGCAGTCGGCAGTGGAAGTGCGACGAGTGGCCACGCGAAGAAGCAGAGTCCGTCCGAGCGAGACCGAGACCGAGAGAGGCGGGAACGGGACCGAGGCTGGAACGAGGCCGGCCGACGCGCCGTTGCGGGAACGAGACCGACCGTTTCCCGTTCCCGGGAACTGCAAGTAGAAAGCCGCGACCGAAGTGAACTATGAAAGACCGTTCCTTAGAATTCGTTCCTCGCTCGTTCCGTTCATGTTGATGAGCCGTTCCTTCGGACCCGTTAGTTCGCGAATCACCCATCTCTAGTACCACGTGCAGCTAAGGCACTGGGTTTCTGCAATATATACCACTTCTACTCAGTGTAGGCACATAAATGTGACCATCGCGTATGTTCGGCGTCAACGAGCAGTAGCCTGTCACAGACGGCAGGTGGCAAGTACTTGCAGTGGAGGGTATATCAAGCGTGCCGAGAGGACGAGTCGTTGTCGCGATGCGAAAACGGACCGATTTGTTTAATGTTCAAAGGAACGTGACTATCGGCTTTCCGTGCCGTGCGTGGACAATACTGAGCCGTGGTGAAAACTGCTGTTTTGAAGAGCGCGCCGCAGCCGCGTAGTGTGAAGCAGTCTCCCTCCGTTCCTGGCGGTGGCGCCGCTGTGGCAATCGCAGCTTTGGTGTCTCCCTCTGGTGGGAAAGGGGAAATGTTGCCTATTCACGTGCATTTAAGGGGCGCTATGAGCTCATCAGTTGGTTCCCCCACCTTCTCCTTTTCCTTGAACACATCCGAACACTATGTATTGTCCGCCGCATTGATCCCCCTCACCCCCAGGTGTCTCCCTTCCTCTCCACCCCCAACTAGTTGCCGCACCTTTACCTTTGTGTCCCTCCCTCTCCCCAACACCACACCCTCCATCTCCTTTCCCAACGCAACTTCCACCGTCTACCCCTCCCGGATGATGAGCTTCGCCCTGACATCTACCCTTCCTACCAACTCTAAACCCCTTCTTCCTGCCTCCTCCTCAGGGCTCCCTCTCCTCCCCCTCCCTCCTCCAGAGCGGCTTCCCCCCCTACTCCCCGTCCATCTCTTGCGCCTCCTTTCAGTGTCTCTGCGCTCCCTCCTGCCCTGTCTTCCCTTTTCCTCCCCCGCCCCACGTGTCTCCTGCCTCTTCGTGAAACCACAGTTGCCCCTCCTCTCTTTATCCCGCCGCTTCCCCGGCTGCCCCATGCTCTCCCCTCCTTTTCCATCCTCTCTGACCTTTCCCTCAGCAGGTCCCACCTGGTAGTTTTACTCTTCGTCGTGTGTGCTCCAAGTGGGTTTTGAGTGTGTTGTTTCGGAGTGTTTTTAATACTGTGGCCAACTTTTAACCTGTGCATGCGCATTCAGTGTCTTCTCTGTGTTTCAAGAATCGCAAACTGTGCTTTCTAACTTTCTGGTGACTTTTTTAACTGTCCCCCATGAATGTCTACATGTCAGTGTATTTTTACCTCAATTTTCTCCCCTTACTCTGTTTTATGTTCCCTTTTTTATCTCCTTATGTATGTACCATTTTATTCTTATTTTAAGTTGTCATGTCACTCGGCTGAAGAGCGGCGGATTCTGCCGCTGACAGCCCTCCCCTGCCCATATGGGGCAGGGGAATGAAATCACAATAAAAGAAAAAAAAACTCTTCAGTTGGTCAGCTGGGTCAGTGTGGGGCAGTCAGTGTCTGTCTGTCGTCTTAAGTGCCAGTATCTCTATCTTTCGGATCGACCCTTATCGCCGGTTGGATCGATCGGTTGGTCGGTCGCGCACTGAGATACCGGATGACTTGTCCGTCTTGAGCGTCGGCGCATGTGAGGTCGCCACGTGAGTCCAGTGGCCTGGGCTGTATAGCGAGGGGTAGTGGCTTCGCGGCCGACACGAGAGCAACAGGAGTCAACCCACGACATCGGTCTGGCTGGCGCGAGCTGCGACGCCGTGAGACGGGAGATCGGCGCGCCTTCCTGCGTCCGTTGAAGCGGCTGGCAGCGGACGGTTCGGGAGAGCGTGGGGGGTGCTGCGCCAGGTCTTCGCCAGACATCGCAGTTTATTACAAGTTAAGTGATTCGTGATATGTTCTTTCATTTACTTGTTAAATTCTACTTGTTTTCTTTGTCAGTCTCTCGTCCCCAGCTTGCTCGTCTGTCTCTCGTCCGCATTTGTTAGGCAGTTAGTGTCTGTCTGTCTGTCTTTCGGTTTGCCGTACGTTAATAGTTGCCTCTGTCATGTTTGTCGGATTCGGTGTTAACGAATTTATTGCTTAAGGTGTAAAGGCCGAATTCCTGAAATATGTTTTTATCTTGCCTGTCATCTTGATAGGAGGTATATGTGTATTGTAAAGCATGTTTGTACCTTTTATGTAAGACTGCATTTCATGGGTTTTTATTTAAATGGTCATTTTAGTATATAAAGTTGGCACCTTTCCACCATAAGAGTTTTCTTTCAAAAACAAGTTGCACTTTCGGTGGCAAGTAATTCTTTTTAATGCAAGTGTTTTGTACCATTTCGATCCCTCTTAGGGGGTGCGTAGTTTGTGTGAGTTGTTAAAAGTTTTAGTTTAAAGTAATCTGGTGTGTTGCAGATTTGCACCAGTGTAGTCTTTCAGAGGTTGTTCTGAGCGGTCGTGACTACGGCCGTGTTAAAAGGGAGCGGCAAGGTTCTCAGCCCGAAAACTCTGCTGTAAAAAAATAAAAAAAATTATATATATATATATATATATATATATATTTCTGCCTATGAATAAATTGTAACTTGATATTTAGAGCGTGCTTTCTGATTACAATAATTTAAATCTTTTTTTAAAAAAGAAAAAGGGGTTTTTAGGAATAAATTTTCCATTTGTTGAAACAAATTTGTTTTCATCAGTTACCCACTGGCAACTATTCCACGCTTACATAGTGTGATTAAATGTGTTAATATTCTTGATGATTCGCTAGTAAATAAAGTTAATTCTTTAAGAAAAGATTTTGAAAGTAAATCCACGATTCAAATACTACTATCCAAAATCGGCGCCGAAGCAAGTGGGTTCATCACGGGTCAAGGGTGAGTGGTGTCTGAGATGTGTACGCGCGAATAGACGTGCAACAGTTGAGCAACTGACGGCCCATATGAGCGAAAGCGCTACCAACAGAGTCAACTCAACGACATTTAGGGAACGCTGCTGCGTTTGGGCATCCGCAGCGGGCGCCTGTGCTGACTGCAATTCATCGGGCGCAATTTGCACGCCAATGCCGCAATCGCGCGTCCACTGAGTGGTGACAAGTGGTCTTTCCAGACGAGTTGCTTCTTGTGCTCTACCGGACAGATGGTCGTTGGCTTTTCCAGCGTCAAACGTCAGAAAGAAAACGACGGGGCGTTATGGTCTGGGGAATGTTACGTGGCATTCCCTCGGTGAACTGGACATTCTGGAAGGCAGAATGAATCAATACAAGCAGGCATCTATCCTTGGAGGCCATGTCCACCCCTACATGCAGTCTGCTTTTCCTCGACACAATGGCATCTACCAGCAGGACAACGCAACATCTCACACAATTCGCAGAGTAAGCGCATGGATGGAAGAGCACCACATATATATCTACATCTACATGGATACTCTGTATATCACATTTAGGTGACTGGCAGAGGGTTCATCGAACCACTTTCACAATTCTCTATTATTACAATCTCGTATAGCGCGCGGCAAAAACGAACACCCATATCTTTCCGTACGTGCTCTGATTTCCCTTATTTTATCGTTGTAATGGTTTGTCCCCATGTAGGTCGATGTCAACAAAGTATTTTCGCATTCGGAGCAGAAAGTTAGTGATGGGAATTTCGTGAGAAGATTACGTCGCCACGAGAAACGCCTTTCTTTTAATGATGTTCAGCCAAAATCCTGTATCATTTCTGTGACACTCTCTCCCATATTTCATGTTAATACAAAATGTGCTGCTCTTCTTTGAACTTTTTTGACGTACTTCGTCAACCCTGTCTGGTAAGGATCCCACACCGCGCAACAGTATTCTAAAAGAGGACGGACAAGCGTAGTGTAGGCCGTAGATCTGTTACATTTTCTAAGTGTCCTGCCAACAAAACACAGTCTTTGGTTAGCCTTCCCCACAACATTTTCTGTGTGTTCATTCCAATTTAAGTTGTTCGTAACTGTAATACCTAGGTATTTAGTTGAATTTACGGTTTTCAGATTAGACTGATTTATCGTGTAACCGAAGTTTAACGAATTCCTTTTATCACTCATGTGGATGACACCTCACACTTTTCGTTAGTTACGGTCAACTGCCACTTTTCGCGCCGTTCAGATATCTTTTCTAAATCGTTTTGCAGTTTGTTTTGATCTTCTGATGACTTTATTAGTTGATAAACGACAGCGTCACCTGCTCAGATTGTCTTCCAAATCGTTTATATAGGTAAGGAACAGGAAAGGGCCTATTACGCTACCTTGACGAACGCCAGAAATCACTTCTGTTTTACTCGACGACTTTCCGACAAGTGTGACCTCCCCGACAGGAAATCTCAAAAAATGGTTCAAATGGCTCTGAGCACTATGGGACTCAACTGCTGCGGTCATAAGTCCCGTAGAACTTAGAACTACTTAAACCTAACTAACCTAAGGACATCACACACATCCATGCCCGAGGCAGGATTCGAACCTGCGACGTAGCGGTCGTGCGGTTCCAGACTGTAGCGCCTTTAACCGCTCGGCCACTCCGGCCGGCAGGAAATCTCAAATGGAGTCACGTAACTGAGACGATATTCCATAAGCACGCAATTTTACTATAAGTCGCTTGTGTGGTACAGTGTCAAAAGCCTTCCGGAAATGCAGAAATACGGAATCGATCTGAAATCCCTTATCAATAACAATCAACACTTCATGCGAATAAAGAGATAGTTCTGTTCCACAATAACGATGTTTTCTAAACCCATGTTGACTGTGTGTCAATAAACCGTTTTCTTGGAGGTAATTCATAATGTTAGAACACAATAAATGTTCCAGAATCCTGCTTAATATCGACGTTGACGATATGGGCCTGTAATTTAGTGTACTACTCCTACCACCTTTCTTGAATATTGGTGTGACCTGTGCAACTTTCCAGTCTTTGGGTAAAAGTTTTTCACACGGCGAGACGCGAACCACCGCCGTAACATCTATACAGTTTACCACGATGAGTTTGCCACATTCCCCTGGCCAAACTCCCCGGATTTAAGCCCAACTGAGAATCGATGGGAGCATCTCGCTCGGGCTGTTCGCGCCACGCATTCTGAGCCGAGAAAAATAGCGGCACCGTGCTCGGCATAGCTCAGCATTATTGTCGGCACCTTCCGGAACCTCACTGACTTTTTTCCTCCGCGTCTGGCAGCGGTGAGCGCTACAAAAAGGTAGACTATTCAGGCTTTTGACGGGTGGCCAGATTAATGTGACTCAAGAGTGTGTTAAATATACACCCACTACCTTGCAAAAGGATTAATTTTAAACAGGAGCCGGTTCCTGTGAACATAACCCCACCATTTTGCTATATTCAAAATTAGAGGTTTTATTTTAAAAAATGCTTATTATTTTAAGCGAGTTATTTTCCCGTAAGTCGCTATATTTTAATTTGACAAGGGCAGGTATGCACTGTAATAACGCCAGATATGGGTAACATTAAATTGTTGTCAGGGTCTACATTTTACTTTCTTCTGGTACACATGTTTTTTACTCTTTACGTTCCTATTTGAATTCACACTGAATCTGGTCCATAAGAAACTGCAAAATCCGGTTTCTAAGCGTTCTAGACTCTGTCCTAAATAAATCGGTGTCTGATGCAGAAGAGGTCAAAAATATGTTAGTAACCAAAACCTTGTGGGAGTGCCAGTATCGAAACATTCTTCCCAATATTGTCGAGGTATCGACACAACAGTCAATACAGGCAAATTTTGGGATGATTTCTAGAAACAGCGTCCAGGCAATTTACTTAATCCTCCGCCAGAGGAGCCTGCCCTCCGTTTTCCAGGCACGGACGTCAGTAGGCCCAAAGACACGACATCTGTTCCTTTTGTACCAATTTTAGGTGCACACTGTTGGCAAAACACACTGAAGCGCCAAAAAACTGGTATAGGTATGCGTATTCAAATACAGAGATATGTAAACAGGCAGGATACGGCGCTGCGGTCGGCAACGTGTAAGAGGTATGTGCTGCCTGCGATATGTAAGCTATAAGAGAATCGGAGACCAAAGAGCAGTGTTGACTGCACTACGAACTGTGTAGCAGTAGCAGTAAGTTGTTGCTGGCGGGCAGTCGCCTGTCTGCGCTCGTCAGTCCTGCCTGGTGTATCGTGTTGGCTGGGCCGGTCGCGGTGCAGCGATGCCGGAGCCTGAGTATTATTGTATAAGGTAAAAAAGCAGCCTCGCGCATATCTAGTAACATTGTGTAAACTCACATGTAAATCTTTTAAAAATGTCCTAATAATAATCTTTGTCTAATTTCTAACAAGCATTCATTTGAATTTAAAGAATTTAATTTTTTTTAATGCATGATCATTCCGATTGTTCCAAAAGAAAAATCATTTGCTTCCTTTCATAAATAACAAATGTATAGGCCAGCATTGCACAGAGCTGTGCCGTAAAAGAGCTATTGTAAGAGCAGATAGTTGCCGACTTTATCGAGGTGAGAATTTTTGCTTTTTATTCAGAATGATCTTACACGGCCATGACGCAGCACTGCTGTCGTCCAAATTTTACCAGGTTACTGAATTTATTTTTTATTACGAGGTTTAGGAATTTTTCTGTTTCGAGCTTATATCAATTGAGAAAAGAATTTTGTGGGTGCATTAAATGCGAACCAATTTTGTTCAGAGGTTACACAAAAAATAGAATCATATTCTTCTTCGCGGATGGATCAACATTTGTTGGCCTTCCTTTTCGCCCAGTATTCCTTCATAAACAACGAATTGGTTAACTTTCGTTGCGTAGACCATGTATGTCGGTTAGTTTTTCTCTCTTCTTCCTCAAAACCCCGTGTGTTTGTGATTTTTCTGATTTCATTTCTATCATGCAGATTTGGAGACCCTAATTCTCTCAGGTCTTTTTCCGTCTGTTTGTACCAGTTCGGTCTTGAAGTTTTGTTCTTTAAACATGTATGGATTTTGTGCGTTAACCTGCTTGAGTCCATTCTTTCTAAGTGCCCCATGAATTGGACACTTCTCATGCGCATTGTGTCTGTTATTTTGGAGATATTTTTATGTATTTCTGCATTGGGTTTTGGATAATGTACCCCATCTTTAGTTCTTGGTCCTAGGATTTTCCTCGTTATCTTACGTTCTTTCACTTCTAATTCCTCTTTTAGTGTTCTGTGTTGAAGGTTTAGTGTCTCAGATGCGTAGAGAGCTTCGGGTCTAATTACTGTTGTGTAGTGTCGTATTTTGCAGTTCCACGAGAGACTTTTTGTTGTAAACGTTTTTTGTTAACTGAAACGCCGTCTCCATTTTCTGGACTCTTGATCTGACAGATTTCTTTTCATTACAATTTTCTGCAATCCATTCACCTAAATATTATTATTATTATTATTATTATTAATTAAGTTTTTTTGTGAGGTTACACAAAAATTAGAATCATTAACCAAATAATATTTAAAATATTTCGTGTGGGGAGGTTACAAACGCCTATATAAGACAGCAAGTGACTCGCACAGTTATTAGATCGATTACTGCTGCTACAATGGAACGTTATAAAGATTTAAGTGAGTCTGAACGTGGTGTTACAGTCGGTGCACGAGCGATGGGACACAGCATCTGCGAGGTACCGATGAAATGGGGATTTTCCCGTACGACCATTCCAAGAGTGTACTGTGAATATCAGGAATCCGATGAAACATCAAATCTGCGACATCGCTGCTGCCGGAAAAAGATCCTGCACCAACGTGACCAACGAGACGACTGAAGAGAATCGTTCAGCGTGGCAGAAGTGCAACCCTTTCTCGAATAGCTGCACATTTATCAACAAGTGTCAGCGGGCGAACCATTCAACGAAACATCGTCGGTATGGGCTTTAGGAGCCGAAGAGCCTCTCGTGTACCCTTGATCACTGCACGACACAAAGCTTTACGCCTCGCCTGTGCCCGTCAACACTGATATTGGACTGCTGATGACTGGAAACATGTTGCCTGGTCGGACGAGTCTCGTTTCAAATTGTACCGAGTCGATGGGCGTGTACGCTTGTGGAGACAGTCTCATGACACCATGGACCCTGGAAGTTACCAGGGGACTGTTCTAGCTGGTGGAGGCACTGTAATGGTTTGGGGCGTGTGCAGCTGGGGTGATATGTGACCCCTGATACGTGTAGATCCGACTCTGACAGGTGACACGTGCGAAAGCATCCTGTCTGATCACCTGCATCCACTCATGTTCATTTTACACCCCGACAGACTTGGGAATTCCAGCAATAGAATTCGTGACCGCACACGTCCTACACAGTGGCTCTAGAAACACTCGGACTCTTCCGCTGGCCACCAGACTCCCCGTACATGAGCATACGGTACGTTGGACATGACTAATGCAACGTCGTGTTGCGGCACTTCTGCGTGGTCGCGGGGGCTCTACACGATATTAGACAGGTTTACCAGTTTCTTTGGCTCTTCAGTGTAGTAAGGGGCGATCTTAATGTTTCTGTCTGAGGGCGTGGCTGCAGCGTATATGCAACGTAGGGCGACGGCGATGCGCGTGTATAAGCACCGACGTGTAGGCGAGTACTCGTATTTGTGTCGCATTCTTATCTTTCCCACGTGCATGCGGTTTGTTTGGAAACGTGACCTATAGCAGCGTTATAACCAGATGCGTCCAAACAGGACCAACGTGCTGTTGTTCTTTTCTTGGGTACCGAAGGACAAGCACCAGTAGACATCTAGCGGAGAATGAAGAATGTGTTCAAATGGCTGTGAGCACTACGGCACTTCACTTCTGAGGTCATCAGTCCCCTAGAGCTTAGAACTACTTAAAGCTAACTAACCTAAGGACGGCACACACATCCATGCCCGAGGCAGGATTCGAACCTGCGACGGTAGCAGCAGCGCGGTTCCGGACTGAAGCGCCTAGAACCGCTCGGCCACAACGGGCCGGCTGAAGAATGTGTATGGGACAGCATGTGTCCGGTAACCACCGTTGTGGGATGGTGCGCGACAATGGGTGCTGCTGCATCATGGCAACGCACGTCGCAGTATGTGACGTAATGAAGAAGTTACGTCAGCTCAAGTGGCAGACACTCGAGTAGCCGTGCTATAGTCATGCTCTCTCCCTTTGCGATTATCATGCATTCGGTCCCGTAAGGGGACATTGTATGACCTATGCCACCAATGTTAAATTATCGATTTTTGTGACCCATTATCTTGACAACTTTTTACGACACCAACTTAAAATTTTCCATAATTATTGAATGCACCTTTCTAGATACACTGAACTAGAGTTATTACTAAAATTGTATTGTGGGGCAGGTGGTCTGTCTTTTCACTCACTTTTTGATAGAATTTTGTAAATAAATGAACATAAAACCAAAACTACTCGGGATATTTTAATTGTTCTACTTCCATATGTGTTTAATCTCACACTTGGCATGCTGAGAAAATTTTATGTCTCTACAAGCAGAACTTTTTTAGAAAATGGGTCATTTATTCCAAAAAATGTAGTTGAGAGATATTGAGGTTTAAACCTTCTTTTATTACACATTCTTATACAGACTTACATTTCTGCTTCTTTTATGCACTAGAATTGCCCTGGCCCACAGTCTGTGTCTTCTCCAGTGTCACAACAGCCCAGTCCTTGCCAGCTCCTTTTCTTTCTTGCTTCTTTTGTCATTTGCTGAGCAGCTAACTCTGCTTCCACTTGCCTCAGTCCTTCAGCTGTGTTCTGTCCAAATCTTACCCCTAACTTCTCCAGAACCTTAAGTCTTTCATAGTTCCCACCATTAAAAGTTATTACAGCATCAGACACTGCTAACAAATACATTTTTGGGCACACAGCACCACACAACATTATTGAAGGACTCATTCACATTCTGAGTCTTCCCATGTAAACACTTCTTCAGTAGTTCAGGATTTGCCCAATCTCTGTAAATAGGTTTGATTGCCATAATATCATTACTTTTACCACTGTCACCCGTTTCTGAAGTTACTTTCCTTTTCGATCCACTAGCGGGCGTGGTCACTTCAGAAACATTATCGTGGCTTCCTTCACTGCTAGCACACGTGTTTTCAAGTACTTCAGAAGAAAATGCAGGTCTCATATATCTATTGCCTGCAAATTTGCGTTTCTTGAAGTTACATTTACGCTTAGTCATTTTATTTACATATAAAAAGCAATGAAAGTTAGCTTACTACAAAAATCACATTACGTTCAACGAAAACTAGTATCAGAAACAAAGGACTGATTTGTATATTCGTAATGCCAATTTCTAAGACGTAGCAGCAGACACAAAACAAAGCAAAGCAATTCACAGCCTTCTAGACTGTGTAGTTCGCAAGATATGACCGCTCAGCTGTGGCAGTACATGGAGTAGCCGCGAAATTTGACAGTCACATGTCAACATTCAAAATATTATTTGAAAGTCTCAGAATGGTCTGATTTTATTGTATTATACACCAAAATGTTCAGGAAAGTCCAAAGTACATTAAGGAGTAGAAAACAGAAAATGTCAAATTTCAAAGGATTTCACGTACAATGTCCCCTTAAAAAAAGACCTCGGTGGTCGACGATTCCTGTTGGACGAGGATATCCTGCAGGCAATTATGGAGTTAATAAAAGAAAACATGCACCTTACTTTACTGTGACGTAGACGATCTTTATCACTTGACATTACTATTACTTACTGACTTGATGTTCTCGTTTACTAACTATTTTGAGGCTGTGGGTCCCGCAGCTCGTGGTCGTGCGGTAGCGTTCTCGCTTCCCGCGCCCGGGTTCCCGGGTTCGATTCCCGGCGGGGTTAGAGATTTTCTCTGCCTCGTGATGGCTGGGTGTTGTGTGATGTCCTTAGGTTAGTTAGGTTTAAGTAGTTCTAAGTTCTAGGGGACTAATGACCATAGATGTTAAGTCCCATAGTGCTCAGAGCCATTTGAACCATTTTTTGAGGCTGTGGGTCCCCACATAATTTTAATTACGGAGTTCTTCACGCAGCTGGACACGTGTTTTTTTTTCAGACGGGTGTCTTCAACCTGTTGCGTCGGCGGTATGATTGCCTCAATGATCACGGCGATATTGCCCGATTCTGGACTGCACTGCCTTCGAACGGAAGGTGACCGCCCCTTATAAAACTTCCCGAAAAATATTTCATGCACCTAACGACAGGCAACCCAACTTGCACCATCTACGATATGAAGATAACGAACTCTGGTCTATTGGCAACCGATCTTTCTCCCTGGCGGAGGCCTCAGAACGCCATGAGTATATAAAAATACCGGGTGGGTGTGGACAGTTTTATTTCGTATAGGCTGTGCGTGCTACTGAACAGCGCTATGTAGAACACCAGAGTTGTTCTCGCCTATGGTACTCCGGCAAATCCCAGCGGCGGCAGTGCATGGTGTAGAAAAGAGACATCGTACTGCAGCCCACGAGCCATCTGCTATTACACGAACTAATAGTTCATGAGACAGCATAGTAAAAGAAGCAACAGAGATAAGAATTTGTGTCGACAACCTGAATAAAGACGACGGCCTGCAACTAAGCACAGCTTGGCACGCGGCCATCGGACGGGCGTGCAACGAAAACATTACGCACCTTACGCGGGGCCGCGCGGGGTAGCCGCGCGGTCTCAGGCGCCCTGTCACGGTTCGCGCGGCTCTCCCCCGTCGGAGGTTCGAGACCTCCCTCGGGCATGGGTGTGTGTGTGTGTGTTGTCTTTAGCGTAAGTTATATTAAGTAGTATGTAATCAGTTTTATCCAATAAGACCTTACCACAAATTTTCAGTTTCCTAATGCGGGGCCGGAGTGAGCACAAGTGACGTCACAGAAGGCAGCGTGACTATGTAAGGATGGTAGCAGCAACGAAAAGACTATCACCACTCGACAATGGCCGGGAAATTCTCGGCCTGAAGCTCGTGGATTTTAAACTACTTGACGCGGCAGGCAGTTTTCGAGAATTTTTTCAGAACATTAAGTCCTCGTTGATTTTTCTTGATTTTTGTATAGACGGGATTGATAACAATGTGTTTGTGCACCCCTGTTAGGTGGCACTAAATAGTTCAATTTCAACGTCCCAAGATATTTCGCGGAGGACAGGAAAGTAAGTTTCCAAGTTTCCATTGAGGTGAAGTACGAACGAGTGGGGGTACTCAAGCACGACAACGCACGACCGCATACAGCCTACTTTATCCATGAATTTTTTTAGTAAAAGCAAGACGATCGTTGTTCCCGACCCGAAGCTCTGTGCGACTTCTCCCTCTTCCTCAAGATGAAAATCACATTAAAGGGACTAATATCTGATACCACAGGGGAGATTGCAGCGGAATCACAGTGCATACTATACTTCCTAACACAGTAAGTATTCCAGGCTGCAATTCAAAAGTGGAAGACACTTTGAGATTGGTGCTTTCACTTATAAGAGAACACTTAAGTAGTGCAAAAGAAGATGTAGGTAAAATGCAATAATTGTAATTAATATATTTGAGGAACTTTTTGTTACTACATCGTATTTTGACGAGATTTTGTTAAATTTATTAATGAATTTGGGCATCGCCCATACTGCTACCCTCAGGCAGTTTAAACTGAACTTGAGTCAATGATGTAAGCCAAGTAACATATGTACTGCGTAATAATATAAAAAGATTCTCTTTACTATAGTCTTATATGATCTTCTGCTATAAAATCGTATTGTACGTTATACAATTACCTCTTCTGTTGCTAAAAGAATTCTAGCTGTACCAGTTTCGTAGTTTCTTGATACCTCCTATGGCAGCCGAAGAATATGTTATTAACATCTTTCTCACTGCCACATTCATACGAAGATGATGTGATCATCTTGAGAATCTCCCGTGATTGAAGCGAAGACGTGCCATTGTCATTATGAAGTTCCTGCCGTATCTGGAATTCTGGTACCAAGGACGAGATGGGAGATTACGTACCACCGCAGCATGGCGTGTCCGTTTAATTTCGCAAGTCCGTCGGAGGTTTCATTCCTTAGAGCTCTGGCTATAGTCTTTACGGTATGAAGATAGTGGGGTGGCACTTTATCATGTTTCACTGAACCTGTGTACACAGCTTCCTTGGCCAGAGTATCCCTTCATTCCGCTGTCCGCTTTCATCCACAACATGACGTCGTCTTAATTACGCGGGAAAGCTCCTGCAATGTTACTATACAACATATCAGGAGTGTGGAGTTCTGTATAAAAGTTAATTTCATTCTGCGATTTGGTACCGTAACATTTTACTGTCCCACTCTGTCTTTGCTTACAAAGTCACCAGATGACAACATGCTACAGATGTGTAAACCGATTATGATACGAGTCGGGAGAACCGAGGGAAGAACAGCGAAAAAAAAAAATCGTTCGCTGTGATTTCCTAAGCGATAGCAGCTGGTTTTGTGCAACTATGTGCGGGGATGTCCACGGACGGGCGAATAAGATGGCTGGAACGCTAGGCTTCAAACCGCGCACGCACACTGGATACCTGCCCACAGGAAGGAAGCGGTGGTAATGCGCCGCGCTAACGACGTTATTAAGACATCGGCCAGTGGAAAAACACGTCGCCAGCACAAATAATGTCGTAGCGATGCCATTCTCCCTTGTCATCCGACAGCCACACTGACCGCACGTCGTCTGAATTCCTCCTACGTTACATGGCAGCGGTGACGTAACCGGACTGACAGCGATTGCAGCTGGCCTGTTGTTAGTCGTAAACAGTGGCTTGAGAAGAATTACCGAAGACAAACGTTACGCTGCGCTCCCATAACAGTGTCCAATTGTCACTAGCATCCCTCGAAACTACGTACATCCCGCAAATTTGTTACCTACTAAGAAATCCAGATAAATTATAGACAACGTGTGTGTATTTTTTACGTATCCTTCTAAACCAATGGACCTATTTCAAACAAGAACTTTAAACATTGCAGGGCGTCACCAATCGTGAATAATTTAATGATTATAAAGAATCCGCCTCGATTGCAAATAGAAACCGGATGTTGACTTAAGTTTCGGCGCCGAAATCTAGGTCAACATCCGGTTTCTATTTGCAGTCGAGGCGGATTCTTTATAATCATTATTTCAAACAAACTTAGTACACGAATTATTCACTCTCTGCCAATAATCGCTGTGGGGATAGAACCCCCTACCTGTCAATGGGGTGGTGATGAAAATGAATACGAAGATTTTATTCATTCAGTATTTGAGCATGAGAGCACTCAGTGACCAGCGACGAACTGTACACATAGTTTTTGACTTTTAAGAAATCCCACAAAATGATGACAGCAGACAGTCAGTATTTACAGACACCACTGAATGTACGTACAAAATTATATCACTGTGGGGGACAGTTCAAGAGTTTCGAGAAAGCGAAAACACAAGGCGCGCTTCATTAGAGATATCTCTGAATTTTGTGTACAAATATGTCTGAAATATGTTAAATATACGTGACAAGTATATGAAATAGAGAATGGGAAAATAAAGGGAAGGGATGCATCGGTATTTGTGACTTGGAGCCCGACAGGGCGCTGTGGTAATGCAATGGTGAAAGCTGAAAATTTACGCCGGACCGAGATTCGAACCCGAATTTCCCGCTTCTCGTAAGCCGTTGCCTTCACCACTTCAGCCATCCGGACACGGTCCCTGTCCGCTGAACTTTTCAACTTGTCGCACGCTGCAATACAGCGTCCTTCGTCCATTAACACGCTACAGTAGGAGGTGGACAGAGAGAGGAGGGACGAGATGGACAGAGAGAACGGAGAGGAAAAGACGGATACAGAGAAGGGGAAAGAGCTGGTATAATAGCAGACTGGAATAAATACATACCCGGGCAGCACTGGGCACTCAGCTAGTATTGTATTTTATTGTACGAGGTGCATTCAAGTTCTAAGGCCTCCGATTTTTTTTCCTTCGGACTGGAAAGAGAGAGAAACATGCGCATTGTTTTAAAATGAGGCCGCGTTCATTGTCAATACGTCCCAGAGATACCAGCACCGTACGGCAGATGGAATTTTACCGCCAGTGGCGAGAATGAGAACTGTTTTAAATACTTAAAATGGCGACGTTTTCCTTACTTGAACAGCGTGCAATCATTAGTTTTCTGAATTTGCGTGGTGTGAAACCAATTGAAATTCATCGACAGTTGAAGGAGACATGTGGTGATGGAGTTATGGATGTGTCGAAAGTGCGTTCGTGGGTGTGACAGTTTAATGAAGGCAGAACATCGTGTGACAACAAACCGAAACAACCTCGGGCTCGCACGAGCCGGTTTGACGACACGATCGAGAAACTGGAGAGAATTGTTTTGGGGGATCGCCGAATGACTGTTGAACAGATCGCCTCCAGAGTTGGCATTTCCGTGGGTTCTGTGCACACAATCCTGCATGACGACCTGAAAATGCGAAAAGTGTCATCCAGGTGGGTGCCACGAATGCTGATGGACGACCAAATGGCTGCCCGTGTGGCATGTTGCCGAGCAATGTTGACGCGCAACGACAGCATGAATGGGACTTTCTTTTCGTCGGTTGTGACAATGGATGAGACGTGGATGCCATTTTTCAATCCAGAAACAAAGCGCCAGTCAGCTCAATGGAAGCGCACAGATTCGCCGCCACCAAAAAAATTTCGGGTAACCGCTAGTGCTGAAAAAATGATGGTGTCCATGTTCTGGGACAGCGAGGGCGTAATCCTTACCCATTGCGTTCCAAAGGGCACTACGGTAACAGGTGCATCCTACGAAAATGTTTTGAAGAACAAATTTCTTCCTGCACTGCAACAAAAACGTCCTGGAAGGGCTGCGCGTGTGCTGTTTCACCAAGACAACGCACCCGCACATCGAGCTAACGTTACGCAACAGTTTCTTCGTGATAACAACTTTGAAGTGATTCCTCGTGTTCCCTACTCACCTGACCTGGCTCCTAGTGACTTTTGGCTTTTTCCAACAATGAAAGACACTCTCCGTGGCCGCACATTCACCAGCCGTGCTGCTATTGCCTCAGCGATTTTCCAGTGGTCAAAACAGCCTTCGCCGCTGCCATGGAATCATGGCGTGAGCGTTGTGAAAAATGTGTACGTCTGCAGGGCGATTACGTCGAGAAGTAACGCCAGTTTCATCGATTTCGGGTGAGTAGTTAATTAGAAAAAAAAATCGGAGGCCTTAGAACTTGAATGCACCTCCTATATTTACCGGAGACCTAGAAAAGACGGGGAGGCTCCGTCCCCGCCGTAGCCGCAGTGGTCCACAACCCCACGACGACTACCGCAGTCCACTTCACCCCTCCGCCGCCTCACACCGAACCCAGGGCTACTGTGCGGTTCGGCCCCCGGCGGACCCCCCAGGGAACGTCTCACACCAGACGAGTGTAACCCCTATGTATGCGTGGTAGAGTAATGGTGGTGTACGCGTACGTGGAGAACTTGTTTGCACAGCAATCGGTGACATAGTGTAACTGAGGCGGAATAAGGGGAACCTGCCCCATTCGCCGAGGCAGATGGGAAACCGCCTAAAAACCATCTACAGACTGGCCGGTTCACCGGAACTCGACACAAATCCGCCGGGCGGATTCGTGCCGGGGACGAGGCGCTCCTTCCCGCTCGGAAAGTCGTGCGTTAGACCGCACGGCCAAACGGGCGGGCTGCACTCAGCTAGTACCAAAATAAAACTGGACAATATAACGATTACAAGCGGCGTAGCAACGAGATATGTGTATTCCTCGAAGAACGTCGGAATTTCATAAAGGTGTACAAGACGCAATCAGAATAGGAACAATTGTCATGCAACAACATTATGACCATAGCAAATAGGCAATTTCGACTTCGCTTGGAAGCGATCAGGAAAGGCAGCTGATCGTATGATGTTCTGCCTATCGCCAGGGGGAGAGGCCAGAACTCAGATTTCTTCATCCGACCAGTGGGACGATCTATTTATTACCTTAACGATCCGTATGCAACCCACCTGTACAAGATCTGCAGGGAGAAGACAGACAGAATGAGATTTTCACTCTGCAGCGGAGTGTGCGCTGATATGAAACTTCCTGGCAGATTAAAACTGTGTGCCGGCCGGAGTGGCCGTGCGGTTCTAGGCGCTACAGTCTGGAACCGAGCGACCGCTACGGTCGCAGGTTCGAATCCTGCCTCGGGCATGGATCTGTGTGATGTCCTCAGGTTAGTTTGGTTTAATTAGTTCTAAATTCTAGGCGACTGATGACCTCAGAAGTTAAGTCGCATAGTGCTCAGAGCCATCTGAACCCAAAACTGTGTGCCAGACCGAGACTCGAACTCGGGACCTTTGCTTTTCGCGGGCAAGTGTTCTACCAACTGAGCTACCCAAGCACGACTCACGTCCCGTCCTCACAGCTTTAGAGCACTTGCCCGCGAAAGGCAAAGGTCCCGAATTCGAGTCTCGGTCTGGCACACAGTTTTAATCTGGCGGGAAGTTTCAGAAGACAGACAGCTGCGTCTGCGACAATGTCGGCACTCCTGAGAACACATTATGGGCCTGTGCGTCCTATGAAGATGCAGCGTGTAACCGTTGTCAGGCATTAAGATCGCTGGGTGACAAAGCAGCGCTGAGGACCGACTCAATCTGGCCCGTGTTCGACCATACTGCAGCCGCGAAATCCGGTAAAGCCCAGGGGGGGCTTTGCGAGGGATTCAACAACACGTGGGCTGTCACCCGCGACAGACAACGTTCCAGGCAGAAAGCGAATGTCACCGTAGAAACGCTGCTGGCGTGGAAGCTTGTTCAGATGTAAATCAACAAAGACAGAACTGAACCGACTCTACTCAAAGAACCTCTACTACCAACAGTAGCACGAGTATTAGTACTAGAGTAACTGGTTAAGAGTTTAATAGTAGTTTTTTAGTGATAGAAATTTGTTTTTATTGTTACAGTATGACTTTTTGTAGTACTGTTGTAGTATTATAATGTTTTATCGTAATATCTGTAAGTGCCAGATACAAATAATCGTTAAATACTTTTTGTTAGACAGAAAAATGTAAGTTGTATCGATTGCGTTAGTTTTCTAAATAAGAGAGCGTAATTTTGAAGAATGAATAAATAATGAAAATAAATAAGTATGGGCGAATTCCTCATAATGCACTCCCCTTACATCACAAATTCTAGAAATTCTGTGGCAAACAGTAAACACAGACGTTATAAAATCAACTGCATTTTTAGCCATATTTTGCCTTTAACTTAACGGTGAAGCTTCCTGGAAATGAAAACTTTGTGGCGAACCGGGGGAACCTTCCCTCTCCGACCCAACACCCGTGACCGGATGAGTCACCCAGGCAGAGTTAGCGCACCATATCTTAACTTCCTCCAGTATATCTTTCCTAAGAGAAGATTTCTAAAACCAAGTTACACATTAGCTTATTATGGCTAGCTAAGTAGCTTTTATAAAATGGTCTACTACACTTTAAATTGACACGCACAGCGCTATTTTTTAACATAGTCACTTAGTCTCGAACAGTCTGAACGCTCCAACAATCGTTCAGTTCTTGGACAATAGAAATCCGTGGTTTGGTTGCCGAGCCATTCGGGAGCCGCTGTGCATATGACAGCACCGTTGTAAAATCTCTTTCCTCAGCATGTTCTTCTTTTGAGTCACCCGTTTCCTGACTAGTTTAATGTGGCCCGCCACGGATTTCTCTCTTGGCGTAACGTTTTCACACCAGAAAATTAATTGCCTCCTACGTACTCCATTATTTGCTGGATGTATTCCACTCTCTGTCTTTCCTTGTATTACGTTCTATGTTATTATTCGGACTTGTCCGAAAGAACACATACCATTGGCGATCTTGCAGCTCTAGAAGAATAAAATTACAATGAAATCCAGCATTTTAGCTGCTAACAGGCTTTGATAAACATCAACGGGGATAGTTGAAAATGTGTGCCCCGACCGGGACTCGAACCTGGAATCTCCTGCTTACATGGCAGCCGCTCTATCCGTCTGAGCCACCGAGGGCACAAACGGATACTGCGACTGCTGGGACCGATCTCTGGCACGCTCCCCGTGAGACCCACATTTTCATCTTACTGTCCACACACCACATTTGTAGTGCCACTGCCCACTATAATCTTTACTCGCGGCAGTCGATTTACCGATTCCAGCAAGAGTTCGGGCAATGTGAGTGCACCCGCACACATTTTCAACTGTCCCCGTTGATATTTATCAAAGCCTGTAAACAGCTAAAGGTGTGGTTTTCATTGTAATTTCATTCTATGTTACTCCCTGATACCTTAACAGATGTATCATGCTGTCCCTTCTTGTCAGTGCTTTTCATTTTTTTTCCTCGGCGATTCTACGGAGAACTTCCTCATTCCGTACTGTATCGATCCATCTAATTTTGAACTTTCTTCTGTCGCACCGCATCTCAAATGCTTCGATTCTCTTCTGTTCCCGTTTTGAACAGTCCATGTTTCACTACCATACAATGGGGTGCTCCAAACGTTTCTACATTCACAGAAACGTCTTCCTCAAACTACGACCTTTGTTTGATACTAGCAGACTTCTCTTACTCAGGAACGTCTTTTTTGCCAGCTCTAGTCTCCTTTTGATGTCCTCCTTGCTCCGTCCCTGATGGGTTATTTTGCTGCGTAAGTAGCAGAATTCCTTAACTTAGCGATCCACAATTATGATGTTAAGTTTCTTGCTGTTCTAATTCCTGTTACTTCTGATGTCGTCTTCCGTCGATGTACCCTCAATCCACGTTCTGTACTCATTAGATTGTTTATTTCATTCGACACATCACGTAATTCTTCCTCAATTTCGTTGAAGATAGCAATGTCATCATCTAATCTTATCAATGATAATCTTTCAGCCCGAATATTAATTCCGCTTCTGAACCATTCTTTTATTCCCACCATTGCTTCTTCGATGTATCGATTGTACAGTACGGGCAAAAGACTGGATACCTTTTTAATCCGAGCACTTCGTCCTTGCTCGTCCACTCTTAGTAATTCCTCTTGGCTCTTACACATACCGTACGTCATCCGTCTCTCCCTATAGCTTACCCCTATTTTTCTCAGCATTTCAAACATCTTGCAGCATTTTACTCTGTCGAATGCTTTTTCCAGGTCGACAACTACTATGAACGTGTCTTGATTGTTATTCTGTCTTGCTCCCGTTATCCAGTTACGAGTCATAAATGCCTCTCTGGTGCCTTTGCCTTTCGTAAAGCCGAACTAATCACCCTCTAATAGATCCTCAATATTGTTTTCCATTTCTGTATATTATACTTGTCAGCAGTTCTTTCAACTTGCCTAAATTATGGAAATCTCATTGTGCACGCTCTGGACCGCATGACGGATGCTTCCAAACCTCCCATGAATTGACGCTGAAGCACATATTGTGCGCGCCGTGTTGGGTGTGGCACAGTCGTGCAGGAGGACAACGTCTTTGCTTAATTTTCCAAGAGTCTTTCTTTATGGCGTTGCGGAGCGATGTCGCTGTTGGACAATACGAATCGGCATTAATAGTTGTGTCTCCTGTGTACGCAGCTCCTTCACTGTCAAACAAAACGAGGGCCAGGTTCAAATGGTTCAAATGGCTCTGAGCACTATGGGACATCACATCTATGGTCATCAGTCCCCTAGAACTTAGAACTACTTAAACCTAAGTAACCTAAGGACAGCACACAACACCCAGCCATCACGAGGCAGAGAAAATCCCTGACCCCGCCGGGAATCGAACCGAGGGCCAGGACCTTCCCTGTTGGTGGCCCAACTTCGCATTTCTTCCAAGGGAGAGAGAAGGCGTGTGTCAAACCCACAGACGCTCTCTTCATTGCAGGTGCGAAATGGCGGACCCTCGCCTCATAATCCGTAATGATGCGGCTTGGGAAATCACTGCCTTCCGCGGAGTAACTCTCGACAAAGTCCAGAGGCGCCTTGATCCTTGGGTGTTGGCGCGCTGGTGACGGACATCACGGGGCCCAGCGTAAGCACAATTTCAGATACCGCAGACGATCTCTTACGGTGGAATTAACCCTGTCTTTTCAGACGTGCATCTGCTACGTCCCCGAAAGCCGCCATGCGACTGCTGCGAATCAGTTCCTCGATTGCCTGGACTTTGTCATCTGTGGTCGGTGTGCGTCGCCTTCCGACCAGCATCACGCGTGTGCAATTTAGACGATCTGCCCCCGAGAATCGCACAGTCCAGCATACTTCACCTCTGGAGTACGTTTTCAGTTGCCGGGCGCCATCTCATTCGCACATTGTTACGGACCTGTTATCTGCATCGCAGCAAAACAGTGTCTGCAGAAAACCCGCAACGTTAATTACTCTTCTTTACACTTTCGACAAAATTAGCTGCAAGTTGTTAATTTCTTCAAACAATCCTGTTGGCAGAACATCCGCAACTGACCATTATAGCAGAGGTTGAAAATTCCGCTTCAGTTGTAAATTACTATATTTTCACATGACCGGTTTCGGACTGTTATAAGCGCATCCTCAGGTGTAGTAGCTGTGCTGTGGTCTCCGAGCGCCGCGTTTACCAGACGCGATGTGCTGCCTGTGAGCGCCTGTGGTGGTAATCGAGGACACGCTGGCAGCTGCGAACCACCTGCAGCCCTTCATACGTGGTATCTTCCCCGACGTCGATGTGTTCTTTCAGCAGAACGATTTTCCGTGCGTCGTAGCCAGGACAGTGCTTACAGTGGTTTGATGACCACTGTAGTGAACTCACGCTGATGTCTCGGCGACCAAATTCGCCTGATGTCAATCCTATGGCACCCATCTGGACGCTATGCGGCTCCATCACCACATACGCAAGTGTCCCGATATTTACGCAAATTACACAGCCTGTGTGTAGACATCTAATACCACATACCTGCACGAAGCTACAGACAGACAGTAGGGTCTTTCATACGCAGAATCAGTGATGTATTTCGTTCCAAAGACGGAGGAACAAGCTATTGCGCAGTTGGTCAATCATGTTTTGCGTCATCAGTATGATTCAACAAAATAACCCGGAAAAATTGTCAGTAAAAATTTCAGTTTAGTTCTACTATTCCAAAGAAGCAAAAAAAGCCTTAGATTTTAGCCGATAAAGCATAAAAAACGAAAACACGACTCCACAAAGAGCCTTCAAGCAGTATCAATCCGTCAAATGATCAAGATACTGGTGTCCATACGTAACGCCGGAAATGCATATGCTCCTATTTCCATCTATTATACTATAATTTTTTTCCTTATTTTGTTACCTGAAGATATGACATTTCTGTGTCGTTATATATTGCAATTGTTCTACTATATATATATATATATATATATATATATATATATATATATATATATATATATATGTGTGTGTGTGTGTGTGTGTGTGTGTGTGTGTGTGTGTGCATTTATGTCGATGAATAATTGGTTTGTTTTGTAAATATTACTTGTATTTTTACGCTGAATGGTTCAAATGGCTCTGAGCACTATGGGACTTAACATCTATGGTCATCAGTCCCCTAGAACTTAGAACTACTTAAACCTAACTAACCTAAGGACAGCACACAACACCCAGTCATCACGAGGCACAGAAAATCCCTGACCCCGCCGGGAATCGAACCCGGGAACCCGGGCGTGGGAAGCGAGAACGCTTCCGCACAACCACGAGCTGCGGACTTCTACGCTAAGTCTGACCTAGGGAAAACTATGCTATCGAACGATTACATTGATAGGTCGTGTGGAGAACCGAAGTGTTTAGGATCTTTGGTAGTGTTAACTCGGCCGCATGGAGTGCGGGCGGAGCAGAGTGTGGCTGGAGTAAGGCGGTGGAGCAGGTGTTGTGTGACGCTCCCGCGAGTTGCCGCGCTTTCGGGGTCGGGCAGCATGTAACTGCGCTCGACTTGCTATGGTAGTTTCTGGCACGGTGTCGTGGACGGGAGGCATTAGCTGGCGCACATCAAGAGCCCGTTTTCGCCTGGTGACCGTGTCGAGAAGAAGGCTAGCCAACATCCAGCTTCTGCAACAGTGACGGCCGACAATGAGTGACTGTCGCCACCTCCTCAATCGACGACTGCAAACCTTCAATACAGCAACTTAGCGTGAACCTTTGTTGCTCGTTTTCCCAATTGCATTACCAAGGAGGGTCCCTTCCGTTTCTGGAATGAATTGAAAAAAATGGCTCTGAGCACTATGCGACTTAACTTCTGAGGTCATCAGTCCCCTAGAACTTAGAACTACTTAAACCTAACTAAACTAAGGACATCACACACATCCATGCCCGAGGCAGGATTCGAACCTGCGACCGTAGCAGTCGCGCGGTTCCGGACTGAGCCCAAGACTAACCTTATTTTATTGAATTTCGTAGTGCTTCAGAAACAAAGTTCACTATTAATTTCAGTCACTAAATTAACTTTCAGTTTTCCTGTTTTATTAATTCTTTTGTTAAATTACGTCAGAGTGTAGCGAAATTTATTACTTCTGACAAACATTCAGTTTTCAAACAACACGTGTCAACCTTCAGTTGCCACGCTTTTAGTGCTAATTATATGTGCATTAATCTTTCATTTTCAGTTATTCTAGTAGTTGTCCATGGAGCTGGCGACCGTAATTTTCCCCAAATCTCAAAAATCTAACTAACGCCAATTAATTGTTAAAGTAACGACCGCACATTTACTTTATTAATTTTGCCTTTTCTCAAAATTAATTTCCACCAATTTCATTTGCATTTTTCCTTTCATTTAGATGTAACCATTTCCTCCCTCTCTACCGACAAATTAACTTCGGTGACGATTGCTTTTTCCCAAATTTCCATTAGGTGCACGCGGCTTAATTTTTCACCGTCATTAAGGTCGATAAGTGAGGGGGAGATTACACATATATTGTCGTATGTTGCACCTGTGGTCTAAGAGTGTAGGCCTTGCCGTGTCTCGGCTTGACGAAGCGCAGGTGACGGCCGTCGGCGTAGCGAGGCGTCTTCTCACAGCGACACTCGGCCCACGGCAGTTCCCCGTGCGGACAGCTGGGGTGTGACAAACAGTGGTGGCGGCCGACGCAGTGCCAGATTTCCACCGCGGACGCATTAATTCACCGGAGGCGTCCGCTCTGCGGGGACATATAACCCGACGACGGGGGACAGCTGTTTATAAAGCAGCCGTCCCGCCAGCAACAACCCACTCAGTCTGCACGCCGAACACCATGATTCACGTCTCGCGCGGGTACCTTACGCTATGGCGCCTTTACTCATCTTTTTCAGGATATTATGGGCGAGCTCCAAAAATAATTTTCTAAAGTAGATCGATACATTTACCACAAAATGTAGATAACAGACATCCGTTAAGTGCAAAACACTTTGGAACATTATTAGTAAACGTCCGTATCAGAGTGGTGGGCACGTAATCTTAAGGCTGCTGGTTCGAATCTTGCTAGAAAACTTTTATGTGCAGTCTATATCTACACTGAAGTGCCAAAGAAACTGGTACTGCTGCCTAATATCGTGCAGGACTCCCAAGAGGGCGTATTAGTGCCGCAACACGACGTGGCGTGGACTCGATTAACGTCTGAAGTACTGCTGGAGGGAATTGACATGATGAGTCCTTCACGACTGTCCACAACACCGTAAGAGTACAAGGCCGTGGAGATATCTGCTGAACAGCCCGTGGCAAGATATCCCAAATATGCTTAATAATGTTCATGTCTGGGGAATCTGGTGGCGAGCGGAAGTACTTTAACTGAGAACCTGGAGCCACTCTGTAGCAATTCTGGTCGTGTGGGGTATCGCATTGTTCTGCTCGAATTGCCCAAGTCCGCCGGAATGCACAATGGACACGAAAGGGTGCAGGTGATCAGACAGGGCATGTTAATCTACCAGGAGTAACAGTCTGGTGTGGTCTGTCTTCTAGGGGGCTAATCGGGCCGTACTGCTCTGACAAAACTGTCACGGGCGACTCGTACTTGGAAATGTTGGAAATGGTAACTCTTGGTCTTAGCCTTGTGTTTGGAAATGAAGATTATTACTTCCAACAGGATGGAGCGCCACCTCACTTTCACCTGGATGTGAGGGCATTTCTCAGTTGTACATTCCCTGCCAGACGAATAGGACGAAGAGCAAGTGTGGAGTATGCCGCTCGATCTCCAGATTTAACTCCTCTGGCTTCTTTCTGTGGGGTAATTTCAAGAAAACAGTTTACGCTGCGTGACCACACACACTGGATGATCTTAGAGAGCAAATTGAGCAAGCCTGTCATGCTATTCCGTAGGAAAGAATAAAGTTGACATGTCGCTCAGTCGTAAGTCTGAGAGGTGGCAGGAGCCCCCTCTCATATTTCGAGCCCCCTCTCATATTTCTATCTTACTCTGAATAATTCGATTTTCGTCTCTAATTGCATGCGGTGAAAAGTTGCTATTCCTTCACACGCGGACTTCCCACACAGTGTCTCTCGTCACCCGGGTGGTCTGGTGACAGGCGGGCACTGTTGATCTTGAAAGGGTTAAGCCGACGGGTGTGAGGGAGTCGAGTGGATGCTTTCCAGACGCCGACATTGTCGTAAGAGCGGGAGCGACACGCCCAGAGGAGCCGGAAGGGGCGGCTGGGGCTAGAGATTCCGTTACTTCGCAGAAACTTAGTGAAAACCGTTTCTGGCGGTCTACCAGCGAGGCGTGGGAATGACTTGTGTTCCCAGGTAGTCTTGGCGGGCAAATTCCCGCGTTTTCTGCAATATCGTAACTGTGATTGGCTTGCTCAGGGGATAGCTCCGTGACGTTGCAAAATCGGCGCAGAAATTGGCGCCAAGAATCTCCATTGGTGGAAAGGTAGTGCTTCGGCAATAGAGTGGAATTTTCCGCCGGTTTTCGAGTTGCTGATTGGAAAGTTTAACCACGGCCACTGTCGTGGGGGCGGGAATGTTCTGTGTTCGGTTTGTACGGGTGCTATTGTGCTGGTCGGCTCTCGCCTTTCGGTCGGAGTAGGTTACAACACTGAGCTCTCACTGCTCTGGACAGCCTGCCTTCCGTTGGCTGTCTAACATACTTTCATTTAATTGTAACTGTTTGACGAAGTTGCTGAAGTTTCGACTTCAACGTAACTTTCCGAGTACAGATGACAATTGACTGTTCTGCGCACAAGCGGCCTATGTTGTTCGTCTTGAGCAGTTTTGGCTAAAGTTGACTGTATCGGAGTTACTGTGTGGCTTCGCTTGTTAAGATCAATCACTGTACCATCAGTGATTGTGTGGCAAGCCTTCTTCGTCTCTCTCAGAGGCGCATTTGTATTGATAGGAAGTCTTCAGTCTGGAACAACCAGACCAGGATAATTTGTTTCGGGCTATACTGGCGACATTATCATCACCACGACTGGACGTCGAAGCAACCAGCCATCGCCTCCGGTACGCCAGATCGTGTCCTTGCAGTTAAGAAGACAGCTTGGTAATGTACGCCCGCAGCACTTGCAGAGTAGGGAATTTTAATCTGTGATAATCAGAGCTCAGCAGAGCGCGCCTGTTCGTCTTTTCTAACTTTGTTCTGTCTTGGGTCTTCATTGTCTGAGTTCTCACTACTGTAACAGCAATTAATGTTTGGTTGGCTGGGTGTTTCTCTTAAGATTTGAGTTGCAAGGAATTGGCTCCACATACCACTTGGTCGTAAACGTCACAAGCTAGTTTACGGACAACTTCACCTTCACAGCATTTATTTGAGTATCCAATTTGACGTATTGTAAATGTTTCATGTGTTGTGTTTATTATTTTGAGTTTAGTAATAATAAATCAAATTGTTATTTTGGACAGAACATTCATTCTGTAGATCGGTAGAGCAACCCTTTCATTTCCCACCACATTAATGAAACTTATTTATCAAATTAAATTATTGCGGGTGCCAAACTCTCTTCTACTCCAGTTGGAGGGTCGATTAGAGTCAGTTTGCGTTTCTTCTTAATCCATGTGCAACAGCAAAAGTCGGAGTTAGAAAAGGGGGGGCTTAGAGCATCATTTCCTTATGAATATTCTAGAAGAATTTAGTGTTAAATACACTGCTAGCCCCGGCACCTCGCAAGTCGTCGTCGACGGTATATTGCTATGGATGGACACCAGTTTGAAAATTTACCATCTTAAGTCGGACCATGGGGCACATAACACCACTAAAACTGTATTTCTAACAACTTTCATTAAAGAGATGTTCAGTTTCAAAAAGTGTATACATTATTTTGACACACCCTATATATATATATATATATATATATATATATATATATATATATATATATATATATATCAAGAGGGAAGAGAGGGAGAGGGAAGAGAGGAAGAGAGGGCGAGGGAGGAGAGGGAGAGGGATGAGAGGGAGAGGGATGAGAGGGAGAGGGATGAGAGGGAGAGGGATGAGAGGGAGAGGGAGGAGAGGGAGAGGGAGGAGAGGGAGAGGGAGGAGAGGGAGAGGGAGGAGAGGGAGAGGGAGGAGAGGGAGAGGGAGGAGAGGGAGAGGGAGGAGAGGGAGAGGGAGGAGAGGGAGAGGGAGGAGAGGGAGAGGGAGGAGAGGGAGAAGAGGCTCAAAATCAGAAGGTAGTTAGCTATACAGAGAGGAAGAAGCTTACACAGGATAGACTCGACTCAAATGCTGTGTCAAAGAACCCTTCTGATCACAACAGCAACACCACCAGTTAATAAATACATCATGTTTTGCATATGAAATGTGGTATGTGAGAGTGAAAAATTTCACACAATACGTCAGATGAAAAATAACTCTTATTAAGTGAAACATGCGATTAATTACACTGGTAGGCCAAAAAATTATGACCAACTACCTAACAGCCGGTATGTCCAACTTTGGCACGGATAACAGCGGCGTGGAAGCAGTGAGGCCTTCGTAGGCCGCTTGAGGGAGTTGGCACCACCTCTGCACACACACAGGTCACCTAGTTCCCGTACATTCCAGTGAAGGGACTGAGGGGGAGGGGGGGGGGGGGGCGATGAGTCTGGCGCCACGTACAATCACATCCCAGATGTTTTCGATCGGGTTCTCTTCTGGCGAGTTGAAAGCCAGTACGTCAACCGGAAATCGCCACTGTGTTTGTCAAACCACTCCATCAAGTCTCGTAACAAGGCGCATTATCTTGCTGAAAAATGGCACTGTCGTCTGGAAACATGATCGTCATGAAGAGGTGTACGTCTTGTGCAACCAGTGTACAATACACCGTGGCCGTCGCGGTGGCTTGCACGACCCATGTACGCCCTCTTGAGTGTTTTGCAGAGCGTAATGGAGCCACCGCCAGCTTGTCTCTGTCCTGAAGTGCAGGTGCCAAGGAGCTGCTGCCCAGGGGAGTCGCAATCGGGACGATGAAGAAGGTATCGGGATTAATCAGATTATGCAAGATTATGCCAAGGCGCCAACGTCCAGTGCCGATGGTCACATGACCATTTCAGTCGTAGTTGCCGAAGTCGTGCTATTAATACTGGTACATGCATGGGTCGTCGGCTGCGGAAGCACACCTTAGGAGTGATTCGCGCATTGTGTGTTCACACTCACTTGTACTCTCCCCAGCATTAAATTCTGACGTTAGTTCCGCCACAGTTCTTCGCCTGTCCCATGTTACCAGTCTGCCCAGCATACGACGTTCGACGTTTGTAATGATGGGTGGCCACCCAACTCAACGACGCCTGGACCTCGTTTCTCTTTGGTTTCGCCAAGTGTAGAAGACACCCACCACAGCATTCCCCGAACATCTGACAAATCGTGCAGTTTCCGAAATGCTCGTGCTGAGTCTCTGGGACATCACAATCTGCCCTCGGTCTATCTCAGACAGATCACGCGCTTTCCCCATTTCACACACGGACAACACGCTCACAGAAACTACATGTACCGTGTATGTGTCTGATTAGCAGTCATTCCTCGCCATGTGACGCTGCTATCGCCTGGACAGGCTTATATCGATAGCAGGTCGGTGGTTACAATGTTCTGGCTGATCAGGGTATATGCCTTAAATTTGTTCCAGCAGTGTTTCGTGCCATCGATGGAGCTTTCGTACTAGTTCAGCACTGGAGAGACCTAGAAGACAAGTGACATCTGCATTGCTGATAAAAATCTCCAGACGAAAATGTCACAAAAGTGCCAAATAAACCGTGGTAACTAACTGGTAGAAGGATTGGCCACGTATTACAACACGAGGCATTGCTGAAATCTCAACGGAAATGATGTATTTCAGCATAAATGAGAAGGAACGTGTTATATCACAGTCTAACACAACACTCGCGAAACTCCGACTGGTTTTTGTTATCCTCTACGAGAGCAGTGCGCCGAGCGGCCAGCAAGTGAAACTTTTGAGTACGATATCGGACGAATGCTTATACTATCGTTTGTATTGATTTATAATATAGTTTTTAAAATAGGGAGCGGATGTAGTGGCGTATGTCATCATTTAGTTCCCTAAGGTCCCTGTGAGGTATGAAACGGTAGATTACGGGACAGTTTATTTACGATTGTCTTGTAACGTACGGATACTTACTGAAAAATGTCATTTTCTTATAATTACAAAAAAATGGCCTGTGAGCACCAGAAGAGACACTTTTAGCAGAAAGACGTTAAATACCTACCCAACAACGCTAAGTTTTACACTTCCAGTCAAATCAGTGAAAGAGGAAATACGTAGGGAATGTAATACCTATATTATTTACCGTATCCAATAAGCTACAACACCTGTAGCTCAAGGGAAAACCGCACGGACGTCGTCGTAAAACACCAAAAAACAATAAAACTGTTTCGCAACAGAGAAGAAACCGATCTCACAATTGTTCTTACATCTTAGACACTGACGGCAAAAATCAACATTTTCTCTTTTGAAGCAAACGTACCTGCATTTACAAAAATATTCGTGTAACAGGAAGTCGAGAGAAGAATGGGCGAATCACTGGACTCCATAGACCATTACGTGACAAGGAAACCGCCTTTCATAATAAGAATAGACAACAGAAATACATGCTTCTCAAGCAGGAAATATGTATTTATATTCTCTTGTTGTCGACGGAGTAAGCTGTAACCGTGCACAGGTTCTAAAGAATTTCTTCATAATTAGTTGTAGCTTATGTGTCTGGATCACTGAAATTCGCCAGTTTTCAGATTTATTTCACAATAGTTCACATCTCTTGGTAATTTAATAACGCACGGAATTCAGACACGTAACTTTATTTCGTTAATTAATTAGAAAAATGAATAAAACGTACATTAACCTTCAAACGTAAGTCACAGTCTGTTTTCTGACCGCTTGGAGCGCTAGCCCTATCAAACGCTGTCAGCTTTCACATCCGAGTGTGTCGCGACCATATGCGTTAGCCCAGTGGTTCCCAACCTGGGGGTAATTACTGCCTAAGGGGTAAAATGAAGGTTTCGCGGGAGCGGGGGGGGGGGGGGGGGGGGGGGTTTAGAACAAAATAGGCTCAATGAAGAATAAACGTCAACTCTAAAATAATTTTTTGAAAATAATGAATCTAATCAAAACTTCGGTAGACTGTAATATTTAATACGTCATCATCAGCTGCTTTAAATCCACTGCAGGATGAAAGCCTTCTCCAGAAATAGCCATGCACTGCCATCTTCAGCGATACGAGTCAGATGTTACTTTTGCATTTCTTCTAATGTCAGCTACATTCCTTCAATTAGGCTGTCTTTGTACTCTTTTCTCATTTCTTGGGATCCAGAAAAGACCTTCCTATTGCCGTCTGCCACCCATCCTCACGGCTACTGTTCAGTCCGCCTCCACCTTTCTAGTGAACACTCGTCGTCTCCCATTCTGATCCGTTCCCTATTCCATTCGTTTGTTTTCGTGTCCCTCGCAGTGATATGCAAGCATGCGTCTGCCCAGCAGTAAATGAGCCATCCTCAAATTCTGAATGGCATTGCGTTAAAACATCACGTCTCACTGTCATGAGTCAAAGCTGACACCAACTACTTGTTAATGTTTAATGTTCATTAAATGCTTTGTTCTGAAAATTTATTTAGTTTGCCAACAGCACTCAAGGTCAACTTTACTCTTCTATTTATTGCTGTAGCTGTCTATCAGTGGGAGTAATCACCTGCCATCCGTAATACTTTCTAATACCAACTATTTTTTTCATATTTTGATAACTGGCCTGGGTTCGTAGATCAGTTTCAGTGGATGAAGGAATATTTACAGGTAGTGAAAGTCGTGCCGAAGTACAATTTGTTGGACCTTACGAAGGCAACACACACTGTATACAGTAGAACTGAATACAAAAGCGCAGATACGAACAAGTCTGATACATGACTTCCGATGTGGAATGGCGGACATAAAAAAAAAACCTAAACACCGTCCGAACAGCCCATGATGGCCGACGCTACTGACCGGCCGCCGTGTCATCCTCTGCCCACAAGCGCCACAGGATGCAGATATGGAGGGGCATGTGGTCAGCACACCGCTATCCCGGCCGTATGTCAGTTAACGAGTCCGGAGCCCCTACTTCTGAATCAAGCAGCTCCTCAGTTTGGCTCAGAAGGGTTGAGTGCACCCCGCTTGCCAACAGCGCTCGGCAGATCGGATGGTCACCCATCCAAGTGCTAGCCCAGCCCGACAGCACTTAACTTCGGTGATCTGACGGGAACCGATAACACTAAGGCAAGGCCGTTTACTACGCCGAACATCAAACCAAATATAGAAAGTCTTTTTAGAAATAAGCAGAAACAAACACTCCACCTTTGTTGCAAGCAACAGTTGTATAGTGAAGGTTTCGCTATCACAGAGAAAATGCATACAGATTTTGTACAAGTTGAAACCTCCCCTTAGAAAAATTATAAATGACTGTGCTTAAACTGACACACAATATTTTTAGCGCAAAGCAATCTGACATTCAAAAATCCCTACAAAAAAAATGTCCCTGACTAACAATAACCTATGCCTTACATGAATCACCTCACAAAAATCTTCGTTACTCGAACTACTACAATACAGCGAGCGCCAATACTGTCAGCTGAATAAACAATTCCAACTACTGAAGGCACTAACTACTGATAGGCATAGTTAGGAAACGAAAGATTTTGATAGAGAACAAACAATGTAATTACATTAATTATGTTCCAAAGTCATTATATATATATATATATATATATATATATATATACTCCTGGAAATTGAAATAAGAACACCGTGAATTCATTGTCCCAGGAAGGGGAAACTTTATTGACACATTCCTGGGGTCAGATACATCACATGATCACACTGACAGAACCACAGGCACATAGACACAGGCAACAGAGCATGCACAATGTCGGCACTAGTACAGTGTATATCCACCTTTCGCAGCAATGCAGGCTGCTATTCTCCCATGGAGACGATCGTAGAGATGCTGGATGTAGTCCTGTGGAACGGCTTGCTATGCCATTTCCACCTGGCGCCTCAGTTGGACCAGCGTTCGTGCTGGACGTGCAGACCGCGTGAGACGACGCTTCATCCAGTCCCAAACATGCTCAATGGGGGACAGATCCGGAGATCTTGCTGGCCAGGGTAGTTGACTTACACCTTTTAGAGCACGTTGGGTGGCACGGGATACATGCGGACGTGCATTGTCCTGATGGAACAGCAAGTTCCCTTGCCGGTCTAGGAATGGTAGAACGATGGGTTCGATGACGGTTTGGATGTACCGTGCACTATTCAGTGTCCCCTCGACGATCACCAGTGGTGTACGGCCAGTGTAGGAGATCGCTCCCCACACCATGATGCCGGGTGTTGGCCCTGTGTGCCTCGGTCGTATGCAGTCCTGATTGTGGCGCTCACCTGCACGGCGCCAAACACGCATACGACCATCATTGGCACCAAGGCAGAAGCGACTCTCATCGCTGAAGACGACACGTCTCCATTCGTCCCTCCATTCACGCCTGTCGCGACACCACTGGAGGCGGGCTGCAAGATGTTGGGGCGTGAGCGGAAGACGGCCTAACGGTGTGCGGGACCGTAGCCCAGCTTCATGGAGACGGTTGCGAATGGTCCTCGCCGATACCCCAGGAGCAACAGTGTCCCTAATTTGCTGGGAAGTGGCGGTGCGGTCCCCTACGGCACTGCGTAGGATACTACGGTCTTGGCGTGCATCCGTGCGTCGCTGCGGTCCGGTCCCAGGTCGACGGGCACGTGCACCTTCCGCCGACCACTGGCGACAACATCGATGTACTGTGGAGACCTCACGCCCCACGTGTTGAGCAATTCGGCGGTACGTCCACCCGGCCTCCCGCATGCCCACTATACGCCCTCGCGCAAAGTCCGTCAACTGCACATACGGTTCACGTCCACGCTGTCGCGGCATGCTACCAGTGTTAAAGACTGCGATGGAGCTCCGTATGCCACGGCAAACTGGCTGACACTGACGGCGGCGGTGCACAAATGCTGCGCAGCTAGCGCCATTCGACGGCCAACACCGCGGTTCCTGGTGTGTCCGCTGTGCCGTGCGTGTGATCATTGCTTGTACAGCCCTCTCGCAGTGTCCGGAGCAAGTATGGTGGGTCTGACACACCGGTGTCAATGTGTTCTTTTTTCCATTTCCAGGAGTGTATATCAGTTCATGATATCCAATATTACAAATTTACTCTTCCTGGCCGGCCGAAGCGGCCGTGCGGTTAAAGGCGCTGCAGTCTGGAACCGCAAGACCGCTACGGTCGCAGGTTCGAATCCTACCTCGGGCATGGATGTTTGTCATGTCCTTAGGTTAGTTAGGTTTAACTAGTTCTAAGTTCTAGGGGACTAATGACCTCAGCAGTTGAGTCCCATAGTGCTCAGAGCCATTTTACCCTTTTTGATGGACAAACGTCCAGACCATCCGCTCTCAAAACTCCGCCATTTCTCTCCCCACATCCACCACTGCTGGCGGCTCACCTCCATCTGCGCAACGCTACGCGCTGTTAACAGCCAACTGCCCAACACTACAATAGTAAATTCCAACAACGCAAACTAGCCACAGACTGCACACAGCACAGTCAGTGATTTTCATACAGAGCGCTACATGACGTTACCAACATAAAAACCTGAACAGCCTACTTACAAAGTGTGTGAAGTCATGTAACAACTGGCCATCAAAATGGAAGCAGACAGACGGACACCAACGAAAAAGTCGCCCAGACTGTTGCAAGGCAGCGCCCAGCATTATTCTAGAAAAAATGATGCAGCTTCCAGAAAACCATCTGAAGACGGACACGAAAACCGGTTCGTGGAATAATAAGTAAATATTCAACAAAGTGACTGGTTGCGGTGTTACGTATCTACACTCTCACGGGTTCCAAAATATCCGTAATGGATAAGCTTAATTTGTTTTTTGGTTTAGTGAAAAAACGTAGGAAAGTGAAAGTTTCAGTTGTTTGAACATTAATCATTATAAATGGTTTGTCACTTTAGAAAAGAGTGTTAATTTTTTTACATTCTAACCTTTGGAGAAAAGAGAGCCACTTGTATGAATATCAAGAGCTCAGATGGAAACCCAGTTCGAAGCAAAGAGGCGAAAGCAGAAAGGTGGAAGGAGTATATAGAGGGTCTATACAAGGGCGATGTACTTGAGGACAATATTATGGAAATGGAAGAGGATGTAGAAGAAGATGAAATGGGAGATACGATACTGCGTGAAGAGTTTGACAGAGCACTGAACGGCCTGAGTCGAAACAAGGCCCCGGGAGTAGACAACATTCCATTAGAACTACTGACGGCCTTGGGAGAGCCAGTCCTGACAAAACTCTACCATCTGGTGAGAAAGATGTATGAAACAGGCGAAATTCCCTCAGACTTCAAGAAGAATATAATAATTCCAATCCCAAAGAAAGCAGGTGTTGACAGAGGTGAAAATTACCGAACTATCAGTTTAATAAGTCACAGCTGCAAAATACTAAAGCGAATTCTTTACAGACGAATGGAAAAACTGGTAGAAGTCGACCTCGGGGAAGATCAGTTTGGTTTCCGTAGAAATGTTGGAACACGTGAGGCAATACTGACCTTACGACTTATCTTAGAAGGAAGATTAAGGAAAGGCAAACCTATGTTTCTAGCATTTGTAGACTTAGAGAAAGCTTTTGACAATGTTGACTGCAATACTCTCTTTCAAATTCTAAAGGTGGCAGGGGTAAAATACAGGGAGCGAAAGGCTATTTACAATTTGTACAGAAAGCAGATGGCAGTTATAAGAGTCGAGGGGCATGAAAGGGAAGCAGTGGTTGGGAAAGGAGTGAGACAGGGTTGTAGCCTCTCCCCGATGTTATTCAATCTGTATATTGAGCAAGCAGTGAAGGAAACAAAAGAAAAATTTGGAGTAGGTATTAAAATCCATGGAGAAGAAATAAAAACTTTGAGGTTCGCCGATGACATTGTAATTCTGTCAGAGACAGCAAAGGACTTGGAAGAGCAGTTGAACGGAATGGATGGTGTCTTGAAGGGAGGATATAAGATGAACATCAACAAAAGCAAAACGAGGATAATGGAATGTAGTCGAATTAAGTCGGGTGATGCTGAGGGTATTAGATTAGGAAATGAGCCACTTAAAGTAGTAAAGGAGTTTTGCTATTTGGGGAGCAAAATAACTGATGATGGTCGAAGCAGAGAGGATATAAAATGTAGACTGGCAATGGCAAGGAAAGTGTTTCTGAAGAAGAGAAATTTGTTAACATCGAGTATAGATTTAAGTGTCAGGAAGTTGTTTCTGAAAGTATTTGTATGGAGTGTAGCCATGTATGGAAGCGAAACATAGACAATAAATAGTTTGGACAAGAAGAGAATAGAAGCTTTCGAAATGTGGTGCTACAGAAGAATGTTGAAGATTAGGTGGGTAGATCACGTAACTAATGAGGCGGTATTGAATAGGATTGGTGAGAAGTTTGTGGCACAACTTGACTAGAAGAAGGGATCGGTTGGTAGGACTTGTCCTGAGGCATCAAGGGACCACAAATTTAGCATTGGAGGGCAGTGTGGAGGGTAAAAATGGTAGAGGGAGGCCAAGAGATGAATACACTAAGCAGATTCAGAAGGATGTAGGTTGCAGTAGGTACTGGGAGATGAAGGAGCTTGCACAGGATAGATTAGCATGGAGAGCTGCATCAAACCAGTCTCAGGACTGAAGACCACAACAACAACATTTAATATGTCCTATGAACTGAGAAAGGTCGAGGACCACTGTATTACACTTGCGTTATTACGCTTGAACGAGAGTGGGACAAGGATCAACCCCTGTGGGACACCAGTCGTGGCGACCTCCGCTAGCATCGTTTCCAGCACTGCCAACGGCCGCAGGCCCCTGGGACGCGGCTGAGAGCTTATTAAGGAGCACAAAGCGAGCGCGGCGGGGTGGACGTGGGGATGGCTGGGGGGTGGCTGGGGTGTGACAGGACAGCCGCTGCCGCTGCCGGCTCCATCCGTCAAACACCTGTTGCCCCGGTGGCGCCGCTTGCCCGCTTCCTCTCGCCCTCATCAAATTACAGACGCCACTCACCACACGCCCGGATTATGCACCCTCCCCATCAACAGCTTCCATCTGGCTGTACACAGTATCTCATTAACGCCGCAAAGGGGCCGCCACTTACGACTGGCAAAGCACGACACAGCATCTGCTGCTCCAGACCGGAGCGTCCTCAACACACTGCAAAATCTACTGCACATTATTATTTTATTTTTTTAATCGATTTGGGACTCTATGGACCTCGTAAATAACTGCATACTTCCGACGCAACCTTTGGTTTTTCCAAATTTTTTTTATTCGATTCTTGTTGTCAAACTTTTCTCCGGCTTTCTTTTTTGACTGCCTCTGGAGATGATAATCACACCTTTTTTTAGGGTTGTGGTAAGGTCTTACGGGAGCAAACTACTGAGGTCATCGGTCCCTAAAAGTACACACTACTTAATGTAACTTAAACTATCTTACCCTAAGGACAACACACACACCTATGCCTGACGGAGGACTCGAACCTTCGATGGGAAATCACATTTTCTTCCCGTAAGTATCCCTCTTCAGAATCTCATATTCCCCAATGTTCATCCCTTTCGGCCCACTTATCCGTTGGAGCAACTTGCAACTAGGGACGTCATCAAAAATTCTCTTGCATATTCTGTTTTCATTCAGCCGCAAGAGACGACCTTGTTACATTCATCTTTACCTTTAGCTGTTCAACTTTCTTGCACGGATCTTCATTACTCCTGTTCAAGTATTCATCGTTGTTTTATTGACCATCTTTTTCTAAGGATTTTCCTGTTTCTTTGTCAAGTTTTCTATTTCTCTTCTCTTCTCTTAGTACCATGTGTGGAAGTATTAAACTGGAATTTGGTTGCAATAATTACACGTCTGTTGTTTGAAACTCAAACAATATTTCATTCAGAACTATCTCCATTGCCATTTGTAATTTCTCCCACCTCTCCGGCCGGCTATGAATGCCAAGAAAAAAAAAGAAAAAACAGTTCTTGTTTTGAACCGAACCAGTCAGCGAGCCATTGTCGTACATTTTCATACGAATGGAAGCGCTGTTCGGCTACAGCGTGTCCCACTGGTGCAAATAGATGATAAACGGACGGACCCGAGTCTGGAGAACAAGCAGCATGCCCTATAGTATTTCCCAACTGAACGCCTCGATCGTTCCTCTGACCCGTTTCGCTGTGTGTGATGGGGCGATGTCATGGAGCAATATGAATTTGTGTTGCCTTATTCCGGTCTTTTTCACGTACTGTGTGATTTACATCAATCATTCGCTGTTAGTAGCGATCAGTATTAACAGTTTCACGAGGGTTTAGCAGCTCACAAGAGACGTCACCGTTCTGATCCTACCAAACGCAGAGCATTGTCTTCCTTCCAAAGCGATTTGGTCTTCTAGTGTATGTCGATGGTATGCCTGGATTCAGCCATGATTTATGACGCTTGGAATTTTCAAAATATATCTATTTTTCGTCACATATCACTATTAGATGGAGAAACGACTTTATTTTGTATCTGGCGAGCAGCATTTCACAATTGGTCTTTCGATTTGCTTGCTGCCTTTCATTCATGTGGAACCTTTTTTTCCCAACTTACTGCGCCTTTCCCATATTTTTCAATCGAAGAAAAACAGCTTTCTGCGTCACATTCAACTGTTCCGCGAGTTTCTGCTGAGTTCGAGTTTCACCTTCATCCAATAAGGCCTGTAGTTCGCTGTCTTCGAACTTTTTCAGTGGTTTCCCGCGCTCGTCGTTTCTCACGTCACAATCCGCACTTTTGAAAGTTTTTAATCCACTCGATACACCGTGTTTTCTCAAGAGCATGTTCGCCGAAAGCTTCGACAATCATTCGATGCGATTCTGCAACAGTTTTCTTCAAATGATAACAGAAAACCAATGCTGTCCGCAAATAGGAGTTTGTAGGCATAAAACTCGACATGTTTACGGGTTTGAAACAGATACCGATGTGTGGGACGTGGGTTACTGTGTGTTGACATTCGTCGTCAGCCGTTACAGGAAGCAGATGGCGCTGGAAACGCTAGCATCATCTGTAGGAAAATTCCGGTTTCATACTTCTATATCTGGTAAAATCCAGGCACTCGGGTGCGTATGAACATCATTCTGCTTTTATTACTGCAATACAGTGCGGCAGCTACGCTTGGGACGAGACAAATCACGTACTGTATACTTCTTTATTCAACTGAATGACCATTTCCATCTTCTTCGATATGAGTTTATTAGCTTCCTGCCACGACCATTCTTACGTGTCACCTCCCCAAGATGAAATGTATTAATGAATTTCGGAGCAACTTCTATACTTTTCATATACGCTGTTTTTGTGTAAGATATTTGAAGACTTGAGTTTTTGCAGTTCTTTTCAAAACGTTGAGTTTCCTTGTTGCCATTGCTACGTCTCTGGACATCGTTGGAAAATTGTCGGCACAAGCTACACACTGACAGCTTCTGGTTTTTATAGCCCAACTGCACTTGGTCATTTAACCTAAACATTTTAAGTTCTGCTTCCCATTTTCTGATTACCTTCTCAAGGGTACATTCAGCATTATGTGATCAATCAACTTCTTGTCTAACTCTTGTTCGCACCCCGAAAGCTTCAGAAATCTCTCCAAAAATTTAATTTTAGAATTCGTGTTTATTAGTGTTTGCCAAATTACGTTTCCTGTTTTATCATCTAAACCTAATTTTCCCATTTTCAAAGTATTCCATTTATTTTTATTTGTTTGGTTCTTTCAGTCACCTCGGAGCTACGACTCTATAATTAACTTTACTTTTCAAATTCTTTTCTCTCTCGCCAGTATTCCTTCATTCTCGCTCGCTCTTTTTCTGAGACTACTCATGTTCTTACTTTCGGATGTTTAGATTAATCATTTTCGCAATTTTTTGCTGGGAACCCCTCTCTGTTTCCCATACCTTCTTTACTCATGCCACACTTCGCTACAGCCTGATTAACTTCTTTCACCCCTGGGAATTACCTATTTCTCTTCTCCTGGTAGTTCAATATACATGTTCAACCCTATCTAGTTTCATACTATTAATCCATTAATACAAATTCAGCTTTGTTTTCTTTGTCGTTCTGGCGTATTTTCAAAAAAATTTCATACGAGGGTCATTCAACAATTACGGAGACAAACTGGTATGGGGAAAAAAACAGTTAGTAAGACAAGTTTAGTACTTTTATGGCTTTACATTGGCATCACTGGGATAAGCCCAGATCAGCTGATGTATCAACATTATTTCAAGATGGCGAGTCCACCTGAACCGTCAACATTAGTTGAACAACGTTCTGTTTTTTCTTTTTTTACTTGCTGAAAGCGAGAAACCAGTGAATATATACTGTAGAATATCTAAAGTTTATGGCGAAAGTGTGCATATGTGCGCGCGCGCGTCTGTGTGTGTGTGTGTGTGTGTGTGTGTGTGTGTGTGTGTGTGTGTGTGTGTGTGCGCGCGCGCGTGTGTGCGTGTGTTAAACTGGGGACCTAGAAACGATAGAGAGGCTTCGTCCCGCCGTAGCCCTCAGTGGTTGACTACCCGACAACAGGCCACAGCAGTCCAACCACCCCACTGCCATCGCCCCACACCGAACCCAGGGTTATGGTGGACGCCTAACGTGGAGAGACAGTGTTTGCGCAGCATTAGCTTCACATGCCCGAGCCACTTCTGTCTCAAAGCGCTCATCCTGTCCTCTGCAGTCAATGCCACCTGCACGTCTCTCCTTACATAATCATTCCTGACTCTGTCTCTCCTAGTTTTTTGCAGAGCTGACCTAAGGAAATTCATTTCACATGCTTGTATTTGACTCTATTCCCTCTTACTTATGACACAGGGTTCTAGACTATCTCAAACACACTATAATTCATAGGCGTAAGTTACGGGTGGTGGACGAGAATATAGAAACACCAAAAACAACAACACACACATTTCCATGGCGAACACGGTGTAGAAAAACGGTTGGCATTCAAAACCGCTACCAGTTGTCTCGGGATGAATAAAGACTGGTCCTATATTGCTTTCAGGGCCTTGCTGCAGTGGATACACCGGTTCCCGTCAGATCACCGAAGTTAAGCTCTGTCGGGCGTGGCCGGCACTTGGATGGGTGACCATCAGGGCCGCCATGAGCTGTTGCCATTTTTCGGGGTGCACTCAGCCTCGTGACGCCAACTGCGGAGCTACTCGACCGAATAGTAGCGGCCCCGGTCAACGAAAACCATCATAACGACCGGGAGAGCGGTGTGCTGACCACGCGCACCTCCTATCCGCATCCTCAGTAAGGATGACACGGCGGTCGGATGGTGCCGGTGGGCCACTTGTGGCCTGAAGACGGAGTGCTATATTGCTTTCAAGGGAATCTGAGAGCATTCCTTCTGAAAAAATAGTTGCAGCTTCAAGTAACGATGACCGAGGTCTACATTGTTCACGCACCCTTGTCTCCAAAGCAGACAACAAAGGCTCGATAATACTGAGGTCTACTGCCCGTGGTGGTCATAGAGCGTGCTCACAAAACCAGTCCTGCAGGGGCCCTGTCGTCTTTGAACACAGCGTCACGATTGGGGAACAAACACTGTACCACGGGATGGACATAATCAGTCAAAACGGTCACGTAATCCTTCGCAGCAATGCAATCCTTGCAAAGTAACCATGGGACCCATGAAATACCCAGATATGGCTGACGAACGCATCACAGAACCCCTGCCACGTTTCACTCTTGGGACGGAAAGTCGGCCAAAAGTCGGAAACAGTATGAAACCAGAATCATCCGGCCAAATGACTCCCTTCTATTGCTCCACAGCCCAGGCTTTAAGGCTTCAGCACCACCTTTTCCTGTTACGGACATGCGCATCACTGATGAGTCGTTTTGGAATTCCAGCTCACCATGCAATTCATCGCAAATGGAACTCCCTCCCTATTGTTTTGGTGCTGATCGTGAGAGGTTCTGAGAGCGTGGCAATTCTGCAGCGACGCTTGCACCTCTCGCTATTTACTTTTCAGGACAATCGTCTTCAGTGGCCGTCTCTGACGATACCTCAACACGCACTTTCGTTTGAGTCTAGAGTTAGCTGCCGATGCTTCCAGCTTTCCTTGTACGCGGCACGACTCTTTGGGGACCTCGGTTGCGTATGGATGCACCTGACGAGCACCAATAACTGGCCCACGTTCGAATTCACTCAGCCTCGAGACATTGGACACATGGCTACACAGAATGCTGTTCTGAGAACGACTGACATTTGCAATGTATAGACAACACTGAACTGGTTCATCATCACTTACGTTCACGCAAGAATTTCTCGCGGTGTTTCCACATATTTGTCCAACCCGTTTATGTATGCCTCTGCGCAGGAGGAAGCCCCTTAACGCACAGCTAAATAGTATGGCCACTAAAGGCATTAGCTATTAATTTTGCCAAACCAATTTTATGCATCTCATTTGACGTCAGTACAGAAAGAGAAACATGCAGGTAATACTGGATAAATCATAAACTCTTCTGGTATCACATTCGAATTAATTGTATTGCGTCTTTTGATTCATTCATGGGACAATATCCATTTTGCGTATGTCGTCGAGTTATATTTACAGAATATTAGGAGCCCTACATACCTAAGGAATGAAATGCAGTATTAGTACTTGTATTCCAGGAATAGTGCACGTAGAATCCAAGATCGCGTATAACTGCTCATCCGTCTTTCATCTTCACTGTTGCTTCGTTTACCAATGCAATGCTATTCCCAATTTTTAAGATGTTTATTTAGCGCAGAACGCATCATTACTGTACATATTTGCCGAAATGATCGTATCACCCATCTCCAGAAGAAATATACTAGATTCATCTTTGCTCCAGACATCCCACAGGCGTCTCGCCTCCCCTCTATCCCGACCAAAGTTGTCTACCATTAACCTAAGCTTCTCTTCTCCTTTTCATCAGAAGCGTGATTCTCATATTAGATGTTAGACGCAAATGTAAAACAAATTTACGAATCTTAAAACAAAAGCTCTAATTTTCGCATACATTTGCAAAGGTCTACTTTATTCTAAAGCCTAGCACGGTAACCTGGACTATTGCAAGAGGTGAGGCTTTGAAAAATCGATATGGAAGCAAAGCACAGTGCCTGCACGGAACTCACCAGATACAGCTTGCAGGATGTATAGGTGTCCAACACTGGGTACTCACCTGGAACAGAAGAAAAGAGAGAGGGCGTTCAGAACAGTACCATAATTGAAACAAAATTGTTAAGGCATACGTGGCCACTTGTTGACAAATTGCCTGTCGGCTTCTGTCTCGGGTTCTCCGGCCGACGTACGTCTGATGATTTTTCTGACGTTTCCCCAGCACGACTGGTTGTCGTTGTCATTGAGGGTGAAGCTTTGACAATGCCAGCCACTCGTGCTGGGGAAACGTCTGCAAAATCATCACACAAACTTCGTACGGAGAACCCGAGACAGAAGCCAACAGGCAGTTCGTAATACTTAAAACAGTTAAATATTTAAAATGCATCCGCTAAAAATATCGACTGAAGCAAAACCAGCGCGTGGAAAAGGATTTAAAGGTGCTCAGACTGGTTAGGAGCTGGGTGCCCAGCTCGTGTGCCTACAGTAATTAGCGAAGGAAAAGTTTATCAGCTCTATCTTATGAATTTCCTCACGTCGGATCCATCATTGTTTAGAGGACAGTAGCGGAAAACTGTGATATCGCAAATTGTGTCATGGGTAATCATTTTCAGTACCCATATTGCACGCAAAAAGTGAAGAATATCGAGCGTACGAGCGTTACGTATTACGTATCTTCAATATTTCTACCTAGTTTACACACTTTTAGATGAAGTAGTAGGTTAATAGGCTGCGCAAAACACTAACACATATGTCATTCTTTCAATCATTATTGTACTGTCACACAGCATTGTACACATGGGAGAATTATAAATCATTTCATTACTGTAATTAGGATAGTTATTGGCTTAATTAGTGGAATACAGGGTTCATCATAGTTAGCTACAGACTGAGTAACAATCACAAAATTCCAATACATGATTACTGATTCTCAGCTGAAGTGGTGAGAAAACACAAAGATACTTGCAAACAGAATGTCATCAGTGAGTAATAGCCCGGGTCTTTTAGTTACATGCTGCAGTACTAGTATGTTCACTCAATTCTTTGCAACGAAATTCTTTTCTGGAGAACAAACGCACAAAATATGAACACAGTTTTCAAACTACTGAAAATGGCCACAAGAGTGACAACTAAAAATAATAGCTGAACTCATTGTGAAAATCAGTTCGAAATACTGGGCATTTTAACAACACAACGCGACTACATTTAGTTATCAGTTGTACACATCAAACATAACATTAGTGATTACTGCACACACGGCTGTGTTCAAAATGTTCAAATGTGTGTGAAATCTTATGGGACGTAACTGCTAAGGTCATCAGTCCCTAAGCTTACATGTTACTTAACCTAAATTATCCTATGGACAAACACACACACACCCATGCCCGAGGGAGGACTCGAACCTCCGCCGGGACCAGCCGCACAGTCCGTGACTGCACACAGCTCTGTCCCTGACCATGGAACAAGAGCTAGATTGAACTCTCATTTAGCAAGAAGGAATAGACCCAAAACTCAAAATAGTACTTTCTACGAGGAATAAAACTGAACGATAAACTGCCCAAGGAGACAACTACAACTTATTTAAAAGGGGTTTTAAAAAAGTGCCTGTTAAGTAACACATTTTTAAAGCTGAAGAATTATTTTGATTATAAACACTAGGAGTTTGGTGAAAAATGTTACACATACAGACAGGGTGTTCCCGTAAGAGTGTGCAAAAATTTAACGGGACATAGAGAATGCTCCACTGAACAATTCGAGGTAGGGAACCTGTGGTCAGGGAAGGCAGCTGAAGAAGATACTAGGAATAAAATCAAATTACGTGTACTTTTTTATTTACATTAGTTACAGTCAACTGCAAATGCCATCACTGACACAATGAACGTACTATTTGTGCTCACATCGGCGAACACGATTCTGGCGCACGCTGACAAATATCTGTGGTGGGATTCGAATCGCACCATCACAGGCACCAACAACTCTTGCATCTAGTTCCACCTCTGTGCCCGCTGGTGTCTCACATACATGTGACTTTCGATATCCCCACAGAAAATAGTCAAGCGGAATCAGGCCAGGTGTTCTCGGACACCGCCTCTTCGAAATCGGGTGTACGAGTAGTCCCTGTGTTGTCAGCTCCCTCGTTTCGAAATGGTCCAAATGGCTCTGAGCACTATGGGACTCAACTTCTGAGGTTATCAGTCCCCTAGAACTTAGAACTACTTAATCCTAAGGACGTGACACATATCCATGCCCGAGGCAGGATTCGAACCTGCGACCGTAGCGGTCGCGCGGTTCCAGCCTGTAGCGCCTAGAACCGCTCGGCCACTCCGCCCGGCTTCCCTCGTTTCTTCTGTCCAATGAACCAGTCTTCAGCATTCATTGATCGAGAGAAATAAACACTCGTCGTGACTGGTGATACCTGTTAGAAACTCGTTCCCTGTAAAACAACAAAGGCATTGCAACTACTTCCCCATACACAAGGTGCATGTCAGTAGTTCTGCGAAATTGTACCGGTTCTGCTCCATCGTATTGTATTGTAGCTCCCCGAATAGGACTGAGTAGTGAATGGATGTGTCGTTGATTCACAGCACACTCTGACATGGGGCAAAGTAAATAAGATGCAACAGAGCCACCGCACGGACAAGTAAAGTAAACTAAGCCACCAACAAGACTTTCAGGTACTCAGGTTCCTCGTCCTTGTCTCCTTGCAGGAAATAAAAAATGTTCCTGTAGATAAACAGCACACTACGCGTAAGCTTGTACGCATGTTAGCTGAAAATAAGTTGGAAACCGGTAGTGCTAGACAAAGCGGCAGACAAGTTTACTTCCGCATCTCCTTAAGCTGGGTTCTCCGACTCTAGATTCCCTACCTCAAAGTGTTCAGTGGAGCATTAATGGGAGACGAGACGATCAATTCCTGTTTCGCAGGACGTGGCCGGCGGCTGACGGATCCATATCCGCACCTACTCTTCCCTACCTCGTCCGACTGATACAGACGTTCACGCGTGTCTTCCTCCGAGTCGCCAAAGACCCGGTGATAGGTCCGGGCTGTACGGAGGACGTTGCACAGTTTCCCAACCACATCGCGGGGAGCAGCCATCGTCCGATTGGCAGTGTGGGGGCGGCCGTTATCGTACAACCTTCCGGCAGCCCGAGGGCAAACGACGAAGCCGACAGCGCAAACATTTCATATCTCCCCCGCCAAACAACTACAGAGCTGTTCTCACAAGTTCCGGTAAGGTCACGATGACCTCCTGCTTCAGCGTCAGGAGCCCTCTGTCCGTAGAGTTACTTGAGCGAGGAATCCCGATCAATGTGCAGCACTATGCGGACGCCACACATGGACTGCGACGTGCGATACAGACAAAAAAAAATGGTTCAAATGGCTCTAACAAGGGAACCTCCCCATCGCACCCCCCTCAGATTTAGTTTTAAGTTGGCACAGTGGATAGGCCTTGAAAAACTGGACACAGATCAATCGAGAAAACAGGAAGAAGTTGTGTGGAACTATGAAAAAAATTAATAAAATATACAAACTGAGTAGTCCATGCGCAACATACGCAACATCAAGGAGACTGTAGCATAATGAGCGCCGTGGTCCCGTGGTTAGCGTGAGTAGCTGCGGAACGAGAGGTCCTTGGTTCAAGTCTTCTCCCGAGAGAAAAGTTTTCTTTCTTTATTTTCGCAAAGTTATAATCTCCCCGTTCGTTCATTGACGTCTTTGTTCACTGTAATAAGTTTAGTGTCTGTGTTTTGCGACCGCACCGCAAAACCGTGCGATTAGTAGACGAAAGGACGTGCCTCTCCAATGGGAACCGAAAACATTTGATCGCAAGGTCATAGGTCAACCGATTCCTCCACAGGAAAACACCTCTGATATCTTCTATACGACACAGGTGACGCCATGTGCGTCACATGACAGGAATATGTTGTCGGCCCACCTAACTTGTACACTTAGCGAATGGGTAAAAAGATTCTTCTACCTTGCCCGATTTAGGTTTTCTTGTGGATGTGATAATCACTCCGAAAAAAGTGATGAAAACATAAGAATTTGTCACATAAACTGAAAATAAAAGTTTAAACTTTTCACTCGAGGGAAGACTTGAACCTAGGACCTCTCGTTTGGTAGCTGCTCTCGCTAACCACGGGACCACGGCGCTCCGTGACACCCATTGTCCTTGATGTTGCCTATCTTCGCATGGACTACTCAGTTTGTATATTTTACTAATTTTTTTCGTAGTTCCACACAACTTCTTCCGGTTTTCTCGATTGATCTATGTTCAGTTTTTCAAGGCCTATCCACTGTGTCAACTCATAACTAAACCTGAGGTGGGTGCGATGGGGAGGTTCCCTTGTAAGCACTATGGGACTTAACATCTATGGTCATCAGTCCCCTAGAACTTAGAACTACTTAAACGTAACTAACCTAAGGACAGCACACAACACCCAGTCATCACGAGGCAGAGAAAATCCCTGACCCCGCCGGGAATCGAACCCGGGAACCCGGGCGCGGGAAGCGAGAACGCTACCGCGCGACCACGAGCTGCGGACAAATACAGACAAAACGCCGAGGAATGTCATCCTGTTGCAGGGTAACGCTCGCCCCAAACTGTCAATCCGACGAAGGGTACGATCACGTTGTACGAAATAGGAATTGATGGACTCGTCTCCCATTGAGATAAATGTCTCAAAGCATGTGGTGATCACTTTTGAATGGGACCATTCCATAGTCCCGTTGTGGTGGCTGCTCAGTTTTCATTTGACTGCCCCTTATACACTGAAGAGCCAAAGAAACTTGTACACCTGCCTAATATCGAGTAGGGTCCCCGGGACCACGCACAAGAGCCACAACACGACGTCGCATGGACTCGAAAATGTCTGAAGTAGCGCCGGAGGGAACTGACACCATGAATCCTTCAAGGCTGTCCATAAATCCGTGAGAGGACGAGGGGATGGACATCTAGAACAGCTCGTTGTCATGCATCTCAGATTTGGTCAATAATGTTCATGAGTGAGAGGTCAGGTGGCCAACGCAAGTGTTTGAACTCAGAAGAGCGTTACTGGAGCCACTCTGTAGCAATTCTGGACGTGTGGGGTGTCGCACTGTCTTGCTGGAATTGCCCAAGACCCGTCGGAATGCACAATGGACAAGAATGGATGCAGGTGATCAGACAGAATGCTTACGTAAGTGTGACCTGTCAGAGTCGTATCCAGAGCTATCAGGGATCCCATGTCTGTCCAACTGCACACGCCCCATGCCATTACAGAGCCTGCACCAGCTTGACCAGTCCCCTGTTGATATGCAGGGTCCATGGATTCTCAGGTTGTCTCCATACCTGTACACGTCATCCGCTCGATACAATCTGAAATGAGACTCGTCCGACCAGGAAACATGTTTAACAACAGTCCATTGTCGGTGTTGACGGGCCCAGGCGAAGCGTAAAACTTCGTGTCGTGCAGTCATCAAGGGTGCATTAGTGGGCCTTCGACTCCGAAAGCCCACATCGATGACGTTTCGTTGAACGGTTCGCACGCTGATACTTATTGATGGCAAACTTTGAATTTGTGGGTTGCACTTCTCTCACGCTGAACGATTCTCTTCATTGGTCGTTGCTCCCATTCTCGCAGGATCTTTTTCCGGCCGCAGCGATGACGGAGGTTTGATGTTTTACTGCATTCCTGATATTCACGGTACATTGGTGAAATGGTCGTACGGTAAAATCCCCACTTCATCGCTACGTCGGAGATGCTGTGTCCCATCGCTCGTGCGCCGACTATAACACGTTCAAGCTCCCTTAAATGTTGATAACCTGCCACTGTAGTAGCGGTAACCGATCTAAGAACTGAGCCAAACACTTGCTGTCTTATATAGGCGTTGTCGACCGCAGCTTCATATTTTGCCTTTGTATACATGTCTGTGTTTCAATACGCATACCTATACCAGTTTCTTTCGCGCCTGAATGTATAATACTAGCACGTAATCCCCTTTCTTAGTTCGACACATCAGTCGTTGTGGCTAAAAAATGGGAAGTTACGGCACACACAATGGAAACAGATATCGTTGCTATGACCCTGACATCAGGTACTCATGTGTATCGTGTTACGGTATCAAAAATGTGTGCAGTGATGGAGGGTGAGAAACGAATGCGCAGTGTAGCACTAGTATTTTTTGTTACTAAACAACTTATTAGTAAGCCGGCCGAAGTGGCCGTGCGGTTAAAGGTGCTGCAGTCTGGAACCGCAAGAACGCTACGGTCGCCGGTTCGAATCCTGCCTCGGGCATGGATGTTTGTGATGTCCTTAGGTTAGTTAGGTTTAACTAGTTCTAAGTTCTAGGGGACTAATGACCTCAACAGTTGAGTCCCATAGTTCTCAGAGCCATTTGAACCATTTGAACCAACTTATTAGTAAAACGGTATTGCAGACTTTGCCTAAGCCGAATGTTGCAGCACTGTTTTAAACAGACTAGGCGTGTATTAGGGAAAGTTCAGGCTTCAGTGTTCGTCTGGCCATCCTGATTTAGCTTTTCCGTGGTTCTCCTAAATTGCTCCAGGCAGATGCCGAATTGTTTCCTACGATACGTCCCAGGTCGACTACCTGTCCTGTCCATGTCAAGCTAGACCTGTAGGTGCGAAAATGTCTAAACATGTGACTTAGATTATCTTTCCAGTTATTACATCTGTAATACCAAGGCATGTGTAGTGTTCTTGTAAAAGCGATCTACGGACAAACAAAAGTACTACTACCTAGAGCAGTGGTCGCAACCTGGGGGTGATTACCCACTGAGGGGTGCAACGAAGTTTTCTGAGGGGTAAAAACTAAAAGATTCTCTTCTGTTTCGCCGCGCGGGGTAGGCGCGCGGTCTGAGGCTTCTCGCAACTGTTCGTGCAGCTCCCCGCGTCGGAGGTTCGAGTCCTCCCTCGGGTATGTGTGTGTGTGTGTGTGTTGTCCTTAGCGTAAGTTAGTTTATGTTAGATTAATTAGTGTGTAAGCGTAGGGACCGATGGCCTCAGCAGTTTCATCCAATACGCCCTTTCCGAAAATTTCCAAAAAACTTGCTTGTTTCAGTTACGAAACTAAATTGTTTTCAAAAGATCACTGCGGTTATAAAAATTTTGTAACACTCTAATGTTGATATATCAGTTATCAATAATTCCTTTTTCCTCAATTAGCAGCATTAATGCGGTGGAGGTTACACGTTCCTCACCTAGTCCACCCACTAACAAATGCTAAAACCTCAAGAAAATATCGTCTCCAAGTTGTAGATGGTACTTGCAGTGGGCCAGAAATTGCTTCATTACTCACTTCGAAAGAGATGAACGAATTAATTGACAGCGCGACACAGAAGTAAGTACATAAGGGCTACTATACTTGTGTACACAATTTTATTATTATTAGAGTGGTCAGGTACAAAGCATTAATAGCCTGAAGCCTTCCAATTTCTGCCAGTTCAGAAGTAAGGACTGCAGCAATCGAGTGATTTACGAACAATAAGTACAGTGCAGTCCTTGTAACTTGGTTGATCTTGAATGGGGTTGCAGAGTGCAGGTGAAGTAAGAACCGCAATGGAGGGTAGTAATGCAGGGAAACATGTTCTATAGCAAGGGTGTATGTCACTATAGATGGTTAGCTTTCTTTTCTGAGGAGTTGTGGGTGGCACTTGCGGCGCACCATGAATCCCTTCTTCGTCTTTCATTCTTATACAAACACACACACACACACACACACACACACACACACACACACACACAAAGAAACTTTTGGACACAGTTAGTCGCCAAACTGAACCCATACTGAAGGCCACAGGCGGTGCTAGCGTGACGTTCCCTTGGTGTCACTAATTTTTTCCCTGCTGCGTGACGCGCTGCCGACTTCGCTCGCATACGTCACCTGTCGTCACGCAAGCGCTAACAGCTTTCCACGCCCGCCAGCTGTGCAAATAAATACTCGCCTACTACCGACTCGCCAGCTTCATTAAGGCTTCTGAATGGCTGCAGTCAACAGCCAAGACAAGGGAGATAAGCTTCTGTACAGGGCGCTAAAAAGCGTTCCATATTCTTGCAGAACATGTCACCGCTACGTAGAGAACACAGACTCGTGACAGGCCGAGAAAGGCCAGTAATCAGTAGTGTGGGCAGTGTAGCAGTTCCTTTCATCGCTCATTTTTTACTGGTCTTGCTTGTGTCTTGCAATATTCCATCCCAATTATTATGCGACGAAGTTATACGTAAGTTAAAATAAACGCATTTTAGGTGCAGCTATTCACCAGTCTTGCCCTACTCCCCTATCACTGGAAGGCAATAATTACAAAGGGGTCTCCTACGCGGTGATTCAAACACGTTTCTTTACCTTTTTCGTCTTTTATTAACGTCAGATCTGCTTTTCACGGCACATCATCTTCAGACAGGTGAAACAAATGACAAACATATTCAGACGAGTTGCAGGTCAAAAGCTAAAGAAAGGCACAATCACTTCGTCCGCAACGCCCACATTTATAATCCCGCGAGAATATACGCAAAGAGTAACTTAACAATTTCAAAAATTTTGCAAGAGCAGCATAATAATTTTGACAAAAGTATGTATCTTTAAACATCTTAGAATTGCGGTTAGAATAATAAGGTATGATTTATTAAAATCTTTCTCAATCTACAAAACAATGTTCGAGAATGCGGTAGTTTTTATCATCAATAACTTTTGAAAGAAATTATTGCTGGAAAAAGAAAATTGTTCTTTCAAAAGAGAGAAAAGGAGTTTTCAATTGAGGTACACGAAGGCTAATAGAAATAACTTCCACCTTTGTTGAAATTTTAGGCACTGCATACTTTGTGGATATATTATCTTCTCTCTAAGTAAATGTTTTAGCAAAACTAAATACACTGTTACAGCCGGAAGACAGGTGACATTCACACTAGTGTAGGATTTTTTGTGAAGGAGGGCTAGAAGGCGCATTGAAGTGCGTGGAAATCACATTCCTGTTGTGGTAACAGGTTGGTGGCTATCTCGGGACAGAATCGCTCCACATATTAACGAGTAAAAATATGGGACACAACTACAATCTACGTACAACGTGACCTGACGTCAGATACGCGTGTTTTGCTTTAACCAGTTCCATTCGATCACGGCGCAGCCTATGCGTCCTGAGATCATGACCGAGACACCTGAACCTAAGCAAGTAAGCGAAACGAAGCGCACAGCGATCGTTCAAAGCTTCCGCTGCAGCGGTGTGACAGGCGAAAGCCGAGCGCTCACAGATCCATTAGCAGCCATCGAAAACGACGGACCAACCCACTAATGGAGTCTCGTCCCGCACAAACTGTTGTCTTCCGAGCGCTGCACAACCACGCCGGCCACTGGGTTTCTAAGGCTGTGCCATACTTTCCGCAGAGTTGTGCGTATACTCGATAGGTGAACCTCTCAATAGGCAGTGTGTCACACATGATACCTCGCTGCAACTGCGCATCTCCGTTCGTTCTGTGAAACGAAATGTTGTATTGCTTTTGTAAAGACAAGTGACTTTAAAACAAACTGATATTTGGGGATAGTTGTCAATACATAGGAAAATAAGCTGTGGTCGATGAGGTACCAAAATACAGGGTTATTACAAATGATTGAAGCGATTTCACAGCTCTACAATAACTTTATTATTTGAGATATTTTCACACTGCTTTGCACACACATACAAAAACTCAAAACGTTTTTTTAGGCATTCACAAATGTTCGATATGTGCCCCTTTAGTGATTCGGCAGACATCAAGCCGATAATCAAGTTCCTCCCACACTCGGCGCAGCATGTCCCCATCAATGAGTTCGAAAGCATCGTTGATGCGAGCTCGCAGTTCTGGCACGTTTCTTGGTAGAGGAGGTTTAAACACTAAATCTTTCACATAACCCCACAGAAAGAAATCGCATGGGGTTGAGTCGGGAGAGCGTGGAGGCCATGACATGAATTGTTGATCATGATCTCCACCACGACCGATCCATCGGTTTTCCAATCTCCTGTTTCAGAAAGCCGAACATCATGATGGAAGTGCAGTGGAGCACCATCCTGTTGAAAGATGAAGTCGGCGCTGTCGGTCTCCAGTTGTGGCATGAGCCAATTTTCCAGCAGGTCCAGATACACGTGTCCCGTAATGTTTTTTTCGCAGAAGAAAAAGGGGCCGTAAACTTTAAACCGTGAGATTGCACAAAACACGTTAACTTTTGGTGAATTGCGAATTTGCTGCACGAATGCGTGAGGATTCTCTACCGCCTAGATTCGCACATTGTGTCTGTTCACTTCACCATTAAGAAAAAATGTTGCTTCATCACTGAAAACAAGTTTCGCACTGAACGCATCCTCTTCCATGAGCTGTTGCAACCGCGCCGAAAATTCAAAGCGTTTGACTTACTCATCGGGCGTCACGGCTTGTAGCAATTGTAAACGGTAAGGCTTCTGCTTTAGCCTTTTCCGTAAGATTTTCCAAACCGCCGGCTGTGGTACGTTTAGCTCCCTGCTCGCTTTATTCGTCGACTTCCGCGGGCTACGCGTGAAACTTGCCCGCACGCGTTCAACCGTTTCTTCGCTCACTGCAGGCCGACCCGTTGATTTCCCCTTACAGAGACATCTAGGAGCTTTAAACTGCGCATACCATCGCCGAATGGAGTTAGCAGTTGGTGGATTTTTGTTGAACTTCGTCCTGAAGTGTCGTTGCACTGTTATGACTGACTGATGTGAGCGCATTTCAAGCACGACATACGCTTTCTCGGCTCCTGTCGCCATTTTGTCTCACTGCGCTCTCGAGCGCTCTGGCGGCAGAAACCTGAAGTGCGGCTTCAGCCGAACAAAACTTTATGAGTTTTTCTACGTATCTGTAGTGTGTCGTGACCATATGTCAACGAATGGAGCTACAGTGAATTTATGAAATCGCTTCAATCATTTGTAGTAGCCCTGCATATGCCGCCGGCCAGGGTGGCCGAGCGGTTCTAGGCGCGCAGTCCGGAACCGTGCGACTGCTACGGTCGCAGGTTCGAATCCTGCCTCGGGCATGGATGTGTGTGATGTCCTTAGGTTAGTTAGGTTTAAGTAGTTCTAAGTTCTAGGGGACTGATGACCACAGCAGTTGAGTCCCATAGTGCTCAGAGCCATTTGAACCATTTGAACCTGTATATGCCGAAATCTCGGCAAGAGAAGGATAATGATCGCTGGTTGCTGTTGTTATCATATCACAACCTCTGACATTATGAAGAGTTTGGCCAGGATGAACTGCACTAGTCTCTGCCGCTTTGAAACGTCGGCAGCATCCGTTTCTCAAAAACCTGTAGATCGCAAAAATTATAGGACAGAGACTCGCGGACACACAGAACTAGGTGTGCGATAATAACAACACAGGCCAGCGAAAAACTGTTTTTTCTTTGATAGCTGAATCCAAATCTAGCCTCAATTTTTTTGTATCAATTGATTCAAATGGCTCTAAGCACTATGGGCCTTAACGCCTGAGGTCATCAGTCCCCTAGACTTAGAACCAGTTAAGCCTAACTAACCAAAGGACATCACCCACATCCATGCCCGAGGCAGGATTCGAACCTGCGACCGTAGCAGCAGCGCGGCTCCAGACTGAAGCGCTTAGAACCGCTCGGCCACTCTGGCTGGCGAATTCCTAAGTGAGCAAACTGCTGAGGTCGTCGGTCCCTAGACTCACACACTACTTAAACCAACTTACGCTAAGAACAACACACATATGCTCGAGGGAGGACTCGAACCTCCGGCGGGAGGGGCCGCGCAATCCGTGAAATGGAGCTTCAAACCGCACAGCCAATCCGTGCGGCTCTCTCACTTCTGATACGACATCAGGACTGCTATAGCTTTTTTCTTCAAAGCATTGTCTTTGCCGATAAAGCTACGCTTAAGAACCACGGGCAGCTGAGTGTAAGACACGTGCTGGGATTCCTCACTGGTTGAGGCTGGTCGAATGGCAGAAGCAGCAAGGTGTGAACGTTTGGTGTGGGACTTGTGTAGACTAAGTGATTGATTCTCACCTCATTGAAAAAACTTACAGGGTAAAACACACGCACAATTTCTTCCTCTCCTAGGGGAAGTACCGCCTGAAATACGCAGATGCGTAAGATAGCAGCAGGATGGTGTCCGGCTCGGTACTCGCTTGTGACTAGGACGGCGCTCACGCAGTTCTTTGCTAGTCCTAGACAGGACGCGGTGATCTTATCAGTTGCCCTGCACGTTCGCCTGGTTTGACGCCTGGGGTAAACTCAGAGGTGACGTCTGTACAGAACCTCCTATACAAAACTGAACACATCACGGTGTCATATGGTAACGAAGGGAACACTTCAGCCTGTATAGAAAGTCTTGCAGCAACCACAGCAAACGTGTACTGCAGCAGATGGTTGACATTTTGAGAACTTGATAACACAAATGGAATTTGAATGACTACATTTTTTTGTGATTTCCTTTCGTGTTGCTGACGTAATTTTGCGCTGTAGGGCGAATCTTGATGTTCCACTCATGATGCGAACATATTAGTTAATAATCTTTAAATATGAATTTCCTGTTTCACAGAATAGATTCCACTTCTGACGTGCATCTTCCTTTCGATCTTCTAGCAGAGACAATAGCAGAAGTTTCACCGTAGTTGTGCATCATCTTCAGATGCTACGTCTTTTCCTTTCCGCTTGGTGTGTCGGCCAACCACAAGCAGTCAAATGTAATTAATATCAGTTTTAAATCCAACTTTTCTTCATTACTCCACTGTCTGAAGGAGACACTCTTAGCTACGTACAGCTGGAGCACCCATGAACTTGAACCCACAGGTCCGCATAATTTTTTGAAAGAACATACAGCCATTTCACTGTATATTACTGTATCTTTCCTGTGTAAGATCTAGATTTCGGTTTTTACGCCATTATCGAGTAAAATTCTGAATGTTCTTAGACTATTAACACGTCAGATTTGGTAAAGTTGGCCCAAAGCATGTAACCAAAACTTGCACATGCCTTGAAGATGTAACTACTAAAGTTATTTACATCTTAAAGCCATGTTCTAGTCTTAGTTACCTGCTTTGGGCTGACTTTACCAGATATTATATGTTAGTTTTGTAAACATCAACAACTTCCGCATAAAACAGCAATCGGTGTTATGTTCAAACCACATAAAGCCTAATTTCTAAATATTGTAATTTCTCCGAAACTATGTCAGATTTTGAAGGGTGTAAAGCCTTTGAATTCACATCTAAAATCACATAAACTTAAAGGCTGCCAGTTCACCTACACATCTAGGAACTAGAATGACGAATAATTAAAATTTGTTACCTTCCACTATGAATGTAGATGCACCAATGACTGTGATATGAGTTTCAAAAATAATGGAGCACAGCAATCAGTGGTCCTTTTCTTCCACGTTTTACTAAAGTAAGTGTAGATTTCGACTAGTGCCTAGCACTTCGTTTTTGGGGAGGGGGGTGGGGTTCATCATTCACCTAACTAGTTTGATGCCGCCCGCCACGAATTTCTCTCCTGTGCCGACCTCTTCATCTCAGAGTAGCCCTTGCAACCTAAGTCCTCAATCATTTGCTGGATGTATTCCAATTTCTGTCTTCCTCTACAGTTTTTGCCCTCTACAGCTCCCTCTAGTAACATGGAAGTCATTCCCTGACATCTTAACAGATGCCCTCTCATCCTGTCCCTTCTCCTTGTCAGTGTTTTCCACGTATTCCTTTCCTCTCCGATTCGGCGCAGAAACTCCTCATTCCTTATCTTACCTAGCGACTATCAATGCACTATTTCATATTTTCAATACATGTCCCCGTACGACAGGTCCCTATTGTTCAGACTTCTGTCACAGTTCATTCAAGAAATTTAGATTGGGACGATCACATACCTAAAGTTGTTGTGGGAAGACAAACCAAAGACTGCGTTTTATTGGCTGAACACACATAGAATGCAAAAGATATGCTACAGGGACTGCCTACACAACGCTTGCTCGTCCTTTGCTTGAGCACTGCTATGCAGTATAGGGTCCTTACCAAATTAGATTGACGGAGAACCTCTAAAAAACTACGGAGAAGGGCAGTTCGTTTTATATTATCGCGAATTAGAGGAGCGAATGCCACGGATATGGTAAAAACATTCTCCTCTTGTAACGCCGGAAATGCATATCCTCCTATTTCCATCTATTCTACTGTAGATTTTCCCTTATTTTGTTACCTGAAGATATGACATTTCTCTGTCTTTATTATGTAATTGTTTTACTATTCGTGTATATATATTTATTTATGCATTTATGTCGATGTAGCCGGCCGAAGTGGCCGTGCGGTTAAAGGCGCTGCAGTCTGGAACCGCAAGACCGCTACGGTCGCAGGTTCGAATCCTGCCTCGAGCATGGATGTATGTGATGTCCTTAGGTTAGTTAGGTTTAACTAGTTCTAAGTTCTAGAGGACAAATGACCTCAGCTGTTGAGTCCCATAGTGCTCAGAGCCATTTGAACCATCATTTATCTCGATGTATAATTGGTTTGTTTTGTAAATATTACTTGTATTTTTACGCTGAGTCTGGCCTAGGGAAAACTATGCTATCGAACGATTACATTGATAGGTCGTGTGGAGAACCAAAGTGTTTAGGATCTTTGGTAGTTTTAACTCGGCCGCATGGAGCGCGAGCGGAGCAGAGTCTGGCTGGAGTGGTGCAGTGGAGCAGGTGTGTTGAGTGACGCTCCCGCGAGTTGCCGCGCTTTCGGGGTTTGGCAGCATGTAACTGCGCTCGACTTGCTATGGTAGTTTCTGGCACGGTGTCGCGGACGGGAAGCATTAGCTGGCGCACATCAAGAGCCCGTTTTCGCCTGGTGACCGTGTCGAGAAGAAGGCTAGCCAACATCCAGCTTCTGAAACAGCGACGACCGGCAATGAGTGACTGTCGCCACCTCCCCGATCGACGACTGCAAACCTTCAATCAACCAACAAGGAAGACTGAAAGCACGTAAAGTTTTAGAACTGTATGGCAGACCTCAGCTTTTCAGACTGTTGCATCACAAAATACAGCAACTTAGCGTGAACCTTTGTTGCTCGTTGTCCCAATTGCATTACCAAGCAGGGTCCCTTCCTTTTCCAAAATGAACCCGAGTGTCGAAATTCAGACGCCAGCGTTGAAGTAATATCATTCCATTTCTCTGCTTTAATTTCAAAGTTCAGTTAAAGTATTCATAGCTGGCTACAATATTTAGATTACACAAGCACAAATTAAGAGTGCGAGTTTTGTTACCATATTGTAGCTTACCTGTGACTGCAGCTCAGCTTGGTACGTACTAAATTCTACTATTGTTAACTGTTCAGAATCATTTAATTCAAGTTCAAAGTGAAATCTCTTATTTGTAAATTGCGTAGATTCAAGTAGCTTTTGAAATGATTGTTGAGGTAGCCCAAGACTCACATTATTTTACTGAATTTCGTAGTGCTTCAGAAACAAAGCTCACTGTTAATTTCAGTCACTAAATTAACTTTCAATTTTCCGGTTTTATTAATTCTTTTGCTAAATTAAGTCAGAGTGTAGCGAAATTTATTACTTCTGACAAACATTCAGTTTTCACACAACACGTATCAACCTTCAGTTGCCACGCTTCTAGTGCTAATTATATGTGTAATAACCTTTCTTTTTCAGTTACTATAGTAATTGTCCATAGGACTGGCGACCGTAATTTCCCCCAAATCTCAAATATCTAATTACCGCTAGTTAATTGTTAACGTAACGGCCGCACGTTTACTTTCTTTATTAACTTTACCCCTTTTCAAAATTAATTTCCACCAGTTTCATTTGCATTTTTCCTTTCATTTAGATGTAACCCTTTCCTCCCTCTTTACCGACACATTAACTTCGGTGACGATTGCTTTTCCCAAATTTCCATTAGGTACACGCGGTTTAATTTTTCACTGTCATTAAGGTCAATAAGTAGAGGGGGAGGTTACAGTCTGTATGCAAAAATATTTTGGGGGTGCTCACTCACACAGGCGCCAAGTAGCAAGACAAGTCAGCGCTCGCATGGAAACATTCAAATTTCCGTTTTCCCAGGCGCTGTTAGCGTGGAGAACGGTAGACAAATGGTGTGTGTGTCTCTCGATAACACTCTGCCAGGCACTTAAGTGTGAATCGCACAGTAGTCACGTAGATGCAGATACGATACTAGCAGGAGAAATTGTCGGAGTTCTGTTCGAATAGGCGAAGTTGATATCGCCGTCTCCGTAATTAGTATAGGTACTAAGAAAGATGTGCGTCGTTTACCGACTACTTTCTGACACTTTATTTGGGTGAAAACAGTGTTACGACATCTTACACGGTTCAGGAATTTACGAGGAGGCAGCGCAGCTGAATCACCTTCACCTTTGTACAGAATCGCTTTTCCGCAGCAAATATTCCTGTATTCGACTAGAATAGAGCGCTCCTCACTCCTGTTTACAAACTGGCCAACAGACTGTCTGCCTGTTTCAGAATTCTACAGAATATTCTAAACAACATTATGACGTTCCTGGAGCAAAGCGCGGAATGAAAGATGTTGGACAGTGGTAGAGAAACTAGAAAATCTGAAAAGGGAAATGCAAAGGTTCAATCTCGATACAGTGAGGATCAGTGATGTGAAATGGAAAGGAGATAACGACAGACGAATACAGGTTAACACCAATAGCAACAGAAAATGGTGTAGAGGGAGTAGGATTCGTTATGAATAGGAAGGTAGAGCAGGAAGTGAGTTGCTGCGAACAATTCGGTGTAGGGTTGTTCTCATAAGAATCGACAGCAAACCAACACTGAAATAGATAGTTCAGGTACACACAACGAGTTCGCAAGCAGTAGATAAAGAGAGAGACAAAGTTTATTAGGATACTGATATGGTAATTCAGTATGTCAAGGAAGCTGAAAATCTAAGAACCATTGGAGATTGGAACGCGGATGTGGGGAAAGGAGTAGAAGAAAGAGTTACGGGAGAATATGGGCTTGGTAGTAGGGATGAGAGAAGTTCTGCAACAAATTTCAGGTAGTAATAGCGAATACTCTGTTCAATATCACAAGCGGAGGAGGTGTACTTGGGAAAGGCCAGGAGATAGAAGGTACTGGATGGTAAGGCGTACTCAGCAGCAGATATACAGGGTTATTACAAATGATTGAAGCGATTCGACAGCTCTACAATAACTTTATTATTTGAGATATTGTCACAATGCTTTGCACACACATACAAAAACTCAAAAAGTTTTTTTAGGCATTCACAAATGTTCGATGTGTGTCCCTTTAGTGATTCGGCAGACATCAAGCCGATAATCAAGTTCCTCCCACACTCGGCGCAGCATGTCCCCATCAATGAGTTCGAAAGCATCGTTGATGCGAGCTCGCAGTTCTGGCATGTTTCTTGGTAGAGGAGGTTTAAACACTAAATCTTTCACATAACCCCACAGAAAGAAATCGCATGGGGTTAAGTCGGGAGAGCGTGGAGGCCATGACATGAATTGCTGATCATGATCACCACCACGACCGATCCATCGGTTTTCCAATCTCCTGTTTAAGAAATGCCGAACATCATGATGGAAGTGCGGTGGAGCACCATCCTGTTGAAAGATGAAGTCGGCGCTGTCGGTCTCCAGTTGTGGCATGAGCCAATTTTCCAGCATGTCCAGATACACGTGTCCTGTAACGTTTTTTTCGCAGAAGAAAAAGGGGCCGTAAACTTTAAACCGTGAGATTGCACAAAACACGTTAACTTTTGGTGAATTGCGAATTTGCTGCACGAATGCGTGAGGTTTCTCTACCGCCCAGATTCGCACACTGTGTCTGTTCACTTCACCATTAAGAAAAAAATGTTGCTTCATCACTGAAAACAAGTTTCGCACGGAACGCATCCTCTTCCATGAGCTGTTGCAACCGCGCCGAAAATTCAAAGCGTTTTCGCACGGAACGCATCCTCTTCCATGAGCTGTTGCAACCGCGCCGAAAATTCAAAGCGTTTGACTTTGTCATCGGGTCTCAGGGCTTGTAGCAATTGTAAACGGTAAGGCTTCCGCTTTAGCCTTTTCCGTAAGATTTTCCAAACAGTCGGATGTGGTACGTTTAGCTCCCTGCTCGCTTTATTCGTCGACTTCCGCGGGCTACGCGTGAAACTTGCCCGCACGCGTTCAACCGTTTCTTCGCTCACTGCAGGCCGACCCGTTGATTTCCCCTTACAGAGGCATCCAGAAGCTTTAAACTGCGCATACCATCGCCGAATGGAGTTAGCAGTTGGTGGATCTTTGTTGAACTTCGTCCTGAAGTGTCGTTGCACTGTTATGACTGACTGATGTGAGTGCATTTCAAGCACGACATACGCTTTCTCGGCTCCTGTCGCCATTTTGTCTCACTGCGCTCTCGAGCGCTCTGGCGGCAGAAACCTGAAGTGCGGCTTCAGCCGAACAAAACTTTGAGTTTTTCTACGTATCTGTAGTGTGTCATGACCATATGTCAATGAATGGAGCTACAGTGAATTTATGAAATCGCTTCAATCATTTGTAGGACAGCTGTAAAGAGAACAATCACATACATATCTACAAGGAAGTTAACTGCCAACAAACCTTGCGCAACAAGTGAGATACTGTGCTGCAGCTCATCGACGACAGAAGGGAGCAGAACAACGTTCAGGGAAAGACAGGACTAGAGCAATATAAATCAGTCAGGAATGAGATAAATAGGAAGTGCGGGGAAGCCAAGGCCAAATGGTTGCTGGAAAAATGTGAAGGAATCGAAAAAGAAATGATTGTCTCAAGAACTAGCTCAGTATATAGAAAAGACGATACAGCCTTCGGTAAAATTAAAAGCAAAGGTCCTAACATTAGAAAGAGAGTGTGTAGATAGGTGGAAAGGGTACACTGTGAGCGTCTATGTGGGGGAGGTCGTATCTGATGACACAGGAAGAGGAAAGAGGAGTCGACAGGGAAGAGAGACAGTATATGTTTCAGTATTAGAGTCAGAATTCAAAAGAGCTTTGGAAGACTTGAGGTCAAATACGGCAGAAGGGATACCCAAATTCCCGAAGATAGCAAAGGCAGATAGGTGCGAAAACTACCACACAGCCAGCTCAACATCATTAACAATTCACGCATCCAAGTTGCTGACAAGATTAATATAAGCATCTGTTAAATGACGATCAGTTTTCCTTTAGGAAAGGTAAAGGCAATAGAGAGGTAGTCTTGACGTTGCGGTTGATAATGGAAGCAAGACCGAAGGAAAATCAAGATACGCTCATAGGATTTGTGGATCTAGAAAGAGTTTGACAATTGAAATGGTGCAAGATGCTAGTAAGGCAAAAGGAGGTACAAGGTACAATATGTACAAGAACCGCGAAGGAACAATAAGAGTGCAAGACCAGGAACCGAAGAAGCAACGACGGAAATTAAAGGAAGGTTCAAGAGTGGTATTAAACTGAAGGGTGAAAGGACATCAACGATAAGATTCTCTGACGACATTGGTATTGTTAGTGAAAGTGAAGAAGAATTGCAGCAGTAGTGAACAGTCTAATGAGTACGGAATATGGACTGCGAGTAAACCGGAAGAAGACAAAGGTAATAAGATGTAGCAGAAATGAGAGCAGTGATGAGGAAGTTAAAGAATTCTTCTGCCTCGGAGGCAAAGTAATTCATGACGGACGAAGGAAGGAGGACATGAAAAACAGACTAGCAGAGGCGAAAAAGGCATGCATCGTCAAGTCTACTGGTATCTTGTCTTAATCTGAGGAATAAACTTCTGAGAATGTACGTTTGGGGCACACCAGCGTATGGTACTGAAGTAAGAGCTGTAGGAATACCGGAAAAGAAAAGAAACGACGTACCCGGGATGTCGTGTTACAGAAAAGTGTTGAAAATTAGGTGGACTGGCAAGGTAAGGAATGACCAAATTCTCCGCAGAACCGACGGAAAAAAACTTGTGGAAAACACAGACAAGAAGTAGGTACAAGATGATAGGACGTGTTAAGGCATCAGGCAATAATCTCCGTGGTACTAGAGTGAGCTCTAGATGGTGGAAACTGTACGGGAAGACAGAGAATGGAACGTATTCAACATATAACTGAGGACATTGGTTGCAAGTGGTCCTCTGAGATAAAGATACTGGCGCAGGAGAGTAATTTGTAGTGGTCCGAATCAAACCAGTTAGAATCAGCAAGGATTCAGGAAACAGCGACTCTTGCGAAACACATCTTGCTTTATTCATGCGCACACGTTGAAAACACGGATACACTTGAACAGGTAGATTACGTCTTCGTGGAATGACGAGGCGTTCAATACTGTAGTAGATTGTCTGAGACTAATCAAAATACCATCATACAGAGTGTCGTCGGAAACATGCGGTTGGTTCGAGGAATATTTTACTAAAAGAACCCATTGCGTTAGAACGGACGGCGAATGTTCCAGAGAAACAGAGGCTACGTCGATTTGTTCCGATGTCCTGAATATACGAGGTGTTTGACGAACGAAAGGGGGCGAGCGGAGGACAGTGAAGCAAGCAAATAATACGAGTAAACACAGGTCCGGAAAGCAATGGTTTTTTGAAACAGGTGCAGTCATGCTATTGTTACAGCACTGTTAGTATCTACAGCTACTTTCAATTCGAAACGCGGCAATTGAAGCGTATGTGAGAAAGCGATAAACTGCCCTCCTTTCATTTTATCTTCCTTCCAGATATTTGAGAACTAGCAAATAGCGTTTCGAAAACAACTCGCTAATACTATGGCATACCAAGTCCCTCGAATTGAACCCATTGGATCTTTCCTCTGTAGTGTTTAAAAGCTTTAGTGTACTCCAGCCTTGCTGAAAGTGTCGATTAACTCTGGGATCGCATTATGGATGGCTGTCAATGCATTCGCAGCACGTCTGGGATATTTGAACGTGTGCGGGCATCGGCTTGGAGAAAAGCTGAAGCCTGCTTCACGGCGAATGACGTTATTTCGCGAAAGCCACTGTTTCCCGGGCCTACGTTTATTGAGATTATTTGCTTGTTTCATTGACCTCCCCCTCCCCCCGTTTTATTTGTAACTATAATACCATGTACTGGTATATATAAATGCATATACTCCTGGCGTGACTAGCGGAGGGTATACGTCATTCGCATTATTGAAATATTCACGCAGCTTTCATCTCGATGTGAACGCTGTACCAATACCGTGTGTTCTTAGCATTCCGTGGACAGCGTGGCCGTTTTTAGGGGGGGGGGGGGGGGGGGAAACTTGGCCTTTAGTTGGTTCTTCACAACCGTTGAGAATGTCTTCACAGAAGGAGTCAAAATATGAGGATATATCAAAAAGTTTCCTTTTGAGAGCGTTGCTGCAGCGTATATGCGACGTATCGCTACCCCGATGCGGGTGTATAAGCACCGACACGTAGACAATGGCTTTAATGTGGGAGTTGTCTTTCTCACGTGCGTTAGGTTAATGTGGAAACGTGAACTATGGCGACGTTATTACGAAATGGGTCCAAACAGGACCAACGAACTGTTATTCTTTTCTTGGCAGCTGAAGGACAAATACCGTAGGCGCCTACTGATGGACGAAGAAGTAGTATAAGTCAGCATGTCTCTCAAAAACCGTCGTCGTGGAATGGTGCGACAAGTTCCGTGCTGATCGCGATAACCCACGGCTCCGTATCGCATATGTCGTAACGCAGAAGTTTCGCCAACTCACGTGGGAAAGACTGGAGTACCTGCCCTATGCTCCTTACCTCTCCCCATGCGATTATTACGTCTTCGGTCTCTTAAAAAGCCTCGGAGGGAAGACGATTCCTGTCGGACGAGGATTAGCAGCAGGCACTTAGGAAATTATTCACAAAGAAGGGCACGGTATTTTTACCAAATGGGTATCTTATGATGAGTCGGTTGTACGTTTGTCTGAATGTTCGCAGCGATTTTGCCCTATTAGCATACCGATTCTGGATTGTACGGCCCTCGAATCGAAACTTTTCGCCCGGCCCTTATACGAAGGTTGGAACTTTCATGGTGGCAAACATTTATTTACAGCTCATACAAAATAGATACGTGTTTCAAAGTTTTACTGATCTTCAAAGTAGTCACCAGCATTGTGTATAACCCGTTGCCAGCGATGTGGAAGTCGTACGATACTCTTAGCAGTGCCAGTTGTGTTGACAGTTCGAGCGGCGCGGTCTATTGCCCGACGAATTTGTAGCAGTTCTGAAGCGAATGCTGTGAAGTGTTTCCTTCAGCTTAGAAGTCGTGTTGAACTCACGAGGACTTAAGTCAGGGGATTGCAGTAAGTAACATTCGCGAAATGGCCGTACAGGAAAATCCCCACTTCATCGCTACCTCAGAGATGCTGTGTCCTAACGCAGCTGCGCCGACTGTAACACCACGTTCAAACCCACTTAAATCTTGATAACCTGCTATTGTAGCAGCAGTAACCGACCTAACAACTGCGCCAGACACTTGTCTTACATAGGAGTTGCCCACCGCTGCGCCGTATTCTGCCCGTTTACGTATCTCTGTATTTGAATACTTATGCTTTCGCGAGTTTCTTTGGCGTTTCAGTGTGTTATCGACCTCCGAAGATGTCTTGCACGAGTAGGCGAAACATGTTTGATAGATAGAAATGAAACGTGTGGGTGCAACAGATGGAATTTTTTCTTATTTACATGCGATGAATAGGGCCCGTGTTTTTATTACCTAAAAAACAGAAACATGCAAGCATTTATGACCTAAAACTTATATAAATATGTCCTTAAAAAATAAAATATGAATTAATAGAAGTTTATTTAAAGCATTCTTGTTTGCTTATTCAATTTTTTTATTCACCTTGAAGTAATACAAAATTCACTTCTCAAAATATTGATAAGTATAGTTCTTTCTTTCTGTAGGGTCTGCGGCTAACTTGCACCTATTTTTTGAATGTCTGAATGTTTTATTTTCTAAACACAAAGTACAGTGAAAAGATTATCTATCGAAACAGTAAAACAACGTTTTTATTTCTACATAGTATTTAAAGCGTTTCACATTATTTAATACCGTATGCCAATCTTCAGTGTCTGCAAAGTTGCACTGGATCACAGGGTGCATCTTCAGGTTTTCATTGTCAAAGATTTACGGTTGTCGCTGAAGATAGTTTTGTACCTGGAAAAACCTCCTCTCCACTTCGAAAGACGTCAATGGAGCGTATTTGCAGGCAGCCAGGTCACTGCAATTCAGCTCTGTTTCAGTATCTTCAAATGTTGCGGCATTCCCTGAAAGACTGTCACTAATTTTGCACATTGTAGAACATCCAGGATTCAGTTGGAGAACACTTTGCAATTTGGTTTGCACTTTGTCAGCCACATGACCACGAGCTCTACCCAACTCACTCTGCACATGTTGCACAATACTCAGGGCCCCACATAGCTGGGTGCCAACAGCTTACAGTCGTTTGATGGCTTTTGATATCACTGAAAAATTGGCGTTGATGTATGCCGAGTTTCGAGACCATGTATCTGTAAAACTTCTTTCACAATTTTGATAGCACTTGATTCATCGCTGTCAAGCTCACAGAAGATTGTCTTTATGTGGGTGTAGTTGGTGCAGTAATACTCAGCAGCATTAGGCCAAGAATCCCATCGTGCAAGAACAGGTTTAGGTGGGAGGGGCGTTGAAAGTGCTTCTTTCTTGAATTTCTGCACCCGTAGCGGAGCCTGCACATTGATTTTCTTGCCACAGGAAATTAATTTGTCCACGTCAGGTTCAAAAATGGCTCTGAGCACTATGGGACTCAACTGCTGAGGTCATTAGTCCCCTAGAACTTAGAACTAGTTAAACCTAACTAACCTAAGGACATCACAAACATCCATGCCCAAGGCAGGATTCGAACCTGCGACCGTAGCGGTCTTGCGGTTCCAGACTGCAGCGCCTTTAACCGCACGGCCACTTCGGCCGGCTGTCCACGTCAGGGTAATTCGATCGCACCTCTTCGGCAACTCTATGCAACGCATGTGAAAGGCAAGTGGCGTACACCATACTGGGGTAGAGAATCTGAAGCCCTTCAGCTGCTTTAGCCATATATGAAGCACCATCTGTTCCAAGCAGCAAAACGTTCTCTCTTTTCACACCATCCAGCCACAGTAGCTTCAAAGAGTTGTAAAAAAAAATCACTCGTCGAATTGTTTACTCTATCGAGAACTTCACACGTTAGTAGGAACATATCTCCACGGCCATCAAATTTTAGAACACCAACAACAACTTCTGTAATATATCACCCACTAATATCCGTAGTTTCATCAATCGAAAGCCAGATCTTTTGCTCAGCAATAGTAATTCGTATTTTGTTGAGCACATCATTGTAGCATACGGATGAATAGCTCTTTCTCAGTGTAGTTTCATCTGGAACTGGATGTGTTGTGTGCTTCTCAAAGAACCGTCTGAAGCGTGGATTCTTCAGCTTTTCCAATGGGATGTTGCAGGGCACCATCATCTCACACAAATCCTTGCCCAATGATTGCACGGTTAACGATTCACCTGTCCGTTCAAATAACAGCGTTTGTCTGCTGTTATTTTTCAGCACTTCGTTTCACACAGCTGCTTTGTTTAGCAGTATTACAGTGTTGTTGCACATTAAAGCGCTTTTCTGCACTAACTTTAACTTCACACAATTTACAAAATAATATTTTCGCATCAGTACTAAAGAACTTCTCTACAAATTCTCTAACATATCCCCGAAACTTCACGCTGTCGGAGCACTTTGGTTTAGACTTGTTGAACAAGGCAAAGGCTGTATTCAAACTGGTTACTGGGAACACCTGTGCGACTGCGGTGATTATTACGGCCTTTGTTGGCTCTTAAGAGCGTATTGTCGACTCTGCGCAACAATGTTTTATGTTCGCGAAGCGACTGTTGTGGTACACCGATTTTCTGCTACAGTCCTGAGAAATAAAGATTTGTACTAATTTATCTGTTTATCTTTCATAATAGCACGTTAAATATTGTCTCGTGAGCAACATATTCATTTTTTTCATTCGTGCGCCCCTTAAGATACGAGAAAAACGGTATTTTTGGCAAAATTTGACGGAAATATGACCTATTACAGTAAAAGTTAGCCGCAATACGACCTATTACTAAAATTTGTTGAAATATGACTTTATACGCACAATCAAAACACATTTTTCGACATTAAAATGCCTAGATTTGTGTGTAAATTTTTCTAAAATTCACTCCATAGTTCAGAAAGACATATGACTTGTCGTTAAAATCCGGGCCCTAATTTTGAAGCACAAACTAAATTTAATTCGGGAATGCGGAAAACGGTGACAGGAGCCTCGAACTTGTGCGAGATGATTACTCCACCGGAAGATAATGCTGCCTCAAACCAGTACGGCCCCTATGTACCAGTGCTCAAGACAACCGTCCAGACTGACATTTGACCAGCTCTTAATCATGGTAGGAGGTTCTAGTGGCCATTGCATCGAAGATAGAAATCTTCTTGATTAGTAGACCATGTCACGTATATTTTAAAACGTCCCTTTCGAAGTTCGACTTCCGACTCCCATTCCCGGGACACCTCCAGAAGACTTCAGGTGCCCGCAGTTGGCAGTTCATCCAGCCCGGAGCACCATCCCGCTACACGAAACTGACGATTCCAGAAGACGATCCCAGTACACGAGTCTTCTCAGGTAATCCCGAGGTGTCTCCGGCCGGCTGTTGTCAGCCGGGAAGGCCAGCTCACAGGCGACTGCTGAACATCTCTGAACAGTATCCCAGCAGAGGTGCCGAAACGCCGGAAACAAACTCAAGTGGAACATCCGTTTCCACTTGAACCTCCCCAGCGCCGTCCGCCGGATTGCTGCCGCGTCACTCAGGCGAGACCCTACGGCCGGCGCTGTTGGCATCGTCAGTTCTGCTGTGTGGTTGCCAAACGGCGTGACGATTTGGAGAGAGGGAGGGGGAGTGAGGGGGGGGGGGAGGGTGCTGGTGGCGTTACAAGCGCCAGTGGGACGGGAAGGGGTGCGGAGCGGAGCGGCGCTCCGGTCATCGATCGCGGAGGGCCGCCGCTGCGGCCGGCCAGCCAGCCAGCGAGGGTCACCTTGCCGCGTGCCGACCCTTCCCTGGGCCCCGTGCTCCTCACCACTCATCACTCTCAGCTCTCGCCCCGTAGACACTTCTGGCCTTTCCATCTCCAAATAGAGGGTGGCAGAGGCTGAACAGCACGTTAAAAAAAATACAAGGAACGTAGAGCTCTCCTCAACACAGTGCTTCACTGGGCACGGCCCTGACGGATGCCCCAAGCTCAAACGGGCTCATCTAAATGTACATTTACACTGGCGCGCAAAATTAAGGTCGAAAGTAACTTTTAACGCGGCTTGTCGTGGCCAAATAACATAGCTCGATGAAACTTGGACCGTACACAGAAAGACTTATAAAGGTCTAGTACAAAAGGTAGCTCAAAGAAGTAGGCAATGAGACGAATAGTAATGACACTTTGATTCAAAGACAATAATTACGAGGCTAAGTCAGTTACACTACTGGCCATTAAAAAAGCTACAGACGCGAAATTTAACCGACAGGAAGAAGATGCTGTGATATGCAAATGATTAGCTTTTCAGAGCATTCACACAAGGTTGGCGCCGGTGGCGACACCTACAACGTGCTGACATGAGGAAAGTTTCCAACCCATTTCATATACACAAGCAGCAGTTGACCGGCCTTACCTGGTGAAACGTCGTTCTGATGCCTCGTGTAAGGAGGAGAGATGTGTACCATCACGTTTCCGACTTTGATAAAGGTCGGATTGTAGCCTATCGCGATTGCGGTTTATCGTATCGCGACATTGCTGCTCGCCTTGGTCGAGATCCAATGACTGTTAGCAGAATATGGAATCGCTGGGTTCAGGAGGGTAATACGGAACGCCGTACTGGATCCCAACGGTCTCGTATCACTAGCAGTCGAGATGACAGGCATCTTATCCGCATGGCTGTAACGGATCGTGCAGCCACGTCTCGATCCCTGAGTCAACAGATGAGGACGTTTGCAAGATAACAACCATCTGCAGGAACAGTTCGACGACGTTTGCAGCAGCATGGACTATCAGCTCGGAGACCACGGCTGAGGTTACCCATGACGTTGCATCACAGAGCGCCTGCGATGGTCTACTCGACGACGAACCTGGGTGCACCAATGGCAAAACGTCATTTTTTCGGATGAATTCAGGTTCTGTTTTACAGCATCGTGATGGTCGCATCCGTGTTTGGCGACATCGCGGTGAACGCACATTGGAAGCGTGTATTCGTCATCGCCATACTGTCGTAACACCCAGCGTGATGGTATGGGGTGCCGTTGGTTACACGTCTCGGTCACCTCTTGTTCGCACTGACGGCACTTTGAACAGTGGACGTTACATTTCGGATGTGTTACGACCCGTGGCTCTACCCTTCATTCGATCCCTGCGAAACCCTACATTTCAGCAGGATAATGCACGACCGCATGTTGCAGGTCCAGTACGGGCCTTTCTGGATACAGAAAATGTTCGACTGCTGCCCTGGCCAGCTCATTCTCCTGATCTCCTACCAACTGAAAACGTCTGGTCAATGGTGGCCGAGCAACTGTCTCGTCACAATACGGCAGTCACTACTCTTGATGGATTGTGGTATCGTGTTGAAGCTGCAAGGGCAGCTGTACCTGTACACGCCATCCAATCTCTGTTTGACTCAATGCCCAGGCGTATCAAGGCCGTTATTACGGCCAGAGGTGGTTGGTCTGGGTACGGATTTCTGAGGATCTATGCACTTCTTGGTGTAGCAATTTTAATGGCCAGTAATGTATTATCCGCAAAGTCGCTATAATATTTTATTGTAATCAAACAGGAAACTTACAAGAATATCATTTTTCGACATAGTCTCCTTGCGTTTCAACGAACTTGGTCCATCGTTGTACAAGTTTCCTGATACCCTCATCGAAGAAGGTTCTCGGTTGAGCCGCGACCCAGGAATGCACCGCTTCTTTCATTGCTTCGGCCGAGGCAAATCGACGGTCCCTTAATGCCTGTTTGTACCAAACAAGTGATGGTCAGAACCGGAAAGATCGGGGCTTTATGGAGGATGATCTGGAGGGTTTCAGCAGTGTGGGCAGCAGTATGCGGTCGGGCATTGTCGTGCAACAACACAACACCTTTAGCCAGCAATCCTCGGCGTTTGCTTCCAATTGCAGGCTTCAGCCTGGCAGTAAGCATCTCACTGTATCGCACACTGTTTATTGTTCTGCCCCTTTCCCCATAATGTTCCAGTGCTGGACCTTGTGCGTCAGTTTTCCTGCGGAGGATTGGGTCTTGAACTTTTTTCTTGCACGGCGAATTTGGATGTCACCATTCCATACTCTGCCGTTTGCTCTCCGGCTCGTAATAACGGATCCATGTTACGTCACCAGTAATGATGTTGTCTAAGAAGTTGTCCCCTTCGTTACCATTGCGATCCAAATGTTTTTTGCAGACGTCCTAGCGCGTCTGTTTATGCAACTGGGTGAGTTGTCTTGGAACCCATCTTCCACAAACTTTATAAAACCGAAGTCTGTTGTGGATGACTACGTAGGCAGAACCGTGACTAATTTGCAGACGATATGCCACTTAGTCAATAGTTAATCGTCTAAGAGAATCATTTCACGTGAACGCTCAATGGTTTCTTCATTTGTGGCGGCAAACGGTCGTCCGGCTCCTTCATCGTGCCTAACACTTGTGCGACCATTTCGGAATTTTTCAGTCCATTAGTAGACACTCCGTTGTTGCAAAACACTGTTCCCGTATGTACCGAAAGTCTTCGATGAATTTCGGCCCCTGATACGCCTTCCGACCACAAAAAAACGGACCACTCAACGTGGCTCTTCTTTGGTGCACATAGACAGCGGAGGAGCCATGATTAACAGCACGGCGGCGATAACGAAACTAACCTAGCAAAGATATAACAACAAATAAACAAAGCATGCGTCATAAACGTAAAACGACAGTACTACCAAAATGAACAAAAATATAACTAAATTACGGATAATAATTGACTTATCCTCGTACATTTAAGTCACTGGGATTCATGATGGCCGCTGGACATTACAAACAGCAGGACAGGATTATAATGTGGTATATGATGAGCAAGGGCGACAATGCATGCTCCTATCCTGGCCGCAAGCCTGGCAAAGAGCTCATGAGGTAGGGCTTCCCATTCCTTCTTCAGTGCGGTCGACAGAAGTCTGCAGACTGGACAAGTAAGACCATTCGCCGAACATCCTCTCGTTGTACGACCTGTTCCACATCTGCTGCTCGATGCAGTCGAGGACTGTCGTCCATAAGAAAAACTGGGGAAGCAGTAAAGAGGTACCTTCATAGTAACGTTGACTGACGACCATCCCATGTTCAAGAAACAATTTGAGGTCAGTAAGCCCCTGTAACATTACACCCCCTCACACTGTAACACCAGCGCCACCAAAACGATCATTTACTACTATGTTCCTGCGTATATTACGCGTTCCAACCTCTCAACCAGATGGGACTAGATCCAGCTTTGTGGAACATTATCGTCGTAGTGGTGGAAGTGTCAAGCATTGGGGACGCGTAATATTGCTTGGGCCTACTGACTTCCAAATCTTCGAACACAGTACCCTCCCTGGTCAACGTTATTGTCACACTGTCCTACTGCCTCACGCGAGTGCTTTCACGCGTTCATTCGCCTCTGACTTCATTTTTTATGGATGGCAATACGCGACCGCATCGGACAGCGGATGTGGAGGAGCTCTTCGAACGAGAGGACACTCATGTAACTGAATGGCCTGCCCGCTTCCCCGACTTAAATCTTATGCGTCACGTGTAGGATGCATTAGGGGAACGTATGACAGCACGACCAACGGCCGTCCAGCAATGGTCAAGCGTGCTGGTGAAGGAGTGTAACGCTCTACAACAAGAACTCGTCATCAACCTAGTGGCTACCGCGCCAGTTCGTTGCATTGCCGCCCTTGCTGATCAATACCTTATAAACACTTTGCCGTCCGCAGGTATCGTACAAATTTATTCGCTTGGCGCCGGCCGCTTGTTACCTTTCCGCTGACGAGGAGCTTCAAACACATTAACTTTTCCGCGCCTTAATTTTTCTGAAAATCGTCTATTTTGCCATATCGTTCTACAAATTCGAATTTTCTTTTCAAGTAACTTCTCTGCAAGTTCTACACTGTTACAATACTTATCCATGCAGAGGTGATGCCACTTTCCATAAGAAGGTGTCGATAGTTTCATCACTGTTTTTGCTAAAGGTTGTGCAGCGCCGGAATATATCTTGAATGAGGAAATGTATCCCGTACTCGAATCACACATCATCCGAATGAGTATGCCATATTTCGTAATTTTCGACGGATTGTAAACTTTAAAATTTAACTGTTAACGCCACGGTATCATTCCTTCATCAACTGAGATGTTTTGACTTAGATTGAACGTTTCTTTAAAGTTTTTGGAAAAATAATTAATTACGGATTGCACTTTAAAATACCAGTCGTCATTATCCGGTTTATTATTGTTGTCGGAAAAATGCAAAAATTACAATATTTGTCTGAATCGGTTGCGGGACATCGTTTTGCGAGATATCGGTGTGTCTAGCAACGGATTTGTTGACCAGTAATCATCACTCCTTGCTTTTTTTACAATTTCCATAAGGATAGCAAGCCCAAACCATTTTCTAAGTTCGGGTCCCGTAACGTCGACAAATTTGACATTTTTTTGTCTATTCTCCTTGTATTGCAATTTTGACTGTCATAATTGTTAAGTTTCGTTGCTAATATATTCAAATAGATCGTTCCCAATATATAATTCTACGATATCCACGACGCTCTGTGTATCTTTGGGAAATATGTCTGGACCCGGAGAGTCTTCAAATTTATTACTGGTCCTCAGTAAATCATAGTCTGCCTTCTTCGCCTGATTCATCCGAACCAGTTGGCAACCGTAGCGTCCGCCGGATTCTTCTTCGAAGTATTTCACTATCTTCCGACGATTCTGCTTCACTTTCATTTTTTTTATATCCAATGTCTTCTTCGCAATCGGCCAAGTCGTCCGGGCATTCACCATAAATAATCATATCGTCTCTTTCGTCTGCCATGACAAAAGTGCAAAAGTACTTATAAAAACAAAAAACTGTTGACGTGTGTAACTTATTGTTATCTAAACAAAACAACAACAGGATGAAAAAGATAGTAAAGTGCTGTCACCGGCCGCTGAGCGATACTGTGCACCCGTCCGACACCACTGTGGTGTCGCCGGTCGGCAAAGTGTTGAAGTCAAGTCCCGTCATTTCTAACGTCCAGGGGGCTGCCATGAGTTGCGATGACTTCAGCGTAATTATTGACTTTAAAATAAAAGTATGATTTCTGTTCGTCTCATTGTGTATTTATTTCAGTTACCTTTTTTGTATTACGCTGCAGCTGTTGTTTCTGCGTGTGGTCCAAGTTTCATGGAACTTTGTTACTTGGCAGTTACTTTTGTCCTGAAGTTCTGAACACCAGAGTACATCCTATGTATAAGAATGAAGTTCATTGGGGGAAGTGGCAACAAAACGACTATTCACGTTGGTGTGTAGAATATATGAGTCTGGCGATATACATCTGACTTTCGGAAAAGCATCATCCACACAATTCCGAAGACGGCAAGAGCTGACAAGTGCGAGAATTATCGCACAATCAGCTTAACAGCTCATGCATCGAAGCTGCTTACAAGAATAATATACAGAAGAATGGAAAAGAAAATTGAGAATGCGCTAGGTGACGATCAGTTTGGCTTTGGGAAAAGTAAAGGAACGAGAGAGGCAATTCTGACGTTACGGCTAATAATGGAAGCAAGGCTAAAGAAAAATCAAGACACTTTCATAGGATTTGTCGACCTGGAAAAAGCGTTCGACAATATAAAATGGTGCAAGCTGTTCGAGATTCTGAAAAAAGTAGGGGTAAGCTATAGGGAGAGACGGGTCATATACAATATGTACAACAACCAAGAGGGAATAATAAGAGTGGACGATCAAGAACGAAGTGCTCGTATTAAGAAGGGTGTAAGACAAGGCTGTAGCCTTTCGCCCATACTCTTCAATCTGTACGCCGAGGAAGCAATGATGGAAATAAAAGAAAGGTTCAGGAGTGGAATTAAAATACAAGGTGAAAGGATATCAATGATACGATTCGCTGATGACATTGCTATCCTGAGTGAAAGTGAAGAAGAAGTAAATGATCTGCTGGACGGAATGAACAGTCTAATGAGTACACAGTATGGTTTGAGAGTAAATCGGAGAAAGACGAAGGTAATGAGAAGTAGTAGACATGAGAACAGCGAGAAACTTAACATCAGGATTGATGGTCACGAAGTCAATGAAATTAAGGAATTCTGCTACCTAGGCAGTAAAATAACCAATGACGGACGGAGCAAGGAGGACATCAAAAGCAGACTCGCTATGGCAAAAAAGGCATTTCCGGCCAAGAGAAGTCTACTATTATCAAATACCGGCCTTAATTTGAGGAATAAATTTCTGAGGATGTACGTCTGGAGTACAGCATTGTATGGTAGTGAAACATGGACTGTGGGAAAACCGGAACAGAAGAGAATCGAAGCATTTGAGATGTGGTGCTATAGACGAATGTTGAAAATTAGGTGGACTGATAAGGTAAGGAATGAGGTGGTTCTACGCAGAATCGGAGAGGAAAGGAATATGTGGAAAACACTGATAAGGAGAAGGGACAGGATGATAGGACCTGCTAAGACATGAAGGAATGACTTCCACGGTACTAGAGGGAGCTGTAGAGGGCAAAAACTGTAGAGGAAGACAGAGATTGGAATATGTCCAGCAAATAATTGAGGACGTAGGTTGCAAGTGCTACTCTGAGATGAACAGGTTAGCACAGGAAAGGAAGTCGTGGCGGGCCGCATCAAACCAGTCAGTAGACTGATGACCAAAAAAAGAATGAAGTGAATGGCAGGGTGTACTTCGCATTGTACCAGGTGTAGGGGTTTGTTGCTGTTCTGATATGGAGGGCGGGCAGAATCAGCTTCGGCTCTCGTGTGGGTGGTGTGGAGGGTGGGTGTGGGGACAGGGAGGGAGTAAGTGACGAGGGAGAAATCAGTCATCTCAAACCAACTAAGATGCCAGTCTCAGTGACTAACTTCATTTCCTAAACAGAGCTCTTGAACAAAAGCTGAGAATCATTTACACGATGAAGCATACACTTATATGTTGGGTAGCACAACAGGTACTGGCGGAAGCGAAACTATGGAGGGAGGGTCGCGAGTCATGCTTCGGTAGCTCAATCGGTAGAGAATTTGCCAGCGAAAGGCAAAGAATTCCGGTTCGAGTCCCGATCAGGGAGGCCATTTTCATCTGCGCATCAATTGCTGAAAGATTACTTTCTCTCTGCCTGGATCTGTGGCTGAACTTCAATGACTCTTTAGCACGTCAGAAACGGTAAAAAACGTTCTATGACCCACAATGACGAAAACAGATAACCAGATTTTATGTACTTACTACGGAATAGGTTGCTTCTCGTCGGTTAAACTTTAATCGTATAATTGAGACATATGCCAACAAAAAAAGGGAGAGGACGTGTTTTGTTATGTCAATTGCCGTATAACACTCATTTACAATGCTCTATTAATATACTTTGTGTAACAATATTCGAGAAACTATTGTCGTCGTCGTCGTTGTTGTTGTTGCTGCTGCTGCAGTCTTTAGTCCGAAAGTAAGTTTCATGTACTTCTTCACGGTGCTGTATCCCATGCAAGCCTCTTCATCTTAGAACAACTACTGCAACCATATGCATTTGAACCTTCTTGCTAGTCTCTTGGTATCCCTCTACAATCTCCTCCCGCTCCACTTCCCTATAACACTATACTGAGGATTCCTTGATCTCTCCAAATGTGGCTCATCAACCGATCCCTTCCTTTATTCAAGTTTTGTTACAAATTTCTTGACTCTCCAATTCTATTCAGCACCTCTACATTAGTTACGTGATCTACCAACTAATCTTCAGTATTCTTATGGATCATCAGATCTCAATAGCTTCTTTTCTCTTCTAGTCTGAACTGTTTATTTATTGCCCAAATACAGAACTCATCTACTACTTTAAGTTTCTTGTTTCCCAATCTAATTCCCTCAGCATTGCCAGATTTAATTCGACTGAATTCCATTTCCTTTCATTTGCCTTTGATAATGTGTCCATTGCGCACTGCACTAACATGTCTTTCGCTGTCTCTGTGACATAATTACAATGTCAGCGGCAAACCTCAAAGTTTTTATTACTTCTCCCTGAGGTTTAATTCCTACTCAAAATTTCTCGTTAGACTCTTTTATTGCTTGCTCAGTGTACACACTGAATGACATCGGGGATGCGCTACAGTCATGTCTCACTCGGTCCTCCACCACTGGATCCCTTTCTTGCCCCTCGACTCTTGTAACTGCCGTCTGGTGTCTATACATCTTATAAATAGCCTTTCGCTCCCTGTATTTTACCCCTGCTACCTTCAGCCATTCTATAAGAGTATTCCAGTCAACACTGTCTAAAGTTTTCTCCGTATCTTCAAATGCTATTAGCCTATCTTCTGGGATAAGTCGGAGGGCAAGAATTGCATCGTGTGCTCCAACACATCTCCGGGACCCGAAAGGATCTCTTCGAGGTCGGCTTCTATCAGTTTTTTATTTCTTTATTTTCCTGTTAATGACACGAATCAGTATTTTGCAACTATGACTCATTAAACTGACAGTTCGCTGATATTCTTGCCTGTCAGCACATGATGTTTTGGAACTGGAATTATTATATTCCTGTTGAAAGTTGAGATATTTGCTTTCTATTGTATGTATCTTGCTCACCAGGTAGGATGAGAAAACATACATGGCTATACCATAATACAGAATGTAGCGTACGCCCCACATTCTATGTCTGTTCGCAGAGTGTTATGGTCAAATGACGTAAGGACTACGGGAAAAAAATATTCTTTATGGTGGCCAAGATTCGGCGAGAAAGAGCGTCCACAAATTTGTTCAAATATTCCGAATAGAGCTGAGATGACTCTGCATCTGCATCACATACACTCTACGGCATCGTGTGCTGCGTGGCGGAGGGTACCCTGTACCACTACTAGTCATTCCCTTCCTGTTCCACTCGCTAACAGAGCGAGGAAAAACTACTGTCTGTCTGCCTCCGTATGAGCGCTTATTTCTCGTATGTCACCTTCGTGGTGCTTACCCGCAAAGTATGTTGGCAGCAGTAGAAACGCTCGGTAGTCAGCTTGAAACACCATTTCTATGTCCCTCGGATAGACCCGTCCTCTCCCTACAGGGATTACCATTTGAGTTCCCGAAGCATCTACGTAATGCTTGTGTGTTTTTAGAACATACTGGTAACGAATCTAGCTTCCCGCCTCTGAATTTCTTCGATGTCATCCTTAAACCGCCAAAGTAGACCATTCGACTTCCTAACACCGACTCACGTGCACGTTCATTTCACGTCGCTCTGCAACGTTACGTCCATATACAGTACCCAGTCGACCTGAGAGCGTCAAGCAGCACACTGCTAATGCTGTATTCGAACATCGCAGGATTGGTTTTCCTAATCATATGCATTAACTTACATTTTTCTACATTCAGAGCTACATTTAGTGATTCTACATTCATCACGTTGTTGTTGTGGTCTTCCGTCCTGAGACTGGTTTGATGCAGCTCTCCATGCTACTCTATCCTGTGCAAGCGCCGTCCGATGTGGCCGAGTGGTTCTAGGCGCTTCAGTCTGGAACCACCTGACCGCTACGTCGCAGGTTCGAATCCTGCCTCGGGCATGGATGTGTCTGATGTCCTTAGGTTAGTTAGGTTTAAGTAGTTCTAAGTTCTAGGGACTGGTGATCTAAGATGTTAAGTCCCTTAGTGCTCACAGCCATTTGAACCATTTTTGAACCTGTGCAAGCTTCTTCATCTCCCAGTACCTTCTGCAACCTACATCCTTATGAATCTGTTTAGTGTATTCATCTCTTGGTCTCCCTCTATGATTTTTACCCTCCAATACTAAATTGGTGATCCCTTGATGCCTCGGAATATGCCCTACCAACCGATCCCTTCTTCTAGTCAAGTTGTGCCACAAACTCCCCCCCCAATTCTATTCAATACCTCCTCGTTAGTTACGTGATGTACCCATCTAATCTTCAGGATTCTCCTGTAGCACCAATTTCGAAAGCTTCTATTCTCTTCTTGTCCAAACTATTTATTGTACATGTTTCACTTCTTTACATGGCTACACTTCATACAAATACTTTCAGAAACGACTTCCTGACACTTAAATCTATACTCGATGATATCAAATTTCTCTTCTTCAGAAACGCTTTCCTTGCCATTGCCAGTCTACATTTTATATCCTCTCTACTTCGACCATCATCAGTTATTTTGCTCCCCAAATAGAAAAACTAATTCATTACTTTAAGTGTCTCATTTCCTAATCTAATTCCCGCAGCGACACCCTATTTAATTCGACTAAATTCCATTGTCCTCGTTTTGGTTCTGTTCATGTTCATCTTACATCCTCCTTTTAAGACACTGTCCATTCCGTTCAGCTGCTCTTCCAGGTCCCTTGCTGTCTCTGAATTACACTGTCATCGACGAACCTCAAAGTTATTACTTCTTCTCCATGGATTTTAATTCCTACTCCAAATTTTTCTTTTGTTTACTTTACTCCTTGCTCAATATACATTCATCACACCAAGTAGAAATTTCGTCTAAGTGATTTTGTACTCTCTTTTCGTACCCCACAACTTCATCAGCAACCAGCCGCAAATGGCTGCTCACCCTGTCCGTCATATAATTTGTGTATACAGAGAACGGGAGCGGTTCCATGACACTTCTGTAGGACACTGAACAACCACCTTTTGCAGTGCAGACAGCTGTGAAACGTGCAGGAAGACAGTCAATAATGTTCTGGAAGGTACCGACAGGCATGGAAAACCATGCCGAGTAACTGGTTTTAAATCCAGGGAGCCTGGTGGCCGGCGGAGTACGATAAATTCACCCTCGTGCTCTTCGAAGCACACACGTACACAGAGCTGTATGACACATTGCGTTGTCCTAGTGGAAAGTGCCATCGTGCCGATAAAGGAGCTAACTGCACGCATGGGTGGACATGGTACACAAGCATAGAGGCATCCTAGTATAGATCCACTGTGTCTTTCACAATTACGGTATCACGCAGAGAATATCTCGACAACATTCCCCAAACCATGGCGCTCCCTCTTCCAGGCTGGACTCTTTGCTTTCTGACGTCTCACGCCGTACACCTAACAGTGGCCATGTGCCAGATGGAGCACAAAATGCTGTTGCCACTGAGGTGCAATACTGGTGTGCAAATTCCAACCTTCGTCGCCGATGAACTGCATTCAGCATGCATGCATGACTCTGGCGCCTGCTGTTGAGGCCCGTACACGACGACATTCGCTGAACAGTTGTCGAGGAGACATCGTTGGTAGCCCCCGGTTTGATTTGGGCGGTCAGATGTTCAACAGTTGCACGCCCGTTCGCCCGTGCACATCTCCACAGCCGTCGTCCACCGCTGTCAGTTGGCTCGGCGCCATTCTGCCCTGCACGGTATACACCGACGGGGAAAAAAAATCGCAACGCCAAGGAGGTGGTGTGCGAGAGCTGACTGGAAGGTAAGGTGGAGGTCTGTTGGATTTTCTGCCTCACTGTGTAAAGACATTGCTTTCCCCGAAAGTCGATAATTTTTTTTTCTTTTGTGCATTACCTTGTCATAGTACTTATGTATCATTTATTTCAACTATTCTTTATTTGTTAATACATCACATTGTTTCTTCATTCATTTTGCTACTGTTTCATATTGTACGAATATGAATGTTCTGATTCTATATGCTTTGTAAATCTTTGGTTAGGCTAGGAGAAGTACTGTGTCAGAGAGAGAATGAACGACTATCGATAGAGAGCGTGCGAGTTATTGTGGTACGCGGGTGATAAAACGTTGCAAAGTTCGGCGTGAAAGACGGTGATACGCGGAGGAACAATTAATTACAAAAATGGTTCAAATGGCTCTCAGCTCTATGGGACTTAACTTCTGAGGTCATCAGTCCCCTAGAACTTAGAACTACTTAAACCTAACTAACCCAAGGACGTCACACACATCCATGCCCGAGGCAGGATTCGAACCTGCGACCGTAGCGTTCTCGCGGTTCCAGACTGTAGCGCCTAGACCGCTCGGCCACCCCTACCGGCCAAATAATTACAGTGCGTCCGCTATGTTAATAGTAGATCGTGCATTATTAAGTGAACAGTAAAACCTGAAAAGTATATCGAGTGTTTGCGGTGACTATTTTAGAAACTGTGTGAATTTGTGACAATTAGCCATGAATCAGACACCATTGTCGTGTGGAGACATTAACTGTGAAAGTGGAAGAAACGAAAATGTTGAGTAAAAGAACAGTGCTGTGATTTGATCAAGAAACATTTATTATATCGTCCAAACTGTCTTAAAGACGACGACGTAAATTGAACTGATGTTTAGCGGACTGTTATAGCGATATAAACACATGTGACTTTTCCTGTGGCAACACGGTGAAAGAACTGTACGAAGTATTGGCATTAACCGGATATATATCTGAAATGCTACAGACGTTGCATAATTCCGACCTACCCGCACCGCGCGATTAATAAACGTTTAATAATAAAACGCCGCGCGCGTAACGACAATGCGCACACTGGAACTATTATTATCGCGCCAGTGCTGCCAGCTGATTCGACTACAACGGAGACGTGGACCACCGCCGTAACTGGAATATTAATGAAACAGGAGGATCCATCATTATCTTCAAGCCTCGAACCAGGATTCACTTCACACATCGTCCTCGCGGACCACCGCTGACGTCATCACACTGCCTGCAGCAACAGTTAAGACATTAAAAGAAAATTATTACGCTCTCTCTCATTTCAAAATTAAAGACCATTGCAGTTAAATTAATTATTTTAAAAATACTGTCACATCATCTCAATTTTGTTTAGTTCCAATAAATATTCTTTCCATAATTTCGTCTTGTTGACAGTGTTGAATCCTGCCAAAGTTCAATTAATAATTTTCTTTCAAAATTCTTCTCAGACATTTTGCTGCTTATTATAATTTTATTTTAATGTTTGTTTGTAACTTCTTTTAAGTTCTTTTGAAGGGAGTGCATATTTTATTTTTGTGTAGTAAAATTAGCTACCATAAAATTACGTATATCACCAGCTGATGCGGTCCGCCATTACTGCTTGAAAATTGCACCTATTTTCTCATCGGCTGTCAGCTTCAAAACAAAATTACATATTTCGTGGGCATCTAGCAGATGTGCGATGTCTATGTAGGCCCCTACAATAATTTGTTTCTACTTTTGCAGGTTTACTGTAATTATATTGACTTTAATTATTCATTTGGCCTCCAGTTCAAATGGCTCTGAGCACTATGCGACTTAACTTCTGAGGTCATCAGTCGCCTAGAACTTAGCACTAATTAAACCTAACTAACCTAAGGACATCACATACATCCATGCCCGAGGCAGGTTTCGAACCATGCGACAGCAGCGGTCGCGCGGTTCCAGAATGAAGCGCCTAGAACCTCTCAGCCACACCGGCCGGCAAAACTTAGTCGTTTCTGAACTGATTCCACCCTTGGTGTATGATGATGCCCTTTTGGACGTTAGATAAAGCGTTCCGTTATCGCACTACGAAGACTGCAATTTTTCTCACGTCCTCCTGCCCCCCCCCCCCCCCCCCCCTTCCAACACGTAATCCTCCACTGCCAGTGCTGCCGTTTGCGTCTGTGAGTGGTTATTGCACGTTAGCGTGGAACAGGGGACTGGTGTCAGTTTTGTGACTGGACAATTTATGCGTGTGGCGAACATTAATAAGGAACAATAGCAGGGCAAGCACTTCCAGAATGACGCCGAGTTGATTATGGAAATGGAACGTGTCCCAGGCAGTCAGTATGCAGATTTCTACAACCACTGTCTCAGCAAATCAATGCGCAGTCGGGAAAAACGTATCTCATTGAACGGTGAATGTACACAAAAATAAATCTATAAAACTGTTGTGCCTGAACACGCTTCTTCAAAACTACTGGACAAATTTTCATGAAGTCTTCGCAGGTAACTTGAGCATACACTGCGGCGCCTTATACGCTTTATTTCATCAAAATGGGATCACGGAAGAAAAGACATCGCAACTGAGTATTTTGCCACAGTAACATTATAAATGCGAAAGTAGTCCGTTTGTTGCGTTTTCACGACTAATCCACTGAATCGATTTCTATATAATTTGGTATTGCTTTGTCCGTGGGATTGACAATAGTGTACTTTACAAAGAGCGTAGCACAAGGTACTTATTGATTTGAAGAATATTACGTGAATTAGAAAAAAAAATATTTAATCTTTGAAAGAGCTATTTACGCTCTGATCTTTGAATTTCATCGCATTCGTGGAAATTCTTTTATTGGTTGATACTGTGCTAAGTGATACGTTTCAAACCAGTGAATACAATACATACACAATTTTGAATGTATTTAATACATACTTCCACACTATTTGTTGCATAATGTACACGTTGCGTAATGTATAGCTACTTCAATAGCAAGTGCTTACACGCATACTACTTAAGGTGACCATATTTTCTAGACTCAAATTCGGGACATTAACATATTTCCTAGGCCAAAATCCGGGACACATTAAAATTTTTGCAAAATAGGCTATATTTATTTATTTATTATATGAGAAGAAGGTTTCAGTTAAATGTAATAAACACAAAATATCAATTAAATTTGTTACAAAGAAAAGCACATTTACATTTTATTAATACCTTCTAAGATGAGTGAGTGTGATCAGGGCAACTGTATTTATCAGTGCTGTGAATTTTCTTTAACAAGTCTGTATTTTTCAACAACATATGAAAAAACTCCATTGAAGTTTCATCATAATTTATTCTACTTACTAACATTGCTTTCATGGTTTCTACAGCCAACTGTTTTGTCACTTGTCCATATACTGTTCATGTGGGAAAATACCCTTTCAGTAGCAGCATTAGTGCCAGGAAGGCAGAGAAGAAACACCACTAGCTTGAGTACATTTGAGAATGGCACATGATTCTGGCTGAAATGGGAAATCATCTCAACCCATCTTCGATCTGGAACAGTGTTGTTAGCAGTCCATTCAATGGTACTGTTTGGAAGGTAAGAGACGAGGTACTGGCAGAAGTAAAGCTGTGAGGACCGGGCGTGAGTCGTGCTTCGGTAGCTCAGATGGTAGAGCACTTGCCCGCGAAAGGCATAGGTCCCGAGTTTGAGTCTCGGTCGGACACACAGTTTTAATCTGCCAGAAAGTTTCAGTCAATTCAATGATTTTCTCAGTGGTTACAAACTGTCTGACACTGACATACTCATCATACATTACATTTTCTGCAAACTGAACGTATGGCACAGATAGAACCGTTTCGACCGCGCGAATGCGTTCGAGCGCGACTTTTTCCCAGTTGCCGTGGTCTCTGACTGCCCATTAGCCGTTCGAGCTGCGGCCAACACGTGTTTGCACAGTAGAAAGAGTTTGGTAACGCTTTCGACAATTTGTCGTTCCCTCTTGTCAAACAATTCTCCACCATAACTAAAACTAATAATAAAGTATACCAATACAGGTGAAATGAATGTCTAATTCTGGACAAATTGGGTCCTGATTGTTTATTTCGGGACAAACAGGTGTCCCGAGTTACCTTTGAAAAAATTCGGGACAGACACACAAAAATCGGGACTGTCCCGAAAAAAAAAAACGGGATCGATGGACAACTTAATCCTACTGCCCGTTCATCTCTGCGTGTTATTGTTATTGCACGTACAGTAGCTTGCTTACTCACCATCGCTCATCGCAACAAAACCATTGATGTACGAGCGCAACCGCGGGTAACAATTAGTATGTGAATAAAGTTACATGGTCGCAAATTGACTTGTCGAGGTGACAGAAGTAAACGGCTTTCGTAATCCAGTAGAACAGCAGTAAAAGTTCAGCTGAGCTTAAAGTCCCCATCCTACGCACCGATCACCGTATATCACATGCCGTCACTCCATAACGCAGCACTCGTTACATAGTGGAAGCACAAAAGTGGTAATACGGGGTGATCAAAAAGTCGGTATAAATTTGAAAACTTAATAAACCACGGAATAATGTAGATAGAGGGGTAAAAATTAACACACATCCACACATCCTTGGAATGACATGGGGTTTTATTAAAAAAAAAAAAAAAAGGTATTGCTAGACGCGTGAAAGATCTCTTGCGCGCGTCGTTTGGCGATGATCGTGTACTCAGCCGCCACTTCCGTCATGCTTGGCCTCCCAGGTCCCCAGACCTCAGTCCGTGCAATTATATTGGCTTTGGGGTTACCTGAAGTCGCAAGTGTATCGTGATCGACCGACATCTCTAGGGATGCTGAAAGACAACATCCGACGCCAATGCCTCACCGTAACTCCGGACATGCTTTACAGTGCTGTTCACTACATTATTCCTCGACTACAGCTATTGTTGAGGGATGATGGTGGACATATTGAGAATTTCCTGTAAAGAACATCATCTTTGTTTTGTCTTACTTTGCTATGCTAATTATTACTATTCTGATGAGATGAAGCGCCATCTGTCGGACATTTTTTGAACTTTTGTATTTTTTTGGTTCTAATAAAACCCCATGTCATTCCAAGCATGTGTGTCAATTTGCACCTCTCTATCTACATTATTCCGTGATTTATTCAGTTTTCAAATTTATACTGACTTTTTGATCACCCGGTATATGGTTCAAATGGCTCTGAGCACTATGGGACTTAACTTGTGAGGTCATCAGTCCCCTAGACTTAGAATTACTTCAACCTAACTAACCTAAGGACATCACACATATGCATGCCCGTGGCAGGATTCGAACCTGCGACCGTAGCGGTCGCGCGGTTCCAGACTGCAGCGTCTAGAACCGCTCGGCCACCCTGGCCGGCCGGTAATAGAGGGCCCAGCCGAGTACGTAACTAGTGTCAATGCGTTCTGAACTTTCTGGTGGGATGTGTGAGCGCGGAAGGCGACATGTTATTCCCCAGCGTGGTGGCGGGAGATAACGCAAGAGTGCCCCGCCTCGCGGCGTGGTGTGTCGCAATGGGAGCTGATAACGCACGCCGCAGTGGATCCGGCGGACCTTGTGCACGTAGCTGCACACTGGGCGGGCACGGAGACGCTGCCGTGCCGAGGCGCACGTCAGCATTCGACGCTAGGCTGAGGACAGGCATCTCAGAATGCAGTCACCTACCGCAAACGGCCACCCCCGTGATGGCAGGCTACATCCCAGAACACTGCGGCAATGTGTTTCGAAACACTTGTTACTTCTTCATCCGGTTTATCACATCCATTGACTGTTATCCCGGGTTTTCTTAGCAACGAACGTTTTGATATTAATAGGGAGGTAAAAAGACGACGCGTTTGACGTATGGTGTTACGTGAAATTTGTTCAAAATTAGATGGGCTGATAATATACACTGAAGACCCAGAGACCCAGAAAATAGTAGATACAGGCGCAGAGGTACATGCCGTTTTCCTTGACTTCCGGATGGCGTCCGACATAGTTCCGCACTGTCGCCTGATAAAGTAAGAGCCTACGGAATATCACACCAGCTGTGTGGCTGGATTGAAGAGCTTTTAGCAAATAGAACACAGCATGTTGTTCTCAATGGAGAGAAGTCTACAGACAAAGTAACCTCTGGCGTGCCACAGGAGAGTGTTATGGGATCATCGCTTTTCACAATGTACATAAATGACCTAGTAGATACTGTCCGAAGTTCCATGCGGCTTTTCGCGGATGATGCTGTAATATACAGAGAAGTTGCAGCATTAGAAAATTGCAGAGAAATGCAGGAAGATCTGCAGCGGATAGGCACTTGGTGCAGGGACTGGCAACTGACCCTTAACATAGACAAATGTAATGTATTGCGAATACATAGAAAGAAGGATCCTTCATTGTATGATTATATGATAGCGGAACAAACACTGGTAGCAGTTACGTCTGTAAAATATCTGGGAGTATGCGTGCGGAACGATTTGAAGTGGAAAGATCATATAAAATTAATTGTTCGTAAGGCGGGTACCAGGTTTAGATTCATTGGGAGAGTCCTTAGAAAATGTAGTCCATCAACAAAGGAGGTGGCTTACAAAACACTCGTTCGACCTATACTTGAGTATTGCTCATCAGTGTGGGATCCGTACCAGATAGGGTTGACGGAGGAGATAGAAAAGAGCCAAAGAAGAGTGGCGCGTTTCGTCACAGGGTTATTTGGTAAGCGTGATAGCGTTTAAGGAGATGTTTAGCAAACTCAAGTGGCAGACTCTGCAAGAGAGGCCCTCTGCATCGCGATGCAGCTTGCTGTCCAGGTTTCGAGAGGGTGCGTTTCTGGATGAGGTATCGAATATATTGCTTCCACCTACTTATACCTCCCGAGGAGATCACTAATGTAAAATTAGAGAGATTCGAGCGCGCACGGAGGCTTTCTGGCAATCGTTCTTCCCGCGAACCATACGCGACTGGAACAGAAAAGGGAGGTAATGACAGTGACACGTAAAGTGCCCTCCGCCACACACCGTTGGGTGGCTTGCGGAGTATAAATGTAGCTGTAGAATCCCTAAGGAAACTGGTATAGGCGTGCGTATTCAAATACAGAGATATGTAAACAGGCAGAATACGGCGCTGCGGTCAGCTACTCCTTTACATGACGATAAGCGTCTCGCGCAGTTGTTAGATCGGTTACTGCAACTACAACGGCAGGTTATAAAGAGTAAAGTGAGTTTGAACGTGGTGTTATAGTCGGCGCACGAGCGGTGGGTCACAGCATCTATGAGGTAGCGATGGAGTGCGGATTTTGCCGTACACGACCATTTTACGACTACCGTTGTAAGTAGGCTGTTTAGGTTTTTATGTTGGTAGCGCCACGTAGCGCTCTGTATGAAAATCACTGACTGCGCTGTGTGCAGTCTGTGGCTGGTTGGACTCATTGTTGGAATATTCGCTTGGGCGCTTGGATAGGTTTGGGCAGCTGGATGTGAACAGCGCGTAGCGTTGCGCAGTTGGAGGTGAGCCGCCAGCAGTGATGGATGTGGAGAGAGAGATGGCGGAGTTTTGAGAGCGGACGATGTGGACGTGTGTCCGTCAGAAAAAGGAGACGTGTTTAATTGGATGTCACAAAATTATTTAATCACTTTTGAAGGCTATTAAGGTAAATACATTGTTTGTTTTCTATCAAAATCTTTCATTAGATAACTATGCCTATCAGCAGTTAGTGCCTTCAGTAGTTAGAATCTTTTATTTATCTGGCAGTATTGGCGCTCGGTGTGTTGCAGTAGTTCGAGTAACGAAGATTTTTGTGAGATAGGTGATTCATGAAAGGTATAGGGTATTGTTAGTCAGGGCCATTCTTTTGTGGAGATTATTGAAAGTCAGATTGCGTTGCGCTAAAAAAAATATTGTGTGTCAGTTTAGTGTTGATCAGAATAAGTAAAGAGAGAACTGTCTGAGTACGTTGAGTTTTGCTTAGATGTTTGAAAATCAAATAACGTAAGGGGTTTCCCAGCACTGTCATTTCTAAATTTTTTAAGGGCACGTTTCATACCGTGAATAGCAGGAATCCGATAAAACATCAAATCTCCGGCATCGCTGCGGCCGGAAATGACGCCTTTCCTGACACTCGCTGGACACGTCCCAATTTACTCTGCAGCACGATACCGCAGGACCGCACTGCGCAGGCCGCACCCTGGGTACGTTAATGAATCGGGGTGAGAGGTTTTGTCTCACCCACCACAGTCGTCCGACAACGCGCCGTCGGATTTTAATTTGCTCTGATCGATACATTGTTTTCCAAGTGAAAAACAATTAAAAACGTGGATATGTCCGAAGTGCCGCCTCCAGATATTTTTCTGAAAAACCAACTGATTTGCATCGAAAATTTGGACACTGCATGTTAACAGATCGTTGGTAATGATCTATTTGTTCACAGTACAGGTCTGCTTTCACAGTCTGTCCAGGGTTCAGCATTTCAAAGTAGACGACGCCGTGAATACTCTACCAGACACACAGAAGCTCGATTTTGGGGTGTAGAATTGGTTCAGCTAGCCGCAGAAGAGAGCCACTGCCTCTTGCGTTTCGTCTCCAGAGCTTAAGGGATAAAATCACCCTTCTCTACTGTCCCGTTGAAGCAGTAAGTTGCCTGGGAGTTGCCTGGAGGTGGATCGGTTAGCATTGTTTGCCTTTACCAAACCGCTGGCAACCTTCTTTCACGATCGACCAAGACTGGTTAACAGTGTTTTACGATTCCTCGATTGCCACACACGAATTTGTTCCTATTTCGTCCTCAACATTTCATTGTCTAACGTTGTTCGTTTTTCTAAGCGATGCGAGTCGGAAAGATCAAAAGAACAGGTTTTGAACTTATAAAACCACCTTCGGCATTTACAAACATCTAATGCACTTGGATAAACATCGCAAATGTTTTTGGTACGAACTATTGCGTTATTACACTTGCAAGACTGAAAAAGCATATGATGCCGAACATATACATTATATACCTCCACTAGCGTCTCGTTCGCCATTTCACCAATCAGGAATAAAATATCTAACTAATATCTTACATCAACAAAGATTATTCAGTGTACTGCTAAATGACAAACGAATATCGACATGCACAGAAGCGACGTTAATTTCCGGTCCCCCTAATAAGAAGCGAGGAGGTTCGCAGAATCGGCGAGTAGAACATATGGAAAACGATGACAAGAGGAAGCGAGGCATTGTAGGACGTGTGTTTAGACATCAGGAAATACGTTGCATGGTACTTGAAGGAGGAGGACAGAGTAAACATTGTAAGGGGAAGAATGATCCTGGAGTACATGGTACAGATAATTGAGGACGTTAGCTTCGAGTGTTAATGTGAGATGAAGCAGTTACTGTGCAAAGTAGGCAAACACAGCGGCTCTCTTTTTAATTATTTCTTTATTAAACAGTGTCTCTGAGAATACCGCGATCCCCGACGTCAAAACACTATAATAGTGTGTTTCACTATTATGGACACAAACGAATCGAGACGAATAGAGGACAACAAGCAAATGATCCTAATAAACAGACGTCCAGAACCCAATCGTTTCTCCTATTTGTACTATCGCGAAAGGGGGAAGAGTGTTCACGGACATGTTACAGGATTTGGAATGGACACCATTAAAACAAAGGCGTTTTTCTCACGTAATTTCAGTCACCAACTTTCTCCTCCGAATGCGAAAATATTTTCTTGATGCCGACCTACACAGGGAGAAACGATCATCGTAATAAAATAAGGGAAATCAGAGCTCGCACGGAAAGATATAGGTGTTCGTTTTCTCCGCGCGCTGAATGTAAGTGTAATAATCGAGAATTATTGTGAAGGTGGTTCGATGAGCCCTCTGCTAGGCACTCAGGTGTGATTTGCAGAGTATCCACGTAGATGTAGATACAACGTATTACAACTAACTACACGAACAGCTTACAAAGCAGTCCCCGATAATCCAAACCGTAGATACGCAACTGACATCAGATGCATTACAGCATGTGTTCCGTACGGGCACCGTTCATGTCAAGACAGACTTCAACAAAAAAAAAAAAAAATAACAAATAAATAAAAAATTCCAAGTCGCAGGACCTGGCAAGGAAATGGCGAGCCACGACCAATACACTTGCCGTCTAAAATTCGCGGCTACGTATTCCAAAACAAAAAATGGCTCTGAGCACTATGAGACTTAATTTCTGAGGTCATCAGTCGCCTAGAACTAATTAAACCTAACTAAACTAAGGACATCACGCACATCCATGCCCGAGGCAGGATTCGAACCTGCGACCGTAGTGGTCGCTCGGCTCGAGACTGTAGCGCCTAGAAACGCTCGGCCACAACGGCCGGCTGTATAGTGCTGTTTGTAATTCCACGCCATTGTCATTGTCATTACTGCCTCCGGCTGTCTAGAGTTTGTCTAATTCCGCTTTTGTTTTACTTCAAGAGTGTGTTTGTGCGCTAACTTTGTAATTTTGTGCAATTTCCCTTTTTGTGACTGTTTCTCCGACACTTTACAACCGTTGTTGGCTGAATAGTCTTTGTAACCAAACGCCAAAATAAAGGTTTAAAAATTAGAGAACAACATGTCATGCTGCGCGAAGAAGTTCTCCTAGCTGCGGGAATAGCCCGCAACGTGCTGCCTAAGACGCGAGCAGGTCCGCACGCCCCCCTCTCGCACCCTGTGAACGTTCCAGAACGTTTTCCTACACTACTGGCCATTAAAATTGCAACACCACGAAGATGACGCGCTACAGACGCGAAATTTAACCGACAGAAAGAAGATGCTGTGATGTGCAAAAATGAGTAGCTTTTCAGAGCATTCACACAAGGTCGGTGCCGGTGGCGACACCTACAACGCGCTGACATGAGGAAAGTTTCCAACCGACTTCTCATACACAAACAGCAGTTGATCGGCGTTACCTGCTGAAACGTTGTTCTGATGCCTCGTGTAAGGAGGAGAAATGCGTACCGTCACGTTTCAAAATATGGAATCGGTGGGTTCAGGAGGGCAATACAAAACGCCGTGCTGGATCCCAACGGCCTCGTCGAGCAGTCGAGATGAGAGGCATCTTATCCGCACGGCTGTAACGGATCGTGCAGCCACGTCTCAATCCCTGAGTCAACAGATGGGGACGTTTGCAAGACAACAACCATCTGCACGAACAGTTCGACGACGTTTGCAGATGCATGGACTATCAGCTCGGAGACTATGGCTGTGGTTACCCTTGACGCTGCATCACAGACAGGAGCGCCGGCGATGGTGTACTCAACAACGAACCTGGCTGCACGAATGGCAGAACGTCATTTTTTCGGATGAATCCGGGTTCTGTTTGCAGCATCATGATGGTCGCATCCGCGTTTGGCGACATCGCGGTGAACGCACATTGGAAGCGTGTATTCGTCATCGCCATATTGGCGTATCACCCGGCGAGATGGTATGGGGTGCCATTGGTTATACACCTTGGTCACCTCTCGTTCGCATTGACGGCACATTGAACAATGGACGACACATTTCAGATGTGTTACGACCCGTGGCTCTACCCTTTATTCGATCCCTGCGAAACCCTACATTCCAGCAGGATAATGCACGACCGCATGTTGCAGGTCCTGTACGGGCCTTTCCGGATACAGAAAATGTTCGACTGCTGCCCTGGCCAGCACATTCTCCTGATCTCTCACCAACTGAAAACGTCTGGTCAATGGTGGCCTAGCAACTGGCTCGTCACAGTATGCCAGTCACTACTCTTGATGAACTGTGGTATCGTGTTAAAGTTGCATGGGCAGGTGTACCTGTACACACCATCCAAGCTCTGTTTTACTCAATGCCTAGGCGCATCAGGGCCGTTATTACGGCCAGAGGTGGTTGTTCTGGGTACTGATTTCCCAGGATCTGTGCACCCAAATTGCGTGAAAATGAAATCACATGTCAGGTCTAGTACAATATATTTGTCCAATGAATACCCGTTTATCACCTGCATTTCTTCTTGGTGTGGCAATTTTTAAGGCCGCTAGTGTAGAATGCGGACATCGCAGGGCCGCTGCGGGCTGGCTCTACCTGCGGGAGACGCTTGCATGATTCGGGACGAGTCTGCTCCGGACGTCGCAGTGATTTGCGGCAACTGTGGGAGTGGGGGGAGTCTAACTGAGCAGCAGCGAACTACTAGCCGACAGCTGCAATATTTGTTTCGCGCGCACGGACAGCAAAAGAGAAGCTGATTCTTCTGATCTAATTACTGCAACATTCACCACAGGTGTCGGCTGACCGCTTATCTGCCTCAGAGGATGAAGATCTTACCGAACTGCTACACAAACAGCATATTTTGTGGAACATGGCCGACGCCGAGTTGAAAAATTACATGCAAAAGATGTGAATTTGGTAAGAAATCGGAAGGAAAATTAATGAAACTTCTAAGAAGAAATATGTTTGATTATGTCCAACGGAACAAATTTGTAAATATATTCGTGCTGCGCCTTTAACCACAGTTATGATGAGTTGGCTCTTTGTGTTATTGCGGGCAGTACTGGGAACGACGATTAAAACTGGGCCCGTTGAAGTAATCAGTGGATCCGCTCCTCACAGTAAATCCCTCAGCTTTGGCGTAACCGCCAACACCTACCAAGGATATCACGTTGAACTTAGGCAGTCCACTAATTTCCGATACGTCTGCCTTTCGAGGCAGTGGGAATTGGCATTCCTCCACATCGTCGGGCAAATCTTTTGTTACCAAAAAGTTTTACGGTCGCTCTTATTCACGATTTGTGTGACTGCTTTGCGCTTTCTGACTACTCTTCCCTATAATAAACAGCCTTCCTCCTCTTCCCTAACTTCCACGTACTTCCGGAGGGCCAAAACTAACAGGTTTTCAGGTCGATCACTGCGCCGCGTGTTTTGCCTCTGCTAGTACTGTGGAGCCGCGCTGCACGCCGCCTGTAGTGGCAAAACGTTCCCCGCAGCGCACTCCCAACTCGCACGCACCAATGGACCCCACAGTACTGGCCTCGTCTATGGGAACTGCCGCACACACCGGCTTGCAACTAATTGTAAAAATACACTGAAACCTTTTTGAAACTTTTTCTCGCTTTGACTCCCCACAAAAAGTGTACAGAGAAAGTTTGTCACTTACTACATTATTACTTTTACTGACTTTATTGGTCAGGAAGTTTGCACACGTTACCGACATGTACCATTAAAGACAACTACGAAATTATGTTGGTGTACGACCCATGGTTTAGGAGAAAAGGCGTTAAAATTATCGAGTAGAGCAAACACCAACTTTTCTGGCAAGCTTAAATGTTTCTCCAATGCAACAGCACAAAATTTTCATTCAGTGAAAAATGTGTGTCAGAAGGTAGTTCTTGTATCACTCTCTCATGAACACTTGTCACTCTCTGAGCGCACTGTCCCGAGTGTAGCGAAACGTCTCACGCAGCGCGTCCTGTGGCCCGCATCGGACAGAGAAAGGCGGAGCCGTATTCCGCGGCAGGCTGCGATAAATTTGCGCACCAAGGAAACGTAGCGTAACTGCCGGCTGCACATTCTCACCCGATGGGAATCGTCGGCCATTCAATGCCTTTTTTAAGAGACCGAAGGCGCCATAGTCGCATGGGGAGAGATCCCGACTATACGGCGGGTGATCCAGCGTCTCTCACTTCTCCCTCACGACATTTGCGGTACGGGGGCGTCCCGTGGCGAATCGAGACCAGCATGGAAGTATGGGCACCGTTCCACAACGGTGGTTTCCGACAAACATGCTGCCCCATACACATTTTTCGATGAATGTCCAACCGGTACTTGTCCTCCGGCAGACAGGAATGGAATAGCAGCACGTTGCCCTGTTTGGATGCATTTGGTAAAAACGCCGCCATAGTTAAAATTCCCACCTTCACCGCACGGACGTCGGAGAGACAGGAATGCTACATAATCCCCTGCCTTATATATCCGCATCGGAGTCGCGCTACGTTGCATATACGCTGCGTCAACGCCCTCAAACGGAATCTTATTGCTCGTTCCCTTACATACTCAAGTTCTTCATTTGTGTGGTCATAGTGTCCGTTGTTGCTTTACAATTCTTGAGGGTATTTTTGTTCTGTCGTTGCAACTACAAAAATGCGTAATTTTTTCCGCCATACGCATTTCGCTTTATTGAGGTAAAGTATCATCCGTGGTCTGTAATCTAGTTATTTACATTTTGATTTGCTTTTAGCTCGAAAAACAGTTCCTTAAGAATATGTGGATTTGTACTAACGGTGATTTTCGGTTGATTTCTCGCTTACATCGGGCTATGTCGGCAACACTACGATACACAAACGCCGGCCCCTGTCGCACCACACTACACAGTCGCCCCCCAGTCAGACAGATACCGTCCACTCTCTGCGTTTTTTTGGGCCATCGAAGACGTAGAGTTTGGTGCACCGCTGTGCGCGATGGCCTTTAGCGAGGTACTCGACTCCAAATGCGCATTGTATGCAGTTCCCAACGCAATGTTAGCTCGCACACCGGTTGAGATAGACGTGCATTCACTGACATCACCAATTCCTGTCGTGTTTGAAACTGACTATTACTGACTGGGCGCCACACTAGTCTCCATCTCTGTCGGTTAGTATCTTTCTGTGACCTTTATTCTACGCCGTGTTACATGTCTACTATAACCCTATCCACGAACGCTGGCGGTTCGCGCAGGTGTCTAGGCACGGACGAGGATTGCACTGTTGACGATTCCAAGGAAAAGTTGCGGTAGGCGCATGCGCGTGCTTTCCGCTTGAAGAAAGTGTATATCCTGCAAATTAAGTCTCTCGCTTGCTTATGCGGGAATTTGTCACTCACCGCCACCGTCACCAATGACAACTCGTAACAAATGAAATAGAAATTCACTAAACAACTCGCTACGATCACGTTTAATGCTCCCATTAGCTACAGCATTCAGCGCAGAGCGCTCACTACACTACTGAACGCCCATTGGTTGTCGGAGAATGCGTGACGTAGGTGCGCAGAACAAGCTTAAACTCGACCGCCATCGTTCGTTACTCCAACTATAGTGCTTCACCACTCCTTGCAACTCGTTGGACAGTCCGCGATTGTGCTTCTAAAAAGAGCCAAATTCATTTTTTCTGCCGTTCTGTTACGTTTCCACGTCGACACACGTCACTGCTCTGATTCCATACAACCGGGCGATACATACACTACCCTCCGTAAGATTGGAAACACCTAATAATTATACTCAATGGAAAGATAATACAGTATAAGAATGCTTTTTGTTGTTTTCCAAATGTTTATTAAGCTCAAATAGTACACAGTAAGATGCAACAATTGAATTTTGCATTCCTTAAAATAGCCGCCCTTTGCTTTTACTAATCTCCAGAGACTTCACATAGTTCTGGCACAAGCGAGACGTATGTTTCGGGTCGTTGTTTTGCTGCAAGACAAGCCCTTTCCCAATCAGACGCAAGCCAGATGTCTTAGCATGTCGCTGGAGAATGGCATGATAATCTTATTGGTTCATTTTTTTCCATCTATTTTCACCAAATCTCCAACTTTATTCCGTCCAAAGGTTCCCCATACCATCACAGATCCCCCTCCATGCTTTACAGTTGGAATTACGCACTGAGGATCCAAGCGTTCATGGGGTGAACGGCGTACTAACTTACGGCGTTGACTTCCAAATGTTTCGAACTTGGCTTCATCATTAAATAAGACTCTTTCCCAATCCCCCGCTGTCCAATGTTGGTGTCTTAGCCCACTGAAGCCTTTTCTTCTCGTTAACAAGGCGCAACAGTGGTTTCCTTTTTGCTACATAACCTCGGAGGTTGTTGTCTGCCAGGCGTCGTCTCATTGTTGACTCACTCACCGGTGTATCCCTCGCTGCGTCTAGTTCAGCAGTCAATTCACGGACAGTTTTTAATCTGTTACGTTTACTGGTCACTACCAAATACTTTTCCTGGCGTTCTGATATTTTCCTGGGTGCTCCTGAGCGAGGACTATCTGCATAGGAGCCTGTTTCTAGCTGCCGGTGTATGGTTTTGACAACTCCGCTGATGGAAATCATCAGTTTCTTTGCTATTTGTCGGACACTGTTGCAATCTTGGTGCAAAGTTACTGTCATTGCCCGTGATTCATGAGGAATCTGGCACTGTGGGGCCATTTTCAATTACTTTCGCGGCGTCTTATACCTTAATGCAAACGCAACTACAAGTGAACAGAAATGTATACATCGCACCTCTACCTCTACAAAGCCATGCGCTCTACTCGCGCCACCTCGCGTGTGTAGTAGAACTGCTCGGACAGGTAACGTCGGTTTACATAAAACGGAGCAATATTAGTATGTTCCAATATGTATGTGTATGTGCAATAATTAAGTGTACAATGCTGTTCGTGTCATTATTAACCGTTAATTGAGCTTGCCATTCCGTATTCTAACCAATAACTCACATATATCACTTCCATATTGCTCCGTTGTAATACGCAGCATGGTGTTTCCAAACTCATGGAGGGCAGTTCAGTGCCACGACCTGCGTCAGCTGTAGTGTGTGACATGTCGGCTTTGTATGCAGCGCTTTGTAGTGACTCGTGTGTTCCTTGTAACAGTGCGAGAGCCTGTGACCAAAACGATATCTCATCATTTTACGGCCCAAACCGTATAAAATCACCGGATATAAGGTACGCCGGTAGATTAGGTGATCCTGAAACCGAGTACGTGGACAGTAAAGTTTAGAAAATCACATGTTCGCGGAGGTTCATTTCTACTATGGGAAAAAAAATACCGGCAAAGTTGGCAGATGGTGTTACTATATCGTGTCTGATTTTAAAAATGACATATTTTGTCACGTTGTTGCGAAAATGTTTGTTTTCACATTTTTTGCTTGCAGCATTTGCCCTCGACACATTTTGAAAAAGTCAATTTCTTTTAAAACCTTCTGAATGGGTATCAGGATTTTAAAAAAACCAGGAGCTAACACAAGAGATATATTCTGAAATCAGCATAGAGCAATGTACCTGTATTCTTAACCGAGGGCAGCCTCCGCTGACAGACATTCACAGCGCGACATAGAGAAGTAACATTTACAGGTTCAGCTGAGAACACTTCGGAAAGAGAAGTCCGAGCCATCAGAACTGGGTTTCGGTAACGCAAGGGGGAGGGGGCGGGGGTAGCAGACGTAAGTCAACCGTAGCTCATGGCTGTCACTGCATCGACGAAAGTGAAGATTGGACTGTTGCGATTTCTACCGTCTTTCCCACAGTATCCATTCAAATCAGTGGCCCCCTGCAAGTAGGGGCGTAATCCTTGCCTTCCCACGGTCTGATACTGGGTAGAATAACAACATGTGATACCGACAGCCGGTCAATATTTACAGTATGTTAGGTCAGAGCGTGGACAGACATTACACGCGTATGGTGAAAGATATCGCCTTGTTGTTGTTGTTGTTGTTGTTGTTGTGGTCTTCAATCCTGAGATTGGTTTGATGTAGCTCTCCATGCTACTCTATCCTGTGCAATTTTCTTCATCTCCCACTACCTACTGCAGCCTACATCCTTCTGAATCTGCTTAGTGTATTCATCTCTTGGTCTCCCTCTACGGTTTTTACCCTCCTCGCTGACGTCCAATACTAAATTGGAGATCCCTTGATGCCTCAGAACATGTCCTACCAACCGATCCCTTCTGATATCGCCTTAATTCCTTCAAAACCCAACAGAGGAGAGCTTCGTCCTTCATGCAAACCATTAGTTTACTTCCAATTCTTGACTGCGGTACAGAAGACGAGACATGAATGCCGTTTACGCATCGCGATTATCAAAGATGTTTGATGATGAGTGTCAAACGTTGGTTATCGACAGAAATGAAGATTGGATATACTGCAGGTGGACAAGGATCGGAAGCACCGCAAAGGCTGGAGAAAGAGTGCGGCTACTGGTCTGGCCCTCACAGTCGTCTGACGCTAATCCTATTGAAAATGTGTGGTCCTAAATCTGAAGTAAGCAGCAAGGGAAAAAGTCACTTTCAAACGCCAATGCGAATTCCACGCATTTGGAGCTCTCTTCCACGTGAATACGCAGCCAACTTGGTTTCAAGCATGGCCTCGGAATAGCCAAGCAACTACTGAAACTGCGGGTCAGTAGACGTATTACAAATTGTAATTCCCTTTTTTTTATGGTCATATATGGCGTGTGTATATTAGTTTGTTGTCAAATACATTTTTCCACTGATTAACCCGATGGCTCAGATGGCTCTGAGCACTATGGCACTTAACTTCTGAGGTCATCAGCCCCTAGAACTTAGAATTACTTAAACCTAACTAACCTAGGGACATCACACACATCCATGCCGGAGGCAGGATTCGAACCTGCGACCGTAGTGGTCGCGCGGTTCCACACTGTAGCGCCTAGAACCGCTCCGCCACCCGACCGGCCTAATTAACCCGACCACGATCTTACTTAAAGACTGTATCTCGCCCGCTAAGTGGGGCAAGTTCTTTGTATTCAGGTCGCCTGGGATACAAAAACAGTGGCAGGCATTTTACGTGTGGTTGCGCGCCTTTGTCCCCCGATACACCACAGCGCATATAGCAGCAGGTTGTCTTGGAAGTTCTAACGCTCACTTCGACTGTACGGAACTTCTTAGAATAACCAACGACGTGATCACGCACAGAAAAAAGGTCGATTCGGCTAGACTAAACATTTTTACAAAAATGTAAAATGAAAGAGAGATAGAGAAAGTGTATGAGGATATTGAAACGGTAATGCAGTATGTAAAGGGGGACGAAAATCTAATAGTCATGGGCGACTGGAATGCAGTTGTAGGGGAAGGAGTAGAAGAAAAGGTTACAGGGGAATATGGGCTTGGGACAAGGAATGAAAGAGGAGAAAGACTAATTGAGTTCTGTAGCAAGTTTCAGCTAGTAATAGCGAATACCCTGTTCAAGAATCACAAGAGGAGGAGGTATACTTGGAAAAGGCCGCGAGATACGGGAAGATTTCAATTAGATTACGTCATGGTCAGACAGAGATTCCAAAATCAGATACTGGATTGTAAGGCTTACCCAGGAGCAGATATAGACTCAGATCACAATACAGTAGTGATGAAGAGTAGGCTGAAGTTCAAGACATTAGTCAGGAAGAATCAATACGCAAAGAGGTGGGATACGGAAGTACTAAGGAATGACGAGATACGTTTGAAGTTCTCTAACGCTATAAATACAGCAATAAGGAATAGCGCAGTAGGCAGTACAGTTGAAGAGGAGTGGACATCTCTAAAAAGGGCCATCACAGAATTTGGGACGGAAAACATAGGTACAAAGAAGGTAGCTGCGAAGAAACCATGGGTAACAGAAGAAATACTTCAGTTGATTGATGAAAGGAGGAAGTACAAACATGTTCCGGGAAGATCAGGAATACAAAAATACAATTCGCTGAGGAATGAAATAAATAGGAAGTGCAGGGAAGCTAAGACGAAATGGCTGCAGCAAAAATGTGAAGACATCGAAAAAGATATGATTGTCGGAAGGACAGATTCAGCACACAGGAAAGTCAAAACAACCTTTGAAGACATTAAAAGCAACGGTGGTAACATTAAGAGTGCAACGGGAATTCCACTGTTAAATGCAGAGGAGAGAGCAGATAGGTGGAAGGAATACATTGAAAGCCTCTATGAGGATGAAGATTTGTCTGATGTGATAGAAGAAGAAACAGGAGTCGATTTAGAAGAGATAGGGGATCCAGTATTACAATCGGAATTTAAAAGAGCTTTGGAGGACTTACGGTCTAATAAGGCAGAAGGGATAGATAACATTCCGTCAGAATTTCTAAAATCATTGGGGGAAGTGGCAACAAAACGACTATTCACGTTGGTGTGTAGAATATATGAGTCTGGCGATATACCATCTGACTTTCGGAAAAGCATCATCCACACAATTCCGAAGACGGCAAGAGCTGACAAGTGCGAGAATTATCGCACAATCAGCTTAACAGCTCATGCATCGAAGCTGCTTACAAGAATAATATACAGAAGAATGGAAAAGAAAATTGAGAATGCGCTAGGTGACGATCAGTTTGGCTTTAGGAAAAGTAGACGAGAGAGGCAATTCTGACGTTACGGCTAATAATGGAAGCAAGGCTAAAGAAAAATCAAGACACTTTCATAGGATTTGTCGACCTGGAAAAAGCGTTCGACAATATAAAATGGTGCAAGCTGTTCGAGATTCTGAAAAAAGTAGGGGTAAGCTATAGGGAGAGACGGGTCATATACAATATGTACAACAACCAAGAGGGAATAATAAGAGTGGACGATCAAGAACGAAGTGCTCGTATTAAGAAGGGTGTAAGACAAGGCTGTAGCCTTTCGCTCCTACTCTTCAATCTGTACATCGAGGAAGCAATGATGGAAATAAAAGAAAGGTTCAGGAGTGGAACTAAAATACAAGGTGAAAGGATATCAATGATACGATTCGCTGATGACATTGCTATCCTGAGCGAAAGTGAAGAAGAATTAAATGATCTGCTGAACGGAATGAACAGTCTAATGAGCACACAGTATGGTTTGAGAGTAAATCGGAGAAAGACGAAGGTAATGACAAGTAGTAGAAATGAGAACAGCGAGAAACATCAGGATTGATGGTCACGAAGTCAATGAAGTTAAGGAATTCTGCTACCTAGGCAGTAAAATAACCAATGACGGACGGAGCAAGGAGGACATCAAAAGCAGACTCGCTATGGCAGAAAAGGCATTTCTGGCCAAGAGAAGTCTACTAATATCAAATAGCGGCCTTAATTTGAGGAAGAAATGTCTGAGGATGTACGTCTGGAGTACAGCATTGTATGGTAGTGAAACATGGACTGTGGGAAAACCGGAACAGAAGAGAATCGAAGCATTTGAGATGTGGTGCTGTAGACGAATGTTGAAAATTAGGTAGACTGATAAGGTAAGGAATGAGGAGGTTCTACGCAGAATCGGAGAGGAAAGGAATATGTGGAAAACACAAATAAGGAGAAGGGACAGGATGATAGGACATCTGCTAAGACATGAGGGAAGGACTTCCATGGTACTAGAGGGAGCTGTAGAGGGCAAAAACTGTAGAGGAAGACAGAGATTGGAATACGTCAAGAAATAATTGAGGACGTAGGTTGCAAGTGCTACTCTGAGATGAAGAGGTTAGCACAGGAAAGGAATTCGTGGCGGGCCGCATCAAACCAGTCAGTAGACTGATGACAAAAAAAAAAAAAAAGTAAACGTTGTTCTACTGCTCTAATTCTGGATTTGCCTAATTACGACGTCTGCAGTCTACCGCCGTGTAAAACGGAGCTAGAACAGCATTTGATTAGAACAAAGTAGGATACTATGCAGTCATGGATCAACGCTCATACGAAAATTCAAAGAGATTTAATTTTCACATATTTCAGAGGGCATGACATGACGTACATTACGATTTTCCGTGGTTCTTACAACAACACGTTTAATTTCGAGCAGTCACCCAGACAGAACTTGCCATTTCGATAGTACGTCTCAGAAAATCGATTCCACTTTGTAACTTCTTAAATTTTCTCGCCGTATTTCTTCTTCTATTAATTTTAGGGTGTTCAGCCGGATCCCGTCGACATTCTGCCACGGTATTACGGCCCAGAAACGTCGGGCCACCTTCAGGTGATAGTGACTACTCACCTGAAGATGGCCCGACGTTTCTGGGCCGTAATACCGTGGCAGAATGTCGACGGGATCCGACTGCATACCCTAAAATATTTAGAAGAATTTCCTCTTTGTATATGAATTATTTGTGAAAATTGGAAATTTGTTGTAAGGTCTTATGGGACCAAACTACTGAGGTCATCGGTCCCTACGCCGACACACTGCTTAATCTGACTTACAATATGGACGACACACGGCATGGACGACATGGCCGAGGAAGGACTCGAACCTCTGATGCGGGGAGCCGCACGGACCGCGACAAGGCGCCTCTGACCACGCGGAATTATTTGTGAAAGACATTTTCGATCCTTTTTTGTTAAAGAAATGAAACTGATATCCTTGAAGTTTCTGCTTCGAGCGTCGGCGATGCAAGACTTCATCATTCCTGTAACTTGGTTGGTTCAAATGGCTCTGAGCACTATGGCGCTTAACATCTGAGGTCATCAGTCCCCTAGAACTTAGAACTACTTAAACCTAACTAACCTAAGGACACCACACACAACCATGCCCGAGGCTGGATTCGAACCTGCGAACGTAGCAACAGCGCGGTTCCGGACTGAAGCGCCTAGAACCGCTCGGTCATAACGGCCGGCACTTCCTTTTTATTCGTTGTGTGATTACGTAGGACTCTGCTCTACAATACCGTGATTTGCGGTAGCTATATGCTTAAAAATAATAACTTCGATACTGTGCAGTACTGGAAGAAAGCCTGGGAAGACACTGACTGCGATGGGTGTTCAATAAGTAATGCAACACATTTTTTTTATCAGTAACTTTCGGTTGAAAAAATGCAGAAGTTGTTGTAGGAAATTGTGGAATATCGCCGTTTCAGCCGAGCATAATTTCATGAAGTTCCTATAGACGGCGGCGCTACACCTAGGTTTGAAAACGCAGTCTGTTATGGAGATTCGTACGAAGCAGAGAGCTGTCACCGAACATCTTTTTGGCGGAAAACCAGAGCATCGTAGATATTCGTAGGCGCTTGCATAATGCCTAACCAGACCTGGCAGTGAACAAAAGCACGGTGAGTCGTTGAGCGAGGCGTCTGTCACCATGGCAACAAGGTCGCGCAAACCTCTCCGGTCTTGCTCGTGCCAGCCTGCCGTACACAGCTGTCTCTTGCAATGCTATCCTCAGAAAACGGAAGAAACAAATTAAGCGTGTTCGTCGCCACAAAAATCGAAACGAACTTATCCTTCTCCATGACAACGCAAGGCCTCACAGAAGTCCGCGCACCCGAGAGGAGATCACAAAGCGTCATTCGACTGTCGTTCCTCATCCACGCTACAGTCCGGATCTCGCACCTTGAGACTTCCATCTGTTTGGCCCAATAAAGGTTGCAGTCCGCGGAAATTAGTAGGTGGGTGATGAGGTTGTCGATCCAGTAAGACGCTGGCTCCGTCATCAACCAGTGAAGTTGTGGTGTCACCGCCAGACACCACACTTGCTAGGTGGTAGCCTTTAAATCGGCCGCGGTCCGTTAGTATACGTCGGACCCGCGTGTCGCCACTGTCAGTGACTGCAGACCGAGCGCCGCCACATGGGGGGTCTAGAGAGACTTCCTAGCACTCGCCCCAGGTGTACAGCCGACTTTGCTAGCGATGGTTCACTGACAAATTACGCTCTCATTTGCCGAGACGATAGTTAGCATAGCCTTCAGCTACGTCATTTGCTACGACCTAGCAAGGCGCCATTATCATTTGCTATTTATCTTGTGATGCATGTACCGTCAGAGCGATGTTCACCAATTATGGATTAAAGTTAAGTATTCCAGAAGCTACGTACCTATTTTGCTAGTCTCTATTCCTTTAACTGTTCCAGACTTCACGCCAGCCTGCGTGAGCTTAAACGCGTGCCTTTGGGCTTCCTCTCATAGTGGCTTGGCTGTCTTGCCAAGTAACAACAGAAGTCGCACTATGTAGGCATTCTGGCCCTCCCATTAAGGCGGCGTAAACCCGTCGCATTGGAAGGGGATTATGTTGAAAAGGTGGGGTTTTGTAGCCAATAGAGCCGGGAAGAGTATGGCGTATTTCTATCCTGAATAAAACAGGCGTGCTTTCAGACAGAAAATACGTAGGGTAACTTACTGAACGCCCCCGCGTGTAACTGTGGATCAAGAAATTTCAACGTTTCTCTGAAAAACCGACTGGTGTTGACCTTCCAAGAAAATCATGGGTGATTCTGAACTGATTTAAAAGTAAACGTGGCAAATGTGAGCAGTCACTGTACACGTGGAAACTAAACACATCTCCAAAGTGCGAGTGTTGAGCATAAGGGCAGACAATTAAGCATATAGCGCAGACATGTTCATTACTAGCCTAACGGGACAATCTGGAGACACCCTGAATACGACAGATAGTTTAATCAACTTTAATTGTAAGCTACATTGGTCATTTATGACTGTTATAAAGTTCATAATGTAAGGATAACATATAAAGTTCATAATGTAAGAATGTGATTTGTAGAAATTTCATACTATAAACAAAATAAATCTGAAAAGAGGTGCGCAAATACCAAGTTAGTTCATCCATTAAATTTCAGGTATGCAACCGGATTAACTTAATTTTCTCTTTTTCTACTCTTCCGCCTGTGTATCTTCCCGCCATCTTCAGAGTGAGCCGACAGAATGAAGCTGCAGTACTTGCGCCGTTATTTTAAGCCACGGAAAAAGAAAGCACCAGAGATGTCGATCGGCGGCAAAGAGCACGCATAACGAATCCGTAGCAGCGATCCACGCTGAGATATCAGTGTGTCACTGGTAGCTGCACTGCAGCGACCTCTTTGCACGACTCATTAACACGGAGATGCATGAAAAAAGTAGCTCTTCTTAAAAAATATTTACTTATCTCCAAAGCAATCAGACGTTTCAAACTGTTTTAAACACGGGACTTTTGATTCTCTGAAGAGTAGCGGTGGGGGATTTACGGATAGCTTCTAAATTAACAGTGACACAAATTTGGGGTGTATTTCAACTTGGGCATCGATAGTTAAAGTTCGCCCTGTCGCAGGTTGTATGTTGTTGTAGTTGTCGGTAGCGGCCTCACTGTGCAGCTAGCTAGTTCGTTCGTGGTCTCTCTCGCTGATTGCACACTGTGCACTCAGACGGCGGTAACAGACAGCAATAACAGCCGTTTTGCGTTCTCGTTTGAACAGGTGGAACTCAGTTACAACCGCGTGGCATGATTTACGTCGCGACCACGTCGATGCACTGCACGCCTCCTCTGGCTGCCATGGGCGTAAGCGCTCCGCGCCGCACCTTTGGTCTTTACGGCCGCACGGTCTCACGGTACGTGGTACGTGGTATTTTTTGTGGGGATTGAGAAAGGCTGCGCCTGTGTGCCTCCCCTCCCAGCAACGTCGGATTAACTACCACTTCCCACAGAAACAGCAGTGAATGCAGCAACTCCAGACATGCTCGCGAAAGTATGCGACAACTTGGACTATGGCCTGGATATTTGACTTGCATCCAGTCCAGGGCACATTCGACACTTGAGAAAGCTACATGAAAACTATCGTCCTAGCCGTAAGTACGTGAAGAGTGTATGTAAATGCATGTCAAAGCTATATGCCTGGAAAAACGGATGGTTCTCCGAAAATGAAAGCTTTGCACTCCTATGCGGAAGTAAAATTCGCTCTACGTGACTGTCTTCATTGATACAGAATACGCAGCCATTTCGCGTTGGCGTCCCTGCACTTGCTGTTTATTTCGTTCCTAAATCACTGCTTTCCTGATTTTCCTAAAAAAATTATGCTTTCTTCCTTCGATGATAACTTGAACATTGTATAACACCGAAAATGCAGGATGCATGGCACCTGGTACCGATATATAATCTTTTTTGAATTGTATGTAAATATGTGTAATTTAAATGCTTTCTTTTAATAAGTAAGGACATTGCATCACTGTATGTGTACATTTAGGTAGAAGTCTGCTGACGTTTCATTGTATTTATCTGTGTTTTACTGAGAAACGTATGAGCTCTGGGAAAAACCCAAAGGAATTGTTATTTGCATCGACTAGCAACGATAATAGCGGTGCTTGTGCGTTGTAAAGTCTTTGGATAGGCAGTTGCGCGGAGAGAGGGGAGACGGGTTCCAGCGCTTGTAGCGTGCGGGAAGTGTGGTGTTAATGCTCCCGCAGTAGAGAGTACCTACTTCGGCGGCCTCATGTACGCGCGCCAGCCAGATGTCTGGAGCAGGAGTACGAACAGTGGACGGGCGGAAGAGGCTGTATTAATTACGACTGCCCGCTCCTATAATTAGCTGTGGCTCCGCAATATGCTACCGCCTTCAACAACAGCAGCAGCAGTTACAGCAACACAGTTCCGTCGTCGGCTCCGAGTTTCGTCGTTTGCACAGCAACGAAGTAAGAATGTTCATTGGTAGAAAGTATTAACGGCTAACCCAGCAGCACAACTGAATGTGATTTGATTGATAAAATTTATTTAAATAATAATCAGCTAAACTCAGGGCGATTGTGTCCTCATTGTTACCAAGCAGGATCCTTGTTCCTTTTTTCCCCTAATATGCTAACTGAGTGTCATAAGAAACAAACTGAATAGTTACAGACACTTTATTGATGAATAATTTCTCTGTTAAGAATTTTAGCCTCAGTCTACTTTCAATTAACTGTTGTACAACAGAGGCTTCAGTATATGACTAAAGTAAAGCAATTTCGTTTTTCAAGTTTGCGAATCAATCACTGGAAAAAATCCAAATCTAAAGAAAATGCACAAATTAAGAGTGCGGAAGTTTTATTTATTTTACATATAACTTGGAGCACATGGCTGTTTGGTTTGGTACGTATTCTAGTATTTAATTCTGTTCAGTTCAGTGAAAAAGGCTCAGTTGTTCAGACAATAATACGAAATCCAATTTGCAATATAAGTAACGGCAAAGTAAAAAGTGCTTGCTTTTTTTCTAAATTTCTTTGATGACGTCATCAAGTCATTGTTCATGTGACGAAGTTCAGCACTAAAATGCAGTTTAACTGCATATTTTCAAATCATTACTCGATTGTCTTTTTCAAAATTTAATGGCAAACATAACGTAAGAGTGACTTCTCAGTTCTCTTCATCATTACATACTCACTTAAAATTAGTGTAAAAAAAAGTGGCAACCTTTAGCTGCCACGTCAGTGTTTAATAATACATGTTTTTCTTTACCATCATCTTGTACAGGATTTTGGATGTAAATTGCCCTAGTGGGCTGGCGACCGTTAATTACTTCCTTTTCGTTCATTAGTGTCACTTTTGGATTCATGATCAGTGGTTCCCCTTCCTGTCCAGTTTTGTTCATGAGTGAATGCACAAAATAACTTTCATTTTCCAAATGTTCGGTTTAATTGTTTTTAGTAGTCTTTACATCAGAAGGGTCGGTTGCACACTTTCCTCCTACTTATCGGTATCACTTCTTCGGGAATAGAAAAAAATCCATTAGGCGTACGATGTAGGTTACAAATATAGTTAATTAAACTATCAGTCGTATTCAGGATGTCTCCAGATTGTCCCGTAGGCTAGTAATGAACATGTCTGCGCTATATGCTTACTTGTCTGCCCTTATGCTCAACACTCGCACTTCGGAGATTTGGTTCAAAATGGTTCAAATGGCTCTGAGCCCTGTGGGACTTAACGTCTGAGGTCATCAGTCCCCTAGACTTACAACTACTTATATCTAACTAACCTAACGACACTACACACATCCAAGTCCGAGGCAAGATTCGAACCTGCGACCGTAGCAGCAGCGCGGTTCCAGACGGTAGCGCCTAGAACCGAACGGCCTGAATGGAAGCGCTTGCCACACGAAAACTTAAGTAAATACGAAAATAGGCGCGAAAACATCGCGAAAAACTAAATTAAATTCTAGAAGTTAGGTTAACTCCCAAAAAAAAACTCTCTCATCAACATCGTTTGGTTGCACCTGTAGTAATTAACACAAAAGTGACCCAGAAAGTTCATGGACGCCAAATGCAAAGGTATTTATAAAAAGAAATGATCTGTTGTTTGAAGTAAAAATGCACATAATTTTGTATCATTTAACAAAATGTTCACATTGCAGAATAAACAAAAAAACGTAAACCTACTGATGATGGCACAGTGGTGCCGAAACATGTTTGGGTACTGAGAAACAACGGTGTTTTGCATAACTGGTGGACCTCATATCGAAAAATTTGTAACTGCAAACACGGCCAATACAAGGAGCTGCATATCAAAAGATGGATAGTTAATTTCCGTTTTACGCCAGATATTTCGACAGCCGACCTACCCGTCTCCTGTGGGTGCCGCGAGTTCTACTGTAGTCTGCTATCGCTGCCTGGACTTCACACTGTGAACTACTGTCGGTATCTTGCCGCCATTTATAGCACAGTACGCCCTTTGCTGCTCTTTGTTTTTCAGAGCTCGCACTGATATTCCGTGAAACGAAAATGTTCCCAGCGTTTTGCATCTCGGGTGGATGTGATAGCCGGCAAGATTTGAATAAATTGAACGTTATCTACATTGGGAAACTGCCATCCTTGTTTATTAGCTTTTCTGACGTCTTTATTTCGGTAAACTCTTAATTATGCTGTCCAAGAAACTTGGTGTCAGCACAGCGATATTGGTATTATGGTATTTCAGTACACGAGTCTATTGGAGGCAGCGCTCGGCGACAACTGATCTGCTCGGTGTTTCAGTCGAGTGACCACTGATGTTCCTTGCATCTCTCCTGGAGAGAATCCCTTTAGTCAGCCATAGTGCCAGTAGTGTCAGTGTCGTCGTAACTGCCGTCTGCTTCACATCTGCTGTGCAGCGAGCTACCTTAATTTAAGTATTAACTGTATTTTTCTTACTTGTCACTTCTTCTTCCGTGTGTATTTGCTTTTAGGAAGCTTTAATTGTCGGGTGCTATTAATAGTGTTCCATAGATTTCGTGTTTGTTTTGAACACAGTCAGAGAGAGTCCCTTTAGTCAGCCATAGTGCCAGTAGTGCTAGTGTTTGTTTTCAATACAGTCCAGAGACAGGTAGTGCTATTTTAGTTGTTTTCTACAAGAAGTGCCTAGCAACCACAGTTTAGTTAATAAACAGCCGCCTTTAGTGAATTAGCAGTCTAGTTAAAGGTTGATTAACTCTCTTCAGTAAATTGATTCCTTAGGATGGATAGGATGTGTGACTGCTGTGTACGGACGCAGGAGGAGCTGGCCACTGTTCGCGAACAGCTGAACTTGTTGATGGCCGCGGTCAGCCGTCTTCAGGCTGCTGCCTCGGAGTGTAGCGGCAGTGGGGAGTCTGGTGCGTCGCAAGGTACACCCCAGGTGTTACATGCTTCACCCACTGTCCCTGCTGTCGAGACATTTACGCGGGTGCCGGGTGAGGTTGGGCCAACCTCTCCACAAGGGGAGTGGCGGGTTCAGCGGCGTTTGCGGCGCACGAGGCGGAGGGTGAATGTGGACGCTGGCCGTGTGGCATCGCCCGCTCTGCCTGTGAGTGGACATGTGGCTGCTCCTTCAGCAAGGTCCGAGCAGGCACACGGGGGTAGGGGTTTATTAGTTATTGGGAGCTCCAACGTTAGGCGGGTGATGGAGCCCCTTAGGGAAATAGCGGGAAGGTCGGGGAAGAAGGCCAGTGTTCACTCTGTCTGCTTGCCGGGGGTCTCATCCGAGATGTGGAGGAGGCCCTGCCGGCGGCGATAGAGAGCACTGGGTGCACCCGACTGCAAATTGTTGCTCATGTCGGCACCAATGACTCCTGCCGTCTGAGTTCAGAGGTCATCCTCAGTTCGTACAGGCGGTTGGCTGAATTTGTGAAGGCGGAAAGCCTCGCTCGCGGGGTGAAATCAGAGCTAACTATTTGTAGTATCGTTCCCAGAACCGATCGCGGTCCTCTGGTTTGGAGCCGAGTGGAAGGCTTAAACCAGAGGCTCAGACGATTCTGCGGAGATCTGGGGTGCAAATTTCTCGACCTCCGCTATCGGGTGGAGAAATGTAGGGTCCCCCTGAATAGGTCAGGCGTGCACTACACGCCGGAAGCGGCTACAAGGGTAGTGGAGTACGTGTGGAGTGCACATGGGGGTTTTTTAGGTTAGAGAATCCCCTCCCTAGGCCCGACAAGACGCCTCCTGAGACGCAGCAAGGTAGGAGTAGGCAAAATGCAACAGGGAAAAACAATATTAATGTGCTAATAGTAAACTGCAGGAGCGTCTACAGAAAGGTCCCAGAACTGCTCTCATTAATAAACGGTCACAACGGCCATATAGTACTAGGGACAGAAAGTTGGCTGAAACCAGATGTAAATAGTAATGAAATCCTAAATTCAGATTGGAATGTATACCGCAGAGACAGGCTGGACAGTGAAGGGGGAGGCGTGTTTATAGCGATAAGAAGTGCAATAGTATCGAAGGAAATTGATGGAGATCCGAAATGTGAAATGATTTGGGTGAAGGTCACGGTTAAAGCAGGCTCAGACATGGTAATTGGATGTCTCTATAGGCCCCCTGGCTCAGCAGCTGTTGTGGCTGAGCACCTGAAGGATAATTTGAAAAATATCTCGAGTAGATTTCCCCACGATGTTATAGTTCTGGGTGGAGATTTTAATTTGCCGGATATAGACTGGGAGGCTCAGACGTTCATAACGCGTGGCAGGGACAAAGAATCCAGTGAAATTTTTTAAAGTGCTTTATCTGAAAACTACCTTGAGCAGTTAAACAGAGAACCGACTCGTGGCGATAACATATTAGACCTCCTGGTGACAAACAGACCCGAACTATTTGAAACAGTTAACGCAGAACAGGGAATCAGCGATCATAAAGCGGTTACTGCATCGATGACGTCAACCGTAAGTAGAGATATTAAGAAAGGTAGGAAGATTTTTCTGTTTAGCAAAAGTGGCAAAAAGCAGATTACAGAGTACCTGATGGCTCAACACAAAAGTTCTGTCTCAAGTACAGATAGTGTTGAGGATCAGTAGACAAAGTTCAAAACCATCGTATAATATGCGTTAGATGAGTATGTGCCAAGCAAGATCGTAAGAGATGGAAAAGAGCCACCGTGGTACAACAACCGACTTAGAAAACTGCTGCGGAAGCAAAGGGAACTTCACAGCAAACATAAACATAGCCAAAGCCTTGCAGACAAACAAAAATTACGCGAAGCGAAATGTAGTGTGAGGAGGGCTGTGCGAGAGGCGTTAAATGAATCTGAAAGTAAAGTTCTATGTACTGACTTGGCAGAAAATCCTAAGAAATTTTGGCATTATGTCAAAGCAGTAGGTGGATCAAAACAAAATGTCCAGACACTCTGTGACCAAAATGGTACTGAAACAGAGGATGACAGACTAAAGGCCGAAATACTAAATGTCTTTTTCCAAAGTTGTTTCACAGAGGAAGATTGCACTGTAGTTCCATCTCTAGATTGTCGCACAGATGACAAAATGGTAGATATCGAAATAGACGACAGAGGGATAGAGAAACAATTAAAATCGCTCAAAAGAGGAAAGGCCTCTGGACCTGATGGGATACCAGTTCAATTTTACACAGAGTACGCGAAGGAACTTGCCCCTCTTCTTGCAGCGGTGTACCATAGGTCTCTAGAAGAGCGTAGCGTTCCAAAGGATTGGAAAAGGGCACAGGTCATCCCCGTTTTCAAGAAGGGACGTCGAACAGATGTGCAGAACTGTAGACCTATATATCTAACGTCGATCAGTTGTAGTATTTTGGAACACGTATTATGTTCGATTATAATGACTTTTCTGAAGACTAGAAATATACTCTGTAGGAATCAGCATGGGTTTCGAAAAAGACGATCGTGTGAAACCCAGCTCGCGCTATTCGTCCACGAGACTCAGAGGGCCAAAGACACGGGATCCCAGGTAGATGCCGTGCTTGCTGACTTCCGCAAGGCGTTCGATACAGTTCCCTACAGTCGTTTAATGAACAAAGTAAGAGCATATCGACTATCAGACCAATTGTGTGATTGGATTGAAGAGTTCCTAGATAACAGAACGCAGCATTTCATTCTCAATGGAAAGAAGTCTTCCGAAGTAAGAGTGATTTCAGGTGTGCCGCAGGGGAGTGTCGTAGGACCGTTGCTATTCACAATATACATAAATGACCTTGTGGATGACATCGGAAGTTCACTGAGGCTTTTTGCAGATGATGCTGTGGTGTATCGAGAGGTTGTAACAATGGAAAATTGTACTGAAATGCAGGAGGATCTGCAGCGAATTGACGCATGGTGCAGGGAATGGCAATTGAATCTCAATGTAGACAAGTGTAATGTGCTGCGAATACATAGAAAGATAGATCCTTTATCATTTAGCTACAAAATAGCAGGTCAGCAACTGGAGGCAGTTAATACCATAAATTATCTGGGAGTACGGATTAGGAGTGATTTAAAATGGAATGATCATATAATGTTGATCGTCGGTAAAGCAGATGCCAGACTGAGATTCATTGGAAGAATCCTAAGGAAATGCAATTCGAAAACAAAGGAAGTAGGTTACAGTACGCTTGTTCGCCCACTGCTTGAATACTGCTCAGCAGTGTGGGATCCGTACCAGATAGGGTTGATAGAAGAAATAGAGAAGATCCAACGGAGAGCAGCGCGCTTCGTTACAGGATCATTTAGTAATCGCGAAAGCGTTACGGAGATGATAGATAAACTCCAGTGGAAGACTCTGCAGGAGAGACGCTCAGTAGCTCGGTACGGGCTTTTGTCAAAGTTTCGAGAACGTATCTTCACCGAAGAGTCAAGCAGTATATTGCTCCCTCCTACGTATATCTCGCGAAGAGACCATGAGGATAAAATCAGAGAGATTAGAGCCCACACAGAGGCATACCGACAATCCTTCTTTCCACGAACAATACGAGAATGGAATAGAAGGGAGAACCGATAGAGGTAATCAAGGTACCCTCCGCCACACACCGTCAGGTGGCTTGCGGAGTATGGATGTAGATAGATGTACATGTAGACTGTTCTGATAACCTGCCCAACGTAAGACATGCCACATTAACATGCAGTGCAATAAACACTCCGCTTTCGGAGACCTAGGTCATCTTTAGCATTAGAAAGAATACTTTTTCTCGTAGTTGAAAGGAGCGAAATACATGGATGCCATGTTTCCGTAAGTGTCTACCGATCTTTCCGGATTTTGGGCCTGGATAAGGTAGACACACGATTTTTGGCACGTCTTCCTCAGTCTGAATCTCGTTCTCAGGCTTTCTCGATTTTGACTATATTGGCCGTTCAATTTGATTATCTTTGTACTCATTTTTTCGGCAACACCAGTGCTACTGCAGTTCTTTGGTGGAGCTATCCTTGTCAAAAAGCGTTTGAGCTCTATGGGCCAGAGTCACTAGCAACTAATTTCTCTGTGACGGCTCGATGCGTGAACACAGAGGCCAGTGTGTGTAGTCTCCTGTATCCACTGTTACCCAGGTATCCGTCAGGTCTTGTGTTAACTAACGCGTCCAGGGAAGGTACTTGGCCCTCTTTTTCTAGTTTCATCGTGAATTATATATCGCAATGGGTAAAGTTTAAATGTTCCAGGAGTTCTTTTAGCTTTTCCGCGCTATGTGGCCACACTACAAACGTGTCTTCGTCATCTCCAGCTTTACATGTCGTCTTAACTCTTTGCAGGTTCTCGAGTATGGGTTCCCAATACAACATGTTCGCAAGCAAGATCAATGCAGTTGAAAACGCCTGCACGTCAGAATGCAAAATCGATTCATGTGGTGGGAGGCTTCACCACGTGTCCTAATCGATGCGGTACACGTCGAAAATCGGGGGCGCGTTCCGAATGCACTGGCAACCATCGACGTCTCGTTCACGGAGTTTATCGACACTATCAACGGAGCTGGAACCCACCAAAGGTTTTAGATTCACAGACACAAAAATAAGCGAGAGCACTTCATCTCTTTCTTAATTATCACTCATTGGCTTCTTAAAAGTTCTACATTTACATACATAATCCGCAATCCACCATACGGTGCGTGGCGGAGGGTACCTCGTACCACAACTAGCATCTTCTCTCCCTATTCCACTCCCAAACAGAAACGAGGGAAAAATGACTGCCTATACGCCTCTGTACGAGCCTTAATCTCTCTTATCTTATCTTTGTGGTCTTTCTGCGAAATGTAAGTTGGCGGCAGTAAAATTGTACTGCAGTCAGCCTCAAATGCTGGTTCTCTAAATTTCCTCAGTAGAGATTCACGAAAAGGACGCCTCCTCCAGAGACTCCCACCCGAGTTCCTGAAGCATTTCTCTAACACTTGCGTGATGATCAAACCTATCAGTAACAAATCTAGCAGTCCGCCTCTGAATTGTTTCTATGTCCTCCCTCAATCAGACCTGATAGGGATCCCAAATGCTCCAGCAGTACTCAAGAATAGGTCGTATTGGTGTTTTATAAGCGGTCTCCTTTACAGATGAACCACATCTTCCCAAAATTCTACCAATGAACCGAAGACGACTATCCGCCTTCCCCACAACTGCCATTACATGCTTGTCCCACTTCATATCGCTCAGCAATGTTGCGCCCAAATATTTAATCGACGTGACTGTGTCAAGCGCTACACTACTAGTGGAGTATTCATACATTACGGGATTCTTTTTCCTATTCATCTGCATTAATTTACATTTATCTATATTTAGAGTTAGCTGCCATTCTTTACACCAATCACAAATCCTGACCAAGTCATCTTGTATCCTCCTACAGTTACTCAACGACGACACCTTCCCGTACACCACAGCATCATCAGCAAACAGCCGCACATTGCTATCCACCCTATCCAAAAGATCATTTATGTAGATAGAAAACAACACCGGACCTACCACACTTCCCTGGGCACTCCAGAGGATACCCTGAATTCGCTGAATGCTCATTTTTTCCGTTCTCCGACGTTGCTTAAAAATTCATGGGGAAGTATTTTTCATCTACGCAACTAAATGAAAAGCAGTCTCCTTTTTTGCCATACGCGTTTCGCTTATTTCATTTATGAGGCATCTTCCGTGACCCGTAGTACATGTTTTATTTCACATGTATGTTATGTAGTAGTTACAATATGTTACTGTGGTACATTTGTCATGGTTTTCTCTTGTTTCTCACACTAGAAAACACTTCCGTAGCACAAATATCGTGAGGTTAAATTATCATTTGGGTTCAGGATTTCCAATGTTGTTAGCCCATGCATGTGGTCCTAGACATATGGACTAACAACACTGGAAATCGTGACTCCAAACGAGAATGTAACTTCACGATATTTGTGCTACAAAAGTTGTTTCTCAAATAAAAAACAAGAGAAAAACATGACAATTCTAACATAGTAACATACTGTAACTACTGTGTGTGTGTGCGTGTGTGCGCGTGTGTGTGTGTTTGCGCGCGCGTAGGGTCATTTCAGTTCTTCACACGTTCATAAAAAATAAGCATCTCACAAGGGAACCTCCCCATCGCACCCCTCTCAGGTTTAGTTATAAGTTGGCACAGTGGATAGGCCTTGAAAAACTGAACACAGATCAATCGAGAGAACAGGAAGAAGTTGTGTGGAACTATGAAAAAAAAAAAAAAAGCAAAATATACAAACTGAGTAGTCCATGGGCGAGGTAGGCAACATCAAGGAGAATGTCAGCCTACGAGCGCCGTGGTCCCGTGGTTAGCGTGAGCAGCTGCGGAACGAGAGGTCCATGGTTCAAATTCTCTGGAGTGAAAAGTTTATTTTTTTATTTTCAGATAATTATCAAAGTTCAGGCACTCACACATAATCAACTTCGTTCTCCAAAATTCCAGGATATGTTCTGATTTGCTTGGATATATACAGGATTTGACGGTCTACGCATGGAAACATTTGAAAACGTAAAAAACGTATGTTTTGACAGAGCACAGGGAAAACTGTGCGATTGTGAAACTGTTGCATTCATTTGTTGCAGTTTATGTGGTGTCACCGCTAGATGGTAGCCTTTAAATCGGCCTCGGTCCATTAGTATACGCCGGACCCGCGTGTCACCACTGTCAGTGATAACAGACCGAGCGCCACCACACGGCAGGTCTAGAGAGACGTACTGGCACTCGCCCCAGTTGTACAGCCGACTTTGCAAGGAAAGGTTCACTGACAACTACGCTCTCATTTGCCGAGACGATAGTTAGCATAGCCTTCAGCTACATTTGCTACGACCTAGCAAGGCGCCGTATTCAATTGATAATTAATATTATGAAGCATTCTTATTTCTCTGACCTGTTCCAGACCTAACGCCAGTCAGCGTGTAATTAAACGCGTGCATTTCGGCCTCCTCTAGACAAACAGTGTTGGCTCTTCTGCCAACACTACAGTTTATGTGACAAACTCTTACGTTTTCATCACTTTTTTGGGAGTGATCATCACATCCACAAGAAAACCTAAATCGAGCAAGGTAGAAGAATGTTTTTACCCATTTGGCAAGTGTACAAGTTAGGTGGGTCGACAACAGATTCCTGTCTTGTGACGCACATGCCGTCACCAGTGTCGTAAAGAATATATCAGATGTGTTTGCCTGTGGAGGAATCGGTTGACCTATGACCTTGCGATCAAATGTTTTCGGTTCCTATTGGAGAGGCACGTCCTTTCGTCTACTAATCGCACGGTTTTGCGGTGCGGTCGCAAAACGCAGACAGCAAACTTATTACAGTGAACAGAGACGTCAATGAATGAACGGACAGATCGTGACTTTGCGAAAATAAAGAAAGTAAAATTTTCACTTGAGGGAGAATTCGAACCAAGGACCTCTCGTTCCGCAGTTGCTCACTCTAACCACGGGACCACTGCGCCCATGAGCTAACATTGTCCTTGATGTTGCATATCTTGCACATGGACTACTCAGTTTGTATATTTTGCTTATTTTTTCACAGTTCCACACATTTTCTTCCTGTTTTCTCGATTGATCTGTGTTCAGTTTTTCAAGGCCTATCCACTGTGTCAATTTATAACTAAATCTGAGGGGGGTGCGATGGGGAGGTTCCCTTGTCAGTAAATTGCGTATGTCTTAGGTAGCATCAAATTGTTCGTAGTGTAACAAAGAAAAATACAATAATAACATATAATAATTTGTAATAATAATAATAATAATTATTATTATTATTGTTTGTATAAGTAATTGAGAGATCAAAGTTTGTTTAGCCTTTAAGATTGGAGTTGTATTTCTTAATGTTTCATAAAATCTTACGTAGCATTGTTCATTGAGGTCACACAATAAAGTAAATGCAATTTACGCCGTGAATTTATCGAGCTTCGCACGTCCGAAGATGTACGGAACGTAGCCAGGGCTCATTATATATTTTTTGTAGACAAAGTCTGATATCTGACCTCAGCTTCAATCATGACAACGGGGTGACTAAAACTACTAAAACAGAGGAAAGCATACGCTTAAATAAAATATGTATTCATTTCAACATATACATTACGATATGAATGACACTTACGTAAAATTCTAGGTAAATAATTGCAGATAATTCACAAATGAGAGCGACTTATTAATTCTGCGCCTCTTTTCTGCAAATAAGTATCAAAATGGCTAACTGTGGAGCCACACAAAATATTACGTCCTTCTAGGACAACGAATGACATAAGAGTGGGCTGATGCCAACTGGCTGCGACAAGAGAACGGTGTTAATTCCTTTGTTTTGCTTTCTCTCGTCTTAAAAAATCGATATATATATATATATATATATATATATATATATATATATATATATATATATATATATATATATATAAAGTTCAGTAAATAAAATATCGTCTGTTCTCGAGTGCAAATGGTTCCTTAAAGTATTTAAATGTCCAAGCAACCGGAGATTGGTACATAAGTTCTCAATCGATACCGACGAAAACAGTCTGTCTTCCGAGAATGCCGAACCACTTCCACCTCGCCCGCCATCCAAAATAGGGGCGACCCGAAGATCTCCGAAGTGCATCGTCTGCATTTTCGTTTAGCAATAGTTGACGGATCTGCTGGTAATTAATACTTTTGAAATAATGGTATGAGAAAAAATGGCTCTGAGCACTATGGGACTTAACAGCTATGGTCATCAGTCCTCTAGAACTTAGAACTACTTAAACGTAACTAACCTAAGGACATCACACAACATCCAGTCATCACGACGCAGAGAAAATCCCTAACCCCGCCGGGAATCGAACCCGGGAACCCGGGCGCGGGAAGCGAGAACGCTACCACACGACCACGAGCTGCGGACAATGGTATGAGAGCCTGCTATTGAGAGATGCTTTTACATGGAATGGAAGCAAATACAGAAGCTATCATTTTGGCGGGCAACTTCAGAACGCAGCAGCCGATCGCGGAGGAGGACCACAATTTAGCCGGTCTCTCTCACAATACGCGTACCGAAGAAACCATCTATCGTCGGTACCTCACACCACATTACGTCATCTCGCCACTGCTGCCTTCTGAAGTGCTCTAAGAAGAGCTCCGTGTAGATGAAGGCTATAAAGCCAGAAATATTAAAAGGTGCAGCGAGTCGCTGCAGACGAGCAGCAAGTGGTCGGGTGGAGGCAGTAACTCAGCAGCGCGCAGCACGGGCCGGTGTCGACACACTTCTGAGAAAAGCCGCGGCGCTGCGATGTAAGGGCAGGGTGGGAGAGGGGAGGAGCACTAGCTGCATGTGCTGGGCTGCAGGAAGCTGGCGCTGTGCCTCTCCAGGCACGGCGGTAACAACAGAATCCATCCACTGCAATCTGTAACATTATGTGATTGCCTTATCACCTTAAATCATTCGCTAATCGAGCAGTCGCTTGGCAACAGCTACAATTAGCAAATAATGTTGCGAGAATGTAAAAGGTGAACCACCTGTGACGTAACTTGTTTATTGTCGAAGCGCCGTCAGAGATGCAGTGAGTTACTGACTTTGAAAACCGCGGCGCGAAAAACGGACAGAAGAAAAACACTTTTACACATTCTTTTGATGTACGAGAGATTCTCGATGAACAGTTACTCAGTTACTCATTTTCTCTTGTCTCTTTAACTTGTGTCGGACGCGCATGTCTTGCCGCCCTATTATTATTGTTAAAAATAATATTATTTTAGTGTAAAGTAAAAGCGCAATTCTAAAAGTGCGATACTGCATAGAGTAGATTTATTGTGCGGCGTGTATGTGAAAACGTGGTGGTGGTGGTGGTGGTTAGTGTTTAACGTCCCGTCGACAACGAGGTCATTAGAGATGGAGCGCAAGCTCGGGTTAGGGAAGGAAATCGGCCGTGCTCTTTCAAAGGAACCATCCCGGTATTTGCCTGAAACGATTTAGGGAAATCACGGAAAACCTAAATCAGGATGGCTGGAGACGGGATTGATCCGTCGTCCTCCCGAATGCGAGTCCAGGGTGTGAAAACGTCAAAGGAATTATTTTCATTACGAGAAGAGAAGTGCCAGTCGAAACGGCATCCATGTTAAATCCTTCATTGCAGTGTAAGTTCATCTATTAATTGCCATAAATTCAGAGTTAAATGGAACTGGTGTATGGACTATTTATTTAGTATAGAATCTATGTCTTACTTTTTCATGAATTTATTTAATTTTCTTTATGTTTCTGCCAAATAGAGAATTCACAGTCACTAATTCTTTCGTCGATATCGGACGGAAGTTGCATGCGGCAAAATATTTTCTCCGCGCCATATTCTACTGGTAAATGCACGATAAACTACGGTCCCTTAGGAAATTCATGTTGAGCTATCCAAAAATAATTATATTTTGAATAGGCATTTACTCTCCTCTGCAATGCAACTTCCGACTGATCAGACGATCCAACAAGGGACAGCCGCACACGGTCGGCGTTCGCAAATATATTTCCATCGCTGATTATAGCTATATGTTACAGCACAAAAGTAAACATACTGTTATAATTAGCGACTACGAACGGAGACATTTATAACTGTATCTTTATGTATACGCATTACGTAAACGTATAGTTATAAATACTAACTTGAGGTTTATAAGAAAATGGGCACTTATGTGAGTGTTTATTCTGCATCACGCCCATATACACCGCCTGACAAAAACAGCAGACCACCGAGAAGGGGTGGCGAAACGAAGGGAAACATGACGGTTTGACGGTGTGTGATGTTGGCAGCACTAGTTAAAAAGTCGAGTCAAATTTAGAAAGGATTCGGCAGTATGAGCCACTTGTCAGTGTTAAGTTGCATTCCGTGTGAATTGGATGTAGGCATTCATTCGACTGGGAATGGTGTCAATTAATTCGTTATATCGTCTGCTCAGTGAGCCGTGGCGCCATTGAGTTAGTAGACAGTTCTGTCTGGAGCCACTGGCTCAGGTGCAGTACCGACTATCCCTCTTGCGACCCCATTGCCAGTATGTACAGGCTCATTACAAATGATTGAAGCGATTTCACAGCTCTACAATAACTTTATTATTTGAGATATTTTCACAATGCTTTGCACACACATACAAAAACTCAAAAAGTTTTTTTAGGCATTCACAAATGTTCGATATGTGCCCCTTTAGTGATTCGGCAGACATCAAGCCGATAATCAAGTTCCTCCCACACTCGGCGCAGCATGTCCCCATCAATGAGTTCGAAAGCATCGTTGATGCGAGCTCGCAGTTCTGGCACGTTTCTTGGTAGAGGAGGTTTAAACACTGAATCTTTCACATAACCCCACAGAAAGAAATCGGATGGGGTTAAGTCGGGAGAGCGTGGAGGCCATGACATGAATTGCTGATCATGATCTCCACCGCGACCGATCCATCGGTTTTCCAATCTCCTGTTTAAGAAATGCCGAACATCATGATGGAAGTGCGGTGGAGCACCATCCTGTTGAAAGATGAAGTCGGCGTTGTCGGTCTCCAGTTGTGGCATGAGCCAATTTTCCAGCATGTCCAGATACACGTGTCCTGTAACGTTTTTTTCGCAGAAGAAAAAGGGGCCGTAAACTTTAAACCGTGAGATTGCACAAAACACGTTAACTTTTGGTGAATTGCGAATTTGCTGCACGAATGCGTGAGGATTCTCTACCGCCCAGATTCGCACATTGTGTCTGTTCACTTCACCATTATGAAAAAATGTTGCTTCATCACTGAAAACAAGTTTCGCACTGAACGCATACTCTTCCATGAGCTGTTGCAAACGCGCCGAAAATTCAAAGCGTTTCACTTTATCATCGGGTGTCAGGGCTTGTAGCAATTGTAAACGGTAAGGCTTCTGCTTTAGCCTTTCCCGTAAGATTTTCCAAACCGTCGGCTGTGGTACGTTTAGCTCCCCGCTTGCTTTATTCGTCGACTTCCGCGGGCTACGCGTGAAACTTACCCGCACGCGTTCAACCGTTCTTCGCTCACTGCAGGGCGACCCGTTGATTTCCCCTTACAGAGGCATCCAGAAGCTTTAAACTGCGCATACCATCGCCGAATGAAGTTAGCAGTTGGTGGATCTTTGTCGAACTTCGTCCTGAAGTGTCGTTGCACTGTTATGACTGACTGATGTGAGTGCATTTCAAGCACGACATACGCTTTCTCGGCTCCTGTCGCCATTTTGTCTCACTGCGCTCTCGAGCGCTCTGGCGGCAGAAACCTGAAATGCGGCTTCAGCCGAACGAAATTTTATGAGTTTTTCTACGTATCTGTAGTGTGTCGTGACCATATGTCAACGAATGGAGCTACAGTGAATTTATGAAATCGCTTCAATCATTTGTAATAGCCCTGTATAAGGAAGAGTTGGTATCTGTGGGTTGTGTCCTTAGAAGGTCTTTGCTTAGAGTTCGCTGGCGCGAGAGGGAGACACCAAGTTTGGGGACTGGCGGTAGCGACGCGACATGAGGCGGTCACGAGGTCCGATCGGCCGAAGCCACGAGCTGCGCAAGGAGGGCCTGCGCAGAGCCACGATACCGGAGCACTCCACCGGGGTGAGCGTCGGCTACAAGCCGCAGGCCGACATCCCGTGGGCTGGTTGGCGACATCCGTGTCGGACGACCGCTCTTGGCCTGTCCGCCCCCTTCTACATGGCTTTCATGGGCACCACTCAGTAACCGCTGCGACGCACCGTGCATCCATGGAGCTGCTTGCTGATAAAGGGGGGTAACATTCTGTAATGCTCGTGGTGATTTGTTTCATTCTCTACCCTGCCCTCATTACTTTCTGGTTAGTACCCGACCCTCCGAGTTTTACGCGGTCGGCTCTTTGCCCGTACATATAGGTAGTAGTATTGTACTAAGACACTAGGTGTCGTTTGAAGCCGGCCGGGGTGGCCGATAGGTTCTAGGCGCTACAGTCTGGAACCGCGCGACCGTTACGGTCGCAGGTTCGAATCCTGCCTCGGGCACGGATGTGTGTGATGTCCTTAGGTTAGTTAGGTTTAAGTAGTTCTAAGTTCTAGGGGACTGATGACCTCAGAAGTTAAGTCCCATAGTGCTTAGAGCCATTTGAACCGTTTTTTTGTCGTTTGAAAATTTGTCCCGCTATTATATTGCCTTTCCTTTCTGGTTTGTACTCGATCATTAATGTTCTAGTTAATCAGCTCTTGCTTGTAAATACAGCCGGAACAATTGTACTAAGGCACAGGTTGCCGTTAAAAAAAGAGAGACACCTTGTGGTTAGATTTAGCTGTTAACCGGTTCGTTTCTTTGATTCTAATTGTATTTCTCAGTCATTAGTTATAATCTTAAAAACCCATTGTACTAAGCTCTTCTCTTCCGCGTTTGAAACACCGTGTCATTATTGCTGTATTTTAGCTGGATCTAGTGCTTCCGTCGAGTAAGTTCTCTTGTAATAAGTGTTCACAAGTGATGTTTTAAGACGTTCCTTCAGAGGGGTGTTAATAACCTTGAAGATATTAACAGCCAACTGTCACAAGGGCTTTACTCAATTGTGAGGAAGGGAAGGGTTGGCGCCCCGTTGCACCTTTGTTGGCGATTAAAATGAAGAGGTTGGTTGCTTTGAAATAAAGCCTTATCATTGTAATATTGTTTCTTAACCTGTTTAACCTTTAAGCACAGGTGCTCATCTTAACCCCGGACCTTTCGACATGTTGTTGTTGTTGTTGTTGTTGTTGTTGTTGTGGTCTTCAGTCCCGAGACTGGTTCGATGCAGTTCTGCATGCTACTCTATCCTGTGCAAGCTTCTTCATCTCCCAGTACCTACTGCAGCCTACATCCTTCTGAATCTGCTTAGTGTATTCATCTCTTGGTCTCCCTCTACGGTTTTTACCCTCCTCGCTGACGTCCAATACTAAATTGGAGATCCCTTGATGCCTCAGAACATGTCCTACCAACCGATCCCTTCTGATATCGCCTTAATTCCTTCAAAACCCAACAGAGGAGAGCTTCGTCCTTCATGCAAACCATTAGTTTACTTCCAATTCTTGACTGCGGTACAGAAGACGAGACATGAATGCCGTTTACGCATCGCGATTATCAAAGATGTTTGATGATGAGTGTCAAACGTTGGTTATCGACAGAAATGAAGATTGGATATACTGCAGGTGGACAAGGATCGGAAGCACCGCAAAGGCTGGAGAAAGAGTGCGGCTACTGGTCTGGCCCTCACAGTCGTCTGACGCTAATCCTATTGAAAATGTGTGGTCCTAAATCTGAAGTAAGCAGCAAGGGAAAAAGTCACTTTCAAACGCCAATGCGAATTCCACGCATTTGGAGCTCTCTTCCACGTGAATACGCAGCCAACTTGGTTTCAAGCATGGCCTCGGAATAGCCAAGCAACTACTGAAACTGCGGGTCAGTAGACGTATTACAAATTGTAATTCCCTTTTTTTTATGGTCATATATGGCGTGTGTATATTAGTTTGTTGTCAAATACATTTTTCCACTGATTAACCCGATGGCTCAGATGGCTCTGAGCACTATGGCACTTAACTTCTGAGGTCATCAGCCCCTAGAACTTAGAATTACTTAAACCTAACTAACCTAGGGACATCACACACATCCATGCCGGAGGCAGGATTCGAACCTGCGACCGTAGTGGTCGCGCGGTTCCACACTGTAGCGCCTAGAACCGCTCCGCCACCCAACCGGCCTAATTAACCCGACCACGATCTTACTTAAAGACTGTATCTCGCCCGCTAAGTGGGGCAAGTTCTTTGTATTCCGGTCGCCTGGGATACAAAAACAGTGGCAGGCATTTTACGTGTGGTTGCGCGCCTTTGTCCCCCGATACACCACAGCGCATATGGCAGCAGGTTGTCTTGGAAGTTCTAACGCTCACTTCGACTCTACGGAACTTCTTAGAATAAACAACGACGTGATCACGCACAGAAAAAAGGTCGATTCGGCTAGACTAAACATTTTTACAAAAACGTAAAATGAAAGAGAGACAGAGAAAGTGTATGAGGATATTGAAAGGGTAATGCAGTATGCAAAGGGGGACGAAAATCTAATAGTCATGGGCGACTGGAATGCAGTTGTAGGGGAAGGAGAAGAAGAAAAGGTTACAGGAGAATATGGGCTTGGGACAAGGAATGAAAGAGGAGAAAGACTAATTGAGTTCTGTAACAAGTTTCAGCTAGTAATAGCGAATACCATGTTCAAGAATCACAAGAGGAGGAGGTATACTTGGAAAAGGCCGCGAGATACTGGAAGATTTCAATTAGATTACGTCATGGTCAGACAGAGATTCCAAAATCAGATCCTGGATTGTAAGGCTTACCGAGGAGCAGATATAGACTCAGATCACAATATAGTAGTGGTGAAGAGTAGGCTGAAGTTCAAGACATTAGTCAGGAAGAATCAATACGCAAAGGAGTGGGATACGGAAGTACTAAGGAATGACGAGATACGTTTCAAGTTCTCTAACGCTATAGATACAGCAATAAGGAATAGCGCAGTCGGCAATACAGTTGAAGAGGAATGGACATCTCTAAAAAGGGCCATCACAGAAGTTGGGAAGGAAAACAAAGGAGGTAGCTGCGAACAAACCATGGGTAACAGAAGAAATACTTCAGTTGATTGATGAAAGGAGGAAGTACAAACATGTTCCGGGAAAATCAGGAATACAGAAATACAAGTCGCTGAGGAATGAAATAAATAGGAAGTGCAGGGAAGCTAGGACGAAATGGCTGCAGGAAAAATGTGAAGACATCGAAAAAGATATGATTGTCGGAAGGACAGACTCAGCATACAGGAAAGTCAAAACAACCTTTGGTGACATTAAAAGCAACGGTGGTAACATTAAGAGTGCAACGGGAATTCCACTGTTAAATGCAGAGGAGGGAGCAGATAGGTGGAAAGAATACATTGAAAGCCTCTATGAGGGTGAAGATTTGTCTGATCTGATAGAAGAAGAAACAGGAGTCGATTTAGAAGAGATAGGGGATCCAGTATTACAATAAACCATGTGGTAGGTACGGTAATTCATTTAGCTAGCGTAATTATGTTGTTGTTGTTGTTGTTGTTGTTGTTGTTGTGGTCTTCAGTCCTGAGACTGGTTTGATGCAGCTCTCCATGCTACTCTATCCTGTGCAAGCTTCATCATCTCCCAGTACCTACTGCATCCTACATCCTTCTGAATCTGCTTAGTGTATTGATCTCTTGGTCTATCTCTACGATTTTTACCCTCCACGCTGCCCTCCAATACTAAATTGGTGATCCCTTGATGCCTCAGAACATGTCCTACCAACCGGTCCCTTCTTCTTGTCAAGTTGTGCCACAAACTCCTCTTTTCCCCGATTCTATTCAATACCTTCTCATTAGTTATGTGATCTACCCATCTAATCTTCAGCATTCTTCTGTAGCACCACATTTCGAAAGCTTCTATTCTCTTCTTGTATAAACTATTTATCGTCCACTTTTCACTTCCTTGCATGGCTACACTCCATACAAATACTTTCGACATGCAGCTTTCAAATTGAATCACTCCTGTCATCAATGGTGCTTATATAGTTTCATGCGTCGCAGAAGGGCATTTAATAAGACAGACTGTGTCCAGCGCGGTAGTAAACACAGCTGTTTCTCCCGATAACGGGTGGGCTGCAGGTCCGGCCGTCTTGTAATCATATTGCTGCCTGGTTTTCAATACAGGACTTCAGATTTCTTTTACATAGATTAAAAGCTTATTCAATTTAAGGTTTAAGGTCAAAAGAATTTTGCAAATTTGTTCATTTTTGATAAAGATAATTTTATGGTTAAATGCTTCTATTATACGTAACACAAACGTTATATTTTGGTAAATAAACAGGTTGCGTGAAAGGGAATTTGTGTTGGAGTCTGCTCCCTCCCAACTTTTCCTTAATTCCAGTAAGTACCACGTATCACTGAGGCGAGAGGGCCTCTAGCTGTTGTAACTGATCCTTGATGTCCTGCGTACTGTCTCTGAGACGCAGCTGACGTCCGAGGTAGACCCCCCCACCCGGCCTTCTGTTTATCATCAACCGCTACATTTCCCATACTGTCAGCAAGAGAAGGTATTTAATTATTTGTAGCGTTCACAGATTTTACGTACAACCAATTTTTTTTGTTTTTTGTTTTTTACAATCTGCAGATGAAGAACCTTGCTCTCAAATTCGTTAAAAGAATCTCTCATTGAGCTTTTGACAGCTGTTTTCGTTTCGCATAATTTCTGTTTGTCAGCGAGGAAGTGACTACGTTTGAAACGACTGTCCAAAATTCTCTGCTTTCTCAGCAGTGTGACGTCACGAGTTCGTTGCACTGCCCGTGTATCTCGTTGGCCCGCGATGGCGGCTGACACACCCTGACGCCAAGAGTAATACCGCTGTGGCTCTCCAAAACACGGTGGAAGCATGGGACCACTTCCCTGGTCGCCTTCGTTCGCGGTAGTGAGAAAACGCTATTCATCACTGAAGACAATGTGACGCAGTGCATAGGCAGTGGCTTGACTCAAAAATGGCTCAAATGGCGTACCGAACAAACCATCTGTCATCGGTACCTTACACCACATTACCTCATCCCGCCACTGCTGCCGTCTCAAGTGTTCTAAATGGCTCTGAGAACTATGGGACTTAACATCTGTGGTCATCGCCTAGAACTTAGAACTACGTAAACCTAACTAACCTAAGGACATCACACACATCCATGCCCGAGGCAGGATTCGAACCTGCGACCGTAGCGGTCGCTCGGTTCCAGATTGTAGCGCCTAGAACCTCACGGCCACTCCGTAAGCAGTGGCGACAGCACTCAAAGCGCTCCCGTTTGTGTCGTGTTGTGTTAACGGCAGCCTACGCACGGGACGCAAATTAGTTAGCCAGGCTGCTGCTACTTTCTGACCAATTGTGCGTTACGACGCAGAATTTAGCAGGGAGTCCGTTACCTGTTCTCGGGTGGCAGGTGCAGAAGGCGTGCTTGCTGAGAAACACGGCGACGCTCGCTTGTGGTGGTGAGACGAGGGCGGCCTGAACCTTGGGACTACTGCGCCTACCTTCAGTTCAGCACCAGCCCACTGAACATCGAATGCCCCACATATCTCAATATTGCACGATTCGACCAGCCGGCCAAACGGAGGCTCATCATATCCCCATCATATACGCATCCAGTGGCGCCTGTGGGCTCAGCATGACACTGCGGCCGGTCGGTACCTTTGGGCCTTCATGGCCTGTTCGGGAGAAGGAGTTTGACAAATAGCCCTGTTTCCACTCACATCTTAGGCAGCTACAATTCTGGCAACTAATTCCATCTCTGTATCCACTGGGGTCTCATACACAAGTGACCTTAGATACCCCCGTAGGAAGTAATCAAGGAGATTTAGCTCAGGTTTTCTCATAGACCGTCTCTTCAAAATCGGATGTGCGAATGGTCCTTATGTTGCCAGATCCCTCGTTTCTTCTTCCAGATGAACCATTCTCCCGCATCGTCGATTGAGAAAAATGATAGAAATGATCATTGGTCCTGATGGACGATGCCTGTCAGGAATTCGTTTCCTGTACAGCCTTTCAATAGCGAGAGCATTGCGACGTACTTACCCATGCACAAGGTGCATGTTAGTGAGTTCTGCGAACCTGTACCGGTGCTGCTCCATCGTATCGTACTGTATGTCTCTGACAGCACTGAGTAATAAATGGGTGTGTCGTTGATTCATAGCACATTCTGTCATGGGTCAATGTAAATACGATACAACAGAGCCACCGCACGGACAAGTAAACAAAACCTGTATCATGACTTCCTGGTAATCAAGCTCGTCGTCCTTGTTTCCTTGTAGATAATAAAGTAGGTACACGTAGATAAATAACATAGTACCTGTAAACTTGTACGCGTGTTAGTTGTAAATAGGCTGGAAAAAAGTAATGTTAGACAAAGCGATACTTAAGTTCACTACCACATCTCATTAATGTGGCTTTTCCGACCCCAGTTTCCCTACTTTAAGGGGAGATTTACTATCTTTTGGTTCAAAAAAATCGATTTTTTTTAAAATAGCATTTTTGGATCCATAAAAGTGTTTAGAATCCACCCCTGAAACGGTTTTTCCGAATACGGAACAGAAGTGTTTGTTATTCGCGGTTGAAAAAAAAAATGCACCTGCTTGAAATCGGCCTTTTTCACGCACCAGTTTTTTTTTCTTTCGGAGGACGACTTATTGTACCGGTGCTTGGGGGGAAACACACTAAATTCACATGAAAGTTTGAACGCGTGTATTTGGAAGATAGCCCCCGAGAATTTGCATTCTGGTGCGAAGACTTTGCGACTTTCCTGGCAGTGAACAGCTTCAGCGAAGGGTGTTCAGCAATTCTGAAGACCTTGACAACGATGGACGTCACCCTGGGACTCTATTCGACGCAGTTCGCCAAGCATTCGGGCGACCACCGGATTCAAGCGGCCGAAAACTGCTTGTCACTGGCCGTTCGAGCGGCTCTGAAGCAGCGCAGGGTGGCCCAGATCGAGCAGAACGCCCTCCATGAGGAAGAGGAAGAACTAATTTATGGACCTGGAATAGCAGATTGAACGTAAATTGCATAATATTGTATTTATATGTAGTCAAAACTTCAACTGCGTTTTTTCCTACCGCGCGGTATGGTAACTTCAAATCTACTGAACCTATTGGCATGATTCTTTGTTTCCGACGAAGCTAACTAAATTGTCTAGGAGTTGTACCACTTTTATTTCAAGCCATCAACTACAAATATTTTTACTTGGCCGACGAAGTCGAAAAATCGACGAAAAAAACCCTATTTGCTTTCAAATGGCCGCCATTTTGTTTCCTATGGTCCAAATAACTTAAGCGAGGTTCAACTCCTAAAGAATCTTATATACTTCGCTAACGTCAACTCAATTTTGATTTCAGACGAGCCGGCTGACCTATGACATACCGCGCGCGGAGGTCTACATCGAAATTTTGTTTCGTTGCGACGGCACTTCCGCCTTTGCTCTTCGACATTTCCGGTCGAAAAAATTCCATTTTGTAGAGGAAATATCAATAAACATTTTGACCAAATTTTTACACATCTATAACACATCCAGAGAAAAAAATTCTCGAAGAACATGCTTTTTTTCAGGCCAAAGATAGTAAACCTCCCCTTAAATTATTCTGTGGAGCGTTCTCTCTGTTTTGTTACATTCCCGCACGTTCTTACGGAGACACCCTGTATACGTATATCCTACCAGGCTTGGGAATGACACTGAGCACGAAGAGCGCTGAGCTGTGTGGTTCTTGTTCAATCTGATGCAAACAACAGCAACATCTATCATTTTCGTATCCACCGATGGTTCAAATGGTTCAAACGGCTCTGAGCACTATGGGACTTAACTGCTGAGGTCCCCTAGAACTAGTTAAACCTAACTAAGGACATCACACACATCCATGGCCGAGGCAGGATTCGAACCTGCGACCGTAGCAGTCGCGCGGTTCCGGACTGCGCGCCTAGAACCGCTAGACCACCGCGGCCGGCTCCACCGATGGTAAGTGCATGTACGAAGAAGAGGAGGGGATGACTAATAAAGTCATCAGAAGACCAAAACAAACTGCAAAACGAATTAGAAAAGATATCTGAATGGTGCGAAAAGTGGCAGTTGACCCTAAATAACGAAAAGTCAGAGTTCATCCACATGAGTGCTAAAAGGAACTCGTTAAACCTCGTTTACACGATAAATCAGTCTAATCTAAAAGCAGTAAATTCAACTAAATACCTAGGTATTACAATCACGAACAACTTAAGGGGGGTAAGACGTCAAACGGGCCGACTTGAAGCAAGAGAGGCAGCACAGGACATTTTAATTTCCACTGTCTATACTTTTAGAAATAAATTCATAAGCCTTTAACAGCATGACAAGGAAGGATTCAGTATTCATAGTCATAGCAGTGGAAGCTCAAAAACATAACAAAACACTTTTTTTACGCGTGAAATTTCATCATTTTTTCACTTACTACTGGCTGCATTTGTTGCTATAGGTACACTTTTTTTCCTAAGTAAGAGAGATTCTTCGATGACTTTTGCACAGCATACAAACCATAGTTACAGGTGTAAGAAAGTCTAGAAGTTATTTAATTTATGAAAAAATGAATGAACTGTTACATTTTAAACTTCATGTTTACAAAAAACTCAAGTTTTATAGCTAATTATCTCCATTTTTTCCACAGTTTTTTAAAATTCTGGAGTTTCATACACCTGTAACTACTGTTTGTATGCTATGAAAAATTCATCGAAGAATCTCTCTTACTCAGCAAGAAACGTGTACCTATAGTAACAAATGCAACCAGTAATAAGTGAAAAAAATGCTGAAATTTCACATGTAAAAAAAGGAATTTTGCTACGTTTTTCAACTTCCATTGCGATGAGTGTGAGTCCTCAATCCTTCCTGGTCATGGTGACAAAGATTTATGAATTTATTTGTAAAAGTATAGACAGTGTAAATTAACATACATCTCCTGTGGTGCCTCTCCTGCTCCAAGTCGGCCCGTTTGACGTCCTACCCCCCTTAAATTGGAAGGAACACATAGAAAATGTTGCGGGGAAGACTAACCAAAGACTGCGTTTTATTGACAGGACAATTAGAAAATGTAACAGACCTACTAAGGAGGCTGCCTACACTACACTTGTCCGTTCTCTTATAGAGTACTGCTGCGCGGTGTGGGTTTCTTACCAGGTAGGACTGACGGAGTACATCGAAAAAGTTCAAAGAAAGGCAGCACGTTTAGTATTACCTCGAAAGAGGGGGGAAGAGTGCCACAGAAATGATACAGGATTTGGGCTGGGTATAATTAAGAGAAAGGCGTTTTTTCGTTGCGACGGAATCTTCTCACTAAATTAGAATCGCCAACTTTCTCCTCCGAATGCGAAAATATTTTGTTGACATCGACCTACATAGAGCGGAACGGTCACCACGATAAAATAAGGGAAATCAGAGCTCGTAAGGAAAGAGATAGGTGTTCGTTCTTTCCGCGCGCTATTCGAGATTGGAGTAATAGAGAATTGTGAAGGTGGTTCGATGAACCCTCTGCCAGGCACTTAAACGTGATTTGCAGAGTATCCATGTAGATGTAGAGGCAGGAGCGACAGTCGTGGCGTGCGAAGTATAGATCTAGTGTCAATAAGGAGAGCTGTAATTCGCGTTAGGGTGTACGCGTTACGCACACAGGATCTCGAGCAGTCGTTTATGTCCACCGTTGTGATGTCGGCCTGTACGGAGGGGTCCAGTTAATCCAGACATGAGGCTAAGTGAGGTGTCCGCCGCTACTCAGAGTGCATGTGTGTCCTGACCTGGCGCACTGTGTTGTCGCCTGCGATTCGTCAGGTCGCTGTGGTGGCAGCGGGCCAGAGGCCGTCCCTGCCCCACACATCTGTCAAACCGGTTTGCGGCCACAACAGCCGCTGGAAATGTGTTGCCGCCTGGGAGGCCAGACTAGTCTCTCTCTCTCTCTCTCTCTCTCTCTCTCTCTCTCTCTCTCTGCGACATTTCTGCCACCACACAGCAGGAGAAGCTGACTGGCAAGATGCTTGCTGACATCGGTTTCTGGAAATCAGGCACAGGTCTGAAGCATGTTTCACTACACGACGTCCCGTCTCCTACTGCGCGGGACCCAGCCAGTTGGTTATCCGACACTAACTTGCTCCGGTGGGCGGAACTGCCGGAATTACCATTAGTCACCACTCAGCGCTCCAGTCACGTCATCCAACAGCTGTAGAAGAACGGGATTTGGACAGACGAATGTTAGGGATATACGTCTATGGGGATAAGAGAAATCCTATCTGCATCTTCATCCGCTTCCGTGGGATACTAAAACTTTAACGGAGCTGTAGGTAGTAAAAATTGCAAGTGAACAGAAAGGTCAGAATACATATAACAAGTAACAGAGGTCGTTGGCAGCGAGTGCTAATCGAAAATACAGGGTGTACATAAAGTTCGGGAACACTTTCAATTATTTATTGTACAGATGTCATACATATTGCATTTTGAAGGGAAACCCTGAAAGTTTTTTCCACAAACATTCGATGTACGAACCGCGCGCTATGCTGACTTGCTCGGAATATATGTAATGCTACGGGTCTACAAAGTGCGCAATGAACTTCAAAAGCGCTTTTCTCAAAAATCAAGGCTCGTCGCTAAAAAACAGAATAGCCAGGTACTCGGGGTATGTGCCTGTATAACGTATTTGAAGCGCATCAAAATCCGTGATTTACAGTATGGAGGGTCCCTTTGTTAGTGATTCCAGTATGAAGATGCGTTGTGTTTCATAGGCGCGCTCACCCGCAAATCTTTGAACACCGGTCAGCGATACTGCGGTACTGTACTCCTCTCGCACGTATGGCTTTTCAGGCGTGCCGGTTTCATTTCTATGGGTGTTAATGTACGACCGCAGAAGGTGGAGCAGCTCTTGGAACGAGAGGATACTCGGCGAATGGACTACCATTGTCCCGACTTAAATCGCACTGGGCACGTATCTACATCTACATTCTACATCTACATTTATACTCCGCAAGCCACCCAACGGTGTGTGGCGGAGGGCACTTTACGTGGCACTGTCATTACCTCCCCTTTCTGTTCCAGTCGCGTATGGTTCGTGGGAAGAACGACTGTCTGAAAGCCTCCGTGCGCGCTCGAATCTCTCCAATTTTACATTCGTGATCTCCTCGGGAGGTATAAGTAGGGGGGAAGCAATATATTCGATAGCTCATCCAGAAACGCACCCTCTCGAAACCTGGCGAGCAAGATACACCGCGATGCAGAGCGCCTCTCTTGCAGAGTCTGCCACTTGAGTTTGCTAAACATCTCCATAACGCTATCACGGTTACCAAATAACCCTGTGACGCTCTTCTTTGGATCGTCTCTATCTCCTCTGTCAACCCGACCTGGTACGGATCCCTCACTGATCAGCAATACTCAAGTATAGGTCGAAAGAGTGTTTTGTAAGCCACCTCCTTTGTTGATGGACTACATTTTCTAAGGACTCTCCCAATGAATCTCAACCTGGCACCCGCCTTACCAACAATTAATTTTATATGATCATTCCACTTCAAATCGTTCCGCACGCATACTCCTAGATATTTTACATAATTACCTGCTACCAGTGTTTGTTCCGCTATCATATAATAACGGATCCTTCTTTCTATGTATTCGCAATACTTTACATTTGTCTATGTTAAGGGTCAGTTGCCATTCCCTCCACCAAGTGCCTATCCGCTGCAGATCTTCCTGCATTTCGCTACAATTTTCTAATGCTGCAACTTCTCTGTATACCACAGCATCATCCGCGAAAAGCCGCATGGAACTTCCGACACTATCTACTAGGTCAGTTATATACACTGTGAAAAGCGATGGTCCCATAACGCTCCCCTGTGGCACGCCAGAGGTTACTTTAACGTCTGTAGACGTCTCTCCAATGATAACAACATGCTGTGTTCTGTTTGCTAAAAACTCTTCAATCCAGCCACGCAGCTGGTCTGATATTCCGTAGGCTCTTACTTTGTTTATCAGGCGACAGTGCGGAACTGTATCGAACGCCTTCCGGATGTCAAGGAAAATAGCATCTACCTGGGAGCCTGTATCTAATATTTTCTGGGTCTCATGAACAAATAAAGCGAGTTGGGTCTCACACGATCGCTGTTTCCGGAATCCATGTCGATTCCTACAGAGTAGAAAAATGGCTCTGAGCACTATGGGACTGAACATCTAAGGCCATGTCCCCTAGAACTTAGAACTACTTAAACCCTACAGAGTAGATTCTGGGTTTCTAGAAATAATATGATACGCGAGCAAAAAACATGTTCTAAAATTCTACAACAGATCGATGTCAGGGATATAGGTCTATAGTTTTACGCATCTGCTCGACGACCCTTCTTGAAAACTGGAACTACCTGTGCTCTTTTCCAATCATTTGGAACCTTCCGTTCGTCTAGAGACTTGCGGTACACGGCTGTTAGAAGGGGGGCAAGTTCTTTCGCGTACTCTGTGTGGAATCGAATTGGTATCCCGTCAGGTCCAGTGGAGTTTCCTCTGTTGATACTCGGGTGCATCGGAGAGACGTATTGAAACTCGTCGCCTTGTACTAAGGACGACGCACCAGTCGTCGACGGCGGTGGTAGAGGAACTGGACGCGCTGCCGCAAGATCTCCCTACCAACACTGTGGCCAGAATGAGTGCGCATTGTACAGGCACGCTGTCCATCAGACGTGATCTCACACCCTATTAAGAACCGTGGCCCGCCGTTTCTGATGTCCAGTGGAACACAATAAACCGCGGTGACCTCAGTGTAATTGTTGTCTTTGAATAAATACGGCATTTCTGTTCGTCTCGCTGCGTATTCCTTTCAGTTACCTTCTCTATTACACTGCAGCAGTTCTCTCAATGTACGGTCCATCTTATTATGTTACGTCATTCGTTAGTGACATCACATAAAAGATACTTTCGTCCTTACGTTTTGTCCGCCAGTGTACTTGTAAGATGTGATGTGGTGAAAATGATGAATACCAACCTTATAATCGGATTTTACCGGTACATTTGCTCTTTGGTGTATGCATTTGCCGGCCGGGGTGGCCAAGCGGTTCTAGGCACTACAGTCTGGAACCGTGCGACCGCTACGGTCACAGGTTCGAATCCTGCCTCGGGCATGGATGTGTGTGATGTCCTTAGGTTAGTTAGGTTGAAGTAGTTCTAAGTTCTAGCGCACTGATGACTCAGAAGTTAAGTTGCATAGTGCTCAGAGCCATTTGAACCATATTGTATGCATTTGTCTTACAATTACCTACACCAGTGTTTCTCAACAGGTGGTTCGCAGACCCCCAGGGGACCGCGAGCTATGCCACAGGGATCTGCAAGATGCTATTCGAATAAAAAATATTTTAAATATATTTCGTATGGTAACAGATGTTTTGTTTTGCTGCTTCCTGCATGAGCAGAGCTTCAACGAACGCTAACTTCTGCGTCTAGTGTCTTCCTAGAGTCAACTGACACTAGCACACTCTAGCGCAAAACTATAATTAGATAAAGGCAAATAGTTCTACTCTTTGCTATTAGACCGCGCACGCTGCCTCTTTGCAGCTGACAACTGACAGTCACTTTACACAGAAACTCGCATTTCAGGCGACAATTGGCCATTGCTAATTTGTTGCCAGTGCATTCACAGACCGTGTTCTTTACATATTCAATATTCTATTTTAATTTTCTCCTGTCATTTTCAGTTCATACTCAGTTTTTATTTTTTTAAGGAGTTTGTTACACTAAACACCCAGATTTGAATACAAAGATTTTGAGCAATAAGCAAAAATTCAACAATAACAATGATGGCTAAATTGAAAAAGTTTTAAGCTCAATATTTTTTCAATAATGAATATGTCAATGTTTTTTTCTAAGTATCAAAAATAGAAAACGTGTAAAAACTCTCTTAATTTGGCTTTTTTATGTACTTGATACTGGATATGACAAGGGACCGATCATGCTGGATGAGAGGGTCCTCGAGAAAATTTTGATAGGAACCCCTGATCTACATTGAAGGGCCAAAGAAACTGTAACACCCGCCTAATATCGTGTAGGGCCACCGCTAGCACGCAGAAGTGCCGCGGCGCGATGTGGTATTGACTCGACTAATGTCTGAAGTAGTGCTGGAGGGAATTGACACCATGAATCCTGCAGGGCTGTCCAAAAGTCCGTGAGAGTACGAGGGGGTGGAGATCTCTTCTGAGCAGCACGTTACAAGGCATCCCGGATATGTTCAATATTGTTTGTGTGTGCGGAGTTTGGTGGTCAGCAGCAGTGTTTAAACTCAGAAGAATGTTCTGCACTTGTGGGATATCGCATTGTCCTGCTGGAATTCCTCAAATCCGTCAGAATGCACAATTCACATGAATGCATGCAGGTGATCAGACAGGATGCTTACGTACATGTCGCCTGTCAGAGTTGTATCTAGACGTTCTCAGACATCCAGTACCACTCCAACTGCACACCTCACACCATTACAAAGCCTCCACCAGCTTGCTCACATGCAGCGTCCATGGATTCGTGAGGTTGTCTCCATACCCGTACACGTCCATCCGCTCTATACAATTTGGAACGAGACTCGTCCGACCAGGCAACATGTTTTCAGACATCAATAGTCCAATGTCGTCTTCACGGGTCCAGGCGACGCATAAAGCTCTGTGTCATGCAATACACGAGTGGGAATTCGCATCCTAATGCCCATATCGATGATATTTCGTCGGATAGTTCGCACGCTGCCGCTTGTTGATGGCCCAGCAATGAAATCTGCAGCAATTTGCGAAAGGGTTGCACTTCCGTCGCGCTGAACAATTCTCTTCAGTCGTCGTTAGCCCTGTTCTTGCAGGATCTTTTTCCGGCCGCAGCGATGTCGAGATTTGATGTTTTACCATGTTCCTGATATTCACGGTATGGTCGTGAAGTGGTCTTACGGGAAAATCCCCACTTGATCACTACCTCCGAGATGCTGCGTCCCATCGCTCGTGCGCCGACTATCGACTATAACACCACGTTCACACTCCTTTTTCCTTGATAACCTGACACTACAGCAGCAGTAACCAACCAAACAACTGCGCCAGACACTTGTCTTATATAGACGTTCCCGACCGCAGCGCCGTATTCTGCCTATCTAAATATCTCTGTATTTGAATAAGCATGCCTATACGAGTTTCACAAGCTGCGACATTCTTGCGAAGAAAACAGTGACCCGAATATAGAATAAATTTCCTTTACTTTACGTCTATGGTCACAAACGTTTTGTCAACAGATTACCCGTTTCGGTCTATAATGACCATCTTGCATCTGTTTTATAAATCAGATCTGAAGATGGTCATTATAGACCGAAACCGGTAATCTGTTGACAAAACGTTTGTGACCATAGACGTGAAGTATAGGAAATTTATCCTACACCAGTTTCTTGGAGGCTACAAAGTAATCGGATTTTAATGGTATTTTTGTCGTTCGCTACATGCAATTGTCTTGAATTTATCTACTGGGTGATTAAAAAGCCAGTATAAATTTGAAAACTTAATAAACCACGGAATAATGTAGATAGAGGGGTAAAAATTGACACACATGCTTGGAATGACATGGGGTTTTATTAGAACAAAAAAGAAAAAAACAAAGCTAACAAAATGTCCGCGTGAAAGATCTCTTGCGGGCGTCGTTTGGTGATGATCGTGTGCTCAGCCGCCACTTTCGTCACGCTTGGCCTCCCAGGTTCCCAGAGCTCAGTCCGTGCGATTATTGGCTTTGGGGTTACCTGAAGTCGCAAGTGTATCGTGATCGACCGACATCTCTAAGGATGCTGAAAGACAACATCCGACACCAATGCCTCACCGTAACTCCGGACATGCTTTACAGTGCTGTTCACACCATTATTCCTCGACTACAGCTATTGTTGAGGAACGACGGTGAACGTATCGAGCATTTCCTGTAAAGAACATCATCTTTGCTTTGTCTTACTTTGTTATGCTAATTATTGCTATTCTGAACAGATGAAGCGCCGTTTGTTTGACATTTTTTTTGAACTTTTGTATTTTTTTTTCTTTAATAAAACCGCATGTCATTCCAAGCATGTCTGTCAATTTGCACCTCTCTATCTACATTATTCCGTGATTTATTCAGTTTTCAAATTTATACTGAGTTTTTGATCACCCAGTATATTTGAAGACAGCTACGACTCGTTACAGCAAGTGGAAAACTAATAATCAAGAAATCGCTTCAGATGAATATGTGTTACCATAAGAGATTTTTGGATTCCTTTACCCGCCGAACTGAAGCCGTTCTTAAGGCTACAGGCGGTGGATTCCGGCATCAGGGTAATGTTTTTCCATGGGTGTGCCTTTTTTTACTTGGCCGGCGTGCTTAGTTAAAATGCTTAGTAAGACAATGTTACGTTAGCTTTCTGCAGAACCAGGAGCCCGCCGTGGTGGCGGAGCGGTTCTAGCCGCTACAGTCTGGAACCGCGCGACCGCTACGGTCACAGGTCCGAATCCTTCCTCGGGCATGGATGTGTGTGATGTCCTTAGGTTAGTTAGGTTCTAAGTTCTACGGGACTGATGGCCTCAGAAGTTAAGTCTCATAGTGCTCAGAGCTATTTGAACCACTTTTTGCAGAACCAGGAGGTGGCAAAAGATTTGCGACCTGTTGTGCTTGAAGGGCTCCGTGGAGGCAGCAACCAGCGCGGGCGAGTGCCAAGTGAGCCGGTGCAGCTGCTCTGTGCGTCCGTGGACAGACACTCACCCCCCCCCCCCCCCACTCTCTCACTCGCTCCTAGTAAGTGCCAAATCTTAGGGATTCCGTTAACTGGGAGACTGTAAATCCGCCTCTGGCCAGACACTCGCCTGCAAGTGTTGCAACGTATAGTCTCACTAAATGTCACTGGTATTCCTCCGGGTTCTCCAACGCACGGTAAAGAGACCAAAGGGTGTGTGTTTTTTCTACAGGGCGTATAAAGACATATGTCTGAAACTTCAGGGATTTATTCTACACATCAAAACATAACAGAGAGTTCATACGAGCACGGGTCTGAAATCACTTCGCTGCTGAGGCATGATCGGAATTCCAAGTTGGTCATGGTACTCGTTTTATTTTACTGTCCTTGGTTCTGTTTTAGTGTAAACATATTTAGTATCTGAAATGACGAATATGCTGTACACGTACGGCCTAGCACATGGGGTGTGGACGCAGAGCATCAGCTTTATGCCGGACTTTACCGTGAGATTCAGTTAATTACCTTGATCAAGATTATTAATGTGACTCCATCAACACCTGCGAGAGACAGCCTCGTCTGATAAGAGGATTGCAGATGGTGGGAAACCATGTGATGTACGAACGTCTGAGTCTTTGTATGTGTTGCTATTACAAGGCGGACTGCGAGAAGGGAAGGAGTTAACCACATGACAGTCTGGAACATTTCGCGTGAAAATCATCTCTACCAGTACCGCCTTCGAGTCCAAAGTAGACTTTCAGCCAAGTGTAGCTTCCTGTCAGTGTACAGGGTTATTACAAATGATTGAAGCGATTTCATAAATTCACTGTACCTCCATTAATTGACATATGGTCACGACACACTACAGATACGTAGAAAAATTCATAAAGTTTTGTTCGGCTGAAGCCGCACTTCAGGTTTCTGCCGCCAGAGCGCTCGAGAGCGCAGTGAGACAAAATGGCGACAGGAGCCGAGAAAGCGTATGTCGTGCTTGAAATGCACTCACATCAGTCAGTCATAACAGTGCAACGACACTTCAGGACGAAGTTCAACAAAGATCCACCAACTGCTAACTCCATTCGGCGATGGTATGCGAAGTTTAAAGCTTCAGGATGCCTCTGTAAGGGGAAATCAACGGGTCGGCCTGCAGTGAGCAAAAAAACGGTTGAACGCGTGCGGGCAAGTTTCATGCGTAGCCCGCGGAAGTCGACGAATAAAGCAAGCAGGGAGCTAAACGTACCACAGCCGACGGTTTGGAAAATCTTACGGAAAAGGCTAAAGCAGAAGCATTTCTTAAACAGGAGATTGGAAAACCGATGGATCGGTCGTGGTGGAGATCATGATCAGCAATTCGTGTCATGGCCTCCACGCTCTCCCGACTTAACCCCATGCGATTTCTTTCTGTGGGGTTATGTGAAAGATTCAGTGTTTAAACCTCCTCTACCGAGAAACGTGCCAGAACTGCCAGCTCGCATCAACGATGCTTTCGAACTCATTGATTGGGACATGCTGCGCCGAGTGTGGGAGGAACTTGATTATCGGCTTGATGTCTGCCGAATCACTAAAGGGGCACATATCGAACATTTGTGAATGCCTAAAAAAACGTTTTGAGTTTTTGTATGTGTGTGCAAAGCATTGTGAAAATATCTCAAATAATAAAGTTATTGCAGAGCTGTGAAATCGCTTCAATCATTTGTAATAACCCTGTATGTTAGTGCAGTGTGGTGTCTTTTGCAGGTCTTCACAAGTATTTTATTCATCGGCGACACTGGCTTTTCACGTCATGGGATCTTCAGTTGTCATAACATTCACTTTTGGGCTTATGAAAACCTTCATGAACTACGACAAGACAGACATCAACAGAGGTTCAGCCTCAAAGCCGGCCGGAGTGGCCGCGCGGTTAAAGGCGCTACAGTCTGGAACCGCACGACCGCTACGGTCGCAGGTTCGAATCCTGCCTCGGGCATGGAGGTGTGTGATGTCCTTAGGTTAGTTAGGTTTAAGTAGTTCTAAGTTCTAGGGGACTTATGACCACAGCAGTTGAGTCCCATAGCGCTCAGATCCATTTGAACCATTTAGCCAGGTTCAGCCTCAAACTGTGGGGTGAAATCATTCATGACCAACCTATTAGCCCCTGTTTCTAGAGAGACATACCAGATCGCAACCTTGAATGCAATGGATTTCTCCTTTACGGGAAGTTTATAATCCTTGGTGTACTCAACTTCCGTACCCAATGTCACTGTTATAATGGAGCTTATCCAAAATTTATTCGACCAAATACGGAAGACATCAGGAGTTTCCGACAATGTAGGATATAGCAGAGTATGGAAAGCAGGCTCAAGGAATGCACGGAAGCAGGAGACGCTCACTTCGAGCCACTTCTGTCAATATAAATGTGTTTGGTTACTAATAAATACCTTGATACCTCTCGATCTAAAAAACTTGCAGCACCCCTTCATACAAACTTTTCAAATGATTTGATGTCAAGATTAGATTCCGAAGTTTTCTCTAGCTAGGCCGTGTATTTCCAGGACGGCCTTTTCCCGTTATATACCGCGGGTCCCATGGTTCCTCTACAGGTTGCATTACTGCCAATGATTATGTGACCATTTCGGCTGATCACATTCATCCTATAGTACAATGTTTGGTCCCGAATGACGACGCTGTGTTCCAAGACCAGGGGGGCCATTGTTCATACAACTCGCATCGTCCATGGCTTGGTTTTTGACCACGAGGATGATTCGCCGCATCTCCCCTGGATACCACAGTCACCAGATCTCAGTATCATTGAGCCTTTGTGGTCTACTTTGGAGAGTAGGGTACCTGTTTGCTTTCCACCTCCTCCATCGTTACATGAAAGTGCCACTATTTTGCAGGAATAATGGTACAGGATTCCGTTGAGAACGATACAGGATTAGTATTTATCCATTCCGAGACGACTGCAAGCATTTTTGAATGGCACCTCGTTTCATACACCGTATAGACTTCCGACCTGGTGACCGGCGTTTGATCCAAGAGGATGAAAGCCCAGGACATGTTTGGAAAAAAAGGGAAAACAGAAAGGGGTATTGGGAGAAGATAGAACAATATAAGGATTATAACACAGCACACTTTAGAAGGGCAAGTATAGCACGTCCAGTTTATGTGGTCACCTCCCTGCATGGTCATCAAAGTAGCGAGGACGTTTAGAATTGATATCGAGACAGATATTTATAGCTTTTTTTGAAATCACTGCCTACTACTATCCTAACGACAGTAAAAGCATGAAGTGAAACTGAGGTTCATGTCCTTTTTTTAAATTTCGTGGAGACGTTAATTTTTACTTAAGATATTTTCTTTAATGTAGAAAGGAAAGATATATAAATTTCAAGAAACTCTTGTGTAATCTCGACGGCTCCGCAGCATTCCACGGAACAGAGGTTTCTGACTCATCAGTTCTCTGACTGGTTTGATAAAGCTCGACACGAATTCCTCTCTTGTACCAACCTCTTCATCTCCGAGTAACACTTGCACCCTACGTTCTCAGTTACTCCTCCACTTTTGTCCTCTACGGCTCTCTCCGGTACCATGAAGTCATTCCCTGACGTCTTAACAGATGTCCTACCATCCTGTCCGTTCTCCTTATCAGTGTTTTCCACATATTTCTTTACTCTCCGATTCTGCGCAGAATCTCCTCATTCCTCATCGTTCACCCAATTTTCGACATTCTTCTGTAGCTCCGGTTTTCCCACAGTCCATGTTTCACTACCATACAATGCTGTGCTCCAAACGTACATTCTCAGGAATTTCTTCCTCAAATGAAGGCCTCTATTTGATACTAGTGGACTTCCCCTAACCAGGAATGCCCTTTTCGCCAGTAGTATTATGCTTCTGATGTCCTCCTTGCTCCGTCCGTCATGCATCCCAGGCAGCAGAAGTGGTTCAGATGGCTCTGAGCACTATGGGATTTAACTTCTGAGGTCATCAGTCCACTAGAACTTAGAACTACTTAAACCTAACTAACCTAAAGACATCACACACATCCACGTCCGAGGCAGGATTCGAACCTGCGACCGTAGCAGTCGCGCGGTTCCCAGACTGTAGCGCCTAGAACCCCTCGGCCACCCCGGCCGGCGCAGCAGAATTCCTCGACTACTTCGTAATCGCCAACCCTCATGTCATGTTACTCGCTGTTCTCATTACTTTCGCCTTTCTTCTATTTACTCTCAATCCATATTCTGTACTCGTCAAACTGTTCATTCCATTCAGCTGGTCATGTAAAAAAGAAGTAGTTGTTGTCATGATCTTCAATCCGGAGACTGGTTTGATGCAGCTCTCCATGCTACTCTATCCTGTGCAAGCTTCTTCATGTCCCAGTACCTACTGCAGCCGACATCCTTCTGCATCTGATTAGTGTATTCATCTCTTGGTCTCCCTCTACGATTTTTACCCTCCACGCTACTCTACAATGCTAAATTTGTGATCCCTTGATGCCTCAGGACATATTCTACCAACCAGTCCCTTCTTCTTGTCAAGTTGTGCCACAAAATTCTCTTCTCCCCAATTCTATTCAATACCTCCTTATTAGTTATGTGATCTACCCATCTAATCTTCAGCATTCTTCTGTAGCACATTTCGAAAGCTTCTATTCTCTTCTTGTCCAAACTATTTATCGTCCACGTTTCACTTCAATGCATGGCTACACTCCATACAAATACTTTCAGAAACGACTTCCTGACACTTAAATCTATACTCGATGTTAACAAATTTCTCTTCTTCAGAAACGCTTTCCTTGCCATTACCAGTCTACATTTTATATCCTCGCTACGTCGACCATCATCAGTTATTTTGCTCCCCAAATAGCAAAACTCATCATCCGTAAGTGTCTCATTTCCTGATCGGAATCTCACAGAATCACCTGATTTTATTCGACTACATTCTGTTATCCCCGTTTTGCTTTTGTTGATGTTCATCTTATACCCTCCTTTCAAGACACTGTCCATTCCGTTCAACTGCTCTTCCAACTCCTTTGCTGTCTCTGACAGAATTACAATGTCATCGGCGAACCTCAAAGTTTTTATTTCTTCTCTATGGATTTTAATACCTACTCCGAACTTTTCTTTTGTTTCCTTCACTGCTTGCTCAATATGCAGATTGAATAACATCGGCGAGAGGCTACAACCCTGTCTTACTCCCTTCCCAATCACTGCTTCCCTTTCATACCCCTCGACTCTTATAACTGCCATCTGGTTTCTGTACAAATTGTAAATAGCCTTTCGCTCTCTGTATTTTACACCTGCCACCTTTAGAATTTGAAAGAGGGTATTCCAGTCAACATTGTCAAAAGCTTTCTGTAAGTCGACAAATGCTAGGAAGGTAGGTTTGTCTTTCCTTAATCTTTCTTCTAAGATAAGTCGTAAGGTCAGTATTGCCTCACGTATTCCAACATTTCTACGGAATCCAAACTGATCTTCCCCGAGGTCGGCTTCTATCAGTTTTTCCATTCGCCTGTAAAGAATTCGCGTTGGTATTTTGCAGCCGTGACTTATTAAACTGATAGTTCGGCAATTTTCACATCTGTCAACACCTGCTTTCTTTGGGATTGGAATTAGTTAGTGTAGATGAAGTGGAGTGCCAGCCACACGCTGGCGAACGGCTGCAGTAAGAGGGAGTCGCAGGCGCCCCTGCGGGCACAGCAGGTGCGGACGCGGTTGTGGGCGGAAACACGTGCGGCTGCGCCGCGCCGCTGATGGCGACGTGAAGAGGCGGCCCGTCATTACTTAGTGGACACAGCTCGTTTGCCCGCGACGACAGCGGCCACGGGCGGCCCGCTGGAGGCCGGCCAACAGCTTTGCAGATGTAGAGCGGCGCGGCGCGCCCTCGCAGTCGCTGGTGTGGGGGCGGAGGTGGGGGAGGGGGAGGGTGCGGCCGCTTCGATCGGCGCCCGCCCGCAGTCGGCCCGCAGCGTCGGGACGCCCTGCCCGCCGCCTGCCTGCCTGCCTGACGCCGGCGTCCCGTCTGCTCTACCTGCCTGCCCAACTCCTCTCCCGCCCTGCCCAACAACTCTCTCTCTCTCTGCCTGTGTGTGTGTGTGTGTGTGTGTGTGTGCGCGCGCGCGCGTGTGCGTGTCACTACCAGTGCGGTTCAACAACAACAAAAAATCATTCATAATCATCCTCTGTCTTTCAGCAAGATCAAGCCATTGGGAGGCAACTGAATAACAGATGACTGATTGGCTCAACAAAACCACTCTAGAGAAGAAGATATCAAACGACTGGTCCCAAATTGGAAACAGAAGGGGAGTACAGCTGAATGACCCAATTGCGAGGTGCCGGGGCTAGCAGTGTATTTAACATTAAATTCTTCTAGAATCTTCATATGGAAACGATGCTCTAAGGCCCCCCCCCCCTTTTTCTAACTCTTCTTTTGCTGTTGCCCATAGATTAAGAAGAAACGCGAACTGATTGTAATCGACCCTGCAAGTGGAGTAGAAAAAAGTTTGGCACCTGCAATAATTCAGTCTGATAGACATTAATTAGATAAAGGAAAGTTTCATTAACATAGTGAGAAATGAAAGGGTTGCTCTACTGATTAACAGAATGAAAGTTCTGTCCAAAATAACAATTTGATTTATTATGACTAAACTCATAATAATAAACAAAACACATGAAACATTTACAATACATCAAATTGGCTCAAATTGGATACTCAAATAAATGCTGTGAAGGTGAAGTTGTCCATAAGCTAGATTGTGACATTTATGACGAAGTGGAATGTGGAGCCAATTCCTTGCAACTCAAATCTTAAGAGAAACACCCAGCCAACCCAACATTAATTGCTCCTACAGTAGTGACAACTCAGGCAATGAACACCCAAGACAGAACCACGTAAGAAAAGACAGGAACAGGCGCGCTCTGCTGAGCTCTGATTACCACCTAGCAAAATTCCCTGATTTGTCGGTGCTCCGGACGTACATTACCAAGCTGTCTTCTTAACTGCAAGGACACGATCTGGCCTACCGGAGGCGATGGCTGGTTGCTTCGACGTCCCGTCGTGGTGATGATAATGTCGCCAGTATAGCCCGAAACAAATTATCCTGGTCTGGTTGTTCCAGACTAAAGACTTCCTAGCAACACAAATACGCCTCTGAGGGAGAAGAAGAAGGCTCGCTACACAATCACTGACGGTACAGTGAGTGATTTTGACAAGCGAAGTCACACAGTAACTCCGATACAGTCAACTTTAGTCAAAACTGCCCAAGACAGACAACATAATCTGCTTGTACGCAGACCGCTCAATTGCCAACTGTACCCGGAAAATTACGTTGAAGTCGAAACTTCAGCAACTTCGTCAAACAGCTACAATTAAATGAAAGTATATTATACAGACAACGGAAGGCAGGCTGTCCAGAGCAGCGAGAGCTCAGTCTTGTAACCTACTCCGACCGAAAGGCGAGAGCCGACCCCCCTCAAGAGCACCCGTACAGGCCGAACACAGAACATTCCTGCCACCACGGCAATGGCCATGGTTAATACGTGCCAATCAGCAACTCGAAAACCGGCGGAAAATTCCACTCTATTGCCGAAGCACTACTATTCCACCATTGGACATACTGGGCGCCAATTTCTGTGCTGATTTTGCGGCGTCACGGAGCAGTCCCTTGAGCAAGCCAATCACAGTTATGATTTTGCAGAAAACGCGAGAATTTGCCCACCAAGACTGCCTGGGAACACGAGTCATTCACACGCCTCACTGGTACCCCGCCAGAAAGTGTTTTCACAAAGTTTCTGCGAAGTAACGGAATCTCTAGCCCAGCCGCTCCGTCAGGCCCCTGTGGTCGTGTCGCCCCCGCTCTTATGACAATGTCGGCGTCTGGAAAGCATCCACTCGACTCCCTCACACCCGTCGGCTTAACCCTTTGAAGATCAGCAGAACCCGCCTGTCAACGGACCACCCGGGCGACGAGAGACGCTGTGTGGGAAGTACGCGTGTGAAGGAATAGCAACTTTTCACCGCATGCAATTAGAGACGAAAATCGAATTACTCAGAGTAAGCCAGAAATATGAGAGGGGGGCGCATGTCACCTCTCACAATTACCGACCTATACATCTCTGATCTTACATTCGTGAAGATTCCCAGCTGACCCTCCAACTTCACGAGCTCATCCCATGAAATTATTTTGACATGCACGCCTTCTGACCAAACGGCCTATGGAGCAGAATGTACACTACCTGCCGAAAAGTATCCAGACACCTCTCAGTGGACATTAATATGGGATACATCCACCCTTCGCCTTTACAGCGACTACAATTCGACTGGGGACGCTTTCAGCGGTGTGTGTGAATGTCTGTGGCGGAATGGCAGCGCGTTTTTCTTCCAGACCCGAAACCAGAAAAGGCAGTGGTGTTGGATTGCTGGGACCTGGAGTGACATCAAAGTTTAACTCATTCCAAAGGTGTTCCATCGGATTCAGATCATGGGCAGCTCAGTCCATTTCAGATGTTTGGTTTGGGGGGGCGCTCAACTGCCTGGTCATCAGCGCCCATACAAAGTCCCAATTTTTACAAAGTCCCAATTTTTACAAAGTCCCAATTTTTACAAAGTCCCAATTTTTACAAAGTCCCAATTTTTACAAAGTCCCAATTTTTACAAAGTCCAATCCAGCCAATGTCAAGAAATACGATGATGAAATGATGAGGACAACACAAACACCCACTCCCCGGGCAGAGAAACTTCCCAGGAATCGAATCCGGGACCCCGTTATCCAGAGGTAGCAACGCTAGCCACTAAACCATGAGCTGGAGTCCGTTTCAGAAATGTTATTGTCTACAAGCCATTGCATCACAGAAGCAGCTGTGTGGCAGGGTGCACTGTCATGCCACTGAAAACAATCATTGCCCCCCACCTGTTCCCCCAGTGTCCACAATGCTGTAAAATGATCTGACATCCTTCCTCTTTTACCGTCATCTTAAGCGCTACAACGGGACGACACCGTCACTACGACAGACACCTCCATATGGAACACTACCTCCTCTATACTTTATGAAAAACATTCTATTACTTTAGTGCACTCTAGTGGGCACAATCGAAACTAAAATAATAGTCCCCCCTATCCAATATTGTCCTCAATCGGCTGATACATAAACTATGTGAGCGTCCATCTGTCACTATCCAGCGCTGAGACACATCTCCCACTCAACCGCCTCCAAGGCAGGATCGTTATACGGCGCTACGCCTCACAAGTAGCGCATAATCTAATATGGTTTGCCCTCTGAAAGTACACTGTGTGATCAAAAGAATCCGGACACCTTGCTGAAAATGACATACAAATTCGTTGCGCCCTCTAACGCTAATGCTGAAATTCAGTACGGTGTTGGCCCACCCTTAGCCTTGATGACAGCTTCGACTCTCGCAGGCATACGTTCAATCAGGTACTGAAAGGTCTCTTGAGGAATTGTAGCACATTCTTCTCGGAGTGCTGCACTGAGGAGAGGCCTGGCACGAAGTCGGCGTTCCAAAACATCCCAAAGCTGTTCTATATGATATTTGTCTCGCGATGATGATGATGACGATGTGTTCCAGGACCCAGGACCGCTGTTCACACGGCTCCCATTGCCCAGGACTGGTTTCGTGAAGACGAGGATCAATTCTCGCATATCAGTCAGCCACGACTGGCACCACATGTCAACGTTACTGAGCCTCTGTGGTCTACTTTGGAGACATGGGTTCTTGACCGACCTCCATCATCGTCACCTGGGCTTGGCGCTGTTTTGTTTTGCAGACACAGTGGTGTAAGATTCCTTCGAGAACCACGAAGGATCTGTATTTATCCATTCGACCGGAAGCTGTTTTGAATACTACCGTTTTTCCTACAGCGTAAAACAACCTTTGGTGACAAAAGCAACGGTGGTAACATTAAGAGTGCAACGGGAATTCCACTGTTAAATGCAGAGGAGAGAGCAGATAGGTGGAAAGAATACATTGAAAGCCTCTATGAGGGTGAAGATTTGTCTGATGTGATAGAAGAAGAAAGAGGAGTCGATTTAGAAGAGACAGGGGATCCAGTATTAGAATCGGAATTTAAAAGAGCTTTGAAGGACTTACGGTCAAATAAGGCAGAAGGGATAGATAACATTCCATCAGAATTTCTAAAATCATTGGGGGAAGTGGCAACAAAACGACTATTCACGTTGGTGTGTAGAATATATGAGTCTGGCGATATACCATCTGACTTTCGGAAAAGCATCATCCACACAATTCCGAAGACGGCAAGAGCTGACAAGTGCGAGAATTATCGCACAATCAGCTTAACAGCTCATGCATCGAAGCTGCTTACAAGAATAATATACAGAAGAATGGAAAAAGAAATTGAGAATGCGCTAGGTGACGATTAGTTTGGCTTTAGGACAAGCAAATGGATGAGAGAGGCAATTCTGACGTTACGGCAAATGATGGAAGCAAGGCTAAAGAAAAATCAAGACACTTTCATAGGATTTGTCGACCTGGAAAAAGCGTTTGACAATATAAAATGGTGCAAGCTGTTCGAGATTCTGAAAAAAGTAAGGGGAAAGCTATAGGGAGAGACGGGTCATATACAATATGTACAACATCCAAGAGGGAAAAATAAGAGTGGACGATCAAGAACGAAGTTCTCGTATTAAGAAGGTTGTAAGACAAGGCTGTAGCCTTTCGCCCCTACTCTTCAATTTGTACATCGAGGAAGCAATGATGGAAATAAAAGAAAGGTTCAGGAGTGGAATTAAAATACAAGGTGAAAGGATATCAATGATACGATTCGCTGATGACATTGCTATCCTGAGTGAAAGTGAAGAAGAATTAAATGATCTGCTGAATGGAATGAACAGTCTAATGAGTACACAGTATGGTTTGAGAGTAAATCTGAGAAAGACAAAGGTAATGAGAAGTAGTAGAAATGAGAACAGGATTGATGGTCACGAAGTCAAGGAATTCTGCTACCTAGGCAGTGAAATAACCAATGACGGACGGAGCAAGGAGGACATCAAAAGCAGACTCGCTATGGCAAAAAAGGCATTTCTGGCCAAGAGAAGTCTACTAATATCAAATACCGGCCTTAATTTGAGGAAGAAATTTCTGAGGATATACGTCTGGAGTACAGCATTGTATGGTAGTGAAATATGGACTGTGGGAAAACCGGAACAGAAGGGAATCGAAGCATTTGAGATGTGGTGCTATAGACGAATGTTGAAAATTAGGTGGACTGATAAGGTAAGGAATAAGGGGGTTCTACGCAGAATCGGAGAGGAAAGGAATATGTGGAAAACACTGATAAGGAGAAGGGACAGGATGATAGCACATCTGCTAAGACATGAGGGAATGACTTCCATAGTACTAGAGGGGAGAACTGTAGAGGGCAAAAACTGTAGAGGAAGACAGAGATTGGAATACGTCAAGCAAATAATTGAGGACGTAGGTTGCAAGTGCTACTCTGAGATGAAGAGGTTAGCACAGGAAAGGAATTCGTGGCGGGCCGCATCAAACCAGTCAGTAGACTGATGACAAAAAAAAAAGAGAAATTACGCGTAATAATGTGTGTTCTTGATGTTTACAAATTTTTCACCACCCTCTGCGTGCCGAAGCATGTTGAACTCTTTGTATCAATTTGACGATCGTTGGATGCTGTCTTCGTTACGTGGTATTTTAACGGCAATCAGTATAGAGAAGGCCTTTGATCATAATTAGATCAAAAACGGCTTAAGACGATGATGAGTGCTAAAGATATCGAAGAGTCAAAACCAGAATCTTTATGTGTAATGTTATTTTTCACATACACTGGAAGTATCCAATGCATGAATTTTTGTTACTTCGGTAATTACGAGGGTCGTTCAATAAGTAATGCCCACATTTTTAAGAAATGTGTGTGTGAATTCCTAAAGGACCAAACTAGTTCAAATGGCTCTGAGCACTATGCGAATTAACTTCTGAGGTCATCAGTCGCCTAGAACTTAGAACTAATGAAACCTAACTAACCTAAGGACATCACACACATCAATGCCCGAGGCAGGATTCGAACCTGCGACCGTAGTGGTCGTTCGGTTCCGGACTGTAGCGCCTAGAACCGCACGGTCACTCCGGCTGGCTAGGGACCAAACTGCTGAGGTCATCGGTCCCTAGACTTACACACTACTTTAACTTACGCTACGGACAACACACATATGCTCGAGGGAGGACTCTAACACCCAGCGGCAGTGGGCGGAATTCGTGACATGGCGCCTCACGCCGCGCGGCCACTCCCCGCGGCCTTTTTTTTTGTTTAAGCCATTAATATACACAGAGAAACGTCCTTGTTGGTGCTTCACGTTTGATGTTTGTTTTCTGCGCCGGTGAAGTTTCCAGTTGTTCTGGCAGATGGCAGAGCCGTAGTACATCGTCAAAATGGCTTCTATATACGACTCACGTTAGAAGCAGGGTGCTGTTGTTGAAATCTTCTGTGCAGAAAAAGTAACCATGATGAACATCGATAAACTTTTGTGTGCACTGTATGGCGATGCTGCAGTTGATAGGAGTACAATACAGGGCATCGCAACTCGACAATTGACTCTACAGTTGTTGGTCAGCTTTCGAAGTGCAATGATCGAGACTCTAGGATATTCAAAGAGATGCTCACGATGGGTTCCACGAATGCTGACAGCGGACCACGAGGTTATAAGAAAGGCCATTTCATCTGAATTGTTGGAGCGTTTTGAGACCGACGGAGAGGCCTTTCTGTCACGGATCGTTACGGGGGAACGAAAGCTGGGTGCATCACTTTGCGCCGAAAACAAAATAGGCCGTCCATGGAGTGGCATCATCCTCATTCACCACAAAAGACGAAATTCAAGACAACCCCCTGTGCCGGAAAAGTCATGGTAGCAGTCTTCTGGGATCGTGATGGCCTCGTTCTCGTGGATGTGACGCCAAGAGGGTCAACCATCAATTCAGAGCCATATGTGAAGTCTCTGAATAAACTCAGGAACCGTTCCGACGTGTTCGCTCGGACAAGAATCCAGCAGAAATCTTGTTCCAACACCACAATGCACGCCCACACCCAAGTCTGGGAACTCGAGAACACATCGCCAAGTTGGGTTGGACATGGTGGCCTCGTCCACTCTACAGTCCAGGCATGGCACCCGCGGACTTGCGTTACTTTGGGCCGTTTACACATTCTCCACGGCGAACACACTTTGAAGATGAGAACAGCGTCAGTCGTGCAGTGAAAACATGACTACGCCAACAGGACAAGAGCTTCTACCAGCAGGAAATACATGACCTTTCACAACGTTGGCGTACGGTCATAGAACGTCATGGAGACTATGTAGAAAAACAGGACGTGGACAAGACATGTCGATGTATATTGCCACCAAATTCTGACTCTTAACAATAAATGTGTTTTGAGAAATAAAGTCTGGGGCATTACTTATTGAACGTGCCTCGTACAAAACAACATTGTAAATTGACTGGTGGCAGAAAATCAGTTTCTCTGTGGGAAGTAACCCTCCATAGCCACACACTTCCCCCACCTCATACTCTGATGATGTGAGACGATTTATGGCTGTACTTGCAAAAAAAAAGACCTAACATGCCAGTGGAGTTACACGCTCTTCGTTAATGAGTTCATGAACTTAATCTTGTCCTCCATCAACTTGCACAGTCGCAGTAACTTAACCACCGGTGACCATAAAGCAATTGGCTGGCTGACAGAGACTTCACGCGACGCACACCTGGGGGCAACGCAGGACACGAATACCTGTCTCGGGCGCTCCTTCGGCCACAGAAGTTTCCGGTAGCTGTTAGCAGGGCGCGCTTACCTGCAACAAAAAGAGAGACACTTTCTTAGAAACGCACCTTTAATACGACAAGAGGCAGAAAAAAAAGAGAGAGGCTGCAACTTGAAACACACTTCCATCTGTTATAATTTAACCTGAGTGCATATGACTCAAATGTTAATACACTGTTATTCCCTTTCGTATGAAAATTGACGCGTATATAGACAACAGAGTTATCTGACTCTAAAATAAATGAAACTTTCATAGCGCCACGGAAATTTATAAAAGAAGCCTTTAAGATAAATTAAAAAAGATAAATTGCTATCAAGGTTCTAAACCGTCCTGACAAACCCTCTACAAGAATAAATGCCTTTCTCCATGAAGAAGAGACGCGTGCTATGCAGATCTGAATGCACACGACGTGCCCTACAATTTGACGGCAAGAAAACGCTTCTTAGCGCTGCGACATCTCTAACCATTCAGTACTGCAGGGCGTCACCCGCTAAGTTTTTCTGGAACTCGTAATTATCTTGCCTGTCTGAAGAACCGCACATGAAACGGGAATATAATGCGTCTGCCTGAGGCAATTTAACGCCTTTTTAATTCCGGACAAGGCAATTCATTTGAATATGTTGCACTTGCAGCGGCACTAACACGACCAGTAAGTGAGTATATTTGTTTATAAGCATAAACGATACTAGTACTGAAAATTACTTCTAGAGTATGGTTGCCACCGAATATTAGGGATTGTCTCTACTCTTCTGTAACTATACAGTGGCCCTACGTCAGTATGACGAATATGTGTATTCTATTTTCCGCTGCTCCGTCATTCACAAGGTACGTTAGCAAAGCTACAAGCTTTTCTCAGAAAGTTATTAAGAACCTCTAACAGCTGAAGACAAAAACGGTAGGCACTTCAGCGAACTGGTCATTTCACAAGTAAGGGAACCGATTTTTTCGTTTGCCTACACAGTGACCCACGTCTTGTTCAAATGGTTCAAATGGTTCTGAGCACTATGGGACTTAACATCTGAGGCCATCAGTCCCCTAGAACTTAGAACTACGTAAACCTAACTAACCTAAGGACATCACACACATCCATGCCCGAGGCAGGATTCGAACCTGCTATCGTAGCGGTCGCGCGGTTCCAGACTGAAGCGCCTAGAACCGCTCGGCCACATCGGCCGGCATCCACGTCTTGTCGCAGTCGTTTAATACAGTCTTTCTTCTTCTCAATAATGGTCAGACTGTTAACCATGGGAAACTTACTATTCAAAACATTCATGCACCGAATGACAGTGGCAGTAAAAGCTGTTGCAGACAAGGAGAAATGTAGAACACGCACAGGTTGTTCCAAGTCTGACAATATGTACGTCCGAGTCAGGTCGACGCGTGTACGGGCTTTGGCGAGCACGAGCCTAAACCTCCCATGCGAAACTATCTGCAGCTGTATCTACACTCGAAGGCCCAAGCGGAGGGAAGTTGTCATTTTAGCAGTAGTTAGGGCTTCGACCCTTTGCATTCACGTACGGGACGCTAGAGAAGGACGACTGCCCGGACGCCTCTGTGCCCGCTGTAATTAGGCTGGTCTTGACTATACTGTCCTCACAGGAGCCATACGTAGCGAACTCTACCGCATTCCTGGATTCCTCACTTAATACTTTTTTAGTCTACTCATTAGTTATTGCAAAAACCGTGACTAAAAAAACACGATGAAACTACATCATTGATTCAAACATCTGACTATTTTTTTTTTTTCAAATTTCTAAAAACTGTGCTAGTACTGCGTCCGCAATACCCCATACAGTTAGTTTCACAAGAAAGTGTACGTCGTTATCAGTACGAAATAAAAGACACTATCATAAATACATGTTTACGTGAAACATATGTTTTTGCTAATTGAACCATTACGTAATAGTTAATCCAATCGTCGCCATTATCGATTATAGCTTGGTACCTATTTGGCGTGCTTTCCACAAGATTTTCTGCGTATTCTCTCGCTAGCGATCTCCATATCGTACTGATTTTATACGACTGCTACTTCAAAGGATATTGTAGCGATGCAAGGGGCACCAAATCTGTTATGAAAGTCAGTAAATTGCTCAACGGACAGTATTTTTCAGTACAGGCATTTCGTTCATTCCAAGCAAGTGTCGATTCGTGACGTCATCGTCCAGGCACGAGTTGACTGTTACCTGAATCCGTTTTATCGAACTAATAATTTCTCTAAGGCAACAAAATTTTATTGATTATCAAATACAAGTTCCTGAAGTCTAATCAGAATCGGAAATGTTTCATTAGTAATTACATGCCATAATTTATTTGTTTAATATAAAGGTGTTTTGAATTTTGTATGAATTAAAAAAAAAATGGTTCAAATGGCTCTGAGCACTATGGGACTCAACTGCTGTGGTCATTAGTCCCCTAGAACTTAGAACTACGTAAACCTAACTAACCTAAGGACAGCACACAACACCCAGCCATCACGAGGCAGAGAAAATCCCTGACCCCGCCGGGAATCGAACCCGGGAACCCGGGCGTGGTAAGCGAGAACGCTACCGCACGACCACGAGATGCGGGCTATGAATTAAAAAAGTGTGAATTTATGTGCGGCTTTTACTCAGAGACGAGTTATCACAGAGTGCTGAAAGTGCGCGTGTAGAGTTCGCTTACCTGTGTGGTGAATTTTATTTTGGGAGCTTGACCCGAATGGAGAGTAAATCCAGTTTCATTTAAACTTTACGGGAGATAGACACATCACGTTATTACAAAAGAGTCGTTTAGCCCATTAGGGGAAACTAAATCCTGAGCGCTCGATTTGAAATACGCTACACTTCAGTGCGTGATCGAGTTGTCCAGTAAATCGAGTACAATAGTTGCAAATGCGTTCGGACTTAATGCACCAAGTTATAAATTAATTTAGAGACAAGTGCTCATTTTGACAAAAAATGAACCGAAAGTTTATTCAAAATATCGACGTCAAATTTTAATTGAGACACGTATCACCTTGTTGATTAGTTGCCTAGCAAATACTGTAAAGCAGTTTAATTAATTAATGAGAACAATTTGCGACGTAGTAAGAACCATTACACACACAAAATGTTACATGAAGTTTGCTGATCGCATGAGAGTGTTCCTTTCCGTAAATGGAAATAAACCGGCAGGTTCAAAAGTTAGTACACTGTTGTGTAATTTCATTGATTGTCCTGCATCGCCGGCCGATGTGGCCGAGCGGTTCTAGGCGCTTCAGTCTGGAACCGCGCGACCGCTACGGTCGCAGGTTCGAATCCTGCCTCGAGCATAGATGTGTGTGATGTCTGTAGGTTAGTTAGGTTTAAGTTGTTTTAAGTTCTAGGGGACTGCTGACCTCAGCAGTAAAGTCCCATAGTGCTCAGAGCCATTTGAACCATTTTTTCGTCCTACATCACTACGGAACTTGTTGTATCATGTCTCTTCACAAGACATCTCAAGAAGTCGGGATAAACAAGAAGAAGAAAAAGACTAAAGAAGAGGCATTGGTATAATATATTGGCTTTCATCGAAGCTTTATCTTAATATACGACCAAACATTCTCAATCGGATTTGCATCCGGAGACATAGCGGGCCAGTCCATTGTGGCCACCCCATTGTCTGATTTCTACGCTGTGGGGAGACGGCTGCGATGTTTCGGATCGTTACCCTCTTGAAGCCCCCAGTTTCCCTCGTTCGAACCAAATAGCTTCTTAGCGGACCTCATAAGGCATTTTTGATAAATATTGCACTTTTTTTCAGGGTTTAAATTGGCTGTAAATATACTGACAAAACGATACATTCAACTCTCACCCTGTTCATCTATAAACTGCGCAAAAGCGCATTGATTAGAAATTCAGGAGCACTACCTGGAGGAGTCGCTGAGGACGTTACATTTAAAATTATTTGCGGACTGCGCGACTTCCATCGTGGAGACACCTCATTTTGGGCAGAAAAACTTTAATTACTCGGATGTGGGGCATAACTATGAATGAATTTCTTTAAAAAATCAGAATATGTTTAAGTATCAATAAATAATGTGCAGAAAAATTTACGCTGATTTCTTCATTAGCATTTCAGAAAAGATCGTAACAATAGCTTATTTTACAGACTGCCTGAGCAGAATGGGCCCATAACGTTATCGCGGCCTTGGGCTCTCCGCAGAGGTCACGATAGCCGCGCCACCCCAGCCACCCACACTCCCGTGTTCAGAGGTGGAAGGCGCCAGCCCCGCTACGGAGTCCCGCGCTGTCCCGGGAAGTTCTATTTCTGGCCGTCTCCTCAGCAGCAGCAGCAGCAACTGCAGCAGCCTGTCCTTGCCTCTGTGCCCGACAACGTCCACTCCTTACCGAGACGAGAAGCCCAAAACAGTTTCGGCGTAATAACATACACGCACTGCCGGAGAAATTGCAGATCGACGACAAAGTACGTTCCGAATGAGTAGTTGACAACCGCTAAAGATCTTACAATTAAATTTTATCCGAGACATTTCAGTCTCGTTTTTATCTACGATACTGATGGGCGCTGAATAAATGAATTAAAATTTTTGCTACTGCCGAGACTTGAACCCGGGTCTCCTTTGCTTACTAGGAATGCTGACGATTACGCCACCGCAGCACTATGGCTAACACTTCTCCACAGACTACCGAAGTCGAACGCCCTCCGTAACACAAACTTCAGCTCATATCTTAAGCTTATTTTCCCCCAAATCATCACAATTGCCAGGTCTCTCCGGCATTGGAATAACACCTCAGCGTTGGACGTAACTGAAGTTTACGTCAGGGAGGGCATTGGACTTGGGTAGTCTACATCTACGTGCATTGCAGGAGAAGCCCTCGGACGTTCGCGCGCCAGGTACATATAGTCTGCGCCCGCGAGCTCGGCTCCAGTTCACCACCCGGAATGGAGGGTGAAGCTTTGACAATGAATGCCAGCCACTCGTGCTGGCGAAACGTCAGAAAAATCATTAGATGAACGTCGGCCGAAGAACCCGAGACAGAAGCCAGTAGGCAGTTTGTCAACAAGTGGCCACGAAAGCCTCAACAATTTTGCATTGCAGTAATGTTGGCCACAGTGCTGCGGTGGTGTTATGAGCAGCGTTCCTACCTGCAGTCCCCCTTTAGCCGCGGAGCAGCTCGGACTTGTTTACGTCCCGGCTGCGAACGTTCGCGGAAGAAGTGGTGTTTACACCGTCGTCACTCGCGTGTGTTACTGTTTGAGTCGAACGCAGTGGCACACAATTTCCGAAAAACCACGATACAGTTCACGTTCTGTAACGAGTATGCACGACCGAAGGCTTTCGAAATCGAACGTTTCTTGAGGGACGAAGTGCAACTTAATTACACGGAGATTATTGGAATTCATTTATCAATCGTGAGCAGCACTCTTTACGTAAAGATGATTGACGTCGCAGCATGCGATAGGATCATTGAAGCCGATTCGAGTCTTCGAGCTGCCTTTCGAGGTACCCGAATCATTGGTCACTGAATCACTCCAGCCATATGGCAGAGTTATTAGTCATACGGCCGAACGTTGGGCAAGTTTTAGTATGTATCTAGTACTCAATGGTGTCCGACAGGTGCGAATTGCCCTTACGAAACATGTGCCATCGTACATAAACATCGGCGGCTGTAGAGCTATTGTCATCTATGATGGACAGCCCCGGACATGCTCCGGGTGTGGTGGTGAAGGACATCTGCGATCTGCGTGTATGCAGAGGAGACTCGTGCAACTCCCCAGCGGAGACTTCCAGAATCCGACTACACCGACGTCACTGCCGATGACTTACGTGGCGGCGCTTCGCGGGGAGGTGACGCCGAGGTCGGAACACCCTATCGAACCGACGCCGCAGTTGATTGAGGAGCCATCGGACCCCACTGAAGAAGGAATGGCTCCGACCAACCTCCAATCTCAGACACTACAGGCGGTGCAGAAAGAGGATGACAGCATCCCAGTAGGCATGGAAGCTGAAGTGGAGCGTCCCCAGGGCGCTGTGGCGGTGGCGAGACAGCAGGAGATACAAGATTCGCCCACACCAGAGGCCGAGGTTAGGGCTCGCAAACAACGCTCGCCAAAGCGCCGCAAGAAGCGCCGACTAAACTCTGCGGAGACGCTCCCGTCTCTTCTTGGGAGCCCAGATGAGTCTTACTCTATGGACCTGTCTGACTTGGAACCACAAGCTTCGGATGTCGCAGACCATATGACTTCGGACGGTGAAAAGATGTCATGTCGTTCAGACGACGCATCCGCTCAAGGGCCTGATACCCCTTCTGCGGCGGAGTCTAATGCTGCGAAAGAACAACAGATGTCACACATCAATGCCGCACAGGAAAATTTCGAGCACCCCAATAATATCAGCTGGTATGAGCAGGACGACGAAATCACCGATGCGGACCATTCTACTGGTGGGGACTCGCATCCGTCCGCATCTCAAGACACCTAATGCCGCAGGGACACGTCCGTCGGGCGACCCTCTGCGGATGTGCAAAGGGACTATCGATACGGTGAAACTATGCCATTTTAACATCATGTGGAGATGACAGCTACTCGACCCCAGGCATACAGAATAGGGACAGTGAATGTAAATACCATTAGATCGCCCGTGAAACAGCAGTTGTTTAGGGACATGATATATGCGTCGGATGTGGATATACTGATGGTGCAGGAAATTTACATTCCTGAGTTCCAGGAAGTCCATGGATACATCTCCTACACCTCGCCACACTCGAACAACGACAGTGGAACGGCGATATTGGTCCGGGACGGGATTCCGGTTCGCGACCTGGCTTATCTACCTTCGGCACGAGGACTGGCGATAACTGTTGATGGAATTCGCATTCTCAATGTTTATGCCCCTTCCGGCACAGACAACAGACGGGCGCGTGCGAGATATTATTCGGAAGAGATTGTGCCCTTATTTACCGGCAGATTCGATCATTTCATTATAAGTGGTGACTTCAATTGTGTTTTAGCCCAAAAAGACCAGACTCCACATTACAATACCTGTCATGAATTACATGTGCTATGCCGGGATCTGGAGTTAAGCGACACCTGGGACATGATTCATAGGAATCGTGAGGGATATACTTTTTTTACCAGTCACTCGGCGAGCAGACTCGATCGAATATATGTTTCGGTTGGCCTACAGGATAAGGTGGTCGACGCGGAACGATGGCCTGCGGAATTTACTGATCATCTGGCTTACATTTGTACCGTGTCACTCCCTAGGCAAAGTGTGTGGAGAAGCCGCCGCACATGGAAGCTCAATTCGTCACTTTTGGCGGACCCCGAATGTCGTCAGAGAGTCGAGGCGGTATGGACCACATGTCAACGCCGTCTACCAACATATACCTCCGGACTTCAATGGTGGCTAGAGTGTACTAAGCCGGCAATAAGAAGAGCTCTAATACAGTACGGTCGGGATAAGACGAGATGGCAAAGAGGCACTCTTGATTACTATTACATCATACTTTGTGAGCTGTCATTCCAGGTGCCGTCTGCAGAACATCATGCGGAAGTTCATCGTGTCAAGGCACAAATCCTATCGATCACGCGACGGCGGCTGGGTGGCCTCCCAATACGGGCGAGATGTCTCGACACCATCACTGGGGAACGTACCTCGATGCACCATGTGTCGCGGGAACATAAGCGTTACCGCCGGGCATTGGTAACGGTGCTCCACGGTTTAGATGGCCGTCAACTGACAACACAACAGGACATTGCAAAAGAATTCTTAGAGCATTTCCGCCACCTTTATGCCCGTACACCGACAGACCGTCTGGTGGGGGAAGAGATACTGCAACATCTGCAAACGACACTGACAGAGACGGATAAGGCAGCGCTTATGGAGCCACTCACAAAGACGATATAAAGGTGGCACTCACAAAAGGAGCGGCCCATAAATCACCAGGGCCAGATGGGATTACGCTAGAGTTTTATCGAGAATTCGTGGACATGATGATGCCACAGTTGGTGTCGATGTACAATGAGGCGATGAGTCCGAACATGCGCCTACCGTCGGGTTTTGTGACGGGCTTTTTTCTTCCTATCCCGAAGATGGCGGGGAGTCGCCGTGTTAATCAATATCGGCCTCTCACTATGCTAAACACCGACTATAAAATCTTTGCACGACTACTAGCGTCTCGTGTCAAGCTGGCGGTATCCAGGACAATATCCCCTGATCAGGCTTGCCTACGGGGTGCGAAGCAACATCTCCTCGGCGTTAAGTGAATACCGTGACGTTATCGCCGTTGGGGAAACGTGTAAAATGCGAGCAGCGATGATATCTGTGGACTTCGATCGTGCGTTCGACAGAATAAACCATGGCTTCTTGTCGTTAGTCATGAGCCGAATGGCGATTCCACCTGTCTTCATCTCCATCGTTATGAGGCTCATACGAGGGGCTACATCGAAGGTGATTGTAAATGGTCGGGAAGCGGGCTCGATTCCTATTAACAGCTCAGTCCGACAAGGGTGCCCACTCTCCATGATGCTGTTTGCGATAGCGCTTGAGCCGCTGATGTGTGTTATGGGGCGCTCACTTACTGGGATAGCGCTTAATGAGAACTCTTTGTCGCGCATATGCGGACGACCTGATCCTTCTTGTCAGATCAGGACATGAAGTGCGTCAGGCTGTTGAACATCTAGACTCTTACGGGACGGCAGCAGGCAGTGTCGTTAACATGACGAAATCCAAAATTATGCACATTGGACGGGGTCTGGAAGACATACCGGGACCGTTTCAGACGGTGGAATCGCTGAGATGTCTGGGGATTACATTTACCCGTTCACTACGGCGGTCAGCGGCGGCGAGTTCTCGGCGGCTTCTGCAGAATGTTCGTCTGACGATAAGCAACAACTCACTGAGAGCCTTTGGCATGATCCAACGTGTGGCATACACTAACGTCCACATAGCGTCACGACTGCCCCATTTAGCGCAGATCCTACCAATACCGAAGGGTATTGCAGACCGCCTTATGGCTGCCTTTGGTTACTATGTTAGTACTGAGATGTTATTTAAGATCACATATGACACGTTAACGCTACAGTTCCGGAACGGTGGCCTCAACCTCACAAACGTGCGAAACAAAGCTCTGGCACTTTACATGCGAGCGATGATACGAAATTGGCAACAACGTAAGCATACCATAACGTCAGCTCTGATAGAAGTACTTGTTCCGCCTTCGTACGAACACCCTATTGCGGTGTGCAATATTTCGCCTTCTCTTGCACACATTGCCTCATTTCTTGTTGATTACAGTTATGTTCGTCTGAAAGTACCTTCGACGAGAATACCCACGACTCGGGAGATCTATAGGTGCTTGATGGATCACCATGGCCGCAACATAATGGAATTCAAATATCCGTCGAGAACGTGGAACCACATTTGGTGTGCAGTGCATACTCCGTTACTGTCAACAGCAGCGAGATCGATGTGGTATATTCTTATAAACCGCAAACTTGTGACCAGGAGTCGATTACATACAACTCATATGGTCGATTCTCCTCTTTGCACAAACTGTGGACTGTTAGCCACGGAAGAACATGGTTTAGTGTGTGGCGCAGCGAGGGACGTCTGGATGCTGACGCGTCGAATATTGGCCTTCCTTCGGCGCACTAACTACACAGAAATCACATCGGATGTACTCTTTGTACCGGACAAGACCATTTTTCCCAAACAAAAGACGTATGTGGTCAATTGGATCGCTGGACATGCGACGAAATATTTGTATTCGTGCGATATTAAGTCCGTGATGGATTATTGGATGTATTTACAAGAACAACACGAGCTCATACGGAGTCATACGAAATGCAGGACTTACTTTTCCAATTTTTTAGGAAGTGTTTTTCACAATCCGCCCGACAGCTGGGGTGTCCCAGAACTGGGAAGACTCCTGCAGCAGAACGACTAGAGACAGTACTGCGCGGTTCAATTATATTGGCCTATAGAACACTGAGAAGAAAACTGGCCCCCACCTGTTGGCGCCAGTTATGACTGCATTATGTTACCGTGAAATAAAAAACCACACACACACACACACACACACACACACACACACACACACACACACAACGATGGTAAACACGGAAACCGCCTCAGATAATGGTCCTTGGAATGGTCGACGCAGGAGAAATAACTACCGCCCACACTGGCAGAAATGGTCAAGATTATATGGCTTTCTGCCAGGTTTATGATGCGACACCGCGTGCTGCAGGGATTGTGATGCAGGTGATAACTTCATTTTCACTCCCGCCCGTGACCAGGATTGTCATTTACTTTATTCCTGTTACAAAAACAAAAAAAGAAAAAAAAGAGGGCGGCCTTTACGTTGATTTTATATTTTATGGTTTTCAAACTGTTTTTGCTGTCTCGATACTTTCCCCTAGGACAGCACAATTGTACGAATAAACATTTTTTTTTACCCTGCCTTCCCGTTACCAAAAAAAAGTGGTCGCGTTGTTGGACCATAAAGAGAAGGAATCGCGTTTTTATTTTTATTTTACCTTTTCTTAAAAAAAAGGAAAAAAGTAAGCAATGGAGACGCGGGTTCAAGCCCTGGTTGTAGCAAAAATTTTAATTCATTTATTCGGCGCTGATCATTATCATAAACACCAATGAGCTAAAACATTTTAGTAACTGACCATATTGACTGTTGGGGCCAATTTTAGTATCCGATTCCACCCTCCAGCTTTGATCAATGATGTCATACCTAAGGCAAAGACGCTACATAGAGACAATCTTTGAAAGCACCTGATGATATTTTTAAACGAACGAATTTACAATACGATAAAATTACAATCACAGTTCACGTGATTAATTGCGAATTGTATCAAAAAGAATTGACGGTAACGAAAACAAATTACATCAGAAAAAGAGAACTATACATCTATTACTATAAATATATATGCATATACAGTTTCCAATTCGAATCATTCCAGGGTTAGTTATTTAGATCGTTCAGATGTATGCAGCGAAATGTAATACGATTTCTGCATTTGTAATTGCTATGAAAAAGTAACTAATATCGGAATCGGTAATTAAAATTACTGTGTACAGGTCAACTGTAGTTATTACTTTTTCTCAATTTTTTATTTGTGTATTTTTTTGTATTTATGTATAGGTTTCTTTTTTACATTTCACGCTACTGTTTCATATACCTTGTTATTTCTTTCATTTTCCTGTTGTGTTACATTTTGGTTTCTCCCCTGCCAGAACTGCCACTTTACCGCGGTACTCCCGTTACATTCTTTAACTTTTGTTACAAATTAACGCTGTTTTATAATATTACGATTTCACCAAGCGTAATAATGTAATGCAATTTAAACGTACTCTGTGCTTTTCTTACTTCAGACTGAAAAGTCAAACTGGTACAGCTGCCTAATATCGTGTAGGACCCCCGTAAGCATGCAGAAGTGCCGCAACACGACGCGGCATGGACTCGACTGATGTCTGACGTAGTGCTGGAGGCAACTGACACCATGAACTCTGCTGGGCTTTCCACACATCTGTAAGACTACTTGTAAGTGGAGATCACTTCTGAACAGCACGTTGCAAGGCATCCCAGATACGCTCAATAATGTTCATACCTGGGGAGTTTGGTAACCAGCGTAGGTGTTTAAACTCGGAGGAGTGTTCCTGGAGCCAGTCTGGACGTATGGGTTGTCACCTGCGAGAGTCGTATCTAGACGTATCTAGGAGTCCCGTATCACTCCAACGGCACACCCCCGCATCATTACAGAGCCCCCACCAGCTTGAACAGTCCCCTGCTGACATGTAGGGTCGTTGGATTCATGAGGTTGTCTCCATATCCGTATACGTCCATCCGCTGGATACAATTTGAAACGACACTCGTCCGACCAGGCAACATGTTTCCAGTCATCCACAGTCCAATGTCGGTGTTGACGGACCCAGGAGAGGCGTAAACCTTTGTTTCGTGCAATTAACAAGGGTACACGAGTGAGCCTTCGGTTCCGAAAGCCCATATCGATGATGTTTCGTTGAATGGTTCGCACAGTAACACTTTCTGATGGTCCAGCATTGAAATCTGCAGCAATTTTCGGAAGGGTTGCACTTCTGTGCTACTGAGCAATTCTCTTCAGTCGTCGTTGGTCCCATTCTTGCATTATCTTTCTCCGGCCGCAGCCATGTCGGAGATTTGAGATTTTACCGGATTCCTGATATTCACGGTACACTCGTGAAATAGGGGTACGGGAAAATCTCAACTTCATCGCTACCTCGGAGATGCTGTGTCCCATCGCTTGTGCGCCGACTATAGCACCACGTTTCAAACTCACTTAAATCTTGATAACCCACCATTGTAGCAGCAGTAAACGATCTAACAAATGCGCCAGACACTTGTCTGATAAAGGCGTTGCCGACCGCAGCGCCATATTCTGCCTGTTTTACATATCTCTGTAGTTGAATACGGATGATTATACCCTCTTATTTCTTTCCGTTACCTTCCATTCGTTTCGATGCAATTCATGGCTAAGTGAACAATCGCGTGAACTGTGATTTAATTTTATAATATAGTACAGTACTTTGTTTACGAATATCATCCTCCCGCTTTCAAAGATTCTCTTTATGTCGCGTACTTGTGTCCGGTGTGATGTCATTGGTCAAAGCCGTCGAGTGGAATCGGACATTAGAATTTATCCGAATGTCGCGTGGTGGCGTTGTGGGCATATGTAGCGGTGAGGAAAGAATATAAACCGATCAGAGAAGCATTCGAAATCATTCTAGAGACGACACGGACCGCAAATCGAAGAACACGCCGACATAAGCGACTTTGACGAAGGGCAGACTTTCACCGCCCGGCACATGAGAACGAGCGCGAGGAAAACGGCAAAGCTGGTCGGCCGTTCGCGTGTGGCCATCATCAGCGTGAATGAGGGGGATTGAATGACGCTGAAACCAGCAGTAGCTGTGGGCGGCAAGGTGTAGGACGTAAATATCTCATCTCATCAGAGGCCTGCCCGCTCTGTAAAAGAAAAGATGCGCGGCGATCTGTGTCAGACCTGACGGCGGACTAGAATGCTGGCGCCGACAAGTGTTTCGAGGAGGACGAGGAAGAGATTAGTGTTTGACACCCTGTCGACAACGAGCCTGTTAAGGCACAAGCTCGGATTAGGGAAGGACGGGGAGGGAAATCGACTGTGCTCTTTCAAAGGAATCATCCATGCATTTGCCTTAAGCGATTTAGTGAAATCACGGAAAGCCTGAATAAGGATTGTCGGACGCGGATGTGAAGCGTCGTCCTCCCGAATGCGAGTCCAGTGTAAGTGTTTCGCAACACACCGTTCAGCGCATATTATTTTTAACACTATCTGGTACCCGCTCGCAAACAGTTTTCGTTTGACTGGTTTGTGGCTTTTGTTTTCATCTGGAACATTTGACAAGGACGAAATACTTTGTTATAAAATAACATATGATCTGGAGTTGAAATATAAATAAAATTTGGTTGTTTAAAGGAGTGTAAAGAAAAGGAGTGTAAAAAAGGAAGAGTGTGACAAAAATAAGAAGAGTGTGACAAAAAAAGAAGAGAGTGACAAAAAAAAGAAGAGTGTGACAAAAAAAAGAAGTGTGTAAAAAAAAGTGTGTAAAAAAAAGAAGACAGGACAGAACTGAGACATGTGAGCGCCATCACCGATTGTGACTTGCGGTGAACGCACTGGAATGGCTTCTTCGACTTGTTGACCGCCAGTCATTATAAAATAGTTTACAGTTAGTAGTAGATAAATGGTACTGCTAATATTATGTATTAACATTAGATATCCATCCACATACAACACTATAAATTATTGGCTAGATTGCCTGCACCTTACTCTGCATTCACTCTAGCATTTGCTATCGTTTACCATTATTTGACTGATATGTACAACTAGTCAGTGCATTTCGGCATGTTGTCTCTGATTCGTAAGTCTGTGTGTCTTACTTTTTGTTAGATTTCATCTTCTATCTCCTCCTGCTGCTCTCCAGCGCCACCGTTGTCCATGTCACAGTGGGTGTCGCTGTCCACCCTCTGGAGACTGCTGTTACGTTGCGTATACACATGTCTGTTATGCAGTGTCGGGGTGCACTCTTCATGTGCTGTTTTTGAAATACTGTCTGGTAATGCATGTAATTGCGCCAATTTTTCTTCGTCTCTTATAACTGTGTATATATGTATTTGTGTGTATGTGTATTCCAAGCGTAGTTCAAATGTATGTGAAATCTTATGGGGAATCCGTACCACCTCTTATCCTAAATGGAACAAATATTAATTTCTCTCCCTCAGCAAAGAGTTTGGGAGTAATAACAGATGAAAATCTAAATTGGACAGAGCACGTAACTGCAGTGTGCAAAAAAAAAGCATCAGCATCCCTTCATGTCCTACAAAAATATAAAAAACTCTTCCCTTTCGATCTGAAAAAGAAATTAGTACAAACGCTTATACTCCCAATCATTGACTACAGCGATATTATCCTACAAGGCCTCTCTCAGGAAAATTCGCAACGTCTGGAACCCGTCATGAATGCCTGCGTCCGATATATCTGTGACGTTCGACTTTTTGATCACATTTCACCAGCATATGCAAAATTGTCCTGGTTGCGTGCAGACAAACGCGGAGATTTGCATACACTGTCTCATCTACTGCCTTATAAATGTACACTGTCCCTCATCTCTCTCCTCGTCCCTAACGCTCATGTCGGAACAACATGACAGAAACACACGTTCCCATCATAATAAAATCCTCTCTGTTCCACTTCATCGCTCAGTCACCTTCTCCAAGTCCTTTACAGTACCGGGAACCCGACTCTGGAATAACCTCCCTATGTTAGAGAACTTAAAAACATGTCCGGCTTCCAAAAACAGTTAATGACGTATCTACTTAAGCAACAGTAATGCCTTCCTCTGTACATGAATGCACTTCACCTCATTACTTTCCCTCTTTCCCCCTCCTTAAATCTCCCTTCACCAAAAATCGCTATACTAGTAAACATCTACTTTACACACCAAGATATTAACGTACATCTGCACAAACCTCCGTTGCTATTGCCAATCTTTCTCATGTTTGTAATTATCATTTGATTTTTTTTTACTGTTATTATTATTATTATTGCTTTTATCATAATCTGTATGTATAGCACCTGTTGTAAAAATACTGCCAGCATTTACTTTATTAGGTCTTAGTCACTACTCTTTATTCATATTGTCACTAGAGTAATCTAATTTCCTCATTTAAACTATGGTCATGATGTAACTCTGATGTGTGAAATGCTGCATGTGTGGAACACTGGTCCGATGTAAGAGAGGGCCTGATGGCCCTAATCTGATCAGGTTAAATAAATAAATAAATAATAAATTAACTGCTAAGGTCATCAGTCCCTAAGCTTACACACTACTTAACCTAAGTTATCCGTTGCTGCGGATTGATGGGCTGAAGGATGAACAGAGGCAAGACTCGGCAACGCTACTGACAGCTCAGAGTAACATCGCGCGTTTCCGCAAAGGAGCACTGGAAACTGGGCCTGACTACTGCTCTTCGCTGTCATCCATACTACACCAAAATGTCACACTCATACCGTTTGATATAACTGTGGTGTCACCGCCAGACACCACACTTGCTAGGTGGTAGCCTTTAAATCGGCCGCGGGCCGTTAGTATACGTCGGACCCGCGTGTCGCCACTAGCAGTGATTGCAGACCGAGCGCCGCCACACGGCAGGTCTAGAGAGACTTACTAGCACTCGCCCCAGTTGTACATCCGACTTTGCTAGCGATAGTTCACTGACAAATTACGCTCTCATTTGCCGAGACGATAGTTAGCATAGCCTTCAGCTACGTCATTTGCTACGACCTAACAAGGCGCCATTATCATTTGCTATTTATCTTGTGATGAATGTACCGTCAGACCGATGTTCACCATTTATGGATTAAAGTTAAGTATTCCAACAGCTATGTACTTTATATGCTAGACTCAAATCCCTTAACTGTCCCAGACCTCACGCCAGCCTGCGTGAGCTTAAACGCGTGCCTTTCGGCTATCTCCTAGTGGCTTGGCTGTCTTGCCAACTCACAACAATAACAATGAAAACAAACAGAATAAAACTATTTTTCGAAGTTTTGGTAGCGCCGGGATGCTCTGGCCCCTACGAACGAGTGGCCCCGGCATTCACCTGAGTTCACTGATGGGATTCCAGTACGGTTTTACAGAGAGTACTCTACTGCATTGGCTCCTTACTTAGTTTGCATTTATCGCGAATCTCTTGCCCAACGTAAAGTCCCGAGCGACTGGAAAAAAGCGCAGGTGACGCCTGTATACAATAAGGGTAGAAGGACAGATTCTCAAAATTACAGACCAATATGCTTAACATCGGTTTGTTGCAGGGTTCTCGAACACATTCTCAGTTCGAATATAATGAATTTCCTTGAGACAGAGAAGTTGCTGTCCATGCATCAGCACGGCTTTAGAAAGCATCGCTCCTGCCAAACGCAACTCGCCCTTTTGCACATGACATCTTGCGAACCATGGATGAAGGGTATCAGACGGATGCCATATTCCTCGACTTCCGGAAAGCGTTTCACTCGGTGCCCCACTGCAGACTCCTAACTAAGGTACGAGCATATGGGATTGGTTCCCAAATATGTGAGTTGCTCGAAGACTTCTTAAGTAATAGAACCCAGTACGTTGTCCTCGATGGTGAGTGTTCACCGGAGGTGAGGGTATCATCTGGAGTGCCCCAGGGAAGTGTGGTAAGTCCGCTGTTGTTTTCTGTCTACATAAATGATCTTTTGGATAGGGTGGATAGCAATGTGCGGCTGTTTGTTGATGATGCTGTGGTGTACGGGAAGGTGTCGTCGTTGAGTGACTGTAGGAGGATACAAGATGACTTGGACAGGATTTGTGATTGGTGTAATGAATGACAGCTAACTCTGAATATAGATAAATGTACAGGGTTATTACAAATGATTGAAGCGATTTCACAGCTCTACAATAACTTTATTATTTGAGATATTTTCACAATGCTTTGCACACACATACAAAAACTCTAAAAGTTTTTTTAGGCATTCACAAATGTTCGATATGTGCCTCTTTAGTGATTCGGCAGACATCAAGCCGATAATCAAGTTCCTCCCACACTCGGCGCAGCATCTCCCAATCAATGAGTTCGAAAGCATCGTTGATGCGAGCTCGCAGTTCTGGCACGTTTCTTGGCAGAGGAGGTTTAAACACTGAATCTTTCACGTAACCCCACAGAAAGAAATCGCATGGGGTTAAGTCGGGAGAGCGTGGAGGCCATGACATGAATTGCTGATCATGATCTCCACCACGACCGATCCATCGGTTTTCCAATCTCCTGTTTAAGAAATGCCGAACATCATGATGGAAGTGCGGTGGAGCACCATCCTGTTGAAAGATGAAGTCGGCGCTGTCGGTCTCCAGTTGTGGCATGAGCCAATTTTCCAGCATGTCCACATACACGTTTCCTGTAACGTTTTTTTCGCAGAAGAAAAAGGGGGCGTAAACTTTAAACCGTGAGATTGCACAAAACACGTTAACTTTTGGTGAATTGCGAATTTGCTGCACGAATGCGTGAGGATTCTCTACCGCCCAGATTCGCACATTGTGTCTGTTCACGTCACCATTAAGAAAAAATGTTGCTTCATCACTGAAAACAAGTTTCGCACTGAACGCATCCTCTTCCATGAGCTGTTGCAACCGCGCCGAAAATTCAAAGCGTTTGACTTTGTCATCGGGTGTCAGGGCTTGTAGCAATTGTAAACGGTAAGGCTTCCGCTATAGCCTTTTCCGTAAGATTTTCCAAACCGTCGGCTGTGGTACGTTTAGCTCACTGCTTGCATTATTCGTCGACTTCCTCGGGCTACGCGTGAAACTTGCCCGCACGCGTTCAACCGTTTCTTCGCTCACTGCAGGCCGACCTGTTGATTTCCCCTCACAGAGGCATCCAGAAGCTTTAAACTGCGCATACCATCGCCGAATGGAGTTAGCAGTTGGTGGATCTTTGTTGAACTTCGTCCTGAAGTGTCGTTGCACGGTTATGACTGACTGATGTGAGTGCATTTCAAGCACGACATACGCTTTCTCTGCACCTGTCGCCATTTTGTCTCACTGCGCTCTCGACCGCTCTGGCGGCAGAAACCTGAAGTGCGGCTTCAGCCGAACAAAACTTTATGAGTTTTTCTACGTATCTGTAGTGTGTCGTGACCATATGTCAATGAATGGAGCTACAGTGAATTTATGAAATCGCTTCAATCATTTGTAATAGCCCTGTAAATTAATGCAGATGCATAGGAAAAAGAATCCCGTAATATTTGAATACTCCATTAGTAGTGTAGCGTTTGACACAGTCACGTCGACTAAATACTTGGGCGTAACATTGCAGAGCGATATGAAGTGGGACAAGTATGCAATGGCAGTTGTGAGGAAGGCGGATAGTCGTCTTCGATTCATTGGTAGTATTTTGGGAAGATGTGGTCCATCTGTAAAGGAGACTGCTTATAAAACACTAATACGTCCTATTCTTGAGTACTGCTCGAGCGTTTGGGATCCCTATCAGGTCGGATTGAGGGAGGACATAGAAGCAATTCAGAGGCGGGCTGCTAGATTTGTTACTGGTAGGTTTGATCATCACGCGAGTGTTACGGAAATGCTTCAGGAACTCGGGTGGGAGTCTCTGGAGGAAAGGAGGCGTTCTTTTCGTGAATCGCTACTGAGGAAATTTAGAGAACCAGCATTTGAGGCTGACTGCAGTACAATTTTACTGCCGCCAACTTATATTTCGCGGAAAGACCACAAAGATAAGATAAGAGAGATTAGGGCTCGTACAGAGGCGTATAGGCAGTCATTTTTCCCTCGTTTCTGTTTGGGAGTGGAATAGGGAGAGAAGATGCTAGTTGTGGTACGAGGTACCCTCCGCCACGCACCGTATGGTGGATTACGGAGTATGTATGTAGATGTACAGTTGACTCGATGGAAATCACGTGGAAGGCGGCGAGGACGGCCCGTCGGTCGATCCCCCGTGCTGTAGCGTGCACCGTGGGCCCCCCGCTCACTGGGACGTGACCTGCTTCGGCGCCAATTGGGCCGCTTTAGCCGGGCGCGCGATTCGCAGAAGGGAGGCAGGAGCGGGCAGCCGCGGCTCCCGTGGCGGGGCGCGCCTGTACTGCTCGCGCTCGCAATGAATTATTCAGCAGGCCCGCGCTGCAAACAAACGGCAACGGCCGGCCGACCCGAGCCGTGTTTTCGACGCCCGGCGTCAAATAACGCCGCCACCTGCGGTGCTCGCCTTACCGCAACTCTGCTCCCGACACGGTCGCCACTCCACACCGCCACCCAACACCTTCACTTATTTGCGGTAAGTAATGCGGCAATCAATTCCGAAAGAAAGAATGATAACTAGCGAGTTTAGATTGTTGCGAGTTCGCGCTTATTCTGCGAACCAACGTCATGCAATACCTACAGCCAATGAGAGTTCAGTAGCTACTGTTCTGGACGCACCGGTGCGAATTGGGCTGCCATCTGTACTGGCGGAATTGAAGCCGTGAGGACGGGGCGTGAGTCGTGCTTGAGGTGCCTGACACCAGAGAACACCGCCTGCAATGTCAAGCTGTTTCCGATGTGTGGAGGACTTGCCAGTTAATGGTGGCTCACATCACGCAAACTACGCCGGCGCACGTCTCTGTTGATAGTTTCATTGTACCGGATTTTAAATATATCCCACGCGCAAAACACAATACTGCTGTGTGGTTGTTGGGCCACACTGTTTACGCCCTTATCGACCGGCAAATCCACGATGGATTCCCCTTTTTGACTTACATTTGGGAAGAATATGCAAAGATCAAAAACAATGAAAAACACCATCAATACTTTGCCAATTTCTAATCAGCTGCATTGCATCATGCGTATGCGAAACAACTTTAAAATGTGTGCGAACTCCTCAATTTATGCCAATTCTCCATTTAGTATCGCAATTGAGCTTTGATAATTCGTATACTGAATCTCATTCTTGGGTCTTACATGTTGGTCTAGCAAAAATAACTCTAGATATATAGTTAGCGTCAGATGATGAAACATAATCAGTCTCCATGTATCGGTCTATCTTTGTTATATGCCTACCTATAAACCAGTATATATATGATCATATTAGGGAAAAAAAGGAAAAAAAACCAAAGAAAGTTAGAGAGAGAGAGAGAGAGAGAGAGAGAGAGTAACTGAGTAATAGGATGCGGTTCCACTTGGAAGAAATATTACTAAAAGAAAAAGCAAAGAAAGAAAAAAAGAAATATAAAAGAAAAGAAAAAAGGAAAACAAAAAAATACACCGATTCTCGTCCGATCACCGAAGTTAAGCAACATCGGGCCCGGTTAGTACTTGGATGAGTGACCGCCTGGGAACACCGGGTGCTGTTGGCTCTATCTCATTTTTTAGTTTTTACGTCGCTACACCTGCCAGCCCTCTTTTTCATACAAACTTTCAGGTGTGAAAAAGAAGCTTCCACAAGCATTTTTAGCTACTGTAGTAAACGTAAGATACGAAATTACGGTAGTGAACTCAGTTTGAGAAAGAATGCGTGAAGGAAGAGTGCTAGGAATTCCTCGAAAATAACGAAACACTATGAATCGACAGACGCGAAAAAAGAAAGAAAAAAAACAAAAAAAAAGAGAAAAAAAGAAAAAAGTAGCTCAGTCGGTAGAGCACTTGCCCGCGAAAGGCAAAGGTCCCGAGTTCGAGTCTCGGTCCGGCACACAGTTTTAATCTGCCAGGAAGTTTCATATCAGCGCACACTCCGCTGTAGAGTGAATATTTCATTCTATTATACATTATTTCGGGGAACGTCCTCTGTACTTTGAGAACAATAAAGTGCGTGAAAATATTTCACTTATCATGATTTTTTTTCCAGTATTCATTATACATAAATCATAAAAAGACCACAGAAGTTGATCGTAATTTTGCCTGTAACGGTTGGCTCAGTAACTGAATGACGAACTGAGTGCTGGTTTATGAACACAACCATCCTCAAATGCCAATATCTTCAATAAATTTAAAAACCAGTGCTCAATTCGACCATCTTGTTAACGTTCTTGAATATTTAAAACCGCAAAAAGCCAATTCAAATATTCATCGTCTTTAGGGGAAAACTGCATTATTAAAGAAATATATACTTTCGAAGGTTCTGCAGAATTTTACACTGCACAAAAATGGCAACAAATATTTAATAAGACAAATGTTGATTTTACAGATTTTTGGAAATACTGACTGCGAAGGTGCTGTGAAACTGTTTAGTAGTGACAATTATTTGTGTAATACTACTGAAAGGAACAACAAATATCTACTTCAATAAAATAATTAAGCAAAATAATTGATACTTTATTTTGATCCGATGTTCTTTTTCCCTAATTCTTAACATCCCACACTCTTCATTTTCTAAAATAAAAAAAAAAGCGGGGCTAGCCCTAAGTGTGAATGTACACTACTGGCCATTAAAACTGCTGCACCACGTAGATGACGTGCTACAGACGCGAAATTTAACCGACTGGAAGAAGATGCTGCGATATGCAAGTGATTAGCTTCTCAGAGCATTCACTCAAGGTTGGCGCTGGTGGCGACACCTACAACATGCTCACATGAGGAAACTTTCCAACCGATTTCTCATACACAAACAGCAGTTGACCGGCGTTGCCTGGTGAAACGTTGTTGTGATGCCTCGTGTAAGGAGGAGAAATGCGTACCATAACGTTTCGACTTTCATAAAGGTAGGATTGTAGCCTATCGCGATTGCGGTTTATCGTATCGCGACACTGCTGCTCGCGTTGGTCGAGAACCACTGTTAGCAGAATATGGAATCGGTGGGTTCAGAAGGGTAGTACGGAACGCCGTGCTGGATCCCAACGGCCTCGTATCACTAACAGTAGAGATGACAGGCATCTTATCTGCATGGCTGTAACGGATCGTGCAGCCACGTCTCGATCCCTGAGTCAACATATGGGGACGTTTGCAAGACAACAACCAACTGCACGAACAGTTCGACGACATTTGCAGCAGCATGGACTATCAGCTCGGAGACAATGGGTGCGGTTACCCTTGACGCTGCATCACAGACAGGAGCGTATGCGATGGTGTACTCGACGACGAACCTGGGTGCACGGATGGCAAAACGTCATGTTTTCGGATGAATCCAGGTTCTGTTTACGGCATCGTGATGGTCGCATCCGTGTTTGGCGACATCGCGGTGAACGCACATTGGAAGCGTGTATTCGTCATCACCCGGCGTGATGGTATGGGGTGCCATTGGTTACACGTCTCGGTCACCTCTTGTTCGCATTGACGGCACTTTGAACGGTGGACGTTACATTTCAGATGTGTTACGACCCGTGGCTCTACCTTTCATTCTATCCCTGCGAAACCCTACATTCCAGCAGGATAATACACGACCGCATGTTGCAGGTCCTGTACGGGCCTTTCTGGATACAGAAAATGTTCGACTGCTGCCCTGACCAGCACATTCTCCAGATCTCTCGCTAACTGAAAACGTCTGGTCAATGGTGGCCGAGCAACTGGCTCGTCACAATACGCCAGTCACTGCACTTGATGAACTGTGGTATCGTGTTGAAGTTGCAAGGGCAGCTGTACCTGTACACGCCATCGATGTTCTGTTTGACTCGATGCCCAGGCGTATCAAGGCCGTTATTACGGCCAGAGGTGGTTGTTCTGGGTACGGATTTCTCACGATCTATCCCCCCAAATTGCGCGAAAAAGGTAATCACATGTTAGTTCTAGTGTAATATATTTGTCCGATGAATACCCGTTTATCATCTGCATTTCTTCTTGGTGTAGCAATTTTTTGGCCAGTAGTGTAGTACCCCATCCGAGCATTAAACGTGATCGTAGTGAGTTATTTAGAGAATTTTTATTCGAGTTTGCGAGTTGCCATCGCTGATGGTGGTGACAACTGACAAATCGACTCAACACCGACAAGGTTCGCACGTTGTCATTTCCATGCCTGCTGAGGCAGAAGTTGTGAGGAACAGCTGCCCGATGAGCATTTTATACGAAAGACAGTTGTACAGAAGAACGGAAAAGGAAACTGAGGATATAACGATCACTGAGGGTTTAGCAAGGTAAAGTAACCAGATAGCCAGCGGTTCTGAAGCTGCAATTGGTAATGGGACTGATCCTTAACAAAATTCGATAGCACTTCACATGATTTGCCGATGCAGGTAAACCTTTCTAGAATGTACAACGGTGCCAAATGTTCGAAATTCTCGCGGAAAAAACATGTTGAAAAGTGTAAAGATTTCCGCCAATACTGTCAGTCTGTATTTCGAAGAAACGAGAACAGTGATAAACGTCACAATTGGGGACCACGAAGTAGATCGAGTTAAAAAATCCTGTTACCTTGGAAACAAAATAACACATGGTGGACGAAGTAACAAGGATATAACAAGGAGACCTGCACTGACGAAGAGGCCAAAAGAAGCCTATTGGGGTCAAACATCTGCCGTAATTGAAGGAGTGCGTTTGGAGCACAGTACTGTATGTTCGTCTACTATAGACTGCGGGAAGACCGGAAAATAAAAGAAACGAAGGGTTTCACTTGCTGCTATACAAGGCTGTTGAAAATTAGGTGAATGGATACGAAAGGAAATACGGAGGGTCACCCCAGAATAGGAAAAAAAAGGAACGTACGGAAAAATGTGAAAGGAAGAGGAGATGGGATGATATGAAGTAGACTCAGACATCAAGGAGTAAGTTGCATTGTATTAGCAGCAGAACATAGAAACTGTAGGGGAAGAAAGAGATTGATATCTAAAAAGAAATTTGATGACATACGTTGGAGGTACTCTTCCGAGATTTAAAGGTTGGCGGAAGACAGGAATTCATTCGTGGTGGGCTGCATCAATCAAACCAGTCTGAAGACGAATGGGAGAGGGAAAAGAGAGAGAGAGAGAGAGAGAGAGAGAGAGAGAGAGAGAGAGAGAGAGAGAGAGAGAGAGAGAGAGAGAGAGAAGGTGGGGTGGCGTGGGTGGAGAGGGTGGAGAGGGGAGGGAAGAGAGAGACAAGAAATTCATTCGGTTTGGGTCTTTGTGCGCTGGGGATCTCCTGTTGGCTGTGTAACATACTACTCCAGGCTGTACCTTGGGATCATTCTTTTCCCCATTTGGGACACCAGATCAGGTTTCATCTTTCCCTCTGGAGCGAAGTCTACATACCCTTACTCACATGAAGAGGGCACTCCGCAAGAAAAGATGTAACATAATGATGACAGTACAAGTACATTAAATGCATCAATACATTTTACTATCGGCTGCAACTTCATTTTCTCCCCCTCTTCACTGTACTGTATGCATAAATTGTACTGCCGCCGGCTGACTTCTGTCTCTAGGAATATGTAGAGGTTAGTCTCTGGAACTACTGCAGGTATTTTAATCTGGTTTTCTGTAACAGATAAGATTGATTCGCGAGGATGGTTCGTGTACATTATCTATAAATGTTTCATTGAAACTGGCTGCACTGACAATGAGATGAATTCGAGTGCGCTGCCAATGTGGAAACGATGGCATCGCCATCCAGTAGTACAGCCGCCGCAACTCCATACCACGGTGAAGCTTGTGCAGAATCCAAGTCAGGCTTGTGGTCTAGCACGTGGCTGAAAACCAAAGGCGGCGCGTTCAAATCTCGGTCAGAATACGGACTTCTCTATCTGTTTCTTAACCTACCCATCATATCCCAATGACGAGTACATTCGCCTGAAACGAAGCGTGTTTACAGTTCGACGTTGAACTTTAGGTCACCTTTTCCAGCTTAGATAACTGACTAGGGAGACGCAGGTAGCGGAAGTTTCGTCCTATTGAAACACTTGGACCGGGACATTGAGCCATAAGAAATTACGATTGTGTAAATCTATTCGTATATACATATACACGTTCTGTCTCTATGGATGTTTCCCGCCGCCTTTTTTTTTTGGCTATCTATCTCATCAACAACTATAGGGATTTTGCTAACATTTTGACTGAGAGATCTAGTGATTCTCGACGAAGATTCGTGTACATAACTCACAAATATCTGGTGCAAATAGGCTGAAACATGATGAAGTACAGTCCCCCGTCGCGCTCTGCTGTCTGTACGTGATGGCCACCCTCGGGAACTGTTGTAGGCGTTTTGATAGCCGCGGCCACATGGGTGGCACGTCTCGCATTGTTAGAGGTTTGCTATTGGGCAAACGGCTCACGTCTTTAGGCGCTGCGGTACTCCGGCAAGTGCTGCGTGCGCTGCTCAAATGGTTTAATTTACGAAACTGTATATTCAATTACCTCAAATTATTCTCTGATTTTTAACCTCTGGCAGCGGCTCCTGAACAAACATACGGCTTTGCCAGACAAGTTGCCTCGGCTGTAGATACTCCGTGCTACCTGTGCGAAGTTAGGGTGTGTCGTCGGTACCCAGATAAAGATAGAGGTCAACGTCTGATAAAGAGGTAACAGGCTGCAGTATTGCCGCGATGGGACACGGAGGAAGTGCTGCTTCCATGCCGTCCGTGCAGTTCACGTGTGTAGTTAGCTGTTTGATTTCCGCTGTCAACAGCCCACTGACGTCTTACATTAACTTCACTTTCTGCCGTGTCATATGTCATCTTAAGAATTTTCGAAGCCCCTTTGACACAAAAGTAGGAAGAGTTTGAATTCCAAGGAAAATGAGACTTTTTCAAGAAATCTAAATCTACCCTTAACTTCAACATCTCCAAACTCTTGTCTGAAGTGAACTTATCACTCCGTTGCAGAGCGAAAATTTCATTCTGGAACCACCCCCTAAGCTATGACTAAGTCATGTATCTATAATACCCTTTCTTCTGGGACTGCTGCTCCCTTAAGTTTGACAGTAGACTTTCTGTGAAGTCTGGAAGGTAGAAAACGAGCTACTGGCGGAAGTAAAGCTGTGAGGACGGGGCGTGAGTCGTGCTTGGGTAGCTCAGTTGGTAGAGCACTTGCCCGCGAACGGCAAAGGTCCCGAGCTCGAGTCTCGGTACGGCACACAGTTTTGATCTTCCAGGGAGGTGCAGAGTGAGAACTTCATTCTGGAGTATGATAGTTGGGAGCTCCAACGTTAGGCGCGTAATGGGGGCCCCTTAGGAGCAGGGCTGCCAACGAGGGGAAGGAAGCCGGTGTACACTCCGTGTGCATACCGGGGGAGTCATTCCGGACGTGGAAAGGGCGCTTCCGGATGCCATGAAGAGTACAGAATGCTGCCAACTGCAGGTGGTGGCCCATGTCGGTACCAATGACGTGTGTCGCTTTGGATAGAAGGAGATTCTTTCCGGGTTCGGACGGCTAGCGGAAATGGTAAAGAATGGCAGTCTTGCTTGCGAGATTAAGTGGCAATTGACCCTGGATAAAGAAGAGTGTGAAGTTATTCACATGCGTACTAAAAGAAATCCGCTAAATTTCGAATACGCGATAAGTCACACGAATATGAAGGCTGTTAATGCAACTAAATACTTAGGGATTACAATTACAAGTAAGCAAATTGGAACGATCACATAGATAATGTTGAGGGTAGAGCAAACAGAAGACTGCGATTCATTGGCAGAACACTCAGAAGGTGCAACAGGTCTACTAAAAAGACTGATTACACCACGCTTGTCCGCCCTATTCTGGAGTATTCCTGTGCGGTGTGGTATCCGCATCAGGAGGGACTGACGGGTAACATCGAAAAAGTGCAAAGAACGGCGGCTCGTTTTGTATTATCGCGAAATAGGGGAGATAGTGACGTAGACATGATACGTGAATGGGAGTGGCAATCATAAAAACAAAGGCGTTTTTCGTTGCGACGAGGTCTTCTCATAAAACTTCAATCACCAGTTTTCTCCTCCGATTGCGAAAACATTGTGTTGGCACCCATCTACATAGGGAGAAATGATCACGATGAAGTAAGAGAAATCAGGTCTCGCACAGAAAAATTCAAGTGCTCGTTCTCCCGCGCGCCGTTCGAGGGTGGAACGGTAGAGACAGCTTGAAGGTGAAACTTCCTGGCAGATTAAAACTGTGTGCCGGCCCGAGACTCGAACTCGGGACATTTGCCTTACGCGGGCAAGTGCTCCACCAACTGAGCTACCCAAGCACGACTCACGACCCGTCCTCACAGCTTGAAGGTGGTTCATTGAACCCTCTTCCAGACACTTAATTGTGAATAGCGGAGTAATCACGTAGATCTAGATACGAGTCAGGCACACGCTTATGCAATATTAAGCAACAGGTAGTGGCATGACGCAACTTCTCGGCCTCTGTGGCATTCGCTCCTCGTCTTCAATTTCAACAAATTAGGTCTTAAAACTCTTCTTGAAAGAAAAGGAAAAGAACGAAGGGGTGTGAAGAAACAAGAAATTCGAAAAAAAAGTAAGGAACACCGTAATGTCGCACAGGTCAAGATAGGAACTACAGTAAGTACGCGGTGTAGGAATCACTGCCAAGAGAGAGCCACGGCGTCTCGACTGCACAGTGTCCAGTCGGCAAACGCGAGACTGCTACCACAGAGGGTGGGCCTTTAGCTAACTGCAGCCGAATCCGGCCGCGGCCTCACCTTTGTTTGGGCTTTTTCTTCGGTGGCTTTCTTTCCGCGGAGCATGACCGGCCTGCGGTGTCTTTGTCTAGCCGGCCGTACAATGGATCCGCTTCCTTTGTACGCAGTGCGCGCGTGTGTGCGCGCGGGCTCGCAGTTAACTCTGCCCTGGCAGGACAATGAGGCCCCCCTGTGTCCAGCTGGGCCGCCGGGGTTCGCCTGAGAACCCGGCGACACCAAGTCGGTCCGCGGGTCGCGCCCTGCGTCGCGTAGAGCCAACACCGACTCGAAGGAAGGCCTCGGCGCACGTTCGTGACGTCACGTCAGCTAGGCACGGCGAACGCCAGGTCTGTTGCAGGCGTACTCATAATGGTGGTGTCTCCCTCTCTGACACAGGAAAATGTGGAACTATTGGCGGTAGTTGACCAACACACATTGTTCTGAGAGATTTCTGCAATCAATTAAGTGTGCAATTCATTACACTGCTTAACAAATAGTGTACTCCTGAACTTAAATTTCCACCTGTTTTAAGGATTGACTTACAAAAACAACTTCATGGTCCAGCAGCAACAGAATTCGTTCTTCTTTACCTTACTTGTAAATCTGAGGAAGTTACGTTTGTACTGGGTTTGCTTTTACAAGGAACTGTGAACATATTGGTGCTCTTCTTTAGGTATCTTGGTTGGTTATGGGCTGAGGAGCACTGAATGTTATGAAATATCTTGTGATTGCACACGTTGAGGGAGGGGGTGGGGGACAGAAGAAGAAGCAAAAGAGAGATACTTGTTTTATCAAGTAATTTTTTTTTATCTTATAAAGTTTCACCTTTCAGTTGCAAGAGGGGAATATTTATCTTTTCTAATGTGCATCTTTAAAAAGTTTAAGCTCAGCAGTATTTTCGATGTATGAAGCTATTTTGTTTCCTGTTTAGAATTCTTTTAGTTGAAAACGACTGTAATCTAATGACTGGCAACAGTTGGACATTTACACATGTAAATTAGTTCACATTTCCAGTTACGATGTCAAACGAAAATAAATAAATAAATAAAACGAGTTAATTGTAAGGGGGTTGGCGTAAGTTTCGATAGCAAAATGGATCAAGTGAATATAGTTACTGGAATGTAAAATTTCCGAAGCTTGAAATGGGGCAAAGCATCTTCTCATATTCATCTACGTTTGTTTCGACAGGATTCAGTAATACAGAACTATGATCTTCATTTGTAGCTTTACGATAGTAAGAAAATCTTTCATCTAAATAAAACTGCAGAATCCAAAACAATACCAAACATTTTGTCCAAAAATAAGAGATTTATACGGATAAGCACGCCCAGGCGTTTCTGCCTGCAACAGACCTGGCGTTCGCCGTGCCTAGCTGACGTGACGTCACCAACAAGCGCCCAGGCCTTCCTTTGAGTCGGTGTTGACAGAACGCGTCTGGGCCGCTTCGTGGACCCCCCTCTCTACCTCCACACTCTAGAAGCCACTGGACAGTGCGTGGTGGGAGGTACACGGAACGAATATAATCGTTTTTCTTTTGTATTCCATTCGTGTATTGATAATCGACTTTCATTCGTACCTCATTCGCGAATCGAGCGGAGGAAAAACGCGTAAGAGCGGTGCCCGTGGCATTAACATGTATGAAACGATGTTCCTTCGGACATGTGTGCGAAGGGACACAACTGAGACGGGTGTCACGATTAATCAAGGAAAACCCCCAGTTGGGAAACGGGACCAAAGTTAGTTTGTTACTGTCGTGTTGCAATTTACAATTTCTTTATTGATTACTTCAAACATTAGAAGTCATTTCTTTACCACTTGACCAGGAACAGATCCAAAAGCTAGTAGGCATGAGTGCCTTTTCAAGACAATTTACTTTACAGTTAACGGCCAAGCTATTTTACTTAAAACCGGCTTTGATAAAACATTTGATAACAAATCAAATTTTTCCAAGTAATGAAATTAAAAAACTTTACCGTTAATAGCCAAGTCATTTTACTTAAAACAGACTGATGAAGCATTTAATAACAAAATTAAAACTTTCCAAGTAATGAAACAACAACACCAATTGCTTACAATTTCGCTACCGAACGTGTAGGGAGCCAACTTCTTTTAAATTTTGCCACAACAAGATATTAAATTACAAGGGCTCGCTAACAGGGAGGCAGAACTAGCAATTTTAAAAGAATGCCAAGTAGATTAAAACAGTCAAAGTAAAGATGCACTCATTCACCTTTCACAATAACTAACAATTTTAAAGCCACGTAATTTAAAAAAAAAACCACCAATGAAAGGCAAACTTAACTTTTTAAACAGTGGCCAAAAACAATCAAAATACAACCATTTTACATTTTACAATAACTAACAACTTTAATACCATGTCCTGCCACCAAAATGTCCTGGGATAGAAATAATTAACCGACCGGGTGTAAGGGCGGCCACAATTGTCTCCCAAAGGATGCTCAGGCTAGAAGCGGACTAACAGACCCACAACGCCTCACATTCAGCAATCACATCGACCACACGCGAGTCCTGGGGAGGAGGAGGAGGAATCAAAACAGGAACCATAATCCCTGCCCAAAAATACACTTCCTCCCAGGCAGTACTAATAAGAAGTCAAAGGATCACTGTCTATAATTACACCGGGGACAGGGACTGGAAATCCGAACGCAGGAGGCCAAAAGGCAGAAAAAATGTAATCTAAAACAATAATCCCTGCCCAAAAATACACTTCTTACCGGGCAGTACTGATAAGAAGAGGAAAAGATCACTGTCTATAAATACACCGGCGACAAAGACAGGAAACCCGGACGCAGGAGGCCACAGGGCAGAAAAGACGCTGGTTGTACAAACCAAAATTCTTTAATTAACGTCTAAACCTTTAACCAACTTAACGTGCAGTTTATCAGAGAAACAGCAGGTGAACTCCGATGCAGAGCTTCCTCACAGCCGACCGTGTCCACGTCGCCAGCGTACCCAACTGGGCACAGTCACGCAGCCACGCGCTCTGTCACCGGAGCCCTCGTCTTCTCTGCACCCACGGCGGCGAAATACCACTCCTCAGGTTAGGCGGGTTACTGGTCCATCATTCCCGCCTCCAGACGGAAAATTGAAAGACATCCGTTGCCCCTCCCACCAAGTAGTGACTCGGAACCACAGCCGTGGCCCCCGGGTGTCCACAGCAAGAGCTTACAGCCTTCTCCCGTCAACTCGTCCCACACGTATCGCACCGCCAGGATAGACCACGCGGCTTCTCGGAACAACAGCCAACCCTCCTCCAGCGCCACGCCACGCCGCGGTCTCATCGTACGACATTCTCAAATTCCCGATTTCAAAAACCGACCGACCGACTCGTCACCGCTACCCAACCAACCGGCCAATCCCCCAAAGATATTATTCCCTTACACAAGGCCAACAAGGAGTAACGACTCGAAGATCGATAAGAGCAGACACGCCGCCAGAGGGGAATCTCAACAAAATCGTCCGCAGCGTAACTATAAATATGAAAGAATCAATTAACGATGGAATGGAAGGACTCAGAACAATCTTAACAGCACGATATCTGCTAAGAGGCGAAACACGCCTCAGTAACGTTGCATCACACTTCTTAACAACACAGACAGTACTCTTTCGTGTTTATTCGTCAATATTAGATCCTAGACTCTCAATAAACCTTTCCTTCCTACAAGGGAATATACGTAAAGTACCAATGTAGGTTGTGAGACAAGGACGTCGACATGCGGAGGTTTGAGCCTGGTCGTGATTCGTGCACTGACAGGCGAAGCGGCTAAGACCGTCTTTCGATGTTAAGCATTCAAAATACGACTTTTCGTCATCAACTCTGACCTCGATTTTTTTCAGAAACTATACGGAATACCATCTGGTGAGCAAGATGTATGAGACAGGCCAAATACCCTCAGACTTCAAGAAGAATATAATAATTCCAATCCTGAAGAAAGCAGATGTTGACAGATGTGAAAATTACCGAACTATCAGTTTAATAAGTCACGCCTGCAAAATACTAACGCGGATTCTTTACAGACGAATGGAAATACTGGTAGAAGCCGACCTCGTGGAAGATCAGTTTGGATTCCGTAGAAATGTTGGAACACGTGAGGCAATACTGACCCTACGACTTATCTTAGTAGCTAGATTAAGGAAAGGCAAACCTACGATTCTAGCATTTGTAGACTTGGAGAAAGCTTTCGACAATGTTGACTGGAAAACTCTATTTCAAATTCTGAAGGTGGCAGGGGTAAAATACAGGGAGCGAAAAGTTATTTACAATTTGTACAGACACCAGATGGCCGTTATGAGAGTCGAGGGGCCTGAAAGGGAAGCAGTGGTTGGGAAGGGAGTGAGACATGGTTCTAGCCTCTCCCCGATGTTATTCAATCTGTATATTGAGTAAGCAGCAAAGGAAACAAAAGAAAAATTCGGAGTAGGTGTTAAAATCCATGCAGAAGGAATAAAAACTATGAGGTTCGCCGATGACATTGTAATTCGGTCAGAGACAGCAAAGGACATGGAAGAGCAGTTGAACGGAATGGACAGTGTCTTGAAAGGAGGATATAAGGTGAACATCAACAAAAGCAAAACGAGGATAATGGAGTGTAGTCGAATTAAGTCGGGTGATGCTGAGGGAATTAGATTAGGAAATGAGACACTTAAAGTAGTAAAGGAATTTTGTTATTTGGGGAGCAAAATAACTGATGATTGTCAAAGGAGAGAGGATATAAAATGTAGACTGGCAATGGCAAGGAAATCATTTCTGAAGAAGAGAAATTTGTTAACATCGAGTATAGATTTAAGCGTCAGGAAGTCGTTTCTGAAAGTATTTGTATGGAATGTAGCCATGTATGGAAGTGAAACATGGACGATAAATAGTTCGGACAAGAAGAGAATAGTAGCTTTTGAAATGTGGTGCTACAGAAGAATGCTGAAGATTAGATGGGTAGATCACATAACTAATGAGGAGGTATTGAATAGAATTGGGGAGGAGAGGAGTTAGTGGGACAACTTGACAAGAAAAAGGGATCGGTTGGTAGGACATGTTCTGAGGCATCAAGGGATCACCAATTTAGTATTGGAGGGCAGCGTGGAGGGTAAAAATCGTAAAGGGAGACCAAGAGAAAGAAGTAAGCAGATTCAGAAGGATGTAGGTTGCAGTAGGTACTGGGAGATGAAGAAGCTTGCACAGGATAGAGTAGCATGGAGAGCTGCATCAAACCAGTCTCTGGACTGAAGACCAGAATAACAGCAACGGAATATCCAGCAAGAAGTTGAAACACATGTAAGCAAAATCGGCGGCCCACATGTCTGGCCCTCTCCCTTGTACGACCCCTTCTAACTGGGCTCACGTGACGACAGGCGAACCAGGAATAAAGGACCGCGAGCGGTCGCACATCTCTCGGCGGCAATGTGGAAGTTCTCGTCCAAGTGTCACACTTCAGCTGAATCGTAAAGGAGGTGGGCAGTTTCCAGGCCTATATACCGTACCTGGATTCTCGTATGGCTCTTTGGCGTGTTCCCCCTCTCGAAATCAGGAAACTAATCAAAGTTGAAACATCCAATTTCCGAAGAGGATGCCCATTTTGGATTTTATGCTGTTGTGGCTTTCCGTAATTTAGGCGGTCTACACTGCACTTCTTCTAGAGACTTGTTTTCCCGGAGCACAGTCGCAAACATATAAGAAGTAGATAAAACAAGGCGAACACCAGTATTAAACTTGACGAGAAAGAATCCATCTGTTCACACACACAAGACAGTATATACAGCAAAGTTGGTTACGAGCGCAAACGTAACAGAGTCCTGAACCGTGTTGCCGAGTCGGACCACTCAGCTCGTAAACAAACAGTAACTGACGACTGCATCATTCGTTCTCGGCGGCCGAGTATTCAAGAGGTCGTCTCATGCGACTTCCCTCACTGTGGCCTGGGTAAGGGAGGGGCGCCGAAATGGCACTGCCTTACACAAACTCCGCGACTTTTATCCGCCCAACACACCAAGTCTTTACGTTCCCGAACAATGCAACTGGCTGGCAGTGGACCTGCGATTTCCTCTTGTCCACGCCTCGCAACACGCCACTGAGCCGTATTGTAGCAGCGCACCAATGGTAAGTAAAACGGGTGTTACTACATCCTTATCCTAAAGTTTACAAAAATGTAATTCCTTACCTCCAATACCTAACTGATCGATATAAGGCGAAAAAAATCATCAAATAAAAAAATTAGAAGACTATATAGCGAACACTACATTTATTCAGAAGACTTAACGATAACGTTTGAACTTTGTACGAAACACTCATCAATAAATGCAAGCTACCCATTTCGCAATTAAGCAATTTTGTTCTGGAAGGATACAGGCTTTTCTTTGATTTTTCCGTCATTTTTCGCTACGGAAGCAGAGCCTACACTTTTTAGCCGAACGCAGCGGTCTGCACTCTTTTCAAGTTAGAAAAATGTCGATCTTAAACCGCAATGAAACCTGTCGCATACATCTGTCGTTCTCCAAAACGAAGGTGACTATTCTTCTTTGAACAAATATATTATACTAGAACTGACATGTGACTACATTTTCATGCAATTTGGGTGCGTAGATCCTGAGAAATCAGTACCCAGAACAATCACCTCTGCCCGTAATAACGGCCTTGACACGCCTGGGCATTGAGTCAAACAGAGCTTGGATGGCGTGTACAGGTACAGCTGCCCATGCAGCTTCTACACGATACCACAGTTCATCAAGAGTAGTGACGGGCGAATTGTGACGAGCCAGTTGCTCGGCCACCATTGACCAGACGTTTTCAATTGGTGAGAGATCTGGAGAATGTGCTGGCCAGGGCAGCACTCGAACATTTTCTGTATCCAGAAAGGCCCGTACAGGACCTGCGCCATGCGGTCGTGCACTATCCTGCTGAAACGTACGGTTTTGCAGGGATCGAATGAAGGGTAGAGCCACGGGTCGTAACAATCCATTGTCGGTGTCGACGGTTCCAGGCGAAATGTAAAGCTTCGTGTCTTGCCGTCATCAAGGGTACACGAGTGGACCTTCGGCTCCGAAAGCCCATATTGATTATGTTTCGTTGAATGGTTCGCATGCTGACACTTGTTCATGGCCCAGCATTCAAATCTGAAGCAGTTTGCGGAAGGATTGCACGTCTGTCACGTTGAACGATTCTCTTCAGTCGTTGTTGGTACCTTTCTTACAGGATCTTTTTCCGGCCGCAGCGATGTCGGAGATTTGATGTTTTACCCGATTCTTGATATTCACGGTACACTCGTGAAATGGTCGTAAGGGAACAACCCCCCTTGATCGATACCTCGGATATGCTGTGTCCCATCGCTCGAGCGCCGACTATAACACCAAGTTCAAAATTACTTTAATGTTTCCAGAATGAGATTTTCACTCTGCAGCGAAGTGCGCTCTGATATGAAACTTCCTGGGAGATTAAGACCGTGTGCCCGACCGAGACTCGAACTCGGGACCTTTGCCTTTCGCGGGCAAGTGCTCTACCATCTGAGCTACCGAAGCACGACTCACGCCCGGTCCTCACAGCTTTACTTCTGCCAGTATCTCGTCTCCTACCTTCCAAACTTTACAGAAGCTCTCCTGCGAACCTGCGAAAGGCAAAGGTCCCGAGTTCGAGTCTCGGTCCGGCACACAGTTTTAATCTGCCAGGAAGTTTCATACTTTAATGTTGATAACCTGCCATTGCAGCAGCAGTAACCGATCTGACAACTGCGCCAGACACTTGATGTCTTATATAGGCGTTGCCGACCGCAGCGCCGTGTTCAGTCTGTTTACATATCTCTGTATTTGAATACGATACCAGTTTCTTTGGCGCTTCAGTGTATGTTGTGGAGACGCCCGTCTTTTTAGAGAACAGCCGAATTCGCAGGGTTGCGTGTTTACGTTCCTGGTTTGACGAACACTCGGGCATCCTAACCGCGTCTGCTCGCGTTATGAGCGTGATGTCTCCTGTGGGTAACCAATCTTTTTGTCCGTGGCGTTTACAGTCACAAGCTAGTAGCACTGGTTCCTGCCGCGTTACCGATTACGCTCGGGGCCCTGGACGACTTCTGTCGCCGTGTCATTGAAGGCGGCGACAACAGTTCTGTCCGCGACTGACGCATCCTCACGACTCGGTGCGTCTACCAAGGTCTGTAGCTGACGTCACGGCAGCGCGTGGGCGTCTGTGACAGTATGACTATCTGTGACAACCGGGACCCAGCAGCCGGCACAGTTCTCAGCTCGGTATGTTCTACTGACGGGCGAAAGAGAACAAAATGGTGAATCAACTTCGCGTGGTTCCTGTTCAGTCTCAACGCAAATGATCTATCTGCTGCGAAACGCGCAAGGTCTTATTTAGTTAACAGAGAACACCGGTTGTGAGCACTGCAGTATCTGGAGTAACACATGGAACTGATATCAGATTTATATTACAATCTGCGTAAATTGCAACAGCCTGAACACTTTAACAAAAAAAGCGAAATTACGCGAACGAGATGTAAATGAGTAGATGTGACGTACATGTACAGTCAAACAAGATTGTAATACCAGAAAAATTGAATGATATATGTAAGAGAAAGAGCTTCACAAACTGAGTACGTCAATAACGCGTTGGTCCACCTCCGGAACTTACGCAAGCAGTTATTCGGCTTGATACTGATTGATGGAGTTGTTGGATGTCCTGCTGACTGTCATCGCGCCAAATTCTGTCCAACTGGCACATTAGATCGCCAACATTGGGAGCTGCTTGGAGGGCCGCGCCCACAATGCTTCAGACGTTCTCAATTAGGGAGAGATGCGCCGATCTTGCAGGCCAACGTGGGTTTCGCAAACAGTAGAAACTTTCACCGTGTGCGGGTGGGCATTATCTAGTTGAGATACAAGCGCAGGGTTTGAAGTTAAAAGCAGTGACTAAGCAGAGCATACATTCGTTGAGGTTCCGACGGTCGTAATTCAGCGATGGCAAATATTGTTGTACCGGCGTGTTGCGTATGTTGTACATGAAGCACGCCACAAACGCCAGTTATTACTTTAATGTACTTGACTCTACTAGTAGATTACAAATGACTCCAAGTTGCTGTGATAGCAGACCTTATCACCAATCCGCAAAGACATCAAAGGGACACAGTCTGGGTCGAAGCATCGTAAGTCACGAGTAAACTGTTGGCAAGAACAATATAGAGAAGAACACGAAGAAAAATCCAGTAGGAAGATCTGATTTGATTCATGAAGGGCAGAGGTACATGACAGACAAATCCGACTTGTTACTTGTTTGCGTCTTGTGGGACTAGGTAACTCCTTCGGCAATGTAAGGTCCAGTTAGATGTTGGCAGTTCTTGAAGTGAGGATGAAATACAGAGAATGGGGAATAACCTGTAACGTTCTATACTCAATCGTAATGGTCGTCCTAAATATACCGGGTGACGCTAAGAGAAGCCACCCCAAATATATCCATAATGAATAAATATATCGAGAGGCGGTTCCCGTCAAGTTATAGCGGACAATATGGCGAATTTCTGTCGTTCGCAAGTACCTTTTTATCACGTATGGTCGCCTGCTTACGAAATCGACTTTTTCTACGTTTTCTGTGCCATCTGAAAGAAGCTTACGAGAGAATTCTAAGACATAACGTGCTTGGAACTTGATCAAAAGTATGAAGATACCAGCGACGAAAAATCACTCTTCCGCCGTCAGGAGTAGTCCACATACGTGTGTCCAATTTTACAATATGTAAGCAAGCACTTAACACAGGTACCGTTCGCCATCGGCAAACGTCGGTGATTCCTAACAAAAGTCTAGTATTAATGTTTGCCATAGATAAAAATATAGAAGTGTTAAATCTGGCAATGTTGCAGACGATTTTGCGTTTCCTGAACAATCGTTCCACCGATCTCCAAATGTTCTATTAAGCAGCTCTGTCATTACAAGTGCGAAATGGGAGTGTCATCCGTCATGATGGTACCATACTGATTGCCTTATATGTCCCGTGGCGTGTCTTCCAGGACTGCGGTAGCAGCCTATTTTAGGAACTCTAGATACTCGAGCGCATTTAGATTCCCATCTACGAAACAGGGACCAATGATGCGGGTCTAGTAAAACACGCACCATACAATAGACCGAGCGCGTTGTTTTCATCCACTTCTTTCAGTCAGCATGGATTGTCAACTGAAGAGTAGTGCATATTGAGAAGAATAAATTGTCCATGGTTTGTAAACGATCCTTTATCCTTAAGAAATTTTTTTCATGGATATGCCGCATCACTTTGCATTTTTCACAGATAACTTTAGGAGCCACTGCCACGTAGCTACAAAGCGTGAGGACGATGACCAGCAAAGACGTGACTGGAGACGCCCTGGACAGCGGTGGGGCCCCAACCTGGCTGTCGCTCGCCATGCAGCCCGACATCCAGGTCTGATGGTCTGGAGTGCCGTTCCTTTCCACAGCAGGACCCATTTGGTTGTCATCCGCGCCACCCTTACGGCACAGTGATACGTAGAACATGCCGTAAGCCCTGTTTTCTTCCCCTTCATGGCAAGCCACCCTGGGTTTACATTTCAGCAAGATAATGCCCGCCCGCACACGTCGAGAGTTTCTACTGCAACTGTTTCGCGCTTGCCAAACTGTACCTCCGCCAGCGAGGTCGCAGCTCTCTCTGCAGCTACAGCATTGTGGACAGTGCCCTCCAAACATCTTGGGATTTTGGCAGCCACACTCGCAAATAGGGCACAATTTGGCACTACATCCCTCAAGAGGACATCAAAAAACTATCTGCCAATGCCAAGCCGAGTAACTGCTTCCATAAGGGGCAGAGATGGACCAACGTGTTATTGACGTCCTCCGTTTGAAGCTCTTTGTCTTGAATAAATCATCCAGTTTTTCTAAAATTCATATCATTCGTCTGTCTGTACATGTACATCAGACCTACCGATTTCCGTCCCATTCGGATAATTCCTTCGTGCTCCGTCTTTTTTTCGCTTTTTTGTGTTAGGGAGTATTTTCTGGAGGTTGTAATTAAGTTTAGCAGGCAGGACAGACGGAGACCCATCTCTGAGTGTGTCTTAAGTCGTACTTGGGCAGCTCATTCGGTAGAGCACTTGCCCGCAAAAGTTTTACACTTCGCTGCACAGCGATATTTCGCCCCGGGTATTAAAGGGAGACTATATAAACATTTTCTTCTTATTGTTTTATTTCATACGAATCGAAAAAACTGGTATAAGCCGACCTCGGGGAAGATCAGTTTGGATTCCGTAGAAACACTGGAACACGTGAGGCAATACTCACCCTACGACTTATCTTAGAAGCTAGATTAAGGAAAGACAAACCTACGTTTCTAGTATTTGTAGACTTAGAGAAAGCTTTTGACAATGTTGACTGGAATACTGTCTTTCAAATTCTGAAGGTGGCAGGGGTAAAATAAAGGGAGAGAAAAGCTATTTACAATTTGTACAGAAACCAGATGGCAGTTATAAGAGTCGAGGTACATGAAAGGGAAGCAGTGGTTGGGAAGGGAGTGAGACAGGGTTGTAGCCTCTCCCCAGTGTTATTCAATCTGTATATTGAGCAAGCAGTAAAGGAAACAAAACAAAAATTCGGAGTAGGTATTAAAATCCATGGAGAAAAAATAAAAACTTTGAGGTTCGCCGATGACATTGTAATTCTGTCAGAGACAGCAAAGGACTTGGGAGAGCAGTTGAACGGAATGGACAGTGTTCAAATGGCTGTGAGCACTATGGGACTTAACATCTATGGTCATCAGTCCCCTAGAACTTAGAACTACTTAAACCTAACTAACCTAAGAACAGCACACAACACCCCGCCGGAAATCGAACCCGGGAACCCGGCCGTGGGAAGCGAGAACGCTACCGCACGACCACGAGCAGCGGACAATGGACAGTGTCTTGAAAGGAGGATATAAGATGAACATCAACAAAAGCAAAACGAGGATAATGGAATGTAGTAGAAGTAAGTCGGGTGATGCTGAGGGAATTAGAATAGGAAATGAGACACTTAAAGTAGTAAAGGAGTTTTGCTATTTGGGGAGCAAAATAACTGATGATGGTCGAAGTAGAGAGGATATAAAATTTAGACTTGCAATGGCAAGGAAAGCGTTTCTAAAGAAGAGAAATTTGTTAACATCGAGTATAGATTTAAGTGTCAGGAAGTCATTTCTGAAAGTATTTGTGTGGAGTGTAGCCTGTATGGAAGTGAAACATGGACGATAAATAGTTTGGACAAAAAGAGAATAGAAGCTTTCGAAGTGTGGTGCTACGGAAGAATGCTGAACATTAGATGGGTAGATCACGTAACTAATGTGGAGGTATTGAATAGAATTGCGGAGAAGAGAAATTTGTGGCGCACTTTGATTAGAAGAAGGGACCGGTTGGTAGGACATGTTCTGAGACATCGAAGGATCACCAATTTAGTATAGGAGGGCAGCATGGAGGGTAAAAATCGTAGAGGGAGACCAAGAGATAAATACACTAAGCAGATTCAGAAGGATGTAGGCTGCAGTAGGTACTGGGAGATGAAGCTTGCACAGGACAGAGTAGCATGGAGAGCTGCATCAAACCAATCTCAGGACTGAAGACCACAACAACAACAACAACAATCTGTGAATTTTATTTTCTGCTTGTTTTCTGGATGAAACAGGACAGTTTTTGCGTCTGCAATGGACGCAGTTTGGTGCGTCCCTGAAGAAACAATGCGTATGCACGCTATTAGATTTGAAAATTTCGAGGAGTTGCTTCGACGCGAGCAAATCTTGAATTACGTCACATTACCCATTGATCTGAAACTGTTTCGTGGGGTCACGGAGCAGGACACTGTATACACCGATGAGCAAAAATATTATGACCAACTGCTTAATAGCTTGTTTGTCCGTCTTTGGAGCGAAATAAGTCTCTTGTTCTGTGAATCAGGGATCCGTCAGGATAAGTGGCGGCCGTATTTTGGGTCCTCTCTTTCTTCCACGTCGCCTAAAAGGCCGGAACTATCGGTGTTTCTTGCGGTTGACTTTGCCTCCCTGCTGGGAGAAGTGCCACTGATGATTCGAAGGGTTACGTGGCTGCTAGATGACGGTGCTTCAGCCCACTTCGCTGTTATCGTGTCTTTCCTGGACGATGGATCGGACGAGGGGGGCCCAGCTTCATAGCCTGCTGATTCGCCGGACCTCAACTCGTGTAATATTTGGTTATGGGGCCATCTCAGAAGTATCGTGTATGTAGAACCGATTCCAGATGCGGATAAACTGGAGCAGCATATTCATGTTGCCTTTGACACTGTTCGAATGCAGCCTGGCCGATCTGAACATGTCAGACAGAAGATGCTACACGCGAGTACACGCATGCGTTGAGACACATGGAAACCATTTACAACACATACTGTAAATTTGGCTGCGTGGTACAGCGCGTATTAGACCGCAGGCTCTGAACAATGTATGATTGAATAAATGGTCTCCTGTATGGATAGCATGCATTTCCGGGCGTAAGTTCGTTAGAGCTTTCCTGTTCGGCATGAAATGCTTCAAATGGCTCTGAGCACTATGGGACTTAACATCTGAGGTCATCAGTCCTCTAGAACTTAAAACTACCTGGTGATCAATAAGTCAGTATAAATGCGAAAACTTAAGAAACCACGGAATAATGTAGATAGAGAGGTAAAAATTGACACACATGCTTGGAATGAATGGGGTTTTATTAGAAAAAAAAAAAAAACAAAAAAAACAAAGTTCACAAAATGTCCGACAGATGGCGCTGGACAGCAAAACATCAGTGAATGCGCATGACAATCGTGTATAAAAGGAGCTGTAATGAGAGATAGGATCAGATGCGCCAGCAGTCGCAGCATGTTGACGTTACCTGAAAAGGCGCTTTTAGTGAAGCTGTATTATCAGAATGGGGAATGTGCTAGTTCAGTGTTACGATCCTATCGCCAAAGGAAGGAGATTCGAACGGGTAGAGGTCCGTTGATAAATGCAGCTGTGGCGAGAATGATTTGGAAGTTGGAAGCCACGGGTTGTTTAGACGATAGACCCCGTGGTGGGCGACCGAGCACAAGGCGTAATGCTGCTGAGACAGTTCAGGAAGAAATGGAGACTGTAGCGGGTTCGTCTATGTACGGGGAAGTCAGCGCTCGTGCAGTCGCACGTTGCACCGGCATTCCATGCACTACTGTGTGGTTGGCACTGAGGCGTAGCCTCCGATGCTATCCGTACAAAATCCATCGGCATCATGAACTGTTACCTGGCGATTTAGTGAAGCGGAGGGCATTTGCGTTGTCGACGTTTCAAAAGATGGCGGAAGATGACGATTGGTTGAGTAACGTGTTGTGGACCGACGAAGCTCATGTCACGCTCCGAGGGTGTGTCAACGCCCACAACTGCAGAATTTGGGCTACCGAAAATCCTAGAACTGTCGTGGAAACTCCATTGCACGACGAGAAAGTCACGGTATAGGTTGGATTTACCACATCTACCGTTATCGGGCCTTTTCTCTTCGAGGAAATATGTGATTCTGGTTTCGTAACTGCTATCGTGACGGGTGAGAGGTACGCCGATATGTTACAGAATCGCATCATCCCCAACCTGACTGATAAACACCTGCTGGAACGTACGATGTTTATGCAGGACGGCGCTCCGCCCCATATTGCTAGACGTGTGAAAGATCTCTTGCGCGCGTCGTTTAGTGATGATCGTGTGCTCAGCCGCCACTTTCGTCATGCTTGGCCTCCTAGGTCCCCAGACCTCAGTCCGTGCGATTATTGGCTTTGGGGTTACCTGAAGTCGCAAGTGTATCGTGATCGACCGACATCTCTAGGGATGCTGAAAGAAAACATCCGACGCCAATGCCTCACCATAACTCCGGACATGCTTTACAGTGCTGTTCACAAGATTATTCCTCGACTACAGCTGTTGTTGAGGAATGATGGTGGACATATTGAGCATTTCCTGTAAAGAACATCATCTATGCTTTGTGTTACTTTGTTATGCTAATTATTGCTATTCGTATCAAATGAAGTGCGATCTGTCATACATTGTTTGAACTTTTGTATTTTTTTTGGTTCTAATAAAACCCCATGTCATTCCAAGCATGTGTCAGTTTCCAAATTTATACTCACTTTTTGATCACCCGGTACTCAAAACCTAACTAATGTAAGGACATCACATAAATCCATGACCGAGGCAGGATTCGAACCTCCGACAGTAGCAGCAGCGCGGTTCCGGACTGCAGCGCCTAGAACCGCTCGGTCACAGCGGCCGGCTGTTCCTCATCCTCTCATCGATCAATCCGTAGTCTGTGCGGGGTGGAATGAATGTCTGTTCCTTCGGACATGTGAAAGTCTGTAATTCGTTCAAGACATTTTACGTAAACTGTCGTAATATGGTATGTAACGAGTTTAGTATAGGTGATCTAATATGCAGGGATTACACTCCACGTCCGATGGACGTCGTCGCGCTCTCTCTCTCTGACACACACACACACACACACACACACACACACCACCAGAGATCTGGGTCAGTAGCACGTTACCTCGCTGTACACACAGCTCCATTCTGTGGTGCTTCCGCAGCGCTGCTACCGCCCAAACACATCCCACATAAATACCGCCAAATCCCGACAAATGCTACGAGCACATATCGGCGGCGCGAGTACAGGAATGACTGACTGAGCCGCGCGACGCGCCGCCGCGGCCCTACGTATCGCAGTGTTTGTTGGCCGTGGGCAGTGGCTGGCGGACAATGGGATTGGCGCCGGCTGGCGGCTGCCGCGAGTTACGCGGAGCGGGACAAAGGCTAAACGGCCAAGGGCGCCACGCCGAGCCAGCCTCTCCTGTCCGTGTGACGGGCCGCCGCCGCTAAACCGGACCTAGCGAATTAATTACCCAGGACTGGCCAAACACCGCGCTCCCCGAACGCGTGGTCACGCGAGACATGCGCGCCACAAAGTAGGCCTACTCTGCACCACGATACGGCGCTGTTCCAAGGTTAGGAAGTGAAACTTGATCTCTGACAGGCAGGACAGCATTCTCTCTCTCTCTCTCTCTCTCTCTCTCTCTCTCCCTATCCCTCTCTTTCTCTGCTAGTACACTGCCCACTGTCTACTAACACCAGTGTGATCAGCGGCTACGTTCATCGTCAATTCCGTTTTACAGAGAGTACTCTACTGCATTGGCTCCTTACTTAGCTTGCATTTATCGCGTATGTCTTGCCCAACGTAAAGTCCCCAGCGACTGGAAAAAAGCGCAGGTGACGCCTGTATACAGGGTGTCACAAAACGGTACGGCCAAACTTTCAGGAAACATTCCTCACACACAAATAAAGAAAAGATGTTATGTGGACATGTGTCCGGAAACGCTTAATTTCCATGTTAGAGCTCATTTTAGTTTCGTCAGTATGTACTGTACCACCTCGATTCACCGCCAGTTGGCCCAATTGAAGGAAGGTAATGTTGACTTCTGTGCTTGTGTTGACATGCGACTCATTGCTCTACAGTACTAGCATCAAGCACGTCAGTACGTAGCATCAACAGGTTAGTGTTCATCACGAACGTGGTTTTGCAGTCAGTGCAATGTTTACAAATGCGGAGTTGGCAGATGCCCATTTGATGTACGGATTAGCACGGGGCAATAGCCGTGGCGCGGTACGTTTGTATCGAGACAGATTTCCAGAACCAACGTGTCCCGACAAGAAGACGTTCGAAGCAATTGATCGGCGTCTTAGGGAGCACGGAACATTCCAGCCTATGACTCGCGACTGGGGAAGACCTAGAACGACGAGGACAGCTGCAATGGACGAGGCAATTCTTCGTGCAGTTGACGATAACCCTAATGTCAGCGTCAGGGAAGTTGCTGCTGTACAAGGTAACGTTGACCACGTCACTGTATGGAGAGTGCTACGGGAGAACCAGTTGTTTCCGTACCATGCACAACGTGTGCAGGCACTATCAGCAACTGATTGGCCTCCACGGCTGCACTTCTGCGAATGCTTCATCCAACAATGTGTCAATCCTCATTTCAGTGCAAATCTCTTTACGGATGAGGCTTCATTCCAACGTGATCAAATTGTAAATTTTCACAATCAACATGTGTGCGCTGACGAGAATCCTCACGCAATTGTGCAATCACGTCATAAACACAGATTTCCTGTGAACGTTTGGGCAGGCATTGTTGGTGATGTCTTGATTGGGCCCCATGTTCTTCCACCTACGCTCAATGGAGCACGTTATCATGATTTCATACGGGATACTCTACCTGTGCTGCTAGAACATGTGCCTTTACAAGTACGACGCAATATGTGGTTCATGCACGGTGGAGCTCCTGCACATTTCAGTCGAAGTGTTCGTACGCTTCTCAACAATAGATTGGGTGACCGATGGATTGGTAGAGGCGGCCCAATTCCATGGCCTCCACGCTCTCCTGACCTCAACCCTCTTGACTTTCATTTATGGGGGCATTTGAAAGCTCTTGTCTACGCAACCCCGGTACCAAATGTAGAGACTCTTCGTGCTCCTATTGTGGACGGCTGTGATGCAATACGCCATTCTCCAGGGCTGCATCAGCGCATCAGGGATTCCATGCGACGGGGGATGGATGCATGTATCCTCGCTAACGGAAGACATTTTGAACATTTCCTGTAACAAAGTGTTTGAAGTCACGCTGGTACGTTCTGTTGCTGTGTGTTTCCATTCCATGATTAATGTGATTTGAAGAGAAGTAATAAAATGAGTTCTAACATGGAAAGTAAGCGTTTCCGGACACATGTCCACATAACATATTTTCTTTCTTTGTGTGTGAGGAATGTTTCCTGAAAGTTTGGCCGTACCTTTTTGTAACACCCTGTGTAAGAAGGGTAGAAGGACGGATCCTCAAAATTACAGACCAATATCCTTAACATCGGTTTGTTGCAGGATGCTCAAACATATTCTCAGTTCGAATATAATTAATTTCCTTGAAATAGATAAAGTTGCTGTCCATGCATCAGCACGGCTTTAGAAAGCATCGCTCCTGCAAAACGCAACTCGCCCTTTTTGCACATATCTTGCAAACCATGGATGAAGGGTATCAGACGGATGCCATAATCCTCGACTTCTGGAAAGCGTTTGATTCGTTCCCCACTGCAGACTCCTAACTAAGGTACGAGCATATGGGGTTGGTTCCCAAGTATGTGAGTCGCTCGAAGACTTCTTAAGTAATATGTCCTCCATGGTGAGTGTTCATCGGAGGTGAGGGTATCATCTGGAGTGCCCCAGGGAAGTGTGGTAGGTCCGCTGTTGTTGTCTATCTACATAAATGATCTTCTGGATAGGGTGGATAGCAATGTGCGGCTGTTTGCTGATGATGCTGTGGTGTACGGGAAGCTGTCGTCGTTGAGTGACTGTAGGGGGATACAAGATGACTTGGACAGGATTTGTGATTGGTGTAAAGAATGGCAGCTAACTCTAAATATAGATAAATGTAAATTAATGCAGATGAATAGGAAAAAGAATCCCGTAATATTTGAATACTCCATTAGTAGTGTAGAGCTTGACACAGTCACGTCGATTAAATATTTGGGCGTAACATTGCAGAGCGATATGAAATGGGACAAGCATGTAATGGCAGTTGTGAGGAAGGCGGATAGTCGTCTTCGGTTCATTGGTAGAAATTTGGGAAGATGTGGTTCATCTGTAAAGGAGACCGCTTATAAAACACCAATACGACCTATTCTTGAGTACTGCTCGAGCATTTGGGATCCCTATCAGGTCTGATTGAGGGAGGACATAGAAACAATTCAGAGGCGGACTGCTAGATTTGTTACTGGTAGGTTTGATCATCACGCAAGTGTTAGAGAAATGCTTCAGGAACTCGGGTGGGAGTCTCTGGAGGAGGCGTCCTTTTCGTGAATCTCTACTGAGGAAATTTAGAGTACCAGCGTTTGAGGCTGACTGCAGTACAATTTTACTGCCGCCAACTTACATTTCGCGGAAAGACCACAAAGATAAGAGAGATTAGGGCTCGTACAGAGGCATATAGGCAGTCATTTTTCCCTAGTTCTGTTTGGGAGTAGAGCAGGGAGAGAAGATGCTAGTTGTGGCACGAGGTACCCTCCGCCACGCACCGTATGGTAAATTGCGGAGTATGTATGTAGATGTAAAATGTGCAAAACCACTTAGAGACAGTAGGTGCCACATGACTAGCGTTAGAGAGAATGCAAAGCATACCGGAGGGACGGAAAAAATAGTGCCCTCGTTGTCATAACGAGGAAACGGAGCAATTGATCCGACGTCCACGAGGGCATCATCATTGGTTTTCGGGCCAAGGATGGGTACATTTCTGAAACTACTAAGTTTGTGAGCTGTTCCCCGTACTGCCGTTGTTAAAGTGCACCGTGCATCGCAAAATGGCGCTACGCAAAACCGGCTACGAGCCAAGTGTGTTTCACCACGGGCCATGGATGATGGGCAGACGTGTACAGGCAAACAGACGTGCGACTGCCGAGCAACTCACCGCGTAGGAGGCGTTGCGTTACCAACCGTGTCTCCTCAGCGACACAATACAACGAACTTTGCTGCGTACGGGCCGCTGCAGCACGCACCGGGTTCATGCATCCATGCCGACTGCTGTACATCGGCGACGAAGGCTGGAATTTCCATACCATTACTACACTGAGTGACAGCAAGGAGTTGAGCCCCGCCGCGGCTCGCATTGCTGCTGTTCGTAAGTTTCTGCCCTCTGTTGGAGGCCAGACGGTGTCCTTTAGTTGGCATGGTTGCGGTTCTTTGTCTTCTCGTCTTGACTGGCGCCACTCGTTTCGCAAGCGTTGCCTGGCCGCTAGTGGCAGCAGTGGCAGTTATCGATATGGAGTAACTGTTGCCCTATCTTTGGAGCGACGTCCCTTTTTTTCTGTGTCGTTTGAGTGGGCCAGTTCGGTTGGGGACTCAGGCGGAGCCAGGTCCGCGGAGTGCGAGAACACGCCGGGACCGCTGGTGGCGCGCATGGACTGCTTGATGGAAGGGCTGTGGTCATGATGGTGCACGTCGTAAACCAGATCCTGCACGCTTTAAGACGAGTGCATTTCAATCCAAGCAGAGACTGCGACATCCCGCGATTCTCCAGTGAGTTGGGTTCGTCTTGCCGCTCGTAGTGGCGCCGAGGCGAAGAGCAGAGAGTGGAGTGTTCGCGGAACGCGGATCTGATTAGCTTTCCTCGACTTCTTATTACTATTTATTTCGTTTAGCTTGTTACAATTGCCTACGTTCAACCAGTGGTATTTTTCCTGCCTGGTGGCCACTAACGCCTCAGTTACCTGCCCTGGAGGTTAGTGTATGTAACGGCAGTCCGGTAAGGCGTGTAGTTTTAACAGCCTTCTTGATTGTAGGCCGGTTGGTGATTTTTCTACTCTGGTGGTAATGGTTCCTTCTCGTTCCGGGCGCTGTAATCACAGTATTCCGTGGATGTAGTGCAGACCGCCGGTTCCGACTTTGGCGCATTGTTCCATCGTGGCATTTGGTTTATCGGACGTCAGGCAGCTTTAGCAAGATCATCATTAGTCATTCGTTAGACTGCCACTAGTCTGAGTTACCATCTTGTGAAGTGAATGCAACTCTTGGCTGCCTATCTCATCGCTCGCAAAAGTGTTTGTTGCTGGACCTTCTCAGAGGTCGATTCCTGGAGCACCGTCTGTGACTGGTCCTTGTGTTTTATTATTGTATTATTTATTATCACACCTTGTGATGCCTACATTAAAGGTTATATATGTCTAGTTAATAGTTCCGGTCGCTTTCTGGAATAAATCTAGCAGTGTAAGGGTTTTGTTTCAAGGTTACCTACATCTTTTCACCCGTTTGGTGGTCAGCTGCTTATTTCTTTTAATTAACCTTTGCTAGTGTTTGCTGTTTTATATAATTGCCGTTGCTGGCGTGTAAGGCCTTCAGCCATGACTGTGCTCATTTGCTTAAAAAAATCGATATTTGTATTTTAGCAGTAAGCCTTAAAACCTTATTTACTGCTGTTCCTGGCGTCTGATACCTTCTGCTGTGTTTATGGCCATTTACTTTCTAATATTTCAATACCTGTAAGTTGTAATCGCAACGAGTTCTTAAACATTCTTAATCCATTGCCATTCCTGGCGTGTAAGGCCTTCTGCCCAGATCACAGTGGCTTGCTTTTAAAACATTATCTGCTGTATCTGTATTTAATGGTGATTTGTTAAATTGTAACTCACTGAAAACACTATTATTTACACAGTTGTTTATTCCTTCATTCTTGATGGCTGGGTGTTGTGTGATGTCCTTAGGTTAGTTAGGTTTAAGTAGTTCTAAGTTCTAGGGGACTGATGACCATAGATGTTAAGTCCCATAGTGCTGAGAGCCATTTGAACCATTTTGAATTCCTTCATTAATAGTGTGTAGTATTTCTATTTATTGTTGATTCTGGAATTATTGGTTTAAAATAAATTGTGTGCAACTGTAAAAGACAGCCAATAGTAAGTGATTACGGCCCCGTCCGCAATCGTAACCTAATCCCGCCCTACATTGACTACCAGGTTTCAGCAGTCTTTCCAGATGAATCACGTTTCATGCTGCATCGGACAGACGGCCGTTGACGCGTACGGCGTGAAACGTCTGAAAGGAAACACCCCTCAACAATCTCCAGAGGAGTCCAGGCCTGGGTGATCTCGTCGTTCTGGAAGGCACAACGGACAAACTTAAATATGCATCTAACCTTCCGGGTCCACCCCTACATGCAATTTGTTCTTCCTCGGCATGATGGCATCTACCAGCAGGACAATGCAACGAGTCACACAGTTCGCAGTGTATGTGTATTGTTCGCAGAGTACCAGGATGAAGTTACTGTACGCTCCTGACCACGCAACTGCCCGGGCTTAAACGCAATCGAAAATCTGTGAGTAACATCGATGGGCCATGGATTCCCAACTGAGAAACCTGGCGTATCTGGTCACGTCGCTGAAGTTGGCATGATGCCACATCCACGCCATCCAGCCTCATTAAAATTCTTCCTACACCTGTTGTACGTTCCGCGCTTCAAAAACTGGCTACTCAGGCCTTTGACAGGTGGTCATATTAACGTGACAACACAGAAAACTATCTCTGGCACTCTTTCATAAAATAAATGAATTAAATGCACTCAAATGAAATGAATGGATCGTAGGTGATGAACTTATACCATTATTTCCAGCGAGTGCCTTTGTACGCATTCTCTTCGCTACTGTGGACGCCGTGGTCGGCTTCCTGTACCCAGAGATGGGTGGCGACTTCCTGGAGGTGATGGATAACTCTTTTCCAAAAACCTTAATGGCTTACAGGCCAGTATGTGTCTTAGATTGGACCGAGTCGTCCAGTATCTGTTTGAAAGTAACTTTGGAAAGCCCTAGCTAGGAGTAGCTCTTGTCCAGAGCGCTATTATTTGGGGCAGTAAATGGCATCGTCGGGAGAGCCCCAAGAAACTGAGATAGGGCCGCTCTTGTTCGCTATACAGAGGGTGAGTTTGTTATGTGCGGAGAATGTACTACATCCGTACTGTATGATGTTATTGTCAATGTTCGTGTAGCACAAGAAATAATTAAGATGACGTATTCTCAGTATCAATGATAAATGCAGTTGTAAATGCTGAATACTCAATTCTACTAACATGTAATGGTGTTCTCTGACATGAAAAGTTGCAAATTAGAAAGTGCATCACCATTAAAGTCACCTTAATTGAGCTTTGCTATTTTCAACAAAAAGAAATGTACTTTTCCTGGGCGCCTTGACCCCACAAACTTAAGTTTTCTGAGGGCCTGTCGTTATTAGAATATTTTGTTTCACGTACCTTTTGTCGTTTGCAGATGCGCAATGCCGCTGTGAAACACAAAGATGACATGCTGTGTTAAAGTGCACCAAAATCTTGACGGTTACGTGTAAGACTTTGATTGTTGTGCGAGTATTGTTAATTTCTTCTGCGAGTTTAAGCAGTCTAGCATATTAGTGTTTAACGTATTAGACATGAAGCTAAATGTCGTGCACATTAACATCCGACCAGCTTCATTGTTCTGTTAATAACAAGAGCCTCTGGGTTTTCTGTGAGGTTCGCATTGATATCTTGTTATAACACTGATTAAAATTCTTTGAAAGCTATTTTGTATTTACATCTGAATTAGAATTATTTTTTATGTACTGAATCGTGTGAGACCTGATCAAGCTGACTGGTCCAGGCAAACACAAAAACTGTTTCTGCAGTGAAATATTAATTCACTTTCAAGTGAAACACCTAAGCAGATAATTACCAGCGAGTGAGTCCCTATTTTTAAGTGGCAAAAAAAAAAAACACACTTAAAATTATGTACTCGCTCGTAATGCCGTCTTTGAAACAAAATCAGCACCGTATATGAAAACTGCAAATTATTCAGTAATATTTATAGGATACCTTTCCCTACACTATTGAAAGGAAAACACAAATTTACACATTTATAGGATTATTTATTATTATCATCATAAGAATGCTTTTTTCTTACAGTATTAGTAACAAACACAGGCCACCCTCATCACGAATCGTCAATGGCGTCCTTCTACGGTCAAGAACAAAACGAAGAGTAGTTAGTTTTTTTTTCTTTCTTCCTCGTTAGAGGACTGTCTATTCATTTTTATCTTTGTTCACAGATTATCCTTCAAATACATAGTTTTCGTTCAAATGGTTCAAATGGCTCTGAGCACTATGGGACTCAATATCTAAGGTCATCAGTCCCCTAGAACTTAGAACTAGTTAAACCTAACTAACCTAAGGACATCACACACATCCATGCTCGAGGCAGGATTCGAACCTGCGATCGTAGTGGTCGTGCGGTTCCAGACTGAAGCGCCTAGAACCGCTCGGCCACTCCGGCCGGCCATAGTTTTCGTATTAATAGTAATTTTCATTGTTCTTTTTCAATATTATTTTACAATATTTCACTACAATAATCACAACAAATCGTCTTTATGGCTTTTATCAATATTTTCGTTATTACGATTGTTTTTATATCGTCACTCTGGTTTCGTAAATTTTCACAATAACATCATGGGGATGGTACAACAAACTGCAGGAAATGATCTGTAAGAGGCTAATGGGCAAAACAGGTCCAATCGTTATACGGCCGGAAAATGCGTTCCAAGCGAAGATAGGGAAAAAGAGATTTTTGACAGTCTAAAGTTCCAATGACTGAAGGCAAGCACACATGAGAACAGGGTATACAAGTACAAAAGTTCTCATTGTACTACGGTTTTAGATCCAACGTAAAAATGGCAGCGAACTGGAGTACCATCATCTAACAGCCACAGTACCCTTCGTACCACGGAAAAAGCGTCTCCCAGAAGTGAAAGCAGTATCACCCGCATGCAGTGCCTATCAGGTATTGTTGGAGGATGACTTGTCCACGAAGCGGTCGCCGATGTTCCTCGCCCACACCGTCAGGCTGAACTGGTGTTGACGGTTCGCTGGCACCATACCTTTGGGATTCTCCGTAGCCCATACCCGTCGTGAAGGCAGGCTCATCCCTGAATGGGATGGATCACAGAAATTCCAGTACCATGGTGGCCTGTGTGACGAACCTGCGGAAGAACCGTAGCTACGGAAGCAAGTGCGTAGGTAAGTTTTAAGGATAGTAGCAGCTGTCGTCGCCGGCCGCTGTGGTCAAGCGGTTCTAGGCGCTTCAGTCTAGCATCGCACTGCTCTTACGGTCGCAGGTTCGAATCCTCCCTCGGGCATGGATGTGTGTGATGTCCTTAGGTTAGTTAGGTTTAAGTAGTTCTGAGTTCTAGGGGACTGACGACCTCAGATGTTAAGTCCCATAGTGCTCAGAGCCATTTGAAAGCAGCTGTCGTAGAGACTGCACACGGAATGCTTGACAGACTTTATCTCGAGAACGGCTCGAATGTTTGGAATCCGCATCAAGTCGGGTTAAAGGATAATTTAGTCGACGTGCTGTAACCGGTAGGTTCGACCAACACGCGAGTATTACACTAACGCTCCGTAAACTCAAATGGGAATCCCTGGAGGAAAGACTGTGTTCTTTTCGCGAAACACTATTGAGAAGGTTTAGAGAATCGGCATTTGCGGCTGACTGTAGAATGATTCCACTGCCGCGAAACCGCTTTTCTCTCTCTCTCTCTCTCTCTCTCTCTCTCTCTCTGCATAGCTGACTGCGAAATCTTTGACCGTGGGACAGGCCCCAGGAAGTTTGTGCAACCTGCTAACACGGGTGTAAGCAAACGGGAGCCGGCCTTGTCACTTACGACACGGTATGTGTACAGCTGACCGTCAGCCGTGAAGCAGGCGCGACAGTAAAGCACACGGCTGAAGTCAACATGTTTTGGTCTCTACAGGAGCGTCGTTGCTCACTATTTTTAACCTTTCCCCCTCCCCTGCCCCCCCATCTATACGCATGAAATGAGGATTATACTTGCTATTCATTTTTTTTTTAATTCTCCTCAAGCTCCACCAACTCCTCTCGCCACCATGCTGTCCTCAAAGCCCGGTATAAATTACGTCTTGTACTACAACTGTGCGTCGCTGTAATTACACCAACCACTTCTATTTTCATTGCGTATAAAACTGTATGCCGTAATGTTATCGTACAACTTACTGTACATTCGCGTAAACATCGTGGGATATGTAAATCGTGCCCAAAGGTGGATCCCAGCAGGGGAAAGAGAAGTAGGTGGACTTCAGAAATATCTCTCCTTTTCTGACAGCGTTGGAAATCTATGGGCCAGAGTCTTAGCACCGAATTTCCTTGATACGGGTGGTGATGGCTCATGATATGGATACAGAGGTCAGTGGGCATGGGTATGGGTATTCTACGTTCACTGTGACCAACAGACCCGCTCGTGCTTTTCTGAAATAAGCATATTTTGCTTTGCATAGGGGATAGTTCATCACACGAATTAATCAAATAGAAATAGTCTACAATATAAGCTTTAGCTATGTATATAAAAACATTCAGGAACTTGAAAATAAAAAAATACATAAAAATACATAAAATCTACAAAAACACAAACGGTACGAAAGCACAATTACAGCCGAATGTCCATACAGCTGATATATTCTATCATCTTTCTAGTAGCACGTAGGAATTCTGTGCGGGCACCAGTGCAGGCTGTCAATGGGTAATCTTCAACTAAACAGCCAATGATTTGCCTAGCAGCTATACAGTCGCTGTTAGAAGAAGCTACTTTCTCCCATCTATACAACGAGTCACCACATCTGGCACGGTTTGAATTCTATTTAGGATACACCAGATTTTGCAAGGCTTGTCGAATTCGAGTGGTGAGTCAATGTATATTATGAAAGACAGGGGGTGCCTCTCTGGTCCAGCGATCAATTAGCCTGAAAGCATTTATTCAAAGGATGCCTGTCTGGTCCACTCCTCTTTCCAGCGACCAGTTAGCCTGAATCTATTTCCACCCCAAACTGACTGCACTCTTCAGGGGTTGATGTCTAGAGGATGTGTTGGTGGATTAAGAGATCTTTTCCAGTCCTCTAGAGAGTGATTTCTTTCATCGCAGATGGGAAGGAGCTATACTCCTTAGTGTAACCTTCAGTGTGCTTCTTATAAGGCGCATAGCTCGATTTCGACTCGGGTAACGACCGTCTGGTTTCAGTACTAGTTGTAAAGAGCCTTTCTCTCGCTATATTTTTTATTTCTGCTACCTTCAAAATTTCAAGGAGCATGAAAAAGAAGCAGCGGTTGAGAGGGAACTGGGACGGTGTTGTGGCCTATCACAGATATTATTCGATCAGTGCATTCACAAAGCAGTGAAGTACACCAGAGAAAAATTTGGAGAAGGAATTAAAGTTCAAGAAGAAGAAATAAAAGCTTTGCAGTTTGCCGATGACTCGGCAATTCTGTCAGAGACCGCTAATGACTTGGAAGAGCAGTTGAACGGAATGGACAGTGTCTTGAAAGTGGGATATAAGAAGATTAACAACAAAAGCAAAACAATGGTAATGAGATGTAGTCGAATTGAATCAAGAGATGCTGAGGGAATTACGTTAGGAACCTAATCACTAAAAGTAGTAGGTGAGTCTTGCTATTTAGACAGTAAAATAACTGATGATGGCCAAAGTAGAGGGGATACATACTGACAGAAAAACAGGTGGGAACACCAAGACGTAGTTGTGCGGGATAAATGAAAGTTCGTAAGCGTGGCTCTACGAGGGTAAGTCAATTATCATCCGCAATTTAGTTATGTTTTTGTTTATTTTGGTAGTACTGCCGTTTCTCGTTGATGACGCACGCTTTGTTTATTTGTTGTTATATCTTTGCAGTTTTCAAGCCGCTAGTTTAGTTTCGTTATCGCCGCTGTGCAGTTAATCATGGCTGCTCCGCTGTGCATTTGCACCAAAGAAGAGCGACGTTCAGAGATCCATTTTCTGTGGTCGGAAGGCATATGAGAGACCGAAATTCGTGGAGGAATTTCGGTACAGTACGCGAACAGTGTTTAGCCACAACGGAGTCTCAACGAATGGATTCAAAAATACCAAAATGGTCGCACGTGTGTTACGCCCGACGAAGGAGAAGAACGACCGTTTACAGCCACAAATGAGGAAACCTTTGAGCGTTCACGTGAAATGATTAAGACAGACGATTAACCATTGACGAAGTGGCACATCGTCTGCATCTTAGTCACGGTTCTGCCGACGAAATCATCCACAACAGACTTCGTTTTCATAAAGTTTATGCAGGACGGGTCCCAAAACAACACACAGAGTTGCATAAACGAACGCGCTTGGACGTCTGCAAAAAATATTTGGATCGTTACTGGTGACGGAACATGGAACCATCATTACGAGCCGGAGAGCAAACGGCAGAGTATGGAATGGAAACATCCAAATTCGCCATGCAAGAAAAAAGTTCAAGACCCAATCGTCCGCAGGAAAACTGATGCTTACGGTTTCTGTGATGCACAAGGTCCAGTACTGGAACATTATGGGGAAAGGGGTACAACAATAAACAATGTACGTTACAGAGAGATGCTTACTGCCAGGCTAAAGCTTGCAGTTCGAAACAAACGTCGAGGATTGCTGTCAAAAGGTGCTGTGTTTTTGCACGACAGTCCCCGTCCACATACTCCTGCCCACATTGCTGAAACGCTCCAGGAACTCAAATTTGAATTACTGGATCATCCTCTAGTTAGTCCTGATCTTGCCCCCTTCTGACTATCACTTGTTTGGTCCACTCAAACAGGCATTAAGGGGCCGTCGATTTGGATGAAGCAGTGAAAGAAGCGGTGCATTCCTGGCTCGCAGCTCAACTGAGAACCTTGTTTTATGGGGGGCATCGACAAGCTTGTACAACGACCAAGTGCGTTGAAACGTAAGGAGACTATGTCGAAAAATGATGTTCTTCCAAGTTTCCTATCTGATTACAATATAATTTTATAGCTGCTTTGCCGGTAATTGACTTACCCTCGTACATCCGAAAAACTGTATCCATTCAAATTTCACGCCACTAGCTTAAGATGTCGCACAGTTACTCACTTAAATATGCTACCTAGACAAATGTACTCCCGAAATTTTATTACTCTATCCTGATTATTTATTTGTGTTGCGATGTTTTTCCGTCGGCGTAAAACTGACAGTGGCAAGAAAAGCCTTTCTAAAGAAGAGAAATTTGTTAACATCGAATATAGATCATCGTATTAGGAAGCCTTTTCGAAAAGTATTTGTCTGGAGTGTAGCCATGTTTGGAACTGAAACATGGACGATAACCAGTTTAGACAAACAGAAAATAGGAGCTTTTGAAAGGCGGTGTTATAGAGGAATGCTGAAGATTAAACGGGTAGATCACGTAACTGATGAGAAGGTAATGAACAGAGATGGGGACAAAATCTATGGCTCAGCTTGACTGCGCGGTTATCAGCGCCCGTACAAAGTCCCAATCTTTACACAGCCAGTCGCCACGTCCACGAATGATGATGAAATGATGAGAACAACATAAACACCCAGTTCCCGGGCAGAGAAAATCCCCAATGTGGTCGGGAATCGAACCCGGGACCCCGTGATCCAGAGGCAGCAACGCTGGGATTACAAATGTAGTACTGGAGGGGTTGGGAGGGGCGGGTGGTGTAAAAATCTTAGAGGGAGGTCGAGAGACGAATACATTAAGCAGACTGTAGAGGCAGTTTTTCGGATGCTTGCGCAGGATGTAATAGCATAGACAGCTGCATCAAACCAATCTTCGGACTGAAGACCCCCAATAACAGTTTTATTTAGCTGAACACTGATGCGACTAGAGTGAGTATGTTGAACCAAAGTGGTGCAAAATACCTCGCTACACGATATGCTAGACCTAAATCTCAAGTTCGTAGCGTTGCGCCTGATGACCCCCATGAAGTACTGGCAAGTTTCTGCGAGATGTTATCGCGATTTGCAAGTTAGGCAGCTGCCTCCGACAGATGATTCTCGAAGCTGAGAGATTTATTCAGGCAACAAATGGTTCAAATGGCTCTAAGCACTATGGGACTTAACATCTGAGATCATCAGTCCCCTAGATCGTAGAACTACTTAAACCTAACTAACCTAAGGACAGCACACACATCCATGCCCGAGGCAGTATTCGAACCTGCGACAGTAGCAGCAGCGCGGTTCCGGACTGAAGGGCCTAGAACCACTCGGTCACAGCGGCCGGCTCCAGGAAACACCTAGATATGTTGGGCGTTGATTGTGAGACTGTAATTTGCCCCCAAAGGAAATACTGAGCCCTCTGTTGGCCAACTTCATGCTGATCGGTGGGAACATTATGACCACCTTCCTAACACCCAGTATGTCCAACTTTGGCTCGGATAACAGCGGCAACGCGTCATGGCGTGGAAGCAGTGAAGCCTTGGTAGGTTGTTGGAGGGAGTTGGCACCACATCTGCATACCTGGGTCACCTTATTCCCGTAATTCCGGGGAGGGAGGGGATGAGCTCTGGCGTCACATTCAATCACATCCTAGATATGTTCGATAGGCTTCAGATCTATCGAGTTGGGGGACAAGCACATCGCGTGCAACTCGCCACAGTGTTCCTTGAACCACCCCATCGCACTCCTGCCCTTGTGCATTATCTTGCTCAAAAATGCCACTGCCATCAGGAAACATGATCGTCATGAAGGGGAGTACGTAGTCTGCATCCAATGTACGATACTTCTTGGCCGTCATGGTGCCTTGCAGTAGCTCCTCTGGACCCATGGATGCACACGTCATGTTCCGTAGAGCATAATGGAGCCGCTATCAGTGTGTCTCCATCCCGAAGTACAGGTGTCAAGGAGCTCTTCTCCTGGAAGATGACAGACTGGCGACCCCTCGTCAGTCTGATGAAGTCGGTCTGATGAAGTCGGTCTGATGAAGTCGGTCTGATGAAGTCGGTCTGATGAAGTCGGTCTGATGAAGTCGGTCTGATGAAGTCGGTCTGATGAAGTCGGTCTGATGAAGTCGGTCTGATGAAGTCGGTCTGATGAAGTCGGTCTGATGAAGTCGGTCTGATGAAGTCGGTCTGATGAAGTCGGTCTGATGAAGTCGGTCTGATGAAGTCGGTCTGATGAAGTCGGTCTGATGAAGTCGGTCTGATGAAGTCGGTCTGATGAAGTCGGTCTGATGAAGTCGGTCTGATGAAGTCGGTCTGATGAAGTCGGTCTGATGAAGGAGGTCTGATGAAGGAGGTACCAGGATTCAGCAGGCCGTGCAACGCTGTGCCATTGCGCCGACGCCCAGTGCCGATGGTCACTTGCCCATTTCAGTTGCCGATGTGCTGGTGTTAACATTGGCACATGCATGGGTCGTCAGCTGCAGAGGCCCATCATTAGGAGTGTTCGCTAGACACTGTGTTCAGACACACTTACACCGAGCGAGGTGGCGCAGTGGCTAGCACACTGGACTCTCATTCAGGAGGACGACGGTTCAATCCCGCGTCCGGCCATCCTGATTTAGGTTTTCTGTGATTTCCCTAAATCGCTCCAGGCAAATGCCTGGATGGTTTCTGTGAAAGGGCACGGCCGAGTTCCTTCCCCGTCCTTCCCTAATCCGATAAGACCGATGACCTCGCTGTCTGGACTCCTCCCCCAACCCAACCCAACCCACTTGCACTTGCACTTTGCCCAGCATTCGTGTCTGATGTTAGTTCCGACACAGTTCTCCGCCTGTCCTGCTTTACCAGCCTACCCAGCCTACGACGTCCGACATCTCAGGAGTGGCAGCCCAACCTCGCAACGTCTGGACATGGTTTTAACTCCGTTTCGCCACGTGTTGAAGACACTGACCACGTGTCTCCTCGAACAGTCGACAAGTCGTGCAGTGTGCGAAATGCTCGTGTCGAGCCTCCGGGCGATCGCAATCTGCCCTCGGTGAAACTCGGCTACATCGCGCGTCTACCCTTTTCTACATGCGGAGAGCACACACGCTCATTGATGCTACATGCACCGTGCGTGTGTCTCACTAGGATTCATTCCTCGCCAGGTGACGCTGCTATCGCCTGGACGCGTTTATATCGATAGTAGGTCGTGGTCATAGTATTCTGGCTGATCAAGTTATTGTCTCGAATGAAAAACAGCCCACAGATGCACTAAATTACGTTTATTTTAAATCTTGACCATGGTTTCTGCTATAATAATATAGCCTTCTTCAGAAGTCATTATATTATTATAGCAGAAACCGTGGTCAAGGTCTAAAATAAACGTAAGTTAGTGCAACTGTGGGCTGTTTTTCATTCGAGACAATTTCGTAACGGTTGCTGTTGTCGCTGCCATGATGAAAATAATGTTCAAGTTATTTCACAATAATTTAAGAGTTGTTTCTTCAAGAATTCCTCAGTGGTCTCCCATATATTTTAAACATACCGCCAAGCTCCAGTCGTGGGTAATTCCAAACTTCCGTGGGGTAGCACACTGGACTCGATTCGGGAGGACGACGGTTCAATCCCGCGTCCGGCCATCCTGATTTAGGTTTTCCGTGATTTCCCTAATGCCGGGATGGTTCCTTTGAAAGGGCACGGCCGACTTCCTTCTCCGTCCGTCCCTAACCTCTCTGTTTGGTCTCTTCCCCCAAAACAACCCAATCGGTGTGGTAGTTTCGGGCACATCAGCTATATACAGGGTGAATAACAGGGGAGCCAATACAGGTTCTTAAAAAAGAACATAGTTCAGCTTCATTTAGAGTGCTGAATCTATTATCCGTCATCATCTGAAAGCATCTATTAGAATTTTGCTTGTAAGTGTGCATACAACGGAATCAACGCTTTAGACTCGGAAGGAAGTATTAATGACGTACTGTACTAAACTTCGTGCATTTCCATATATATTTACAGCACTCATTAAACTGCTCGTTGAAATCATTCGGAAAAAACTTGAGACCTGTGCGGAAAAGCGGGAGTAAAGAAGGGAGGCGGGTGTCGCACGGGGACGGAGCGTTTGGCTCCCGACCACGTGGGAGGGGCGGCAGTGGAAGTACAAACTGGGAACAAGGGGAAGACGAGTCGCAAAGTGGCTGCGAATAAGTAACGACCGCGCGCCCAGCCATGAATCTTAAAACTGCGCGCCCACAGCACAGCAACAAGTTGTCAGGGAGGGCGCAGCCGGGGCTCCTCTTCCCCGGTAATTCTGCAGGCATTGTGATCAGCGCGACCGCGCGACGCTACGGGAGTCGAGACGGTCTGTTATGAGCGAGCGACACGGGTGGTGACAGCTGCCCTGCCCCCTCTGTCAGTGCTATCGAAGGGAAGGGGTCCATGAGAAAACAGGTAAGAGTCATTTCAAGAGCCGCAGCACATCTAATTTGAAACTGTGCTTTACGAATATACCACTGTAAGGTGGGCATGTCATTTTGATTTTTGTAAGCTCTCGATGTGCACGTTAGAGCGGGGGGGGGGGGGGGTGAGGGAGGGAGAGGGGGAGAGAGAGAGAGAGAGAGAGAGAGAGATGTTACTCTTAAGCAATTTTTGCCCTTGTTGTGGCACAGTCCTTGCCTCTACGCAGCCTGATGTGTTCTTAGTTGAAATGAGGTAGGTGATGGACGTATTCAGTAGCGCCGTGTTGACTTGTGTTTACAATAAATTTTCCTTCATGTAACAGATGCATAGGACAGCAAGGATGAATGTGATGTATATACTGGAAAGCGAAAAGAATATAAATTTCGAATACTGTTATTAATTTTGAAGAAAAGAAGTCTGAGGGAAGACTTCAGCACTACGCAGCTATTTTGTCAGAATAATTATTGTCAGCTACTTAACTTTTTCAGAGCTGAGATGAAGTCCACCCCACTTCTCTGAGTCATGCAGTAAGACATCAACTGATTAACCTGTTTGGTTTCTACAGAAATTCTCTCTGAACAGTGTACCTTTTTCAAATTATTGTTCACTTTGTTAAGCATAGTACTGTTCAGACAAATTTTACGTGCGAAGATCATGCAAAATTTTACTCTGTCTTTTTTAATACAAACTTCATTTTAAATCGTTGTCTTTGAGTACCATTTTATAGGAATCGTTACTCTCCCCATCCCACTGTTTGATCATTACGCATTACCACATTGCACCGTATGGTATGCTATAATTTGAATATTGTTTGGAAATGTTATTTAAAAAGTATAAATTTTGCTTAGCCGCTGCCTGCTTGCTGTTAGCTGTTGTGCTTTCGAGAAATCTATTACAATATTGTCAAGAGGCGAAGTAAGTGGAAATTTTGTTTAGCTCCAGATAATTGTTTTACTTCAGTTGCGCATTTAATATAAAGACAAGGTTCTGTTTAGCCAAAGGTTTGCTCACAACTTTAAGTAGGGTAACAGTTTGTGGATGCACAGTTACGGTAATACGTATATTTTATACAGAGTGGGAGGTAAATTGGTCTCAGTTTCATATAGAAACACCGAGTGCGGAGCTTACACCATTACCAATTAAGCGTGTGTGTGTGTGTGTGTGTGTGTTCCTTTGCGTAAGTTTGTTTAAGTTATATCAAGTAGAGTGTAAGCCTAGGGACCGATGACCTCAGCAGTTTGGTCCCATAGGAACTTACCACGAATTAAAAATTAAATTATCAAGTATCAAAATAATTTTGTTAGAACTTGCTAACTGCTCTCGCTCTGAAATGATGGATTACTATAATGTGGGTAACTCACACGCCATGCGTTTACGCTGTCTGAAGACATAGACGCAGTTTCTAATACGTTTTGTGTTAAGCCTCTGACTTACGGTTCACCTTTTAACAAGCAAATAATGAAAGAAATACCACAAAAATCATGTTCCTATTGCTCCCGGAAGCCCTTAGCTAGGCAACCTGCAACAAGGTTCGGGTGATCGTACTTTACCAAGAGAATTTGGGAAGTTTGTGAAGATTACTTATTTTGCTACAATTGACCCATGCTCTACAGTGCCTCGCTTCGAAGTTATATGGTAATTATGATCTGTTAGGTTCGTGACTAATTACCTTTCTTTCTGTAAAAAGTACTTCTGAGCAGTGAAAAAGCCTCTAATACGTAATCGCCAAAAATAGACCGGAGAGCAACAACCCCCAACGACACACGTACACTTTTCGTTCTTTGAATGTACAGTACAGTACGTTAACAACCAACGAAGAACTATTCCCTTACAGGCATTCTAAAAAATGTCGATCACCACGGTCTCGGCGACCGTTAACGTATGACTATCTAAACTATACCTAGTCCTAACAGCACTTGGAAAGGCCAACAGCACTGACCGGCCGCCGTGTCATCCTTAGGCCATAAACGTCACTGGATGTGGATATGGAGGGGCATGTGGTCAGCACACCGCTCTCCCGGCCGCCTGTCAGTTTCCGAGACCGGAGCCGCTACTTCTCAATCAAGCAGCTCCTCAGTTTGCCTCACAAGGGCTGAGTGCAGCCCGCTTGCCAACAGCTAAGCAGACCGGATGGTCACCCATCCAAGTGCTAGCCAAGGCCGACAGCGCTTAACTTCGGTGATCTGACGGGAACCGATGTTACTACTGCGGCAAGGCCATTGGTAACGTATAACTGGCACTGCCGAAAAACAAACCTGGCACAGAACCAAGCCGTACTGAATACAGATACCTTTTACAAAGCTCGAAAAATCGCTGCAGCTTGGTCTTTTGGGTAGCTTTAGCGCCGATTGTTTAATCTTACCTTCGCCTGTAAAACGGCGGTCCTATTAGGAATTCTTTATTTTTGGGAACAAAAAAAAAATCACATCAGGACATATCTGGCGAATATCATTACGGCAGGCTATTGTTTTTGGCCAAACTTTCACGAACGAAAGACGAAGTGTGAGCAGAGGCATTGTCGTGGTGCAAAAGTTATGCTTTTCCCTCCATTAATCCTGTCGTTTTTTTCGGATTTCTTCACACAAACTGATCGTTCGACCTTGTGGGAAGAATTCATGGTGCACAGTGTCGTTAAAATGGAAGAGCGAAGTATGCATAATCTTCACATTCGAGCGCACTTCTCTAACTTCCTTCCGTCTTAACAACCCAAAGTTCTGTGTCGCTCTTGACTTCATACAGCGACTCCTGGTCAACATGCATTCATACTGTTTTTGCTCAAAATTCAACAACTTTGGAACAAATTTAGCTATCAAAGTTCCACACACAAAACAAACTAAAGAAGCTGATGGCGTGAGCCAACTGACATGCTAACACCATCAGCGACTAGCGACTGGTTGTGACTCAGTAACTGTTGAAAATCTGTATCACTTTTTCCAAGAATTCTTGTGTTCATATTATGTGCTGGGGTCGTGTAGATGAATCATCATTTTTACCTCCTTCAGGGGCTTCCTCGAAACGCTTGTTCACTCGTAAAACCCTGTTAAATGCAACATTTAATAGTGTCATCGAATGCAATATTTAATATTTCTAGAACTTTGTCGATATGCTTTACAGTTTAAAGATACTTTTCAGGCACGTTTACCAACACAACAAGAAAAAAACATCACGCAACACGGAATTACTGTTAGTTTTTAATGTCTTGTGCCCACTATCAAGTAAACTTCTGCAAGTCGCTTGCATAATCTACATCTGGAAGTTGTTTGACGTGGAAACGCTGCCAGCAAGCCGACTTGCCCAAGTTTTGTCAACTTGTGCGCGTAGCTTCCGCAAGTTTTCTTGCGTCTTGCTGTAGGTAAAGGGTGACGCGCAATAAGTCACCCGATTGAATTTTGATCCTACAAGAATGCTATTGGGGCAATAGCTTTCAAATTGTGGGCTCAGTTTCGTGCAGTTCATGGAAACTACGCCATATGTCGTTGCGAGTTCATCGCTTCAGTTGTGAGTCCGCCATTTCCGCGATGGCGGACAAAGGAAGGCTAACCGTCGTACAAAAGACGAAGATTGTGTTACTGTTCGCGGCGTTGCATTGACGCAATGATGGTTTCGTGCCCTTTTCGGCACACGGCATACGCAGATTACATCAAAAATTTGAAGGTACTGGATCTGTTTTGGAGTGTCAGCAGCCACATGAACGTACCGTACATTCGCCGCAAAACATTGAAGCAGTTCGAGTGGCTTTGACTCGTAATCCGAGTAAATCAACAAGAAGAGACAGTGCCGAGTTGGGAATTTCACGCCGATCTGCACAAAGAATTATCCAATCCAACCTTCGCTTGTATCCATACAAAGTGACTGTGGCGCATAGGCTTACTGCGAGAGATAAGAGGCGGAGATTGCAGTTTGCATGGTGGGCAATCTAACAAGACCGAGAGGCAGTGCTACACAACTCACGGTTTTCTGACGAACTTTATTTTTACGTGAACGGTGTTGTCAACAAACGGACCGTTCGATTCTGGGCACGTGAGCCTCCACGAATAATCCACACGAAAGACACCTAGGGGGCAGGAAGTGTGCGTGTGGGTCGCGATGTCAAGCCGTGGAATCATTGGTCCGTTCTTCTTCGATGCTACAGCAACCGGTGAACGCTTTTTACAAATGCTGCGAAACCAGTTTTTTCCTCAACTCATGGCCTCACGTCTTCCACTGCAGGATGGAGCACGCCCCCATACTGCCAACGTTGTGCTTGATTTCCTACTCGAAAAAGACTTGACCTTATGGCATTGTCAAGCAGATTCCAGAATATTTACCATCAAAAACAGTCTTGATCACAATTTATTTATTACGGTGACCGGTTTCGACCACTACTACGATCATCTTCAGACCTACAAGTTGTATGTTGTTGTTGTTGTTGTGGTCTTCAGTCCTGAGACTGGTTTGATGCAGCTCTCCATGCTACTCTATCCTGTGCAAGCTTTTTCATCTCGCAGTACCTACTGCAACCTACATCCTTCTGAATCTGCTTAGTGTATTCATCTCTTGGTCTCCCTCTACGATTTTTTCCCTCCACGCTGCCCTCCAATACTAAATTGGTGATCCCTTGATGCCTCAGAACATGTCCTACCAACCGATCCCTTCTTCTGGTCAAGTTGTGCCACAAACTTCTCTTCTCCCCAATCCTATTCAACACCTCCTCATTAGTTATGTGATCTACCCATCTAATCTTCAGCATTCTTCTGTAGCACCACATTTCGAAAGCTTCTATTCTCTTCTTGTCCAAACTATTTATCGTCCATGTTTCACTTCCATACATGGCTACACTCCATACGAATACTTTCAGAAATGACTTCCTGACACTTAAATCAATACTGGATGTTAACAAATTTCTCTTCTTCAGAAACGCTTTCCTTGCCATTGCCAGCCTACATTTTATATCCTCTCTACTTCGACCATCATCACTTATTTTGTTCCCGAAATAGCAAAACTCCTTTACTACTTTAAGTGCCTCATTTCCTAATCTAATTCCCTCAGCATCACCCGACTTAATTAGACTACATTCCATTATCCTTGTTTTGCTTTTGTTGATGTTCATCTTATATCCTCCTTTCAAGACACTGTCCATACAAAGCATTAATTAGAGGGCTACATACATTAAAGAAAATACATAAAGTTATAGAGCTATAAAACGATGAATTACCAATGAGTAAGAACCTCCTTCTGCTGGAGAATCACTACTGGAGAAACCAGTGCACGTCTTACTATATATAATGGAGGCTCCGCCCACTTCTGACGGTATGATGTCATTACTAACCAATGAATTACAAGTCGAATAACAATGTAAAATTTCTTAGTTAAAAGAACATTGTCAAGAAATAAAAATAAACACATACTAAACTTAGCTTATTTAACAGCTATTGTCAATTAAGAAGCGTTAAAAATATTTAAACATGTAGGATAAATGAACTTCGTTTTGACAGTACATGGGTTGCCCTCTCAAGGCATGTTAGTGAACCATTTGGAACCACTGGTTGGCATGGTGAAGTTGGACGCCGTTCCAAAGATGAGGCAGCAGGCTTCTTTCCACTGGAGTTGTTGTAAAGTCGATAGGCAACCTAGTGGTTGCCAAGGTGAGGACAAACGCCAGTGCAAAGATGTGGCAGCAGGGTTCTTTCTAACGAAGTTGTTGCGAAAGTGGAATGGCAAAGACTGTCACGTCAGACGATGTACTATTGAGCGGCAACATGTCTTTATTGAAACGGTTTGCAACGAGGAAGCTGCAATAATCTTTAGCTGACATGTATAGTACATGCTGCACAGATACGATGCGAAGTAGTTGTGCATATTTATGAAATATTGTCTATGAAGTTCGTATGTTTTTCATAGTAAATATTTGTAACACATTGATCACTGTTACTCCCATAATGGATGCGAAAGTAAGATTGCAGAATGTTATGCGGGAGGAGGAATGTGGCCGCCCCACAGTCCGGGCATTAACCCGTGTGACTTCTTGCTTTGGGGGTTCCTTAAAGAGAAGTGTGTAACAGGAAACCCGAAAATGCAGTGCAGCTTAGGGCCATCATTGTGGAGTTATGCCGCGCCATTCCAGAAGATTTGCTTCGGAGAGTAGTCACAAATGCACGTGTGCGACTTGAAATTGTAAACCAAAACGGCAGTCATATTGAACATGTGAATCATAAGGGTTTGTGTTTTCAAGCTGTATTCTTCACTTCTACAGCAATAAATTACAAATCTCGTCAACAACAAATGCGTTATTCACGAAGCAAATCAGGTGACTGTACTTGCCAAACTTGGCAGTTGCTACGAGTTGTTCTCGAACTTGCAGAGGTTTTGTGCGTTCGACACCGGCACTAAAATGTGTCGGAAAGAAGAATGGCGCAAAGACAGACGGGCCAAAAGAAATTCACCATTGGAATCCCTACCACATAAAACTGGCCACCAGAGGCATGGAAGTGTGAAAATAATTTACCGGTTATTCCGTTCCACCAGAAGGGGAAGTGGCATGGCAGCACACACACACACACAGACGACGGCTTTGAACTTTAGCATATTTTTTAATGCTAGGCATAAATAATTATTTACATTTGTAATAAAAGCAAGAAATACTTTTTGAAACAATCGAATATAGATTAAAATTCCTTCTCTTTGTTGTGTAGCCGGCCGCATTTTTGTGTACTGTTATCGAATTTTTGATTTACAATAGACAGGGCATGTTCGAAACTATCATATGACATTCTCGGGAACTTTTTAATCAGAACAAGGTACTCTGATTTCATTTCATTCAATACTGTTCTCTGCTAAATATGCACGCCTATCTATCTACTTCATACCCTAAACATTTGTTATTTTGTGTTTCGTAAGGACTTTTCTCCAATAATAACGATCATTGACGGTGGCGGCTGCTCTATTTTTAGCCTCGACACCGTCAACTTCCACTTGCCTTCCTCACGACGCAGCCCTAGAGGAAATTGACTCGCCGCAGTGACTTGTAGAACTAAACTTGGGCAAGCTTTTGCAACACCTCAGCAAACGCGTGGCGAAGTTAATTGCGGAAGTTATTTTTTCGTCGCTACCACGGTCGCCGGCATTTGTAGATTCCCTCGATCCCTGCAGTCCAACCGAAGAAACATGTCTGAAATGGCGCGAAATCACCGCATGCGGAAAATCCAACTACTGGGGTTTTCGCCACTGCCACACCCTGCTTGCTATAACGCGGAAGGCAACATCGCGCTGCCAACTGCTCCGTGTTTGCCGCTGTGTCCGACGTGAACCACACCTGTCGTGGAGTCGTGTGCTATTACAAATGAGGAAACGTTTATGCCGCTCCCCTGCTTTAAGCTACGTTTTCCTACCTGCGGCAATTTCCTGCAACGTGCTGCGTGAAGCGCGTGCGAGACCGCGCTCGCTCACTGTATTTCGGTTGCTGGCTTGCTAAAATTCCACGTCGTACGTGACATTTTAATTTATTACTTCACTGTTACCGGCTACTGGCCAGCACGTCTGAAGTCGTTCTCGACATGTACTAATGAAGCCAATTATGAAATTATGTTGTTGTACGACACACACCGATATGGCGTGATAAATATTCAGTAACGCGAAAAACCATCTTTTTCTATTCCAACAGCGGAAGACTTTCATCCAATTAAAAACAACTGCCACAAGGCAGTCCTCGTATGTCGTTGTGGTCTTCAGTCCGAATACTGGTCTGGTGTGCAGCTCTCCATGCACTCTATCCTGTGCAAGCCTCTTCTTCTCCAAGTACCTACTGCAACCTACATCCTTCCGAATCTCTTTCGTGTATTCATCTCTCTACGATTTTTGCTCCTTGCACTCCCCTCCAGTACTAAATTGGTGATCCCTTTATGTCTGAGCATGTGTCCTACCAACTGATCCCTTCTTCTTGTCAGGTTGTGCCCCAAGTTACTCCTCAGTCTATTGAGTTACCTCCTCATTACTTACGTGATCTGCCCATCTAACCTTCAGCATTCTTCTGTAGCACCACATTTTGAAAGCTTCTATTGTCGTCTAGTCTAAACTATTTATCGTCCATGTTTCCCGGCCGAGGTTCGAGTCCTCCCTGGGGCGTGTGTGTGTGTGTGTGTGTGTGTGTGTGTGTGTGTGTGTGTGTGTGTGTGTGTGTGTCCGTGGGATAATTTAGGTTAAGTAGTGTGTAAGCTTAGGGACTGATGACCTTAGCAGTTAAGTCCCATAACATTTCACACACATTTGAACCTTTGTTTTCGTCCATGTTTCACTTCCATACAAATACTTTCAGAAACGACTTTCTGACATTTAAATCTATACTCGATGTTAACAAGTTTCTCTTATTCAGAAACGCTTTCTTTCTCATTGCCAGTCTACAATTTATATCCTCTCTATTTCGAGCATCATCACTTATTTCGCTTCCCAGAGAGCAAAACTCATCTACTACTTTAAGTGTCTTATTTCCTAATCTAATTCCATCAGCATCACCCGATTTCATTCGACTACATTCCATTATCCTCGTTCTGCTTTTGTTGATATTCGTCTTACATCCTCCATTCTAGAATGTCCATTCCGTTCAAGTGCTATTCCAAGTCCTTTGCTGACTCTGACAGAATTTCATTGTTATCGGCAAACCTCACTGTTTTTATTTCTTCTCCCTGGACTTTAATTTCTAGTGCAAATTTTTCTTTTGTTTCCTTTGCTGATTGCTCAATATATAGATTAAATCGACTAGCATAACTGCAGTTTGGTTTCTTCACAAGCTATAAATAGCCTTTCGCTCCCTGTATTTTACCCCCGCCAACTTTAGAACTTTAAATGCAAAGCTGTCAAGTTATAAAGAAATAGACTTACATTTTGTTCTGACACGCACTGCCCCGTGCCTAAGAAAGTTCCACGCAGCGCTCCTTGCGGGTCCGCATCGGACAGCGAAAGACGTTTGATATTGACACGTGAGTGTATTACGCAGCACGCCGCGACAAATTTCCGCACCTACGAAAATGTGATGCGTTATTTCGTCTTCACTGATCTCATCTCCTTCGGCCCATTTGTTCATTTAGTTCATTTCGTTTTAGATCACTAAGGAGTAAAAAAAGATGAATAGAAGTACAAATACACTAACTTTTCCCGAAGTGAAAAAGTCATAATATAGTTTGTTTATATTTGCCTCAAATATATAAACGGACAGATTTAATGCGTACCTACAAATGCACGTACAAAGCTAAAACAAATTACCGCAAACCGGGATGTTTAGATGCACATGAATGCTCAGCTATGATCTGTAAGCAGGACGGAACAGAGATACTTGAAAGATGAGTTATTAGAAAAATAACAGATGCAATACAGTTATATCTGCAATAGATATGAGTGAGAAGTAATGAGGAGATCTACCAAAAAACATAAAATGCATCAGAAGTAATTGTAAAGCGGAGGTTAAGCTTCTTTGGACACATGTACCGCATGAATCAGAACACGCCAACGAAACAAATGTCCCTGTATCCTGGAAGAAGGAATAAATGTAGCATGGATTACAGTAATAACGAAGGAAGTAGAAAAAAACATCAAAGAACCGGAAATAACAGAAAGAAACTTTTTTTAAAAAAAAGGAAATTTAGATGGTTTTAACGACAGAAGAAATGAGTCAGTTACATCATGAACAGAAGAAGGGAAAGACAACATGGGTAGAAGATTAATGAGTATCGGAAAAATAGGGAACAACAATGAAAGAATAGGATCTGAAGTTATTGCATGATGCACGTCGTCAATAGGAAGATTAACAATAGGATTAACAACAATAATAATACTGATCATGATGATAACAATCTGATTAGAAGATATACCTCGACGTAGCGTGATACGGCCATTGAAGTTATTTCGAACCGCGATGACTAGAATTTTTCGATGAATCGGACTTATCGAGTCCCACGAAAAAAAAACTTCGATAAATGAAAGAAATCCAATGTGTTTTGGTAGTCTCGACAAATCGAAGCGACTGTCATGGTTAACGACCATACGAACACTATTATTCAACGGCAGCAACTATTTTATACCCCGTAACCCCGACATTTCGTCAATTGTTCACGTGACTGTTTCGTCACGTAACCCTCCACGACACTCCTTTGTTTTCTCAACAATACATATAACACGACAGAAATCAGTCGCAAAAATGACTGCGACAGTAAGTGTTTGGATTTCGCGAAAAAGAAACTGGTGATTGAAGCCGTAAAAACTAACCAGAGTCGAAATGGAGAGTAAAAACACTCGACAGAGAACTATGCACTGGTCATGCAATCCGTTATCATCACGAGTACGTGATTTGCGGGCTCCCAACAAGAGATGTTTCCTCAGTTTCGACAGTCGATTGATTAACAGTGGTGTCATCCACAATCGCGCGCGCGAAGGTACCGCGTGTGTGTGTGTGTGTGTGTGTGTGTGTGTGTGTGTGTGTGTGTGTAGCACACGAACAGCAGCTGTCAACACTCTTTCGATGGGTAATCCCTGTGGTCTTTCGATGTGTAATTCCTTTGGCGAATACTGCCAAGCTGAAAGTTCAGGAATATGTTCATGGGGGATCATGAACATCCCGCTTCGTTTCTGGATTATAGCCACGAGCTCGGCGTACGGCAGTTTAATCCATTTTTGCTCTGTTGTGTTCGTAATTATGGTAATGGAAGGTACCGCTGATGCGCGCCAGAACTAATAGACACGATTAGCGATTCTCTAAGTGTGTTTACCGTGGAGCGCTGTTTTCGCTTGTTTCGCCACCATCGCGTAAACGAACGAAAGACGACGAGGTAACAGCTCTGACACCAATACCCCGCCGCTGAAGCAACAACTACCGCACGCATGAACGTTAAAGCACACTAAAACAAACTCGAGATAGTTTGTGAGACGTCAATAAAGCGTTATAAGAAAAACAACGACCGGTCATTATCAACGCCTGTTTGTAGACAGGTCAAGGTCCTGTGAAACCATTATTTCGCCGAGGTTTTGTTGCGGCGAAGGGTTAACAGTACGGGTGCAAAATACCGACTGAATTTTGAACCTATGCATTCTCGAGACAAATACTCATTACAAATTATCCGTGAGACGTTACTTTTCATTGCTGAAGGTCATTACTGTTGTAGCCTCTACACACTAATGCCTCTGAAGATGCAAGTGTTCAACTCGTCATATCAATACTATTCCAAATTTAATACCAACGCCTCTGCTTTAGTTAGGACATTAAAGGCGAGCATTATAACTCTATGTACAAACTTCTCTCCTCCTCTCGAACAGGCCATTATGGTCCAACGGTACCGACCGGCCGCCATGTCATCCTTAGCCCACAGGCGACACTGCTTGTGGATATGGAGGGGCATGTGGTCAGCACACCGCTCTCCCGGCCGTATGTCAGTTTACGAGACCGGAGCCGCCACTTCTCAATCAAGTAGATCCTTAGTTTGCTTTACGAGGGCTGCGTGCACCCCGCTTGCCAACAGCGCTCGGCATACCGGATGGTCACCCAACCAAATGCTAGCCCAGCCGGACAGCGCGTAACTTTAGTGATCTGACGGAAACCGGTGTTACTACTGCGATAATGTTACTGGCTATGTACAAACTTAATAGACTATTAAGTTTCTTCGTAGAGTCAGCATGTGTGTTATAACTGTCCGTTTGGTAAGCACAGTTAATTTTTTTTATATACGAGGGCCACACCGAGAGTAATGAGCAACAAATTTTAAAATTTTTGATCTTTCTTTTTGAGACAAACCAAGTACCGTATATCATCTTAATCAACGTACCAGATGATCATAAAGTGGAGCTAAGATGTCCAGTCAACGCCAGAGCCTGCAACAAACGGCTGATTGATAAGATAGAGTGAAAACCCTACTACGAATGCTAAATAACCTCGGATAGAGGAATACGGACGCGAACGGGCCACACTGAAGCCCGATCAGGATCTGGTGACGAAGCACCCAGCTTCCCGCGGGGGGAATGAAACCAGTTGGAAACTAACGAACATTTGTATTGAGGTTTATTTATTTATCGTATGATGATACAGAGCAAACACCCAAGAAGTCCTTCTCAGGACGGACAAGAATTGGACCATCTATTCGCATATGCACACTTAATATCGAACGAATAAGCAAGTCGAAATGTATTGAGGTGGGACGTAGATTGACTTGGACGATCTGGAAGTAAGGACACTGGGGGAAAAATGATTTATCCACATCCTGGTGACTTCCAGAAGTGCGCTAGTCTCGCAAGGCATACAGGAGGAATTCTGTGAAGTTTGAGACGTAGGAGAACAGTTACTTGCGTAAGTAACAACCGCGAGGACGGATCGTGAGTCGTAATGAGACAGCTCAGCAGGTATCAGTTTCGAAGAGTACTGGTACTACCTGACTGCAATGCATGGTTATAATGAAGTGCAGTTACTCACAGAGGTCCATTGTGGGCTGTAATTATCGTATGACAGCGAAATTTGGTAGATATTCTAACACGTTAATGCGGAACTCATGTACACTGTAAAAAAAAATTAGTTCCAGTTAAAGCCGCGAGGTGCAAATCTGGCGCTGTACAGTATCTCGTCGACTTCTTCGGTGCTCACACTGAATAAACTGTGTAAGAGGTGGTTAATAATAAAATCAACAATATGCCCTTTCACTTGTTTGACCTTTGCTGCCCGCGTCCTGTCGCAAATCCGTTACATACAGAAACATTTCTGTATGTCTGTCTTACATTCACCGCGCCTGATTTGCACATGGTCGCCAAAATTGGAACTAACTTTTTTCGGTCCTGCACAAACGCATTAAAATATCTACCAAGTTTCGTTGCCATACGATAATTACAAATCACACTGAGACACTGCGTTTTCCTTCTAACCACCTGGTAGCTGTTGCAAACCAACTGCAACAATGCACGAAATACACAGAGATTTTGTCCGGCGCTAAGACCATAGCGCAAGAAGAGCCGAACATCGTCAGAAAAGAGGATATGTTCCGGGTTTCCTGTGGAGAGAGTTCTGCCACGGTACAGGTGACAGGTGCATCACAATGTTGTTTTTAATTGATGGTGAATTTTCGGATTGTATGATCGTAGCCCAAGAAATCATTTTCTTTCCTTTATTGATCTTTCGTCTGGAGCTGCGTAGGAGTCTTATCGAGTGACGGACCAGACGTCGGGGAGAGACATAAACACTGTGAAATGTGGGCGTGGTACAAGTTCACAACTGACAGGTGGAGATAGTGCCTATCGATAATAAGGTTCAACGGTATCAGGAGCGCCTCTGAAGATGTCCAACCCAGTCCTTGGCGAAACGTCAGGAACGGAAATGTTTCGATAGGTCACCACCCTACAAGTCGGAAGACACACTAGCAGCTATGTCACTGTTTAGCCACCACCGAAGTCTGCTTCAAACGGTTGAGTGATAAGATGGTGGGAAAACCCTACTACTTAATTACCTCGGATGGAGGGATACAGAGGCAAACGGGCCACATTGAAGCTCAAAAAAATCTTCAAATGGGTGTGAAATCTTATGGGACTTAACTGCTAAGGTCATCAGTCCCTAAACTTGCACACTACTTAACCTTAATTATTCCAAGGAGAAACACACACACACCCATGCCCGAGGGAGGACTCGAACCTCCGCCGGGACCAGCCGCATAGTCCATAATTGCAGCGCCTAAGACCGCTCGGCTAATCCCGCGCGGCCATTGAAGCTCAGTCCAGCCTCTAGTGACGATGGTCCGAGCTTCCCACGGTGGGAATACAACCAGTTGGAAACTACCGAATAGCTGTGTTGAGATGGGACGATACTGAGGAGAAATGATTTAGCCACAGCGTAGTGGCTTCCAGGAGCGCTAGTTCCGAGAGATATGCGAGAGAACTTCTGTGAAGTTTAGAAAGAAGGAGAAGGGGCACGTGTCGAGGTAAATGAGTGAAGGTAGGTCGTTGAGCCGTAATTACGAGGGTTGTCCAGAAAGTAACGCAACGCATTTTTTTTTCTCAACTGAAAACAAGGCTACGAATGCGAAACGTTACGTATGTATTATTTGAAGTCTCATGAGTGAGCGCGCGAAGTTTCCGTCACTTCCGACAGACAGCGTGGCTGCAGGGCAGTGTCAAAATGGCGTCTACGTTGCAAGAAACGTGCCGTCAGTGAAGTTCTCACTACAGAGAAAGAAACTGTGGGGAATGTTGGCAAACGCTTGTGCAAAGTCTACGCAGCGTCTGCTGTCTGCAGAAGTGCAGTTAGTCGCTGGGCACGGAGGGTGAGGCCATCATAAGGCGGTTCAGTGGAGCTCCACGATTTGCAGCGGTCGAGGCGACCATCCACGGCTGTCACTCCTGACAAGTTGCAGCGAGCTGATGTCATTCGCGAGAACAGACGCATTACGACTCGGCAGTTGGCGCTGCATCTGTCAACCAGGAAAGGAAGTGTGGATGTAATTATCTGCACTCTTGAATATTCAAAAGTGTGTTGAAGATGGGTCCCGCTGTGTCTAATGGTGTATCACGAACCGCACAGAAAAAGATTTGTTGTGATTTGTTGCAACGTTTTGAAGCGGAGGATCTTGCATTCTTGCCCCGGATGGTGACAGGTGATGAAACCTGAGTTCACCATTTTGAGTCCGAAACAAAACTACAGTCGATGGAATGGAACCGTTCCCACTCCCCACAGAAGAAAAATTCAAAGAAACTGCTTCCGCCGGTAAGGTCATGATCATCGTGTTCTGGGACTGTGAAGGTGTGAGCCTCATTGATGTGATGCCAACAGCCGGTACCATTAATTCAGAAATATATGCCAAGACATTAACAAAACTCAAGACGCGCTTCCGGTGACATGGTCGCCACAGCAGTCCAGGGGGTGTTTTGCTGCAACACGATAACGCTCGGCCCCACACAGGACTGCTAAACACGTCGCAAAACAGGGATGTACAGTCTTACCCCATCCATCCAACAGCCTGACCTACCCCTCTGAGTTCCACTTGTTTGGGCCATTAAAGGATGCCATTCGTGGAAGACATTTTGAGGACGTTGAGGTGGTTATTGAGACAGTGAAGCAATGGCTCCGCCACCAGGACAAGGATGGTACCGCCAGGGCATACACGCCATTGTTTCGCGCTGGAAGAGGGCCGTAGAACGGGATGGAGATTACTTGGAAAAACAGGGTGTGTAGATAAAACACCATTCTTTCGTGTGTGTAGTTCTCATTATGTTCAATAAATAATTGTTGAAGAAAAAACAATACGGTGCGTTACTTTCTAGGCAACCCTCGTAGACATCTCAGCCTGTATCAGTTTCGAAGACTACTGGCATTGCCTGATTGTAGCAGTTGCAAACGAACTGCTACGATAGACGAAATACGTAGGGACTTCCAAAAGTTGTACATGTCGTCTGACGCTAACATCATTGAGCTAGAAAACTGGAACATCGGTAGAAGAGAGTTCACGTGACGTATTTCCTGCGGATAACAGGCATCCGAGCGAAATGCGGCGGCACGTGGAAACGAACTCCGAAGTTGAAATATGCATGAAGGCAAGACTTTTGTGGGCAAGACGCCTGCACTGGGCACAGATTCACTGTGAAATTCTGGCGGCACATTGGCCCAATTTAGTGTCGCGTCCAGCTGTTGTAAAACGGTGCCAAACAGTCTGAGCAAGGCCACGTGTGTGACGCTGACTGAGACGTCCGGATCTTGCGCCATGCGATCTCCATCTTTACTGCAAGCTGCGGGGGAATGGTGGGGGAAGGGGGGGGGGGGAAGAATTGCCAGCGGTGAGGACATTCTTGAATGGCTCGTGACCAAGAGGCGAGTATCTGTCGTCGAGGAACTGAACGATTTGTAGAACGTTCGGTACAATGACTTGGTGACTATATCGAAGAATAGTGTCGGATATCTACGTTACTTTGAAGTGTAGAGCAGCATTCAATGAAAGTTACTCTGACGGCCACAATAATGCGCAACTTACTTTTTGAAGTCGCTACGTACGAAGATAAACTTGGTTGGTTTTTGACGATGTACTAACACACTAGCGCATGTACAGGAACAGAATGATACTTCAAAACTCTGAAGGAGTGAAAATCGATAATACAACGATGTGAACGTCCGCTTAATGTATATTTATGTGACCCACTAACTGTTCAAGATTATTGCTATAGTTGAAATTTAGGAGAGCGGCCCTGTTTGTCTTAATATAGAAGCCTGGATGTTTTAAAACAGAAGTCTTGATTCTTACAGAAGGGGAGCCGCGTACGTTTCAGAAGAAATGGTTTCTCTGATTTGGAAGAATAACCTATTTTGTGTTAAACAGCAGAGTGGATTGTGATAGAAGAGGGGCCTTCATTTGTTTTACACGAAGGAGGGAAGTTCACTTAAGAACAGTTCATCTGTTACCTACGAGAAGATTTGTTTCTTCATGGAGGTATTTTCCATCTGCGCAACTGGCTGTGGCCACCAGTATTTTATCTTGCTCGCAGCTCGCCTTCATGCAGCTTAACGCACGTGAAGTAGCATATGGTACGAAAATGGAGTGAGGTACAAGCAGCAGATGGTACGGTATGTACCAGTCCCATGGGAGAGTCCGCCAATTGAACTAATCTTGCTTCTGATTGGTCGGCACATTTGGGTGTTAGGCGCCAAAACCCCTAACTTCTCTTATAAATTATTTATATTGTGGGTATTAAACTGCGGACCTAGAAACGACGGAGAGGCTTCGTCCCGATGTAGCCCTCAGTGGTTCACAACCCCACAACAGTACAGCAGTCCACCCACCCCACCGCCACCCCATACCGAACGCAGGGTTATTGTGCCCCCAGTGGACGCCCCCCCCCCCCCCCCTCCCACGGAACGTGTCATACCGGACGAATGTAACTCCAAATGTTTGCGTGGTAATTATGGTGTACGCGTACGTGGAGACAGTCTTTGGGCAGCAATCGCCGACATAGTGTTAACTGAAGCGGAATCATCCGGCATTCGCTGAGGTAGACGGAAAACCGCCTTAAAAACCATCCACAGGCTGGACGGTACACCGGACCTCGACACTAATCCGCAAAGCACAGAAGCTCGGGAAGCAGCGCGATACACCGCGAGGCTAGAATTATTTACGTACTTTTCATTGTATTTAATCCAGTTTTCAGTTGGACAATCTCTCATGGTGACCCTACGAGTCTACCGTTTTTGTTTACTAAATTTCACTAGTTTTGCGAAACATGAGAGTAATGATTTTACAACCGAAGTGCTTCGGACACCTTCGGGTGGCTTTGGTGCGCCTGGTAGACGAAGTAGTTCGGCTGCGCTAGCCAGACTGTTTCGGGCGTTCTTCAGAGAACCGGACTTCTATCTCTGTTTCGGACGGACATGTACTCTATATCGAAAGTTATCAGAAAAGTTACCGTACTATCAATAAAGCTATGTCAAGTCTTGTCGAAGACAGTGTAAAAAGTGACTATTTAAAATATAAAAAACAGGATATATTAATGAGAGGTGTCGCCTACCACCATGGTCAGTACTATAGATCTTGCCCTGTGTAGATACAGATAGTAACCTGGGCAGGTGACATCCCATAAAAAGCACAATCACAGGTTCAACTTCGAGATGACAGCGTAGCGGCCTCCGCCGAAGAAGATCCCACGACCGACGAGCTGTCTGCGCTGGGTGGGTGGGGGGGGGGGGGGGGGAGGGAGGGAGGGGGGCAACTTAAGAAGACGACAGTTTGGTGGAAAGAACGGTTAGGGACTCCTATCTCTACAGATCTCTCCAGCTTCCAGATTTGACTTCCACCACGACAGTGTATGACGTTGTTAACTAACTGAAGGCATATTCTTGAATGTGTTGTATAACTTGACGGGAAATGCCTGACATGGCTACTATCGTAATTTCTTTTACTGTTTCTCGTCTTTCCTTAGTTACTTCAAAATTCATGGATGTATTTTCCATCCATCCAACTAATTGAAGTTTATTGCCATACGCGTTTCGCTTCTTATATTTGTGAAGCCTCTTCAGTGGCCACGAATTATAAAGCAATTAACGAAGGACGGAAAATGGGGAAAAATGGAGAATTGTTTGTGTTAGAAGTGGATGTTGGTAGTCTTAAGAAATGACTCTTGGTTATCGTAGAAGAGCAGTTTTTAAGAAGTTTCTCGCTTGTGTTTGAACAGAAGCTCTAATCTGGAAAAGTAGACTCGTTTCCATTAGACAAAGCGCAGAAGCCCGGTTTGTTTCAGAAGAGATAGGAACTCCGTTATAAAACAGGAAACTCGTTTGGTTTAGAAGAAGAGTTTTGTTTGCTCTTGAGGGCGCGTCATGTTTATTTTGGAAGTGGTATCACGTCTGTGTTTTGAACAGTTTTTTTTGTTGTTGTTTAGAAGAGGAACAGTGGTTGCTGCGTAAATTTGAAGACAACTGTTACTTGTTATGGTTTAGCAACCACTTTCAGGAATATAGCGTGTGAAGATAGAGACAGGAGAAATATAAAAAAAAAGAAAAATGTATCTTTCCTGAGACATGCAAACATTGAGGTTCGAGTCACACTCTAGCACATCTATTCTGCCAGGACGTTTCGAACAAGTGCACACTCTGCTGCAGAGTGAAAAATTCTGGAAATTTTAAAAAGAAGAGTAAAATAAAACAAGTATATATATTACGAAACTATTTAAAATGTCGCACAGTCCCAGTTGTAGGTTGCCTATCAACGGCGTTCAGGAGCGACAAGAAATTGATTTGCAGTATTTCACTTAATCATAGCTCGACTTTAAAATGCTGTAAATTTTTAAGAAGTATATCTAGAATGAAGGGTTTAATGCAGTTAGTCGTGTATATAAGTTAGAAAGTGTGAAAACACTGCCGGGGGGAAAAAAAAATTAGTAGGCATGGAAAGAGGACGTCGATTTTCATCCGATGACGGCATATCCCACCTGGGGGACAGTCGAGGTACTGACGATGGTTTCAACATCGTCCGCTAACAGACAGCGTAGTGGCGTAGCTACCACAGCGCCATGTGTGTCAACCCTTTAACACGGTATCAGGGAATACTCACAGCCAGAAGGCTCGGCGTGGTGCAAACGAGTGAAGCTGGCGGGCAACCATGCCACGGACACGCACTCGTGCTTCCTAGAGATGGGCCGTTCGCGAACTAACGAGTCCAAAGGAACGGTTGACCAAGAAGCATGGAACGAGCGAGGAACGAATTCTAAGGAACGGTCTTTCATAGTTCACTTTGGTCGCGGCTTTCTACCTATAGTTCCCCTTCTTCGCGTGGCCACTCGTCGCACTTCCACTGCCGACTGCTCATATTTAGTTCAGCATCGAGTTGTTCGTTTCGTTCGCTGCGCACGCCCATTCTAGATCTGTTTCAAACCTTTTTTTAAACTCTGAACTTCTGGTTATCTTCGTATTCTATTCAGCGTCCACGACCGGTAATTAAAATGTATTTTATAATTACGTAAATTACATAAAAAGTACGTGGTATGTAATACATACTTTTTTTTGGGTAACAAAACGGCGTATGAGCTTACTTCACAATTTCGATAAACAGCACAAGAAATTCTTGTAAAAATACAAAATTTTTTGTTATTACACATGCAAAGGACATCGGCACGGCACACACGTGTGTCCGTTTTCCGTCTTTTTTTGATCCGACGTAAAACAGCATGTTCTTTGTTGTGGAAGGCAGACAGACTTAGAACCGAATGAAGCCCGCGCTTCGTAATCGAGAATATGGTGTCACATTTTGTAAAGGGAATATGATAACTCCTACAATATTATTTCGGTGGTACAGGGTGGCGCACGAAAAATCGGCCCCCAGTACTAGACTGCTCATTGTCGCCCACCAATCGTCATCTACTGTTTCCAAGTCGTTGTTTGCATTAGTTTGTTATTTCTTCACTGCCTAATTATTACAGCGGTCGACAAATCGTGCGTAATTGGCGAGCAGTCTGAACTCGGGGCCGGTTTTTCGTGCGCCACCTTACATTATTTCACTGCGATCTGCCACATAACGCTACAGTTGGCTAAACTAGAAGTTTTGCAGAATCACGAAAATTACAAGTGTGTGCGAATTCTGTTATGAATAAAAACTCTGTACTCCAGGGGGGAGACATGTTGCCCATGTTGGCGCCTTCCGCCTTCAGTCACCTACGCTACTAATTTTCAATTGTTCATAAGAATCATATATCAAGCACAATGCACGGTGAAAATGAACGGTTCCCAAAAAAGAACGGTCACCAGTGAACTAGTTCCCAAGGATGAACGAGTATGCCCATTCTAGTGCTTCCTATAGCCTACTCAAGGAGATTGAGAGGGGTCGGCTCCGAGCACTATGGAACTTAACATCTGACGTCATCAGTCCCGAAAGGGGTGTCGAATTACGGCCTTATTCCGAGTGGTGAGATGGTCCTTTCAGAGAACTGCGAACAACTTGGACGTGCTGCGTCAGTTGTGCACCGACGATGTTATCATTGGTCACGTAGACGCCCGCCAAGGTGGTCGTATTGTAAGGACGGCTGTCGCAGATCCTGCAGCCACCACAACGCAGATAAGACGTTTCAGCACGAACTGTCGCGAACCGGTTGTTAGCAGTGAGGGCACGCACACTTCTGTCCCGCCTCCCACTCACGCCACAGCATCGACGTGGACGGCTTGACAGGTGCCGTCAGCGGACCACTTGGACTGCAGCGCCGTGGTCCTCAGCGATGAAAGCAGATCCTGGCTGCACGTACGTGATGGTCGTCTGCGCGTACAATGTAGACTCGGCGAGCGATGTCTCGTAGAGTGCACTGCATTCGTCTGAGACACACTGGGTCTACTTTATGTCCTATGGTCTCGGTGGTATAAGCTACAACTCTCGTTCATGTCTGCTGTTTCTGGATGGGACGCTAACCAGCGCTCGGTATGTCCAGAATGTTGTTAGACCCTTTCCTTCTTTCTTTGCAACAAGGTGATGTGTGGTTCCAACAGGACAATGCTCGACCACACAGTGCCCTTTGAACTCGACGTGTTCTGCAAGACGCGCAGCAATTTCCTGGCCATTACAATCTCCACAGTGATACATGATGGGACGAGAAGTGATTCGTGTGACTCGTCAACAGACAACTCTTACAGAACTACGTGTATATGCCGGGCAGCGTGACATAACGTATCCAAGGACAGTTTTCTCCATCTGTACGATCTACTGGACACCAGAGCCAGCGCCTGCGTTGCCGCCCGTGCGGGCTACACTATGTACGAGGGTAATCCCAAAAGTAAGGTCTCCTATTTTTTTATAAGTTTTTATTTCTACAGTGGTTTACATCAATTTACAGCTTGAACATTTAGCTATTTCTCGACATAATCACCATTCCTGTCTACGCATTTTCGTGGACTCTGTGGCAGTTTTTGTATGCCCATGTCATACCAGCTCGGCGCCACGTTGTTCAGAAAGTTACGAACCTCTTCTTGCATCTCGTCGTCAGAACTGAATCGCTTTCCGGCCAAATGTTCTTTCAACCTAGGCAACAGGTGATGGTCACTGGGCGCCAAGTCAGGACTATAGGGTGGGTGGGTGATTATGTTCCACTGAAACTGTTGCAGCAGAGCAACGGTTTGCCGACTGACGTGTGGGCGAGCGTTGTCATGGAGAAAGTGTACGCCCTTGCTCAACATCCCTCTTCTCCGGTTCTGAATTGCCAGTCTGAGTTTCTTCAGAGTCTCCCAGTACCTGTCAGCGTTAATCGTGATCCCAGCGATTCAGCTCCGACGAGGAGGTGAATGAAGAGGTTCATAACTTTCTGAACAGCATGGCGGCGAGCTGGTACGACATGGGCATACAAAAACTGCCGCAGCGTCTACAAAAATGCATCGACAGAAATGGTAATTATATCGAAAAATAGCTAAATGTTCAAGCTGTAAACTTACGTAAACCACTGTAAAAATAAACAGGTCTATGTACTTTTGTGATTACCCTCGTACTAAGATGCATGTTTCAGGGTGGCGTCGCGTCTGTAGTTTCATGTGAGCGGATCAGGATGGGAGCTAGACGCTAAATCCTCAGTAATGAGGTGGCTCGTCCAACTCGAAGCCCTGGTGCTGGAAAACAAGCTGGAAATTCTTTCCAGATAAGGGAACTCGGTGGGATAAAAGACGTATCCTTCTGATGAAATAACTGAGATGAAACACGAGGTAGGATAAGACCACTGTCGAACCCTAAGAGGCACCAACACATGGAATGTAAGTTGGGAAATCCTGCATGTACCCCGTGCAGCTAAGTGCCACGAGAAACTAAGTCCCGTCACGAGGGCAGAGTAACTCAGGTCCAGCGTCTGAGGCAACTGTCCAAGGAATCCCCCCAGCAGCACCAGCGGCCCTGCTTATACAGGCTCGTCCGACGCAACCCCCCGCGATCTCACGCGTCTGCCGTGTCCTGCCGTCCTTCCACAACATTCTGTCGCAGCTGGTCACCTGTCTCCAGCGTCCCTTGCCACCAAAACGAAACCTCTCCTGCTTCCCAGCTCCCTGGCTGACGTTAGGTTGCTTTCCTACAGGTCCATCTTATGCAATCTTATGCATTTCTACTAACATCCGCGACCAATTCGCGACTATGGGTCGATACCTACAAGTACAGAAACGTTTGTGCGATAGACCTGTGATTGTAACCACTTCATGTGCTCACTATGCACTTTTGTTACAATAAATCTTATTTGCAAACCTGTACAAAGGGTGCACAAAATTTTCTTTCCGGCAGTATACGTCACCTAATGGTGCGCAAATTATGGAGACTACATTCATCGAGTATTTGAGGAGGAGAGTAGCTAGCGGCTTCCACACAAAATTCCAAACCTTTGTAAAAGTTGTTCTCTCTGACACCAACCACAAGACAACGAATGGAAAATCGTTTTTTTTCTACATTTTTTTCTGAACAAGCAGTGAAAGTACATCAGACATTACGTGTTATTACTTCTTTAATACTTTTATTAGTAACACAATTTACTAATCGTATCGATATATGCCACTGACTGTATCTAATATAAATTGTAACAATGTACAGTATACAGGGTACTTAGCTGATAGTGACCGGGCCAAATAACTCACGAAATAAGCAACAAACGAAAAAACTACAAAGAACGAAACTCGTCTAGCATGAAGGGGGAAACCAAATGGCGTTATGCTTGCCCCGCTAGATCGCGCTGCCAAAGAACAAACGAATATCAACTGCGTTTTTTAAAATAGGAACACCCATTTTTTTATTACATATTCGTGTAGTACGCAAAGAAATATGAATGTTTTAATTGGATCACTTTTTTCGCTTTGCGATAGATGCCACTGTAACAGTCACAAACATACGGCTCACAATTTTAGACGAACAGTTGGTAACAAGTTTTTTAAATTAAAATACAGAATGTAGGTACGTTTGAATATTTTACTTCGGTTGTTCCAATGTGATACCTGTACCTTTGTGAACTTGTCATTTCTGAGAACGCATGCTCGTACAGCTTGGTTACCTATAAATACCAAATTAATGCAATAAATGCTCAAAATTATGTCCGTCAACCTCAATGCATTTGTCAATACGTGTAACGACATTCCTCTCAACAGCGAGTAGTTCGCGTCCCGTAATGTTCGCACATGCATTGACAATGCGCTGACTCATGTTGTCAGGTGTTGTCGGTGGATCACGATAGAAAATATCCTTCAACTTTCCCCTCAGAAAGAAATCCCGGGACGTAAGATCCGGTGAACGTGCTTCGACGACCAATCCACCTGTCATGAAATATGCTATTCAATACCGCTTCAACCGCACGCGAGCTATCTGCCGGACATCCATCATGTTGGAAGTACATCGCCATTCTATCATGCATTGAAACATCTTGTAGTAACATCGGTAGAACATTACGTAGGAAACCAGCATACATTGTACCATTCAGATTGCCATCGATAAAATGGGGGCCAATTATCCTTCCTCCCATAATGCCGCACCATACATTAACCCGCCAAGGTCGCTGATGTTCCACTTGTCGGAGCCATCGTGGATTTTCCGTTGCCCAATAGTGCATATTATGCCGGTTTACGTTACCGCTGTCGGTGAATGATGCTTCGTCGCTAAATAGAACGCGTGCAAAAAATCTGTCATCGTCCCGTAATTTCTCTTGTGCCCAGTGGCAGAACTGTACAGGACGTTCAAAGTCGTCGCCATGCAATTCCTGGTGCATAGAAATATGGTACGGGTGCAATCGATGTTGATGTCGCATTCTCAACACCGACGTTTTTGAGATTCCCGATTCTCACGCAATTTGCCTTCTAGTGATGTGAGGGTAAGCCGCAACAGCAGCTAGAACACCTACTAGGGCATCATCATTTGTTGCAGGTCGTGTTCGACGTTTCACATGTGGCTGAACACTTCCTGTTCCCTTAAATAACGTAATAATTCGGTGAACGGTCCGGACACTTGGATGATGTCCTCCAGGATACCGAGCAGCATACATAGCACACGCCCGTTGGGCATTTTGATCACAGTAGCCATACATCAACACGACATCTACCTTTTCCGTAATTGGTGAACGGTCCATTTTAACATAGGTAATGTATCACGAAGCAAATACCGTCCGCTCTTATTTCGTGAAATATTTGGCCCGGTCACAATAAATGGACATAAACATGGAGATGCGAGAAAAAGATCGCTTTTATTAAAAGGTGGGAGTTCGATACTTTATCGGGGGTGAGAGATTACTGGTTATTAAATAAAAACCATCACATAAACTGCATCACCCTGTACGTATGCGGATTTTGCCCTGCAAACGACTCTGTAAAATAGATAGAGCAATACTGGATCCGAGAGATGCGAAAAATACCATCGGCAGTTGCTATGGGAAATGTATGATGGAAAACGCTGTCTCGACTAAAATGGATCAGTACTCGCTAAGCTAAGCACAAATGATGAATTTCGACTGTACATCGACGCTTTAGAAACACGTGTAGGACAAGCTGCTTAGTCCATTAACATACGGGAGAGGCCCCGCTAACAGCTGCGGCTATTTGCTCGCGGTGGCACAAGACGAACGCCTTACACGGCACGGGCTGCCGCGTGCGATTTTTAAGTGGCACGGCGTGCGAGCGGAGCCATCACTTAGCGACCAGTCCGGGAGAAAGCGAAGAGAGCCGCGGGCCGCAAGAACGCACCCGAAATCCGGCAGCACACGTGAGGACTGCACGGTCCTGCTGACACGTCACTTCCTGGTCCGCCTGCGCCGTGGTCGTGGCCGCGAGGTCGTGTCTCCGGCTGCAGCGGGTGGGCTTGCAACGACGGTGGTCGGGTCTTTCTCTAAGCCTCCTAAATGGGCGGTCGTCGGAAGCCACCTTCCTGATTTCGATGGCGAGTGATTTCCACACATCGGCCGGTGTTTTCTTACACCTGTTGCACAGGAACGTCTGACAGTCCTGAAAACAGGCACCGTCTTACAGACGCACTCCGAACAGAAATGGACGATGAATAATATCTGAACTCTGCTCCTGGTACTGAATGGCTGGAAGGCCTAAATCCTTCGTCATCGACTGAGTTATTTCTTGCAGTAGAGAGAGGTGAGATATTCCGAAAGTCTGTTCCCATTCGAGGGCGTGGACTTCGGGTTGAACCATTTAGGGTTTCTACCCGAATGACGACCTTTGGTGTGTGTGAGTGCGTGTGTGAGTGCGTGTGCGCACACGCTCACTAGGCATAGAGCTCGGAGTAGATTTCTGAGGCCGACTAACTAGTCGGAAGGTGGTGTTCAGTGAACAAGACGAACTAGACGAGGTCTCCAAGGAAGACAATAAATTACATTCCTCTCCGTGGACATCTGAGTGCCACTTTCCAGTGGCTCTTTCCGTATCGACTTTGAACTGTTCTTTTTTTTCTTCTTCTTCTTTTTTAGAGAGGATCATCGGCGGGAGATGCTAAGAGCCAGGTCCAGGTGGTTCAAATGGCTCTGAGCACTATGGTACTTAACATCTGAGGTCATCAGTCCCTTAGACTTAGAACTACTTAAACCTAACTAACCTAAGGACACCACACACATCCATGCCCGAGGCAGGATTCGAACCTCCGACCGTAGCAGCAGCAGCGCGGTTCCGGACTGAAGCGTCTAGAACCGCTCGGCCACAACGGCCGGCGGCCCAGGTGGTGTATGAACTGTTAGCGATAAACATATTCCAGTCCAGTAGAAACTTTCGGAAAGTGGCTGCGGCGCTCCAGGGCTTTTACTCATGGACTTTTCAGTAGTGAGAAGCTCAACCGTGTTTGACGAGTCGAAGTGAGGTTACGTGTGGTTTTTTCTGCATGAAGCTTATTCTGCTGACTTCAAATATCGTGACACCATACGCAGGCTGATCAGACGGGGCACAAATTTCATATGAAACTTTGTTAATTATTATCCGTACTGGTTACGCAGATTTGCCGCCGTGGTAACAACGGTTCCCGTCAGATCATCTAAGTTACGCGCTGTCGGGCTGGGCTAGCTCTTGGATGGGTGACCATCCGGTCTGCCGAGAGTTGTTGGCAAGCGGGCTGCACTCAGCCCTTGTGAGGCAAACTGAGGAGCTGCTGGACCGACAAGTGGCGGCTCCGGTCCCGTTGGCCTTCCGAACGAGCTCCCGCCATCCATCACAATCACATGCTACCCTCCTCCAGATTGGTCATCCAAGCTTCCGTAGGTCCTTCCAGCCATCTTGCTCGAGGTCGACCTCGCCCTCTTTGTCCTCCTGGATTACCACTGAGAATCTTCTTTATCACCTCAGACTGTTCCATTCTTGCCACGTGACCTGACCATCTTATCCTCCCTGGTCATATGATTTTTGTTACAGGAGCATCGGCATATATAGTGTACAACTCTGCATTGTACCTTTTCCTCCTTTTCTCTCTCTCATACACAGGACCAATTATTTTCCTCAAAAGTTTCCTCTTAAATCCGTCGAGTAGCCTTGCAGCGGTTTCCATCAAGGGCCATGTTTCCGAAGAATAAGTAAGAACTGGTCTAAAAAAGGTTTTATAAATGTTTAATTTTGTCAGGCGGCTGAGGAGTCTTGACCGGAATAAATTACTCAAGGCGGAATATGCCTTATTTGCTGATATCAGCCTAATCTTAATTTCAGCTGGGATCTCATTAAAGCAAGTGACTGTGGAACCAAGATACTTGAAGCTATCAACTCTTTCAAATGTGTATCCATTCACACTGAAAGTTGACGGCATACTGGGTTGATATGCTTTCGCACAGGCCATGTATTTAGTTTTATCTTCATTTATCGTAAGACCCATCTTCTTACTTGCTTGACTTAAGGCTGTAAAAGCTTCTTTCAGTGCTGGTACTGTCCGTGCTATGATGTCTACATCACCTGCATATGCTAAAATCTGCAAAAAGATGGCGCCCCTGGTCTGTAGGCCTGCTTCCCTAATCACCTTCTCGAGTGGAACATAAAATAATAAGCAGGCTGATGCATCTTCTTGACGTAGCCCATTTTTTATTTCCAGGGTGTCTGAGTGATTTCCTCGAACTCGAATGCAGCTTCTTACGTCAGACATCATCATTTTAACCATTCTCCGGAGTTTCCCATGTATCACCATCTCCTTTAAGGCACGATACATTTGGTTTCTATTGGCGCTGTCGTATGCAGCCTTAAAGTCAATAAAGAGGTGATGTGTTCCAATTCTATATTCAACAGTTTTCTCCAAAATTTGACGCAGATTGAATATCTGGTCTATTGTTGACCTTTCTCGTCGAAATTACGTCTGCAGGCTCTTTTTCCCTCGTGTTTCCACTTCACCGACACGTGACCAATTGTCGACTTGGGTATATTTCGATGGGTTGAGTTGTCCCTGATGAAACTACTACTTGACTGGTCCAAGTCTGAACTCACTGAGCTTTCGTGATCAACCCATTCTGCTGCTAGTGTTTTGATCAGATAGTGTATCTTACACAAGTTGTTTTCAAGACTACATCATGAAATCCGAAGAGAAAATTTGCCAACCAAACTGATCACCAACCGCACCGCTGTAGCTGTAACAAACAGTCAGTCAGAGTTGGCAGTGAGGCAGCGACACGCGTGGCCCTGTAGCTGGATAACCCGTGGCCTTGCGCCGTATCAGTAATGTTTGGGTTTGCAAGCAGCCTCGCGCCATCCCTGCTACGCTCGCACTGCACATCACGCCCAAGGCCGAGATGAATTCTGTTTACTCAGCCGGGCCTTCCTCGCCGCCACAGCGATGCTCTGAGTACGCTGCAGGTTCCCGGTTCGTAACTCTAGTCTACAGTGCCCGCGCAGGGGAAATCTACGTGTATCGCACGTATCGTAATAGTAGTACTAATGCAATAGCATTGACAACGGGTCAAGTCTGCACGGGGCAATAATTCTCAGTGGCAAGCGGACATGACAACCCTCCTATTCTATTTGTAAGAAGTAGCTGAAACCACGTCACGAAACTTCCTGCAAGATTAAAATTATGAGCCGAACCGAGATTCGACCTCCGAACCTTTGCCTTTCACAGGTGAATGCTGTACCGACTGACCTACCCAAGCACGACCTGCGACCATTCCCCATAGCTTTACTTCTCCCAATAATTCATCTCCTACAGCCCAAACTTCCCAGACGTTGTCCAGCGAAACTTGAAGGGCCAACACTCCTGGAAAAAAGGGTAAAGCGAAGGCATAGCTTAGCCACAGCCTGGGGGATGTTTCCAGAACGAAATGTTTACTCCGCAGCGGGGTGTGCGCTGTTATGAAACTTCCTGGCAGATTAAAACTGTGTGCCGGACCGAAACTCTAACTCGACAGCACTACCCACTCACGACCCGTCCTCGCAACTCCTAAGTACCTCGCCTCCTACCCATCTAAACTGTACAGAAAGTCTCCTGCGAAACCTGGAGGACTTTGTGAGTACACTTACGAATCAGTTAAGGCATCTAAAATAACATTGATGAGCCCGCAGCTCGTGGTCGTGCGGTAGCGTTCTCGCTTCCCGCGCCCGGGTTCCCGGGTTCGATTCCCGGCGGGGTCAGGGATTTTCTCTGCCTCGTGATGACTTGGTGTTGTGTGATGTCCTTAGGTTAGTTAGGTTTAAGTAGTTCTAAGTTCTAGGAGACTGATGACCATGGCTGTTAAGTCCCATAGTGCTCAGAGCCATAACATTGATGATGCATAAACAGCTCTTTCTGTTGCCATGCGACAACGTCGAGGATGAACATTTATCAAGAAAGATTAAAATTTAAAACTCAAAACAGCATTTTCTACCTACATTTGTACAATAAATTGCGTACGGTTAATGAAATGGTTACTAAACTGTATAAGACGACAGATAAAAAGTACGCGTTTCGACAATCACTTAATGCAGTGAAGGGTTATTTGGATAACACAAAGCAGTGGATTGGTACAGAAATATTACAGGAGTCAATTGGTGATAAAACAGCCCCTCTATCAACTCACATTACACTTTCGCAGGTGTACAAACACCGAGTGTTTCTCCGAACAGTCGTCAGGCACATTTTCTCTGGCGTTTTGGCGGATATTTGCTACTTCATTTTTGCATTGTGTAGCTGGAGTCAGGCCAAACAATTACACCTCATTTTGCCTTTCATGGAGCGCCCAGCGTCAACAGAAAACATCAGTTCCTTTCCAATTAGAAACAAAATTAATTTTAAAATCGAAATATTACGTGCCCATTCGAAAGAGCGTTCCCAAAGTAATTCCGATATTCTTTTTATCGACATGTATTGAGAGAGACAGTGAAACACGAAGAATGAACGGCAGTCTAGCAGCGACTGAGTAGCGATGTATGCTTGGCCGTGCTAGTTCTTCGAGCCTTACCCTCGCCATGTTACTACATATAACGATAGAACAGGTATCGGAATTAATTTAGGAAAGCTTTACCCAATGGGCACGCAATATTCCGATTTAAAAATAAATTTGTTTCTAACGGGAAACAAAACCGACGCTTTCTGCTGACACTGAGCCTTGCGTGGAAGACGTGACGAGCAGTAACTGTGTGGCCGGCTTCCGGCTGCATAATGAAAAAACAAAATTCCAAATATCTTTGGAAACATCAGAGAGACTGCGTCTCCACAATGGTTTATCCGCTTTCCAGACTCAACACCTCACTCATTATGGAGTGATAGCTGGTTAACTGTTCTAACGAAGTTAGCGGGAAGTTGCGGTTCAGAAAGAGGGCAACCTCACACCTTCGCCGTTCTTATGATGTCATTGCGAAGTGTGTGTGTGTGTGTGTGTGTGTGTGTGTGTGTGCGCGCGCTGAGCTGCGACTGGTGTGACATCAAGAGCCTAGCATTAGCCACAAACATTACGAAACAACTCATTTGGCAGAATGTACACAGGCAGTAGACTGCTCCATTCGCACCATCAACAGCCTGCTCTGCTAACGGTATACTACTCCTTCCACATCGCTGGCAACGGGTTCTACACAACGCTGGTGACTACTTTGAAGGACAGTAAGAGGTGCTAAAATGAGCACTACTGGCCAATAAGATTGCTACACCACAAAGACGAACTTTAACCGACAGGAAGAAGATGCTGTGATATGCAAATGATTAGCTTTTCAGAGCATTCACACAATGTTGGCGCCGGGGGAGACACCTACAACGTGCTGAAATGAGGAAAGTTTCCAACCGATTTCTCATTCACAAACAGCAGTTGACCGGCGTTGTTGTGATGCCTCGTGTAAGGAGGAGAAATGCGTACCGTCACGTTTCCGACTTTGATAAAGATCGGACCGTAGCCTATCGCGATCGCGGTTTATCGTATCGCGACATAGCTGCTCTCGTTGGTCGAGGTCCAATGACTGTTAGCAGAATATGGAATCGCTGGGTTCAGGAGGGTAATACGGAACGCCGTGCTGGATCCCAACGGCCTCGTATCACTAGCAGTCGAGATGACAGGCATCTTATCCGCATGGCTGTAACGGACCGTGCAGCCACGTCTCGATCCCTGAGTCAACAGATGGGGACGTTTGCAAGACAACTATCTGCACGAACAGTTCGACGACGTTTGTAGCAGCATGGACTATCAGCTCGGAGACCATGGCTGCGGTTACCCTTGACGCTGCATCACAGGTGGGAGCGCCTGCGATGGTGTACTCAACGACGAACCTGGGTGCACCAATGGCAGAACGTCATTTTTTCGGATGAATCCAGGTTGTGTTTACAGCATCAAATCGCATCCGTGTTTGGCGACATCGCGGTGAACGCACATTGGAAGCGTGTATTCGTCATCGCCATACTGGCGTATCGACCGGCGTGATGGTATGGGTTGCCATTGGTTACACGTCTCGGTCACCTCTTGTTCGCACTGACGCCATTTTGAACAGTGGACGTTACATTTCAGATGTGTTACGACCCGTGGTTCTACCCTTCATTCGATCCCTGCGAAACCCTACATTTCAGCAGGATAATGCACGACCGCATGTTGCAGGTCCTGTACGGGCCTTTCTGGGTACAGAAAATGTTCACTGCTGCCCTCGCCAGCACATTCTCCAGATCTCTCACCAATTGAAAACGTCTGGTCAATGGTGGCCGAGCAACTGGATCGTCACAATACGCCAGTCACTACTCTTGATGAACTGTGGTATCGTGTTGAAGCTCCATGGGCAGCTGCACCTGTACACGCCATCCAAGCTCTGTTTGACTCAATGCCCAGGCGGATCAAGACCTTTATTACGGCCAGAGGTGGTTGTTCTGGGTACTGATTTCTCAGGATCTATGCACCCAAATTGCGAGAAAATGTAATCACACGTCAGTTGTAGTATAATGTATTTGTCCAATGAATACCCGTTTATCATCTGGATTTATTCGTGGTGTAGCAATTTTAATGGCATGTAGTGTAACTCTTTTGTATCGATTGTGAATAAATAGTTGTTACTAAGTTCCAACGCTCTTATATTTCTTACTTTAACAGCAGTTGGTCTCATGCTACACCTATCACGGACATTTCGCCAGACACAACAACCAAGACGCTCCTTACTACACGGAAATTCTAGCACGTATTTTACAGACGTGTACTCGACTGAACGACCGTATCAATGGAAATGGAAATGAGCGTTTGGCGTCTTTGGCCGGCAGGCCCCTCGCGGGGCAGGTCCGGCCGCCATATCGCAGGTCTTATTACATTCGGCGCCACATTGGGCGACCTGCACGCCGGATGGGGATGAAATGATGATGAACACAACACAACACCCAGTCCCTGAGCGGAGAAAATCTCCGACCCAGCCGGGAATCGAACCCGGGCCCAGAGGACGGCAATCCGTCACGCTGACCACTCAGCTACTGGGGCGGGCACCGTATCAATGAGCTCAGCTGACTAACACAGCGCCTGTCTGGAGGAGCGACAAAACGCACTGCAGCTCATGGTGGACTTCTTGAACATCATCTACGAGGAAAAATAGATTACAGTGTTTCATTTACTAACCGGTGCATTTGTCCTGTTCACCTGTGCTTTTATCAGTTTTCTGGGAAACCTTTAAGAACAGGACTTGTCTTTCCTCCTGACTCACCCTGTATAGCACATACACAGGTTGGTGTTACTGCTAGCCAGCAGCGCCACCAGAGTTTCAGCGAACAACAAAGCGTTTTCGATCACATGGTCGATTCCTGAAATTTAATTATCGTTAAGCATCAATTACACAAAATTAACAGATGTTTTGGTGAAAATTTGATAGGAAAAGCTGTCTGAATGTCATATTGCTGCTATCGGTGAGTGCAGGTCCATCTCAATCAGTCTCTTGCATAAGGGGACTTGACGAGTACTGCACGCATGGAGATGGAGAAGAAGGGGAGGGAGCGAGGGGGGAGTGGGAGGGAGGGAGGGAGGGAGGGAGAGAGAACCGCCTGCGAACGGAGTCCCGCTGGTAGGTGGGTGGTACGCTGCACAGCCGCCCGCCCCGGGCAAGCAGGCAGGCAGGCAGGCGATGAAGCCGTATCAGACGCACGCGCCCTCCCACGCCACGCACTAAGCAGGCGCTACACATCACGGTCGCAGGGCGACGCGGGGCTTCCGCGCCTAACGACTGCTCGCCCCGCCAAAGCACACGCACTTCACTTCACGCACGCGCCAAAGTTAACAGCCACTTCCGAGCAATACGTGAGGGCAGATGTAGGGCAAAACTGCGAAAAATTTCGACTCATTTTCCCGCGTAATTCATTAGATCGATTCTTTAAATATAACACCGCAAAGTTTCATAATAGAATTCTGGCTACAAATACACTGAAGAGCCAAAAAAAAAAAACAACTGGTACACGTCCCTAATAGCGTGTAAGGCCCCTGCGAGCACGCAGAAGTGCCGCAACACGACGTGGCATGGACTCGACTAATGTATGAAGTAGTGCTGGAGGGAATTGACATCATAAATCCTGCAGGGCTGTCCACAAATCCGTAAGAGTACGAGGGGGTGGAGATCTTTTGTGGACAGCACGTTGGAAGGCATCCCACATATGCTCAGTAATGTTCATGTCTGGGGAATTTCGTGGCCAGCGGAAGTGTTTAAACTCAGATGAGTGTTCCTGGAGCCACTCTGTAGCAATCCTGGACCTGTGGGGTGTCACATTGTCATGCTGGAATTGCCCAAGTCCGTCGGAATCCACAATAATGGATGCGGGTGATCAGAGAGGATACTTGCGTACGTGTCACCTGTCAAGAGTCGTATCGAGAGGTAACAGGGGTCCCACATCACTCCAACTGCACACGCCCCCACAACATTACAGCAGCTCCAACAGTTTGAACAATCCCCTGTTGAAGTGCAGGGTCCATGGATTCACGAAGTTTTCTCCTTACCCGTACACGTCCATCCGTTCGCCACAATTTTAAACGAGACTCGGCGCTGACGGGCCCAGGCCAGGCGTAAAGTTTTGTGTCGAGCAGTCATCAATGGTACACAACTTTCAAAACACTGTAGAAATAACAACACTGGTCAGAATGACGTAATTTTACCCCGGAATACTATCGGAGAAGGGGAAAAATGTAGGTCGGAAAAAAAAGTGTGAAAATTGATCAACAGATGGCGCTGTATGTGTCAGAATACGTAAATGAAAACACCTGTCATGCGCACGACACACTCAAGTTGGTATAAACACGCCGGGTGCACGGTTTTCCCTAAATCCCTCATCCGCCCTATCCTTTGTTACGCCCATCCGGACTGGATCTCCGCCCCCCCCTATCTTTTATAAATCCCTCCAAATCCTTGAACGCCATGCTCTCCGCCTCCCCTATCGCATCCGTCTCCCCTCCCCCACGCGGATCCTGTACGATCTCATCCTCTTCCCCCACCTCCTCCTTTTCCTTGAAAGGATACGGATCCTGTACACCTCCCGCAAACTCGATCCTCCTCATCCGCTTGTCTCGCCCATCCTCTCCCACCCCCGCCCGCTGCCGCGCCTGTATTGCCACGTCCCACCCGGTCTCCATCTCTCCACCCCCCTCACCCTCTCCCAAAGTGGCTTCCGCCAGCTCCCCCTCCCTGATGATGCGCTCCTCCCGTCCATCTACCCATCCTATCAACTTTGATCCTCCCCCTCCCACTTCCTGTGTCCTCTCCTTAAGGCACCCTCCCTCCCTTCTCTTTCCTTTTCCCCCGTCCCCTCCCTCCACCCCTCTTCCCCCGGGCTTCTCCTTCCTCCCTCCCCCTATGCCCCTGTCATCTCTGCTCTCCCCTCTCCCTCTCCCACTCCCCTTCCTCCTCCTCCTCTCTTGGCAGGTCCCCGGACTCGCACACACTCAGTGAACATTCGCGCGCCGGAGACCTTCGCCGTCAGTGTCTCGTGTGGGTGCCTTCGTTTGTGTTTCGTGTTTGTTCGCCGTCACGCCACCACTGTTCACGTATGTCGTCGCTGTCATCCATGTCTTGTGCGCCGTGTCAACTAGTGTTAGTGAGGTTTCTCGTCCAGCGTGAACGGCTCCATGTTTTTTTGTTTTTTAGTGTCTACATTTTTTGCCCGCCGTTTTGATAGTATTCTCTGTGCCACCTATATGTACTACTTATTGTCAACTCAAGGCTGTAGAGCGGCGTACTGTGCTGCCGACAGCCCGCCTTTGTATAAGGTGATCAAAATCACAATAAAGATAAAAAAAGAAAAACGGTTTTCCCTCCTTTCGCGTCTGCGACGTTCGCCATGACTGTCTCAATGCAGGATCGCGCTCTGCTTGTAGAGTTGTACTACGAGAATGGTGACTGTGCACACGTCGCTCTGCAGAAGTTCCGGACACTAGAGGGAGCTGCATTTGGTAAAAGCCGTAAGGCAACAGAGAGACTGGAATACATTCAACCAACAATTCAGGAAATTGTGTGCTAGGCGCTACTCTGAAATGAAGGGCCTGAAACTGGTCACGAAGCCAAGGTGGTAAACTTCACACCAGTCAGGAGAGCGGGGATAAGAAGGATCCAGAGACGAATAATCCGTGAATCCGTGGCAAATCATCTGACAAAACCACAAGAAGTATTAACGAAGTAACGATTGCCAAAATTTGTAACACGTTGCCCACAACGTTGGCAAGGAGTTCCTGAGATGGGGCGTTCCACTGCTCACCAGCGCGGCTGACAACTGCTGGACGGTCGCTGGTGCGTGTGTCTCCGACTCAACTCACAGGCGCTCACACGGTGACGGGCATGCCAGTCCATTCGACGAATATCCTCTCATTCCGAGAGCTCCTCCAAATTGCGCTGTTCGATGCGATGGCGCACCGCCACCGATACAGATGGGATTAAGGCCAAATGCTTCCCAGAGGAGACGCAGGTGAAAGCGTACACGGTCACAATAAAGTTGGTCGGTAAGTGCACCATGTTTACTTGGAGACCAGTATGACTAACATTATTGGTCATCATATCTTAACACCTGGACCACCAAAACGGTCATGTTTGACAACGTTCTTGGGCGCATTCTATGCTCCCCGGTCTTGTCATAGGAGGTTACGCCCAGTATTGTAGAACGGGAAGGTGTCGTCGTTGAGTGACTGTAGGAGGATACAAGATGACTTGGACAGGATTTGTGATTGGTGTAAAGAATGGCAGCTAACTCTAAATATAGATAAATGTCAACTAATGCAGACGAATAGGAAAAAGAATCCCGTAATGTTTGAATACACCATTAGTAGTATAGCGCTTGACACATTCACGTCGATTAAATGTTTGGGCGTAACATTGCAGAGCGATATGAAGTGGGACAAGCATGTAATGGCAGTTGTGGGGAAGGCGGATAGTCGTCTTCGGTTCATTGGTAGAATTTTGGGAAGATGTGGTTCATCTGTAAAGGAGAGCGCTTATAAAACATTAATACGACCTGTTCTTGAGTACTGCTCGAGCGTTTGGAATCCCTATCAGGTCGGATTGAGGGAGGACATAGTAACAATTCAGAGGCGGGCTGCTAGATTTGTTACTGGTAGGTTTGATCGTCACGCGAGTGTTACGGAAATGCTTCAGGGAGTCTCTAGAGGAAAGGAGGCGTTCTTTTCGGGAATCGCTACTGAGGAAATTTAGAGTACCAGCATTTGAGGCTGACTGCAGTACAATTTTACTGCCGCCAACTTATATTTCGTGGAAAGACCACAAAGATAAGATAAGAGAGATTAGGGCTCGTACAGAGGCATATAGGCAGTCATTTTTCCCTCGTTCTGTTTGGGAGTGGAACAGGGACAGAAGATGCTAGTTGTGGTACGAAGTACCCTCCGGCACGCACCGTATGTTAGATTGCGGAGTATGTATGTAGATGTAGATGATCGTTTTGGTGGTCCAGGTGTGGGATGTCAGCGTTCTACGGGTGCACTGACCTACAAATTTTTGGGAACTCTACACCCACCGGTTGCAATATTGCAGCCATATATTCGGCTACAAGAAGCTGCTCTTAGAGTAGTTCAGAAGGCAGCAGTTGAAAGATGAAGTAATGTGGTGTGAGTTTGTTCGGTGCAAGTATCGTGACAGACACACCACGTAAATCCCCCCTCCGCGATTGGCAGCTGCTTTCTGATTGTTGCGCGCCAAAACGATAATCTGCTGTTCTTAATATTAGACATACTTAATAGCATATTTACTTGCATTTCGCCGCGCGGGATTAGCCGAGCGGTCTCAGGCGCTGCAGTCATGGACTGTGCGGCTGGTCCCGGCGGAGGTTCGAGATCTCCCTTGGGCATGTGTGTGTGTGTGTGTGTGTGTGTGTGTGTGTGTGTGTGTGTGTGTGTGTGTGTGTTTGTCTTTAGGATAATTTAGGTTAAGTAGTGTGTAAGCTTTAGGGACTGATGACCTTAGCAGTTAAGACCCATAAGATTTCACACATATCATCATCACTTGCATTTCATATTAAAGCATCTCTCAATAGCGTGCTTTCATTCCATTATTTCACAAGTATCAATAACCAGCAGAATAATAAACAACTATTAAACGAAAAGGCAGACGAAGGTCTTCAGCGATCTTCGGATCGCGCCTAACTTGGATGGCGGGCGAAGTTGTTCGGCTGTAAGATCAGAGCTGGTTCGGCAGTGTCGGAGGACGGGCATGTTGTCTGCCGCGGTCGGTGTCAGTTAAGAATTTGTCAGCAATTTCTGGTTATGTGGACATGTAATTCAGAATGGTGTGATAGTAATTACGGAAATACCCAGGTCATTATTTTATTGCATAATGGAAATTATTTTTCAGCCATAAATTAGAATATAATTGTGCAGTTTCTCGTATTCTGCTAATAAAAAGCGAGTGGCATCCCTCGTAAACACAATAATTGAAAATTTAATCATTCCGATTCTATCAGTTCCTCGCTAAGAGTTTCTTACAGCCTCAAGGTAATGGATTAACGACGTATGTGCTGGTTTGCGAGCAGGGGACAAGAACTGTAGAACTCTACAGGTTGGTGAACATTTGTTAGAAGTTATGCATTCCACTTACAGTGGTGGAAGCAAATAGACACCTCGCATGCACTGCAATCTTACAAGGAGACGGCACGACCGTGGGGTCGGGGATTTGTCCGAAATTTTTTGTGGTGAAAGAAGACCCCTAACACCTCACGTGGTTAAAATATTAGGACGCACCACTCGGCAAATCCAGAGAAAAATCGATCAAAAGTTTCTTAGGTGCCATATGAGTATAAAATATTAGTCCACTGCCGAGCCGCCGTCTGTCCTAGATGATTAGGGCTTGGACTCTGACTCTTACGCTAGAGGTCTCGGGTTCGATTCCTCCTCTGGTACTTTTTTTCCTTCTGTTTCATTTTCTTTTGCTATTCCACCAATTATTCAAAAAGTTTCCCAAACCTACATTATTTTAGTTCAAGAACGCAAAGCTTTTAATTCAATGAAAAATATTCCTGCTCGCTGTTCTATTTCGTTTTATGGGATTTCAAGGTTTAAAGGGGCTTTCTAAGGGTCCCCTTGGGATTATAACGGTCATCTGCGCATAGGACTGTGCGCGAGCCGTGAGAAGTAAACGGCAGTTTGTTTTTCGATTTTGTCGTGAACAGACGTGCCTGTTTCAAATTTCAACGTGTTATTCCGATCCGAGGTTAAACATGTCGACTGAAGAAGTTGCTGGCTCATCTGGAATAGGAGAAGAAATTCCTGAAGAATCCATTCGTAATGATCCATCAAAATTACCATTGAAGGACGCAGTGGTGTATTATGAAAAGCTTTGACGGAAAATAATTTAATTGCAAAAAAAGGATGTCGCCAATTGAAGAGAAAAGAATATCTTCCACAATGGGAGAAAGATATTGAAAGTGGTGGTACGTGAATGGATAAATTTGAGGAGATAGATTCGTGGACCTACAACCGTTTCGTGGAAGCAAGACAGCAATTTCAGCAAGTCACGACAAGAAATTTACAGCAATGGGCCTTGGCTGCGGCTGCACAATTCATCGATTTCAAATTCGAGGCGTCTGGTCGACGGGTCACGGCATTTAAACAGAAGCACAGAATTTCACAATGCAAGACCACGAAACTGGTTTAGAAAAAAATAAGCGGCGTCAATGGAGGACATCCAGGCGCCTGCGGAGAATTTTCGTCGGCAGACGTGCCGTTTAATCCCTCACTACCATGAGGATTATGTGATAAATACTGACCAAACAAGTAAATACATGCTTTCTGCGTACAAAATGTTTTTACCGATGTAAAATATCAACGAGCATGAGCACGAATATTTTTCAGTGAATGAAAAACTTTCCGTTCTTCAGCTAAAATGTTGTTTTAAAAGTAATGTAGGTCAGGGAAACTTTTTGAATAATTGGTGGAATAGCAAAAGAAAATGAAACAGAAGGAAAAAAAGTGCCAGAGGAGGAATCGAACCCGAGACTTCTGGCGTGAAGGTCCGAGTCTGAGCCCTAAGCATCTAGGCCAGACGGCGGCTCGGCAATGGACTAACGTTATATACTCATAAGGCACCTAACAAACTTTGGATCGATTTTTCTCTGGGGTTTTTCCGAGTAGTGCGTCCTAATATTTTAACCACGTGAGATGTTAGGGGTCGTATTTCACCACACAAAATTTCGGACAAATCCCCGATCCCACGGTCGTGCCGCGTCCTTATTAGTACAAATGAGATCAGTGACAGGCAATGTGTGGTAATACAGGGAAGCAATGGAGGAGAGAAATTTTCGACGGAAGGGATTTATCATACACACCTGCCTATCTCTCACTCTCCCGTCCCTCTTTTTCGACTCGCCGTACGGTCAACATTAGACACTGTACTCCTTCGCCATGTGCGTCTTTTCGTGGCTGCATTGAGCCCTGATATTTATGGATGACAATCCGCGAGCGCATCGAACGGCTTAGGTAGAAGAGCTCTTGGAACGAGAGGATCTTCGGTGAATAGACTGGCCTGCTCGTTGCTCCAACTTAAACCCATCAAGCGAGTGTGGGATGGGTTGGGGAGGCGTACTGCAGCGCGGCCGCGTGAGCGAACGACCGCCCAGCAGCTGTCATCGTACTGGCGGAAGGAAGGAACGCCGTGTCACAAGACGACCTAACGAAGCTTGTGGCCAGCATGGGAGCGCATTGGGGAGCACGCGTTGCCGTCCGTGCTGACCGCACATCCTATAAAAAAAAAATGTCCACCGCCTTCTGTAATGTCCAGCAGACCATCAAATACCGCGGTGAATTCTATGTAATTATTGTCTTTGAATAAAAGTGTCATTTCTGTTCGTGTCATTGCGAGTTTCGTACAGATATCTCCTGTACTATTCTATAGCAGCATTTTTTCTACATATGGCGCAAGCTTGATCGACTTGCGTTATCTAGCAGCGACACGCCAACCGCAAGTTACTCTCGTCCTTTGTTTCGCACACCAGTGTATAGAGGGATAGTCCGACGGCAGATTGGATCCCCCCCGCTCCAGAATACCCGTCCAGGCTCTTGATCGCGGCTGCCCTTCGCTCGGTCCCGGCTTCGAGTCCCATAGACCAGCCCGGACTGTTTGCGAGATGTCAACGTCGGGAATGGGTTTCTACATCTACATCCGTACTCCGCAATCCACCGTACGGTGCGTGGCGGAGGGTACCCCGTACCACAACTAGCATCTTCTCTCCCTGTTCCACTCCCAAACAGAACGAGGGAAAAATGACTGCCTATATACCTCTGTACGAGCCCTAATCTCTCTTATCTTTATGGTCTTTCCGCGAAATGTAAGTTGGCGGCAGTAAAATTGTACTGCAGTCCGCCTCAAATGCTGGTTCTCTAAATTTCCTCAGTAGCGATTCGCGAAAAGAACGCCTCCTTTTCTCTAGAGACTCCCACCCGAGTTCCTGAAGCATTTCCGTAACACTCGCTTGATGATCAAACCTACCAGTAACAAATCTAGCAGCCCGCCTCTGAATTGCTTCCATGTCCTCCCTCAAACCGACCTGATAGGGATCCCAAACGCTCGAGCAGTACTCAAGAATAGGTCGTATTAGTGTTTTATAAGCGGTCTCCTTTACAGATGAACCACATCTTCCCAAAATTCTACCAACGAACCGAGGGCGACTATCCGCCTTCCCCACAACTGCCATTACATGCTTGTCCCACTTCATATGGCTCTGCAATGTTACGCCCAAACATTTAATCGACGTGGCTGTGCCAAGCGCTACACTACTAATGGTGTATTCAAATATAACGGGATTCTTTTTCCTATTCGTCTGCATTAGTTGACATTTATCTATATTTAGAGTTAGCTGCCATTCTTTACACCAATCACAAATCCTGTCCAAGTCATCTTGTATCCTCCTACAGTCACTCAACGACGACACCTTCCCGTAGACCACAGCATCATCAGCAAACAGCCGCACATTGCTATCCACCCTATCCAGAAGATCATTTATGTAGATAGAAAACAACAGCGGACCTACCACACTTCCCTGGGGCACTCCAGAGGCTACCCTCACCTCCGATGAACACTCACCATCGAGAACAACGTACTGGGTAAGGTGGCTCAGGCCAAGTGTTGGAAGCCGCCCACGGCTGGAGGGGTGAGCGCTGAGGAGGGGGCAGAGGCGGCCCGAGGCGGCCGGCGTGGTGTGCCGAGGTGTGCCGTGGTGCGCTGTGCTGGGGGCCCTCGTATCGATCCCCGGCCGTCACGCGGCGCCTGCTGGGTCACCGGCCGTACCAGCCGGCCGGCCCGGCCCGGCCGTGTTCCCACTCCCTCCTAATGACGCTGGCGCGCCCGCACTTTCGTCAACACCTCTACTGGCCCGTACCCATCATTAATCGTCATTTTAAATGTGTGAGGGGGGATTAAAAAACGATCTGGACGCCTGCACAATATGATCAAAAGTATCCGGACACCCCAAAAAACATGCCTTTTTAACATCAGGTGCATTGTGCTGCCACCTTCTACCAGGCACTCCATATCAGCGACCCCAGTAGTCATTAGACATCGTGAGAGAGCGGAATGGGGCGCTCCACGGAACTCACGGACTTCGCACGTCGTCAGGTGATTGGGTGTCACTTGTGTCATACGTATGTGCGCAAAATTTCCACACTCCTAAGCATTCCTAGGTCCACTGTGTCCGACGTGAGCCGGCATGGTAGCTCAGCATGTTCGGTCAGAGGGTTAGCAGCCCTCTATAATAAAAAAAAAAAAAAAAGAGTTAATGGATAAACAGCGAACTGAAACGGGTGTCTTGCGACGTCCGCACCAAGCAGATGCAACGAAATAAAACGAACAAAAAGAGATTATTAAAAAAAAATGATGTGATAGTGAATCAGATTTTCACTCTGGAGCGGAGTGTGCGCTGATATGAAACTTCCTGGCAGATTAAAACTGTGTGCCCGACCGAGATTCGAACTCGGGACCTTTGCCTTTCGCTGGCAAGTGCTCTACCATCTGAGCTACCGAAGCACGACTCACGCCCGCTCTCACAGCTTCACTTCTGCCAGTATCTCGTCTCCTACCTTCCAAACTTTACAGAAGCTCTCCTGCGAACCTTGCAGAACTAGCACTCCTGAAAGAAAGGACATTGCGGAGACATGGCTTAGCGACAGCCTGGACATGTACAGCACGAAAGCGTACAGGCCGACCTCGTCTGTTATCTGACAGAGACCACCGACAAGCTGAAGAGGGCCGTAATGTGTAATATGCAGACATCTATGCACAGTATCACAGAGCAATCTAAAATTGCATCAGTATCCACTGCAAGTACTATGCCAGTTCAGCGGGAGGTAAGAAAACTTGGCTTTCATGGTCGAGCAGTTGCTCGTAAGTCAAACATCATGTCGGTAATACCAAACGACGCCTCGCTTGGTGTAAGGAGCGTAAACATTTAACGACTGAACAATGGAAAAACGTTGTGTGGAGTGACGAATCACGGTACACACGGTACACAATGTGGCGATCCGATGGCAGGGTGTGGGTAGCGCGAATGCCCGGTCAACGTCATCTACCAGCGTGTGTAATGCCACATTATCGCTACGCCGGAGAGGCTGCGTCCCATCGCTCGTTCGCCAACTGTAACACCACGTTCAAACTTACTTAATCTTGATAACGTGCCATTGTAGCAGCAATAACCGATCTAACAAATGCGCCAGACACTTGTCTTATATAGTCTAGGCCAACAGTAAAATTCGGAGGCAGCGGTGTTACGGTTCGTCGTGTTTTCCATGGAGGGGGCTTGGACCCTTTGTTGGTTTGCGTGGCGTTATCACAGCACAAACCTACATTGATGTTTTACGCACCTTCTTGCTTCCCACTGTTCAAGAGCAATTTGGGGATGGCGATTACATCTTTCAAAATCGTTCAAATGGCTCTGAGCACTATGGGACTTAACATCTGAGGTCATCAGTCCCCTAGAACTTAGAACTACTTAAACCTCACTAACCTAAGGACATCACACACATCCATGCCCGAGACAGGATTCGAACCTGCGACCGTAGCGGTCGCGCGGTTCCAGACTGTAGCGCCTAGAACCGCTCGGCCACCCTGGCCGGCATATAAGTAGGTAGTTCGATGGATTACTCCTACTACCCTTCTTAAACACTGGTGCGACCTGCACAATTTTCCAATTTGTAGGTACAGATCTATCGGTGAGCGAGCGGATGTATGTGATTGCTAAGTAGGGAGCTATTGTATCTGCGTAATCTGAAAGGAACCTAATCGGTATACAATCTGGACCTGAAGACTTGCCCGTATCAAGCGATTTGAGTTGCTTCGCAACCCCTAAGGTATCTACTTCTAAGAAACTCATGCTAGCAGCTGTTCGTGTTTCAAATTCTGGAATATTCCATTCGTCTTCCCTGGTGAAGGAATTTCGTAAAACTGCGTTCAATAACTCCGCTTTAGTGGCACAGTCGTCGGTAACAGTACCATCGGCACTGCGCAGCGAAGGTGTTTACTGCGTCTTGCCGATTGTGTACTTTACATACGACCAGAATTTCTTCGGATTTTCTACCAAATTTCGAGACAATGTTTCGTTGTGGAACCTATTAAAGGCATCTCGCATTGAAGTCCGCGCCAAATTTCGCTATTGTTGCGGCCGCTGAATGGCCCATCGCTGGAAAATTTAGGCCAAACTCCACTGAAACGTGTACCGCCAGGTTAAGACGCAATGTCATAGTCGTGCGGTAGAATTTACGAAAGTTCAAAAATGTTTCATGCCAAAGAAAATTTTATTTCGCTGGACAGTCGTTCAGCCGGCATTAAAAAGAAACAATTAACTTTTTCAGCCTCACCCCTCCACAAAGTTCAACGAACAGTCATCCACGGGAACACCGAAGCTCGGAAAGGAATGTTCGTCAGTGACAAAATTATTAGAATTTGTAGGCTACAATTTATTATTTTAACTGACATTTATCCATTTTAGATGCATACCACTAAGGCCCCGATTCTTTTAAGGATCGAACTCTCGTGTATAAAACAGCTTCAAATGTCTGATTACTTTACAAAAGAGTTGTAATGTGTTAAATATTTTACGTTAACGCTGTAAGTGAGAAACGTTTGTAGAAGATTTGGAATTATGCTCAAAATTTGTTGAAAGTTACTAAGTGTCCTCATATGGGTAATGTGTGCTTCATTTGAAGCAAAAGGTAGTTTTTCACATATCTCAGTGTTAATGACGTTGTATCTCTTTAACTATGTGCCGCGCACTGATATGGTTTTCCAGTACGTTCATTGATACATATAGATACCGCCTGCAAACCGTGTTGCGAATATAGGGTCGGTACTATACAGGTAATGAGTCAAAACGTGACGCCTGATGCTGCAGTCTTACCTCATGAGTAGCGAAAATGTAGTAAGCGGTTAACTTTTCTTTCCCTTTATCAATTTGTGGGGAGTGCCCCGTGACAAAGTTTCAAAAAAAAAATGGCTCTGAGCACTATGGGACTTAACATCTGTGGTCATCAGTCCCCTAGAACTTAGAACTACTTAAACCTAACTAACCTAAGGACATGACACACATCCATGCCCGAGACAGGATTCGAACCTGCGACCGTAGCAGTCGCGCGGTTCCAGACTGAGCGCCTAGAACCGCTAGACCACCGCGGCCGGCGACAAAGTTTCATTAAGGTTTTACGTTATGTGTCATATTTGTTGGAAGATCTTAAGTGCCCTCATTCTCAAATACTGGATGAATACAATCCGCTTATTTACGCGCCGTCACTTACGCTGCTTGAAAACAAATACACAGTCTCTACTCCTGTCTTAGTGTGTTAAGCTTGTAACATGAGATTATGCGACTTAACGAGCAGATTATGAAAACACTTTAAAATTTTACGCCAACGGTCTTGCCGCAATAGTAACACCGGTTCCTGTCAGATCACAAAAGTTAAGCGCTGTCGGGGTTGGCTAGCGCTTGGATGGGTGACCGTCCGATCTGACTAGCGCTGTTAGCAAGCGGGGTGCACGCAGCCCTTCTGGGGCCAACAGAGCAGCCACTTGACTGAGAAGTTGCGGCTCCGGTCACGAAAACTAACGGCCGTGAGTGCGGTGTGCTGATATCACGCCCCTTCAATATCCGCATCCAGTGACGCTTATGGTCTGAGGATGACACGGCGGTCGGTCAGTAAAGTTGGATCTTCATATACCTATTCGAACGAAGTTTATTTTAGATTCTCTTTGGTTAAAATTGTAAGCTAAATTGAAACTCCGTCCGAACAGGCCTTGGAAGGCCCAACGATACCAACCGGCCGCCGTGTCATCCTCAGACCACAGGCGTCACTGGATGCGGATATGGAGGGGCATGTGGTCAGCACACCGCTCCCTTGGCCGTACGTCAGTTTACGAGACCGGAGCTGCTACTTCTCAGTCAAGTAGCTCCTCAGTTTTGCGTCACAGGGGGTGAGTGGAATCCACTTGCGCTTAGTCGACTGGATGGTCACCCATCCACCGGCTAGCCCAGCCCGACAGCGCTTAACTTCGGTGATCCTACGGGAACCGGTGTTAGCACTGCGGCAAGACCGTTGGCTCTAAAATTTTTAACTACTCTAAAAAATTACGCGAAATATTGAAAATTGAATTGCTGTTGACCCTTCGCTGCAACTGATGCCGGTTTCCGGGACAGTGTCCTAGTAATATAGATGCTGTGTCGTTAAAATAAAATAATACATGGAATAAATGAAACCAAAGATTGTCAACAAAAAATGAGTGCTTTATGTGGAGTTTTATGAAGGCACAGAATTTCCAAGTAAATTCATTTTCTTTTTAAATTTTAGTTACGTTGTAACTAATTTGGGGCACTCTATCTCCCTTAACCACGCGTGTGATGGAGAGAGGTCGTAGCCCGCGCATTTCGCAGTGATCAGCTAGGAGCAGGACAAAACAACACCCAGTCCCTGAGCAGAGAAAATCTCCTGCCCCAGCCGGGAATCGAACCCGGGCATTCCGCCGCGCTGAGTACCCAGCTAACGGGGACGGACTGAATAGGACGAAGATTTGCAACGACAGACGAGATAAAAGGCAATTCGCAGACGGCGCTTCGCGCGATCCAGCAAGAGGCGTACGAAGACAGCTTCCGGAAGAGGAAACGTCGTTGGAAGCGGTATATCAGTTGTGGAAGAGAATATTTCGAAGGAGACCACGCACAATAAGTAAAAGGTAAGCGTAGAAAAATTTTGTGGACAAAGTTCCGGAATCTTTCGAACAGACCTCGTATATAACGGTAATATATGATAGCATCCAACCGTTTTCTGTCCTACACACGACTCAGCAACACTTTTCAAGTCAATACTCTTACCATCCGCTTGCCTAACTTAGCTAGAACGCTTAAAACACTTGCAAGCCTACCAACTAATTTGCGGATTTCATATACTAAAACAGAATAGAAAGGCATAGAGCTGTTGGTTTTTATCCATGTGTTTTTATTCTGTTTTATTGTACGAACGAAGCAAATGTGTTGGTAGGCTTATGAACGTTTCAACTTAACGAACTAAGCTTGAAAATCTGAAGATGAGAGCACTGTGTCCTGAAACGTGTTGTTGAGTCCTGTGTAAGACTGAAGAAGGTTGAACGCTACCACTTATTGCTATTAAAATATAACCTCACATCCTTAGAAAGGACAACATTATACGTTTCCTTTAATTTACATCTATGGTCACAATCTTTCCTGTTTAATAGATTACCGGTTTCGGTCTTTAATGACCATCATCAGATCTGTCTAATAAAAACAAAGTCCTAATGCACTTTGTTTTTATGAGACAGATCTGATGATGGTCATTAAAGACCGAAACCGGTAATCTGTTAAACAGAAAAGATTGTGACCATAGACGTAAATTAAAGGAAACTTATTACATACGCGGGTCACTGTGTTTTTTCGCGACGATGTCGCAGCTTGTGAAACATTATACGTCTTGAGACAGTGAAACCAAGACTATATTCATTACTTGAGAGTGATAGCATTTAGCAATTTCCAACAAGCTTTACACATAATTTCAAACTTTTCGAATGTTCTTTTTCTCGCTGATGCCCACCACAACGTAATGACAGGGAAAGAAGAAGTTTATCGCTTATTACATTATCGTTGTTCAAGCAGTAAAACTTGACCATCACGTATTACGTTTGAATTTATTACCTCCTGACTAGCGATTCTATTCGCAACGTGTTTAAAAGACATTATCCACATATACCACTGAGATTACCTGCACAATTGTATCACTGTACGACACACACTTCCAAGAGATATGACGTCGTCGACATTAAGATGCATGGAAGCTAGCTATTTTGTACATCTGACTTCGATTCTTCAACGACTCGAGGCTAGGAGATTGCTGGTTGAGTTATCAGTTACAGAAAAAGTAAGTCTGTAACCATAAACAGTTGAAAACCTTTTTTAACAAACACCAACATAGTCAAAACTTCAAAGTTCTCTCCTGGAGCATTTTACCGCCGATTCGTCAACACCTAACTCTAGCGTAAAAACTTGCCGCCCCGAGTCTACAGGCTATTCAAAAAGAAAGAACAGTTGTCAAGCATGTATTGCTTCCAAGCTACAAAAGACAGAAACGCAATTCCAACGTTCCTGGAAAGAGAAAAGTTCAAATTTTTATGCATTCAATGTGATCAACCGTGTGTTACACGATAAATACCAAAACGGTGGTTCATTTCCTGCCACACACGAATCAGCTGGTCTCCCGTTATCGAATTCACAGTCTCAACAACGCGATTTCGCAGACTTTCAAGAGTGTCAGGTACAGGGCGGATAAAAACGCCGTCTTTTACGTATCCCCTCAGATAAAAGTCACAAGCTGTGAGATCTGGACACCTGCGAGGCCATAGACGATGAAGTTCACCTTCTCCTTCTTCTGTTCCAGTCCAACGTCCTGGAACAGTATCATTCAGGTAACATCGGACGTGTTTAGAGAAACTGTATTTCTCTGTTTGGTTCAAAATGTTCAAATGTGTGTGTGAATTCGTAAGGGACCAAACAGCTGAGGTCATCGGTCCCTAGACTTACACACTACTTAAACCAAATTAAACTAACTTATGCTCCACTCCGCGCGGCTGTCTTTTGTATTCAATTTAATCGTATGGCTAGGGCGCCCCGTCGGGCAGACCGTTCGCCGGGTGCCGGTCTTTCAATGTGACACCACTTCGGCGACGTGCAGTCGATGAGGGTGAAAAGAATGATGATGATCATGATGATGACGATGATGACAGCACAACATCCAGTCCCTGGGCGGAGAATATTCCCCGACCCAACCGGGAATCGAACCCGGGCCCAGAGGAATGACAATGCGTCACGCTGACCATTCAGCTACCGGGGGCGGACAGTTTTCTGTAGTTAGGAACCAATAAATGACTGAAATCTGTTCCTTCTTTTTGATTAGCCCTGTATATTAGAAAATGGAAGTCAAACTGTCTTCAGTACAAGAGGAGACATTTGGCAACATCCAAATTTCCCGTTTATGTTGAAATTTACTTTTCAAGTAAATTGTGAAACTACCTGTATCTCTTCAAGATGAACAGGGTGCCCATAAAGTCCCTTTACAGCTTCAAAATTTTATAACAGCGGCAGTTGCTGAAATATTTTAACAAAATTTCTTTTACTGTAATTACTGTTTACTTATGTTTTTATATACACTAAAATTTTGTGTTTCAGATACTATGTTGATGGAACGAACTGAACCTCTATAAAATGGCAACTCCTCAACAGAAAACACAATGTGTGTCGTGGTTTATTGAGACAAAATCGGATGTTCAGACTCAACGAAACTTCAGAACGAGGTATGGAAGAGATCCACCATCGCGCCCTTCAATTCGTGGATGGTAAAAAAAAAATTATGGAGACAGGGACAGTGTTGGATAAATGGAGGAGCGGGCGACCAAGAACATACGAGGAAAACATCGATCGCGTTTTAAACGTCTTCACTCGTTCACCTACGAACTCCACCCGCACTGCTGCCAGACAGTTGTAACTACTACGTTCAACTGTGCAGAAAGTACTCCACAAGAACTTACGGTTGTACGCTTACAAAGTGAAACTCTTACAGACACTTGAGCCAACTGACAAGCCAAAACGGACAGAGTTTGCATTCAACATGCTGGAACGCCTTTCGGAAGATGAAGGATTCCTCAATGCAAACGAATAATTGGCCCATTTCTCTTCAACGAAGTCAACAATTACTGCAGATGTTTACCTCGACCCTCTGACCGAATGTGTAGCACCACAATTGATTGACTTATAACCATCTATCATTTTCCAGCAAGATGGTGCACCACCGCATTGGGGACTGCATGTTCGTAGGTTCCTCAACGGAACATTTCCAGGCAGATGGATTGGGAGGGATAGGCCATTTCCTTGGCACCGGGTTCGCCAGATATCACTCCCTTGGACCTTTTTTATGGGGGTATGTAAAAGGTATCGTGTATCAAACACAGATACAGGAGATTGCTGATTTGAAGCAAAGAATTCGTAATGCCATTGCCACTATTGATGATGCTATGCTACAGCGAACATGGCAAGAAATCAAGTACCGTCTTGATGTGCTTCATGCAATTAAAGGCGCCCATATACAGGTCTATTAAACACTGTCAAAAAACTTTTACAAACACTGGTTATAATAAAAGAAATTTTGTTAAAATATTTCAACAACTGATGATGTAATAAAACTTTGAAGTTTTAAAGGGACTTTATGGGCACACTGTATAAATGACTGAGACCAGTTATTCCAGGTCTTTGCTATATTAGCATTATCGAAGTTTATAATTATCACCCTATGTTTCAAAAACGAACGTAATAGCTGTAGTAACAGACTTGTATGTATACCTCTGTGGCCGTAACGCTTGTCTGTCAGGGTTTCCTTCATCTCATACTAAAACATTTGACCTTTCATATTTCTCAGAACATTGCTGGTTTCCTTAGTAAAAATTATTCCTTCCACAATAACGAAACAATCTTCAAACTCTTGCTACAGAGGCATCGACTAGGAGTGTTACCGAAGTGGAGTACGTTGGAATTAACGTAATTTCGTTTGACATCACTTCCAGAGCCAAAGTTCTTTACGCGAGAAATCGAGTCTTATTTTTTAAGATTATACGCGAACCTCGACCTTGATAAAAAGAAAAGCCAAAATCCAATTTCAACGTCTGCTAATTATTACCAAATGTATGTAGAACTCTGGCCTCAGATTAACGTCATTTTTACACGGGGGAATGGAAAGTGAGAAACTTCGCAATATTTTGCAAAAATCGCCGATTCTGCGCTGTCGTTTACGCGAAGTTTTCCTTTCCCCACCAACAGTACGCCAGAGCGCAATACCAATAGACCGCGCAAGAGCCTCGGTTTGCGACCCTCGTATAAAACATTAGTACTTGGGTTCGCGTGATTAAACTCTGAAGTGCTTTCCACCACCTGCCACGCTCCGTCGACGGCGGGGGGCGTTTGGCAATCCCCCGCCCCCGCCCCCTCCCAGTGTGACCCGCTAACCTTTCGCAGCCAGCGCGGACACCCAGCCGCCTAGCGCGAAATCATTAGCAGTCGCTGCTCGAGACGCGACGACCAGTAGGGTCGTAATACTCCAAGCTTTTCTACGGACGACACGCAGATGGCGCTATTGAGAAGTTACACTACTGTCATCGTTTTGAAAATACTCATTTGATAGTGTTAAAACAATGATATGTCCCAAAATACGCCTAGTAATTACCATTGCGCCTATACAAAACTATCGTCAACTTAAACTCTGGTAGATGGATGCGTGGCACTGTGAATGCGTGGTTAGTGGTAAAGGATGTAGAGTGCACAAATTTTTCCCCAGTATAAAGGATCGCATAAAACTGAAACATATGGATTCCAGCCGACATACGGTGCAGTTCTTAACTGGACGCAGACCTCATCACACGTTCTTAAGCCGCTTGAATCTGAGACAGAGAGCTCAGTCTTTAGTTGCAGATGGCACAGAAGCGCCAGAGAAACACTGCAACTATGCAAAAACACAGAACCACAAATCTACACGATAATCGCGAACGAAGGACGATCGTCCCAACTTAACAAACCAAAGTATCAGTTATGAATACCTACGAACAAACGTAATACAGGCCACAAGCCTATAAGTTACTTAGTGACGGGTTCCACAGGATAGAATAATAATAATAATAATAATAATAATAATAATAATAATAATAATAATAACAAGATGATGACCATGATGGTGGTTTACTGAAATATAACTATGAACAACAGATTCAAATAAACAGTATCAGCAACAGGACATACTATCAGATACCTTTAGTCAGTGCACGTGTATTGCCGCTAAAACTACGCTCTAAACCTGTACATACCGGATGATCAAAAAGTCAGTATAAATTTGAAAACTTAATAAACCACGGAATAATGTAGATAGAGAGGTAAAAATTAACACACATGCTTGTAATGACATAGGGTTTTATTAGAACCAAAAAAAAGTTAACAAAATGTTCGCGTGAAAGATCTCTTGCGCGCGTCGTTTGGTGATGATCGTATGCTCAGCAGCCACTTTCGTCATGCTTGGCTTTGTGGTTACCTGAAGTCGCAAGTGTATCGTGATCGACCGACATCTCTAGGGATGCTGAAAGACAACATCCGACGTCAATGCCTCCGGACATGCTTTACAGTGCTCTTCACAACATTATTCCTCGACTACAGCTATTGCTGAGGAATGATGGTGGACACATTCAGCATTTCCTGTAAAGAACATCATCTTTGCTTTGTCTTACTTTGTTATGCTAATTATTGCTATTCTGATCAGATGAAGCGCCATCTGTCGGACATTTTTTCAACTTTTGTATTTTTTTGGTCCTAATAAAACCCCATGTCATTCCAAGCATGTGTGTCCATTTATACCTCTCTATCTACATTATTCCCTGATTTATTCAGTTTTCAAATTTATACTGACTTTTTGATCACCCAGTATATACAAGTAAAGAGCATAGACAGTAGACTGATAGACCGCTAAAAATTAATTACATCAACAAAACACTTTGCAGCATCAACTATACTGTCACTGCTCAGTGTTCATTCTCCAACTGCCCATTCTAACTTAAGTAAGGTCCCAGAATCACTGCTTAAACATTTATTGATTATTACGAGGGCTGTTTCGGAAGATTTCCATTTTCAAGTACCCGCGCATATAACGTTTGAGAATTACAATGTCCCATAGTTCTATAGGAATTTTAGATTTAATGTTTTTATAAGTGAAGAATTTCGTGAATTATTGAGGTATAGCTCAAGTTACAGTCATAATTTTCAGTATCACAATTACACAAACAGCTATGTTGCAATTAATTTTATATTTAAGAGGGGGGCTTACTGGTGACTGTTCTCGTTAAATTTCAACTGAAATTCTAAAATATCGATTCACGTCGATTTTGTGCTGTTTCATACAGTGTGGCGTAGTATTCCAGTATGATATTGTAAATACACTCCTGGAAATGGAAAAAAGAACACATTGACACCGGTGTGTCAGACCCACCATACTTGCTCCGGACACTGCGAGAGGGCTGTACAAGCAATGATCACACGCACGGCACAGCGGACACACCAGGAACCGCGGTGTTGGCCGTCGAATGGCGCTAGCTGCGCAGCATTTGTGCACCGCCGCCGTCAGTGTCAGCCAGTTTGCCGTGGCATACGGAGCTCCATCGCAGTCTTAACACTGGTACCATGCCGCGACAGCGTGGACGTGAACCGTATGTGCAGTTGACGGACTTTGAGCGAGAGCGTATAGTGGGCATGCGGGAGGCCGGGTGGACGTACCGCCGAATTGCTCAACACGTGGGGCGTGAGGTCTCCACAGTACATCGATGTTGTCGCCAGTGGTCGGCGGAAGGTGCACGTGCCCGTCGACCTGGGACCGGACCGCAGCGACGCACGGATGCACGCCAAGACCGTAGGATCCTACGCAGTGCCGTAGGGGACCGCACCGCCACTTCCCAGCAAATTAGGGACACTGTTGCTCCTGGGGCATCGGCGAGGACCATTCGCAACCGTCTCCATGAAGCTGGGCTACGGTCCCGCACACCGTTAGGCCGTCTTCCGCTCACGCCCCAACATCGTGCACCCCGCCTCCAGTGGTGTCGCGACAGGCGTGAATGGAGGGACGAATGGAGACGTGTCGTCTTCAGCGATGAGAGTCGCTTCTGCCTTGGTGCCAATGATGGTCGTATGCGTGTTTGGCGCCGTGCAGGTGAGCGCCACAATCAGGACTGCATACGACCGAGGCACACAGGGCCAACACCCGGCATCATGGTGTGGGGAGCGATCTCCTACACTGGCCGTACACCACTGGTGATCGTCGAGGGGACACTGAATAGTGCACGGTACATCCAAACCGTCATCGAACCCATCGTTCTACCATTCCTAGACCGGCAAGGGAACTTGCTGTTCCAACAGGACAATGCACGTCCGCATGTATCCCATGCCACCCAACGTGCTCTAGAACGTGTAAGTCAACTACCCTGGCCAGCAAGATCTCCGGATCTGTTCCCCATTGAGCATGTTTGGGACTGGATGAAGCGTCGTCTCACGCGGTCTGCACGTCCAGCACGAACGCTGGTCCAACTGAGGCGCCAGGTGGAAATGGCATGGCAAGCCGTTCCACAGGACTACATCCAGCAGCTCTACGATCGTCTCCATGGGAGAATAGCAGCCTGCATTGCTGCGAAAGGTGGATATACACTGTACTAGTGCCGACATTGTGCATGCTCTGTTGCCTGTGTCTATGTGCCTGTAGTTCTGTCAGTGTGATCATGTGATGTATCTGACCCCAGGAATGTGTCAATAAAGTTTCCCGTTCCTGGGACAATGAATTCACGGTGTTCTTATTTCAATTTCCAGGAGTGTATTTCCTGTAATTTTTTGACATTTCACACAATAGATGTTTTATATTTACACAGTAACAGACTATGATCAGAGGTGATTGTATCTTAGGTATCTCAAGTATGTGTATCCTATCTTTGGTTCTCAACTTATGTCAACGCTGTTCTGGCGTGTATATAATAGCTGGTGTGACTCTTTTTGCTACATTTCATGTGTAATTCAAGAAATTTCGAGGTGGCGTCGATTTTGTGCTGTTAGGTTTCTTACAGCTGTCGTAATAATCAATCAATATTCTACGCGCTGATATTGGAACCTTACATACAATGTGCTTTCAAGACATGTATTTCACTGCAGCCCCAATGATTAAGAAAACAGTTGTAACGGCCGCCATAAAGTTCAAAGGAAGAATTCCTAAGTTTTGACCACGGGTATGGCGATGGTGGCGTTAATCTCAGTGATCTCCTACCTTCTATATTTGCTGTTATTAAATATCCCTTCGTTACTTATATTTCTTTCCAAAAGCTAATGTTTTGATTTTTGGGTTTCAAAAGGTGCAGAAAAAAAAATGGAATATGAAGAAGCAGCTAGGATCCACGCAACAGGTTTAAGGATGATGGCAGAAGTAGTCACAAGCATCCCTCAATCCCCTCACCTGGACATAAACGCTACGAGGCAAATTCACGATGGGGGGTGCGTGAAGTTCCTCATAGCCAGTCTCTTTGCCAATGTCCCGAACTGAAATGTAAACCTCTCCGCAGTTTCTCATGAAGTGTGGGCACGTGGCACTGCTGGTGTGCCCCTTCGTGCTATTCGATGGAAGGGGGGGGGGGGGCAGTAGCGTATGCGCCGACAACGTGTTTCACCCTCTCCCTCCCCCCCTCACCGTCACACAACACAAACGTAACAGCACAATATAAATGCATCCATTCGGCTCACCTGTGCTCTACAGGTACACATGTAAGGGAGACACTTCTCTCATACCGGCAAGGAAAGGCAACAATGTGCGCGGAGGCAGCTGCCTGAACCCACTCCGCGGTACATCCCAGCCAACAGTGCCATACGACGTACTATTTTACCTCCAGAAAAGAGGGCTCACAATTGGTTGCAGAATATCGTCGTAGTCGTGCTTCCATAAACAATAAATCTCGCGGAGGTCCACGTAATTTACACCTACACAAATACTCCCCTAGCCACCGTAGAGTGCATGAGGTGCTGCTGGTGGTGGTGGTGGTGATTGTTGTGGTAGTGTTTGTGCTTATGGCAAGTTGTCGACGTCCAATTATTAGGAAAGTTTGGGAAAGTCTGGCTCATCTATAAAGGAGGCAGAGTATAGAACATTAGTGCGACCTGCTCTTGACTACTGCTAGAGTGTTTGGCATCCCTAGCAGCGGGATTATAGGGAGGCATCAAAGCAATTCCGAGACGAGCTGCTAGATTTGTTACTTGTTACCGGGAGTTTTGACCAACACGCTAGTGTTACGGACATTCTTCGTGAACGCAAATGGTAATTCTCGGAAGGAAGATGTTCTTTTCGCGGATCAGTATTAGCAGAATTTACAGACCGTCCGTTTGCAGACGACTGCAGAATGATTCTACTGTCACCACCGTACATTCCATGTTGTTGTTGTCTTCAGTCTAGAGACTGGTTTCATGCAGCTCTCCATGCTACTCTATCCCGTGCAAGCTCCTTCATCTCCCAGTACCTACTGCAACCTACATCTTTCTGAATCTGTTTAGTGTATTCATCTCTTGGTCTCCCTCTACGACTTTTACCCTCCACGCTGCCCTCCTATACTAAATTGGTGATCCCTTGATGCCTCAAAACATGTCCCACCAACCGATCCCTTCTTCTAGTCAAGTTGTGCCACAAGCTCCTCTTCTGCCCAATCCCATTCTATACCTCCTCATTAGTTATGTGATCTACCCATCTAATCTTCAGCATTCTTCTGTAGCACCACATTTCAAAACCTTCTATTCTCTTCTTGTCCAAACTATTTATCGTCCACGTTTCACTTCCATACATCGCTACACTCCATACAAATACTTCCAGAAACGACTTTCTGGCATTTGAATCTAAACTCGATGTTAACAAATTTCCTTGCCATTGCCAGTCTACATTTTATATCCTCTCTACTTCAACCATCATCAGTTATTTTGCTCCCCAAATAGCAAAATGCCTTTACTACTTTAAGTGTCTCATTTCCTAATCTAATTCCCTCAGCATCACCTGACTTAATCTGACTACATTCCATTATCCTCGTTTTGCTTTTGTTGATGTTCATCTTATATCCTCCTTTCAAGAAACTGTCCATTCCGTTCAACTGCTCCTCCAAGTCCTTTGCTGTCTCTGACAGAATTACAATGTCATCGGCGAACCTCAACGTTTTTATTTCTTCTCCGTGGACTTTAATACCTACTCCGAATTTTTTTTGTTTCCTTTACTGCTTGCTCAATATACAGATTGAATAACATCGACGACAGGCTACAACCCTGTCTCACTCCCTTCCCAACCACTGCTTCCCTTTCATGCCCCTCGACTCTTATAACTGCTATCTGATTTCTGTACAAATTGTGAATAGCCTTTCCCTCCCTGTATTTTATCCCAGCCACCTTTAGAATTTGAAAGAGAGTATTCCAGTCAACATTGTCAAAAGCTTTCTCTAAGTCTCCAAATGCTAGAAATGTATGTTTGCCTTTTCTTAATGTAGTCTCCAAGATAACTCGTAGGGTCGGTATCGCCTCCCGTGTTCCAACATTTCGCCAGAATCCTAACAGATCTTCCCCGAGGTCGGCTTGCAGCAGTTTTTCCATTCGTCTGTAAAGAATTCGCGTTAGTAATTTGCAGCCATGACTTATTACACTAATAGTTCGGTAATTTTCACATCTGTCAACACCTGATTTCTTTGGGATTGGAATTATTATATTCTTGTTGAAGTCTGAGGCTATTTCGCCTGTCTGATACATCTTGCTCACAAGATGGTAGAGTTGTGTCAAGACTGGCTCTCCCAAGGCTATCAGTAGTTCTAATGGAATGTTGTCTACTCCCGGGGCCTTGTTTCGACATAGGTCTTTCAGTGCTCTGCCAAACTCTTCACGCAGTATCATATCTCTCATTTCATATTCATCTACATCCTCTTCCATTTCTATAATATTGTCCTTAAGTACATCGCCCTTGTATAGACCCGCTATATACTCCTTCCACCTTTCTGCTTTCCCCTCTTTGCTTAGAACTGGGTTTCCATCTGAGCTCTTGATATTCATGCAAATGGTTCCTTTTTCTCCAAAAGTCTCTTTAATTTTCATGTACGCAGTACCTATCTTTCCCCTAGTGAGATAAGCCTCTATATCCTTACATTTGTCCTCTAGCCAACGCTGCTTAGCCATTTTGCCCTTCTTGTCGATCTCATTTCTGAGACGTAGGGACCGCAAAGACAAGACATTAGGGCTCATAGTTAGGTGGATACACAGTGGTTTATCCCTCCCTCCATTTGCGTGTGGTACACGGAAGGCACTGACTAACAGTGGTACAAGGTGCTCTCCGCCACGCACCTAACGGTGGCTTCCGGAGTATACCAGCTGCAGTCTATTGTGACACGTCTGCAGTAACATTAACAGCAGCTCCGCCATATACCTCGTCGCTCGTAACAGACGTTAGTAGCCACCGAGTCCTACCAGATCCCCACTAGCTACGAAATTACGGCAGCGCTATTAGCTGCGTATGGTATTGGGAAACGGCCCCGGCTGGCCGCGTCGGAACTCAGCAGGAAGACGGCGCGCAGCAGCTGCGCTCGCCCCGCCGTCTCTCGTCTTATCTTATCGCCCGCGGCCGCCATATTGTTACCGCACTGCTGAGACGCGCTCCGCCGACCGGGACTGTATTAAGAGCGAACGCAACTGATGGCCCGCTCTGCGATTAAGACGCTAGACCCACATTCTTTCACTCACTATTTCCCGACCAGGGCGGCCATCTGGCCAGCCTCAACAATCAGTTCTATACAGATTTCCTAACTGAAGTCTGCTGTTCACTTAATCACATTTCAGTCCGCGATCCCAATCCGTTTTCTGCTTCGAAACTATCGTCTTCACGGCAAAACGGCCACTCTCGTTTATCTTACAGATGATGATGTTGCAGTCCTTAGTCTAAAGACAGGTTTGATGCAGTTCTCCACTATTGCACTTCTTATGCAATTCTTCTCCTATCTGCGCGACGCCTACAACCAACACCAGTTTTTTTTAAGGCTGAAATGGCTCTGAGCACTATGGGACTTAACATCTGAGGTCATCAGTCCCCTAGAACTCAGAGCTACTTAAACCTAAGGACATCACACACATTCATGCCCGAGGCACCATTCGAACCTGCGACCGTAGCGGTCGCGCGGTTCCAGACTGTAGCGCCTAGAACCGCTCGGCCACCCCGGCCGGCTGCTTGCCTCATTCTACAATTTTTAACCCTCCTGTACCTTCTCCACTACCGAACTGTTTATTTCTTGACTTAATGCTTCAGGATTCTACAAATTTATTTGCTCTAGAATTAGATTCTGTAACTCTGAATTAGTTATCTGCTCTACCCATCTAATCTTAAACTTTCTTCCTTAACACCACATTTCGAAAGCTACAATTCTTCTCTGCACTCTTTATCGTCAACTCTTCATTTCCACATAAACACTTCCAGAAAAGGAGTACCTAGTTGACAGTCATGGCGAATTTTGTTATTTCCGCAGAAGTAGAGAGTGTGTTCAATGCAGACTGTCAGTCGTTCAATTTACGTTCGATATTACCTCTTTTCCAAGAATGCTTTTCGCGTTATTCTCGCTCTACATTAAATACCTTTTTCTACTTCCCCGCACACAATGCAACTCCCCTATCATTTATAGCCCCTCATAGGTTGGTTGGTTGGTTGGTTTGGGGAAGGAGACCAGACAGCGTGGTCATTGGTCTCATCGGATTAGGGAAGGATTGGGAAGGAAGTCGGCCGTGCCCTTTCAGAGGAACCATCACGGCATTTGCCTGGAGTGATTTAGGGAAATCACGGAAAACCTAAATCAGGATGGCCGGACACGGGATTGAACCGTCGTCCTCCCGAATGCGAGTCCAGTGTCTAACCACTGTGCCACCCCGCTCGGTAGCCCCTCATATCGTAATCTAATATCCACAGCTTTGCCTAGTTTTAATTCCACTATATTCTATTACCCTTGTTCCACTTTCACTTAGGTATATCTTAAATCCTCTGTTCTAACCACTATTCCTTCCGCACAAATAATCTCCGAAGTCCTTTGCCGCCAGTTACATATTTAGCTCAAACTCTCTTGTTTCTTCGCCCTAACCTTGAATTAGATTTCCACTCTTAGAGAGATATGAATAAATATTATTCCTCTTTTCCAGCTGAGTTTTATTTTTGTTACTAACCAAACATGTTTCGCTTGCAGAATGAGATTTTCACTCTGCATCGGAGTGTGCGCTGATATGAAACTTCCTGGCAGATTAAAACTGTGTGCCCGACCGAGACTCGAACTCGGGACCTTTGCCTTTCGCGGGCAAATGCTCTACCATCTGAGCTACCGAAGCACGACTCACGCCCGGTACTCACAGCTTTACTTCTGCCAGTATCTCGTCTCCTACCATCCAAACTTTACAAAAGCTCTCCTGCGAACCTTGCAGAACTAGCACTCCTGAAAGAAAGGATATTGCGGAGACATGGCTTAGCCACAGCCTGGGGGATGTTTCCAGAATGAGATTTTCACTCTGCAGCGGAGTGTGCGCTGATATGAAACTTCCTCGCAGATTAAAACTGTGAAACATCCCCCACGCTGTGGCTAAGCCATGTCTCCGCAATATCCTTTCTTTCAGGAGTGCTTGTTCTGCAAGGTTCGCAGGAGAGCTTCTGTAAAGTTTGTAAGGTAGGAGACGAGATACTGGCAGAAGTAAAGCTATGAGTACCGGGGGTCAGTCGTGCTTGGGTAGCTCAGATGGTAGAGCACTTGCCCGCGAAAGGCAAAGGCCCCGTTTTCGAGTCTCGGTCGGGCACACAGTTTTAATCTGCCAGGAAGTTTCATGTTTCGCTTGTTTTATGCGTCCTCAGAGGGCTAAAAAGTACACTGTTATTGTATTTGACCTCTTATTAAATAATATATTGTTATGGTTTAGACATGCAGTGTTTCATAGCAGCATTGTCAGGTTAACCTAATATTCACATTGATTTCAACACTACAATTTACTGGCAAGATTCCACTGGAGACTGCCTTCTTCCTTCCTTTCAAGGGACTTGCTCACTCAAGTTATACACACACAGTTCAACGCGATCTCCAAGTGAAGGCATAATTTCGTACTTTTCCACATCAACAAATGATTGCGAGAGGCGAAAAAACGGTGAATGACATATGATCCATGGTCCGACTGTGGATCGAACCCAGACTTTTGAATTTCTACTCTATCAAACTCAGAATTTACACTATGTGGTCAACACTGTCCAAACACTTGTTGGTCGACATTAATGTGCGACTTTGATCATGAAATGGCAGTGAAGTGTCACTGTCTGTGGAGCCGAAACCAGAGAACGTAGTCACCTTGGGCGCTGGGGTTTGGAGTAAAGTCGACGTTCTAATTCATCCCAAACGTGTTCTGCTGTGTTCAGGCCGCGTCTCTGAGCAAGACTGTCCCTTTCAGCGATGTTATTCTCCACGGCCTCGAAGATGCCGCTTTAGGCCAGAGGTGCATTCTCATGCTGATACAACCAACCAAAGTGCCCAGTTGTTCCTCTACTGTACGCAGAACACAATATTGTAACACGTGTTCCTATCCTTACGCTTGAAGAGTTTCCTTAAGCGCAATATGGGGGCCACACACTAACCACGAATAGCTCACTTATATCGTTAACACCTTTTTCCCTTGTTCTGCCCTGCTGACGATACACATCATGGCATGGCACGTTCTCCAGCCATTAGCCAAACCCAAACTCTTTCACTGGATTGCAGTTGTGTACTGCGCGATTCCTCACTTCAAATCACTGGTTTGCAGTCGTGTGCTGTCCACTGGTGTCAAACTTTACTCCACCTACAAGCGACGCTTAGCATTGCCAACAAAAATGTGAGGCTTACGAGCATTCTTTTTAACTTCCTACGCACAGTCGTGATGCTAGCTGGACTCCTCTACTCGGAACACAGTACCTCTCGCCTCCTTTTACAGAGGCGGGTTCGATTCCAGTGGCACCTTCCAGTCAATTCTGCATTTCATAGGGGTGGGGAAGTACGAAATTGTGGCGCGTCTGAACTGTCTGTATATAGCTTTACTGGGCCAGTCCATTCAAGGGTTGGAAGAAGGTGATCTCCAGTGGAATCGTGCTAGTAAAGCGCAGACTTGAAATCTTTGTGAATATTAGGTTAACCTGAGAATGCTACTGCGAAACACTACATATCTAAATAATAATACATTAGATGAGCAGAGGTAAAAGCCAATAATAGTTTTCTTTTCAGCCGTCTGAGGAAGCATGAAACATTTACGCGAAGCATGTTTCTTAATAACAAAAATGAAACTTAGCTGGAAAAGACGAATGATATTTACTCATATATGTAAGAATGGAAATGAGATTCACGGTTAGGGAGAAGAAACGAAAGAGTCTGAGATAAATACAGGATGAGTCAGGAAGCAAGGTACACGCTTTGAGGGGTGATATTTTAGTGATTCTGAACAAAAAAAAAAACTTCATATGGACGTATGCCCTATTCCGAATGGTTTCCGAGACAGAACACATTTAATATCACTTCTGTACGTTTTTCTTGAATAACTCGAAAAACCACACCCTCCAGCAAAAACGTGTCGCAGTTCAAAATTAAACTATATTAAATTTCCTACAAAAACGGTGCTATTCATTTTTTTCTCCAGAACTAATGGTCTGTGCGAAGAGAGCGCGCGAGTGTTGAAAAACTCGCTCGAAGCGCATGCGCTATAGCTTACGTAGTTTTTGTAGGCCAATTTGAGGTAGTTTCCCGATTTAACAGACCACAAGTGTCCTATATCAAATTGTTCGTCTCAGCTTGGTACCTCACTATGCTACCACAATATCTAGGATGCGACAGCACGTTTGAGTACAACCAAAGATTCACTTGTCGAAAGACTGTACAATAAAGCCAGGAAACAAACCCAGCTGAAGGTTTGCAAAACTATACCAGCACCGACCCTTATTTATGGAAGTGTAGCACGGGTGACAATATGACACCAAGAACGTAAAATAAAGGTTCAGGAAATGACTTTCGTAAGGAGAGGGCAAGGAAGTTTAAAAGATTGTATAATGAATACGGACGTAAGGGAAGATTTAGGAATATATATCCTAAACGAGAAACTAATCGAAAATAGCATTGAGTGGAAGGGAGTTTTGGACAGTGTGGGTGAAGAAAGACTCCCGGTAAAGGCCCTCCATTATAAATGCTGTGGAAAAAGACATGTGAGGAGCCCGTACAAGAGACAGAAAACCGTACAGATAATTTGTCTAATACATGAAGTTGAGGAGGAGGAGGAGAAAAATAGAAAATGAAACATCAAGTCAGTTCTACTAAGCGCTTGTCGCGGATCTCACCGTGGTATTCTAGGCTTGACTCCACAACAGCGCTCTGAAACTCACTTCTTCCGATCGATTGTCGACCACTAAAGAGTTGCGTCACCTTGCTCGACTTGTAGCTTTCTGCTAGTTATGAAAGCGAATGTGATCATGCCCAATGAGGTTAACAACTTCGTCCCTCTGTGAAGAACACAAATGAGTGAAACGCCTAATGCCGATACCAGATGTTGATTTTAGCCTGTGACGAAATTCTTAATGTGTGTCGCAAACAGGAGAACAGAACTCTCCTAGTATTAGTTCTACGTGAACAGTATTCTCCGGACTGTGGGTTGTGGTGACAGACATATGTGGCGTAGCCCGTGGAGTAGGTTATAGTATCGTTACGAGTTAGCGAAGACGACGAATGTGATGTCATGAGATTAACTGTAAGTCACGTATCGGTGCGTGTGCTACGCATATTAGATTTCGATGAGACGCTTCCTACTCTCCGTCTTGGTGAAGTCGTGGGAACAGATTGGTTGTAACGAAGGCTTCAGTTAACCTGATGTCCTTGAAATGAGGTGAGTCGATAATCTGTTGCGCGTGAAACATCTTTTTTGAAAGCGTACCCTATTTCAAGATATAATCGATACAATAAATTATTGTACAGAATTCCAGTACAGCAGCAGAAACTGAACTAAATTTATAAATAACTGTACACATCGTACCACATTTTCACTTAACATCTTCGCTTTCCACCTGCTGACACAGATCTTCCAAACAGAAAGACTTTCCACCACGTGCGGAGGGGTATAAAACGCTGTACGCCATAGAACTGATATGAACGAATCCAGTACTAGTTGGGAAATTTCTCGAAAGTCTCGTTTTATATGATTAAAAGCCAGTGGTTCTAAAGTAAGAACCAACCAGTATCTGCAGAGACGAAATGGGATTCGTACGTATATCTTCATCCGGACAGCTAACTAGTTTTGGAAAAGCCTGGCCATCATCGTCTTTTTTTTTTAATTCTAAGATAACGAAGTGTAGGTTACTATATATCAAAAAACGTAGGTTTATATGTTGAGATTAGTGTCACATTTATGTTCAGAGCATAACTGTATGGAACATTACTGTCATTTTTACCATAAATAATTTTAAAATTTACGCTATCTCAGTGTGTAATAACTTACATGTCACGTCATTTTACGGGGGAGGTGGAAATCGCTGATGACAGCGAATTATCGCCAAAAGTAGCCTGGAATAAAAAATCAAGCGATCGCGAGCCGACAATTTCCAAATTATACTGAAAGACACATTCCCTTGTATCGACAACTAGGACACAAAGTTACAGTGGCGGAGAAAGTTCTGAGCCCACAGATTACAGCGAAACTGTTGGTTGGTTGGTTGGTTTAAAAGAGTGAGGGAAGGGCCCAAACTGCTGGCGAAACTGTCAGCGCACACTTACAGCGTGACAAAGTTCGCCACCCAGTACCTTGCTTGCAGCTACGCCACACCGAACAATCGCCTGGCTCCACGCTTTGATGCTTACCTGCAACACAAAAAGAGAAATTCACATCAAAAGAGCACACTGGTTTTTTTAATTCTCTCCAAATGGAGAGAAACGCATACAAGTAGGGCAGTGAATATGCAACAAAGTGAGTCATTCGCTACATCGAAAGTATCACTGGGCAACAGTAAAAACGCATTTTTAATCCCGCTATACGTCGTAACGGCCCATTAGATAGTTTTTTTTATTCACCTGGAATGCCGAGTGAAAGGAAAAGGCTGACAATGGGAAAAGATATTTTATTAATAATTTTGGAAGAAATTAAACACTTCAACCGCCAGTCATTCTATCGTATCCATTCCGGTCTGACGTGCTTATTACTGTGTCAAGCTACGGCTATTACACTGATTTATATTTTAAAGACGGAAACGAATTATAAACGGCATGAGAATTCACAACGCAATGGAAACCACTGCATTAAAGACGAGAAAGACGAATCCACAGGACATGTCGCCTGTAAATGAAAAAGTGTCACGGTGATCTCACCATTGGCAAAAGATTCCGGACTAGTCCCCCATAGTGCGATCACATTCTAAGAGTCGGAGTTTGGAATTTCAGAAGTTTGAACGTGGTAAGGAAACTAAAAAATATGAAAAGCGAATTGCTAAGGATCAGTCTAGATGTACGTGGAGGGTGTCAGTGACGTGAAATGGAAACAAGACAATGCTTCCTGGGTAGACTAACACAGGGTAATATCAACATCAGCAGATGGCGTAACGGGAGTAGCATTTGTTATGAGTGGGAAAGTAGGGCAGAGGTTGAATTACAGTTTACGGTTCAATGATTGAATTGTCCTCATCAGATTCGACAGCGAACCAATGCCGACAACGACAGCCCAGGGATACAAGCTCTCGTCCTCAGCAAAAGAGGAAGAGATTAAGTATATGAGGATACTGAAGGGGCAATTCAATATCTACAGGGAGATGCAAATCTAATACCCAGTGGGAACTGGAACGCGGTTGCAGGGAAAAGAACAGAAGAAAGGATTACAGGAGAATGTGGGGCTGGTAGCAGAAATGAGAGAGGAGGAAGACTGGTTCAAATGGCTCTGAGCACTATAGGACTTATGTGACGTCATCAGTCGCCTAGAACTTAGAAGTACTTAAACCTAACTAACCTAAGAACATCACACACATCCATGCCTGAGGCAGGATTCGAACATGCGACGTAGCAGCCACGTGGTTCCGGACTGAAGCGCCTAGAACCGCTCGGCCACAGCTGCCGGCCTAGTTGAGTTCTGCAATAAATTTCCGCTAGCAATAACAATATTCTGTTCAAAAATCACAGCAGGAGGAGGAATTATTCTTAGTTAAGACCCGAAAAAGCACGAAGATTGCAGACTCGTAACTAAGGTACGAGCATATGGGGTTTGTTCCCAAGTATGTGAGTGGCTCGAAGACTTCTTAAGTAATAGAACCCAGTACGTTGTCCTCGATGGTGCGTGTTCATCGGAGGTGAGGGTATCATTTGGAGTGTCCCAGGGACGTGTGGTAGGTCCGCTGTTGTTTTCTATCTACATAAATGATCTTTTGGATAGGGTGGATAGCAATGTGTGGCTGTTTGCTGATGTTGCTGTGGTGTACGGGAAGGTGTCGTCGTTGAGTGACTGTAGGAGGATACAAGATGACTTGGACACGATTTGTGATTGGTGTAAAGAATGGCAGCTAACTCTAAATACAGATAAATGTAAATTAATGCAGATGAATAGGAAAAAGAATCCCGTAATGTTTGAATACTCCATTAGTAGTGTAGCGCTTGACACAGTCACGCCGATTAAATATTTGGGCGTAACATCGGAGAGCGATATGAAGTGGGACAAGCATGTAATGGCAGTTGTGGGCAAGGCGGATAGTCGTCTTCGGTTCATTGGTAGAATTTTGGGAAGATGTGGTTCATCTGTAAAGGAGACCGCTTATGAAACACTAATACGACCTATTCTTGGGTACTGCTCGAGCGTTTAGGATCCCTATCAGGTCGGATTGAGGGAGGACATAGAAGCAATTCAGAGGCGGGCTGCTAGATTTGTTACTGGTAGGTTTGATCATCACGCGAGTGTTACGGAAATGCTTCAGGAACTCGGGTGGGAGTCTCTAGAGAAAGGGACGCTTTCTTTTCGTGAATCGCTACTGAGGAAATTTAGAGAACCAGCATTTGAGGCTGACTGCAGTACAATTTTACTGCGGCCAACTTATATTTCGCGGAAAGACCACAAAGATAAGATAAGAGAGATTAGGGGTCGTACAGAGGCATATAGGCAGTCATTTTTCCCTCGTTCTGTTTGGGAATGGAACAGGGAGAGAAGATGCTAGTTGTGGTACGAGGTACCCTCCCCCACGCACCGTATGGTGGATTGCGGAGTATGTATGTAGATGTAGAAGATTTTAGATCCGCTGATAACCTCACCGTTTGAGAGCCCGTAAGCTCCAAGATTTCAGTTAGATAACATCCTGGTCAATCAGTGATTCGAAAATCAAGTATTGGCTTGTAACGCGTAACCAGGGGCAGATACAGACGGGTAACAATTTAGTAATGATGAAGAGTGGACTGCAGTTGTCTGGTGAGACACGTTTGAATTTCACTAAGGATGTGGATGCTGCGTTAGGGAATACCAGAGCAGAAAAGAGTAGTAGACATCTCTGAAAAAATTGTCGTTGCGGGGATTGACTCAGCATGCAGAAAAGTCAAAAACTACCTCGGCTGAAATTAAAAAGAAGGCTGGTAGCATTAAGAGTGGAACGAGAATTCCACTGTTAAGTGCAGGAGATATAGCGGATAGGTGGAAAGAAACACTGAATGCCTCTATGACTTTGTCTGATGACGCGATAAAAAAAGAAATTGGAGTCGATATAGAAGAGATCGGGGGATCTTGTATTCGAGTCAGCATTTAAAAGACCTCGAGAAGACTTAAAACTAAATAAGGCAGAAGGGACTGACAACATTCCGTCGGAATTCCAAAAATCATTCGCGGAAGCAGCAAACAAACGACTCTCCAATTGCCGTGTAGAATCTGAGAGACTGGCGGCATAGCATCAGACTTTCGAGTAAGTATCAGCCACACTATTCCGAAGATGGGAGAGGCAGGTCAAGTGCAACAACTATCGCACTACCAGCTTCAAAGTTGCTGACAAGAACAATATACAGAAGAATGGAAAAGAAAATTGAGTATCAGTTAGATGACATTCAGTTTGGCTATAGAAAAGAAAAAGCCGGTCCAGACGGTGCGATGGCAATAGTAGCGAGACTGAAGAAAAATCAGATCATCCAATAGCATTTAGTGTTCCGGCGTAAAGTCAAGCGCCGGCACGACGGACAAGAATGTTACAGCAGAGAGGTCTGTGAAATGACGTCTGCCAATGGTACGCCGACGAACCCCCTCTCTAGGACGACCCCGAGACAGCAGCGGCATCTAGGCGAAGCTCTGCTGCGGACCAGTTGGAGTACAGGCAGTCTACGAACGCTACAGCAGTGACTTAGGAACTATTCTGTTTTGCTTGTATCACGAGCTACATATACTGAAGATCTTACTATGTTCGTCTGCCGCCCATTGCTTGTGACACGTCTACATCTCACGAAATTATGTATTGTCATTTATCTTACTGTTATAAAAATTCATTAACACGATTTGTTTGAACTGTTGTCTAGCGATCCGAGGAAGCAGGTTTCCTATGCACCCTATATTAGACTAGTGCGCAGGACACAACATCCACCAATCCAGTCACGCTCACAGCATTCATCGACCCAGAAAAAGCATTCGGCAATGGTGCAAGATGTTCGAAATTATGAGAAAAATATGGGTTTTATGCAACCCGCAACAGCTTCAAAATACACGCGCGAGATTTTCATATTCTCTTGCTCGCTGCGCGCAGACGATTTGACTCACAAAAAAATGAAAGATAGCTCTTTGTAGGAAGCAATTAATGTACTTAAATTTTGTTCTGGGAAACGTTCTAGACGGAGGCCATGGTTTCCGAATTATTCAAGGTCACTATTGTTTGTTTTATGGAATAATTAGGAAAATACGGAATAATTGGGAAAATACGGAATAATTAGGGAAATACAGCCTCTAGCGAAAATACCTGCGCAAAATTTAACTAGATTAAATTTCCTACAAAAAGGTCCTCTTCACATTTTTTGTAGAACCAGCAGTTTGCATGTAGAGAGCAAGAGAATACGAAAATCTTAGAACATTATATCTTATGCTTAAAACCGAGAGGTACGGGCAAATCTGTCATCCTTTATACTCATCCCTCTGCACAAATTTCAAAGTCATGTTCGAAATAGATTTATTGCAAGATCTGCACAGAACAATTAGTTTGGACATTAAATTCATCCTACTACTTCGTTGTTGAGCAGTTCATACGACCACATTGCTTACAATCGCTACAATAGATGCCTACATAAAAAAAGGCTCTCAGCACTATGGGACTCAACTACTGAGGTCATCAGTCCCCTAGAGCTTAGAACTAGTTAAACCTCACTAACCTACGGACATCACACACATCCATGCCGAGGCAGGATTCGAACCTGCGACCGTAGCAGCAGCGCGGTTCTGGACTGAAGCGCCTAGACCGCTCGGCCACAAGCATTGTGTATAACCCGTTGGCAGCGATACTGAAGTCGTAGGATACTCTTAGCAGTGCCAGTTGGGTTGACAGTTGGAGCGGCGCGGTCTACTGGTCGACGAATTTGCAGCAGTTCTGAAGCGAATGCCGTGAAGTGTTTCCTTCAGTTTAGAAATCGAGTTGAACTCACGAGGGCTTACGTCAGGGGATTGCAGTTGGTGGCATAGCACTTAGCAGCCCCATCACTTAAACAAATCAGTAACAGCCTGCACAGTACGTGCTTGAGCATTGTCCTGCAAAATGATGGTCAAGTTCTGCAAAAAGTGTCATCACTTCTGTCTCTATGCTGTTCATTTTTGGAACGCAACCTACGACCAGCTTAGAAAAAGCTCTTGCGGTGAAATTTCCTGGCCGATTAAAACTGTGTGCAGGACCGAGACTCGAACTCGGGACCTAAGGCAAAGATCCCGAGTTCGAGTCTCGATCTGGCACACAGTTTTAATCGGCCAGGAAATTTCATATCAGCGCATACTCTATTGCAGAGTGAAAATTTCATTCCAGCTATTGTGATTTGTATACTTACGAATACTTCAGTATAATTTTTTTTTTGGTCCACTACATCATTCGTTAGCAATAGCGACCTGCTACTCAACATGGGACACTGCGAAAATGATTTTCTGCTGTGGTTTGGCAAATTCCGTATTTTTGTCGACCCACTGTACGACTTCTCTGTCGGGTTCCACGCGGTCTCTCTAATAGCTGAAGTGTAGTAGTCTATTTTCGCTACATCCGCCGTTTGCTACCATTAAACCAAGACAAGTTGGGTTGGGTTGTTTGGGGGGAAGAGACCAAACAGCGAGGTCATCGGATTAGGGAAGGAAGTCGGCCGTGCCCTTTCAAAGGAACCATCCCGGCATTTGCCTGGAGCGATTTAGGGAAATCACGGAAAACCTAAATCAGAATGGCCGGACACGAGATTGAACCGTCGTCCTCCAAGACAAGTCTTTGCCGTCCTTTATTAGTTGACTTGGTATCTGTGCATCTAAATTGTGGTTGTTAACATTCTTCGTCCTTCACCACATTTGTTATGGGTTTGCAGGATCTGAACTGAATGTCATCCGTCCGTGATTTAAGTAATCTGATAAAAACTGTCTTCTCCGTCGGATTTTCTTAGCCAACAAGTTTTCGCTTGGAGCTCTTAATAACCCTTCCGCGTTTGGTAACCATCGTAACTGTAATATCATCATGGTTGCTTATCCTTCTTTCACTGATGAGGCTCGAGATATGACAGTGTCTGTTTTAGGCAGGAGGTATTAAATTTTTCTTTGGCGCCTAATTTGTCCCAAGTTGCTCCCAACTGGCACACGATGTATTCAATATTATTTAGCAAGACGAACCGTCCTTACCATCGTTAACATATGCGTAATCAGTCTCCAATTTATAAAAACTGACATTTTTATATGTCGCAGTCCGAAATGGCGTGCTTTTATTAACCTGTCTTTCTTTTTAGGGTTTCGTACCTCAGTCAAAAGATACGCCCATTTATGGCACATATTTTGATACTCGCAAACTCACTCATCAATACGTACACGGTCGTTCCTGTTGATCTAGAATCATGACATTTGGCAAGAAGCAAGATTTCACAGTACAACTAAATGAAAAAAATCCAAACACTGTTGATCTATAATTATATCACATGAAAAAATATTTTTGTCAGTTGTTGTCTGATCTGTGTCTACGTCCATTTTTAAGTCACCTTCTTCTCCGGAACGGGTACACGTGTCAAGCTGAAATTTATGTCAAATGCTAAGATATACGGTTCTTGGCAGCGTAATGAGTGTAAGGGTGTAACTCAGTACAATCAAAAGATACGGCCATTCACGTCCCTTTGCGTTGTAAAACATTTAAGCCTGTACATTAATGCCATCTAATGATACGGTCATTTATGACACTTATTCTGATTCATTCCCAGTATTGATTACGGTAATAGGCAGCAATCGTCGAAATTCTATTCCTGGGATGGGTGGATGGATGAACTATACAGGGTGACTCAGGAAGATGAGAAGATATTTTAATGCGTTATTCTACAAGTAAAACTAAAGAAAGAAGTTCATATAAACTTAGGTCCGCAAACGTTTAGTTAAAGAATTACGGCTAATAAAAGATTTTGTCTGAAATTCAGCAACTTCGCTAACATGAAGCCATGGCAAAACTATACGAGGTTAAAGTAAAGCACGATTTCTATTAATTTTGTTGTTGTTGGTCTGGTGAATCTAATAAAACATGTCCCAGACGTATATCTGCAGCAGTTTTCCGAAACATCCAGAGAAGCAAAGATTATTATACAAGTAAATTTGTTTACTATCCATTAAGAATATAGAAACGTTTATCCCCAACCGTTAGTCATTTATTTCAGCCATTTGCTAACCTTGAAACGAGTTAGTTTTCTTTATTGTTCAGTGAAAGAACACAATAACAACAGTGTGAGTGAAACCACATAGTAACTGTTGTAGTGTGTTTATTACTTACGAGATAGGGATGCCTAACAAATTTACGACAGAGGGAAACACCGATATGATGTTTATTTATGGAAAATGTGATGGTAAAGCTATGGCTTCCGTTAACGAACATCGCGTACGTTATCCAACTCGGAGGATTCCGAATGCACCTGTTCCTCTTGCTACGCGATACCAAATGTATTTTCAACAAAACGGCGCGCCTCCACGTTTCACCAACACCGTTACTACACATTTAAATGAACATTTTCCTCAGAAATGGATCGGTCGTGGTGCTACATGTCTGTGACCATCCAGATTGCCCGATTTAACAAATGGCTCTGAGCACTAAAGAACTTAACATCTGTGGTCATCAGTCCCCTAGAACTTAGAACTACTTAAACCTAACTAACCTAAGGACATCACACACATCCATGCTCGAGGCAGGATTCGAAACTGCGACCGTAGCAGCCGCGGAGTTCCGGACTGAAGCGCCTAGAACCGCTCGGCCACAGAGGCCGGCCCCAATTTAACACCAATGAAAGAGGACGAAGTGAATACACGGGAGGCGTCACTTGCTGGCATTATGAGTGCAACAGGTGAAATTACGAACAACCCTGTGAAACTGAAATGAGCAACAAAATCTGTTCATTCGCTGGAGACGTTTTTGAAGATTTAGTGTGAATGTATTGTGAAATTGTATGCACACTATACAACTTCCTTATCACTGAGCTTTGCTTTTTCCGGTTTAACCTGAATTCACGTGTGGTGCGGTATTAATAAAAGGAGACCTACTAAGGAGACTGCTTACACTACGCTTGTCCGTCCACATTTAGACTACTGTTGCGCGGTGTGGGATCCTTACCAGACAGGACTGACGGAGTACATCGAAAAAGTTCAAAGAAAGGCAGCACGTTTTGTATTATCGCGAAATATGGGAGAGAGTGCCACAGAAATGATACAGGATTTAGGATGGACATCATTAAAAGAAAGGCGTTTTTCGTTGCGACGAAATCTTCTCACGAAATTCCAATCACCAACTTTCTCCTCCGAATGCGGAAATATTTTGTTGACACCGACTTACATAGGGAGGAACGATCACCAACATAAAATAAGGGAAATCAGAGCTCGTACGGAAAGACATAGGTGTTCATTATTTCCGCGCACTACACAATATTGGAATAATAGAGAATTGTGAAGGTGGTTCGATGAACCCTATGCCAGGCACTTAAATGTCATTCGCGGAGTATCCATGTAGATGAAGACTACCTGACACATTCATAAAGTTTCCGTTAACGTTATTACCATCATTTTTCCAAAATTAAATTCTCTATAACTTTTGTGGAAAACTTTGTACAATTGTCTGGAATTTAAAAAAACAAATTGGGCCAAGTAGTTAATAAATTAAAAATGTTATGAAATCACTTCTTTGCTTCTCTGGATGTTGCGGTAAACTACTGCAGATACACGTCTGGGACATGTTTTATTAGATCCACCAAATCAATAACATCAAAATACATGGAAATCGTACTTTAACCTTGTACAGTTTTGACATGACTTCATATTAGCGAAGATTCTAAATTTCCGGCAAAATCTTTTTATTAGCCGTAACTCTGTGTCTAAACATTTGCGGACCTATGTTTATATGAACTTTTTTCTTTACTTTTACTTGTAGAATAAAATATTAAAATATTTGCGTATCTTCGCGAATCACCATGTATACGTGATTAAGTTTGTACGGAAACCACGGTGCGCGAGTCCTGCTAGCAGTTAACCGGGTTTTCTTTTCTTTTTTTTTTTTTCAGCGCAGCAACGTGAGGTGATCACGCGTATTTATGTAATTTCTCACCTATGGTAATCGCCTCCTTTCGCTACCAAGGATGACGACACAGTGAAGCATGTATTGTTGACTTCAAGAATGTTAAAATTATACTGGATTGTAACAAGAGACAAGGTAATTCAAAGCTTTTTTGTTTTTGTTTTCTAGGGGCAGCAGATTTGACGAAAAATGCGGTCGCGACAGGATAAAGTTCATTATCTAGCTCGGGTTATCGAAACGTAGTCTGACACCCTAGTGCAACGAAACTTCCGGACGCTGCAGGGATGTTAATCACCCTCCCGACCAGATACTCCGGCTGGGCATAAGTAATTTGTGGAAACAGGCAGTGTTCTCCATAAACAGAGTGCGGGCCGCCCATCTGTTTCAGACGCCAAGGTGGGCGAGGGCCGACTGGAGTTTTCAAGGACTCAGAAAAATCAGTGCTTACGGAGAATTGAAAACGGCGCGATCAACAGGGCAAAAGCTCTTGCCTAAGAGGTTACGTGTGTATGCCTAAAAGGCGCAGCTCCTTCAGGCACTAAAGCCGGCAGGCAAACCTCATCTCTAACCTGTTTGCAGTGGATAAGCTAGGCAAGACAGACGCAAACAAAGACTTCTCGGTTGCTTTCTCTTGAGTCAACTTTTCACTATCCGGCAAATTTAGCACTCAGCATTGTTCGTATATGGTGATCAGAATGTCCTCATATTAGACTGCAAACCGACAGGGTAAATGTGTGGTGTGGACTTGCGCAGAACTGCATCACTGTCCCACTTTTTTTTTTTTCAGAGAGTCTGCCCTCAAAAGTGTCGTTTACTTGGATCTGTTACGAGAGTTTACTGTGCCACAACTGGTACACCTGAATCTGACGTCATATTCCAAAACGATGGTTCAACACGTCACTGGTCCCTAAATGACAGTAAATTTCTGGATGAAAATTTTCCGGGCACGTGGATTGGACGAGGTGGCCCGATTCGGTGGCCACCAAGATCATCTGAAGTCACAACACTTCAGTCCCCGCAGTCTTGTAAAAAATCAGATGTAACGAACCAAGGTGAAAGGTCTATGCAATTTCTGAAGCCATGACGAAAATAAACTGAAGGCCGACTGGACACTGTCCGTGCAAAAAGCACTCCGGTTTTGATGCGCTTGGTAAGTTTGTTTGCCAGTTATCCCCATTTTTATGAATCATTTCGGTTCTTGACAAACGTTCGAACTGCTCAAACTGCTGCTTTAGTCTTAATTTTCAGCATTTCTTCGTTAAGTTTACAATTGCGCAGCATGTGTTAAACAGTCAATTTATCAGAACGGAGAAAGTTACGCAGCAACTGTGATACACGATTTGTATAACGTGTCGGAAAGCTTGATGCGAATACAGGACTATGTTAACAAAAGCGTCATCGAAGAGCAGACATTCTCTCGCCCAGGAAGGGCTACCAGTGGACAGGTCCTTTATTCGGTGCAACACATTGAGGATGGGCACGAAACAGGTTCAAAAATGGTTCAAATGGCTCTGAGCACTATGGGACTTAACTTCTGAGGTCAGCAGACCCCTAGAACTTTGAACTACTTAAACCTAACTAACCTAAGGACACCATACACGTCCATGCCCGAGGCAGGATTCGAACCTGCGACCGTAGCGGTCGCGCGGTTCCGGACTGTACCGCCTAGAACCGCTCGGCCACTCCAGCCGGCTACGAAAGAGGTCAAGTCACAGGTATGGCTTTCACTGACCTCACAACCGCTTATGATATGGTCAACCACAATAAGCTGGTTAGAAAAGTATTCAGTTGAATACTGTCACAGAGTTAATCCAGTGTTTGCTGCGAAGTAGGCGTCACTTTGTCACGGTGCAAAATACGAAAAGCCAGTGGATGATTTCCAAAAATGATATCCCTCGGAAAAGTGTGTTATCCCCGTTTACGTGTATGACCAACGAACTAGCTCCGGCACTATAACATTTCTTTACGCTTATGCCACTGCAACTGTTCCCCAAACTAAACTGGTGGAGCATTAGCAACAAACATAGAGACTAATTACAAACGAGAGAGAGAGAGAGAGAGAATTCAGTAAAATGCAGGATAAAAGTGACAACAATAAAAGTACGAGGATCAGTACGAACAACAAAACTGTCAGGAAGATAGGGCAAAAAAGGGAAACAGCAAATAGCGAGACAATTCTCTTCACATTCTGTTGAGGGGCCAGTATTTGTATGTTTTGACTGCTGTATCGTTTGCTGCAACGGGGCACAGGCAGCAGGCAAGCAGGTATTATTCCTTTCTGTTTTTTATTGAATTCTCCCCATAGTTGATTCTTTGTATGTAATTAATCTGTCTGTGTGTGTTATTAATGCTTCACTAGTATTGTAGTAATTTTATGTACCGGATATGCCAAACACAAAAATTAATCGATATCTCACACACATGACATCATAGCAAAATCAAGACGGCGGCAAACGAGTTGAAGGGCGCACAGACAGCACTTCACAACAAACATTAATACATTAAGTGACCAAAGGTATCCGGACACCTGGCTGAAAATGGCTTACAAGCTCGTGGCGACCCCCATCGGTAATGCTGGAGTTAGTATGTTGTTGGCCCACCCGTAGGCTTGATGACAGCTTCCAATCTAGCAAACAAACGTTCAATCAGGTGCTGGAAGGTTTCTTGACGAACGGCAGCCCATTCTTCACGGAGTGCTGCACTGAGGGTAGGTATCGATGTCAGTAGTTGAGGCCTGGCTAGAAGTCGGCGTTCCAAAACATCCCAGAGGTGTTCTGTAGGATTCAGGTCGGGACTCTGTGCAGGACAGTCCATTTACTGGCGTGTAGCCACTCCACCACAGGCCGTGCATTATGCACAGGAGCTCGATCGTGTTGAAAGATGCAATCGCTCTCCAACAGTGGAAGCAAGAAGGTGCTTAAAACATCAATGTAGGCCAGTGCTGCGATAATGCCACGCAAAACAACAAGAGGTCCAAGCCCCCTCCATTAAAAACACGACCACCGCCTCCGAATTTTACTGTTGGCACTACACACGCTGGCAGATGACGTTCACCGGGCATTCGCCATACCCACACCCTGCCATCGGATCGCGGCATTGTGTACCGCAATTCGTCACTAAACACAACAGTTTTTCACAATTCAATCGTCCAATGTTTACGCTCCTTACACCAAGCGAGGCGTCGTTTGGGATTTAGCGGCGTGATGCGTGGCTTATGAGCAGCCGCTCGACCATGAAATCCAAGTTTTCTCACCTCCGGCGTAACTGTCATAGTACTTGCAGTGGATCCTGATGTAGTTTGGAATTTCTGTGTGATGGTCTGGATAAATGCCTGCCTATTACACATTACGACCCTCTTCAACTGCCGGCGGTCTCTCAGTCAACAGACGAGGTCGGCCTGTACGCTTTAGTGCTGTACGTTTCCCTTCACGTTTCCACTTCACTATCAAATCAAACAGTGGATCTAGGGATGTTTAGGAGCGACACCATTATTAGATCAGCTATCGAAAATGCAGCGCATGTTGGATTGGCTAATTCAAGCCAAACAAAAATATTCAGCACAGGCAGAAGAATACTAAGACTAGTTACTAGACCTAGCACACGCAAGACAAAGAACGCCACATACGAAATATCCAAAACAAAGTATTTAAAATATCGAGCGCACGAACTTACTAGAAAATCAAACTGGACACCAAGAGACTTAAGATGGATCTGCTTGAATGTAAAAGCCTAACTTACATTTTACCAGCCCGCCGCTGTGGCCGAGTGGTTCTAGGCGCTTCAGTCCGGAACCGCGCAGGTTCGAATCCTGCCTCGGGCATGGATGTGTGAGATGTCCTTAGGTTAGTTAGGTCTAGGTAGTTCTAAGTGTAGGGGAATGATGACCTCAGATGTTAAGTCCCATAATGCTTTGAACCATTTGAACAATTTTACCATATTTCTAATACACTTACTTGCCATATATAATAGTACAAAGAATAGAGAACAGACGAAGACTTCAATGAAACTTAACTGCTAACAGATTATCCAGCAATATCAACAATCTCTTTGAGGAAAGGCAAGACAGAAAACGAGGAAAATAAAAGTGAAACCTGCAGTCCGCAACACAATCTCAGCGCGCGAGGCTACAGTTATTTCCCTTGCCTGTAAGGCGAATGCAGGTACTACACCACAACCCCTCACAATCAAAATAAAAAACCAAAGAAGAATCAGAATCCAAATCTGAAAGCAACAATATACATTAAAATGAAATTTCTCCTTTCTGCCCACTTACAAATAAAACAGAAAGCAACAATATACATTAAACTGAAGTGTCTCCTTTCTCCCCACTTACAAATAAATGTATTCCAAACAGTACAACCACATCAATGGTTGAAAACAGTGTAAGCTCTCTCATCACCCTACTCTTCAGCAGAGGGAACGAAAGAAAAATCGATGTCTGTTTCCGCAGACAACGTTACGGAGAGTGGCGGAGAAAGCTGCTTGTATCACTATCTTCTCACCGCCTTGCCCTCTCCCCCCTCCCCTATTGCAAGCTCACGCTCCCTTTCCGTGTGTTCCGTTCCTTTTGTAAACTTACAAGGTAACACCACTAACCTGACCTCGTATTTTAAGGGCAAAAAAAGCAAACATGAAAAATACCAATCGCAGAAATCGAATCTCCGTGAAAATTTGGGTCATAATTCTGGTAATCCGCCGCAGTCACTACCGTCTCAATGTAGAGCTGTAGAACTTCCGCATCGCACCCACTCTCTCCATCCAACTGTAGCCGCCCAGTGGCAGAACTTTAACTACTGTACAGTGTACGGAGGCTCGCGTTCCGTAGTGTCCGCGAACCAACAAGCGACAGTGCTCTGTTCACTGTGCCACAGTGCGCCGTTTTTAACCTGCAGCTGGTGCTAGAGATTTATCTGCTTCGAACACTTTTACGTTGCGAGTCATTAGTGTAGTGTAAATTAATTAAATGAATGAGTGTGTCGTTCAAGAAGTAGCGTAGCGGTTTTTAATTATTAACACGGCTGTTCTGCGTTATTATCTTTGTATTTAAAACCTGACACTTTTACAGCGAATAGGCGTTAATTTGGAAGAGTTACGCTAATCTGCAATGTCATCGGCATGTTTACATTATAAATCGATAATCATTCATTCTGTTTCATAATAATTCTTAAGCTGCTTGCGTTTATTCATTTTTTTAAGGCAAATGCAGGGTGGTCGGCAACAGCCTGACAAGCTTGTCTACATCTACATTTACATTTATACTCCGCAAGCCACCCAACGGTGTGTGGCGGAGGGCACTTTACGTGCCACCGTCATTACCTCCCTTTCCTGTTCCAGTCGCTTATGGTTCGTGGGAAGAACGACTGCCGGGAAGCCTCCGTGCGCGCTCGAATCTCTCTAATTTTACATTCGTGATCTCCTCGGGAGGTATAAGTAGGGGGAAGCAATATATTCCATACCTCATCCAGAAACGCACCCTCTCGAAACCTGGACAGCAAGCTACACCGCGATGCAAGCGCCTCTCTTGCAAAGTCTGCCACTTGAGTTTCCTAAACATCTCCGTAACGCTATCACGCTTACCAAATAACCCTGTGACGCTCTTCTTTGGATCTTCTCTATCTCCTCTGTCAACCCGACCTGGTACGGATCCCTCACTGATAAGCAATACTCAAGTATAGGTCGAACGAGTGTTTTGTAAGCCACCTCCTTTGTTGATGGACTACATTTTCTATGGACTCTCCCAATGAATCTCAACCTGGGACCCACCTTACCAACAATTAATTTTATATGATCATTCCACTTCAAATCGTTCCGCACGCATACTCCCAGATATTTTACATAAGTAACTGCTACCAGTGTTTGTTCCACTATCATATAATCATACAATAAAGGATCCTTCTTTCTATGTATTCGCAATACATTAAATTTGTCTATGATAAGGGTCAGTTGCCACTCCCTGCACCAAGTGCCTATCCGCTGCAGATCTTCCTGCATTTCGCTACAGTTTTCTAATGCTGCAACTTCTCTGTATACTACAGCATCATCCGCGAAATGCCGCATGGAACTTCCGACACTATCCACTAGGTCATTTATATGTATTGTGAAAAGCAATGGTCCCATAACACTCCCCTGTGGCACGCCAGAGGTTACTTTAACGTCTGTAGATGTCTCTCCATTGATAACAACATGCTGTGTTATGTTTGCTGAAAACTCTTCAATCCAGCCACACAGCTGGTCTGATATTCCGTAGGCTCTCACTTTGTTTATCAGGCGACAGTGCGGAACTGTATAGAACGCCTTCCGGAAGTCAAGGAAAATGGCATCTACCTGGGAGCCTGTATCTGATATTTTCTGGGTCTCATGAACAAATAAAGCGAGTTAGGTCTCACACGATCGCTGTTTCCAGGATCCATGTCGATTCCTACACAGTAGAAGAATGGCTCTGAGCACTATGGGACTTAACATCTATGGTCATCAGTCCCCTAGAACTTAGAACTACTTAAACCCTACAGAGTAGATTCTGGGTTTCTAGAAATAATATGATACGCGAGCAAATAACATGTTCTAAAATTCTACAACAGATCGATGTCAGGGATTTAGGTCTATAGTTTTACGCATCTGCTCGACGACCCTTCTTGAAAACTGGAACTACCTGTGCTCTTTTCCAATCATTTGGAACCTTCCGTTCCTCCAGAGACTTGGGGTACACGGGTATTAGAAGGGGGGCAAGTTCTTTCGCGTACTCTGTGTAGAATCGAATTGGTGTCCCGTCAGGTCCAGTGGAGTTTCCTCTGTTGAGTGATTTCAGTTGCTTTTCTATTCCTTGGACACTTATTTCGATGTCAGCCATTTTTTCGTTTGTGCGAGGATTTAGAGAAGGAACTGCAGTGCGGTCTTCCTCTGTGAAACAGCTTTGGAAAAAGGTGTTTAGTATTTCAGCTTTACGCGTGTCATCCTCTGTTTCAATGCCATCATCATCCCAGAGTGTCTGGATATGCTGTTTCCAGCCACTTACTTATTTAACGTAAGACCAGAACTTGCTAGGATTTTCTGTCAGGTCGGTACATAGAATTTTACTTTCGAATTCACTGAACGCTTCACGCACAGCCCTCCTTACGCTAACTTTGACATCAGGGTGTTGCAGGCTAGGTTGCCCACCGAGCGAGGTGGCGCAGTGGTTAGACACTGGACTCGCATTCGGGAGGACGACGGTTCAATCCCGCGTCCGGCCATCCTGATTTAGGTTTTCCGTGATTTCCCTCAATCGCTCTAGGCAAATGCCGGGATGGTTCCTTTCAAAGGGCACGGCCGACTTCCTTCCCCGTCCTTCCCTAATCCGATGAGACCGATGACCTCGCTGTCTGGTCTCCTTCCCCCAAAACCAACCAACCAACCTAGGTTGCCTGAGAAATAACTGGAAAAACATCGATACGCTGCGCCATTTCCTTCAGAGTTAACTAGCATTGAAGTTAGCCAATCAGGCCGTTACGCGCGCAAGTTAGTGCTGCCCGCCACAGACGGTGACGCCACACGTGTTCCCCGTTTTGTTTTCTGAAATCGTAGAAGAGAGCGATTCAAAAGTCGGATACGGGACGTCAGTCAGGATCGAACCCGAGCCAAAGGCTGAGCAGCCTCGGGCGCCGTCATCTACGCTATGGGAACAACTGACACGAATTTTATCTGGCGGACCGCTTTAATTTGCGCGCATAACGGTGTGATCCGCTAAATTCAATGCCAGTTGACTTTGAATCGGCGCAACGTACTGAATTTTCTTCTGAAAATTATTTCTCAGCACAACCTACCCTGCAACATCCTTGCAAGCTTTTCAGTGTTTCTCACCATCCTGAATGAGGAGCGCCCCAGAAAAATGTACAAACTGTTGAATTGTTCATAACTGCCAACTTCACGGAAACGTATCATTTTCCTTACTTTAATAGTTTTCTCTTCTGGCACAAACGTGTTGTTTTGCTTTTTTATGTGGTGGTCGCGTCACTATATATTTTTGTTTTCCGTCCGAAACTCGTTTGATGCAGCTTTCCATACTACTTTATTCCGTTCGAGCCTCTTCATCTCCGAGTAACTATTGCAACCTACATCCGACTGAATCTGTTTACTGTATTCATGTCTTGGTCTCCCTCTACAATTTTTACCCTCCACGCCGCCCTCCAGTACTAAATTGGTGTTCCCTTGATGCCTCAGAACATGTCCTACCAACCGACCCCATCTTCAAGTCAGGTTGTGCCACAAACTCCTCTTCTCCCCAATTCTATTCAGTACCTCCTCATTAGTTACGTGATCTACCCATCTAATCTTCAGAATTCTTTTGTAACACCACATTTCGAAAGCTTCTATTTTCTTCTTGTCTAAACTATTTATCGTCCATGTTTCACTTTGTAATGGTACTTGAATTACATAACCATTACGGCACCTCACCTGAACCTCTCGATACCAGCTGCATTCTACTGTGTTTCTGTGAAGTAGGTAACATATTTCTGAGACAACATTCAGTTTTGATTTCATTAATGTAGAGGTACTTTGATACATAGATATGTTTACATTGCAATAATATTGTTCTTATGTGTATTCTTTCTTTTGTCACTATGATCTTTGTCGTACTTGTAACTGTGATTTTTGGGCGCGTAAGCGGTTATTAGTTAGTTGTTAGAGAGTCGGACCTTGAGAAAGTCAAGTCTTTGACGTCATGTTGGAAAGACGCTTATTGTAGTCAGCTTATAAAATGTGAACTTTAACAGTGAGGAAGATGTTTTCAAGTATGTTTTGTATTGTGAAGCGATGTCTTGTGTGTTACGTGATATTGCAATAAAAGCAATTAAAAGGAAGTGTAACTTAAATTCGGAGTGCTGATTACTTTTTTTACATCACCATTGCCATGCAAAAGTGTTATCTTCAAGAATGGTTTGTGAAATACGCCTATAAAACTTTTGAATATCGCAGAATAAAAACCTAGGCCTCTTTGCATCCTAGCTTGGGAACCATCACAACCTAGATTTTCGACGATTTTGCCATGATTTTACAACGAGACCAGCGTGAGAAACACGAAAAGATGAGTGCCTAGTTTTTTTTTTATTTTTACATGAAATTACTTTATTAACTGTGCTCTAATGACTCCTGCCACATAATAACTCTGTTGTTGCCCGAAAATGCAGTATTTAGCAGCGTGAGCAACGCCACAATAATTATTAAATTTTGACCTTTGTTGTGGTAGGGTTGTTGGAACTTTCATACGTACATCGCTGCACTCCGTACAATTACTTTCAGAAAAGATTTCCTGACACCTAAATCTATACTCGATGTTGACGAATTTCTCTTCTTCAGAAACGCTTTACTTGCCATAGCCAGTCTACATTCTACATCGCCTCTACTTGTTATTTTCCTCCCCAAATAGAAACATTCATTTGCTACTTTAAGTGTCTCGTTTCCTAACCTGATTCCCTTACCATCACATGATTTAATTCGACTACATTCCACTATCGTTGTTATCGTCTAAAAGCCTCTGAAGCGATGTAAATGAACGCTGAGAGAATTAATTTAATGTAAGACACATGGGGGTCGCAAATTCTCTCAATATGGTTTGTACCGCTGAATATCATTGTCCTATGGGCGTCTTTAAGAGTCGTAACGGGTTCGTACTTTCTGATGTTGATCAACATACCTGTTTTCCCTACTATTGAATGCAGTGCTTAGAGTTGCATAGAAGACAGTTGAACGTTATTTGCCAGTAAAGGCAGAACATCAGCGAAAGCCACAACGGGGTCCTTTGCTCGTCTGGACTGACTCTCATCCTCAAGCCGTAGACGCCTACAGGCTCGATAACGACCCTGGTGCGACCCAACAGGTTCAACATGTATTTGTCGCTGGCCAGTCAGAAATTGTGCGCTTAATATACAAAAACAGTGTCCCGCAAATTTAGATAACACATGTAACTTCCTGGCAGACTAAAACTGTGTGCCGGACCGATACTTGAACTCGGGGGCTTTGCCTTTTACACAGTTTTAACCTGCCAGTAAGTTTCATGTCAGCTCACACTCCGCTGCAGAGGAAAATCTCATTCTTGCATAACAAATATTTTGCAGAGTTTCATGTATGTATACATTATCTTTTCTGTTCCTTACCTAACTAATATGTGTACTTGATAGTTCTTAACATGTAATAATAAAGACTGATAATCAGATTTCCAATAATAAACAATGATTATTCCTCATCCACAGTAATGTACGACCTTGTGTGCCCGTGGGGTCACTGTCGATCCACTCAATAAAACGTCCTTTCACAACTCACAACTGCAAATTACCAATATGGTTGTCTGTGGTTACTAGTAAATGACATGTCAAAATCATAAAATTCCGTGTTTAAGAATAAGTTGTGGGCATATGTAGCTTAATCCGGTGTTAAGCCGTCGGCACACGGACCGTGCTGTCGAACGTGAACGTTGAGCGTGCCAAGTTCAACGTGCTGCTGAACGCTCAGGAACGATGCGATTTGTGCATACGGTACGTGGGCCCCAACGTGGTATGCGCGATCGCAACGCACTCCAGCGACAGTTGAGGGATGTTTCTAGTTCGTAAATCACACTGCTTACTCAACGGGCGCGCGTAAAATTCCCACGTCAGCTCTATTAAAACGCACATTTCCTCCATCGTCCACGAAGAGGAAAGCACCATGTCCAATCAATAAGGACACAGGCTTGTAAAAGTCCCATTACAAACAGTGCGGTACAAATTTGGAATACTTCTCCGCATAAGATAAACATTATTTCATCATTCGCACATTTTAGTAAAACCCCAAGGTGAGTCTTACTTGATCACTGTTCCTACCCAGTAGCAGAATCTTTGCAACATGTGAATTACGAAGCGTAAAAGGAGCAAAATATCTTTATACAAGTAGCGCAAGCTGTCCTGTAGATTAACCCAATCGAACGAAGTCACCGCTCAATATACTTATATTAAACTAATAATGAAGTATCAGAACCTAATAAAAACGCGAATGTTAGGAAAAAAATTGGTAGTGTTAAGACGCGAACCACCATCTCAACAGAAACTCATTATTGGACAGAGACGCTACTCATTACGCTAAACCAACAACAGACTCCTTGTAATAAATCATGTTTTCTTACCTCTTGCTACAAACGTTAATCGTAGATAATTATGTAACTAACTGAAATTTAATTCTAACAAATTGTACCAAGAAAATGCGTTTTGGGTGGATCTTCAGTGTGTCGCTGCCTTCAAACAGCCTATTCTCATAATATGCAAGTTACATTAATTCTTTTGCCACGAATACGACGTTTCTCATTATTTTATTGGAACGAATCACACAAGTAACAACGGGTTTTCCAGTGATTCCTAATTTGCTGGTGCTCAGAAACAGCATATATATACATATAGGCTTGAAACGAACGCCAATATGGCGCCTCACGACTCTGTACTGAAGGGAGACGGCGTGCGTGTGACGTAGGTGGCGTTGTGCCATCTCATTGGTCAACGCTCAGACGCACGCTCAGAATATCTGACATGCCAGATATTGCTCTGCACGTTCGGAGAGACTCCCGAACGTGCTGTTCCACGCTATGAAGTCAGAAACTCGGCACGCTCAACGTCCGAATGCACGGTCCGTGTGCCGACGGCTTTAGCTTGTAGGGACCTCGTTCATTCCCTGACGACTTTTTCCGCGACACAGTTAATGTTGTTACTAGCTCTTCTCATTTTATTTCATATACTGACTACCAATTAGCATTAGTCCTTCGGAGCAAGAAGCAAACTAACAAATGAAAATCCGCAGCATTCCAAACCGCTATTTGTGTTCTCTTACGTGGGTGACTAACACTCTACCCGATAAGTAAGGCCGCAGCTAGCAGACGCCTAGAGATGCGGTGTTTGTTGTGGTCCCAGAAGAGCTCGAGCAGTCGGCACGCGAGGTAGCCACGCACCGGAAGAGGGGAAGCCGGCTGCGGACGCACTTCCGGCCTCCCGGCGCGTAACTCGAGCCGCCGGCTGCTGTCGCTATGACCCACCCACGCACCCACCCACCTACTCACTAAGGCCCACTCTCTTCGCTGTGCGCCGGACCACTGTTTACCTTAGCGAGCTAGGTGGCGATGGTCTGCGAACGTGAAAGTGTACAGACGCGCTCAAGGACGTAAGTGCTCGCTGGTGAGACGATATTACGAAATACACGCGTGCATTAGGAAGCGAATGGAATAATTTTGTTCAGTGCTGGTCGGTAGGAATAAACCACTTCCCCTAATAGGACTAGAATGAAGAATATTGTCGATGCTGTCCAGATTATAATGTCTGATGTTTTTAAGATAATTACAATTGGTAGGATTAGTGCGATTTCCACGTCAAAGAGTAGAAAGATTACGACAATTAAGAAGAATCGAAGGGACAGCAGCCCACCGAAAAAAATATTACTCACCCCTTAAATAATAAAAAAAACATGGCCCGTTTTAAACGAGCAACTTTCTTGTCAAAATCGAGTAATAGAAGTGTGTGCGCTTTTGGTGCCTGCGTTTAAATCAGCAGTCAATGATGAGGCAACTGTGTCTGTGAGGTCGGTAACTACAAATTTTGCCAATTGGGGAGCCACAAATTTCCGTAGATGTTGCGCAGTGCGCATGCGCAGAAACATTTATATGGCGGCGTCTGCTAACATTTTAAGTTAACCTGTTCTGATCGAACTCACTCCTATTACAGAAATGCGTTTTGCGATTTCGTGTCTCCTTAATCATCACTAAGCTGTTTGAGTTCGTTTCGCGTACCACTGAAAAGGCTGCACATCGCCTTGGTTTTTTTCCCCATTTCTGTTCTCCTACAAGAGAAACAAAATGCCTTGAAAGCAAAAAGGTATTTACCTTTTGCATAGAAAAAGCCTGCACTGTGTATAAATAACGACACAAATGGATTAACGTGTTTTAACGAAAATTCCTTCAACAGTGAAGAACTCGGAATTATTTGGCGAGGAAAACAATTTTCGTTCTTATTTGGTACTTAGCAAGAAAGCGAGATACAAAAGCTCATTTACTGCGTTGGAAGTGCTCGCCAGCATTATTTTCTCGAGCAAATGAATGTACTTGTTCTGAAAAGTCTGGATGCCACACTATTCTTTCAATTCTCACAGTGCAGACCATGTACCACACGATCTTCGACAAGAACTTCCACTATGATCTCTGCTTCGATCATTAATACACTCCATTATCATTCCACAGTGAGACTTTCACTCTGCACCACAGTATGCTCTGATATGAAACTTCCTGGCAGATAATGTAGTCGGTTGCATGAAATGAGCACAGAAAAACGTAGTTTACACCGGAGCGTAGGTAAGAGAATACAAGCGAACGAAAATTCGCCGACAGTTCGCTAATATTCACAGATATTCGGTAGCATCTGCCAGCAAGCGTTCAGACTGGACAGGACGCGAGATGACGAACACAGCCCATGAACACTGCAGTGCTGTTTTTCTCGCTAATAATCGGTACACAGGATGCGACATCATACAGTCGTGTATCCGAAACCGATATTTAGGGAAGATTATGTTGCACGACGAAGTAAGCAAAAGGGCTGAGGATAAGAAAATTAATTTGTACGCAAGCTTCAAACACGTTCAGCTTATCTGGCACTGACGCTGTTACAGCAAAACTTTGTACGCATATCCACTGGACACTTTTCCCCGGCTTCTCATAAATCGAGGAGGAAATTCAAAAAGCAGAACACTAACTGCCAACGACCAACACAACCCGATGAACACACTGGTTATCAGCAACTGGTCATACATACGCTAGTGACTCATCCGTATTTCAGCAGCTCACATATCCGAGAGTTTCAGATGTCTGCAGTGACGTAAGCAATACACTTCCACTAAATTACGACTAAGGAAGAGAACTCCAATACAATATAATTAATGAAATCTGCTATATAACTTTTGGAGGGTAAATATCGTGAAGCCATTTTTATTTACCAGAAAAAATCTATACCATAAAACCGATACATCTGCCGTGTAATTGCAGCCACCATGAACCTAAACAAGGAGGATGATCAAGATTCTCGCATTTCTTTTATTTTAATCAGAATTACAGATAAACATTAGCATTTCCTTACTTTCAAGGAAATTTATTGTGCTTTTCCATTTTAATAAAGAGAAATACAAAGCTCGTGCTTATTCGTTCTGTTTCCCGCTGATGCAAGCTTCTAATGAATTTGGTGTCTTTCCCACATCCCCGGTGCCTTGCCTGCTTCGACAACTTTCTAACAACCATATTTCCTCCCCTTCAGCATTTGTGCTGTGGATCTCTAATATCCCAGGAGCATTTCGAATATCTATATACTTCTCTTAGCAACATTACATTCATGTCGACAACGAAAGTAGACAACACAGCGAACAAAAGGGGGTGCGAACTTCCTTTGTTGGTTTGCTGAAAGACCGACGGCCATGTTCGTTCGATGATATTTGCTGCCTTGTAAAACAGAATTACGATGCGTTGATGAGGATAAATAACACTTGCATATAGCGGGGTATGTTCTTATACCATTAAGTGATTTGTTACGTCACAGCTGTTCAAGAAACATTTGTTCTCACATTGTTTACTTTAATATCCGGAAACGTAGTAAAATATTTGACGATATGATGCCATCTCTTATTTTATGCCACGGTATGATTTTTACGTTGCTTTCGAGAACCTTTCTTGGTGGTTTAACGGTTCTCCGAGCCTCAAAAAATTTAATATTCTTCTGCTAGTCTAGAACTATAGCTTATAGCATTATGTTCTATCGCTTGTCTACGCTCTCTCTGAGGTGACATACATAATACATGCTCCCTCGAATCCTCCTGCCGTTGGATTAACTTTTCAATTAATGGCTCTACCGCTATGGCTTTTAACAAATCTTCATTTCTTTTTCTGTCTTCTTTTGTGCAACCTTTTACTGATCTACGGAACTTAATTTCATATGTTCCAATGAGCCTCTGGTCTTTTGATCTTAACGTCCGACATTATGCTCTGTACAGTGCTGTGGGTTGTGCCATCAAATTATAATTTTTTTCTCTTCTCGTTTTGCCTTTTAATGTTGTTGTTGCGTGCCACAAGTATGTTGGTAAGTGTTAATTTTCTTATTCAAAAGTGATGTCATATCCTGTATACTGGAAACGGGACATCTGTTCTGTCATCATGTTAGTGACTAGTATCTTAATTTTTATGGCGTATTGTTTTTGTTATTGATATTTTCAGTTTATACTTTAGCTTTCTTTTGTTCAAACTATGTTTCACTATTTGTAATTTGTCTTCATTGTACAGTATGATTACGTGGCCGTCGGTAGACCTATTCTTAATCTATACTAACTTTTTTTTTGCCCTCAAAAACGTAATAAATAAATAATGGTGTTGGAGCGAAAGCATCGGGTGTCCCTCCGTCGTGGCCGTCAAAGCAACGGCAGGGTGGACACGAGGAGGGTGGCTAGTTTAGTCGTCTCCACACTATCGATTGCATGCGGCATAATGCATCAGCCGCACCGGAGCGCTTCGGGGCCTGAACGCCTGAGCGTCACATCGCTCGGAAGGCGAGTGCAATCCTCTCAGCACGACACCTGACCACTACTAAACAGTCCAGGCTACAAAGAATCCATATTGTTAAACGAAGAACGCCACAGTTAAAAGGTCAAGAGCCGCTAATAATACTTCTTTATTGCAACCGGTATCAATCTTCACATCATCATCGTAATATATCCTGCGTATTGCCTGTACAAACCTTACTGTTCGACATTATCAGAGCAACCTTGTTACTTTTAACATAACTACGTCCCACTTGAAGACAAACATGTGCGTAAACTTTGACTTAACGAAAATGATCCGTTCCAATTCTATCTAATCAACGTATTAATATTGTTAGATGTAAGGCCCGCCAGTTATGCAAAACACCATTTTTTCCAAGTTCCCAAACATGTTTCAGAACCTCTGTACCATCATCAGTGGGTTTCTGATTATTTTATCTGTAATGTGAGCATTTTTACTAAATAATTACAAAATTACGGAATATTTAATTGAAACAACAGTTTGTTTGCTTTAGTTAATACTTTTACATTCGGTTTTGCATGACCTCTTGCGTATCATTTCCTTCCAGGTAGCTTGTCATCTGTAACCGAACGATGTTGACGAGAAATTTATTTGGAGTTAACCTATCATATTATGCTTTAAACGTATTTCAGTTTGTTGCGATATTTCGGGTACATATTCGTTTTTACTTACGTTTTTGTGCGGCAAGCCCTTTTTTCTCAGCATCCTGATGACGTATTGTGTAGCACACGTAAATATAACACATATGTTCAGAAATGTGGTGGTAAAAGCTCTTTACACTTCATCGAAACACACCATAATCGTGGTAGTTGATTGTCCCAGCCCAGTTACTGGTTATTTGTTCATCAATGAATTTGGTGCCAAATTTGAATTTTGATTACATTCTCTCTCTCTCTCTCTCTCTCTCTCTCTCTCTCTCTCTCTCTCTCTGTGTGTGTGTGTGTGTGTGTGTGTGTGTGTGTGTGTGTGTAGACTTTTTAGCCGTTTGTTTTGTCTGACCAAGTAATAGGCCACAATCACCAACCAACTACAATACAAAATGACTCTGAGCACTATGAGACTTAACATCCGAGGTCATCAGTCCCCTACAACTTAGAACTACTTAAACCTAACTAACCTAAGGACATCACACACATCCATGCCCGAGACAGGATTGGAACCTGGGACCGTAGCAGCAGCGCGGTTCCGGATTGGAGCGCCTAGAACCGCTCGGCCACATCGCCCGGCAACTAAAATACAACCTTACGAACACTAAAAAACTTCCACACACAGAAGGCAATAGCGGAAGGGAAAAAGATCATAAATGAATACACTATACTCTACCAGGGCACACTATTTAACACATTAAAGGAACGTTATACAAAAGAGAACTCAGCTAAAAGCTCTAGACACACACACACACACACACACACACACACACACACACACACACACAGAGAGAGAGAGAGAGAGAGAGAGAGAGAGAGAGAGAGAGAGATAAAATGTAAACAAAATTCAAATTTGGCGCCAATATCACTGTTGAACAAATGAACACTGACTGGTTGAGACACACAACCACCTTGATTACAGTGTGTTTTGGTGAAGTGTCAAGTGCTTTTAAGACCATATTTCTGAAAATATGTGTTATATTTACGTGTGCTTCACAACCCCTCATCAGGATGGTGAGAAAGAAGGGCTTGCCACACAAAAACTTAAGTAAAAACGTATATAAAGGGGAAATATCGCGACAAACTGAATTACGTTTAAAGCTTAAAATGATAGGTTAACTCCCAACAAAATTTCTCATCAACTTCGTTTGGTTGCAGATGACAAGCTACCTGTAAGAAATAGTACGCACGTGGTCCTGCAAACCTATACAAACCGAATGTAAGGGTTATAAAGAATGTAGCAACCAGTCGCGGAAACATAATTTATTTATCTTGCCATGCATGTCACAGTGTTTTGCACAGTATGAATGTAGATGCTGAAACCATTTTAGTTTCACTGGTAGAATTTTATGATCTACAAAAAGGCATTGACAAGATAAATAAATTATGTTTCCGGGACTGGTTGCTACATTCTTTATAATTTTTTATTTCACGGTCGTTGCACAGAAAGGGAACCTTATGGAGCCCAACATTCAAATCGAATGTAAAGGTATAATCTAAAGGAAACAAATGATTGTTTCAACTAAATATTTCCGTAATTTTGTAATCATTTAGTAAAAACGTTAACATCGCAGATTAAATAGAACATAAACCCACCAACGATAGCACAGAGGTGCTGTAACATGTTTGGGAACTCGGAGAAAACGGTGTTTTGCATAACTGATGGACCTTACATCTAACGACTTTTAACTGCAACACGAAATACACAAGGAGCTGCAAATCCAGATGATGAATACAAGGTATTAATGCTTGATACAATATTCCTATATCATTTTACGGCTTGAAGTCTTATGAACGCTTTCAACAATGTGAGTGCTCTGTATGTAAACACCACGTCAGTTGCTATCCCACCACGGGCTACTTTCACTGGAAGACTCGCGATCACATGTGTCTAGGACCTTGCTGAGTTTTTTGTACACATGGAAACAGTTTCAGTAGCGCGTGCTTCATGATATAATAATAACGATACCAAATGTTACGGTAACACAATAAGAAAGATGCGTCTCTGATTGAGCCAGGTATAGATCCCAGCTCTCCAGAAGAGATTGTCAGCACGCCGTGCTCGTGTATGAAACGACGGTCATTAGATGGAAGCAGCAGCTGAGAACCGAGTGAGAGAAGACTGCAGCCGATAATCGATGTTATTCAACCTGAGCGTCGAGTATGCAGTGAAGGGAACCAAGCCCCAATTTGGAATGAGAATTACAATTCAAGATGAAGAAGAAACTAACTTTAAGGTTATCCGATGACGGTGCCTGTTCCGTCAGCAAAGGCAAAGAACTCCGACGAGCAACTGAACGGAATAGAGTGTCTCCAGAAGGGGTCGTGACAGGAACATGAACGAAAGTAAAACAAGGGCGGTACAGTGCAGTTGACAGGTGATGCTGAGGGAATTAGATTCAGAAATGAGACAGTAATAGATGTGTTTTGCTATTTTAAGGCCAAAACAGCTGATGGTGGCCAAGGTAGAGAGGACGTGCAGTTGATAAAACTGCCAACATCGAATGTAAGTTTAAGTGTTAGAACCTCTTTTTCAGGAGTTACTTGTCTGGAGTGGAGCTTGTGTGGAAGTGAAACATGGGCAATGAACAGTTCACACGAGAAGGGATTAGAAGCTTTAGAAACGATGTGCTGAAGACCAATGCTGACTATTACATGTCTAGATCGAATAACTATCGGAAAGGCGCTGAATCAAATCAGGGACAAGAGAGGTTTATAGCACAACTTGAATAACAGAAGTATAAGATTAAGAAGACACATCACGAGGCCTCAAGGAATAGTTATTTCGGTAACGGAGAGGTCTCGGGGGAAGGAGCAAAATTTATAATGTACCCAAAGCTTGAGTACAGTAAGTAGATTGAAATGGATGTAGGTTGCATTAATTATCGAGGGATAGATATCACACTAGACCAATTTGCGGTTGCTCTAACGAATGGTCGCGTAAAATTCCGTCTGAAATATCATTTTGTTTGTACCGAGAAACGAACCTGCGCTTTCCGTCAACAATGGGCGTCTCATGGAGGACTTTGTGATGAGCACTTGTTTTGGGTGATTCCTGCTAAATACTGAAAAAAATAGCACTGTAAGTATCTGCCGAAAAACTAGAGAATACGTGTCTGTTGTTGTTGTTGTTGTCGTCTTCAGTCCAGAGAATGGTTTGATGCAGCTCTCCAACAACTCTTATTCAGACGCGGACGACCCGCAACTCACGAAATTATAGCGTGAATCTGACTGTCTCCTGGAAGTTTGTCGTGCGTCCGGTGGAAAGCAATTTGAATATCTTTGACGGGTAAATGAAAACTTTGTAGCGAGAATTAATAAGCCGGCCGCTGTGGCCGAGCGGTTCTAGGCGCTTCAGTCCGGCACCGCGCTGCTGCTACGGTCGCATGGATGTGTGTGATGTCCTTAGGTTATAGTAGTTCTAAGGCTAGAGGGCTGATGACCTCAGATGTTAAGTCCCATAGTGCTTAGAGTCATTTTAACCAATTTTTGAACTAATTAAATAAATTACGCTAAGTTTATAAGCGCGTACCTGTAAAAAAAAAACAGCTTTTTTCCCTAGCCTTATCCGGCATCGGTTTTGTTATACGAGTTTTGGCAATTTTAGTCAGAGCTGGTAGTTGGATACCTTGCCTGACATCAGCTCCCCCCCCCCTCCCCGCGAGACGGAATCTGTGTACCCCATCTGCCCGTGCCTACGGTAAATCTTACGTTCAAGTTTTCTAAATGTTTGCGCAACGCTTATCTGGTGCGGGGGATGCGAGAACCAGCCAGTCATTTACCTAATTAGATGTCCGAAACCACCTAAAAAGTGCGTCTGGGCTCGCCGGCTCACCATCCATCGTCGTTACTGCGCGAGGCGGATTTCGTCCGGGCGAGTCTCGCTCCCAGAATCCCGGAAGCGACGCATTAAGGCGCTTGACTATCCGGGCGGGACTTAGGAAACACATGCATTTAAATGACTTCCTTACCATTTTTTCGCTACAATTCTCTCCCTGGAAGTTATTTCTTGAGGTCTTTATCACGTATCCTGTCATCCTGTCTGTTGTTCCCCAGCTCTGCCGAGGAGTACCTCGTTTCTTGTCTCATAAGATCACGTGATTACCAGCAGCCTTCTGTAACGTCTGAGACGCCTCCATTCCCCTCTTTTGACGCTGTGCACAAGGGCCCAACAGCGACGGAGCTCACCGTGCGCAGTCGATGCTCCTGGCTTACGTGAGGACACGCGTTTATCCAGGCGTGGAGGCGTACGTCACTGCTTCAGACGGACACATGGCAGACGTGACTACCTGCACGCCCAAGAGCTGCTCCCCTCCACCATCCCGAAATCACGTGCGCTGCTTCACAAGGGAAACTGCCCATCGCACACCCCACAGATTTAGCCGTAAGAGGGCTCAGTGGAAAACCCGTCAAAAAATGAACACAGACCAAGCACGAAAACAGGAAGCAGGTGTACTTGAACTGTGTGGGAGGGGGGGGGGGGGGGGGGGACAGTGAACGTTCCAAGTACAAGTGCAACATACAGCAGTCTTAAGGGCAACGGCGTCATGGTTTTGTGGTCACAGTGGTGGACTGCCACACGGGTGAGTCGTATTTAAACTTCCCACGTGCCAATTTCTTTTCCGCTGTATTCAAATTTGACTCTGTGCCGTGGTGTAACGTCCGTTTGCAACAACGAGGTTTAAGGTAGGGACCTACAATGACAGTTGTTTCTGTACAAGGAAGTGGCTTTCGAATGGGAACCGCAAATGTTTCGTGACAAAGCGACAAGTCAACCGAATCATCCACCGGAAAACCTGTCTGGTGTGTCGTACACGGCTTTAGGGACAGTACGTGTGTCATACGAAAAGAATCTCTTATCGACGCACCTAATTTGTATGCCTGGTAAGGGAATGAGAGCCCGTCTGCTTGGCCGAGCGGTCTAAAGCACGGCTTTCCGGAGTGGGAAGGAGCGCCTGGTCCCCGGCACGAATGCGCCCGGCGGACTTCTGTCGAGGTCTGGCGAGCCGGCCAGTCTGTGTATGGTTTTTAGGTGGTTTTCCATCTGCCTCGGCGAATGCGGGATGGTTCCCCTTATTCCACCTCAGGTATGCTACGTCGGCGATTGCTGCGCAAACAAGTTCTCCACGTACGCATACACCATCATTACTCTACCTCGCCAACATAGGGGTTACACTCCCTGGGGGGTCCACCGGGGACCGAACCGCACAATAACCCTGGGTTCGGTGTGGGGCGGCGGAGGGGTGAAGTGGACTGCGGTAGTCGTCGTGGGGTTGTGGACCACTGCGGCTGCGGCGGGGACAGAGTCTCTCCGTCGTTTCTAGGGCCCCGGTTAACATACAATACACAAAGTACAATGCAAGGGAATGAGATATGCCTCCTTGCCCGTTTTAGTTGTTCATGTGAATGTGATCACTCCAGAGGAAATGATGGAACACACACACACACACACACACACACACACACACACACACACACACACACACTTTTTCTGTAAATAAAACCGCTACTTAATTTATTTATCCCATACTCGTTTCGCCTTTTTCTTTTTCTAAGGCATCATCAGTGGAATCTATAACGATACAGTTGCTATTTTTAGATTATTAAACAGTTCACGTCCCGATTTCTTATGTAAATAAGTAATTCCTTACGATTTACTGATCTGAGTTTCCTCTTATGTGGTCTGGAGGTCGCATTACCACTTTATTACTGACACATAAGCACAACTTTGCTTTCTGACCGCCTTCGCACTGTTCACCATGTTTCTCCTTTTTTGTGGTGTACTGTTGTTCTTTTGCCGCTCGATATAACTATTTCGTCGAACACTACTTTTAAGGACGTAAATATTGCAACTGCATTACACTTTTCCTCCTCTTTGGCTTGTTTACCTACTAATTGCCAACCTAACTAAGTATATGTTCAAGGCAAAATTCTATTCATGATGCTTCAAAAAATGGCTCTGAGCACTATGGGACTTAATTTCTGAGGTCATCAGTCCCCTAGAACTTAGGACTTCTTAAACCTAACCAACCTAAGGACATCACACACATCCATGTCCGAGGCAGGATTCGAATCTGCGACCGTAGCGGTCGCGCGGTTCCAGACTGTAGCGCCTAGAACCGTTCGGCCACACCGGCCGGCCGTCGTTCCCTAATGGTATGGGCTGTGTTTACATGGAATGGATTGAGTGCTCTGGTCCAACTCAACAGAGAACTGACTGGAAATGGTTGTGTGTAACCACTTGATGAGTACCTACATCCTCTGATGTTCCCAAACAATGACGGAATTTTTGTAAACAACAATGCGCTGTGTCGCCGCGCCGTAATCATTCGTGACTGGTTTGAAGGATAATCTGGACAGTTCGAGCGAATGTCTTGGCCAGCCAGATCGCTCGACATGAATCTCATCGAACATTTTTGCAACACAACGGAGAGGTCAGTTCGTGCACAAGATCCTGCACCGGCAGCACTTTGGCAGTTTCGGCTTCCTATGGAGGCAGCATGGTCAGAACTCCTGCAGGGACCTCCCAACGACTTGTTGTGTCCGTGCCAGGGTGAGTTACCGCACTACGCCGGACAAGGCGAGGTCCCACACCACATTACGACGTATCCATGCCTTTTGTCAGCTCGATCTACATTCTACGTCGGTCTGAATCATCATTCGAGTGTCTTGACACAATGTGAAGTAAATCTAACAACTTTATGGGATTTCTGGTATCAACGTCTCCCCTTTATACATTACATGCATATTAATATTAACGAAATGTACAGCCTTTGTCAACCGAAATGTTTAATGGACTTTGGTGTAAAAATATGAAGTAAATCGGTCAAGTACTTGCCGCGATCTTTGATTACAGCGTTAAACAACGACTTGTCTTTTACAGTAGTGTAGAAGATTATGAAAACTTTTTTTTATTAGTCATCAGTGTTTTGACTGGTTTGATGCGGCCCGCCACGAATTCCTTTCCTGAGCCAACGTCTTCATCTCAGAGTAGCACTTGCCATCTGTGTCCTCAATTATTTGCTGGATGTGTTCCAGTCTGTCTTCCTCTACAATTTTTACCCTGTACAGCTCCCTTTAGTTCCACGGAAGTCATTCCCTGATGTCTTAACCGATGTCGTGTCATTCTGTCCGTTCTCCTTTTCAATGTTTTCCGCATATTCTTCTCCTCTGCGATTCTGCGCAGAACCACCTCATTCCTCACCGTAACAGTCCACCTAATTTTCAAGCTTCATCTGTAGCACCACCTCTCAAGTGCTGCGATTCCTTTTCTTTACGTTTTCCCACAGTCCATGTTTCACTACCACACAATGCTGTGCTCCAAACGTACCTTCTCAGAAATTTCTTTCTCACTTTAAGGCCTATGTTCGATACTAATGGACTTCTCTTGGCCAGGAATGCCGCTTTTGCCAGTGCTAGTGTGCTTTTGACGTCCTCCTTGCTCCGTCCGTCATTGGTTATTTTGCTGCCTAGGTAGCAAAATTCCTTAACTTCACCTACTTCGTGACCAACAATCCTGATGTCAAGTTTCTCGGTGTTCTTTCGCCTTTCTTCGATTTACTCTCAATCCATATTCTGTACTCGTTAAACTCTTCAGCCCATTCAGCAAACCATGTAAGACTGCTTCGCATTCACTCAGGATAGCAATATTATCAGCGAAACGTAGCAATGATGTCCTTCCGCCTTGAATTTTAATTCCACTCCTGAACCTTTCTTTTATCTCCCTCATTGCTTCTTCGATGTGCAGATTGAACAGTAGGGGTGAAAGGCTACACCCGCCTCTTGAACGCTTTTTAATCCGAACACTTCGTTGTTGGTCGTCCACTCTTATTATTCCCTCGTGGCTTTAGTACATATTTTACATTACCCGTCTCTCCCTACAGCTTACCGTTTACATCGTCGAACGCTTTTTCCAGGTCAACAAATCCTATGTACGTATCTTTATCTATCTTTAGTCTTGCTTCCATTATCAACCGCAACGCCAGAATTGCCTCTCTGGTGCCTTCACCCTCCCTAAACCTTGGTGACGCGGCTTCGGTGCCTCAGCGGTACAGATAGCTGTACCACAGGTGCAACCAGAAAGGAAGGGTATCTGTTGAGAGGCCAGACACACGTGTCGTTCCTGCAAAGGGGCAGCTGCCTTCTCAGTAGTTTCAGGGGCAGTGGTCTGGATAATTGACTGATCTGGCCTTTTAACACTAACCAAAACGGCCTTCCTGTGCTCGTACTGTGAACGGCTGAAAGCAAGGGGAAAGTACAGCCGTAATTTTTCCCGAGGGCACGCAGTTTTAGTGTATGAGTAGCATGGAGAGTTGCATCGAACCAGTCTCTGGACTGAAGACCACAACAACATAAACCCAAACTGATCGCTTGCTCTAGAAAATTTGGAGCCAAGCTTCCCCCAGACGACCAAATTCTTCGATTCGACTCTGGCTTGTAGTAGAATGTTTTAGGGGTCGGGGTTATGAGGGTGCAAGCTGTGGGGGGAGATTAGAGCGGCTGTTTCCCGCCGCAGAGCACGTGGATGGCGGTTGCGGCAGGGCAGTGGCGAGCGGCTAATGTTTACGCGGCCTTGGGAAAACGCTAGCGGGAGCTTGGCAGCGGCACGTATGGCCGTGTTTGCGCGCTTGGAGGAATTTATATTCGAGAGCAAAATTGATAAAAAGAAAACTAGGAGTGAGACGGAGATGCGGGTTGGAACTTATGGACAGAAAAATTTGTAAAGCTAAGTTATCTACACGCGGCACAAAAATATAATAGTTTAAAAGTTATTCTTGTCTTAAAAATTGTAAATGTATGAAAGTTCAAAAGACAATATTTCTGCAATGCTTTGGCCGACTAATATAAACAAAGTGTCTACGGATGCGGCTAATTGAGCATATAATGTTACTTAAATCCGTCTTGATTGCAACTTTTTTTTTAATTCATTCAGAACCATCTTCAGATCTGTAAAAATAATGATACTAATTTACTATTTCACGGAAGCAAATCTTCTTCATCCTATCTAATCAACATCAAATGTACCAGAACGTACCTGATATTTCAGTTACAGGAGTAACCCGTCCAAATCCAGCAACTTTCACATGCTACGTCACATAAAATTGGTTGGCAGAGTGCACGTCATTTATATTAATTGTAACACTATTACCGACAAGTGGCGTCTGGTACATTTGTTACATTCCAGTTGCACATACTGTATTCAGCAGATCTTTTATATATATTAAATATATTTAATTAAAATATGTAGATGTCAAGGTTAAAATCTGTACTTGTCAGAATTAAAAAACCGTAAAATTGTCATTTTTGTACGATCTAAAAAGCATAGGGCGATTTATATATCTATGGTGCTGGTGTGAACTAGTTTTCCTCTAGGGCCTGCTTCCGTGGTTCCCGCCATTTCGGTCCGCTCAGTCGTCTGACGTCCATCGCCGCGGGCAAGAGGACCGCCCCGTCAACGACGCCAGGCGCTGCACGCGGCTTCCGGTTCCAGCTTCTCCAGCGCGCACCATCTCTCATCCCTCGGCCTGGATCTCCACACGCAACAGTTGTCATCTCAGTAGGTCGTCATAAACGCTAAAATAGGCGTTATGATTGAATTCGCTTTGCTCGTTGAAGATTAAATCCGGATCTTTATTTTTGTGGGAGTATATTTCAATCTCTTCCAAAATGTTAAGAAACCGTCCCTTATGAGCTCTATGCAGGATGTCTAAATTGTGTTCAATGTTCGTGACTGACAAGGGGAGGCCGCCAATTGTGAAATTCAGATTCGATTCATGCTGCGCATAATAAAAGCTCATGGCCAGAGGTGTAATGTGGCAAAGCACCAATATGCACTTCTCAGCCGTTGTCGAGAAAATCGACAATTAAAAGAAACCGTTGCGGTGAAATACTCTATACGGTTAGTAGTTTTCTACAGCGTCGTGGCGCAGCGGTAAGCGCTCGGGTTTGAAATCAGAAGGTCGCCGGATCGAATCCCGCGCCATGCAATTTTTTTTATTGTTAGTTTTTTGTAATTCATATATATATATATATATATATATGAACAGGGTGTACCAAAACTCTCCCGTCAGCACTGATTTTCGACGATGTTATAAGTTGCGCTAGGGACCGCATCTACCTTCTTTCGAAGTTAGCAGGCAACTACGCTGTTATGCGGCGGCTCGTTTCGGCCCATTCAACACCTGTCCTTCAAGTGTAACGAGCGAGTAACGGAGTTTATGTTTCATACCTGCCACAGCGAATTTGTGTCCGTGGGGTCTCATTTCTAATTCGAACGTTTGACTTACGTTATACGTATTCGTTTCGTAATATCGTTTCTACGTCTTCCGTTAACTATACGTGGTTAACATTATGAAGACAATTAATAACATTTGTGAAATACAACTTTGTTGCGGAAAACAGGATGATGATCGAAGTCGCCAGTTTTTCCACGACAAACGACTTTCAACAACTTATTATACGCATAATTGTTGCAACTGATTGCCGGGAAATATATATATATATATATATATATATATATATATATATATACATTTGAATTACAAAAAACAAATACTAAAAAAAAAGTTGAATGGCGCGAGATTCGATCCGGCGACCTTCTGATTTCAAACCCGAGCGCTTACCGCTGCGCCACGACGCTGTAGAAAACTACTAACCGCATAGAGTATTTCACCGCAACGGTTTCTTTTAATTGTCGATTTTCTCGACAACGGCTGAGAAGTGCATCTCGGTGCTTTGCGCGCTGGAGAAGCTGGAACCGGAAGCCGCGTGCAGCGCCTGGCGTCCTGTGCGGCCCTCTTGCCCGCGGCGATGGACGTCAGACGACTGAGCGGACCGAAATGGCGGGAACCACGGAAGCAGGCCCTAGAGGAAAACTAGTTCACACCAGCACCATAGACATATAAATCGCCCTATGCTTTTTAGATCGTACAAAAATGACAATTTTACGGTTTTTTAATTCTGACAAGTACAGATTTTAACCTTGACATCTACATATTTTAATTAAATATATTTAATATATATAAAAGATCTGCTGAATACAGTATGTGCAACTGGAATGTAACAAATGTACCAGACGCCACTTGTCGGTAATAGTGTTACAATTAATATAAATGACGTGCACTCTGCCAACCAATTTTATGTGACGTAGCATATGAAAGTTGCTGGATTTGGACGGGTTACTCCTGTAACTGAAATATCAGGTACGTTCTGGTACATTTGATGTTGATTAGATAGGATGAAAAAGGTTTGCTTCCGTGAAATAGTAAATTAGTATCATTATTTTTACAGATCTGAAGATGGTTCTGAATGAACCGAAACCGGTCATATGAATAAAAAGAAAAAAAATTGCAATCAAGACGGATTTTAAGTAACATTATAAAATCACTGATTGCTGTTATCCCATAAGACAATATGTCTGTTTTTGCTGAATTGAGCAATTGTAGCCAATTTAGCAGAATCTGTACCATTTCTGAATGAGAGGTCGGAATATGGAATTAACCTGAGGGAAACTGTGTTTTTGATAATAAATAAATTTAAAGATAGGAAACTAGGGGCAACATTCTAACGTTTAAAAAGGTAAATGAGTAATTAATTATGTATTTTTGTTTGTTTATGTTTTAGTATCAAAAATCCGGGAAAAGCAAAATGACGCCACAAGTGCATTATTTGTGAAAAAACTAGGGCAGGTACAAAAAATTGGACTTTAAATTGTTATTGCCTCGAAAATTTCCATATTCTTCAATATATTATGTGTGTTTTTGTGTTTAGTTCTAGAATATTTGTGATTTTTTGTTGTTGTCAAACATTGTTTTGACTTAGGCAGTCGTTTCGAGGGTAGGTAGGACGGCCATCTTTGAGGACAGTGGAGTTTGAGCGACGCTAAGAGCCTGGCGTGTCGCGCATCTAGCGAGTAGTACTGCATTGGTAGCCGCGATCGGGACAAATGTGTATGTAGCGACGTTCGAAAACGCTCAAGTTGAGCGCAATATAGTGGTTTAGGACAGCTGACAGCAGTGTATCTTGTGAACTGTGAACTGACTGTGGAGTGCCGTGATCACGACATATGAATTTTATAGTGAAGTGTTGTAGCATCAGTTATTAATGGCGACGCTTACAAGAAGCCCCTCAGATTGCATTTTAAGTGTTTAGTCAATTTATTGAAGACTGTTCGCGCAAAATAGAAATAAAGTACTTGTTCAAATTATAAATCAACGTGAGTTACTCAATATTTTTAAATTTCATTGGAATACGTGCCTGCATTATTTTTTTATATATTTTTTCAGCTTGAAATATGAGTTTACGACAGCTGTGAGCTGGCACCGTATGACGACAAACGAAGCCAAACAGTGAGACCAGCCACATCTTTGGACCGCTCAATTAAGCTGAGTGTTGAGTGTAAAACACACACACACACACACACACACACACACACACACACACACACACACACACAGTCACCTAACGTTACCCCTGGATGTATTTCGTAAACCACATCAAATACTGACGAACCAATTCCACAGACCGAGCGTGAGGAGAGGGGCTAGTGTAATTGTTTAATACAAACCATACAAAAATGCACGGAAGTATGTTTTCTAACACAAACCTACGTTTTTTTAAATAGAATCACGTTAGTTTTGTTAGCACATCTGAACATATAAACAAATACGTAATCAGTGCCGTTTGTTACATTGTAAAATGTTGATTACATCCGGAGATATTATAACCTAAAGTTGACGCTTGAGTGCCGCTCCTCCGCTGTTCGATCGTGTGTATAGGAGAGCACTGCAACATACATCGCGTTTCTACAGAATGATCTGCCAACGTTGCTCGAAAATGTCCCACTGGAACGCGTCGACGTATGTGGTATCAGCATGATGGTGCACCTGCACATTCCGCAATTAACACTAGGCTGACCCTTGACAGGATGTTCTACAGGCGTTTCATAGGACGTGGAGGACGCATAAATTGGCCAGCCCGTTCTCCTGATCTTGCACCTCTGGACTTCTTTCTGTGGGGTACGTTAAACGAGAATGTGTACGGTGATGTGCCTACAACCCCAGAGGATATGAAACAACGTATTGTGGCAGCCTGCGGCGACATTACACCAGATGTACTGCGGCGTGTACGACATTCATTACGCCAGAGACTGCGATTGTGTGCAGCAAATGATGGCCACCACATTGAACATCTATTGGCCTGACATGTCGGGACACACTCTATTCCACTCCGTAATTGAAAACGGAAACCACGTGTGTACGTGTACCTCACCCCTCATGGTAAAGTACATGTGCGTCAGTGAAAAAGACCAATAAAAAGGTGTTAGCACGTGGACGTAATGTGCTGTTCCAGTCTCTTCTGTACCTAAGGACCATCACCGTTCCCTTTGGATCCCTACGTAATTCGGTGCTCTCCGATACACACGGTCGAACAGCGGAGGAGTAGTACTCAAGCGTCAACTTTAGGTTACAATATCTCCGGATGTAATTAACATTTTACAATGCAACAAACGGCACTGATTACGTATTTGTTTATATGTTCTGATGTTCTAACAAAACTAAGGGGGTTCCATTAAAAAAAACGTAGGTTTGTGTTAAAAAACATACTTCCGTGCATTTTTTTATGGTTTGTATTAACCAATTACACTAGCCCCTCTCCTCACGTTCGGTCTGTGGAATCGGTTCGTCAGTATTTGATGTGGTTTACGAAATATATCCAGGGGTAACGTTAGGTGACTCACCCTATATATATATATATATATATATATATATATATTCGTGTCATAACACGTGGGGGGTCGAAGTAACTGTTAAATCTACAGTGCGTAGTGCCCAGCACCGTCGTAATAGCAACTTACCACAAATTAAATCAAATTCATGTAGAGATCTGGAGGTCAGTATACGCATACTACATTAAAACCCCTCCACTCTGTAACACTCGACCACTGAAACAATCATGTTTGCCATTGTTCATGGATCTACAACATGTTCCCACTTCCTGTCTTATGAGTTTAGATCCAGAATCACTACGAAGACTGAATCTGCTGTCATGCGAACCCACACCTCGTTGGTCCAGTCACTATGCTCATGGCACCATCACAGATCCTTGAACGGTGTACACACATCGGTCAACGTAAATGTGACGCAGTACTCCTTCTACATAAGCGTCTTCTTAACGATGCACTTTTATGCAAGAGAACGGACGATCGCACCCAGTATCGCAAATGGAGAAGCTCTTGGAAGGAAGGGACATTGGGCGAATGGTGTGGCCTGCTCGTTCGCAATGGCACGTGAGGCTGGAGCCAAAGTGTTCAGTGAGCTCTCTTGGGTCCGCGCCCGAACTATCGTAGAGGTGTGCGAGGAACCAGGCCTGACGCTGTCGACCAGCACCAACGCGCCGCTGTCCAGAGGGGCGCAGCGCCGGTGGCTGCCTTCGCCTGCCGCTCCCCGCGACCCGCGGCCGGCGGCTCGGCAGGGCCGCCATATTGATCCCGGCCACTTGTTGCCGCCGCTGCAAACACGGCGCTGGCGGTGGTGGCGGTCCCGCAGGACAACTGGGACACGTCGCTTTCGTGCGCCGCGGCTCGACTCGCCAAAGGTCAGACACTCGCTGCAGTGCCTACCGTCTCCAGGCAACCGTACCTCCGGTCCCACACCGACAGTGTTCAGAGCGAAAAGTAGAACGCTGCAGACGGACAGTATCGACCGTTCAGATTTCAGCTTCGTATGACGGAGAGAACCGAGAATCCACAATCCGTGGACCCAAAATTTCGGAAAATTATTTACAGAAGAATCAAGAAAAAAAAACAACAAAAAACAGATAGATGCCAAGCTCAAGGTAGATCAATTTCGGCTTCCGAGGAATGTCCAAACACACAAGGGCATACTGATTCTACATGTATCAAATGACGGGAAATCCAGGATGGACAGTAACAATATTACAAGGTGTACAACTTTGCTTTCGCCGCTTGCCGATAGGTGGCGACAACGGTAAGTAGCGGTCGAAAGAAACAGTTCGCAGACGTCAGGCAGTTAGCTTGGACCTCGGTCACCACAACCTCATTCAAATATTGGCCGATTTGTGTCTGCGTCATACAGTTTTTCTTGATTGAAAATAGTTTAAGAGCCTATTTCTCGTCATTTGCGGGAGGTGTTTTCAATATGAAGGAAACAGCGGCTGAGTCTCATCGAATGCTCTCAAGTACGTATGGTAAAGATGCTATTAGTGAAGGAACGTGTCGTGAGCGGTTTCAACGCTTCAATACGGTGATTTTAACGTCGTCGACCGGCATACTGGTGGAAGAGAGAATGTTTTCGAAGATGCAGAGCCGGCCAGTGTGGCCACGCGGTTCTAGGCGCTTCAGTCTGGAACTGCGCGACCGCTACGGTCGCAGGTTCGAATCCTGCCTCGGGCATGGATGTGTGTGATGTCCTTACGTTAGTTAGGTTTAAGTAGTTCTAAGTTCTAGGGGACTGATGACCTCAGAAGTTAAGTCCCGTAGTGCTCAGAGCCATTTGAACCATTTGAAGATGCAGAACTGGAGACATTGCTGAGTGAAGACTCGCGTCAGACTCAAGAAGACTTCGCACAATCAGTGGGAGTGACACGGCAAGCCCTTTCAAAACGTCTTAAGGCTATGGACATGATTCAGAAAGAAGGTTCAAATGGTTCAAATGGCTCTGAGCACTATGGGATTTAACTTCTGACGTCATCACTCCCCTAGAACTTAGAACTACTTAAACCTAACTAACCTATGGACATCACACACATCCATGCCCGAGGCAGGATTCGAACCTGCGAGCGTAGCGGTCGCGCGGTTCCAGACTCTAGCGCCTAGAACCGCTCGGCCACTCCGGCCGGCCAGAAAGAAGGAACTTGGGTCCCGTGTGTGCTGAAACAAAGACACGTCGAACGGCGTTTGTGAACAGTTGCTTCAGAGGAAAAAACGGAAGGTACTTCTGCATCGCATTGTGACCGGGGAGAAAAAATGGGTTCATTACGATAACCTCATACGCAAAAAATCATGGGGATATCCCAGCCATCGTTCCACGTCGACGGCCAAACCGAATATTCACGACAACAAGATAATGCTCTGCATTTGGTGGCACCAGCTCGGCGTCGTGTACTATGACATGTCAAAACCAAGTGAAACAATCACAGGTCCTCGTTATCAAAATCAATTAATGAGTTTAAGCAGAGCGTTAAAAGACAAACGGCCGCAATATAGCGAGAGGCACGGTAAAGTGATTTTGCAGCACGATAACTCGACCCCACGTTGCAAAAGAGATCAAACCGTACTTGGAAACGTTGAAATGGAAAGTCCTACCCCTCCCGCCGTATTCTCCAGACATTGCTCCCCCTGACTACCACCTGTTTAGATCACTGGCGCATGGCCTGGCTGACCAACACTCCGATCTCATGAACAAGTCACAAATTGGATCGATTCATGGATCGCTTCAAGAGATGAACAGTTTTTTTGACGCGGGATTCGTACACTGGCTGAAAGATGGGGGAAGGTAGTGGCCAGCGATGGAACATACTTTGAATGATGCATGTGTAACCAATTTGTTTCATTAAAGCCTCAAATGTTGGGGAATAAACGGCGGAAGCAAAGTTGTAGACGTTGTATGAAAAGGAAAGTTGTCACTCACCATATAGCGGAGATACTGAGTCGCAGTGCAGATAGACAGAACAAAAAGACTGTCACAAATAAGCTTTCGGCCAGTAAACCCTTCGTCACACACTGCCAGAAACTGCAGTCATGTGCGTGTGAGAACGTCACATTTGCAAAACATGTGGATGCAGTATGGTAGATAGCAAGCCAGTCTTTCAAAATGCAATCAAGAATTGAACGCTACTACTCGTGTATTCTGTCTATAGCTTGGGCAACAGAGTACCGCAACTGAATCAAGGAAGCTGAAAGGTTATTCTTACCTGTTTCACTTCGGAAACACAGAGCTTTCTCACACAACTTCTACGACGTTTTTCTGATAGCACTCTGAACACGACTACATCATTGGCGAGCTGACCGGCTTACTCAACTGTGAGGAATACAAGCTGCGCTCTCTTTGGGACTACCCACTCTTTGGTACATCTACCTTACCGCGAGTTTTGGTATTCAGACAGAAAAATGATGATAACCGAAGCGCAGAGGAAAAATAATGCTGGCAGGCAATAGCAGCCTTGTTCAAATGTGTGTCAATTTCCAAGCGACCAAACTGCTGAGGTCATCGGTTCCTTGACTTACACACTACTGAAACTAACTTATGCTAACAACAACTCGCAAACCCATGCCCAAGGGAGGACTCGAACTTCCGTCGGGAGTGGCCAATAGCAAGCTTAGCATTTCTAAAAAAGACGAATTTGTTAACATTGAACGTAAACTTACATGTTGAGAAGTTTTATTTTTTTTAACGTATTTATGTGGAGTGTAGCTTTGTATGATAGTCAAATGTGAACGATAAACAGCTGGGACATAGAGAGAACAGAAGCTTTCGAAATGTGATGCTGCAGAAAAAGGTTGAGGATTAGATGGGTAATGGAATACCTAATGAGAAGATAAACGAATTCATGAAGGAATCGCAAATTTTATAATGTAGGGGTGTGCTGAAGATGAGGTGGGAATTGCAGAGTGGGACGGAGACTCGAATACAGTAAGTAAGTAACCAAGCAAGCAAGCAAGTTCAAACGCCTGTAGGTTTCTGTAGTTGTACAGAAATGGTGAGCCGTGAGCTGCGTCGACTGGCGTGAAGAAGTGCACTGAACCGTTAGATACACACCTCTTCGTGGAACAGTCCAGTTTTCGGAAACATTACCTGATCACACTAAAGCAATTAAAGCTTTTTTGCAAAACTGGAACTCACACTGGTCGGTTTGATACTCCATTTGTCAACTTCCCCACTCTTCGTCTGGCTATGAAAATTCGGACAAAACCTCACTGTGCAGTTTCCTAGGGAGTCCTCTATTCGCTCGGCTCATACATTTGACCAGTGACCTGGTTGAGCAGTCAGGATCACCGGCCCCTGACTTTCGAAGTGCACTTTAGAACACCACCTCCGTACCGGCTGGCGTTCCACAGGTTGTGGCTTTGCGAGCCGTGACGTCAGCGTGGTGTTTCCGGCGACAGATATTTTGGGTATGGGTTTTCCGACCGTCGAAGGAAGCCTCAACAGTGGGAATTTCATAATAAGAACATCCCTTCACATTTTATCCAGGCTCAGAGATACCGCATCTTAGAACTGATACGCACATAGTACATAGGCATGTTTAAATGTTTATTTTTACCCTTTTTTGCTTTGTATTCCTTATACAGCATTACTGCAGCAAATGATTAAACGTCTCCTCTTACTGTATGAATTTCAATTCCGCAATCAATTTTTTGCAAAAAACCTAGACATTCCGATCATCATATCAATTCCCCCCGAGTCATACATACTTGCGAGAGCTTTAACCTTTTTTTGAAGACCTATCGATCTTTGAAGCTATCGAGTGGTAAGGATGGCGGTTCTCCGCTACACCGATTATTTTCATATCCATTTTAACCGAACTGTTAAGCCCACTCCAAATGACCAGTTTCGGAAATAATTGATTTTCTTCTTTTTGCTGTTATTCTAAGAATGAACGAAAACACAGCACCAAGATTGGAAAATTCTACGACTCCCTTAGAGTTTTGTGTTATACGTTTCAAGATACATGGAATTAAAATGTCAAATAAAATAGGCAAATAAAAGAAAACTTATTATGTCTACGTTTACCAGCTATTCTCTGAAAGTATTTACCGTTTGAGCACTACAAAAGATTCACCTTTTTTACATCTGTATTAAAAATCACGTTGTAATTGAGGATGACAGCACTATTTGGGCATTACGAGCAGTCGGTGCTAAAGAGGGGACACAGGTTGCGGACGTTATTTTTCATGTTAAGGTATCCGTTTCTATGGGCTACAAGCAGATACGGGCATATTATGTAGATAGAGGCATCAGATCCGTTATTTTTTGTACACTATGAATACACCGGTAAGTTTTTAATTTACTACGCATGCCGTAACATTCTTTATACAGTATTTTCCTTTTACTATTTCGAATGAAAAGGCGTGTTTTAGTTAAATATACCTTTGCTGTATAGCGAAAATTTTAGTATAATGGATTTTTGTTGGCAAAAATAAAAATGCTCTTTCAAAAAATTCAAATGAAGGATTTAGGTAGTGCGCAAAACATAATCTTTTCCAGGAACAATTACGTGACAACAGTTGTAAGTTTAATAGGTAATGAATTAATCTAATGTCGAATCTCTATTGGGAAATATCTTGAAAATACTCGTTCTATGATGTGTTTATCTGTAGTCTGACTCCTTTCTTTTATTTACCAATTTCATTTGATATTTTAATTTTGTGTATCTTCAAACTTATAACGTAAAACTCTGAGGGAGTCGTAGAATTTTTGAACTTTTCTATTACGTCCATGTTTATTGGTGGAAATAACAGCAAAAAAAAAAGGGAATCTTATTTCAGGAACCGGTTGTTTTGAGCGGTTTTAACAGTCAGGTTAGACCGGAGATGAAAAAAAGAAAAACAGTTGTAAATACATAAAACTGCAACCAGTCACTATTTTTGAATAATTATTTATTATTCCATGAAGCAGTTTTCGAACCTTTTCAGGTTCACCTCCAGATGGTTTCCTGGAAGTTACATCAGTGTTTCTAGTATAACGCTGGTTGCTGGCTTGCGACAGTATGGGCGGTTTTTTTCGTTAGTGTCCATCTGTCTGCTCCCATTTTGATGCCCATTTGGTACAAGACTTCACACACTTTTACACAATCTGTATTTATTTACACTGTGACATCGAAACTTTGGCAGCAGCCAGCATGTGCTATACAGAACCCCCTACAAACTATTTTTTTTAAATTTATCTAAAACGAAAAAATTGTTCACCAGTGCTACGGTAAATCGAGCATCGGTTTTATACCCGGTTATCAGTAAAAAAAGAAAAAATCTTATGACTCAGACCAAACAAATACCGAGAAATACCGTTTTTAAGAACTAACAAGGGGAAGCCACGACGTTTGGAACGCGGACTTACTGCAAACTTCATACACTCGTAGCACTCCCTTTAGGACAACAAAATGTTTAAGCAGTAGCGCGTACTTCTCAAACGTTATTGAGAAAATCGCAAGATAATTTCGGTCGTCAAATATATATACGTGTGCGTGGCCATTTTTACTATGAAGAGCTGGGAGCAGAGTGGTTGGCGTTCAAGCTGCTGGATCGCTGGATCGAGTCCCGTTCGTCAGTTTTTTTTATTTTATTTCTAACACAGTCATTTTCTTTACTATTTATATTACTAATGATATAATGGGAAAAATACGTGTAATCGGATGAACTTTTATTAAATTTACAATGTTATTTGGCAGTCTACAAATTTTTATCACCGCGAATAATGTAATATTCGTAACTACCGACTAGTAAACGACCAAATGCATAAAGTGATACTGAAAATGTATGCTTGTCCGTGTCTTGAAAATTGTTCGTATTTAATCGAAAGAGAACGAGAAATTGCTTCTCGTGAAGACGCTATTAAAATACACTCGATACTACATGACCAATGATCAGTGCAGATATCTAGGGAAATGCTGTATTATGCATGGTTTGCTTCCAAATTATCGGCTGAAAGAGAGGTTTTTGAAACTGTTAGGTCGTGCGGTTCTAGGCGCTCCAGTCTGGAACCGAGCGACCGCTATGGTCGCAGGTTCGAATCCTGCCTCGGGCATGGATGTGTGTGATGTCCTTAGGTTAGTTAGGTTTAATTAGTTCTAAGTTCTAGGCGACTGATGACCTGAGAAGTTAAGTCGCATAGTGCTCAGAGCCATTTGAACCATTTGAAAATGTTAACGAGTTTTGTTTTTTCCACGGAAAACCTCAAAAGACCTTGCGTGTGCGGAAACATAGCATTTATTCAATGCAGCTGGTGCTGTAACTTTGTTTTTCATGTTTTTACGAAAAATACCATCCTGCAACTTGTAGTCGTAATGTCGAAAGCGACAATTGATTGTACATCTTTCGAAAGCCGTCTATGTCGCTCAAAACTTGGAGGTAACAAGTCGTTTAGGGCTCCTTCCAGGTATAAGGGATTTCTCAAATCACGGAAAGCATACATTTTCAGTATCACTTTATGGGTTTGGCCGTTTACTAGTCGGTAGTTATGAATAATTATATTTATAGAATGAGATTTTCACTCTGCAGCGGAGTGTGCGTTGATATGAAACTTCCTGGCAGATTAAAACTGTGTGCCGGACCGAGACTCGAACTCGGGACCTTTGTCTTTCGTGGGCAAGTGCTCTACCAACTGAGCTACCCAAGCACGACTCACGCCCCGTCCTCACAGCTACTTCTGCCAGTACCTCGTCTCCTACCTTCCAAACTGCAACAGATCTCCTGCGAACCTTGCAGAACTAGCTAAGCCATGTCTCCGCAATTTCCTTTCTTTCAGAAGTGCTAGTTCTGCTAGGTTCGCAGGAGAGCTTCTGCAAAGTTTGGAAGGTAGGAGACGAGGTTCTGACAGAAGTAAAGCTGTGGGGACGGGGCGTGAGTCGGGCTTGGGTAATTCAGTTGGTAGAGCAGTTGCCCGCGAAAGGCAAAGATCCCGAGTTCGAGTCTCGGTCCGGTACACAATTTTAATCTGCCATGAAGTTTCAATAATTATATTATTTGTGATAATAAAAATTTGTAGACTGCCAAATAACATTGTAAATTTAATAAAAGTTCACCCGATTACACGTATTTTTCCCATTACGTCAACTGCAATATAAATAGTAAAGAAAATGACTGTGTTATAAATAAATAATAAAAAAACTGACGAGCGGGACTCGATCCAGTCACCAGTGATTACGGGGCTTGAACGCTAACCGCTCGGCTGTCGGCGCTTGCTGGTAAAAACGGCCACGCACAGGTGTATATATTTGACGACATTTGACGATAGAAATTATCTTGCGATTTTATCAATAACGCTTGAGAAGTATTCGCTACTGCTTACACATTTTGTTGTCCTAATGGAGTACTACGAGTGTACGAAGTTTGCAGTAAATCCGCATTCCAAACGTCGTGGCCTCCCCTTGTAAGACGTCGGTAGCGGTATTTCCCATCCCCATCGGCTAGGGCACTGCCTGACTGCCAGTGACCACACGTCCGCTACTGGTGAGCGACTGACGCAAATCGGCAGTGGGGGAGGCTGGGTGGGAGAACCCACTGCGCAATGATGATTGGCCGGAAGTGGACCGTGCCTGCGCCACCTGCAGGAGGGTGGAAACACGACTGCCGGATAGCCCACGTGGGATAGCTACACCCGCGACGGCTGCCGGCTGACTACAGCCGGTTACTCAGCGTGCGGGGAGGAGAGGGGACGCAGCTGCTGCGCGCGGCTGGTTTTCCGGCTGCGTGGAGCCGGGCCGGCTGGCAGGGAAACGGGCAGTCGCCTGGTTATTATAGCGCACAACTCCACACGCAACAGGTACCCGGGGACCGGATCCACAACACGGCGCCTGTTAAGCTGCGTTTTCCTAGCTGCGGCAATTTCCCGCAGCGTGTAGCGTAAAACGTGTGCGAGACGCCGCTGCCGACTCGCACAATGCAAACACACGAGGCCGTTTTCCTAGGGTGCGGACAACGCAGTGTCGCAGCGAGTTCCGCCTGCGAGAAACGCCGACACCCCCGGGATGACGAGGCCGCCCAGCAGTGTTAGTGACGTCACACTAAGCGGCCCATAGCCGACGCAGCAGTCCACGAACACCCCCGTACAGACGCGCCTGATTCTAACGATCTTCTGTCCGTCATACAGAAAGGAGCTAACTATAATTCGAACCAAAGACCAAAATATATATATTCTTGTAAACAGCATAAAGGTTCATAACGAAATACCGATTACATATACGGGCAGGAATAAGTTTAATCGATTGAGGAACTTTGCCACTATTTTATAACTGTCAGAACACTATTTAGCTTTAAAACTCCCATACAGGTGGAGACAAATGCCAACTGACAGCAGGACTTAACATTTTCAAGCTATTACAGTGAAAGTAAATTATCTTAAACACTGTCATACATAGCAAAACCCTCACAACTTTCGTTTACAATAAGGTAACAAGAGTTCGCTTTATCTCATAAAACACATGACTATTGTGAATTTACTCATATGTTCATGGTGACAGCTCTTTTCAAGAATTTTTACAAGTGTATCCCCAGTAATAAGAATGGAAACAAAAGATAGATATCAAATATTCTCCTTTTAACATAGACATCACTGAACACAAGATTCTGTCTTGCACTGTGATACTAAGGGACTGCTCTTTCCTTTAAGAAAAGCCTGGCAATTTGAAGTTCACTCTGCTATTGAAGATACACTTCTTGAAACAATATTAAAAATGTTATGAAAGGTAAGGAAATGAAAAACAACCAAGTGCATTACATGTAAGAATGTGAGCAAAAGGCTGAGGCTCTCTTTGCTTACCATTTTCAATCTCTCTACAGCTTATTTCCTTTTCCACGTAGAAATCACCAACTGCAAGTCTCATTATTGCTGTCTGTTACTAACAAAATGCTTTTCTATTTAGAAAACCTGACAATTTGATGTTCATTCTGGTACTGAAGATAAACACTTTTCAGAGGAGTTCTAGAACCTATTCCTGCCCGTATATGTAATCGGTATTTCGTTATGAACCTTTATGCTGTTTACAAGAATATATATAATTTGGTCTTTGGTTCGAATTATAGTTCGCTCCTTTCTGTATGACGGACAGAAGATCGTTAGCATCAGGCGCGTCTGTACGGAGGTGTCCGTGGACTGCTGCGCCGGCTGTGGGCCGCTTAGTGTGACGTCACTAACACCGCCGGGCGGCCTTGTCATCCCGGGGGGTGTCGGAAACGCTCGCTTGCTTGCTTCGGCAGGAGTCCGTCCCGCACGTCGCAGCGGTTTTCTTGGCCGGAGGAGTGGGGGTAGTCCAACCTGGCAACAGCGAGATGACACCTTCAGTGTTATTTCGCGCGCACAGGCAACAACAGACGATTTTTAATAGAGTTGTTACAGAAGCAATCACAAGCAATGTCAGCTGACGGATACTCTGCCTTAGAGGATGAACATACCGCACTGGCTTCCTAAAAGTAAATTTTGCGGAATATGGCCGACGCTGAGTGGAAAAATCAAATGAAAAAAGGACTCAATTTGGGCAGAAATCGGAAGAAAAATGAATAAAACAAGTAAGTAGAAATGTCTTTTCTTATATCGAATGTACTACATTTATAAATATATTTGTACTAATTGTTTACCATACTTATCATGAATTGGATGTTGTTAGTGTGATCAGTACTGTCAACGTCGATTAAAATTCGGTCAATTGAAGTAATCAGTGAATCCGCTTCTCATAGTGAATCCCTCAGCTTCGGGGTAACCTCCAACTCCTACCAAGGGTTGGGCAGTTCATTAATTTCTGACGGAGCTGTGTTATAAGGCTGTGCGGACTGGTAGTCTTCTCTCAGATAGTTGTGCAAGCATCAGCAAACTGGAATCACTTTGTCTATAGACTCAACTTTAATATTTATAGAAGCAAAGAAAACTCTTGAGTGTGGAACACATGATATCAAAAGCATTCTAACTCCTCGTGTTTATCTTAACTGGTAATTGAAGTTTCTTTTACGTCCATCTTCTTGCGTTTGTCTAATTTGAAGGGCTTGTGGCAAAGTATGACATGAGGCAATAGCAGATTTGATTGTGGGAATACCTGTGGCGGCAAGAAAAATTGATTCATTTTTTACTAGTCACCCAATTCCCGATTTATTGAATGCTCCTGCGTCTCCCTCTTTGCCGTAAGAGCCTATGTCAAAGACCAGGAACTTGTACTTCGCATCCATCATGGCAAGGCACTCCTGAAAAGTAGCCTTTGTTGTTGTAATATAGACTTCCCCTTTTGTTAGGTGCTACAGTCCTAACGTGTTTAGCCGGCTGGAGTGGCCGAGCGGTTCTAGGCGCTTCAGTCTGGAACCGCGCGACTGCTACGGTCGGAGGTTCGAATTCTGCCTTGGGCATGGATGTGTGTGATGTCCTTAGGTTAGTTAGGTTTAAGTAGCTCTAGGTTCTAGGGGACTGATGACCACAGATGCTAAGTCCCACTGTGCTCAGAGCCATTTGAACCTAACGTGTTTACCATGAAGTGTAATAACAGCATTAGGAAATTTCCAACGTGTCCAGAATTCTTCTGCCTTTCTCCCCAGTCTATCTGGTCAGAATGAGGTAAAAATTTAGGTAACACTCCTTGTTCAAGTGCCTCGATAACATGGGGCACAAATGTACTTATCGCAGACACTGAAATGCCATGTGAGAATTGTAGAGAATGGAAAAATTCCCCAGTTACAAGATACTAGAGAAAGTTATGGGAGTAAAATACTTTGGATGAAAAGTAAGCACTCGAACTTGAAACTGACACAAAATTCAAGACATAACAACATTTATGAAATTTAATGACAATGCTAATTTTTTGTTGTGATTTCAGGAGCGCCGTGCAAAGGGCGATGGAGAAATATCCAAGATCATTTTAGGAGATACAGGAAACTAGAAATGTCTGCGACAACTGGGGCAGCAGCCACGAGGAAAAGAGCGGTGTACTGGGACAGACTTCGATTCCTTTATAGCGTGGAGGATGACAGGAAAACGTTTTCCAATGTCGACACGGAATACATGGAGTCTACTGAAGAGAGACAGGCAACAGTCGATGATGACAACCAGCCGCCAGATGACGACTCCACAGCTTCAGTTGTTAATGCTGAAAGAACCATTCGGGAACCTAACAGCTCTCCTCCACTTGCTCATAGACCCGCAGCAAACAAAACAAAACTCGTGAGTAACAGTGTGCTACAGGAACTCGTTAAAGAAAGACGTCAAGATCGACAGACTTTTTGTAAATTTATTGAAAAGCTAATGGAGCCTGAAACTGAGGACGAAACTGATTTGTTCTTCCAATCCATGGCAGCAACAGTAAAAAAATTTAGATCCGACCTTTTATGCGAAGCCAAAAAACAGATTTGCAGCATTGTGATGGACCTAGACACCACAAACCAGAGACATCGACGATATGGCAACAACACGTTTCGGTACAAAAACAGCAGCCTTCCTGCTTCTGTCCCAACTGTTGACAGTGAGGAAGGCCCTATAAACTACGACAATTATCTCTCCTCGGGCATGGATGTGTGTGATGTCCTTAGGTTAGTTAGGTTTAAGTAGTTCTAAGTTCTAGGCGACTGATGACCTGAGAAGTTAAGTTGCATAGTGCTCAGAGCCATTTGAACCAATAATCTCACTGCTGCAAAATTTGATACCTATGATAAGTGAAACATATTTTCTGTATTATGCCATGTAGTATAATTTTCTTTATTTCTACTGCAATAATTTTTCTTGAAAGTACAGAGTAAATATTTTTGTCGGATTTGCTTCCGTCGGAAGCAGTATAAACCACTCGTATGTACGTAACGGAAGTTGGCGAATTAGCATTTATTCTAGTGGAACAATGACAAAACAGTGCAAAGTGTATTATAACAATCGATATTACTGAAATAATGGCACAGCCGTAGATAAAACAACCATTACTAAACCACATAGCCCAACAACTTACACTATCGTTACTTATTATTGAGAAACTGTGAGTTTTTCTGCTGGTGTAATCGGTTTTGCCATTCGGTTCCAGGAATTACTTCTCAATTTGTCTCCAGTTAACGAAAGAAGATAATGAAACTGGTTGGGAACGAATCTGAAAAATGCCTTAAACTTCTCTGTATCGTCGAGCAAATGTTTTGTAACTAAAATTTTATATGCTCCTTCTCGACGATTCAAGAACATTTGTCTCACTGCCCAGCGCTTCCTGAGCACTTTTTCCAATGATGTACAGCCCCCCTCTTCCTTGACTTCCATGTACTTTCGGAGTGCCACGATTAACAGTTTTTTAGCTCTAGCACTGCACCTAATGTTTGGCCTTCACTGCCTCCGCTGTTACTGCCGCGCTGCACTGCCCCGAGCCTAGCATTAAGATAAACTGCACGAAAACTTCTTTCGTCTAGGAGAAATTATAGCAAAAAACGATTTCAAACGGACTGTAAAAATTACCTCAAACATTTCCGAAACTTTTTCTCGCTTTCACCCCCCACAAAAAAATGTAACTGGAAGAAGTTTGTCGCTTTTGGACGTCGGTTTCGTGACAGTTCCGCGTCAGACGTTACATTTTAATTTATTACCTCACTATTACCGACTCTATTGGCCAGAACTTTTGCAGACGTTATCGACATGTGCTACTGAAAGCAACTATACAGTTATGTTGTTGTACGACACTTACACTACTTGCCATTAAAATTGCTACACCACGAAGATGACGTGTTACAAACGCGAAATTTAACCGACAGGACGAAGATGCTGTGATATGCAAATGATTAGCTTTTCAGACCATTCACACAAGGTTGGCGCCGGTGGCGACATCTACAACGAGCTGACATGAGGAAAGTTTCCAACCGATTTCTCATACACAAACAGCAGTTGACCGGCGTTGCCTGATGAAACGTTGTAGTGATGCCTCGTGTAAGGAGGAGAAATGTTTACCATCACGTTTCCGACTTTGATAAAGGTCGGATTGTAGCCCATCGGGATTGCGGTTTATCGTATCGCGACATTGCTGCTCGCGTTGGTCGAGATCCAATGACTGTTAGCAGAATATGGAATCGGTTTGTTGAGGAGGGTAATACGGAACGCCGTGCTGGATCCCAACGGCCTCGTATCGCTAGCAGCCGAGATGACAGGCATCTTATCAGCATGGCTGTAACTGATCGTACAGCCGCGTCTCGATCCCTGAGTCAACAGATGGGGACGTTTGCAAGACAACAACCATCTGCACGAACAGTTCGACGACGTTTGCAGCAGCATGGACTATCAGAGCTCGGAGACCATGGCTGCGGTTACCCTTGACGCCGCATCACAGACAGGAGCGCCTGCGATGGTGTACTCAACGACGAACCTGGGTGCACGAATGGCAAAATGTCATTTATTGGGATGAATCCATGTTCTGTTTACAGCCTCATGATGGTTGCATCCGTGTTTGGCGACATCGCGGTGAACGCACATTGGAAGCGTGTATTCGTCATCGCCATACTGGCGTATCACCCGGCGTGATGGTACGGGGTGCCACTGGTTATACGTCCCGATCACCTCTTGTTCGCATTGACGGCACTTTGAACAGTGGACGTTGCATTTCAGATGTGTTACGACCCGTGGCTCTACCCTTCATTCGATCTCTGCGAAACCCTACATTTCAGCAGGATAACGCACAACCGCATGTTGCAGGTCCTGTACGGTCCTTTCTGGAAATAGAAAATGTTCGACTGCTGCCCTGGCCAGCACATTCTCCAGATCTCTCACCAATTGAAAACGTCTGGTCAATGGTGGCCGGGCAACTGGCTCCTCACAATACGCCAGTCACTACTCTTGATGAACTGTGGTATCGTGTTGAAGCTGCATGGGCAGTTGTGCCTGTACACGCCATCCAAGCTCTGTTTGATTCAGTGCCCAGGCGTATCAAGGCCGTTATTACGGCCAGAGGTGGTTGTTCTGGGTACTGATTTCTCAGGATCTATGCACCCAAATTGCGTGAAAATGTAATCACATATCAGTTCTAGTATAATATATTTGTCCAATCAATACCCGTTTATCACCTGCATTTCTTCTTGGTGTAGCAATTTTAATGGCCAGTACTGTCGTTTAGGAGATACGGCGTGATAACTGTCAAGTAGCGCGAAGAATTGACTTTTCTTAAAATCTTATCGATTTCAATAACACAAAATTTTCATTGAGTCCGAAGTATCAGGAGGTAGTTCTCGTATCACTATCGGGTGCAGTTACCAAATTCTAAAAAACATTTTTTAAGTTCTGACGCACACTGCTCCGCGCCTAGGAAATGATTTCACGCAGCACCCTGTGACCCGCATCGGACGACGCAAACGGAATCCGCAACACGCTGGAACAAATTCTCGCAGCTAGTAAATCGTAGCTTTATGCTGGTCGCAAAACACAGTGCCCCGGCAAATGCACTTGTTTTCGATACGACCTGCACTATGTGAGAGGTCTGTTCAAAAAATTTCGGAACTTGGTCCACAAAATTTTTCTACGCATACCTTTCACTTACTATGCATGGTCTCCTTCGAAATACTCTCCTCCACAGCTGATACACTGCTCCCAACGTTATTTCTACTTTCGGAAGTAGTCTTGGTACGCCTGTTGCTGGATCACGCAAAGCGTCGTCTGCGAATTTTCTTTTATCTTATCTATCTTTGCAAATCTGCGTCCTTCCAACAGGATTTTCAACTTTGGAAGTAATAATAATAAATCTCCGCAGGTGTCAGGTCTGAAGAGTAGGGAGGATGAGGCAGCCCAGTGATTTCGTTGTTTGTGCAACAGTCACGCATCAACAGGGATGAATGTATGTGTGTGTTATCGTGATGTAAGAGCCATGAATTGTCTCGCCACATTTCAGGTCGTTTCTTTCTCACATTTTCTCGCAGACGTAGCAACACGTCCATATAGTACCATCGACTAACAGTTTGTCCCTGGAAACTATCAGCATGGCTTTGAAATTTGATCTGATCTGACGAGCTTTTTTTGGTCTTTGAGAATCTTTACCGACCCATTGTGAAGAAAACACAACGTTGTATTCAATATAGCACTCAACAATAACTAACAGAGATGCAACACTGAAACTTCCGGCGGTTACACATTAAACAGGCATTTGCCGGGATGCCAACCGCATTTCGCTCCAACACACCATTGGCGCAAAATTGCAAATGTTCCGGAATTTTTACAACAGACCTCGTAATGACAACAGCGTGGTATGGTCTTCAGCAGGACACCACGAAACATCGAGTGTGCTCCAGGAAAGAGTGTTGTCATCCTTGGTGTTCATTTTATATTTCAGTGGCCTGGCAAGCAATATTAACAGTAACTTCAGACTTTTGTCGTGCGAAGACCTGATCTACACTGCTTAACAAAAGGAAGTGAAGCATCAAGAACACATGATGTGATGTCCATCTAACGTAAACATCGTCAGTGGGTATGTAAAGGATTGTACTTGCAGTTCTCTGTGATAGGTAGGACGGCCACCAGAGTTCGTTAGTGTTTGTTGTCCCAGTTTAGTGTTGTTCAAAAATGGTTCAAATGGCTCTAAGCACTATGGGACGCCGGCCGGGGTGGCCGAGCGGTTCCAGGCGCTTCAGTCCGGAACCGCGCGACTGCTCCGGTCGCAGGTTCGAATTCTGCCTCTGACATGGATGTGTGTGATGTCCTTAGGCTAGTTAGGTTTAAGTAGGTCTAAGTTCTAGCGGACTGATGACCTCAGATGTTAAGTCCCATAGTGCTCAGAGCCATTTCAAGCATTTGTTGATTTACACGTTCAGATGCAATATGTATACGGGGCACTGTACAAGTGTCACGCAGTGAATTGAATACACGAGTAAACACACTTGAATCTGGTAGACTGGGAGGAAACAGCCAGACAGCCACTGCTTCCTCCCAGGTCTTGAGGGCTATTAATCGCGTTCAACGCCTCGGATACGAGTAGGAAGAATTTTATTGGCGATGTAATGAAGCATCGACTGTGACTCCCTGGCTGTTACTTCCCAGTTCTATGGGACTTTCAATTACGTTTGACGCCTCGGTCACGATTAGCAGGAGTTCTTATCGATTGATGATGCCTGGAACAGGCGAAACGCCTCACTTGTGAGCATTAAGCAAAACTATGTTGTGCAACCACGACTGTTTCTTCTGCATCTAAAGGTCTATTACGGTTATTGTACCAGTGCCTTCGCGGTAGTGATGTAGTGGAGTGATTTTAACTCGTTTTAAGTGTACAAAAACGTCAAACTGTATACGTCACATAACGAAAAAACGTTGTTATTGTTGTTGTTGTTGTTGTCGTCTTCAGTCCTGAGACTGGTTTGATGCAGCTCTCCATGCTACTGTATCCTGTGCAAGCCTCTTCATCTCCCAGTACCTACTGCAACCCACATCCTTCTGAATCTGCTTAGTTTATTCATCTCTTGGTCTCCCTCTACGATTTTTACCCTCCACGCTGCCCTCCAATACTAAATTGGTGATCCCTTGATGCCTCAGAACATATCCTACCAACCGGTCCCTACTTCTAGTCAAGTTGTGCCACAAACTCCTCTTCTCCCCAATTCTATTCAATACTTCATTAGTTATGTGATCTATCCATCTAATCTTCAGCATTCTTCTGTAGCACCACATTTCGAAAGCTGCTATTCTCTTCTTGTCTAAACTATTTATCGTCCACGTTTCACTTCCATACATGGCTGCACTCCATACAAATACTTTCAGAAACGACTTCCTGACACGGAGATCTATACTCGATGTTAACAAATTTCTCTTCTTCAGAAACGCTTTCCTTGCCATTGCCAGTCTACATTTTATATCCTCTCTACTTCGACCATCGTCAGTTGTTTTGCTCCCCAAATAGCAAAACTCCTTTACTGCTTTAAGCGTCTCATTTCCTAATCTAATTCCCTCAGAATCACCCGACTTAATTCGACTACATTCCATTACCCTCGTTTTGCTTTTGTTGATGTTCATCTCGCGAAAATTGATCGACAGATGGCGTTGTATGTGCCAGAATACGTAAATGAAAACCTGTTATGTGCAAGACCCATTGGATTTGGTATAAACACGCTGGATACACAGCTTTTCCGCCTCTCGCGTCTGCAAAGTTCGCCATAACTGTTTCAATGCAGGATCGCGTTGTTGCTGTAAAGCTGCATTAAAAGAATCATGACTGCGCACATATCGTTCTGACACTGAAGGGTTTGGAAAAAGGCGTTGGTCTGGAGAAAATGATTCGGAAATTTGAAAAGACGCGTTCTTTCGGTGTGCAACGTGGTAGAGGGAGGAAACGAATTGATTCGATGTCAGTGGCAGCAGTGGCCACAGCAATGCAGGAGCAGACGAGTGGTGGTGTGCAAACATGTAGTGTGAGGAGAATTGCCCGAACATTGGACATACGCGTCAGCACGGTGAGTAAAATCCTAGAAAACATCCATGTTTGCTGTCCATTCAAAATTACCCATGTGCATAAGTTGGTTCCTGTTGACCTGATACCAAGAGAGACTTTTGTTTCAGAATTTCTTGCTTGCATGGAAGTGGACAATGATTGGCCGTGGAAGATTTTATGGACAGGCGAACCCCACTTCCATCTGACAGGGTGTGTCAGTACACAGAATTGTTGAATACGGGCAACGGAAAATCCACACGCAAATCAGCCAGTACCACCTCATCCTGAAAAGATCGCTGTGTGGTGCGGATTTACGGCATCATTTATCAAAGCCATATTTTTTCGTAGAGATAGGTGCTTCCGGTCCTGTTACCTGTACCGTCACTGCGCAACCACGTCATTCCAGCTCTCCGACAGCGTGGATGTGTGGATGCGATGACTTTTATGCAAAATGGCGCACCTCCTCACATTGCAAATCCAGTTAAGCTGCTCCTGAAGCGCCACTTGGGAAATGCTAGAATTATCAGCCGCCATTTCCCTACAGCCTGGCCGTCCCGACCACCTGATCTTAACCCGTGTGACTTCTGGCTGTGGGGCTGTCTGAAAGATGTTGCGTTCAGTGTGCCGATTACAAACTTCGCTGCACTGAAGGCACGCATTGCGAAACACATTCTGAACGTGACCCCGGAAACACTTCGATCAGTTGTGGAACAAGCTGTTTCTCAATTTGTTGCAGAAGACGCTGGACAGCATACTGAACATGTTGTGCCCCAGTCACACGCAAATTAATGTTCCGATTTGATTTTGATTGATGCTTTTTATGCGGGTTTTGGCCTCAGGAGGATTAAAAACCGATTTTTCCCATCCGATGTGATATGACCTTGCCGTGGTGCATGGGCCTACGTAACTGACAGTATCACACCTGTACACCCATGCGCACTGAGTAGTACAGTTTGTTTAACGTCAAACATAGACCTTAGGCATTGCTGTATGATTCATTTGTCATTTGTAGTCGACCAATATTAAATTATGAAACTTAAAGCGCCATCTATTGCTGCGATTCGTAACTGTTTGTTTTCCTTCTGCCGTACATTTCACCCCTTCTCCGATAATATTCCGTTGCAATTTGACGTCATTCTGACCAGTGGTGTTATTTCAACAGCGGTTTGAAAGTTTAATCACCCTGCACAACGCGATCAACGAGCCGCTAACGGCAACAGGCGCCGCCCGCAACTAGCAGCTGAGGTGGCAGAGCGATATGGCAGTGGTGAACAGAGTGGGAGTCGTCCCGAGCGAGGCGGCGCAGCGGTTAGCACACTGGGCTCGCATTCTGCTGTGTTCACACCCGCGCTCGGCTATCCAGATACAGGTTTTCCATGATTTCCCCAAATTGGCTCCAGGCAAATGCCGGGAGGATTCCTTTGAAATCCTCCGCAATCACAGCTTGTTCTACGTCTCTAATGACCTCGATGTCGAGAGGACGTTAAGCCCTATCTTCCTTCCTTTAGAATGGGAGTTGTGGCCGATTTCGTCTGACTAGTTGTTGCTATGGTAGCTGTCGTGTACCTAACTAGGTGTCGATCATTTTGGTGTTCTGATCCAGGTATAGTAACATGTTGCTATGTACAGGGTGCGTCAAAAAAATGTACACACACTTTGAACTGTGATAGACAATTTATTTCCGGTTTTGCAAGGTTAAATATCTGCGAGAAAGTAATGTTATGTTTCTTCAACAGGTGGCAGCAGTGGCAAGGAAGTAACTGCAACATGGCGGACGTGCGTTTGAGCTTTGAATCGCGGAAGCAGATAATTAAGTGGTACTGGAAATTTGGGAATGTAGCTGCGGTTCGAAGACAGTGAAGAAGTGAGTATGGTACAGAACCACCTTCAAGGTTAACAATTACACGTCTACGAGACAAATTCGAAATTCATGGAACAGTGTGTGATGTGCATAAAGGTCGATCAGGGCGACCTCGTACAGCTACAAGTGATGATTCCACAACTGCGGTCTTGGAACTGTTTCAGCGTCCGCCTCAAAAATCTTCAAGGCAGGCGGCACGTGAGAGTAATGTAAGTGGTAGTAGTGTGCTATGCATTCTGCAGAAAGGCAAGTTTGGTGTGTACATTCAAAGGCTGGAGCAACAGCTAAGTGACGACGATCCAGATCGAAGGTTAGAATTTTGTGAATGGGTTCAGGAGATGGTGAGACGTGAACCGGCATTTAGGGGTAGCAGAATTTGGTCGGATGAAGCCCAATTCGAACTCAATGGAACTGTCAATAGGCACAATTGTGTGTCCTGGGCTGAAGATAATCCTCACATTACAGTTGAAAAGGCTGTGAATTTGCCTGGTGTAAATGTGTGGTGTGGTTTGTCTGCAAGGGGAATCATTGGGCCTTTCCGCTTTGAAGGTACTGTTACTGGAGAAACGTACCTAACAACTCCATACTCACTGTCATTCGTGCATGATATGGTAATTATGAGTTTTATTTCCAACAAGATGGCGCCCCGCCGCACTATCATAGGGACGTACGAGCATACCTAGATGACAAAGTGCCAGGCCAGTGGGTAGGACGCAGGGGACCAATCGAGTTTCCGGCACGCTCACCAGACCTCACGCCGCTGGATTTCTTCTTATGGGGCACAGTAAAAGATGAGGTGTACAAACGTAAACCACGTAACCTGGACACACTTTGGAATGAGATTCAGGCGGTGTGTGCAGAAACCTCATTGGACACTTTGCTACGATGTACGGAATCAGTGGTGACTCGTACTCAGAAATGTATTGATGCTGAAGGCAACCACTTTGAACATTAATCACATTTGCAAAGTACATTTATTTTTCCAATTCCAGAAATTTAACACTGTAGAACGGGAAATGACGCTTCAAAGTGTGTATACATTTTTTTGACGCACCCTGTATATGTATTTCCTCGTACACGCTGCTGCCGAATGACGTTTGCGAAATAGCTCGGGATAATAAGGCAGTGACACACGAGCTCGTCATCTCGGGCACGGCGCGCAGGTCGCGACGGGCACAAATCCCGAGCCCATGACGAACGTTTCAATACGTCACTGGGGGCAGACGGGAATCAACCAGCTTGTTTGCACAGCCGACGCGCTGACCACGTGTTGTGTTTACACAGCAGTCAGATTCCCTTCCGTTTTAATAGTAGATACAGTGCTTTTACAATTGGGGAGTATCTGGACTCTCTCTCCACCTACCAGGTGTGGAAATATGACACCGGAATTTCCCCATACAGCCGGCCGCGGTGGTCTAGCGGTTCTAGGCGAGCAGTCCGGAAAAACGCGACCGTTACGGTCGCAGGTTCGAATCCTGCCTCGGGCATGGATGTGCGTGCTGTCCTTAGGTTAGTTAGGTTTAAGTAGTTCTAAGTTCTAGGGGACTGATGACCTCAGATGTTAAGTCCCATAGTGCTCAGAGCCATTTGAACCATTTTTCCCCATACATGGTGCCAGTCATCAGTGTAGGGCCGCGTCTGCAGCGCCACCTGCTTCCTGTAACGAATGTCAACACAGAGTAACCCAAGAAGTTCCATACATCGGTATCTGTTTTGTGCCTACGAACTACGATTTGCGGACAGCATTGGTTTTCTGTTATCACTTGAAGAAAACTGCTGCATCGGATGGTTATCGTGGCTTTCGGAGAACATGCTCTTGGGAAAACACGGTGTTTCGAGTGGTTCAAAAAATTCGAAAGTGGTGATTTTGGCGTCAGAAACGACGAGCGCGCGAAACCACCGAATGAGTTCGAAGACAATGAATTGCAGGCTGTATTGGATGAACTCGTGGAACAATTGAATGTGACGCAGAAAGCAGGTTCTCGTCGGCTGAAACCTACATAAAAGGTGCAGAAAGTGGGAAAATGGGTTCCACATGAACTGAATGAAAGACAGCAATCAAATCGAAAGACAAATTGCGAAATGCTGCTCTCCAGATACAAGAGAAAGACTTTCTCCACTGAATAGTTAAAGATCATCAAAAATGGATCCTATGCCTCGTAAATAATGGGTGAATCCATGCAAACCATCGACATCCACTGGTAGACCAAATCGCTTCGGAACGAAGACAATGCTCTGTGTTTGGTGGGATCAGAAGGGTTGAAAGGGTCCTGAAGCCAGCTTTCATTAGCCCGGTAGCCCATTTTCGCTAGTATTTCTCTTTCCTTCCGTGTTTCTCTTTTCCCATAATTATGATAGTGGTGTGATTGAATGAATGTGGTTGTATGTCACGTTGCTAGACGGTGGCGTAGTCTGCTGCAGAAAGTCTGCGATAGTTGTACAGATTCAGCAGCAGTTTTACAGAATAGCCAACTCTCGTAGTGGTCAAGTAGGCAAAGAGGTTTTCGCTACTTGTGAGAAGTCCACCTGCGTTAGGTTGGTGGCGGAAATGGCATCTTTGGGTTTTCCGGGCCACGCGGGGCGTGGAAGAGGCTGGAGAAGCGGGAGGCAGTCTGCCGCCGGTACGGGAAGCGTCCACAGCTGTGCTCCAGTCGAAGAAGGGTGAGTTAGACTGACCGCGTGGCGCGCTGTTACTTGGCGAGGGGAGAGCTGTTAGCTTTTGGTCTCGCTTTTCAAATCTGGAAGACTGCTTTGCCTTGTCGCAGCAAGGAATGCAAAACTTTGGCAGAGTTTTCTTTTAGCAAATTTCTGTAGCAGACTTGGATCCGCCGGAAGAGCGCCACACTAAGGTGTCGATAAGAAGTGAGAACTCGCTTCTGTATGAATGTCTGTTTGCCTTCAGCTGTGCCTGCATAAGCTTTCACCTTTCTAAATATTTAGAGCTTTGCCTTCTCGCAAATTTTCCTTGCTTTGTGTGTCTTTCGTCCGTGGGGAGCCAACCACGTGGTAGAGCATTATAGTTGTTGGGCTACCGTATAGTTGTTGGGCTACCGGCATCACTAACTGTCCGATCGCATGTTTGTTTTAGATAATGTTAACGTGATTGTGTGATGTGATGTTGTTGGAATTTGGCACTATACCTAGAAACTGTGTCTCCACAAGCCACGTGTTATCAGGAATCGTGTACATGCCTCACATCCTTACCTTAGGAATAAATGATTTTATCTACAATTTTCTCGTGTGTTCCGAGATTACGTTTTTGCACCTAAGCCACTCGCCTCGTAGCTTTCCCATTAGCACGTCCAATGCGTTTCCTTATGCACAGGTCCAGTGATTAGTCTCCCCTTGTATTTCATAACAAATTCTTTAGATTAAGTCTTATATTTAGGTGTGTTGCTAGGAGCTGATCTTATGCAGTGTTCATGCATTTTCTATTTTATTTTAAATGTTTGATTGCCGTCAACAGTGCACAGGCAATACTATTAACTACATCGTATCCGCTGTGAGCGACGTCATAACGTATGCATTTTTGTGAGTTTTTGGTCTGTGATCAAATTAATTTATTTTCCGACTCGACCAAACCTTCGATTAGTTGTATGGTTAGGGTCGGTGGCGACCCTAATCTTCTCAAGTTAACTTCACAAGCTCTAAGTATTTCCATTCCCAATAATAACGTAATAACCCGTAGTAACAGGTTAGTTACACATGGCTTACCCTGCTCACGGATTTCGGTAAACCAGAGATCTTCTTATGGGCAGTGAGGATTAGTTATTTTCGGTTGGATGTGCTAATTGGTATATTGTCTTTCTGCAACACAGAATTTATTTGAATTTAAGATATAGGTGTGCATTTTCTTCCATGTTTTATTTTGTATTTTGTTTATGTATTACTGTATAAACATTGTGATTTAGTATTCCATTGTGCTACAAGTGTGGGTTGATTCTTGTCCTGTGTCGTGTATCGGTGTAATATAGTAAATCTTGGCTGCCTTGTGGGGACTGTGAGTTCATTAGGAGACTTTGGTACTATTCTTGTATTTTGGAGCACGGAGTAACTATCATTATGATGGAATGTCGAGGAAGCAAATAAAAGATTGAGTAGTGAAATAGTACAGGGTGTTGGGGAGAAACTGGCGATCATTGACCAACGCATCTCCGCCTTAGAAGAGGGGCAGCAAGTCATTAGCAAGCAGGTGATGGAGCAAGAAGAAAGGTTCGCTGGGAATATACGTATGCTAGCAGTACAGTGCCAGAGTGAACAAGCGGCTCTTGAGTCCCGATTAGGGCAAAATTCCGCCAGGGATCTCCGCGCGTTGGCAGAACAATGCCAGAGTGACCACGTGGCTCTTGTGTCCCGAATAGAGGACACTGCTGCTAAGTGTCCGGTCCACCTTAGCGCGCAGGTAGAAACCCTCAGCCAGGCGATAATAGCTCTCGAGCGAGAGCAAGGGCTTATGAAAACACAAGACACGGCCCACCTAGAGATGCGAGAAGAAATAGCCAGGATCTCAGACGCAGTGGCGCGTAAGTCTGACAATAATAGGGAAACGATTACTTCTTCATCAGCGGATGCAGACGAAATACGGTCTACAACGAAATGTCCGCGCGGACAGTGTGAAATAAATATACAACAAAGAGGGGTTACCGAGGGTCTATGTGAGCGCATGGCCCGTTTAGAACGTCACCTAAAAGGGTTAACGGCCCATAAAGTTGAAAGAAATGAACGAAAGGGCCATTATTCCGACGATGATTCCGGGAACGATGGCGAATTTGATCATCGTCACGATCACGGATCTCGTACCAGGTGGGAACGGAGCGGATACCCTCAGGAACGTTCGCCAAGGGAAACTCACGAATTCGACTTTAAACATTTTCTGACGGTGAGGAAGTTTGGAGTCTTCCGTAACTCGGCTACGGGGATTCACCCGCGGGCCTGGTTACAGCAGTTCGAGTTCTCCCTTCCTCCTACGTGGCCCAGTGCGCACAAAGTAGAGTATATGTGCGGCTACCTCGAAGGTGAGCCAGCGGCGCGGATGAGGTCAATTGCACGCAATTGCTACACAGTCGGGGAGTTTCGTCTACACTTCCTGTCGATCTATTGGTCAGTGGCAGCGTAAAGTCGTGTAAAACACGGACTCATTATGCTACCAGAGTTAAACAGATCAAAATTCTCCAGCCCTGTGCAGATGTTCGAGCACATGCTGCAGGCGAATGAACATCTTGACGATCCTTATGGACCTGCGGAAATTATTCGTATTTGCCTGGGAAAGTTTCCAACGCAGTTGCGGCACGTTATCCTTGCAGGACGATGTAAGGATGACGTAGAGGGGTTTCGCAGTCTCCTTTTAGAGCTTGAGTGCGATGCGAATGGTACCACGCAGAATTACGGTCAGAGCGCCTACGAGCAGCGGCCGCGCAAGCGAAGCCGCAGCCGTAGAGACAGGTGGCAATACAGACGTAATGAGTCGCCTGAGAGTTACAGAATGCGCGAGCGTTGGCAGCGTCGCGACTCCTCACGGAACGCGGGTAGAATGAACTATGCCAATGGTCATCATTCGCCTAGAGGAAATCAAAGACACCCTCGGGAGTTTAGAAGATATGGTAATGAGCAGAGATTTAGGCGCAATTACAGCGGACCTAGGAGCGGTAGTCGTGACCGACCCCAGAATAATTATCGAACAAGCAACAGCAGGGTTGCCGTAAACAGTACGGGTGGTCCGCCAGTGGGTGTTGAAATTCGCGCCGCAAACCCGCGGCACAATCCGACAAATGCCTCTAATCAAAGGGATCAATGACTGTTGGCTGGCTCGGTTGGCGTCAAACTTAATGAGGACCGGTGTTATTGATGATATTGATGTGCATTTGATAGAGGAAGACGTTATTATGGAAGATTTGTTGAGGGAGGGCCACGGTATTGGTGTGCCCGCGGTAAACCCAGTCGCTTCTGTTTCGTAAAATTACAGTGCATATTTTCCAATGATGTGATTAAAATTAAAGTGTATATTTTCTATGAATTGTAAAGGGTCCCCCAATATGTGTGTAGTTATTTCTTCTTCCCAGCAGAAAGGAGTAGTGTTGTGAAGCTTCATAACGTCTGAATGTGAATGATTATAAGGCTCCGATGAAGCGTTTCCTGTTACAGTAAGATGGCTTTTGTTTTTTGATGACTAAAATGGTATCGGGTGTGTTGACGTGGTGAGTCAATGGTCTTAAGCTAATTCTTGATGATAAATTACAGTTGTAATGTTCTTATTCCCCTTAGGTGAGCATGATTCAGTGAGATTTTTCAAATATTTTGCGATGTTGATGAAGCGACTTGGTAACTTGTAGGTGAAGGATTTGTGTACGAAGGGAGATTAATAGTGTGTGATTTTCAGAGTTACCATCTTATAAGATATTTGGAAAGTGTAACTTGCCGCCACATACTACTAGGTACGGTTGAGGGCACCAGGATGTGAAACCCCAGAAGACGTATATGGAAACAGCTTATAAACTCAAGCAGCTTGATATTTAATAGAGAACCAAGCTGAAATAACATGACGGTAGGTGAGGACCCCTGGGGACATGTGGTGAGTAATTGTGTAATCATTATGAGTATCTTATGACAGCAGTAAGTTGGGTACTGGTGGCTCTGGACAATGGATTTCTTTTGACAGTCTTTTGTATGTACTTATAGGACGAAGTGTTTATGTGTTTGCTAATAGGATAGAATGATTTTTATTTCCATTGTTATGCCCACTGACCTTTTGCATTAGTCTGATGAACAGATGTTGAAACATTTACCATTTCAAATGTGACTTGAATGAACCTTCTATGTCTCATTAATCATAACTTATATTATGCAATGTCCGTAGAAAAGAAGTCTCGGAAACGTTTCACAGATCAGCAAACGTGTGCTGCAAACCTTGGAGCAGCAGTCAATGAACAACGATATGGGTATTGGTGTTGGAAGGAATATTTTGTTTATATGCGGGAATTGTAGTCGGGCTATATGGTGATGGTGACTAGTACGAGCTCTGTAGATTGTGTGTGAGGGCGTAGTTAGTAGGTATGGTTTTGTGTCTGTAGTTAGCAGCGGCGCCAAATCCTATCCAAACCGTGACCAAATCTTGTACAAGATCTAACCTAAATGATAGACAGCAGATGTAATGCTGGAACTATATTTCACAAAAATGATTTTTTGTTTGTTTGAATATTGGTTACGTAATTTTCCTTATTTATACTGGTAGAAGAAAGATACAGGAATGGAATCAAGAAGGTGCACACATTACCAGGTGCAGATATTAATAGTCACCACAACTTACTTATGGCAGAAATAGAAATAAGAATGAAAAAACTGGAAAAGGCGACAATGGTGAAGAAGTGGGATCTAGAGAAGATAAGGTCCAACAAAGAACAAATTACAGAAATGCTGTCTCGGGACTTTCTACACACATTACGAGACAAAGAAGCACCTGATAATGCCAACGAGTACTGGAATATGCTGAAAGAAGGAATCATTAAAGCAGGACAGCAAAATATAGGATACGTAAAAGGGAAAAGGTCAAAAAAACCATGGGTCACACAAGAAATGATTTCCAAGATGGAGGAGAGAAGAAAATTGAAAAACAAGAACACTGAAGATGCAAGAAAGATATACCGAAGGTTAAATAACGAACTGCGAAGAGAAACAGAGCAGGCTAGGAAAAAATGGCTAAAAGAGGAATGTGATGAAATTGAAGAACTGGACAGGAAGGGAAGATACGACTTACTATACAACAGAGTAAAGACTATGACATGGGATCAAAACAGAGCAGGAAGTGATACTATGGAAATTTTGAGTAAAGACGAAGAGGTAGTGTAAAAAGATCGTGACGATGTCCTCCAGAGATGGGAAGAATATATAAAAGAGCTATATGACACAAATAGCAAACCAGAAACTCTGGAAGAACCACACAACAGTGTAAGTGATGAAGAGAAAGGACCGACCATCATAATGGAAGAAGTAAAGTCTGCCATTGCTGCAATGAAAAATGGCAAAGCAGTAGGTACAGATACAATACCGGGAGAAATACTAAAATGCTTGAACCACAATGGAATAAGAGAAATATTGAGGTTATGTAATAAAATATATGACAGTGGTGAATGGCCTGAGGACTTTGACAACAGTAATGATTCCATCACCGAAAAAACAAGGAACCAAGAAATGCACCGAGCACAGGACAATCAGCCTCATTTCACATGCAGCAAAAGTGATGTTAAGAATAATAAAAGACTTGAAAAAGTAATAGAGGAGAATCTCTGCGAGGAGCAGTTTGGCTTTAGACGGAATACGGGCACCAGAGATGCAATAGGGCTCCTACGAATCTTGGGAGAAAGGTTTATTGAAAAAGGAAGAGACCTATATATGTGCTTCATCGATTTAGAAAAGGCATTTGACAATGTGGTTCGGGACAAGCTGGCGACTATTATGAGGGAAAAGAGAGTGGACTGGAAAACCATAAGACTTATAAACTCATTATACCTTAATCAAAAAGTTTCAGTTTAAGTGAGAGGAGGAAGTACAAACTGGGTCAGACTAGGGAAAGGAGTAAGACAAGGATGCTGTTTATCACCTACTCTTTCCAACCTGTACTTGGAAAATATGATTGACCAATGCTCATTAGATGACAAAGGAGTAGAAATTGGAGGAAGAAGAGTAGGGTGCTTGAGATTTGCTGATGACATGGTCCTTCTAGCCACAGGGGAAAAATAATTACAGGATTTGGTAAACACCATTGCAACTAACGGAAAAAAATATGGAATGAAAATTAACACAAATAAAACAAAAGTATTGGCAATAGGAGGAAATAAGGAAATAAAAATTGTGCTGAATGGAGAAACACTAGAACAGGTGCAAAATTTTAAGTATCTTGGAAGCAGGATAGACACCGACTGGAAGTGCACCACAGAAATTAAAACAAGGATAGCAATGGCAAAAGAGGCGTTTTATAAGAAAAGGAGAATCTTCTGCAGCGGTCTGGACAGAGAACTCAGAAAGAGACTCATAAAATGTCTTGTATGGAGTGTTCTTCTATATGGCGCTGAAACATGGACTATGAGGAAAAACGACAGAGAAAGGCTGGAGGCTTTTGAGATCTGGACATGGCGGAAGATGGAAAGAATAAGTTGGATGGACAGAGAAAAAAATGAAGAGGTACTGAGAAGAGTGGGGGAGAGAAAAGACAGTTTCTAGATGTAATAAAGAGAAGAAAAAGAAATTGGATTGGGCATATATTAAGAAAGAATGACGGACTGATAAAAACAGTTTTAGAAGGTTATGTAGAAGGGAAAAGGAAGCGAGGAAGGAAGAGATTCCAGATACTGGATGACATGATGGACGGTACAACATACAGCAGCCTTAAGAAGGAAGCAATGGATCGCAGAAAATGGAGAGGGAAAGGACCTGCTAATATAGCAGATAACTGATGATGATGAATTTTCCTTATTTTTTTTTTATTAGAAATGTTAAGAAGGCCCTTTTTGTCAAGTTAATTTTGGGCACTATCCCATGTATTGGTCAGGAGTAAGAAACTCCGCTGATTTTGTGGTAATCTGTACACATGATATTTTGTAACGATCCCTGTGAGCGCAGTTCTCAAGTGGGTGCAAGGCCGCCTAGGGAGCCTCCGCGTCAGAAAGCACAGGGCTTGCTTGGTCCACCGGCAGGCGTTGCAGAACCCTGCAGTGGTGAGGCGTGGCGAGCGGCCGCAGCTGTTTCCCCACCAGAGGGGAGGGGAGGGGATGCTGGTCTTCCCCCAAGCCCAGGCTCACACCGGGGCCCGCAGGCGTGTCACCCTCAAAAATGCATACGTTGTGAGGTCGCTCATAGGGTATACGATGTAGTTAATAGTATTGCCCGTGCACTGTTCACGGCAATCAAACATTTAAAATAAAATAGAAAATGCATGAACACTGCATAAGATCAGCTCCCAGCAACACACCAAAAAATAAGACTCGATCTGAAGCATTTGTTATAAAATACAAGGGGAGGCTAATCACTGGACCTGTGCATAAGGAAACGCATTGGATGTGCTAACGGGAAAGCTACGAGGTGAGTGGCTTAGGTGCAAAAACGTAATCTCGGAACACACGAGAAAATTGTAGATAAAATCATTTATTCCTAAGGTAAGGATGTGAGGCATGTACACGATTCCTGATAACACGTGGCTTGTGGAGACACAATTTCTAGGTATAGTGCCAAATTCCAACAATATCACATCACACAATCATGTTAACATGATCTAAAACAAACATGCGATCGGACAGTTAGTGATGCCGGTAGCCCAACAACTATAATGTTCTACCACGTGGTTGGCTCCCCACGGACGAAAGACACATAAGGCAAGGAAAATTTACGAGAAGCCAAAGCTCTAAATATTTAGAAAGGTGAAAGATTATGCAGGCACAGCTGAAGGCAAACAGACATTCATACAGAAGCGAGCGCTCACTTCTTACCGATACCTTTGTGTGGCGCTCTTCCGGCGGATCCAAGTCCGCTACAGAAATTTGCTAAAAGAAAAATCTGCCAAAGTTTTGCATTCCTTGCCGCGACAAGGCAAAGCAATCTTCCAGATTTGAAAAGCGAGATCAAAAGCTAACAGGTCTCCCCTCGCCAAGTAACAACGCGCCACGCGGTCAGTCTAACTCACCCTTCTTCGACTGGAACACAGCTGTGGACGCTTCCCGTACCGGCGGCAGACTGCCTCCCGCTTCTCCAGCCTCTTCCACGCCCCGCGTGGCCCGGAAAACCCAAAGATGCCATTTCCGCCACCAACCTAACCCAGGTGGACTTCTCACAAGTAGCGAAAACCTCTTTGCCTACTTGACCACTACGAGAGTTGGCTATTCTGTAAAACTGTTGCTGAATCTGTACAACTATCGCAGACTTTCTGCAGCAGACTACGCCACCGTCTAGCAACGTGACATACAACCACATTCATTCAATCACACCACTGTCATAATTATGGGAAAAGAGAAGCAAGGAAGGAAAGAGAAATACTAGTGAAAATTGGCTACCGGACTAATGAAAGCTGGCTACAGGACCCTTTCAGGGTGGCATCTACTATGAGCAGCTAAGACCCGGGGAAACCGTTAACACTGATCGCTACCAACAGCAAATGATCGATTTAAATAGACAATTACGTGAAAAACGACTGGAATATGGAAAAAGGCAACACAGAATCATATTGCTCAATGATAGCGCCCCATCACACACAGCAAAACGGGGGAGGGAAACGATCAAGGCGTTCAGATGTGAAATACTAGGGCATGTTGCTTGTTCTCCAGACTTGGCTCCGTCCGATTACCATCTGGTTGCATCACTGGCACACGCTCTCGCTGAGTGACGCTTCAGTTCGCATTACAATGTACGAAAATGGTTCGCTGACTGGTTCGTTTCAAAAGAAGAACTGTTTTTTCGCGTGGCATTCATAGCCTGCCGGAGAGGTGGGAGAAACGTGTAAATAGCAATGGACATTATTTCGAATAAAATATTATTTATCAGTTTCAAACAACAGACGTGTAATTATTCTAACTAAATTCCGGTTTCATACTTCTACACCTCGTCTATCAGTTTGGCACCATCTTTAACACAGACCAGGTGTCATACTTGCTACACAATTTAAGGAAAGGAACGATATTGGCCTCATTAGAATTGTACAGTTCCAAAATACGAGAGGCAGCAGGATAGGCGTCAAGCCCCTCTAATGGCACGTATCAAATGACTCTACTTGCATCTGAAGCCAATATCTGTACAGCGTAAGTCATATCTACTTTGCGCGTGGTGATGTGATATGTGTCAGGAGTTATCTGCGGATCACTCTTGACAGCACGTTCGGCTTTAAAGGGCACTTGCTGAAAACTCCCACTGATACGAAAACAAAGAGAAACACCTTGCAGGAACTTTGAAGGTGGCCGTCGGCTGCAACACTACGGACTGCTCTTTGACTGGCGTACCCCACGCCGGGATACTCCGCAGCATTCCGGGCCACTCACCAGACTCGCCGACAGGAAGCTTGAACCAGGCTGTGCTCATCACCACAAGAACTATTAGAAACACTCCAACTTTCTGGAGGTTCCTGGCGGATTAAAACTGTGTGCCGGACCGAGACTCGAACTCGGGATCTTTGCCTTTTGCAGGCGTATGAAGCTGTGAGGACGGGTCGTGGGTCGTACTTGGGTAGCTCAGTTGGTAGAGCACTTGCCCACGTGTGGCAAAGGTCCCGAGTTCGAGTCTCGGTCCGGCACACAGTTTTAATCCGCCAGGAAGTTTCGTATCAGTGCACACTCTGCTGCAGAGTGAAAATCTCATTCTACTCCAACTTTCTTGTTGCTCATTCCCAACCACGCAGCTCCCCCAATTTTACGGTAAAGATCACTTTGAGCGGGAGTTTGCAAAACCAGCGGTTAATCTGTATCTCCCTGTACGTGACGACATTCCTGCACTCAATACAAACAGTTGACGTCTGCTGTCGACAGGAGGAGGACAAATGGCGTAAGATGTGTACAAATGGCGATTAACGACATCGCCGAACTGCGACTGTGGTGAAGAATGACAAACTGTTCAGCAAGGCATTGTACGTGTCCAAATGGATCGTTTCCTAGTGATTCGGAGGAGATTCTGTAGGCAACAATAAATTTTGGATACATTTATTCACCGGCTGGCTGTAAGTCTGTGACCATCTGTGATTTGTAAATTTCAAATTCAAATGGCTCCAAGCACTATGGGACTTAACATCTGAGGTCATTAGTCCCCTAGAACTTAGAACTACTTAAACCTAACTAACCTAAGGACATCACACACATCCATGCCCGAGGCAGGATTCGAACCTGCGACCGTAGCGGTCGCTCGGTTTCAGACAAGCGCCTAGAACCGCTCGGCCACTCCGGCTGGCGCATGAGAAAGGCAGAAACATATTTGCCCTAATGTTACATATAGTTTTAATGGTATACAATGTGTGTTTCTGAGCCACTTACATAGTTCACATGATCACTGTCAATTGTTAACGTATGTTCTATATTTTTTATAATAGTACATTTGTTCTACTCATTGTACAGGGGTCTGGAGATGGAATCAGTGTAATGCCGAAACTGGTAGCACATTAGAAGTTCATGAAATAAATTTCTACAATACAAAATTATTGCATGAAGGAATACATGTCAGCTGTTGTTCCGCGGTCCATAATGGATCAACAAAGAAGTCTGTAAACCGTTCACGTGCCGCCGTGGTTAAAGCATATCGTGCCTAGTAAAATGGCGTTATCCAAAACCGGTGCAGAGGCAAAAGTGGTAAACCACGGGCCATAGATGCCAGGGGCGAACGACAGCTGCGGACGTGTGAACGGGCGAATGGGCGTGCAACTGCTGAACAGCTGACCGGCCAGATGAACAAACGGGCTGCCAACCGTTTCTCCTCAAAGGCCGTCCAGCAAACGTGGCTGGTTCATGCGACCCAGCTTGACTGCTGTTCATCGGCGACGAAAGCTGCAACTTTTTTTCAGATGTATCACGTTTTATGCTTCATCGGAACAAATTGCTGTTGGCGCGTTCGGAATGAAATGTCTGAAACCAAACCCCGTGCAACAGCCGTCAGAAGGGTCCAGGCCGGAGGTGGGGGGGTGGAGGGGGGGCGTTATGATCTGGGGAATCTTACCATGCCATTCCCTGGGTGATCTCGTCATTCTGGAATGCACCAGTTCAACACAAGTAAGCATCTAACTTTAGGGGCTCCCCACCGAAAAATCTAGTTTGTTTCTACTGGGAACCAGAATGGACAATGAAACGTTTCACACAGCTCGCTGTGTACGTGCGTAGTAATAAGTGCACTAAGATTAGTTTACCCTACTCCCCTCGTCACTAAACACCCCGGGTTGAAACTCAAAAGGGAGTATGTGGGACCATCTCGATTGGACTGTTCGTGACATATATCCTCAACCGAGAAATGCAGTGCAGCAGTTTACGGCGATGGAGTCGGCACGCCTTCACATCCCCGGGGTTGTCGGTGGCCTCCGCAACTTCACTGACAGTCTTCCTGCACGTCTGCGCTGCGCAAGGCGGGTATTCAGGCTTTTGACAGGTGTGCACATTAACATGTTCAAAATTTTCTAATGTGTGTGAAATCTTATGGCACATAACTGCTAAGGTCATCAGTCCCTACGCTTACACACTACTTAACCTAAATTATCCTAAGGACAAACACACACACCCATGCCCGAGGGAGGACTCGAACCTCCGCCGGGATCAGCCGCACAGTTCATGGACTGCAGCGCTTTAGACCCGCTCGGCTAATCACGCGCGGCACATTAACATGAATCGACCGGGTATGTAACTAGCATTAATCCGCAAGTACATAAATGGCGGGGGGATTGGATAGTAAGCCGGCCGCTGTGACCGAGCGGTTCTGGCCGCTTCAGTCCGGAACCGCGCTGCTGCTACGGTCGCAGGTTCGAATCCTGCCTCGGGCATGGATGTGTGTGATGTCCTTAGGTTAGTTAGGTCTAAGGAGTTCTAAGTTCTAGGGGACTGATGACCTCAGATGTTGAGTGCTTAGAGGCATTTGAACCATCTGACTGCATAGTAACATCAGCCGATGCTTCTACTGTAGTCCGCAGAAACTTCTTTGCATCGAATTACTATGTTTCGAAGATAGATTCAAATATTCTGTACTGCTCATCTAGTCTCCAGCAGACATGGATGGAAATTGCATTTTTCTTCTGGCTGTTAATTTGTGTACACCTACCGTTACATCTTCTTCATATGCGGCACAGAGCTAGAACACTGGCAGGTGTTGGGGTTTGCACGTAGGTACCCCACTAGGTTGCAGACCAATGTTCTGCGTTTGCCACCTTAGCCCTACGCCTGGTCGTCGCTCAGCAGTCCATTCGCGTGTGCCGACGCAATTTAAATAGCAGCCGTTATCGTGCAGCATTAGTACGAAAGCAGCAGATCACTGCAGACAACTGCCGATCGATGGCAAGGTCGCTTTTACCGCGTCATAACAGCTAAAAGTCAGAGGAGGGCGTTGACATACAATACTTCATATACACTCCTGGAAATTGAAATAAGAACACCGTGAATTCATTGTCCCAGGAAGGGGAAACTTTATTGACACATTCCTGGGGTCAGATACATCACATGATCACACTGACAGAACCACAGGCACATAGACACAGGCAACAGAGCATGCACAATGTCGGCACTAGTACAGTGTATATCCACCTTTCGCAGCAATGCAGGCTGCAATTCTCCCATGGAGACGATCGTAGAGATGCTGGATGTAGTCCTGTGGAACGGCTTGCCATGCCATTTCCACCTGGCGCCTCGGTTGGACCAGCGTTCGTGCTGGACGTGCAGACCGCGTGAGACGACGCTTCATCCAGTCCCAAACATGCTCAATGGGGGACAGATCCGGAGATCTTGCTGGCCAGGGTAGTTGACTTACACCTTCTAGAGCACGTTGCGTGGCACGAGATACATGCGGACGTGCATTGTCCTGTTGGAACAGCAAGTTCCCTTGCCGGTCTAGGAATGGTAGAACGATGGGTTCGATGACGGTTTGGATGTACCGTGCACTATTCAGTGTCCCCTCGACGATCACCAGTGGTGTACGGCCAGTGTAGGAGATCGCTCCCCACACCATGATGCCGGGTGTTGGCCCTGTGTGCCTCGGTCGTATGCAGTCCTGATTGTGGCGCTCACCTGCACGGCGCCAAACACGCATACGACCATCATTGGCACCAAGGCAGAAGCGACTCTCATCGCTGAAGACGACACGTCTCCATTCGTCCCTCCATTCACGCCTGTCGCGACACCACTGGAGGCGGGCTGCACGATGTTGGGGCGTGAGCGGAAGACGGCCTAACGGTGTGCGCCACCGTAGCCCAGCTTCATGGAGACGGTTGCGAATGGTCCTCGCCGATACCCCAGGAGCAGCAGTGTCCCTAATTTGCTGGGAAGTGGCGGTGCGGTCCCCTACGGCACTGCGTAGGATCCTAAGGTCTTGGCGTGCATCCGTGCGTCGCTGCGGTCCGGTCCCAGGTCGATGGGCACGTGCACCTTCCGCCGACCACTGGCGACAACATCGATGTACTGTGGAGACCTCACGCCCCACGTGTTGAACAATTCGGCGGTACGTCCACCCGGCCTCCCGCATGCCCACTATACGCCCTCGCTCAAAGTCCGTCAACTGCACATACGGTTCACGTCCACGCTGTCGCGGCATGCTACCAGTGTTAAAGACTGCGATGGAGCTCCGTATGCCACGGCAAACTGGCTGACACTGACGGCGGCGGTGCACAAATGCTGCGCAGCTAGCGCCATTCGACGGCCAACACCGCGGTTCCTGGTGTGTCCGCTGTGCCGTGCGTGTGATCATTGCTTGTACAGCCCTCTCGCAGTGTCCGGAGCAAGTATGGTGGGTCTGACACACCGGTGTCAATGTGTTCTTTTTTCCATTTCCAGGAGTGTATGAAGAACATATACCATCTTCATATAGATAAGGCTTACCGGCCAATGATCTTCTTCAGTGCGGATGCATTCACATTGCTCAAACTCTTACGGGAATCGGTAAACTCACTGCCCCGAGTAATGAGTGTGTGGACAGTAAGTTGGAAGCGTGGGTCGCAAGGGGAGCGTGCCAGAGGTAAGTCCCAGCAGTCGCGCTGTCCTCTGTGACCTCGGTGGCTCAGACGGATAGTGTCTGTGCAATTTAAGCAGGAGATCCCGGGTTCCAGTCCCGATCGGGGCACACATTTTCAACTCTCCCCGTCGATATTTACAACTCCTTTAAGCAGATGACGGTCATTATAATTTCATACAATTCTCCGTGTCTCTCGCAAGTTATTCATCCAATTTCCGACACGTGGCACCGAAATAATGCTAGCTACTGCCGCACGCTGAATCGGTTTCTCGGCGAATTTTCACACTAGCCGAATAACGGAGAAATGCAGAGCGTTGTTTAAAAGCAACTAAGGTCTCCGAAAGTGATTACACCGATCACAACCGTAAACTGGAACTACTAATTTACTGTAACCACACCCAATTCACTTTATTTCCATTACGTGTTCCGGAGGTTGAAACCTCCATCATCAAGTCGATTCCTGATGATTAATAAACCAGGTTAAGTGTGTGACTTTTTGGAAACCTGTGACACGGTCTCCAGTGTCCTCTCCTGTCGTCTTTGCATCATATATAACAGCCACACATTAGGAACTTAGTTTTTCGCCACGACATTTTTGAATAAATGCCTCACTGAGACTTTTGCTGCGTCATATTTGCACTCAGTCTCCAGCCTTCGACGGCTTCATCTGTCGTCATCCTAATGGGATTCGAGTAGTGCGTGTTGTACTTCATCGAGAAGCTCTGACTCTGTAGACGGGAGGAATTAGCAGAATGGTTGAGACTGAATACGAATATGACGCGGCAAGAACTTCGTGAAATGTTTAATTCAATATGCCGTACGCTTCGTACGCACTATAGTAACCCAATTTGCCTACAAATAAACTGTGATAGGATAAACTTGTAGTTACTACTCATATCAACGAAAGTCACGGTACAACCTATCCTAGATGTTCGCATTTAAAACTTATTACAACTTTTATTTACACTGTGTCCCTCAAAGTATACATGAGCGAGAAATCAGGAGAAGAAAATTTGACAAATCACTGCAAATTAGATTGACAAATTATCTAAGAAACCTGACCTGTACAAGTTGCGTATCTTATGCGCACCCCTTACAAAGCTCAGGCAATGGGTGCTAATTCCAACGTGAGTTAGAACAGGTCCGTTATGTCATGCGACTCATGCTCATCATTATATTTCTGACGTCAACATGTTTCAAAATTATGGAACACCATTATTTTCTCGCAATATGACATTTAAGGAGAATCAACAGCGATTCCCTAAACCGAACCGAGGTCTTGTGAAATTCGGCTCTGTTAGATTGTTGTTGTTGAGGTCTTCAGTCCTGAGACTGGTTTGATGCAGCTCTCCATGCTACTCTATCCTGTGCAAGCTTCTTCATCTCCCAGTACTTACTGCAACCTACATCCTTCTGAATCTGCTTAGTGTATTCATCTCTTGGTCTCCCTCTACGAATTTTACCCTCCACGCTGCCCTCCAATACTAAATTGGTGATCCTTCGATGTCTCAGAACATGTCCTACCAACCGATCGCTTCTTCTGGTCAAGTTGTGCCACAAGCTCCTCTTCTCCCCAATTCTATTCAATACCTCCTCATTAGTTATGTGATCTACCCATCTAATCTTCAGCATTCTTCTGTAGCACCACATTTTGAAAGCTTCTATTCTCTTTTTGTCCAAACTATTTATCGTCCATGTTTCACTTCCATACATAGCTACACTCCATACAAATACTTTCAGAAACGACTTCCTGACACTTAAATCAATACTCCATGTTAACAAATTTCTCTTCTTCAGAAACGATTTCCTTGCCATTACCAGTCTACATTTTATATCCTCTCTACTTCGACCATCATCAGTTATTTCGCTCCCCAAATAGCAAAACTCCTTTACTACTCTAAGTGTCTCATTTCCTAATCTAATTCCCTCAGCATCACCCGCCTTAATTCGACTAGATTCCATTATCCTCGTTTTGCTTTTGTTGATGTTCATCTTATATCCTCCTTTCAAGACACTGTCCATTCCGTTCAATTGCTCTTCCAAGTCATTTGCTGTCTCTGACAGAATTACAATGTCATCGGGGCACTTCAAAGTTTTTATTTCTTCTCCATGCATTTTAATACCTACTCCGACCTTTTCTTTTGTTTCCTTTATTGCTTGCTCAATATACAGATTGAATAACATCGGGGAGAGGCTACAACCCTGTCTCACTCCCTTCCCAACCACTGCTTCCCTTTCAAGTCCCTAGACTCTTATAACTGCCATTTGGTTTCTGCACAAATTGTAAATAGCCTTTCGCTCCCTATATTTTACCCCTGCCACCTTCAGAATTTGAAAGAGAGTATTCTAGTCAACATTGTCAAAAGCTTTCTCTAAGTCTACAAATGTTAGAAACGTAAGTTTGGCTTTCCTTTATCTAGCTTCTAAGGTAAGTCGCAGGGTCAATACTGCCTGACGTGTTCCAATATTTCTACGGAATCCAAACTGATCTTCCCCGAGGTCGACTTCTACTAGTTTTTACATTCGTCTGTAAAGAATTCGCGTTAGTATTTTGCAGCTGTGCTTTCTTTGGGATTGGAATTATTATATTCTTCTTGAAGTCTGAGGGTATTTCGCCTGTCTCATACATCTTGCTTACCAGATGGTAGAGTTTTGTCAGGACTGGCTCTCCCAAGGCCGTCAGTAGTTCTAATGGAATGCTGTCTACTCCAGGGGCCTTGTTTCGAACTCACGTCTTTCAGTGCTCTGTCAAACTCTTCATGCAGTATCATATCTCCCATTTCATTTTCATCTACATCCTCTTCCATTTCCATAACATTGTCCTCAAGTACATCGCCCTTGTATAGTCCCTCTATATACTCCTTCCACCTTTCTGCTTTCCCTTCTTTGCGTAGAACTGGGTTGCCATCTGAGCTCTTGATATTCATACAAGTGGCTCTCTATCCTCCAAAGGTCTCTTTAATTTTCCTGTAGGCAGTATCCATCTTACCCCTAGTGTGATAACCATCAGTAGTACCTGCCGCCTCCTCCCCCCCCCCCCCCCCCTCATCGCTGTGTCTTATGTTATCAGTTCTCCTAATTTTCAACATCCTTCTATAGCGCCGTGTCTCAAGCTTCGATTATCTTCTTATACGGTTTTCCCACATCCCATGATTCACTTCCGAACAATGCTGTGCTTTAAATGTACATTCTCAAAAATTTCGACCTCAATTCTGGACCAATGTTCGACACCAGTAGACTTGTTTTGGCCTTTACTTCGTCCACCACACAGTACTTTTCTTGAAAGGTAGCAAAAATTAATCATTTTTCAGACCCCAATGTCGTTATTAAATTTATCGCTAATCTCATTTCTGCTACTTCTCAATCACTTGCGTTGTTCTTTGGTTTACTCTCAGTGCATGTTGCGTGCTCAACAGTGTATTCATCCCATTCAGCGAACACCTAACTGGTCTTCTTCCCTGAGGACAGCAATTTCTTCAGCTAATCCTGCCACTGACATAGTTTCAGGGTTCCGTAGGGCAATCGATGATCACTTTTTGTCCGTCCGACTGTTCAAAACCCTTTTTCTGAGACAGGGCTAGACGTATGAAACCGAAATTTGTGTCATTTATTAATGTCTACTGTCCGTTGTCGATGTAAAAAAAGTAAAGCTTCTAAGTAAGTGCGATCAAAAGATACTGTCATTTATGCCACATACTTTGATACTCACAAACTCACCCTTAGGGTACCATCCCTCGACGCATAATCATGAAATTTGGCAAGAAGAAAAAGTTTCACAGTACAAGTAAAGGAAAAAAATCGGAAAAATGTTTATTTGTAATTATATCACATGAAAAATTATTTGTCATTTGTTACGCGACTTCGGTTTCAAACATTCTCGAAAGCCTTGGAATCCTTGGAACCGCTATCTTGCCAGTATGAATGTCGGTAACAGGCAACAATCGTCGAGAGTCCACATTCCTTGGATTTTAATTTTGCTCCTGAAACGTCGATTTATTTCCGCCGTTACTTTTTCGATACACGGGCTTGAAACGTCCCCTTAGAAAAATTTATGAGTGACTGTGCTGGTAAACCCCTTACGTTATTTGATTTTCAAACAGCTGAGCAAAACTCAACGTACTCAGACATTTCTCTCTTTACTTATTCTGATCATCACTAAACTGATATGCAATATTTTTAGCGCAACGCAATCTGACTTTCAATAATCTCTACAAAAGAATGGCCCTGACTAACAATAACATATACCTTTCACTAATCACTTACCTCACAAAAATCTTCGTTACTCGAACTACTGCAATACAGCGAGCACCAATACTGCCAGCTAAATAAAAGATTCTAACTACTGAAGGCACTAACTACTGATAGGCATAGTTAGCAAATGAAAGATTTTGATGGAGAACAAACAATGTATTTACCTTAATAATGTTCAAAAGTCATATGTATCAGTTCATAATATCCAGTATTACAAATTTACTCTTTCTGGCGGACACACGTCCAGATCGTCCGCTCTTAAAATCCTGCATCTCTCTCCCCACATCCACCACTGCTGGCGGCTCACCTCCAACCGCACAACGCTACGCGCTGTTCACATCCAACTGCCCGACACTACAATAGCGAATATTTCAACAATGCCAACCAGCCACAGACTGCACACAGCACAGCCAGTGATTTTCATACAGAGCGCTACGTGGCGTTACCAACATAAAAACCTAAACAGCCTCACATGAAAAACTATTTGTCGTTTGTTATGCGACTTCGGTGTCAAACATTCTCGAAAGTCTTGGAATCCCTGGAACCGCTATCTTGCCAGTATGAATGTGGATAACAGGCGACAATCGTCGAGAGTCTCCATTCCTTGGATTTTAATTCTGCTCCTGAAACGTCGATTTATTTCCGCCGTTACTTTTTCGATACACAGGCTGAACAGTGGGAGTTAAGGCCGGACACTCTGTCGTATCTCCTGCATCAAGTAACTTGTCTCTTAGAATTCCACTCCTTCTGTTCTTGTTCGCGTTTTATAACGTGTGGCTCGGTTAAAAAGTGGCCCGCCCCACCTTTGAATGTGAATGCAGTATTTCGACTTCTGACATAGAGTAAACAGCTACAACAGTGGACAGTTTTGTGCAAAAAACTGGTTGCCAGCATTCTTCTTCGCCGTTTCAGTTTATTTCATCAGTGAAGTTTCTCTTTACGTTCTGGAAAACGACTTTCTCGTTAAAAGGAAGACCTGAAATTGTGTAAGCATGTGTGAAAACACGTTCGATTAAGGTAACGCGCGAAATTTTCGGGGTCAAAGTACCAGGATAGAGGATTATCTGCGAGGAGAGCAATACAAAGCAAGTATAAAAACTGGCGCACATATGGACCTCTGCAAAATGGAACACGACAAACAGTTTCTCCAGTTCGCACGCCAGAAGTTACTGCAGACATTCATCGAAGAACTATTGAGAGCCCAAAGAAGTCTACACATAAACTGGCCAAGCAGGCTATGTAAGTAGGATTAGTTAACAGCGGGTGTTGAAAAGTCTTAATTTGAAGCCATCGTGTGACGGTTGTGTAGCAATTACGTGAGGATGACAACCAGAAACGAGTAGATTCCTGCAGGTGGCTTTTGAATAACATCAACGATGGTTTGTTAGACCCTTTCCCTTACAGCACGAGTGTTGAAGCATGGTATCATCTTTCGGGTCACGAGAATTCACAGAACACAAGGTGGTGGGCAAAGGAGAACCCTAATATTGTGTGTCAGCAACCACTCCACTTTTATGCTCAACTCACGGAATATTTCTTTCTCCAGCAGAGATGGGACAATATGCCAAACGTCTGACGCATCCCTGGAACGAGTCCATGTCTTTACTGAGGAACCAACTGTCAATAAACATGGCACCACGTTCGCCGAATTTAACAACAAATGATTTTTTTTCCCGTGGTGACACTTGATAAGCAAGGCCTGTGAAACAACTCTACACACAAAACAGGAACCGAAAGACAACATCAGCCGCGAAATTGCCGCCATCGGTATCCGAACTTTACACCGGTTGTATCTGAATGTGCTTAAAGGTGCACAGCTGTGTAATGGTATTGCAGGGATTATTTTCAACATCACCTACAAATTTATTTTTCACTGTAAATAAATGTAAGTCCATTTCAGCTCTTCGTTTCTGTGATTTCACGGCATTTCCTTTATACTTAGACGGGCTACTTTTATCCGCGCCCCCCTGTACTTCTGATATTTCCCTACAGCATATACCAAATTACTCAGGTTTTTCTAGGCCTAAAAAAATCCTACGAATAACGTGTGTTGCATCCATTACCAAGCGGCACCTCAGAACTGTTTCTCTGATGTCAAAATGGCTCTGAGGACTATGCGACTTAACTTCTGAGGTCATCAGTCGCCTAGAACTTAGAACTAATTAAACCTAACTAACCTAAGGACATCACACACATCCATGCCCGAGGCAGGATTCGAACCTGCGACCGTAGCGGCCGCTCGGCTCCAGACTGTAGCGCCTAGAGCCGCACGGCCACTCCGGCCGGCACTCTGATGTCATACACTCCTCTTGCTCATAACGTGTAACCTCATGGAATGGCCACTGACGTTTCCTACATACAGAACGTAGTGCAGTCCCAGCTGTAGCGAATCTCAAGCTGTTATGAAAGTTCATTACGTGTCACTTGATATTAGGTGAACGAGACTGGTTTTGGTGTCCAACCAGTGCATTTGATGGCAAGTTTGCGGCCGAATATTTAGTTTAGTACCACTGAAGTTTCAAAAACGGTGAAATTAGGATTCCACGCCTTGTCGGCGGCAAGGTTCTTCAACACGCTTCACAAGATGGGGTCTGGGAGGGAGGGGGGCCTTGTACGGTTTAAGATGATTGCCGACAACCTCAAAATCGGTGCAGTAAATGTATTCGCAATAGCGTATATAGACAACCATCAGCTGTGGAAGGGAATGACGACAATACAAATTTGTGCCGGACCGGGACTCTAACCTGGCTTTCCCGCTTGTCGCGAGCGGTGGCCTTACCATTTGGCTATCCGTGCACGAATCACGGCCAGTCCAAACCTTCCACATGCCGTCAACCATGCGTCTACAACCAGTACACGTACATCCGTCGTGGTCTCGCGGTAGCGTTCTTGCTTCCCCAGCACACTGTCCCGGGTTCGATTCCCAGCGAGGTCAGGGATTTTCACCTGCCCCGAGATGACTGGGTGGTGTTGTGGCGTCCTCATCATCGTCATTCATCCCCATTATGGTCGGAGGAAGGCAATAGCAAACCACCTCCACTAGGACTTTGCCTAGTATGGCGGTGCGGGTCTCCCTCATCGTCCCCTACGCTCTGTCAAGGAGTATGGGACGACATCATCATCATCATCATCATCATCATCATCATCATCATCATCATCAGTACATCCCTTATGTATATTCTCTTGGCTGGTGTCGGCAGATATATACGAATACACTACTGGCCATTAACATTTCTACACCACGAATAAATGCAGATGATAAAAAGGTATTCATTGGACAAATATATTATACTAGAACTGACAGGTGATTACATTTTCACGCAATTTGGGAGCATATATCTTCAGAAATTAGTACCCAGAACAACCACCTCTGGCCGTAATAACAGCCTTCACACGCCTGGGCATTGAGTCAGATAGAGCTTGGATGGCGTGTACATGTACAGCTGCCCATGCAGCTTCAACACGATGCCACAATTCATCAAGAGTAGTGACTGGCGTATTGTGACGGGCCAGTTGCTCGGCCACCATTGACCAGACGTTTTCAGTTGGTGAGATATCTTGAGAATGTGCTGGCCAGGGCAGCAGTCCAACATTTTCTATGTCCAGAAAGGCCCGTACAGAACCTGCAACATGCGGCCGTGCATTATCTTGCTCAAATGTAGGGTTTCGCAGGAATCGAATGAAGGGTAGAGCCACGGGTCGTAACACATCTGAAATGTAACATCCACTGTTCAAAGTGCCGTCAATGCGAACAATAGGTGACCCAGACGTCTAACCAGTGGCTTCCCATACAATCACGCTGGGTGACACGCCAGTATGGTGATGACGAATACACGCTTCCAATGTGTGTTCACCGCGATGTCGCCAAACATGCATGCGATCATCATGATGCTGTAAACAGAACCTGGATTCATCCGAAAAAATGACGTTTTGCTATTCGTGCACCCAGGTTCGTCGTTGAGTACACCATCGCAGGCGCTCCTGTCTGAGATGCAGCGTCGAAAGTAACCGCAGCCGTGGTCTCTGAGCTGATAGTCCATGCTGCTGCAAACGTCGTCGAACTGTTCGTGCAGATGGTTGTTGTCTTGCAAACGTCCCCATCTGTTGACTCAGAGATCGAGACGTGGCTGCAGGATCCGTTACAGCCATGCGGATAAGATGCCTGTCATCTCGACTGCTAGTGATACGAGGCCGTTGGGCTCCAGCACGCCGTTCCGTATTACCCTCCTGGACCCACCGGTTCCATATTCTGCTAACAGTCACTGGATCTCGACCAACGCGAGCAGCAATGTCGCGATACGATAAACCGCAATCGCGATAGGTTACAGTGCGACGTTTATCAAAGTCGGAAACGTGATGGTACGCATTTCTCCTCCTTACAGGGGGCATAACATCAACGTTTCACCAGGCAACGCCGGTCAGCTGCTATTTGTGTATGAGAAATCGGTTGGAAACTTTCCTCACGTCAGCACGTTGTAGGTGTCGCCACCAGCGCCAACCTTGTAGGTCAAAACCAGACGGTTTTTGTGTGATGCTCTGAAAAGCTATTCATTTGCATATCACAGCATTTTCTTCCTGTCGGTTAAATTTCGCGTCTGTAGCACGTCATATTCGTGGTGTAGCAATTTTAATGGCCAGTAGTGTATGTATGCATGCATCTCAAACGAACTTCGTATCGTATAGAATAACACAGGCACTACAATATCGTATGAAAATGCATGGTCGGATGCGAATTTGAAACGTCGGCCTTCCGAATGCGATCCCACATTTCTAACATTGCAGCATCTCGCTCGGTCGCCTACGAAAAGGAAGTAGCACCACGTAAGATATTCGAATTTTGAAACTTGCCTATGCAATCTAAAAATGAGAATATGTTTTGGTACGCTTTCAGTCATTGGTGTTTTTCCCGTTTATTGTTGCTACCTGAAATCAAGCGACGATCGCCGACGAACTGGAAACAAGCAATACAGATGAGTAGAACTAAGAGAGGGATATGTGGGATATGGGGTGAAAAGGGCGAGCTGAGAAGCTGTGTGTATGATGCAATAGGTAGGACTACCAGTAATGGGATTTTTAGCGGAGAGCCTTAACGTTACGGTAGCCACGTTACAAAGGAGATCGTTTACTAAAAAGCTCTAAAGAACCATCCTAAAATATCACTCGGGTCTGTGCGGCCTATACCAATAGGACTAACGTGGGGTATTGAGCGTACACACAGAAGAATGGTCACAGATGTATCAGAACTCACAACAGTCCTAAGGAAGACGGCGTGCCGCAATACAGCCAAGCATTCCGCAAAACCCCTGGTTTTCACAAAAAAAAACCTATCTACACGAATGTAAATATTCACAACTTCATAGCATGAAATTTCAGCCCCTTCTGTACTCCGAAATCCGCCAAATGTGATTGCGGACCTCAATCTGTGAGATACTTGGGTGTGCGCGTTACGACAGACAGCGCCGCAAGTTTCTCTGGGCCTTGATCGGACTAGGAATTCCGCAACCTAAATCTGTGACTGACCTGTTTCGGCAGCTGTCCAAAGCGGACTGTGTCAGAATTGCGCTGTTTCTCCAAAAAAGGGGATATACAGTCATAAGTCAGCCACAAAGCACCCAGCGTGAGAATATGTGATACGTGGATGCTGTTGAATGTATATAGTGTACCATGAAGTTTAACTGGTATTAGTGTAATTTAATATGCCTATGTTGTTTATACGATACTGTTTACTAACTCTGTCATTACTCACTTCTCCAGCTACATACACTCCTGGAAATTGAAATAAGAACACCGTGAATTCATTGTCCCAGGAAGGGGAAACTTTATTGACACATTCCTGGGGTCAGATACATCACATGATCACACTGACAGAACCACAGGCACATAGACACAGGCAACAGAGCATGCACAATGTCGGCACTAGTACAGTGTATATCCACCTTTCGCAGCAATGCAGGCTGCTATTCTCCCATGGAGACGATCGTAGAGATGCTGGATGTAGTCCTGTGGAACGGCTTGCCATGCCATTTCCACCTGGCGCCTCAGTTGGACCAGCGTTCGTGCTGGACGTGCAGACCGCGTGAGACGACGCTTCATTCAGTCACAAACATGCTCAATGGGGGACAGATCCGGAGATCTTGCTGGCCAGGGTAGTTGACTTACCCCTTCTAGAGCACGTTGGGTGGCACGGGATACATGCGGACGTGCATTGTCCTGTTGGAACAGCAAGTTCCCTTGCCGGTCTAGGAATGGTAGAACGATGGGTTCGATGACGGTTTGGATGTACCGTGCACTATTCAGTGTCCCCTCGACGATCACCAGTGGTGTACGGCCAGTGTAGGAGATCGCTCCCCACACCATGATGCCGGGTGTTGGCCCTGTGTGCCTCGGTCGTATGCAGTCCTGATTGTGGCGCTCACCTGCACGGCGCAAAACACGCATACGACTATCATTGGCACCAAGGCAGAAGCGACTCTCATCGCTGAAGACGACACGTCTCCATTCGTCCATCCATTCACGCCTGTCGCGACACCACTGGAGGCGGGCTGCACGATGTTGGGGCGTGAGCGGAAGACGGCCTAACGGTGTGCGGGACCGTAGCCCAGCTTCATGGAGACGGTTGCGAATGGTCCTCGCCGATACCCCAGGAGCAACAGTGTCCCTAATTTGCTGGGAAGTGGCGGTGCGGTCCCCTACGGCACTGCGTAGGATCCTACGGTCTTGGCGTGCATCCGTGCGTCGCTGCGGTCCGGTCCCAGGTCGACGGGCACGTGCACCTTCCGCCGACCACTGGCGACGACATCGGTGTACTGTGGAGACCTCACGCCCCACGTGTTGAGCAATTCGGCGGTACGTCCACCCGGCCTCCCGCATGCCCACTATACGCCCTCGCTCAAAGTCCGTCAACTGCACATACGGTTCACGTCCACGCTGTCGCGGCATGCTACCAGTGTTAAAGACTGCGATGGAGCTCCGTATGCCATGGCAAACTGGCTGACACTGACGGCGGCGGTGCACAAATGCTGCGCAGCTAGCGCCATTCGACGGCCAACACCGCGGTTCCTGGTGTGTCCGCTGTGCCGTGCGTGTGATCATTGCTTGTAGAGCCCTCTCGCAGTGTCCGGAGCAAGTATGGTGGGTCTGACACACCGGTGTCAATGTGTTCTTTTTTCCATTTCCAGGAGTGTAGTTAACACCGAAGGCTAATATATAAATAAAAATATACTAAGAAGGGCGGCAAAAATGATCACAGCAGTGTTTGATCCACTGAAGAACGCCACGGAAAGGGTGAAAAAACTGAACGGTAGGCATCTCGAAGACAGATGCACATTATCCCGCGAAATCCTGTTTACAAAGTTGCAGGAACCAATACTAAGTGAGGAGTCTACGATTAAACCACAACTATCTACCTATAGCTTCCGAAGCGACCGCCTAAGCAAATTAGAAAGGACTATACGATAGTGCAGTGCCTGTGTCATTCTGACTAGAAACGCATTTAAGCAGTCAGTCTGTCCGTGATCCATACGTTAATGGGACAGGACGAAAACCTGATGTCGTGCAATGGGAAGTACGCTCCACCATGCACTTCAAAGTGAACTGCAGTGCCCGGATACAAGTGGCTCTCCAGCGATGAGGCGCTATCGTGGGAACGAAACGGGACAGTTCAATTCAGTGACGTATAAATTCATTTTTATGCCCGTCGCCGCGTCTCGCTCGCAGGCTTGCGCGTTTTCTTACCACGCCATCCCAGCTGGAGCGTCCTCTGGCTATTGTCGTATTACCAGCGACTACGTACCGTCTCCTAGACGAACCTCTCCGCTTCTTTCTCTCTGGGGGAAACCATCCGCGCATGCTAACGAGCCTTCAATTTGCGTTCATCTTCACAAAGTGACGAAAGGACTTGATCCTCTTCTAGCAGCAGAACCATTCAATATGGTTCATACTTACGCATTACGACGTTTTTGGAGAACGTAAATCTCCCTTACGAACCAACACAGATTTCGTAAAGTGAGTTTTTGTCCCTGAGATCTAGAAAGCCAGGTTGATACCATGCTGCTCAACTTCCGGACTTCCATACAGTACCACACTGCCGTTTACTCAACGTAGTGCGAGCTTATTTGGAGCATCGGATCAGATACGTGACTGGATTCGGATCTTCCTAGCAGACAAAACTCATGAAAGTTGTCCTCAAAGCAACGACATGGACAGATGTAATTTCCAGAGCATATCAACGGAGTATTTGAAAGCAGTTACTGCTTACAAAATACATAACTGATGTAGACGATACCGTCGGAAACTCCATTAGACTATTCGCAGGTGACTATGTTGTCCAGAGCAGCGGTTTCCGAACTCTCGGGTCCACGGCTCCTTTGAGCCAAATAAAAACCCGCAGCCCTTTTCGCACGTAACATCGGAGTCGAAATGTGGAGTAAATAAACTCAGACTTCGAAAAAAATTAACAACGGTAGCTGTTTCTTTATCAGCTGTCGATGTAACTATATCAACCAACGTCTAACTTTTTTACATCTCATACTTGCAATGATATAATCGTGAAGGATGAGTTTGCTTCTTTTCAGATCTCAGAATAGGACTGGAAATTACGACTCGCATTTGTTTCTCCACATTGATAACTGCCAATGCTCAAAAATGTCCCTCACATACGGAGAATGTTGCAAAATGTATCACAACTCGTAAAGCCGTGTTGTTGTTGTTGTTGTTGTGGACTTCAGACCAGAGACTGGTTTGATGCAGCTCTGCATACTACTCTATCCTGTGCAAGCTGCTTCATCTCCCAGTACCTACTGCAACTTACATCCTTCTGAATCTGTTTAGTATACTCATCCCTTGGTTTCCCTCTACGATTTTTACCCTCCACGCTGCCCTCCAATACTAAAATGGTGATCCCTTGATGCCTCAGAACATGCCCCACCAACCGTTCCCTTCTTCTAGTCAAGGTGTGCCACAAATTTCTCATCTCCATAATTCTATTCAATACCTCCTCATTGGATAATGGAACGTAGTCAAATTAAATCGGGTGATGCTGAGGGGATTAGATTAGGTAATGAGACACTTAAAGTAGTAAAGGAGTTTTGCTATTTAGGGAGTAAAATAACTGATGATGGTCGAAGTAGAGAGGATATCAAATTAGACTGGCAATGGCAAGGAAAGCGTTTCTGAAGAAGAAAAGTTTGTTAACATCGAGTATAGATTTAAATGTCAGGAAGTCGTTTCTGAAAGTATTTGTATGGAGTGTAGCCATGTACGGAAGTGAAACATGGACAATAAATAGTTTGGACAAGAATAGAATAGAAGCTTTCGAAATGTGGTGCTACAGAAGAATGCTGAAGATAAGGTGGGTAGATCACGTAACTAATGAGGAGGTATTGAACAGGATTGGGGAGAAGAGAAGTTTGTGGCACAACTTGACTAGAAGAAGGGATCGGTTGGTAGGACATGTTTTGAGGCATCAAGGGATCACAAATTTAGCATTGGAGGGCAGCGTGGAGGGTAAAAATTGTAGAGGGAGACCAAGAGATCAATACACTAAGCAGATTCAGAAGGATGGAGGTTGCAGTAGGTACTGGGAGATGAAGAAGCTTGCACAGGATAGAGTAGCATGGAGAGCTGCATCAAACCAGTCTCAGGACTGAAGACCACAACAACAACAAACAACCTCCTCATTAGTTATGTGGTCTACCCATCTAATCTTCAGCATTCTTCTGTAGCAGCACATTTCGAAAGCTATTCACTTCTTGTTGAAACTCTTTATCGTCCATGTTTCACTTCCATACATGGCTACACTCCATACAAATACTTTCAGAAACGACTTCCTGTCACTTAAATCTATACTCGATGTTAACAAATTTCTCTTCTTCAGAAACGATTTCCTTGCCATTGCCAGTCTACATTTTATATCCCCTCTACTTCGACCATCATCAGTTATTTTGCTCCCCAAATAGCAAAACTCATTTACTACTTTAGACCCTCAGCATAACCCGATTTAATTCTACTATATTCCATTATCCTAGTTTTGCTTTTGTTGATGTTCATCTTATATCCTCCTTTCAATACACTGTCCTTTCCGTTCACCTGCTCTTCCAGGTCCTTTGCTGTCTCTGACAGAATTACAATGTCATCGGCGAACCTCAAAATTTTTATTTCTTCTCCATGGATTTTAATTCCTACTCCAAATTTTTCTTTTGTATTATCAAGTAAACAGCACGGTTTTGTTTTTAGCAAGCAGTGAAGGAAACAAAGCTGTGTTATATACTCGTTCTTCACCAAGCTGCAAAACTCGAACGGTGATGAAGGAACGAACTTCGATTTCAGCGTGGAGTTTGAAAAAAGAAAACTTAACCAATTGCCATTGTTCTTCGTTGGTAAGTGTTGATTCAAGTTTCTGTTGGAAGAATGTTAGATTCCTTGTTTGTCTTGATTAACTACTTCTGTAAAGTAATTCAGAAAATAATCACCGAGTTCAGTCAAATGATCCACAAACACAGGTCTTAAATATTTCACTCAAAGTCACTGTCTTCTAAACCTATGGGGGGGGGGGGGGGGGGGGGGGAAGGACAGGGACATCGTAACGTGTACCTTTATTATTGAACTTTTCCTTCCACATTGGTAGTTTCTTTTCGAAGGCTGAATTACATCCGAACGTTGCAGAATGCTGGTGTCATCACCTTCATGGGATACATTCAAATAACTGAGTTTTTCGAAGATGTCAAAGAGGTACATCAACGTCAAAATAAATTCGCCGTCTTCGATCTTCCCCGGATGTTTCTCTTAAACAAGGTATGACTAAAATTCATTCCTAAGTTCATAGACCCTATCCAAGGCATCCCATGTGAAAGCCAGCGAGAGCTATTGTTACAAATTAGGGGCATGTGTACAGCCCCCATATCAACTTCAGTAATCGTTACTGAATAAGAACAAATGAAGAGCCGCCCAGATAGCCGAGCGTGTTAAAGCGCACGCTTAGAGATCGCAGGGAGGTGCGGCAGCCCCGGTTCGAAAGCGCCCAACACATTACACGCGGGGGCCAATGTGACGGCATGCCTGGATGTGGTTTTCAGTAGGTTTCCCACTTCAGACTAGGTGAACATCGCGCTGGTTCCCACGCCCCATCTCTGGTACACGATACTCAGATTCAATCTAGATCCCCATAGATGACTTACACAAATTCCGTCCCGGCTGCAATTGGTGGATATCCGACCACAAGCACTGACAAAATCAATTCAACATGCCGACACGGGAAACAGGCAAAGAAGAACCTACCACGCTGCCACAATAACATGACTTATTTGCCGATTCGTTAGGTATGCCATTCTAGCACGCACGTACTTAATTTACTCGCAAAGAAAATAAACCAAATTATTTTTCATGAAATAACGGCGACGCCCCGTAAGGACCGCGACACACTGTTAGAAAACCGTTGGTCTACAGGAAGGCTGCAATGCCAGAATACTGTGCCCAAAAGCAGCAAGATATGCGGAGGATCAAAAATGGTTCAAATTGTTCTAAGCACTATGGGACTTAACATCTGAGGTCATCAGTGCCATAGACTTAGAACTACTTAAACCTAACTAACCTAAGGACATCACACACATCCATGCCCGAAGCAGGATTCGAACCTGCGACCGTATCGGTTGCGCGGGTCCAGACTGTAGCGCCTAGAACCACTCGGCCACTCCGGCAGGCTGCGGAGGATCGGTTATTGGTGCAGTGGCTTGTGGCTGACCCTGAGCGTAAATAAATTTAAAGTTTTCGGCTTAAACAGACGAAGAGCGCCATTACTGTTCCATTACGATACGGACATTAAACCAGTTGAATCAGCAACAACGGGAAGAAACCTCGGAGTGTCTGCACGGAGCAACCTAAAGTGGAATGATCGCATAAAACTAATTACGGGAAAAGCAGATGCCACACTAACAGTCATTTGAAGAATCCTAAAAAAGGGTAAATCATCAAAGAACGGAGTGGTACACAGAAAACTTCGCTGACAAATTGTCTGGTACACACATAAAAAAATGTTTTGCATCACCCCGGCTCCCAGAACTCCTGAAGATAGACGTTGACTGTGGATATTGTATCTCACACACACAGTCCCTTTGACTGTTCAGAGATGTCACTAAACCTGCCCAACGACGTAAACAAGCATGCACGAGCAGCGCCTATTAGACGGCGGTAGTTTCACAGCCGATCAGTTCCAGTCATTCCACCAGGAAGGAGATACACGGTTCGTGTTGACCGTAGTTCAACCATGCCTAGACGGTCAATACAGTGGTTCGATCGCGTCCGCATTGTTACTTTGTGACAGGAAGGGCTCTCAACAAGGAAAGTGTCCAGACGTCTCGGAGTGAACCAAAGCGACGTTGTTCAGACATGAAGGAGATACAGAGAGAGACAGGAACTGTCGATGACATGCCTCGCTCAGGCCGCCCAAGGGCTACTACTGCAGTTATGCCAGGCAATCGTCGGAGACGTGTTTGGAGGCAACCCCGTCAGGCTGAACGCCTTAGACACACAGTCCAGCGAGTGCAGAAAGGTGGAGGTTCCCTGATATTTTGCGGTGGCATTGTGTGGCGCCGATGTACGCCACTGGTGGTCATGGAAGGCGCCGTAACGTCTGTACGATACGTGAATGCCATCCTCCGACCGATAGTGCAACCATATCGGCAGCATATTGGGGAGGCGTTCGTCTTCATGAACACAATTCGCGCCCCCAACGTGCACATCTTGCGAATGGCTTCCTTCAGGATAACGACATCACTGACTAGAGGGGCCAGAATGTTCTCCAGACATGAACCTTACCGAACATGCCTAGGATAGATTGAAAAGGGCCGTTTAAGGATGACGTGACCCACCAACCGCTCTGAGGGATCTACACCGAATCGTCATTGAGGAGTGGCACAATCTTAACCAATAGTGCCTTGATGAACTTGTTGACAGCACGCCACGACGAATACAGGCATGCATCAATGCAAGAGGACGTGCTCCTGGACCACCACCTCTAAAGGTCTCGCCGTACGGTGGTACAACATACAATGTGTGGTTTTCATGAGCAATAAAAAGGGCAGAAACGATGTTTATGTCAATCTCTATTCCAATTTTCTGTACAGGTTCCGGAACTCTCGGAACCGAGGTGATGCAAAACTCTCTTTGATGTGTGTAATACTCGTGTCTGGGCCTCTTGATCTGAAGAGATGAAGATCCATGGAAGAGCGAAGCGTTTCGTCACGGGATAGTTTAGTCGGCGCGAGAGCGTTATGGAGATGTTCAACAAACTCCAGTGGCAGAAGCTAGGAGAGAGGTGTCATGATTCATGAAGGAGTGTTTACAGTTAAAATGAACCGAGTCGTTTTCACCCATCAGGCAACATATTACTTCCTCCCACACACATATCGGACATAAAAATAAGCCGGCCGCGGTGGCCGAGCGGTTCTAGGCGCTTCAGTCCAGGACCGCGCGACTGCTACGGTCGCAGGTTCGAATCCTGCCTCGTGCATGGATGTGTGTGATGTCATTAGGTTAGTTAGGTTTAAGTACTTCTAAGTTATAGGGGACTGATGACCTCCGATGTTAAGTCCCATAGTGCTCAGAGCCATTTGAACCATCTGAACATAAAAATAAAATATCTGGAATTTACCACGAGAGGTGGTTGCTCGTGTAAGAGGAGGAAGGAAGTACTGTGTTGTACGTAGAGGTGCGGTAACAGCAGGACTGGTCGGTCGGGAGAGATCATTGGATGTCCCCTGAATAACAAATCCATCAGACATTTCAACTCTTGTGAACCTGCTCAGGTCCACTGTTGGTGATGTGACTGAGGTCCAAATGCAGAGAGAACAACCACACCTGAACAACGACCAGGCACACCTCGTGGTCAATAAAATTCTTCTGGTCTGTTGACCGCATAGTCAAATACATGAAATTGTCCGATGTTTCGGCCACTGTTGCAAATGGCCTTCTTCAGGGCTTTGTGCTGAGCTGGAAGACACTCGCAACAGTGGTCGAAACGCCGGACAATTTTATATATTGACGATGCGGTGAAAAGCCCAGGAGAATTTTATTGACAGTGACAACGGCCGCCGAAGTCCACGCCTACAGGCTGACCGCAAGTATTGACGGACAGGGACTGTCTAACATTGATGAGCGTCGTTATAAAACATGGTATGAAATCAGCGAAATAAATCACTTGTGACTTCCAAGTTGCTACCGTCAGTCTGGCTAGCACAATGACTTGTTAGAGTTAAAAAAGAATGGGGTGCATTCATCACTTATGCCATATTAACATGTGTGTATATCGCACATTCCACACAGATTTGTAAAAAATAAAATTACAAACAGACTCGCCGCAAGTAAAAATATACACAGCTAAAATGCCTGTTGTCGAACTTGGCATGTCTATATATCTATAGCACCCCTTTGATGTTTGTCAGATATTAAAATACAGAATACATATTAGAAGTGCACATTCATACCAATGTTTACATTTACATGACGAGTGAAGCACATCTTCGAACCTACTCACTCGAAATACACACCGAAATGACACATTTCTGTAGTCAGTGCAAAGCGTTGCTTGAGGTGCTGCGTGAGCGACAGTACTGGACAGTGGGTAACTGGAAACGAGTGATTTGGAATGACGAATCACTCTATACCCTGTAGTAATCCGATGGTAGGGTGATTGCTACCTGCAATCGTGTGTGAAGTCTACAGTGAAGTAAGGAGGAGGCCTGACCAGAAACCCAGACCTCACGCCAATGGCCCAATGGAACACTTTTGGGATGAGTTAGAACGTAGACTTCGCTCCAGACCCCTGCACCAAACATCCGTTCCTTCTGTAGCTTCGGCTCTTCAGGAAGAATGGGCTGCCATTCCTGCACAGACATTCAGACACCTTATTGATAGTGTCCCCAGTATTGTTCAAGCAGTCATGAAGGCGAAGAGCGGACGAACCGCATATTAGTCCACTGATAGGTGTGCTGATACTTCTGGTCAGGAAGTGCGCACGTTCCGAAAGGACCATAATTCAGACGGAGGTTTTTCTAAAGCCTTTCTACCCGAGCACCATTCGCAATTGGTGACAGCTAAAGCTTCGTCTGTTGGCTCTGTCGGGCTATTCACTACCGACCGCATGGATGCGGCTGATCGACCAAAATGGACGTCGCTTCAATTCTGTTTCCAAGTGTACAAGTGTACAAGAATAAAAATACGACAACACTTATCATTTTCTACACTACACACCCTAGAAACGCAACCGGCCTCATCCGTAAGTCTGTATACGACATTTCTTTCTCCAAAACCTAAATTCGCGCTCTATTACTTTTAGTATCATCTGTAATCGTACTTAATGTAATACTGCCGGTAGTTCTTGGTACAGGTACTTCCATTAACATTTGAAATGACGGCTATTTCACAGCAGCAGTACAAAATTTACGTTTCCACTTCAAAATGCTATGTTGGGGAAAGTTGTTCCATTCGGCGACGAGGTGACTTGAAGCGCGCTAAAGCAATGAATCTGCTATATAATCGGATGGAGCCGTTTGTATTCGTACCCGTGGATGCCGCCGCCTTAAGTTGCAAACATCTGGAATCAGTTTCATAGCGTGAGTGTATGTGCTGCTCTGGCGCAGATTAGTCTGTCAGGACGAAGTGTTAATATCAACAATACTGCAAAGGACATACACACTGAAGAGTGAATGCAAACTAATTATAATTTCAAACTGTGATTCTAATCTCGTCAAGGCTCAAAAACTCAGAATTTGAAACAGGAGTCTAGCAAGAGCAGATTCCTTATCACCAAAAGCTATTTCCAACAATCATGGGGAAAGTTTTCAAATCCTGAGTCCATGAAAACTAAGACTTAATGCAGGTTAATGGAGTACATGAAAACTATTCACTGATGCCTTCGATATCACTTCAGTAACTCACAAACGGTAAACTTTTAACCTAATAGGGCTCTAGACCTTTGGAACAGATCAGTATGTTAGCACAATCTGCATTCCAAAAAAATAATGTAGACGAAAAAAAGTTACCTATGTCATGTTCTCTTCCTATTTGCGGATGTATGGCGCCACACGCCACATCATCATTACGTCACAGGACGAAACCGACATCGGGTATCCATAGGTCCAGTTGACCTGAACCATATTCATGGTGGTGATGAAATTGTGCTCTTTCCTCATTGTGCCGATAACTTCAATAGTTGGTGGAACAAATTATTAATATAGGAAGTATTTGCCGGTATGACAGAAAATCAATTACAATAGAACTAATGCAATGCAAGTGAAAATATGACTCTGAGTTGGCGAAGCCAACGAATGACTAAGTGTAGATTGTGGCAACTGTCACGAACTCCGAGGTCTTCGATAGTCGTTGGAAACACTTGCTCCCTATTTAATACACATCATCATGAACACATGTGACCTCTGCTTTGTGATTTGTAGGGCCACTTCCAATTTACGTACCATATCAATACGTCTTAGCCAACACTCACTCTGCATTTAGCACATGTTCCTTTTAAATAACTAGAAGTGCAAGATAACTTTGGAATATCTTGTACTACACTACGGTCGCAGGTTCGAATCATGCCTCGGGCATGGATGTGTATGATGTTAGGTTTAAGTAGTTCTAAGTTCTAGGGGACTGATGACCTCAGATGTTAAGTCCAATAGTGTTCAGAGTCATTTGAATCATTTGATTTGAAGTGCTGCAGACCACAGTTGTGGGCGAGCTATTGTACAAAGCCTGGACAGAAGAACCATTTCGGCACAAAAACTGCATCAAACCTAAAAGCAACTTGAGTTACGGAATTTGATAACACGATCTACTTAAGGCAGTTCTAGTAACTCCACCAAAAAGTGCAACGCAAAAGAATACTAAGACTATAGGACAATTAGTTTTACAGTCATGTTACAAAGCCTGTAACGAGAGTCATACTTAGGTGAAATGAAAAGAAAACTGGAAAACAAAAATGTTGGCGAAGACAAGTTCGTGTTCAGAAAAGGTAAAGGAGCAAAAGATGCAGGTGGTTTAAGGACGATTGGAGAAAGAATGATAGACATAAACAAGAAATGCATTTTCTGTTTTGACTGGGAGAAGCGAGTCCGACAGAGTCAACTGGAACATGCACCTGCGAATATTAAAAGGTGATGGTATAGAATGGATAGATCGAAGGCTAATAAAGGAAATGTACAGAAAAAAAGTGACAGAGTAGGGAATGAAATGACGAAAGAGAAGAGCACTGGAAGGGTGTAAGGCAAGGGTGCTCAGTGTCACCAAAGTTGTTCAACATATGCGGGACCGAACTTACAGGTAAGACCACAAGGGACTCAAGAGGCATTGTCATTGGAGGAGAAAGGCTATAAAATACGCAGATTATATCGAAATACTGGTAGAATCAGGAGGACCCACAACAGATGCTGAAGAGTGTTGCAAGAAGGGCTGTGGAGTATATAATGAAGACAAATTCTTCTTCTTCTTGTACTGGTGCCTTGTCCTGCAGTTTCACAGGGTCGGCACGGGTAGGAACGGATTTAGCAAGGTTAGTTTCAATGCGTGGCCAGATGGAATTACTGTACCCCAGTTGTCTGCGTCTAGTGTAATCAATGGAAGAGTATGAACATATTCAGACGTCTGCGAGTCGTGTAGCTGGGGCAGAAGGTGGAGACCAGCCTGGCGTTTACCTATCGGGATGTGGAAAACCGCCTAAAAGCCACATCTGGGCTGGCCAGCACACCGGACGGATTCAGTGCCAGGCCGGCGCTCCAACCGAGACCAGGAAGCAGCACATTAGCGCTCTCGGCTAACCTGGCGGGTATATATATATATATATATATATATATATATATATATATATATTTATTTATTTTTTTTTTTTTGAGCACTATGGGACTTAAGATCTTTGGTCATCAGTCCCCTAGAACTTAGAACTACTTAAGCCTAACTAACCTACGGAAATCACACACATCCATGCCCGAGGCAGGATTCGAACCTGCGACCGTAGCGGTCACGCGGTTCCGGACTGAAGCGTCTAGAACCACAAGGCCACACCGGCCGGCGGGTATATAATTAGGACAAATATAGGAAGGCAAATGCGACGAGAATAAGTCAGAAGAAAGGGCCAGATAACGTATTCTTGGATGGAAAAACGATAGAACAAGTACAATCCTTTATAAACTTGGTTAATGATATGGAACTAAAGCTGTACAGAAGAGGCAAGGAAGATATTTATGAAAAAATAGAGCATTTGAAAAGGTAAAGATGTTACAGCTAGACGAACAGTAATGGAGCAGAGGATAAGTTTTGCTAAACGGTAGGTCTGACGTGTAGTGATATGCAGTAGTCAGTGATAGATAATTAAAAAGAAACGAGAAAGATATTCAGAAAGGTTTGAAATATGGCTATGGAGAAAGGTACTTTAGGTAAAGTGGGCTGACAGACTTAAGAAAACAGAATTAATGAAAAAAAAACAGGCAAGAAACAATATTATTGGAAGTGACAGAGAGAGAAAGAAAACCTTGGTTGGTACGTATAGTATGTAGCGATTGTCTGCAACTTAGAATGGCGGAAAATTGGAAGGAATGGAGGAAGAGGTAAGGAGAGAATTGACTGATGGACGAGGCTAGAAAGAGAAGGACATACCAACAGGTGGCGGGCGCTGCTCAGAACAGGACACGAAAGAGGACCTCCAGTTGAAAACTGTCAAATGACAGACGCAATAAAGAAGACGAAACATCGTCGGTCAAATGACCACCTTCAGGTCATGAGTATCAGTGCATTATGCAGAATACGCCAAGGAACCTTCCTTTAACCTGATGTAAGCCGGCCGCGGTGGTCGTGCGGTTCTAGGCGCTGCAGTCCGTAACCGCGGGACTGCTAGGGTCGCAGGTTCGAATCCTGCCTCGGGCATGGATGTGTGTGATGTCCTTAGGTTAGTTAGGTTTAAGTAGTTCTAAGTTCTAGGGGACTGATAACCTAAGATGTTAAGTCCCATATTGCTCAGAGCCATTTGAACCATTTTTTTTAACCTGATGTACTAAAGATGGTCGCTTTACCTAAACGGGTTGTCCGTAACTAAATTCGCGTTACTGCAGCTTTTGTGGTTTTGTGATGCCGTTGTTTCAATACAGTAAATTAGTATAGCATTGTTTAGGCAACAAATTTAACTTGCCATTACTTATTACTGGGATACGTGGCAGGAGCGTCGACGACTTATAGTCGCACACACAGAGGGGAAAAAAAGGGCAGTCCGTCCTATTGCTTAACCTCCCGCCTATATAAGCTACTTGAAAGCGTGATTCTGTTAAGAATAGCAACCAAAATCGATACAAAACTTGTCCCTGGATATACTGACTCCACACTCAAGACGGTTTCGAAACGAAATTAGAAACTGCTGCTATATTTGTTGACCTTTCTGCAGCATGCGAGACGATTCTTCAAGAAAGTCTATGAAATAACAAAGAACATTCGACTGACTCTCATGTTAAGAAGCCTGCTGCAGAATGGAAGACTACGCAGCAGAAAACAGGACGAAGAAACTAAAACAATGGATTATGATAAGCGATCGTCTAATCCCCCTATTCTGTAGAATATGTACACACATGATCGGACACACCAGCTGGAAATAAAGAGATTCACATATATGCAGACGACACCGCCATTACTGGTCAAAAATGGACATTTGAGGAGGTTGAAAGAAAACGACAGTGTGTTTGGAAACTATTGCGAAGAAAATCATTTCAGACCTAATCCAGCAAAAGCTCTAGCATCCGCATTCCACATGCGTGAAGGTGGGCTACACACGGAACTGCATGCTTGAAAAGCACGCGCGAACTCACACGACGACGCGCTGGCTTTGGCAACATTTTTTGCATTTGTTACGAAAAGAACAAAGGAGGGAACATGATTTGTGGAGTGAAGAGTGGTTAAAGAAACAAAACATTATGCTCATATTACTTATTCGCTGCAGACACACTGCGAAAACAGTCTCACAGTATTACTGTTTTCCATATCTTGTTTCGATTTTATGTTGTGTTCTTTGACTTCTCCTACAACTTGCAACTTTTGTACAGAATGTAATGTAACAGGACCAATTAAAAATCAGATCAAATGGTGAATGCTTGCACAAGCATCCCTATACTGGGCGCACACGCACAAGCATGAATAATCAAAATTCGATCAAGCATCAAGCTGCTTGTACAGTCCTGATGGTTGCGCAGATTTATCCTACACACACTCGCGCATGCTTGAGCAGGCACGCTTGCTCAAAGGTGCTTATCAAGCATGCAGGTGCGTATGAAGCCGCCTTAATAACGAAGCCACAAGACTTCTTGAAACAGAATTGTATCGTTTAGACTGACTACTGCACCAACCCAAAATACTTTGGAGTCAGCCCAAATCGCACATTGTCACTCAAGAAACACTGCACCGATCTTACAGGAAATATATATGTAAAAAATAGTATTAGCTATACGTGAACATGACGTTCTTCGATTGTCAGCAATAGGACTCTGTTTTGCAGCCAAAGTATGGGAGGCGTCTTTGACCGCTCTTGAATGAGATTGTTACCGAATGCCTGAAGCCTACGTCTGTCCACAAAATTTTCTCACTTGCGACCATGACGCCACCAGATATCAGACGCAAAGTAGCTGAGGCATAATGAGGGAAAAAACATCGAACTTACTTAATGTATAACCAGCAAATAGTACTAACTCCTCGTACGTCATCGAACAGTCTTATCTAACGGACGGTATCGCTAAAAGGCCGACCTAAGAACCGCCGCAAATTTTTATGCTTGGACACGCTGCAACTACAGTACAGTACATGGACAGCACTGAATATATTAGGAGCAGGAGTCGCAAAATGCAGCTAAACATGGTTCCGTGAAGCTACTCTGAAGACGACCAGTGTGAAAGCGGAGTAAACACGGACGGTTGAACATTTGTTCAAGTGCCCGAGGATGGAGTTTGCTTGCACACCGGAAGATCCATTTTTATGCAATGAGAAGACTATTTAAGCTGTAGAGTTTTGGAAGAAGAGAGTTTAGATATTCTTGCCCGGACAGGGAAAGCGAAGTAAGTAGTTACAGTTTCCATTACTTCCGCATCTAGCCACTGTCATAACAAAAGACGTACAATCCAACATAGATTGTTTTTTTGGCCTACACAGCTACTTCTCAGTCTTTGTTACCGGAGCTATACAAATGTGTGCTGCCAGCTCAAAGAGCGAAACGCTGGGAACTTTCCGTATCGGGTCCGGATGCGATAACATTTACTGTTTGTCAAGTTAATACACACTCGACAGGAAGTGTCGAAATAAGCTTAAGTAAATGTCACCCAGCTCTAATACAACTTTAGGAGAGTTTAGCATATCGCATAAAGTACTAACCGTGGCAGTTCCACGTCGTACTGAAACTTGTTATTAAACTTCCGGACAGCGAAAGGCAAGCAGAGTCGGTAATCGAACACGAGGCCTCGCGCATGACGCACTGCGTCTAGGCCAACACTGATGGCGGCAGGCATTTTCGCGGAAAAATTTATACTAGTTTCAGTAGCTGGATTTAAAGGAAACACGAGGAAACATCCAGAGTATAACTACAAGCAATCATGGATGTTTTATGCAATGGAAGCGTCAAGATATTCTATAACGAATAAAATAATTTCTTTTCACTCATTCAGTGTTACGTTCAGCTTACACAACAAGATTGTTCGAAGTAGAAAGAACTAATCTAATAGTAATAGTAATTAATTATGTTTTTATGTCTGAACAAGATGCTCTCTGCTGTAAATCTTATCTGCAATTAGCACGCATACATTAGATACACAAGACAGCGATTTTTTCTTTCTTTTTAAGACACTTTAAACTTTGAAACATGTTTCGTATGCTACTGAGCAGTTTTCTGAAAGCTATTTTTCAGCGCCAAAACAATGCTCGATAAATACATAAATACATGCGATGTGTTGCTGAACAGATCATGCCGCCATTATCAGGCAAAACATACACAAGAATTTTACAAGTTTACAAAATGTGGACAAAAACGAAAAAAAGGTTTTTGTGTGGGATTTATCTGATGATAGGAGAATGACCTTTCGGAACCCATTGTGTGTGCTATGTCATTAGCATTATTGAACACTGTAGCTCACAGAATACGTCAAAAATTTTGATATTACCACGACAATTAATCCAATAAAACCTGATAAAATCAAAGTACTTTACTATTAGTACAGTTGAAAAATTCATTTATTAATCGGAGAATGACTTAAACTTTACAACGATCTGAAAGAGCAATTCATGTCTTTCTTATTCGTACACCACTTCATAACATTTTTTAAAACACCCGAGCTCTTCGATATTTTCGAACATTTAGCAAACAGGTTGTTCCCACACAATGTACAAGCTGGATACATGAAGTACGGCTATTCTAGGTTTAGACTTGTCACATGGCTGCAGAAGTATGTATTCTGAAAACAAACGGCAGCTTTTTAACCACGGCATTTCCCTCTTTGCAATGAAACAGGAGATATTGTCTCCCCGATGTTGTCAGCTCACTAACTGCCAGTTCGCGTGATGTCAGAGCAGCCCATGTGCTAGAATACAGAAGCCAGAATTTGTATTTTTCATACGTGCACATATTCCATTTTATTCATTTTCCGTGTCAACTTTTCCACCAGCAGTTTTAACGAAAATTTACAATATTCAGAATTCTGAGTTTTCTCCACAAACTACTTTCAGTATCTTTTAACTGTCTTTCTCGATATTTATTTCGCGAAACTTGCTCGCGTATCCTGCTGGTTTAACACAGCGCGTCATTCGAACCGAAGTACATGAAGATCACAAAACATATTTTTCAGATAAATTAACAAGTTATTAATGTGTAAGACAATTCAAAAATTGCTGACAACCGTCTGAAACAGTTTCTGCTTCAGGCAGTTCGCCTGTCACATGAGATTTTTGAAATGATGACGCAAACACAATGACCGCAAATTAATTATAATTTTAATTAAGAATGAAGTATGGTATGGTACTAACCGAAACAGGAGGCTGCCAGCATTCACCGGTCAATTATTGCAGCTTCTGTCGCCGAACACTAAACAAGGCCTGTTATCCTTGAGGCACTGCTGTTTTTACTGCAGCAACATCACCACGGTTATGCACAACACGATCGTTGCTTCCAGTTTAAAACGCGATTAATACACACCGACACGCACATATACGCGGGTACGGGACGCCACCGACACGCATTTTAGGGTAACACTGTTTACGTAACACAGCAGGCAAACGACACTTTCATTTTGGGACGTTCAAAGGTCAGTAGCTTATTTTCATCCGAGCCATGACCAGGGAGCACGGCACTCACAAAATTTTCCACTGACACACTCCACTTCAGGTGGTTCACCACTTTTCGGCGACTGCTATCTACGGTTAAGTCTGATTGTGCGAGAATTCACCATTAACAAGCAGTCCGGTGTCCCGGCACGATGAGCACGCACTCACACACATCCACAGACGCATCCACGTACGCTGTAGTCGATGGAGGGGCGCAAGGATAATTTATATATAAGCACACGTTAAGACGCAGATGTGCTGCCGGCCGGCGAAATCAGAAACACGCTCTGCAACCGGCGCGCGGGTGAACACAAACACATTCGCGAGTCACGTACACACACGCGGGTGAGAGAGAAACCTTTCAACGAGCGGGCTAGCTCTCCCAAGACTGCGACGCAGTACCACCACAGCTTCCTTGGTTCTCTGTCGCCGCACGAACGGCCGGCCAGCCGATCGAGAAGGCGGTGGAAGCTCGGCTGTGGGCGGAGCCAAGCTTCGGCTGTCTCCGTCTCCGTCGCTCGGCTCGGCCTATCCCTCTCGCACGCGCGCCATTTCGGCACGCGCCTCAACCCCCACCACCGCCGCTTCGAACGCTGGCCAGTGAGGAGAGATCCACACGCACATTGTGTGCGTGCTCGTATGCGCGGAAAATCGTCGCGAAACCGCACAATATGGCCAGCAATAAGGCACAACTGCCGCAGTGCGCGGGAAGCGGGAATAAAATGACTGCCGCGAAACAAACTCGGAGCATGCGGCGCAGGGCCCGGCACCGCCGTGCTGCCACCTAGTAGCCGCTCGGAGAAACCCGTATCGGACATGTCCGCCATGACCTTCCTTCACCGCTGCCCAAACTGAGTGGCATTGACGCCTCTCGTTATTCCTTTGGCACACACATATAGTTTCGTCGCACGTGAAGAGTTGATAATTAAAATACTGCGGAGAAAACTGAACTGTGAAATACTGCCCAGTAAACAGTGTTGATAATGAGTAAACTATAAAATTTTGTACGGTACTGTTCTGCCACGATAAGATTTAGGAAATTTGTAGATCGGAAACTAGCTAGATATTGAGCACAGTAATGACTCAAAACAGTAAAATTATCGATTTTACGAAACGCCGTTTTTGATTCGTAACTATCAAGGTGCTCGGCTTGGACAAGGATTGGAAAGATAATTGGTTGTGGGGGTTTGAATCCAGTTGCTCGAATACAGGCCAGTGTGTTTACTACTTCGACACCTTGCCCGGTGCTAGTTCGTACGCGAGAGTTTAAATGAACACCGACATAAGTCACAAACAAAAGAAACTACACAAAAAAATTTTTCACCCATAACTAATGCATCCGGACAGAAAGGCACAGTACAATTCTTAATATAGAAGGCGATTTATACTTAAATTTCGCATCTGTTCTTCTTTTGGAGGTTGCCATCGGTTTATATCAGACGAGGGAGGAGCTACAAGGTAATTCCATACTCAAAGCAGCAGTAAAAGGAAAAAGTGTTTCCGACGCGTTGATGTAGCGGTGGCGGTAATCCAAAACCAGGAGAGGCCCCAAAATGAAACTATTTTAAAATGTACGTTGGCTAATAAATTAAAAAAAATTCCAAGACGACAGGTTGATTCCATCGCTTCACCATGTGATAAAAGTAAAACGCCTTGATCGTTGTGAAACTATTAGACGTAACACAAAAATTTTGTTTGACGAGTCTAATGCACGAACGGGCAGAGTGAAAAACGCAGATGGGTAACAGGTCGGATCTTGAAGCACGAACATAAATGGAGAGCTAATTCTTCATCTATAACTGTATCTAAACTCTGCAAAGCTCTGAGAAGAGCATGGCAGAGGCTATTTCACATCGTATCAGTTGCTGGGGCTTTTTCCCTTTTCATTCACGTATGTAGTGCGGGGAGAGCAACTCATTAAATGCCTCTGATTTCAGTGACGTCTTATATCTAAAATCACTACCAAGCAATCAGCATGACCTCTGCATAAAAAGAATAACGTTGGAATCCAAACAGATCCGGACCTAAAGCCTTCCATAACCAAGAACAGATTATACATGGAACAACATTTTCTTTGGGGAGACATGCATTCAAGATCAGAATGATTGCACAGGGCTCGGCAAAACGCAACACTTATCAGCATCGAAATTCGGGCAGTCTCCCAGACAACACTAATGTGGACAGTTGAGAACAACCTATGTCAGTTTGCAGACGACCGAATAGAAGAGTGGAATGGACGGAACGAACATTAACATATTAAATTGCGACATTCGTTCTTAAAAATGTGATAAATGACCTCCAAAACAATTCGTTCTGAAAATAAAAATAACGAGCTCTCGATAAAAACTGGCCAGCAGAAATAGAATACGAGTTCCTCATCAACAACGCCAGGAATAAACATCATGTTACAAGCCACCAACATTGTTTCCGTCGAGCAAATGAGCCATCGGAAAAACTGAACAGAAAACTGCCACGATCCACCACACGAATCATCATCATCATCCTCATCAATAAACATAAGGCTCTTCCACCTGTCGCGAACTTCAGACTCGTTCTTTCCATCTCCTCTTCGATCTGCCCACTCTACAGATCCCTGTAGATTTACACCTGCAAACTGCTTGTGAGTCACCCGTTCCGTATGAAATCTCCGATTTTGACTGTATTGCACGATTATAAGCTGTAAATGTTGACAGTCTAACGTAACTCTCCATTTCTCTTCCCGTCCTTCTGTCACACTCGTGACTGAACGAAGAAATAAGAATTTCGGAAGCTTGGGCTCTACTTTTGTCCTTGATAGTGAGGAGACACGCTTCAGCCCCGTAGTCTAGAACACTGTTTGCTTCATCAGTTTGTTAGTTAGGGTTATACCTATTGCATCAAACGTTCCGTTGAAGTTTTCAATTTTCTTCCCAACATAGTCATTCTAAAGGTGAGAGGCTGCAAATAATGAAGGTATTCAAGTATTGAGTAATATCTTGACAAAATCTGAAAGTAGAGATTGGCTACCTGTTTTAAATGTTCAGAAATGTAAATTTTTCCGCTTCACAAAACGAAAGAACGCAGTATCCTTTTTATACAGTACCAATGAGAGTCACAGTTGAAAACGATCAACTCATACAAAAAGCTAAGTGAGACAATCTGATATACCAAATGGAATGATAACACAGGGTAGCCGTATATAGAGAAGGTAACATGAGCACCTGGCGTTGCTCGAGAAACATCGAAACGGCAGCCCATTTCATTCCACACACGAATAAACAAGTGTATGTTTACTGAAACGACAGCTTCAAAATTTCGAATTTACATCTACATCCATACTCCACAAGCCACCTGACGGTGTGTGGGGGAGGGTACCTTGAGTACCTCTATCGGTTCTCCCTTCTATTCCTGTCTCGTATTGTTCGTGGAAAGAAGGATTGTCGGTATGCCTCTGTGTGGGATCTAATCTCTCTGATTTTATCCTCATGGTCTTTTCGCGAGATATACGTAGGAGGGAGCAATATACTGCTTGACTCCTCGGTGAAGGTATGTTCTCGAAACTTTGACAAAAGCCCGTACCGAGCTACTGAGCGTCTCTCCTGCAGAGTCTTCCACTGGAGTTTATCTATCATCTCCGTAACGCTTTCGCGATTACTAAATGATCCTGTAACGAAGCGCGCTGCTCTCCGTTGGATCTTCTCTATCTCTTCTATCAACCCTACCTGGTACGGATTCCACACTGCTGACCAGTCTTCAAGCTGTGGGCGATCAAGCGTACTGTAACCTACTTCCTTTGTTTTCGGATAATTTATGGAATTAACTGCTTCCAGTTGCTACCTACTATATTGTAGCTAAATGATAAGGGAGCTTTCTTTCTATGTATTCGCAGCACATCACTTGTCTACATTGAGATTCAATTGCCATTCCCTGCACCATGCGTCAATTCGCTGCAGATCCTCCTGCATTTCCGCATAATTTTCCATTGTTACAACCTCTCTATATACCACAGCATCATCCGCAAAAAGCCTCAGTGAACTTCCGATGTCATCCACCAGGTCATTTATGTATATTGTGAATAGCAACGGTCCTACGACACTCCCCTGCGGCACAGCTGAAATCACTCGTACTTCGGAAGACTTCTCTCCATTGAGAATGACATGCTGCGTTCCGTTATCTAGGAACTCTTCAATCCAATCACACAATTGGTCTGATAGTCCATATGCTCTTACTTTGTTCATTAAACTCTATAAGAATAACTGTCATAGGCGGAACAAAGACTTTGTCTTTTATGTACCTCCACAGAAAAAAAGTCTGAGGTGTGGTGCCCTGGGAGGCCAAATGCAATTAACAAGATCTTGTTGTCCACCTCCTCCAATCTAATGTTGTGGGATGGTGGTGCTTAGGTAAGGCCGCACGTCAGTCACGCATAAAAAAGAAATCACTGGCATATTCGTGAAGTTGAGGAAAAAGTTTCCAGCATGCCGAGGTGCGACATTCCTGTCAGTTTCCTCCGCAAAAGAGAAAGGTCCATAAAGTTTGTGAAACAGAAACCGCACAACACACATTCAGTTTCGGTGAGTCCCTTTCATGTTAGACGATGACGCCAGAAGTTTGTGACGGCAACATTCTCACATTATGTTGCTTTACTTTAACCGATAAATCAAACGTCGATTCGTCCGAAAAGATGTGTCGATGGGAAGAAGTGTCCTCTGCCATGTCCTAGAGAACTGAAACGCATAATTCGTACCTTTTGTCACGGTCGACGAGACGCAATTGCTAGGCAGTAACTGCAGCTTCCAAAACTCCACATGGGGGCGTCGTTTCAGAAGACGCCACACCGTCGTTTGGGGAAGTTGAAGTTTCTGGCCTGCCCGTCTCGTGGAAGTCCGAGGCCTCCGTGTGAATGCATCTCGGGTGCGCTCGACGTTTACATCAGACGCGTGCGCCAGAACAGTGCTCTTCCCTTTGCATACGCAACCAACATCCAAGAATTTTGTATGGCCATAAATGTGCTCGTGCAGAGGCTTCTTTCCAAATTGACGGCGGAGTGCGCGTTGCACCTGACAGTGCAAATTCCAACACACAAAATGATTTCGCTTCTGGTGTAGTAGCCACCGTACTATAAACATAGAACAGCGCAGCTGTGTCAAGACGTTGAACCTACCTCTGTCCAGTGAGCTGCGCATTGTGTTTGTAGCTTTTAATGGAGTGTGGAATGGGAAGTACCCTCTCCCACGCACTTCAGAATGGTTTCAGGGTATGGTCGTAGGCTCAGATGCCTCCAAAATCAATCTTTTTATGGTTGTCGAATTTGATCGGAGGAACTGGTTCGCTGTCGACCAAGATGATGTGTAGTGGCGCTGAAATATTACTTACCTCCGCTTCCGTGAGCCGTCTGAATTTTCTCCGCTTTTCTAGGTCGCCTCCAGCTCTGCGGAATCCAAAAGGATCCGTGACAGTGTCTCGGAACACCTGCTAGTATTGTAGCAAACTTACCTATATTCGGCCCCACTATCAGCCAGTATAGCAAGGTAACAAAAAGCGAGAAAAAAAAATACCAAAACCTACACTGCATAGAGATCGAACTCGGGTATCAACGTAAAGCAGGGTTTCTCAAACTTATTTGCAACCCAATGTTCTATCATAATTTTCATCGTCTCCCCTTTTCCCACACGATATCAATATACGAGGGTTGGACCTTAAATAGTGGCAACTACACTGCTGGCCACCGTAAATGCAACACCAAGAAAGACAAGAGGTAGCACAACAAAATTTATTTTGTAGATAACATGTTGACCAAGTATCAAATGATTACGTTTACAGACGTCTGTGACATGTGGTTCCTGCCAGAATCAGTAGCCAGAGTAGCCGCCATTGTTGGAGATCACCGCTGCCACACGTCTCGGCATTGAGTCAAAGAGGCGTTGGATGTGTTCCTGGGGTACAGCAGCCCAAGCAGCTTCCACACGTTGCCAAAGATCATCTGGTGTGGCAGCTGGGGATGTAATCTGGGTCACTCGTTGAGCAACCGTGGACCACATGTTTTCTATCGGCGAAAGATCCGGAGAGCGAGCCGGCCAGGGAAGCAATTCAATCTGGTTATTGACGAAGAACCTTTGGACAATGCGTGCCACGTGTGGTCGCGCATTATCCTGTTGAAATATGGCTGTGGCCGAGCCCTGAAGGAAGGACAACTGGCTCCAGCACCTCGGATATGTAGCGCCGGCTATTTAAAGTACCGGCAATGCGTACTAGAGACGTGCGAGAGTAATATCCAATACCGCCCCATACCATAATACCCGGTGCAAGACCAGTGTGGCGGTGCATAACGCAGCTGTACAGCATCCTCTCTCCACGGTGTCTCCACACTCGAATACGACCATCGTGGTGCTGCAGACAGAGGCGTGCCTCGTCAGTAAAGACAACGTCATTCCATTCTGCCGTCTGTCATCACACCATTGGCGACGGAGACGTCTGTGGTTCTGCGTCAATGGTAGACGAAGCAATGGACGTCTTGCGGACAGACCACTCTGCTGTAAACGGCGTCGAATGGTACGCGCAGACACTGGATGATGCGTTACAGACGCAATGTGCTGTGCTATGGTTCGGGATGTCACTGAGCGATCCGTCACTGCCATGCGCACAATTTGCCTATCAGCACGTGCAGTGGTGCACCGAGGTGAATGCGATCGACCACGTCGGTCCGTCGTACCCTCCTGCATCCAACGGTCACATATCCGCATTACAGTTGTTTGGTTTCGTCCAACAAGACTAGCGATTTCTCTGTATGATAATCCACAATCTCGGTACGCCACTATCCTTCCTCTGTCGAACTCGGATACTTGATCAAACGATGTTCGCTGTTGTCTACGAGGCATAACTGATCGTCTTGTGAAACAACCACAAGGTAAACACACGTGCCGAACGTACACTCGTCGAAATCGCCAAGCCTTAAATGGCGCTATGAGGTGGCGCCACAAGCGCGCGTGATGTGCGTCTGCGCTGAAATTCTAATCAGTTGCATATCTTATCGCTGCAAACCCATGGTGTAAATTCGGATGCTTCCTTCAGGGTGTTGCATTTACGGTGGCCAGCAGTGTATTTATTTACAACTCGTACTTTTCACAAGAATCACTCGAGTACAAATGACAGCTTCGTCAATGCACTGCCCATTTATAACTTGCGCACGCGATGCTACTGCCGCCTGTATATGTGCATATAGCTATCCCACGACTTTCGCCACCTCCGCGCATACAAATGATTAGTAAACAACATCGGAGGCTCTTCAGGAGTGTTCGCAAATAATACGGATGTCTGTAAGGAAGTAGCAACGGCAGACGCCAGAATCTATTTACAGAGCGACCTGCATGTGATTGACGAATGATTCGGGCTCTGGCAGCTGACGCTGAATTAAATAAATTTAACATATTGCACAAGCATAGGAAGAGAGGGCCACTAATGGGCAACTACACTAGTGATGAGGAACGCCATCTATCGCTTGAGACTTGTCCCGCAGCTACGCAGGGTCAGCCGTCGTTAATCGGATGTGGCACATTAATGGTTAAGGGGTGGCCGGATGCCCTTCCTGCCGCCACCCCGTACCCCCCGCGACGGAATCAGTGCACCCCAACTGTCTGCGTCTAGTGAAATCCGTGGAATAGTGCGAAAGTGTTCAGATGCCTGCGAGCCGTGTAACTGTGGCGGAACGTGGCGACAAGCCCGGTATTCACCTAGCGGGATGTGGAAAACCGCCTAAAAATCACATCCAGGCTGGCCGGCAGATCGGCCCTCGTCATTAATCCGCCGGGCGGATTCGATTCGGGGCCGGCGCACCTACCGGCTACTCTGGCGGGTGAACTACACGAAACGCTATTCATCATAAAATATCTAGGAGTAAACTATTCGGAGCGACCTTAAGTCGAATGACGACACAAAACACTTAGCAGGAGAAACAGATGCCACACTGAGATTCATAGAAATAATCTTAAGAAAATGTAAATTTCGACGAAGGATGCGGCCCACACGGTGCTTATTCCACCAATTCTTGAATACTGTTCATCTATCTGGGATCCTTACCAGACTAGTGAATCAGGACCGCCATATTTCGCATTTAGATTCTTCATGTAAAACTGATGGGACAGGCGGGTCTCAGAATTGTGAAATTATGAAGAAAAATTTCAGTCGAAAACTGATACTTATAACAGGGAAGGGAAAGATTTTATTTAATTTCTGTAATAATGGGTGAGATCACCAACAAGTTTAATTTTCTTACAATGGTCAGCACCCATAACCCACACTGACACAGATTCGGATTCATTTATTTTACGATGACTTCTGGTCCCCAGAATGAACGGTGTCGACGGCAGGTAATGTGATTTCGCCATGTCTTTATTGTATACCTCTGCGACGTGAAATGTCTGGTATGCGATGACGTCACGGCTGTTAAAACTTTCAAGCCCTGGAACTTTATCTACTTTAGGTCCTCGGACGAGGGCTACGGTTACCCATCCGTTACCATGCTGAAGTCTTCCGAAGTAAGAGTGATTTCAGGTGTGCCGCAGGGGAGTGTCATAGGACCGTTGCTATTCACAATATACATAAATGACCTTGTGGATGACATCGGAAGTTCACTGAGGCTTTTTGCAGATGATGCTGTGGTGTATCGAGAGGTTGTAACAACGGAAAATTGTACTGAAATGCAGGAGGATCTGCAGCCAATTGACGCATGGCGCAGGGAATGGCAATTGAATCTCAATGTAGACAAGTGTAATGTGCTGCGAATACACGGAAAGATAGATCCTTTATCATTTAGCTACAAAATAGGTCAGCAACTGGAAGCAATTAATTCCATAAATTATCTGGGAGTACGCATTAGGAGTGATTTAAAATGGAATGATCATATAAAGTTGATCGTCGGTAAAGCAGGTGCCAGACTGAGATTCATTGGAAGAATCCTAAGGAAATGCAATCCGAAAACAAAGGAAGTAGGTTACAGTACGTTTGTTCGCCCACTGCTTGAATACTGCTCAGCAGTGTGGGATCCGTACCAGATAGGGTTGATACAAGAGATAGAAAAGATCCAATGGAGAGCAGCGCGCTTCGTTACAGGATCATTTAGTAATCGCGAAAGCGTTACGGAGATGATAGATAAACTCCAGTGGAAGACTCTGCACGAGAGACGCTCAGTAGCTCGGTACGGGCTTTTGTTGAAGTTCCGAGAACATACCTTCACCGAGGAGTCAAGCAGTATATTGCTCCCTCCTACGTATATCTCGCGAAGAGACCATGAGGATAAAATCAGAGAGATTAGAGCCCACACAGAGGCATACCGACAATCCTTCTTTCCACGAACAATACGAGACAGGAATAGAAGGGAGAACCGATAGAGGTACTCAAGGTACCCTCCGCCACACACCGTCAGGTGGCTTGCGGAGTATGGATGTAGATGTAGATGTAGAAGGGTATCACTGTTGCTAACAGTAAAGTCGAGAACACCACAGAACACTGACGGACCATGCAGGACGACTTGTGCACCTACATAGTTCGAGGTGTTGGTAGCAATATTGTCTATTGCTTTATAAACTGTAGGGCGGGTGCGCGCCCTTCTCCTTTAATATCGTGGCATCTTCTGTGTGAGCGGTCCAATGCTGACGCCTTCTTACCCAGTTCATTACTTTTTTTTTGTCATCAGTCTACTGACTGGTTTGATGCAGCCCGCCACGAATTCCTTTCCTGTGCTAACCTCTTCATCTCAGAGTAGCACTTGCAACCTACGTCCTCAATTATTTGCTTGACGTACTCCAATCTCTGTCTTCCTCTACAGTTTTTGCCCTCTACACCTCCCTCTAGTACCATGGAAGTCATTCCCTCATGTCTTAGCAGATGTCCTATCATCCTGTCCCTTCTCCTTATCAGTATTTTCCACATATTCCTTTCCTCCCCGACTCTGCGTAGAACCTCCTCATTCCTTACCTTATCAGTCCACCTAATTTTCAACTTTCGTCTATAGCACCACATCTCAAATGCTTCGATTCTCTTGTGTTCCGGTTTTCCCACAGTCCATGTTTCACTACCATACAATGCTGTACTCCAGACGTACATCCTCAGAAATTTCTTCCTCAAATTAAGGCCGGTATTTGATATTAGTAGACTTCTCTTGGCCAGAAATGCCTTTTTTGCCATAGCGTGTCCGCTTTTGATGTCCTCCTTGCTCCGTCCGTCATTGGTTATTTTACTGCCTAGGTAGCAGAATTCCTTAACTTCATGGACTTCGTGACCATCAATCCTGATGTTAAGTTTCTCGCTGTTCTCATTTCTACTACTTCTCATTACCTTCGTCTTTCTCCGATTTACTCTCAAACCATACTGTGTACTCATTAGACTGTTCATTCCGTTCAGCAGATCATTTAATTCTTCTTCACTTTCACTCGGGATAGCAATGTCATCAGCGAATCGTATCATTGATATCCTTTCACCTTGTATTTTAATTCCACTCCTGAACCTTTCTTTTATTTCCGTCATTGCTTCCTCGATGTACAGATTGAAGAGTAGGAGCGAAAGGCTACAGCCTTGTCTTACACCCTTCTTAATACGAGCACTTCGTTCTTGATCGTCCACTCTTATTATTCCCTCTTGGTTGTTGTACATATTGTATATGACCCGTCTCTCCCTATAGCTTACATCTACTTTTTTCAGAATCTCGAACAGCTTGCACCATTTTATATTGTCGAACGCTTTTTCCAGGTCGACAAATCCTATGAAAGTGTCTTGATTTTTCTTTAGCCTTGCTTCCATTATTAGCCGTAACGTCAGAATTGCCTCTCTCGTCTACTTTTCCTAAAGCCAAACTGATCGTCACCTAGCGCATTCTCAATTTACTCTTCCATTCTTCTGTATATTATTCTTGTAAGCAGCTTCGATGCATGAGCTGTTAAGCTGATTGTGCGATAATTCTCGCACTTGTCAGCTCTTGCCGTCTTCGGGATTGTGTGGATGATGCTTTTCCGAAAGTCAGATGGTATATCGCCAGACTCATATATTCTACACACCAACGTGAATAGTCGTTTTGTTGCCACTTCCCCCAATGTTTTTAGTAATTCTGATGGAATGTTATCTATCCCTTCTGCCTTATTTGACCGTAAGTCCTCCAAAGCTCTTTTAAATTCCGATTGTAATACTGGATCCCCTCTCTCTTCTAAATCGACTCCTGTTTCTTCTTCTATCACATCAGGCAAATCTTCACCCTCATAGAGGCTTTCAATGTATTCTTTCCACCTATCTGCTCTGTCCTCTGCATTTAACAGTGGAATTCCCGTTGCACTCTTAATGTTACCACCGTTGCTTTTAATGTCACCAAAGGTTGTTTTGACTTTCCTGTATGCTGAGTCTGTCCTTCCGACAATCATTCCTTAGTACTTCCGTATCCCACTTCTTTGCGTATTGATTCTTCCTGACTAATGTCTTGAACTTCAGCCTACTTTTCATCACTACTATATTGTCATCTGAGTCTATATCTGTTCCTGGGTACGCCTTACAATCCAGTATCTGATTTCGGAATCTCTGTCTGACCATGAGGTAATCTAATTGAAATCTTCCCGTATCTCCCGGCCTTTTCCAAGTATACCACCTCCTCTTGTGATTCTTGAACAGGGTATTCGCTATTACTAGCTGAAACTTGTTACAGAACTCAATTAGTCTTTCTCCTCTTTCATTCCTTGTCCCAAGCCCATTTTCTCCTGTAACCTTTTCTTCTACTCCTTCCCCTACAACTGCATTCCAGTCGCCCATGACTATTAGATTTTCGTCCCCCTTTACACACTGCATTACCCTTTCAATATCCTCATACACTTTCTCTATCTGTTCATCTTCAGCATGCGACGTCGGCATGTATACCTCAACTATCGTTGTCGGTGTTGGCCTGCTGTCGATTCTGATTAGAACAACCCGGTCACTGAACTGTTCACAGTAACACACCCTCTGCCCTACCTTCCCATTCATAACGAATCCTACACCTGTTATACCATTTTCTGCTGCTGTTGATATTACCCGATACTCATCTGACCAGAAATCATTGTCTTCCTTCCACTTCACTTCACTGACCCCTACTATATCTAGATTGAGCCTTTGCATTTCCCTTTTCAGATTTTCTAGTTTCCCTGCCACGTTCAAGCTTCTGACATTCCACGCCCCGACTCGTAGAACGTTATCCTTTCGTTGATTATTCAATCTTTTTCTCATGGTAACCTCCCCCTTGGCAGTCCCCTCCCGGAGATCCGAATATAGACACAACCGTTGCATCCTTGAGCCCTTGGTTCTCGATGCACGCTTAGCGGTTGTTGGCTGACGCTACTGGTCAGAAATTTTCCAAGTCCGAAGTCGGGTCATACGCCGCGGGCGTGTACGGGGCGATAGTGCGCTCAGAGTCTGAGTCCGGTGACCTTGAGAAGAAGTGGGTTTATTTACATACGGAGGGTAGTCATAACTTCCCCCCCCCCCCTACCCCATCCCCCCGCAGCCATATACCAGGTGTACCGGTATGAAATGAGCGTTTTTGTGTGCAAATGAAACACTAATTTTGAATTGAAAAGTAAAAACATTTTATTCAAAGTAGTGACCATTGCTTTCTATACATTTTGACCACCTTTCTGGCAATTTGTGGACACTACGCCAATAGAAATGTTCGTCTTTTGAAGCAAACCAATCAGACACCCAATTTTCGACTTCTCCATAGGAATCGAAGTGTTCCTCAGCCAATGCGTGTCCCATTGATGAAAACAAATGGTAGTCGGAAGGGGCCAAGTCTGATGAATACGGCGGGTGGGGTAGCAGCTCCCAGCCAAGTGTTTTGATTGTATCCTGAACCAGTTTTGCTTTGTGTGTAGGTGCCTTGTCGTGTAAAAAACTTACTTTGCCATGTCTCCTGGCCCATTCTGGTCTTTTTTTCGATCAATGCATAGTTCAAATTGATCATTTGTTGTCTGCAGCGATTAGTATTCACAGTTTCACCTGGGTTTAGAAGCTCATGATGCACCACACCTTTATGATCCCACCAAACACAGAGCATTGTCTTCTTGCCGAATCGATCTGGCTTTGCAGTCGATGTTGATGGTTGTCCCGTATTAACCCACGATTTTTCCAGTTTAGGATTCTTAAAATAAACCAATTTTTCATCGCCAGTAACAATTCGATGCAAAATTGATTTTCTTTCATTTGACAAATGGTTTTTCGGTTTTCCATCTGACTTTCATTCAATTCATGTGACACCTATTTTAGACACTTTTGGATCTTTCCCATAGCTTTCAAACGGTCAGAAATTGTTTGTTGTGCAACATTTTGCATTGCTGACATTTGCTTCCGACTCCCAGTATCATCCTCATCCAATATTGCATGCAATTCGGTGTCTTCGAACTTTTTTGGTGGTCTTCCATGTTCTTCATTTCTTACATCAAAATTATTATTTCTGAACCGTTGAAACCATCTTTTGCATGTTGCTTCTGATAGATCATGATCACCATATGCTTCAACAATCATTCGATGCGACTCTCCAGCACTTTTTTTCAAATGAAAACAAAAATTAATGCTTTCCGCAAATCATCACTTTCTGATACAAAATTCGACATTGTTAACATGATGAAAACATATTATGTTGTTTGTTCCATGACTTGATGTATACTAAATATCTTTGATAGATGTCATACCACCCAAAAAAAAAAAAAATTAAGGCTCGTTCACAACAAATATTCCCTATCGACATATTTGTATCTTAACGCTCATTCCATACCGGTACACCTGGTATTGTATATGAATAGATTGATCGTAGTACTTGAACATTATTAATACTGTTACATCCTTGAGCACCACATTCACTAGATGTACGCTTAGATGATGACGGCTGACGCTGTGGTTCAGTAACATCAGAAAAAGGTATTTACATCTACATCTAGTGAATGAGGACCGACGTACTTCGCATGTTGATTCTTCATCTAAAACTAATGGGACAGGCGGGTCTCAGAACAGTAAAATTATGAAAAAAATGCAATCGAAAACGGATATCCTGTACGCGCGCTGTAGTCGCACTACCAGCACGCGCGAACGGGGCGACAGTGCGCTCAGAGTCTAAGTCCTTACCTGACAGAAGAGAGAGAGAGAAGATCCAACGAAGAACGGCGCGATTCGTCACAAAATCATTTAGCCCGCGCGAGAGCGTTACAGTGAGCTGAGCAAACTCCGGTGGCACACGCAAAAAGAGAGGCTTTGTGCATCACAGAGACGTTTACAATCGATATTTCGAATGAGTACTTTCCGGGAAGTGTCGGATGACATATCACTTCCTCCCACATACATCTTAGCTAATTAACCACACAGGGAAAATTCGAGAAATTACAGCTAATACAGAGGCTAGCGACAACCTTTCTTCCCTCGAGCCAGTCGCGAGTGGTACAGGGAGAAGGGTATCAGTTAGCGGTACTAGAAGTACGGTCGTGCGGTAGCGTTCTCGCTTCGCGCGGGGTCAGGGATTTTCTCTGCCTCGTGATGACTCGGTGTTGTGTGATGTCCTTAGGTTAGTTAGGTTTCAGTATTTCTAAGTTCTACGGGACTGATGACCATAGCTGTTAAGTCCCATAGTGCTAAGAGCCATTTGAACCATTTTTGAACTAAAAGTACCCTCCGTCATTCACCATTAGATGGGTTGCGGAATATGATGATCATGTAGATGCGCGGGTAGAGCAGTAAAAGTGACAAGTCAGTTTTGTACAGTATGTATTCGGTATTGCCGATATACATATCCGTTACTCCGTACGCGTTACTTTCTAAGCTGACACCATCATGTATCAAGCGTTTAGAAAATGCCGCTGCTTTTGATCAACGACTGCGTTGGTGTTTGCTGACAAATTTATAAACGGTAGAAGACGGAGAGGGAATTGCAGATAGCTACGAAACGGAGGTTTATCTTGAGGTATCAGATGTCCCGCTTAAAGTCATTCTTCGATGTCAGATTTTATTTAACGGTTCTGGAGGTCAAGAACCTAATGATGTGGTTTTTATACCATAGCTTGCGTACGACGAGAAAAATACTGTTCCTACTGGTGGTGGCAGATGTTGCAGACCTGATGGAAACGAACCATTCTCAGAAGATCGACATTTTGCCAGGAAATAATCCCTTTTTCAGACTTTTCTGCACTCTCCTTTGAATGAATATTATTGTCGCCATAGATCTGTCTCTGCTTTGTTTCTTAGTCCTTCTCTGCAAAAAAAAAAACCCTCACACTTTTCTTCTCTTCCGCCCCAGGACCATTGCTCTAGACAATGAGAAAAAGTACTAAATTGCGGTTAAAATAAAAAAAAACAAAAAACGGGTAGTATAGTCGTTGAAAAGTAGAACTCAACTCTCCACTCACCTGAGCCCATTATTTAATTTTATAATTGAACTGAAGACTTTGTAAAAAAAATTAGGTAGATCCAATAAACGACAAGAATACGCCAAGTGCCGCAAGCTGATTTCCCCGACACCTCGCTCAGTGGAAGGGGAGTGAAAACAAGCGAACACGTCTTTCGGCTTATCCGCAGGTCACCATCAACAGTCATCTGCTATATTAGCAGGTCCTATGCCTCTCCATTTTCTCCAATCCATTGCTTCCTTCTTAAGGCTGCTGTACGTTGTACCGTCCATCACGTCATCCAGTATCTGAAATCTCTCCCTTCCTCGCTTCCTTCTCCATTCTACATAACCTTCTAAAACTGATTTTATCAGTCCATCATTCTTTCTTAATATATGCCCAATCCAATTTCTTTTTCTTCTTTTTATTACATCTGGTAACTGTCTTTTCTCTCCCACTCGTGGCAGTACCTCTTCATTTTTTCCTCTGTCCATCCAACTTATTCTTTCCATCCTCCACCATGTCCGCATCTCAAAAGCCTCCAGTCTTTCTCAGTCTGTCTTTCTTTCTCAAAGTCCATGTTTCAGCGTCATACAGAAGAACACTCCATACAAAACATGTTATGAGTCTTTTCCTCAGTTCTCTGTCCAGACTGCTGCAGAAATTCCTCCTTTTCTTATAAAATGCCTCTTTTGCCATCGCTATCCTTGTTTTAATTTCTGTGCTGCACTTCCAGTTGGTGTCTATCCCGCTTCCAAGATACTTAAAATTTTGCACCTGTTCCAATATTTATCCATTCAGCATAATTTTTATTTCCGCAGGTACTGGACCGTTTCTGGGAATTCGACGGACAAAGTTATCGACTTACTTTAGATGCTTTTTGGAGCGCGATAATCTCAGCCGAAATGGTGACACACTAGCCAATCCATATTGCGCGCCGTGTTGGAAACCCGCTAATTGATTTCTACATCTACATCTACATCTACATCCATACTCCGAAAGCCACCTGACGGTGTGTGGCGGAGGGTATCTTGAGTACCTCTATCGGTTCTCCCTTCTATTCCAGTCTCGTATTGTTCGTGGAAAGAAGGATTGTCGGTATGCCTCTGTGTGGGCTCTGATCTCTCTGATTTTATCCTCATGGTCTCTTCGCGAGATATACGTAGGAGGGAGCAATATACTGCTTGACTCTTCGGTGAAGGTATGTTCTCGAAACTTTGACAAAAGCCCGTACCGAGCTACTGAGCGTCTCTCGTGCGGAGTCTTCCACTGGAGTTTATCTATCATCTCCGTAACGCTTTCGCGATTACTAAATCATCCTGTAACGAAGCGCGCTGCTCTCCGTTGGATCTTCTCTATCTCTTCTATCAACCCTATCTGGTACGGATCCCACACTGCTGAGCAGTATTCAAGCAGTGGGCGAACATGCGTACTGTAATCTACTTCCTTTGTTTTCGGATTGCATTTCCTTAGGATTCTTCCAATGAATCCCAGTCTGGCATCTGCTTTACCGACGATCAACTTTATATGATCATTCCGTTTTAAATCACTCCTAATGCGTACTCCCAGATAATTTATGGAATTAACTGCTTCCAGTTGCTGACCTGCTATTTTGTAGTTAATGATAAGGGATCTATCTTTCTATGTATTCGCAGCACATTACACTTGTCTACATTGAGATTCAATTGCCATTCCCTGCGCCATGCGTCAATTGGCTGCAGATCCTCCTGCATTTCAGTACAATTTTCCATTGTTACAACCTCTCGATACACCACAGCATCATCCGCAAAAAGCCCCAGTGAACTTCCGATGTCATCCACAAGGTCATTTACGTATATTGCGAATAGCAACGGTCCTACGACACTCCCCTGCGGCACACCTGAAATCACTCTTACTTCGGAAGACTTGTCTCCATTGAGAATGACATGCTGCGGTCTGTTATCCAGGAACTCTTCTATCCAATCACACAATTGGTCTGATAGTCCATATGCTCTTACTTTGTTCATTAAAAGACTATGGGGAACTGTATCGAACGCCTTGCGAAGTCAAGAAACACGGCATCTATCTGGGAACCCTTGTCTATGGCCCTCTGAGTCTCGTGGACGAATAGCGCGAGCTGGGTTTCACACGACCGTCTTTTTCGAAACCCATGCTGATTCCTACAGAGTAGATTTCTAGTCTCCAGAAAAGTCATTATACTCGAGCATAATACGTGTTCCAAAATTCTACAACTGATCGACGTTAGAGATATAGGTCTATAGTTCTGCACATCTGTTCGACGTCCCTTCTTGAAAACGGGGATGACCTGTGCCCTTTTCCAATCCGTTGGAACGCTACGCTCTTCTAGAGACCTACGATACACCGCTGCAAGAAGGGGGCAAGTTACTTCGCGTACTCTGTGTGAAATCCAACTGATATCCCATCAGGTCCAGCGGCCTTTCCTCTTTTGAGCGATTTTAATTGTTTCCCTATCCCTCTGTCGTCTATTTCGGTATCTACCATTTTGTCATCTGTGCGACAATCTAGAGAAGGAACTACAGTGCAGTCTTCCTCTGTGAAACAGCTTTGGAAAAAGACATTTAGTATTTCGGCCTTCTAGTCTGTCATCCTCTATTCCAGTACCATTTTGGTCACAGAGTGTCTGGACATTTTGTTTTGATCCACCTATCGCTTTGACATAAGACCAAAATTTCTTAGGATTTTCTGCCAAGTCAGTACATAGAACTTTACTTTCGAATTCATTGAACACCTCTCGCCCAGCCCTCCTCACACTACATTTCGCCTCGCGTAATTTTTGTTTGTCTGCAAGGCTTTGGCTATGTTTATGTTTGCTGTGAAGTTCCCTTTGCTTCCGCAGCAGTTTTCTAAGTCGGTTGTTGTACCACGGTGGCTCTTTTCCATCTCTTACGATCTTGCTTGGCACATACTCATCTAACGCATATTGTACGATGGTTTTGAACTTTATCCATTGATCCTCAACACTATCTGTACTTGAGACAGAACTTTTGTGTTGAGCCATCAGGTACTCTGAAATCTGCTTTTTGTCACTTTCGCTAAACAGAAAAATCTTCCTACCTTTTTAATATCTCTATTTACGGCTGAAATCATCGATGCAGTAACCGCTTTATGATCGCTGATTCCCTGTTCTGCGTTAACTGTTTCAAATAGTTCGGGTCTGTTTGTCACCAGGAGGTCTAATATGTTATCGCCACTAGTCGGTTCTCTGTTTAACTGCTCAAGGTAGTTTTCAGATAAAGCACTTAAAAAAATTTCACTGGATTCTGTGTCCCTGCCACCCGTTATGAACGTCTGAGTCTCCCAGTCTATATCCGACAAATTAAAATCTCCACCCAGAACTATAACATGGTGGGGAAATCTACTCGAAATATTTTCCAAATTATCCTTCAGGTGCTCAGCCACAACAGCTGCTGACCCAGGGGACCTATAGGACATCCAATAACCGTGTCTGAGCCTGCTTTAACCGTGACCTTCACCCAGATTATTTCACATTTCGGATCTCCGTCAATTTCCTTCGATACTATTGCACTTCTTATCGCTATAAACATGCCTCCCCCTTCACTGTCCAGCCTGTCTCTGCGGTATACATTCCAATGTGAGTTTAGGATTTCATTACTGTTTACGTCTCGTTTCAGCCATCTTTCTATCCCTAGTACTATGTATATGGGCATTGTGACCGTTTATTAATGAGAGCAGTTCTGAGACCTTTCTATAGACGTTCCTGCAGTTTACTATTAGCACATTAATATTGTTATTTCCTGTTGCATTTTCCTACTACTACCTTTCCGCGTGTCAGGGGGCGTCTTGTCGAGCCTAGGGAGGGAATTCTCTAACCTAAAAAACCCACATGTGCACTCCACACGTACTCCGCTACCCTTGTAGCTGCTTCCGGCGTGTAGTGCACGCCTAACCTATTCAGGGGGACCCTACATTTCTCAGCCTGATAGCGGAGATCGAGAAATTTGCACCCCAGATCTCCGCAGTATCGTCTGAGCCTCTGGTTTAAGCCTTCTACTCGGCTCCAAACCAGAGGACCGCGATCGGTTCTGGAAACGATACTACAAATAGTTAGCTCTGATTCCACCCCGCGAGCGAGGCTTTCCGCCTTCGCCAATTCCGCCAACCGCCTGTATGAACTGAGGATGACCTCTGAACCCAGACGGCAGGAGTCATTGGTGCCGACATGAGCAACAATTTGCAGTCGGGTGCACCCAGTGCTCTCTATCGCCGCCGGCAGGGCCTCCTCCACATCTCGGATGAGACTCCCCGGCAAGCAGACAGAGTGAACACTGGCCTTCTTCCCCGACCTTTCCGCTATTTCCCTAAAGGGCTCCATCACCCGCCTAACGTTGGAGCCCCCAATAACTAATAAACCCCTCCCCCCGTGTGCCTGCTCGGACCTTGCTGAAGGAGCAGCCACATGTCCACTCACAGGCAGAGCGGGCGGTGCCACACGGCCAGCCTCCACACTGACCCTCCGCCTCGTGCGCCGCGAACGCCGCTGAACCCGCCACTCCCCTTGGGGAGAGGGTGGCCCAACCGCGCCCGGTACCCGCGAAGATGTCTCGACAGCAGGGACAGTGGGTGAAGCATGCAACACCTGGGGTGTACCACGCGACGCACCAGACTCCCCACTGCCGCTACACTCCGAGGCAGCAGCCTGAAGACAGCTGACTGCGGCCATCAACACGTTCAGCTGTTCGCGAACAGTGGCCAGCTCCTCCTGCGTCCGTACACAGCAGTCACACATCCTATCCATCCTAAGAAATCAATTTACTGTAGAGAGTTAATCAACCTTTAACTAGACTGCTAATTCACTAAAGGCGGCTGATAGTTGACTAAACTGTGGTTACTAGACACTTCTTGTAGAAAACAATGAAAATAGCACTACCTGTCTCTGGACTGTATTGAAAACAAACACTAGCACTACTGGCACTATGGCTGACTAAAGGGACTCTCTCTGACTGTATTCAAAACAAACACGAAATCTATAGAACACTATTACTAGCACTCGACAATTAAAGCTTCCTAAAAGCATAAACACATGGAAGAAGAAGTGACAAGTAAGAAAAATACAGTTAACACTTAAATTAACGTAGCTCGCTGCACAGCAGCCGTGAAGCAGACTTCAGTTACGACGTCACTGGCACTACTCACTCATATAAGTTTCATTTTTTTTTCCACTTTCCTACCCATGGTCGTAGAAAATTAGTATGCGAATATTTATTATTAAGTTAGGCAATACAAGGGCTTTATATTAATTATAAAATTACAGCTACGTTTCTCTGTCAGTGTCACACACTTACTATACAATGTATGTGTTCAAATGGATCAAATTGCTCAAATGGCTCTGAGCACTATGGGACTATGAGGTCATGAGTCCCCTAGACCTTAGAACTACTTAAACCTAACTAACCTAAGGACATCACACACATCCATGCCCGAGGCAGGATTCGAACCTGCGACCGTAGCGGTCGCGGGGTTCCAGACTGTAGCGCCTAGAACCGCTCGGCCGCCACGGCCGGCTAGAATATTCGTTGCTCACTAACGAATCCACACGATATGCAACAGTACCATGTATGGAGCAGAAGACACGTTCGGTGTACTGTCACGTCCAAAACTAAGGACGAGTTTCACTTCTCAACTCAGTACACAACTTCTAAGTGTAAGCTGGTAACCACTTGACGAGCATTAGCGTATTGGCGATAAACTTCAGAAAACTTGTAGAGAGTAGCGTACTAGGGGGAGTCGCGCCTGCGTAGACTGACTTAGGAAGGCACGGTCAGTGGCTGCGATCAGATCCAAGGCAGACTCTTCCTTCTCCCTTGCACGGTACCCTTTCAGATGTACGCGAAGCAAGCGAATATGTCAGTGATGTAGTCAAGTAGTGGAGCAAGACACGTTACGAAGGTCATTATTATTAGACGTTAATAACAAAGAAAATACACTACTGGCCATTAAAATTGCTACACCAAGAAGAAATGCATATGATAAACGGGTATTCATTGGACAAATATATTATACCAGAACTGACATGTGATTACATTTTCACGCAATTTGGGTGCATAGATCCTGAGAAATCAGTACCCACAACAACCACCTCTGGCCGTATTAACGGCCTTGATACGCCTGGGCATTGAGTCGAACAGAGCTTGGATGGCGTTTACAGGTACACGATACCACAGTTCATCAAGAGTTGCTCTGCCACCATTGACCAGACGTTTTCAATTGGTGGGAGATCTGGAGAATTTGCTGGCCAGGGCAGCAGTTGAACATTTTCTGTATCCAGAAAGGCCCCTACAGGACCTGCAACACGCGATCGTGCATTATCCTGGTGAAATGTAGGGTTTCGCAGGGATCGAATGGAGGGTAGAGCCACGGGTCGTAACACATCTGTAATGTAACGTCCACTGTTCAAAGTGCCGTCAATGCGAACAAGAGGTAACCGAGACGTGTAACCAATGGCACCCCATACCATCACGCCGTGTGATACGCCAGTATGGCGATGACGAAATACACGCTTCCAATGTGCGTTCACCGCGATGTCGCCAAACACGGATGCGACCATCACGGTGCTGTAAACAGAACCTGGCTTCATCCGAAAAAATGACGTTTTGCTATTCGTGCACCCAGGTTCGTCGTTAAGTACACCATCGCAGGCGCTCCTGTCTGTGATGCAGCGTCAAGGGTAACCGCAGACATGGTCTCCAAGCTGATAGTCCATGCTGCTGCAAACGTCGTCGAACTGTTCGTGCCGATGGTTGTCGTCTTGCAAACGTCGCCATCTGTTGACTCAGCGATCGAGACGTGGCTGAATCCGTTACAGCCATGCGGATAAGATGCCTGTCATCTCGACTGCTAGTGATACGAGGCCGTTGGGATCCAGCACGCCGTTCCGTATTACCCTCCTGAACTCACCGATTCCATATTCTACTAACAGTCATTGGATCTCGACCAAGGCGAGCAGCAATGTCGCGACACGATTAACCGCAATCGCGATAGGCTACAATCCAACCTTTATCAAAGTCGGAAACGTGATGGTACGCATTTCTCCTCCTTACACGAAGCATCATAACAACGTTTCACCAGGCAACGAAGGTCAACTGCTGTTTGTGTATGAGAAATCGGTTGGAAACTTTCCTCATTTCAGCACGTTGTAGGTGTCGCCATCGGCGCCAACCTTGTGTGAATGCTCTGAGAAGCTAATCATTTGCATATCACAGCATCTTCTTCCTGTCTGTTAAATTTCGCGTCTGTAGCACGTCATCTTCGTGGTGTAGCAATTTTAATGGCCAGTAGTGTAGATCTCTGAGGATTTTGAGGTCTGACAGGTGCTGAAGCAAAATCTAAACGATGTATTATTTTCAATTTTTTTGTAATGTCTATATGACATGTTTGTGCGGTTCTGTATATACGAGAACACTGCGTGCTTCATTTTTGTATTCTCTTGGCTTTTGCAGTATCACCTGAAAAACGCACGAAGGCCGAAATTGCAGTTGTGAAATAAATAATTTGTACAGTGAACGGCGAACATGATGCCGTTTAAAAAAACAAAGACAACAAAGTGATCCACTCAGAGTTGCGTTTTTACAGACTGAAGTACGGAACCCTGAAACTAGAAACCTTTTCCACACTCGTCTTATTTGTATCAGTGGATAAATGATTATCAGCAGAAACTACTGTCTTTTCGGAATGTAGAATGCAGTGAAGTAAGAGGTGGCGCGCCGATATTTGTACCCCAAAAACACCGCACGCTGGTTATCTCTGCTCTCACAGTCACTCAGGTTAGTGCCACTTCTCTCCCTCTGTGTAACTGGATCGATACTCGTTACAGCTCAACTTGAGGGTTCACCTGTCTTCGTGTGTTACTTCGTACCCCACGCGCACGTTCTCCCACTGGCACACAACTCTCCACTCGTGCTACGAGGTGACAGCACTCACTCAAGTGGACAGCATGGGGCGGAACTTTACTTCCCTCGCGCGAGTCCCCCGCTGCGGTGTCGTCGCTCATTTCTCAGGGTTCCCACATGGCCCGGTGCCTAGCAGAGTTGTGTGTTCTTCCCTTGACGTTGTTGTTTCTTAACTGTGTCCTGCACACTTCGGAGCACTCTGTCTGCTGAATGTATTTCATGAGTGGTCTATTGCGTCATGGAGTCAAAGCGGACGAGCAAGATACACTGAAGAGCCAAAAAAACTGGTACACCTGCCCGATATCGTATAGGGCCCCCGCGAGCACGCAGAAGTGACGCAACACGACATGGGATAGATTCGAATGTAGGGAATTGACACCATGAATCCTGCAGCGCTGTCCATAAATCCGTAATAGTACGAGGGAGTGCAGGTCTGTTCTAGATATCACGTTGCAAGGCATCCAGATACGCTCAATAATGTTCATGTCTGCGGAGTCTGGTGGCCAAAGGAAATGTTGAAACTCAAAAGCTTGTACCTGGAGTCACTCTGTAGCATTTCTGGACGTGTGGGGCGTCGCATTGTCCTGCTGGAGTTTCCCAACTCCCTCAGAATGTACAATGGACATGAATGGATGCAGGTGATCAGAGAGGGTACTTCCGTACGTGTTACCCATCATCAGAGTCGTATCTAGACGTATCAGGGGTCCCATATCACTCTAACTGCACAAGTCCCGTGTCACTGGGCCCGTTCGTGCAGGATCTTTTTCCGGCCGCAACGGTGTCTGAGATTTGATGTTTTACCGGATTCCTGATATTCACGGTACACTCGTAAAATGGTCATGCGGGAAAATCCCCATTTCATTGCTACCTCGAAGATGTTGTGTTTAATCGCTCGTGTGCGAACTGTAACACCACGTTCAACCTCACTTAGATCTGGATAACCTACCATTGTAGCAGCAGTAACTGATCTATCAACTGCGCCAGACACTTGTTGTCTTATACAGGGTGTTACAAAAAGGTACGGCCAAACTTTCAGGAAATATTCCTCACACACAAATAAAGAAAAGATGTTATGTGGACATGTGTCCGGAAACGCTTAATTTCCATGTTAGAGATCATTTTAATTTCGTCAGTATGTACTGTAGTTCCTCGATTCACCGCCAGTTGGCCCAATTGAAGGAAGGTAATGTTGACTTCGGTGCTTGTGTTGACATGCGACTCATCCCTCTACAATACTAGCATCAAGCACATCAGTACGTAGGATCAACAGATTAGTGTTGATCACGAACGTGCTTTTGCAGTCAGTGCAATGTTTACAAACGCGGAGTTGGCAGATGCCCATTCGATGTATGGATTAGCACGGGGCAATAGCCGTGGCGCGGTACGTTTGTATCGAGACGGATTTCCAGAACGAAGGTGTCCCGACAGGAAGACGTTTGAAGCAATTGATCGGCGTCTTAGGGAGTACGGAGCATTCCAGCCTATGACTCGCGACTGGGGAAGAATTAGAACGACGAGGACACCTGCAATGGACGAGGCAATTCTTCGTGCAGTTGACGATAACCCTAATGTCAGCGTCAGAGAAGTTGCTATTGTACAAGGTAACGTTGACCACGTCACTGTATGGAGAGTGCTAAGGGAGAACCAGTTGTTTCCGTACCATGTACAGCGTGTGCAGGCACTATCAGCAACTGATTGGCCTCCACGGGTACACTTCTGCGAATGGTTCATCCAACAAAGTGTCAATCCTTATTTCAGTGCAAATGTTCTCTTTACGGATGAGGCTTCATTCCAACGTGATCAAATTGTAAATTTTCACAATCAACGTGTGTGGGCTGACGAGAATCCGCACGCAATTGTGCAATGACGTCATCAAGACAGATTTTCTGTGAACGTTTGGGCAGACATTGTTGGTGATGTCTTGATTGGGCCCCATGTTCTTCCAGCTACGCTCAATGGAGCACGTTGTCATGATTTCATACGGGATACTCTACCCGTGCTGCTAGAACATATGCCTTTACAAGTACGACACAACATGTGGTTCATGCACGATGGAGCTCCTGCACATTTCAGTCGAAGTGTTCGTACGCTTCTCAACCACAGATTCGGTGACCGATGGATTGGTAGAGGCGGACCAATTCCATGGCCTCTACGCTCTCCTGACCTCAACCCTCTTGACTTTCATTTATGGGGGCATTTGAATGCTCTTGTCTACGCAACCCCGGTACCAAATGTAGAGACTCTTCGTGCTCGCATTGTGGACGGCTGTGATACAATACGCCATTCTCCAGGGCTGCATCAGCGCATCAGGGATTCCATGCGACGGAGGGTGGATGCATGTATCCTCGCTAACGGAGGACATTTTGAGCATTTCCTGTAACAAAGTGTTTGAAGTCACGCTGGTACGTTCTGTTGCTGTGTGTTTCCATTCCATCATTAATGTGATTTGAAGAGAAGTAATAAAATGAGCTCTAACATGGAAAGTAAGCGTTTCCGGACACATGTCCACATAACATATTTTCTTTCTTTGTGTGTGAGGAATGTCTCCTAAAAGTTTGGCCGTACCTTTTTGTAACACCCTGTATAGCCGTTGCCGATGGCAGCGCCGTATTCTGCCTGTTTACGTACACTCTGTATAGTCTGTTACTGGTTCTTACAACAACGCTATTGTTTTATTTTACAGATCGATTGGCACACCTCATTAAAAGGCCTGACGTAATTTTCAATATTATATGTCGCAGCATGACGTATGATGTATGAGTTTCCATCCACTGTTTTCAGTAAGATACCTCATGCGAGAATAATGAAGATAAAATACCAGTGAATACAGCGTCAGTAGCTTGCTTTATGCTATCAACCATCAAGAGACAGGATTGTAAACATCTCTGGTCATATCATAATAGGTGTACCTATACTAAGGTGTGGCAGCTTTCTATTTGAGTCGGCTAAATGTACATAATCGTGTACGCTGCTGTATTGTTTTCGTGGCACATACGCACAGAAGTACAATGTATACCCGCCCTTATGTACCAGCGACGTATTAGAAAGTGAAATGAAGCGTGAACATTAAAATTTGGTAGTAACTTGGGTTATAGAGTGTATCACCATTTTGGAACGAATTAAAGGTGCTTGAAAATATCCCCGGCTGCAGTTTACCCATTGCACAGGTGATAAGAAGAATACAGCCTATTCGGACCATGTTTTCAATCTCAAAATACGTTGAAGTTATTGCCCCCACAGAAAATAAAATCATACGAATTAGCTGAATCACTGCAGTGCAGCGCGGTCTTTATCATGCTTCAGGCTACAAGTGTGAAGACAGCTGATCCAGGAGAGAAAGTAGCTTGTAATTTACACCGAATGAGCTGTAAGCCAGATATACAACGCCTCTTGTGGACGAAGTTAAGTTTCACCTTTACGTTGAAGGCCGGTCCCTCGCCGGACAGAGTGATAGAGTGGAGAGTGGAGGCGGTACTCACCGTGCATGTAGTCCTGCGGCTGCGGCTGCTGGTGGTGGTGCGGGGGCGGCGGGCCGTAGGAGGGCGGCGCGGAGAAGGCGGAGGCGCCGGAGCCGCAGCCGGGCTGCTGGTAGCCGTGCGGGGGCTGGGGGCCGTGCCCGTGCTGCTGCGACGCCGGCGGCTGGGGGGCGGGGGGCGGCGCCGCGTGCTGCCCGTAGTGCGAGCGCCGCAGCGGCGACACCACCTGCCACCGCGACACCCCGTCCGTCATCCGTCAAATTACGGCCAGGCACAGGCAGCAGAGCGTTCTACTAGCCCTACAAGTCTTATTTAAACGGCGCTCATAATATGCAATCTTTTTTACCCATTGCCCACTTCTGTATCTCTGATACAGTGGTAAATGTTCCAACCATCCACCACTTCCACGATACTGATGACTTATAAAGTAAAACAGTAACTCTAGTTTATAAAGTTTATAAAGCAGAATTACAGCATCTTAAGGGGGGTAGGACGTCAAACGGGCGGACTTGGAGCAGGAGAGGCACCACAGGACATTTCAATTTCCACCGTCTATACTTTTACGAATAAATTCATAAAACTTTGTCAGCATGACCAGGAAGGATTCAGAATTTACACTCATAGCAGTGGAAGTTCTAAAACATAACGAAGTATTTTTCACTTACTAATGGCAGCATTTGTTGCTATAGGTACACATTTCTTCATAATTAAGAGAGATTCTTCGATGAATTTTACACAGGATACAAACCATACTGAAAGGTGTATGGAACTCTGGAATTTTCCAAATCTATTAAAAACTGTGGTTAAAATTGATGTAATTAACTATAAAATTTGTGTTTTTTTAAACATGAAGTTTAAAATACAACAGTTCATTCGTTTTTTCATAAACTAAATAAATTCTAGAATTTCATACACCTGCAAGTATGGTATGTATGCTGTGCAAAATTCATCGAAGAATTTCTCTAACTTATGAAGAAAAGTGTACCTATACCAACAAATGCAGCCATTAGTAAGTGAAAAAATGATGAAATTTCGCACGTAAAAAAAATTATTTTGTTATGTTTTCGGACTTCCACTGCAATGAGTGTGAATCCTGAATCATTCCTGATGACACTGCAAAGTTTTATGAATTTATTTGTAGAAGTATAGACACTGGAAATTAAGATGTCCTCAGATGCCTCTTCTGCTCCCAGTCGGCTCGTTTGAAATCCTACCCCCCTTAAAGCACAGAATAATAATTACTTACAAAATAGTTTATAGAATGAGATTTACAGTCTGTAGCGGAGTGTGTGCTGATATGAAACTTCTTGGCAGATTAAAACTGTGTGCCGGACCGAGACTCGAACTCCGGACCTTTGCCTTTCGCGGGTAAGTGCTCAGGAGAACTTCTGTAAAGTTTGGAAGGTACGAGACGAGGTACTGGCAGAAGTAAAGCTGTGAGGACGGGGCGTGAGTCGCGCTTGGGTAGCTCAGTTGGTAGAGCACTTGCCTGCGGAAGGCGAAAATCGCGAGTTCGAGTCTCGGTCCGGCATACAGTTTTAATCTGCCAGGAAGTTTCAAAATAGTTTATGTCAAAATATTATGAAAATATTTTTAAAACCAATACCGTTGTCGTCAACCATGAAAGGTGGGGCGCCCGCTAGTGGGTGGTAGGGACTACGTTGAGTACCACTAATACACACAATCTCCAGGGGGAATGGTCGGTATTCAGGGATATGACAGGGACGATCATTCGTAGCAAAAACGTCTAGTGCACATTGGTACTAAAATGCCTATCTCGTAACCTGTGAGCAGTTCTTCATCGTCGATACTGTGAAACACACCTCTCATACTGAACAAGTGCTCATACGTCTTGAACTTCAAGTCGTCATTTAACATCTGCTGTTAAGTGAGGAAAAAAACGAGGTTACGGCGTATTGGTCAAAATCTGCGACTGAATCCCAAGATGTCATTGCAAATGGTCTGAGCACTATGTTACTTAACTTCTGAGGTCATCAGTCCTCCTAGAACTTAGAACTACTTACACCTAACTAACCTAAGGACATCACACACATCCATGCCCGAGGCAGGATTCGAACCTGCGAGCGTAGCGGTCGCGCGGTTCCAGTCTGAAGCGCCTAGAACCGCTCAGTCACACCCCGCCCTCCCCCAAGGTTTCTGGAACATGTTATTGTTGTTGTGGTCTTCACTCAAGAGATCGGTTTGATGCAGCTCTGAATGCACCATCCCACCTGTTACTCGTCAGCGGATGTGTTTCTAACATGACGGAGCTGCGCCTCACTTTGAACGGAGGGTTCCCAAACACCTGGACAAGACATTCCATGAAAAGTGGACGGGCAGAAGAGCTCCTGTTTAGCGGCCGGCACGTTCACCTCAGCTCTACCCACTTGATTTCTTCTCGTGGCTGCATGTGAAAAGTCTTGTGTACCAGACGCTTGTTGAGGCTGAAGAGCACCTCCTGGCAAGAAACCAAGCTGCCTTCGACACTGCTCAAACGACAGAGGGTTTATTGGAAAAGGGTAAGACAGAACAGTGTACCACGATGCCGTGCATGAATTGACGCTGGTGGGGACGCCCTTTTGAACAACTGTTGTTAATGCAGCAACTTGTGTGACACTTGTGCAGGTAAATGGAGTTCTTTATTAGTGTACCGTAGACTTAGGATTTTCGGTCTGTCTGACATCAAGTTACTTGCACCGTTAAGAGTCCACCAACAGGAGGAATTACTCAGGGTACTGGGGAATATTCAGCGGGAACTACGAACGTCATCATTATGGTTCACAAGTTGGAGCCCTTAGGCTGAAGCGGAGAATATTTTGGCTTATAGCTTTCGACTCTTATTTCCGGACTAGGGTCCCATACCTCAGATTGATTCAACATTACCGCTGAAAGCTTTCAACATCATCACCGAATCACCCCGTATAAAATCCCTTGCGCCATAGGAAGTACAAAAAGAAGCATTAACACCAGAATGAAGGGCACAAGAGCAATTGCTGGGAAATAGGGATAAATCGGCACTAGCAGAATATTCACTAGGGCCGTGGAAGCCGAAATTCTTTTCTGGGATACGATGGTTTTATTTAAATCCTATCATTACTATGGAAGGACCTACGCAGGGGCCAAAGAGATTCAGAAGCACTAACTGTAATAGAAAAGGAAGAGGATTGAAATTAGACATGTTGCGGGCCGTAGTACTGGATTAAAAAAGGCAACACCAGCTCCTGCCCACCAGAAGTTGCGGAGCACACGTGACCTGGCAGCGGTGTAATGACGTCACGAACTGACAGTCGCGTGGATACATATAAACAATTCGGTTTGCTGAGCTTGCTTAAATTTCCTATTCCCATCTGTCTGCATCTTTACAGTCTTTGACGATGACTAGCACTAGAAGACAAAACTTTAGAGCTTATTGTGATTGTGATCCGCCGGGCGGATTCGTGCCGGGGACCAGCACGTCTCACCACTCGGGAAGCAGCGCGTCAGACCGCGCGGCTAGCCGGGCGGGCTTGTTCAAAAGTACTCTGCAAGACTATCCTTACCCCAGCAATGAATCCATAGACGCTCCATTCTACACTCGGTAGATTAAAATGTCTCCACTCAAAATTGCACGATCTGGGTATTTCTGCACTGCAGACTGCTCTAAAACAAAAATCATTACGGAAATCAATACCGGCCGTGAAAACCAGCATCGTGTGATGACCTCTACACTCCCTAAAACTCCCCCCACAACCGCCCACTTTCAACCTATTTCGGTCGCTTGTGACGTCATCACTGCTGTGTCCCTCCTAGAAGACGGCAACCCCCAACACACCGGCGCCCCGCGGGCAGCTACGCATCAGGCATCGTCTGCCGCAACAGGCACGAGCGTCTGGAAGCCAAACAACGGTCCGCACTAGCTGGTATGTTGGTTAATATTTCAGACAACAACAACAACAACAACACGCCAACACGCTGTCTTCGGGGTCTCTGGCAACTGCCACGAGAGGCGTCCAGTCCGCTGCCAACATTGCGCGCTTCCTGCATCATCGGCTCTGCTGGGATCGCAGCACTATTTTCCTACACAACGTCACTTGTCCGCTAGCAGCTCGCGCCCTATCCGTGCGCAGGGGCAGTAATTATGCCGTCACACTTACGCCGTCACACTTACGCCGTCACACTTACGCCGTCACACAACCACGGAATGGTAGTTGGGTCTCCGCTAACGAACCAGTTATTCCTTCGAGTTCTCTGTGCCAGTCGACAAGCACAGTACTGGCCTATCAACCAGAGCTCTCGCTAAGAATCTCTCGTTGGACAGTCGCCGTGCTGTGTGCAACTTCCAATCCCTACCGACCTTAGGGCAGTAACTTTACTTCCTCAGACTTTGGCCTTACACCAACTATGTATACGTGGCCTCTATTTGCTGAGACCATGATTACTTTTGTTATTAACTACTGACATTTAAGTGAATGTGAACTTTAAGTTTTTTTGTTACTCACTATGTTACTTGAAAAAATAAGCTTGTTCCGCATTGTTTATCTGGGCTGTGTTCTCATTTGTGGAACTGGTCAATTCTCATGGCGTTAAACAAGGCCCAAGTTAGAATTACTATGTGCCGTATCAATCAAATTAATTTTAATATGAATTTATTTGATGGAAGCTGCCCCGCAAAAGACCTGGTATCTCACGTCCACTAAGAAGTGGTTCAGATGTCCAAAACATGTGAGCAGAGCTGGTGATAATTGCTTGAAAATAAACAGGAGACGAAAACTTGAAGAACGTGAAGAAAGCTAATATCGCAAATAGAAAAACATTGCGCACCATAACTGAAGAGTCGTTTTGTCGACCGAGCGAGGTGGCGCAGTGGCTAGCACACTGGACTTGCATTCGGGAGGACGATGGTTCAATCCCGCGTCCGGCCGTCCCGATTTAGATTTTCCGTAATTTCCCTAAATCGCTCCAGGCAAATGCCGGGATGGCTCCTTTGAAAGGACACGGCCGACTTCCTTCCCTGTCCTTCGCTAATCCGATGAAAATGGCTCTGAGCACATGTGAGGTCATCAGTCCCCTAGAACTCAGAACTACTTAAACCTAACTAACCTAAGGACATCACACACATCCATGCCCGAGGCAGGATTCGAACCTGCGACCGTAATGGTCGTGCGGTTCCAGACTGAAGCGCCTAAAACCTCTCGGCCACACCGGTCGGCCGATGACCTCGCTGTTTGGTCTCCTCGTCCAAACAACCCAACCCCCCCCCCCCTCTCATTTTCTAGAAACACCGTAATTGTCTGGCATTGCGACGTAGTAGTTTGGAATTTGGTTTAAACGTGCTTACAATCTTCGTCTGAAACGGTAGAAAAAGCGTGGCGCCCTGCGACTTCAACCGAGAGCTCAACGAAGCTTCAACAGCAGTGTGTCGACACAAGCAAAAAAACTCCTGAGCTCTGAAGTTCATGTGAGATGGAAGGGGGTTTAATGATGTCACATTAGCACCAAATTGCGCCGCTATTATCCCGAGCGCCACCGTGGACGTGCCACGAGCTGGGAAGGTCGTCACAACCCCTCTGTTCAACATTTCACCCCTTCTTCTGACGACTTTGCGATGGAGGTGAAAGCCGCGACGCCCTCGCGGTTTTGTTATGGGTGGCCAAGGAAAACCATTTCAGATACACCACCGCCCAGAATCAACATGAAAAGGCTGCAGAAGGTAACAAGAAAGGCGCCAATTAAATCACCTCTCTTCTTGCGGCTTTGATAGCTACACATTTCGCTATCGAAAATGGCAGTTCGCAGTGCGATGGGCAACAATACGTGTTCTTGATTACCTGACACACCGCTGACACCCACGAGACTTTCAATCCTTCGCTCCATCCGCACCTACCGTGACTGCATCACTTTTGAGTGCAACTTGTAATGGTTCTTTATTTACGTGACCATTACGGCACTCCAACCCCAGTTCTCGATACCAGTAATATCGTACTACTATTCTGCGAAGTAACAGACATATTTTTGTGATAATATTCACATTTGGTTTTATTAACGAATAGGTACTCCGATGTATCGATATATTACAGTGATATGGTTCCTGCGTGTATTCATTTCTGTGAGACTGTCATAATCTTTGACTTACTTGTCACAGTTTTGGCACGAATGCGCACAGAGCAGTCTTTATTCCACTTTGCAGAAGTTAAGTTGTTATTTCGCTTTGTAAAAGAGCAATCAAGTCTTGTGTTTGGTTAAAGTCGAAATTAAATATGTGGAGACTGATACAAAACTGTTTTCCTGATGATGTGACAATTAAGAAGAAGTATATGTGAATTTACAAGAAGTTTAATAAAAACGTGGATCGTGAATACCAAGTCAAAAATTATTTCTACCATACTATTGTTCTGATCTGGGACTGTTTGATCATTAAGAATTTCCTGAAGAACGCATTTGTTAGGTCTTCAAATATTGCTAAAATACAGATCTGGACCTTCTAGCAGTCAAAGTGGAATCACCCTAGAATCAACAAGATTAGCCATAACAACTTCGACGAAATCTACGTGGGAATCCATTCAAGAAAAGTGCCAAAATTAATGACTTTTTTTACAGTGACTTCATTATTTACATTCTGACGATACCATCCACAGTCAATAACTTTGTTGTTGCCCGATAAAGCGAACATATGCTGCGTGAGCAACATTATTAATCTGATTTCTAACCTACTTTGCCAGTGGTGGTACCGTTAGAAACTCCACCACAATTTTTGCTCTCGTGTACAGGTTGGAACCACTACAGAGCATTCGACGAAATATGAAGCAGAAAAATATCATCCGCTAAGTCACAACTCGGGCGAAAGTGTGACCGTGACAGCCGGCCGGAGTGGCCGAGCGGTTCTAGGCGCTTCAGTTTGGAACCGCGCGACCGCTACGACCGCAGGTTCGAAACCTGCCTCGGGCATGGATGTGTGTGATGTCCTTACGTTAGTTAGGTTTAAGTAGTTCTAAGTTCTAGGGGACTGATGACCTCAGATGTTAAGTCCCATAGTGCTCAGAGCCATTTTTTGTGACCGTGACAAACAGTCACTGACAAAGATCGTGACGAACAACGAGTATGACAGTTGCACAAATCACTGCAGAGCTAAATACCGCACTCGCGAACCCGGTCAGCTATCACAACAACACGAAGGAAGTTCCAGAAGTTGGGAAATGCTGGGCAAGCTGGAATTCTAAAACCACTCATCAGATATGCAATTGCCTCTAACAAGTAAACGTGGCTCTAAGCCATAAAAACTAGAGTGTGGAGTGACGGAAGGAAGCCGATAGGTCGGATGACTCTTGTTTCATACAGTTTCTGGACGAGTTTACGTCCCAACACTGAAACGTGGCGGCCATTCGGTGATGATTTGGGCAGCCATGTCATGGTATTCCACAGGCCCCATGGGTTGATCTGCAACGCCGTGTTACTGCCTAAGATTACGTGACCATTCTGGGTGATCTGGTTCATCCTATGGTGGAATATTGATTCCTCAGTGGTGATGCCGTGTTCCAAGCCGACAGCGCCCTTCTCCATACAGCTTGCATCGTCCTGGACTCGTTTTGTGAGGATCAGGATGGACTACCCCGTCTCCCCTAGTCACGAAAGTCACCACATCTCAATATAATTGAGCCTTTGTTGTGTACTTTGGAGAGATATATGCGTGATCCCTATACACTTCCATCGTCCTTACCTGAACTGACCACTATTTTGCAGGACCAGGGGTATAAGATTCCCATGAAAACCATACAGGACCAGTATTCACCCAGTCCGAGACACTGGAAGCTGTTTTCAATGGCAACGGTTTTCCTGCACCCTATTAGGTACGGTAATGTGTTGTGCTTGGGGTGTTTCAATATTTCTGTCCACCAGCTACTAGTCCAGCACTTTAACGCTTTCCGTCCTATTGTGCATCATTGGTGTGTTTTGCTGCCTGTAGTAACATACATTTTCTTACACCTTTTACACTTCACCCTCACCTGGTATCACATGTTCCCAAACACGTAACGTGGTTTAAGAGCAAAGTACTATTGCCACATTCATCGAGAGACGTGGCGCAGATTTCCGTGGCAGAAAAATCCATAGAATTTCCTGTGCAGGTGCACGAGATTCGTCTAGGACTTGTTATTAAGCACTGTGGAATTACGACTGCCGGAAGATCTTATTAATCGGGATGGCGGTTCTTTGCTGGATTCGGTGATTTCTTTAATATCTTTAGCGAGAAAACGCTTTACTCCTGATGACACTTCTAGTGACAGCTAATTTTATTAATTTCACATCTGAATTTCAACTCCGCGGGTCCGCATTCCGACATGCAGTATGCAATATGAGTTGGAGGTGACTTTAAGCTACCAAGTACAGACTGGGAGGTCTGTGGATTCAATGCAGGGGGTAATGTTTACGACAGACAGTAAGTCGCGTTCTGCAAAAGTATGTGCCAAATTAGTGGATTGAGGATGGAAAATACCCACTGTGGTTTAACAACGAATTTCAGAAAATTCTGAGGAAGCAAAACCTGATGCGCTCTCGGTTTAAAAGAAAACACACAAATAATGATACGCAGAAGTTAGAACAGGTTCGTGCGTCTGTTTTACGCGCGTAGCATTCAACAACTACCATCATTACTGAGCAAAAGATCTTGCCGAGTACCGGAGAAAATTCTGGTCCTACATAAAATCAGTAATCGGGTCCAGAGTTCCTATCCAGTCATTCTTCGACCAGTCAGGTGTGGCAACAGGAGATAGCGACATGAGAGGTGAAGTTTTAAATTTCGCATTTAAAAAATCGCTCACGCAGGAGGATCGTATGAACATACCGTCGTTTGACCACTGCGCATGTTGGCGTATGTAAGACATAGTAATACCAGTATGTAGTTTGAAGCGGCCCGCTACGAAATCTTCTCCTGCCCTAACCTCTATCTCGGAGTAGCAACTGCACCCTACATCCTCAATTATCTGCTGGATGTACTCCAATCCCCTGCCTTCCTCTACAGTTCTGACCTTCTACAGCTATCTCTAGTACCGTGGAAAACATTCCCTGATGTCTTAACACATGTCGTATCATCCTGTCCTCCTCCTACGTTCCTCTCCCCGCCGATTCTACGGAGAAACTCATAATTCCTCATTATTCCACCTAATTTCCAACATTCTTCTGTAACACCACATCTCAAAAGCTCTAAATTTCTTGTTTTCCAGTTTTGTCACAGCCCGTAATTCACTTCCACATAACGCTGTCTTCCAAACGTTATTCCTCAAATTATGGATGTGTTTGATACTGGTTGGCTTCTTTTTGACCAGGAATGCTCTCTTTGCCAGCACAAGACAGCGTTTTACGTCCTCCTTGATTCGTCTGTAATGAGTTATTTTTCTTTCGAGATAACAGAATATTTTCACTTTGTCTCCATACCTATCTTACATTTTAATCTGAGAATTTCATTCTTGGTCTTCTTATTTTTCGCTCTTGGGTTTGTACGTCACGTATATGGCTCGTCTTCAACTTTTTTTTTTACGTATTTTCCTAAGAATTTCGAACGTGCTGCGCCTTTTAACACTGTCAAACCCTTTTTCTAGTCGACAAGCCCTGTGAACGTGTGTAGGTCTTCCTACAGGACTTGCATCCGTTAACAAGGGCAACGTCAGAACTGCGCCCTGGAGCCCTTACCTTTCCTAGATCCAAACTGATCGCGGTCTAACACATTTTCAATTAAAACGTTTCTTCCTCAAGAGACAAGTATCGTATTTAACGAGGAATATAGTTCTAGTAGGGACTAGAGGTAAGAAACGTAGCGAGTACGAATCCGCTGTCGAGAGTCACACACATTAGAAATAACGGCACGGCTGTTACGTCGGAGCTATACTGGCTTCCTTCTTTCCCGCTGTAGCTCCGCAGTATGGCGAGTGTCAGAAGCGCGGCGGTGCACCCACTTCATTCTCGTCGACTTAGTCCCTGAAGTGAAGCCTGCAGTTCAGGACCAGCCGTGGCGTAGTACGAAAGCTGAATCAGCGGTCTTGCTTTTATAGTGCAGCACTAAATGTGAGGAAACGACCGACTCTAATGATCAGATGGCCGTAACGAAGCTTCCTCTTATGAGACTGCGAGGGGTATAAGGCAAACATGAAGTGTTGAACTGTATTCAGTTGTAAATTTGCTGCATAAGAGGGTAATTCTGTGAGAAGGCCCATAAAACAAGTATCAGCAACAGTATTCTTGTTGATTCCACATTCACGATGACAAAACAGTTGCGCTCCGCCAAAGTAATATATACAGGGTGTCACCACCCTAAATAATTGTTTGTCCAGATGCAAATTACAAAATGTTTCAAGCAAATGTTCTCTAGCTGTCAGGGGGACATCAATCAACATGATCGCCTTCGTTGTGGATTTGTTTTTTACAAAGATATGAACAGCAGTATGACCTTTTTAAATGGCACCCTGTATTTTTTATTCGGTAATTCATTTCCTCTCCTGAAGACCTATTGCAAAATGTATCACAGCATACAATTCACTGAAACACAACGTTATTAATCACATAGCACAACACTGACGTTGACCCTCCCAGCGCTTAGTGCAGGTACTCGGGGTGATGGAACACGTCCACGTGCTGACGTTGACAGAGGACAAATGTAAACATAAGTAGAAAGCACAGCCGCCATTCCGTCAACCATAGTCAGTTGAACAGTTGTGTGAGTAGAATGTACACCAACGAAGAGAAGGTGGAAATGCTACTCATCTATGGGGAAGGTAAGTTAGCAAACAGCAACTGCAATACTGTTTTTTATGTACGGGAACATTTAGTACAGTAGTTTAGTCCTTTTAAATACTGTTGTGTAGAGTAGGCATACAGTAAAGGCTGTTCTTCCTACAAACTGCATCGACATAACATTTCTTTCATTCTTGTTGTTGTTGTTGTTGTTGTTGTTGAAGGTAAGCGAAACGCTACGCAGGCAGCGGAACTGTACAGAGAGCGATATCCTGACAAGAACCCACCTTCCCGACGGATGTTTTCTCGTCTTGTTGCGACGCTTCAGGAAGCGGGAAGTTTCAACCCACGACAACGCAATCGTCGTAGCACTCGCACAGACGAAGCTGCCGAAGTTACTGTTCAATGAATCCACATGCGAGCACACGACAGCTTAAACGCGAAATTGGCATTCCTAAAACCAGTGTACATCGTATTCTTGCACGTCATCGGTTCCATCCTTACCTTGTACTCCTACATCAAGAATTGCAAGGGAATGATTTCCACAATCGCGTACAGTTCTGTCAGTGGGCACAGCAGCAAATCCTCGCCAACCCGAACTACTTCTCCAATGTTCTGTTTACTGATGAATGTTCCCTCTCAACCAAAGGACAGGTAAATACAAGAAACACAACACTGACGTTGACGCTCCCAGCGCTTAGTGCAGCGCCAACCCACGATGGCTTAGACAGGTGGAACATCAGAGTCAATGGAGAGTTAACGTCTGGTGTAGGATGCTTGGTACCACAATTATTGGCCCTTATTTCATCAATGGTAGTCTAAACGGCACAGCGTATGGCAACTTCCTTAGTCGAATTCTTCCTCCTCTTCCGGATCAAGTGCCGCTAAGAACCAGAATGCTTATGTGGTATCAACACGATCGATGTCCAGCACAAAATGCCTTGCGTGCGCGTCGTGTTCTGAACCGAGGGTATCCTGTCGGATGGATTGGCCGAGGAGGAACAGTTACTTGGCCTGCGAGGTCTGCTGATTTAAATGTCCTGGGATTTTTTCTTTGGGGATGTATTTAAGACGTTGTCTATCGCGATATTCCAACAACTCCAGACGACATGCAGGAATGTATCGTGTTTGCTTTTAATTCTCTTCAGCAGGCAACACTGGAAGCAGTAAATAATTCTTTGATTCAACGAGTGCACCTTGAGCACCTTTGAATTTTCTTCTGCTGGGAAATGGCACAGGAGGGTCATTTGTGTTATGTTTTTTAGTTGGTTTTCATTTGTTTTCTGACAACTCCTGCAAGTGGACGAGTTTTTGATCCCGGAATCAAAGTCAGTGTTGTGTTATGTAATTAATAACGTTGTGTTTCAGTAAATGATGCACTGTGATACATTTTTGAATAGGTCTTTAGGAGTGGAAATGAATTACCGAATAAAAAATACAGGGTGACATTTAAAAAAGTCATACCGCTGTTCATGTCTTCGTAAAAAAACAAAGCTACAACGAAGGCAATCATGCTAATTGATGTCCCCCTGACGGCTAAAGAACATTTGGTTGAAACATTCTGTAATTTGCATCTGGACAAACAGTTATTTAGAATGCTCAAGAGAAACGACCATCGAAAGTAAAAAGCTACGTATGGCCATATGCAGAGTTTCCAAGACATAGCACATTTAAAGTGTATTGTTCTTTACTCTATTATTCAATACATTGACACGATTATACTTGTTCAACAGTCAATAAAAATTACAATATGCATGTTACAAAGTACCAGCCGAAAAATGCGTGTTCTGAACACGTTCACCTCTGAGCATTATCGTATGCGCCACGTTTCAGCTGTTTTACAGTTCACAATAACACACAGTTAACAATAACATAGTCTCCACTGTAGCGTGTGGGTTTTCCTACGACCATCGATGATTATTACAAGTGCTGCTGATTCCGTTCAGTGTGAACGTGGTTTCGTCAGCGAATGGTATTAATGGAAGCAAATTATTGTCATGTAACCAGTGAAAAACCCCAAGCCCTGTGGCATTGTCGCCAATGCGAAGATTGTTGACACGCTGTATGTGAAATGGGTACAATTTTCCGCACGTAATGTTAGCCATACACGTGTTCATTCAGCACTGGTACGTGCAAAAAGTCGCCGCGTGCTTGTACTAGGACTATGCAGCACCTTTCCAACAATTTGTTGATCTTCCCACGGAGGTTGTTCACAAGGAAAATGGGAACTAGGAAGAATAGATGTTTCCTGCAGTGTGCTGAAAACTCGGGTAAACACTCTACGATCAGGAATTCAACGCGTGGGAGTGCTCAGAAGGTATTCTTCGACAGCACCAGGAGCGGTACCATCGCAGAACCAGTAAACATACACTGCATCTGTAAATTCAACTTCAGTTTAAAAATGTGAGGTTTTAGCCAGAGCGTGTACACACAATTAGCCTATGCTTCTCTCTGAAACACACGCAATCCCTCGCATTGCTTCACTCAAAACACACCGCCGACAACGGCACTTTCAGTGCACTGGCTTAATGCCACAAAGACATCCCGAACAAAGAGGTTGACAGCAACGCGGTAGCTTGGTAGAATAAAACATCAGAGAGGTTGGGTGCGCAAGACATGCAAACGCGCATAACTCGCCTGAAAAGCAAATGTACAGAAAATGTGTTCTATCTCTGAAATAGGACATATCTCTGAAACCATTCGGAATAGGACATATGTCTATATGCAGCTTTTACTTCAAATAAGAGTTCCTGTCATGTCTCTGAATGCAGACCATTGTTCCTGGGACACCATATACAGGACGATTCAGATGCCCCTATCGATTCGTTTTATGCAACAAACACTACATCTCTGTCAGGAACGGCATCCAGACAGGCAACAGCAAAGTAATCAAATGGGATCATACTGTAAAAAGCACCTGTCAGGACTGGCCGTGGGTTACAGCGTATTGTTGGACCAAGATATATCTTACCTCTGCTATACTTATCCAGATGTCTGCAGTCTTTCTCTGTGTAATTAGTGGTGTAGGTTTTGGATGTGTCTGTCAGTTTATTCCATTTATGGTGCATAAGCTTTCGTAAACCGTACAAAGGTTATACGAGGTGTGATTGGAAGGTTTTAAGAATGGGCTTGTAATTACATAATGGCGGTATTTACATGCTACTGTGATGCATCTACTTCAAAATAGTTCCATTATGATAGAACACATCGACTTTAACGGGGTTTCCAATTTTGGAAATATTCCTCGAAATTTTTTTCCTGAAGCATGTTAAGGACACTCTCCATATTTGCCTGGATTACATTAGAGTCAAATCGCTTCCCTTACAGTGAAAAGTTCATTATAGGAAACAGGTAGAAGTCTGCAGTGCCCAATTCATGGGAATATGGCGGTTGTGGAAGCACACGGATTTTGAATTTGGCCAAAAATTCAACGATGGAGAAGGCACGATGAGCCGGAGCATTGTCATGGTGTGGCACCCAACTCAGATCTTCAGTGAAAATTGACTGAATTGTATAGAAACTTAAATTAAGTTCATCAGCCATCTCCCTAATCGTACATCTACAATCAGAGTGCACCAAGTCGCGAACTTTCACAACATTTTTATTCGTTTTTGGGGTGGAAGGATGGCTGGACCGTGGTTCATCTTCAAACGATTAGCGGCCATTTTTAAATCTGTTGAACCAGACAAAAACTTTTGACTGGCTCATAAAATTATCTCCAAAAGCTATTTTTAACAGTTCGTAAGTCTGAGAACTTGATTTCCCAGTTTTAAAATAAAATTTCACACAAACCCGTTCCTCTGTTTTTATTCATGGAGACACAATCCGGCAACAAGCCCTAACAGACCTGCAGTCAACCAGCTGCCACAACGAACTCAATAAAGGAAACGTAGTTTCCGTCAGAGCGCGTTCAAGGACAAGGCAATGACTCACTCCTCGCCCTCTGTGTACCTGCCCGTCAAACCAGTAAGCAGTAGCGGATCCATTCTTAAAACTTCCCAATCACACCTTGTATACTGGAAAGTTGTTACTTTCATATTTACCATTCTGATATCTCGTGTTAACTTTGCTGTTTCCGGTGGCGAAACACACTTCATAAGGCAATGTTTCTGAACTATTTATGGAAGATTAAGTACTACAAACTTAAAGAGACATCCAAAGCCTGTATGACTACACCACCAATTCCATGAAGAAATATTGGAGAAACTTGGATGAGTACGGCAGAAGTAAGGTCATCTTGGTCACCTGTGTTTTTTACAGTATGATTTCGTTTGCTAAGAGTGGCCCAAAGCTATGAGAGGGAACTGACAACAGTTACGTGTAGTGTGTGTCACCTATCTGGATGCCTATCCTGATACAGACAGAGTGCGGGTTGCATGACACGAATTTGTAGGGGTAGCTTAACCACCATGCACATATAGACGGTGGTCAGAAACAGTCTGAAAAGCTTGCAACGATGTTGCAGGATAGGTTGTGTGATAAATAATTGTTAAGAAAAAAATTCGATATGGTCCGCCGTTTCCGAATTACTAGTTTTGAAGTAAGTCAACGTGGCCGTTGAGTGCGTAAATTCAAGCGGACTGCCAGATGAAGTGTCGCCACATGTGTTCTGTGTTTGGTTTCCAAAACCCGAATGAGAGAGGGACACAAAAATTGGACTTGGGACGGCAGTAAGGATCCAACTCCAGCCAAAGGTTGAGCAGTTTCGTGCAGAGTCGTCTATGATATGAGAACAACAAACGCTACTCGTGTCTGGTGGGCTGCTTCGCATTAAGCACGTGTTGGTCTGTTCCCTAACTTCAGTGCTAATTAACTTGAAAATGTCACACGAATCTAATTTTCTTAACAATTATTTTCCAGCACGACCTACCCTGCAACACAGTACATACACACCGATTAGCCAAAACATTACGACCGCCTGTTTGATAGCGTCTTGGTCCACTTTTCAAACACAATACAGCAGCGACTGTGCTTGCCAAAGATTCTCAAGTTCTTGATAGTTTTCTGCAGAAATATGTGGCACCAGATCTATACTCACAGGCCACTAAATTCTAGCAAATTATGGAGACTGTCGTTTATGGGCACACAGCTGGCACCTAATGTGTGTTCCAATGGGTAAAGATCAAAGACATTTGCTGGTCAAGACATCAACGTGAGTTCACTGCCACGCTCCTCCCACCGCTACAGCACGATTCAGGCCTTGTGTCGCGGACAATTATTCTGCTGGGAGATGTTAATGTCATCAGAGAACAATTCAACCATGAAGGAATTCAGTCGGTCCAGAATAATGTTCACGTAGTTCACTGCAGTCATGGTGTCTTCGAGTACTACCGTAGGTCCCATAGCAGCCTAACTCCGTGTACCCCATAGCATAATTCTGCTCTCACCGGGCTGCATCTGTGGTGCGGTGCACATTTCAAGCAGACATTAGCCTGGATGGCGGCATGATAGGACCCAACCATTGACCTGGTGTAACCATAAATGCGTTTCTACTGATCGAGGGTGTGTCAGCTAAATGATGCTGTGCCCTTTATCGCCTCTGACTGGTGTGATCCGAAACACTTGTGCCTGCACCAGCATTGTATGAGGGCTATTCGGAAAGTGAGGAACGATCGGTCACGAAATGGAAACCGCTGTGAAAATCCGAAGAGGCTTTACACAGACGTTTTGGGCAGTACCTCTAGTATACCCGTCGATCGCTTCAAGACGCTCTTTTCAGTTGTGAGCGGGTAAAGGTGCCTAGAACAACGATGTCTCCCGCCAAGTAGGAGGTCCTGCAGAGAGGCTTCGCCTTAATGAATGCAGCCCGCCTAACGCAACTGCCACGCACTTCCTTCTTCGTGGCAATTCTCAGCCGCACTCTGCAGGGGCAGTGAAAACGCTCCCGCAGCCTTCTCGACGGGAAGTGTTCGATCATCCACAACTCGGCCCTAATTAAATCTTCCTGAGTATCATATTTGTTTACATGAAACGCTGGATACGAAGACAAAACTTAGGCTACGCGCTATGGACCAGCGTAGAGAATTATCAGAAAGCACAGGCGATGGTGTTGGAAATTTGGTATAACGCTGCGACAAATGTCTAAGTTGGAGCGGCGACTACGTAGAGAAGTACCTGGAAGGTGTAGCTAAATGTGCAAAGAAAACAGGTTTGATTTCCACTGTAGCTTCCATTTCGCGACCGATCGTTCCTTACTTTCCGAACAATCCTCGTACTTTGTCGTCAGATCTGCCGCACGTCGCTGCCTATCCTGGTTCATACAACGGGGGTTCCTCCGACCTGTAGGTGGACGTCCAGTACCGTTCGCGTTACTCCACCATCCTTGAAGCACTCTCCATAGGCACTCACGACAGTAGTAGGCAAACAGGCGACCAGATTCGCCGTTTCAGAGATTCTCGTTTCCAGCTGGAGCGCCTCAACAATGTGCCCTTTGTCAAAACCGCTTGTATCAGAAGATCTCCGCATTTGCGACCTCTATCTTCGCTATAATGGCTGCCCTTTCGTCTCTCTTCCGCTTACAGTTTTTTCTTACTGCATGATGAGCCCGCAACACCACCTCGCGGTGGGCGGTGGCCATAATGTTCGTAATGTTTGGCTCATCACTGTGTGTACATACAAGCAAAGCAATATTCGGTGCTAAGCGATAAGTCACTGTATTGTCAAATAATAGTTGTCATTCTGTAGGGAGCACATTGTGCTCATGTGCGAGCGATCTAGATGCTTGTAAAACAATAAACTGGTAGCCAAGATCGCAGGAATTATTTTTATTCCATGATTACCGGTTTCGGCGAAACTAAAGCCGCCATTAGAACTACTGATGGCCTTGGGAGAGCCAGTCCTGACAAAACTCTACCGTCTGGTGAGCAAGATGTATGAGGCAGGCGAAATACCCTCAGACTTTAAGAAGAATGTAATAAATTCCAATCCCAAAGAAAGCAGGTGTTGACAGATGTGAAAATTACCGAACTATCAGTTTAATAAGTCACAGCTGCAAAATACTAACGCGAATTCTTTACAGACGAATGGAAAAACTGGTAGAAGCGGACCTCGGGGAAGATCAGTTTGGATTCCGTAGAAATGTTGAAACACGTGAGGCAATACTAACCTTACGACTTACCTTAGTAGAAAGATTAAGAAAAGCCAAACCTACGTTTCTAGCATTTGTAGACTTAGAGAAAGCTTTTGACAATGTTGACTGGAATACTCTCTTTCAAATTCTAAAGGTGGCAGGGGTAAAATACAGGGAGCGAAAGGCTATTTACAATTTGTACAGAAACCAGATGGCAGTTATAAGAGTCGAGGGGCATGAAAGGGAAGGAGTGGTTTGGAAGGGAGTGAGACAAGGTTGTAGCCTCTCCCCGATGTTATGCAATCTGTATATTGAGCAAGCAGTAAAGGAAACAAAAGAAAAATTCGGAGTAGGTATCAAAATGCATGGAGAAGAAGTAAAAACTTTGAGGTTCGCCGATGACATTGTAATTCTGTCAGAGACAGCAAAGGATTTGGAAGAGCAGTTGAACGGAATGGACAGTTTCTTGAAAGGAGGATATAAGATGAACATCAACAAAAGCAAAACGAGGATAATGGAATGTAGTCGAATTAAATCGGGTGATCCTGAGGGAATTAGATTAGGAAATGAGAGACTTAAAGTAGTAAAGGAGTTTTGCTATTTAGGGAGTAAAATAACTGATGATGCTCGAAGTAGAGAGGATATAAAATGTAGACTGGCAATGGCAAGGAAATCGTTTCTGAAGAAGAGAAATTTGTTAACATCGAGTATTGATTTGGGTGTCAGGAAGTCGTTTCTGAAAGTATTTGTATGGAGTGTAGCCATGTATGGAAGTGAAACATGGACGATAACTAGTTCGGACAAGAAGAGAATAGAAGCTTTCGAAATGTGGTGCTACAGAAGAATGCTGAAGATAAGGTGGGTAGATCACCTAACTAATGAGGAGGTATTGAATAGGATTGGGGAGAAGAGAAGCTTGTGGCACAACTTGACTAGAAGAAGGGATCGGTTGGTAGGACATGTTCTGAGGCATCAAGGGATCACCAATTTAGTATTGGAGGGCAGCGTGGAGGGTAAAAATCGTAGAGGGAGACCAAGAGATGAATACATTAAGCAGATTCAGAAGGATGTAGGTTGCAGTAGGTACTGGGAAATGATGAAGCTTGCACAGGATAGAGTAGCATGGAGAGCTGCATCAAACCAGTCATAAGAGCCACTGGGTAGTTTCGGGCAAGTACACAGAGCTCATCTATCTGTAGTGGGGACCAGTTACAGTGGTCAACAGGTAGAAAGGAGGAGGAAGAGTACGTACACGTACCGGTCGGTGGTGCGCCGGCAGATGGTAGGCGGGGTGCGACTGCGCGTGGGCGGCGGCCGGCGGCTGGCCCGGCGCCGGGGGCGGCTGCTGCGGGGGCGGCTGCTGCGGGGGCGGCGCCGCCGCCGGCTGCGAGGGGTGCCCCGGCGGCTGCATGGAAGACAGCGCCCCCAGCGGCGTGTAAGACTTCACAGGCGCGGGCGCGGCCTCCGCCGCCTGCGTGCAACACGTGTTAGCGCCGGCTGACGGCCAGTCCCAGCACTGCTACACTCAGCAAACACACACTCACTCAGCCCGCAACAAGCCGCTGCACTCTGCTGTCAGCCGGCTGCAGTCTGTTTGTGTACATTGCCCTGCCACTCACAATCACCTGTCATTTGCTTGTAGGCAATGGGGCAACTCTACGTGATTACACAGACATGAGGGACAGTCTACTGAACATCCGTCTCAACGGGACCATGAAATGGTTCCATTAGAAAGTGATTACCACACGCATTAAGATATTCATCTAACTGGAAGACGAGACAGTCAGTTCCTGTTTGGTAGAATGAGGTCGGCCGCTGATGGTTCCACAACCGCACCCACTCTTGCACTTCCTCGTCCGAGTGAAAAGGACGTCCACGCGTGTCTTTCATTAGGTAGACAATAATGTGAAAATCACTCGGTGAAAGGTCCGGGCTGTATAGAGGATGATAATTTCCCAATAGGTGCGGGCGTTATCGTGCGACAGGACTATTCCGTGTTACAGCTTTCCTAGGCGTTTTCACTTCATGGAACATCGAACTTTCAGCAAAGTGTCTTCACAGTGCTGTGCACTGATTGCAGCTCCACGCTCGAGGAACTCTAAGAGCAGAAGTGCCCTGCAGTCGGACAATGAGGTCACCGTGACCCTGCATGGTGCCACCATTTCGAGCACGAGGGCAACGGGCAAAGCCGACAGTGGAAACAACCCAAATCCCCCCTGCCAAGGAAATTCAAAGCTGTGCACGCCCGCCCCAACACTGCCAAGGTTACGTACGCTTCAGTGATTTGGGTGGGAAATACTGCTACATCTTTTTGTACAGCTCGGATCTTTTTTCATCGTGTGATTTTCTCACGTTTGCCGACCCGACGTCGTTTTCTGTCGTACGAGGAAATCCAAGAATGGCGGCGGTTGTGGATCCTACCGCTTTCCATAAAACAGGAATCCATCGTCTCCTCTCCCAATGGGATAAATTTCTTAAAGCGTGTGGTGATTACTTTTGAATGGAACAATTCCAAGGTCACTTTGTGGCGGGTGTCCACTTTCCACTTGACTGCCCTTTATACATACACATATATTCATACATACACTATGTGATCAAAAACATCTGGACACCTGGCTGAATGTGACTTACAAGTTCGTGGCGCCCTCCATCAGTAATGCTGGAGTTGAATACGGTGTCGGTCCAACCTTAGCAGCCAATTCTTTATTGAGTGCTGCACTAAGGGGAGTATTAAGGTAGGTAGGTGAGGCCCGGCACAAAGTAGGCGTTCCAAAACGTCCCAAATGTGTTCTACAGGATTCAGATCAGGACTCTGTGCAGCCCAGGCCATTACAGGGACGTTATTGTCGTGTAAACACTCCGCCACAGACCGCGCATTATGAAAAGGTGCTCGATCGTGTTCAAAGATGCAATCCCCATACCCGAATTGCTCTTCAACTGTGGGAAGCAAGAAGGTTCTTAAAACATCAACGTAGGCCTGTGCTGTGATAGTGCCACGCAGAACAACGTAACACCACCGCCTCCGAATTTTACTGTTGGCACTATGCACGCTGACAGATGACGTTCACCGGGCATCTGCCATACCCACAGTACCGTGATTCGTCACTCCGTACAACGTTTTTCCACTGTTCAATCGTCCAATGTTTATGCTCCTTACACCAAGCAAGGCGTCGTTTGGGTTTTAGCGGCGTGATGTGTGGCTTATGAGCAGCCGCTCGACCATGAAATCCATGTCTTCTCCCCTTCCGCCTAACTGTCTTAGTACTTGCAGTGGATCCTGATGAAGCCTGGAATTCCTGTGTGATTGTCTGGATAGATGTCTGCCTATTACACATTACGACCCTCTTCAACTTTCGGCGGCCTCTGTCAGTCAACAGACGACGTCGGCCTGTACGCTTTTGTGCTGTACGTGTCCCTTCACATTTACACTTCACTATCACGTCGGAAACGGTGGACCTAGGGATGTTTAGGAGTGTGGAAATCTCGCGTACAGACGTATGTCTAATGACAACTGAATTCGCTGATATGGCGTACCTGGGAGTAGGTGGCAGCACAATGCACCTAATATGGAAAACGTATGTTTTTGGGGGTGTCCGGATACTTTTGATCGCATAGTGTACAAACATACGCAGACACCTATAGAATACAAAACAGATACATCCATTCTTTCATACACTAAAAGGAGGAGTTGCCTAAATTGCACCACTTTTGATATTTTATTTATTATAGTCTAAACAGTACCTTATAAAATTAATTAAATAATCCAAGCGTGAGCTAGAGGATGTTGTTCTTGGTATCTGAGTTAAAGAACGGAAACTGTAAGAAAAATACACAGATTTTAAACATGTGCAAGTGGTAAAAAATAGGAATGTGGTTCCCTAATTTGTACTGCTGGTGCATAAACTGTACCACTCTCACAAACTACGTTCATGAGGTTGAAGATACGTGGTCGCTTAACTTAAGATTTTAGTTCTTGCACTAGTTTTTGCAGGCACTGCAATGTAACATTTTCTCTCCTTTCCAAACCCCTGTACACTTTGCACGAATCTACAATTTGCGTATCGTACGTCCGATAATTTTTTTCTATTCGAACTTCCCCACACAACTCATAATTCCAGTCGCCTGTTTTACGGATGACTTTCTGTGGCTATTTCCCTGTAGAGCCTCTAAAACTCTTCCATTTCACAGGTAGAGCTGTAGTTCTGCTTTTGCAGACGTCTTCCCTCTTGCTTTGGTTAACCCACTTTCATCTTCTTGGGCTGCTTTGCAGCTCCTTGGATAGGCCTTGAAGTTTTACTTAGAGCTTTCTTCATTTTCCTCCGATTTGGAGAAATTTTTAGTTGGGCACCGTTAGCCCGCTTTTCACCTGACAGGGCGTCTTCTACATTGAAATTATGAGGCAATCCGCATTGGTCTTCAGTGTAGAAAGCAAGTTTTCTTATGCCCGATATGCTTTTACCGAAAATCATCTCTCCAGACGTAAGGGTATGGTCGTCGTTGCTAAACACTTTACTTGGCCAAAAATTTCTCCCCCCATTTCTATGTTTACTTTTTATTTCAGCATACTTCTTAACTCCTGGCTTAGATACAATTTATATGAGTGCACATAAATATCTCTTTAAAAAGTTAGTTGTGAATAAAAGTCAACAACAATTAAAGAAATCTGCATTTTTTTAATTTTTTAAAGTTGGGCATAAATTACTCTCCCCACCCCCACCACCGGTAGTACAAGTTATTAAAGTGCGCTTATGATGATAAAAATGAGAAAGATATTTCCATGCTTTGGATCTTACTAAGGCACCATTACGTGTTTAAAAAGTAGTTGTTGACTTAAGTCACCAGCAAATAAGAATTTTGGTTTCTTTTAAATTTTTTTACGGAGGGCATAAATTGTGTCCCCTTGGTGAAATGCGTTATGGAAAACGGTATTGCTAGGGGGACGAAAGTGATCAATGGAGTTGTATCTGGCAAGATACTTACTGGTCGTGGGTTTGTTTTGCATCACGACGATCATCCCAAACATGCTTCCAAGCTGTGCACAGGTTATGTCAATAGAAATGAGAAACGTGAAGAAAATGATTTGGCCAAGTCAGTCACTTGAGTTAAACGCCCTTAGACTCTTATGGGGTGAAGCTGACAAGGTCAGAAAAGTGAGGTCGTCTAATGTTGGTGATTTACTGAATAATTTACACGCGCGTTGGACTGCGATATCTGCAAAAAACACTATAAAATTCTCCTCTCCAGATTGCCTAGAGTTTGTGCAGCTATTCTGAAAGCAACAGGTGGATACTTCGAACAGGCCTAAATCTAAATTATATTGTATATTACTTAATGATAGAGAAAGTACTTATTTTGTTGCTTTATTCAGTTTGTACATTAAAATAAGGCGTATAGTTTTTATACGAATGCGTGGTGTCTGCCCTTTCCTACATAGGCAACCCGCACGACTACGCTTCGGCATACAGCTCGGTTTTGTGGTACGCAATCGAGATGCGACTTACAGAGATAGCGTCCCAGAGTACCCCTGGAAAGTACGACACAAAGAATCGCTTCTCGCCTCTTGGCAAGGTCAGTGTGTAGTTTTTTTTTTTTTAATAGTCAGGGGTCTTTATTTATGGTAATACACAGTCCAACCACCAAAAAAAAAGTTTTCCAGCTTCACAAACACCAGATCTGTGGTGTCACCACCAGACACCACACTTGCTAGGTGGCAGCCTTTACATCGGCCGCGGTCCGTTAGTATACGTCGGACCCGCGTGTCGCCACTATCAGTGATTGCAGACCGAGCGCCGCCACACGGCAGGTCTAGAGAGACTTCCTAGCACTCGCCCCAGTTGTACAGCCGACTTTGCTAGCGATGGTTCACTGACAAAATACGCTCTCACTTGCCGAGACGATAGTTTAGCATAACCTTCAGCTAAGTCATTTGCTACGACCTAGCAAGGCGCCATATTCAGTAATTAGAATGAATTCTGAACAGACAATATTGTGAATCATGTACCGTCAAGAGCGACGTTTATCATTAATGGATTAAAGTTAAGTATGAAACTAATTACGTCCGCTTCCTGAATTCTCATTCCTTGTTATGTTCCAGACCTCACGTCAGTATAGTTCTTCCCTGCTCATGACAGCCTGCGTGAGCTAAAACGCGTGCATTTCGGCCTCTACTCGTAAGACGGTGCTGGCTCTTCTGCTAACACATCATCATCATCATCATCATCATCATCAGTGTTCTGCCTAAAGGCAGGTTTTCACATGGTAGTTCTCCAGGCTGTCCGTCTTCTGCAATCCTCTTCAGGTCTGCATAATTTCCTCTTCCCTTTATGTCGTCTATCATCTTGTCTCTTCTTCTTCCTCTCAGTCTTCTCCCACAAACCAATCCTTCCAAAGCATCTACTAGCAAGCACTCTCTTCTCAATGACTGTCCCAACCAGTTCTTTTTCCTTTCTCTTACAACCTTCCGCAGACATCTTCTCTCACCAATCCTTTCCAATACTCTTTCATTACTCACTCTTTCCATCCAGCTTATTCTCTCCATTCTCCTCCACATCCACATCTCAAGTGCTTCTAACCTTTTTTCACCCTCTCGTCTCAGTGTCCATGTTTCTGCCCCATATAGTGCCACACTCCAGACAAAACATTTGCCAAGCCTTTTCCTTAGTCCTTTATCTAATTTGCCACATAAGAGTATCCTCTTTCTGTTGAATGCCTCCTTCGCTATGGAAATTTGAGTTTTTACCTCCTGGTGACATCTCAAGTCTTCAGTTATTGTGCTTCCGAGATATTTAAATTCAGATCTAATATATATCTGCTAACACAAAAAGATCCTTTACACCACACGTAAATAGCTTCATCTTGATCTGTCTTACGACGGCCACAAGTCCTCATTACAACAGGCATCGTACAATAAAAATAAGACATCTCAGTATCCTTATTGGTTCAAATGGCTCTGAGCACTATGGTACTCAACTGCTGAGGTCATTAGTCCCCTAGAACTCAGAACTAGTTAAACCTAACTAACCTAAGAACATCACAAACATCCATGCCCGAGGCAGGATTCGAACCTGCGACCGTAGCGGACTCGCGGTTCCAGACTGCAGCGCCTTTAACCGCACGGCCACTTCGGCCGGCCCAGTATCCTTATTAAAAACTTCACCTGCACTATAAGTACGGTAAGTAATGACGTACGGCCGGGGAGTGGGCCGAGATAGTGCGATAAACAGTGTGTCCGGGTGGAGCAGTGGTTAACGCAAGTGCCTAGTAAGCAGGAGGTCTCGGGTTCGAGTGCTGGTCCGGTACACATTTTCACTCGTTGCCGCTGTTTCTGCGTAGTATCCCGACGCAGCTGATGTTAGTTCCTTGCCTTCCATGCCCTTCCTTCCCCTTTCCTTTCTCCCCCCCCCCGTACCACCATCAATTAACACAATGTGTAGCTTTTATCGTGGGTGATGGAAAACTTTTGACACCTATAGTGCACTTACAAGCTGTGGGGGTACCACTCGCAGGAAACACACACAAAAACTGCAAAGCCGGCTGGCTGCGGTGTTGTGTAGTGTAGTGAGGGGGGAGGCGGGGTACTCACGTGGTCCGAGGCGTGCACCTGGAGCGTCGTCTCGGTGGCGACCGTCGTGGCCTCGGACTGCGTGTGGCTGGTGCTGGAGATGCGGTACTGCATGCCGGCGATGCTGCAGTAGCCCTCGTGGCGCGTCGAGCGCGTCGTGCTGTTCACGTAGACGCCCGTGATGCACACGTCCGTGTCCTGGTTCAGCTGGATCATCGCCACCTGCCGACAGCCGCCGCCCACGCCTCAGTCACCCGCTGGCTCCAGTCACGGATCGTACTAACTCAGCGACCGCAGTGGAGCGTCAACGAACACAGCACAAATACTGCCGCTCACATCGGAGTAGGAAAACTGGAGGCGACCGTGCACGGCAAATTACGAAAGGTTGCGTTTCACTACAGGGTGAAAAGTATTCAAACCGACAAACTCTGGGAGGTTGTAGGTGACATCAAAACAAATATTTTCCCCTAATGTCATTTTTTCCTATGAGGAGTATTTAAACCGGTAGAGGAAGATTTCTCTGGCGGCAAATTAATTAAACCGACACTTTTCCATTTCTTATGACCAAGACTGACTGACTTTCCGTGTCCGGAGCTAGACTTCAGACTTACAAAAATCAGCAGCCAATACGGCCTTGTCATTTGCCTCCCATAAGTCATTCATTGTGCAGGGCTGGTCTAAATGTGGACAGATAAGCAGCTGTTGAGGATCCTGGACAGAACCACACAGACAGAGTGTGTTCTCATTCTCTTTTAGGAAACCCCATTGCTGCAGGTTTGTCTTGCACTTTGGCACTTCCACCCTCATACGGTTTAGGGTTCTCCAGACTGTGTATGGTAGGTCTCCACCAGGCGCCAGTTCTTCTTTTACGTCTTTATGGGGGCTTCTCAGCTTCAAGAGACAACACATTAACACAACCGAATTTCAATTACAGTAGATTTTACAAAAATGCCTCCATTGACACGTAAACAAAGGTGACACCGTCGGATCATGTTTTCTCTGACGCGGGAAAAAACCCCAGGAATATCCTCAATTGTTCCTGCTGCTGCTACTATCCGGGCAATCAGATCCTCTTCTGATGCAACAGGAGTTGCGTAAACAAGGCTGCGCATCTCTCCCCACACAAAAATGTCCAGAGGGGACATATCTGGGGATCGAGCAGGCCATGGTACAGGACCACCTCTGTCAATCCACGTTTCTGGAAACCGTCGGTCCAGGAATCGACGCACACGACGACTGAAAAGTGCTGGCGCTCCGTCATGTTGGAACAACATGCGTTGTCTTGTAGGGAGCGGGCAGTTGATAAACCCGCTGTGTAGCTCGTCCGTTGTGGTGCGCTAGTGGTACGCACCAACCATATCAATGTATTCACTTCAGGTGTATCTCTCCATTAGTAAACAGAGACAGTACACTACTACACTGGTGGACAGCAGTTGCCTACAACTGAAGAGCGTAATACGCCCTCTAACAACTAAGATCGTAATACGGCCTCTAACAACTGAAGAGCGTAATACGGCCGCCGCTGGTTTAAATAATACTCATAGGAAAAAATGAGATTAAGGAAAAATATTTGTTTTGATATCCCCTAAAACCTCCCAGAGTTTGTCGGTTTAAATACTTTTCACCCTGTAGAAACGTTCACGTAAGGCAGTCATAACGACGACTCCAAATATGTGAGGAGACTTCTGTGAATGATCAACATGTCTCTATAAACAGCTGGTCACTTGTTCAAAATTTATTCATTACACGGACGCGTTTCGGACGTATCCCGTAATCAGAACGCCAAAAAGTAAAGTCTTCACTCAGAGTATGGTGTCACAAGAGTCTGTCATCAGCAACTGAACTCACAACAAGTCACCAGTTCATTCTATTGGCATATTCAGCATTGGCACAAGTCGTCTCCGCCGCGACTTCACGTAGCACCTTAAGTCACTCCCTATGTATACATACGAGAAATCACACTCCAAGGAAAAATAGAAAAAAACGCACAACGCAGGAATTACCCGAATGGGACGGAAATTGGTAGGTGTGAGGTACACATACAGACAAACAAACGATTAAAATTTTAGAAAAATTAGACGATTTATTCAAGAGAAAGAGTGTCACAAATTGAGCAATTCAGTAAAGCGTTGGTTCACACCTGGCCCTTATGCAAGCAGTTATTCGGCTTGGCGTCGATCTACAGGGTTGCTGGGTGTCCTGTAGAGGTATATCGTGTCAAATACTGTGCAACTCGAGCGCTGGATAGTCCACGTCCGGAAATTATTGGAGCGTCCTGTCCACAGTGCTACTAACGTGCTCCGTTAGGAAGACATCCGGCGAACTTTCTGGTTACGGTGGGCGCCGATTTCTGGTACTGACTTTGTACTTGTTTTTAAATCAAACAAGATACTCTTTATTTTTTGTTTCCTTTCGAACTCGGTTGTTTAAGGTTCTATTAATAGTGCCATACGTAAACTGTAACTGATGATTTTGTCGTCTATATTATGCTGGTTACTTAGCTTGTTTGCTAGAAATAAAAATTTAACTTGTTCACTTATGCTCTTACTGATAATTTTTGATGTCATTAGCACAACATCTTTAAGAACTATTACCTTAATTTCATTAACTGAGATTTTCCCCCACTCTATTCTTTGCCCAGTAGATGCAGCTTTTGAATGGTACATTGTGATTTCTTTACATCGTCAAATACAACAAACTGACCGCTTCCTGAACGGCAGCTGTTCCTGATTCTGAGAGATGACAACAATATAAGGGCAGCTGAAATGAGATTTCTAAAAACAGTAGGAACTGCACCCGTCAAGACCGTATTAGGAATGAATCAATTACAGAACAACTGAATGTTTAAAGGGGAAAAACACAATAGAGAAACGTCGAAACAGGTGGTAAGAGCAAGTGAGCACAAAGACTGACGAAACAGATATAGTCCGAGAGGAAGACTATGGTCTGGTTGACCCAAAATTAGATGCGCCCAACAACAAACTTTTGGATGGAGCAGGCAGTTAGCCCAGTCCATGGAAGCGAAGATGATGATGAAAAAGAGCACGATATTGACAATATAATCTCTCCTATGTCACTGGAAAGTGTCTCTGAAAAGGAATTCAACGACATACTATGCGAGCAACACGATTAAAAAAATAACATTGCTGTACAACACTACCCCACTGCCAGGAAAAAGGGATTCGACAAACTTTAGTCTCGCTGCAGCACACACAAGTAAAGACGTAACACAGGTACTGTTCGTGTGTTTATTATTAATAGTTGTTATCAAATGCTAAAAATTCTAATCCTGAGCATTGATATAAACGTGGTGTTCAAATAGTCTCTCCTCTGTGCCGTATGATTGTTAGTCGCGGTTCCGTATGATTGTTCGCCTGCCTGGGTTTTTCAACGAAACAATTAACGCACAACGATACTGTAGTGATATTCTGTACCCATTCATAGGAGAACTTTTGTTAAGTGAAATACTGAACGGTTATTTTCAACAAGATGGTGTAACTGCGCATACAGCTCAATGTTACTGCTTACTGATGTTTTTGGTGAGCACATAATTTCAGAGGGACTTTGGCGTACACGATCGCCTGACCAACCACCACCTGGCTTTTTCTTCTGGGGTGCAGCGAAAGCAACCGTCTATAAAAACCGTCCAGAATCAATCGATGAATTGAAAACGGCAATATCCACTTTCACTGCTTCTGTTACAGAAGACATGTTACAGCTTGTGTTTGGAAACATGATTAGACGAATTGAATTGTGTATTCAACAACAGGGGGGACACTTTCAACATTTAATGAGAAAATTTGTACGTAAAAATGATTATTCAATTGTATTTCACTGAGTTTCATTTCATTATATTCACTGCGGCATAAGGCACGCGCGGCTAACAATCATACGGCACTGCGGAGAGACTTTTTGAAGACCCCGTATTATAAAACGAATCCCCATTGAATTTCAAATAGACCTCCCGTTTTACAGGGGCTTTCGTGTCTCGACGAGTCTAATGGCTATCCGTCATGTTGGTATCACGTGCACTGCGTTATTGTCCAGAAGAGGTTTCCTCAAGACCACTACAGTCTTGCAAATACAGGGTGTTTCAAAAATGACCGGTATATTTGAAACGGCAATAAAAACTAAACGAGCACCGATAGAAATACACCGTTTGTTGCAATATGCTTGGGACAACAGTACATTTTCAGGCGGACAAACTTTCGAAATTACAGTAGTTACAATTTTCAACAACAGATGGCGCTGCAAGTGATGTGAAAGATATAGAAGACAACGCAGTCTGTGGGTGCGCCATTCTGTACGTCGTCTTTCTGCTGTAAGCGTGTGCTGTTCACAACGTGCAAGTGTGCTGTGGACAACATGGTTTATTCCTTAGAACAGAGGATTTTTCTGGTGTTGGAATTCCACCGCCTAGAACACAGTGTTGTTGCAACAAGACGAAGTTTTCAACGGAGGTTTAATGTAACCAAAGGACCGAAAAGCGATACAATAAAGGATCTGTTTGAAAAATTTCAACGGACTGGGAACGTGACGGATGAACGTGCTGGAAAGGTAGGGCGACCGCGTACGGCAACCACAGAGGGCAACGCGCAGCTAGTGCAGCAGGTGATCCAACAGCGGCCTCGGGTTTCCGTTCGCCGTGTTGCAGCTGCGGTCCAAATGACGCCAACGTCCACGTATCGTCTCATGCGCCAGAGTTTACACCTCTATCCATACAAAATTCAAACGCGGCAACCCCTCAGCGCCGCTACCATTGCTGCACGAGAGACATTCGCTAACGATATAGTGCACAGGATTGATGACGGCGATATGCATGTGGGCAGCATTTGGTTTACTGACGAAGCTTATTTTTACCTGGACGGCTTCGTCAATAAACAGAACTGGCGCATATGGGGAACCGAAAAGCCCCATGTTGCAGTCCCATCGTCCCTGCATCCTCAAAAAGTACTGGTCTGGGCCGCCATTTCTTCCAAAGGAATCATTGGCCCATTTTTCAGATCCGAAACGATTACTGCATCACGCTATCTGGACATTCTTCGTGAATTTGTGGCGGTACAAACTGCCTTAGACGACACTGCGAACACCTCGTGGTTTATGCAAGATGGTGCCCGGCCACATCGCACGGCCGACGTCTTTAATTTCCTGAATGAATATTTCGATGCTCGTGTGATTGCTTTGGGCTATCCGAAACATACAGGAGGCGGCGTGGATTGGCCTCCCTATTCGCCAGACATGAACCCCTGTGACTTCTTTCTGTGGGGACACTTGAAAGACCAGGTGTACCGCCAGAATCCAGAAACAATTGAACAGCTGAAGCAGTACATCTCATCTGCATGTGAAGCCATTCCGCCAGACACGTTGTCAAAGGTTTCGGGTAATTTCATTCAGAGACTACGCCATATTATTGCTACGCATGGTGGATATGTGGAAAATATCGTACTATAGAGTTTCCCAGACCACAGCGCCATCTGTTGTTGAACATTGTAACTACTGTAATTTCGAAAGTTTGTCTGGCTGAAAATGTACTGTTGTCCCAAGCATATTGCAACACACGGTGTATTTCTATCGCTGCTCGTTTAGTTTTTATTGCCGTTTCAAATATACCGGTCATTTTTGAAACACCCTGTAGCAGCTACAGTAAAGGAACGACTGTAGATTTCTCGACTTGAGAATCTCTCGACCTGGCCTGACCCTTCGGAAACCCTCCCAACTCGGCATGAACAAAATGATTCGTGTGGAGATCACTTAGCAGTCTTCGTTCTGGGCTGGGTTAAAACAACAGGCAACATCGCAGTAATACTTCCTTAATGACCCGTTTGGACTACATGCAGAAGTCATCTTCAGACAGAAAATGAGCGCTAGAACTACCTGGCTGCTGCCGGTGGCTTCTCGGATGCTCACGTGGCAACACGATCGTAAACTGCAACAGGAAACTGGTCCTGTGGAGCATATTGTCCAGATTTACCAACTTCGTTCTGGAAGATGCAGGAGTAGCCTCCAGAAATGCCACTCCCCTGTTCATGCCTCCAACTGTGACTGCAGTGAACCACAGACGATGGAGCACCTACCGGACGAATGTGTCCTTGGTTTACCACAGTAGTTTATCTGCTTGCCGCTCCGACCGCAGTTGCAAGATTTTTGTCAACCAATAGTGCAATTTGATTCTTGTCTTTCGGCTGCTTTTAACGGTAATAACTATGTACTGCATTTGTTTCTGACTCAATAAAATGAATAATCTTATTTCCAGTGGGATGCCTTTCAGGAACTGAGGTTCAAATGGTTCAAGTGGCTCTGAGCACTATAGGACGTAACATCTGAGGTCATCAGTCCCTTAGAACTTAGAACTACTTAAACCTAACTAACCTAAGGACAGCACACACATCCATGCCCGAGGCAGGATTCGAACCTGCGACGTGGCGGTCACGCGGTTCCTGACTGTAGCGCCTAGAACCGCTCGGCCACTCCGGCCAGCTATATGAATAATAACCGACAAACTCGGGATTGCCCGAGGGCAATTTTCGCCAATTTTTTTTATTAGAAGCGAAAAGAAAAAATAAATTGTGTTTGTAGTGAGGCGTCAAAAAAATTTAATTTCCATGTACTCCATATTAGGAAACAGTCGAACAAAGAAATATGCATAATGTACAAATGAGTAAGTACAGTATCCACATTAAGAAATATAATCCTGGACAGTCTCTGCATGGTGGACGCAGCTGCTTCGCGTGTCTACAACGTCTCAGTGCCAACGCGTCTTTATAGCTCTACAGACAGCTATCGTTTTCGCGCCGGCCGAGGTGGCCGAGCGGTTCTAGGCGCTACAGTCTGGAACCGCATGACCGCTACGGTCGCAGGTTCGGATCCTGCCTCGGGCTTGGATGTGTGTGATGTCCTTAGGTTAGTTAGGTTTAATTAGTTCTAAGTTCTAGGAGACTGATGACCTCAGAAGTTAAGTCCCATAGTGCTAAGAGCCATTTGAGCCATCGTTTTCGCCTATATCCGTTTGCGCTTCGCAGATGAAAGCTGTCAAAAACGCTGTCAGGTGTCTGCGACTTCCGTATGTTGGTTCCACTGCAGGGGTGTCTTAGGAGGGAAAGAACAAACGTGTTAAAACTTCATACACGATGTGGCAGTTTTACACACATATCAGGTGTTGATGACGTCATGTAATCTGAAGTATCTTAGGCGAACACACACACACACACACACACACACACACACACACACACACACACACACACACACACTTTTACACTGAAGCGCCAACACACACACACACACACACACACACACACACACACACACACACACACACACACACACACTTTTACACTGAAGCGCCAAAAAGAAACTGGTATAGGCATGCCTATTAAAATACAGAGATATGTAAACAGGCAGAATACGGCGCTGCGGTGGGCAACACCTACACAAGACAACAAGTGTCTGGCGCAGTCGTTAGATCGGTTACTGCTGCTACAATGGCACGTTATCAAGATTTAAGCGTATTTGAACGTGGTGTTATAGTTGGCGAACTAGCGATGGGACGCAGCCTTTGCGACGTAGCGATAAAGTGGCACTACACACGCTGGCAGATGACGTTCACCAGACATTCGCCACACCTACACCCTGCCATCGGATTGCGAGATTTTGTACCGTGATTCCTCACTCCACACAACGTTTGTACACTGTTCAATCGTCCGATGTTTACGCTCCTTACACCAAGCGAAGTGTCGTTTAGTATTTACCGGAGCGATGTGTGGCTTATGAGCAGCCGCTCGACCATGAAATACAAGTTTTCTCACCTCCCGCCTGTCACAGTACTTGCAGTGGATCCTGATGCAGTTTGGAATTCCTGTGTGATGGACTGGATAGATGTCTGCCTATTACACATTACGACCGTCTTCAGTTGTCGGCGGTCTCTGTCAGTCAACAGACGAGGTCTTCCTGTAGGCTTTTGTGCTGTACGTGTCCCCCCTTCACCTTTCCACTTCACTATCACATCGGAAACAGTGGACCTAGGTATGTTCAAGAGTGTGGACATCTCGCGTACAGTAGTATGACACAAGTGACACCCAATCCCCTGACGTCGTTCGAAGTCCGTGAATTCTGCGGAGCGCCCCATTCTGCTCTCTCACGATGTCTAATGACTACTGAGGTCTCTGATACGGAGTACCTGGCAGCAGGTGGCAGCACATGTAGACATATGGTCTATACAATAAGGACCTGGGCTAGAACACAGTAACTCGGATCAAACTGATATAGGTTGAAGTAGTTATATAGAAATGATGTAGCCTTGACGCGACAGGCTAGCGTGGGAGGAACTAGTCTTCGGACTGAACACCACAAAAAGCAGCAACATAAACACTGTAAATAACTGGATACAGACGGACTGTAAGAGATGAAAATGTCATGCAGTGAGTTAGCGAGAAAACAGTGTCTGACGAACATCGTGAATTCAAGATACAGAATATTTCGGCCACATATTAATTCGTGAATCTGAACGAAAACTGTAATTGAAAGGATGTTAGAGGGATAGAATCACAGGGGCAGGTCTAGATGTGAGAATGACAAGCAGACCGTCGATGACGTGGGACGCAGCAGCTACGGAGAAGTAGTTTGGCGTACAACTAGTATGAAGAGCTGTACACAGCCGGCCTCAGGGCTGATGACCGGAACACCGAATCCGTGGGTGAGCGGGGAGGAGTCAGAAAAATGATCGTAGATTGGAACTAGGATTTTCTCTGTGATTTCTGTTCCTTTCTCCTCTGTCAATTTTCTTCGTCGTAGAAGTGAAAAATTCGGAATCTATTTCAGTGTAAAACCGTACGCCCTTTGCCGATGTCAATTTGCAGGGTCGCCCAGTTGATTTCATATGACTACTAAAAGTACTCTGATGTTGGCTAGAAGACAGCGTTAGTACTCTAAGAGTATAAAGGGCGCCGTCTACGGTATACAAGCTTCGACCATAAATATAATTGACTGGCCCTGACGTCATTTTCGTGGCTCCAACATCTCTGGGCTAACGTCACGTGAATGTTTGCAAAATATGGTTGTTTCGTGTTGCGCTTATGGCTGTATTCAGCGTTTTGTCGGGGGAAAAGGCATTACATTCCACGTGTGTTTCTATGATAGTGCAGATGCGTTTATTGAAATCTGCTGAAGTGACTTTTATATGATTTTTACACTTGAAATGGAATATCACTTAAATTAAAGTGTTGAAAGTCATGTCTGTAAATTTTCAAATAACTTCCGGGAATTCAGCCAGGTAACACTTTCAGCGACCGCCGATATTTCGGCGGGAGAACACCCCGCCATTTTCAAGGCAAACTGCAACGGACAGGCGGCGTACATGCAAATTTAATACCTCGGTTCTCGGACCCAAGCAGGAAAGATAACACACACACACAGAACACTAGTGCCACCAAAGATGGTAAAAAAGTCAGAGCTATCGATAGTGAGACTATGAATTCACAGGTGAGGTAGCATTGAGTCTGTCCCTCTGTTTCTTGACAAGGGAGAGAGCCGGATTCCAAACAGAGTTTAAACAGAAACCTCCATCCCTGTTAACAAGGTTGCTCGCTAATTTAATTTCAACTGCCTCCCGAATCACACTGTCCCAATAGCTGGACGTGCATGCCAATATCTCGGTGTTATTATATAACATGGGGTGACCAGTATCCGAACATTGCTTGGATACTGGTCACTCCAAGCAATGTTCGGATACTGGTCACCCCATGTTATATAATAACACCGAGATATTGGCATGCACGTCCAGCTATTGGGACAGTGTGATTCGGGAGGCAGTTGAGATTAAATTAGCGAGCAACCTTGTTAACAGGGATGGAGGTTTCTGTTTAAACTCTGTTTGGAATCCGGCTCTCTCCCTTGTCAAGAAACAGAGGGACAGACTCAATGCTACCTCACCTGCGAATTCATAGTCTCACTATCGATAGCTCTGACTTTGGCCATCTTTGGTGGCACTAGTGTTCTGTGTGTGTGTGTTATCTTTCCTGCTTGGGTCCGAGAACCGAGGTATTAAATTTGCATGTACGCCGCCTGTCCGTTGCAGTTTGCCTTGAAAATGGCGGGGTGTTCTCCCGCCGAAATATCGGCGGTCGCTGAAAGTGCTACCTGGCTGAATTCCCGGAAGTTATTTGAAAGTTGTATACGCCAGGAGAAACTCAGGTCTCACATGTCTGTAAAGTCAGACTCATATTACATTTTGGAAAGTATCTGTGACAATTCGGTTACAGAAGTATAAATGTTTCTCGTTCCTACTCATTGGTTCCCTAAGGATGAAAACCGAAGGCAGCTTTGGATACAGGCCCTGAAACGGAAAAACTTTAAGCCATCTGCACATACGCGCCTTTTTGTATACACAAGTGAGATTATAATAAGGTAAGAGCACCTATAGTCGACACATGAAGAGAATTCTTTTCTACCTTCTAATACTATTAAATAAATGTAGGCTCCAAAATTATTTTCGGAAACATTCAAAGTCTCACCTTTCATCTACAATATTTTTTTTTAAACTGATAGTTTAAACTTTTGTAAAAATAGTAGGAACTGAACCTTTGAAGTACACCTAAAATTGATACTCTAAAATGGACCTGCTCCTAAAGTCGACAATTTTGGCACCTATAGTTGACGTAATTTCCATATCCCATTTTCTTTTATAAGTGACTAGAGCTCAAAACGCGGCGAATCCAACGTTTAAAGTTTTGACACGAGCCCACTCTTACAGTTTAAAAGAATTTTAACGACATTTTACTTTAATTGATAGTTTATAGTAATTTCGTCCCGCTGCCCACCAGAGGGGCGTTCGATGTATTTGTTAGATTTTATAAATGGTACTGTGAACAAATCCAGGTCAAATGTAGTTCTGACATACTTTTTCGCAAATAAAAAAGTAATTTTTGTTGGAAGCGTTTGGCAGTCAACTGAGAAATGTGGAGAAAATACGATAGAAACATAGGATGGCAGACCGCTGATTTGAAATCCCGCCACGTTTTGCCAACAGCCACGTGGTTTATGTTGGAGCCACACCAGCCCTATAGCTTCTGCACGGCAAGGCCAGTCTACTAGTATCTATGGTCGAAGTATACAGCACAATCGCATTTACTTCTACCAAGTATTTTCCGTTTCATGGTGTGGATTTCGTAGCTCGATGGAACAAAAGTCTTTTTTTGCGCTGAGAGAGGTTAAGGCAGTCAGACCACATAAGATATCCACTTGCAAAACATCATTCGTTTCATTGCATCCTTAACTTTAGAAACACGCCCAAGTGGCAAGTGGCAACATAGGATGGCACTGTAGGTCGTTGAAGGCCACGAGATATTTCGAGTGATATTCTACAGCAGTGGATGTCAAACTTTTTTCTTCAAGAAGTAATATTGACATTCTGGGGTGGGATCTCGGTCCGCATATGTCCGGAACTTCTTATTAATTGCTAGCTAACAAAAATTACTATGTTGTGAGCTCCTAATAGAGTAGCTATAGTGGTAGTGGTAGTAGTAGTAGTAGTAGTAGTAGTAGTAGTTGTTGTTGTTGTTGTTGTTGTGGTCTTCAGTTCGAAGACAGGTTTGATGCCGCTCTCCATGCTACTCTGTCCTGTGCTAGCCTCTTAATCTCTGCATTACTACTGGAACCTACATCCCTCTGAATCTGCCTACTGTCTTCATCTCTTGGGCTCCCTCTAAGATTTTTACCCTCGCCCCCTCCCCAACGCTTCCCTCCAGTACTAAACTGGTGATGTCTTGATGTCTTAGAATGTGTCCTATCACCCGGTCTCTTCTTTTCGTCAAGCTGTGCCACAAATTACTTGTCTCCACAATTCTATTCAGTAACTCCTCATTAGTTACGTGATCGACCCATATAATATTCAAAATACACTCCTGGAAATGGAAAAAAGAACACATTGACACCGGTGTGTCAGACCCACCATACTTGCTCCGGACACTGCGAGAGGGCTGTACAAGCAATGATCACACGCACGGCACAGCGGACACACCAGGAACCGCGGTGTTGGCCGTCGAATGGCGCTAGCTGCGCAGCATTTGTGCACCGCCGCCGTCAGTGTCAGCCAGTTTGCCGTGGCATACGGAGCTCCATCGCAGTCTTTAACACTGGTAGCATGCCGCGACAGCGTGGACGTGAACCGTATGTGCAGTTGACGGACTTTGAGCGAGGGCGTATAGTGGGCATGCGGGAGGCCGGGTGGACGTACCGCCGAATTGCTCAACACGTGGGGCGTGAGGTCTCCACAGTACATCGATGTTGTCGCCAGTGGTCGGCGGAAGGTGCACGTGCCCGTCGACCTGGGACCGGACCGCAGCGACGCACGGATGCACGCCAAGACCGTAGGATCCTACGCAGTGCCGTAGGGGACCGCACCGCCACTTCCCAGCAAATTAGGGACACTGTTGCTCCTGGGGTATCGGCGAGGACCATTCGCAACCGTCTCCATGAAGCTGGGCTACGGTCCCGCACACCGTTAGGCCGTCTTCCGCTCACGCCCCAACATCGTGCAGCCCGCCTCCAGTGGTGTCGCGACAGGCGTGAATGGAGGGACGAATGGAGACGTGTCGTCTTCAGCGATGAGAGTCGCTTCTGCCTTGGTGCCAATGATGGTCGTATGCGTGTTTGGCGCCGTGCCGGTGAGCGCCACAATCAGGACTGCATACGACCGAGGCACACAGGGCCAACACCCGGCATCATGGTGTGGGGAGCGATCTCCTACACTGGCCGTACACCACTGGTGATCGTCGAGGGGACACTGAATAGTGCACGGTACATCCAAACCGTCATCGAACCCATCGTTCTACCATTCCTAGACCGGCAAGGGAACTTGCTGTTCCAACAGGACAATGCACGTCCGCATGTATCCCGTGCCACCCAACGTGCTCTAGAAGGTGTAAGTCAACTACCCTGGCCAGCAAGATCTCCGGATCTGTCCCCCATTGAGCATGTTTGGGACTGGATGAAGCGTCGTCTCACGCGGTCTGCACGTCCAGCACGAACGCTGGTCCAACTGAGGCGCCAGGTGGAAATGGCATGGCAAGCCGTTCCACAGGACTACATCCAGCATCTCTACGATCCTCTCCATGGGAGAATAGTAGCCTGCATTGCTGCGAAAGGTGGATATACACTGTACTAGTGCCGACATTGTGCATGCTCTGTTGCCTGTGTCTATGTGCCTGTGGTTCTGTCAGTGTGATCATGTGATGTATCTGACCCCAGGAATGTGTCAATAAAGTTTCCCCTTCCTGGGACAATGAATTCACGGTGTTCTTATTTCAATTTCCAGGAGTGTACTTCTGTAGCCACACATTTCAAAAGCTTCTGTTCTCTTTTTGCCTGAACTGTTTATCGCCTGAATTTCACCTACGTACAAGGCTACACTCCAAACAAATACCTTCAGGAAAACTTCGTAACACATAAATCTATCTATCTTTCTTTCTTTCTTTCTTTCACTGGCGCCTTTATCCAGGGGTTGCAGAGTCGGCGTAGTTAGGTACAGATTTGGCAATGTTAATGTTAAGGGGTGGCCGGAAGCCTTTTCTGCCGCCACCCCGTACTCCTGGGACAGAATTAGTGTACCCCAACTGTCTGCGTCTGGTGTAATCCATGGAATATTGCGAACGTTTTTCAGCTGTCTGCGAGTCGTGTAACTGAGGCGGGACGAGGGGGCCAGCCCGGTATTCACCTAATGGGCTGTGGAAAACCGTCTAAAAACCAAATCCAGGCTGGCCGACATACCGGCCCTCGTCGTTAATCCGCCGGGCGGATTCGATCAGTGGTCGACGCGCCTACCCGAGTCCAGGAAGCAGCGCATTAGCGCTCTCGGCTAACCTGGCTGGTCCGAACACACAAATCTATATTAGATGTTAATGAACTTATCTCCTTCAGAAATTTTTTCTTGCCATTTCCAGGCTATATTTTATATCCTCTCTACTTTGGTCATCATGAGCTATTTTGCTGCCTGCATAGCAAAAATCATGTACCATTTAAAGTGTGTCGTTTCCTAATCTGATTCCTTTAGCATCACCTGATTTAATTGGACTTGATACCATTATCCTTGTTTGACTTTTGTTGATGTCCATCTTATATCCTACTTTCAAGCCGCTCCGAGCGGTTCTAGGCGCTTCAGTCTGGAACCGCGCGACCGCTACGGTCGCAGGTTCGAATCCTGTCTCGGGCATGGATGTGTGTGATGTCCTTGAGTTAGTTAGATTTAAGTAATTCTAAGTTCTAGGGGAAATGGTTCAAATGGCTCTGAGCACTATTGGACTTAACTTCTGAGGTTATCAGTCCCCTAGAACTTAGAACTACTTAAACCTAACCTAACCTAAGGACAGCACACACATCCATGCCCGAGGCTGGCCCCCTCGTGCCGCCTCAGTTACACGACTCGCAGACAGCTGAAAAACGTTCGCAATATTCCATGGATTACAGACAGTTGGGGTACACTAATTCTGTCCCGGGGGTACGGGGTGGCGGCAGAAAAGGCTTCCGGCCACCCCTTAACATTAACATTGCCAAATGTGTACCTAACTACGCCGACTCTGCAACCGCTCGGTTCCAGACTGTAGCACGTAGAACCGCACGGCCACTCCGGCCGGCCTAGGGGACTGACAACCTCCGATGTTGAGTCCCATAGTGTTCAGAGCCATTTTTCAAGCCGCTGTCCGTTCAGCTGCTCTTCCAGGTCCTTTGCTGTCTGACAGAATTCCAATGTCATCGGCAAACCTCAATGTTTTCATTTCTTCTCCCTGAACTTTAATTTCTATTCCAAATTTTTGTATGGTTTCTTTTACAGATTGAGTAACGTCTGTCATAGGATACAACTTGTCTCACTCACTTGTCGACCATGCCTCCCATTCCCGCCCCTCGATTCTTACCACCGCCAAGTGGTTTCTGTAGAAGTCGTAAATAGCCGTTCGCTCCCTGTATTTTACCCGTGCTACCTTCAGAATTTCATAGATAGTATTTCAGTCAATATTATCAAAAGCTTTCTCTGAATCTACAAATCCTATAAATTGATATTTGCATTTCCTTAAGCTATTTTCTACGATAAGTCCCTTAACATATCTTCTAAGGTAAGTCGCAAGGTCAATATTGCCTACAATACGTAGGTAAAGTAAGAGAGGGATAAGTTGGCTGCCGCCCCCAAGAACTAATCGTTAAAAGTCGGCATAATTCGGAGCACTTCGATTTGACTATGATCTGTTTCAAATTGGTGCCCACCTCAGCGATCTAACAGTTGCGACACTGTATTTGCATGGTGATGTGTTGTTAATTTTACTATGTGTGTGGATTATTTTGATTATTGATAGTATTTGCACTTATATTTCACCGCACCTCTGAATACGAGACACGACACTGAAATGTGATAAAGGATTTAAAGGCCAATTTTGTATTACAACAGCTTTAATTAATTTGAAGTGTTTTGTTGCAAGTAAATACAACATTTGAAGAAGATCTTCTCTGTAATCCCCATTCATGAACCCGTGTTACTTTTTTGTCAATATTTATATCACAGCATCTGATCGGTACGAGTCGCTCACGCCATGAGTTTTTAGTAATGGAAGACAAACAATAAAGCATTCCCCCTCTGACATCCTATAACTCCTCAGTGACCACGCTACGCAGCCTTATGTCCCTGAAGGAACCAACTTTACTTAGCTCACATCCGAATTTACCAATCGCAATCAAAACTGAGTACATCTTAATATATTATTGTCTTTGTAAGTAATTGCTTTGTAGGACTGTTTCGTAATTTCGAAGGTGTTTTCATGAACACAAATGGTTCACATGGCTCGAAGCACTATGGAACTTAACATCTGAGGTCATTAGAACTACTTAAAACTTACTAACCTAAGGACACCACACACATCCACGCCCGAGGCAGGATTCGAACCTGCGACCGTAGCGGTCGCGCGGTTCCAGACTGAAGCGCCTAGAACCGCTCGGCCACAGCGGCCGGCATGAATACATGGAAAAGATATTTTTTCGATGCTTCACTACAACCATAGTTTGTTTTTTGTTTTCGCGCAAAATAGAAAATTGGCAAAATGCACATCCGGGCAATGCCGGGTTTGCCAGCTAGTGTTGTTATAAAATGGGGCTGAGTAGCACAGGCCTGAATAACTAGGGGTGTATGTGGCTCATGGGACACAGTTTCGTGACCTCTCTTACAGACGGTTGCTCTGGTCAAGCAGCCAACTACTAAGAGTCCTCTTCTTGAAATAAAGTTATAGGAGTGTCTGCAGTCTGCGGCAGTTAACCACTTACGAGTGCTTTGCTGTGCCCCAGAAAAGTTCGACGCGCGAACTGGGTATTTTCAAAGTTTTATTCCCACTGCGGGCAGGCAGTAGAGAGGCTGGTGTACTAGCCACTGGGCAGTATTGCTGACATTACGACAAAAACACTCCCGGCAGACGGGGATTTGCAACACTGGTCAGCGGTCGACCACGTGAAACAACTAACACAGTGTGAGTAAGAGTGAAGTAATATTTCGTAAGTCCGGCACTTGCGTGCCACCGTGAAACACACACTCTGCAAATTTAACAGGGCCTAGCAACATGCGCTCGTGAGCAGAGCCAACTGGGAAAAGCTGACAGGGCGAGTAATAGCAAGCAAACTTACTCTTCCCCCCTCTAGTAGGATTACGTCAGAAGCGTAGCTATAAGGGTATAAATAATCGAGCTTAGCCTTTGGTTGGAGGAGTGGGGCAAGTCGAACTGACAAGCGGACTTCCTATCGCACCCCAATCCCCTCAGATTTAGTGGTAAAAGAGCTCTGTGGACAGTACGTCAAAAATCTAACGCAGATCAAGCATGAATACGGGAAAAAGATGTATTGAACTATGAAAAAAAAAAGGCAAAATAGAACTGTCCAGGGACGAGGACTGCAATATAGGGCAGATCGAAATAGCAACTGCGTCGTGGTTAAGTGGTCACTGTGTTGGACTGCCAAGCCGACGATCCTTGTTCAAATCTGCCTCGTGCCAATATTGTTTTCTCTTTTTTTCGTCGTTCGCTGTATTAAAATTTGTGTCTGTGTCGTGGTGTAACGTCCATTTGCAACAGCGAGGTTTAAGGAATGGACCTATAATGACCGTTGATTCTGTGCATTTACTCTATTAACAGCCGAAAGGAATGGTAACAAGCCAACAAGCCAACCGAATCCTCCACCGGAAAACACATCTGGTGTGTCATACACGGCAGTAGTCACAGTACGTGTGTCATATGATACCAATCTCTTATCGACGGACCTAATTTGTATGCCCAATTTAGGTGTTCGTATGAATGTGAATGTGATGACTCCCAAGGAAATGATGAAAGCATAATAGTTTGTCACCTAATATGCAACAAATGAACGCAACAGTTTCGCAATCACACAGTTTCTCTGTGCTCTTTTAAAACATGTTTTTAAACGTTTCTTTTAGATACGTTCGTTTTGGAAGTTTTGACTCTTTAATTCCTTTGCCGTAACGTAGTTCACACGCGTTTATTCGTTGTTTTCATTTCTGCGAGACGTCTATCTGGAATCTCGCCTGCTCTCACTGTTCACCACACTTACTTGCGACATTAACGTACCATATGACTAATATTTTACAACCAATGCGTAGTGTGGCAACTACAGACAGAGAACAAACATTTCAATGACCCTTCGCTGTTTGCATTTTCCTTTTTTTCACAGTACAGTACACTTTCTTCCTATTTACATGCTTAATGTGTCTTCAGTTTTTGACGGGATATTCTCTGGCCCATCTTAGCAGTAAATCTGAGGGTTGGGATGGGGAGTTTCCCTTGTCAGCAGCAGCAGCAAACTACTGGGCGGCAGCTGCAGTATTTGTATGGCGCACATGGCCAGCAATAGAATAGGTAAGTGTTCCGATCTAATTACTGAAACACTCACCAGAAACGTCGGCTGACCGCTTCTCTGTCTCAGAGGATGTTATCGAACTGCTACCCAAACAGTATATTTTGTGGAACATGGCTGACGCCGAGTTGAAAAATTACATGCAAAAGATGTGAATCTGGGCAGAAATCGGAAGGAAAATTAATGAAACTTGTAAGAAGAAATATGTTTGATTATGTCCAACGGAACAAATTTGTAAATACATTCCTGCTGCGCCTTTAACCACAGTTATGATGAGTTGGCTCTTTGTGTTATTGTGGGCAGTACTTGGAACGACGATTAAAATTGGGCCCGTTGAAGTAATTAGTGGATCCGCTCCTCACAGTAAATCCCTCAGCTTTGGCGTAACCGCCGACACCTACCAAGGATATCACGTTGAACTTGGGCAGTCCACTAATTTCCGATACGTCTGCCTTTCGAGGCAGTGGGAATTGGCATTCCTCCGCATCGTCGGGCAAATCTTTTGTTACCAAAAAGTTTTATGCTCGCTCTTATTCACAATTTGTGTGATTGCTTTGCGCTTTCTGACTACTCTTCCCTATAATAAACAGCCTTCCTGCTCTTCCCTAACTTCCACGTACTTCCGGAGGAACAGGTTGTCAGGTCGATCACTGCGCCGCGTGTTTTGCCTCTGCTACTACTGTGGAGCCGCGCTGCACGGCGCCTGTAGTGGCAAAACGTTCCCCCCGCAGCGCACTCCAACTCGCACGCGCCAATGAACCTCGTCTATGGGAACTGCCGCACGCACCGGCTTGCAACTAATTGTAGAAATACACTGAAACCTTTTTGAAACTTTTTCTCGCTTTGACTCCCCACAAAAAGTGTACAGAGAAAGTTTGTCACTTACTACATTAGTACTTTTACTGAATTCATTGGTCAGGAAGTTTGCACACGTTACCGACATGTAATACTGAAGCCAACTGCGAAATTTTGTTGATATACGACGCAGAATTAAGTTTAGGAGACATGGCTCGATAAATATCGAGTAGCGCAAATTTCACCAGTTTAATAGTACAAAATTTTCATTGAACTAAAATCCGGTGTCAGAAGGTAGCTCTTGTATCACTCTGTAACGAACACTTGTCAATTTATAAAAAAACAGTACTTTTTTTTTTACATTCTGACGCGCACCGTCCGGTGTCTAGGGAAACGCCTCACGCAGCGCGTCTTGCGGCCCGCATCTGACAAAGGCGGAACCGTATTCCGCAGGATGCTGCGATAAATTTCCGCACCTAGCAAAACGTACCCTAACTGCCGGCTGCACAGCCTCGTCCGATGGGAATCGCCGACCCTTCAAAGCCTTTTTTTAAGGGACCGAAGGCGAGATAATGGCATAGGGAGAGATCAGGACTACAGGGTGGGTGCTCGAGTCTCTCCAACTGGACTTGGCGTAACTTCTGCATTACGACATTTGCGGTATAGGGGTTTCTTCTGTCGAATCGCGACCAGCATGGAAGTATGGCCACCGTTCCACAACGGTGTTTTCCGACAAACATGTTGCCCCATACACATTCCTCATTCTCCGACGGATGGACTACAGGTGTTTGTCCTTTGGCAGCCAAGAACGAAATAACAGCACGTAGTTCCACTTCTTAACGCCGCAGTAGTTCACGACTTCACATTTACCGCACGCACAAATGCTATACTAATCCTCTGCCTACGTGTCGGTGCTTACATATCCGCAATGGAGTCGCCATACGTTGCATGAACGCCGCATCAGCCCCTCAAACGGAAACTTGTTGATCGTTCCCTTATATAGGGCGAAAAGTATTTAAACCGACAAACTCTGGGAGGTTGTAGGGGACATCAAAACAAATATTTTTCCATAATGTCATTTTTTCCTATGAGGATTATTTAAACTGGAGGACGCCGTATTACGCTCTTCAGTTGTAAACAACTGCTGTCCACCAGTGTAGTAGTGCATTGTCTCTGTTTACTAATGGAGCGATACACCTGGAGTGAGTTCACTGATACGGTTGGTGCGCACCACAACGGAAGATCTGCACAGCGGGTTTATCAACAACAATATCCTAATCGCCGTATCCTGCATCATACGACCTTTGCTGTGTACCAACGTCTGCGTGAGTCCGGGTCATTTAGCAGATTACCTGGACAGGGACGCCGTCGCACGGTAAGAACGCTGCAATTTGAGGAAGCTGTCTTGCAGCATGTGGAGCAGGATCCTTCAATCAGCACTCATGCAATTGCACGTACATGGAGACGAATATGTCGAATGTATGAACATTCCTTCGAGAGCAATTCTTACGTCCATTTCAATTACAGCGTGTCCACAACCTGGAACCAGTTGATTATCCAACCCAGAACACAGTTTTCGCAGTGGTACCTGGAACAGTGTGAAATGCATCGTACATTTCCATTCTGTGTGTTGTTTACCGATGAAGCAACGTTCGGGCGTGATGGAGTCTTCAACATGCACAATTCGCATGTTTGGAGTGAGGATAACCCATATGCCACAGTTACTAACGCTCATCAAGTGCGGTGCTTCGTTAATGTGTGGCTCGGTGTTGTTGGGGACTGTTTAATTGGGCCGTATCTGCTACTTAGGCCATTAAATGGCAGGTACTATTACAATTTTCTCGCCAGAGCATTGCCAGAATTGCTGGAAGACGTCCCGCTCCCTACAAGACAACGCATGTGGTTGCCACATGACGGGGCGCCGGCACATTTCAGTCGAGTGCGTCGATTCCTGGACCGACGGTTCCCAGAAACGTGGATTGGCAGAGGTTGTCCTGTACCATGGCCTGCTCGATCCCCAGATATGTCCCCTCTGGACTTTTTTTGTGTGGGAAGAGATGCACAACCTTGTTTATGCAACTCCTGTTGCATCAGAAGAGGATCTGATTGCCCGGATAGTAGCAGCAGCAGGAACAATTCGGGATACTCCTGGGGTTTTTGCCCGTGTCAGACAGAACATGATCCGACGGTGTAACCTTTATTTACGTGGCAATGGAGGCGTTTTTGAAAATCTACTGTAATTGAAATTGGGTTGTGTTAATGTGTTGCCTCTTAGTCATAAGAAATGGAAAAGTGTTTGTCAGTTTAATTAATTTGCCGCCAGAGAAATCTTCCTCTACCGGTTTAAATACTCCTCATAGGAAAAAATGACATTAGGGAAAAATATTCGTTTTGATGTCCCCTACAACCTCCCAGAGTTTGTCGGTTTAAATACTTTTCACCCTGTATACTGGAGTACTTACATAGAGGATGTTTCCGTAAGAGCGTGCAAAAATGTAACAGGACATAGAGGATGCTCCACTGAACAATTTGAGGTAGGGATCCTGGGGTCGGAGAAGGCAGCTTAACGAGATAACCTTGTCTATCGCTTTCTCTATCATTACTCTTTTACAGCGTATTTACAAGTAACGTGCGTACAAGTTTATACGCACTGTGCTGTTTATTTCGACGTACCTTCTTTCTTCCTTGCGAGGAGAGAAGGAGCGTGAACCTGATTCCTAGGAAGTCATGAAGCAGGTTTTGTTCACTTTACTTGTCCATAAGGTGGCTCCGCCGTGCCGTATTTACATTGTCCCATGACAGAACGCGCTGTGAATGTCCGCAACCATCTCACTGCTGCATTTCCTGGTCGCTGGACTGGAACGGGAGGCCCTATTCTATAGCCTGACTCGAATCCCCTTGATTATTTCCTACAGGGATATCTAAAGTCACTTACGTATGATACCCCAGTGGATAATGAGATGGAATTAGTTGCCGCAATTGTAGCTGCCTGTGATGTGATGTGATTCGAAACACACCATGGATATTTGTAATGGTGCCTTGGGATCCCGCTCGCCGATGTCATGCTTGCACTGAAGTTGATCGCCGTCAGTTTCAGCACGTTTTGTAAGATACAGTACAAATGGTAAGTTCAGTGTGTTACCGATGGTATCTACATTTAGCTGTAATTGATGTAAATGAAAAAAGTACACAGTAATGTGATTGTACTCCTATTAACCCCTTGAGCTGGCTTCTCCAATGCCAGTTCCCTTCTACAAATTGTTCAGTGGAGAATCCTGTGTGTCCCGTTAATTTTCTGCACGCTCTTACGGAAACATCGTGTACACCAAGTTATGGGTCTGAGCACTATGGGACTTCTGAGGTCATCAGTCCCCTAGAACTTAGAACTACTTAAACGTAACTAACCTGAGGACATCACACACTTCCATGCCCGAGGCAGGATTCGAACCTGCGACCGTAGCGGTCGCGCGGTTCCAGACTGTAGCGCCTACAACCGCCCGACCATTCCGGCCGGCTACCAAGTTATACTTTAACAACCATGTTGTAAGACTACACACTTTTGAACAGGATAAATCAAATCAACAAGATTTAAATTCAGAGAAAATATCCACGTAAGAGTGTCCCGGCCTCCCCTAAAAATACGGAAACAGGAAATTTTAGAGTTTGCACACACAGGTTATAGATATTCATTACGTCTGCCTCCTGTTGCACAGAAAAATACCGAAGCTGTAACCGGAATCTAGAGGTGGAACGTAAACACCCCCCCCCCCCCTCTCTCTCTCTCTCTCTCTCTCTCTCTCTCTCTCTCTCTCTCTCTCTCTCTCCCCTCTTCCGCCACAAGAAGAAGTAACACGGCGCGAGGTCAAGAGATGTCGGCGGCCAGCACGTAAGGTCTTCTACGTCTGCATTTGCATTTACATTTACACACAGAGTCAGCAAGCCATGATGTGGTGCGTGGCAGAGGTCACCTAGAACCATTGCGAGTCAATTCCTTTCCTATTGCACTCGCAAATGGAGTGGGAGAAAAACGACTGTCTACACCTCTCCTTACGAGCCCTGATTCTCTCGTATCTTGTTTCCGCAGTCCCTCGCCAAATGTACGTCGACGGCAGTACAATCGTTCTGCAGAGTGAGCCGCAATCGCCGCTTCTCTAAACTTTCTGAACAGTGTTTCGCGGAATGAGTGTCGTCTTCCTTTGAGGAAGTTCCATCTGAATCCACAAAGCATCTCCGCAATACTCGCAAGTTGATCGTACATATAGGTAACAAATCTAGCAGTACGCCTGTAAATGACTTCGATGTCTTCCTTAAAACCGACTTTGTAGGAATTTCAAACACTCTACAAGTACTGAGGAGCCGACCGCTGTGGCCGAGCGGTTATAGGCGCTTCAGTCGGGAACCGCACTGCTGCTACAGTCGCACGTTCGAATCGTGCCTCGGACATGGGTGTGTGTGATGTCCTAAGGTTAGTTAGGTTTAAGTAGTTCTAAGTCTAGGGGACTGATGACCTCAGCTGTAAAGTCCCATACTGTTCAGAACCATTTGAACCATTTTTGAAGTCCTTCACCAGTGCGGTTGACAGCTGCTGGACGGGCGTTCGTTCATGTGGACGTGCTGCGGTATTTCTACCCAACCCGTCTTCGCTGTGGGATTGAAGGCGGGGCAACGGGCATCCAGTCCCTTCGCCGAAAATCCTCTCGTTCCAAGAGCTCCTCTACCTAGGCTATCCGATGCTCGCGTTCATTGCAATGCGTAAAAAAGAAGCCAGGACCGAAAGTACCCCTCAAAAGACGCGCGTCACAAAGTACAGTGTCACAATGAAGCCGAACTGCGAGTGTACCATGTTCAAATGTCATTGATTATTACAATCTGTATGTTTGTACAGTGTCTCTACCTCACATTACAATCTACTTCAGACACGCATGCATTTCTGAAGGAACATAGACTGTTTTGACGATTACAGCTGTTATAAATCTTACGAAATTTCGTTCGTTGCAGCGAACAAACAAAAAAAATTGGAAATTTCTGCTATAAAGAAAGCTGATTGTTGTTGTTGTTGTTGTTGTGGTCTTCAGTCCTGAGAATGGTTTGATGCAGCTCTCCATGCTATCCTATCCTGTGCAAGCTTCTTCATCTCCCAGTACCTACTGCAACCTACATCCTTCTGAATCTGCTTAGTGTATTCATCTCTTCGTCACCCTCTACGATTTTTACGCTCCACGCAGCCCTCCAATGCTAAATTTGTGATCCCTTGATGCCTCAGAATATGTCCTACCAACCGGTCCCTTCTTCCTGTCAAGTTGTGCCACAAACTCCTCTTCTCCCCAATTCTATCCAATACCTCATCATTAGTTATGTGATCTACCCATCTAATCTTCAGCATTCTTCTGTAGCACCACATTTCGAAAGCGCCTATTCTCTTCTTGTCCAAACTATTTATCGTCCATGCTTCACTTCCATACATGGCTACACTCCACACAAATACTTTCAGAAACGACTTCCTGACACTTAAATCTATACTCGATGTTAACAAATTTCTCTTTCCTTGCCATTGCTAGTCTACATTTTATATCCTCTCTACTTTGATCATCATCAGTTATTTTGCTCCCCAAGTAGCAAAACTCCTTTACTACTTTAAGTGTCTCATTTCCTAATCTAATTCCCGCAGCATCACCCGACTTAATTCGTCTACATTCCATTATCCTCGTTTGGCTTCTGTTGATGTTCATCTTGTATCCTCCTTTCAAGACACTTTCCATTCCGTTCAGCTGCTCTTCCAGGTCCTTTGCTGTCTCTGACAGAATTACAATGTCATCGGCGTACCTCAAAATTTTTATTTCTTCTCCATGGATTTTAATACCTACTCCGAATTTTTCTTTTGTTTCCTTAGCTGATATTGAATCGCTTCTCTCAGCGAAAAGTAGTCGAACATAATCCAAGGCCATCTATGATTCCATGCTTTCGTGAACTGTGTTCCTTTAATTGTACCGAACAGATATTCCGTAGTAAATTGTATTAACTGTCTTAGATTGTAATACTGCATTTCCTATTTTTCTGATAAAACAATCTCAACATGTTGTTTCTCATTTTTTATCCTAACGTAAGTACTGATATTGCCTGATGGCGGTTCGAATATACACTATATATACTGGTACATATATGTACAGTCCGCAGCTCGTGGTCTCGCGGTAGCGTTCACGCTTCCCAAGCACGGGGTCCCGGGGTCGATTCCCGGCGGGGTCAGGAACTTTTCATGCTTCAAGAAGACTTGGTGTTGTTGTGTCATCTTCGTCACCATCGTCATTCATCCCCTTTAAGGTCGGAGGAAGGCAATGGCAAACCACCACCACCACGACCTTGCCTAGTACAGCGGTAAAGGTCTCCCGCACCGTCCCCTACGCTCCTTGGAGTACGGGACATCATCATCATCATCATTATATATATATATATATATATATATATAATCTGGGCTGGGGCAACTAATTAATAAGTACCTGATAACACATCACATTCGACGAGAATAAAACTATATTGCCACAATCATCTTGTGGTGTAGTTCTTCTTCTTGTCTCCGTGCTTGCTAAGAAAATGGGATGAGAAGTTCCGCCTTATGCAAGACACCTTTTTTCTCTTGTTTCACCCATACATGTTTTCAGCACTTTTGTGCTATCATCAGTGGGTTCTATTTTTATTTTTAACTGTAAATTTGTTGTTAACATATTAACATTTGCGTCGTTTACAACATTATGTAAAAGTTGCATTTATAACTTAATTGGCGAAAAGTAACATACCTTACATTATATTATTGTCCTCTTGTTTTGGTAGCTGTTATGCTACACAATATACAACATGTCATCTGCAAACAGCAAAACGTAATTACCACCAACACAGACAAATACAGCCAGTCTGGCATCTACCAACTTACTTGCAACTGCTGTCAATCTGTATATGTGGGCCAAACACGCAGGACCTTCAGAACCAGATATAATGAACACCTCAGAGCACTCAACATTTGCAGACCACCTGGTAGCACACAACCACCACCCAACAAACATTGAAACTGACCTTCACATCCTAAAAACTAGCAGCAGCCTATACCAAAAATTAACTATAGAAGAAAACTACCATATCCAAAAATCAATAGCCCAAGGAAAGAAAGTACTCAATGAATACACATCACTGTGCAACAAAACTCTCTTTGCCTCAATAGAAGAACTATACACACACACACACACACACACACACACACACACACACACACACACTCTCTCTCTCTCTCTCTCTCTCTCTCTCTCTCTCTCTCTCTCCCCCAGTACTCATCACACACACGCAAACCCACATAAACCACACACCACTAACACCAAATACCATTCAAACTCGCGCGCCTCAGCCAGCAGAACACGCTACGAAACAAATGAACGCCACACAGCCACAACAACACGTAATGGCAGCGAAAACTCCACCTACGTTTTGAGTAATCGAAAAACTGCATTACCACACGAACACAGGCAAAGAAGTAAGCCCATTTACTTCGCCAACAAAACAGGAAACGTACCACAACTTCAAAACTGTAAGTTACAGAAAGAAAACGTGATACAGTCTCACTTCCGCTCGTAAATACATAACAAATAGAAAATAAATTACGTTTTGCTGTTTGCAGATGACATGTTGTATATTGTGTAGCATAACAGCTACCAAAACAAGAGGACAATAATATAATGTAAGGTATGTTACTTTTGGCCTATTAAGTTATAAATGCAACTTTTACATAATGTTGTAAACGACGAAAATGTTAATATGTTAACAACAAATTTACAGTTAAAAATAAAAATAGAACCCACTGATGATAGCACAAAAGTGCTGAAACATGTATGGGTGAAACAAGAGAAAAAAGGTGTCTTGCATAAGGCGGAACTCCTCATCCCATTTATATTGCCACATTAGTGTTGCAGAGAATATAATTCAATTCACTGATAAAAATACTTACTTGAAACTTGAAGGAAGCTTATACTATTTCAATGTATGTTTTATAGGATTCTCTCAGTCGACTTTTCTCAAATATAACTTTTTTTAAATTGTGCTATTGTTCTTGCCGGGGTGCGACATATTCATCAGAATTGGTATGTGTGTTGCAGAGAGTGATGCTATACGTAAGTGTGCCGAATGGACATTCATTCCGCCTAGCAGTACGGCTCTTTGGCTTCCAGGATTAGAGGACGACTTTCTGGAACATGCTGCCAATTCTGATGAACATACGTGATGTTAAAATGGGAGCGGTAGACACAAGTGTATACCACGCTTTCATCTCAAATGTTCAACAGTAAGACAGTTTCACGCTACCACATAGACGTCTGGGGTTCGAAGCCAGTTAGCTGTCCTCACTGCTCCCTGGAACACGCATTAAGGCATTTATATGATATGGGACGTGAGGCCTTAAATGTACCGGAGGGTGAACCTGCATTGTACGAAATACGGTTGTACCAGTCTCTGAACGGCAAACTGAACCCTCAGTCAGTTTTACCAGGATTTCAGCAGCTCAGTATATTCTAATACGTCTGAGTCTTCTTTTTAATATGTGCAAATTGTTGTAGCTGTGGATGCCCTACTTACAGGCTTGATTGTAATGTAACTAATCTGAAGCACCAAAGAATCTGGTACACCTGCCTAATATCGTGTAGGCGCCCCGCGATCACGCGTAAGTGCCGCAACACGACGTGACATGGACTCGACTAATGTCTGAAGTAGTGCTGGAGGGAACTGACACCATGAATCCTGCAGCGCTGTCCATAAATCCGTAAGAGTAAGAGGAGGCTGAGATATCTTCTGAACAGCACGTTGCAAGGCACCCCAGATATGCTCAATAATGGTCATATCTGTGGAGTTTGGGGGGCCAGTGGAAGTGTTTAAACTCAGAGGAGTGTTCCTGGAGCCACTCTGTAGCGATTCTGGAGGTGTGGGGTGTCGGATTGCCCTGCTGGAATTGTCCAAGTCCGTCTAAAGACACAATGGACATGAATGGATGCAGGTGATCAGAAAGGATGCTATCGCACGTGTCACCTGTCAGAGTCGAAATCTGCAGCAATTTTCGGAACGGCTGCACTTGTGTCACGTTGAAAGATTCTCTTCAGTCGTCGTTGGTCCCGTTCTTGCAGAATCTTTTTCCGGCCGCAGCGATGTAGGAGATTCCATGTTTTTACGGAGTTCTGATATTCACGAAACAATAGTGAAATGGTCGTACGGGAAAATGCCCTACCTCGGAGATGCTGTGTCCCATCGCTCGTGCGCCGACTATAATTCATTCAGATTCACTTAAATCTTGATAACCTGTCATTGTAGCAGCAGTAACCGACCTAATAACTACGCCAGACACTTTTTGTCTTATATAGGCGTTGCCGACCGCAGTGCCGTACTCTGCCTGTTTACATTTCTTTCTATTTAAAGAAGCATGCCTATACCAATTTCTTTGGCGCGTCAGTGTAAGTCAAGGAACGCACGGGAATAGAACCTACGTGAATCAGCCCACGCTATACTACTCCGTTACGCGGGAAACAGATTCTTGATGTCATCCTACGGCACACAAGGCGCTCATCTTGGCTTGACCACGTGAGCCGCTCTTACAAGGGCGACTCGTCTCAATCGACTTCTGGCACGCGGGTCTGCCGCAGCGCTGCGCGTGTTTTATTCCTGGCCCGAGTCCGTCACCAGTAGTCGTTTTCGTTACTCGCCGGCGCCGAAGCTGTTTGTTTTGTGAGAGTTGTCTGCCGTGCAGTTTGGCATCTGAACGGTGAAAGTGAGGTTACGAGGGACCACCCCTTTAACTAGAAAATAGAAACATACTAATAGAATGAAGGAACAAATAATAGATATTGGAATTTATAGATGACCAAAGCAAACGACTTAGTGTATTTTCTTAACGAAGGTCTACGGTAAATTCTTCACACTGCTGAGAACTGAAAGAATAGGAGAAGTCTCGTGCAAACATTTATGGAGAAAATATTACACCGTCCGTCCAAAAAGCTCGGAGACTGATTTTACGAGTATTCCTTGCGTTTAAGCGACGTCAGCGTGGTACAACGGTGGCAGCTTCAACTAAGAGCTGGAAACAACAGCTGTGTTTTTGAGCAGTCAATTGAAAGCACGCAGCCGCAGGGAAAGGACGTACAGTCATAGCGTATCAACGCTGTGGGTCACAATCAGCAAAAGGTCATAGAATTGAAAATCCCCATGTCAGGTTTTCAAGACATTCTGCAGCGTAAATTTCTTTATTTCGCGTCTATGGCCACAAATATTTTAGCTCCTCATACTACCGGTTTCGGTCGGCAATGACCATCTTCAGATCTGTTGTATAAAAAACGTGTCCTAATATACTGGAACCGTAGGGTCACCCAGTATATTAGGACATGCTTTTATAGTACAGATCTGAAAATGGGCACTGCTGACCGAAACCGGTAGTCTGAGGACCTACAACACTTGTGGTCATTGATGTGAAATAAAGAAATTTGTTCTACATTTTGGTTCACTGTTGCATTTGTGACCATGTCGCAGCTTGTGAAATTCTGCAGGATGTTCTGAAAAACAAAACAGTGAGTCTGTCCCGCACACCTCAGCTATCTGGAAAAAATCGTAACGGATGACGATGCTAAGTGTTATCGATACGAACCTATCAAGAATCGACAACGTGCAGAAATTCACATGAGGGATCAACTTCTTGACCTCATTCATGTCAATGAGATACGTGAGTTGAACAACCGACAGAAGAACTTTCCTGACAGTGTCACGTGGTTATATGGACGATCTGTGCGTTGTACTCAGACGTATTAAAATATACTGAGCTGCTAAAGTGCTGGTAAAATTGACTGAGAGATCAGTTTGCCGTTCAGAGACTGGTACAACTGTATTTCGTACCATACAGGTTCATACTACGGTACAGTTAAGGTCTAGTGTAGTACACGCGAAGCATTAAAACCACCCTCTTAAACTTTCTTTATATTTTAATAACCAGCATCGAAACTTTTTGGACTGACGGGGGTATACTCACAAACGATATTCAGAAGGCAGTAAATGGCATCTTGTATGTTTCTTTTTTTTCTAAGGGCCAAATAACATCGAAAACCATCTTTCTCGTTACATAGACTTGACTTTTTCACTGTTTAAAGAATTTTCATTAAAAAAAAGAAAAAAGATGGCCGCGCGGACTGGCCGCGCGGTTTGAGGCGCCATGTCACGGATTGTGCGGGCCCTCACCCCGGTGTGTGTGTTTTGTTCTTAGTTTAAAATAGTGTATAAACCTACGGACCGATAACCTTAGCAGTTTGGTCCTTTAGGAATTCACACAAATCTGAACATTTTTTGAATCGATGATCTAACTTAACTATGCACAGAGTCGGCTTTTTAACCACGTTAGTGAAACATTAATACGTTTTTGCTTTCAGATAATTTGTCTGTTTTGTGGGAGAACACTAGTACGAAATGCACCAGGGCACAGAGTAGCTTTTGCAGAGTGTCACGAAAACAAAGCAAATAATACGAAGAGAAGAGACAAAAGCACAAAATGCATTACTACAATAGCAGTGAACAGGGCGAGAGTAAAGTTAACTTCCGACAGCGTCGTAAGGGTTGAACCGTCAGTCTACAGTCGGAACGTAATTATTGTTTTATTTTTAATATACTTATTAAAACAGTGACAGTTAAAAGACAATTCGGTAACGACGTAATATTGACGTCATGTCAGACGTACTTGACAATAACTGCCGAACAGTCTGTCCTGAATAAAGGTCTGTCATTAAAAGCAGCTGTTACGGTGCAACTATTCCAACAATAATCTGCGTACTCCGGAGTCCATTTTAAACAAAAGAAAGTTTTGCACGCATCTCAATGTTTACGACGTCCTATCTTCTGAACTACGTGCCGTATGATAACATACATTTGCAGGTATTTTCGGTGGTGGATGTGGGTGCTGCCTGCAAGCTGTGTTGTGAATAGCATTAGCAGATAACAAGTGATACATTAAAACGTCTTGTCTGATGCTGAAGTTTAACTGCATGAACAGTCTAAATATAAGCGATAAAAGTTTCTTTCCTTTCATCTATTTGGGAGTTTGGGCGGAGGGAGGTTATCAGCAAGAAAAAAGTCTCTCACAGCTTAGAAATTACGCGTTAAGTTTGTTAGAAGTCACTAACTGTTCTCATTCTCGAATAGTGAAACTAACTAAACTCCGCCCGACCAGGCCCTGCATGGCCCAACGGTACCGACCGGCCGCCGCGTCATCCTCGGACCACAGACGTCACTGGATTGGGATATGGACTAGCATGTGGTCAGCACACCGCTCTCCCGGCCGTATGTCACTTTACGGGACCGGAGCAGCCACTTCTCAATCAAGCAGCTCCTCGGTTTGCCTCACGAGAGCTGAGTGAACCCCGCTTGCCAAAAGCGCTCGGCAGACCGGATGGTCACCCAGCCAGCCTGTCAGCGCTTAACTACGGTTACCTGGCTGGAACCGGTGTTACCATTGCGGCGACGCCGCTGGCGTAAGTCCTGGTAGTTGCGTGCCAAGAGTTGCGCTGTCTAAACACACACACACACACACACACACACTCAAGCGCGCGCGCGCGCGCGCACACACGCGCGCACGCATACTCTTACTGTACTGTCTTATTATTTAAAAATTTTAACATAACATTATAATAGAGTACATTAAATTCGGTCAATAATTACGCGAAATACTGAAAATAAACTACTTATTGTCTTGAGGCCATTAGATAGGCAACCCACTTTAGTAATATACACTATGTGATCAAAAGCAGCAGGACACCCCAAAAACATACGGTATTCATATTAAGTGCATTGTGCTGCCACCTACTGACAGGTACTCCATATCAAAGAGCTCAGTAATCATTAGACATCATGTGAGAACGGAATGGGGCGCTCCGTGGAACTCACGGACTTCGAACGTGGTGTGGTGACACGGTGTCACTTGTGTGAGTGGCAATGCGAGATTTGCACACTTCTAAACATCCCTGGGTTCACTCTTTCCGATGTGGTAGTGAAGTGAAAACATGAAGGGACACGTACAGCACAAAAGCGTGCAGAGACCTCCGACTATTGAGAGGGCCGTAATGTGTAATAGGCAGGCATCTATCCAGACCATCACACGGGAATTCCAAACTGCATCAGGATCCACTGCAAGTACTTTATGACAGTTAGGCGGGAGGTGAGAAAACTTGGATTTCATGGTCGAGCGGCTGCTCATAAGCCACACATCACGACGGTAAATGCCAAACGACGCCTCGCTCGGTGCAAGGAGCGTGAACACTGGACGATTGAATAGTGGGAAAAAGTTTTTTTTTGTTTTAGGGCGCACAACCTCAATGGTCATTAGCGCCCAGACTACGTTAGGAATGCACAGTGAGGCACGAGTTTGAAACAGCAACTAAAAGGGAAAAACGATAAAAGACAGATTGACAGGCATGGGATTAAAAAACAGCATAATCAAATGTCCTTAGACAGGTTTGTCAAGTTGATAAAACGAAGAACGCGAGCAGCTGCTCCTGGGTCATCCGCTAAAATGGCATCTAGAGTACATGGCAGGCCAAGATCAAGACGCCGGCGCAGCCGTCAGCAGATGGCGATGGCTGAACCGGCAGTGTCCAATTCGTAACCGGGCCAAAACGACCTCCTCCCGCCGAGAAGGGCGGGAGGAGGACGTCCAAGCCGCGGGAAGAGGTTTCAAGGCCCGAAGCTTGTTGTCTGTAAGTGCAGCCCAATCGGCATGCCACAGCTACAAAATGCGCCGACAAATGACCCTGCTACAATCTGATGAAGGAACACAACAAGAAGCTGTCCGAGGCTGGAGGACCGCAGCCTTGGCCGCGGCATCTGCTGCTTCGTTCCCAGGGATACCAACATGGCCAGGAACCCACATAAAGCTAACCGGAGAACCGTCGTCCACCAGCTGCTGAAGAGAGCGTTGGATCCGGTGCACGAAAGGGTGAACCGCATACGGATCACTGAGGCTCTGGATGGCGCTCAGGGAATCGGAGCAGATGACATAAGCAGAATGTCGGTGGCGGCAGATGTAAAGAACAGCCTGGTAGAGGGCAAATAGCTCAGCTGTGAAGACCGAACAATGGCCATGGAGCCGGTATTTGAAACTTTGTGCCCCGACAATAAAAGAACACCCGACCCCGTCATTGGTCTTAGAGCCATCTGTATAAATGAAGGTCATATTAATGAACTTCGAACGAAGTTCGACAAAACGGGAGCGGTAACCGAACCGGGGGTAACCTCCTTTGGAAGCGAGCTGAAGTCAAGGTGAACGCGAACCTGAGCCTGGAGCCAAGGTGGCGTGTGGCTCTCGCCCACTCGAAAGGTTGCAGGGAGTGAAAAATTAAGGTGTTGAAGGAGGCGACGAAAGCCAACTCCAGGGGGTAGCAGGGCAGAGACATACAACCCGTATTGACGGTCGAGAGAGTCGTCAAAAAAAGGAACGATAAGACGGGTGGTCGGGCATTGACAGTAGCCGACAGGCATACCGACAAAGCAGTATATCGCGCCGGTAGGTGAGTGGCAATTCACCAGCGTCAGCATGAAGACTCTCGACGGGACTAGTATAAAACGCTCCGATCGCAAGACGTAAACCCCGATGTTGTATGGAGTTGGGGAAAAAGTTGTGTGGAGTTACGAATGTCTGTACATAATGTGGCGATCCGATGGCGAATTCCCGGTGAACGTCACCTGCCAGCGTGTTTAGTGCTAAAAGTGAAATTTGGAAGCGGTGGTGTTATGGTGTTGTCGTGCTGTTGTGTTTTTCATGGAGGGGGCTTGCACCCCTTGTTGGTTTGCGTGACACTACCAAAGCATAGGTCTACAATGATGTTTTAAGCACCTTCTTGCTTCGCACTGTTGGAGAGGATTTCAGGGGTGGCGATCGTGTTGATCGAGCTCCTGTTCATAATCCACGGCCTGTGGCGGAGTGGTTACACGACAATAACATCCCTATAACATGGTCTGCACAGAGTCCTGACCTGAACCCTATAGAACATCTTTGGGATATTTTTGACCGACATCGATACCTACCCTCAGTGCAGGAGTCCGTGGAGAATGGGCTGCCATTCCCCAAGAAACCTTCCAGCACCTGATTGGTCGTGTGCCTGCGAGAGTGGAAACTGTCATCAAGGCTAAGGGTGGGCCACCATTACACTGAATTCTACGATCACCGATGGAGGGCGCCACGAACTTGTAAGTCATTTTCGGCCAGGTGTCCGGATACCTTTTGGTCACGTAGTGTAGATGTAACTGACAATGGAAATTGCTCACCGCACCGCCCTCGGATTTAGTGGTAAGTTGGCACGGTGGACAGCCCGTCGAACACTGAACGCAGATCAAACATGAAAACAGGAAGAAGGTGTACTGAACTGTGTAACAAGAAGCAATTTAGAAATGGTGAATGGTGCAAGCTCAAGTTGTGGAACATGGAGCCAATTTGAGGAGCTACGGTGTTGTGGTTACGTGGTCACGGTACTGGACTGCGAAGTGGGAGACACGTGGTCAAATCTCGCTCGTGCCTCATTTTTTTTTTTTTCAGAAAATTTTGAACTGTCCGCTCAGTGAGTTCTCTTTCTGCACTCTTAGCAATTGTACTATACATTAGTTATAGAATATGAGTCATGAGGTAAAAATCTATTACCGTTGCAAGTAAATGTGATGAATAGTGACAGCGGGCGAGATGCCACATAGACCTCTCACAGAAATGAAACCAAATAAACGGGTGTGAACCAGTGAACCGTGTTACAAGAAAAATATTCTAACGGGAGAGTCGTAACACGTGGTACTTATGTAGAACAAATAGGCGGTACGCGCGTCTTGAGCTCATCGCCGTGTAATTACGAGATCCGACTGTCGAATACCAGTGGAAAAGCACAAGATTTCGAAGACAAACCAGCAAATGCCTCGGAGTAAGTAGTAGGTCTTACGCGAGAAAACCGTGCTTTGGTATGTTGTGCGGAATCTAAAAAAATGTTCAAATGTGTGTGAAATCTTATGGGACTTAACTGCTAAGGTCATCAGTCCCTAAGCTTACACACTACTTAACCGAAATTATCCCACGGACAAACACACACACACCCATGCTCGAGGGAGGACTCGAACCTCCGCCCGGACCAGCCGCGCAGTACATGACTGCAGCGCCTCAGACCGCTCGGCTAATCCCGCGCGGCTGTGCGGAATCAACTTCCATTGTAGCTCCCTTCCATACACCTCGCTGTTGCAGATGGACATTACACTACGGCAGACACACAATGAGCGGACGGACAGTGCGTAATTGTGTGAAGGAAAAAAAAGGTAGACGATGGAGACTTGAACACAAGCCTCCCACTTTGGAGTCCAATACGGTGACCACATAAAGACGACGCCATAGCTCTTCAAATTCGTTCGATGTTCCATATCTTCAGATTGGACCATTCACTGTTCCTATTTTTCTTCATTTTTCACGGTTCAGTACACCTCTTTCCTGTTTCCATGCTTGATCCTTGTTTATACTACTGGCCATTAAAATTGCTGCACCACGAAGATGTCCTGCTACAGACGAGAAATTTAACCAACAGGAAGAACATGCTGTGATATGCAAATGAACAAGTTTGGTGCCGGTGGCGACACCTACAACGTGCTGACATGAGAAAAGTTTCCAACCGATTTCTCATACACAAACAGCAGTTGACCGGCGTTGCCTGGTGAAACGTTGTTGTGATGCCTCGTGTAAGGAGGAGAAATGCGTACCAAAACGTTTCCGAGTTTGATAAAGGTCGGATTGTAGCCTACCGCGATTGCGGTTTATCGTATCGCGACATTGCTGCTCGCGTTGGTGGAGATCCAATGACTGTTAGCAAAATATGGAATCGGTGGGTTCAGGAGGGTAATGCGGAACTCCGTGCTGGATCCCAACGGCCTCGTATCACTAGCAGTCGACATGACAGGCATCTTATCCGCATGGCTGCACCGGATTGTGCAGCCACGTCTCGATCCCTGGGTCAACAGATGGGGACGTTTGCAAGACAACAACCATCTGCACGAACAGTTCGACGATGTTTGCAGCAGCACGGACAATCAGCTCTGACACCATGGCTGCGGTTACCCTGGACGCTGCATCACAGACAGGAGCGCCTGCGATGGTGTACTCCACGACGAACTTGTGTGTACGAATGGCAAAACGTCATTTTTTCGGATGAATCCAGGTTCTGTTTACAGCATCGTGATGGTCGCATCCGTGTTTGGCGACTTCACGGTTAACGCACATTGGAAGCGTGTATTCGTCATCACCATACTGGCGTATCACACGGCGCGATGGTATGGGGTGCTATTGGTTAGACGTCTCGGTCACCTCTTGTTCGCATTGGCGGCACTTTGAACTGTGGACGTTACATTACAGATGTTTTACGACCTGCGGTTCTACCCTTCATTCGATCGCTGCGAAATCCTACATTTCAGCAGGATAATGCAGGACCGAATGTTGCAGGTTCTGTACGGGCCATTCTGGATACAGAAAATGTTCGACTGCTGCCATGGCCAGCACATTCTCCAGATCTCTCACCAATTGAAAACATCTGGTCAAATATGAATTAAAAAGAACAACGGCGAGACTCCATCCAGCGATCCACCGATTACAGAGCTTGCATGGTAAACACATGACCGCCGCTAGCTCGTACTCAGGGTCGCAACGCACCGGTACATCACGGACGCGTAAGAAGTCTCTTGCTATTTTCTCGAAATCGGCTTGCTACTTGCATATTATGGTGTCTTAATGGAATACTGCTACCATTCTGAGCATGCTTTCGGTCATTTGTACCATGCATGGAATCGCGGAATGGGGCAGTGTTTTCTTCACTGACGAGCAGTGTTTTCACGTTGGTGGATGCGTCGGCAATAAGAACAGAGAATTTTCTCAAGTAAAAATACACATGTTTTTTCATAAAATATCGTACACTGTCACAAAACTGGAGTGTGGTGAACCGTATCGCGTCGTCGAGTAGCGGGGCCGTATTTCCTCTGTGACCTGTGTGGTGTAGCAAAACATCATTAGGCAGTTTATTTCGCCTCTTGAGGCAGATCAACGTTATTGTAGGTTCCTCCAGAACGGTGCTACTCGTCACGCATGTAACGAAACAATTCATTTCATAAGAGAAACTTTTGGTGATCGAATTATCTCCAAGGGATTATGACCTGCACGTTCTGCCGATGGTAAGGTCTTGAAATTTCTTCCCGTGGGGCTAACTTTAAGGAAGAGTCTATAATACAGGCCGCAGGCACTGACGGAACTTACGTTTTACATACAAGGAGTGCAAATAAAGAAAGAAGACTGGCAAGATACTGTTCAATCCGGCAACGCTAGTGGAGCTGGACTTGCATTGAAGGCAGGTGAACACGTGACAGGCCACCAGTGCCCGTTGGATCGCGCTAGTGACGAGTCGGTTGTCCACATGGCTTTTTTTTTGCTTATGCGCCCTGCCAATGCGTGACAGGGAGGGCGAGCAATGGTGTGACATCGTATTTCGCTCACAGTGCAACGGAAACGTTTGCGAAACTTCGGCAGCCCTACGGAGACAGTGTTTTGACAAGGGCCCAGTCAACTGAAGACGAACGGAGTAACAATGGAAGACCTTCCCTTTCAAGGACTGATGCGAGTGTCGACGGAGTCCGGGATCTCGTGCGTGCAAATCATCGGCCGACAGAGTGAGCAGGACAAAGTGTCATTTGAATCACAGCACCGTTAATCAGATATTGTCCAATGAATTGGACTTGAGAAAAATCTGCTCTGAACTGGTTCTGTGAAACCTATCGCCCAAGACCAACAGCACGTGGGGATGGAAAGGCTCGTTGACTTTTCGAAATCGATTGAAAATGATTTGCGTTTTCTCGAACGTGTCATTACCGGTGACGAGAGAGAAACCACGCCTCAAGCAATGTCGCTTTGGTTGCCGTGGAGAACATTCCGATTGCTGTAACCGACCAGCTGAAGGTTATTCCAGTATCAGAGGTCCGGCACTGCTATGTGGAGTGGAAGAATCGTTCCCAGAGCTCTATGGCTTCCCATGGAAAGTACTTTGAAGGGGACAAAGTTCAATTGTAGTGTTACTGCAATGAAAGAGGAGAAAAAATAAGCCTCATTACTTTATTCACACACCTCTTACAGAGGAGGTTGGCAATGTGCTCCACAAAGAGATCTCAAACTCGGTAAAAACGAGTCGTGCATGCTTTACTCAACAGAGCAACCATTTTGAGCATGTTTTATGAACAATGCGGGTGCGGTTATAGGAGTGGTTCGCAGCATGGGTTTAATCACCCCCTAAGGGGTAAAACGAAATTTCCTGAAGGGCAAAAACTAACCGATTCGATTCTGTGTCAGTCACAAAACTAAATTATTTTCAAAAGATCGTTACTATTATCACATTTTTGTAAGACTCTAACACTGATAATGTAAGTCATCAATAATTACTTTCTCTCAATTAGCAGCACTCATGTGGTGGTCATACGTTCATCACAAAGTCCACCCACAACACACACACACACACACACACACACACACACACACACACACACACACACATGTTGCGCTTTGTCCCATACACTGCTGATGATAAAAGTGAGACATATACGTAACAAATGATAAATATCTCAAGAAAATGTCTTCCCCAAGTTGGAGATACTACCTGAAGTAATCCTGAAACTGCTTCATTGCTCGCTTTGAGACAGATGAATGGATTAATTGAGAACATGTCAAAGTAACAACTACTTAAGACTGTACACAGTATTATTATTATTATTATTACCTGACTGGTTAGACACAAAGCATTAATAGCCTGAAGCTGTTCAGTTTGTGCCAGTTCAGAAGTACAGAGTCCAGCAATCAAGTGATCCACGAACTATAAGTGTAGTGCACATATCTCAACTTGGTTGGCCTTAAATGGGGTTGCACTGTGCAGGTCAAGCAATTGCAACAATGGAGAGGAGTAATGCAGGGGGCCGGCCGTAGTGGCCGTGCGGTTAAAGGCGCTGCAGTCTTGAACCGCAAGACCGCTACGGTCGCAGGTTCGAATCCTGCCTCGGGCATGGATGTTTGTGATGTCCTTAGGTTAGTTAGGCTTAACTAGTTCTAAGTTCTAGGGGACAAATGACCTCAGCAGTTGAGTCCCATAGTGCTCAGGGTCATTTGAACCATAGTAATGCAGGGGAAATATGTTTTGGAATAAGTGCCTACCCTGACTGTGGATAGTTAACTTTCTTATCTGAGAAGGAGTTGTGTCTCTCTCTCTCTCTCTCTCTCTCTCTCTCTATCTATCTCTCATGCACACCCAACCACCCACCCACCCACCCACCCACCCACACACACACACACACACATACATACGTACAAAGGAAATGTCATTAATCTTTCATTATTTTGAAAATAAAAGTGTTCCAAGAAAAACCTTTCATTCTACAATTTACTTAGGTGCTAAAGTTGGTGATAATGGAGGCATCAGCATCAGAGGGGGGGTGGGGGGGTGGTTACTAGCTAATGTCTGATTGCACTCAGAAGTAATGGTCTAAGAAATATTGGGAGCCACCGGATTATGAAATAAAATTCATACAATAAACACATATATGCACACACTTTTTGCTGTGCGTGCGTGACTTTTCTATCGCCCTGCATTTCACGAAATAAAAATAAATAAAGTAGTGTCCATCTGCGAAATTGGCCACTACAGCACGCATCTGGCCCTCGCGACAAACGCGATGCACTGGCGAACGTTTTGAAGAGCAGGTTGGCAGACTAGGAATGGCAAAAACCGGTATTTTTCGGTATTTCCTTGGTGTGTTATAAAACGTTTTTTTTTTCATTTTTTACTAATAACTGGGTAAGAAAAGCGACATATCAATTTTCAATAGGAGCAGTGCTAAATTTTTTAGTTTCTAAACAACACTTATTTTAAAAAATCTAGTCATTATTGTTCGGCAAATTTCCACTGCTTTCAAACATTGGATTATTACAGAAACTGGAAGGAGCACACTTGAATAACGATGCCTATAGTTAGAAAAATAGCAACAAATCCGTGATGTGAGAATCGGTACATTACAGAGAGAATAACGTACAGTAATGGAAATAAGTATTCATACACTACAGCGTGGAAAAGCAAACTGCCTTTATTGACAATACGAAACCAAAAACACTAATTGGATATGCACTATACACATTGGCCAGTCGCTAATGCAGCTATGCCGCCATATAGAACGAGAATGAACAAGCTTTTACAAAACAAAATACAAAAACGTCTGCCAAATTCTCTGCTGCGCTGGGTATTCATACACCATCAGAAAATGACACTTCTAACAAAGCCAGAACATGTTCAATACTTCGTATGCGTACCCCTCCAATGTATTACTTCTCGCAACCTCCGTGGCACGGAATGGACCAATTTTCTTGTAGTTTCCGACGTGATACCTTCCCATTCTCGAAGGAGAGCCTCTTTCAAAGAGGCCTTACTACGGATGTCTTGTTTTCTCACTCGTGTTTCCAGCTCAATCCGCAAGTGTTCGATGGGATTCAGGTCCGGACTCTGAGCTAGTGTTTTAAGAGTGTTGTAGAGCAACCACAGCCGGACAATTTGCGCCGTATGTTTGGGATCACTGTCCTGTTGGAAGTAATAATTTCTAAGAAGACTCAAGGCGTCAGCACTCTGTTGTAAGTTCTGTTTGAGAATGTTCATATACACAAATCTGTCCCCGGTACCTCCCACAAACACTAATTTTCCGACACCGGAGGCTGACATACGGCCCCATACCATCACTCTACCACCTCCGTGCTTCACCGCGGGTTGAATGTTGTTTCACCCGAGTTCTGTAATCGGTCTTTTCCAGACCAAGATCCTACCATCATTGTGCACGATATTAAATTTGCTTTCATTACGAAACAATACGACCGTGTCGTTCACTGTTTATTACTACACGTCTGTCCTTAGATCGCTTAATGATAGATTGCGCAGTCGCTCGGCTTCGTCCTATGATGTTCGCAATTTCGGCATACGCCTTGTGTTGAAGACACTGGGCGACAACGATGTTTCGTTCCTCAATGGTCGTTTCCTTCCCCTTGCGGCCCAGTCCGCTTTTCCACGGTACCCACGTCCGACATGCTGCTGCTTCACGGCCGCCACACGACTACACAAGTGCGGCATGCACTCCGGGGCTGCATCAGCCGTTCGTTTGGTTGAAAATAGTCCGCTGTATGAATACATTTCGCCCTGTCGTAGACCGTGCGGAGTGTAACATTTTATTTTCCCAGAATAGATTCATGGCATACGGGAAGCTTCATTACCAAGAACATGGTTATCTGACGCTACATCATCGTACTTATTCGTATCGGCGCTGTGGGTGATTTACTGTAGCAACACACCATCGTAGCTTGTCAATACCTACTGTGTCCGCCCCTGGTAGCTGACTGGTCATGCGACGAAATGTCATGGCTAATGGCCCGGGTTCGATTCCCGGCTGGGTCGGAGATTTTCTCGGCTCAGGGACTGGGTGTTGTGTCGCCCTTATCGTCATCGTTTCATCCCCATCGACACGCAAGTCGCCGAAGTGGCGTCAACTCGAAAGACTTGCACCCGGCGAACGGTCTACCCGACGGGCGGCCCTAGTCACACGGCATTTCCGTTTCCACCACCTACTGTATGAATACTTATTTCCATGTCTGTACCTGTTGCCGCGTGCAGTGGCGTATTAGACGGTACGCGTGTAAGTACAGTGTATGAGGCTTGCTCCCACCTCGTCTATGCGGTAGTACCCCTACATGGCAGCAGCCCTAGTTCGGAAGTATTTTAAAACGTCCGTTAGTAATGACGTACTGTGCTCCAGATGCTTTAGAAGATTAAACACGGGAGGAGCCACAAGAAACATCCACAGTGTTCCTTGGAAGAGAGCGTGAATCTGATGGATATACCTATAATTTTATTGACGTGCTGAAAACTTGGGATAATTTGTGTTTATGGTTGTTTCAGGATGAAAAACTGCTAGCATCCAAAAGTGACGATACAGAGAGGTGATCAGCTTCTGACCTTTCCCTCGCTCTGTTGCCGTCCCGTCTCCTTCACCTTCGCAACCTTTCCTGGAGACAAGAAACCAATTTCTGCGTCAGCCTCCGCCCGGTATCGATCGTGATCTTCTACTCCTTCAGCTTCATAACAATTTTTCGATACCTGTTCGAGTTCTACATTTATTACTGGAGGTAACAGCAGTACAATACTGAAATTCGGTTACTTCAGAAACTTGTTAATTTGAGCGGTTTGATTAGTCAGGTTAAAATGAAGACGATAAGAACCTGTGTAACCGGGAACCTCACCTACATCTGCATGGATACTCTGCAAATCACACGTAAGTGCCCGGCAGAGGGTACATCGAACTACCCTCACAATATTTCTGTATTATTCCACTCTCGAACAGCTCACGGAAAAAGAAACGAATCTCTTATATCTTTCCGTGCGAGCTTTGATTTTCCTTATTTTATTACGATGATCGTTTCTCCCTATGTAGTTTGGCGTCACCAAAATATTTTCGTATTCGGAGGAGAAAGTTGGTGATTGAAATTTCGTGAGAAGATCCCTCCGCAACGAAAAACGACTTTGTTTTAACTGTGTCCACGCCAAATACTGTATCGTGTCAGTAACACACTCTCCCCTATTACTCGATAATACAAAACGTGCTGCTCTTCTTTGAACTTTCTCGATGTACTCCGTTAATCCTACCTGATAAGGATCCCACACCGTGCAGCAGTATTCTGAAAGAGGACGGACAAGCGTAGTGTAGGCAGTCTCTTTAGTAGATCTGTTACATTTTCTAAGTGCTCTGCCAATAAAACACCGTCTTTGGTTCGCTTTCCCACAACAATTTCTAAGTATTCATTCCGATTTAAGTTGTTCATAATTCTAAACGCTAGGTATTTCGTTACATTTACGGCCTTTAGATTTGATTGATTGATCATGTAACCGAAGTTTGACGTATTCCTTTTAGCACTCGTGTAGATGACCTCATACTTTCCGTTATTTAGGGTCAACTGCCAACAATTCGCACCATTCACATATCTTTTATAAATCGTTTTGCAGTTTATTTTGATCTTCTGATGAGTTTACTAGATCTGCGCAACTTTCCGGTCTTTGGGTACGGATCTTTCGTCGAGCGAGCTGTTGTACATGATTGGTTAGTATGGAGCTATTGCATCAGCATACTTTGAAAGAAACGTAACACGTACACAGTCTGGACCGGAAGACTCGCTTTTGTTAAGTGATTTAAGTTCCTTCACCTTCTACGTCTACGTTACTCATGTTGACAGCTGTTCTTGATTCGAATTCTTGCATATTTACTTCCTGTTCTTTTGTGAAGGCATTTCACGGAAGGCTGTGTTTAGTAACTCTGCTTTGGCAGCACTGTCTTCGATAGTATCTCGATTGCTACGCAGACAAGGCATTGATTTTGTCTTGCTGCCAGCATACTTCACATACGACCAGAATCGCTTTGGATTTTCTGCCATGTTTCGAGACAAAGTTCTGTTGTGAAACCTGTTATAAGTATCTCGCATTGATGTCCACGATGAATTTCGAGCTTCTGTAAAAGATCACCAGTCTTAGAGATTCTGCGTTCATTCAAATTTGGCATGCTTTCTTCGTTCTTCCTTCAACTGTGTTCTGACCCGCTTTTTGTACCAATGGGGATGAGCTCCGTCGTTTGTTTTTGGTACAGATATCTCAATTGTTGTCGATACTATTTCTTTGAATATAAGCCACATCTGGTCTACACTTACACTCTTAATTTGGAAGGAGTGGAGATTGTCTCTGAGAACGGTGTTAAATGAACCTTTATTTCCAGAATGAGATTTTCACTCTTCAGCGGAGTGTGCGCTGATATGAGACTTCCTGGCAGATTAAAACTGTGTGCCGGACCGAGACTCGAACTCGGTACCTCTGCCTTTCGCGAGCAAGTGTTCTACCCACTGAGCTACCCAAGCACGACTCAAGCCCCGTCCTCACAGCTTTACTTCTGGCAGTACCTCGCCTCCTACCTTCCAAAGCACTTGCCAGCGAAAGGCAAAGGTCCCGAGTTCGAGTCTCGGTCCGGCACACAGTTTTAATCTGCCAGGAAGTTTCGAATTTTTATTTGTTTTTTGAACAGGTACATTTTTCATTTGTTTTGGGAGGAATTGGGGGTTACAAGATTCAATTTCGCTATAGCAATCCTGTGTTCACTGCTCCCAGTATCAGTTTTGATGCTCGTTATTAGCTCAGGATTATTTGTTGCTAAGAGGTCAAGTGTCTTGACAACCGTTTACTATTCCTGTCGGCCCATGAACTAACTGATCGAAATAATTTTCAGAGAATGCGTTTAGCACAATTTCGGACGATGTTTTACGTGTACCTCCAGTTGTTTCGGTGTTAGCCCTATGGCAACGCCCGAGACAAGTTGCCCCTTCTCTACCCATTTCCTCTAAGGCAGCCGCAGTCGCATCTCGTCTTGGAGTAGACATGTCAGAAGAGGAGAAGGAAGAGCAGTCGAGTTACCTTCTTGCTGGGCGAAGTGGTGGAGGACGTGGTTCGAAGCTCGATGACGCCGCCGCTGCCGACCACGTCAAGGCCCGGGGGCTGTGGCGGAGGCGGCGCCGGGGGCGGAGCGCCGTGCTGCGGCGGGGGCGGCTGGTGGTGGTAGTGCGGCACCGACGGCGGCGGCGTCGGAGGCGGCAGCGGCTGCGGCATTGGCAGCACCGGCTCCGCTGCGGGGGCGGGAGCGGGGGCGGGCGGCGGCGCCACGACCTCCGTCTGCGCCACCACTGGCGACCCACCTTCGGGGGTGGCACCGGGTGCCGAGGGGGCGGTGGGCGCCGCGGAGGCGGCTGCGAGGGCGGCCTCTCCTTCCCCTGGGCCGCTGTCTTCTGCGCTCTTCTCCTTCTCTTGCGCTCCGCCCTAGAAAGTAACCAGTGGGACCATCCGTTTGTTCCAGTCGTATTACGCTAACAGTATGCGAGGAACAGTACATACTGTCACTAAGAAAACAAAGTTACCCGCTTAATTTATCAGTGGCCTGCACCACGCTATTTTGCCTTCTCTACATGTGTTATCAGTTACAAAATGTGTGGTTACAAATAACACGTATGAACTGAATTATTAAAAGACGCGAACTACTGCTTATGATACTGATGCAGTTCTCAATGATATGTCATTCGTAGCGTGTATTTTACATCAAATGAACGTGTGTATGGCACTGAAATCGCTCCTATATTAATATAAGAAATTTATAACCGACAAAGAGAGGTAGACAGAGAGGGGCGGAGAGGTAGGGGCGGAGAGGTAGAGACAGAGAGGGGCGGAGAGGTAGAGACAGAGAGGGGCGGAGAGGTAGAGACAGAGAGGGGCGGAGAGGTAGAGACAGAGAGGGGCGGAGAGGTAGAGACAGAGAGGGGCGGAGAGGTAGAGACAGAGGGGCGGAGAGGTAGAGAGGTAGAGACAGAGGGGCGGAGAGGTAGAGAGGTAGAGACAGAGGGGCGGAGAGGTAGAGACAGAGGGGCGGAGAGGTAGACAAAAGGGGTTGAAGGATGGGGGGGGGGGGAGAAATGGGTGATGGGGTGAGAGTCAGGGGGGGGAAGAACTGATCCATCACTGAAGTGCATGTGGGAGTACAGGTCGTCATAAACTTGCAGAAATCCTTGAGAGCAGTGAGTATACATGGTGCTTGTCCTAATGCACCGAGAGTTCAGTTTGCATAGGGGCCTAAGGTGACACTGATGGTGGCGTAATTGATATGTTTTATAAAAGTAGTAGGACAGACGGTGTCGGTTACTGGTCGGTGTGGAGCAGTACGCACCTTGTGCTTGGCCGGCTTCCGGTACTGCTTCTTGCGGCCGTCGGGCGCGGGCAGCCGCGGCGGCCGCTTCTCGACGGAGTAGCTGGCGGCCAGGATGGCGGACGCGTTCAGCGAGGCCATGCGCTTGCGCACCACCATGTCCTTCAGGTCCATTGTCAGCTCGCCGCGGTTCCGCTTGCGCCGCACCACCTTCTTCGGCTGCCGCACAACAACCACACACCACTTCCTCAAATCTGAACTTAAACACTTTACTCTGCCAACGACTGGCTTCTGGCGGTTAGCCCAACAAGAACACAGAAGTAAGCAAGGTTTACTAATGTCCTCTTTTACACCTTTTACTTATTCAGTTCTTGTCCGACTGCCCATATCAGTAGTTGCATAGCAGGAAAGTCCCATTGTGAGTGGACAATTAGTTTAGTTTTACCTCGGCGGTTACGGCTCGCGTTCTGTCCGCAGTAAGATCTTGAACTGCCTCTAGCTGACTGTGCCTCCTTCCATCACTGCTTCGCCTCACCTCAGACCACGTGACACGTAACATGATCCTAAGCCGACGCTCACAAGACGCGTACGGTTTCGCATGCCATGCGCACGGTGGTGTAACGACAACAGATAACAACTGACTTCCTCTGCAAATGCAGTGATGTCAACAAGAGAAAGAGACCTGTCTCACGATTTTTCACAGCGGCAACCGCCCAGTTAAGACTCGACGAACAGAGCTACGTAATGTTTCAGTAACTGATCGTTCGCGACTTGATGGCGCACTTCCCAGCTCGAGCAGAGCGTGGCTTCCGTCAACAACTGCCGCAATAGCACGCCAACGTCGGTGGCATAGAAAATATACTCGTCTTTTTAATCCGTTGTAACAGCCTTATCCGAATTTCGCAGCGAAGATAGCTATCTCCAACGATACGATCAGCTCGTAACAAATGACACACTTAGATACGTACGCTGCTCAGAGAAATTGTGGAATCGGGCGAGATACCACACACACAGTAAAGATAAGTTCTTCATTAAAACTTTTATCATCCGATCAATATACGTACAGCATAATACCAGGCGCGTCGAAATCGGACAGTTTCTCCCAAACCCGCGGTAGTACGTAGCGGTTTGACAAGGAAAACACACACACACACACACACACACACACACACACTATATATATATATATATATATTCTAGCCAAAAGACAAACTGCGTGAACAACATACAGGAAAGAAGGAATGAGGAAAGTGATTTGGCGATTCTCTTCTATCGTACGACTTACACTGCTGATTTTTCAAGTACACAACGAAAGGTTCTCATATTTTTACACGCAGCACAAGCAAAGATAATGGCATATGAAACAGCTCCAAAGAAGATGGTGGCACAAGACGGAGTCGATATATCGAAAGTAAAGTTTTTGGTAAAATGATTTATCGAGTACAAAAAGTATATGAAGGTAGCTTATCGTGTTCTGTGATGAATTCTAGACGTCACCACAAGCACATAGCAAAGTTTGTAATTTGAATCTCATAGTTGGGACATGTTTGGGGCAAGCTAATACATTTTCTCTCGATGAAGCATAATTTCGACCACCTCCATCTTTGATTTTATAAATTATCAGTTATTTTGATGATGTCTCCGTTATTTTGATGATGTCACATGATCAAGATCATTCACCTCACGTGCCGTCACCAACGCTGAAGGTTAATGATGGCGTCGTAGAAAAATGCTATCAGTAGTTCATGATGTAGACCCGAAACTCGTGCTGAGAGGTGTATGGGCAAATGGCGAATGAGTAACGGCCAATGGCCAACGGCGAATGCAAACGGCCAACGGCAAAAGGTGAAAGGCGCCCCCTCGTCCATTCGCCCGTTTACCCCATAGCAATGGATTCGTATATAGATGTCGCGCTTCATGTCCCAATAATGGCATTTTTGCTATTATGTCGTCGATGATCCTCAGCCACGGTGATGTCAAGTGAGGTCAATTATTCTGAATGTGTGACATCATGAGATGGAGGATAATTTAAAAAAAAGATGGAGGTGGGCAAAATTTTATTTCAAAAATAGAACGTGTTATCAGCTTGTCTCAAAAATGTATCAAGTTGCTCCAGACACGAGATGAATAAAATACCACGAATTGTATTATGTGCTTGTGGTGACGCCTGAAATTCATCATGACAAACGATAAGCCGCCCACAAGACTTTTTTTGCGCTCTAAAAGTGATAAGCAGTTCAATTAACCAATCAAACAAACAAACAGTTTGCTTTCGACATACTGACTGTCTTGCTGCAGCATATTATTTCGAGGTGTTTCACTTCCGTCAGTCTTCAGTTGCGATGCTTTTAAACATAGAAGTCCTCGTTGTGCATTACTAAAAATATGCAGTTCAATTCCTACAAGGCAATAAAACCGTCCTTCCTTCCTATTATGTTTTTTCCTCAGTTTGTTTGCTTTTTGGCTATATGACATGTATATTTTCACATCATGTATTCTACTCGAGGTTGGTGGTATTTAGTACGTGATTATATGAAATAAGTCTAGAAACGTTTTAGAGACCCTTCTCATCATGGCTCCGATAGTAAATTTTGACACCTTTGCCAAAGGTTATTATTGTACTTAATCTCTAGTACGCTTGTTTCATTTGTAATATAAGGAATTATTCTCAATCAGTATTATAAATTACGTTTTTCCAGCGTACAACATGCTGCCATACCTCCGTCCCTTCTACAATAAATCTTGAGAACAATTATATACGGAAATATTTAAAAAATGGTTCAAATGGCTCTGAGCACTATGGGACTTAACATCTGTGGTCATCAGTCCCCTAGAACTTAGAACTACTTAAACCTAACTAACCTAAGGACATCACACACATCCATGCCCGAGGCAGGATTCGAACCTGCGACCGTAGCAGTCGCGCGGTTCCGGACTGAGCGCCTAGAACCGCTAGACCACCGCGGCCGGCGGAAATATTTAATTATAGAAGATGTGCTGTGACTTTACACCAAATCAAACCTAATGAATTACACTGGAGTACTTACTTTAGAGTTCACAATAATGTTTTAGGCATCAATCAGACGTATTTTGTGTACGTAGAAAATTACATACCGACATTTGATGTAAATATTACACTTTTTTACATTGCGGGCGCATTTTTGCAGACATTTTAAACTTGGAAAGAACATTGTGATACGTGACGAGCATCACAGATACGGAAAATGATTAATTTGAAGTGAAGTGCTGCCGTTAGTTAAACCAAGTGTGGACGCAGAGCGAAGTTTGAAAGCCGCCACCTGTTGGTGAAGGCAGGCAACATCAGCTTAAGGCAGCAGCTGATCTTACTTAGCCATTTTTAAGTTTTAAAGAATAGTATTTACAGCAAAACGCATCTTCAATAGTGACATATTACTAATTAGTCAATCACACTGCATAAGCAAAAATTAGTTTTTAAGTATTTATGGAGTGTGTGTTTTATACTCATTTTCATATTCCACAAGGCGCTTAGGTACCTTTTTAGTAGGCCATATGTGGTTAGGCATGAAAATATCATTCTGATACTTACTTTAGACATCGCAGTCACGTTTGCGACACCAAAATTGCGTAAAAATTGCACTTCTTGGGGTTGCTAACGTGTTTTTGCAGGTTTTCTAGACGTGGAAAGAATATTCTGATACTTGCTAAGCGTCACAGACGTGGGAAAAAATTAACTTGAGTGGGTCATTATAATGTTTGACTGGCTTCGATACCAGACGTGTTTTTTACGCGGTAAGAACACTGTTTACTCTCGTGTAGTAGTATGACATATTGCGAGCTACACCCTTTACGTAGCTTCTGGATAATTACAGGAGCACGCCGGGCGAGTGCGTGTGTATGTAATACAGAGGCAAACATTTTAAGCTATTTTACACAAAGAATGCATATCTTTGAACCTATTTTAGGCTGATTAAGAACAGAGGTTTGTATGTGAACGTGACTATCACTGAACTTCACGGAAATAATGCGCAACAAGGCTGCGTATTGGGTTGGTGCGCGAGTTCGTAACGTTTTTCCGTAAGTTTAATGAACGCAACAGATAAACGCAACAGTTACTTGAGTTATAAAAATGTGTTCTCCACTATTTACAACAGTTTGCCATCGCTGGGTAACTTTTAGATTCGGCGACTGTAGAAATCACGTGGTTTTGAGGCGAAGAACTCGCCGAAGGAATTTCCTTGAAAGCTGTTCGATAGAGAGCGGAAAAGGTGAAAATCTGAGGGCGCAAGATCAGGCGAACAAGGTGGCTGCGGAGTGACAGCCCAACCCAACTGCTGTGTAGTGCTTCTCTCTGAGTCTAGCAGAATGCGGGCCGGCGTTATCGAGGCGTAGCGTCACTTCACGCTGTTGACAATAAATGTCAGCGGCGAAGTTCACACCTCGAGGGAGCAACTCGTACTACACCACACCGTCACTGTTCCACCAGATGCATAATGTTGTCTTTTGTGGATGCCCGCAGGTCATTGTACGGGGCGCTGCTGCTTTGTATGGGCTGAACCATCCCCTTCTTTTCCTTATGTCAGCATAAAGACACCATTTCGCGTCACCAGTAACGGTACAGTATAGGAACGGTCGGGGTTGTTCACGAGCCAATAGGTAACGAGCAAGCAGAGGTGCACAAACGGCCACCCACCGATTTTTTATGATTGTGGCTCGGAGCATGCGGCCCCAAACATCGAATTTTTGAACCGTCCCTATTGCATGAAAATATCTCACGACACTTGCCAGCTCTTGAGTGTACTGACGTGCATCATTGTGGATTAATGTGTTTAAACGATCTTCAGCAACCCCCGAAGGTCTTTCTGAACGTGGAGAGTCACTAATGTCAAAACGATCCACCTGTCCAATATGGCACTATCCCCAGCCACGGCGCAAATGTTTCTGGCTGGCTCCGCTGCTGTCACCACTCCACTGAACTCAAACAGAAGAATATGTCGCAAAGGTATCGATATGTCCACTTGGCATTCCATTTTCCGGCGTCCACAGCTCCACTAGCAATCTCCAAACGACAAAATGACAATATATGTACTCAGACAGCAACAGTGAACTCCAAATAAAAAATGACACTCGATAAATAAACTCTTAGCAAGCAGAGTACCTGTATACAAACTAAAGCGCTCCGAACTTATGCACCGTCCTGATAATTTTATGTTAAATATCTTCGAACTTGACGCAATTTTGAGGCAGCATTTTAATAACTTCCGGAGACTGGGAGGGGAAAGCGCTACAAGCATAAGCTGGCTAGTTGGATTTTTGAAAATGTGTAACTCTTCAGTTTCTCCCGGCGTATTTGTTGCTCGAACAGTCCACGGGTGTACAGCCGTTCCATAGTGTCCGACAAGCACAATATTTCGGCGATCAGACATGTGGCCATCGTCAGGTGCGCTGACGAAGTGAGCTCCTGAGGGCGGGCGGCCGTCTTAAATCCCCTCCCCCCGCGAGGCGTTCTCTCCGCGGTCCGCGCCCGCGGCCGCGCGTCGGCGGGCGCTCAGACGCTGCCGTCGGCGTCTGTGGTGGCGTCGGTGTAATTGTCTCGCCCGCTCTGGTCGTCTGTTGGACACTATGGGCCGGCAGTACACCCGTCGACTGGTCGAGTTTTAAAAATGTATTTATTTATTGGAACTACATGCTGATTGGCTCCCTCCTACACTGGGATTGGTCGGAGAGGGGAAGAGAACAGGGTAGAATGCACAACTGTGTTACGTCCGCCATATTGGCCTTATGCAGGGTGTCCCAGAAAAGTTGCGACAAACTTCGAGGGACTGTAGAGGGTATATCAAATGTATTCACAGTAGCGAATACGAACAACTATCAGCTGTATAAAGGAATTATGACAGTTAATATTTGTGCCGCATCGGAACCCGAATCCGGATTTCCAAGTTTACGGCAGCGGTCGCCTTAACCGTTTGGCTATCCTCTGTGCGACTCACGGCCAGACCCGAACTTCCGTATGCTGTTGCTTCTGCGTCACAACCTGTATTTACACACACATCAGAGGGGAGGACATTTTAACTGAAAATTGCTGCCCAGTATCGGTGGATAAATAAGACGCTGCATTATTTTCTTCAGCGACACAGGCACTGCAATATCGTTGTAGAGGGTGTCTTGAGGAACCAGTCGAAGACAGGAACGTGTGTCTCGAAGCGTCACCCAGCGGCGCTACAGAGCGTCGAAGTGGCAAGCACCGGCTGAGCGGTGCATGGCTCGTGTTCGTGCCATCTGTTATTTAACACCCTGTTTTTACCGTAACTGCCACCTCTTTATGTTAATTTTCATTTACTTTTTTACTTTAATTTTCAATTACTGGTGTCACTGAGTTGCTACCTTGCCTGCCCGTGAGCGGCAGCAGCTGCGTTTATCGATATAGGCCCTGCCGTATTATCTTTGCCGGACTGCTATTAGTTCCTAGTCGTCATGCATCGTCCAATGAGTTGGAACGCGCCAGCAATGCAGTTCGGACCGGGCAGTCGGACAGTTGGGATGCAGCAGAAGTTCGGTCGGGCTGGAGCGGCAGTGAGGTTCGGATAGCTATGACTCGCCCGACCGTTGCGGGCACACATGGCTGGGAATGGTCTTGGCCGATCGTCGGTTGGTCGTCTTACCGGACGACGTGTATTTGCTCGCCGATCGCTTATGGTTTGCGGTGTGTGTCTCAACTCGTGGTTCGTCCTGGTGATTGCACAGTGGCTGCTTTTAGCATTGGTCGCGTTCTTTGTCCAAGTGTTTGTGATATTGTGTGTAGCCTGTGATGTTCACTGCCCAGTTATTTTAGTGCTGTCTCCGTGCTGATGCGTAGGAGTTGGTCCGTTGGAGCAGTCACGTTGTAGCACCAGCGGGGCATGCAGCGCCAGCGTGGCGCGAATAGCCGTCACTCGCCCGACGGTTGCCGACACACAAGATCTGAGTGGCAATGACCTTGCATGGCTGTTTGGTCGGTCGTCTGATTAGACGATGTGTATTCGAGTCGTCCACCGCTTATGTGTTGTCTGGGATCCGTTCTGATTGTTGTTCCGGTCTCCACTGCTGGCACCGTTCGAGTTTTGGTGCAAGAGTCGAGCGGAACTTATCTTGATCATGAGTCCATTGACTGTCGATCGGTTGGGTTGTCACCGGATCGTTAATGGTTGGCCCGACTGCCTGTCTCACCTAAGCAAGCATTGGTGGAATTCCAGGCCGACCCTCTAACATATGAGCGCTCTTGAGTGTAGTGCCCTATTTTTTTTATTTGTTCTTCTTGTCTGCACTTGTATGGCTTCTAGCCGACTTGTTTTGCTCTTAAGGCCTTCAGCCTAGTTCAAAGAACTGTGTCACGTAAGGCCTTTAGAATTTAAAAAATTTTAATGTTGTTGCATTTGCTTTTAAGTCTTGGGCCTTCAGCCGATTTGGAGTTTGAGTTCTTTTGCTCTTAAGGCTTTCAGCCTAAATAAAAGAACAGTTTCACGTAAGGCCTTTGACATTAAAAAAATATTAAAGTTATGGAGTTTTAAGTGTTAGGCCTTCAGCCGATTTGAATTTAACTTGTTTATTTCAGCCTAACTAAAGAACTGTTTGAAGATAAGGCTTACCTTTTAAATTTATGACTGTGGTTACGTTTTAAGCTATTGGCCTTCAGCCGTTTTAAAATTAAAGTGGCTTTCAGCCGGTAATTAAGTCCCAAAGATTATGGCTGTGTGTTTAAAAAAATTTTTTTTTGGCCTCTTGTTATGTTTGATCAAATAATAAAGTTGTATGTTCGAGTGTAACTGACAGCCCCTTATTTTGGCCCCTTTCCACAATTTAAGCTACCTGTCCTGTCCTGCGTAGTAAGCGGGGCATTTCACCGGCGCCTGCCACTTAGTCGTCCCTTCGGCAGAAAACGTGCCTTTCTACGCTGACATACCGTAGCCGGAACGCCTCGCGGTGTTGTTTGTTACTCAGTGATGGCGACTGACTGCCACGATCGCCACTGGAGAAGACTGAGCAGGCTGCTGCGTAGAACGGCCCAGTCTCATACGAATGCGGTGAATGATCCTTTCGGAATAAGTTTCAGTGCGCAGTATATTTATCTCCTGGAGCCCTCCAAAATGTTCAGTGTGTTTCGGCACATAAGAAAAAAATAAACTGCAGAAGGAAAGCCGTGTCTGATCCACCAAGGGAACGTTCATAGGAGGTAAGGCCCTTCTACCTAGTAGCTAGCTCCTTCTTCCCCAGTGACAGTCGTGGTAATCAGTAGCTATCACCGAATAACAAACAACATCGCGAGATGTTCTGGCTACGGTACATCAGCGTACAAAGCCACGTTTGTTGCCGAAGGGGTTGCCTAGTGGCAGGCGGCGGCACATATAACTCTGACGCTCGGTAGCGTCTTTGCACGACGTTTCCGGACACGGGCTCCTATCCTCGATTTGTTCAAGACATCCTCTACAACCCCTGAACTTCTTCCCAGCATTTCTGCCAGGTCCTGGATATATTTTTTAACATCCCATCATGCGTTTTTGGATTTACATCAGTGGAATTCTGCATTTTTAAATTTCCACCATGTTAATGACGCCATTATCCCTAGCGTGTTGGCAACCCGACATGTTACGGTGAAAGTACTCCACCAGCCCCACAGCCTACAATACTGATGTCTACCTATAGGTAGGCGTTTTCTCAGCTTAGTGAGAATTCTATGATTTGTCGAGATTGCAGCCGGATGACATCGAAATCTTACCACGATATTTCAGCTCACAGCCACCCAGACATCTTCAGAAGAATATCTTACACTGGAGAGAGTATGCCTGCTACAGTAGATTGTCGTCAACTTCTGTAAGCAATAAGTACGTTGTACGAAAGTACGTTAGTCCGGTTCTTCGTAGGATGGAAAAAAAAATAAAGGTTTCACGTTCGGCGATTTAAAGAAATGATTCAAAATCTAAATCGGGACAGCTGGATCAGGGTATTTGAACCGCCGCTGGCCCGAATCCGAGTCCAGTGTGCTTCTACTGTATTTCCTCGTCTGGCTCCTGGGGACGGATTAATTTTTAAATGGATGTAATCTATAGGACTAATTACCATCTCAAATTTCTCTAAAAATCTCACGTTGGAAAAAGTTAAAAGAAAATCTGGCAGGAAACTACAAATTCGTTTGAAAACCGCAATGCTTTGCTAGGCATAGCGCTACTCCAGATAGTACGCCGTTGGCTTACTCCGACATTTGCTCTAAGCGATACAGATGGCTTTATTCAGAAAATTTATGGCTACAGCGTTTTTTCAAAGCGATAACCGCCGGTCACAGTGGTCGCATTACACCGCCACATGAAACGGCGGCCGCAGTCTCTCAGACTTCCTGTTACATGTTTTTATTTAGCTAAATTTGAGGGGCAGTCAAGTGAAAACATTTCATCTGCAGTACACGATGGATTGGTTCCATGCGAAAGCAATCAGCGTATGCGTTAAGACGAGACTATCAGTTCCTGTCCTGCAGAATACGGTCGGCGGCTGGCATATCCACTACCGTTCTCACTCTTCCAGAATGAGATTTTCACTCTGCAGCGGAGTGTGCGCTGATATGGAACTTCCTGCCAGAGCCTCGAACTCGGGACCTTTGCCTTTCGTGGGCAAACGCTCTACCAAGCACGACTCAAGACCCGTCCTCACAGCTACAATTCCGCCAGTACCTCGTCTCCTACCTCCCAAACTTCACAGAAACTCTTCTGCGAACCTTGCAGAACTACCATTCCTCGTTCTCACTCTTTCTGTTCCTTGTCAAACTGAAACCGACGTACTTGCACGTCTTTATTCAGGTCGTCGAGCACGTGAAAGCCACACGGTGAAGGATCCGGGCGGTATGGAGGACGCTGCAGTGCTTCCCAAGGCAATCTCTCAAGTGTAGCCTCCGTCCGATTGGCAGTGTGGGGCCGGCCGTTATCGTGCAGGAAGATGATCCTGTCTGACAGCCACGAAATTTAAAGCTGTTCAGGTAATCTCTGATAATGCAATAAAATGGAACACCTACATTCGTCCTTATGATATTATTTATCATATGGATACCTGTTTTGGTGGTTCGGTACACCATCTTCAGACCGTAATTGACACTGAGGGGGTTACCTGAAATCGTACACACGACTCCATCAGTGGCGAACATCTATGTACTTGTGTCCACCGACTACTGGTCTAGCGGTTCTAGGCGCGCAGTCCGGAACCGCGCGACTGCTACGGTCGCAGGTTCGAATCCTGCCTCGGGCATGGATGTGTGTGATGTCCTTAGGTTAGTTAGGTTTAAGTAGTTCTAAGTTCTAGGGGACTGATGACCACAGTAGTTAAGTCCCATAGTGCTCAGAGCCATTTGAACCATTTTTTTGTCCACCGACTACCTGTAACAACGATGTTCTCTCCCCAACCATCAACACACACCAGCAGTAGTTTGCGGAAACCAGAGCACAGATGTTCACCACTGATGAAGTCGTGAATACGATTTGAGTTAACCCCCTCAGCGTCAGTCAAGACCTGACGATTGTGTACTTAAGCACCAAAAGTGGTATCCACATAATAAATAACATCGTAAGGACGGCTGTAGGTGTTCCGTTTTATTACCTAAGTGAACGGCCAAAGTCACTCAAACCTCCAGACAATAGGATGGACATACAAAAACTTCAAGTCGCTTTAAGGTCATGGTTGGTTGATTTGGGGGAGGGGACCAAACACCGAGGTCATAGGTCCAATCGGATTACAGAAGGATCGACAAGGAAGTCGGCCGTGCCCTTTCAAAGGTAGCATCCCGGAATTTGCCTGAAGCGATTTAGGGAAATCAAGGAAAACCTGAATCAGGATGGCTGGAGACGGGATTGAACCGTCGTCCTCCCGAATGCGAGTCCAGTGTGCTAACCACTGCGCCACCTCCACTCGGGTTGAGGTCATCATGACCTCGTGCGAGTGCAGGGGTCTTCTGCTCGTCGAGTTCCTCGATCGTGGAACGACAATGAACGCTCAGCGCTATGAAGACACTTTGGAAAAGCTGCGACGCACCATAATGTCAAAATGCACTGGGATGTCGACTGACGGATCATCCTGTTGCACGATAACGATACACTGCCATTCGGACGAAGTATGCACTTTAGCGATTCGGTTGGGAAACACTGCGACATCCTGTGTACAATCTGGATCTTTCACCGCGTGGTTCTGAGGTTATTGGCGACCGGAAGAAAGGCACGCGTGAACATCGGTTTCATTCGGACGAGGAAGCGTAAGAGTGGGTGTAGTTAAGAACCCGTCAACAGCCGACCGTGTTCTACGAAACAGGAATTCATAAGTGTCTCTCTGTGCGATAAGTGTCTTAACCTGTGCGGCGATTACTTTTGAATGGAACCATTCCACGTCCCGTAGTAGCGGGAGGTCAGTTTTCATTTGACTGCGCCTTATACATGAAATTCCCTATGGTACGTACGACAGACTGCAGAGATGGAAATGTATTCATGAGATAATTGAGGACAACGGGTGTAGGTAAGCGTACTGTGATATCGCTGGCTTAGTTGTGGAGTATCTTTGCGGACAGCCGCGTCTGGAGGGAGTCGAGCGCGGGACACGGAACTGTTATGTTGTGTAGTGAGCAGCTCTGCATGTGAGAGGCCTTTTTAGTATTCGGGTTGAAGTGTTGCTACAAGTGCCGTTACAGTAAAGTGATGAAATATGGAAGCGATTCAGAGGAAAGCCCGTCAAGAAGTAACTTAAAAATGAGCGTGTTTCCTCTCGCTGCGTGTCGCACAGCATCGATCACCCGCGCCGTGTTCGGTCTCCCACAATGAACTGATGTGAATGAGCAAAAAGTAGTTACCATAAGAGAGTGCAGACAAGTGCCAGTGTCTTGTAGCGAGCGTGACGACGTGCGTTCGGTCATCGCGTTTCCGCATTATCAACAATCAGCAGCGCCGCGACGGTTACGCGCACGCTCGTACAACTGAGAACTGAGAACTGAAAAATTAACTTTACGAACAGTGTTATAACATTACTAGTGACAAGGAGAATTATTACCAGGTATCTGTATGCGTGACGAGCGTGTGAACTTTCGTTCGATCATTCCCTTCCGCATCATCAACAATCACCCGCGTCGTGTCGGTTACGCGTACGCTGGTCTAAATGATATTTTTGTGGACTGTTAATCATCCATTAATTGGGATGTTGTTGTTGTTGTGGTCTTCAGTCCTGAGACTGGTTTGATGCAGCTCTCCATGCTACTCTATCCTGTGCAAGCTGCTTCAACTCCCAGTAACTACTGCAGCCTACATCCTTCTGAATCTGCTTAGTGTATTCATCTCTTGGTCTCCCTCTTCGATTTTTACCCTGCACGCTGCCCTCCAATGCTACATTTGTGATCCCTTGATGCCTCAGAACATGTCCTACCAACCGGTCCCTTCTTCTAGTCAAGTTGTGCCACAAACTTCTCTTCTCGTGAATCCTATTCAAGACCTCCTCATTGGTTATGTGATCTACCTATCTAATCTTCATCATTCTTCTGTAGCACCACATTTTGAAAGCTTCTATTCTCTTCTTGTCTAAACTATTTATCGTCCATGTTTCACTTCCATACATGGCTGCACTCCATACAAATACTTTCAGAAACGACTTCCTCACACTTAAATCAATACTCGATGTTAACAAATTTCTCTTCTTCAGAAACACTTTCCTTGTCATTGCCAGTCTACATTTTATATCTTCTCTACTTCGACCATCATCGGTTATTTTGCTCCCCAAATAGCAAAACTCCTTTACTACTTTGTGTCTCATTTCCTAATCTAATTCCCTCAGCATCACCCGACTTAATTCGTTTTGCTTTTGTTGATGTTCATCTTATATCCTCCCTTCAAGACACCATCCATTCCGTTCAACTGCTCTTCCAAGTCCTTTGCTGTCTCTGACAGAATTACAATGTCATCGGCAAACCTCAAAGTTTCTATTTCTTCTCCATGGATTTTAATACCTACTCCGAATTTTTCTTTTGTTTCCTTTACTGCTTGATCAATGTACAGATTGAATAACATCGGGCAGAGGCTACAACCCTGTCTCACTCCCTTCCCAACCACTGCTTCCCTTTCATGTCCCTCGACTCTTATAACTGCCATTTGGTTTCTGTACAAATTGTAAATAGCCTTTCGCTCCCTGTATTTTACCCCTGCCACCGCCAGAATTTGAAAGAAAAGAAATTGGGATAACACTTCTGAATTGAAATGTAAACAGTGCAACCTGCGAGTTTCCTTTAATCGTCTCAGAATATAGTTGTTCATGCCAGACGTCGAACAGTGTTGTGTTTTAACGTTGTGTGGCTCCCCTTATTCGCTCGCATATTTCGATAGATAATATCAGGCAAGCCAGCAGCAGTGTGGAGCAGAGCAGTACGACCGCCGCGGTATTACCATGTACGTGGTGTGGACAGGGCGCACGGCCACGAAACGAGAAACCAGTTTAAAAGGTAGTACCCCACACCACCCATTCGTACTCCCGGGCGTGTTACAAACTCTGAAGCGAAGGGATTGTTACAGGTGAGGAGTATATGGCACCAGAGCAGCGAGTGAACTGAAAGTAGAAATGAGTGGTGACTTGTGCGCCCGCGAGCCGTACGAGAGCGGGGTGCCGGCGCGAGCTGGCTCACCTTCTTGCTGTCCTGCTCGGTGGGCGACCTGGCGGACCCGTCCGAGGAGTTGGCTTGCTGCTGGGGCTGCTCCTGGGCGGCGTCGGGGGCGGCGGGGGCGTCCGCCCTGGCCGGCTGCTGCTGGGGGCGGCGCTGCAGCCCCCGCTTCTTGCCCGCCAGCGGGCAGCCGCCGTCGCGGGGGGCCTCTGCCGCGTTCTCCTCCGCCGACGAGTTGGCGCCCGAGCTGGACTCTCCGCCGCTGTAACAGCGCGAACCGTGCCGGGGCGTTAATGCGGCACCGCCCAACAGGTCAACGCTAACAATAACAACGCGTGTACTACCGACAGGGGATTTGGTTTTGTTTTGTTTTGCTTTGCTTTAGGGCCAGAAAAGACTGGGGCCATACGCGCCCAAGACAGAAGGAGTTAAAAAGGGACTATACGTCATTGCAAACTGGCATAAGAGAAGACAGCAGAAAACAGGGACGTGGAGAACGGCAATACATGGCAAAATCGTTAACAAACAGGCAACCATTACAGGGTTAACTGCGGTAGCAAAAGAGGACGAGGCTCACGACGGAGCCCTGAGGCACACCGTTTTCCTGGATAAAGGTGTCAGACAAGGCAGAAGCATCACGCACCTTCAAAACTGTCTTTTAAAAATTCCTGAAGCAAACAGGGCAGGCGGCCACGGAAGCCCCACGTGTAAAGAGTACGGAGGGTATCAGTGCTCCAGTAGGTGTCCTAGGCCTTCTCCAAATCGAGAAGCACGGCCGCGGCTGGGATTTCCGCAGAAAACCATTCATGACGTGTGTGGACAAAGTAACGAGATGGTCAACTGCAAAACTCCGCGCTCGAAAGCCACACTGTGCATCCGTTAGTACACTACTGTCCATTAAAATTGCTACACCACGAAGATGACGTGCTACAGACGCGAAATTTAACCGACAGGAAGAAGATGCTGTGATATGCAAATTATTAGCTTTTCAGAGCATTCACACAAGGTTGGCGCCGGTGGCGACACCGACAACGTGCCGACACGAGGAAAGTTTCCAACCGATTTCTCATACACAAACAGCAGTTGACCGGCGTTGACTGGTGAAACGTTGTTGTCATGCCTCGTGTAAGGAGGAGAAATGCGTACCATCACGTTCCCGACTTTGATAAAGGTCGGATTGCAGCATATCGCGATTGCAGTTTATCGTATCGCGACATTGCTGCTTGCGTTGGTCGAGATCCAATGACTGATAGCAGGATATGGAATCGGTGCGTTCCGGAGGGTAATACGGAACGCCGTGCTGGATCCCAACGGCCTCGTATCACTAGCAGTCGAGATGACAGGCATTTTATCCTAATGGATGTAACGGATCCTGCAGCCATGTCTCGATCCCTGAGTCAACAGATGGGGGCGTTTGCAAGACAACAACCATCTGCACCAACAGTTCGACGACGTTTGCAGCAGCATGGACTATCAGCTCGGACACCATGGCTGCGGTTACCCTTGACGCTGCATCACAGACAGGAGCGCCTGCGATGTACTCAACGACGAACCTGGGTGCCCCAATGGCAAAACGTCCTTTTTCGGATGAATCCAGGTTCTGTTTACACCATCATGATGGTCGCATCCGTTTTTGGCTACATCGCGGTCAACGCACATTGGATGTGTGTATTCGTCATCGCCATACTGGTATATCACCCGGCGTGATGGTATGGGGTGCCATTGGTTAGACGTCTCGGTCACTTCTTGTTCGCATTGACGGCACTTTTAACGGTGGACGTTACATTTCAGATGTGTTACGACCCGTGGCTCTACCCTTCATTCGATCCCTGCGAAACCCTACATTTCAGCAGGATAATGCACGACCGCATGTTGCAGGTCCTGTACGGTCCTTTCTGGATACAGAAAATGTTCGACTGCTGCCCTGGCCAGCACGTTCTCGATATCTCTCACTAACTGAAGACGTCTGGTCAATGGTGGTCGAGCAACTGGCTCGTCACAATACGCCAGTCACTACTGTTGATGAACTGTGGTATCGTGTTGAAGCTGCATGGGCGGCTGTACCTGTACACGCCATCCAAGCTCTGTTTGACTCAATGCCCAGGCTTATCAAGGCCGTTATTATGGACAGAGGTGGTTGTTCTGGGTACTGATTTCTGAGCATCTATGCACCCAAGTTGCGTGAAAATGTAATCACATGTCAGTTCTAGTATAATATATTCGTCGAATGAATACCCGTTTATCATCTGCATTACTTTTTGGTGTAGCAATTTTAATGGCCAGTAGTGTAAATGGCGAGACTCGACCCACCACAGCAGCCGGGCAGAAATCATACGTTCCATCACCTTGCAAACGCAGCTGGTGAGAGAGATGGAGGCGGTAGCTAGAAGGAAGGTTTTTGTCCTTACCGGCCTTAGTTATGGGTATGACGGTGGCTTCACGCCAAAGTCTGGGTAATGTGCCCTCTGCCCACATGCGGTTGTACGTGTTAAGCAGAAAGTGCTTTCCCGCGAGAGAAAGGTGCTGCAACATCTGAATGTGGATGGCGTCTGGCCCTGGGACGGAGTATCGGGATGAACTGAGAGCATGATCCAGCTCCGTCATAGTAAAGGCGGCTTTGTAGCACTCACGATTCTGGGAAGAGAAGGAATCGTCCGAGCCTCCTCCACTCGTTTCCGATGGAGGAAGGCAGGTTCATAGTGGGAAGAGCTCGAAACTTCCGCGAAATGGCGGCCCAAGGTATTGGAGATAGCAATAGGGCCCACAATAACATCGTCTGCTACTGTCAGGCCCGTAATTGGCGAATGGATGTTGGTCCCAGACAGGGGGGGTGTGAGGGGGAGTTACTTTACGCATTTTCTACATTTTTTCAGGCGACCATTAGTAGCATCTTATTTATTTATTTATTTATCGTATGCCAATACATATACAATCATTACAGAACTACTACACATCAACATTTAAGCACAGATCTGCAGCTTAAAATAACAACAGCTCTATATGGATATCAAGGTCTTGTATGTATTTTATATCATCACCCGTCGCTTTGACAGGTATCTTCGAAAGGACCCTTGTAGCAACGTACAGGACATGTGCAGACAACACGAGCAACTGTCTGTCGTTCCACATCACAGTTCCAGGATGGCGATGAAGGTTTGCCCCCACTTGTAGAGTGGGTCTGGACATCGTCCGTGGCCCGTTCGGATGCGGTCCAGGGTAGTCTAAACTGTCCGACGCTGGTCCAATCCTCTTGTTTCTTCTGGATGTGAGGCAGCTTTAGGCATTGTGAGGAACTGTTTTCTTGCCAAAAACGTTTCAATTCATCGATGGGATTGAATTTAGTTTCCATGAATACTACCTGTGATGAGAGTGGGATGTCTTGATCTTACAAGGGAACCTCCCCATCGCACCCCCCTCAGATTTAATTCTAAGTTGACATAGTGGATAGATCTTGAAAAATTGAACACAGATCAATCGAGAAAACAGGAAGAAGTTGTGTGGAACTATGAAAAAATAAGCAAAATATACAAACTGAGTAGTCCATGTGGAATATAAGCAACATCAAGGGCAAGGTGACCTCAGGAGCGCTGTGGTCGTGTGGCTAGCGTGAGCAGATGCGGAACCAGCGGTCCTTGGTTCAAGTCTTCCCTTGAGTGGAAATTTTAATGTTTTGTTTTCAGTTTATGTGACAAACTCTTATGTTTTCATCACTTTTTTGGGAGTGATTATCACATCCACAAGAAAACCTAAATCGGGAAAGGTAGAAGAATCTTTTTACCCATTCGCCAAGTGTACAAGTTAGGTGGGTCGACAACATATTCCTGTCATGAGACGCACATGCCGTCACCAGTGTCGTATAGAATATATCAGACGTGTTTTCCTGTGGAGGAATCGATTGACCTATGACCTTGCGATCAAATGTTTTCGGTTCCCACTGAAGAGGCACGTCCTTTCGTCGACTAATCGCACGATTTTGCGGTGCGGTCGCAAAACAAAGACACTAAACTGATTACAGTGAACAGAGACGTCAATGAACGAACTGACAGATCATAACTTTACGAAAATAAAGGTAGTTAACTTATCACTCGAGGGAAGACCTGAACCAAGGACCTCTCGTTCCGCAGCTGCTCACGCTAACCACGAGACCACGGCGCACATATGCTTACTTTATCCTTGATGTTGCATATCTTGCGCATGGACTACTCAGTTTGTATATTTTGCTTATTTTTTTCATAGTTCCACACAACTTCTTCCTGCTTTCTCGATTGATCTGTGTTCAGTTTTTCAAGGCCTATCCACTGTGCCAACTTATAACTAAATCTGAGGGGGGTGCGATGGGGAGGTTCCCTTGTTAGTCTTTTTCGCTCCGCAGGGAATACGTCGTCCATTACTAGAAGGACGGTGTTATTAGCAATCTTCTGGTATTCATGCAGTAGCGCGCTCTCGCGTTTGATATGAGGAGGTGGAATGTGGGTAGAGATAAGTAGCCAGTATTGACCCACTAACAATGTGCAGGGCCTCGTTAAGCTGTACGTCTGTCTTTTTTTACGTGTGGACTATTAAGCCAGACAGGCGCACACTATTCTGCTGCTGAGTACACCGAACTGAGTGTTGATACCGGAGAGCGTCTGCTGGCGATCCCCAACGAGATCCTCAGAGTGTATGCCGAATGTTGTTTCTGGTTTTGATCTTCGCCGATGTTCGTGTCAAGAGCTCCTTGAAAGAAAGTGTCGTATCTAACGTCATCCAAAGATATTTTGGATGTATATTATTATGTCCGTGTCATACAGTAGATCACACGTATTCTGTGGTTGGTGCTAAAGAACAGTCACTTCAAAGCAAATATCTAAAGCCGAGAAGCAGAGGCAGCCAGATAATCTCAAAGACGTCCTGGCTAAAATGATTATGTAAGAAGACATGTTAACAGCATCAACGAGGGTTATTTGGAAAGTAAGGTCCGATTTTTTATGTGCACTAATAATAAACCTGTAAAATCGTGGTGTCTGCGTATGTTTCCCTACCTATCATTCAACACACAAATCTCCAAAACTACTACAGGAATTTTCAAAGGTATTTTCCAGTAGCTTCAGTGTCGCTAGGGACACTGTACAGGCGACATTTCATCAAAATCGGATCGCGGAAAACAATGCGAGGGCATTTGGAAAACAGGCTTCAAATGGCTCTGAGCAGTATGGGACTTAACTTGTGAGGTCATCAGTCCCCTAGAACTCAGAACCACTTAAACCGTAGCGGTCGCGCGGTTCCAGACTTTAGCGCCTAGAACCACTCGGCCACCCCGTGGAAAACGGCGCCTGTTTGCTTCTACAGAAACTTTTATTAAAAACAAAGCTGTAAAAACGAAGCTGTATTTTACACAAAATATCATTCCCAAGCTACTTTTCTACGTAGTTACCGTTCAAATTCAGGCACCTGACGTACCATATTATCAGCTTTCATGTGCCTTGTGCATACCCAGGCTGCCAAGCTATTGAACCACAGATTAACGGCTTCTTTAAGTTCACCATCAATTCGGTAGCGTTGTGCACTCGAAAAATCTTTCAATTAGGAAAATAAGTGAAAATCAGTTGAGGCTGAGTCCGGACTGTATGGCTCAATCAAGTCCCGTGTCACACTCCCTGCGTGCGGACGTGCATCATCGTGAAGTAGGATGGTTCCAGTGGTTAGCATTCTGCGTCGCTTGTTTTTAATTGTGCGACGAAGTCATTGAAGCGTCTTACAACAGGCCGCTGCATTTATCGTCTCGCCTCTAGCTATGTACTCGATGAGTAGGACACCCTTACGCTACCAAGACACCGTAACCAGTATATTTCTGGTGCTCAAAATTAATTTTTCTTTTTTCGGTTTCGTTGGGGATTGCGAAAGATGCCATTCCACTGACTGACGCTTCGTTTCTGGTTCCAAGTGTGGTACCCAAGTCTCTCCACCAGTGACAATCTCACTGAAAAATTCATCACCGTGCTTTTGATAGCGAATGAGAAATGTTAATGCAGTTGGCATTCGTTTGTTTTGTGTTCGTCTGGCAAAATTCGTGGAACGCACATGCCACACACACACACTTCATTACAGCCCAGACCTACAACTAAATCTCGTATGACACAGTTCCTGAAATGGCAAAATTCGTGGAACGCACATGCCACACACACTTCATTACAGCCCAGACCTACAACTAAATCTCGTATGACACAGTTCCTGAAGTGACTGGAAAGAATGAGTTTATTCCAGTAGTTGTAAAACGCCTATCTACTTGGATTTTTGTTTCAATCCTTGGTTTGAGTCCGTCAGTCACCACAGAGGGCCGACCAGAGCGATCTTCGTCCTGAACTTTCTTCCGCCCGCCATTAAACTTGATACAACGCTCCAGAACTGACGCATCGTACATCGTATCACCGTAAACCTGTGTCGTTTGTCTGTATATTTCGATGGGTCGAACATTTTGCGCTTTTTGAAAAGCGGATAACACTGCGCAGCTGCACTCGGCTCGATCGTCAGTTTTTTCACACATTATAAAGCGGCGAAGCTGAACATTAAGGAACAGTACTGAGTCGTGGTTAGCCCCAAACTGAAGTCGGTGAGAACCAAGGTCAGTGTTCGGTCGGCCGTGTTGTGAGGGGACACGGTCTCGTGTTAAAGCATTGTCCTAGAAAATGATGGTCAGGTCCTGCAGAAACTGCCATCACTTCTGTCTCTGTGCTGTTCATTTTTGGAACACAACCTACGACCAGCTTAGAGACAGAAGTGATGACACTTTCTGCAGGACCTGACCACCATTTCACAGGACAATGCTCAAGCACGCACGGTGCAAGCTGTTACTGATTTGTTTGACTGATGGCTGTGGTAAGCACTCCACTTATTGAAGCCCTAGTGAATTTAACTCTTTTTCCAAACTGAAGGAATCACTTCACGGCATTCGATTCAGAACTGCTATAAATTCGTCGGGCAATAGACCGCGCCGCTCGAACTGTCAACACAATTGGCACTGCTAAGAGTATCCGACGACTTCCACATTGCTGGCAACGGGTTATATACAATGCTGGTGACTACTTTGAAGGTCAGTAAATCTTTGAAACACGTATCTTATTTTGCACGAGCTGTAAATAAGTAATTGTCACTATTAAAGTTCCAGCCCTCGTACTCCTGTATGTACCTGGAGTCGTCACTTAAAGGCGTTTCTTGAAACTTTCTAACAGATTTTCTCGAGATAGTTTGCGTTGTATCTTCAAGAGTCGTCCGTTTCAGTTACTCCAGTGACTCTGCGACACTCTCCCACGGGTCAAACAAACATGTGAACATTCGTGCTGCCCTTTGGATGTACATTCAGTATGTCCTGTCAGTCATATTGTAACAACAACAACGCTGTTCTATTGTACATATAAGTAAATTTTTTTTTCCATCTGATTTTTCGATATATTAGTGTAATTGATGTTCTGATTTCATTTCTTTTTTGTTTCATACCATTATGTTAAGGAAACTGTAAACAATTTTCAATGTGAATATTAATGTTTATGTCAAATGTCAAGCAATATTGTAATAGAATTGAAATGTAACAAATGTTGAAACTACTGTAAGATGTTTAAAATTGTAACTGTGCGTCTGGTCCATACGTAGGCAATGTGTTAGAATATGTAGAATGTAAAACCTCGGGTGAATACCCTGTCTGTAAGGGAGCTGTAAAAGGTGGATGGCAGGCGAGCGCGGGAAAATGCGCACGGGCGATGCACGGCACAACGGGCTCAGCAGTTGTAGTCGGAGTTGGGGATTGGTCTGAGCAACACGTTCTGGATCGAGGAGGCTCTCCTGGAAGACGTGGTTTCATTGAGCCTCGGGTATGCCGTTCCAACGCCCATACAGCATGGCAAAATTCCATAGGCACTAAATGGAAAAGTATTGCGACGCTATGAAGAAATAAAGTGCCGGTACGTCAAGAGCCATAGCTGTGGTTGTATGTGGGCTCTGTGCGTCGCCATCTCGCCGCCTGCCAACCGCCGCATCGATACAAACAGGTTGAAACTTTTAGTACTGTATTCGTATGGACCAGTGTTACTTTTGTTCCATACTGTTCAATAACAACTTAATAACAACTTAAATTTTACCAGAACTTTCCTATCATTTAATTATCCTCACAACTAACCTAGACAGGGTCCTTTCCAAATGTTGCGCAATCCGAGTGTCCCGAGATGAAAAATTAAAGTTTGTGTTAATAACAATTACCTGCAGACCTAACTATGTTAGAATGGTGTTTAAGGAACTATTTTGTTAATGAACCAGTAAATGAATAACGAAGGTCTGACGAAGTTGGAAGATAACTTTAATATTGATTTAGTAATGAAGTTTAATTATTTCGAGACAGATAAAAAGGTATTTAAATAAGCAGGAAATAAGATAAAAAGAGTAGTAACTCATACTGGAAATCTTGAGCGCATAATGAATTCAGTAATAAATTTTTTTTAATACAGTGATCATAACAGTTTCAGGGCCCACCCCCCTTTTTATTCATTTGAATTCTGAAGTGTTTCAAACTGATTTGACCAGCAAAGTTAAAGTCAATATAAAAGCCAAAATTTATCAGTGTTTTACCTTTATCAAAATTGACATTGTGTGTGTGTGATTCGAAAGTGCTATTTCTGATTTTAATCAGATCAATAGACAGTACGAAGTTTTGTAGTATACATTATAGTGTAGTGTTATGTATTTATGGTTTTTCCATATTAGTACAGAACGTGAAACTATCAGTTCAGTAGATTTTCTGGTTCTAAAATTCTTCTATATTATGCAGTGTTACTACTTGTTGCTTTGCACGAATATCTGCCAACTAGTACAGGGAAGAAACTCAGTTAATGCCTAATTAGGCTGGCGACCGTATTATTAACAACTGATAGCATCTTCTGTGTTGCTTTTTGTCCGTCCTGACGTGTAGTTGCATTTCGGACTTATCTGACATATCATTGTTATTACAGAGTGGGTGTAAGTCTGATTTGCCACCATTCAGGTACACGCGGTCAATATATATACAAAAATCCTGTCTCGTAAGGTGAACCCCACTCACTTACTATAGTACAGGTTTTAATGAGTATCGTGTGCCCCACGCGCACGTTACAATATTAGGTACAGATCTCACACACTTGAGCAATATCCTAGAATGGGTCGCACGGGTGATTTATAGTCTATAGCAATTCCTCGGTATTGTCGGATTACACCAAAGTCAACCACTTGCTTTACCGACGACAGAGCGTATGTGATCCCTACGAAGTTTCTATGAGTTGGCTGATTCCAACAGTGACTGATGTTATAGTCATAGGATACTAGTTCGTTTTTATGTACGAGACTTGAGAATGTCTCCGGAACCGTACAGTTTCGTCTGATGACAGTGAACGTGCCCGGGCGGCTGCTGCGTGTTACCTGGGACTGGGGGAGCTGGTGGAGGTGCTGGTGGTGGTGGAGGAGGCGTTGTGCATGTCCCAGTGGCGGCCCGGCTGCCGCAGCCCGGGCACCGAGCGCAGCGTCCGCGTGGACGGCGGGACGGGCGCCGCGGCGCGAGGCGCCTTCTTGGGGGCGGCCGCCGCAGAGCGCCGCGACGCCGCAGACGCCGCCGACGTGGGCGCCGACTTGCCTCCTCCGCCGCCGCCGCCGCCTCCGCTGCGGGCGCCGTCGCTGCCGGGGGACGGCAGGGCGCACACCCCCAGCAGCGCGCTGCGGCTCTCGTTCTCGTACAGGCAGTGCACCTGCGGACACACGGCTCCGTCACTCAGGGCCGGACGCGTCGTTCCCAAAGCCGCCCACGTGTCGCGGCCCTCTTTCGACGTGGCAGATGCGTCAGCTGCGAGGGTTGTTCGGAAATGAAAACCACAGTGAAAACCAAAACGAGACTCAGAGGTTATATGGCCGTGGTCCATGGAATTCCTGCCGGCAGGACTGTGCAGGACCAGCCATACCTCTGAAGATGTCCAACGTAGTATTGGACGAAACGTCAGGAATAGAAGAATTCCACAGACCTGCCGGCAGGACTCCGCAGGACCAGCCATACCTCTGAAGATGCCCAACGTAGTATTGGACGAAACGTCAGGAATAGAAGAATTCCATGGACCTGCCGGCAGGACTCCGCAGGACCAGCCATACCTTTGAATATGTCCAACGTAGTATTGGACGAAACGTTAGGAATAGAAGAATTCCATGGACCACGGCCATATAACCCGGAAGAATTATCAAGAACAGTACCATCCGGTCGTGAAAGCCTTCACTGTATGAGACTCAGAGGGCCATAGACACGGGTTCGCAGGTAGATGCCGTGTTTCTTGACTTCCGCAAGGCGTTCGATACAGTCCCCCACAGTTGTTTAATGAACAAAGTAAGAGCATATGGACTATCAGACCAATTGTGTGATTGGATTGAAGAGTTCCTAGATAACAGAACGCAGCATGTCATTCTCAATGGAGAGAAGTCTTCCGAAATAAGGGTGATTTCAGGTGTGCCGCAGGGGAGTGTCGTAGGACCGTTGCTATTCACAATATACGTAAATGACCTTGTGGATGACATCGGAAATTCACTGAGGCTTTTTACAGATGATGCTGTGGTGTATCGAGAGGTTGTAACAATGGAAAATTGCACTGAAATGCAGGAGGATCTGCAGCGAATTGACGCATGGTGCAGGGAATGGCAATTGAATCTCAATGTAGACAAGTGTAATGTGTTGCGAATACATAGATAGTTCCCTCATCATTTAGCTACAAAATAGCAGGTCAGCAACTGGAAGCAGTTAATTCTATAAATTATCTGGGAGTACGCATTAAGAGTGATTTAAAATGGAATGATCATATAAAGTTGATCGTCGGTAAAGACTGAGCTTCATTGGAAGAATCCTAAGGAAACGCAGTCCGAAAACGAAGTAGGTTACAGTACACTTGTTCGCCCACTGCTTGAGTACTGGTCAGCAGTGTGGAATCCGTACCAGATAGGGTTGATAGAAGAGATAGAGAAGATCCAACGCAGAGCAACGCGCTTCGTTACAGGATCATTTAGTAATCGCGGAAGCATTACGGAGATGATAGATAAACTCCAATGGAACACTCTGCAGGAGAGACGCTCAGTAGCTCGGTACGGGCCTTTGTTGAAGTTTCCAGAACATACCTTCACCGAGGAGTCAAGCAGTATATTTCTCTCTCCTACGTATATCTCGCGAAGAGACCATGAGGATAAAATCAGAGAGATTAGAGCCCACACAGAGGCATACTGACAATCCTCCTTTCCACGAACAATACGAGACTGCAATAGAAGGGAGAACCGATAGAGGCATTCAAAGTACCCTCCCCCATACACCGTCAGGTGGCTTTCCGAGTATGGATGTAGATGTAGATGTAGAACTGTTTTATATGCACATTTAGCTACACCTTCCAGGTACTTCTCTACATACTCGCCGCTCCGACGGAGACATTTGTCGCAGTGTTATACCAAAATTTCCAACACCAACGTTATAGAAGGCAGCTTTCTGATAGTTCCCTACGCTGGTCTATAGCGAGTAGCCTGCGCCCCAGTTTTGTCTTCGTAACCAGCGTTTCGTGTGAACAGAGGTGATACTCAGGATGAGCCAATTAGGGCTGTGTTGTGGATCATCGGACACTTCCCATCGAAAAGGCTGCAGAAGCGTCTTGACTGCCCCTGCAGAGTGCGGCTGAGAATTCCCGTGGAGAAGGAAGTGCGTGGCAGTTGTGTTAGGTGGGCTGCATTCATTAAGGGGGAGGGGGGGGGGGGGTAGGGCATCGAACTGGCCGACTTGGAGCAGGAGAGTCACCACAGGGCATTTTTATTTCCACTGTATATACTTTTACAAATAAATTCATAATACTTTTTCAGCATGACCAGGAAGGGTTCAGGATTCACGCTCATAGCAATGGAAGTTCAAAAATATAATAAAATATATTATTTTTACACGTGAAATTTCATTTTTTCACTTACTATTGGCTGCATTCGATGCTATAGGTACACTTTTCTTCCTAAGTACGAGAGATTCCTCGATGAATTTTTCATAGCATACAAACAGTAGTTAGAGGTGTATGAAACTCTAGAATTTTCCAAATCTATTAAAAACTGTACTAAAAACTGAGATAATTAACCATAAAATTTGAGTTTTTTCTAAACATTAAGTTTAAAATGTAACAGCTCATTCATTTCTTCATTAATTTAACAAATTCCAGAGTTTCATACACCTGTAAGTATGGTTTGTATGCTGTGCAAAATTAATCGAAGAATCTCCCTTACTTATGAAGAAAAGTGTACTTATAGCAACAAATGCCGCCAATAGAAAGTAGTATGGGATGAAAGACGAAGAACTACAAATGGCTTGAATTCGGATTTGTTTCATATTTCTACACTGAAACTGCATGCGACTAGCAATGAAATATGCGTTTGCGGAGAAACTTGGACACCAGAACATGTCGAACTGCTATGCAACACGCTAGCACAACGAAAGTGACATCGCCACAAATATGTAATCCCGATGATTGGAACACAATAAATAGCGTAGCCGTTATTGTATCACACACTGCATGAAAAATACAAGCGCCAAACCCCTACGGAAGGAGGTGTTGACAAGCACAAACAACAGAACAAACCACATGGTAGGACACAAGCATGACCCCAAGTTCCGAATCCGAGGAAGGAACCAACACACTAAGGGAACACGACTCGGAAGGAACCAACACGTAAGGGACCCAAACCAACAACGCATGCCATTGCATGCCACAACACAGTCACAAACAACACAACAGGGAGTAAAAATCATAAGACAAACACAGACACCACATAGTAAGCCTCTAGCAACAGCATAACTTCACTTACGAAGGGAAGGCTCGAAGAACTTTTATTCCGAGCCTCCTACTTCCCAACGACATATTGCATAGCGTTTAAAGTATACTGCAGACAAGCAGTAATGTATTGTCCGACTTATTGTGTGTAAATAGAAGAGCATTCCTTTCTCTAATTAAAACTAAATGAATTAATTTTACATATCAAATGTATTTTCTGCATAAAGTATGTATAAAACTAAAAATGTATTGTATTTAGTTATTTAAGGAATAATGCATTAAGTAGCGATGAACTACATTCTGTACCTAGTAACAAATTTACAAACATAAGTGTATTCCGTATGTAAAGCTAAAATTAATGTATTACATGTATCAAATGCTCAGTCAGTATTTAATCTGTACAATACCAGGCGTAGGTATCACATAAAACATACCGTAACTACCAACAATAGGACAAACAAACAGCTGCTGAATATCATGTAGTGCATGTAGTGTCCTGACTTGCAACAGTCCCTGTAATATACCAATACACACAAACTCAGTAAACATACATAAGCACAAACCATTTCAGATGAGAGTAGCTCGAGGTTCTACCGAGACCTTACCCGCCGGCCGGTGTGGCCGTGCGGGTCTAGGCGCTGCAGTCTGGAGCTGGGCGGCCGCTAAGGTCGCAGGTTCGAATCCTGCCTCGGGCATGGATGTGTGTGATGTCCTTAGGTTAGTCAGGTTTAAGTAGTTCTTAGTTCTAGGGGACTGATGACCTCAGATGTTAAGTCCCATAGTGCTCAGAGCCATTTTGAACCTTCTTACCTGAAATACTTTCAGCTCCAGACTGTAGCGCCTAGAACCGCACTGCCACACCGGCCGGCACACTCATTGTATTACTTATTTCTTTTTAATTTTTTATATATAAATTATATTCTCATCAACTGGACAGAAACATATTAGATAGAACCATTGTAACAATTGTTAAACAGTCAATTCGCTGTAACCTTAAAGAAAATTTTTTTTTATATTACACTCCTTTCCTGTATTACTCGCAAATAGAGCGAGGAAAAAACTAGTCTATATGCCTCGGTATGAGCCCTGTGTTCTCATACTTCGTGCTCCTTCCGCGGAATGTATGTTGGTGGCAGTAGAATCGTTTGGCAGTCAGCTTCAAACGGAGGTTCTCTGAATTTTCTCAACACTGTTTCTTCCCTCCAGGGATTCCCATTCAAGTTCCCGAAGCATTTCCGTAACACTTACGTGTTGTTTGAACCTACCAGCAACAAATCTATCAGCCCGCCTCTGAACTGCTTCAGTCTGACCTGGTACGGATCCCAAACACTCGCAGTGTGTTCCTTCAGTCTGACCTGGTACGGATCTCGAACACTCTAGCAGTACTCAAGAATAGATCCCCCAACGTCCTATATTTACTAAAATTCTCGCAATAAACCAAAGTCCACCACTCGCCTTCCCTGCCATAGTTCTCATATGCTCGTTCCATTTCATCTCTTTTTGCACCGCTACACCCAGATATGTAGACACTAGGAATACTTTATCTGAACATTACAGTTTATTCTTCCTACTGGTCCACATTAACTTACATTTTCTCACGTTCAGAGCTAGCTGACATTCGTCACATTAGCTATAGATTTTGTCTAAGTCATCTAGTATCGGCGTACAGTGACTCAATTTCGTCACTCTACCGTACACCACAGCATCATCAGGAAACGACCGCACATTGCCGTCTGCCAAATCATGTGTACAGAAAACAGCCGTGCTATCATACTTCCCTGGGACACTTCTGACGATGCCCTTGTTTCTGACGAACACAAACAACATATATCACGGGAAAAATAAATTTTCAGTATGTTTTAACTTACTACTAGCTGACAAACCTGGGACTGCCGTGCTATTCATTTTGCATTGTAAGCTCCTTCGCGTCTCCATGAAACTATTTTATAAGCGTCTCTACGGCAACGCTTCTTCACAGCTCTATAGCCGGCTACTGTTTCTGCCTACAGCTCTTAGCACTTCGCAGTTGAAAACTGTAAATACCGCTGCCAGATCGCGATGATTTCAGTAAGCTGACTCGACTGTAGGAGTACCTTGGTAGTAATTAATAACTGAACTAGAAGTTCATGCGAAATGGTATGTGTCGTACCATGATATGCACCAAGACAAAACAAACGACACACCATGAAGGATTTATCAGAATGGGACGGAAATCGACAGATGTGATGTACATGTGCAGACAACCAAATCGTAACAAATTTCAGGAAAAATGTACGATTTATTCGAGACGGAAGAGCTAGGCAAACCGAGTACGTCAGTAACGTGTCGGTCCATCTGTGGCCATGTTGCAACCAGTTATTCGCCTTGGCCTTCACCAACACAGTTGTCGTATGTCATCCGGAGGGACATATGCAAATTCTGTCCAACTGGCGTGTTAGATCGTCAAAATCGTGAGGTGTTGGAGGGGTCTGCCCATATTGCTCGAAACGTTCTCAGGTAGGGCTTGGCAAGCACCAAAACAAGCAGTCTCCCCATGTGCGGGTAGGCATTATCTTGCTGAGATGTAAGCGCAGGATGGCTTGCTATGAAGGCCAAAAAAAGCGGGGCACAGAGTATCACTGACAAACCGCTGTGATGTAAGTGTGTCACGGAAGACAGCCCTTCTATAATATGCATGGAACTGAACACAATAAAATTTTTATCTGGTAGAAACTGTCGGCATACGGTCAGATGCAGGCAGTTTCGCAGATTTTCGTCATGGTGCCACGTAATTATGACTTATTTAGTTTCACATTCGGAAAAAGGCCGTTCGCACACATTTGGTGTTATGTATCACAGGATGTCAAATAAAAAGCCTTTCAGCCGTCTAGTTTCCAAATTTATTTTATTTGGATGTCAGTATCAGCGTTTTATTACGCCATCTACGGGCCCACGACCGACGTGTAAGATGATTCAACACCTCGGTTCTGATCAAAGCAGGGAACAGCAATACTGGTATTGGTACATTTTTACTACAGCGATAACTTCAACCATCATCTGCCGATATATAAACTGCATCACGTTTGAAACTTCATTATGGGGGCTTCGAAACACTTCCCGAGGCAAACAATGCAGACTTCGTGGACAGTTTTAACGTAAAAGCATTTGTCTTTTAAACAGGAAATACACTGTAAATCCGTCAGTTCTATCTGCACATGGAGAGGGGCGTTATCAACTGGAATAGCGCACTGCCACACGGCCTCGAAAACACCTCAAACCACACGTTTGACTGCCAGTGATGTCAAAAACTTTAGAAGTCTATCCTAATTCTTTCAACGCCACAATGAATTCTTCAAAATTCAGGGTTTGTTTAACGCCAGTGGGCTTGGGGAAATGGACGGTGTTTTTTTCGTCAGAAACCAGGCAACACGTTTCCAGTTATCAACAGTGCAATGTCGGTGTTCAGGAGTCAGGCGAGGCACAAAGCTTTGTGTCGTCCAGTCATCAAGGGTACACTGTAATGTGACTACGTGCCATTTAGTGAAGGCCAGGCATAGTCAAGGCGCAACGGCAGAGAAAGTGGACGCTTATGCCATCTGTGGGCCAGAATCGAAGGCAAAGCAGAAGTGCTTCTGCCCGGTAGCAGCTAAATTAAAGAACGCTATGCGGGAGACACGTGTCTGGCTTGTGCTGCACTCCGACAGCGATGTAACAAAAGAATTAAACTAAATAATATTGTTGTGTGGAGTAAAAATATAAATGTAATATTACTTTAATATATGAAAATGACTGTAACTGAATATTGTAATGCTATGGTATGTTTAATTGTAGATAGAGAACTTGGCGTAATGTAAAATAATGTTTAGATGTGGGGGGAATCCCCGAGAATGAGAACAGTGTACAGGTTGGCGCGTAACATTGGCGGTAGAAGTAAGTTGGCGTAGCTCTGAGGCAGAACAGATGTTTAGTGGCGTAAAAGTGACTGCCGGTGTGTGCTATTGTAACGTTGCTAAAAGATCATTTAGAAGTGAGCTGAAAACAGATATAGACTTGGTTTATCGTATGGCTACAAGGTAAATGGACACTAAGGCTTGTAAGACGCGGTATTTCGACGGAGATGGGCTATGAGCGGCAAAATGGTACGGTTTCCCGCTCTGAGGTACATGGCAGTGCATGCTGCAATGCTGCGTTAATTGCGACGAGTTTCTTGTGCCAACGGCGAGGTGTGAAGGGACCAGTAGCCGCGTCCAACAGCGTATCGCGGTCTCAATAACTGATGAGGTCCACTTGTGAGCTCACTTCGGTAGCAACGAACTAGAAGTTATCGCACAGGAGTATGATTATGAACAGTGGTGGTTATACCGACGCCATTACCAGTACATTTATATTCTGTGAATCAGTTTGTGTAATAGTCAAAACCAAGTTCTCTACAGTGTGTTAAGTTTGGAGGCAATAATAATTTTGTGGTTTAAATTGCATTCCCCGAGTGTAATCAATTACATAAAGGAAATAGCTCATTATTAGCCCATATCCAGTGATTTCTATGAGCTGCAACATCAGTGAAAAGTTATGGTGCGTGAGTGTCGGCGTAGCTACATTGCAAGACAAAATAGTCGGAGTTAACGCCGAAATTGCCAGCAGACGCCGCTTCATTCAACGGATGGAAGATGCTTAATTACTATCCAGTTCGATGTGGTGGCTTTTCAGTACATTGCCGTAGTCGGTTCCGTCCGAGCAACGTAATTCTCAATTAGTGTTTTCAGTAACTATATTGACAAGCAGATCTATATTGTTATTTAATAAACGTTCAAGGAAATTGCTGCCACCACTGTACACATTGTGCCTTCAGCACAATGCAAGCTCAATAACATTAAATTCAGTAATTACAAATTGTTTAGTTTACATTAACCTGAAGCAAGTTCAAGTGTTTATCACGTCTGTTTATGTATTGTGAAACGATTTCAGGCTGTGTTAGTATTTTAATGAGTAATGTCCTGCTGCTAGGCAATATCAAACATACAGAATTAAGTGCTCCCTGTTCAGTCACTTCAAAGAGATTATCAGTGCTACTAACAATCAAATACAGACGTAAAAGTAAGTTGGTTATTCCAAAAATTCCATGTCGTAATTGGATCACCATAGGGTGTCTATTCAAACCTATTACAGGCGAGAGCCGCTTTCCCGAAGTCCGATGCCGCATGGTCTAATAATAATACAGTAAATTCGGGTAGTGTCATCGCAACACGAGTGGGCCTTCGGCTCCGAAAGCCCATATCGATGATGTTGCGTTGAATGGTTCGCATGCTGGCACTTGCTGTTGGCCCAGCGTTGAAATCTGCTGCAATTTGCGGAAAGGCTATAGTTCAGTCACGATGTACGATTCCCTTCAGTCGTCGTTGGTCCCGTTGTTGCAGGATCTTTTTCCGGCCGCAGCGATGTCGGAGATTTTATGTTTTAACGTATTTGTGATATTCACGGTTCACTCGTGAAATGGTCGTACGGGACATTGCTACCTCGGAGATACTGTGTCCCATCGCTCTGGCGCCGTCTCTAACACCACGTTCAAACTCACTTATATCTTGATGACCTGCCATCGTAGCAGCAGTGACCGATCTAACAACTGCGTCAGACACTTGTCTTTTATAGGCGTTGCCGACCGCAGCGCCGTATTCTGCCTGTTTGCGCATCTGTGTATTTGTATACGCATGCCTGTAGGAGTTTCTTCGGCGCTTCAGTGCGGTAATATGGCTACAATTAAAGCTCTGAGTGTGCGGTAACAAGCCTATATATCGTATGCTTCAGTGGTGGTCACTTTAGCGCAGTGAATAACGTCACAGATTCACAATGACAATTTGATATGATTATAGTCGCGTCTCATTCCATCAAAAAAAAAAAAAAAAGAATTTAACCCTCGCGTTTTTAGTAGCTTCCAATACTTTGAAGGAAGGTGTTAATTTTAAATTCTCTGTCTGACTTGGTGGTCAGACCTTTAGCCGTTGTTTCAAATTTGTCTGTGGCCTTCAGCCGTGCAATAAGTTAATATTTCATGAATTAGACTTTCGGCCGTTCTGTTGTCAGTTTAAAAAGAAATGTCTTGGTTAGAAAAAAATTGTTTACTGATGTGTTTTAATTATAGCTGTCTTTCAGTGTAGGCCTTCAGCCGCTAATTGTTGTCAATTGCATGTCTTTTTTTAAAAAAATTACCTTCTATTTTTAATTGCTTTTGGTTTCTAAGCCAGTCCTTCAGCCATTCTTGTTTCGATGTGGTTTTGCGGCCTTCAGCCCAGAAAGTATCTCAAGTTTTCTTTAACTGGGCCTTCAGCTGTATTGTCTAATTGTGATCCTTTAAAGGAATGTGTAAATAAGTGGTTCTTTGGAAAATAAAGTTGTATGTGTGTGATTGTGCAACTCTCAGTTACTGTTTACGGCCCCATCCACAATCGTAACCTTATCCTGTGCGTTCTCCGAGTTCCTACCAACCACGTTTCATGTGTATACCATAATCTTCGATGTTAGGTAAATACAAGTGCGCTCATTTGGGGATGTGAGTTTGTCTTATTAACTTAATCTGCAGAAGACCTTGTACTACTTACAGAAAGATATTTCGCCCTTTTTTCAAGTTTTGTAATTGAAGTGTAGGGATTCTGCTACTCAGTAGAAACAGTGATCAATTAAGAGTGACCTTACGATTTTACTAAAAGGTGAGAATGATGAAAAAATTTTTGATATATGGAGAATTATCGTAAATTTGTATCGCACTATTTGTAATGGAAGTTTCTTCATATGATGTCCTCACTCGCTGGACATAGTACTTTCCTTTTTGCCCTTTAATATTTTCACAGGTATTGCAGTTTTTACTTACGTATACTGGGTGATCAAAAAGTCAGTATAAATTTGAAAACTGAATAAATCACGGAATAATGTAGATAGAGAGGTACAAATTGACGCACATGCTTGGAATGACATGGGGTTTTATTACAACCAAAAGAAAATATAAACGTTCAATAAATGTCCGACAGATGGCGCTTCATCTGATCAGAATAGCAATAATTAGCATAACAAAGTAAGACAAAGCAAAGATGATGTTCTTTACAGGGAATGCTCAATACGTCCACCACCATTCCTCAACAATATCTGTAGTCGAGGAATAATGTGAACAGCACTGTAGAGCATGTCCGGAGTTATGGTGAGGCACTGGCGTCGGATGCTGTCTTTCGGCATCCCTAGAGATGTCGGTCAATCACGATACACTTGCGACTTCAGGTAACCCCAAAGCCAATAATCGCACGGACTGAGGTCTGGGGACCTGGGAGGCCAAGCATGACTAAAGGGGCGGCTGAGCACACGATCATCACCAAACGACGTGCGCAAGAGATCTTTCACGCGTCTAGGAATACTTTCTAATAAAACCCCATGTCATTCCAAGCATGTGTGTAAATTTTTACCCCTCTATCTACATTACTTCGTGGTTTATGAAGTTTTCAAATTTATACTGACTTTTTGATCACCCGGTACTATGGAGAGAACAAGCTGACCAGAATACTGACAAGGGAAAAAGGACGTTGTAGTAGAGCTAATGCGGGAATTTTACGGCCATTTCGTAAACGAACATGGTGATATACGAGTGAGATACAGCCAACAACTGCCGCTGGAGCGAGTTGCGATCGCTTATACCAGGGGTCTCCAAACTACAGCCCGCGAGGTCCGGCAAACCGTCCCCCGTTAGCTGGCCGGACACCCCCGGTATCCGGCCCGCCAAACATTTGAGGTGGTGCCTGTACTGCCAACAACTGACTTTCGAGGCCTATCGCGACCAATACACCGCGACATTGGGTCTGCTACTCGCTACAAGACTACAGAACTACACTTATTGTTGCGCCGCTTGAAATAACAATGCGTTGACATACTCTACCTTTGTTACGTCTTGCAGTAATAGTGTTGCTAACAATAATTTTGAAATTTCGTTAACTATGCAGGACGCTTTCGTGAAGAATGTGCAGTGACATACTTTTTTTTTCGGTGAAATTCGCCAGAATAAAATACGCCAGGATTTCGGTCGGGTACGTCCACTAATCAAAATTATGTAATTAAATAAAAATCGTAGTTAGTTTCAGTGCTAGCTATTCCCACAACCTTAGATTTTTGCGATTTCATCTTTCCTTTCGCCTCACATTACGGTGATCATGGAGTGCTAGGGTGCTTTAATCCCACTAGGTAGATCTTGGCCCTTATGACTTCGTGCAGGAGTCAATGTGGCCCGCGGACTAAAACATTTGGAGACCCCTGGCTTATACCACATGGGGCACACATACCGCCTGCAGTAGCCCCGTCGTTTCTGAGCGTTCGGCAGCACGGTCGGTGTGCGCGACGGCTTAAGGTAGAGAGCTATGGAACAGGCAGGGTGACTGGAATGGACGCCTGGAGTGCAGGTGTCCAGCGCACACCGTCACAGTGGCAGCCGTGGTGGTGGTGGTGGCAGTTAGCAGTGGTGGCTGGTGGCTGCACGTACCTTGGCGAGGGCGTTGAGCGAGGCGACGCGGTGGCGCTTGGGCCCGGACCAGAAGCCGAACAGCCGGATGCGGCGCGCGCGCTGCTCCGAGTCGCTGCCGCTGTCGGCCGGCGCCTGCTTGCGCCGCGACGCCGCCGTCGAGCTCGCCTTCTTCAGCAGGCGGCGCTTCTTCTTCACCTGCGCACCACAACACAACACGCCACCCCGCTCGTCACGCCGGAACTACTACACTGCAGCAGGCCGCACAACAATGGACGTACACAGAACGACAGTACAGTAGTACAGCACTGGGCTGGCTGAGTGACGTCAAGAGACACGCACGTCCGTGTAAGCGGAGAGCGGTAACAAGATGTGGTTGCCTTCGGTGCGCGGACAGCTCACAGTGGGATGGTTGGTTGGTTGGTTGGTTGGTTGGGGTTGAAGGGACCAAACAGCAAGGTCATCAGTCCCTTGTTTCAAATGTGGTCCGTTCCGATAGTGTGACATCTCAGAAAAGTCAGAACGATAAAAGGGAAAAGGCTAAAAAATGTAAAAGGGCATTCATGTGTAAGTAGGCTGTTTAGGTTTTTTTATTGGTAACGCCACCTCTGTATGAAAATCACTGGCTGTGCTGTGTGCAGTCTGTGGCTGCTTTGCATTGTTGTAATACTCGCCATTGTAGTGTTAGGCAGCTGGCTGTGAACAGCGCGTAGCGTTGCGCAGTTGGAGGTGAGCCGCCAGCAGTGGTGGATGTGGGGAGAGAGATGGCGGAGTTTTGTAATTTGTCATGAATTGCTATATATATTATGACTTTTGATGATACTAAGGTAAATACATTGTTTGTTCTCTATTAATATCTTTCATTTGCTAACTATGCCTATCAGTAGTTAGTGCCTTCCGTAGTTTGAATCTTTTATTTAGCTGGCAGTAGTGGCGCTCGCTGTACTGCAGTAGTTCGAGTAATGAAGATTTTTGTGAGGTAAGTGATTTCTAAAAGGTATAGTTTCATGTTACTCAGGGCCATTCTTTTGCAGGGATTTTTGAAAGTCAGATTGCGTTGCGCTAAAAATATTGTATGTCAGTTTAAGCACAGTCTTGTATAATGGTTCAAAGGGGACGTTTCACATGTTGCCAATGGTGAAAACAAAATGAGGTAAGTCAGCAAGAGAGCAAACTGAACGCTATGCTAGAGGCAGGAAATATCCCACCTCTGAAGCAGAAGAGGCAAGACCACCTGCGACTTAAAAGGTGCAACCGCTAAAATGTAGAAGTGCGTATGGGAAAAGGAGACTAACCAATCCTAAAAAATGATAAAAACAGAGTAAAAGGGGAAGAAAAGAGGATCTCGGCCAGGGAGGGGAGTCGGGAATCTCCAAACACGGCTTACAGTGGGGGATACCCCAACACTCACCGCCCTGCCCCAACACCAGACAGAGATTAAAAACCTTAAAACTGAGAATAAAAACCACTTTCCCGGAGGAAACCGAGAACCAGGTCGACCATCCGGGAATCGTCAGCCAACATCGAAGGTAAAGTGCGGCGGAGTCTGCACTTAGCACGCAGAGGCAAAAGAAGAGGGCATTCAACCAAAATGTGGGCAACTGACTAGAAGGCTCCACAACCACAAAGTGGGGGTGGCTCATCACGCAAAACAAAACCATGGGTCAGCCTGGTATGGCCAATGCGGAGACAACACAGTGTGGTCGAGTCCTATCGGGAGAAAGGAAGAACGCCACGGGCCAGGTGTCACCTTAAGACAGGGGAGAAGCCTCACAAGAGTTGGCCCATGATTCTCACAGTGGGAGCATCGGACCTGTTCATCACCGATTTTGATGACTCTTGGCTATTAAGAAAAGAAGTTCGAGCGTCGTGTCCATCCGCCAAACTCGCCCTATGCACGGTGTTCACAAAAACGTGTCGAATTCTTCGAGAAGTGGTAGTACTCGTAGAAACAAGTAAAACTAGTGCAATAAACATGCCGCGAGGGGGTAGCCGCGTGGTCTCAGGCTCCCCCCGTCGGAGGTTCGAGTCCTCCCTCGGGTATGGGTGTCTGTGTTGTTCTTATCCTAACTTATTTTAAGTTAGATTAACTAGTGTTTAAGCCTAGGGACCGATGACCTCAGTAGTTTGGTCCCGTAAGACCTTACCACAAATATGCAAACTGATTATCAGTTTCAAAGGACGGACGTGTAACTATTGCAGTCAAATTCCGGTTTCATATTTCTACACACGGCAGGGCATGAACAGCGTCAGAGGTTGAGTGACCACTGTGAAGCACGTGCAGATGCCGCGCTATCAGCACCTGTCAGGGTTTGGAAGGGCCCTCGCTGTCGGACTACATTTGGCCATCTGGTAGAATCGTGCATAATCCAAATTTGTGGAGCATTCGGATGCGACAGTCGCCTGATGTGGGGATCCGGTCGACCATGCTAGACAACCAGAAGTGAGAACCGCCGCATCGAGCGCCAAGCACATCGTAACCACCTGCGTCATCCTGCACCACCGGTTGGAGAGTGCCGGCAGCCGGACTGGGGAATTACCGTCCCACGCACAGGCTGCCGATAACACCACACTGACCTTGCGCTCGCAGTGGCGCCGTGACCTGCAAGGTCCCACAGGAACCTACCACCGGGAACGTACTTTCTGATATAAACACCTGTTTATAGCAAGGCCTGTGCGACGCTTGGCTGCGTATATTGGCACAGTCGTTGCACTTGGCGCTCCGTCTAATGCGTCGGCAGAGTATAATGATGCCTTACTCACATTACCTACCATTAGGTGGTCTGCAGTCACATGTCTGGTTCGGGTCGTATTGTAGGCTGCGTTAATTTTCGTTGTGTTTGCGTGCCTTACTGCATAGTACTGTGAACACCGGGTGTGTTACCTTCTTCCAAACGCGGATTCACTTACACTATGAGATCAGAAGTATCCGGACACCTGGCTGAAAATGATTACAAGTTCCTTGCGCCCCCCATCGGTAATGCTAGAATTCAGTATCATATAGGCCCATCCTTAGCTTTGATGTCAGCTTCCACTGTCGCAAGCACACGTTCAAACAGGTGATGGAAGGTTTCTTGGGGAATGGCAGCCCATTCTTCACGGAAAGCTGCACTGAGGCTGAGGCCTGGCACGAAGTCGGCGTTCCGAAACATCGGGAAGGTGTTCTATAGGATTCAGGACTCTGTGCAGGTCACTCCATTACAGGGATGCTACTGTCGTGTAACCACACGGCCACAGGCCGTCCATTATGAACAGGTGCTCGATCGTGTTGAAAGATGCAAGCCACCCCCGAATTGCTCTTTAACAGTGGGAAGCAAGAAGGTGCTTAAAACATCAATGTAGGCCTGTGCTACGATAATGCCACGTAAAACAACAAGGGGGTGTAAGCCGCATCCACGAAAATCACCACCACACCATAACATCACCGGCTCCGAATTTTACTGTTTTCTCACGCCCTCCCTACATCTCATAGTAACTGCAGTGGATCCTGATGCAGTTTGGAATTCCGGTGTGATTGTCTGGATAGATGTCTGCCTATTTCACATTACGACCCTCTTCAACTGTCGGCGGTCTCTGTCAGTCAACGGACGAGATCGGCGTGAAGACTTTTGTGCTGTACGTGTCCCTCCAAGTTTCCTTTTCACGATCACCTCGGAAACAGTGGAGCTAGGGATGTTTAGGAGTGTGGAAATCTCGCGTACAGACGTATGACGCAAGTGACATCCAATGAGCTGCCACATTCGAAGTCCGTGAGTTCCGCCGAGGGCCCTATTCTGCTCTCTCTCACGATGTCTAATGACGACTGAGATCACTGACATTGAGTACCTGGCTGCAGGTGGCGGCACAGTGCACCTAATATGAAAAACCCATGGCTCTGGTCGTGTCGGGATACTTTTGATCACATAGTGCATGTGTCTGCTGTTATTGCGCTGTCTGTACGTACAAATGCTGCAATACATTTACGTTTTCTCTCTCCCACCACTTGTTAGAAATGGAAGCCAGTTACTCGACAAGAGTCGGGTTGTTTGGGGAAGGAGACCAGACAGCGAGGTCATCGGTCTCATCGGATTAGGGAAGGAAGTCGGCCGTGCCCTTTCAAAGGAACCATCCCGGCATTTGCCTGGAGCGATTTAGGGAAATCACGGAAAACCTAAATCAGGAGGGCCGGACGCGGGATTCAACCGTCGTCCTCCCTTTGGTACAGAGCCGAGTGGAGGGTCTGAATCAGAGGCTGAGACGGTTCTGCGACCGTGTGGGCTCCAGATTCCTCGACTTGCGCCATAGGGTGGTGGGGTTTCGGGTTCCGCTGGATAGGTCAGGAGTCCACTACACGCAACAAGCGGCTACACGGGTAGCAGGGGTTGTGTGGCGTGGGCTGGGCGGTTTTTGTAGGTTAGATGGCCTTGGGCAAGTACAGAAAGGGCAACAGCCTCAACGGGTGCAGGGCAAAGTCAGGACATGCGGGGACCAAGCAGCAATCGGTATTGTAATTGTAAACTGTCGGAGCTGCGTTGGTAAAGTACCGGAGCTTCAAGCGCTGATAGAAAGCACCGAAGCCGAAATCGTTATAGGTACAGAAAGCTGGTTGAAGCCAGAGATAAATTCTGCCGAAATTTTTACAAAGGTACAGACGGTGCTTAGAAAGGATAGATTGCATGCAACCGGTGGTGGAGTGTTCGTCGCTGTTAGTAGTAGTTTATCCTGTAGTGAAATAGAAGTGGATAGTTCCTGTGAATTATTATGGGTGGAGGTTACACTCAACAACCGAGCTAGGTTAATAATTGGCTCCTTTTACCGACCTCCCGACTCAGCAGCATTAGTGGCAGAACAACTGAGAGAAAATTTGGAATACATTTCACATAAATTTTCTCAGCATGTTATAGTCTTAGGTGGACATTTCAATTTACCAGATATAGACTGGGACACTCAGATGTTTAGGACGGGTGGTAGGGACAGAGCATCGAGTGACATTATACTGAGTGCACTATCCGAAAATTACCTCGAGCAATTAAACAGAGAACCGACTCGTGGAGATAACATCTTGGACCTAAACAAACAGACCCGAACTTTTCGACTCTGTATGTACAGAACAGGGAATCAGTGATCATAAGGCCGTTGCAGCATCCCTGAATATGGAAGTTAGTAGGAATATAAAAAAAGGGAGGAAGGTTTATCTGTTTAGCAAGAGTAATAGAAGGCAGATTTCAGACTACCTAACAGATCAAAACGAAAATTTCTGTTCCGACACTGACAATGTTGAGTGCTTATGGAAAAAGTTCAAGGCAATCGTAAAATGCGTTTTAGACAGGTACGTGCCGAGTAAAACTGTGAGGGACGGGGAAAACCCACCGTGGTACAACAACAAAGTTAGGAAACTACTGCGATAGCAAAGAGAGCTTCACTCCACGTTTAAACGCAGCCAAAACCTCTCAGATAAACAGAAGCTAAACGATGTCAAAGTTAGCGTAAGGAGGGCTATGCGTGAAGCGTTCAGTGAATTCGAAAGTAAAATTCTATGTACCGACTTGACAGAAAATCCTAGGAAGTTCTGGTCTTACGTTAAATCAGTAAGTGGCTCGAAACAGCATATCCAGACACTCCGGGATGATGATGGCACTGAAACAGAGGATGACACGCGTAAAGCTGAAATACTAAACACCTTTTTCCAAAGCTGTTTCACAGAGGAAGACCGCACTGCAGTTCCTTCTCTAAATCCTCGCACAAACGAAAAAATGGCTGACATCGAAATAAGTGTCCAAGGAATAGAAAAGCAACTGAAATCACTCAACAGAGGAAAATCCACTGGACCTGACGGGATACCAATTCGATACTACACAGAGTACGCGAAAGAACTTGCCCCCCTTCTAACAGCCGTGTACCGCAAGTCTCTAGAGGAAAGGAGGGTTCCAAATGATTGGAAAAGAGGACAGGTAGTCCCAGTCTTCAAGAAGGGTCGTCGAGCAGATGCGCAAAACTATAGACCTATATCTCTGACGTCGATCTGTTGTAGAATTTTAGAACATGTTTTTTGCTCGAGTATCATGTCGTTTTTGGGATCCCAGAATCTACTACGTAGGAATCAACATGGATTCCGGAAAAAGCGATCGTGTGAGACCCAACTCGCTTTATTTGTTCATGAGACCCAGAAAATATTAGATACTGGCTCCCAAGGTAGATGCTATTTTTCTTGACTTCCGGAAGGCGTTCGATACAGTTCTGCACTGTCGCCTGATAAACAAAGTAAGAGCCTACGGAATATCAGACCAGCTGTGTGGCTGGATTGAAGAGTTTTTAGCAAACAGAACACAGCATGTAGTTATCAATGGAGAGACGTCTACAGACGTTAAAGTAACCTCTGGGGTGCCACAGGGGAGTGTTATGGGACCATTGCTTTTCACAATATATATAAATGACCTAGTAGATAGTGTCGGAAGTTCCACGCGGCTTTTCGCGGATGATGCTGTAGTATACAGAGAAGTTGCAGCATTAGAAAATTGTAGCGAAATGCAGGAAGATATGCAGCGGATAAGCACTTGGTGCAGGGAGTGGCAACTGACCCTTAACATAGACAAATGTAACGTATTGCGAATACATAGAAAGAAGGATCCTTTATTGTATGATTATATGATAGCGGAACAAACACTGGTAGCAGTGACTTCTGTAAAATATCTGGGAGTATGCGTGCGGAACGATCTGAAGTGGAATGATCATATAAAATTAATTGTTGGTAAGGCGGGTACCAGGTTGAGATTCATTGGGAGAGTCCTTAGAAAATGTAGTCCATCGACAAAGGAGGTGGCTTACAAAACACTCGTTCGACCTAGAGTATTGCTCATGTGTGGGATCCGTACCAGATCGGTTTGACGGAGGAGATAGAGAAGATCCAAAGAAGAGCGGCGCGTTTCGTCACAGGGTTATTTGGTAACCGTGATAGCGTTACGGAGATATTTAACAAACAAGTGGCAGACTCTGCAAGAGAGGCGCTCTGCATCGCGGTGTAGCTTGCTGTCCAGGTTTCGAGAGGGTGCGTTTCTGGATGAGGTATCGAATATATTGCTTACCCCTACTTATACCTCCCGAGGAGATCACGAATGTAAAATTAGAGAGATTAGAGCGCGCACGGAGGCTTTCAGACAGTCGTTCTTCCCGCGAACCATACGCGACTGGAACAGGAAAGGGAGGTAATGACAGTGGCACGTAAAGTGCCCTCCGCCACACACCGTTGGGTGGCTTGCGGAGTATAAATGTAGATGTAGATCAAGATGAATGCGAGTCCAGTGTCTAACCACTGCGCCACCTCGCTCGGTTTACTCGACAAGAGAGTTTCCGGATACGATATGCCACTGTGGTAATGGACATAGCCTGCGAGCCCGTGCCCTCCACGCTGAAAGATACCTACAGCGCAGAGTGCCCTGTGATAAGCTGTTTGGCAGACTTTTCCAGCGTCTGAGGGACACAGGTAGCCTTGCACTACGGACAGAGAATGCCCGTAACAGCCCGGACGCCCGGCATTCAGGACCGTGTGCTACGTTCGGTGGAAGAAACTCCTAGTACCAGTGTACGATGGTTAGCAGCACCAGAAAGTGTGTGTGTCTGTATCTCACCTCGGGGTGTTCTTCACGAACAATTGCTGTACCCGTATTATCCACAGCGCGTCCAGGCCCTAAGGCCGCAGGCGACGATTCTGTCGATGGCCGTTGCAGACGTGTGCCGCAGATGCACTGTTCACACCTAATATTTTGTTTACCGATGAGGCAGGGTCCACAAGAGACGGTGTTGTGAATGTCCACAAGCAGTATGTATGGACAGATGGAAATCTCTAAGCAGTTGAGGAAAGCGAGCATCAATACCGGTTTTCATTCAACGTATGGAGAGGCTTACTTGGTGACAGATTAACTGGTACATACCTGCTACCACAAAGTTTAAGTGGAGCGCATTACTTGGGCTTTTCCATTATTGTATCGCGTACCTTGGTGGAAAATGTGTCATTCCAGCAACGAATACATATGTGGTTCATGCATGATGGCGCACCAGCACACTTTCGTCACCATGTGCGCGAACGTTGACGCAGACATTTCAGGATCGCTGCATTGGTCGTGAGCATGGGGGGGGGGGGGGGGAGGGGGGCGGCGGCACATCTTGGCATACTCGTTCCCCAGACGTCAACCCTCTACACCTTTTATTGTGGGGACACATTAAGGATTTTGTGTACGCCACTGCCATCAACCAAGTGCGGACACTTCAATGCGTGCCGGCAGGTAGAACAACAACAACAACAACAACCACAACCATGTACACTTCAAGGGATGCGTCGTACCTTACGCTGGAGGGCAGAGGGGCGCATAGTCATGAATGGACGCCACGTTGACCACCACCTGCTAACACGTGTTTATCGCAGAAAGTATGCATTTACGGACCCATGTGTACTGGACTCATTTTTATTTCGATGAGTACTAGCACCACCAGTGTACCATAAGGCTGTTTAGCCAAGAGTGCTGTAGTCTCAGCTATACTCCATGTCTTCCAAGCCAAAGTGTTTGCATCTGGAAATGCTTCAAGGCCACCATAATCTGCATGATTGCCCCATACAACAGCCAGTGTCAACCAGGTACTACCTCCAAAGACTGCTTGTACATCACAGGTAAAGTTCAGATGGAGTCCACGAAAAACATTTGGACCTCCAATCAATTGCTGCTTATTGAACTGACCAGCCAAGTCAATATCAATCGCCTTCAAACTGCGATACACAGGAACGCTGCGCCGCCATGCACGTCGCAGAGGCATTGCTCAGAAGCAAGGCATTGCCTTGAAGCATTTCCAGATGGCTCAGAGTATTCGTCTCTTTGTTTCGAACATCCTGTATCTACGTGGTGTCTGTTCTTTCGGTCAAGTCCGAAAGAGTACGCACCACTTAGATATATGTAATAATGATTTTTTCAGTGCAGAAGCATGCCAGGTTCGAACTCTGCGGGAATCGGCGAAGTGCCGCAAGTAATGAGGGCAGTGGGCAAACAGCACTGCATTAGTAGTGTGTGGACACGTTTAGGACTTGAGTGTGACGGGAGGCGTGCCCCGGTTGTGCGTGCAATTGCGGTGGCTCCTGTGTCCGGATGGCGCAGTGGTCAGGGTGCGTCTTCCCCGTAAGCACGAGACCCGGCTTCGAATCCCAGTCCGGCACAAATTTTCAATCTCCGCCATTGATTTAAATCAAATCAATGGTCACTCGCAGCCAATCTTTGTAATTATTCATTCGTGCCTAAATTCACAGTGGCTGCTGGATCAAAATGGTGTGTTTTCTTTCGGACATGTTCGAAAGAGCAGACGCCACATATGTAAGTCGTACGTATGTTGAAGAGGGACCTGTCCCCAGTACCTAGACAGTGGCAGCCTCTAGTTTCCGACAAAATCGATAATGAACTCTTATGTTTACTCCTATACCTGCAAAGTGAGACACGTTACGGCCAAGTAAAGGTAGCGCAGCGGCTAACGTACAGATGCAGATCCAGTCTTTGTACTTTTTTTCAAATTTCTTCTTACAGAATGTCATTAAACAGTGTATGTCATGCAAAATTATTCAAAAACTGCCACTTTCGCCGTAGTAATTTCATTATTGAATCGTAACTACAGCAAACTTTCTTCAAATACAGATTCCATTTCTTACGGAACAGATTAGAGAATCTTATGCTTATCCACTGCGGATATTTTAGAAACGTGACTGTATTGGATGTAAGTAAGTTATACACAACTGCAACCAGTCACTTTTTTGAATAATAATGCTTTATTCTATGAACCGGTTTTCATCTCCGGATGGTTTCGGGAGGATCCGGGAAGTTACATCATTACTGGTAGTAGCATAATCCTGGGTGCTGTTTCTATGGCAGAAAGATGGGGCACACTTTAATGTATCACCATGACTATAGCTTATGAACCCAAGTCTGTGAGCAAAGACTAAAGTGGCTATTACTACCGTCGACAGCAAGTACTTAGTTTCCAAGTAAGATACAGACAGAATGCCCTCGATATTTGCCTTGCTATGCAGATATATAGATACGTATACAGATACATGGAGTAAACTAAATGTGTAAGAGACGGTCAAAAAAATTACTTTCTAAGGCCGTACAGTCCAGATTCCCTACAACAATCATGGAAAATCGCTATGAGAATTGAGGCAATCATTCCACTGACGCACGAGGTTCAAGACTCCGTCCTGATGCGTGATGGATTTCGTAACTACCTGGGGCACATCCTCGTCCGACAGAAGTCGTCCACGCTTAAAAGGTTAGCTAAGGGGCCGAAGGCGTGATAATACAATGCGGAGAGATCAGGACTAAACGGAGTGTGCTCGAATGTCTCCCACTTGAGTTTGGCGTAACTTCTGGGTAACAACATTTGCGTTATGGGGAAATGCGTTATCATGAGGCAGCAGCACCCATTGGACTCAACGGTGGTTTTCGACGGATATGCTGCTTCATACATAACATTCATTCTTCGATGGGTGTCTACCGCTGTTTATCCTTCGGCAGCCAACAAAAGAAAAGTAGCACGTTGGTCGTGTTTGGACACATTTGGCGAGGAGGAGCAGATCAGTGTTTAACGTCCCGTCGACAGCCGGCTGATTAGAGACGGAGCGCGAGCACTTGTTAGGGAAGGAAACCGGTCGCGCCGCTTCGAAAGATCCATCCCAGGATTTGCCTGTAGTTAGTTAGGGAAATCACGGAAAACGTAAATTTGGATGGCCGGACGTAGGTATCAATAGTCGTTCTCGCGAATGCGAGTGCAGTGCGCCACCTCGCTCGGTGGGCATTTGCTAAAAACGTCCCCATAGTTCACCTTTCCCCATTTACCGCACGCAAGTCGGAAGGATGCGATTGCCACGCTAATCATTTGCCTAGCTGTCGGTGGTTGTATACCGGCATCAGATTCGCGCTACACTGCACATACCCTGCAGCCCTCGAATGGAAGGTTTTTGACCGTCCGTCAAACAATCGCAAATATCGTACAGTTTGAACAGATCGTTTTGTAATGTTAATGTAATGTGGCATTTCTGACAGTTAGCAAAGCAAGTAAAGGTGACATGGGCTGGCGCAGTATTCCACACACACACACACACACGCATCGCAACCACGCACCTGCTTGACGCGGCCGCCGCTGGAGGAGCTGCCGGTGGCGACGTCGTCCACGTCGTCGTCGTCATCGCCGAAGTCGGCGTATTCGTCCTCGGCGTCGGCGCCGCCGTCGTCTGAAGAAACACCTTCCTTCTTGGGGAGCGCCTTTGCGCCATCCGGGTCTTCCTTCTTCACCGCAGCCAGCTGCTGTGCCAAAGGGGAAACGGGGATATCAAACAACTTCCTGCTTCTGCTCCTTCAGTGTGTCCAACTCTTCGTCCCCCCGCTCTCCCTGCGTCTCCTCTGTGTCTATGTCTAACTTGGAGACGATGATTGTACGAGCAGCACAACGATCTATCTCTGTCCATCCCCTCCTGCCCCATCTCTCTCCATCCCCTCCTGCCCCCTCTCTCCCCTTGTCCATCTCCTCGTGTCCCCTCTCCCTGTTCATTTTTCCGCCATCAATATCAGCCATCCATCTGGCGACTATCTGCAAATGGAGCTCCTGGAAAACAAGTTGATAAAGTATGCCCTTCCAGTCCCCCACCATGCTCGTAGGGCAGAGCAGCCTGCATGGCAAGGACTGAAAAAGAAACGTTTCTCGCGATATCTCTGCTCCTATTGGAGCTAGGCGATGATAAACCCCAAGCAGCTCACTGTACTGAAGTTTGCTGTTTGTGCGGCAGATTTGGTTGAATTCGATCCACACACACACACACACACACAATATATATATATATATATATATATATATATATATATACTGCCGTTTGTGAGAAGTGCAACACAGAGAAGGGATTACCCGAATAGCTCCACAACTGGTGGAAGTGGCGACGGGTATGCAAGGAATACGTGATACGTAGCGTGAATTGTAGTGCTGCAGCACTGGCATTAAGTGATTTAAAAAATGCAGAGGAAAAAAAAACATTGTGATTAAAATTCTTCTGGGTATTATGCCGCGTCATTGCTAAAAACTAACAACAATAATAAACTATTATTTATTATTTATTATTAAAATTATTCTGGGTATTATGCCGCGTCATTGCTAAAAACTAACAACAATAATAAACTATTATTTATTATTGTTGTTAGCTTTTAGCAATGACGCGGCATAATACACAGAAGAATTTTAATTACTATGACATCAGCCGCGGAAGCCTACGTTCTTATATATAAAAAAAACTTTGGTCACCAGTGAACTGGCTCAAGTTTGCGCCGCATCAGTCAGTAAGAAGAGGACGGTAAGAGAGAAATTATGCCTCAGTAGAATAGGAGAAGAAATAACAGACGGAAGAGTAGGAGGAGGACTAGGGACAGAAAGTGGGAGATAAGAGAACAACATATAAGATGAAGAAAGTAAGAATGAGGAAGAGGTGTTCTGAATCAAGAATTGAAGAAAGAAGGAGTAGGAAGAGGGAAAAGTAGGAGAAGAAAGGGAGGAAGGAAGAAAAGCATGAGGAAGAGGAGGAGGAGGAGGAGGAGAATAAGAAGAAGAAAAAGAAGAAGGAGAAGGAGCACCATAAACGCTGACAAGGAGAAAGAGGTGGAGGGTGAGGTTGAGAGAGAAGATGGAGGAGGAAGACGAGGACGAGAAAGTGGTACTGATGTAGGACGAGAAAGAGGAGTAGGAGAAAGAGGAGAAGGGAAGAGGAGAATGAACAGGAAGAGGGGGAGTAGAAACAAGGAGCCTGAGTCGGAAGAAACATAGCGGATGAAGGAATAGGAGGAGAAAGAAGAAGGAAGCACCATAGCGGAGAAAAACGACTAGAAGAGGAGGAGGAGGAAAATTCAAAAGGCATCGAGGACCGATAGGACAGTGAGAGGGGTGGAAAGAGGAATTAGGGAGATGGAGTGTCTGCGCACACAGCAGTGCGAGTAGAGAAGCAGTCAGCTGTGGACATGCAAAGTGCGCACCTTCTTGACGGACTTCCTGCCGTGGAGAGCCAGAGGCGAGGACGCCGCCGAGGACTCGTCGTTGGCGGAAGACGGCGACGAGGCGGCGGCGGCGGCGCTGACGGCGGCCAGCTTCTCGCGGATGCGCGTCTTGAGCGTCTTGAGGCTCTCCTCGTCGGACGTGGCGACCGCCTCCGTCTTGACGGCGGCCGGCGTGGCGGGGGCGGCGGCGGGGGCGGCCGCGGGGGCGGCGGGCGTGGCGGGCGCGGGCGTCGTGCTGCCCGAGTCGGCGGCCTCCTCCTGCTGCTGCTGGTTGCGGCGGAACTCCTGCTGGCGCAGCAGCAGCAGGTCCAGCGTGATCTCGTCCGACGTGGAGGAGTCTTCCTCCGGCTGGCTGCCGGCCGCCTCGCCGCCCTTCTGGTCGCCGGGGGCCGCCGCAGACACCTCCACCGCGGAGTCCGCGGGCGAGGGCGTGGCCGCGGCCAGCTGCCAGGCACAGAAAGGCACACACAACGTGAACACACCACCGACACCCACGGGCATCCGCTCAAATTCATACAGGAGGCAGCAAAATTCAAAAATTGCCGTCCTTGATGTACTGGCTTAGTGGACCGGTACGTAGCGTTTTCCCGCTAGTTTAACAACCCCCACATAACATGAGACAGGCGAAATACCATCAGACTTCAGGAAGAATAGAATAATTCAATCTATAGCAGTAAATTTAATTTCACTACTAATTATTGGACAAATACTTCTATTAACCCTAGAATCAGCAGTAGCTACAATTCAAGCTTATGATTTCTAAATTTTAAGAAGTTTATCCCAAAGAAAGCAGGTGTTGACAGATGTGCAAAATTACCGAACTAACAGTTTAATAAGTCACGGCTGCAAAATACTAACGCGAATTCTTTACAGACGAATGGAAACACTGGTAGAAGCCGACCTCGGGGAAGATCAGTTTGGATTCCGTAAAAATATTGGAACACGTGAGGCAATACTGACTGTACGACTTATCTTAGAAGACAGATGATGGAAAGGCAAAGCTACGTTTCTGGCATTTGTAGGCTTAGAGAAAGCTTTTGACAATGTTGACTGTAATACTCTCTTTCAAATTCTAATGGTGGCAGGGGTAAAATACAGGGACCGAAAGGCTATTTATAATTTGTACAGAAACCAGATGGCAGTTATAAGAGTCGAGGGACATCAAAGGGAAGCAGTGGTTGGGAAGGGCGAGAGTGGCCGAGCGGTTCTAGGCGCTACAGTCTGGAACCGCGCCACCGCTGCGGTCGCAGGTTCGAATCCTGCCTCGGGCATGGATGTGTGTGATGTCCTTAGGTTAGTTAGGTTTAAGTAGTTCTAAGTTCTAGAGGACTGATGACCTCAGATGTTGTCCCATAGTGCTCAGAGCCATTTGAACCATTTTTTTGAAGGGAGTGAGACAGGATTGTAGCCTCTCCCCGATGTTATTCAATCTATTTACTGACCAAGCAGTAAAGGATACAAAAGAAAAATTGATTGCAGGTATTAAAATCCATGGAGAAGAAATAAAAACTTTGAGGTTCGCCGATGACATTGTAATTCTGTCAGAGAGAGCAAAGGACTTGAAAGAGCAGTTGAACGGAATGGACAATGTCTTGAAAGGAGGATATAACAAGAACATCAACAAAAGCAAAACGAGGATAATGGAATGTAGTCGAATTAAATTGGGTGATGCTGAGGGAATCAGATTAGGAAATGAGACGCTTAAAGTAGTAAATGAGTTTTGCTATTTGGGGAGCAAAATAACTGATGATGGTCGATGTAGAGAGGATTTAAAATGTATACTGGGAATGGCAAGGAAAGAGTTTCTGAAGAAGAGAAATTTGTTAACATCGAGTGTAGATATAAGTGTCATGGAGTCGTTTCTGAAAGTATTTGTATGGAGTGTAGCCATGTATGAAAGTGAAACATGGATGATAAATAGTTTAGACAAGAAGAGAATAGAAGCTTTCGAGATGTGATGCTACAGAAGAATGCTGAAGATTAGATGGGTACCTCACATAACTAATGAGGTGGTGTTGAATAGAATTGGACAGAAGAGAAGTTTGTGGCACAACTTGACTAGGAGAAGGGATCGGTTGGTAGGGCATATTCTGAGGCATCAAGGGATCACAAATTTAGTATTGGAGGGCAGCGTGGGGGGTAAAAATCGTAGAGGGAGACCAATAGACGAATACACTGAACAGATTCAGAAGGATGTAGGTTGCAGTAGGTACTGGGAGATGAAGGAGTCTGCACAGTATAGAGTAGCATGGATAGCTGCATCAAAACAGTCTCAGGATTGAAGACAACAACAACAACAACAACAACAACAACAACAGTCTCTCTCCTTCACTACTTACAACAGTCTGTCAACAGTGGGGCAAATTTTCGAATCCGCGACTGTAGATACCACGTTTTGAGGCGTAGAACTCTGAGCCATGTTCGGAGCGCAAGCCCATCCCGAAAGGAAATTCCTTGGATGCTGAACGACAGAGAGCACAAAAGGCGAAAACTGAGGGTGCAAGATGAGGTGACTAGGTGGGTATGGAGTGACTTCTGAACGCAGCTCCTGCACAGTGTTTTTTCTTAGCACACCAGAACGCGGGTGGCCGTTACCGCGGAGTGCCGTCACTTCACGCAGTCCTCTTGGTCGTTGTTCTCGGACTGCGTCTGCCAGACGTCTCAGCCACTGAAAATGAGTGTCAGCAGCGACGGCTAAACCTCACTGACGCAGCTCCTAGAACACCACACCATCGCAGTTCCACATGCAGAACAGTATCTTACGTGGATGCGCACAGGCTTTATACGGCGAGTTGCCGTTTTTCTTCCCTTATGCTAGCATAAAGGCATTATTTCTTGTCACCAGTAACGATGCAAAACAGTAAACGAAAAACCATGATTTTTGGATACCAATACTACCAAATTCGGTAACATGTCAAGATGCTCTGATTTAAGTGTCTCTTAAGCTGCAAGGTAAGTTGAAATGCTAGTTCCCTTCTTATACATCCCTAACATCTCCCAGTTCATATTCACTTTTTTGTGCTACGTTAGGTGCTTTTTCCATACTGGTTCCCATATCTTACTTTGCCATATTTTGACATAGACCGCCATAACTTCGCAATCGATGTAGATTTTTGTCCACTCAGGCGACTCCTCGTCTGTGACGGAACGTCACATAAATCGACATTTAGAGAAAAATGAAAAGGGTTTTTTGTGTGTTAAAAACAGTGACGCGTGAACTACAAATTATTGGAATGCTCCGTCCGTGTGCGCGATGAATATCAAATATTAAAAAGTGTAGTATATTATCTGTAAAGCTTGCGAACATAGAGTAAATATCTCTGGAGTGAGCATTCACATGCGCAGAACAGATTTTGGGTTGTCAACATACATTGCCGTCCTGGTCACGTGATCTCGGGACGTCGTGTGTTTGTCCGTATAGCGCCCTGTAAAATGGCTCTGAGCACTAAGCGACTTAACTTCTGAGGTCATCAGTCGCCTAGAACTTAGAACTAATTAAACCTAACTAACCTAAGGACATCACACACATCCATGCCCGAGGCAGGATTCGAACCTGCGATCGGAGCGGTCACACAGTTCCAGACTGAAGCGCCTAGACCGGACGGCCACACCGGCCGGCTAGCGCCCTGTATATTTAGAATGTCACTACATCCCTAGTACAGACGGATTCTTTTCGTACGTGTCGTGGATTATTTATATATGTTGCACAGACATTTTAACAGTATCCTTTTGATACCGGGAATAAACCAGCTACGTAACTTTTAAGGGCAAGTGATATTGCATTCTGGTTCTTTGCGACAGGTGTCACAGTTCAGATGCACTCGATTTTTGGTAGTTTTCGGTATGATACGGCACTTTATAGTATTACAGAGCCTGACGTACATTTTTGCAGTGATAGTCCTGCAAAACGACTTGACAGTACGCTAGTACTTTTGCAAGTGTCCGAAAAACACCGAATTTGCCACACATTAGCGACTATATCCCTGCTAATTCTCCTTTTTTCTGCTATTTCTGCGTATTTATTTTCTCGTTTTTGCGACCTAAATCACAATTTTTCTTACTGGTGACACTTTGAAGTATTTATTTAATGCATTTTACGTGCTTGCTCCCAGTTTATTAAATAAATAATAGACTGAGTAAGAAGGGGGCAAAAAGGCGATCGGAGAATAAATGTACTGTAAAGCAAATACAGTTGGTCATGTAACAGTCAACCCATATAACACCATTAAGGGAAGTGGAAAGTGACACAAATGAAAGAGTTTGGGGACGTGTTCAGTAATATTTTACGCTTCTTAATCAAATGGTGAAGAAAATAATTTGAAGGTAAAATACACCAAACAAGATGAATGTGTACTTTGATTAGCTACCTTCAGCCACACACGTCCAAATTTTTCTCTGTCTAAACATTCCTCTTCAAAGTGTTTTGAACATACTTTGGAATATTTTGTGGGGACAAAATTACTACTCCTTATTTTCTGGAGCCACATCTTTACTCCTTGTTCATCCTTCGGGAAACTAAAATATAAATCACACATAATCATTCTCCATGTCCTAGACACATTTAACATGGTCTCCTACTGTAACTTTATATGGCAGTAAACAAAAAGGTTTGGACACATATTATACGAAGACAATTACAGAGTCCCACCCTATTGAATTTGTCTCCAGTCTTTTAAATCTATATACATAATCGACAAGTCCCTTTCCTTTTACACTAGCTAATTTACGAGAGGAAGCGATTTTTTGTAAGCTTTGGTACCAGCCGTAATATCTATTATATAGTCATAAAATTGTAGGAAAGTAGGTCTACAGAATCAAGCCTTAATGATAACGCGTCTCGAAATTTTTAAACATATATATATATATATATATATATATATATATATATATATATATATATATAATTTATCAGAATATATGTCCAATTGTTTTCAGAAAGTGTTGGTTATTGAAGTAGTGAGCACCTCCCACAATAACCACCATTAACTGTAATTAGTAACTCTATTTCAGAATTTCGTGTTGCGGGGAGCTCTCTTTCCCTAGCAGCATTTGGTCGGCCATTACGCTGACGATATTTTTTAGGTAGAAATTCAGTCCGTAATATTAAATGTAAATGCGGAAGACTTCTCTATTTTGATCTTTTAATAGTTTCAAAGCTAGTAAAGTAAAGACAAATCCCATTCATTAATGTTTTCGTACTGAATGAGTTCAATATGTTTAAGATTGGCCGCTTAACGGCAGATGAGATTGTCCTCAGTTTTTGCCTTGCAGATAAATAATAGTAAATACAGAAAAATATTAGGTTTAATAAGCATAAAAAACATCTCAGTTTCTGTGTGCAAGTTGGTATGTAAATGACCAGTAGCCCTGAGAACCAAATTCATCATTACACTTTTCGCAAAAGCACGCATATATTCTCTCCATAATAGCAGCGCTCTCGCGAACTATCTGTTAGATACTTCGGAATAGCCGATGTCCGTACGTATGTCATCGTGGCATTGGGTTATTTCAGAGTCTCATGCTAGCCCACAATATTTAACAGAGCAAATAATACTGCAGTATTCAGTATTTATATTTTGATTAATCACTACATAAAAAAAATTTACCAAAACTTCTAATCCCGAGTACCACGATACGTTCAGGTATAGATTTTTTTAAATTTTATATCGACCTATGTTTCTTTATATGGCGATAACTGATAAAGCTTTTACAAAACAACAGTGCGACCATCAAATTACCTGTATTTGTCTATCTTCTTATAAAATTTTAACCTATTCGTACAAGTTTGAAGTACAGATGTGGCGCGCTTCAAAAACCTCCCAGAAAAACGTGTTTCTTTTCTTTTTTCTTTTTTTTACACGTAAAGTCTAAACGAAGCAACATGTTTAAGAAGGGTAGTAGGAGTAATCCATCGAACTACAGACCAATATCATTGACGTCGGTTTGCAGTAGGTTTTTGGAGCATATACTGTATTCAAACATTAAGAATCACCTCGAAGGGAATGATCTATTGATACGTAATCCGCATGGTTTCAGAAAACATCGTTCTTGTGCAACGCAGCTAGCTCTTTATTAGCACGAAGTAATGGCCGCTACCGGCAGAGGATCTCAAGTTGATTCCGTATTTCAAGATTTCCGGAAAGCTTTTGACACCGTTCCTCACAAGCGACTTATAATCAAGCTTCGGGCCTATGGGGTATCGTCTCAGTTCTGCGACTGGATTCGTGATTTCCTGTTAGGAAGGTCGCAGTTCGTTGTAATAGACGGCAAATAATCGAGTAAAACTGAAGTGATATCAGGTGTTCCCCAGGGAAGCGTCCTGGGACCTCTGCTGTTCCTGATCTATATAAATGACCTGGGTGACAATCTGAGCAGCTCTCTTAGGTTGTTCGCAGATGATGCTGTAATTTACCGTCTAGTAAGGTCATCCGAAGACCAGTATCAGTTGCAAAGCGATTTAGATACGTTTGCTATATGGTGTGACAGGCGGCAGTTGACGCTAAATAACCGAAAGTGTGAGGTGATCCACATGAGTTCCAAAAGAAATCCGTTGGAATTCGATTACTCGATAAATAGTACAATTCTCAAGGCTGTCAATTCAACTAAGTACGAACGACTTCAGTTGGAAAGACCACATAGATAATATTGTGGGGAAGGCGAGCCAAAGGTTGCGTTTCATTGGCAGGACACTTAGAAGATGCAACAAGTCCACTAAAGAGACAGCTTACACTAAACTCGTTCGTCCTCTGTTAGAATATTGCTGCGCAGTGTGGGATCCTTACGAGGTGGGATTGACGGAGGACATCGAAAGGGTGAAAAAAAAAAAAGGGCAGCTCGTTTTGTATTATCACGTCATAGGGGAGAGAGTGTTGCAGATATGATACGCGAGTTGGGATGGAAGTCATTAAAGCAAAGACGTTTTTCGTCGCGGAGAGATCTATTTACGAAATTTCAGTCACGAACTTTCTCTTCCGAATGCGAAAATATTTTGTTGAGCCCAACCTACATAGGTAGGAATGATCATCAAAATAAAATAAGAGAAATCAGAGCTCGAACAGAAAGGTTTAGGTGTTCGTTTTTCCCTCGCGCTGTTCGGGAGTGGAATGGTAGAGAGATAGTATGATTGTGGTTCGATGAACCCTCTGCCAAGCACTTAAATGTGAATTGCAGAGTAATCATGTCGATGTAGATGTTTACAAACGGTTGTAACTTATCTTATGGCAAGGTCTGATACATTGGTAGACAAAATTTGAACAATGACTCTCTCTACAGTCGAGAGTTATTTGAGAGTGGCTGTTTTAGCACGTATAATCCAAAAGGCGCACGTACAAATGGTGCCATTAGCTGAGCAATAATTTCAGCCCAATTAAAATCTTTTGTAAAAGGAATTAATCGATTCGCACACTTTGTTTGGGCGCCAGGTACAGTCCGCCGCGTAGTCTTTCCATATGTGTCTCTCTCAGCGCTTCCGCTGCCTACATCCCTACTCCACAGTCCGCCAAGTGTTTTATGGTTCACTGTGAACCGGCATTCGCTTTTCTAGGCCTGCTTCTGACCACTTCAGCGGGACTTCATATCTGTACAAAAAAATGTTTTTCCAAAGCTATATAACGTCTTACGACTATATACCTATACGTAAACAGTAGCATAATGAAATACTCAAAGAAGCCACGAACAAACAAACAGCACGTGGTAAAACAGTAAACAAGTGAATACTGCCCCAGACTACTATGTTACATGGACGAGGTAATTGGTGCACGTGATGGAGTAAAAGGGGGGGGGGGGGGGCGCGAAAGACGATGGAGTTAGCCGAAATCGGTTGGAGAAAAGTTACAAGCATATTGTTAGACGGTGAGAAAATTAACAACTTATTTCTGCGAAATTGGCAAGAATGAATAATAGAACTGCATTCGATCACTAAGGATTACGACATGATTCTGTCACTGGTGTTCACTGAGAGCCGGAATTTCGAGTGATGTTTTTCCGTGTTTAGCTCGTCTATGAAGACTAACACATTTAATCTCATAAGAACAAAACTGATTTAGATCATGTTCTGCAAGGGTTGAATCTCCAGTTTTCAGTCTCCAGCTCCTTTCATAATAAATGTAATTGTGGTACATCAATAATCTGTATTTCAGTTTTTCGAGTGAGTACTGACTTACTGTTATACAGTCTTTAAACCAGTGGCGGATATAGAAAAGCCTTAATGACGGAGCGCTAAAGATATCTTGAGCTACCTATACTTTTACCGTAATAAAAAATAATCAAGTCACATGCAAAGTTTAAGGAAGTTCGTATTCATAACGATAACTATCGAAGGTTCTCTGTACAAGAAAACAGTAGAATATTCGCGACTTTTCTCACACAAATGCCAGACAGAATAACGTATCGAGATGACTAGAATGGCTACGACGTTTCTCGTAGGTACACTATGTGATCGAAAGTATCCGGCCACCAAAAAAAATATACGTTTTTCATATTAGCTGCATTTTGCTGCCACCTACTGCCAGGTACTCCATATCAGCGACCTTAGTAGTAATTAGACATCGTGTGAATGGGGCGCTCCGCGGAACTCACGGACTTCGAACGTGGTCAGCTGATTGGGTGTCACTTGCGTCATACGTCTGTACGCGAGATTTCCACACTCCTAAACAAAGGTCCACTGTTTCCTATGTAATAGTGAAGTGGAAACGTGAAGGGACACGTACAGCACAAAAGCGTACAGGCTTAACTTGTCTGTTGACAGAGACCGCCGACAGTTGAAGACGGTCGTAAAGTGTAAATAGACATCTATCCAGACCATTACACAGGAATTCCAAACCGCATCAGGGTCCACTGCAAGTACTACGACAATTAGGCGGGAGGTGAGAAAACTTGGATTTCATGGTCAAGCGGCTGCTCATAAGCCACACATCACGCCGGTAAAGGCCAAAAGACACCTCGCTTGGTGTAAGGAGCGTGAACACTGGACGATTGAACAGTGGCAAAACGTTGTGTGGAGTGACGAATCACGGTACACAATGACAGGTTGTGGGTCCGGTGAACGTCATCTGCCAGCGTGTGTTGTGCCAACAGTAAAATTCGGAGACGGTGGTGTTATGCTGTGGTCGTGTTTTTCATGGAGGGAGCTTGCACCCGTTCTTGTTTTGCGTGGCACTATCACAGCACGGGCCTACATTGATGTTTTAAGCACCTTCTTGATTCCCACTGTTGAAGAGCAATTTGGGGATGACGACTGCATCTTTCAACACGATCGAGCACGTCCGAAGCCTCGAGAGAAAACGTGAAGCAAACGATACTGTGTTAAGCTTACATTATAGATACTTATTTGTTGTTTACGTGCGCCAAAGTATATAAAAGGGTCGAAGTATATAATTAACTGCCAAAACCTTACTGACTTGTAGAATACGTTTTATGTAAGAGCACTACTCCTTACTGTAGCAGGGAACAAAAGCGTACCAGCGGATATGCTCCTCTATTAAAGACCCTGACCAAGTGGGCGAACGGCACCCTAAGTCCTCATTCCGCCTTTCTCACCAACAATTTTAGTGATGAAACAGAGTAGCAGAGAGAGAGGCAGTGATGTTGGAAGAGTGGGCAGACAGTGCGTGCCTGTGGGAGAGTAAGAGAGAAGACAGCGATGGTGGGGGAAAGGGAGAGAGATGGATGAAGACAACAGCGGTGGGAGCCAAAGAGAGAGAGAGAGGAGGTATTGCTGGTCAGTTACACATAATAGCAGTAAAAGAGCATGAGGGACGAATGGAGACAGAACCAGTGGGGGCAAATGAGAGAGGAGACAGAGGAAATCAAAAATACAGATGAGTGGAGACGAAGTAGGCTAGAGGGTCTGGACACTCACAGACAGGCGAAATTTTACACGTAAGTATGGGGCAGAGCGCATTTTGGACTTACATTTCAAACAAGTGGGTATAAGGGGGAAAAAAAAGTTGGATCCCAGAATTTTTGGGTTGCCGAGGTATGGTGGAGACAATGGCAATAGTAAAGAAAGAGTTCAAAAATGGTTCAAATGGTTCTGAGCACTATGGGACTTAACATCTGACGTCATCAGTCCCCTAGAACTTAGAACTACTTAAACCTAACTAACCTAAGGACATCACACACATCCATGCCCGAGGCAGGATTCGAACCTGCGACCGTAGCGGTCACGCGGTTCCAGACTGTAGCACCTAGAAACGCTCGGCCACACCGGCCGGCAAAGAAAGAGTAAGTGCGAGAGGAGACAGTGGTAGTGGGACGTACTGTGAATCAATGGGAGAAGAGGAAGACAATGGGAAAGAGTCATATGCAGACAGCAGCAGTGAGAGGGAGACACTGAGTACGGAAGCTTAACTGCAAGAAGAGACTGGGTAAAAGGATTTAAAATGTTCTGTGTTAAAAAGAGCGCGAATACGTTCGCATGCCAAAATTTTTCGTGAGGAAGGAGGAAAGTGGATTGAGACAGCTGATTCTCCACTGGCAGAGTCTTTTACAGAAGAACATGGTTGCTTTTTTTGTATTGCGACAGTAGCATTTTTCCGCTAGTAAAACAACTACATCATCTCTCTCTGACAATTTTTCTTTTACTGCAAATAATATGGAACAAATTACTCCTCTTAATTCAGTTTTCTGCGGGGTATTCGAATCTACTCACTTGACATGAGTTCGTTAAAATTATTCGTTTGCACAAAACATGGACATGAAAAGGTCGTTCTCATTTCAATAAAACTAACCTTTTTTGACAACTAAGAGTTACATCTTTTCAGTGACGAAGGTCACTAATATTTGTTTCAAATCACATCAGACCCAGTAACTCCGTTACTTGTTCGCAAAGAACGTGAAGCATTATTACCGCTCTTAAAATATTTTTTCCTTACGAAATTAACCAGATTTACCTCTAACAGTTGTCTGTATCGTTATGAATATCTGAATAGGTATGAGAATAAAATATATAGCACCTTCTAACAAGAATCGCCCAAAGCGCTACAAAAAAACTGGAGGTCAACACTACCCGTACAACGCCGAAGATTAAATTCCTGTATGCTGCTTTACAAACAAATATATAGTCTGTACAGAAGTGCAGCAAATTCTGTAGATAATGCAAGGCGTGAGTTCGCCGCAGCTGACAGCTATTACAGATAAGATTGTGACGTGGGCAGTTAACAGCTGAGAAACATATTTACTTTACTGGTTCCGCCTTTGGCCGACGGACAGGTTGTAAAACGGCTGTTAAAAGGAGCTGCTTTCTTTATCGTTTACCACTTATGAGGCGGACAGGGCTCTACACTTTCTTTTTACATTCCTCGATGTGCGCGTTCCCCACTTCTGTGGACGTAAATCGTTAACGAAAGCCAGAGCACGGACGCCCGAAACGGTGGCAGAATGGCGCACACCCTGGGGGTGGAAAATGTAGGAAGACGGAAATGCTGTACGCGATCCAAAGTGATTAACTATGAATCAGGAAGAATGTCGTGAGAAAAAAATCCGCACCAAGTTCACATTTCGAACCTGTAAAATATTCCTCTGTTCGGATTACTTCTTCGTGAAGCATAGATGTGTAGCGTGACTAGTTGGGTTGCAGGTCTAATTCTTTTTTCTACAGAACTTGAGTTAATTTTCGAGTTTTTAATTCTAACCAGGAATTTGATTTGCAACACTGACCGAATTCTGTAGGTCGTTTGTAATAGCAAAGAGTTTGCAACTGAAGAGATGTTCCTCAGTATCGAAGATGAACGTACGCTCACAACTCGCAAGGTGTTACGGTGTTGAGCCAGGCGCCGGCACACCAGTCTGGAACGAGAGCGGAGGGTGCTGTGAAGAAGGCGTCAGCCAATCGCACGCTGGCCGATCCCCTCCAGGACGACAAGGTGACAGCAGCGGCCTCTACGCGAAGACGACACAAGCGCCCGAGTGGTCGCGGGCCACTGCTCTTCCATCGCTATGCAGAATATGTCACCGAAAATGGAGTCAAGTTGATAAAAGCGTCGTACCCAATGTTCACCGGCAGGGGACTGAACCCCGACACCAAGTTCCGGCTATACCGGATGGCTGTCCACCCTTTCCTCACCTACGGCTCCACTGCGTGGGCTTTTATCAGTTCCACCCGGATGCAGACCCTCCAGCGCCTGCAGAATAAGTGCTCACGAGGGTCGTTACCCTCCACGAGGACACGGGCATAGCCACTCTCAAGACGTCCATGCGAGAGAAGGCAAGGCGTCCCTATGCCAAAGTAGAAGCTTACGGTCGCTGGCTAACAAAATATCTGCACTATGCCTCCCCGGCACTGGCACCAAAACCCTGTTCCTCTCACCATCCTTGAGGACTCCGATTCCGGCCACAACGTTAGCCTTCCTACGGCCACTAATGCAACGTTAGTATTGACTTCACTACTCGACGGATGTCAACCATCGTCGGCCACCGACATTGATACCTAATGTTTTTCGTCGTTATGTTACCTCTTGCCTGCAACCTGACCTTCCACCATCGGAGGTTGGTATGGAACTTCAAGTCCCACCGTCACACCTTCAAACTGCACTCCAGTTATTTCTTTGGCATGCGTCACTGTCGAATGGACCAGTTGTAGCTTCCACTAACACTAAGACCGTGAGCAACCGGTGAAGCTGTATTCCAGGCTCCCACAAAAAGAAAAATGGTCGCTGTCCAGTTCTACAGCAGTGTCAAGACAAGCAACTAGGACAGAAGCGCAAGCACCCGTTACTTTGCTTGTACATTCTATGTAGCTCAAACTTGGAATTGCACTGAAAAGATTTCTTATTTTGTCTGTCGCCCTTTGCGTGCAACACATCTGTTTAACACACAGTTAAATATTGTATTTTTTCATTTTGTAATAAAACGGATTAATACGATTTGTTCAAATTGTTGTCTAGCGAACAGAGAAAATAGGTTTCCCAGACACCCCACATTTGACGCCCAGGCGGGATTCAACACAAGGTATGCATTTAGAGTCCATGTTTCCTGGACTTTTTTTTTGTTTTGATCGCCTCACCACCTCTCAGAATATTGTGTACATGGTGACGAGAAAGTCCGTTAACATTTGAAAGTTCATTACTTCACGGAATAATGTAGGTAGAGCGTTAAACATTGACACACATGCTTGAATTGACACAGGGTTTTATTGTAAACTAAAAAGGTGCAAAAAAATGGTGGTACAAAAGAAACACTTAGTATAATAATTGATTTTTTAGAAATGACAATGTTCTTTATAAGAAGTGCTCTCAACATGTCGGCCGACATTCATCAACAATACCGGTACTCGAGGGACAATGTTGTGAATAGAACTGCACAATGGTATCAGTAGGTGAGAAATCTTAGTCTGATTCTGATGATGTGTTTTAGCATCCCTAAAAATGGGGGACGACCGCGGTGAACTTGCGACTTAAGATAACCCCACAAGCAGTAAACACACGGACTGAGTTCTTGGGACCTGGGACGCCAAACGTGAGGGAACTGGTGGCTAGGGATGCCTTACTCACCGAACGATGTGTCGCAACATGGAGTGGAGCGCCATCCTTCGTAAGAGTCGCGCCTTCCAGCGGGTGTTTATCAGGCAGGCTAGCGATGATGCGATTCTGTAACATACCTGTTTACCTCGCACCAGTCGCCAAAACAGCACCTCGAATTTCCTCGAAGAAAACAGGGTCCGATAATGATTGATGTGGTAAATCCGCACCACACCATGGCTTTCCCGTCATACATTGAGGTATCAATGACAGTTATAGGATTTACGGTAACCCGAATTCTGCAGTTGTATGTGCTGACAGACCTTCGGAGTGTGAAAAGGGCTTTGACGGTCCAGAATACGTTGAACAATCAATTGTCACCTTCCTCCATTTTCTGAACACCCCACATTGAAAATGCCCACAGCGTCACGTAATTGACGAGTAACAGTGCATGATGAAGCTGGATTTTGTACAAATACTAGGGTCATTCAATAAGTAATGTCCAACATATTTTTCTCAGAACGTAAGTATTGTTAAGAGTCAGAATTTGGTGACAATATACAGCAACATGTCTTGTCCATTTTTCTACGTACTCTCCATCACGTTCTATGGCCGTACGCCAACGTTCTGGAAGAGCATGTATTTCCTGCTGGTAAAAGCTCTTGTCCTGTTGGCGTAGCCATGTTTTCACTATATGACTGACACTGTCCTCATCTTCAAAGTGTGTGCCGGCCGAAGTGGCCGAGCGTTTCTAGGCGCTGCAGTCAGGAACCGCGCGGCCGCTACGGTCGCAGGTTCGAATCCTGCCTTGGACATGGATGTGTGTTATGTCATTAAGTTAGGTTTAAGTAGTTCTAAGTTCTAGGGGACTGATGACCTCAGTAGTTAAGACCCATAGTGCTCAGAGCCATTTGAACCATTTTTTTTCTAAGTGTGTCCCCCGTGGAGAATGTTTAAGCGGCCCAAAGAGATGGAAGTCCGAGGCTTCCATTTCTGGACTGTGGGGTGGACGAGGCAATGGTGTCCAACATAATGTGGCATTGTGTTTCCGGGTTGTCAGACGTGTGTGGGCGTGCATTATCGTGTTGGAGCAAGATTCCTGCTGGATCCTTGTCCGATTGAACACGTCGGAAATGGTTCTTGGGTTTCTTCACGTATGCCTCTGAATTTATGGTTGACCCTCTTGAGATCACATCCACGAGAATGACGCCATCACAGTCCCAGAAGGCTGTCACCATGACTTTTCCGGCAGAGATGGTTGTCTCGCATTTCTTCTTTTGTGGTGAATGAGAATGATGCCACACCATGGACTGCCTTTTTGTTTCCGCCGCGAAGTGGTGCACCCCGCTTTCGTCCCCCGTAACGGTCAGTGACAGAAAGGCTTCTCCGCCGGTCTCAAAACGCTCCAACAATTCAGATGAAATGGCCTCTCTCTTAATCTGGTGGTACGCTGTGATTTTTCGTGGAACCCATGGTGAGCACCTCTTTGAATATCCGAAAGTCTCTATCACTGCAGACGCGCTTCCAATGCTGACCGACTAACTGTAGCGCCAATTGTCGAGTTGTGATGCGCCGGGCGCCACGAATAATGGCATCCGCACGATTCAGCACGTCTGGAGCAGTGGTTGTGACAGGACGTCCCAGCGTGGCTGATCATGGAGCTCTGTTTCTGCATTTCCTGAGTCTGTGACTTTCTTTACCCATCGCCCACCTGTACCCCTATCAACTGCACCATCGCCATACACTGCACACAAACGTTTATGGATGTTCACCGCCGTTTCTCATTCTGTACACAAGAATTCAATAAGAGCACTGTGGTGTGCGTACTGTAAGACCTTCGGTACACACACCATCAGATTATTTGACTTGTCGCTCTAACGAAGTAGGGGAGTGTCAGCAATATGTCTCGTGGTCTTATCGTGGCGTGATTATCTTCTGCCGTTAGGTCAGACGATAGAAATGCCACTTGCACACTTAGAGTAGCAGATTGACGGAGACCAACTTTAAACAGAACTTGATTAATTTTCACACACATTTATTAAAATAATGACAAGCATAAAAATTACATAACTTGATTCTGGATCCTAATTACAATTGACAATCTGAAGTTCCTTTGGTATTGGTACGTTAATCTTATTCTCACATATATCTCTGATACTTGACAAAAGTGTCTATACATTTATCTTCATGGCCACGTACACGAATATGGTAATCTTATTAGCACAGACTGAAACTTGACTATAGACTGGTACAGACAAATGTAGACTGGTGCAGATCAATGCAGACTGACTAATCGGAGGTCTGTACACTCGTTATAATACCTCGCGCGTTCACGTATCACTGCGCGAGTGTGATCCGCAAGGAGAAAAGTTTCTACGTTAGCAGCAATCTCATTGGCTGCGTTACATTTTAATACGCGGATCAGCGGAAGCAGAATTTGGCCCGTCTCTAGGGCAGCGCCATCTCGTAGTGCGGAGACGGACGAGCGCTGCGCCTGCGCTGTTGTGCTTAGCGGGGCGCGGTCTAGTGGGAAAGTTGTGTACGCGCTGACTACGCGGAACTTTGTACACAACAAGCACGCTGCTTGTAACGTGACTCCTATGTAGACGCCATTTTAAGCTGTGCTAGGGCTCTGCCATCTGCCAGGAAGGTTCGAAACTTCATCGGCGCACAGAGCAAACATGAAATGTGAAGCACCAAGGATGTTCGTCTATGTGTATCAATGGCTTTAAAAAAATGTGGGGCGTTACTTACTGAACGACCCTCGTAACACTGCAGAGTACGCTTGAGTCCTCTCCAACACAGATGGCGCGTGGAGTGCCACTGCAAGTGCGTCCTCACAAGCGCTGACATCGCCGTGTGGATGTGAATCCGCTAGTGTCTCCATTTCTTTCTCAAGTTTCCGAGCAAGCACTCTTGTCTGATCACCCACTATGGGGCCTATCGTCTGAACAATCTGTGGCTTCCAGCTTCATTATCTTAACAGTAACACTTGTCACAAGAACATTCACCGCTCAAATAGCCTTATTATGGCGATAAGCTCGTAAAGTTGCAGTAGCAAATTTCCAGTAACAGTGTTTTTTTCTGGTGAAGTCAATGTGTCACGATTTCTGGCGCATCTGACCCCCTCTCTCTCTGCGTCTGACACACACACACACACACACACACACACACACACACACACACACACACACACACAGTCTCTCTCTCTCTCTCTCTCTCTCTCTCTCTCTCTCTCTCTCTCTCTCTCTCTCTACAGAATTTTGCACATGTGTGTAAAGTTTTACCTCTCCCCCAACGTTATTCCATGAATTAGAGCATTTTCTATTGTTAACAGGCTTTTGGGTCACCCTGTACATAGGGTAGACTAAAATTTCCGCATTCGGACATTACAATGCGAGTCTTCGTGTGCCAACAGCACAAAAATGTGTTTGACAAAATTTTGTCTCGTATGTAAATTTAGCGTAATGGCTAGCGTTCCTGCCTAATAAGCAAGGAGACCCTAGTTCAAGTCCTGGCCGTGGCACAAATTTTAATTCATTTCTCCAGTTTCCATCATTATCGTATATAAATTTAATGTCAAAGAAAGAGAAAAGGCAAGCACGACAGTAGTTACATTCAATACTCTGTAAGTGTGTTACCCAGTTAGTGCAGAGGGCATACTCCTCCAGTTACAGTGTTCGAGTCCGTGACTAGGTGTAATATTTTTTTTATAATTTTTGGCAGAGTGAAACAGTATCTGGATTTGTAACCATTAGACAGCAATTGCAGCAGGTCTTATACAAAACACGTGCGATTATTTAATACAGTGGGACACAGAAAAACGGGAACATTTCCATAAACCAACGAAACTAGAAGGGACGAAGGAAAGAAACTGCATTCATAGTAATTGAAACCTGACAACTTTGCCATTTACGAAAGACGGATGGCATTTATCGTTTTTTAAAAATTACATCCTTTAGATGGCGGCATCCTGTACGAATACATTCGTTAAATCCGCTGTTGAGATTCCTCATTGACCGCTGCACCACCTAAGCTGCGATGCTGCGAATTGCATCCCGAATTCTCTGTTTCTACTCATCCAGCGTTCTTGGTCGAGTCGTGTATACTTTGTTCTTGAGGTAGCCCCACAAGGAAAAAAAAAAAAAAAAAAATCACAAACGGATAAATCTGGCGATCTAGGGGGCCAGGGAATGTTACCGAATTGTAAGATCATACGGCTGCCAAACAATTCTCGCACATATTCCATTGATTGTCGTGCAGTGTGCGATGTCGCTTCGTCCTGTTGAAACAGTGCTTCTTGAACGTTTGGAACGTAGTTCAACACAGGTGTACCGAAAGTTCGTAACATCTCCACATAACGATCGGCACTGACAGTAGTTGTGTTTCCCTGTACATTTGCGAAAAAATACGGTTCGATAATCCCATGTGATGAAACACGACACCATGCTGAAACTTTACTAGCGTGTAAAGGACGCTCATGAACGTCATTAGGATGTGTGTTTGCCCATTAACGGTAGTTCTGTTTATACACGTAACCTGTGAGATGAAAATGTGCCTCATCTGAGATCCACAACTTGTTTGGAAATTCATAGTAATTGTTTTTGTTACCATTTGTTGACAATCCTACTCGTAACCGGTAATCGTTGTCCTTCAATTGTTACACCATCTGTAGTTTGTACGGATGAAATTTTAATTCAAGATGAATTCTGCGAACACACTCCCGGGACATGCCAACCACTGCTGCTTGCTTACGAATTGACCCGGGCTCCGTACGACAGACTTGCGAACAACATCAATGTTGGCTGGAGAACGCACACTTCTTGGTCGTCCTGTTGGCTTCTTCCTGAAGGCATATTCATTCTATTCAAAGTTATTAATCCAACATTTTATCGCGTGTTTCGACGGAACGGCATCATGACGTCCTAAATTATAAAACCGTCGAAACTCCCTCTGCACCGCTACCAAACTATCATTGTTTTATAAAACATTTTTATGGCTCACGCACGCTATTGCCCGTTCCACTGTTTCATGACTAGTGAAATGTCGCTGTCACAAACCCGCAGCGTTGGCACTTGGCCATGGCTGCTACTAATCATTTCAAACATTCCCGTTATTCTGTGTCACCCTGTACTAACGCTGAAATCTGAGTTGTGTTGCGCAGCAGAGTAATTTTGTGATACAAGTTTAATTTATTTTAAAAGTTTTACCAAGTGATCTCAGACCGGAGAAGGTTAGCTCTGGACCAGTGTGCCAATCGGAATGGTAAGAAGACGTACGGCCTATGCAACAGACCTCCGAGCGAGGAAGGTGAAAGACAAGTATTGCCGTGCTACATTAAAAGGCACTGTCAGAGAGCTTTACGAAACTTCGCCGCCCCAACGCCATTCCAAAGTCAAATGTAGGCAGAAAGAACAGGGCTCGGGCCGGCCGATGTGACCGAGCGGTTCTAGGCGCTTCAGTCTGGAACCGAGCGACCACTATGGTCGCAGGTTCGAGTCCTGCCTCGGGCATGGATGTGTGTGATGTCCTTAGGTTAGTTAGGTTTAAGTAATTCTAAGTTCTAGGGGACTGATGACCTCAGATGTTAAGCCCCATAGTGCGCGGAGCCATCTGAACCTTTTTCTTTTTTTTTTGTTTTTTTGTTTTTTTAATTGAGTTAGAGAGCGCTGGGGTTTGAGACGCGCTGTGTTGCGGGACGCTCGGCGCCAACGCCCCCTCCCCCCCCGCCTCCCTGCCACCCCTTTCATCACCCACACAGCACGTGACCGTGGCACTTACCCACAGAGCGATGTCACAACTAGCTGACGAAGCATCATATCATCACTTCTTCGCGGCATGCGCATTTACGCTCGGCCGCCGACTTCCGCTCTCAAGACTTCGTGAAACTTTGTGAACCTTACGCGATAAATAATTTTCATTGCAGTAGCACTATGTCACTGACCTTCTGGGCGTCAAATTGACCACTCACCCACACTCCGTGCTCGGCCTCCTGTTCACATCCGGATCCCAGCTAACCTGGGTCGCAACGGCGTAACCCTTTTTATTACCCTATTTTTAAAGACGTATCTCTCCTTCACACGTTTACTCTGTTATCTTCCATCCATGAAATCGCTCCATACTTTCAGGTCCATTGTTATCATTGCTTCCTTCAGTGATATCCCTTCTCCAAAGAAAAAAAGAAAGAAAAACTGTGGTCTGTCTGAAGCAAACCAAGCGCTGTATCGTGTGAGATACAGAGGCAAGCGAGTGCGCCGGGACTTACCCCAGTTCACTGCTAGTAGCGCCACGTCATCTTAACGCGTCTGCATGTAACGCACAAGTATTGCACCACAGTTTAGTATGAAATTAAAAATCAAAATTTATGTTTAAAAATTTGTTAAATTATAGTTTAGTGTAATAATGTTCCAAATACCAACTCTGGATGTTCTAAACTTAATAGTTTACGGAAAAATCCCGTTTTCAGAGAAAAATCGGAGGCGCTAAATAATGACGCTAGAAAGCCAGAATTTGGTCAGAAGGTGCAGTTAGAAGTTATAAATAAGTGATGCTGCTTTCCAAAACCATAGAACAAAAATTAACGCCAAATCCACGTTTTTCGGAAAAATCAGAGGCGCTAAATAATGGACTTAGAAGCTTGAAAATTTGTTTTATGCTTCATTACAGCCCAAAAATAATAACAGAGTCCACGTTAAACTACCTCTTATAGTTTTTGAGTAATTAAATAAAAACTAATTTTGTAACTAAAATGTACCTAAGTGTTCTAGATTAAGCACTTGAAATTTTAATGATAGAGCATTTTGGTTACACCAGATGATCAAATATATCAAATAATAGAGCTATACCAAGTTTAAGACTTTTAACATAAATAGTAACTGATATAAGTCTTAGCAAAATGGTTCAGAGGTAACAATCTACCACTAGTTCCACTAAATAAATTCTATTAAGAAAAGTTTTCATTCTAGCGAGGTGACACTTTCTACGTGCTTTCAAACTCCTTATCTACATACCAGCAAAAATTAAGAAGTTTCTCAAGTAGTTAGTAACTATATTATTAAAGATTGTTTGCCCGAGATAGCGGTCGTTTGTAGACTGCCGCCGTATGCAAATAGAGACAACAGATGTTTTCTCGGCAGTCCGCACCGGCAGCTTATAAATTACAGCCCCTGAAGCAGTAAAAAGGTTCACTTCGCTCTCAGACACTGTGAGGTCCACGCCAGTTAAACGTCTGGTCGCGCTCTGCCTCGAATGACGTCAGAGCCGAGCTGTGACAAGCGCGTATTTGGCAGTGAAAACGGATAGTGAACTCGCGAGGACTGTACACCGTCCTGGATCGTTTAGAATTCGGTAAAATGACTGTTAGTGTGCCATCCGTGTGAAATTCAATTCCGCGTGGCACGTGGTGAACTTATTTCCACTTTTACGGCAAGCATTAATTTTTGAACCTTTATTGCGAACTTTCAATTGAGTGATGTTAGTCAGGGCGAAAAACAATCTGGTAGGAAGTTACCGTAGAGGTCGCCTCTGAACTGCTAAAGGTGCTGTTAGATTAGAAATACTTGTTTTCAATTGAACATAACGCAATTTTAAGTGTTGTTTGTGGGAAACTTTAATTAAAGTAAATCTTGATTGGAACTTTGAACTTTTACTGAAGTCGTAGTTCTGATTCCGCAAAGAAATGGGAAACAGACACTTTTCTTTCAGTGGGCTGGACCGGAATGTGGCCGTGCAGACTGGAAACTAAGGTCAGTATGTTTTCCTTCGCTTTCTGGCTGACCACCAAATTAGTTGCCAGGCTCACGTGATTAAAGGCGGCTTCAAAACTTTAAACCAGAAATCAGTAACTTACCCGCCGCCCCACATGTCTTATTGAATACTCTCTTAGTGCAGGGTATCCAGCGAAAGAGCCCCGATTTCAGAATTAAGTATCTTGGAAATTAAGATCCATTCACTAGTGAAACAAACGGTATGTTTATTGTGAAACCTTCAATAATTATATGCAGAAGTTATAGAGAGGTTTGCAAATAATTCGAAAAGCTGCTGACAGATGGCGCTGTACGCTGTACAGCTGGGACAGTAGCAGCGTGCATAATCAAACTCGTCGTCCGCCCCCGGTAGCTGAGTGGTCAGCGCGACGGCCCGGGTTGGAATCCCGGCTGGGTCGGACATTTTCTCCGCTCAGGGATTGAGTGTTGTGCTGTCCTTATCATCATCATTTCATCCCCATCGACACGCAAGTCGCCGAAGTGGCATCAGCTCGAAAGGCTTGTGCCAGGCGAACGGTCTACCCCACGGGAGGCCCTAGTCACACGGCATTTCCCTTTCCATCAAACTCGTCATTTGCAGACAGTCTTTTCAACCACATTACAGTCTTCCGGAAATGTCCACCACTCGCACTACGGAGGTGGCGCAAACGAACAGTAAAATTTGTCATCACATGCTGTAGTATTTCATTGGAAATGGATTCAGACGCCACACAGATCACCGGTTCAAGGTCATCCAGCGTTGTGGTGGCTTCGGCAAACAGTGTGTCTCACAAATTACAATTACAAGGAGTCAGATTGGGTGAATATGGAGGCCAATCCATCCCTGCGTCAGCAAATTTGCAATAATGCAACGCAATGACCCGGTTCCAGAAGTATTCATCAAGAAAGTGGAACACCTGTTTGGGGCGATGTGGTCTGGGTCAGTCCTGTATGGACCACTCGGTGGCTGCTCGATCCACCAAGGCTAGCTGTGTGTCGACAGATTGTCCCGAAAGTGCGACGTAACCCGCACTAGCGACCATTTTTCACGAGGAAAAGGGCGAATGATGCCTCTGTTCTCACGCAAACCGCAGCCCAAACTGTATCTTTCCAGAAACAAAGTGATTTCGCTTCACATTATGCAAGTTTTTCGGAATCGCAAATTCGTCAGTTCGCCAAGACAGCCGTCTGTCACACAACTCGTAGATCTGTAGCCTGGTTGCTTTTGATTTTGAATGGAAACAAGTGCAGGCTCTGTGCCCGTATTTTCACCGTGCTGAAACGCTTCAAACCAGTCTGTTACAATTCTCGGACGGATCTGCTTGGTATTTTGTGAATAATTTCTGAAGCCTGTGAGGACATGTCCAGGAATAACAACTGTCTGCCTGGGGCCAACATTCCCCACAAGATGATTAGCCTTCCCGCTGGAAATCGGCTGCCAGTTCGCCACTGCTTTAGCATATTGTCCTCTTGCAACGTTAAATTGTGTATGAAATTTGCCAGTGGAGCGAAAAAAAAACAACAAAAAAACAAAAAAAAAGAAAAACACGTCATTCAATTGAATACTTGATTTCAACCTCTTCCTTCTGTACGCTAATCTCCTTTTCACGCTTCAGCGTTTGATCGCTCTGGCCTATGGTGCACTATTTATAGGGACTACATATTATGATTACAGCGCTATCTGTTGGCAGTTTTCGAACTATTTCGAAACTTCTGTACATTATTCTTACAGCTTCCACAATAAACATACCATTTAGCCGTGCGGTCCAACGTACCGCTTTCGGAGTGGGAAGGTGTGCCTGTCCCCGGTATGAATCCACCCAGCGGATTAGTGTCCGGTGTCCCGGGTTCCCGGGTTCGATTCCCGGCGGGGTCAGGGATTTTCTCTGCCTCGTGATGACTGGGTGTTGTGTGATGTCCTTAGGTTAGTTAGGTTTAAGTAGTTCTAAGTTCTAGGGGACTGATGACCATAGATGTTAAGTCCCATAGTGCTCAGAGCCATTTTGTCCGGTGTGCCAGTCATTCTTTGGATGGTTTTTAAGGCGGTTTTAGACTTGCCTCGGGCGAATGCGGGTTGGTTCCTCTTATTCTGCTTCAGTTGCACTATGTCGGCGATTATCCGAGCCGCACCGGAACGCACAACCGTTCGGTGTGTGTGGGGGGGGGGGGGGGGGGGGAGGGTTGGAGGTGGGGTGGGTGGACTGCTGTACCGTGTTGTGGGGCTGTGAACCACTGAGGGCTACGGCGGGACGAAGCCTCTGCGTCGTTTATAGGTCCCCAGTTTAATACAACACAACATACCATTTGCTGCACTCATCTATCGACTTAGTTTTCGAGGTATTAAATCCTGAAATCTGCCACTCCTTCGCTGGATACCGTGCATGAATGTTTAAAATGTTCCCATTGTTAAATAATCTAATAATTTTGTCGTAAGCCAAGAAACTTATTTTTAACTGACTACCAATATTTCTGATATGTCTGACCGATAATCATTTTCACTGTTAGAAAAATTGTAGCCTAAGGATATGTATCGTTAAAGGAAGTCTACTGCAGCATTAACTTTATGATAGTGAAACGGGCGGCTCTCAGACCTCCGCCACTGATACAAATTTAATCACGGCGATATAAAAGAAATACAGTATCAATTTACAACGCTTGCAAGTAAGAAAGAATAGCAAGCAGACGGCCCCATACATGGGTCATGCCTAGAATGACAGATGCGCATGGAGTCAGCAGCTACCTGCAAAGTATTTTCGGCCAAAAATGGAAAAATTTGTGGGAAGGTCTTATGTGACCAAACTGCTGAGCGTCATCGGTCCCTAAGCCCACACATTGCTTAATCTATCTTAAACTAACTTACCCTATGGAAAAAACACAAACAGCCATGCCCGAGGAAGGACTCGAATCTCCGACGGGGGAAGCCGCACGGACTGTGACATGGCGTCTGGCAAGGCCTAAAATGTATCAGCATCTTACGAGCTACACACTTATCAAGTAGTTAAAACGGGAAACAATTACTACTTCAATTATTGCGACTTTCATTAATTATGGCTAAATTGTTTAGTTATTAGTGTCAATGATGGTGTGAATGCAACGTATTTAATATTATTGTCTATTAATTCAGTATATGTGAGCATGATAACTGTTGTACTGAGAGAGTGCATCATACTCAGGGGAAATCATAAAGTGCAACTAGTCAGTTTATGGGACTGAGAAAACAAGATACATTCTACGATAATTTCGTTGTTTAAAGAGGGAGTTACTTGATTATTTGTGGATTTTATAAATTGTTTCTTTTGATAAATTGGCGCTTTAATACCGATACAGCATTGGTTACGACGTGTAACAACCAATCAGAGGACAGTACTTTCGTGCGTACTTTGTATGCTAGGAGAATCGCTTTGTCAAAGCCCAAGTTCAGTTCGGATCTCACCCGTGATCATGTTCTGACGTGGATATAAGAAGCTCTGAATAAATGGAAAAGTTTTACGGAATAGTGGTTGCAACTTGACCGTAAAGTGCCGCAAAGTGGAGGCGAACGTGCGAAAAAGACGGACACGTGAAATTCCGATTTTAATATGTAAATTGTAACTTTTGCAGTACCAAAATGCGCGTGGCGTGTTACACAAGGCGTGACCGCAAACTGCAGTGCTCAAACTGTGTAACATTTGAGAGAGGATTCTGTCACAGATAATCCTGCTGGAAACGGGTTTGGTTGCTTACCATAAGCTGGCTATTGCGAGTGAGTCGCGAAACTCGCGATTATCACGGGCTTCGCGGATTTTCCTATCGAACGCGTCACAATTTATTTTAACTTTTTACTCGCGAACTAGCTTTCAATTAATCTCTCAGCTAACTTGGTACTGAAAGATACTTCGATGCGGCCTGTACAGATATGTGTAATGTAGGCAGTTTCCGCTACAGTTTTTTCCAGCCGCCGAACATCACGCATTTCTCTAACAGGAAAGCACTGTGGACAGGACTGCAAAAGAAGAAATCACTGAGACCTGAGTGGAACTGTTCTCTGTAGGACGAAACATAAATAACCTCGCCATTGCAACACCAGTAGATCTAAAATTTAAAATGGCACCGAAGGAAGAAATCAGACGCTGGAAGGTCAGAGGATCTTTGAGACCAGAAAATGTCCGCATACTTGGAGATGAGATGGTTGGTTGGTTGTTTTGGGGAAGGAGACCAGACAGCGTGGTCATCGGTCTCATCGGATTAGGGAAGGATGGGGAAGGAAGTCGGCCGTGCCCTTTCAGAGGAACCATCCCGGCATTTGCCTGGACTGATTTAGGGAAATCACGGAAAACCTAAATCAGGATGGCCGGACGCGGGATTGAACCGTCGTCCTTCCGAATGCGAGTCCAGTGTCTAACCACTGCGCCACCTCGCTCGGTGAGATGAGACGACCAGGAAGGGTGTTCCGTAGCACGTTAATGGAATGCCGCGAGGTATGGCATGTGGCACCGTCTTGTTGGAAGTATGCTTGCAGCTACATGACAATCGGCAACCTGCCGCACGAGGATATAGTTCAACATGTGAACAGAACTTTCCGTATTCATAGTAACAGCATTGCCGCGATCGTCTGCAAAAATAACAGTTCAAAATGACAATCCGTTGCACCACACTGCTACTTTCTCACGGATGTGACGTTCCATGAAGCATTTGAGGATTTTTTCGTGACCAGTCTCTGAAGTTTTGGTTGTTAACAAAGCCTGACACACAAAAACAGGCGGTATCGCCCGTGATGAGGTTGTCGCACAGGCCTGTGTTATCGTTTTGCGTACCCACAAGTCTCGGGAAAGAAATTCAAATTTGTATGAAATCTTATGGGACTTAACTGCTAAGGTCATCAGTCCCTAAGCCTACACACTACTTAACCTAAATTATCCTAAGGACAAACACACACACACACACACACACACACACACACACACACACACACACACACACACACATACACCAATGCCTGAGGGAGGACTCGAACCTCCGCCGGGACCAGCCGCACAGTCCATGACAGCAGCGCCCGAGACCGCTCGACTAATCCCGCCTGGCAATTCTCAGGAAAGCGTAGTTTATTTATGAGGTCGTCTGCATTGAGTTTTTGCACTATCTGAATGTTTTATGGGTGGTTACGTACACTGAAAAGCCAAGTAAACAGGTGCGCCTGCCTAATATGGAATAGGACGCAGAAGTGCCGCAGCACGACCTGGCATGGACTCCACTTATGTCCGAAGTAGTGCTGGAGGGAACTGATACCCTGAATCCTGCAGGGCTGTCCATAAATCCGTAAGAGTATGAGATCTCTTCTCAACAGCACGTTGCAAGCCATCCCAGATATGCTCACTAATGTTCATGTTTCGGGAGTATGGTGGTCAGCGGAAGCGTTTGAAGTCAGAAGAGTGTTCTTGGAGCCACTCTGTAGCAATTCTGGACTTGTGGGGTGTCGCATTGTCCTGCTGGAATTGCCCAAGTCCGTCGGAATGCAGAATGGACATGAATGGATGCAGGTGATCAGACAGGATGCTTACGTACGTGTCACCTGTCACAGTGGCATCTAGACGTATTCCCTTACCAGTCCAACTGCACACGCCCCACACCATTACAGAGCGTCCACCAGCTAGAACCGCACTGACATGCAGGGTCCACGGATTCATGAGGTTGCTCCATACCCGCACACGACCATCCGGTCGATAAAATTTGAAACCAGACTCATCCGACCGGGCAACATGCTTCCACTCATTAACAGTCGAATGTCGGTGTTGACGGGTCTAGGCGAGGCGCAAAGCTTTGTGTCGTGCACTCATCAGCCTTCTGCTCCAAAAGCCCATATCGATGTTGTTTCGTTGAATGGTTCGCACGCTGAAACTTCTTGATGTCCCAGCATTGAAATCTGCAGCAGTTTACGAAACGATTGCACTTCTGTCACGTTGAACGGCTCTCTTCAGTCGTCGTTGGTCCCGTTCCTAAGGATCTCTTTCCGGCCGCAGCGGTGTCAGAGATTTGATGTTTTACGGATTCCTGATATTCACGTTACAAGTCGTGAAGTGGTAGTACGGGAAGATCCCCACTTCATCGCTACCTCGGAGATGCTGTGTCCCATCGCTCGCGCGCCGACTATAATACCATGTTCAAACTCACTTAAATTTTGACAACCTGCCATTGTATCACCAGTTACCGGTCTAACAACTGCCCCAGACACGTGTTGTGTTATGTAGGTGTTGCAGACCGCAGCGCCGCAATCTGCGTATTTACATATTGAATGCACATGTCTATACCAGTTTCTTTGACGCTTGTGTATTTTTTTTTTTTTTCAATATTCGTCGTACGCTGTGCTCAGATATGTCAAGTTGCAGCGCATGCTTTCGTCCAGAACCGATGGAGCTTCGACTGAAGACTTCTTCCAGTCTTACAACATTCTCTGGTGCACACACACGTTTTGCATTTCCACCCCTCCTTTGCACCGTATCACCTGCTTCTTCAAAGTTTTGTACCCACACCTTGATGGCGTGTGCCGGGGGGGGGGGGGGGGGGGGGGGGGGGGGTCTGGGACAAGGCGTGCGACATCGCAGCGAGCGCGGTGTGTGGCAACAGAGCTCTCGTTTCCGTAAAACTCTTTCACCTCAACAGCGCGTTGTCCACTATGCCACGACACTACCTCAGCTGAACATCGGCATCAAGGTCAACGTTGTCCAGATGGCACCTCTCTTGTTTTCTGGTTTCTGGTGTAACGTGGTGTTTCCAGGGTTGCCAAATCGCCCATTTCATTGCCGGAATCGAGCTCTGGAATTGGAGTTTCTAAACGCAAAGCTACACCCCCTGCAGATGTACAGCGTGTTGAAAGAGGGCACTTGTGATAGGCTATATGTAATTGCGTTGTAGCTAGATTGCCTTCCTTTGCCTCACAATGGAGGGATATAGTATATGGCTTCCTTCAGGGTTCAGTATTAGGTCTTAACATACTTTTCATTGTACGTAAATAACATGTTATCAGTTTCTCCTACTGAAAATACCACATGTACACCGATTCGCGCCAACTGTATGAAAGTGACACCTACCGAGAATCTTAACATCAACCAATGTACACGATCCAAATGGGCGCATGATATTGGGTGACAGCTCACCCTATACAAAACCCAAGTGGTACTGGTTGGTCATTCTACGCTCATTGGTGCGAAATATCAGGAATCCCTACGTTCTTTAATCCTAAACGCGACAAATATAAACGTCTCTCTTTCGCCAAAGAGTCTAGGAGTAGTAACAGGTGAAAACTTAAATTGGACTGAGGACGTAACTGCACTGTGCAAGAGGGCATCAGCCTCTCTTCGTGTGCTACAAAAATATGAAAAGCTCTCCCCAACTGACCTGAAAGAGAAACTTGAACAAACACACACACTTCCAATCATTGATTACGGAGATGTTATCCTGCAAGGCCTTTCTCAGGGAAGCTCGTGGCGCCAGGAACTTGTTATACGTGTCTGGGTTCGTTATATCTGTGACGTTCGATTCTTTGACCATATTTCGTCATCATACGCACAGCTATCATGGCTGCGTGCATACAAGTGCAGAGATTTCCGTATCATCTGTCTTCCCTGTTGTCTTATCAAGGTACGCTGTCCACCATTTCTCGCCTGAACCTTAACGCTTCTGTCTGAACAACAGGGCAGAAAGAGCCGCTCTCGTCAGGTCAAAATTCTTCCTGTCCCACTCTATTGTTCAGCGGCTTTCTCGAAGTCCTTCTCAGTAGCAGGAGCCCGACTCTGGAATACCCTCCCGCACTGTTCAAATGGCTCTGAGCACTATTGGACTTAACATCTGAGGTCATCACTCCCCTAGAAGTTAGAACTACTTAAACCTAACTAACCTCAGGACATCACACACATCCATGCCAGAGGCAGGATTCGAACCTGCGACCGCAGCAGCCCGGTTCCGGACTAAAGCCCCTAGAACCGCTCGGTCACAGCGGCCGGCTCCCGCACTGTATTAGGAAACTGCATAACCTCTGCACCTTCAGAAGACAGTTAATGACATATCTACTAAAGCAACAATAAGGATTGTACCTGAATGTACTCGTTAGCTTTGCACATCCCTGTTTCCAACCCAGACTTTCTTATTTCTCTGTATTCTTGGCCGATGCAATCCCCTTGTATTTCCTCTCTCCTGAATTCGGTACACCAGAAAACATCCATTTTGTATACCTATACATTCTCATATCTGCCACTATCTTTATTGTTGTTATCGTTTATCATCATCATCGTCGTCGTCGTCATCGTCATCGCCGCCATCATTGTCATTATCATTATCATTATTATTATCATTAATGCCAGCAGCTGCAGTAGTAGTACAAGTACTGCCAGTATTACCTTCATTAGTTTATGTTGTTGCTGTTGTTGTTGTTGTTGTGGTCTTCAGTCCTGAGACTGGTTTGATGCAGCTCTCCATGCTACCCTTTCCTGTGCAAGCTTCTTCACCTCCCAGTACTTACTGCAACCTACATCCTTCTGAATCTGCTTAGTGTATTCATCTCTTGGTCTCCCTCTACGATTTTTACCCTCCACACTGCCCTCCAATGCTAAATTTGTGATCCCCTGATGCCTCAGAACATGTCCTACCAACCGATCCCTTCTTCTAGTCAAGTTGTGCCGCAAGCTCCTCTTCTCCCCAATTCTATTCAATACCTCCTCATTAGTTATGTGATCTACCCATCTAATCTTCAGCATTCTTCTGTAGCACCACATTTCGAAAGCTTCTATTCTCTTCTTGTCCAAACTATTTATCACCCATGTTTCACTTCCATACATGGCTACACTCCACACAAATACTTTCAGAAACGACTTCCTGACACTTAAATCTATACTCGATGTTAACAAATTTTCAGTGCTATTATGTAGTATATTAAAATTGTCCTATTCTAGATAACTGTAATGTCAAAAAGGTACTCTGTGCATCAAACGCTGGTTCGATGTAAGAGAGGACGCGATGACACTTATCTGTTCGGGTTGGATGATTAAAGAAAATATTTTCTGCCTAAAATATGCATGAAGCAGAATTTGTTACAAACATCTTTGGGCAGGCAGGATCCAAGGGAGAGCGCTGTCGCACCGGAGACCGCGAATTTTGGTTCGCACTGCATACAAGTTAGCACTGTAATAGAAGTACATTTTACTAATTTAGATATTTAATTCTATTGCACTTAAATGAAATACAGACCTTAAAGGAAGACCTAGTCCCGTAGAAGTTTTATTCCTGTATTGCATTTCATTTTATGCTGTTGGTCAATTATGACCAGATAGGGTTTCTCAAGCTAACACGTGCTCACGCATGTGATCGGACATAATATGTCACGGTTGAAACTCGCCAATGGTGCAAACTAAAACACTAAGTGTAAACCGTAACTGTTTACAGCGTACCACAATGTCAACAATTTGATATACCGGGTGATCAAAAAGTCAGTATAAATTTGAAAACTGAATAAATCACGGAATAATGTAGATAGAGGGGTGCAAATTGACACACGTGCTTGGAATGACATGGGGTTTTATTAGAACAAAAAAATACAAACATTCAAAAAATGTCCGACAGATGGCGCTTCATCTGATCAGAATAGCAATAATTAACATAACAAAGCAAGATGATGTTCTTTGCAGGAAATGCTCAGTATGTCCACCATCATTCCTCAACGATAGCTGTAGTCGAGGAATATTGTTGTGAACAGCACTGTAAAGCATGTCCAGAGTTATGGTGAGGCATTGGCGTCGGATGTTGTCTTTCAGCATCCCTAGAGATGTCGGTCGATCACGATACACTTGCGACTTCAGGTAACCCCAAAGCCAATAATCGAACGGACTGAGGTCTGGGGACCTGGGAGGCCAAGCATGACCAAAGTGGCGGCTGAGCACACGATCATCACCAAACGACGCGCGCAAGAGATTTTTCACGTGTCTAGCAATACTTTGTTTTAATTTTTAGTTCTAATAAGACCCGATGTCATTCCAAGCATGTGTGTCAATTTTTACCTCTATATCTACATTATTCCGTGGTTTATTAAGTTTTCAATTTTATACTGACGTTTTGATCACCCAGTACACTTGTGATCTACCAAGTCGGAAAACAGGAAACAACCTGAAATTGGCCTATGAAAGCCACCTAAATTGCGGCGTATGCACGTTGTGCTGGATTTTTAACATGGTATAGCCCTCTTATGGCACCAGCTGTGGTTAGTATCAGTAAGTTAGTCTTTCCTGTGAGGGTGGTTAAAATAACACTCTTTAACGAATTTGGAAAGTGTAATTACATTCACAACTCAAGCCAAAGTCAAACCTTACAAGCACAGTGGTCTCGTAGTCAGGGGGCCAGAGAAAGATAAAGATTTAACTGTCAACTTTACCCTGTTAAAATTGACAAAATAGTGAGGTAAAATTAACATAAATGTCAATTTTACATTCTGTAGGTGCAATAACAAGAGGGTTTTAATATTCGAGGAGGACGTTTGCCGAAATCTCGTGCAGCGAGTAGGTCAAGTACGTGTTGTAGGTCGATTTGACGTCGTTTCTCAGCTTGATGGACCACAAGTGTCATATCAAATTGTTCGTCTAGACTTCCTGTATACCACTGTGTTACATTGAGAACGGTTATCGTTTGCATAGTATATTACATACAGCCTCTTCGGAACAATGACTTCTTTTAACCTTTTAATTAGGAATGTGGACCCCAGCATGAAGTACACTGTTGAAAATGTATATCGCTGACTCTTATCGAAATGTCAGCGATCCGTGTCCTGGTACTCACGGATTATGACTGACGTAATGTAGTGGAGCTCACCTCGGCAGCTGTGGGCTTGCGGTCCTCAGGTTCTGCAGGAGGCTGAGGGTCGGTTGCCTGTGATGCTGGGCTGGCGTCCACGGTGTGGGCAGGTGAGGACGACTTGGGGCCCGCCGCCGCCGCCTCCTCCATCACGGGGTAGGCAGCCACGGAGTACTCCAGCCGCTCGGCCTGCTCCGGCGCGCCGTCGCTCTCCTCCTGCCGGCCCTTCTTGATGCTGCTGGCGAACGCCGCGCCCAGCAGCGACGCTGCCTTCTCGGCCACCATCTTGGCGATGATCTTGTCCTTGAGCTCGCTCTTCTTGGAGGCGGGCTTGTAGCTGCCGCCGGGACTCCCGAAGGAGCTGCCGGTGGGGGACGACGACTGCGAACGCGACTCTGCGCCGGCGGCAGCACTAGCGCCCACTCCGCCGGCGGAGTTCTTCGAGTCCGATGCGAGCAGCAGCATCTTCTTCCTCCTGGTCTTCTTCTTCTGCTTCTTCCTCTCCCCGTCACTGGCGCTGCTGTCCGACCTCTTCGCCCTGCCGCCGGCTTCACTGGACGACGATTTGGAGCCGCGCCTGGCGGCAGCGTCGTCGTCCTCGTCGTCGCCTTCGGTGTAGGCGCTGATGGCCTGCGTGGCCATGAGCAGCAGCTCCTGGATGCAGGGCGCCGTGTCGGGCAGCTGGGGCCGCGCCAGCGTGCCCACGTCCGCGCGGCCCTTCACCTTCTTCGCCAGCACCGCCACACTCGTCGCCGACGAGAGGGACTTCTTCTTTGGCACCGTGTTAGTGGCGGCATTGGCTGTCGACTTGGCAGTGGCGGCAGTCGGCTCCTCTGTGGGCGACCTCTTTCCAGTCGCCGTGTTGGTCGACGCCACCGTCCTGGGCGAGGACCCGCCGCTGTTCTTGCCGCCGCCAGTCTCCGCGGACTCCTTAGTGGACTTCCTCGAGGTCGTCGGTGAGGTGTTGGTCGCCACGGTAGCCGTAGTCTTGGGCGCGTTCCCGTCACTCTCGCCGGACTTCTTGGTCCTGTTCGGTGACTCTGGAAGGTGGACGGTGTCTGCCCACTGCTGCTCTTTCGACTTATCGCCGGAGGTGGCACCGGACGGCGAGGCCGGAGCCGCACCCGTCTCCGCAGCTGCGGACCGCCTCGCGGGATCCTCACGAGGCGGCTCTTTCGCATTCTTACTGCCGGCGTCGCTAGCCGGCGAAGGTGGACTATTGGAAGAAGCGGCTGGCGATCTCGGGGACGCGACACCTGTCGTGGGGGACACTCGAGGCGACACTGTTCTGTCCGCAGTGGGGGATTTGGTCCCCGGCTTATCCGAAGGGGAGCTCTTCCCCGACTTCTCCGCGGGCGGTACTTTCGTCTTGTCTTGCGTCGAGCTCCGCAACTGGCTGCTAATCTTCTCTGCGACTTTGGAGGAAGAACTCAGTTTGTCACCGGAGCCCTTCTGCGGGGCAGACCGCTCCGGAGCCGGCGACTTCGGTGGGGCAGCCTTGTCCGCTGCCAAAGTCTTGGACAGGGAAGAGACTTTTTCGACTCTCGAGGCGCTATCTTTAGCGGAGGCGGCGTTTTTTGGAGCCGATTTCCCTGAAGGCACAGTCTGAGTGGTTCTCGCTTCCGAGCTGTCCTTTCCTTTAGCCTTCGAACTGTCACCGGGGCTGGCCGGCGGGGGTAAAAAGAGGGGAGGCGATTTGGGAGAAGCCGCTCCGTCAGAGGGAACGGGGCAGCCCTCCAGAACAGCCTGGTGCGGACTGGATGGCGATTTTGTCGACGCGGGAGAAGCCGGAGAACGCGGCGGCGGTTCCGGTACGGCGGTGGCGGGGGCGGTGGCGGGGGCGGGCACTTCCGGCCCTGCAGGCTTGGCCTCTGGGGCCGGAGGCGCCTCGGGGGCGTGCTGGTCCGCAGCGTCCGGCCGCGGCTCCTCCTTGGAAGCGGCCGCCTGCTTCTTCTTCTTGGGTCCGCCCGGCTTGGCGGTCGCCTTGGCAGCCTGCTGCTGCTGCTGCTGCGGCTTCCTGACGGGGGCGGCGGCAGCGGCGCCGGCCGGGCCCCGCTTGGCCGGCGGGCCGCGCCTCTTGGCGGCGGCTGCGGCGGCGGCGACCGCCCTCTGGCGCGGGGTGGCCGCGGAGGCGGCGCCGGCGCCGGCGCGCAGCAGGTGCTTCTTGCTGCGCAGCGGCGGCGCGGGCGTCGCCGGGCGCTTCGCGGCCGCCGCCGGCTTGGCGCGCGCCACCGCCGACACCACCTTCGCTGCCTTTGCTGCCTTCTTCACCCCGGGGGCCTGCTTCTTTGGCGCCTGTGAAAAAATGATTTACGCTTATTTACAATTCATTTCAGATGAGAATAGCTCGAGGTTGTACCGACACATTCTGACATGAAATAGATAGAAATAGGCCATTACTAACCAACATTCTACTTAGACTGCATTAACCATGCAAATACACCATATCACTTCCCTCTATATATTACAAATTATTCTTAACCACACTCATTGTGTTACATATTTTTTTTTTTAATTTTTCTTTGACATTTGCATTGTATAGATTAAATTATATTATCATCAACTAGGTAGTAACAAATTATATGAAACCATTTTAACAATTGTTAAGCATTCAATTCGCTGTAACCTCAGAGAAATCTTTATATATTATGATCTTTATATTATTTTTAAAAAAGCATTAACAACTGTATACCAATAAGACTCTAACAATGAGAAGTATTTGCTATTAGCTTCAGAAGCATCCGACCCACCTTAAATTTCAAGGCGATGGGTTATTCTGTACTGTTAATGAAATAAATAAATTTCAATATTGCCACAAACATGGTAAGACTCTCCGATTTACATATTCTTTTGTTCATAGAAATTTACTCACGTTCTGCAATTGATGTTCATTTATTCACAGTCAGTTATGTCCCCAAACACTACTCGATACTCACGATCATGCATTCATTCACGTTCTTTCTTTCTATCACACACTCTTGTTCATTAATTTACTCCATCATTCATGTTCGTATATTAATTCAATCTGGTATAGATGTTTGTTCATTCTATCTTTCCGTCTTTCTGTCGTTCACATTTGTTTATTACTTGTTAGTCTCTTATTCACATTCCTTCATTAATCGTTATTCTCTTATTCACATTGTCCATTCATTTCCTCATTGGAGCTCGTTCATGCCATCATTCAAAGTCCATTCAGTCCATGATTCATCCTCATTCTTTTAAATCCGTTTAATCATTCATTTACGTTCTGTCATCCATAATCATGCATGCATTCATTCACTCAGCAGTTCTGTCTCTTACTCACCCACCGAACCAATCAGACTCCTCTACCATACATTCCCACACCAATCACGTATTCTTTCAGATTATCATAGACAATACTACCTTTCACTCCCTCAATCTTGCTCCTGAATTTGGTGATTAAAACTACTGCAATTCGATTACAAAAATAGATAGAAGCATAAACTAAAAACAAGAACGGCTTCTGGCTGTACTGCTGCGTCATCTTATAAAATCCTGGAAATACTACAATCAGCCGACAGTCTGGCGCACATACAGTGGCCTTCCTCGGAACACGACGGCTTGCGTGCCTCAGCGATACAGACAGCCGTACCGTAGGTGCAACCACAACGGAGGGGTATCTGTTGAGAGGCCAGACAAACGTGTGGTTCCTGAAGAGGGGCAGCAAACTTTTCAGTAGTTCCAGGGGCAACAGTCTAGATGATTGACTGATCTGGCCTTCTAACACTAACCAAAACGGCCTTGCTGTGCTGGTACTGCGAACCGCTGAAACAAAGGAGAAACTACAGCCATAATTTTTCCCGAGGGCATGCAGCTTTATTGTATGGTTAAATGATGATGGCGTCCTCTTGGGTAAAATATTCCGGAGGTAAAATAGTCCCCCATTCGGATCTCCGGGCGGGGACTACTCAAGAGGACGTCGTTATCGGAGAGTGGAATGTCAGATCCCTTAATCGGGCAGGTAGGTTAGAAAACTTAAAAAGGGAAATGGATAGGTTAAAGTTAGATATAGTGGGAATTAGTGAAGTTCGGTGGAAGGAGGAACAAGACTTTTGGTCCGGCGAATACAGGGTTATAAATACAAAATCAAATAGGGGTAATGCAGGAGTAGGTTTAACAATGAATAAAAAAATAGGAGCGCGGGTAAGCTACTACAAGCAGTATAGTTATTCAATCTGTATATTGACCAAGTACTGAAGGAAACAACAGAAAAATTCGGAGTAGGTATTGAAATCCATGGAGAAGAAATAAAAACTTTGAGGTTCGGCGACGACATTTTAATTCTGTCAGAGACAGCAAAGGACTTGGAAGGGCAGTTGAACGGAATGGATAGTGTCTTGAAAGGAGGGTATAAGATGAAGATCAACAAAAGCAAAACGAGGATAATGGAATGTAGTCGAATTAAGTCGGGTGATGCTGAGGGAATTAGATTAGGAAATGAGACACTTAAAGTAGTAAAGCAGTTTTGCTATTTGGGGAGCAAAGTAACTGATGATGGTCGAAGTAGAGAGGATATAAAATGTAGACTGTCAATGGGAAGGAAAGCGTTTCTGAAAAAGAGAAATTTGTTAACATCGAGTATGGATTTAAGTGTCAGGACGTCGTTTCTGAAAGTATTTGTATGGAGTGTAGTAATGTATGGAAGTGAAACATGGACGATAACCAGTTTGGACAAGAAGAGAATAGAAGCTTTCGAAATGTGGTGCTACAGAAGAATGCTGAAGATTAGATGGGTAGATCACGTAATTAATGAGGGAGTATTGAATAGGATTGGGGAGAAGAGATGTTTGTGGCACAACTTGACTAGAAGAAGGGATCGGTTGGTAGGTAATGTTCTGAGGCATCAAGGGATCACCAATTTAAGCCGTCGGCACACGGACCGTGCTGTCGAACGTTAACGTTGAGCGTGGCAAGTTCAACGTGCTGCTGAACGCTCAGGAACGATGCGACTTGTGCATACGGTACGTGGGGCCCCAACATGGTATACGCGATCGCAACGCACTCTAGCGGCAGTTGAGGGATGTTTCTAGTTCGTAAATCACACTGTCTTACTCAACGGGCCAGCGTAAAATCCCCACGTTAGCTCTATTAAAACGCACATTTCCTCCATCGTCCACGAAAAGGAAATTACCATGTATTATCAATAAGGACACAGGCTTATAAAAGTTCCATTACAAACAGTGCGGTACAAATTTGGAATACTTCTCCGCAAAAGATAAACATTATTTCATCATTCCCACATTTTAGTAAAACCCCAAGGTCAGTCTTACTTGATCACTGTTCCTGCCCAGTAGCAGAATCTTTGCAACATGTGAATTACGAAGCGTAAAAGAAAAAGGAGCAAAATACCTTTATACAAGTAGCGCAACCTGTCTAGTAGATTAAGCCAATCGAACAGTCACCCCTCAAAAAAAGGTGAACTTATATTTACATAACATCAAATATTATAGTGTATACTTATATTAAACTAATAACAAAGTATCAGAACCTAATAAAAACGCGAATGTTAGGAAAAATATCTGGTAGTGTCTAGACGCGAACCACCGCCCCCACACTCAACTCATTACAAGTCGGTGACTCTACTCGTTACGCTAAACCAACAAAAATCTCTTGGTACTAATGATAGTATCTCACTAACCGCAACCGTAGATAATTACTAATTGAAATTTAATTTTAACAAATTGTACCAAGAACAAAGCGTTTTGGATGGATCTTCAGTGTGTCGCTGCCTTCAAGTAGCCTACTCTCATAATACGCAAGTTACAATAATTCTTTTTGCCATGAATACGATGTTTCTCATTATTTTATTGGAACAGATCACACAGTTAACAACAGGTTTTCCAGTGATTTTCAATTAGCTGGTGCTCAGAAACGGCATATATACATGTAAGCTTCAAATTAATGTCAATATGGCGCCTCACAACTCTGTGCTGAAGGGAAACGGCGTGCTTGTGACGTAGGTGGCGTTGCGCCATCTCATTGCTCAACGCTCAGACGCACGCTCAGAATATCTGACATGCCAGATATTGCTCTGCACGTTCGGAAAGACTCCCGAACGTGCTATTCCACGTTATGACGTCAGAAACTCGACACGCTCAACGTTCAACGTTCGGATGCACGGTCCGTGTGCCGACGGCTTTAGTATTGGAGGGCAGCGTGGAGGGTAAAAATCGTAGAGGGAGACCAAGAGATGCATACACTAAACAGATTCAGAAGGATGTAGGTTGCAGTAGTTACTGGGAGATGAAGAGGCTTGCACAGGATAGAGTAGCATGGAGAGCTGCATCAAACCAGTCGCAGGACTTAAGACCACAACAACGACATTGTGTTTTTAACTGTTCTGTAGGCTGTAGGGCAGCATATTACGCTGCTGCCGTTCCTCTTTACGGGAGGACCTTCTTGTCAAATTTCGATCACCAACGCTCTCCTCCGATTGCGGAAATATTCTGTTGCCGGACATGCGCATAGGGAGAATCGATTATCATGATAAAATAAGAGAAATTAGAGCTCGCACAGAAAGACCTAACTGCTCGTTCTTCTCGCGCGCTGTTACGGCGTGGAACAGTAGAGAAACAACTTGAAGGTAGTTCGATGAACCTTCTGCCAGGCACTTAACCGTGAACTGCCGAGTAATAATGTAGATGTGGACCAAGCCAAGAGCGTATTTCTGAGTCGAACATGGTCCCAGGCCAGACGTGTCCAAATAATAAAATATATTGCGACTTCCATGATTTGTATGCAGACGTATAGTTGGAGCTAGTTGCTGGGCCGACGCGTACCTTCTTCCTGGTGGGGCTCTTGGACTGCTGCTGCTTGCTGGGGGCGGCGGCCGTCCTCTGGCGGTCCTGCCTCTTGGCCGGGGGCGGCGGGGGCGGCTTGGCCTTGCGGGCGCCCTTGGCGGCTGCGGTGGCCGCCACCTTGGCTATCAGCTTCCGCACCGCGGGGGCGGCCGCTTTCTTCTTCGCTGCCTCCACAGTCTGAAGAAAAAAAGAAAACTCCACGTCACATACATTGCCTCTGTGGAAAGTAGAGCCGTGTGTAGAGGAATTACGATCTACATACACTGAGGCGCCAAAGCAACTCCTATAGGTATGCGTATTCAGATAGAGACAACAAGTGTCTGTCGTAGTACCTAGATCGGTTAGTGTGCTACAATGGCAGGTTATCAAGATTTAAGTGAGTTTTAACGTGGTGTTATAGTCGGCGCACGAGCGACGGGACACTGCATCTCCGAGGTAGCGATGAAGTGGGGATATTCCCGCACGACCATTTCACGAGTGTACCGTGAATATCAGGAATCCGGTGAAACATCCAGTCTCCGACACTGCTGCGGCTGGGAAAGATGCTGCAAGAACAGGACCAACGACGACTGAACAGAGTTCAACACGACAGAACTGCAACCCTACCGCAAATTGCTGCAGATTTCAATGCTCGGCCATCAGCAAGTGTCCATTCATTCAACGGTACATCATCGATATGGGCTTACGGAGCCGAAGGCCCAATAGTGTAACCTTGATGACTGCACGACACAAACCGTTACGCTTCCCCTGGGCCCGTCAACACCCACTTCGGACTGTTGTTGACTGGAAACATGTTGCCTGGTCGGAGGACTCTCGTTTCAAATTGTATCGACCGCTGGACGTGTACGGGTACGGAGACAACATCATGAATCCATGGACCGCGCATGTCAGCAGGGGACTGTTCGAGCTGGTGGAGGCTCTGTAATGGTGTGGAGAGAGTGCAGTTGGCGTGAGATGGGGTCCCTGATACGTCTAGATACGACTTGACAGGTGTCACGTACGTAATCTTCCTGCCTCATCACCTGCATGCATTCATGTCCATTGTGCATTCAGACGGACTTGGGCAATTCCAGCAGGATAACCCGACACCCCACAGGTCCAAAATTGTTACAGTGTGGTCCCAGGAACTCTCTTCACCAAACTCCCCACACATGCAGATTATTGAGCGTATCTGGGATACCTTGCAAAGTGCTGTTGGTGTTGTCTGTTCCTTCGAGCATGGGTCAGACATTAGTCGAGTTTATGCCGCGTCGTACTGCGGCGACCTGGATGCTGCCGGGAGGCCTAGACGATATTACGTCGGTGTAAAATTTTCTTTGGCTCTTCAATGTATAAACGTAAGTAATGGGCACCCAGGCGAAAACATTCTTGACCTCCTGAAGGCTTCAAACTGATGCAGTGTGAAACCACCACTTGGGGGTAGCCTAAACTATTATTTATGAAGTGTTCGATACCACTTTTCATATTTACTTTTCGATACAATTTGTTACGCACTACGCGATAATTTTTGGCCAAATCCAATCGTTTGTCTAAATAGTATCGGCTCTCCAAAAACAGCCTTTTTATGTTCGTAACGCAGACAGTGTAGCATCTGTGCCGTATTTCTGCCCACGTTTCATCACACATCATAGACAACTCACACTGCCGTACGTAAGGAAGCAGTCAAGGTCGGTAGAAATGGTTCAAATGGCTCTGAGCACTATGGGACTCAACTTCTGAGGTCATCAGTCCCCTAGAAGTTAGAACTACTTAAACCTAACTAACCTAAGGATATCACACACATCCATGCCCGAGGCAGGATTCGAACCTGCGACCGTAGCGGTGCGCGGCTCCAGACTGTAGCGCCTAGAACCGCTCGGTGACACCGGCCGGCACATTCGGTAGACATATCTATCCTAGAAAGCGGCAGATGGTGGGAGCAGAAGCAGTGTCATTTGTTTTCTTTTTTCTTTATTGGATTTCGATTGCCCAAGAGGTGGGCGGGCTGGCAGCAGCATAATACGCCGGTCTGCAGCCTACAGAAAGTTAAAAAAAAAATTAGAATTAGGAGATATCATAACAATAAAAGCAGGTGATAAAACGGTGACTGTTAAATACTGAAACATGGCGAATAAGTTGCGTAAAAAATATAAAAACAAAGGGTCGGTGATGCTGATTAAAACACATAGCGAATGGACAGGCACAATTTAAAAACCACGGTGATAGTCTGGTTTCTGTTCGCAACAGTTAAAAACAAACGTAGCGACAGTATGGTGGCTGTTCGCAACAGTTAAAAAGGGGCACTCACGAAAACACTAGAGTAGTACGAAGGCGTATGGAGGGGGGGGGGAGAAGGACCAGACAGAGGAGGGGGAAAAAGGGGGGAAGGAGAAGCAAGAAAGGGGGGAGCCGATGGGGGGAGAGGATGCAGAAAATGGGGGGGGGGGGGGCAGGGCGGACGCGAAAAGGAGTGGGGTGTCATTTGGTTTTGCGCCGAGTACAACAGTTTCATTACTTGATGGCTTTGTAATTACGATTTTAATAACTCTAAATTCACGTTCTAAAATTAATTAAAGATTTCATATAACGCTATGGAACACTGACTGAATGAACGGATGAATCGTAAACGCGCCCCGAACAGGCAGCCCTTCCAGCGGTGTGAGAGAATACAGTATCTGAACAGAAGTACACTGACACCAATATCTAATTACCCACTAGATGTCACTAGAGACCGACGCGTCTGAATAAAAGGCGGTGGGGCAGTACTGAGTTGTCAGCAGGGACGCAGTGTCAGCAGAATGGGTCGGTCAGGAGAGCGTGGAACGTGGACTAGTCGCTGGGTGCAACCTCAGTAACCAATCTACCAGGGACATTCCTACCCGTCTAAAACTGGCCAAGTCATCCACTGGGTATATGACTGTGGAGTTGAAATCGGAAGGAACGACTGCAGCTAAACGAAGACCGGCCAGACTCGATGTACTCAAGGACAGGGACAGTTGAGCATTGCGGAGGGAGGTTGTAGAGAATCGCATGAAACTTAAGTGCGCGTCATTTATGTTGGCGGCGAGTTTAGGTTCGTTCTGCGCATCTGACGTCACAAAACACAGTCAGCCAATGAACAGACAACGACATTGCCAGATCTCGACTGTAGTGCAGAGCACGGACGAGTGTCTTCAGTTTTAGAAACGTTCAGTCATAAATAAAGTAATAGAACAAAAGCAATGTCTTGATAGCAGACTTTCTTTTATAGAAAGTTTGGAAAAAGCATTCTTTATACCAACTGCTTCATATTCTATTAATTAATTGAACACAACAAGCAATAAGACTCCTAATTCAGGCGATAGCAAGGAAAGGTGTTTGTATCAATCTCACGAACTGCTTTTTCGCAATAAAGAACAGCGGTAATTGTTTATTTCCTATTGTACTTCGACGAAGCGTGAATATTCATAGTCATACCAACGGTGTTTGTCAGTATTTTGCGTGACATGTTATACTTCTCAAGAAGCAAGACATTAACCCTTTCGCTGCTGCAGACACGTGTTCCCCGCATTCCGCGCTGTGCGCGATTTTGTCACTGCACTGCTCGCCTGTGCAGACACATAGTGTTCTAACTGCTTTGACACACTTATTCGATTTCACAAAAACTATTTGGCCCAAAAATTTGATTTTTACACGTCTTTTTGACTGATACCTTTTCCCCATAAATGACTTAATTTTGTTTCGATGTTCAACGCAGTTATTATGCAGCATTAAATGTAGTAAACCATTGCACGAAATTTTGAAGAGTTTGCAGAAGTAAAAGTCCATAGCGTATACTTTCCGTATGGTCAATTTTAGTTGCCACAGTGTTGAGAATGAAATGTGGACAAGATACCTAAATTTCATATAAAATTTACTGTATAACATCATCTCATTTAATTTAAGTGCTTTAAAATAAAGCCAAACGCGCCCAGTGTAAATAAAACTTTTATTACAGTCGCGAAAGACGGAATATTTCTCAATATTACATACGACACCTATGTGGTACTTAAATTAAATGACATATTGTTATACAGTAAATTTTATATGAAATTTAGGTATCTTGTCCACATTTCATTCTCAACATTGTGGCAACTAAAATCGACTATACGGAAAGTATACTCTACGAACTTTTACCTCTGCAAACTCTTCAAATTTTCGCGCAATGGTTAACTATATTTAATGCTGCATAATAACTGCGTTGAACATCGAAACAAAATTAAGTCATTTATGGGGGGAAGGTATCAGTCAAGAAGATATGGAAAAATCTAATTTTTGGGCCAAATAGTTTTAGTGGAATCGAATGATAAGAGTGTGAAAGCAGTCGGCACACCATGTATCTGCACAGGCGAGCAGTGCAGTGACAAAATCGCGCACAGCGCGGAATGCAGGGAGCACGTCTTTGTAGCAGCGAAAGGGTTAATGCGGCCGTGGTGGCTTTACTTGACGTACTGCGCGCTCCCTCCTAAACCTAAGTTTGCGAACTATGCTATACTATGGCGCTGCTTCTCTTGGCGCGTGCGTCGTGTGCAACTGGCAACGCAGCAATCTCCCGCGTCTGGGCGGGCATGCGCGAGCCGCCAAGATAAAAGAATTCAACAATAGTGAGCCGTAGTAAAAATTGCTGTTTTGAACAGCGCGCCGCAGCGCGTTGTGTGAAGCAGTCGCCCTCCGTTTCTGGCGGTGGCGCCGCTGCGGCAATCGCAGCTTTGGTGGGAAAGCGGAAAGATTGCCTGTTCACGTGCATTTAAGGGGCGCTATCAGCTCGGCAGGGGGTCAGTCGGAGTGAGGCTGGGTCAGTCTCTCGTTCGCATTTGTGCGGCAGTTAGTGTCTGTCTGTCGTCTGAGTATGTCTGTCCTTTGCATCAACTTTAAAGTCAGAAAATGAGAGTCTTGCCGCTCCGCCAGTAACAGAACTCAGCTAGTGGTCGCCCGGTCGGGGCTGAGTTCCTGCATCTGAGTCTGCTCGTTAGGCCGCCAGTCTGCTCGAGTTGCTCGGGCAACGGTCATTGGCGGTTGGATCGGTCGGTTGGTCGGTCGCGCACTGAGACACGAGATGACTTGTCCGCCTTGAGACTCGGCGCATGTGAGGTCGCCACGTGAGTCCAGTGGGCCGCGCCCTATAGCGAGGGGTAGTGGCTTCGCGGCCGACACGAGAGCAACAGGAGTCAACCAACGACATCGGGCTAGCCGGCGCGAGCTACGACGCCGTGAGATCGGCGCGCCTTCCTGCGGCCGTTGAAGCGGCTGGCAGCGGACGGTTCGGGAGAGCGTTGGGGGTGCTGCGCCAGGTCTTCGCCAGAAATCGCAGTTTATTAGAAGTTCAGTGGTTGGAGATATGTTGTTCCATTTACTTGTTAAATTCTACTTGTTTTCCTGGTGAGGTCACCAGCCGCTTTGTTTTGGGGTCCTCCCACGATTCTTCTCCGTTTGCCCATCCGCGGGAAGGTGGTTATTTGTGAATTAGGTGGTCCGTTTTTTCCCTTGTGGAATTAGGGAGGTTTAGAACAATCTGCGGTCCGGGTTGTTTAATAGCCCCCCTATCAATCTGCCATACGTTATTAGCTGCCTCTGTCATGTTTGTCGGATTCGGCGTTGACGAATTTATAGAATTAAGTTAAAGGCTGAATTCCTGAAATATGTTTTCATCTTGCCTATCATCTTGCGAGGAGGTATATGTGTAATGTAGAGTATGTTTGTACACTTTATGTAAGTCTGTATTTCATGGGTTTTATTTAAATAGTCATTTTTATGAAGTTGCCACCCTTCCACCGTAAGAGCCCCTTTAAAAACAAATTGCACTTAGTGTGTTTTGTACCATTTCCATCCCTCTTACGGGGTGCATAGTTAATGTGTTTGTGTGAGTTGTTAAAAATTTTAGTTTAAAGTAATCTGGTGTGTTGCAGATTTGCACCAGTGTAGTTTTCCAGAGGTCGTTGTGAGCGGCCGTGACTACGGCCGTGTTGAAAGGGAGCAGCAAGCTTCTCAGCCCGAAGGCTCCTACTGTAAAAAAAGAAGCAGGAGTTGTTATTCTGCCTCTGAATAATTGTAACTTGATATTTAGTGGGCGCTTCCTGATTGTAATTTTAAATCTGTTTTTGAAAAAGCTTTTAGGAATAAAATTCACATTTATTAATGGTAATTTTATGTTCCATCAGTTACTTCCTGGGAAACTAGTTCCACGCTCACCTAGTGTGATTAAATGTGTTAATGTTCTTGATGAATCGCTAGTAAATAAAGTAAATTACTTAAGAAAAGATTTTGAAAGTAAATTTACGGTTCAACCAGTGGAACGAGTTAGTCGTGAGTTCCAAGGCGCTACCAGTAGGCCAGCTTGCGCAATGACTGTGCGTTGCAAGTTAAAAACGGTGGAGTACAGTGGTGGTCAAGCTCATACAGTACGCCAAACATCTGTGTAGTCCATCCCAAGCGACGCGTGGGGTGGTGTAAACAGCGGCACCGATGTACACAGTGGATGTGTTCCCCTCATTGCGCTTAAGAAAATGCTAAATGCGGAAGGATGTCAACACATTTTGCGGCATTGTGTATCGCTTACAGCAGAGGGACAGTTCGGATACAATGTCGTAACTCAGCGTATGTGAGTGACTGGTGTGTGGGCCATAACGTTCCTGAGATGAACTGCCCTGCCTCGACTCTCGACTTGGAATCAATCGAATAGCTTAGGGATCAGCTGGAACGTGCATTTAGCTCGAGAATCCAGCGTCGAACATCACTACCTTCTTTGATTTCGGCTCTGGAGGGAGAACGGGCTGCGATTCCTCAACAGACATTCAGGCATGTTACTGAAAGTGTCCCCAGCAGAGTTGAAGTTTTCATAGCGGTGAACGGTCGACACATCTCACATTAATGTCAACAAATGAGTGTACAGATATCTTTGGCCACAATGTGTACAGTTCGTCTCTGATCCCTGTGTAGTCAGGGGGCTACAACCAACATGATACATAGCGGCCCCACCACAACGGAATTCCATGGTCCTCGTCGGCGCACAAAACGACACTGCATAGTGGGTGGACGAAAATGCACCCAGAAAGGTGCCCTCGCTCAAGAGATGGAGGACGAGCGGGAATGCAATGCCACGGCGAGAAAGTGGGCTAAAGATTTCCATGCACGATAGACACGATGCACTCTGCAAGGCGGCTTCCTTCCCAATTGGCTCCCTCTTGGGGAAATTTTGAAAAATGTAGGTCAAACCATCACAATGGGCGAAAGATGTGAGACTCTTATTAGTCGGCTCTTACGACAGGCAAGAATACCTCGGGCCTATTCTAACCCCTGGGCCCGCAGGGGTTTAAAAACTGGAAAAAGAGGTGTGTTCACGGGGTCACAGGTCGAGAAGACCGTAAAAGAAGTGACAGCGACAACCAACCTGCTTCTTCTCCAAGACTAATGTAGAACCTTGTATCTGGAAATAAAAACCACTTTCACGGAGGAAACTGGTGATCAGTTGAATCATCTGTGGATCGTCTGCTAATATTAAATTTAAGGAATCAGCAAAACTATATTTAACATGAAGGGCCGAGGGAAGGGGAAATTCCACGAATATATTAGATACTGTCAGTCTGGCTCCACAACCACATTTTGGTGGTGGATAGTTAAGTAGTTACAGTCGACCACACCGTTGTGCGAGAATGCCTCTCTTGCAGCATCTGCCAAGGGAGTTGATTGATCATCTCCGAGACGCTTTCGCGCTTAGAAAATGAATCCATTACGAAATGTGCTACTCTTCTTTGGATCTTCTGTATTTCCAGGCTGACTAGCAATATTGCAGTTTTGGGTGGCGTATACTCCCCAAGGGTTCTCCCAATGAATCTCAGTTCCGCATCCGATTACTTTTATGTGGTCGTTGTACTTTCAACCACTCTGTACTGATACCCCTAGATATTTTATACAACGAACTGCTTCCAGAAACCGATCTGCAGCCGTGTAGTCATAGAATAATGGGTATTTCTGTCGATGTTTACGCGGTACGATTATGGACAATCTGATTTTCGAGCCAGGCTGTTATGAATCATTATTATTTACATGATGTCAGCTCATTTCGGCCGTTACTCATTTTGAAGTGTATACTCCTACATTCAACAAAAATTAAAAAAAAAAAAAGACGGGCGAGAAGAACGCGTTTTAGCAGTCAAAGATTTAAAATAACCACTGCTGTAGTGGCATTCGCAAATAAACATAAAAAAAAATTCGTAATGTATCGCGTGGAGCATTGCCCTACTCAGGTTGATTCGACACACTCTAGTTTATCGTAAACAACTATTCGAAGATGTAAGAAGAAAGAGCCACTACCGCCCAGACCTGTCGGTATGTCCTGCGTACATGGTGCCTCTCAGTATTATATGTACTAGGGCTAATCGGAAAGTAAGTTCCGATTGATCGCGAAATGGAAACCACTGCGATAATCAGAAATATTTTATCTGCAACAGTTAGCGACAGCTTCCAGCCACTGCTGTACATAGTCACCACTCGAACTTAGACATTTGTCGTAGCGTTGTACCAACTTTCCAATACCCTCGTCATAGAAGGCAGCCGCCTGTGCTTTCCGCCATTTCTCTACGCTCATTATAGCTCGTTGTCTGTGTGAAAATGTTGTCTTCATAGGCAGTAGTTAATGTGAGCAGAGATGAAACACAGAGAGAGCCAATTACGAGCTGTAGTGCGGGTGATCAAACACTTGATATCGAAAACGCTGCAGGAGAATTTTCATTGCCGCTGCAGACTGTGATCGAGGATGGTCACGAAGTAGGAACCGTATGAAAGTTCTGTAATGTGGGCTGCATAACGTCAGGCGAAATCTCTCACCAGGACCTCAGACTTGGCGGGAGAGACTATTTCCTACGCACCTTTATGAGCTCACCACGCGCTCAGAACTGAAAAGAGCGAAGTGATGTAACCGACAGGCATGCTAGAGACACTGCGCAACACACATGTGCAAAGCTTTATCAGATTTTGACAGTGGTTTCATTTCTTGACCGATTGGAACTTACTTTCCGAATATCCCTCGTATTTTGTCGGTTTATTTGTAATTATTTGCCCGCTCTCTTTTTGCATGTATGTGTATTTATTTTTCCTCTAGTCCGTCCGTAACTGTACTTTTCTTGCTTGTGTGTAGTACTTATAGGACTTCGGAGGCTTCTGGAACGGTGTGGTCGGTCTCTTTCACATGTGTCGCCACTGTGAAATTATTGGTATCAGTCAATCTGGTGTGCTCTTTAAATCTAATGATAAAATTATGTCGTGTCCTACCCGTGTTAAATTTCCGACAAACTTATGGAAACACTATTGGGTTTTGTTGTCTTATTTATGCAAAATTTACATTTGTTAACACTGAGAGCCAACTGGCAGTCGTTGCACCAAGCTTAGGGTCCTTCCGCTCACGGGTTTCTCGAGCGCACCACAGCACAGCACACCACAGCACAGCACACCACACCACACGACACGCCTTCCGGCTGGGCTGGCGCCAGCGAAGAGCGAGCCATTTCCTGCGCCCTGCCTTGTCAACGGCTCTTGTTAAACGCGGGGCCACTGCCGGAAATTGAGTAGCGCAACAGGTGGGGATCGCTACGCAGCTGTCGCACCCAGGCGCAGAATTACAGCTGTGCTGTGCTGTGCCTTTACTTGTAAAATGCCCAGCCTCAGAGCTGTGGTCCCAACTGCCAGTTCTGTCTGTCTGTAGGAGCACGTGGAGGTCAGAACAACACAACGGTACAGCAGGTGTTTGCTACATGGCGGGACTCGAAATTAGTCGTCCTCTGAACAGAGCACACCGGTAGCTTTGAAGTACTGTACTTGGTTTAGAACTGGCGGTCATGTGCACAGGTGGCGCGGCATAGGGCGATTCCAAGGCACAGGGGAGGGGGGGGGGGGGGGGGGAGGCGGGCGGCGTAGCTAGGGAAGTGTTGACGTGTGGGACTGTCTGTCTGGCTACACGCTAACTTCTGGGGTAATACTCAGTTCACACCGATTCAGGCGGACTTGACGTCTCTAATCGCGCGTACACTGTGTACCTAAGACTTCTGTGATCGTAATGTTAAACTTCGGCAGTCATTCTAGTAGACGAATAAATGGAGCAGCTCAGTACATCTTCAGTTGGTAGATTCATTGCAATTTTGGAAGGTCTTGCTGTCCTTTCTTTCTTTGAAGGCGAGATCTTGCCAAAAGTACTGTAAGGACTTACCAGCACAGTTTGTGAATGGTGAACAAGTGTCACTACTACACTCGTGCTCACAAATTAAGGATAATGCTGATACATGGTGAAACAACGCTCTGGTGGGCGGTTTGCAGGTTTAAATCACCTCGGGGTATGACCATGCGGTGCATTTGACCTGCGTCGCACGGTGGCGCTGGCAGCAGTCCACATACGCAGAGGTGTGTTGGTGCATGTCAGAGTACCGTGCAGCGAGTAAGCGTGCAGACCTTTACAGACGCGCTAATGGTGACTCTGTGTTGAAAATGGCTCAAAGAACATATATTGATGACGTTAGAAGGGGTAGAGTACTAGGGCGACTGGAGGCTGATCAGACACAGCAGGTCGTAGCACTGGCCCCCCGTGTGCCACGAAGTGTGATCTCAAGATTATAGCAACGATTCCAGCAGACAGGAAACGAGTCCAGGCGCTACAGTACGGGACGTCCACAATGTACAACACCACAAGAAGACCGATATCTCACCATCAGTGCCCGCAGAAGGACGTGGAGTACTGCAGGTAGCCCTGCTCGGGACCTTAGTGCAGCCACTGGAACAGTTGTCTCCGGACACACAGTCTACAGACGACACGTCGGAACACACAATGAAGACCAACGGATGTAGTTGATCAGACAGGATGATTACATAAGAGTCGCCTGTCAGAATTCGTATCTACAAGCATGAGGAGTCCCATATCACTACAACTGTACGTACCCCACACCATTACAGAGACTCCGCCAGCTTGAACAGTCCCCTGCTGACATGCAGGGTCCATGGATTCGTGAGGTCGTCTCCACACCCGTACACCTCCATCCGCTCGATACAATTTGAAACGAGACTCGTCTGACCAGGTGACATGTTTCCAGTCATCAACAGGCGAGGCGTAAAGCTTTGTGTCGTGCAGTCATCAAGAGTACACCAGTGGGCCTTCGGCTCCGAAAGCCCATGTCGATGATACTTCGTTAAATAGAGTTCGCACGCTGACACTTGTTGGTTGCCGAGCATTGAAATCTGCAGCAATTTGCAGAAGGGTTGCACTTTTGTCACGCTGAACGATTCTCTTCATCGTCGTTGGTGCCGTTCTTGGAGGATCTTCTTCCGGCCGCAACGATATCGGAGATTTGATGTTTTACCGGATTCCTGATATTGACGGTACACTCGTGAAATGGTCGTACGAGGAAATCCCCACTTCACTGCTGCCTCAAAGATGCTGTGGCCCCTCGCTCGTGAGCCGAGTGTAACACTACGTTCAAACTTACTTAAATCTTGATAATCTGCTTTGTAACAGCAGCAACGAATCTTACAACTGCGCCAGACACTTGTTGTCTTACATACGCGTTGTCGACCGCAGCGCCGTATTCTGCCCGTTTACGTATCTGTATTTGAATACGCACCCCTATACCAGTTTCTTTGGCGCTGCAGTGTTTCGCTTTTTTCACATCCAGAGGACCATAATGAGTCGCGCTGACTTGATTGCGATTATTGTCTTCGAATATGTCATTTCTATTCGTGTCGTTGCGTATTTCCTTCACTTACCCTCTACGTTAATTTGTAGCAGTTGTTTTCTACGTACGATCGAGTTGCGTTACTTGACAGCGACTCATGCTCAGAGAGTTACTTTCGTCCTTAAGTTTTACACACCAGAGTGGTGTATGGAACATACTGCTTCACAAATCTAGAATTGGTTCTCTTTTCGAATGGTCTTCTGTTTTTTCTGAACTTGCACTTGACATTCCGCTACATAGTAACCGAGTGTTACTGGAAATGTTCTGGAATGTTTTTCTTGTGTGATTTGTATTCGCAAATGGGACAAGTTAATTCGTTCACAGGGGTTGGCCTTCTAATGGATCTAAAAAATGCTATGCGTGTTTTGGAAAACTTGAAGCCCTTTCAACAGATGTCAAGCTTACGTACGAAATCCATGTTTGAATATTACCGCTACAGAGGACGTGCTTTCTTTTCCAGTCTTAGAAGTAACTTTATCCTGTTTTACGTGGCCTGAGTGGGAAGGTGCATCTCGGTGTATTTCACACAAAAAAATTCGGAACTCCTCTTAGGTTCGAACAGGGAATCTCTGTCATTGTACATCAGCAGTTACGCGAATGAATCACAATGTTCATTTCAAAAAGTTGCCAGGTTCTCTCTTCCAAAGAATGAAAAAACAGCAAACCATGTTGGTATATACATTTCTGGAAGTCGCCAGGTTCTACCTTTCAAAGAAAGAAAAGACAGCAGCAGCTTTCACAACTGCAAAGAATGTAGCAGCTGATGATATAATGAGATGCTACTTTAATTCCACTGCCAAAATGTCTATAGCAGTTTAGCATCTCGAACGGGTCACGAAAGTCAAACCACAATTTCCGCCATCTTCGACAGTGTGTGTACATGTCACAATGACGTCGCTTTCGCCTGAATTGGTGTGAACTGTACCTCTTGCTGTGTGGCTCCTAGTACACACCACCCTCCAAACCCGCAACACAAGCACGTCCTGCGGGTTGCCACGCTTCAGGCGTCAGATGCCACTACAGGCACCACCGCCTTGAAGCTAAATAAATATTCGCCCTCGTCCCGCATGTTGGTAAATGGTCCGGTCAAACAAAGACAACAGCAACAAAAACAACACCACACTGGTTTGTTGTCCACAGAGGTCTGTCAGCTGCAACTACAGGCTCCAAGTCCGCTGGCAGCAGAGGGCACTTACGCAACTACCGTCCCGCGACCAGGGGCTCTATTTTCCTTCTCCATGTCCCATGCCTGGCTGCAGTTCGCGTTGCATTCATGCGCCGCGACAATATCTAGGCTGGCACTCAATGTCTGGTTGGCGTTTCGGTCTCAGCTGCCTAACTCGCCTCTACTCCGAATTAGCCGGCCGCTGTGACCGAGTGGTTCAAGGCGCTTCAGTCTGGAACCACGCTGCTGCTACGGTCGCAGGTTCGAATCCTGCTTCGGGCCTGGATGTTTGTGATGTCCTTAGGTTAGTTAGATTTAACTACTTCTAAATACTTAACACTTGGTTCAGGAATCATAAAATAAGGTTGTATACATGCAATAATCCTGGAGATACTAGAAGGTATTCGATAGATTATATAATGTTAAGACAGATTCAGGAACCAGGTTTTAAATTGTAAGACATTTCCAGGAGCAGATGTGGACTCTGGCCACAACCTATCGGTTTTGAACTGTAGATTAAAACTGAAGATCCTGCAAAAAAGTGGGAATTTAAAGAGATGGGACCTGGATAAACTGACTAGACCAGAGGTTGTACAGAGTTTCAGGGACAGCATAAGGGAACAATTGGCAGGAATGGGGGAAAGAAATAGAGTAGAAGAAGAATGGGTAGCTCTGAGGGATGAAGTAGTGTAAAGGCAGCAGAGGATCAAGTAGGTAGAAAGACGAGGGCTAGTGGAAATCCTTGGGTAACAGAAGAAATATTGAATTTAATTGATGAAAGAAGAAAATATAAAAATGCAGTAAATGGAGCAGGCGAAAAGCAATACAAACGCGTCAAAAATGAGATCGACAGGAAGTGCAAAATGGCTAAGCAGGGATGGTTAGAGGACAAATGTAAGGCTGTAGAGGCTTATCTCACTAGGGGTAGGATAGATACTGCCCACAGGAAAATTAAAGAGTCCTTTGGAGAGAAGAGAACGACTTGTATGAATATTAAGAGCTCAGATGGAAACCCAGTTCTAAGCGAAGAAGGGAAAGCAGAAAAGTGGAAGGAGTATATAGAGGGCCTATACAAGGGCGATGTACTTGAGGACAATATTATGGAAATGGAAGAGGATGTAGATGAAGATGAAATGGGTGATAAGATACTGCGTGAAGAGTTTGACAGAGCACTGAAAGACCTGAGTCGAAACAAGGTCCCGGGAGTAGACAACATTCCATTAGAACTACTGACGGCCTTGGGAGATCCAGTCCTGACAAAACTCTACCATCTGGTGAGCAAGATGTATGAGACAGGCGAAATACCATCAGACTTCAAGAAGAATATAATAATTCCAATCCCAAAGACAGCAGGTGTTGACAGATGTGTAAATTACCGAACTATCAGTTTAATAAGTCACAGCCGCAAAATACTAACACGAATTCTGTACAGACGAATGGAAAAACGTAAAAGCCGACCTCGGGGAAGATCAGTTTGGATTTCGTAGAAATATTGGAACACGTGAGGCAATACGGACCTTACGACGTATCTTAGAAGAGAGATTAAGGAAAGGCGAACCTACGTTTCTAGCATTTGTAGACTTAGAGAAAGCTTTTGACAATGTTGAATGGAATGCTCTCTTTCAAATTCTAAAGGTGGCAGGGGTAAAATACAGGGAGCGAAAGGCTATTTACAATTTGTACAGAAATCAGATGGCAGTTATAAGAGTCGAGGGGCATGAAAGGGAAGGAGTGGTTTGGAAGGGAGTGAGACAAGGTTGTAGCCTCTCCCCGATGTTATGCAATCTGTATATTGAGCAAGCAGTAAAGGAAACAAAAGAAAAATTCGGAGTAGGTATTAAAATCCATGGGGAAGAAATAAAAACTTTGAGATTCGCCGATGACATTGTAATTCTGTCAGAGACAGAAAAGGAGTGGGAAGAGGAGTTGAACGAAATGGACAGTGTCATGAAAGGAGGATATAAGATGAACATCAACAAAAGCAAAACGAGGATAATGGAATGTAGTCGAATTAAGTCGGGTGATGCTGAGGGAATTAGATTAGGAAATGAGACACTTAAAGTAGTAAAGGAGTTTTGCTATTTGGGGAGCAAAATAACTGATGATGGTCGAAGTAGAGAGGATATAAAATATGGACTGGCAGTGGCAAGGAAAGCGTTTCTGAAGAAGAGAAATTTGTTAACATCGAGTATTGATTTAAGTGTCAGGAAGTCATTTCTGAAAGTATTTGAATGAAGTGTAGCCATGTGAAACATGGACGATAAATAGTTTGGACAAGAAGAGAATAGAAGCTTTTGAAATGTGGTGCTACAGAAGAATGCTGAAGATTAGATGGGTAGATAACATAACTAATGAGGAGGTATTGAATAGAATTGGGGAGAAGAGGAGTTTGTGGCACAACTTGACCAGAAGAAGGGATCGGTCGGTAGGACATGTTCTGACAAGGGATCACAAATTTAGCATTAGGGGGCAGCGTGGAGGGTAAAAATCGTAGAGGGAGACCAAGAGCTGAATACACTAAGCAGATTCAGAAGGATGTAGGTTGCAATAAGTACTGGGAGATGATGAAGCTTGCACAAGATAGGGTAGCATGGAGAGCTGCATCAAACCAGTATCTGGACTGAAGACCACAACAACAACACTTCTAAGTCTAGAGAGTGATGACCTCCGATGTTAAGTCGCATGGTGCTCAAAGCCATTTGAAACATTTCTACACCGAATTCTGTGTGCCCTGCGGCAAGTGCCTCCACGGCCCGTCAGTCAGAGCTCTCACTAGGAACCATCTCTGGACGGACCCCGTGCTGAGTTTGACTTCTAATTAGTACTGAGGTTAGGGCAGGGGCTTTACTTCATCAGATTTGGACTTACACCAACTTAGTACATATTGTTTCCCAATGCCGAGACCAAGGCTAAACGAGGCATTGAGAAGTGTAACGACCCAAAGCACAGAAACAAAAATAGATGTTTGTGAAAATTTAATTTAAAGACAAGCGATTACTCTTCTAGGTCTGAACTGTTTTTTAATCAAGTCTCAACATCGTATATTTAAAATGTAATTTACCCACTTTCAGTTATGAAATATTAATTAATATTTAAGTTTATATTTGTGATCAACGTTAATCAACAAAATTTCCATATACACTCCTGGAAATGGAAAAAAGAACACATTGACACCGGTGTGTCAGACCCACCATACTTGGTCCGGACACTGCGAGAGGGCTGTACAAGCAATGATCACACGCACGGCACAGCGGACACACCAGGAACCGCGGTGTTGGCCGTCGAATGGCGCTAGCTGCGCAGCATTTGTGCACCGCCGCCGTCAGTGTCAGCCAGTTTGCCGTGGCATACGGAGCTCCATCGCAGTCTTTAACACTGGTAGCATGCCGCGACAGCGTGGACGTGAACCGTATGTGCAGTTGACGGACTTTGAGCGAGGGCGTATAGTGGGCATGCGGGAGGCCGGGTGGACGTACCGCCGAATTGCTCAACACGTGGGGCGTGAGGTCTCCATAGTACATCGATGTTGTCGCCAGTGGTCGGCGGAAGGTGCACGTGCCCGTCGACCTGGGACCGGACCGCAGCGACGCACGGATGCACGCCAAGACCGTAGGATCCTACGCAGTGCCGTAGGGGACCGCACCGCCACTTCCCAGCAAATTAGGGACACTGTTACTCCTGGGGTATCGGCGAGGACCATTCGCAACCGTCTCCATGAAGCTGGGCTACGGTCCCGCACACCGTTAGGCCGTCTTCCGCTCACGCCCCAACATCGTGCAGCCCGCCTCCAGTGGTGTCGCGACAGGCGTGAATGGAGGGACGAATGGAGACGTGTCGTCTTCAGCGATGAGAGTCGCTTCTGCCTTGGTGCCAATGATGGTCGTATGCGTGTTTGGCGCCGTGCAGGTGAGCGCCACAATCAGGACTGCATACGACCGAGGCACACAGGGCCAACACCCGGCATCATGGTGTGGGGAGCGATCTCCTACACTGGCCGTACACCACTGGTGATCGTCGAGGGGACACTGAATAGTGCACGGTACATCCAAACCGTCATCGAACCCATCGTTCTACCATTCCTAGACCGGCAAGGGAACTTGCTGTTCCAACAGGACAATGCACGTCCGCATGTATCCAGTGCCACCCAACGTGCTCTAGAAGGTGTAAGTCAACTACCCTGGCCAGCAAGATCTCCGGATCTGTCCCCCATTGAGCATGTTTGGGACTGGATGAAGCGTCGTCTCACGCGGTCTGCACGTCCAGCACGAATGCTGGTCCAACTGAGGCGCCAGGTGGAAATGGCATGGCAAGCCGTTCCACAGGACTACATCCAGCATCTCTACGATCGTCTCCATGGGTGAATAGCAGCCTGCATTGCTGCGAAAGGTGGATATACACTGTACTAGTGCCGACATTGTGCATGCTCTGTTGCCTGTGTCTATGTGCCTGTGGTTCTGTCAGTGTGATCATGTGATGTATCTGACCCCAGGAATGTGTCAATAAAGTTTCCCCTTCCTGGGACAATGAATTCACGGTGTTCTTATTTCAATTTCCAGGAGTGTATATTGCCTATTTAGAGTTATGTTTGAAATCAATATGGCACTAGAATCAGAACGAGCACAACACACACAGTTATGACCTCCTCCAACACTTCACTTCACGGCCCTTGTTATTCTTATTTTCATTACGCACCTACTGAGGCTAGAGCTTCAGATAAAATTGCCGATACACTTCTCATTATGAAGCATTACTACTATGGCCACGATGTAGACACCAAATTATATTGTGAACTCTGGATAACAATCGAGCAGCACAGAACAACAGAATTATGATTTGTGCTCGGATGGAAATGAATATCCGAGAAATCCGAGAGACAGCTTTTCGTGAGTGTCCGAACTCCCAGTATGGGGTTACAGATATACATAAAACTGGTTCACGCTATGATCTCAAAATCGATGACGGCCCTCATGATTCCCAGTGCCTCAACTGTATTATTAACTCCAGAACACTCCAGGCATAACCGGACTTGAGCCTTTTCTTGTTGCGACTCCAAGCAACAACCGGGCTTCCATTTGTTTGTAACACACTCCACAAACGAGACTTTTGCTTATGTACTTATCAATGAAATCGTTCTACACTGTTTACCAGGGTAGTGTTCTCATCGCACGTTCACCGGCGCAGCAGAAATCAATCCTCACCTCTGATGTTGGCGTTCCTGGCTCCCGCACTGTACAAGGATGCCGCAATGTTGGAAAATTAATTCAGGCCACCGCATAAGCGAAATACAACCACATAAAGATACAGAGTAGGCAATGGCACCACGCGAAAGAGAGAAACGGTGAGTGCGTCCAAACACCCACTCTTTAGATCCTGGTGCACCCCAGATTCTGTGAAGAATCGAATCCTAATTGTCAAACAGATTCAAACGTCTGGGAAACACCGGAGGGCACTGTGTAAATGGTGGACAAATTTGATTACCTGGGAGAATTTATAACAGGAAGGAACAGGAGCAAGGTGGGAATAACAGAGAGGATAAAGAAGATGAGGTCAGCGTTCTGCATGACGAGAGAGGTATACAATAAAAAGAATATATCCACAGAGGCAAAGATAAGCCACTATAAGGCAACAGTGAGGAATGCAGTATTATATGCAGCTGAGACGATAACACTAGGAAGAAATAGGGCAGTATAACTAGAGGAAGAAGAGAGAAAAATACTGAGAAAAATACTAAGTCCCAAAACAGGTGGAGAGAGGTGGATGCCAAGACCTAGGGAAGAATTGTACCAGAAAATGAGAACAATATTCGGGGAAATCAGACTCAAAAGGGCAAGGTTTGCTGGATATGTAGTTAGAATGAGTATAGACAGAATGACGACGGGAGTGTGGGAAACAACAGGGAGGACAAGGGGAAAGACAGGAACCAAGTGGGTTGTTGAACTTCGGAAGGACTGGTTGGAAATGGGGATCAAGGTCGAAGGAAAGGAAAATTGGAGGAACAAATACACACCGACCAATATGCCGGAGATCAATGACAGAAAAGAGTACAGGAAAAGATTAGAATGTCACCAGTGGAGCCGGCAGGAGAAACGGACACTGAAGGTCTCGGAAGAAGAGCGGGAGAGAAGAAGAGAAAGAATCAAGAGGTTGTGGGAGAAGAAGAGGAACATACAGTCCACGAAGGGGCTGCCCGTGCTCCTATAGAGGCCGTAACGGAAGAAGATGAAGAAGAAGAAGTGAGTTAATGCGTTAAATATTTAACATTAAGCATGAAAGAGACAAAACGTTTAGAGAGAGTTTGATATTATGATTAATGTTCGTTTTAAGAACCTAAGTGCTCTCATTATGAAACACTGGATAAATGTTGTCTGGGTAATTCGCGCCGGATTCTAAGCAAAACATACGGCGTAATTTTGCAGGCACATTCAGTAGTGTATGTGGATACTGTCTGCAAACTATGATGCGAATGGAGACGTTAGTAAAGAAATAATAAATTAAAACGTCATGTGTGGTACTGAAGTTTCACTGCATGAACAGCGAAAATCTACTAAGCGATAAACTTTTTTCCTCTCATTATTTTGTGGATTGTCAGTGAGAAAAGTTTGAAATTATGTGTAGAGTTTGTTGGAAGTCGCTGAGTGCTCTCATTCACAAATACTGGATGGATATAGTCTGGGTAATTTGCGCGCCATGAGTTACGCTGCCTCCATTCAAACACACAGTCATCTGATTGTAATGCCTGTCTTATTGTGTTAAACGTCTAACGTAAGATTATACCTCTTAATGGGTATATTATGACGGTACTTTAAATTTTTAAATTCGACTAGCGATTACGTGAAATATTGAAAACCTAAGTTTTGTTGCTCTGGAAGCGATAAGATAGGCAATCCGCAACTGGTGTGTTTTACAGGATCCATGATAGTCGCTTTGTAATACAGAGTGGCCAGAAACAGTCTGAAAAACTTGTAACAGTGCTGCACGGTAGGTTGTGCTGCGAAATAGTTGTGAAGAAAAATATTGCATACTTTGCTTCGCTTCCGATTTATTTAATATTGAAATTAGCCACTGAAGTCGTTGCGCAGGCAAATTCAAGCGCCCGCCAGAGACAGCGGTGACTAACTTGTTCTTCGTCTGGTTTCCTCAAAGCTAACAACAGCACCTTAAATCACCTCCGAAAAAAAGACATTTTAACTGTTAATGAGGGTTTGCACTAGTAGTAACTCACGGACCCTCAAATGTCTGTGCATTACCGCATTTTACCCCGTGAAACTGCTTGAATTTCCGCGCGCAAGGAGCTGATTGGCTAACTTCAGTGCTAAGTAACTCGAAAACGGCGCAACGTATGGGATTTTTTCCTTGACAATTATTTTTCAGTGCAACACCCCCAGAAACACACTCACAAGCTTCTCACACTGTTTCTGGCCACCCTGTACAATAATGGTACTTTAGGTGCTAACAATGAAAGATACGAATCTATCTACTATCTTTAAAATTTAAAACTTCTAAATGCCTCAAGTAATCTCTATAGACAGAGTGTCAACTGACAGCACTTGTACAGCATTAGCAGCAGATAGCTTCAGAATGTCTATTAACGCAATAAAATTTTAGTTTTGAGCCGGAATCTTGAATCTGAGAGTTGAATTTTGGAACCAAATAAATTGGAAGACAATCGGTGTTGCGGCATTATTAGATAGTAGAGATCACCGATTTTCTGTAGAGCTTTGATTCTCTTTGGTTTAAAAGAGGCAATTGTAAATAACACTAATTTCGACAATAAGACTGAGTAAGATAGACAGCACACAAAAACCAAGGATCGCAGCAAAAAAGTAAAATCACGATGGTAAAGCTGTTGTAATTCTTATTTAATATATTATGTACACAGGCAGTTATTGAAAGTTTATTCACGGTTTCTGTTGGCAGCAGTGTTTAAAACTGTAATTTTTATTCGTTTTAAGGTTGACGCAGAACCAACGACAAACATGTTTGATTTTCTGATTAAAAGACGATCATTTTTAACATCTCGAAGAACTCAGAGCTCAGGCGCCAGTAATGTAACATGTTTAGCTGTGTACTTTGTACAGTAATATGTGTGAATTTTGTCTTTCAAGGACATAGCGAGGCTATGTAAAGCCAGTGGCCATTTTGGCCAGTGTCATGTACTGCAGTTTTATGACACCTGTAACTACTGCCTGGCTAACAACGTTAGCACATGCGGCAAACACTTTTAACACTGAAAATGGAACATTACACACAGCGGCCAAAAGTGGCCGAAGAGGCAGTAGAAGAGTTGTACGAGCGACCTGGTGAGCCACTAGGGAAAATACGTCTAAGACCGACAGCTGACTACGAAGTTATGGCGCCACAGCCATATTTGAAGACATTTCCCCTGGGCCCCCCCCCCCTTTTTTATTCAAGTCATCACTAAATCCTAATAAAACGATGTTAAATAATACATCTGCGTAAAAAGAAAGAACTCCTCCCCAATAGACCATGAAGGCCTAAAGGTACCGACCGGCCGCCGTGTCATCCTGAGCCAACACGCATCACTGGATGCGGATATGGAGGGGCATGTGGTTAGCACACCGCTCTTCCGGCCGTATGCCACTTTACGAGTCCGGAGCCGCTACTTCTGAATCAAGCAGCTCCTTACTTTGCCTCACAAGGACTGAGGGCACCCCGCTTGCCAACAGCGCTCGGCAGACAGCGTGGTCACCCATCCAAGTGCTAGCCCAGCCCGACAGCGCTTAACATCGGTGATCTGACGGGAACCGGTGTTACCACTGCGGGACGGCCGTTGGCGTGTAAAAAGAAGTGACCGTCAAACATTGCAGTACGACCACTTTGAAGCAAAAGAAAGAGGACAAAGATCCTGTGTACTCCATTACAAAAGGAACATACAATGGCTAAATCGACCATTCCATTTTCATTTATATTCGCTGATCAGATGTGTTATCGAACTGTGTTCTATAGACTCTTATGTGGAACAATTAAAGTGAGAGAATTTAATTTTAACCTGATGTTATCCTTCACAATTTCCTTTCCAATTATTTGGAGATCAAAGTTCAGAACAACCACAAAATGTAACAAAGTTAAATGCGGAATCTTTTCGTTTGTGTGTAGTGTTTAATCCCAATTGCCAATTACAGCAGTATTAACTTCCATTTATTAAATGCGACCGAACCTGCGATCAGTTTCAATCGTTCAGTAGTCCGATTGTCTTTTCGAACTTTTAGGATTCATACAGTTAAAATCAACATTAACGCACTTGAGAATGAAATAAAACTAATTCCTTCCAAGCTAACTATTCGCCGTTGCTATAGTGAACGTAAGTGAAAGTAAAGAAGTGCTTCGGATTTATCAATAATTTGACCATGTTATTGAAGACAGAATTCGGTCAGTAAATGAAAGATTTTTTTGAGCTCCAGTTATCGCAAGTGAAGTAAGTACCACGCAATGGTATTTTACGTACCCATTGATATCTGAATTAATTATATCGCAATTAAAGACAGAAAGTAAAACACCAAGTTAAAGCTGTATCAGTAAAGAGGGTGCAGGTCATCAACAGACACCTTGAGAAGAAACTTACTTAAACAGCCAGACTGAAATTCCCGAGTTTTAAATATCCGTACCCACATACCACCACAGGACAGACAATAGACATAATGAATCATTCTAGGAATAGACATAATATTTCCAAGCATATAAAACTTCGAGGGCATTCTGGAAGATGATAATGCCCGTAAGAGGGAGGCGAAAGGCTAAATTAAACCTTCCTTTACGGTAATGGGGTTATTAGGGAGATTTTCCCTCAACATTAAGATGCATGTCAAGGTTGGTGGTACCCTTCCCAGGCAACAGGAAACAGCAATTTTAAAGATGCAGACCAATCCCCAGACACAATTAATCAACAGATTCCGAAATCAGACTTCGGATTATAAGGCGTATGCACAAGCAAATACAGACTCATTGTCAGAACACAGTCTAGTAATTATGGAGCGTAAACTGAAATTTAATAGAATTGTGTGCAAGAATCAGTGAGGAAGGAAGTGGGATACTGACGTACTGGGGAATAATCAGACGCATTTGAAGTTCGCTAAGGATGTGGATACAGCGATAAGGCGTATCACAATAGGAAGTTGAGTTGAGAGTGGGAGGCATCTCTAAAATCAACAACCACAGGTGTTCCACAGAAACATAACAAGATAGGAAACTGCAGAAAACCCTTGGGTAACAGGTGAAACAGTTCAGGAATGTTCAGGGAAAGACAGGAGAACACCAATCTAGATCACTAAGGAATGTAATAAATAGCAAACGCAGGGCAGTCAAGGCATAATGGTGCATTAAAAGCGTTAAGTAATCAAAAACGAAATGCACGTCGGAAGGGCTGGCTCTGAATATAGAAAAGTTCACACAACCTTTGGTGAAATTAAAACCAAAGGTGTGTATATACGCAGACTGAAGTGATGAATGAAAATTTGTACCAAGTCCGTGATTCGAGCCCAGGTCTTCTGCAGGCGTGCAACGGGAATTCCACTATGAAACGCAGGTAAAAGAGCGGATAGGTGGAAAGAATACAATGAAGGTCCCTATGAAACGGAGAACTAACTTGATGATCTGACAGAGGAACAAACTGGGGTGGATAAGAAAGAGATATGGGATCCAGCATTAGAATTAAAATTTAAGAGGTTTCGACAACTTAAGGCTAAACAAGGTAGAAGGGATGCATAACATTCCGTCAGAATTTCTAGAACGGTTAGGCGAAATGGCAATATAACGACAATTTACAGTGGTGTGTACAATATATTAGTCTGGCGACATATCATCAGACACAGGAAAAATATCATCCATACAATCCCGAAAATGACAAGAGCTAAAAAAAATAATAATAATAATAAAAATAAAAACGCGAGTACTAACGCACTATCAGCTTGATACCTCTTGCATCCAAGTTGTTGACAAGAATGTAAAAGAAAACTGATGATCTGTTAGATGTCTATCTGTTTGGTTTTAGGAAAGGTAAAGAAAGGCAGTTCTGACGTTGCGGTTGATAATGCAATCAAGACTGAAGAAAAATAAAGACACGTTCGTAGGGTTTTTTAAGCCTAGAAAACGCGTTCTGCAATGTAAAATGGGCAAAATGTTCGAAATCCTGAGAAAAAAGGAATAAGCTATAGGGAACGACGGGTACTATACAATATATACAAGAACCAAGAGTCTACAATAAGACTTAAAGGATGGAGTGCCAGGATCTTTAATATATAAAGAGTTCGTTGGCTTGGCGAGTTCGGTGAGTCGAGGCGTGCGCTGATGAACGGCTCTCAGTTGCTAATAATTCTTTTCTCCGAACTTTTATAAATGACCATTAATAAATACACATCAAAAAAAGTTTCGCATAACCACGGTTCCCAGAACGCAGAACGTTGACTATGAATACTGTATCACACACGCAGTCCCTTTGACTGTTCAGAGATGTCACGAAACCTGGTCAAAGATGTAAACAACCATGCATGAGCAGCGCCTATGAGACGGAATTAGACGGAGGGGTTCTGACAGTTCCAGTCATTCCACCAGAAAGGAGGTACACGGCTCGTGTTGTCTGCAGTGCTACCACCGCGGTTCGACCGTGTTCGCATTGTTACTTTGTGCCAGGAAGGGTTCTCAACAAGCGAAGTGTCCAGGCGTCTCGGAGTAAACCAAAGCGATGTTGTTCGGACGTGGAGGAGATACAGAGAGACAGGAACTGTCGATGACATGCCTCGCTGAGGCCGTCCAAGGGCTACTACTGCAGTGGATGACCGCTACCTACGGATTATGGCTCGGAGGAACCCTGACAGCAACGCCACCATGTTGAATAAAGCTTTTCGTGCAGCCACAGGACATCGTCTTACGACTCAAACTGTGCGCAATATGCTGCATGGTGCGCAACTTCACTCCCGATGTCCATGGCTAGGTCCATCTTTGCAACCACGACACCATGCAGCGCTGTACAGATGGGCCCATCAACATGCGGAATGGACTACTCAGAATTTGGCATCACGTTCTCTTCACCAATGAGTGTCGCATATGCCTTCAACCAGACAATCGTCGGGACTTGTTTGGAGGCAGCCCGGTCAGGCTGAACGCCTTAGACACACTGTCCAGCGAGTGCAGCAAGGTGGAGATTCCCTGATGTTTTGGGGTGGCATTATGGGAGCACAACGTATGCCGCTGGTGGTAATGGAAGGCGCCGTAACGGCTATACGATACGTGACTGCCATCCTCCAACCGATAGTGCAACCATATCGGCAGCATATTGGCGAGGCATTCGTCTTCATGGACGACAATTCGCGTCCCCATTGTGCACATCTTGTGAGTGACTTCCTTCAGGATACCGACATCGCTCGACTACAGTGGCCAGCATGTTCTCCAGACATGAACCCTATCGAACATGCCTGGGATAGGTTGAAAAGGGCTGTTTACGGACGACGTGACCCACAAACCACTCTGAGGGATCTACGCCGAATCGCCGTTGAGGAAGGGGACAAGCTGCACGAAAAGTGCTGTGATCAACTTGTGGATAGTATGCCACGATGAATACAGGTATGCATCAATCCAAGAGGACGTGCTACTGGGTATTAGAGGTACCGGAGTGTACAGCTATCTGAACCACCACCTATGAAGGTCTCGCTGTATGGTGGTACAACATGCAATGTGTGGTTTTAATGAGGAATAAAAAGAGCGAAAATGATGTTTATGTTGATCTCTATTCGAATTTTCTGTACAGGTTCCTGAACTCTCGGAACCGAGGTGATGCAAAACTTTTTTGGATGTGTGTATTTTCATGTGCACGACTGGTGAAGGAATACAGGGAAAATATCTTATAAAACATTTCACTGCTTGCTTTTTTTAAAAATATTTTTCCTAACTTTGAGTATCTGCAAAGCTGTGTGTATGTAGTCACATTTACTAATAACTGTCTAGAATTTGGCCATTTCAGATATTCGAAGCAGTCGGTAATGTGAAATTCTGACTAACAACACAGAAAACTCGGTTCAAAATTTGCTTTCAAGACGCGGAAAGCGGCGCTATGGAGAGAGAAAGCTTTTTTTTTTTTTTTTTTTTTCGGGCCATAAGTGTAGGTCCATGACGTCTTGAGACGTTATCTACAACCGATTTATCGAACTTTTAACAATAGCGGGAAGAACCACACTTAATTCATTATTGATCGAGCTCGCGAATCAGTCACTGCATTAACAACGCTTAGTAAGGGTTGTTAATTATTGAACTGTGCCGAGCTTGTGTTAACGAATTTTACTCATATCGCTAGCCACAGTCCTGCCTGTAGTTTAGTTAAGCTATGAGAAGTTAACAGTACAGTAACAGGGTAACGCGCGTGGCGTGTGGACGTACCCTGCACACCAATGAAACCAAAAATATTGGTCACGCACTTACTGAAGCCCTCTGACACTAAGAGGCGAGATTTGTAACACTACACGCAGAGCGATCGCGTCTTGACGTGGGCGTGGTCCGAGATCTGTGAGCGAGACCACCAGCGGACGTCGGTCTGTCAGACAAGTTTGTGACAGATGCGCGGAGAAGAAATGTGTTCACAATTATGCGGAGCCCCTGACACTCAAGGTAGTTTTTCGTTTTGACAAAACCTACAACCAAATCTGTCACATTGCAACCTACCTAGATATCGTCTCGTGATGGGCAAAGCAGCCTGTAACTGATAAAGACGAAATAAATCAGGAAAATAAAGCAACTGATCGCAGTTATTTGACCATTAAACATATCTTCAATCTAAGTAGTCCTAGTAACACGCGCCGCACATTACTGCTCGCTGTACTAGACTGCTGGACAGGAAACAAGTTCTTACTGTGAGTGTACGCTAGCTGTGGAAAGCCGTTTATCGCAGCGAGACCCCCAGACTGCGGAAATGGGTCCCCACAGTAGAGTTCAACTCTCCCTCAAACCGGCTCGCACCGGAAGTCCGGTGTCCTGCACTTCCGGCGTTTCCACCGAGGAAGATGGCGGCAGCGCTATTGTGTTTTTAATAAATGCACCTTCTGTGGACACTAACGAACTTACAGACATGCACGACGTCTCAAATTAAAGAGCGCGACGCGGTGGTCATTTCAAAACCACGTTTACATAAGACTAGCTGCAGTGCCCGGCGCTGGACGCGATGTTAATTATCTGCCACACAAAGTGAGTGGCCCTGTGCCTTGTTGATACAACGAATGCAAGACGCGTGGAAAACTGCAGTCGCTTTAAATGGAAGGGCACATCCGAGTCTCTGGCTGTCAACGGAATGCAACGAATGACTCCGTCTTCACGTGTGACATTCATAAAAACCACATTCTACACTTCCGGTTCTGACTTTTGCAAACACATATCAATAGAAAACCAAAAGTTTAATAATAACAATTACACCTACATCTACATACATAATCCGCAATCCACCATACGGTGCGTACCTCGTACCACAACTAGCATCTTCTCTCCCTGTTCCACTCCCAAAAAAACGAGGGGAAAATGACTGCCTATATGCCTCTGTACGGGCCCTAATCTCTCTTATCTTATCTTTGTGGTCTTTCCGCGAAACATAAGTTGGCGGCAGTAAAATCGTACTGCAGTCAACCTCAAATGCTGGTTCTCTAAATTTCCTCAGTAGCGATACACGAAAATAACGCCTCCTTTCCTCTAGAGACTCCCACCCGAGTTCCTGAAGAATTTCCGTAACACTCGCGTTATGATCAAACCTACCAGTAACAAATCTAGCAGCCCGCCTCTGAATTGCTTCTATGTCCTCCCTCAATCCGACCTGATAGGGATCCCAAACGCTCGAGCAGTACTCAAGAATAGGGCATATTAATATTTTAGAAACGGTCTCCTTTGCAGATGAACCACATCTTCCCAAAATTCTACCAATGAACCGAAGACGACCATCTGCCTTCCCCAAAACTGCCATTACATGCTTGTCCCACTTCATATCGCTCTGCAATGTTACGCCCAAATATTTAATCGGCGTGACTGTGTCAGGCGCTACACTACTAATGGAGTATTCAAATATTACGGGATTCTTTTTCCTATTCACCTGCATTAATTTACACTTATCTATATTTAGAGTTAGCTGTCATTCTTTACACCAATCACAAATCCTGTCCAAGTCATCTTGTATCCTCCTACAGTCACTCAACGACTACACCTTCCCGTACGCCACAGCATCATCACCAAACAGCCGCACATTGCTATCCACCCTATCCAAAAGATCGTTTATGTAGATAGAAAACAACAGCGGACCTAACACACTTCCCTGGGGCACTCCAGATGATACCCTCACCTCCGATGGACACTTACCATCGAGGACAATCGTAGATTATCCTTTGATTCCTTTTTAAATCACAAATTGGAGGAATGTATCTGTAATGCATAATTTATACATCGCATATATAAAAAAATATGTACCCTATGTCAACCGAAATGTTGATCAGGGAATCGTGTAGAAATGTAAATTGTAAGAGGTACGTGCTGCCTGCGATATGTAAGCTATAAGAGAATCTGAGACCAAAGAGCAGTGTTGACTGCAGTAGGAACTGTGTAGTAGTAGCAGCAGCAGTAAGTTGTTGCTAGCGGGCAGTCGCCTGTCTGTGCTCGTCACTCCTGCCTGGTGTATCGTGTTGGCTGGCCCGGTCGCGGTGCAGCGATGCCGGAGCCTGAGTATTATTGTATAAGGTAAAAAAGCAGCCTCCTGCATATCTAGTAATATTATGTAAACTCCCATGTAAATCTTTTAAAAATGTCCTAATAATAATCTTTGTCTAATTTCTAACAAGCATTCATTTCAATTTAAATAATTTAATTTTTTTTATGCATGATCATTCCGATTGTTGCAAAAGAAAAATCATTTGCTTCCTTACATAAATAACAAATGTATAGGCCAGCATTGCACAGAGCTGTGCCGGAAAAGAGCTATTGTAAGAGCAGATAGTTGCCGACTTTATCGAGGTGAGAAATTTTGCTTTTTATTCAGAATGATCTTACACGGCCATGACGCAGCACTGCTGTCGTCCAAATTTTACCAGGTTACTGAATTTATTTTTTATTACGAGGTTTAGGAATTTTTCTGTTTCGAGCTTATATTAAATGAGAAAAGAATTTTGTGGGTACATTAAATGGGAACCAATTTTGTTCAAAGGTTACACAAAAAATAGAATCATATTATTATTATTATTATTATTATTAATTAAGTTTTTTGTGAGGTTACACAAATTAGAATCATTAACCAAAATAATATTAAAAGAATATTTCGTTGGGAAGGTTACAAAATCGGCCAAGACCTTTTAGAAATTTGTGGTGATAATCTTTCCCCTTTACATATTATGTACACAAACACCGAAGCGCCAAAGAAACTAGTATATTCATGCGTATTGAAATACAGAGATGTGCAAAAAGGGAGAATACGGCGCTGCTGTCGGCAACGACTATATAGGACAAGTGTCTGGCGCAGTTGTTAGATCGATTACTGCTGCTACGACAGCAGGTTATCAAGATGTGAGTGAGTTTGCACGTGGTGTTGTAGTCGGCGCACGAGCGGTGGGGCACAGCATCTCCGCGGTGGCGATGAAATGGGGATTTTCCCGTACGACCATTTCACGAGAGTACCTTCAATATCAGGAATCCCGTAAAACGTCAAATCTCCAACATCGCTGCGGCCGGAAAAACATCACGGAAGAAAGGGACCAACGACGTCTCAAGTGAATCGTTCAACGTGACAGAAGTGCAACCCTTCCACAAACTGCTGCAGGTTTCAATGCTGAGCCATTAATAGTATCATCGTGCGAACCATTCAATGAACCATCATTCCTAAGGGCTTTCGCAACCGAAGGCTCACTCGTGTACCCTTGACGACTGCACGACACAAAACTTTACGCCTCGCCTGGGCCCGTCAACACAGACATTGGACTGTTGATGACTGGAAAAATGTCGCCTGGTCGGACGAGTCTCGTTTCAAATTGTATCGAGCGGATGGAAGTGTTTGGGTATGGAGTTAACCTCATGAATGCATGGATCCTGCATGTAACCAGGGGATTGTTCTAACTGGTGGAGGCTTTGTAATGGTGTGGGTCGTGTGCAGTTGGAGTGATACGAGACGCCTCATACGTCTAGATACCACTGTGACAGGAGCCTGTCTGATCACCTGCATTCATTTATGTCCACTGTACATTCCGGCGGACTTGGACGATTCCAGCAGGACAATGCGACACCGCACACGTCCAAAATTGCCACAGAGTGGCTCCATGGACGTTGCCCACCAAACTCCCCAGGCATGAACATTTCTCAGCTTATCTGGGATGCTTTGCAACGTTTGATTGGACGACAACGAGCGACCACATCGAACTGGGCAAGTCGAGGAGCTGTTGGTAGGTGGTTATATCCGGCGAATGGACTGGTCTGGCCGTTCCTACGCCTTAAATCACACCGACCACGTGCAGGATACGTTGGGGAGACGTACTGGTACACGTGCACGTACACCATTGACCCGCAACCATTTGTCAACCGAACTGGTGGTGGAAAGGAACGCCCTGCCACAGGAACTGTCTGCCAACCTCGTGGCCACTGTGGCAGCACGTTGCACAGAGCATGCTTTGACATCTGCGGTGATCACATACCCTATTAAGAACCAAGCCCTGCCTTTTGTAACGTGGAACTGGCCATCGTGAATCGCGGTGACCTCAATGTAATTACTGTCTTGTAATAGAGCTGTCATTTTTGTTCATCTCATGGCCTAATTCTTTCACTTCCCTCCTGTACTACACTATAGCGACTCTTCGCATATATGCGCCAGGTTTCATCGAGCTACGTTATTTGGCAGTGACACGTCACGCGAAAGTTATTTTCGTTTTTAAGGTTTGCACACGTGCGTACATCGGTCGATGAAGTTGAAACAGCGATGCAATGTACCACGCAGTACATAACTTATTTCCTTTCTTCTTTTTTTTCCTGTAGCAACGCCGTTCGCAGTTCCTGGTACGGATTGTGTTGTTACACCTGTTCGACGATGACAAGCAACTTTGTGTATGTCTTGTGACTATGCAACTTTGGCCTTATCACTTAATGATAATGCAAGGGTTTTCTGGTTTATGTAGGCATGTTTCATCCCCTTTTTAAACTTGTGCTTTAAGGTGTTTTAGAAACGTGTCACAGGGTTTAGTGTTGGACGAAACTAGGAGAAAAGTTATAATATGTCTGGAACCGAGTACCTCTTGACATATGGACCACTCTATCCTCTCGTACCAATCTGTTACGTAGAAGCCGGCCGCTGTGGCCAAGCGGTTCTACACGCTTCAGTCCGGAACGGCGCTGCTGCTACGGTCGCAAGTTCGAATCCTGCCTCGGGCATGCATGTGTGTGATGTCCTTAGGTTAGTTAGTTTTAAGTAGTTGTAACTTCTAGGGGACTGATGACCTCAGCTGTTAAGTCCCATAGTGCTTAGAGCCATTTGAACCATTTTTCTTACGTAGAAGCAGACACTGTGGGAAGTGCTGTATGTGGTTACCACGTATCCTGACACACCCTTCAGTCCTTCTTCGCAGTGAATCACTCATTGTTTCAAATATTGCTGGCTCCATTAGGATTGTGTCACACACATTGGTCACAGGTTCCTGAAACCTGCAAACTGGCAATGACTTGAGCATACGACAAAGTCTTTAGATGTTACCTTAGCCAGAAATCCAACGGATTCATGTCCAGTGGACGGAGTGACCATGACATCGGATCTGTTCGGCCAATCCATCGACCACGAAACGTTACGGTAAGCTGTAATAGTGCCGCATGATGTGCAGACAAAGGGGTGGGGCCGCGTAGTCACAAACAACAGTCGTTGTCCTCCTACAAGGGCAACGTTCTTTAGTAAAGCTGGTAATTCTGTACGCACAACACCTAGTAATCTGTTTACCAAAGTGTATGGCCCTTCGATTTTGCCGCCCAAATACACTGATACTGAAGCGAACCTGACCTCCCCTCCATGACTACTTGAAAATTTGCAGCTGCCCATACGTGCGTATTGTGATAATTTACTGTGCCGTCTCGGAATTTTTTGGACGGATGATGTACCTATATTATTAAGCGACTATCCCGGAAACCGATATCACTTCGAAGTTCCCTATCCAGCGCTAAAAACAAATTCATTTTCAATATTTTACGTGATTGTTGTACGAATTTAATATGTTGTCGTTTTCTACCCGTTAAGAGGGGTAATCTTGTGTTGAATATTTCACAGAGCCAAATATTACAGTTACAAACTGTTTTTGTTCTGAGGCAGCGTTAACTGGCGGCGCCCAACTACCCGAACTTCATTAACCCACTATTTGAAAATGAGGATTCTTAGTGCCAATAAACTTTACACACAATTCAAACTTTTACGAAACTTTTATCGCTGACAATTCCTACAAAATGATCAAAGGACAAAAGGTCATTACTGCTTTTTTTTCTGTTCATGCAACAGGTGGGGGCGTTCGTATTGCGATGTTAGAGGTTGGGACGTCGCAAGACGAAAAGAAGCGAAAGCAGTTGCCAAGTATGTTTTCATTAATGAAGAACGAAAGTTAGAGGTTCGAAGGCTATGAGCTACCGCCCTAGTTCTAACCATAAACGATACGATCCAGCGACCCGCAGCAGTCCCTACGATGACTCGACGGGCAGTATCCGGGAAACCAAAGCTTTTGGGATCCCGGCGGAAGTATGATTGCAAAGGTGGAAGGGCAACGACTTAATGTGACTCAACACGGGAAACCTCACCAGGCCCAGAAACCGGAAGGATTGACAGCTGTTTCTTGATTCGGTGGGTGGCGGCGCATCGCCGTAATTAGCTGATGGATCGATTTGTCTGGTTAATTCCGATAACAAACGAGACTCAAGGGGTTTTAATTTATTTATTGTATGCTACCGACTGTACTCGCAACACATTTTGCAGACAGTACCTACGCTTATCAGTGACTCCACTGAATGTACTTGCCAAAGTACATCACTATACGAGACATAGAACAGCACAAATTACCCCGAGTGTAATCGCCCAGAGTTTCATAATGACAGCATTTCCGGACTTTCAACGAACTTAACACACAATTTCAAAACTTTTCTAAACATTTTCCTGTTACATGCGTAACAGCACATATGTAACATGTTAACTCATTTGTAAAGTAATCAGACGTTTGAATCTGTTCAGGCAGAGAGTGTGATTTTTTTTTTTTTTTTTAAGAATCGGAGATTTATTCATATATATCAAATTCACTGTTTATTAATTTATTGCTTACAAAACATATATTGCTGACCAATTGTGCTTGGTTTCGCTTTACCTGATGGATCTGAAGATACGCGTTACTAATCGAAATTACAGTCCGACGACAATTTTTTGCGAGCGCTGAATGGAATTAAAGAAACAAATTCTGAACTTCCCGGATTATGTCACATTTAGAAGATAAAGCTTTCGTCAATCCGAGGGGCAGTTGACACCACAGAGCTTTACTAGGCGCGATCCTTTTGGAGAGAGTATGCCGTAGCGTTCCTCCGACCTCTGAACTGACTCACGCAACCAGTTAAACCTATCTTTTGATGTGGATTCCGAACTACGGTACAACATCATTTTTTCAAAATCAACAAATTTTGCCAGAGGTGTAAGAAGTGGTCAACGACAAATACTCTGATCGGCCAGAACATTATCACCAAAGACCTACTGTCGACATGAACCCGTCCACGGGATAGCACCGTCACCTGGCGAGGAATGACTGCTGCTCAGACGCACGCACGGTGCGGGCAGTGTCGGTGAGAATGCTGTCCCTGTGTAGAATGAGCAAGGGGTGCGGCGTATCTAGATCGACCGAATGTGGATTGAAATGTTAAGGAGGCTCGCCACGATCGTTTCGGAAACTGTTTGCTGTTGGAGGGGTGCTGTGGTGTTTTGAACGCCCCGTTGCGAAAGCAGGTGTCAAACGACGTCCGGAGGTCGTGAGGTTTGGCGGCCACCCCTCATTACAAATGCGGACGTCGTAGGCTGGGCGACTGGTAAAACGGACAAGCGGCGAACTGTGGCAGAACTAACGTCAGACTTTAATGATGGGCAGAGTACAGGTGTGTCTGAGCACACATTCCGCGAATACTCCTAACGAAACGCATCCACAGCCGACAACACAAGCATGTGACAGTTTTAACATCTGGACTGGAAAGGCCACGTGACCATCAGCACTGAACGCAGGCACAGTGGCAGAGCGTTGTATTGTCTCAGGAATACACATACCTTCACCATACCGATGGGGTCGCGTCAATCCGTCTTCTTCCACAGCAACAGCTCCTTGATGCCTGTACTGCGGGACGGAGACAAGCTGGCGGTGGCACCATTATGCTCTAGCCAACATCCACGTCGGCATCCATGGGTCCAATGGAGCTCGTACAAGGCACCGAGACGGCGAAGGACTTCGTACACTGGTTGCAGACCACTTACACCCCTTCATGAGGATCATGTTTCCCGAAGGCAGTGGCATTTTTCAGCAGGATAATGCACCATATCATAAGACCAGGAGTGGTTCGAATGGTTCAAATGACTCTGAGCACTATGGGACTTAACTTCTAAGGTCATCAGCCCGCATCTCGTGGTCGTGCGGTAGCGTTCTCGCTTCCCACGCCCAGGTTCCCGGGTTCGATTCCCGGCGGGGTCAGGGATTTTCTCTGCCTCGTGATGGCTGGGTGTTGTGTGCTGTCCTTAGGTTAGTTAGGTTTAAGTAGTTCTAAGTTCTAGGGGACTGATGACCATAGATGTTAAGTCCCATAGTGCTCAGAGCCATTCTAAGGTCATCAGTCCCCTAGAACTTAGAACTACTTAAACCTAACTAAGGACATCACACACATCCATGCCCGACACAGGATTCGAACCTGCGACCGTAGCGGTCACGCGGTTCCAGACTGTAGCGCCTTTAACCGCTTGGCCACCCCGGCCGGCGAGTGGTTCGAGGAACACAGTGGCGAGTTCTAATTGATGTGCTGCCCCCCCCCCCCCCCACTCATCACCAATCAGCCACACCTGAACCCGATCCAACATATCTGGGATGTGATCGAACGTGGTGTCACAGCTCGTGGCCGCCTTCCCCCCCCCCCCCCCCCACCAGAATTTACGGGAATTACGTTACGTGTGTACAAATCTGGTGCCAACTCCCTCCAGCGACCCTACCAAGGCCTCATTCCTTCCATGCCACGATGCATCGCCGTTGTTATTCGTGCCAAAGGTTGACATACAGGCTATTAGACAGGTGGTCATAATGTTCCGGCTGATCAGCGTAAATATCCCTGAGTGATAAGCGATCGACTCCTTGACCTTTGGATTTGTAGTCTGGCTCATTACAACTGACCCACAGATTGTCAACTTGTAAGACCTTCCAAAAGGCATACGAAATTTTTGTAACGTATGGACAGAACAGGTTGAACATCACAAGGATTCTGACGAAAGGGAGACCATGTATTCGCCAAAGCATGCTAAAATTAATGACGTAATATCATAGCTGATAATTGTGATGAGTTTTTTTTTTTTTTATTTTGATAAATCATAAACCTGAAACAATGAGTAGACAACGAAAAAACGCGATGAAGTTTTGCACCGCTCTGGACAAGACCCACCACGCCACTGGCAAACAGAATACGGAGTACGCGATAAAGAGTGATGGAAATGTCGGCAGGGCTGCGCGGTATCGTAAAAGCATCTACAGGGAACACAAAGGGGAAGCGAAATATACGAGACTGTCATAAAAGGAGTTAAAAATATGACCGCGCCACGGACGTAGGGACATGCAATGCGACCATCACTTCTCGGTCAGATGCTGAAGGAGACAGCGGATTAAGATACACGGCCAGAAATGGCACGGAGAAAAAAAGACCCATTGCGTTATGCTAATCACGTACCAACAAGGACGGGCGAGCTATGTTAGAAAGGCAATAATATTACGAAGGAACTTGGTGGTCCACTTCTGGCTGTAGTTTATCGTAGGTCACTGAAGTAAGAAAGGGTGCCAAACGATACAAAAAAAAATAAAAAAAAAAGATCTCTGGTCCTTCCCATTTTCAAGAAGTGTATCCGAGAGATTCGAGTAAATAACCCCCTATATGCTGATCTCTGGTGTAGAATTTTGCAACAAATTTCATGCTGACGCATCCTGACGGTTTTGGAGATCGAAAAGCACCCGTGCAGACAGCTTCATGAGTTCATCATAGGTTTCAATTTTAATAAACAGCCTCGGTTGCACCATTTGCCTAGAATTTACCTAGGTTTCAGTCGGGGTAACCCAATGTTCTTCAGAATAACAGTAGCTACCGTTTGTCTACAGTGGACATCGTGAAGCTAATACTACAAATCCATAAATTATCTTCACACTATAAAACTTATCTGGAACTGCCTCGGCCCCACTTCGCGACCGCGATGCGGCAGCCACGAGTGCTGTACTGGAGTTCCAAACAACGTAAGACAGCTGCTCAGATTGCCTGCTAAATCATTTATATACTCCTAGATAAGGAAGAGCAGACGGCCTATGACCTCCCTTAGGAAACGCCAGATATGTCTTCTGTTTGACTCGACGACTTTCCGTCAGTTACTACGAACTGTGCCGGCTGCTGTGACCGAGCGCTTCTAGGCGCTTCAGTTCGGAACCACGCTGCTGCTACGGTCGCAGGTTAGAATCCTGTCTCGGGCATGGATGTGTGTGATGTCCTTACGTTAGTTTGGTTTAATTAGTTCTAAGTCTAGGGGACTGATGACCTCAGATGTTAAGTCCCATAGTGCTTAGAGCCATTTGAATCATTTTTACTACGAACTGTGCCCTTTCTGATAGGAAATCACGAATTTGGTCGCACAGAGGATACTGCATAGGTGCGCAATCTGATTGGAAGTCGCTTCTGTGGACCGGTATCAAAAGTGTTCTGGAAATATAAATGTATGTAATCAATTTGACATCTGAGAATAAAGAAATAGTGTTTCTGAAGAAAGATATTTTGCGAGTCCGTGTTGGCTTTTTGTCAATAAATCATGTCCTTCGAGGTAATTCAGAATGTTCGAATACGGAGCATGTTCTAAAACCCTACTGCAGATCGCCGTTAGTGATATGGGTCTGTAATTCAGCTGAGTACTCTTTCCTTTCTTGGGTACTGGTGTGAGTGACCGAACATTCCAGTCTTTAGGCAACTTAGGTACGGATCTTAGGTTATATAATGACTCTATGAAATCGAAACCGGTACCATTAGAAATACAATGACGAGTCGAAACATGATGACCTGGTTACTGGCGTGTTGGTCCCGCTTCACAATGCAATTCAACACAGATGCTGCGTGGTATGGATTAGACCAGTCCTTGGTACGTTTCCAGTGCTGCACAAGGTGTCCTTGCACAGGTCATGCAAATCCAGTACATTATGGGCCGGTGGTTGTTGGTGCGTAGCTGACACCCTACTGTGTTTTCAATCGGGTTCAAATCAGGCGAATTCGGCTGCCTGGATATCAACGTAAACTCACTACTACGGTCATTAAACCACTGTGCACGATACGCTGTGCATGATACGCTGCAAGGTGCCACAGCCGTCGAGGAAGGCGTCAAGCGTGATGGGACGCAGGTGGTCGGCAATAATGTTCACGAAGGGCACAGTTGTCGTGGTGCCTTCTGTTACTACGCGGACCGAACACCGGCGAACGCAGACCGAACACCGGCGAACGCAGACCGAACACCGGCGAACGGAGACCGAACACCGGCGAACGCAGACCGAACACCGGCGAACGCAGACCGAACACCGGCGAACGCAGACCGAACACCGGCGAACGCAGACCGAACACCGGCGAACGCAGACCGAACACCGGCGAACGCAGACCGAACACCTGGGAACGCAGACCGAACACCTGGGAACGCAGACCGAACACCTGGGAACGCAGACCGAACTCCTGGGAACGCAGACCCAGGCTTAACAGTGTCGCTAAAGCCACGAGTGTGTCCCAGGCGAGGACGCGTCAAATGAGAAGTGAGCTGCTTCAGACACGAACAGGCGGCGCGCGGAGCGACAGCCAACAGCCGCTACTGCATTGCTACTGCACGCCGGCGCGGCCTTGGCAGCGCCCCAGCGCTACTGCCGGCGCAGCAGCTTGTTTCGTAAATACGCACCCACACGCACACACTCGCTTACATGCGAGACACATTAGTAAAAAACGACGACGAATAGGGGAAACAGTTCAGGAACAGCAACATTCCTGGACTGCACAAGTCTGTCCAGATTCCCGATCTATACTCAATGGAACACCTTTGCGATTAGGTACAATGTTGACTTCGTTGCAGACCGCAGCGTCCACAGTCATTGCCTTTTCGGGTTTCGCCTCTTGAGGAAGAATGGACTGCCACCGATATTCAGACAACCCACTGACAATGTCCCTACGTGAGCTGAAGCCGAGTTGGACACGTACTAAATTAATGTCCACTAACAGATGCCTGGATACTTTTGATCAGATACTATACATTCCGTCTTCAAAAATGGCTCTGAGCACTATAGGACTTAACATCTATGGTCATCAGTCCCCTAGCACTTAGAACTACTTAAACCTAACTAACCTAAGGACATCACACACATCCATGCCCGAGACAGGATTCGAACCTGCGACCGTAGCAGTCGCGCGGCTCCGGACTGAGCGCCTAGAACCGCTAGACCACCGCGGCCGGCATTCCGTCTTCCTATATTTCGTTAAGGCGTACAGCACCGTGCAACATCGTCACAGACACCCGAATTTCTCAATGAACATTGCCTAGTAGAATGCAGTACATCGTTCTGAACACCGAATGTCAAACGGAAACAGTGGCTAAAATATTTAACAAATCGGTGTGATATATGTTGAGACATCAGGGAATAAATGTAGCGTAAGGCTGGAATACATTCAGCAAATACTCGAGGACCTCGCGCATAACAGCTACTCTGAGCTTATGGAGTCGGCCTCTCCAGTTTTCTGCATCCTTGTAAGACATGATGGCCAGGGCCCGATATCAATTTCCTGCTGCACTATGGCGTATCGTCTGAGTTGTGCGACTGGATTCGTCATTTCCTGTGGATCGTAGCAACTGACGGATAGTGATCGAAAACAAGCGAAACTCATATCTGGCGTTCCTCATGGACGTGTTATTACCCCTTTGCTGTTCTTAATCTATATAAACGGTTTAGAGGAGTATCTGAGCAGCGTCTTAGAGCGTTTGGAGATGATCAAAACCAGCTGCAAAATTATTTAGACACGTGTATGGGGGCGAAAAGTGCCAATTGGAACTGGACATTAAGTGTGAGTAGTGCGCGCACTCTGAGGGACCCGTGTAAACTTGTTTATGTATGTACATGGTTCATCTATAGGTTTACACGAGTACGAGGTATGTGAGAAAAGCAGTGAGCCTACTTCTGTAGACCGGTGCGTTCATCAAATCCAGATGCTCAGTCCGACTTTCAGCTCCGTACAGCCATCATGTGATTTTTGAGAGCACATCAATGAAAGTGTTTTTCTGTTGCGTGTTACGAAAACAGAACACTAAAGGAAGGTTATGACATCAAATTTGGTGTTAAACTTGCGGAATCGGCGAGTGTGACCATTAAAAAGTTGGAACATACATATCCGGAGAACGTTTCGTAATAGCACAAGTTTTTCGCTAGCACAAATCATTCTTGCAAGGCGCAGAACACATAGATGAACCTCGCTCAAGGAGACCTTGAACTTCAAAAACCGACGAAAACTTAGATGTGTGTGGTCTTGTGAGATCAAGCCGACGTTTAGCGATAAGAATGATGGCCGCAAGTGGATGCTGCATCATTATAACGCCCCACATCACACAGCCGCTTCTGTCGCGGAAGTTTTGACCTCCTATTCTTCCACCCCCCACCCCCCCCCCCCGTCCCCTATTCGCCTGATCTCAATCTCTGTTACTTTTCTCGGAATTGAAAAATATCTTAAAAAGAAAGAATGTGACCGTCATGTTTAACCCTCGCAATGGTAAACTATTTTCAGTAACGTAGATTACCAACGGGGAGGGGGGGGGGGGCGTGCTTTTCGCCCACCATAAAAAATTTAAAACCAAATAAAATTAATTGTTCTCGAATTACATTAATAACATACTCTTGAAAGATCTGGTGATACATAATCAGGATCCAGAACCCGAATATTTCTTTTAAAAATGTTTCCAAAAATGCATTTTCTATCTTTCACTTACTTCGTCATTTAAGTTTACTAAGTCTAATTATCTTGAGAAAAATTAGTAGCAAAAATTCTTACAGTACTATTGAAGTACACTTTACTGTAATTAAAAATCCTACAAAAGCGTGAGGTATATACAAATGCCTTAGGTACACAACACCGCTTTGTGAGAAGAATTTATGCACCACTTTCTTCGGAATCTGCTTCTCACTTGGAACATAAAATAGTTTTCCTTTGCACCGTAGTTCTGCTTGATTTTCCGTCCAAGAATACCCTCCAGACTTGAAACTACAGGCTTTGGCAGTCCTGCAATATTTGTAGCCCTTTCTTCCATGTATGATTTCGTGAGCTGCAGTCCCAGTTCTTGAAGAAAAAGTAGTCGCTTATTAGGTTTTTTTCTCATTCCAGTCCAGGAAGTCCAACAAAAACAGTGTGTGACTGTTTACCGCTGCTGTGTCTACAAGAGTATAGAAAACAGACAGCGGCCACCTTCTTGTAGCCCTGTTACTTGATTATTTCCTCACTATTTGATATATCGTTTCAACGTCACCTTTAGCCTCATTACAATATAAATTTACAACTGTTTTCTTCTTAGTGTCAGTAGGTGAACCAATTGCGGCGTCACAGAAACAGCAGATTTCGTTTGGGTTTTTCTCGGGGGAGATAAGAAAGAACTATGACTGGAATATTTCCAATACCAGTATCACTGAAAGCAAATTTCCTAGAATATAATTCCCGTCTTGAGACGCCTTCCAGTTCCTCAGGTATGTGTTTCCCAGTAGCTTGTAACGTTCCCACGACAGTTAGCTTGTGATTCCTCGATAGGTGTTCCGCCGAATCAAGTGCAATGTGTGTAGTGACATTTCGCCCCGAATTATCTATGGGAACCACCAGGAGTTTAACCACAGCTGCAGCGGAATCTGATTGTTGTGTACCATCACTTCTTTTCCCAGTATAAGGCTCCATCCTGCTAACTATCTGGTTTTAGCGTCTGTGAGCATGCTTATAAGTAGACCGTATTTACCGGGTTTTTCCTTCATTAAGATCTTGAAGGGACACCTGCCACGGAACAATGACATTTCATCAATAACCGTATGCATCCCAACAGAATAATATTTTGGCAGTAATTCATTCATTTTATCAAAAACTTCTCGTATTTCAGCAAACTCGTCACGATTCCTGCGATCGCTTCGTGACTCTGTCGTCAAATTTCAGTATTTTAGTAATCTGCTGGTATCTGGTTCAGCTCATGGAAGCAGCATAAACAAACCTTCCTGAAGTGTTGGACCATAAATCTGTAATAATAATAATAATAATAATAATAATAATAATAAGTAGCCCTATATATGCCATGAATTCAAGTCAGTCTTTCTTCGGTACTTTCTGCCTCAATGCCTCTTCTTCATTGGTACACAATGTTGACAATTTCTGAAGACAAAAACTTTTCAAATGATTCTCTTATTGTTCCTACGTTACCTTGGTCTCTTATGCCTTCTCTTTGTGCTACTCGTCTTCTGATGTGAGGAGGTTTGGAGGTAGAAATTATTCCAGTGCTCGTGACATACTTGTCACTAACCTCGCAAGCTGCGTCGTCATCTGTTTCAGGTGCGGAGAGTTCATCTTCAGCGTCTGTAGGCACTCTACCACTGTCCACATACTCGCGCACAACGCATTCCTCGTCAGGTTCACTCAGTGCATAGTCAGTTTCATCAACTTCAATTTGAGAATCTGTAGATTCTTCCAAAATTTGTGATATTTCTCTCTCAGTAAGTGATTGTCGATACGTTTTTAGTTCAAAAAATGGTTCAAATGGCTCTGAGCACTATGGGACTCAACTGCTGTGGTCATCAGTCCCCTAGAACTTAGAACTACTTAAACCTAACTAACCTAAGGACATCACACACACCCATGCCCGAGGCAGGACTCGAACCTGCGACCGTAGCAGTCGCACGGTTCCGGACTGCGCGCCTAGAACCGCAAGACCACCGCGGCCGGCTGATACATTTTTAGTCACAGCTGTATCTAGGATTGGACTAAGTGCCACTGAACAGGAAAAAATAAAGAAGCAAAGACAAACAAATCATTGTTGAGACCATTATTGCTGCCAAACCAGAGAAATATAATGTCCATGTGTTCTAAGGTCACGGAATGCTGTTTTTCGCGGAGTAAGACGACCGTTATGGGAAGTCGCAACAATTATCGAGGGGCGGCAGAGGGGGGGGGGGGAGGGGGGGAGGGAAAACTTTATGACCACCTCCCTAAAACTTAAATTTTCCGATTAAGCTTAAAACTAAAAACGTAAAACAACCAGAGGTGACAAATTATTATTACAAAATTTTCAAAAAATAAAGTAGCGGAGTAGATTTCAGTATTTTCAAAAGGTGGGCATAAAGTACCCTCCCGCCCCCACGTTCTTTGGTACTGCGAGGGTTGAAGACCCTGTCAGTTGAAACCTTTCAGCGCAGCTACGAAGACTGTGAACGGCGACTCCGTCGGTGGATCGCTACAGAAGGAAACTACTTTGAAGGGGATAATATTGTTGTTTGAGAATAAAAATAAATAAATAAAAAATTTGATGGATAAAAAAAATGTCTCATTAATTTTCTCACACACGTTGTAAATTTGCGAATGTCAAAATATGCGATTAACAAATGTAACTTTGATTGAATTGCCGCTAGGAGGTTAAAGTTTTTACACCACGAATGGACGGTAGACTCTAGTATTTGATATAAATTTCCTGGAGACGTCTACCCGTTCCTGACCTGTGAAGTTCCCCATCACAGCGCAATCAGCTTTAGTGGTAAACCGGCCCAATGGACAGCGCGTCATAAAACTGAACACACATCAAGCATGAAAGCAAGAAGAAGGTGTACTAAACGGTAAAAAAAGAAGCAAAATACAAACAGTGAACAGTCCAACCTGATGACGTGCAACATCGAGCGGCTTATAAGAACCACTACGTCGTGGTTGTGTGACCACGGTATTGGACTGCAAAACGGCAGATTCGTTTTGAAACCTTCATCGTGGCCTTTTTTTTCACAAATTTATGAACTGTCCGTCCGGACATTGACATACCTGTTATCCTTCTATAGAATTAGCAATTGTCACACTATACATTGGCTACAGAATATGAGTAATGTGGTAAGTAAATACTGCCGACGCAAATAAATGAGATGAATAGTCGAAGTAGACGAGATACCTCACAGACTTCTCGCAGAAATAAAAACAAATAAATGGGAGTGAACTACGTTACAACGAAAGAATTCAAGAGTCAAAGCTTCCAAAACGGAACTCAAAAGTCATAACTTGTGGTACTTGTGTGGAACAAACAGAAGCTACGTTCGTCTGTAGGTCCTTTCCTTACACGTCGCTATCGCAAACGGACGTTACACCGACGGACTTGGACGGTTCCAGCAAGACAATGCGCCACCCACACCTCCAGAATTGCTACAGAGTGGCTCCAGGAAGACTCGGGTGAGTTTATACACTTCCGTTGGCCACGAAACTCCCCAGACATGAACCACGATATATACGAAATTTGAACTCAGCAAACAGACACGTCAGTCATCGGACACACACAAAATAATTTGGCGGAAAAAAAAAGTACTTACGCGGAAGGTTCGAAACATGATCTCGCCATATCAGTTTAACACCGTGACCACAGGACCACGACGCCACACTCATTCAAGGTGGCCCGATGTGGCACATCTCGAACTTTGTAAGACGTTATGGTCTCCTGACCTTTATTGCTACGTATTCCGCCCTCACAATCATATTCCTCACATCAAGACGCTTCATTCGAACCCAAACAAGATAAGATAAAGTCAATGTTGTATGAATTCATGTAAACGTGTGGTGTGCGTACTGTAAGACCTTCGGTACACACACCATCAGATTATTTGACTTGTCGCCTTAACAAAGTAGGCGAGCGTCAGCAATATGTCTCGTGGTCTTATCGTGGCGTGTTTATCTTCTGCCGTTAGGTCAGACGATAGAAATGCCACTTGCACGCTTTGAGTAGCAGATTGACAATGACCAACTTCAAACAGAACTCGATTAATTTTCACACACATTTATTAAAATAATAACAAGCATAAAATTGCTTAACTTGGTTCTGGATGCTATTTACAATTGACAGTCTGAAGTTCCTTTGGTCTTGGTACGTTAATCTTATTCTCACATATCTCTGATACTTGAAAAAGTGTGTATACATTTATCTTCATGGCTATGTACAGGAATATGATAATCTTATTAGGCGCAGACAGAAACTTGACTATAGACTGGTACAGACTAATGCAGACTCGTACAGACTGGTGCAGACAAATGCAGACTGACTAATCGGAGGTCTGTACACTCGTTATAATACCTCACGAGTTCAGGTATCACTGCGCGAGTGTGATCCGCGAGGAGGAAAGATTCTGCATTAGCAGCAATCCCATTGTCTGCGTTACATATTAATACGCGGATCGGCGGAAGCAGAATTTGGTCCGTCTCTAAGGCAGCGCCATCTCGTATTGCGGAGACAGACTAGAGCGCTGCGCCTGCGCTGTTGTGCTTAGCGGGGCGTGCTCTAGTGCGAAAGTTGTGTACGCGCTGACTACGTGCAACTATGTACACCAAAACGATATGCAAATAACTAGTAAATCACAAGTGCACACCAAGATTGAAATACTCGAGGCTGGCGTACACACACACACACACACATTCAAGACACGACGGTTGCACAGGGGCTTTTAGTTTGGGAGAGGCAAACCACACGCCAGGGGGGGGGGGGGGGGGCGGTCCCTTCAGAGGACGAGTCAACCTATCTCTGTCGGCCGGCGACCGCCTGTAGAGCAGACAGTGTTTGCCCGAGTGAAAGGGAGAACGACCCCATGTTCACCTTAAAAGCAAATTCCGCTACATTGTGTGGGAGCGCCCAGCCTATGCTTTCTTTACAAACACAGCACGCAGCTTCAGAGGTTTTCACAAGGAGACAGCAAACCCCAAACACCGATGCTACAGATTTCCAGATTGGTCGCATTAAACGTAACGTCATTATCCCGTTTTAGAAGAGCAAAGCTGATTGGCAGACGATATTCCTGACGCCTTGATCTGAAGGAGTAATGGAAGAGACCGAAAAATATACCCTTTCACGTCTGGCGTGGAGAGGGGCCATTCCGTTGTCGCTCTTGGAGTGAACACGTAACGAGAGTGGGTGCGCTCGTACGTGTACTCAGAGAGCGAGGAACAAGTCTCTCCTCAGTACTTCACTGGGAGAGCACCTCTGTCGAGAGCGAATCAGAGTGAAACTCTATATTGAGTCCTTGCGATTAAGCCTTTTTCACTGTGTTGGCTGCCACAATTATTGTGCGGTGTGAACGGACAGAGTTAAATGCCTGTGAGCGAATTTATGAATGGCACCACGGTGGACTGGTTACCTGACGGTGTACCACGCCAATAGTTAGACTAGGGGCGAATGGGAGTCCTTGACTTCATCAAGGCGTAGGGAGAGTTTGATTGGCGAAGGTCAATCCAGATAGAACGAGAGTTATCTTATTTGTCAGCAGCGAGTGGCGCAGACAGCAGTCATTGCAGCTTACAGTATTGTGCGCTACAGCTCTTGCGAGACCCATACTTCCTCCACAACAGTACACTTCACTGCATTTCACACGCAACAGCCTCGACCATACCTAGCAACATTCTAACGGATAATTATTAAAGTTGAGTAGGCGCTGCTCTCAGCCATTCTGGCAAGTCAATAAAAATCTTAAACTTTGTATAGATATTTCATTAGCGAATCCTATCCTTCAGCGGTAACTTCACATTCCGAAAAGAACCCAGAAATAACTTGTTCAGTTCATGACTAAAAGTGCCAATGTGATTTCTCAGATTTTTTGCAAAATAAATAATAATTTTCGTTAGTTTCATGTTTTTCTTACAATAACTAGGACTACTCCAGTACCCAAGTATCCCACTAGTTACATAATAAATTTTGTGAATTTTTTTGTCATTTTCTTATAGAAGAGGACTCCAGAAGATATTTATTGCATTTCTCTTTAGAACGTTAGGAGCGTCTGTCTGACTTCTGTAGTAGTGTGGGGGTGGAAATTGCATCTTTCAGGAGCCACAGGGTAAAGGGTACATCTCAGATTAATCCGATGCGCAGAATGACAATAGCACCCACACGCTCACAACTTCTACCGTTCACTGTGTTTTGCTCCTTTCTTCCACAATTCAGTACACCTTCCTCCTGTTTCCATGCTTCATTTCTGTTCAGTTTATGACGGGCTATCCGTGGTCTGGGGTAGCGTCTTTGATTCATAATCAAAAACGTCTTCGGTCCCGGGTTCGAACCCCGCCACTGCCTAAATTTTGATAAATAATCACCATTGACGGCCGAAGACTTCCGGCATAAGACGTCAGCCTCATTCTGCCAACGGCCTTGTCAAAGAGGGCGGAAAGCGGATAGAGGTTCAGGGCACTCTCTTGTCCTAGGGGTGGGAAATTGCCCCTAAAGGCGGAAGAATCAGCAATGATCAACGACATGAGGATGCAGAAGGCAATGGAAACCACTGCATTAAAGACACGTAACGTGTATCCATAGGACATGTGGCCTGTAATTGAAGAAGTGTCATGATGATCTCTCCATTGGCAATAGATTCCGGAATAGTCCCCCATCCGGATCTCCGGGAGGGGACTGCCAAGGGGGAGGTTACCATGAGAAAAGGATTGAATAATCAACGAAAGGATAACGTTCTACGAGTCGGGGCGTGAATGTCAGAAGCTTGAACGTGGTAGGGAAACTAGAAAATCTGAAAAGGGAAATGCAAAGGCTCAATCTAGATATAGTAGGGGTCAGTGAAGTGGTCAGATGAGTATCGGGTAATATCAACAGCAGCAGAAAATGGTATAACAGGTGTAGGATTCGTTATGAATAGGAAGGTAGGGCAGAGGGTTTGTTACTGTCAACAGTTCAGTGACCGGGTTGTTCTAATCAGAATTGACAGCAGACCGACAACGATAGTTCAGGTATACATGCCGACGTCGCAAGCTGAAGATGAACAGATAGAGAAAGTGTATGAGGATATCGAAAGGGTAATGCAGTATGTAAAGGGGGACGAAAATCTAATAGTCATGGGCGACTGGAATGCCGTTGTAGGGGAAGGAGTAGTACAAAAGGTTACAGGAGAATATGGGCTTGGGACAAGGAATGAAAGAGGAGAAAGACTAATTGAGTTCTGTAACAAGTTTCAGCTAGTAATAGCGAATACCCTGTTCAAGAATCACAAGAGGAGGAGGTATACTTGGAAAAGGCCGGGAGATACGGGAAGATTTCAATTAGATTACATCATGGTCAGGCAGAGATTCCGAAATCAGATACTGGATTGTAAGGCGTACCCAGGAGCAGATATAGACTCAGATCACAATATAGTAGTGATGAAGAGTAGGCTGAAGTTCAAGACATTAGTCAGGAAGAATCAATACGCAAAGAAGTGGGATACGGAAGTACTAAGGATTGACGAGATACGTTTGAACTTCTCTAACGCTATAGATACAGCAATAAGGAATAGCGCAGTAGGCAGTAGAGTTGAAGAGGAATGGACATCTCTAAAAAGGGCCATCACAGAAGTTGGGAAGGGAAACATAGGTACAAAGAAGGTAGCTGCGAAGAAACCATGGGTAACAGAAGAAATACTTCAGTTGATTCATGAAAGGGGGAAGTACAAACATGTTCCGGGAAAATCAGGAATACAGAAATACAAGTCACTGAGTAATGAAATAAATAGGAAGTGCAGGGAAGCTAAGACGAAATGGCTGCAGGAAAAATGTGAAGACATCGAAAACGATATGATTGTCGGAAGGACAGACTCAGCATACAGGAAAGTCAAAACAACCTTTGGTGACATTAAAAGCAACGGTGCTAACATTAAGAGTGCAACGGGAATTCCACTGTTAAATGCAGAGGAGAGAGCAGATAGGTGGAAAGAATACATTGAAAGCCTCTATGAGGGTGAAGATTTGTCTGATGTGATAGAAGAAGAAACAGGAGTCGAGAAGAGATAGGGGATCCAGTATTGGAATCGGAATTTAAAAGAGCTTTGGAGGACTTACGGTCAAATAAGGCAGAAGGGATCGATAACATTCCATCAAAATTTCTAAAATCATTGGGGGGAAGTGGCAACAAAACGACTATTCACGTTGGTGTGTAGAATATATGAGTCTGGCGATATACCATCTGACTTTCGGAAAAGCATCATCCACACAATTCCGAAGACGGCAAGAGCTGACAAGTGCGAGAATTGTTGCACAATCAGCTTAACAGCTCATGCATCGAAGCTGCTTACAAGAATAATATACAGAAGAATTGAAAAGAAAATTGAGAATGCGCTAGGTGACGATCAGTTTGGCTTTAGGAAAAGTAAAGGGACGAGAGAGGCAATTCTGACGTTATGGCTAATAATGGAAGCAAGGCTAAAGAAAAATCAAGACACTTTCATAGGATTTGTCGACCTGGAAAAAGCGTTCGACAATATAAAATGGTGCAAGCTGTTCGAGATTCTGAAAAAAGTAGATGTAAGTTATAGGGAGAGACGGGTCATATACAATATGTACAACAACCAAGAGGGAATAATAAGAGTGGACGATCAAGAACGAAGTGCTCGTATTAAGAAGGGTGTAAGATAAGGCTGTAGCCTTTCGCCCCTACTCTTCAATCTGTACATCGAGGAAGCAATGACGGAAATAAAAGAAAGGTTCAGGAGTGGAATTAAAATACACGATTAAAGGATATCAATGATAAGATTCGCTGATGACATTGCTATCCTGAGTGAAAGTGAAGAAGAATTAAATGATCTGCTGAACGGAATGAACAGTCTAATGAGTACACAGTATGGTTTGAGAGTAAATCGGAGAAAGACGAAGGTAATGAGAAGTAGTAGAAATGAGAACAGCGAGAAACTTAACATCAGGATTGATGGTCACGAAGTCAATGAAGTTAAGGAATTCTGCTACCTAGGCAGTAAAATAACCAATGACGGACGGAGCAAGGAGGACATCAAAAGCAGACTCGCTATGGCAAAAAAGGCATTTCTGGCCGAGAGAAGTCTACTAATATCAAATACCGGCCTTAATTTGAGGAAGAAATTTCTGAGGATGTACGTCTGGAGTACAGCATTGTATGGTAGTGAAACATGGAGTGTGGGAAAACCGGAACATAAGAGAATCGAAGCATTTGAGATGTGGTGTTATAGACGAATGTTGAAAATTAGGTGGACTGATAAGGTAAGGAATGAGGAGGTTCTACGCAGAATCGGAGTGGAAAGGAATATGTGGAAAACACTGATAAGGAGAAAGGACAGGATGATAGGACATCTGGTAAGACATGAGGGAATGACTTCCATGGTACTAGAGGGAGCTGTAGAGGGCAAAAACTGTAGAGGAAGACAGAGATTGGAATACGCCAAGCAAATAATTGAGGACGTGGGTTGCAAGTGCTACTCTGAGATGAAGAGGTTAGCACAGGAAAGGAATTCGTGGCGGGCCGCATCAAACCAGTCAGTAGACTGATGAAAAAGAAAAAAAAAAAATCCAGTAGGCCACTAAATCAGAGACGGGTCTGATAGGGAGTTTCCCTTGTGAGAAAAATTGATCTTCATTGACGGACAGAGACACAGACTGACGGACGGTCGAACGGACAATGAAAGGATTCTATAACGAGTCCCTTGTTATCGATTGAGATAAGCAACATTAAAAAGGGAAAATGCTGTACTGCGAAGGAGAACAGTCAGTCCAGAGAACATTTTCTTTCCGGTGGCTGGTTCAGGACTGGGACCAGTGTTTCGCGCTCGGAGCTCCGTGTGGTACCGGTGCGCGTTTAATTGCAGTGCACGGCATTGATCGGCGCGCGCGCGGGCGCCCAGTCTCGGGGATAGTTTACGAGCCCTGGGCGGCCGGCGCGATTGTGCGCGCCGATTTATTTGATAGGGCGCGCTCTGATTACCGCGACTGGCCACGGGGGCAGGATTTGCCGGCAGTGGGTCCGGCTATCGACCGCGCCACGCAGGATTTCCCGCTGATGCGGGAGCCGGCGCCGGAGTCCCTACGCTTACCCTAGCTGGAAGGCACCGGAGCTTAGACGGGGAGCTCTGCTGAAAAAAAGTAAGTGTAGCCAGTGTGGAGAAGCCTCAAAGAGGAAATACCGCTGAAAGTCTGACCCTGAAACTTCCTAGCGGCAGATCGGGAGTCGAACCAGAGAACTTGTACACTCCGGATAGTGGTCTGACCACGCGTTTCTCAACCTTTTTGCCCTCTGGGGCACGCGACAGTGCATTTGGGAACTTTCACAACAGCGCTACACGTGGTTTAACTCCCTAGTTGCAAAAAGAAAAGAAAAGTACACAATACTTTTTTTAATCACGTATAATAAACAGGCGGTTTTATAATTACATGACACTGTCAGTGCTGAAGGAGGTGATCTTTAAATATAGGGCTTTGATCGTAGCAATATGTTTTACTTCACTAGAGTCCAAAGAGGGATACATCGATCACTAGTTTTGACCAGATGAATGGCGATTTTCATACCTCCAAGTTAGGAAGGCGTAACACCAATATTCAAAACACAAAGAGTACACGAAAATACTGCTTCCATAATACACTGAAGCGCCAAAGAAACTGGTATAGGCATGGGTATTCAAATAGAGAGATATGTAAATACGCAGAATATCGCGCTGTAGTCAGCAGCGCCTACATAAGACAAGTGTCTGGCGCAGTTGTTAGATCGGCTCCTGCTGCTACAGTGGCAGCTTATCAAGACTTAAGTGAGTCTGTCCCTGGTTTTATAGGTGGCGCACGAGCGACGGGACACAGCATCTCCGACGTAGCGATGAAATGGAGATTTTCCCGTACGACCATTTCTCGAGTGTATCGTGAATATCAGGTACCCGCTAAAACATAGACTCTATGACATCGCTGCTGCCGGAAACAGATCCTACAAGAACGTAACCAACGAAGGCAGAACGTGACACAAGTGCAACTCTTCAGCAAATTGCTGCAGATTTCAATGCTGGGCCATGAGCAAGTGTCAGCGTGCGAACCATTCAACGAAACATCATCGATATGGCCCTTTCGAGCCGAAGGCCCACTCGTGTACCCCTGATGACTGCACGATACAAGGCTTTATCCCTCGCCTAGGCCCCTCAACACCGACAATGGACTGTTGATGACTGGAAACATGTTGTCTGGTCGGACGAGTCTCGTATTAAATTATATCGAGCTGATGGACGTGGACATGTATGGAGACAACCTCATGAATCCATGGAGCCTACGTGTCAGCAAGGGACTGTTCAAGCTGGTGGAGGCTCTGTAATGGTGTGGAGCGTGTGCAGTTGGAGTGATATTTGACCCCTGATACGTCTAGAGACGACTCTGACACGTGACACGTACGTAAGCATCCAGTCTGATCACCTGCACCCATTCGTGTGCATTGTGCATTCCGACGGATTTGGGCAATTGCAGCAGGAAAATGCGACCCCCACAGGGCCATAATTGGTACACAGTGGGTCCAGAAACACTCATATGAGTTATACGCTTCCGTTGTCCACCAAACTCCCCAGACATGAACTTTACTGAGCTTATCTGGGACACTTTGCAACGTGCTGTTTAGAAAGAGATCTCCGCCCCCTCGTACTCTTACGGATTTATGGACAACCCTGCAGGATTCAGTGTGTCAGCTCCCTCCAGCACTATTTCAGACATTAGTCGAGTCCATGGCACACCGTGTTGCTGCACTTGTACCTGCTCGCGGAGGTCCTACACGATATTATACAGATGGTGAAGTTTCTTTGGCTCTTTAATGTAGTTATAATGGTGCCTACCATATAACAGAAAGCTATGTCTGCATCTACTACTGGAGCAAGCTACTACGCCACAATAATGTTTACATTTCCAAAGTGTAAGACAGAGTTGAATAAAAATTTATGAAAATAATCCATAGTCATCAGCAAAACATTATGTACAAAAACATTTTTGGAATAACGCATATTTCAGAAATTACAGCTTTAGTATATAAATATGAGATACACAATTTCATTCTGGCCGGCCGGAGTGGCCGAGCGGTGCTAGGCGCTTCAGTCTGGAACAGCGCGACCGCTTCGGTCGCAGGTTCGAATCCTGCCTCGGGCATGGATGTGTGTGATGTCCTTAGGTTAGTTACGTTTAAGTAGTTCTAAGTTCTAGGGGACTTATGACCTCAGATGTTAGGTCCCATAGTGCTCAGAGCCATTTGAACCAATTTCATTCTGAGAGTAACAGATACATCATGGTGGTATTATGCCACAGGAAAAGGCTCCATCTCGTCTGTTGACATCTTGTTTGTACCACTGTGATGTATCTGTTATACTGCAGAATGAAATTGTGCACAGCGTGTGTGGTTTGTATATACTGTAACTGCAAACGAACGGAAATGATCCTCTTATTAGAAGACAATTATTACAGCGGAGTCTGCGGTGCAGGATGGCCCCCTGGACATTAAAAAAAGGCGTGAAGACTGTTGTTAACAGGGTGTGTAATCAACACGACCGGCAATGCGTCCTCTTTAACTTCGTCCCGTGGTGGCCGGAGGGTTGGTAAGGACTCCTTGTGGCGGGCATTCCATTCGTCCACCTGCGCGTTGGAAACTGCGGCATGTGGGCATCCCACACGGGTTCTAAGGGATTTAAATCGGGGGAACGGACAGACCAGTCCATCCCCGAATGTCCTCCCGTTGCAAGAGCTGCTCCTCCTGCGCTGTTTGATAGTCGTGAATTGTCCACAATAAATATGTCATGGCCAAATGAACCCGAAAAAAAAAAAGAGTACTTGTCATAATATTGTTGTCTGATTAGTGTACCGCGTTGGAAGATTTCGAGGTCAGAACGGGCATGCAACATTATGCCGTCACGTCATAAACCTGGACCGCCAGGACGATCACGTGCCACAACGTTCGTGGGTGCATTACGTGTTCTCACTGTCACCATGTCACATGATGGTTTTGGTGGTCCAGCTGTTATAGTGTCGGCAGGCATAGTGTTGCATGAGAGCACTGACCTCCAAACTTTTTAATGGCTGCATTCGGCCGTGACTTCATTTCTGTGGATCACAATGCGCGACTGCGTCTAACAGCGCAGGTGCAGCAGCTCTTGCAACGAGAGGACATTAGGCGAAAGGACTTTCCTGCACGTTACCCGACTCAAGTCCCGCCAAACACGTGTGAGATCCATTAGGGAAACGTGATGTAGCACGTCCAATTGCAAGAAACGCCATCCAGCAATTGTCAAACACAATGGGGGAGAATTAGAACGCCGTAACACACTCACTCCTCACCAAGTTCGTGGACAGTAAGGGAGGACCCTACCATCCGTGGTGGTAACACACCCTGCCGACAACTATGTTGTGCCGATTGTGATGTGCAGGGGACCATAATGAATCACTGTATATCCACAATAAAACGGACGACTTGCGACGACAGCTGGTATAATATACGTTAAAAAATGACGTAATTCCTCCAGCTGTATTCAGGTGTTGGTTTTATTCGCAACTAGTTTCGATGTTGTTACATCATCATCTTCAGGCCCATACTTGTTGACAGTAACTTTGTGTGTCCAACACTAGGTAGTACCTGCCTTCCGCATAGAACACGCCCATCTCATCACTAACTACTAGTGTTAGACACATAAAGCTACTGTCAACAAGTATGAGCCTGAAGATGATGATGTAATAGCATCGAAACTAGTTGCGAATAAAACCAACACCTTAATACAGCTGTAGGAAATACGTCATTTTTAACATATAATGAATCACTGTGATTTCACTGTAGTTATTGTTTTTCAATATAAGTGTCGTTAATGTGGTGTCACCGCCAGACACCACACTTGCTAGGTGTCGGACCCGCGTGTCGCCACTGTCAGTGATAGCAGACCGAGCGCCACCACACGGCAGGTCTAGAGAGACGTACTAGCACTCGCCCCAGTTGTGCAGCCGACTTTGCAAGGAAAGGTTCACTGACAAATACGCTCTCATTTGCCGAGACGATAGTTAGCATAGCCTTCAGCTACATTTGCTACAACCTAGCAAGGCGCCGTATTCAATTGATAATTAATATTATGAAGCATGTACCGTAACGAGAGATGTTCTACAAATGATGGATTAAAGTTAAGTATTCCAGAAGCTACGTACTTTTCTTTATAGCATTCATTACGTATCCTGTTGCAGACCTCACGCCGGCCTGCGTGAGTTTTAGCGCGTGCCTTTCGGCTTCCTCTCATTGTGTCTAGGCTGTCTTGTCTAGACACGTTAATCAAGACACAAAGGAATGAGCGACATAAGCTGCCACTGGGCATTGATTTAAATCAATAAGCAAAGTTGAAAACTTCCGCCGGGCGGGGATTCGAACCCTGGGCTCCTGCTTACCAGGTAGATGCGCTGCCCACTACGCCATCGGGTCACAAGTGCTCATCGCGACTGCGCATAGACCCTAGCACGCGTCACATCAGACCCAAACCCTCAGTTCTTATCCATCGTGGTCTAGTGGCTAGCGCTGCTGCCTCTGGATGACGGGGGTCCCGGATTCAATTCCCGGCCGGGTTGGGGATTTTCTCTGTCCGGGACCTGGGTGTCTGTGTTGTCCTCATCATAGCATCCTCATCATCATTCGTGATAGTGGCTAGATTGGACTGCGTAAAACATTGCAGTGTGAAAAGGTTAGGACTTTGTGCGGACGCTGATGACTGGGCTGTTGAGCGCCCCCACAAACCAATCATCATCATCATCATCATCATCATCATCATCATCATCATCAACTTATCCACACACTGCTGATGTAATGCCCCTTACCCGTTACCCTCATTACTCGCGGCATCTCGCCGATTCCCGCTAGAATTCGAGAGTGGTGTGCACCCCTAACTGAAGTGATGAATTGCTCGTCCTCACCTTAGTTATGTATGTCGTGTCTGTTCTTTCGGACATTTCGTTCTGCAGGCCAGTGTATTTTGTCACGGATAAGAGCGGCCACGAAAGCCTGCAGACTTCTGCAGCAATCGTCGATGTGCCGCAGGTCTCCCTGCAGTTCGTTACTCCTCTGGCGCTGCAGTCATCCTATCGACGAGTGCCTCGCGTTTTGGCAAGGACCCCCTGTTCACATAAACGCTTTCGCCTCTATTTGCACGTTTCCTGTTGTCATTCACGGAATCTCAGTCGGTTAGGAGAATATCTGATAGTGGCGCCTTACTGGCTTCTCCGAACATAAGCGAAGTCTCCACTGAGTAGGTGCACACTATAGTCCAATTAAAATTTCTTGACAGTTGGCGCCTGTCACATGTTGCCACATCGGCTGCCGGGTAACGCTCGGGTACAGGCGGCACACAAACACAGCGGCGGACCACTTCACAAATGCTGCTGACGTGTGACGCGCAGCGGTGTTGCGAGCAGCCGCCACGAGGTATCACGGAAAGGCGGCATCTTCTGTAGACAGGTGAGTTTCAGTGACAAGCGACTGAACCGCAGCGGACGACGCGTTTTGTAACCCTGAATTAAAACTCGTGTCCTAACCTAATCACAACCTCGTTATGTGCAATTTGTCCGAGAAAACATCGGTCAGCAATCTGTAGCAGAACTAATGATCGCTTTCAAAAATGGTTCAATTGGCTCTGAGCACTATGCGACTTAACATCTGAGGTCATCAGTCCCCTAGAACTTAGAACTATTTAAACCTAACTAACACAAGGACGTCACACACATCCATGCCCGAGGCAGGATTCGAACCTGCGACCGTAGCGGTCCCGCCGTTCCGGACTGCAGCGCCTAGAACTACAAGCCCACCGCGGCCGGCTAATGATCGCTTTGTTAAAGCGGATCCCTACGTGTAAAATCCAAATATGCAATAAAGATGGGGGCGGGGGAGTTCCCACTTCAAAACACAAATTTGACATTGTTCACGACGGGGTGGGCGGGGTGGGGGGGGGGGGGGGGAGGGTGGGGGGGGGGGGTAGTTAGGAGATGGCCAATTGTAGCACAGCCAGATGTCCCCTTGTCCCCTTTACTAATATCAACTTTTCACCTAGCAATTAAAACAAGCACCCTGTATACAGGGTGTTACAAAAAGGTACGGCCAAACTTTCAAAAAACATTCCTAACACACAAAGAAAAGATGTTATGTGGAATTGTGTCCGGAAACGCTTAATTTCCATGTTAGAGCTCATTTTAGTTTCGTCAGTATTGGTAGAGGCGGACCAATGCCATGACCTCCACGCTCTCCTGACCTCAACCCTCTTGACTTTCATTTATGGGGGCATTTGAAAGCTCTTGTCTACGCAACCCCGGTACCAAATGTAGAGACTCTTCGTGCTCGTATTGTGGACGACTCTGATACAATACGCCATTCTCCAGGGCTGCATCAGCGCATCAGGGATTCCATGCGACGGAGGGTGGATGCATGTATCCTCCCTAACGGAAGACATTTTGAACGTTTCCTGTAACAGAGTGTTTGAAGTCACGCTAGTACGTTCTGTTGCTGTGTTTTCCATCCGATGATTAATGTGGTTTGAAGAGAAGTAATAAAATGAGCTCTAACATAGAAAGTAAGCGTTTCCGGACACATGTCCACATAACATATTTTCTTTCTTTGTGAGTGAGGAATGTTTCCCGAAAGTTTGGCCGTACCCTTTTGTAACACCCTGTATATTAGTTAGTCTATTCATACCTTCCAAACTTTACAGAAGCTCTCCTGCGAACCTTGCAGAGGAGACGAGGCACTGGTAGAAGTAAAGCTGTGAGTACCGGCCGTGAGTCGTGCTTCGGTAGCTCAGATGGTAGAGCACTTGCCCGCGAAAGGCAAAGGTCCCGAGTTCGAGTCTCGGTCGGGCACTCAGTTTTAATCTGCCAGGAAGTTTCATATCAGCGCACACTCCGCTGCAGAGTGAAAATCTGATTCTGGAAATAATCGTCGTATGTTCAGCTCGTAAAAGGTGCGTCTTAAAAGTTTGGTGAATGTCTGAGAAAATCAAGATCAAGGAGACAGGAGTTACAAACAAAATACCTTCACTTGCCTTCATTGTAATTGTGATAGGCTACAATACACCTCAGACTTCGATTTGTAAAGCCTTTGGAAACTGGCAGCAAACGCTTCAAGTAGCGTAGGCCTATGCACACGTCGTATGGTGACATGTGCTGATGCGAATTTGTTGGACGAAGTTACATGCACTGAATATGGCTGTCTATAGCTGTAATATGGATATGCGAGACTAATAAAACCCCGGTGGGATTGCGACTCACTGCTGTGTTCCCATCCTTCTTTAATCAGGTTACCCTCCATCACAAGAACTATCCTCCTACAGATAAAATGAACAAGACCTCTTGGTAGGAAATGAAATCCAGTTTCGCTGGAGGCCACGGCTTTGCAGTTATTCAAGAAAAACGAGCAAAAATTACCTTCAAACCCACACTCATCCCTCACCAGTTAGGATTTCTAGTATAGTGTTCATGGCACTTTGTCCTACCACTGTACAGATTTTTTTCGACTACAACTATTCCCGATACTAGACCTCTTTTGGTCTCTGTTGGCTGGGCTATTACGCCACCAGAATAGTTGGCTACTTCTTTTTTAAGTGAATTTTGTAAACGTTACGCTGACTATAATTACGGAGATTCCATCCAAACTCAACTCTTACAAGCACAGTAGTTTCGTAGTCAGAAGGCCTGGCGAATACGACCATGCAATTGTTTATTTTATACCGTTAAGATGCACAAAAGTGTTAGGTAAAATTTAACAAACGCCAGTTTTCCAATCTGTATGTGTTTGACCAAGCCGATGGCGTGATGAGGTCAAGCCACTGAAGACCAAAATTCGTCTAATGTGGGAAATAATTCCTGCAGCAGCAAATTTTTGTACTGGCGTAGGAGGGAATGCCATGAATAACGTACTAGAAACCCTGACCGGTGGGGTGAGAGTGAATGAGTGAGTGAGTGAGTGAGTGACTCTCTCTCTCTCTCTCTCTCTCTCTCTCTCTCTCTCTCTCTCTGTGTGTGTGTGTGTGTGTGTGTGTGTGTGTGTGTGTGTGTGTGTGTGTGTGTGTGTGTGTGTTCGCTCGCGCGCGCGCGCGCAGGGTAGGAGGAGAGCGTTTAAATGACACTTCCGTAGCTTTTCTTCAACATCTCAAACTACTGTTTCCAGAAAAATCAAAACCCAGTACAAAACTTGAGTACATTAAATTTCCTACAAAAAGTTGCTGCTATTTTTTTTTCTTTGAGCGTAGCGAGCTAAAGAATACGAAAATATCGATCGTGATTTTTGAAGTCCAGATATAAAACTGCGGGTTGCATAAAATGGGATCTGTAGGGGCAACTCAATCACGCCGTATATTTGTCCTATTGAACAAACTTCTTTTTCTTCTATTTCGTGCCTGTCATTTTTACCGGCTCCAAGCAAAGCCAAAACATTGCATCCGATGCTCGTACGTCAATTGGCAGCTTCATTACTCTGCGCTGACAGCGTTTTAAACACGCCAACGGTCGAGCGATCATTACAACGTCTATCGGGCTATTTTCTCCGTTAGACCATCAGGCAGTCATTAAGCGGCGTTTCCGCACAATGTTGCTGAGCGATGTTGGAGGGAGGAGATGAGCTATGAAAACATTAATCGCTGGTACGTTAAATTTTCCCAGAGCGTCGTTTATTACTCTGTTCGGCGTTCAATGAATCTGTGAATTATGTCGGGGGTTACGCCACAGTGTCGTGTATTTACTAGCGGTGCGGCGTGGGTGGGGTGGGAACATTCTGAATGACTCGGCGGTTAGCGCTCACAGCGCGCGCATCCTATCAGCCAGATTGGTGATTCCCCCACAGCGGTCGGCCCCCGCATTATGTCGACATGTTATCATCCGAGTGTAGCCGTCCCGTTAGGTGCGTACCACGTGACACGTCAATTAGGGCAAGGAAGTCAATCCAGAACAATGGTTTGAACTTCAAACGTGACAAATTACGATGATCATTTCTAAATAATAAAAACTCCCGCGTAAAAGTAAACAATTTTAACACGAAACAAGTAACTTGTTGCACGTTGCCTACCTAACGGCTTGCAGGGGCAACAAAGATCTGCTTTTCAATGCAATTTTTCCTTCGTTGTGGACTATACTCATACAGGTCTTTTTAAAAGAAATTTCCACATTTTTACTGTTAATTGTTCATTTATTTTATGCAATCATAATTTAGGCTTCGTAGCTATTTTCAAGTCCATGTTGAAATATGTCTGTCCTGTCTCTGACATGCCATCGTCGACGAAACATAATTCTGATCTTTTAGACAACGACCACCGGTCTATAAAGTCAGAAGTATGTCGATGATGACATGTCAAAGACACGTGAGACAAATGTTAACATGCACTTGAAATGGCTGGAAAACCAAAATCATGGGGGTGTAAAATAAATGAACAATTAACAGTAAAATGGTGGAAATTTCTTTCAAAAATGATTTTTCAGTATTTCATGTATCTAAATGACAATCAATTGAAGCCCTCAGCTGCCGACATATGTTGTTGATGTACCTCGACGGGGACAGCTGAAAATGTGTGCCCGACCGGGACTCGAACGCGGGATCTCCTGCTTACATGGCAGACGCTCTATCCATCTGAGCCACCGAGGACACAGATGAATAGCGTCACTGCAGGGACTTATCCCTTGCACGCTTCCCGTGAGACTCACATTCCCAACTGTCCATAATATACATACGTAATGTACCTGATAGATATTTTGCCCATCCACTCATTACTCGCGCACACTAAGGTGACGATTCCCGTAAGAGGTATATCAGCAACACCTGTCGGCAGCTGAGGGTTTCAGTCAAGTACCATTTATTCTAGAAAAGCTGTACGGTCATCAATGGTATCTGTTCCTTCGAGAACAGTTACTATCTTCATATATAGTTAAATGGCTACCCGGTCATTGGCCTTCGTCTGTGCGAATGCGCACAGGTTGCCCAAACTCTTACGGGATTCGTCACCTTAGTGTGCGCCAGTAATGAGTGGATGGGCAACTATCTATTAGGAACATTACAGCACAAAAGCGTACAGGCCGACCTCGTCTGTTGACTGACACAGACCGCTAACAGTTGAAGAGGGTCGTAATATGTAATAGGCAGACATCTATGCAGACCATCACACAGAAAGTGACCGTAGCTGTGCCAGTAAGTGCACCAGCAGAATGACTCCGACAATGTCCTCGAGGCTTATGCAACAGCTCAGCACCCGCCTAATGGTGAGACAACTCCTGAGGGGGGCAGTGGTCTCTTGGAGACCGACTAGTGTCTTTCGAAATGACGACGACGAAGAAATGGGTGAAATTAGAGCTTTAGAGCTCCACATGCGAATTCAAGAGGAAAATAGGGAGGCCGTTAGGGGGGGGGGGGAGGGAGGTTTATGGGGCTGTGTGGTCCAGTGCAGAAAATGGAAACAATAAGCGTGCACGCACAAAACTGGAAACCTACTCACATATTAGCCTCATCCTGTCTCAACCATCTACCTCTTCCAACAATGTAACGACATTATCTTGCTCTCCTTGTGGTTTAGGAAACAGAGCAGGTAACCCTGCTACGCACAGAACTACCTGTTTGAATGAGGCTTTACGACCATTCGATAAAAGTATAGCGACTTGTCATAGGAAATTCCAAGCTGAAACATTACGTCGCAGAAAACACACAAGTCCACGCAAATCTCCTCAAGTGAAGCCCAGTTTCCTTTATTCATACACGAAACCTGGCAGACAGCTGCAGATAACAGGTAGCAACCCTTGCCGTAGATTTACGAAAGCCGTCCAACACTATCACAGCGTCGACTAAAAACAGCACAGATTAGCTTCCGAGGTATTTTATCTCAATGCATCTTCGACTAATACGACTCAGTCCACTACATTGGATTGAGAATATTCGGGGGAAAAAACTTGGACAGTACAAATTTTCCACTCGATGCAATGAATGGCACCACTTTTTAAATGTCGACAAATACAACATAACGCTTATAAGCAAGACAATGACTGTATTTGATTACAAGAGTAATGAGACCAACATGCCATATGTTGTTTACGGATAATACTAACAAGTTATGCGAAATCGTAAAACCCGTAGTAGGAAAGGCAAATACGATACCTACATTTGTTGGAAGTACTCTTCAGGCGTACAACACTTCTGTGAAGGAAGCTGCCTGTAAGACTCCAGAACGACAAGTTCTAGAGTACCAGTAATTGCCACTAATGATTCTATTAAGAGTCCAGCTCCCGTGTATAAAAGTTTAACAAAGCTTAGAAATTACTTTTAAAGTTTGTTAGAAGCCGCTAAGGGCTCTCATTATTAAATACTGGAAGAGTGTACTCAGGCTAATTTGGCCGCCGTTTTAAGGAACATCTACCACGGCGTGCTGAGAAGTAATGCCTCCGAATTTTTATGCGGAAACTCTTAAAGCTTTTTAAATAAAACAAACGTTATGATCATTCCACATCGTTATTCTTCAAGTCTGCATATCTGCAGCCCTCTTCGTTTAGAAGGCTCCGAATTGTAGCTTGTGATATATGAGGTGTGTAACGTAACTACGTCGGTGGATGAGAAACAGCCTCGCTGTAATCTAGTTTCGAATTCGAAGAGTTCCTCCACACACATGGAGCACGCTGTCCTCCAGCCTGTCAGAGACAGACCGCACACCAGCGCTGCGACACCTGCCACAGTCCGACGTCTTGGGTTCACAGCCGTCGGTCGTCCTCCATACAGTCCCGACTTGGCCACTTTCACGATTTTCATCTGTTTCAAAAGTTTAAAGAACACCTTCGAGAACTTCACTTCGATAGCGACGAAGCGGTGCAGGCAGAGGTCAACAAAGTCAAACACTCTGAAGTGAATGGTCTCTCGTTGAGAGAAATGTGTTCGACGCCAGTGTGACTATGTACAGAAATAAATATATACACATGAAGAATACAGATGAACAATGCTAATAACGTTTATTTTATTTAAAAAGTTGTATATTTCTCAAATAAATTCGGAGGCATTGCTTTTCACGACACTGAGCCGTGTATCGACTCGCGCTACACCTTGTGTTTAGATTGCATTGGTTTTCCTTTCCATCCCCTGATATGTTTGTTTGATATGTTGTCTGTCATTAAGTGGCTGCTTGGTTGTCTTTTTCCCCTCGGCTATCGATATCTGCGTTTTGCTTCCGGGAAACTGCTATGGAGGAAGTGAGATCTTTGACCGGTTGTAAGCTCGTGTGGTGGCGCTGAAGTAGGGAGTTGCACGCAGAGAGTGTGGCTCGCCAGCGCGGACCAGGCGTCGTCGTTTGTACGGAGTCGCCACGTGATGTGTGTCGGTTGTGTGTAACGAGCGGGTCGAGTTGACGGAAGAGCTCCCCGCGTGTTGGTTGTATACAGAATCACCCCACGAGTAGTTGCTGTTCATTTCGCTTTGGTGGGACGTTAACAAGCTTCTTTAAATCCTCCGTTTCAACACTGGAGTTTAAAAAGAAGATACCCAACATGAAGGAGCGGTCACTACCCGTCAACGTTCCAGAGAAGACGTGAACTCCGGTGACAGAGCGTGTTGTCGCGTGACCGTGGCGTGTTGGGTACGCTGCCGACGCGTGCGCGGTCGGATGTGTGGATCCTTGCCCTCGGAGGTCGTGTACTGCCTGTTCGAGCATAATTCCAAGTTCAATTAGTGGAAGGTTTAATCATTAAGTAGTAATTTTGTGTAACCAGCGTTTCTTTTGCCTTGTGACCTCCAGCGACCGGGTTTCCTGTTCCTGGCACCGGTGTAATTGAAGACAGTGATCTTTCCTCCTCCTCTCGTTACTGTCCGATGGGAAGTGTAGATTTGGCAGTTTAATTGTTTCGCTATTCTGTAGTGGGTTATGAGTAAATTCATGCTTCTTGTTGGTTGATCATGCGTCGCTCATTCAGGACTGTGTGGTGTAGTGTTTCCTTGCACGAGGTTAGCTCTAATTCTGTCAGCAAGTTAAGCCATCTTATAACAAGTTTTCGCTGGCTAAAAGTCGGTGCAGTGACCAGCCTGAGAGTGGCAATTGTGTTTACGGGCGTATTTAAACTGGTCAGTATTCTGTCTAGCCAGAGCATCCCTGAGTGGGCGATTTGTGGCCACTTTACACGGGTCCGCCATATCTATTATGTTCTAATGATATTCCAGGATACTTTTGTTTAAATTTTTTTTTTAATTCCTCCAAGTTTGTAAATTCCTTTTATTGCCATTAATCGTGTGTTTGCCGAGACCTGTTTAATTCTTTTAATGGCGGTTTGGTAGCTTCACTACTTCACCATACCTTATTAACAAAGTTCTGTATTTACTTTAGTAGCCTGTTTACTAATGTTCTTTAAATTTTTTAAAAATTGTTGTATTGCTATAAATTATTTGATTGCCATTAGCGGCGTGTTTAAAAGGCTGTTTATTGCCATACTGCTAGTTTATGTACGATACGAATAAAACATTTGTGAAAATCTCAACTCGACAGTAAACTACTAGAAATTTGGCCCCGTTTCCCAACTTGTGGTGTGGCTTATAGTAACCGTAGCCACTGTGTGTGTAGTTCACGAATCGCGATGTTTATCACGTCGTATATCTTAAATTGTGTGTCGTACACTGAAGAGTCAAAGAAACTGGTACACCTGCCTAATATCGTGCACGGCCACCCCGAGCACGCATAAGTGCCGCAACACGGCATAGCATGGACTCGACTCGACTAATGTCTGAAGTAGTGCTGGAGGGAACTGACACCATGAATCCTGCACGGCTCTTAAAAATCCGTAAGAGTACGAGGGGCTGGAGATCTCTTCTGAACTCCATGTTGCAAGGCATCCCAGATATGCTCATTAATGAGGGGAGTTTGGTCGCCAACGGAAGTGTTTAAACTCAAGAGAGTGTTCTGCACTAATTCTGGACGTGCTGCAATTTTCCAAGTCCGTCGGAATGCACATTGGACATGAATGGGTGCAGGTGATCAGACAGGATGCTTACGTACGTGTCACCTGTCAAGAGTCGTACCTAGACGTATCACGCGCCCCATATCACTCCAACTGCACACGCTCCACACCATTACAGAGCCCCCACCAGCTTGAACAGTCCTCTAATGACATGCAGGGTACATGCATTCATGAAGTTGTCTAAAGACCCGTACACGTCCAGTCGCTCGATAAAATTTGAATCGAGACTCGTCCGACAAGGCAACATGTTTCCACTCATCAACAGTCCAGCGTCGGCGTTGACGGACTGAGGCGACGCATAAAGCTCTATGTTGTGCAGTCATCAAGGGTACACGAGTGAGTCTTCGTCTCCGAAAGCCCATATGGGTGATGTTTCGTTGAATGGTTCGCACGCTGACAGTTGTTGACGGGCCAGCATTGAAATCTGCAGCAGTTTGCACTTCTGTGACGTTGAACGATTCTCTTCAGTCGTCGTTGGTCCCGATCTTTCAGAACTTTTTCCGGACGCTGCGATGTCGGTGATTTGATGTTTTACCGGATTCCAGGTATTCACCGTACACTCGTGAAATGGCCGTACGGGAAAATCCCCACTGCATCGCTACTTGGAAGATGTTGCGTCCCATCGCTTCTGTGCCGACTTTAACACCACGTTCAAACTCACCTATAGCTTGCCATTGTAGCAGCAGTAACCGATCTAAAAACAGCGCCAGACACTTGTCTTATATAGGCGTTGCGACCGCAGCGCCGTCTTCTGCCTGTTTACATATCTCTGTATTTCAATACGCATGGTTATACCAGTTTCTTTGGAGCTTCAGTGTAGATAGAGCTGCTCTAACTAACTCAGGGTTCGGCAGTTTTGCTGCACTAGATATAGGACCTAGTAAATAGTAGGATTACGGTTGGTAGTGGGCAGACAAAGAAACATAAATAAACGCGTAAAAGAGAAACTGAGATCCCACGATTTCTCCACCTTTCTTTGGTTGTTTCAGGACATCATTCAGTGATAGTCCATAGCCCTTTTCATGTCCTTACAGGATATAAATTGCATTCTATAAATAATAAAATTAGTTGATCGCCTAACTTCTGCGCTTTTATGTAAACGAAGAAATTACTACTGATGTAAATGTTAGTCGACTTCAGAATTATTTCGCCTGGAATGAAGTTTTTACCGCGATATTTTTCGAGGACGCGCTGTAATTCATGGTATCTGCACAGTTGCCTGTAAGTCATTCACAGTGCAATGCGCTTTCCTTAGTCACAACTGCACCAATTTATTGCAACTTCATCTCCTGTTTCTGGTAAAGGGCACGGGAGGCCAAGGGCAATAATATCGTGGGGGTGTAGTACAGTTTACTCGCACAAGCATAAAAAAGTAATTGTTACGATTATTTTGTAGTCAATAGAATGTTCAACATGATCAAAGGCAAGAGTTACCTGGTAAAATTGATAAATGAGAACAGTGTTTATGAATAACAGAAAAATGTTTTATGTAATTGGGACGAAGTTTTAAAACGATGTTTGATGTATTTTCTTATGAGTTTTTTACTTTCTTGTTGAAGACATTGCGTTTTCTATCTCTGTGTAATAAATCTGTATTGTTTTCTTATTTTTACAACATCAGCCCTCTGTTTCATATTACAGATCAACAATATTCGAAGAAAATCTAATTGAAACAGCGACAGTTTCAATTTTGCTATAAATACAGTTTATTTTTAAGTAACAAACAGGAGGATAACTCTGTTGAACAAAAATGTTCCGTAGATTACGCAGCACTTTATACATCCTCACTCACTTCCAGGACGGTTTACCATTTCCGGTTTCTAGCGGGAATCTAGTAGGACACCGATTGCATGCGTACCGAAAGCGATCGTTATGAGGTAACGCCGGAGAGGTATGCAACACACCTAACTTACGTGTTGGGCGGGTAGCACCATAACTAACCAAGGCTACTAGTAAAATCAGCCTAGTCTACATTTGAGTGTCAGAGAGAAACATTTACAAGCGGGTTTTAAATTACGTGTAATGTTTGTTGGACGTCGGCAAGTGCCGTCATTCTTGAACAGTTGACGAACACAGTCTGTGCAAGTTGCACGCCGTTACTTAACGTTGCCTCACGATTTAATCAGTTTCTGACTTTAAGGTTATGACATGGTGTTAATGCTTTGATGGAAGGTTGTACCTCTTAATGAGTAGATTACGACAGCATATCAAATTTTTAGATTGGGTCTGCAATAAATCAAATACCGGCAATCAAATTTTTGTTGCTCCTGGATGGGCTGACTCCTACCCTGACGTGGTGACTGTCTTCGCCATGGAATAGGCCTTTTGTACAGGGTGCTAAGAAACTGTGTCAAAAGCCCATAACGGTGTCGCGGGGTAGGCTGCGTTGAGAAATAATTGTTACGAAAAAATTCTATACGTTGCGCCGTTTACGAGTTAACTACCAGTGGAGATAGCTAATCTGCTCGTGGTGAAGGCAATTCCAAGTCTTCCGTCACAAACGTGGCGCCAAACGTGTTCTTCGTTTATTCTTTCTTAAAACCAAACAAGAAAGCGATTCATGGGACGGTGGTAAGGATCGAACCCAAGTCAACGACTGAACGGTCTCGAGTGCTGTCATCTACGCTATGGAAACAACTGACACAAATTGCACCTGGCGGGCCGTTGGAATCTGCGCGCGCAAAGGCCCGATTGCCTAACTTCAGATCTGATTAACTTGGAAACAGCGTAACGTATCGAACATTTTGTCTTAACACAACCTAACCTACAACCCCCTTACAAGTTTTTCAGACTGTTTCTGACCATCCTGCAGATGCTGGAAACGTCTGGAGTCGTACCTAGTAGGCAAGAAAACAGACATTCGGAAACGAGGTGCTACGATCGCGAGCAGTCAATACAGCCCATAAAAAAGTTTAGCTCACACGATCCGAGAATTTAAATGGGAATCGCTGGAAGGAAGACAACGTTCTCAAGAAATCTTTTTGGGTAAATCTGTGCGAACCTTAATCAAGTATGCCCCACCTTAAATTAGAACGTCAACTAGAAAACGGTCTTGGCAAACCTTCACAGTACGTCATGTATCATGCACCAGTTTTATTTTATTTAAAGCAACAACGTATAAACATCATCACAATGTTTATTCTCGTGCTAAAAACCAGATATCATCGCTTGAAGTGTGATTCGAAACCACACATACATAATAAACACTAATTCCACATTCATGCTGGCTGGCTCACAATGGCAGAAGTCAAACATCAGGCAAGTAATCAGTTTGCTCATATGACGTACATCGGAATTTATTCATGATCAGAATCCACAAAAAGGGACAAAAATATTTTATCAAGTAATGTATACCTATAATATTCTACTTCGATTGAAATGAACGATTGTATGCTTACACTGTGTGGTAAGTGATCTAGAGCATATTGGGTACTTTCACGTATCGGGTTAGAGCCTGAAAGATTGACTGTTAAAGTTCGAAAGAAAATATTGTATTCTCCTTCTTATTACCTGTATTTATATTTGTGGGATATGTCTGAACTGCTGTTGTATGTTTGAACTGCGTGTCCATTGTCATAACTCTCAGTAGTTGTGACTGTAGTTTTTGATGATGTATGGCGCCACGAAATAACCCCGAGTTTAACAAATATTTTGTATAACTTCTTATCACTGTAAAGTCATTACCATTTGTACAAAGAAAATTTATCAGCCGCGCTGTGTAATAAATGAATGGAGTTCAAGCGCCTTGGCGCCACTAAACATTTTGAAATGGCACTTGGTGACAAAACTATCTTCTTGGTCCGTTCTGTGCAGAAATGTGTGCATCCTCTGCGAACAAGCGTCATGTTTACAATATGTGACCAGAAGTATCCGGACACCTGGCTGAAAAGACTTGAAAGTTCGTGGCGCCCTCCATCGGTTCAAATGGTTCAGATGGCTCTGAGCACTATGGGACTTAACTACTGAGGTCATCAGTCCCCTAGAACTTAGAACTACTTAAACCTAACTAACCTAAGGACATCACACACATCCATGCCCGAGGCAGGATTCGAACCTGCGACCGTAGCGGTCACGCGGTTCCAAACTGACGCGCTTAGAACCGCACGGCCACACCGGCCGGCCCCTCCATCGGTAATGCTCGAATTCAATATGGTGTTGTCTCACCCTTAGCCTTGATGACAGCTTCCACTCTCGCAGCCATACGTTCAATCAGATGCTGGAAGGTTTCTTGGGGAATGGCAACCTATTCTTCACGGAGTGCTGCACCGAGGAGAGGTATCGATGTGGGTCGGTGAGGTCTGGCACGAAGTCGGCGTTCCAAAACATCCTAAACGTATTCTATAGGATTCAGGTCAGGACTCTGCGTAGGTAAGTCCATTACAGGGATGTTATTGTCGTGTAACCACTCCGCCACAGGCCGTGCATTATGAACAGGTGCTCCATCGTGTTGAAAGATGCAATCGCCATCCGCGAATTGCTCTTCAACAGTGGGAAGCAAGAAGGTGCTTAAAACATCAATGTGGGCCTGTGATGTGATAGTTCCATGCAAAACAACAAGGGGTGCAAGCCCCCTACATGAAAAACACCACCAAACCATAACAATACCGCCTCCGAATTTTACTGTTGGCACTACACACGCTAGCAGATGACTTTCACCGGGCATTCGCCATACCCTCACCCTGCCATCGGAACGCCACATTGTCTGCCGCGATTCGTCACTCCACACAACGTTTCTCCACTGTTCAGTTGTCCAATGTTTACGCTCCTTACACCAAGCGAGGCGTCGTTTGGCATTTACCGGCGTGATGTGTGGTTTATTAGCAGCCGCTGGACCATGATATCCAAGTTTCCTCACCTCCCGCCTAACTGTCATAGTACTTGCAGGGGATCCTGATGCAGTTTTGAACTCCCGTGTGATGGTCCTGATAGATGTCTATTACACATTACGATCCTCTTGAAATGTCGGCGGTCTCTGTCAGTCAACAGATGAGGTCGGCCTGTACGCTTTTGTGCTATACGTGTCCCTTAACGTTTCCACTTCACCATCACTTGGGAAACAGTGGACTTAGGGATGTTCAGGAGTGTGGAAATTTCGCGTACAGACGTATGACAAGTAACATCCAATCACCTGACCACGGCCGGCCGGATGGCCGAGCAGTTCTAGGCGCTACAGTCCGGAACCGCGCGACCGCTACAGTCGCAGGTTCGAATCCTGCCTCAGGCATGGATGTGTGTGATGTCCTTAGGTTAGTTAGGTTTAAGTAGTTCTAACCTCTAAGGGACTGATGACCTTAGAAGTTAAGTCCCAGAGCCATTTGAACCATTTGAATCACCTGACCACGTTCCACAGAGCGCCCTATTCTGCTCTCTCACGATGTCTCATGACTACGGATGTCAATGATATGGATTATCTGGCAGTAGGTGGCAGCACAATGCACCTAGTATGAAAAACCTATGTTTTTGAGGGTGTCCGGGTACTGTTGATCACATAGTGTACGTGCGGCACTTGAGTAGTTGTAGCATAGTTTGGCGCAGGTGGTTTGAATCAAAGCGGAATGCTATACTGTGTTTTATGAAATCTTTTGATGTGGTTTTTTATAGATATCTAATGATGCATAAATTTTGAAACGCGTCATACGAGCAATACATTCATAGCTTGCCTGACGTTTGACTTTCACCACTGCGACCCCTCTCAGCCTCAATACAGAACTACTGATTATTACAATGACTTTTATGTCACGTTCAAATTCACACACACATGTAAGTTCACTCTGATCTGAATGCACACACCTTGCACTGCTTCAGCATCTTCGCCCAAGCCGACAAGAGCGTTACTGAAACTTGAGTTTTTTCCAGTGTAAAATGTTGAAGTAACTTACGGGAAACCGTCCCAGAGGCTTATCAAATCTGATACTGCAGAACACTGCCTTGGTACCCGCCATCCTAAACAGTATAGCAACACCGGGATTAGCAAGTCACCTTAAAACTGAGAGATGGAGGTTTTTGCTGAAATTACTGCTTGGAATCCTGCTGTCTCCCATATCACACAAGAGAGGGACTCGGTTAATGCTACTTCCTCACCCTTTGGTAATTAATATTCACTAATTTCTGACGTAGAGCATATGTGGTTGTCTGGTGGTGCTTGCGGCGTCGCACTTCCCTCCGAGTGAGTCACTACTATCAGCAACAAATCCCCTGAGTGGATTCCATGTACAGCGGCGGCAAAGACAGAATTACGAGGGACCTGAAGAGCGGCTGCACGTCGCGTGCGCATCCGTTTCGGACGACAGAGAGTCATTAACATATTTGAAAATCGGGAAATTTCATACATAAAATTCAGGAACGAATAGGTGTCCACATATGGAAGTGGTTGCCATTTCGATCGGTTGTGGATAAATTTGAACAGCAACGCCCTTGTTGAAACTACTTTCGAGAATGCAGCCGGCTGATACTTCGACAGGTGTATACCGTGTCATTTTCAAGGCAATTACGCAACCAGACAGCTCTGCGCAAGGAAAGTTGAAATCCCCGTATGCGGGGCATATGCCGAAAGACAACACACACACACACACACACACACACACACACACACACACACACACACACGCACGTGCGCGCGTGCGTGTGTGTTGTCTTTCGGCATATGCCCCGCATACGGGGATTTCAACTTTCCTTGCGCAGAGCTGTCTGGTTGCGTAATCTACATCTACATCTATACTCCGCGAGCCACCTTACGGTGTGTGGCGGAGGGTACTTATTGTACCACTATCTGATCCCCCCTTCCCTGTTCCATTCACGAATTGTGCGTGGGAAGAACGACTGCTTGTAAGTCTCCGTATTTGCTCTAATTTCTCGGATCTTTTCGTTGTGATCATTACGCGAGATATATGTGGGCGGTAGTAATATGTTGCCCATCTCTTCCCGGAATGTGCTCTCTCGTAATTTCGATAATAAACCTCTCCGTATTGCGTAACGCCTTTCTTGAAGTGTCCGCCACTGGAGCTTGTTCAGCATCTCCGTAACGCTCTCGCGCTGACTAAATGTCCCCATGACGAATCGCGCTGCTTTTCGCTGGATCATGTCTATCTCTTCTATTAATCCAACCTGGTAAGGGTCCCATACTGATGAGCAATACTCAAGAATCGGACGAACAAGCGTTTTGTAAGCTACTTCTTTCGTCGATGAGTCACATTTTCTTAGAATTCTTCCTATGAATCTCAACCTGGCGCCTGCTTTTCCCACTATTTGTTTTATGTGATCATTCCACTTCAGATCGCTCCGGATAGTAACTCCTAAGTATCTTACGGTCGTTACCGCTTTCAATGATTTACCACCTATGGCATAATCGTACTGGAATGGATTTCTGCCCCTACGTATGCGCATTATATTACATTTATCTACGTTTAGGGAAAGCTGCCAGCTGTCGCACCATGCATTAATCCTCTGCAGGTCCTCCTGGAGTACGTACGAGTCTTCTGATGTTGCTACTTTCTTGTAGACAACCGTGTCATCTGCAAATAGCCTCACGGAGCTACCGATGTTGTCAACTAAGTCATTTATGTATATTGTAAACAATAAAGGTCCTATCACCCTTCCCTGCGGTACTCCCGAAATTACCTCTACATCTGCAGATTTTGAACCGTTAAGAATGACATGTTGTGTTCTTTCTTCTAGGAAATCCTGAATCCAATCACAAACCTGGTCCGATATTCCGTAAGCTCGTATTTTTTACACTAAACGTAAGTGCGGAACCGTATCAAATGCCTTCCTGAAGTCCAGGAATACGGCATCAATCTGCTCGCCAGTGTCTACGGCACTGTGAATTTCTTGGGCAATTGCCTTGAAAATGACACGGTATACACCTGTCGAAGTATCGCCCGGCTGCATTCTCGGAAGTAGTTTCAACAAGGGCGTTGCTGTTCAAATTTATCCACAACCGATCGAAATGGCAAGCTCTTCCATATGTGGACACCTATTCGTTCCTGAATTTTATGTATGAAATTTCCTGATTTTCAAATATGTTAATGACTCTCTGTCGTCCGAAACCGATGCTGCGCCGTGACGTTTGACAGAATTTTTTTTTCCGCAAACGGAAGTGTCGTGACCTTAAAAAGGTGGAACAGGGTGACTCTCGATTTTGGAATCGTTATTAACAATTTTTTGAATAAAATAACAAACAAATTACAAAATTAACTTTACATCTATATCGTACATCATTGAGACTGTAATACATATTTTTTTAACTAAAAAACTTGCACACAGAGGACACTAGACGTCATCGACAAAAGGTCTTCGCAGAGGGAGAGGGTGGTTGGTGAGACTCTGAACGCCACAATTTTCAGCCTATAACAAAATTTCAAAAACTTTGGAAATAATAACACTGTCTAACGTAGTACGTAAGTATATTTTCAATAACTGTTTTTAAGAAAATGTCGGCACTCTGAAATAAAAGATAATATTTTCGACATATAGTCGTTATAAAAACGTGCACCAAATATCGAAATAAAAATAAATAACAAAAATCCTGCGTAATAAAGCAGAAAAAAATGGTTCAAATGGCTCTGAGCACTATGGCACTCAACTGCTGAGGTCATTAGTCCCCTAGAACTTAGAACTAGTTAAACCTAACTAACCTAAGGACATCACAAACATCCATGCCCGAGGCAGGATTCGAACCTGCGACCGTAGCGGTTTTGCGGTTCCAGACTGCAGCGCCTTTAACCGCACGGCCACTTCGGCCGGCTAAAGCAGAAAAAACTCACTAAGACGTTACAACAAGGTATAACCTAATTCCGTATATATTTCATGAGATATAACTCCAGTCACGTTGGAAAATGTTGTTTTGAAGAAACAAGCATTTAAAGTTTCAACTTGCATTTTTAAAATTTTGAAATATAACAAATCTATAATCGCTGGTCTTTTCTCCGCCGATGTCGAAACACACTCATTTTGATTGACTTCTTTCCGCTTAGCAGCCGAAGCACTTTTTGCACGATTTCAAACCCTTTCTATCCTTTCTATTCGTATAAATACCTCGTCATTTTCAATTTTCAAGCACGTTTAATTTGGTAAAAAACACAAGCGAAATGACTAGTTAAGTAGACACGAGACAAACACGTGCTTTCAGACTGTTTACCACAAATGAATCATTTTATGAAGAGAACTTTTGTTAACACTAGTATTTTAGTTGTTAGTAATTGCTCCCTGTGATACTATCCGAAAGTAACAGGATCCCTATTCCACCGGAAACTGATATAGTATTAAATCGCCTGCATTGAGAGCTAATCTGCGCCCGACCACGATGAATTTAATTGCGGATTTAACATTTATTGTAGAGACTTTATATGGATGAATCATTTTTTTTAAAATATACTCTCTACGTAATATTTTACGCTAATGAAATATTACGCTAAAAGAATTTCTACACTAGTCTGCCACCTAAACACTTTCAAAAGAGATATGTACTTCGGAACCCCTTACTGGTAAGTCGAATCTCGTCGAAATCGCTGCGCCAGTCTTCCCTTGTCTTGGGCAGTGTTAGACGCCGCGCCTCGTTATGAATATTCAGTAACGAGTGCCGGTGACGTCACTGGAACGCCAGCAGTGCTTGGAAGCGCAGTAACAGCTTCGGCAGGGGACCACACTGCTAATCACAACGTGACGCGTGCGTCATCACAGCATGCTGCGGGTGACGCCAAGGAAATCGTTACGTGGCTGCAAGATGAGTAGGCCACTTGCACTCGTAACAAGGAGCAAACAACGCAGCAGTGCACATCATCTCAAGTATTAGTCCCGACGGAAGGAAAGGTGGCAAGTACATACGAAGATTCCGGTTATTTTTATTTTTTAAAAGAAAAAATTATGTTCAGGCTGTGAGGCATCGTGCAAGTAAAAGTTACTTGGTCATGGGACGAATCAGTACGTAATATTCGAATGCATCGTTTATCGGCGATGTATACTGGTACAATTCTCTCGGGTTTACATCCGCGTCAAGTGCTTAAACGTCCACGTGTCTTCGTTTGAGTGCTCTGCGGACATTGTGAGGTGCTGACGACAGTCACTTGACAATAGCCAAGTAGTAATCGACCGAAAGCAAGAAGCCCGAGAGAATTTCATCAGTCAGTTCATAGCTAACAGAATATGGAGTAGAAAATTGATAGAAAAGGATTTGAAGAACTAAAAGAAAACACGAAACTAATTATGACAGAATATAGGAATAAGTAACACTTTAAAGAGAAAAGTTCTGAAGTACGGCCAACAACTTCTGTATAGAATAGAAGAAGTCTGCGGCAATGAAACCTTTCCACTTAGATTTGAAGACTCGGGGTTCACCACAAGGGTAATGAAACCTACTGAAGAGTACAGGCCTATCTGTACAATGCATAGCGAAATGTTACCCAAGTGCAAATCGTTTTGCAGCCTAACGTTCAGTGAATGAATGTCGCATTTCCCTCCGAGTGAGTCACTACTGTCAACAACAAATCCCCTGAGGGGATTCCATGTACAGCGGCGGCAAAGACAGAAGTACGAGGGACCTGAAGAGCGGGCACACGTCGCCGACCGCCCCTTTCAGAGTTAAGAATATTCTTGTGTTGGCACAGAGTTCCCCCAAAATGCAACACCGCACCACTTACGTGAATGGAATTAAAGAAAGTAAACAGGCCCTCGCCTCGCAGTGTCAGACGGTGGAATTGATTCATGTAGTCAAGATGGCAGCATTCAGTTTCTCCGCATGATTTTCAGCTTGATACTTTCAACAAAACTTTCCTTTTATTTGTTATGGTTTTAGGGCGCAAAACTGCTACGGTCATTAGCGCCCGGTCTGTGACGTAGGAAAAGGTAAAAAAACGAAACTGGAAACCAGCAGCAATGGGAGCAAAACTAAAAAAAGTGGGGAAACCAAAAACAGAAGGAACGCTTAAAAAACCACTATAGAAGGGGGGTTGTTTGTCCCCAAAAAGAGCTTCAAATGACTGACGTCATCTCACTGGCACTAATGAACTCGAGAACGCGATCGGCTGAGCGCATCTCATCTGCTAAAATGGAAGATATATCAGGCGACAGCTGCAGACGGGCGCGTAACGGAGTAAAACAGGGGCACTCAAGTAAAAGGTGTCTTACCGTCCACAGTTGAGAGCAATGGGGACAGAGTGGGGGAAGATCACCGCTTAAAAGATGTCGATGACTAAAAAGACAGTGCCCTATCCGGAGTCTAGTTAAAATTACCTCCTCCCGACGACGCGTTCGGGAGGAAGAGGTCCAAGCACAGGGAAGAGCTTTCACGCCCCGCAATTTACTATGGGGAAGTGTCGACCAATGTGCGTGCCATAGAAGAGCAACACGACGACATAAAACGCTCCGTAGATCGGCGAAGGGAATCGATCGAATAGCTGGCCGAAGAAGAGAGACTGCAGCCTTGGCCGCTATATCGGCCGCCTCATTCCCACAGATACCAACGTATCCTGGGATCCAGAGGAACGCCACCGAGACGCCCCCCAAGTGGAGCAAGTGGAGGCAGTCCTGAATCCGGTGGACCAGAGGGTGGACAGGGTAGAGAGCTTGGAGACAGAGACAACAAAACTTTCCGTCTGAGCTCAAGTCCTAAGTTACGCTGATTGGCGTCAATGACTGGCCACATCGAGACAATAAAATTTCGCTTTTACAACATCTGTGTCTGTACTTCGGAAGCCGCTTTACGGCATGTGGCGGAGGGTACTTTGTGCAACAGTTTCACTTCCTCCTGTTACTGTCCCAGCCCCGCGTACGGTTCGCGGGAAGGAGACGATTGCTTGTAACACTCCATGCGGACTCTGATCACTGTAATTGTATATCCATTGCATTTTTGCGAGATGAACGTAGTGCAAACCATTACATTTGTAGACTCTTCTACGAACATAGGCTCTCGGAACTTCAACAGTAAACCAGATCGTCACGCAAAACGCTTTCTTGCACCGTCTGCCACTGGAGCACTTCCGTGGTGCTTTCGCGCTTACTACACTGTAGAGCCAAAGAAACTTTTACACCCCCCTGATATCGTGTAGGGCCCCCGTGACCACGAAGAAGTGCGGCACCGCGACGTGGCATGGACTAAACTAATGTCTGAAGTAGTGCAGAAGGGAACTGACACCATGAATCCTGCAGGACTGTCCGTAATTACGTAAGAGAACGAGAGGATGGAGAGCTCTTCTGAAGAGCACGTTGCAAGGCGTCCCAGATAAGCTCAATAATCTTCGTGTCTCGGGAGTTTTGTAGCCAGCGGAAGTGTTTAAACTCGGAAGAGTGTTCCTGGAGCCACTCTGTAGCAAGTCTGGAAGTATGGAGTGTCGGAATGTCCTGCTACAATTGCCCAAGTCCGACGGAATGCACAATGGACATGAATCGATGCAGGTGGTCAGACAGGATGCTTACGTACGTCTCACCTTCAGAGTCGTATCTAGACGTATCGGGGGCCCCATATCACTCCAACTGCACTCGCTCCACGCCGTGTTACACACTCTGCACAAGTTTGAACAGTCCCCTGCTGACATGCAGGGTCCATGCATTCATGAGGTTGTCTCCATACCCGTACACGTCCATCCGGTCGATGCAATTTGAAACGAGACTGGTCCGACCAGGCAACATGTTTCCAGTAGTCTACAGTCCACTGCCGATGTTGAAGGGACCAGGCGAGGCGTGAAGCTTCGTCTCGTGCAGTCATCAAGTGTACACGAATGGACATTCGGCTCCGAAAGCTCATATTGATGATGTTTCGTGATGTTTCGTTGAATGAATCGCGCACTGACACTTGTTGATGGCCCAGCATTGAAATCTACACCAATCTGGGGAAGCGTTGCAGTTCTGTCACGCTGAACGATGCTCATCAGTCGTCGTTCGTCCCGTTTCCGGAGGACTTTTTCCGGCCCCAGCAACGTCAGAGACTTGATGTTTTACCGGATTCCTGACATTCACGGAACACTCGTGAGGGCCGGCCGGAGTGGCCGAGCGGTCCTAGGCGCTGCAGTCTGGAACCGCGCGACCGCCACGGTCGCAGGTTCGCATCCTGCCTCGGGCATGGATGTGTGTGATGTCCTTAGGTTAGTTAGGTTTAAGTAGTTCTAAGTTCTAGGGGACTGATGACCTCAGAAGTCCCATAGTGCTCAGAGCCATTTTTTAAACACTCGTGAAATGGTCGTACCGGAAAATCCTCACCTTCATCGCTACCTCTGAGATGCTGTGTCTCATCGCTCGTGTCCTGACTGTAACACCACGTTCAAACTCACTTAAATCTTCATAACCTGCCACTGTAGCAGCAGTAAGTGATCAAACAAATGTTGTCTTATGTAGGCGTTGCCGACCGCAGTGCCGTATTCTACCCGTTGACATGTATCTGTATTTGAGTACGCATTGCCTATACCAGTTTCTCCGGCGCGTCAGTGTACAAATGACGCAATAGATGGTGCAGGAGTTTCCAGGAGGTTTTTCGCGGATGATGCTGTTGTATACAGACGATAGAAAACTGTAGCGCAACGCAGGAACACCTGCAGACTATCAACGCTTGGTGCCGGGAACGGCAGTTGACCCTACATATAAATAAATGTGACATACTATGCACAAATATGAAACAAAAACAGATTATTGTGTGATTACATGAAACTTTCTGGCAGATTAAAACTGTGTGCCAGGCCGAGACTCGATCTCGGGACCTTTGGCTTTCGCGGGCAGGTGCTCTACCAACTGAGTTAGCCGTGCACGACTTCGAGTCTCGGCCTGGCACACAGTTTTAATCTGCCAGAAAGTTTCATATCAGCGCTCACTCCGCTGCAGAGTGAAAATCTCTTTCTGTGTGATTACATGATTGCACAAAAAACACGGGAAGTCGTGACATACAGAAAATATCTATGAGTACGCATATGGAGCGGTTCGAAGTGAATGACCATATAAAATTAATAGCAGGTAAAGCAGGTGCGAGATTGAGACTCATTGGAAAAATGCTCAAGAAACGTAGTCGTTCAACAAAGGACGCTGCGCTCAAAACCACCTCGTTTCGCCTATAGATGCATATTGCCCGTCACTCTGGGATGCGTTCCACGGAGCAAATGGAGAAGGTTCAAAGAAGAGCAGTACGTCTCGTTCCAGGTTCATATACACTGAAGCGCCAAAGAAACTGGCATACGCATGCGTATTCAAATACAGAGATATTTAAACAGACAGAATACGGCGATGCGCTCGACAACGCCTGTATAAGTCAACGAGTGCTCGGCGCAGTTGTTAGATGGGTTGCTGCTGCTGCAGTAGTAGTTTATGAAAACGTCATTGAGCTCGAACGTGGTATTATAGTCGATGCACGAGCGACACGACGCAGCATCTCAGAGGTGGCGATGAAGTGGGGATTTTCCCGTGCGACCATTTCACGCTAAAACATCAAATCTACGACATCACTGCGGCCGCAGAAAGATCCTGCAAGAACGGGACGATCCACGACTGAAGAGACTCGTTCAACGCGACAGAAGTGCAACCCTTCCGCATTGCTGCAGATTTGAATGTTGGAGCATCAAAAAGTGTCAGCGTGCGAACCATATAACGAAAAATCATCGAAATGGGCTTTTCTGAGCCGGAGGCCCACTCGTGTAACCTTGATGGCCACACGATGCAAAGCTGTACGCCTCGCCTCGGTCTGTCAAAACCGACATTGGACTGTTGACTGGAAACGTGTTACCAGGTCGGACACTTCTCGTTTCAAATTGTATCGAGCCGATGGACGGGAGACAACCTCATGAATCCACGGACCATGCATGTCAACAGGGGACTGTTCAAGCTGGTGGAGGCTCTGTAATGGTGTGGGGCGTGTGCAGCTGGAGTGATGTGGGACCCCTGATACATCTAGAAACGACTATGACAGATGACACACACGTAAGCATCCTGTCCGATCACTTGCATCCATTCGTGTCGATGGTGCATTCCGACCGTCTTGGGCAATTCCAGCAGGACAGTGCGACACCCCACACGTCCAGGATTACTACAGAGTGGCTCTAGGAACAGTCTTCTTAGTTTAAACACTTCCGCTGGCCGCGAAACTCCCCAGACACGAACATTATTGAGCATATCTGGGATGCCTCGCAACATGCTGTTCAGAAGAGATCTCCACCATCACTTGCGGATTAATGTACAGCCCTGTAGCATTCATGGTGTCAATTCCCTCCAGCACTACTTCAGATATTAATCGAGTCCATGCCACGTCGTGTTTCGGCCCTTCTGCGTGCCCTACACGATATTAGGCTGGTGTATCTTTTTCTCTACCTCTTCAGTGTATAGACTGCGAAAGTAACAGTGCAGTTAACACTCCCTTGCGGTACGCCCGAAGTTACTGTTACGCCGTCCAGAAGGACATGTTATGTTCTGTTTGCTGGGAAATCTTCAATTCACACTGTTGCTTTTATATTCCGTGGGCTCGTATTTTGTTCATTAGACGGCAATGTGGAACTACATCGAACGCGTTCTGGAACTCAGGGAACACGACAGCAGAGTAGAAAGTAGAGGCTGTTTATAAGTGGCTACATGTTCGAACAAGAAAGTAAATGAAACACACTGCCACGGAGCACTCCGTGTGCGTGCTACGAACGACAACATTAACGAAATAGTGGTCACATACCACTTCTGTTCCTGAAAATCGGCTCTCACTAACTATGCAACATTCATAACCCCAACATAACTTTGCAAGTCGCCGTCACCACCCCCTCCGCCAGCGAAAGAACTCTGCAGTAACTAGCACACTTGTGATTCTTTTGGTTGGCTACTTTCCACAACAATTCTCTGAGTCGTATTGCAGGAATGTAGCAACGTTAAACTACAGAGTACTGCTACATTTATATTACAAATTTAAGAAAAAGGTAAATTATTATCTTAAATACCCTAATTGAGGGAAAAAAATGAACAAAAACATTTTTAATGAATAGAGGGGATACTGGGAGACCCAAGATTCGTGCACTCTGCCGCACAGCCTTCGTTGCATTCCATTACTGATCATAAGAACAATCCTGATGAAAACATTACGCTGCGCATTCTCCCGCGTTTGCTATTACGTCACTGGATTTTATTTCCCGTGGAGCTTCAGCCCTGTAAAGTCGGGTAAGGAAACAATCTTACCTTTTATGGGGCAGCGTAGCACAACGATTTACTGGCTTTAAAAAGGAAAGTCGGTCCATCGAGTCCGCACTGATTGTGAACAACTGCAGATTATCGTGTGGAGCTTGTCTGTTTCTGCGTGACATTCAACAGCTGAATGTTAATCATGTTTCGTTTATTCTGTTTCCATTTGCTTTATTTAAACACTTCTCACAGATAGGTATAGTATTTTCAAATAATTAATAAAATCGATAAACAGCAGACAATAAATATTGAAATGTCATTAAAATTTTAAAAGGCGTAATACTCCGGTAATACGCTTTTTAACGGCCCAGGCGGAAACCATATTTTAGCTTATAAAAAGAGCATCGAAAATACTTGCGCAAACACAATATGATTTACGTTTGAGAGCAACGCGTGATTTTAAAAGCGTATGGCACAGATTTTGCTCTGTAATGAAATACTGAAGCCACTTTACCGCTAGCGACAGATGTTTTTCCGATAAACTCTCAAAAATAATGAGAACTATTAGTTTTTCACCGCTTTTTAACGGTGCTCGTTTTCTATGTTCCACAAAAGAACACGACGCAGTTTCATGCATTTTCACCATACGCATGGGTAACACGAACAAGTAAGAATCGCCACAATGGTTGCCTGCGTGATTGTTGAGAAGAGACAGGGAGGGAGGGAGGGAGGGAGGGGAGGGAGGGATTTCCCTCTATTTTCGTCCCTATTTACAAAGAGAGAGGTTCTTTGCACCATCCCATCCCCCGGATGTTTTCTCAGAACGACGTACGCAAGTTAATGCTGCGGTACAGGAAGATCACCACTTATAAACTAAGGAATGGTAAGCACTGCATTATGTCACATAGAAAGGCTGATTTTCCTCCGTACACTACATTTACTCTCAAGTACACGACATAGGACGCCATTTCGATAAACATCTAAAACAACTGACAGAGTGGGTTCAAACCAACAACCTTGCATATACATGTCAGTTACTGTATCCAGTATGCTACCACAACCGTGCCAATTTGCTTATATTTTCATGGTGATACTGTACAATGTTTCTCGAATTTTTTAAAAAGAAGGTGAAAACTTCAGCGTTTCGGCATTTTATCTTCAAAGCAGAAACTGAAAGAGTATTTACAAACCAAGCAGGCATGACCTAAAATACCGATCAGGACTAGTCATAACATCGTGCACAGAATTGTTCAGAGAAAGCGACTGTACACAGATTTGAAATAAGAAAGACGTGAGGCAAGTATTTAGCATGTATGTAATAGGGGTATAGTCTTTGATTCATAATCAAAACGTCTCCGGTCCAGGGTTCGATCCCCGCCACTGCCTAAATTTTGATAAATAATCAGCATTGGCGGCCGAAGACTTCCGGCATAAGACGTCAGCCTCATTCTGCCAACGGCCTTGTCAAAGAGGGTGGAGGAGCGGATAGAGGTTCAGGGCACTCTCTTGTCCTAGGAGTGGGAAATTGCCCCTAAAGGCGGAAGAATCAGCAATGATCAACGACATGAGGATGCAGAAGGCAATGGAAACCACTGCATTAAAGACACGTAACGTGTATCCACAGGACATGTGGCCTGTAATTGAAGAAGTGTCATGATGATCTCTCCATTCGCAAAAGATTCCGGAATAGTCCCCCATTCGGATCTCCGGGAGGGGACTGAAAAGGGGGAGGTTACCATGAGAAAAAGATTGAATAATCTACGAAAGGATAACGATCTACGAGACGGGGCGTGGAATGTCAGAAGCTTGAACGTGGTAGGGAAACTAGAAAATCTGAAAAGGGAAATGCAAAGGCTCAATCTAGATATAGTAGGGGTCAGTGAAGTGAAGTGGAAGGAAGACAAGGATTTCTGGTCAGATGAGTATCGGGTAATATCAACAGCAGCAGAAAATGGTATAACAGGTGTAGGATTCGTTATGAATAGGAAGGTAGGGCAGAGGGTTTGTTACTGTCAACAGTTCAGTGACCGGGTTGTTCTAATCAGAATCGACAGCAGACCAACACCGACAACGATAGTTCAGGTATGCATGCCGACGTCGCAAGCTGAAGATGAACAGATAGAGAAAGTGTATGAGGATATTGAAAGGGTAATGCAGTATGTAAAGGGGGACGAAAATCTAATAGTCATGGGCGACTGAAATGCAGTTGTAGGGGAAAGAGTAGTACAAAAGGTTACAGGAGAATATGGGCTTGGGACAAGGAATGAAAGAGGAGAAAGACTAATTGAGTTCTGTAACAAGTTTCAACTAGTAATAGCGAATACCCTGCTCAAGAATCACGAGAGGAGGAGGTATACTTGGAAAAGGCCGGGAGATACGGGAAGATTTCAATTAGATTACATCATGGTCAGACAGAGATTCCGAAATCAGATACTGGATTGTAAGGCGTACCCAGGAGCAGATATAGACTCAGACCACAAAATAGTAGTGATGAAGAGTAGGCTGAAGTTCAAGACATTAGTCAGGAAGAATCAATACGCAAAGAAGTGGGATACGGAAGTACTAAGGAATGACGAGATACGTTTGAAGTTCTCTAACGCTATAGATACAGCAATAAGGAATAGCGCAGTAGGCACTACAGTTGAAGAGGAATGGACATCTCTAAAAAGGGCCATCACAGAAGTTGGGAAGAAAAACATAGGTACAAAGAAGGTAGCTGCGAACAAACCATGGGTAACAGAAGAAATACTTCAGTTGATTGATGAAAGGAGGAAGTACAAACATGTTCCGGGAAAATCAGCAATACAGAAATACAAGTCGCTGAGGAATGAAATAAATAGGAAGTGCAAAGAAGCTAAGACGAAATGGCTGCAGGAAAAATGTGAAGACATCGAAAAAGATATGATTGTCGGAAGGACAGACTCAGCATACAGCAAAGTCAAAACAACCTTTGATGACATTAAAAGCAACGATGGTAACATTAAGACTGCAACGGGAATTCCACTGTTAAATGCAGAGGAGAGAGCAGATAGGTGGAAAGAATACATTGAAAGCCTCTATGAGGGTGAAGATTTGTCTGATGTGATAGAAGAAGAAACAGGAGTCGATTTAGAAGAGATAGGGGATCCAGTATTAGAATCGGAATTTAAAAGAGGTTTGGAGGACTTACGGTCAAATAAGGCAGAAGGGATAGATAACATTCCATCAGAATTTCTAAAATCATTGGGGGAAGTGGCAACAAAACGACTATTCACGTTGGTGTGTAGAATATATGAGTCTGGCGAAATACCATCTGACTTTCGGAAAAGCATCATCCACACAATTCCGAAGACAGCAAGAGCTGACAAGTGCGAGAATTATCGCACAATCAGCTTAACAGCTCATGCATCGAAGCTGCTTACAAGAATAATATACAGAAGAATGGAAAAGAAAATTGAGAATGCGCTAGGTGACGATCAGTTTGGCTTTAGGAAAAGTAGACGAGAGAGGCAATTCTGACGTTACGGCTAATAATGGAAGCAAGGCTAAAGAAAAATCAAGACACTTTCATAGGATTTGTCGACCTGGAAAAAGCGTTCGACAATACAAAATGGTGCAAGCTGTTCGAGATTCTGAAAAAAGTAGGGGTAAGCTATAGGGAGAGACGGGTCATATACAATATGTACAACAACCAAGAGGGAACAATAAGAGTGGACGATCAAGAACGAAGTGCTCGTATTAAGAAGGGTGTAAGACAAGGCTGTAGCCTTTCGCCCCTACTCTTCAATCTGTACGTCGAGGAAGCAATGACGGAAATAAAAGAAAGGTTCAGGAGTGGAATTAAAACACAAGGTGAAAGGATATCAATGATACGATTCGCTGATGACATTGATATCCCGAGTGAAAGTGAAGAAGAATTAAATGACCTGCTGAACGAAATGAACAGTCTAATGAGTACACAGTATGGTTTGAGAGTAAATCGGAGAAAGACGAAGCTAATGAGAAGTAGTAGAAATGAGAACAGCGAGAAACTTAACATCAGGATTGATGGTCACGAAGTCAATGAAGTTAAGGAATTCTGCTACCTACGCAGTAAAATAACCAATGACGGACGGAGCAAGGAGGACATCAAAAGCAGACTCGCTGTGGCAAAAAAGGCATTTCTGGCCAAGAGAAGTCTACTAATATCAAATACCGGCCTTAATTTGAGGAAGAAATTTCTGAGGATGTACGTCTGGAGTACAGCATTGTATGGTAGTGAAACATGGACTGTGGGAAAACCGGAACAGAAGAGAATCGAAGCATTTGAGATGTGGTGCTATAGACGAATGTTGAAAATTAGGTGGACTGATAAGGTAAGGAATGAGGAGGTTCTACGCAGAATCGGAGAGGAAAGGAATATGTGGAAAATACTGATAAGGAGAAGGGACAGGATGATAGGACATCTGCTAAGACATGAGGGAATGACTTCCATGGTACTAGAGGGAGCTGTAGAGGGCAAAAACTGTAGAGGAAGACAGAGATTGGAATACGTCAAGCAAATAATTGAGGACATAGGATAGGTTGCAAGTGCTACTCTGAGATGAAGAGGTTAGCACAGGAAAGGAATTCGTGGCGGGCCGCATCAAACCAGTCAGTAGACTGATGACCAAAAAAAATAGATATATACAGTCTACTTCCAATGTCGTAACAACACCTGCGAACGTGTGCAACGACCGTTGACCAATCGCTGTGTTTCTTTACATCAAGGTCGTTCATACAGTGAGTAGAGTATACGAGTACAAAAATGTCTTATAAAATTTGACTCCTTACCGTACACGTTTCCGGAAAGCCAGTGGCCTTGCTGCAGTTGTAACACAGTATCCCGTCTGATCACTGGAGTTAAGCGCTGTCGGGCTTGCCTAGCACTTTGATGGGCGGGTGCAGGGCTGCAGGGCGCTGCTAGCAGGAAGGCACTGAGCGCTGGTGAGGTGCTTTGTGGAGTTACCTGGCTGGAAAGTGGCTACTCCGGCCACCAAAACTGACAACGGCCTGGAGGGAAGTATGCCGACCACATCCAGAGACGCCTGTCGACTGAAGATGAAACGCATGGGTCTTTGGAAACATGTTCAGACGGGGACAGTAGTTACGTATTTCCGGTAGATGGACGTTAAACAGAGACGATGTAGGTGCACTGTACCCACAAGCACGATGCATATGTTCATTTAATTCTCCGCAGGTGGGATGGCCAATTAGTGCCTTGGGTAGAGCTTTGCGTTAGAATATTCGAGTTCGATTCTGGGTCTAGATTCATTTTTTTTTTTATTTTCTATTTCTGATCTGCCCAATAATGCTGTTGAATACTCTGTTTCTTCAACAATACAAGTCCTAGAAGAACAGTTTTGTTGATGGTCAACACAATTATTGGCCAGAAATATTCATAATCAAATAAATAAATTGGTTGTGATATGAAGTAACAAGAGAAGTTGTCATTGTGGAGGTGCTGAAACATATAATCTATATTCAGCTAGAACGGCCAGGTTCTTGTTTCCTGGGAAGAGGTATGACTGGAGAAGTGGGAAACATTTACGGCAATGAGCAGGAGAGCGTGGGAGCTGGTAGTGGGCGGAGAAGAACAGAGAAAACTTTAATGACTGAATTGAATTTATAAGTGGAATATCAAAATCGACTGAAGTCTTCTTTGTGTTAATATTACGTAACTGCAGAGGGATAACATATGCTGTAATTGCTCTACAAAGATTACGAAGTCAGATACCCTATCGTCCGAGAGTACAGACGTGAGTGTCATCCAACTGTTTGTATGGACGAGACATGCGTTCACGCTTGTCACACAGCATCGTACGGATGGACTGACAGTTCTGTTTCGAAAGGAAGCACAAGTATCATCCACGCCGGTGGTCATGCATGCCGAATGGTTACGTATGGTTTACATTGGGCAAGGAAACACGGAATTGCCACAACGACATAAACTTCTCAAATTATGAAAAGCTGCTCAGGAAGAGATTAATAACCTCTACTTACCTCGTTATAGATAACGCCCCTTACCACAATAAACAAGTGACTCGTGCTCCAACATCAAATTCATGAGGAGAGAAATGATATCCTGGTTAACAGAAAAGGTATTTCCTTTCCACGAGCACATGCGGACACCCAAATTGTATTCACTGATCAAAATGAATTCACCAGACCACATTACTTATAAAGTAGACAGTATTTTACCCGAATGCGGTACTTCGTTCGAACGACACAAAATTGGTCCTATAGAGACGTATGGGCAAGAGTCAAGAAAGTTGTTTCTGAACGTAATGGTCGCGTTATTAGAACTTATAGATGAACAAACGAAGACTGAAAGAACCGCTGTGAGAACGTAAACAGAACAGAAGCGCAGTATATTTAAAAGTCAACGTTTACTGGAGCAAGGGCTGCTCACCATATAGAGAACATACATTAAATGTATTCGCAATTGCAAATAATGACAACCGTCAGCTGTAGAATGGAATGACGGCAGTGAAAATTTGTGGCGGACCGGGACTCTAACCCAGATTTCCCGCTTATCGCGAGCGGTCGCCTAACCTTTTTTTTTTTTTTTTTAATATAGTTCATTGCGTTTGGTCTGGGCGGACGATACAAGATATCCGTTCAAGTTGATCGTTGATTCCTTGACTCAGTTTTTTTTTTTTACAGAGAGCACGCAGCCCTCTGACCGAACACGCTGAGCTACCGTGCCGGCGACACATTTGGCTATCCGTGCACTACTCACGGCGAGACCCAAACTTCTGTATGTGGTCAACCGTGCGCCTAAGACCTGTGCTCTTACACACGTCATGTATAGTCCCGTATATGTCGGACGATGTACTTTAAAGTCGCTTGCCCTCTATCGGCAGATAAATACGATACTGCAGTGTAAATACGATGATCAGAATAACACAGGCGCTGCAATATCGTATATTATACAGGGTTATTACAAATGATTGAAGCGATTTCACAGCTCTACAAAACTTTATTATTTGAGATATTTTCACAATGCTTTGCACACACATACAAAAACTCAAAAAAGTTTTTTTAGGCATTCACAAATGTTCGATACGTGCCCCTTTAGTGATTCGGCAGACATCGAGCCGATAATCAAGTTCCTCCCACACTCGGCGCAGCATGTCCCCATCAATGAGTTCGAAAGCATCGTTGATGCGAGCTCGCAGTTCTGGCACGTTTCTTCGTAGAGGAGGTTTAAACACTGAATCTTTCACATAACCCCACAGAAAGAAATCGCATGGGGTTAAGTCGGGAGAGCGTGGAGGCCATGACATGAATTGCTGATCGTGATCACCACGACCGATCCATCAGTTTTCCAATCTCCTGTTTAAGAAATGCTTCTGCTTTAGCCTTTTCCGTAAGATTTTCCAAACCGTCGGCTGTGGTACGTTTAGCTCCCTGCTTGCTTTATTCGTCGACTTCCGCGGCTACGCGTGAAACTTGCCCGCACGCGTTCAACCGTTTCTTCGCTCACTGCAGGGCGACCCGTTAATTTCCCCTCACAGAGGCATCCCGAAGCTTTAAACTGCGCATACCATCGCCGAACGGAGTTAGCAGTTGGTGGATCTTTGTTGAACTTCGTCCTGAAGTGTCGTTGCACTGTTACGACTGACTGATGTGAGTGCATTTCAAGCACGACATACGCTTTCTCGGCCCCTGTCGCCATTTTGTCTGACTGCGCTCTCGAGCGCACTGGCGGCAGAAACCTGAAGTGCGGCTTCAGCCGAACAAAACTTTATGAGTTTTTCTACGTATCTGTAGTGTGTCGTGACCATATGTCAATGAATGGAGCTACAGTGAATTTATGAAATCGCTTCAATCATTTGTAATAGCCCTGTATACGGAGGAGACGTTGAATTGGAGACAAGCATATCAGGAGGACTGCTTTACCTTAGAACTTCCGGCCGCAACGCCTTCTTCTAAAGTAACACACACACACACACACACACACACACACACACACACACACACACACACACACACACACAGAGACAGAGAGAGAGAGAGAGAGAGAGAGAGAGAGACGACCACTGTCTGGCTGCCGAGGTGTGGCAACTACTACAGCAGCCACAAAGCCGGAATGAAAGATTAATAACACCCCTCATATCAGATAAACGGTTTGGTGTATCTGCGCGAGATTTTGGTATTATATGTGGGTGTGTATTCTACTTTAGCAGGTCTTGTAGTTGGAAGCTTAAATGTATAGGAATCTTTTTGTCGTGCCTGTCTGCAACTCCATAGATGGTGAATAGTAGTCTGTCTATCCATAATATTCTCGCTATTCCATCCTGGATTTTCCACTATTTTGATTTTGCCCTTAAATACATTCTTTAAATGGAAAAAAAATGTAGTTAGCTCAAATGGCTCTGAGCACTATGGGACTTAACATCTGAGGCCGTCAGTCCCCTAGAACTTAGAACTACTTAAACCTTACCAAACTATCACACACATCCACGCCCGATTCAGGATTCGAACCTGCGACCGAAGCGGTCGCGCGGTTCCAGACTGAAGTGCCTAGAACCGCACGGTCATATCAGCCGGCTTGTAGTTAGTTGAATAACGTGGTAGATAATGAAGTTTCGCATATTAACCATATGGCAAGATACTCTCCTCTTTGCTTGCTGTCATTTTCCAAAATCTCGCGTATATACACCAAATCGTCTATCTGATATGAGGGGTGTTATTAATATTCCGGCTTTGTCGCTGGTGCGCGAGATCGCAAGAGTAGCGATGCATAAAATCAGTCTTTCTCGCGACTGGTGAGAGATATACGGCCTCCTTCCAAATCTCAAGAAAAATTCATTATGTTATCCAAATTTGACACGCAGCAATGTATGATGTAATACACGCCAAACGCGAAATCATAGCGACTCCTATTTTTCATCACAAATACTTGGAACATCGTGCAGTCTGTTGCTTAATGCACAGTATGACAGTAACTACACTCATGCTCATAAATTAAGTATAATGCTGATACATGGTGAACCAACGCTCTGGAGGGCGGTTTGCGGCTTTAAATCACATCGGGTTAAGACCATGCGTCGCACGGTGGCGCTGGCAGCAGTCCACATACGCAGAGGTGTGTTGGTACATGTCAGAGTACGGTGCAGCGAGTAAGTGTGCAGACGTTTTCAGACGTGCTAATGGTGACTATGTGTTGAAAATGGCTCAAAGAACACATATTGATGACGTTATGAGGGGTAGAACACTAGGGCAACTGGAGGCTTGTCAAACACAGCAGGTCGTAGCACGGGCCCTCCGTGTGCCACAAAGTGTGATCTGAAGATTATAGCAACGATTCAAGCAGACAGGAAACGAGTCCAGGCACTACAGTACGGGACGTCCACAGTGTACAACACCACAAGAAGACCGATATCTCACCATCAGTGCCCGCAACGGCCACGAAGTACTGCAGGTAGCCTTGCTCGGGACCTTACCGCAGCCTCTGGAACAGTTGTCTCCAGACACACAGTCTGCAGGCGACTGAACAGACATGGTTTATCCGCCCGGAGACCTGCAAGGTGCGTTCCACTGACCCCTGGTCGCAGGAGAGCCCGTAAAGCCTGGTGTCAAGAACACAGTACATGGACATTGGAACAGTGGTCCCAGGTTATGTTCACGGACGAGTCCAGGAATAGTCTGAACAGTGACTCTTGCCGGTTCTCATCTGGCGTGAACCAGGTACCAATCCCTTAATGTCCGTGAAAGGGATTATGATTGGTGCACGTACACCCCTGCATGTCTTTGACGGAGGAACTGTAACAGGTCAGGTGTATCGGGACGTCATTTTGCACCAGTACGTCCGCCTTTTCAGGGGTGCAGTGGGCCTCACCTTCCTCCTGATGGATGATAACGCACGGCCCCACCGAGCTGCCATTGTGGAGGAGTACCTTGAAACAGAAGACATCAGGCGAATGGAGTAGTCTGCCTGTTCTCCAGACCTAAACCCCATCGAGCACGTCCGTGATGCTTTCGGTCGACATATCGCTACACGTCTTCAAACCCCTACGACACTTCAGGGGCTCCGACAGGCACTGGTGGAAGGATGGGAGGCTATACCCCAGCAGCTACTAGACCACCTGATCCAGGGTATGCCAACCCATTGTGCGGCCTGTGTACGTGTGCGTTGTGATCATATCCCATATTGATGTCGGGGTACATGCGTAGGAAACAGTGGCGTTTTGTAGCACGTGTGTTTCGAGGCGGTTTTCTCAACTTACCACCAATACCGTGGACTTACAGATCCGTGTCGCGTGTGGTCCCTATGTCCCTATGCTATCAGCGCCAGTTTTGTGTAGTGCCACGTCGTGTGGCGCCACATTCTGCAATTATCCGTAATTTATGAGAATGAGTGTAATACCAGTAACGAAATGATGTGTACTTCACCATGAAGCTGACATACGAAGCTGTACGTAACGCAAAAGGTGAATAGTTTCAGCAAAATCGTGTGATGATGACTGGAGTGCTAACTGAGCGCGCGAGACGTTCTGTTCGTAATGGCATTCCTGGAGGCTAAGCAGCGTCGTGTGTGTGTGTGTGTGTGCGCGCACTCGCACGCCCGTTAAAGCGTCGTCGGACGGCGCGGTGCGCGGATTACCAGCTCTTCTCTTTGTGTTCTCATACGAGGGTTTGCTGCAAACCAGCGCACGCAGGCAGCGCTTTGAGTGTGGCACAGACTTTACTCCACCATTTGCTACAACTTGAGTTATGTAGTTAATGAGTTTGCGTCACAATTTTTTTTTTTTTTTTAAGCGTCAGTGTAGGTGAATCGTCTAATTTTCACCATCAGATTTTATTTTTAAAGGTAACATGCAGTAATGTGAAGTATTTAAATCGCCTCAGGTACATAGTATTGTACTAATGAAATTCTGTCATTGTATCAAAATAATGAAATTCTGCTCATGCCGCTTTCTGTTTCCGCCATGTTTTAACTTGCAATGTCAGCCGGGCAGTATAAACCACGTAAATAATTCTCAACCTCTACTTGGAAAATATTACTGACCAATGCTCATTACATGACAAAGGAGTAGAAATTGGAGGAAGAAGAGTAGGGTGTTTGACGTTTGCTGATGACGTGGTCCTTCTCGCCACAAGGGAAAAAGAATTACTGGATTTAGTGGACACCATTGAAGCAAACGGAAAAAAATTATGGGATGAAAATTAACACAAAGAAAACAAAAGTATTGGCACTAGGAGGCAATACACAAATAAAAATTACGCTGAATGGAGAAATACTAGAACAGGAGTAAACAAAAGTACCTTGGAAGCAGGATAGACACCGACTGGAAGCGCACCACAGAAATTAAAACGAGGATAGCAAATGGCAAAAAGAGTCATTTTATAAGAAAAGGAGAATTTTCTGCAGCGGTTTGGACAGAGAACTCAGGAAGAGACTCATAAAATGCCTTGTATGGAGTGTTCTTCTATATGGCGCTGAAACATGGACTATGAGGAAGAAAGGCAGAGAAAGGCTGGAGGCTTTTGAAATCTGGACATGGCGGAGGATGGAAAGAATAACTTGATCGACAGAGTAAAAAATGAAGAGGTACTGCGAAGAGTGGGACAGAAGTAATAAAAACAAGAAAAAGAAACTGGATTGGGCATATATTAAGAAAGAATGACGGACTAATCAAAACAGTTTTAGAAGGTTATGTAGAAGGGAAAAGGAAGCGATGAAGGAAGAGACTTCAGATACTGGATGACTTGATGGACGGTACAACATACAGCAGCCTTGAGAAGGAAGCAATGGATCGCAGAAAATGGAGAGGGAAAGGACCTTCTAATATAGCAGAAAACTGATGATGATATGTTACATATGTCATCTGAACGACACTTATCGAAATGACTGTAGAACGAGTCAGTTTTCACGATATGTATACACACGGTTATTGTTAACATCAATGAACACATTATTACTTTATTCTGAAGGTTGAAGGGGTAAAATACAGGGAACCAAAGGGTATTTACAAATTGTGCAAAAACCAGATGGCAGTTATGAAGAGTCGAGGGGCATGAAAGGGAGGCAGCGATTCCGAAGGGAGTGAGACAGGGTTTTAGCCTATCCCCCACGTTATTCAATCTGTATATCGAGCAAGCAGTAAAGGAAACAAAAGAAAAATTTGCAGTAGGAATTAAAATCCAGGGGGGAAGAAATAAAAAACTTGAGGTTTCCTGATGACATTGTAATTCTGTCAGAGACAGCAAAGTACTTGGAAGAACAGTTGAACGGAACGGACAGTGTCTTGAAAGGAGGATATAAGATGAGCATAAACTAAGGCAAAACAAGGATAATGGAATGTAGTGTAATTAAATCAGATGATGCCGAGAGAATTAGATTAGGAAATGAGACACTTGAAGTAGTAAAGGAATTTTGCTATTTGGGGAGAAAAATAACTGATGATGGTCGAAGTAGAGAGGATATAAAATGTAGGCTGGCAATGGCAAGGAAAGCGTTTCTGAAGAAGAGAAATTTGTTAACATCGAGTATTGATTTAAGTGTCAGGAAGTCTTTTCTGAAAATATTTGTATGGAGGGTATCCATGTATAGCTGTAAAACATGGACGATAACTAGTTTAGACCAGAAAAGAATAGAAGCTTTTGAAATGTGGTGCTACAGAAGAATGCTGAAGATTAGATGGGTACATCACATAACTAATGAGGAGGTATTGAATAGAATTGGGGAGAGGAGGAATTTGTGGCACAACTTGACTAGAAGAAGGAATCGGTTGATAGGACACGTTCTCAGGCATAAAGGGATTACCAGTTTAGTACTGGAGGGAAGCGTGGAGATAAAAATAGTACAGGGAGACCAAGCGATCAATACATTAAGGAGATTTAGAAGGAGTTACTCGGAGATGAAGAGGCTTGCACAGGGTAGAGTAGCAAGGAGAGCTGCATCAAACCAGTCCCCAGCTCGTGGTCTAGTGGCTAGCGTTGCTGCCTCTGGGGTCCGGGGTTCGATTACCGTCCGGGTTGGGGATTTTCTGTGCCCAGGGACTGGGTGTTTGTGTTGTCCTCATCATTTCATCATCATGGTTCGTGACAGATTGGATCGAGAAAAAATTGGACTGTGTAAAAATTGTGACTTTGTACGGGCACTGATGACGGCGCAGTTGAGGGGCCCGCAGACAAAACATCAGCATCCTTCAAAGCAGTCTCTGCCCGCATTACTTTTTTGTCATTCTCATGCAGCTACACTATTATTTTTATTATCTTTTTTGTTTTTGTTTTACTGGCTACCAGTTTTTAAATAGAAATTCGTCAATGGAACAGGAAGAGTTGTCCTGGAGAAATTATTTTAAATTAGGTTTAAAACTTTCCTCGTTACCTGTACAGTTTGTGTTACTGGACAAAGGAGCAAATATTTTTGTTGCAGCATACTGAACTCCTTTCTCAGCCACTGACAGCTTAAATAATACATAATAAAGGTTATTTTTCCCCTCTAGTGTTGTAGGTATCCACATCAGCGTCCTTCTCAAATTGAGATTGATTATTTGTGACGAATTTCATTACCGAATGCATGTATTGTAACGGCGCAATTAAAATGCCTAGCTCCTTTCAAAGGTACCTACATGACATCCGTCCGTGAAAACCACATATTATTCTTACTGCTCGCTTTTGTGCAATCAACACTTTCTAAGTCATGAGTTACCCCAGGAAATTTAGGGCACGATGTCAAGCTCTAATAAGAAGAGTGCCGGTGAGGATCGATGGGCGTTGTCCGAGACAGTAATGGAGCGAGCGGTTTGAAGTTTCTTGGAAGGCGAAATGACCTGAAGGCCTGCCGGCGATCGCTGTATTATTCCTAGAGCTACACTGCGAAGAAAACTGAAATCATTGTAGGGAATCAGCAGACGTCTATAAAACCTCAAACGGGGTTTTTCGAATCAGCATTGGAAGAAAATTACGAGTATATCCTGTACTACGCATGAGATATTTAGAGTGCAGGTTAATGCAGCTAGCTAAGATTCAGTTTCAAAAGTTGGCTGACGAACTGGCTGAAGAGTTAAAGCTGCCTGACAGATTTAACAGACAAAATAAACTGACAGCTATAGTTTTCTATCAAAACCTTCTGAATAAGCTGCCAGAACTGTCTCACAGAAAGCATCCGTTCAGAAGCTTAATGTCTTGTGTCAGACTCAATACACCACATATTGAAACGATTTTTAACCAACAGTTTATTATTTTGAACTTTTCATGTATATAAAAATTTACTTGTTTGTCAACCACAAACACCCTTTTTTAAAAAAAAAAACTATTTTATTGAATGGCCCGTACCACACTTTTGTTTAATATCTCTATTTGTAAATCTTTGAAAATCTTTTCTTGCTTTGAGTCGTTTTGTCATTTACACCAAACCACACGTCCGTGTGAAGGTTTTATACAGATATACCTTATTTCAAACCAACAGCCAGAGTTCTATACCAGTTTATGTGGCCGTTTAGAATAATTGGAAAAATAAATTTATTGCTGAAACTTCTTGACAGATTAATTTTGTATGATGGACCGGGTCTCCAACCCTGAACCTTTGTCGTCAGAGCACAAATGCTTTACAGTTTTTGGTTTTTATTATTTCTCGAATACGGACTCAGAACCCACCCCCACACCTTTAGTTCCGACAACACCTCTGTCATACCTTCCAGTCTTCCCAGAAGTCATTCTGTATAACCTGTTATCGAAGAGAAAAAGGTTGCAGAAGAAATAGGTTGCTACAACCTTGGGTCTTATTTTCAGAACGAATGTTCTCATTCTTTAGCTGACTTACACTTACCTCAAACTTCCTCATAGACTGAAACTGTGTAACAGACCTTGACTCGAACCAAGAACCTTGGCCTGGATAGGCCTGTCGATAAGAGTATTACCCCTGAAATGGAAACGTGCGGAATTCGAATCTCCATCCATCGTAGTTTTAATCTGAAAGTTTCAAACCAGCACACAGTCCACTGTGGGGTGAAAAATTCATTCTGAAATAAATATGTTTTTGGGTAGGGTCCGCTTTTAGTAAAATACTTTTCTTTTCTTTTTGTAGATCTTGCTACGAAATGATTGGCAGGATGTCGAAATAATAATCTTGGGGTTGAAGCTTTTTTTCCGTGTTTGCTTTAACAATACATTTGATTTTGGATAGGGTTCGCCTTTAGCAACACACAATTTTTTGTTGTTGTTGTAGATCTTGCTCGGAAATGCCTGGCAGGACGTCGAAACATATGTATCGTTAAAGAAAACACGGAAAAAAGAGCTTCTACCCCAAGATGAGTATTCAATTCTGAAAATTTAACACTTTCCTTTTGAGAACATGTTGCTGATAGCATTTTCTGTTGCAAACCTTGGAACTCTTATACAGGCCTGAATCATTGCCACACACGACACTTCCTTCGTTGTATTCTGCATGGTCACACACCTATCTCTGACAAGTGGATTGGACGGTTGGTTTGTTGGGTGGTTGGTTAGTTGATTGATTGATTGATTGATTAGGGGGACGGGACCAAATAGCGTGGTCATCAGTCCCATCGGATTAGGGAAGTACGGGGAGCGAAGTCCGCCGTGCCCTATCAAAGGAACCATCCCGGCATTTGCCTGAAGCGATTTAGGGAAATCACGGAAAACCTAAATCAGGATGGCAGGACGTGGGTTTGAACCGTCGTCCTCCCGAATGCGAGTCCTGTGTTTCGGTGGCTAAGGGGGGGGGGGGGGGGAGAGATCTCTCCTGATACTTAGAAATTCAGTGCCCTGACAGCATGTTCCTAAACCAGAACGATGTAATTCTCAGAAAAGTGTCTTTGAGGATTAGAAGACTTCCGATCATGGTTAAATACAAACATTTAAGTCATAGCAATGTAGGCGTCAGTAGTTGAATGTAATGCGTGAAAGTTTTGTAATCCTAAAGCTACTCGTTCCAATCTAGCTAGTATTTCTTTTTTACTTTTATTTAAATTCCATACTTATTAGAATATGGATTTTTTTTAAAAAAGTGAACGAAATGTTTTTACTAACGAGATTCCAACGACCGACTACACACTATCCAATCAAAAGTAACCAGATACCCCTATGTCATGCGGAACTGATCGCAGATTACGTAGTGTGTAAGCTTAGGGACCGATGACCTCAGCAGTTTGGTCCCATAAGACCTTACCACAAAATTCTAAAATTTCCAGTTGATCACAAGGTCAGAAATAGGCGGCCCCGCCAGTACAAAAGGAGGTTTGGAGTACTGGGTTGTAAGGAAAAGTAGCAGTAACAGCTGACTGGGACGGTCAGGATAGTGAGCCTATATACAGACACAGCGTAGCCAATGCAGTTTAGACGTCAGGTAATGTGCATAGGCGGCAGCCGTTTTTTTTTTTACTTTTCCGTGGAATTCGCTCGGGAAAACTGTCGCCTGTTGACTATCACAAGACATGGATTGGACACTCACATTATAGCAGAAATTCTAGCTTGTTATTTTGTATATGACTACTATAAATTTAATGTGGAGTAAGTTTAAGAGTCTCGTGGTACACTTTATTAGCCATTTATTACTACCTTCCAGAAACGTAAAGGGATCGACCCGGAGAAAAGTGTTTCATTTGCATTATTTTAGACACTCTGAAGCGATTTCAGAATTTCCTGCTTGGATATTCGTTATCGAAGTTAGTAGCCTCTAAGCTTTATACAGTTTTTCTTCCTTCGCAGATAATATATTTTAAATGCGATCATTTTTTTTTTTTTTTTTTTTTTTGTGGTTTTAGGGCGCAAAACTTCTATGGTCATTAGCGCCCAGCCCATGACGTAGAAAACAGGAAAAAAACCAAATTTAAAATCAGCAGCAATGGAAACAAAGTCAGAAAATTTGAGAAACTAAAGGCAGAAGGAATGCTTAAAAGTCCACTATAGAAAGGGGTTGGTTGTCCCCCAAAAAAAAGGCTTCAAATGACTGACGTCATTTCACTGTCTCTAATAAACTGTAGAACGCGGTCAGCTGAGCGCGTGTCATCTGCTAAAATCGACGATAGATCAGGCGATAGCTGTAGACGGGAGCGTAACGGATTAAAATAGGGGCATTCAATTAAAAGGTGTCTGACCGTCCACAGCTGAGAGCAGTGGGGACAGAGTGGGGGAGGATCACCGCTTAAAAGATGTCGATGACTAAAAAGACAGTGCCCTATCCGGAGTCGGGCTAAAATTACCTCCTCCCGACGACGCGTTCGGGAGGAAGAGGTCCAAGCGCAAGGAACGGCTTTCACTTCCCGCAATTTATTGTGGGGAAGTGTTGACCAATGCGCATGCCATAAATGAGTAACTTGGCGACATAAACCGCTCCGTAGATCGGTAAACGGAAGAGACTGAAGAGCTGGCCGAGGAAGAGAGACTGCAGCCTTGGCTGCTATATCGGCCGCCTCATTTCCACAGATACCAGCGTGTCCCGGGAGCCAGAGGAACGCCACTGAGACGCCCCCCAGGTGGAGCAAGCGCAGACAGTCCTGAATCCGGTGGACCAGAGGGTGCACAGGGTAAAGAGCTTGGAGACTGAGGAGAGAGCTGAGAGAATCTGAGCAGATTACGTACTGTATCCGCTGATGGCGGCGGATGTAGTGGACAGCCTGGAGAACAGCGTAAAGCTCCGCAGTATAAACCGAACACTGGTCGGGAAGCCGAAAGTGATTTGGGGTGTCGCCAACAATATAGGCACTCCCTACACCTAACGATGTTTTCGAGCCATCGGTGTAAATAAATGTGGCTTCCGTCATTTGTGCACATAGAGCAGCAAATGCCCGACGGTAAACAAGTGTAGGGGTACCATCCTTGGGAAATTCACATAGGTCTCTGAGCAAGTCGATCCGGGGACGGTGCCAAGGCGGTGCTGTACCCCAAGTTGTCAAGAAGGTTTTAGGAAAGCGGAAGGAAAGAGAATGGAGCAGTTGACGGAAGCGGACTCCCGGGGGTAGTAGGGAGGAGGAGCGGCCTGCATACCCGACATCAAAGGACTCGTCGAAAAAAAGGTTATAGGCTGGATTAGCAGGCATGGAAGACAGATGGCTAGCATAACGACTCAGAAGGACTGCCCGCCGATTGGACAGCGGAGGTTCAGCAGTCTCAGCATAAAGGCTTTCCACAGGGCTGGTGTAAAAAGCTCCAGACACTAAACGTAATCCACGGTGGTGGATAGAGTCGAGACGCCGAAGAATAGACGGCCGAGCAGAGGAGTAGACTATGCTTCCATAATCCAATTTCGAGCGCACTAAGGCGCGATAGAGGCGGAGAAGGACCACCCGGTCCGCTCCCCAAGAGGTACCATTCAGGACACGAAGGGTGTTAAGGGAACGCAGACAGCGAGCCGAAAGATAGGAAACGTGGGAGGACCAGCACAGTTTTCTGTCAAACATAAGACCCAAGAATTTTGCGACGTCGGAAAACGGAAGGTTGACAGGACCTAGATGTAAGGAGGGCGGAAGAAACTCCTTACGTCGCCAAAAATTAACACAAACGGTCTTACTGGGTGAGAAACGGAAGCCGGTTTCGATGCTCCACGAGTGGAGGCGATCGAGACATCCTTGAAGACGTCTTTCAAGAAGGCTGGTCCGTTGAGAGCTGTAGTAGATCGCAAAATCGTCCACAAAGAGGGAGCCCGAGACATCAGGAAGGAGACAATCCATAATTGGATTAATGGCGATGGCAAACAGTACAACACTCAGCACGGAGCCCTGGGGTACCCCTTTTTCTTGGGAGAAAGTACGGGAGAGAGTAGTGTTCACCCGCACCCTAAATGTGCGCTCTGCCATAAATTCGCGAAGAAAAAGGGGCAGCCGGCCTCGAAAGCCCCAAGAGAACAGTGTGCGGAGGATGCCTGTCCTCCAACAGGTATCGTACGCTCTCTCCAGATCAAAAAATATTGCTACCGTTTGGCGTTTCCGGAGAAAATTGTTCATGATATAAGTGGAGAGAGCAACAAGATGGTCAACAGCAGAACGATGCTTTCGGAATCCGCATTGGGCTGGTGTTAAAAGACTGCGGGACTCCAGCCACCAAGCTAAACGGTAATTCACCATACGCTCCAAAACCTTACAGACACTACTCGTGAGAGAAATGGGGCGATAGCTAGAGGGGAGATGTTTGTCCTTTCCAGGTTTCGGAACGGGAACGACAATAGCTTCCCGCCATCGCCTGGGAAAGGTACTGTCGGTCCAAATTCGATTATAAAGGCGAAGGAGGTAACGCAGGCTATGGGTTGATAAATGCAGCAACATTTGGACATGGATACCATCCGGTCCTGGGGCGGAGGAGCGAGAAGAAGAGAGTGCATGTTGGAGTTCGCGCATGGAGAAAACAGTATTGTAGCTTTCGCGATTTTGAGAGGAGAAAGCAAGATGTCGCACTTCCGCTGCACGTTTCTTCGGGAGAAACGCTGGCGGGTAATTTGAAGAGCTCGAAATCTCAGCAAAGTGCTGACCCAATGAGTTAGAAATTGCGACGGGGTCCACTAAGGTAGCATGCGCGACAGTGAGCCCAGAGACCGGGGAGAAACTAGGCGCGCCTGAGAACCGTCGAAGCCGACTCCAAACTTCCGAGGAGGGAGTGAAGTTGTTAAATGAGCTAGTAAAGAATTTCCAGCTTGCCTTCTTGCTATCGCGGATGACGCGACGGCATCGCGCACGGAGCTGCTTATATCGGATACAGTTGGACAAAGTTGGATGGTGACGGAAAATGCGAAGAGCACGTCGCCGCTCACGTATTGCGTCACGGCATGCCTCGTTCCACCAAGGAACTGGGGGGCGCCGGGGCAATTCGGAGGTGCGTGGTATTGAACGTTCCGCAGCTGTGAGAATAACGTCGGTAAAATGTGTGACCTCATCGTCGACGCTGGGAAAGCGACGGTCATCGAATGTCGCTAGAGACGAAAAAAGTGTCCAATCGGCTTGGGCAAACTTCCAGCGTCGCGAGCGCATATATGGCAGTTGAGGCTGCAGTCGAAGAACACATGGAAAGTGGTCACTCGAGTGTGTATCATCAAGGGCGAACCATTCGAAGCGCCGAGCTAGCGGAACAGTACCGACCGCAAGGTCCAAATGGGATAAATTTGCCGTGGAGGCAGACAAAAATGTAGGGACCCCAGTGTTGAGGCAGACTAGATCCGCTTGGTGGAAGACGTCTAGCAATAGTGAGCCACGTGGACAAGGATGTGGAGATCCCCAAAGCGGGTGGTGGGCATTGAAGTCCCCAACCAGCAAATAGGGGGGTGGAAGCTGATCAAGAAGATGAAGGAGATCAGCTCGTGCCATTGGTGTAGACGATGGAATGTATACTGTACAAAGAGAGAACGTGTATCCAGAAAGGGAAAGACGGACGGCGACAGCTTGGAACGAAGTGTTTAAGGGGATTGGGTGATAATGGAGAGTATCATGGAGCAGAATCATGAGTCCTCCATGGGCTGGAGTGCCTTCAACAGAGGGGAGGTCATATCGGACGGACTGAAAATGAGGGAGAACAAAGCGGTCATGGGGACGCAGCTTTGTTTCCTGAAGACAGAAGATGACCGGCGAGTAGGATCGTAAGAGGATCGACAATTCCTCCCGATTGGCGCGAATGCCGCAGATATTCCAGTGGATAATGGACATAGGGTGAACAGAAAATGGAGGAACGTCACCAAGGGTGCTGTCAACTCAACGACTGCTCAGAGCTTGCGACCGACAGGATGGAATGGCATTCAGTCGAAGGCAGAAGATCCTGATCCATAGGTTGGTCAGGAGCAGCTCCTGCCACCAACGATCGGCCAGTTGACCGGCCACCAACAGTGCGCCTCGGCGACACAGAAGATGGCCGAGGGCGATTTCCGCCAGGTGGTGCTGTAGATGGGACACGCCTTGGCGGAGAAGGAGAGGAACTGTGTTTCTTCGTAGCCTTCTTGGAGGTATGTTTAGATGAAGGAGGAACCGATGGTTGTGAAGTTGCAGTACGTAAAAACTCTTCACGAGAATGCTCTTTTTTGGAAGACTTGGCGTCTGACTTTTGGGCTCGAGATTTAGCAGAACCCGACGAAGGGTGAGCCATAGAGTGGGCAGGCGAAAGAGGTGAGGTTGAACGGGCGATCTTTGCGCTGGCCGATCTGACGACCGTGGTACTAAATGTGAGATCGCAAGTCTGCGTGGCCGCCTCCTTTGTTGGCCGAGGAGAAGCAAGGACAGCGCTGTATTTTCCTTTCTGAGGCACGGTGGGCTGTCGACTGGCGAGTAACTTTCGAGCAGCAAACGTCGACACCTTTTCCTTCACTCTTATTTCCTGGATCAGCTTTTCGTCCTTAAAAACAGGGCAATCTCGAGAGGAAGCAGCGTGGTCACCCATACAGTTGATGCAGCGAGGGGATGGAGGTGGACAAGCACCCTCATGGGCATCCCGGCCACACGTAACACATTTGGCCGGATTGGAACAGGACTGGCTGGTGTGATTGAACCGCTGACATCGATAGCAACGCGTAGGGTTCGGGACATAAGGGCGAACGGAAATTATCTCATAGCCTGCTTTGATTTTTGATGGGAGTTGAACTTTGTCAAATGTCAAGAAGACAGTGCGGGTTGGAATGATGTTCGAGTCAACCCTTTTCATAACCCGATGAACAGCGGTGACGCCCTGGTCAGACAGGTAGTGCTGAATTTCTTCGTCAGACAATCCATCGAGGGAGCGTGTATAAACGACTCCACGCGAGGAATTTAAGGTACGGTGCGGTTCCACCCGGACAGGGAAGGTGTGGAGCAGAGAAGTACGCAGCAATTTTTGAGCCTGGAGGGCACTGTGTGTTTCCAACAACAGGGTGCCATTCCGTAGTCTGGAACAAGACTTTACAGGACCCGCAATTGCGTCGACACCTTTCTGAATAATGAAAGGGTTGACCGTGGAAAAGTCGTGACCTTCGTCAGACCGAGAAACAACAAGGAACTGTGGCAACGATGGAAGAACCGTCTGTGGCTGAGACTCAGTGAACTTACGTTTGTGAGCAGACATAGTGGAAGGTGAGGAAACCATTGCGGAAGAATCCCCCATGATTACCGGCGTCTCCGATGGCGCGCTCCTCCCTTGTGGGGGCCCTCACCGAGGGCACACCCGCCTTAGGTGATTGTTCACACCTCAGGTCACACCTCCCGACAAACGGACGGAGGGACCAATCGGCACTTTCGGAAGGTATCAGCTCGGGTAATCACCCCTCCCTGGGCCTGGCCTTTACCAGGGGGTACGTACGTGTCCTACCTGTCTACCCGGGGCGGGGAATTACGCGTTACCCCGTCACCGGCTACGCATGGTAGTGCGTGGGTCGGCCTTCAGACACGCACAGGGAGGAAGAAAGAGAAAGGGAAAGGAAAGAAGAGGGGGTCTCAAACGCCGCAGCGGAGAAAAGGGTAAAGAGAAGAGGTAAGGAAAGGAGAAGGACAAAGGAAGGAAGAAGACATACAAGCAAGGAAGAAGAAGAATGCGGTACATTTACAAGCGTCCGTCTCCGGACGTAGGCGCAAACCATACTCCCAGAGGGGGAGAAAGTGAAGGAAACAGCCAGAGGTGAGGGGGGGGGGGGTGAAGACAGGGGATGGGGAAGGATGCGGAAAGGGAAGGTATGCAGCCCGGAAAGGAAGGAAGGCCACATTAGCTCGGGGCCCCGTGCTCGCTACGCACGTATCCACAAAAGAGTTGTGGATCCCCTGGGGGGAAATGCGATCATTGTGGATCTTGAGACTACCTTCAACTGGAAACCCAGAAGACATATTTCAGTTATTATGTTCAGAAGGGCTAAAGAATTAAAGAGTGGTAAAACAATTTCACAGTATCGGTAGCTGATTTCGAGAACGAAACTCCTGTTATTACGCACATTCGCATTTTCACGCAATTAGTAATCAGATACAAAAAGATTATGATCCAGCACTTGTTTATTCACATTTTAATTCGATAACTTGCAATTCAAATAAAAGAAAAGTAATTTGTAGCAGCGAGAAGAGAACGGGGGACAGGAAGATTTGCGATATTGAATGCTGCGTGCTGAAATACACGCGACATTACGACAGACAGGCGAAATGCTTTGTTGACGATAGGGCTCAGAAATTATCAAGTTGATATTTTTCTTCCCTTGACAACAAATATGTAGACGTGGTATGCTACAAGCCGAAACAGTTTTCGAAAAGTCCTTAAAACAATAATCCAGCTCCAGATAACACAGCGAACGTACGAGTCGAGAGAGATCCATGGAAAGAAAAGAGACGCAGCTGATGAGCGAATCACGTGCGGTTTCGCCAATGGTCACTGTTTCTCTCTGTATATGGATACTCTACGCTAGCTGAACTGAGTGAGTTCGACCGCGGGATTTGATGTCACGTGAGTAGCAAATGCACCAGCGACATTTAGACCTATTTAAAGCTCACTAAGTCGTCTGTTGGTGGTGATATTGTGAAGCTGAAATGCGAAGGAAGGACCACAGCTAAACAGAGACCAAAAAAGGTCAATCCAAATGACAGATCCACGCTGATAGTTTTATTTGACTTTGAAGGGTTAGTCCATCACGAGTTCGTGCCACAGGGACAAACTGCTAATCGATGGTAATATCGGGACGAGTTGCGACGTCTGTGACAAAATGTGATAAGGAGACGGCCTGAAATGTGGCGAGACAATTCGTGGGTCCTGCCTCACGGTAACGCACCCCCACATTCATCCCTGTTGGTGCGTGACTACTGCACAAAAAACGAAATCACTGTGCTGCCTCATACTTCGTACTTTCCAGACCTGGTGCTTGCGGACTTTTGTGATTTCGTAAGTGGAAAACCCCGCTGAAAGGACGAAGATTTGCAACGATAGACGAGCTAAACGAAAATTCGCAGGCGGCGCTTTGCGCGACCCAGCAAGAGCCGTACCAAAGACTGCTTCCGGAAGTGGAAACGACGTTGGAATCCGTGTATCAATTTTGAAGGAGAGAGTTTCGAAGGAGACAATGCCAATAAGTAAAAGGTAATTACGCAAAAATTTTATTGTCTAAGTTGTAGGATTTTTTTAACAAACTTAATACATTAGAGGAAAATTTCGGACACGAAGACTGACTGACTGACTGTGTAAGTACCATGTAACGAAGCGGCAGCTATGAGTCAGCAGTTTGTGAAGAACAACTCTCCAGAAATGCACCACACTGCACAGAGCCTCAAACACTCAGACACCTCACAAAGCGCCCCAGCACAGTTCAAGCCGTCACAAAGGCACAGTGTGGACGCACCCTGAATTGATGTCCACTAAGAGGGGCACATATTCTTTGGATCAGGTAGTGTACAATTGTCAGATTCCACAGTGTATACTCAACTACTGACTACAGCGTTAGTTTTGTGCAGGTGTTTTCCAATTAACAGTAATTTTCTAATTTTCGAAGACAATTTTTTCGAGTTTTTTTTTCTGTCAGACTGCTTTAGGAAATTGACGACACCGCCCTGAGCTTCAACTATGGTAAAAATCGAAGAGGTCTGTTGTGAGATCTGTGTGCTTGAGTTCAATGGTCTCCAACACAAGATGGCATGAGTCGAAACACGTAACGAATCAAGAATAATAATTTTGTTAGATGAAAGGAACGCTGTCATTTAAACGTTGACGACACAGTCAAAACTAGAACGCTGGTTTCGCTATCATGAGTTCATGCCCGAATGCCAACTGAGGAGCTACTTGACCGAGTAGCAGCTGCTCCAGATCGTGAAACCTCATAACCCGCGGGAGAGCGGCGCGCCGAGTCCACCCCCATCCGTACCGCACCCAATGTCACCACTGCCGGAGGAAGACACGGCGCTCGGTCGGTACAGATGAGCCCACCAGGGCCTGTGTATGAAGTTTACTTTAAATGCAGATAAACACACCACGTAATCATATGTCTTAAAGAGAAGGGTGACAGAATCAAGCAGCTACTGTTTTTCTTTGACTCCTATTGCAGTTTAAGCCTACGTGGCTTAACAGCTCCTACGGACCCCCCCTGCTTATCACCGTTGCAAAGCTAGACGCGAAATAATGCATTTAAGCACCCAGTGATAAACAGAAGGGTTGATGGCTACTTTGCTATGTTTTGCTCAGATGTGACTTTCAGTATCTGCAGATTATCCGCATAATCGGGCTATTAACCTACAGCAAGGCCATCGGTTCAAAAGAGTCACTTGAGAAAAATCTTTAATACGAGGGTAATCTCAAAAGTAAGGTCTCCTATTTCTTTAGAAGCACCGGGTGATCAAAAAGTCAGTATAAATTTGAAAACTGAATAAATTACGGAATAATGTAGATAGAGAGGTACAAATTGACACACATGCTTGGAATAACATGGGGTTTTATTAGAACCAAAAAAATACAAAAGTTCAAAAAATGTCCGACAGATGGCGCTTCATCTGATCAGAATAGCAATAATTAGCATAACAAAGTAAGACAAAGCAAAGATGATGTTCTTTGAAACTTCCTGGCAGATTATAACTGTGTGCCCGACCGAGACTCGAACTCGGGACCTTTGCCTTTCGCGGGCAAGTGCTCTACCATCTGAGCTACCGAAGCACGACTCACGCCCGGTACTCACAGCTTTACTTCTGCCAGTATCTCGTCTCCTACCTTCCAAACTTTACAGAAGCTCTCCTGCAGAAGTAAAGCTGTGAGTACCGGGCGTGAGTCGTGCTTCGGTAGCTCAGATGGTAGAGCACTTGCCCGCGAAAGGCAAAGGTCCCGAGTTCGAGTCTCGGTCGGGCACACAGTTTTAATCTGCCAGGAAGTTTCATATCAGCGCACACTCCGCTGCAGAGTGAAAATCTCATTCATGATGCTCTTTACAGGAAATGCTCAATATGTCCACCATCATTCCTCAACAATAGCTGTAGTCGAGGAATAATCTTGTGAACAGCACTGTAAAGCATGTCCGGAGTTATGGTGAGGCATTGGCGTCGGATGTTGTCTTTCAGCATCCCTAGAGATGTCGGTCGATCACGATACACTTGCGACTTCAGGTAACCCCAAAGCCAATAATCGCACGGACTGAGGTCTGGGGACCTGGGAGGCCAAGCGTGACGAAAGTGGCGGCTGAGCACACGATCATCACCTAACGACGCGCGCAAGAGATCTTTCACGCGTCTAGCAATATGGGGTGGAGCCCCCTCCTGCATAAACATCGTACGTTCCAGCAGGTGTTTATCAGCCAGGCTGGGGATGATGCGATTCTGTAACACGATTGTAATGCGCAGTCACTGACGTTTTGCTGTCCAGCGCCATCTGTCGCACATTTTTGAACTTTGCTTGTTTGTTTGCTTTCGGTTCTAATAAAACCCCATGTCATTCCAAGCATGTGTGTCAATTTTTACCTCTCTATCTATATTATTCCGTGATTTATTCAGTTTTCAAATTTATACTGACTTTTTGATCACCCGGTACACAGACCTGTTTATTTCTACAATGGTTTACATCAGTTTATATCTTGAACATTTAGCGATTTTTCGACGTAATCACCATTTCTGTCGATGCATTTTTGTAGACGCTCCGGCAGTTTTAGTATGCCCATGTCGTACCACCTCGCCGCCATGCTGTTCAGAAAGTTATGAACCTCTTCTTTCACCTCGTCGTCGGAGCTGAATCGCTTTCCGGCCAAATGTTCTTTTAACCTAGGGAACAGGTGATATTGGGTGCCAGATCAGGACTATGGGATGGGTGGGTGAACTTAAGTTGCCCTCATTTATCACAGGGCGCTGAACAAATGGTGGTCGAACAGCCCTACGAATGATTTTTGCGTTATGTCATTAATAATGTTATTAAAATCAGATTAAACATGTCTCTCCCACACAGCTGCTATATCATTGACAAATTCTTTAATAGACGTCGGTAGTGAGTTAGGATTCCTTGAACAGCTATTACGTACCCAAGCACACGTACAGAGGGGTTATACTTATATTTTCGATATATGAGAGTGCCTCATGAAAAACGAGTGATCGTGAGACAATGAAACTTTGTGGAAACATTCGTAAGGACTTTCGGAAGAGAAATAGCGAATAAACCATTCAAACAAACACATTTTAATTACCACATGAGACGGTAACATTTTGTTAGTTGGATGCCATTATTACGTTCCCAGTCACAAACGACGTTCAAAGTGACCATCGCCGTCCGCTGTGGCCGAGCGGTGCTAGGCGCTTCTGAAATGGTTCAAATGGCTCTGAGTACTATGGGACTCAACTGCTGAGGTCATTAGTCCCCTAGAACTTAGAACTAGTTAAACCTAACTAACCTAAGGACATCACACACATCCCTGCCCGAGGCAGGATTCGAACCTGGGACCGTAGCGGTCTCGCGGTTCCAGACTGCAGCGCCAGAACCGCGCGGCCACTTCGGCCGGCTAGGCGCTTCTGTACGGAACCGCGCTGCTGCTACGGTTGCAGGTTCGAATCCTGCCTCGGGCATGGATGTGTGTGATGTCCTTAGGTTGGTTAGGTTTAAGTAGTTCTAAGTTCTAGGGGACTTGTTTATGCTTAGAAAGCATAAAAAAAGTGACATCTACACCCACGACAGCCTGGAACCGCACTAGCGACTGCTCCACTGCTGCGCGAAACATCACAGAAGCCATGTTCGCTAACTCTCTCACCATCCTCGCCTTTAACCTCCAACGTGTGCTAGTGTCTCTCAGATACTTCCCGTCCTCCAGGTAACCCAACTGCCAAAAACCACACGGGTTCAAATCTGGTGACCTTGGTGGCCACGCACCTTGGACCGATAGGCCGATAATTTTTTTTTCCAAATATTTTACGAGTAACCGAGTGACCTCACGAGCAATGTGAGGTGAAGCTCCATCGTGCATCAAAACAGTTGAGTCCGCAGGTTCTGTCTCCAGTAAACGTCAGCGTAGCATATCACAGTTATGTCTGTCGTTCACGCTGCTTATCCTTGGTCCTTGCAGTCCGTGTTCCTTAAAGAAAAAAATGGGCCAATCACGAACTGTCACGTGAAGCCACACCACACAGAGACGCGTTCACTATGCAGGCGAAGTTCGTGAATGTTCGTTGGCGGTGACTATCCCCAAAATCGACAGTTTTGACTGTTCACTGTCCCAGAGAGAATAAAGTGCGCCTCATCTCTCCACAAAATGCTCTACAGTCCCATGTTATCAACTTCAGCCCTTTCAAGAAAGGATACAATTTCACAATTGCTCTCAGCACTTTCCGGACGGTGGACCATGGATTGTTCAGCTTTCGTGACGCAGTTCGTGCACTGCTTGAAGATCGCACATTAGGACCAACAATCTCACCCATGTCAACGGCAACTTCTTCAGAAATTTGCATCGCATCTGGCCGTCGGTCTCTCCCAGGAACAATTCCCATATCGTGAATTAATTAGAAATTACGAATCATTTTCCTCCAACCCCGTGCAGAAAAAGAACGTCTCCGTATTCCTTTAATGCTGCTATTTTGCTAAAACAGCTTTACGAGTACAGACCTCCTCAACTTGTCCAAGCCCACGTTGTCTGCCTGCAACTTTGGGTGCACACTGACGCCAATGTTTGAACCCTACGTCACGATACCAGTAGCGGCGCCGAACAGCAAGTCACGCCAATGACACTTCTAACGACGCAGATCATGCTATGCACATCATTTCTATAAAGTGGGGAACCCATACGAGACGTACTTTTCCATCTGTACTGACTCAAGTAGCGTAAACCATCCGCCACCTCTATGATACGTTCCCTAACGCAATATTTATTGTGGACATTATCTACGGATTAAGAGCCGTAGAGGCGAAATAGTGAAGGATACGATACAACTGGCATTCTTTTATCAGTTGAATGAAGTCAAGCAGCTCAAAAAAGTCACTTTACTAAACGTTATGAATACCCGACTCGGTCTCCACACAGCTCACGTAGCCATTGAGCCTCCGATTTGATAAATCACATTACAGAGCTGTCGAGCGGGAATAATTGTATAGGTAACATCTTCAAAAAATGTTTAAAAAAACACTCCGTCTTCAGGCCACGAGTGGCCTACCGGGACCATCTGACCGCCGTGTCATCCTCAGTGGAGGATGCGGATAGGAGGGGTGTGGGGTCAGCACGCCCCTCTCCCTGTCGCTATGAAGGTTTTCTTTGACCGAAGCCGCTACTATTCGGTCGAGTAGCTCCTCAATTGACATCACGAGGCTGAGTGCACCCCGAAAAATGGCAACAGCGCATGGCGGCCTGGATGGTCACCCATCCAATTGCCGACCACGCCCGACAGCGCTTAACTTCGGTGATCTCACGGGAACCAGTGTATGTTCGACATCTGAAAATATCTGACCACATAAGAGAAACTGTCGTTTCCAGATAAGACGTAAATCTTACGATGGAATGCATAATATTCAAGAGAAAGGAAAAGATTAAAAATTCGCTCCCTTTGCCAGCTAACAAACTTTCTTCGAACCTGACCCGGATCTCGGCTAAAGCAACAGACCAGACACAACTGCCTCCATTAAGAAAAACTGCCGACCGCGATGTCATGGTTAACGGCACTAAGCCAATATCGCTATCTTCATAAGATCTCGTCCGCTAAATATTTGACGGACTTCCCGTTATAAACTACAAAAATTGCAAGGTAAATTCGGAAAAAACGTATTACTATTAAGTAATATGTATAGTAATACTAATAATGGTAATAACAAGGCAAATGTTCACAGTGTATTATGGTGTATATTATGTGCATATACAGGGAGTAAAAAAATTATGTTCACAAAATTTTTCAGTGTTTAGAGGACATAAAAAGAAACAATGCTTTTAGCGACAAAATATGTCGCAGGTGCACTGTTCCCCCGCTAGGGGTGCAGGGAGGGTTTGAAGCTAGTGATGTTGAGATGATGTTCGAACTGTCTTGTGAGACACATTGCTGTAGAAATGTTGCTGAAAATGCCGTACGCTTACATTAACGCACAAATGACAGTTGCGTTCTAATGAATGTGTAACCCGCTCAAAACAACCAGGTGTCTCATATATAATGGTTGCAATTTCAGTCAGAAATCCATATGTTAGCGACAAATACAAGACAATATGCATCACAAGGAAGTTTGAACTCTTTCCCCGAACAGCCATAGCATCAAAGCTTTCATGAAGTCCTAGTGGGGAAACAATGTACCTGCGATATTTTTGTCACATAAGGAAATTGTTTCTTTTCACCTAGTACTCTAAAACTAAAATTTGATAAACGTAATTTTATACACACTGTCTACTGGATGAAAAATGTAGGACTAGTTAACACCGAGCGAGGTGGCGCAGTGGTTAGCATACTGGACTCGCATTCGGGAGGACGATGGTTCAATCCCACGTCCGGTCATCCTGATTTAGGTTTCCCGTGATTTCCCTACATCGCTCCAGGCAAATGCCGGGATGGTTCCTCTGAAAGGGCATGGCCGACTTCCTTCCCCGTCCCCCCCTAATCCGATGAGACCGGTGACCTCGCTGTCTGGTCTCCTTCCTCAAACAATCCAACCCACTAGTTAAGAACGGTAAACGGCGCTGGGCGACCGATGACGTCACATATATGCGAGTCTCTGCAGTGACTAACGTGTTGGAACATACTGAACTGGAATATACCAGAACAGTGGCACGATATAATGGTTTTCATAAGGAAAGTGTGTCTCAACCACGAAACGTACAATGTATTTCAATAAAATTGCTGGGAAATCGTGTTTTTTGACTTTGTCAACACTGACCCAGACTGTCGGATTGCAACGTAATCTCGACCGGAATAGGCTACAGATCACCCTTTGACCACAGCTTAATTTATAAAACTTTTATCGGTGTGCAACTTACAACAAGCCAAAACATCGTTCCCGTCAATGAATTGCTATTTGCACTAGACGTATGAAGACTTGAGTTGTCTCATGTTGAGAAATCAGAAGCAGCGATCTGTTTTACTTGGTAAAAACTTTCTAAAGCAAAGATCGCATAATTATTTGTTTCTTTACATAACCAGTTCCGACAGACTTTGCTGTCGTCTACACGTTTTCAAAAATTTTTGTTATAAAATGTGTTCATTTTGAGTTGGAACCTCACGCCAATTTGACATGCAGATAAGACGTAGCACATTATGCAAAGCTTTGTCATGCATAAACATTTAAAACCAAAAAGCTCCATGTGTACATGGCCATGTCCGTCTACGTAGCGCTCAAACATGACTATTATATCACACAAAACACAGTGTGCTACTGCACATTTTATTGTGTACTGTTTTTCATGACGTAACGATCATCTACATCTACATATATAGACACGGCCATGAACACAAGGCGCCTTTTCATTTTCAATATTTTATTTATGGCAAATCTTTCATAAGGTGCTACATTTCATCTACATAACTTGGCATACGAGTTCATTTTATAACAAAAATTTCTGAAAAAGATGACAGCAAACACCGGTTGTTGTAAATAAATAATTATGCGATGTTAGCTTTAAAAACAGTTTACTAGGACGTATGAATGCTAGCGAACAACATGACTTACGCCCCCATTTTAAAGAAACACATTATCCACAAAACATACGACAGACATATTAAAAATGCGACTGAAAGAAACGAAAACAGCCAAGATGTCAACTACGTAACGTATTTTAGAAATGACAGCATTTCGGATAGAATTTGACAGTGCAACCTACAGCCTTCCCCACCCCCTTCGAAAAGTATGTTGCGGAGTCAGACTCATCTGCAAATGTCCGACGTCTAGGTTACGTTGGAAGCTAAAACTTTAAACCAAAGTTAACGAAAGCAACGAACGTCAGTTCGAAATAAGGTTTCTGGTAACATATTGACCTGTAACAGACTGTTCACGTCCGTGTGATATTCAATCAACTTTCCGTTAAGAAAAGTAGAACTGCATGGTGCCCAAGATTGGAACGAGTATTTTGAATTCGGGCTATTGTACCATTCTCAGGCAACTACGAGGACACTCGTGTCAACCGTGTTTTTATATTTTCTATGCGTAACAGATGGCAGAGACGCATGACTTTTTATGCATATGAAAGATGTAAACATGGTTGACGGGAGAACAGTGTCTTCTCAGAAGATGACGCATGGGTGCGTTTCACAGTTGGTTGCCGACTCATAATATTACAGCGAAATCGCGACTGTCAAGTACGTTTATTAAGAGAGCAGCCGCGAGAACGTGGACTGCAGTAAAAAGAAAATAAACAGAAACAGAAAATTCGAAGAGAATATGGCAGCTCCGATAGGCAGACGGAAGAGAATAATTGTGGCGCATGCAGACGAGTACCACGAGGTGGTGAACCACAATAATTTTCTGAAATGGTTCGAAGACTATGTGCTTCGAACCTTACCCAAAGAAGGTATGATTTTTATGGATAGCGCTCCCCATCATTCAGCTACACAAGATAAGGCGCCCACAAAGGTAAGAAGGGAAAAAAAGAACTGTAACATACCGGTTGACTATAACTTGACAGCGGTGGGCAGGGGGGCGGGGGCAATTATTAGAATTTGTTTCGCAACACAAGCCATAATATGACTGACGTGGAAAGACTTTTGAAGGAGGCAATTGTAAACGCGACACCAGAAGACGGGTAAAGAGTAGTGAAACGTGTCAAACAAATAATACCGGATGCACGGAATAACGCGGATAAATTACACAACAGCGCGCCCAAGACAATTACATCTTTTGTCACAACGAGCAGAGACACGTATCATTACATTGACTCTGAATTATGCGGTGTTTTCCCATTGTCTGACCAGTATATACTGTACTTAAACTATTTAAGTGACACAGATAAACACAACACTGGTTAACAAATGGAATTACCATATATAACTTTTTGGCCGCTTTCATTCATTGTTATTCCTAAAGAGAATATACTGATATATATTTGATCGTTATATTGTATATATTCCAACAATTTCCTGTTCGACAAAGAAAGCGAGCACATACAGTTTCCTATAAAGTGGCAGTTACAATAATTACTGTTACTTCACACAGTAAGATTTCCGTTTTTAATTCAGACACTTGCACGTTATACAGGGTGTAAATTTTAAGCATGTAAGCCCGAATCGTGCAAAGTAACATGAACTTAATACCTGTGAGAAACAGCGGAAGTGAAAAATACAAAATGTCCTTTAACAAATAAGCCACTGTGGTGCCCCACATGAAGATTATTTTAATTTGAACTTACAGCGTAATCATTTATATTTCATTTATCAGTCGTCAGGCAATACGGACAAATATTGACACTACAGGGGACAGAGGACAATACGTAACTTTTAGTATGTCTGAGGACGTCCCAATCCTTGATAATATACCGTGTTTGTAAGACAACATGGCCGCCATACGGGCTCGCAGTGTCATCTTTCAAAGTTGACTCGTCGTATCGTAGTATTCCGTAATTAACGACACCGTAACTTGTATATCGCGGATAAGATGGTACTCACCACTTTCCTCTTTTTGCTGGGGGGCGGTGGGGGCAGAGCCGCCCCTGGGCCCCTCTTGCCGCCTCCGGCCGCCGCGGACGCAGCGGCGCCGGCGGATGAAGACGCTGGGGGCGGAGGCGGCGTCGCAGCGCCTCCCGATGCCGCCGAGCCGCCGGCTCCAGACCCGGGGGCGGCGCCGGGGGCCGTGGAGGCGGCGCCCGAGCCGCCGGGGGCGGCGCGAGCACTACGTGGCGCCGGGGAACGCATCTCGCCTGCGTCACCACAGCACGCACTGAACGACACAGCTTCACCCTAAACAGATACTAAACGCCACTCAAGTGCCCTCACTGCACACTCACTTAACACCAACAGTAAACACTCGTCACTTCTTCCCGGAGAAGACGTCGCTCACAAACACGATTTCACACTCAGTGCAAATTTCTTTCAAACGCAGCACTAAAGCCTGTGTCACACACGCCTGCTTCGAATCCTCACCACACAAGTGCTGCAGTACTTCGATACTGCTTCCGACACCACAGATAAACACACTACTTCCAACTACACGTGGTCGCACTTGCCTCGGCACTGAAAGGCCCAAAGCTATTCGCAAATCGGCCCAACGGTTCTACAGCACGATCTTTGGTCAGCTTTGGCGATCTCACAGCTAGGCACGAATTATATCACTACTCGCGCCACTCGCAACATAAACAAACGCTGCAGCAGTTCAAAACACCACAACGTAAACACTTTTACTTCAGATTCGTTCTAGATGTCTTGTACAACTGTGCCAACTTGTTTGTGATGCACAAGACGCCAGTTACTTGCTCGATCAGATAACACAGCGAGTGATTTATGATCGCGTGGTCAATCTCTGCACCGCATAAACTGCCTCACTGCAGTGCCAGAAATGTCCTCACAAATCGAACACCAACCCAAACGACTTACAATAAAGTGACAGTCTGTCAGTTCACAATGTTTACAGATACGTTTTCAAAAAAACGTAGCAACTTTGGTTTCGTCTGGCACTAACAAGTGTTGTGCGCATTAAGTTTACTAGACTACATACAACTGTGATCTACTTTCACAGTGGCAGTCTTATACATCCGTCGACACGTACCGTTTCGTAAGCCACACTTTCCGAGTTTTCGGCTCACTGTTGTCTGTAGCACAATCCCAGTGTACGAAGATGTGAAGAATGTCAGCCGCGGAATGCCGGTAGCAGGAGCTTGTCGCGGAGAGTAAGGTTAAAAAGAGAGTGTGTGTGTGAAAGAGAGAGCGAGCGAGTAGCTCTCGGTAGATATGTAGCGGAGCGGTGAAGAGTAACAGTAGCGGCGGAGCGGCGGGGGGGTTCCCCGGTCAGGCGAGCACGCCGCGGTCGGCGCCGGCAGGGGCAGGGCTGCCAACTGCGGACGGCGCGGCCCGCCGTGGCATGGCGGCGTCGCCTCACAGCGGACGGGTTGGCGCGCCTGGCGCCGGCGCCCGCCCGCGCCGTCGCCCGCTCTGCGCAGCCGCCGCGACGCCCCGGACGACGCCGACGTCTCCGCCGGAGGATCCTGCACGACAGGAGAGCGGGAGCTGCGTCAGCGTTCTTCCGTAGAGGCGCGAACACGACAGGGCTCGGGAAAAGCTCCTCGTACGAAATACATTTTACATTAATTGATGACTAACTGAAACCCTCAGCTGCCGACAAGTGTTGTTGATATACCTCGATGTGGACAGTTGAAAATGTGTGCCCCGACCGGGACTCGAACCCGGGATCTCCTGCTTACATGGCAGGCGCTCTATCCATCTGAGCAACCGAGGACACAGATGAATAGCGCGTCTGCAGGGACTTATCCCTTGCACGCTTCCCGTGAGACTCACATTCCCAACTGTCCACAATTCTACCTATGTAATTTACCTTATAGACATTTGCCCATCCACTCATTACTCGCGCACGCTTTCGCGATTCCCGTAAGAGAAATTATGGACAGTTGGGAATGTGAGTCTCATGGGAAGCGTGCAAGGGATATGTCCCTGCGCTCGCGCTATTCATCTGTGTCCTCGGTGGCTCAGATGGATAGAGCGTCTGCCATGTAAACAGGAGACCTCCAGTTCGAGTCCCAGTGGGGGCACACATTTTCAGCTGTCCACATCGAGGTATATCAACAACACCTGTCGCTGACACTGACGGCGGCGGTGCACAAATGCTGCGCAGCTAGCGCCATTCGACGGCCAACACCGCGGTTCCTGGTGTGTCCGCTGTGCCGTGCGTGTGATCATTGCTTGTACAGCCCTCTCGCAGTGTCCGGAGCAAGTATGGTGGGTCTGACACACCGGTGTCAATGTGTTCTTTTTTCCATTTCCAGGAGTGTATTTGTATTTGGGCGAAAAGACTAGCTTCCTTATTGCGAAGAAATTAACCAGCGACCCACTCATGCTGTGATATGGGTCGGTGCTAACAGTGACCTTATCATCGAGCCAATTTCTTCTCTTGGAATGTGACAGGCGCATCGTACCCCTCTCCCCCCGCCCCCCCCCCCCCCCGATGTTATCCTGCTAGCTGTTACCTGAAGTCGACGAATTTGGTGAAAGACATCATGTTTACGCCATAGACTATTAAACTTTATATTTCCACTATTGCAATTTCGGGCTTAGGCCATTATCAAGTGCATCTTTTTAGCTCGTTTTGCTGCCGTGGAGGAAGCTTTAATTTTCACGTTGGTGGATTTTGGAAATACTTCATTATTCCTGCACTCTTTGTTAATTAAGTAGCACATTTGGAAAATTGGGAATTTGTGGTTAGGTCTCATGGAACCAAACTGCTAAGGTCAGCCGGCCGGGGGTGGCCAGGCGCTTCTAGGCGCTACAGTCTGGAACCGCGCAGCGGTCGCAGGTTCGAATCCTGCCTCGGGCATGGATGTGTGTGATGTCCTTAGGTTAGTTAGGTTTTAGGTAGTTCTAGGTTCTAAGGGACTGATGACCTCAGAAGTTAAGCCTATAGTGCTCAGAGCGATTTGAACCATTTGCTGAGGTCATCGGTCCCTAGGCTTACACATTACTTAATCTAACTTAAACTAACTTACGCTAAGGACGACACACACATCCATGCCCGAGGGACGACTCGAACCTCCGACGAGGGAGCTGAGCGGACCGTGACAAAACGCCTGAGACCGGTCGGCTACCACATTTCATGTTGTTTAGAGTACAGTGTTGTAAGATTGGCTGGTATTCAGCAGAAGCTTGAAAATTCACTAATTACATCAAAGTGGTCGTAAGTGAGCTAGTGGCCAAAGATGGAGCCCAGGCCCTACTGCAGACGAAACAACGTGTCTAGCATATGGACAAGGGAGGAAATGTGCGTTTCAATACAGATAACGGAGGAATTCTACGGCCGTCCATTTCGTAAACGGTGTGATCTGCGTGCCAGATACAGCCGACGCCTGACGCTAGAGCGCGCTGCTGTTGTGTACACCACGTTGAGACGCACGTACCGTTGGCCCAAGTCGCAGCGGCCCTCAGCGTCTCTGCCGCACGTTGAACTCGGCACACTCAACGTGGATATTCGAAAGCACGGTCCGTGTGCGACGGCCCAAGGTGAGGGAGACACTGGGCGTACAGAGGCGCGTGCCGAGTCGTTTTCCCCTCGCTGAATACGCGATGGGAATAGGACAGAAAATAACCACCATCGCTACGTTGTAACCTACCCCATGCAATGTAGAGTGGCTTGTGTAGCGCACCTGCAGATTTAGGTGAAAGTTTACTCGTTGTTATAACAGGAAAAACTCGGCCCCCTTCACCTGTTGAGCACAGGGCAATTCCCGCGCACGTGTAACGCCGCCAGGAGGTTCTCGGCGCGTCTCCCCCGACCACTTGTTACAGTAGCGGGGATTACCCTCTCCGCCCGGAAGGGGATTCTACAAGTTGTCCCTCGGGATCGCTGCGGATAACCTCGACTGCACGTGCGGTGTCGGCGAAGAGTACGCCTGCACCGCACACAGCGAGCCTGCCTCACCCCTGCCACATTCATAGCGTCATGGTGAACAGCTACAATCTGTACAGTCGGTCCAAGTTCTTACTTTAGTTCTGACATTCGGCAGGAGCACATGGTAGCGTGGAGCAGAGTTGCCACGTCTACCTCAGAACACACGTGTGATGTTAACACCTCACTTAACTAATACAATATTCACAGTACAAAGACGGAACTGTCGTCAGCGTTTTCGGTAACAACTGCACTGAGTTTTCATTTGAGTTTAATTTGCGGTAACAAATTTTTTAAGAGCATACGGGTGTACGGAAAGTCTACGAAAATCTGTGTCTTGACGACGTTGCCGGATTTTCGGCATGTGGGAAAACTTTTTGGTTGTTGAATGTATGTGAACACATCACGCGAACGAAATCTTAAGATGCATCATGTGCTCCATAGAGGAAACCTGCCGAACTGCAACACGAGATATTACGCGTCAAATGTGACGCATTGTGCTATGCTCGCACGTCAGAACCTCAGCGGTCGCCCGTTTGGTTTCACTGCGAGAAATAGACCGCTAGTTTCATAATAGACCCCTGATTACGTTTTCTAATTAAACTTTCTACTTATTTGCAACAGAAATATATGCTTGTTAATCGGTGTAAGGGAAGTTAAGGATTCGCTGATAAGAGAAATAGTGGTGCAAAGTACTCTGCCACAGTACTGCATCAGTCATAACGCAGACGGTGAGAGTGATTTCTTTTGTGTGATTACTTCTGAGTACTTAATGTCAACTCGGACTCAGTTGGCGATGTTGTTGTTGCGGTCTTCAGTCCAGAAACTGGTTTGATGCAGCTCTCCATTCTACTCTATCCTGTGCAAGCTTCTTCATCTCCCAGTACCTACTGCAACCTACATCCTTCTGAATCTGTTTGGTGTATTCATCTCTTGGTCTCCCTCTACGATTTTTACCCTCCACACTGCCCCCTTTTTTTTTTTTTGGTCATCAGTCTATTGACAGGTTTGATGCGGCCCGCCACAAATTCCTTTCCTGTGCTAACCTCTTCTTCTCAGAGTAGCACTTGCAACCTACGTCCTCAATTATGCCTAGGTAGCAGAATTCCTTAACTTCATTGACTTCGTGACCATCAATCCTGATGTTAAGTTTCTCGCTGTTCTCATTTCTACTACTTCTCATTACCTTCGTCTTTCTCCGATTTACTCTCAAACCATACTGTGTACTCATTAGACTGTTCATTCCGTTCAGCAGATCATTTAATTCTTCTTCACTTTCACTCAGGATATCAATGTCATCAGCGAATCGTATCACTGATATCCTTTCACCTTGTATTTTAATTCCACTCCTGAACCTTTCTTTTATTTCAATCATTGCTTCCTCGATGTACAAATTGAAGAGTAGGGGCGAAAGGCTACAGCCTTGTCTTACTCCCTTCTTAATACGAGCACTTCGTTCTTGATCGTCCACTCTTATTATTCCCTCTTGGTTGTTGTACATATTGTATATGACCCGTCTCTCCCTATAGCTTACCCCTACTTTTTTCAGAATCTCGAACAGCTTGCACCATTTTGTATTGTCGAACGTTTTTTCCAGGTCGACAAATCCTATGAAAGTGTCTTGATTTTTCTTTAGCCTTGCTTCCATTATTAGCCGTAACGTCAGAATTGCCTCTCTCGTCTACTTTTCCTAAAGCCAAACTGATCGTCACCTAGCGCATTCTCAATTTTCTTTTCCATTTTTCTGTATATTATTCTTGTAAACAGCTTCGATGCATGAGCTGTTAAGTTGATTCTGCGATAATTCTCGCACTTGTCAGCTCTTGCCGTCTTCGGAATTGTGTGGATGATGCTTTTCCGAAAGTCAGACGGTATATCGCCAGACTCATATATTCTACACACCAACGTGAATAGTCGTTTTGTTGCCACTTCCCCCAACGATTTTAGAAATTCTGATGGAATGTTATCTATCCCTTCTGCCTTATTTGACCGTAAGTCCTCCAAAGCTCTTTTAAATTCCGATTCTAATACTGGATCCCCTATCTCTTCTAAATCGACTCCTATTTCTTCTTCTATCACATCAGACAAATCTTCACCCTCATAGAGGCTTTCAATGTATTCTTTCCACCTATCTGCTCTCTCCTCTGCATTTAACAGTGGAAATCCCGTTGCACTCTTAATGTTACCACCGTTGCTTTTAATGTCACTAAAGGTTGTTTTCACTTTCCTGTATGTTGAGTCTGTCCTTCCGACAATCATATCTTTTTCGATGTCTTCACTTTTTTCCTGCAGCCATTTCGTCTTAGCTTCCCTGCAATTCCTATTTATTTCATTCCTCAGCGACTTGTATTTCTGTATTCCTGATTTTCCCGGAACATGTTTGTACTTCCCCCTTCCATTAATCAACTGAAGTATTTTTTCTGTTACCCATGGTTTTTTCGCAGCTACCTTCTTTGTACCTATGTTTTCCTTCCCAACTTCTGTGATGGCCCTTTTTAGAGATGTCCATTCCTCTTCAACTGTACTGCCTACTGCGCTATTCCTTATTGCTGTATCTGTAGCGTTAGAGAACTTCAAACGTATCTCGTCATTCCTTAGTACTTCCGTATCCCACTTCTTTGCGTATTGATTCTTCCTGACTAATGTCTTGAACTTCAGTCCACTCTTCACCACTACTATATTGTGATCTGAGTCTATATCTGCTCCTGGGTACGCCTTACAATCCAGTATCTGATTTCGGAATCTCTGTCTGACCATGATGTAATTTAATTGAAATCTTTCCGTATCTCCCGGCCTTTTCCAAGTATACCTCCTCCACTTGGGATTCTTGAACAGGTTATTCGCTATTACTAGCTGAAACTTGTTACAGAACTCAATTAGTCTTTCTCCTCTTTCATTCCTTGTCCCAAGCCCATTTTCTCCTGTAACCTTTTCTTCTACTCCTTCCCCTACAACTGCATTCCAGTTGCCCATGACTATTAGATTTTCGTCCCCCTTTACATACTGCATTACCCTTTCAATATCCTCATACACTTTCTCTATCTGTTCATCTTCAGCTTTCGACGTCGGCATGTATACCTGAACTATCGTAGTCGATTCTGATTAGAACAACCCGGTCACTGAAGTGTTCACAGTAACACACCCTCTGACCTACCTTCCTATTCATAACGAATCCTACACCTGTTATACCATTTTCTGCTGCTGTTGATATTACCCGATACTCATCTGACCAGAAATCCTTGTCTTCCTTCCACTTCACTTCACTGACCCCTACTATATCTAGATTGAGCCTTTGCATTACCCTTTTCAGATTTTCTAGTTTCCCTATCACGTTCAAGCTTCTGACATTCCACGCCCCGACTCGTAGAACGTTATCCTTTCGTAGATTATTCAATCTTTTCCTCATGGTAACCTCCCCCTTGGCAGTCCCCTTCCGGAGATCCGAATGGGGGACTATTCCGGAATCTTTTGCCAATGGAGAGATCATCATGACACTTCTTCAATTACAGGCCACATGTCCTGTGGATACACGTTACGTGTCTTTAATGCAGTGGTTTCCATTGCCTTCTGCATCCTCATGTCGTTGATCATTGGTGATTCTTCCGCCTTTAGGGGCAATTTCCCACCCCTACGACAAGAGAGTGCCCTGAACCTCTATCCGCTCCTCCGCCCTCTTTGACAAGGCCGTTGGCAGAATGAGGCTGACTACTTATGCCGGAAGTCTTCGGCCGCCAAAGCTGATTATTTATCAAAATTAGGCAGTGGCGGGGATCGAACCCGGGACCGAAGACGTTTGATTATGAATCAAAGACGCTACCCCTAGACCACGGGTACCCTACAACACTAAATTAGTGATCCCTTGATGCCTCAGAACATGTCCTACCAACCGATCCCTTCTTCCAGTCAAGTTGTGCCACAAATTTCTCTTCTCCCCAATTCTGTTCAATACCTCCTAATTAGTTATGTGGTCAGCATTCTTCTGTAGCACCACATTTCGAAAGCTTCTATTGTCTTCTTGTCTAAACGATTTATCGTCCACGTTTCATTTCCACACATGGCTACACTCCATACAAATACTTTCAGAAACGACTTCCTGACACATCTATACTCGACGTCAACAAATTTCTCTTCTTCAGAAACGCTTTCCTTGCCATTGCCAGTCTACATTTTATATCCTCTCTACTTCGACCATCATCAGTTATTTTGCTCCCCAAATAGCAAAACTCATCTACTACTTTAAGCGTCTCATTTCCTAATCTAATTCCCTCAGCATCAACCGACTTAATTCGACTACATTCCATTATCCTCATTTTGCTTTTGTTGATGTTCATCTTATATCCTCCTTTCAAAACAGTGTCCATTCCGTTCAGCTGCTCTTGCAGGTCCTTTGCTGTCTCTGACAGAATTACAACGTCATCGGCGAACAGTTGGCGATAACAGTGTTCTTATCAGTTGGTCATAACTAACGGAAGTATATGTTTGCTGTCCAAGTCACGCGTTATCCCTCTTTAGAGATGGCCATTCCTCTTCAACTGCACAGACTAATGCGGTTTCGCTATCGCAGTATCTACAGCTTTAGAGAACTCCAAATCAGGGCTGTTGATAAAATACCGATACATCTATACATCGATGCTTTTTCCAGGAAACATCGATATATATGCTTATCGGCGGTGTCCTTCCCCCAATATACTGATATATCGATAGCGAAACGGCAATATCGATTGCCGGTATTTTTATTTTATATTATGTCTTTTTACAATCTTCGGTAAAAAATCTGAAATTATTCTTTTGAAACTGTAGCAGAAATAATTTTACGTTCACTGTGTGAAGGAGTGTTGCTACTTTTTGAATCCTCATCACGTCCAGCCTCTCTCTTTAACTGTGTGAAGCAATAGCGGCACAAAGAAGAAGCCGGACTGCTCTGAGGGGTGCGGGCAGGCAGTGTGAATGGAATAAAAAGACTTCGGATGTGAAGAAATAGCACCACAATTGTGTTGGAAAACAATTTTTGGCGCAATTAGTGTGCAACTTCTTCACATCGACATTCCTCAAAAATAGTTGCTGAAAATGATGAACGAAAATCTAAACGACAAGACTGGTCTTTGCGTTTGGTGGGGACGCGTGAGGGGAATTGCTGACGTAATCGGCGCTACCAACAGAAACTGCATCGTTCAGCTTCACCACGCAATGCTGCCACTACAGCTGCCGGGCCGCCGGCGTTTGCAGAAACGAAAAAAAACAGGCAAGTCGACATGAAGTATTCCGGACAAATGCGATATGTGATGAAATCGTTCGGCGGTCTCTTCGGACACCTTTTATTGTGCCACTTACCTGCAGTTACCACGGGTAGCAAAGCGAGGACGTGCATCGTTTACATTTCAGTTCTTGCCCTAAGGAGGATAGGCAGGCTGCAAGCTTGCCGATGTACAAAATATCTAATAACACGTCAGCTCTAAAACCGGCAGTATATTCACAATGTGAAACCGATATTTTTGTAGGCCGTTACGTCGATATTTCTTCCGTCGATATGTAGGTGTATCGATACTTTTTTCGACATGTCCAGAGCCGATAATGATGTTTCTCTTAAGAAATCGGTGTATCGGATCGCCGATATTTTTAAAAATATCAACAGTCCTACTCCAAATGCCTCTCTTCATTCTTCAACATCTCAGTATCCCACTTATTTAGACGATGATTCTTCCTTACCACTGACTTCATCATTAGTAAATTCTAAACTCAGTCTCTATTTGTTCCCCGGTACGCCTTACAACTCAGTATCTGATTTCTTACTCTCTGTTACTTAGTGATGCAATCCAGTTGACATCTTCTCTTTTCCACGCGCACCTCTTCCTTTTTTTTATTTTTAACGCTATATTCGAATTACTAGGCAAATTTGTTGCAGAACTCAAGAACTCTGTCTAATCTCCAAATTCAACTGTCGAGCCCACAACCTGCCGTCATTTTTTCTTCTACTCCTTTCCCTAATACAGCGTTTCATTTATCCATGATTATTAAATTTTCATCTCGCTTTAGATAATTCATTACAAGTCGGATACCCTCATTACGTTTGCATCCTCTGCTTGTGACATGACATGTATACCTGAACTATTGTTGTCAGCGTTGGTTTGGTGTCGATTATGACGGGATTAATCTTCTCACTGAACGGCTCACAGTAACTCACTCCCTGCCCCATTTTCCCATTTATAACGAGTCCTACTCCCATTACACCATTTTCTGCTGCTGTTAATATTACCCTATATTTTTCTGATCAGAAATCCTTACCTCATTCCCACTTCACTTACCATCATTAGATCTGGATTGAACCTTTGCATTTTCCTTTTAAGATTTTCCAATTTCCGTTCAAACTTCTGAAATTCCGCGCTCCGACTGGTACAATGTTGTCGTGTGTTTAAAGAGATACAGATGTCGTTTTTCGTGAAACGTGCACCGCTGACCGCTGCACCGCTCCAGCAGAGTCTTTGATTAGCCTCTAAAGACTTGGCCCCTTCTGATCAGAGAGTTTATGTGTGAAACCCTGCAAGACACGGGGCACAGACTACACAACGGTCTCCCCACCGCCAGTCGTAAGGAACAGATTAGGGGTGGGCAAGCAATCACGTAGCTATTTCAAATAACAGTGACCAAGAAGTCGCGGTTTTCCCAATAATTTTACAGCATCTAGCGGCAAATTGAGTTAAAACTCGAAGTCGCAAGTAGCAACCAAAAGTAGTATTTAACATTCAGTCCCGTGTGCCATCTGTTGGCAGAAGTTCGTACTTCTTTCTAAGAAACTTATGTCACGCTATCCAGTCTGGCTGTGATTTCAGTGACAAGTCGCATATAACAACTGCAAGTAGCACTTAAAATTCATTGAAATGTGCCATCTGCTGACCAACGTCCCTAATTCGTCGTAAGAATCTCGTGTCTCGTGCTTTGGATGTGTAACTTAACTATGGTCGAGAAAATGAACAAAGAAGTTAATTTGCTCTGACGAGAATTTTAAATTTGGTGTTTTATCCGCCAGCAGCAGTGATATATGTGGTTAGAGTCTGGTACTGTACCCCCCCCTCCCCCCCCCCCCCCTCTCTCCACCTTCTCCACTGAAATCTTGGTTATGTAATGCAGCCGAGGTCCAGATTACACTGAAAGGTGAAAGCCAACGAATGTGACTGCCAAATAGAGACCGTAGTAACAGCGTGACCAACAATGTAACGTAATGTTTACGTTCGCGTCATATTTAAACACAGCCAACGCACTTTTCATTATAAAAACTAACACTCCAAGTCAATTCAGAAAACGTAATTAGGCTCTGAAGAGTATTTTTGACGCTTATTATTAACAAAAAAATGGTTCAAAAATGTTCAAATGTGTGTGAAATCACATGGGACTTAACGACTAAGCTTATCAGTCCCTAAGCTTACACACTACTTAACCTAAATTATCCTAAGGACAGACACACACACACCCATGCCCGATAGAGGACTCGAACCTCCACCGGGACTAGCGGCACAGTCCATGACTGCAGCGCCTGAGACCGCTCGGCTAATCCCGCGCGGCAGAATGGTTCAAATGGCTCTGAGCACTATGGGACTTAACTTCTGAGGTCATCAGTCCCCTAGAACTTAGAACTACTTAAACCTAACTAACCTAAGGAGGTCACACACATCCATGCCCGAGGCAGGATTCGAACCTGCGACCGTAGCGGTCGCGTGGTTCCAGACTGTAGCGCCTAGAACCGCTCGGCCACCCCGGCCGGCTATTGTTAACATATATCGTACTTTAACTACGAAAAATGTACGGCTGTGTCCATTAGGTAATATACGGATTTCTTTTTTTTCAGCACTACAATACATGGGTAAACTTTGTTTGGGTATCTTCTGATATTCCACTTAAACTATTCGCGATGACAACATTCAACTGTTAGATTTTACTTGCATATCATTAACCGTAAAACAAAAAAACCAAAAAAACAAATATTTGTCAATAACTACTTGCACAAAATTTAGGAGCATGGGACGGCATTAACAAGGGGAGAATGAAATTTTCATGATTCGCTAACGCTGTATTTCACATTAAAATACGTAATTTGCATACTTCACAGCCGAGAATATAGCACTTCCGTTGCACTGACACAGTTCATCTGACCGGAAATACCAGTCAGCACGTATCCTCGTATTCTTCTACAACGTCAAATGCCATTTCTGCGATAATTACCGTAGTTTCTAATCGCGACTAATTACAGCGTAACATCTACGGTGATAAATCGCAGAAATAGCATTGAAGCATTGCGGAGGGATACAGGTTGTGAATTCGTGGACTGCGATTTTAAACTGTGACGAATCTCAACCAAAAACCGCAGTTGCAGAAAAGTAGCGCTCACATCGGAAAGTCACAGTTTAGGCCCTCCCTAGAACAGACTGAGAGCAGAGCAGATCTGGCCGGGTTCAGAGGTAGCTAGTGGCGCCGGGCAAGCAGGCAAGCCTCAGGTACGTGGCTTCAAGGCGTATTGCCTGCAGCCACAGGCTGTTTGTTACGAAGGCGGGCAGGGAGGCGCAATAACGGCCGCAGCCACCCGACGCACTGGCGTCAGTGCGTAGCAATGTAACGCCTGCCGCCAACAAGTCACCTGTCTACACCTGTGAGAGGACGAACTCTGTCACGGGCACATCAAAGAGCAGCCTACACCACGGCTCCTAGGGACCTAACATTTACATACGTGTTAAATGAGACTAAAAAGGATAAATTTGCGGGACGTTTTATAGGGATGAATACGGACACAAAAACGAAATAAGTATGGGAAACAACGAGGAAGACAAGAGGAAAGAGAGGAACCAAGTGGGTTGTTGAACTCAGGAGGGATCGTTCTGAACTGAGGATCGAGGACGAAGGGAAAGGAATTAGGAGAAGCCAATTACACACAGACCAATATGCCAGAGGTCAACGAGAGAGAAGCATGCAGGAAAAGGACAGTCATCAGTGGAGAAGACAAGGCAAGAAGATACTCGTAACAATCCTAGGCTGATATTCTTCTTCCCAACTGAATCGACTGACGTCGGTTTCTTTATTTATGAACGCCCGATAACATTTCTGGTGGTAATTGCGCGGTTTGTGGTGTTTACTGGAAAGCTTCGTTTCTTACCGCATTTATCTGTCATTGCTATTTCTTCATCCCTCTTGATATCTGAAAATATTTGGTACGGTATTTATGCGAGAATATGTGTGCCCCAGAAAGCTGGTCATCGTGATATTTATTTAAACACACTTAAATAAAAGCAAATAAAGTCTCAAATTTTGTAAAGTAAAAAAGAATTGGACGAAAGAATTTATTGCATAAATACAAATTTGGTAGACAACTTTGTCATAAATAAAGAACATTTATTTCGATCTAAATATTAAAATATGTATCTTTGGTGTAACGATCTCTTTGAATTCGTGATCCCGCCAAACTGGCATCCTTGTATCTGTCAGTTATGTATCGTAGGCACATCAAAAAACGTTTTGCATCACCGCGGTTCCAAGAACAGACGTTGATTGTGCGTACTGTATCGTAGAGACAGTCCCTTTGACTATTCAGAGATGTCACTAAACCCGCCCAAAGATGTGGCAAATGGTTCAAATGGCTCTGAGCACTATGCGACTTAACTTCTGAGGTCATCAGTCGCCTAGAACTTAGAACTAATTAAACCTAACTAAGGACATCACACACATCCATGCCCGAGGCAAGATTCGAACCTGCGACCGTAGCAGCAGCCCGGTTCCAGACTGTAGCGCCTAGAACCGCACGGCCACTCCCGCCGGCGCCAAAGATGAAAATAACCATGCATGAGCAGCGCCTATTAGACAAAGGGGGTCCGGAGGCGATCAGTTCCACTCATTCCACCAGGAAAGAGGTACACGGCTCGTGTTGTCTGCAGTTCAACCATGCCTAGACGGTCTACACCGCGGTTCGATCGCGTCCGCATTGTTACTTTGTGCCAGGAAGGGCTCTCAACAGCGGAAGTGTCCAGGCGTCTCGGACTGAACCAAAGCGATGTTGCTCGGACATGGAGGAGATGCAGAGAGACAGTAACTGTCGATGGGATGCCTCACTCAGGTCGCCCAACGGCTACTACTGCAGTGAATGACCGCTGCCTACGGATTATGACTCGGAGCAACCCTGACAGCAACGGCACCACGTTGAATAATGCTTTTCGTGCAGCCACAGGACGTCGTGTTATGACTCAAACTGTGCGCAATAGGCTGCATGACGCAGAACATCACTCCCGACGTCCATCGCGAGGTCCATCTTTGCAACCACGACACCATGCAGCGCGGTACAGATGGGCCCAGCAACATCCAGAACGGATCGTTCAGGATTGGCTTCACCGATGAGTGTCGCATATGCCTTCAATCAGACAATCATCGGAGGCAACACGATCAGACTGAACGCCTTAGACACACTGTCTAGCGAGTGCAGTAGGGTGGAGGTTCTCTGAAGTTTTAGGGTGGCACTATGTGGGGCCAAAGTACGCCGCTGGTGGTCATGGAAGGCGCCGCAACGGCTGTAAGATACCTGAATGCCATTCTCCGACCGATAGTGCAATCATACCGGCAGCATATTGGCGAGGCATTCGTCCTTCATGGGCGACGATTCGCGCCCACATCGTGCACATCTTGTGAATGAGTTCCTTCACGATAACGACATCGCTCGACTAGAGTGGCCAGCATGTTCTCAAGACATGAACCCTATCGCACATGCCTGGTATAAATTGAAAAGGGCTGTTTATGGACGACGTGACCACCAACCACTCTGAAGGATCTACGCCGGCCGCGGTGGCCGAGCGGTTCTAGCCGCTACAGTCTGGAACCGCGCGACGGCTACGGTCGCAGGTTCGAATCCTGCCTCGGGCATGGATGTGTGTGATGTCCTTAGGTTAGTTAGGTTTAAGTAGTTCTAAGTTCTAGGGGACTGATGACCTCAGAAGTTAAGTCCCATAGTGCTCAGAGCCATTTGAACCATTTTTGAAGGATCTACGCCGAATTGGGGTTGAGGAGTGGGACAACCTGGACCAACAGTGCCTTCATGAACTTGTGAATAGTATGCCACGAGGAATACAGGCACGCAACAGGACGTGCTACTGGGTATTAGAGGTACCGGTGTGTACAGAAATGTGGACCACCACTTCTGAAGGTCTCGCTGTATGGTGGTACAACATGCAATGTGTGGTTTTCATGAGCAATAAAAAGAGCGGAAATGATGTTAATGTTGATCTCTATTCGAGTCTTCTGTAGATGTTCCGGAACTCTCTGAACCAACGTGATGTGTGTATTTGTAGCTGGTTATCTGTTGTTAGAGAAGACTGACGTATTTAACTCAGACTGTTAAGAACTGTAACAATAAAAAATTCTTGAGAATGAAGTTTGATATTAGTGAAAATTTTGGATGTGACACATTGGTTAAATTCGCAAGAGCTTAGATGAAGTTCAACGGGATATATTGTGAGGTTATAAAAACTAAAACTGTATCCCAGTTGTAAAAATTTAAAACCTGGACCTGAAAGGAATGTTAGAATATATTATTGCAGCCCCTGGACTACTGATGCCGTAATCAGATAAGTGCTAAAATATTTCATTCTACCATCGTTACCATCATTTTTTCTGATCAATCTTCTCCTGCGATGATCTCTTCATTCGGCACCCTACCTCCTCATTAGTTGCTGGACGGTCGAAGCTCTCTCTCTGCCCCTACAGTTTTTAACTTCTGCAGCTGCCTCTCGTATCATGGAGGCTATTTCCCTGATGCTTGAACACACGCAGTATCATCCTATCCCTTCTTCTTGCCAGTGTGTTCCGTACGTTCCTTTCTTTGGCGATTCTGCGTGGAACCTCCTCATTCCGTATCTTCTCAGTCCACCTTTATGTTCAACATTTTTTTTCTAGCATCACATCTGAACCGCTTCGGTTTTCTTCTTTTCCAGTATTCCGACAGTCCATGATTCACTCACATACAGTGTTGCACTACACTGTCAAAAATTTATACCTCAAATTAAGGCCTGTGTTTGATGTTTAGGACTCCTCTTTGCCTGTGCTAGTCTGCTCTTCATGCCTTCCTTGCTTCGCCTGTCATTTTACTTCCAAAGCAGTAGAATTCCGTCCGTTCGTCTACTTCGTGACCATCAATTTTGATTTTAAATTTCACGCTGTTCTCATTTCTGCTACTTCTCATTACTTTTCTATTTTTCTGATGTACTCTCAACCCATATTTTTTACGCTTGAGAGGGTTCGACCCATTCAACACACAGGTACCTGTAACTCTTCTTCACCTTCACTGAAGATAACAATGTCATCAGCCAATCTTAACATAGATATTATTTCACCCTGAATTTTAATTCCACTCCTGAACCTTTCTTTTATTTCCTTCATTGTTTCTTCGACGTACAGATTGAAAAGTAGGGCCAAAAAATACATCCCTGTCTTACACACTTTCTAATCCGAGCACTTCGTTTTTTGTCTTACACTGTCATTGTTCCCTGTTAGTTCTTGTACATACTGTATGTTACCCGTCTTTACCTATAGCTTACTCCTATTTTTGCAAAATATAACAGTCTACATGCGATGTGTTACGACAGTGAGAGGAACCTGGGACCACTGGAGACAGTGCCACAAGCCCCTCCAAAACTCGTAACACGACACACACATACGTCATACTAACAAATGTAAATCCACCTGGTGATGGAGGTTTAAACCTGCGAAATGCGCCAAGGAGCTAAGAAGTGACTGGTAACATGTTGTTTCATTCCAAGGAAAACCTCATAAAAATTAATCTTTTCGTGCTTAGTTATTTCTTTTCCATATATTTAAATCATTGTTGAGGTTTTAACATAAAAAAATTGTAAATCCTATTAATCTGCCGAGAACTCTTCCGGGCTGTATATACGTGGTCGATGGAACTCTTCTATCCCTGACGTTTCGTCCAAAGCTACGTTGGACATCTTCGGAGGTGCTCCTGTTTGTGCTGAGTCTTGTCAACTGACGAGTCGGACGCCGAAGAATGGCCTAAATACCGCGGAAAGTGGGCGTGGTCTGGATTTCACGTGATAGCAGAGATAAACCTTGTCAAGGATAAAATATAACTAACGATCATAGTACGCCAAAGATAAAAACTTCTCATCCATTCTGAAGCGCCACTGTACATATATCACCAAGTTTCATAGCTTCCGTGTAACTGTGGTAGGGTCTACATTGGAACTACAAAGAGTAGTGTGAATACGTGGCTGAAGGAACATGAAAGTCATTGCCCACTAGGGTAAACAGACAAGTCAGCCGTGGAGGAACATGCTCTTTAGTCGGGTGATCACGTACTGAAATTTTAGGAAACTGGAGTTTTATGTACTATGACGAACTATTATCCACGGCTATATAGAGAAGCCATCCACATATATAAACATGGGGACAATTTTAACAGGAAAGAAGAAGCTATGAAACTCAGCGTTATATGGACAGTGGCGCTACAGACTCGGTGAGAATTTTTGTCTTTAACGTACCATGACCAGTAGTTATATTTTATCCTCGACAAGTTTTATCTCTTCTATCACGTGAAATCCAGACCACGCCCACTTTCCACGGTATTTATGCCGTTCTTCGACGTCCCAATCGTCAGTCGTCAAGACTCAGCACATCCTGGAGCACCTCCGAAGATGTCCAACGTAGCTTTGGACGAAACGTCAGGGATAGAAGAGTTCCATGGACCACGGCCATACAACCCGGAAGAATTCTCGGCAGCTGAAACATCCAGTCGTGAAAGGCTTCATTACAAAATTCTATTAAGTTTTTCTAAATATGTACCAGCACCTGTCTCGGAGAAAGATAGAAATTCTTTGCTCTATCTTTTCTTTTACAACATGTAATGTGTCGAAGTCGCGTTGAATGGTGATCAACTCTTTGCGTGAAGCGTTTGTCCAAACTGTGGCATTACAATGTGTGAAAAGTTACGGAAAACAAACGCTTAAAAATGTCGATACTTTACTTCATTTCATAATTTGAGAATTACTAGCCTTCCATAGTCTTTTCATGATTTAATTTTCCACGTACTACGCCAGCCTGCGGAGGCTACCATGGGTCTAAAGTAGATAACGGAGTCAACAGTAAGACAGAAAACTCTATAGCTTGTATCTGGACATACACTGCGATGCTACTCGTTTCAAAATAGTGACCGGTGTGCTCTCGGAGGACAAGTGAGTGCAAATGCAGCACTGAAGAGCCGCGTTGCAGCGGCCACGCTCCCTCACAGAATGTGGACGTAAGACGCCTGCCCGTGCTGTAGAATAGGATAAGGAGCGATCTGCGCGAGGTGTGACGATGGGACACATTGCTGGTGCAGGCGTTTCGGAGTACACCGATCGGTTTGTCATCTGCGTGACAACACAGAAGCGATAATAACTGAAAATAGTGCCAAACACCAGACTGACACAGACAGCTACATGAATACCAGTACGTAAATAAAGAAAATGAAACGAACCTACTCACTGTGGTGGAACATACCGAAGCACGTCAGTTCTTTAAAAAAAAATTCGTTTTGCTCAAGTCATAACCTATTTCCGTATTTATAAATTTGGAGAAAACACGGATAAAAAGTGAGCTTCAACCAGAAGAGGAAGGTCTCAGATATTGCGTTTGTGAGTTTCGCAATTTAGAATTACTACAACTCATAATACGCGATTATTTCGTCCGCTACATGGACTGGAACGAAACTTCACACGTTGTGGCATCGTAAGTTTTTTTAGGTACTGGATTTGACATCTAATGTCCTGGGGACCGTCAGCTTGTCTTGGATCTTTGTTGGTCTGGAGTTGCACAGTTCACCCGTGTGAAGAAGTTCCGGTTACACAAGCGGGACCCCACATGTGTCGAATGTGTTAACATGAAAATATTAAAAAAAAACTGTGGTGAGACTGTTACCAAGGAGTGGCCAGCCGGGGTAGCCGAGCGGGTCTAGGCGCTACAGTCTGGAACCTCGCGACCGCTACAGTCGCTGGTTCGAATCCTGCCTAGGGCATGGATGTGTGTGATGTCCTTATGTTAGTTAGGTTTAAGTACTTCTAAGTGCTAGGGGACTGATGACCTCAAAAGTTAAGTCCCATAGTCCTCAGAGCCATTTGAACCAAAGAGTGGGGTGTGTTTATTTTTCATGAGGTGGATGAGTGCGATCTTAATTATTAATGATTCTTCCCTATGCGCTAAGCCTCGCTTGGCACGTTCACGCAGATATCTTACTATTTTAGCTGACATTGTCATGGTTGACTTAACACCGGAAACGGTGCTAAGGAAGAGCAATTCACTCATGAAACAGGACGTTCACAAAATAAAAATCTTAAGAATTGTATGTCATTCTGGGTCTGTCGCCAAGATGGATTAACGGAAGAGACAGGGCAGATTTTTTGAAATTCATTTATTCATTTTACTCCACTTTATACATACAGCAATATACCGTTACATATTAAATGACATTTATGTAAATTATTATGACAATATTTTTTTTATCTTTTTCTTTTTTGAGTATAATGAAGATTCCGAGAACCTGCGTTTGAGGAAGAGCGGGACGGAAACGTTGAACAGAAGAGGCGTTACATCACATAAGGCTCGCTGAGAGATCTATTCTAAAAATTTAATTTACAAGTAAATAAATATAGCTGTTTCTAATGAAATTGCACGCCTACTGAGTATCGTCTCAGTACTGCCCCTAGATTCTTAATTTCCTGTCAGAAAGGTTACAGTTCGTAGTAACCGACGGAAAGTCACCGTGTACCAACAGAAGTGATATCTAGCTTTCCTCAAAGAAGTGTTACAGGCCTTTTCTTGCTCCTAATCTATGTAAACCATTTGGGAGACAATCAGAGCATCCATCTTAGATTGTCTGCAGATGATGTTATCGTTGTCCGCCTGGTAAAATCATCTGGAGGTCATAACCAACTGCAAAATCATTCAGATAAAATGTCTTCGTGGTGCGAAAAGTGACAGTTGCCTCTGAGTAAGGGAAAGTGTCAGTTCATCTGCATGAGTACTAAAAGGCACCCGTTAAGTTCCTCTTACATGATAAATCATAAAAATATGCTTAGCTGAGTGGTGACGTGCTTGCCTACCATGCAGCGGGCCAGGGTTCGATTCGCGGCCGGGTTGGAGATTTTCTCCGCTCGTGGATTGAGTGTTGCGTCGTCCTCATCACACTTTCATCATTATCATCGACACGCAAGTCGCCCAATGTGCAATAAGACTTGCCAACCCGGCGACAGAATTTTCCCGGATGGGACCTCCCTGTGGGAATGCCATTCGATCGTTTGTTTTCATTTCATACAAATCTAAAGGTTGTCAATTCAAGTAAATACCTAGGGAAAACAATTAAAATAAATTACAACGATCATATAGGTGATGTGAGGGAGGCGAACCAAAGACTGCGTTTAATTTGCAGAAAACAACAAACCCACCAGAGAGACTGCCTACACCACCATAGTCCGTCGTCTGCTGTGGAGTGTGGGATCTTTGCCAGGCGGGATGAAGGAAGACATCGAACATGTTCCAAGAAGGGCAACTCGTTTCGTATTATCGCGAACTACGGGAGAGAGTGTAACGGATATGATACGCCAGTTGGGGTGGCAATTACGCCACTGGCCATTAAAATTGCTACACCAAGAAGAAATGCAGATGATAAACGGGTATTCATTCGACAAATATATTATACTAGAACTCACATGTGATTACATTTTCACGCAATTTGGGTACATAGATCCTGAGAAATCAGTACCCTGAACAACCACCTCTGGCCGTAATAACGGCCTTAATACGCCTGGGCATTGAGTCAAACAGAGTTTGGATGGCGTGTACAGTTATAGCTGCCCATGCAGCTTCAACACGATACCACAGTTCATCAAGAGTAGTGACTGGCGTATGGTGGCGAGCCAGGTGCTCGGCCACCATTGACCAGACGTTTTCAATTGGTGAGAGATCTGGAGAATGTGCTGGCGAGGGCAGCAGTCGAACATTTTCTGTACCCAGAAAGGCCTGTAGAGGACCTGCAACATACGGTCGTGCATTATCCTGCTGAAATGTAGCGTTTCGCAGGGATCGAATGAAGGGTAGAACCACGGGTCGTAACACATCTGAAATGTAACGTCCACTGTTCAAAATGGCGTCAGTGCCAACAAGAGGTGACCGAGACGTGTAACCAATGGCAACCCATACCATCACGCCGGTCGATACGCCAGTATGGCGATGACGAACACACGCCTCCAATGTGTGTTCACCGCGATGTCGCCAAACACGGATGCGACCACCATGATGCTGTAAACAGAACCCGGATTCATCCGAAAAAATGACGTTTTGCCATTCGTGCACCCAGGTTCGTCGTTGAGTACACCATCGCAGGTGCTCCTAACTGTGATGCAACGTCAAGGGTAACCGCAGCCACGGTCTCCGAGCTGATAGTCCATGCTGCTGCAAACGTCGTCGAACTGTTCGTGCAGATGGTTGTTGTCTTGCAAACGTCCCCACCTGTTGACTCAGGGATCGAGACGTGGCTGCACGATCCGTTACAGCCATGCGGATAAGATGCCTGTCACCTCGACTGCTAGTGATGCGAGGCCGCCACTCTGTGACGTCTCCACGGTCGACACATTGCACTCTGCTGTCTACATACAACCGGCTCCAATATAACCGACTACACCACTTCACTGCCGTGATTTACGTCAGTGGCGGAGCATAATATGAAAGGGTGTTAACGACTTTATTCCATCTACGACGTTCCAGAGCGACCAGTGCTGCTCTTATAAGGGGAACTGACGAACAGTATGTCCGGCGGCAGCATGATTACCACATTTAGCCTTGTATTCTGAACTACACACATCAAAAACATTTTGCATCAACCCGGTTCCCAGAATTCCTGAAGATAGAAGTTGACTGTGGATACTGTATCACAGACACAGTCCTTTTGACTGTTCAGAGATGACACTAAACCCGGCCAAAGATATAAACAACCATGCACGAGCAGCGCCTATTAGACGGAGGGGATCCGACAGCCGATCAGTTCCAGTCGTTCCAGCAGAAAGGAGGTACACGGCTCGTGTTGTCTGTAGTTCAACCATGCCTAGACGGCCAATACCGCGGTTCGATCTTCGATCGCGTCCGCATTGTTACTTTGTGCCAGGAAGGACTCTCAACACGAGAAGTGTCCAGGCGTCTCGGAGTGAACCAAAGTGATGTTAACTTCCTGGCAGATTAAAACTGTGTGCCCGACCGAGACTCGAACTCGGGACCTTTGCCTTTCGCGGGCAAGTGCTCTACCATCTGAGCTACCCAAGCACGACTCACGCCCGGTACTCACAGCTTTACTTCTGCCAGTACCTCGTCTCCTACCTTCCAAACTTAACAGAAGCTCTCCTTCGAACCTTGCAGAACTAGAACTCCTGAAAGAAAGGATATTGTGGAGACATGGCTTAGCCACAGCCTAGGGGATGTTTCCAGAATGAGATTTTCACTCTGCAGCGGAGTGTGCGCTGGTTAAGTTTGGAAGGTAGGAGACGAGATACTGGCAGAAGTAAAGCTGTGAGTACCGGGCGTGAGTCGTGCTTCGGTAGCTCAGATGGTAGAGCACTTGCCCGCGAAAGGCAAAGGTCCCTAGTTCGAGTCTCGGTCGGGCACACAGTTTTAATCTGCCACGAAGTTTCATATCAGCGCACACTCCGCTGCAGAGTGAAAATCTCATTCTGCAAATCGATGTTGTTTGGACGTGGGGAAAGTACAGAGAGGCAGGAACTGTCGGTGACATGCCTCATTCAGGCCGCCCAAGGGCGACTACTGCGTTGGATGACCGCTACCTACGGATTATGGCTCGGAGGAACCATGACAGCAACGCCACCATGTTGAATAATGCATTTCGTGCAGCCATAGGACGTCCTGTTACGACTCAAACTGTGCGCAGTAAGCTGCATTATTTAGGTATCGGACCTGATGCCAAGTACTGTATCGAATCTTCGAGGGGAACGGCCGTATTTACGTACGTTGTTGAGAAACTGGACGCCAAACATTTCTTCTCTACTTGCCGGCCAAATAGTATCATTGAGAACTAAGTCACGATCGCTGTTCGAACTGCCTACTTCCGACTCTACCGCCAACCAACCAGTATTCGCCATTGCCACCGGATACGGTGGCGAATTATCAAGCAACGCGAAACTGCTGTAGCCGGCCGCAGTGGGTCTAGGCGCTTTAGTCCGGAACCGCGCTGCTGCTACGGTCGCAGGTTCGAATCCTGCCTCGGGCGTGGATGTGTGTGATGTCCTTAGGTTAGTTAGGTTTAAGTAGTTCTAAGTTCTAGGCGACTGATGACCTCAGAAGTTAAGTCCAATAGTGCCATTTGAACCATTTGAAACTGCTGTCAGGAAAGTAATGGATGTGAGTTTCTGGCTGACTCTTCTGAATTTCCTAAACATTACGAGGCGAGAGTCAGGGTTGAGTTTCGGACAAGATGGCGGGCGACTTCCGCTCGCTCCAACCGCGGGAAAAGTGATACATCGGCCCGACCACAGTGACCGCACTGCAGACGATCCTGAAATTCTTACGACGCAAACAAGCTCAACGTGGGCCCGCACCAGTATGGGGTAGCGAAGCCCTCTCCTCTCGCAGTGCACGCACTACTGGAATCACGAACAGACCGTAAGGGCACGAGCACAAGACTACGGAATTAGATCCGTAAAAAAATTTCTTGGGTCTAAGCCAGTGGTTCCCAACCTTTCCGAGACCATTTCCCCGCAGTGCAATAAGATATTAACTACAACCTTACCTCCTCCCACCCCCCCCCCCCCCACCCCCAAGATGTTTTATTAAACCTGGTACTGATGAATCAGTGAAGTAACTGCTACTGTTTATTTCTAACAACCTCTTTATAGACTGATCAAAGTAATCTCAGAAAAGAAAGCTACGCATCCGCGCTTAGACTAGACACCTCGTTACAGAACGTGCTTCCTCTGTACAAGTCCTCTTCTTGCAGACACTTGCTTCGCCTACTCCCTGCACCCCAGTTCATATCAACCAAATTAAAAGGTGTCTACTGTACGAGGTGCATTCAAGTTCTAAGGCCTCCGATTTTTTTTCTCCGGACTGGAAAGAGATAGAAACATGCGCATTGTTTTAAAATGAGGCCGTGTTCATTGTCAATACGTCCCAGAGATGGCAGCACCGTACGGCAGATGGAATTTTACCGCCAGCGGCGAGAATGAGAACTGTTTTAAATACTTAAAATGGCGACGTTTTCCTTACTTGAACAGCGCGCAATCATTCGCTTTCTGAATTTGCGTGGTGTGAAACCAACTGAAATTCATCGACAGTTGAAGGAGACATGTGGTGATGGAGTTATGGATGTGTCGAAAGTGCGTTCGTGGGTGCGACAGTTTAATGAAGGCAGAACATCGTGTGACAACAAACCGAAACAACCTCGAGCTCGCAGAAGCCGGTCTGACGTCACGATCGAGAAAGTGAAGAGAATTGTTTTGGGGGATCGCCGAATGACTCTTGAACAGATCGCCTCCAGAGTGGGCATTTCTGTGGGTTCTGTGCACACAACCCTGCATGACGACCTGAAAATGCGAAAAGTGTCATCCAGGTGGGTGCCACGAATGCTGACGGACGACCACACGGCTGCCCGTGTGGCATGTTGCCAAGCAATGTTGACGCGCAACGACAGCAAGAATGGGACTTTCTTTTCGTCGGTTGTAACAATGATTGAGACGTGGATGCCATTTTTCAATCCAGAAACAAAGCGCCAGTCAGCTCAATGGAAGCACACACATTCACCGCCACCAAAAAAATTTCGGGTACCTGCCAGTGCTGAAAAAATGATGGTGTCCATGTTCTGGGACAGCGAGGGCGTAATCCTTACCCATTGCGTTCCAAAGGGCACTACGGTAACAGGTGCATCCTCCGAAAATGTTTTGAAGAACAACTTCCTTCCTGCACTGCAACAAAAACCTCCGGGAAGGGCTGCGCGTGTGCTGTTTCACCAAGACAACGCACCTGCACATCGAGCTAACGTTACGCAACAGTTTCTTCGTGATAACAACTTTGAAGTGATTCCTCATGCTCCCTACTCACCTGACCTGGCTCCTAGTGACTTTTGGTTTTTTTCCAACAATGAAAGACACTCTCCGTGGCCGCACATTCACCAGCCGTGCTGCTATTGCCTCAGCGATTTTCCAGTGGTCGAAACAGACTCCTAAAGAAGCCTTCGCCGCTGCCATGGAATCATGGCGTCAGCGTTGTGAAAAATGTGTACGTCTGCAGGGCGATTACGTCGAGAAGTAACGCCAGTTTCATCGATTTCGGGTGAGTAGTTAATTGGAAAAAAAATCGGAGGCCTTAGAACTTGAATGCACCTCGTACTTTGACCTACTGTTTGTAAATCGCTTGCCTGTCTGAAACTGGAAGACTTCAGGCTGTCAATCTTTTGTGTCTGACTACTGCCACTAATAATAACAATACCCTGTGGTGGTCTGTGTTGTGTTATGCTGTCAAATGGTTCAATTGGCTCTGAGCACTATGGGACTAAACATCCGAGGTCATCAGTCCCCTACAACTTAGAACTACTTAAACCTAACTAACCTAAGGACATCAAACACATCCATGCCAGAGGCAGGATTCTAACCTGCGTCCGTAGCAGCAGCGCGGTTCCGAACTGAAGCGCCTAGAACCGCTCGGTCACAACAGCCGGCTGTTATGCTGCCAATTAGTTTATTTTTGTGAAGTGACTAATGTAGCAAATCCTGATCTATTGCGGGAACCTCCTACAAGTTGTGGAAGGCATTGCCATCAGATACTTAAGCATACTCGATGTGATACATACGTCTCAATTTCACTGTCATAGACGCATCGTACAAAGTACGTGTGTAGTGGATGCACTATGTGAGGAAGATATTGTTCATACGTTCGTTTTGCAAGCTGTAATCTCCACCCCATTATGTTACAGAACAATGCAAGCAAAAAGGTACTTTCTTGTAACTTACGTAATCAATATCACAATCTTACGTAACGGTGATAATAGTAATGAGCTTTTAAAACTAATTCAATTTTGTGACTGAAATTTAACTGAGCGCTTTTGTTTTCACCCCTCAGAAAATTACATTTTACTCTTCAGGGGTAATTTCCCCAGGTTGGGAAGAAATGGTCTAAGCCCTGTTCTCAGAGTTAATGGATAATTTCTTAGTTTTTGTACGTAATACTTAACTATTCATTCTTATAACGAGCTCTTTACAATTTCCTGCACACTTTACATTTTTCGTTTTAACTGTCTTATTTGTGTTTTAACTTGAATATTGCTCCATTGTGATAATCCCTCAATAGGACCAGCAACTGCTTTGTTTTCGGCTTTGTTTATTCGACACCTGTTTACGTTTTCACAAGCATTACTCAACAATGAAGGCTTTAATAAATAAATAACAATTTTGCAACCGAGACTGCCTATTCTTTCTGGAAGGCCTCTTTATGTAAGTCATGTTCGTATTCGCACATACACAATTTAAATGTTTAACTGTCCGAGATGGTTAAAAAAGACATATCAGAAGAACGGATAGTGTCTTGAAAAGAGCCGGCCGCTGTGGCCGAGCGGTTCTAGGTGCTTCAGTCCGAAACCATGTGAGTGTTACGGTCGCAGGTTCGAATCGTGCCTCGGGCATGGATGTGTGTGATGTCCTTAGGTTAGTTAGGTTTAAGTAGTTCTAAGTTCTAGGGGACTGATGACCTCAGAAGTTAAGTCCCATAGTGCTCAGAGCCATTTGAACCATTTGTGTGTGTGTGTGTGTGTGTGTGTGTGTGTGTGTGTGTGTGTGTGTGTTTGTGTGCGTGTGCGTGCATGTGTGTATGGGTCGTGGTACTGGGGGGAGAGGGGGCGAAGTGGGAGGTTAAAACTGTGCAGGGAGATCAAGACGTGTTCACATCAATCGGGCTCAAATGGGCGTGTGTTGCGGCAGTTACGCACAGACGAACAGCCTTACGCTGTCGGCACACGGACCGTTCGTCGACTTTGATCGTGCCGAGTTCACACTGCTGCTGAACACTCAAAAAAGAAGCGAATACGGCGCAGGGTACGGGTCTCTCAACGCGATATACGAGACCGCAGCGTCGCTTATCGGCTATATCTGGCTCGCAAATCACACTGTTTACTACAAGCACTGGCGCAAAATCCCTGTGCTAGCTCTGTTAAACACACACATTTCCTCGCTTGCCCATACGCTAATCGCGTTGTTCTGACTGTAGTAGACATAAATAAAAACTTCGATATCCGTGAACACGTTATCAAGCGAAGAGTAAAGTACTACGAGAACCTCCAGTCAATAAGGACATCAGCTTTTAAAAGTTCCATTGCAAATAATGAGGTGCAAATTTAAAGCAGTTCTCCGCATAACATAAAAATTACCTCATCGTTCTCACTTTTTAGTAAACCTCTAAGGCCATTCTGACTTGATTATTCTTCTTATTCAGTAACAGAATCTTTACAACGTGTGAAATACAGGCTTTGAACCAACAAACTGCAAAATATCTTACTGCAAGTAATGCAAGTCTTGTAGACCGAGGCAGTTGAACAAATTCACTCCTCCAGGAGAGGGCACTTACATTTACATAACGTCGAAAATTACAAAATTAATTAAGTCTATTAAATTAATAAGAGAGTATCACAACCTATTAGGAAACGCGAAGATGAGTAACAACAAATTAGGATGTAGCGAGGCGCGAACCCGCAAAACATCACGCATTACTGATTTTGTCCATTAGAAATAGTTTTGCGAAAGCCTGCGACTGTGAAAACAATGTGTTTGTCTATAATTAACTTCTCTGCTACCAGTGAGGATTTTCTTTTATTCGTATCGTACCCGAACTGATTCCCATTTTCAAGTTTTTGTCCTCTTTGTACTATGCCATTTTTACGTAATTTTTCGATGTGTGACGTTCTGTTTCATTTTGTTGACTTTACTGCAATATATAAAAAATGTACAATTTTCAGTTAGTTATCGATTTTTGTGTGTAGTTACTGACCAAATTTGGAAGAAATTGTTCTTACGGTTTCTTTACGCTCCAACTGTGCAAAGTCACACACGATAAATTTGTGTGTGATGTTTAACGTGTGAGGCCCCGTACAGATGGACCGTAAGGAAACTGTAAATACAAGTTCCTCCAAATTTAGCAAATAACTATATATAAAAATCAATAACTAACTAAAAATTGCGCGTTTTTTATGTATTGCAATAATGTCTACAAAACAAAGTGGAACCTTACAGATCGAAAACATTACGTAAATATGGCATAGTACTAGAAGTAGGCTGTTTAGGTTTTTATGTTGGTAACGTCACGTAGCGCTCTCTATGAAAATCACTGGCTGTGCTGTGTGCAGTCTGTGGCTGGTTGGCATTGTTGGAATATTTGCTATTGTAGTGTTAGGCAGCTGGATGTGAACAGCGCGTAGCGTTGCGCAGTTGGAGGTGAGCCGCCAGCAGTGGTGGATGTGGGAAGAGAGATCGCGGAGTTTTGAGAGCGGATGATCTGGACGTGTGTCCATCAGAAAGAGTAAATTTGTAAGACTGGATGTCATGAACTGATATTTTTGACTTAATATTTGTGACCGAGGGCTTATTTGTTACAATATAATTCTGGCACGGTCACTGAACCTTAGCAGCTATGTTCAAAGTGATATATATATATTATGACTTTTGAACACTATTAAGGTAAATACATTGTTTGTTCTCTATCAAAATCTTTCATTTGCCAAGTATCCCTATCAATAGTTAGTGCCTTCAGTGGTTAGAATCCTTTATTCAGCTGGCAGTATTGGCGCTCGCTGTATTGTAGTAGTTCGAGTAACGAAGATTTTTCTGAGGTAAGTGATTCATGAAAGGTACAGGTTATTGTTAGTCAGGGCCATTCTTTTGTAGGGATTTTTGAAAGACAGATTGCGTTGCGCTAAAAATATTGTATGTCAGTTTAGTGTTGATCAGAATAAGTAAAGAGAGTAATGTCTGAGTACGTTCTGTTTTGCTCAGCTGTTTGAAAATCAAATAACGTAGAGGTTTATCCGCACAGTAATTCATTAATTTTTGTAAGGGGACGTTTCGTAGTACAAACAGAAAATACACTTGAAAATAGGAATCAGTTCCCGAAACGCGTCGTGTACAATATGAATAAATTAAAATCGTGACTGGTAGCAGAAATGTTATTTACAGACAGAACCATCACACATTATCTCACAAGTCCGCATCTCCGCTCATTACGCTACACCGACCTTAGAAGGTGAACGGGAATGCTTTGCATCTTACATCGCTTCAGAGCCTTAATCGTAGATATGTTATTGACTGTCATTTAGTTACAACACATTGCACCAAGAACTATGCGTTTTTGATGGAGCCTCAATGTGGCGATGCATTAAGATGGATGGCATGCTTTCATAACACGCAAGTTACAGATGGAAAATTCTTCAATCACCTGTACGACCATTCCCGTAATTTTATTACAACACATCGTACAATTAAGTTCAGTGGTACTTTGAAACAGCAAACATTCGTATATAATCCACGAAAAGATTTCAACTCAAAGACAATATGTACTGAAGAGAGACGGTGCCATTTGACGTAGGTGGCGTTCTTCCATCTCAATGCTCCAAGTTCAAAGAAACGTTCAGATTATCTGACATGCTAGATGTTGCAATGCACGTTTGAAAAGACTCCACAACGTGTTTTCTTTTCCAAGCTGCGACGTCAGAATCTCGACTCGCTGAACACTGACGTTCGGTGTGACGGCAGCTTCACAAGGAACAGACAACCGAACACAGTTGCATCACACCACTTTTCGTACTGAAGAACACAACAACAACAGAAATAACAGTACAAAACGAATCAACTCTGGCGAAGATGTGGACTGGTTGCCGTAAGAGAGGGAGAGAAAAAAAACCAGAGTTAAGTTACCAGGTGAGACAGCGGTTAAAAAAACGGAGATGCACAGTAACGCGGAAAGGATGGATAGTGTTGACAGTGTGAGAGAGATAGCGGTTTCACTGCTGGACAGAATGAAGACAGCTGTGGCAAATGCCGACAGGGCACTGCTAGCAGGGAGAAATTTAATCACCTCTTCAACACAAAGTGGTTTGGGACAAGACACAGATTAAGAGGTAGTTTCTTCAAGAGACCTATGACTAAAGTAAAGGAGAAGATAGAGAAAGAGTTGGCCTTACGTATAGGTACAGCCATATGCTGAACGTTACAGATAGTCTGTTGATATACACGGAGGGCCAACGAAACCGGAATAGGCGTGCGCGGTCGGCAACATCTATGTAAGACAACAACTGTCTGGCGCAGTTGTTCCATCGGTTTCTGCTGCTACAATGGCAGGTCACCAAGATGTAAGTCAGTTTGAACGTGGTGTCATTGAAAAGAGCCGGCCGCTGTGGCCGAGCGGTTCTAGGTGCTTCAGTCCGAAACCATGTGAGTGCTACGGTCGCAGGTTCGAATCGTGCCTCGGGGATGGATGTGTGTGATGTCCTTAGGTTAGTTAGGTTTAAGTAGTCCTATGGGACTGATGACCTCAGATGGTAAGTCCCATAGTGCTCAGAGCCATTTGAGCCATTTTTGTTGTAAAGCTTCAGCTACTGAACGGGAAGAGTGATCAAGTAAGAATACCTTAGCGTTTTACAAAAAAGTGAGAGTGATGAAATAATTTTTACCTGATGTGGAGCACTATCGTAAATTTATAGCGCGCTGTTTGTAACGGAACTTTTACGCACCGATTTCCTTACTGCCTCGACGTCGTACTTTCCTTTTTGCCTTATAACATGTTCAGGGATACTGCGGCTTTTATTTGTGTATACTACAGGGAAAACAACCTGACTAGCATATGGACAAGGGATGAAACGTACATTTTAATAGAGCTAATACAGGAATTTTACGCGCGCCCGTTTCGCGAACAGTGTAATTTACGACCATGAGACAGCCAACAACTGCCGCTTGAGTGCGTTGCGATCGCCTATACCACGTTAGAGCCCACGTACCGTACGCACAAATCGCAGCGCTGAGCGATCAGCAACACGAGCAATGTTGACTTTCAAAGGCACGGCCCGCGTGGCGGCGGTTTTACTCCGCACAGGCCACGGTCCTGCGACGTGTGGCCTCTTAGACCGGCGAGACAGCCATCCGACGTGCGGTGCCCGTGGCGCACGCATCACAGTGTGACACGCTGTACTCGTATTACGCTGTGTTTCATTAAAGACCCAGAGGGCTGCGGCGGATCTGCCGACGGATTATGTGACGTTCAAATGAATGTCGTGAGAGTTGTCGGGTTTTATGATGTGTCCAACTTGTTTCTTAAAATTTTAGGGAAGCATTCTCCATGTGTCACCAGCGTGACAAGCTCACTCATGTCTTTTGTAAGTAGTCAGCTAGTCAGACTTTTCTGTGTCATTATTTTAGCTACCCTGTCGTTTTACGTATATTTTAATCCCATCTATAGCACTTTTCAGCCTTTCTTCAAAGTCTTAAGGTGTGTCAATATGAATGAGGTGGCAATAAGTGAGTATAATTTTGTAGCTCTACGCCTCAATGTATGAGCTCTTTTTAGCCATTTTATACCCATTCGCTTCTTTAAATACTCGTAACGGCGGTGTTAATCCCGCCGTTGAGCGTCTGTACACTCCGAACACACACACACACACACACACACACACACACACACACACACAGGCGTCCGCGCCCGCCATCATCTGGACTATTGTCTTAAACTTTACATAGAAATACATCCCCAAACTTTCGAATCGCATGTAGGCAAACGCCACTCATTGATATCGCTGAGCTATCAATCTGAGCAATTGCAGGAATTTCTGGCCGTACGTTTTCACCCGCTCTTCCATATAATTCCAGACATTTTCTATGGGATTAAGGTCGGTTAATTAGAGAGCCAGTGGGTATGCGAGACGGTGTCTGAGTGTTCCGTCAGTCCAAGTACACCACGTGATCAAATGTACCGGACAACTCGCGTGAAAATGACTTACAAGTTCGTCGCGACGTTCTTCGGTAATGATGGAATTCAATATGGTATCGGCCCACCCTTAGCCTTCATGACATCTTCCAATATTGCAGGCAAACGTTCAATCAGGTGCTGGAAGGTTTCGTGGGGCATGGCAGCCCATTCTTCACGGAGTTCTGCACTGAGGAGAGGTATCGATGTCGGTCGTTGAGGTCAGACACGAAGTCGGTGTCCCAAAACATCCCAGAGGTGTTCTGTAGGGTTCAGGTCAGGACTCTGTGCAGGCCAGTCCATTGCAGGGATGTTATTGTCATGTAACCACTCCGCCACAGGCCGTGCATTATGAACAGGTGCTCGATTGTGTTGAAACATGCAATCGCCACCCCCGAATTGGTCTTCAACAGTGGGAAGCAAGAAGGTGCTTAAAACATCAATGAAGGCCTGTGCTGTGATAGTGCCACGCAAAACAACAAGGGGTGCAAGCCCACTCCATGAAAAACATGACCACACCATTACACCACCAGCTCCGAATTTTAGTGATGCCATTACACACGCTGGCAGTTGACGTTCACCGGGCATTCGCCAGGCCCAGACCATGCCATCGGATGCTACATTGTGTACCGTGATTCGTCACTCCACATAACGTTTTTCCACTATTTAATCGTCCAATGTTTACGCTCCTTACAGCAAGCGAGGCGTCGTTTGGCATTTACCTGCGTGATGTGTGGATTTTGAACAGCCACTCGACCATCAAATCCAGGTTTTCTCACCTCCCGCCCAACTGTCATAGTACTTGCAGAGGATCCTGATGCAGTTTGCAATTCCTGTGTAATGTCTGCTTATTACACATTACGAGCCTCTTCAACTGTCGGCGGTCTGTCTCAGTCAACAGACGAGGTCGGCCTGTACGCTTTTGTGATGTACGTATCTCTTCACGTTTCTATTTCACTGTTACATCGGAAACAGTGGGCCTAGGGATGTTTAGGAGTGTGGAAATCTCGCGTACAGACGTATGACACTCAATCATGTGACCATGTCCGAAGGCCGTGAGTTCCGCGGAGCGCTGCATTCTGCTCTCTCACGATGTCTAATGACTACTGAGGTACCTGGTAGTAGGTGGCGGCACAACGCACCTAATATGAAAAACGTATGTTTTTTGGGGTGTCCGGATACTTTTGATCACATAGTGTAAGTTCCACGTGCAGTTCTGTGAACCGGTGGCGTTGCTTTTGTCATGGCGAAAACTTAAATAATTTACCTTCCGCAGCTGCGCGCCAGCTGTTGCGACCAATTGGTCAACATGGACCACCTCTGGTAAGTGTAAGGAACGGTTGTCACGCAGAGGGTGGATGTAGGTTCAATTAAAAGGAACTCAGTCGACATTAAGAGTTGCAAAAGGTATTCCACTGCCGAACGTAGAATTGAGGGGGGGGGGGGGGGTTACAGGTGGAATTAGTACACTGAAAGCCTCTACGAGGGAGAAGACTGACATGACAGAACATGAAATGGTAGTTGATTTGGAACACAGAGGGGATCTCGTATTAGAATCAGAGACTGAAAGTCTTGAGATCCAACAATGCAGACGACATACATAAAATTTAATCGGGGGGAGGGGGGAGGTGGGAGGGAAGGGGACCCGCGCCCAAAATATTACTCCAAGAAGTGTGTAGAATGTATAAGACAAACAAACGGATTTTTGGAAAAATATCATCTAGAAGACATCAAAAGCAGGCCAGAACGATAACCATTGCAGAATCAGCTACACAGCTGCCGACGAGATACAGAAAAAAAGTAGGATAGAAAATTGAGAATGTGATGGATGACAATCAGTTTGGATTTAGGAAAGGTAAACGCACCGGAGAGGAGGTTCCGACGTTGCGATTGCCATTGGACAGAAGACTTAAGAAAACATTTTCATACGATCTGTCGACCTAGAAAATGTGATACAGGACGTAAAGTGATGCAAGATATTTGAAATTCTCATAACAATGTGTAAATGTTATAGAAAACAACAGGTTATATACGAGAGCCAAGACGGAGCAATAAGAGTGGGAAACCAAGACAGAAGTCCACAGTTAAAAAGGGTGTAAGGGCAACCATCAAGTGGTTTTTCATTACCGTTAGGCGTGTACATTGAAAAAGCAACAGCGAAAATTAAAGGCACTCTCAGGAGTAGAATAAAAATTCAGAGCGAAAGGATATCAGTGCCAAGATTCGCAGATGACATTGGTATCCTCAGTGAATCTCCGAAAGGACTAAGGATCATTTCGAATTGATGCACAGTTCAATGAGCCGTAGAACATGGACTGTAAGTAAACCACCAAAGTGAAGAGAACAGAAAAGGTAGTTAGCGTCAAAACTAACAAAAAAAATTGGGGACCAGGAGCCGGCCGATGTGGCCGAGCTGTTCTAGGCGCTTCAGTCTGGAACCGTGCGACCGCTACGGTCGCAGGTTCGAATTCTGCCTCGGGCATGGATGTGTCTGATGTCCTTAGGTTAGTTAGGTTTAAGTGGTTCTAAGTTCTAGGGGACTGATGACCTCAGAAGTTAAGCCCCATACAGGGTGTATACGGGGACAAGGAAAAAAATTCCCGGATTTCTCCCGGATATCCCGTTTAAAAAATATGCTTTTTCCCGGGCGAAAATACACTTTTTCTGTTCTATGTCACAGTAGGTTTTCCGTAGATTTTCCCTCGGAACTGTAAAACTTATCAATCCTTTGAATGGTTAACGTTTTATACAATCGCATAGAACTTCCCGGAAATAAAGAAAAGACGGGGCAAAGAAGTTTTGGAGAGACTTTTAATAAAAAAAAAAAAAAAAAGAAAAAGAAAAGGAGAGAAGTTTTGGAAAGACCTTTGATTTGCAGCAAAATATACGCTGCATATTTTCGTATTACGAAAGTATAAATTCGAATTGCACCAAACACAGCGCGTTAGTTTCCGGAGCGTTGAAACCGAGGTTGCCACGTCCTTTTGTAAGCGAGTCATATCTCAAGCCACGAGATCTCGTCAGCCGATGACAGCAGCTATTCAGAGCATAGGACACGTGTTATAGTCAGCCAATAGCAAGATGACTGGTTACCTGGCGCGAACACGCAAGAGGAAAAGTTAATGTACACAGTACCGTATATCTACAAGAAAAGCTAAGCTTTCACATATAATATTACTCTGTAAGATAAACACGCTACAACAGAACCTAAGCTTTCACATGTAATATTGATCTTTTTTTGCGTGTGTTATACTTTAAGATACACCATACAAATGTGCCAGTAAATTTAAAATTATGACATAAATGTCTCGGCTCGAAATTCTTGTAAGTGGCTGGTCCTCAAACTGTTCAGTTTCGAACGCTCTGTGATTTAGATATCCATCCCACTTTCTCACACGTAGCATAATTCATCTTGCGTAAAAAGAGAATTACTTTGAAAGTAACGCTTTTCTAACCACCGTTCGCAATACTATCCAGAGACTGTTAGAAATAGGTTCGATTTACCAGTTGCCAGAGAGCGCCAGAAAACAGGCATTATTGCGCGTGTGCAACTGCAGTGGTGTAGGAAGCCCGTATGTTCGTGTGTATAAAGCACTAAGAGAGCTTGCATTACACCATAAAAGAAACAGGGCATCAGAGGATACTCCAAAGCGCATCGGAATTTCGTAAACCATACTAAAATGCATAATCCTGCTTGAAGTGCAAATTGGCTTTTTCCAGATTCACAATGAAGTAGGTCCCATCTGATATTAAGTTTTTAAGTGTGGTTTTTGGGATGTAAATTTCCTTGGAGTACCAGTACTCTACGATCTCATTTTTGGTTATTTATTACGGCATAATGCCATATATGGCAGAAGATGATAACGTGCACTTGAAATTCAGCGAACAGTTGGAACTAGCCAATACTGTAGAATGAAACACTTCGTTTCAAATAAAATGATCGCCTCGGCGGAAAGATTAATCAACCCAAATTTCTTTAGCAAACTTGCAAAAATAACTTCACTGTTCTGCAAATGCTTGACTGCTACTAACTTGGAAACAAAATAAAATCAGAAAACTGAAATTAATAATATATTTTTGCCCTCCGTAATTATGTGAATGTATTTTAATTCGCTTGATACCAGGGACGCATTCGGTTTCTACCTGATCTGAAGGCCAGTACACAGTATCACGTCGCTCAGATTCCACTGTAAATGCTCGACCAACTATTGACATCTTTTTAGGGCGGCATCTCGTCAACATATTTGAACAAATTGTGTCAGCGGCGGTTAAAAATGAAATCAACATCATGGCTTTCTCATCTGTTTCATCTTTTATGCCCACGTCCCGTTCGTAATCCATTACGTAGCAAAAAATTTCTGTTCGTCTTTCTTGCATTCACAGAGCCAGACTTGCTCTGGGTGGCCAAGATGGGAACTAATTTTTCCAGTGAAAATTGGTTCCGCGTTAACGCATTAGAGTATCTTCAATTTTTGTAGCCCTGTCTTCCTGAGTTGCGTCTATTACGAGTGTTATTGGGAAAGTAAGGAGCGATCGGACGCGAAATGGAAACCACAGTGAAAATCCGATGAAGTTTCTGCATAGCTGTGTTGGGCAGTGTCTCTAGTATGCCCAATCGATCGCATTACGTCGCTCTTTTTTGTTCTGAGCACACAGGGAGCACATAAAGATACCTAGAACAATAGTGTCTCCCGCCAAGTACGAGGGCCTGGTGAGAAATTTCGCCTGAAGCTATGCAGCCAACATTACATAACTGTCGTGCGTTTTCTTCTGCAAGGCAATTCTCAGTCGCACACAGCAGGGGCAATTAAAATGCTCCTGAATGGTTTTTAACTTGAAATGATTGATTACCCACAATACAGGCCGTAATTGTCTCCCACTGAGATTCATCTCTGCTCACATGAACCGCTGGCTATGAAGACAACATTTTGGCACAGACAACGAGCTGTAGGCCAGCGTAGAGAATTGGCGGAAAGCACTGGCGGCTGCCTTCTATAACGAGGGTATTAGAAAGTTGGTACAACGCTACGACAAATTTCTAAGTCGGATCGGCGACTACGGAGATCAGTAGCTGGAAGTTGTAGCTAACTGTTGCAAATAAAACAGATATGATTTTCACTGTGATTTCCATTTCGTGAACTATCGTTCCTTACTTTCCGAATAGCCCTCGTATTACAGTATACTGATAATTTTTACTTTATGGACCGTCTGACTGCAACTGAAAAAACACAATTTTCGTGCCATATGCGTTTCACCTTTATTTTCTGCAAGGCATGTTCAGTGGCAGGTTGCGTGGACGATTTTCTACATATTATGTTTCTGTTGCATTTATGGTGTTGTACCTCTTCTTATTAAAGCCAATTTGCAGTTTTTTTCCTTATCCCGCATTTCACGGCGCTAGGAACTGAACACTTGTTTGGATGCAATATTTTGGTTTGTGTTGCCTTGCAGAAAATAATGGCGTATGGCACGAAAACTGTGCTTCACTCAGTTGTAGTGAGACGGTCCATAAAGTTAAAATCATCAGTATACCGTAGCTTTTGTGGTCTAGTCGTACTTTGGAAGTTGGTGATCGCTATTAACCTCCATCATCTTACCTGAATTTCCCTTGAAAGGCATACGGGACCTGTATTTACCCCTTCCAAAACGACTATGAGCGGCTTTGAATGCCAACGATTTTCCTGCACCGTATTAGGCAAAGATAATGTGTTGTGTTTTGATCTTTCCACATCTTTCTCCATCCCCCTACTTCTACATCTATGAACGCAAAAGACGACTCGCGCAGGAAGTAACACTCCCTCTATTTATGAAACGGTTCAAGATACACTGAAGCGCCAAAAAAACTGGTATAGGCAGGCCTATTCAAATACAGAGAAATGTAAACAGGCAGAATACGGCGCTGCGGCCGGCAACAAAAATTGGTTCAAATGGCTCTGAGCACTATGGCAGGGTGTATACGACCCGGGACAACCGGGAAATCCGGGAAAAACCCGGGAATTTTTCGGAATTCCGGGAATTTTCCATTGTTTTAGCTTTTAGTTAAATTTTTGTAATTTTGACTGCAGAATAGATTCTCTAGCAATGAATGTTGTTATATCCTGCTACTGGAGAATGATACTGCAGCAATAAAATATAAACGAGAGGGAAAAAAAATAAAACTTTAGTGGCAAAGGAAATGTGCAATTTACAACAACAAAAAACCGTGCACGCACAAGCGTCTGCAAATAGCAAAAATATGTCAAATGCCGTAGGGCGCAGACTGTAATTCTTCGTAACAATAAACTGCTTGCTATGAGCATGACGTCACAACTGTTCACATTAGGTTCGTTTGACCAATTGCCATCGATCTGTTGCGCATGCGCATTTGACTCGCGTGTAAGCAGTACCTTCTCCCGCTACTTGAAGTTTGGCTGTTAGCTATATCGGTAGTAGCAGCAAGCAGCCAGATGCAAACGAGAAAAATTTTTCTCGCGCGCCCTATCTGCCAGATTCACGCTTGCACAGAGTTGTGGGGAGGGGGTTAACCTGCACGTGACCCGTGTTTACGTTAAGTGATTTCGCTGCTTCTCTTCGTGTACAGCTCCCATGTCAAATGAAAACAAAACGGATTTCCAAACAGTTGCGCTCTTCCAAAGCAGGAATCACATGCTGCAGAAGAAAGTCTCGATAACGTGCAGGCGACACAGTGCACCTGACAGGCCATCTAAGTTTATCGTTTCTGTTCGGAGACGAACAGACTGAGCGTAAAGATATTTGTGATTTCTCACCACACAGTCCCACATGGGGAGGGCATTGACTCTTCATGGACAGGACATGGTTTAACAGTACCCCAAATGTGGCAGTTCTCTATATTCCCTACACCTTGTCCCTCCACAAAATAATGCCCAGCCATGTGTCACCAACATCGAATTGTGCCGGAAACCAAGGAGGAAGTACTGCTACGGTTCAAGATGATGATGATGATGTTTGGTTTGTGAGGCGCTCAACTGCGCTGTCATCAGCGCCCGTAGAAAGTACCATTTTTATCACAATTTTGTACACAGTCCAATCCATTCACTGTCACGAATGATGATGGTGATTATGAAATGATAGTCTGCCCCCAGTAGGTGAATGGTCAGCGCGATAGAATGACACTCCTAAGGGCTCGGGTTCGATTTCAGGTTGGGTCCGAGATTTTCTCCGCTCAGGGACTGGGTGTTGTGTTGTCCCAATGATCATCATTTCATCCCATCGAAGCGCAAGTCGCCGAAGTGGCACCTGGCGAATGGTCTACCAGATGGGAGGCCCTAGCCAATGGATGAAGAGGTTTCACTTGCTGCAGCATCTGGATCTTGTATGGGAACCAATGTAAAATAGACCACTAAACTTGCCGTGCTGTTGACCATGGGATTAGCAGTTTTCGTGACAGTGCATGAACGCTACAGCATGTTGAATTACAGCAACAGAAAGCACGTCAATACCGTCCGCCGGGATACGCCGCCTTCCTCATACACGTGCCACATCAAGCTCAACTGTGGTTTCAATTTTCATTAAACCATTTAATCACATCGTACATTTCAGTCGATGATACTCTCTAAATACAGCAGTGTAATTCTGCTGCTCACATAAAACTGTCCCTCTTCTCGACAGCCATAGTGTTCACTGACGCTACGGCTAGTCAAATGGCAGTGTAGATACCGTCATATAGAGAGCCTGTATACAGAATGAGTGGCCATAGGTGAAGTTTCCCGTGATTCGTTGATTAGCTTTGGCAGAAAAATGGCGCCAAACGTCTCTCGCGCTTTTGAGCTGAATTGAACTTCAGAGGACTTTTGGAAACGATTAAAAGGTATTTGAATTATTGAGAGACTTGTTATGCGTTGTGCATGCATGTTCGATTTAGTTGTATATCGTTTTTAGTACGTAATTTGCGCTTGCGATCTTAAATACGAGTTGAAATAATGAAGCGTTTTGTGATGAATTCGGTAGGCCTACATGTTTGAAGTAAACACGTTAGTAATTGTACAGTATTGTTTTTGACATCTGTAATTCGTTCTGCAGACGTTCGTAAACGATGCCAGGTTGTGCTGCATTTGGTTGTTCCTATAGAGGCGGAGGTGGATTCCGCATGTTAGCATTTCCACGCAATGAAGAAAGACGAAAGCAGTGGGCAGTCGCAGTCAACAGGGCTGACATAAATCACACAGGAGCCTTGTGGAAACCAACCAAGTACTCTTATCTATGCTAAGTAAGTCGTTTTTGCTTTATATTACATATAAAACAACTTGCAACATACATAGTTAAATTTGAAAACAGACCTGTAAATTGGGTGTGTGAAAATTATTCTTATAAACAAAGGCATTTAACGGATGATTTCGGTATGTTGTCTTGTGCTTTTGATTCTGTGAGTGTGTACTCCACTACTGGCCATTCAGAAGTCCCGCCCGCAGTTTGGCAGAAAAATGGCCGCCGTATCGTCCGGTTGGTCACTCTAACCCTATACAGGCTCTCTATCGTCATATAGTGTGCAGCGCCATATCTGCACCTGGTGGCCAAAATTGCAACTATTTTTTTTTCAGCGTAAATCGGTTCCGCATTAACTTACCGACCAACTTTCGCTGCCTTACGATGATTACCGGACGTGCGTGAGTAGCTGCCCTGTAGTTCACTTTTGCTAGATTATATCTGACAAGAACATTTGAGGAGGACCGCGCAGTCCACCACAGGGACAGCGGTGGCTGCGAGGGGGGTGGCGGGGGGTGGGGGGGGGGGGGGGGTGAGGCAGCAGGTACCGCGCTCTCTGTACCGTACTGTGCGGCGGCCGAGGCGCGCAGAGGGGAGGGCGTTGGTCAGTCACCTGCGGCGGGGCGCGCAAGGTCGACCGGCTGGCGCGCCGCGGCCTTGCCTGCTCCCTGCGCCGGCCGGGCTATTCTGGACTGCCTGCCACAGACGGCCGAGCGGCTGCAGCTCCCGCGCTTCACCCTGCCACACCTCCTGCGAGCCCGCGGCTGTCACACTCCGCCGCCCAGCTTTCACAGACTGGGTCGCCAGGTGCGAAAACGGGAGCCGGACTCGGCATTATGCGCTGCCGGAAAAAAGTGCACCCGTTTAGCGGTTCTTAATTCATTCAAGATTTACTGTTGCAACAGTGCATATGGAGCACACGAAATGATTACATTTGTGGACCACTAGTGCAAGCGGTTTTGTGGTACCGGGTGTCTACTCATGCTGAAACACCCATATACGAGGTGTAGCCCCCACGAGCGGCAATGCAGGTGCTCGTTCTGGCATCCAGCCGATCGTACATGCGACCATTTCTGTCCTGGGATACGCTATGCCACGCATGCTTAGGGTGACCAGACGTCAGGATTAATCCGGACAGCCGGCTGGGGTCGCGGTTCTAGGCGCTACAGTCTGCAGCCGCGCGACCGCAACGGTCGCAGGTTCGAATCCTGCCTCGGGCATGGATGTGTCTGATGTCCTTAGGTCAGTTAGGTTTAAGTAGTTCAAAGTTCTAGGGGACTGATGGCCACAGCTGTTAAGTCCCATAGTGCTCAGAGCCATTTTTTAATCCGGACATCTCCTTTTTAGCTCTTTGTCCGGGATCCGGGCGGATTTTTACAGTGCCCGGCTTTTTCGCAAAGTTGAGCGTCATACAGTTAAATTTACAATTCGTCCCGTTCTACTGCTCTTTTCTTAAATACTATAACTATTGGCACAGCCTTCGTGATAAACACGCGCGAAGGCGGTGTTAGTAGGTGGCACCAAAAAAAAACGGCCGCCGTAGGTGGCACCATGATCGTCGATGTTATCGTTGGTCTACCTATAAGAGAACGCAAATATGGATTATTTAAATTTTTCGTTTCGTTTCTTCGCTGTGTATTGGTTTGGCTTCCTGTAGTGCACGTGTGATTTGTGGGTGTAATTTTTAACCGAGTGAGTTACGTAAAATATTTGGCTATGCCTAAACGAAAGTGTACATTTTCTGATGTCCTTTCCTGCAAATATCCAGCTTTCAAGAAAAGGAGAAGTGAATTTGAAGCGGAATGTAAGATATGTGGTGTTGCAACGTACGTCTCGGTGGCTAATAAAGGTATGAAATAACTCGACAGATTAATTGTCATGGTTCTATTTCATTGTTTCGTAGTCACTCAATTTATTTGTATCCGGAAGGTTAAAGTGGAGTTTAGATGTCGTCAGCTGCTGCTTGAATTGTAGTAGATGTTGGTAGGAATGAAAGAGGAGAAAGACTAATTGAGTTCTGTAACAAGTTTCAGCTAGTAATAGCGAATACCCTGTTCAAGAATCACAAGAGAAGGAGGCATACTTGGAGAAGGCCGGGAGATACGGGAAGATTTCAATTAGATTACATCATGGTCAGACAGAGATTCCGAAATCAGATACTGGATTGTAAGGCTTACCCAGGAGCAGATATAGACTCAGATCACAATATAGTAGTGATGAAGAGTAGGCTGAAGTTCAAGACATTAGTCAGGAAGAATCAATACGCAAAGAAGTGGGATACGGAAGTACTAAGGAATGACGAGATACGTTTGAACTTCTCTAACGCTATAGATACAGCAATAAGGAATAGCGCAGTAGGCACTACAGTTGAAGAGGAATGGACATCTCTAAAAAGGGCCATCACAGAAGTTGGGAAGGAAAACATAGGTACAAAGAAGGTAGCTGCGAAGAAACCATGGGTAACAGAAGAAATACTTCAGTTCATTGATGAAAGGAGAAGTACAAACATGTTCCGGGAAAATCAGGAATACAGAAATACAAGTCGCTGAGGAATGAAATAAATAGGAAGTGCAGGGAAGCTAAGACGAAATGGCTGCAGGAAAAAAGTGAAGACATCGAAAAAGATATGATTGTCGGAAGGACAGACTCAGCATACAGGAAAGTCAAAACAACGTTTGGTGACATTAAAAGCAACGGTGGTAACATTAAGTGTGCAACGGGAATTCCACTGTTAAATGCAGAGGAGAGAGCAGATAGCTGGAAAGAATACACTGAAAGCCTCTATGAGGGTGAAGATTTGTCTGATGTGATAGAAGAAGAAACAGGAGTCGATTTAGAAGAGATAGGGGATCCAGTATTAGAATCGGAATTTAAAAGAGCTTTGGAGGACTTACGGTCAAATAAGGCAGAAGGGATAGATAACATTCCATCATAATTTCTAAAATCATTGGGGCAAGTGGCAACAAAACGACTATTCACGTTTGTGATAGAATATATGAGTCTGGCGATATACCATCTGACTTTCGGAAAAGCATGCCGGCCGCGGTGGTCTAGTGGTTCTAGGCGCTCAGTCCGGAACCGCGCGACTGCTACGGACGCAGGTTCGAATCCTGTCTCGGGCATGGGTGTGTGTGATGTCATTAGGTTAGTTAGGTTTAAGTAGTTCTAAGTTCTAGGGGACTGATGACCACAGATGTTAAGTCCCATAGTGCGCAGAGCCGTTTGAACCATTTGAAAAGCATCATCCACACAATTCCGAAGACGGCAAGAGCTGACAAGTGCGAGAATTATCGCACAATCGGCTTAACAGCTCATGCACCGAAGCTGCTTACAAGAATAATATACAGAAGAATGGGAAAGAAAATTGAGAATGCGCTAGGTGACGAACAGTTTGGCTTTAGGAAAAGTAAAGGGACGAGAGAGGCAATTCTGACGTTACGGTTAATAATGGAAGCAAGGCTAAAGAAAAATCAAGACACTTTCATAGGATTTGTCGACCTGGAAAAAGCATTCGACAATATAAAATGGTGCAAGCTATTCGAGATTCTGAAAAAAGTAGGGGTAAGCTATAGGGAGAGACGGGTCATATACAATATGTACAACAACCAAGAGGGAATAATAAGAGTGGACGATCAAGAACGAAGTGCTCGTATTAAGAAGGGTGCAAGACAAGGCTGTAGCCTTTCGCCCCTACTCTTCAATCTGTACATCGAGGAAGCAATGATGGAAATAAAAGAAAGGTTCAGGAGTGGAATTAAAATACAGGGTGAAAGGATATCAATGATACGATTCGCTGATGACATTGCTATCCTGAGTGAAAGTGAAGAAGAATTAAATGATCTGCTGAACGGAATGAACAGTCTAATGAGTACACAGTATGGTTTGAGAGTAAATCGGAGAAAGACGAAGGTAATGAGAAGTAGTAGAAATGAGAACAGCGAGAAACTTAACATCAGGATTGAGGGTCACGAAGTCAATGAAATTAAGGAATTCTGCTACCTAGGCAGTAAAATAACCAATGACGGACGGAGCAAGGAGGACATCAAAAGCAGACTCGCTAGGGCAAAAAAGGCATTTTTGGCCAAGAGAAGTCTACTAATATCAAATACCGGCCTTAATTTGAGGAAGAAATTTCTGAGGATGTACGTCTGGAGTACAGCATTGTATTGTAGTGAAACATGGACTGTGGGAAAACCGGAACAGAAGAGAATCGAAGCATTTGAGATGTGGTGCTATAGACGAATGTGAAAAATTAGGTGGACTGATAAGGTAAGGAATGAGGAGGTTCTACGCAGAATCGGAGAGGAATATGTGGAAAACACTGATAAGGAGAAGGGTCAGGATGATGGGACATCTGCTAAGACATGAGGGAATGACTTCCATGGTACTAGAGGGAGCTGTAGAGGAAGACAGAGATTGGAATACGTCAAGCAAATAATTGAGGACGTAGGTCGCAAATGGTACTCTGAGATGAAGAGGTTAGCACAGGAAAGGAATTCGTGGCGGGCCGCATCAAACCAGTCAGTAGACTGATGACAAAAAAAACTATGAAACGTTCCCTTAGAAAAATTAATGATTTACTGTGCTGATAAACCTCTACGTTATTTAATTTTCAAACAGCTGAGCAAAACAGAACGTACTCAGACATTACTGTCTTTACTTATTCTGATCAACACTAAACTGACATACAATATTTTTAGCGCAACGCAATCTGACTTTCAAAAATCCCTACAAAAGAATGGCCCTGACTAACAATAACCTGTACCTTTCATGAATCACTTACCTCACAAAAATCTTCGTTACTCGAACTACTGCAATACAGCGAACGCCAATACTGCCAGCTGAATAAAGGATTCTAACCACTGAAGGCACTAACTATTGATAGGGATACTTGGCAAATGAAAGATTTTGATAGAGAACAAACAATGTAATGTATTTACCTTAATAGTGTTCAAAAGTCATAATATATATATATCACTTTGAACATAGCTGCTAAGGTTCAGTGACCGTGCCAGAATTACGAGGGCAGTTCAATAAGTAATGCAACACATTTTTTTTCTGAAACAGGGGTTGTTTTATTCAGCATTGAAATACACCAGGTTATTCCCCAATCTTTTAGCTACACAACACTATTTTTCAACGTAATCTCCATTCAATGCTACGGCCTTATGCCACCTTGAAATGAGGGCCTGTATGCCTGCACGGTACCATTCCACTGGTCGTCCACTGAAGTTTTGTGAGCTCCTCTCGGGTGCGAAGACTTGTGTGAGGTCTTGCGTTGTCATGAAGAAGGAGAAGTTCGTTCACATTTTTGTGCCTACGAACACGCTGAAGTCGTTTCTTCAATTTCTGAAGAGTAGCACAATACACTTCAGAGTTGATCGTTTGACCATGGGGAAGGACATCGAACAGAATAACCCCTTCAGCGTCCCAGAAGACTGTAACCATGACTTTACCGGCTGAGGGTATGGCTTTAAACTTTTTCTTGGTAGGGGAGTGGGTGTGGCGCCACTCCATTGATTGCCGTTTTGTTTCACTTTCGAAGTGATGAACGCATGTTTCCTCGCCTGTAACAATCTTTGACAAGAAATTGTCACCCTCAGCCACATGACGAGCAAGCAATTCCGCACAGATGGTTCTCCTTTGCTCTTTATGGTGTTCGGTTAGACAACGAGGGACCCAGCAGGAACAAACCTTTGAATATCCCAACTGGTGAACAATTGTGACAGCACTACCAACAGAGATGTCAAGTTGAGCACTGAGCTGTTTGATGGTGATCCGTCGATCATCTCGAACGAGTGTGTTCGCACGCTCCGCCATTGCAGGAGTCACAGCTGTGCACGGCCGGCCCGCACGCGGGAGATCAGACAGTCTTGCTTGACCTTGCGGCGATGATGACACACGCTTTGCCCAACGACTCACCGTGCTTTTGTCCACTGCCAGATCTCCGTAGACATTCTGCAAGCGCCTATGAATATCTGAGATGCCCTGGTTTTCCGCCGAAAGAATCTCGATCACTGCCCGTTGTTTGCAACGCACATCCGTTGCAGACGCCATCTTAACAGCTCCGTACAGCGCTGCCACCTGTCGGAAGTCAATGAAACTATACGAGACGAAGCGGGAATGTTTGAAAATATTCCACAAGAAATTTCCGGTTTTTTCAACCAAAATTGGCCGAGAAAAAAAATGTGTTGCATTACTTATTGAACTGCCCTCGTATATTGTAACAAATAAGCCCGGGACCGATGACTCCAGCAGTTTGGTCCCACAGTGCTAACCACAAATTTCCAATTGTACCATTACTTTTACGAGCTTATTTGAGGCGTCAAAGGCATTGCAATTTACGAAAACCTAAATCACGATGGCCGAAACCTCCATCCTCCCGAACACAAGGCCAGTCTGCTTCACCTGGTAGAGAAATGACCCTTCTACGAGGCAGCCGACCATTCAGAATTGGCAAACAATGAACTGTGGAAAGTGTTTGATGGGGATTAATTTTTTGACGACTTTGGTACACCATCATCGGACATTGAATCAAGTATAAAAATAAACCACACAAAGGCGGACGCTTAAGGTGGTTAAAGTGTAGTTCTCATATACGCGGAGCGAGGTAGCTGTGGTGCTTCGCACCTGGCTCCACGTATGTGAGACATACATTTTTAGTATCTTTCGCGCCCGCTTTTGTGTGGTTTCACCAGCTTTGATTCGATACGGAACGTCTGTGCACAGCTACTGTAAATTACTGTAAGCAAGGACAGGAACACACCAGTCAGTCGCAATCCCATTGTTTCTTTTTTTTATTGTTGCAGATCATAGGCGTTAGTATGGTTTTATTAACTGTAGCTGGTTAAAGCAAGTGCACGTTAATCTCCTGTATTTTACTGTGGTGTTAAGAGCTCCTCAAAACGAATAGTATCAACTTTTTTATTTATTTTCAGTTTATTATTTAGTGGATCATTAATGACTCTGATGTCCGCCCCCGATAGCTGAATGGTTGCCGGCGCGGCAGCTCAGCGTGTCCGGTCAGAGGGTCAGCTGCCCTCTGTAATAAAAAAAAACTGAGTCAACGGCCGAAATGCAACGAACAAAATCGAACAAAATGAGAACAATAAAAAAAAGTGGTCAGCGAGACAGCATGTCAGTCCTAAGGGCAGTGTTCGATTCCCGGCTGGGTGGAGATTTTCTCCGCTCAGGAACTGGGTGTTGCGTTGTCCTGATCATCATCATATCATCCCCATCGACGCGCAAGTCGTCGAAGTGGCGTCACATCTAAAGAATTGCACCCGGCGAACGGTCTACCCGACGGGAGGCCCTAGTCACACGACATTTACAAAAAAAATGGCTGTGAGCACTATGGGACTTAACATCTGAGGTCATCAGCCCCCTAGCACTTAGAACTACTTAAACCTAACTAACCTAAGGACATCACACACACCCATGCCGGAGGCAGGATTCGAACCTGAAGCGCCTAGAACCGCTTGGCCACTCCGGCCGGCCGACATTTACACATTTACCACTCTGATACTAGTGACTACGCTAGATTTGGCTTTTGACGAATTCCGATTGGTATGTAACCAAATATTATCAAGACGATCTCCAAAAAACGTTTTTTGAATTTTTATTTCGAATGTGATGTAACAATTTTGTAAGGGACAATTGTATGAAGCCGTTAACGATTTTACGCATAACATTTGCTGGATAACTTCACGAAAACAATATGAATGAAAACATCGTAAATCGTCCTTTGCTGATGTATTTTAAAGATGATGATAAAACAACACTTGCTGATTTTATTGAATACAAATGGACATTTAACTAATATATCACTAAGTTAGTTTTTGGAATATAGATGTCGCTCGTTAACACTACATGACGCAAACTGAAACTCCTCTACTTGTTGTAAACAAGCACCTCAGTTTTCTTCTGTCTGAACTCCAACAAAGTCGTATGTACTGCTGGGAGTACGTTGGATTATAACTCACTCAGATGGTATGCTGACAAAAATTGTCCATTCCTATTAATTACGTGGTATTTCACTTACAGTTATATGTAAATAAATTCTGATTTCGTAATTTCCTTGTATTTTAGCACTGAAGATGGCTATTTACATCTGAAGTCCGTATGTGCAACAATAATAAAAACTGATTGCTGTGCTCCTATCCTTCCTTATTTGTGTGGGTTGTCTTTCTACTTCATTCTCTCCCTGATGATGATGCTTCGATGGCGTCAATAAATTAATTTACGATCAATACCTTCCACAATTCACTGAGTGGCAAAGCCAGTCTGTTCAGAACTGAACAACCTCATTTGGTTTATCCGCAGTGTACAATTCGGTTTTGTAAAGAGTTAGTTAATAAACTATGTTAATTCGTTTCCACTACCAGTGAACGCCCACACTATACACACATTAGCCACTACAAACACAACTGGCTGCCGTCAGGACCATAGCGATGAAGTTTGGTTTCCATTTTGCGTACCGCAACTTCTCATTTGCTAACCTGAAAAATTAACTCAGTGTCCTCGGTAACGAGTGATTTGTAGAACTGAGAAAGAGGATAAGGTACGAGGGCAGTTCAATAAGTAATGCAACACATTTTTTTTCTCGGCCAATTTTGGTTGAAAAAACCGGAAATTTCTTGTGTAATATTTTCAAACATTCCCGCTTCGTCTCGTATAGTTTCATTGACTTCCGACAGGTGGCAGCGCTGTACGGAGCTGTTAAAATGGCGTCTGTAACGGATGTGCGTTGCAAGCAACGGGCAGTGATCGAGTTTCTTTTGGCGGAAAACCAGGGCATCTCAGATATTCATAGGCGCTTGCAGAATGTCTACGGTGATCTGGCAGTGGACAAAAGCACGGTGAGTCGTTGGGCAAAGCGTGTGTCATCATCGCCGCAAGGTCAAGCAAGACTGTCTGATCTCCCGCGTGCGGGCCGGCCGTGCACAGCTGTGACTCCTGCAATGGCGGAGCGTGCGAACACACTCGTTCGAGATGATCGACGGATCACCATCAAACAACTCAGTGCTCAACTTGACATCTCTGTTGGTAGTGCTGTCACAATTGTTCACCAGTTGGGATATTCAAAGGTTTGTTCCCGCTGGGTCCCTCGTTGTCTAACCGAACACCATAAAGAGCAAAGGAGAACCATCTGTGCGGAATTGCTTGCTCGTCATGTGGCTGAGGGTGACAATTTCTTGTCAAAGATTGTTACGAACCTGAAACAAAACGGCAATCAATGGAGTGGCGCCACACCCACTCCCCTACCAAGAAAAAGTTTAAAGCCATACCCTCAGCCGGTAAAGTCATGGTTACAGTCTTCTGGGACGCTGAAGGGGTTATTCTGTTCGATGTCCTTCCCCATGGTCAAACGATCAACTCTGAAGTGTATTGTGCTACTCTTCAGAAATTGAAGAAACGACTTCAGCGTGTTCGTAGGCACAACAATCTGAACGAACTTCTCCTTCTTCATGACAACGCAAGACCTCACACAAGTCTTCGCACCCGAGAGGAGCACACAAAACTTCAGTGGACTGTTCTTCCTCATGCACCCTACAGCCCCGATCTCGCACCGTCGGATTTCCGTAGGTTTGGCCCAATGAAGGACGCAATCCGTGGGAGGCCCTACGCGGATGATGAAGAAGTTATTGATGCAGTACGATGTTGGCTCCGACATCGATCAGTGGAATGGTACCGTGCAGGCATACAGGCCCTCATTTCAAGGTGGCGCAAGGCCGTAGCATTGAATGGAGATTACGTTGAAAAATAGTGTTGTGTAGCTAAAAGATTGGGGAATAACCTGGTGTATTTCAATGCTGAATAAAACAACCCCTGTTTCAGAAAAAAAATGTGTTGCATTACTTATTGAACTGCCCTCGTATTAAGAGTATACGAGTGTTGGAACTTTAATACTGGCAGCTCTTTGTTCGCAACTTAAACGAAACAGATAAATGTTTGAAAGTTTTACTGTCCGTCAAAGTAGTTACCAGCGCTGTGTATAACCCGTTGCCAGAGATGTGGAAATCGTAGAACATGCTTACCCGCGCCGGTTGTGTTGATTGTTCGAGTGGAGCGGTCTATTGCCCGGCGAATCTCTCTAAGAGTTCCGCAGCAAATGGTATGAAGTTCTTCTTTCAATTTATGAATGAAGTTGACCTCACTAGGGAGCGTTGTGGGAGGCGCAGCAGTTTCCAGCCCCATCGATCGAATAAATAAGTTTCAACTTGCGTCATATGCGGCCATTCATTGTCCTGCAAAATGGCGGGCGCGGTCTGCAACAGCATCGCCGCTTCTTTATCTAATCTGGTCGCAGACATTTTGCTAAAATGCACGGCTTACAAAAACTATTGCCGCTACTTCCTGCATGAACCGCCCATGGCCGAACAATGCTCGGACGCATAAGGCGCAAGTTGTGATTGATTTCCGGAATGAATTTTGTACCCTGCAGCGCAATGTGCGCCAATACGAAACTTCCTGACAGATTAAAACTGTGTGCCGGACGGAGACACGAACACAGGACCTTTCACTTTGGCGGCCAGTCTGCGACTAAGCTACCCAAGCACAATTCAGGTCGCCTCCTCAAAGCCTTACTTCCGCCGGTACTTTTCAAAGTTTACAGAAATTCTAGCTGGGGTAGCAAAGGTCCCGAGTTCGAGTCTCGGTCCGGTACACAGTTTTAATCTGTCAGGAAGTTTCGTATCAGCACACACTCCGCTGCAGGGTAAAAAATTCATTCCGGGAACATCCCCCAGGCTGTACCTAAGGCACGTCTTCGCATCGTACTTTCTTCCACGAGTGCTAGTCCTGCAAGTTCCGCAGGAGAGCTTCTGTAAAGTTTGGAAGGTAGGAGATGAGCCACTGGCGGAACTAAAGCTGTGGGCAGGGGTCGTGAGTCGTGCTTGGGTAGCTCAGTCGGTGGGACACTTGCTCGCGAAGGCAAAGTTCCATAATTCGAGTCTCGGTCCGGTCCACAGTTTACAAAGATGTTTCATATGTGACTGGCCTGTTCGATTTTTTTATATGACCTTCCTTGTGGAGGTCACGGGGGACCACGGCCATTCACTCTTGTAAGGAAATGAAATACCTACAGCTGTCCTTGTGATGTCATTTATTGTATGGCTACCAGTTTCGGTGCTTCAGTGCACCATCTTCAGGTCTTAGCTGTTGCAGAGGGTGCTAACACCATCCGTATACACGATGTAGTTAGTTACTTAGTTGCGTGTTCCATTGATCAATCGCACGGTACGGTAGCCGTTATGATGTGGAACGTGTCAACTGCACAAGAAATCCACATATATTGCAGTATACTGTTAAAGATTAATATTTCTGTTATTTACCCCATTCCTTTAAATGGCACAACATGCATATACTTTATTTATAGATTTATTTATTCCTATTCAAGAATTCATCTATGGTATAGAAGGAGTTGTCAAGGAGATATGATTTCAATTTATTTTTGAAGCTATTACTGCTGTCTGTCAGACGTTTTATTTCATCTGGTAATTTGTCAAAACTTTTTACAGCGGCATATTTTCCCCCTTTCTGTGCCAAAGATAGGTTGAGTAAAGGATAGCGTAAGGTCTTTCTTTTTTCTGGTGTAATCGTGAATGTCACTGTTGTTTTTAACATGGTCCAAGCTGCTGAGAACAAATTTCTTTAGTGAGTAAATGTACTGTGAGGCTTTTGTAAGAATTCCCACTCTTTTAAAAAGAAGCCTATAAGATGTGCGACTACGAAGCGCACACATTATTCTAACCACTTTCTGTTGAGCAGTGAATACTTTTTGTCTAAGTGTTGAGTTACCCAAAAATATTTTTCCGTATGACATCAGAGAGTGAAAGTATGCAAAGTATATTAGCTTGCTAATTTCTAAATCCTCAAAACTGGCAATTATTCAGATTGCAAACGTTGCTGAACCCATGCAGCTTCAAAACAATGCCACAGTTCATCAAGAGTAGTGACTGGCGTATTGTGACGCGCCAGTTGCTCGGCCACCATTGACCACAGGTTTTCAGTTGGTGAGAGATCCGCAGAATCTGCGGGCCAGGGCAGCAGTCGAACATTTTCTGTATCCAAAAAGGCGCGTACGGGAACTGCAACTTGCGGTCGTGCATTATCCTGCTGAAATGTAGGGTTTCGCAGGGATCGAATGAAGGGTAGAGCCACGGGTCGTAACACATCTGAAATGTAACGTCCACTGTTCAAAGTGCCGTCAATGCGAGCAAGAGGTGACCGAGACGTGTAACCAATGGCACCCCATACCATCACACCGGATGATACGCCAGTATGGCGATGACGTATACACGCTTCCATAGCGCGTTCACCGCGATGTCGCCAAACACGGATGCGACCATCATGATGCTGTAAACAGAACCTGGATTCATCCGAAAAATGACGTTTTGCCATTCTTGCACCCAGGTTCGTCGTCGAGTACACCATCGCAGGCGCTCCTGTCTGTGATGCAGCGTCAAGGGTAACCGCAGCCATGGTCTCCGAGCTGACAGTCCATGCTGCTGCAAACGTCGTCGAACTGTTCGTGCAGATGGTTGTTGTCATGCAAACGTCCCCATCTGTTGACGCAGGGATCGAGACGTGGCTGCACGATCCGTTACAGCCATGCGGATAAGATGCCTGTCATCTCGACTGCTAGTGATACGAGGCCGTTGGGATCCAGCACGGCGTTCCGTATTACCCTCCTGAACCCACCGATTCCATATTCTGCTAACAGTCATTGGTTCTCGACCAACGCGAGCAGCAGTGTCGCGATACGATAAACCGCAATCGTGATAGGCTACAATCCGACCTTTATCAAAGTCGGAAACGTGATGGTATGCATTTCTCCTACTTTCACGAGGCATCACATCAACGTTTCACCAGGCAACGCCGGTCAACTGCTGTTTGTGTATGAGAAATCGGTTGGAAACTTTCCTTATGTCAGCACGTTGTAGGTGTTGCCAACCTTGTGTGAATGCTCTGAAAGGCTAATCATTTGCATATCACAGCAACTTCTTCCTGTGGCTTAAATTTCGCGTCTGTAGCACGTCATCTTCGTGGTGTTGCAATTTTAATGGCAAGTAGTGTACATTCATACTGGTTAATTTTGTTACATAACTCTTTCGTAAACGAAACTTATTTTCGATGGAGCAATGGAAGAACTGATTCAAGGATTGATAACGATGTTTTAAATGTTTAGTGCATCAGAACACTGAGTAGGTATTGGGTCAGTGACCAACCTGATATTTAGAATAAAATAGTTGCCATCGCACACTTGCTGCCAGAAACAGAACTGCTACGTACAAATACCTTGATCCGCCAGGTCAAACATCTGCTAGGCTCCAGTCTTTGATGCTTACCTGTAACACAAAAAGAAATTGCATGTCATTAAGAAAGAATCACGTTTAAGTGCTGTCGACGAGGGTTATAATTTTAATAGTGGTAACTTACGCAAAATAGTTACGAGTACATATTACAAAGTTTTACTGTGTTTCAGAGTGCTTACCCACTTTGTGTACAACTCACTGCCAGCGATGTGGAAGTCGTAGGATACCCTTAGCACCGCTAGTTGTGTTGATAGTTCGAATGTAGCGGCCTGTTACTGTACGAATCTAACAGTTCTGAAGCGAATGTCATGAAGTGCTTGCATCAATTTAGGAATCAAGTTGAACTCGCAAGGGTTGGGTTGGGTTGTTTGGGGGAAGAGACCACACTACGAGGTCATCGGTCTCATCGGATTAGGGAAGGACGGGGAAGGAAGTCGGCCGTGCACGGTATTTGCCTGGAGCCATTTAGGGAAATCTCGGAAAACCTAAATCAGGATGGCCGGACGCGGGATTGAACCGTCGTCCTGCCGAATGCGGAACTCGCAAGGGCTTAAGTCCAGGGAGGATCGTGGGTGGTACAGTACTTCCCAGCTACATAGATCTAACAAATCAGTCTCAACTTCCGCCTGAACCGTCCGAGCATTGTTGCTCACAGTGATGGGCGGTTCATGCAGAAAGTGTCACCGCTCCTTTCTCTAAGCTGTTCATTTTCGGAACACAGCCTGCGACCAGGTTAGAGGAAAAAGCGGCAATACGTTCTGCAGAGCCCGTCCATCGTTTTGCAGGATAGTGGTTGGGCGCGTACGACACCCAAGCTGAGACTTATTTATTCGATCGGTGGGGCTGGAAAGTGCACCACCCACCACACTGCCTAGCCTTAATCAAGCTCTTGAGACTTCAACTTGATTCTTAGACTGACGGAAGCACTTCAGTTCGCTTCAGAACTGTTATATAAATTAGTAGGGGTATGGAACGCCCCATTCGAACTATCAGCGCAACTGGCGAAGTTAAGCTTGTCTTACGATTTAGACGTCGCTGGTAGCTCGTACACACACTGCTGATGACTCCTCTGAAGGACATTAAATCTTCGAATCATGCATGTGTTTTGGAGGAGTTCTAAATATATAGTTGCCAATGATAGAGTTCCAACCCTCATACGTTGCATAACTTTGGGAGTAAAGGCTATCGCAGTGCGTCATGTATCACGATGGTAACAACTGTCAATGTACACGGCTATTACAAATGATTGAAGCGATTTCATAAATTCACTGTAGCTCCATTCATTGACATATGGTCACGACACACTACAGATACGTAGAAAAACTCATAAAGTTTTGTTCGGCTGAAGCTGCACTTCAGGTTTCTGCCGCCAGAGCGCTCGAGAGCGCAGTGAGACAAAATGGCGACAGGAGCCGAGAAAGCGTATGTCGTGCTTGAAATGCACTCACATCAGTCAGTCATAACAGTGCAACGACACTTCAGGACGAAGTTCGACAAAGATCCACCAACTGCTAACTCCATTCGGCGATGGTATGCGCAGTTTAAAGCTTCTGGATGCCTCTGTAAGGGGAAATCAACGGGTCGGCCTGCAGTGAGCGAAGAAACGGTTGAACGCGTGCGGGCAAGTTTCACGCGTAGCACGCGGAAGTCGACGAATAAAGCAAGCAGGGAGCTAAACGTACCACAGCCGACGGTTTGGAAAATCTTGCGGAAAAGGCTAAAGCAGAAGCCTTACCGTTTACAATTGCTACAAGCCCTGACACCCGATGACAAAGTCAAACGCTTTGAATTTTCGGCGTGGTTGCCACAGCTCATGGAAGAGGATGCGTTCAGTGCTAAACTTGTTTTCAGTGATGAAGCAACATTTTTCTCTTAATGGTGAAGTGAACAGACACAATGTGCGAATCTGGGCGGAAGAGAATCATCACGCATTCGTGCAGCAAATTCGCAATTCACCAAAAGTTAACGTGTTTTGTGCAATCTCACGGTTTAAAGTTTACGGCCCCTTTTTCTTCTGCGAAAAAAACGTTACAGGACACGTGTATCTGGACATGCTGGAAAATTGGCTTATGCCACAACTGGAGACCGACAGCGCCGACTTCATCTTTCAACAGGATGGTGCTCCACCGCACTTCCATCATAATGTTCGGCATTTCTTAAACAGGAGATTGGAAAACCGATGGATCGGTCGTGGTGGAGATCATGATCAGCAATTCATGTCACGGCCTCCACGCTCTCCCGACTTAACCCCATGCGATTTCTTTCTGTGGGGTTATGTGAAAGATTCAGTGTTTAAACCTCCTCTACCAAGAAACGTGCCAGAACTGCGAGCTCGCATCAACGATGCTTTCGAACTCATTGATGGGGACATGCTGCGCCGAGTGTGGGAGGAACTTGATTATCGGCTTGATGTCTGCCGAATCACTAAAGGGGCACATATCGAACATTTGTGAATGTCTAAAAAAACTTTTTGAGTTTTTGTATGTGTGTGCAAAGCATTGTGACAATATCTCAAATAATAAAGTTATTGTAGAGCTGTGAAATCGCTTCAATCATTTGTAATAACCCTGTATATAGTTGCCAATGATAGTCGGTTGAGTCGGTTGTGAGCTCTCCAAGATCCATGTACTAATTTATATTTACGTGACAAACCCTATTTCTAGGGCTCTATTTTAATTTTGACAAATGGATCTATGCCGACATTTGTAAAAACGGCGATGGTACATTAGTCCTTACTAATGTAAAATTGCCACCTTCTGAAGAAGACAAATTTAAATTTCTTGAAACCTAGGTAAAGAATTGTTTGCCCACTGCAACTGGTCGGCTGTTTATAATTTTATTACGTGGAACCGTTGCTGTTGTGCAGCTATGTTTAAAATAATGTGAATGTGCTATGTGAAATGACATGTTTTGTTGTCGTTATTACTATTGCGCGGTTTCTCCACGGCAGCACGGACGGGTCTGCCTCACGACAGCGATTCCCACCATCATCTAGAAATTTTGATGTGATGATGATCTCTTTAGCACATAAAAATTAACGCCTTATATGCGACTACGACTGTGTTTATTAACATTTGTATAAAACTGATACAGGAATTGATTCCCCGGCAGGCCATGTGCATGCAATTAATACACACATTCCAGACCATATTTATAAATTGTATAAACAACTACAATGATACGCGAATTTCGATTTTCTCGGCGAATCTCTACGATGAAGTCTTCTTGGGTTTCCAACTGAGTAAAGGCGTCGTTCCGCGACAACAATTCAACAAGTTTCCTACTTGTCAAGAATGGTTCAAATGGCTCTGATCACTATGGGACTTAACATCGGAGGTCATCAGTCCCCTAGAACTTAGAACTACTTAAACCTAACTAACCTAAGGACATCACACACGTCCACGCCGAAGGGAGGATTCGAACCTGCGACCGTAACGGTCGCGCGGTTCTAGACTGTAGCGCCTAGAACCGCTCGGCCACCCCGGCCGGCCCTACTTGACATTTTCGCCTGAAGATGAGAAGTAGGAACCTTGTTGAAACGTTGCCGCAGAACGACGCTTTGACTCGGCAGAAATGCAGAGAAGACTTCATCAACTACAATGATGGGGAAATCCTGCCTGTACTTCACACGTAGGTGATATATAGGTCTGAAGTAATTAAATTTTGACTTAGAAATATGGGTATCAACTTCATCTACGATAATAATACAAACTGAACAAATGAACCAAAATTTGTGTCACGGGAGGGACTTCAACCGAGCTGTCCGGCTTCCTAAGCGGATGTATTAGCCTTTAAACCAGGATAGCAGTATAGGCAGGATTTCACCATAACATACAGAGTCGGGGCGCTATTCCAATACTGGAGAGCCCCGGCAATACCGACGATTTTAGAAGGCGAGTGGAATACTTCGATTTCTTGGAAGGATTCAGGGGAATGCGACGCATCTACACTTGTGTGCAAAACAGAATGACGAAGATAACGTTCCTATGATGTGTTGCTGCCAAGTAAAACAGCTTGATTGGACCATACAATAAAAAGAACGCAACAGCGTAGTGCAGAAGGTAACTTAAAGAAGTAGGCAATGAAATGAACAGAAATGAGAAGAAGAATTGGTTCAAATGGCTCTGAGCACTATGGGACTTAACTTCTGAGGTCATCAGTCCCCTAGAACTTAGAACTACTGAAACCTAACTAACCTAAGGACATCACACACATCCATGCTCACGGCAGGATTCGAACCTGCGACCGTAGCGGTCGCGCGGTTCCAGTCTGTAGCCCCTAGAACCTCTCGGCCATTCCGGCCGGCACCGATCCGAGAAGTAGGTTTCCTTGCACCCCGTATTCGATGAGTAGGCAGGACCCAACGGTGTCCACTTTTAGGGTCTGAGAAAAGTAACGAATACCAAACTTTGGACCATTCCACTTCCAGCACAGCGCTTGAGAACTGTTCCATCTTCCTCGGTACGTTATGTGAAAAAAAACTTTGTGTTCTGCCTTACGGCATGTCTTGTCATGGGGGAAGCCTCGTCAGAGGCATGAACGTCTAGGGAAATGATTCTAGTTGTGGTTTCACATTGCCTTCCACTGATGAAATGATGACGAGGACAACACAAGACACAGTCCCTGAGCAGAGAAAATCTCCGACCCAGCCGCGAATCGCACCCGGGCCCCTTGCCGTGACAGACCGCCGCCCCGACCACTCAGCTATCGGGGCGTACGCGTTAGGTGATGACATCTCCTTTCACAGAATTTGTAAACCGTTTTGTGCAGTGCAGGCGCGCTTACCAACAACACTGTGCTGTACCAGTTTCAGTCCAGAGACGGGAAAATCGAAACGGAAAGACTTGTCGGGCTGCGAGGTTTGGCACCAGTCCAGCGGACGAAAGCACAGCAGCTGACGCGCCATAAAGCGGCGCGAGGTGGCGATCGAAGCTGCGGCAGTCCTCCGCGAGCAGTGGCAGCGGCAGAGCTTTGAGGAAAAGCGGTGGGCAAGCGACAGACGCCGGCGGGCGGAGTTCGAGGAAAACGCGCGCGCGGCGACGCAGGAAGCCGCCCATTAGCCTCGCGGAGAATCACGGCGCGGTTGCGGCGGCGTTCGCGCCGCCGCCGCAGCTGCCCGGGAATGCAGATCTTTCCTTTTACGAGGTTCGCTCGCCGGCGGTGAACAAGTGCGCCGCACAGTAGGTGCACAAAGGGGACCGGCTGGGAAAAGCCGCAGAGCGCCGAGCCGCGCGGCAGCAGCAGCACCGCCCCGATTTACGACTCTCGTTCAGCAGCGGCGGATGTGTTGTCACCGCCACTCAGGCTGCGTCGTTTCCCTAAGCTGCTACAGCTCTCCACAGCGTCAGTACTGGAAAAATTACAACGAAAGCGAAGCTGTGTCTTTTCGCGTGCACAGAAAATATCATGAGTATACGGACAGAGTGGCGTTAATCCCAAACGGAGTCGAGCCCGTTTAATTGCAAAATTGAGGGCGAACAGCAACATTCTTGCACACCTGAGATGTAGATGTGGAAGTTCAGAAACGAATGCACACTGGAGCGCCAAACTGGTATAAGCACGCGTATTCAAACACAGAGATATGTAAACAGTCAGAGTACGGCGCCGCGGTCGGCAACGTCTATATAAGACAACAAGTGTCTGGCGCAGTTGTTAGGTCGGTTACTTAGTTCTAAGCACAATGGGACTTAACATCTGAGGTCATCAGTCTCTCAGAACTCCTTAAACCTAACTAAGGCCATCAAACACATCCATGCCCGAGGCAGGATTCGAACCTACGACCGTAGCAGCAGCACGGTTCCGGACTGAAGGTTATCGAGATTTAAGTGAGTTTGGACGTGGTGTTATGGTCGGCGCACGAGCGACTGAAAGGAGCATCTGCGGGGTAGCGATGAAATGGGGATTTTCCGGTATGACCATTTTCACGAGTGTAATGTGAATATCAGGAACCCGGTAAAACATCAAATCTCCGACATTGCTGCGGTCGGAAAATGATCCTGCAAGAACGGCATCAACGACGACTGAAAAGAATCACTCGACGGAAATGCAACCCTTCCGCAAATTGCTGCAGATTTCAGCACTGGGCGATGAACAAGTGTCAGCTTGCGAACCATTCAACGAACCATCATTCCTAAGGGCTTTCGGAGCCGAAGGCCCACTCACGTACCCTTGGCGACTGCACGACGCGAGTCGTTACGCCTCGCCTGGGCCCGTCAACACCGACATTGGACTGTTCATGATTGGAAATGTGTGGTCGGAAGAATCTCGTTTCAAATTGCATCGAGCGAACAGAACTTTACGGGTATGGAGACGACCTCATGAATCCATGGACCCTGCATGTCAGCAGGGGACTGTTTAAACTGGGGACGCTCTGTAACGGTGTGGGGTGTGTGCTGTTGGAGATATTACTCTAACAGGTGACACGTACGTAAACATCCTGTCTGATCACATGCATCCACTGATGTTCATTGCGTATTGCCACGGACTTGCGGAATTCCAGCAGGACAATGCAACACCCCACACGTCCAGAATTGCTATACAGTGACTCCAGGAACACGCTTCTGAGTTTAAACAGTTCCGCTGGCGGAAGAGACGTCCACCTTCTCGTACTCTTAAGGATTTATTGTGTCAGTTCCCTCCAGCACTACTTCAGACGTTAGTCGAGTCCATGGCAAGTCGTGTTCCGGCATTTCTGCGTGCTCGCGGGAACCCCAGACAATATTATGCCTGTTTCTTTGACTCTTCAGTGTACCACTCCGGGAAGAAAAGTGTTGTGGGTTGGCAAGAGAGTCAACCAGGTATACTAGAGGAAACCGAAAGGCACGCGTTTTAGCTCACGCAGGCTGGCGTGAGGTCTGGAACAGGACAAGGAAATTAGACTTTAGAAAAAACTGACGTAGCAGGTGGAATACTTAACTTTAATCCATAAATGGTGAACGTCGCTCTTGACGGTACATGTTTCATAATCTCAATAGTACTGGTAAGGGCGCCTTGCTAGGTCGTAGCAAATGACGTAGCTGAAGGCTATGCTAACTATCGTCTCGGCAAATGAGAGCGTATTATGTCAGTGAACCATCGCTAGCAAAGTCGGTTGTACCACTGAGCGAGTGCTAGGAAGTCTCTCTAGACCTGCCGTGTGGCGGCGCTCGGTCTGCAATCACTGATAGTGGCGACACGCGGGTCCGACGTATACTAACGGACCGCGGCCGATTTAAAGGCTACCACCTAGCAAGTGTGGTGTCTGGCGGTGACACCGCAAAAAGAGTCCACGAAGAAGAGACAGCGTCGTTTTCCAAATTTTTAAAGAGGAGTTAACGATTGGATTACTAGAGATTTCGTCGCAAACATTTAAGATATTGACAACTCCATGACTGTGTCAGGTAAAGCGAGGAGGGATGCTATTGGGACGATCCACAACCCTGTTACTAGTCAGACATTCGACTAAGACGTATTGAAATTAACTGAAAGTAATGCGTGTTTTTTTTCAAAATTGACGCTGGTTGTGCTTCTGAGAAAAAATCCTAGCATTCGGTTCTGTAGAAGCGAAGATCCCGTATGAAGAAGTAAGTTTTCTTACCGTCGGGACATTTGACAGTTGTTCCAAGCAACAGCATTATTTCCACGCGGTTTAATCATCGATAGCATGCCTCTTGAAACACCATGCTCCCACCATAAATTTACCCACGTTCGATTTCACTTAGCTCCGGTATAATGGACTCACAGGTACAGAAAACACTGTTGCGACCACGGCTGACACTTTCAACGTATTCTGGGCACTGAACAGGTGGCGTTCGTCGTCAAACACAATGGCACGACCTGCAGGCTTGCTATCTGCATGGATTCCTCGCGGTGTTTCCGTATTCTTGTCGAACCGCCATATCTTGACACGGAGAACAGAGACTACTTCTCTTAGTAAGCAACGTCTACCGTTTTTAATTTCTTTGCTTTCGGTTTCCACACAGCTACAGCCTCGTCCCCATGCACTTCAGTACTCTGATCAGAGTGACGTACCACTGCAAGCGCATCCTGTCAGTACACAGCAGTCGGCTCTAGTGTGACAACTGTAACACTAGCCCCAGATCCATACTCGCGTTAAATCTTTTCTCCATAAAATATCAGATTTTCACGTTTTGTTTTTTTCCTGGGGGTCTACAATTATTCCGCAAAGTTGCCCATGAAAATAACTGTTTCGGAACATCATATCCTAAGACTATGCAACTTGTTAGGCAGCAGTAGTAAATGCATGGGCAAATTCAGTAAGCACTGGATGAAAAATGAAATGTGAGGGTTACTTTCTAATTATCCACCGTTTAGAATGATGCTACACAAGAAAAAAGAATTCGACGGATGCAAAAGTAACCAATTTTATTTTTGCTCTTCCTGTTAATTTCAAAACCTGATGGATAAAGCAGGTGTTTCGAGGGTGTTTATTAAATTAGTATTTAGTTTACGAATTATGCATGTATCTTGTATGCTGAAAGCTGATGCTTTGACAAGATTAAATTAAAATAAACAGTGATGAATCTAGAATTTGTCTTCAAGTATCTTTTTTCGAAGAAGGACAGTTACATTAAAAAAGAAACGGAGGTCGATGAATGAATGAAACTCCATACCAGCACAGTACAGTTGGGCGAAATCTATGTAGAGCTGTCACGTTAACCTCTGTAAATAATTGGCTCCTGTTACTGCAGATTTGTCTGACGCAGATGGGTAATGTAAGTGTGTGGAAAGCTTAACAGCAATCTGAGTCCCCTTGCACTTTCCCCTCATAAGACTCAGTAAAAGTGATGTTAGAAGGTTATGTCAAACAAAACGTTCGCGTCAGATCTTTACTACTACAGGTTACTCTAAAATTCCCCTTATAAACCTTTCGGACTTGTAGAGGGGTGTGAGTACATAAGATTCTGAACAGGATCCTATGTCCGGAAGCGTACCGTTTCCGTCGTACAGGGGTTTGAAAACGCGTTTGCTAGGTTGGTATGCAACACGGTAGCCACGGTGGGGGATGCTTGCGTCGGAACGGCTGATGTAATTTGGCGTCTGCCCTACTTCTCTGACCTGGTTCGATCCTCGCTGTCGCGTCGCTGAGAATTAGAGCAACATGGCTGAATACGCGTTTGCCGAATACATCGACGTGATCCTTCTGCATCGCGAATCTCGCGGTAATGGATGAGCTCCTCGTCGTCTTTATCAAGATTGTTATCCACAACGTCCGACAACATAGCATACCCTTCTCGCCGCTATTACGGAACAACTTCCAGAAGTTGTGGTCCCTTGTTGTGGTGCTCCAAGGAGACGCCGCAGACCCGAATTGGAAACGCTGTATTGTAAACATCACTGTTTGTCGTAACTAATTAAGTTTCTCTTTTGTTTCTTTGATTATTGATGAGTGGAACTTTAAAACAAGTGATGTACTGGGTCACACCTAATAAATTACTCGTATAAGTTGTCGCGTTATCAACGTGTTTTCAAATGGTTGTAACCGGTCCAATTAAAAATATTATCTACTCAATCCCTTCCACAAATCCTATTAGTTCGTAAGGGGAATTTCAGAGCACCTCTATACACAGCTACCCCGGAACATGGAAACAGGTACCAGCTGCAAGTTGTCTATCCAATGGCTTCCAGAGTCAACAGACATCTAATTTTCAATATTTCGCGTGAATACTGACCGAGTGTAAAAATTTTAAATGCTGTCATAATCTACTTATTATGAGGTGTAATCTTATGTTAAAAGTTTAACACACTTTTAGAAGTGTTACAGTTAGATATTGTGTGTTTGTATCGAGTCAGAGTAACTGACGGCGTGCAAATACCCGGACTCTATTCGTCCGCCCCGGCCGGAGTGGCCGAGCGGTCCTAGGCGCTACAGTCTGGAACCGCGTGACCGCTACGGCCGCAGGTTCGAATCCTGCCTCGGGCATAGATGTGTGTGATGTCCTTAGGTTAGTTAGGTTTAAGTAGTTCTAAGTTCTAGGGGACTGATGACCTCAGAAGTTCCATAGTGCTCAGAGCCATTTGAACCATTTTTTTCTGTTCGTCCAGTATTTGAGAATGAGAGCACTGAACGACTAATTTTACACATAATTTCAAACCTTTACGAAACTTTTTCTCTCTGACAGATCCCACAAACGTCATGAATGGAAAAAAGCTTGTCGCTTATTATATTTTCGCTGTTCGTGCTCTAAAACTTGAACTTTAGGCTCGACGTTTAATTTACTTGTTCTTTACTACCGACTCTATTCCCAACACAGTTTGGAGATTGTATCCTCGCATTCCATTGAATGCACCTGCAAAATTATATCGTTGTACGACACTTAGTTCGGGAAGTATCACGTCATACAGAGTGGGACGCGTGAAAAGCTAACCTCTGGTTAGAATGGCGCGCAGTAAAACTTAAACATCAGGCATGACATCTCAATATATTACTTCTTCACTACTAACTCTATTCGTAACACACGTTCCAGACAATATCCATATACATCACTGAATGTGGCCGCACAATGATATTGTACGACACACAATTCAGGATACATGAAAATTTGCTTTTGCTTGAAATGAAGTGCAGATTAACCAGAATATATTCATCCAGACTTCCATACCGTGAGCGACTTGCAACAAACTTTTAGCATAATTTCAAACCAAGCTTTTCCTCGGTAACACTCTTAGTGTCAAATATTCAGCACATTAAATCATTTGTGAAGTACATAACCAGAAATTCAAAACTACTTTACATACTGGAGTTTGATTCCTCAAAGAATCAGGAATTTATTGGTAGTTTAGTAACAGGCCAATGGAAGTTGCATCATACGATGAGCTAACGTATCTTGAATTTTGTGGAGACGGAACAACTCCTGTATAGGAATCAACACGGTTCGTGTGAACACCGGCTGTATGAAGCACAGCTTCGTTCTGAAGGCAGAGAAACAGACGGTGGAGCTGAGGCTGATGGAGTGTTTCTTGTAGACTAGAGTACTTCTATCGCGTCAGACGTGAACATGTTTGTCTAATGTTTAATTCTTAAATATTTGTTTTTAAGTTTACATCACGGCAAAGGTGGGCTGCTAGCGGTACAATGCTGTTGTTCAAGCGAGAGCATTCGCAGATTAAAGAATCATAATTCTAAAACAAATACGCTGGTAATTTGAATATAATTGCCTCGAGTCACAATTTTTTCGTGTTTTATTAAATTACGCGATGCATTTCGGACACTGTGAGTCCATCTTCAGCTCAAAATAATCTGATGCATAATATAGATTTTAAAATATTATGCCGACCTCGGTTGCCGAGCGGTTCTAGGCGCATCAGTCCGGAACCTCGAGATTGCTACGGTCGCCGGTTCGAATCCTGCCTCGGGCATGGATGTGTGTGATGTCCTTAGATTAGTTGGGTTTAAGTAGTTCTAAGTTCTAGGGGACTGATGACCTTAGAAGTTAAGTCCCATAGTGCTCAGAACCATTTGAACCATATATTTAAAATATATTGTTTTTGTGGGAGTTCATAGGCACAGCGTAGTTTGAGAATGAGAACATGGGCAACTAGGCTGTATTCTTTTTATTATCAGTGTAATTGGACGGGTTCAACGTTGGATCGTTTTCAAGCAAATAGCTTAAGCGTCCATACTCGTTTCACACTGCAATACATTCCACTGTATGCATTTGTTCTTGAGTGAGGTGAAATGCGTTTGAGGAGGTTAAATATTAGGTTTCGTATTTCGTAAATTGAGCCCGGAAATATGAGAGAAACACTGGGAATAAACACGAAAAACTTAAGAGCAAACGAGGACGTTTTTAACCGTAAAAAAACAACAACGTATAATACACTGGCCGACAAAAAAAGTGAAATACGCACGAAACATTGTCGGATTTCAGTATAACTTCATACACGTACACCGCATTGACGGACATGAAAATTATTCGAGTTTCAAATATCTGTGACAGGCAGAACGGCCTCAAGGTTCGTTAGTGTTTACAAGGTATAGACGTATGAAATCGGAGTTTCCCTACAGACGGTGCTAGCCGCCAGCGCAGAGCCCCTGAGACTGCGTCTTCAGCGCCACCTGCTTCCTGTAACGCCTGACGATGAACGTCGACACACAGTAACAAACATTTCATACATCGGTATCTGTTTCAAACTCGTAAACACGTCCAGTTTTGTGCCTACGAACTACGATTTTCGGACAGCATTGATTTTCTTTTATGATTTGAAGAAAACCGCTGCAGAATCGCATCGAATGCTTGTCGAAGCTTTCGGCGATGATGCTCTTGGAAAAACACGGTGTTTCGAGCGTTAAAAAAAAACTCAAAAGTGGTGATTCTGACGTGAGAAACAACGCGTGCGGGAAACCACCGAAAACGTTGGAAGACAACGAACTGAACGCCTTATTGGATGAAAACCATACTCAAACTCAACAGGAACTCGTGTAACAATTGAATGTGGCACAGGAAGCCCTTTCTCTCTCGTTGAAAGCTATGGGGAAGGTGCAGAAAGTGGGAAAATGGGTTCCGCATGAACTGAATGGAAGTCAGTAAGCAAATCGCTTGTGAAATGCTGCTCGCCAGATACAAAAGAAAGTCGTTTTTACCATCGAATAGTGACAGATCACGAAAAATGAATATATTTTGAGAATCCTAAGCATCGTAAATCATGGGTGAATACAGGCAAACCATCGAAATTCACTGTAAGACCCAATCGTTATGGAAAGAAGACAATGCTCTGTGTTTGGTGGGATCAGAAGGGTGGCACCTATTACGAGCTGCTAAAACTTGGTGAAACATTAATACCGATCTCTACCAACAGCAAATAACAGATTTAAATCGAGCGTTACGTGAAAAATGAGCGGAATATGGAGAAAGGCAACACAGAGTCATATTGATCCATGATAACGCCCCGTCACACACAGCAAAACGGGTCTGGGAAACGATCGAGGCATTCAGTTGGGAAATACTAGGACATGCGGCTTATTCTGCAGACTTGGCCCTACCCGATTATCATCCATTTGTATCAGCGGGACACGCTGTCGCTGAACAGCGGTTCCATTTGCGTGACAATGTACGAAAATGGCTCGCTGACTGGTTCGCTTCAAATGAAGAACTGTTTCTTTGGTGTGGCCTTCATAGCCTGCCAGAGAATTAGGAGAAATGTGTAAATAGCGATGGCGGTTGTACTGAATAAAATATTATCAGCCGCGCGAGGTAGCCCAGCTGTCTGAGGCGCCTTGTGATGGTCCGCGCGGCTCCCCCCGTCGGAGGTTCGAGTCCTCCCTCGGGCATGGGTGTGTGTTTGTTGTCCTTGGCGTAAGTTAGTTTAAGTTAGATTAAGTAGTGTGTGAGCTTAGGGACCGATGACCTCAGCAGTTTGGTACCATAAGACCTTATCACAAATTTCCAAATTGTTTATCAGTTTCAAAGAACGGACGTTTAGTTATTGCAATTAAATTCCGTTTTCACATTTCTACACTTGGCAGTGTTGTTACAAGGCCTGAACAGCGTCAGGTGTTGAGTGACCACTGTGAAGGACGCAGAGATGCCGCGTACTCTGAAACCTTTCCGTCTCCTCTATACCTCTTTTGTTAATGATAACCTTCCCTTTTACAATAACCTTTCCTTAGGATTTCTATCTCTTGCTTAATAATAACAAATGAAATCTTTCCTTTGAAATTTATTCTCTTTCTCAATCTTCGCATACAAATTTAATTGCTGCTTTTTAAAAGTGATTTTCGGATTATTTGGACGAAACATAGAATGTGTCGTCGTCGTGTGGCCCTCAGTCCTTATCTGCAATAACCCAAAACTGTTCCTTACCTCTTTTTCACTGTTACTGGATCGCCATCTGACTGCTACATCGAACTGCGACATGAATATACTTACTCTGTTTTACTATACTCTATTAGCTGCTGGTGGGCTTTCATAATAAGTGGCTGTATTTACTCGTATTACCAAAGCTGACGTTATTCTTTATTAGCAAAGCTGACGTTATTCTTTAATTAATTTGAATGAAGTTACGCAATTCATTGTTAAACTTTTTCTTGACAATAATAAAATTTTTGAAAAGTTTTATGTTGATGGTTTTTGGGATGGACTATAATCGGTAATGCAACATTGCTGGCAAAAATTAATTATATTCTGAAAACGCTTCAAATATTTACTGTTGCTAATGAAATGATTTTACACACGTTCAAATGGGACTTACTTTTTACAATAATCTTACAACTAGCATTGCGCAAACATACCTTCAGTAGTCTTGAGTTTCTCAAAAAAAATATTTCAATAATATTAGTTCCGCTTATTATAATAGTTAGCTGATGACTCTGTACATCCGTTTATAATCTCTCGTAAATCGTAGCTGGTGGCTGGTAGGTACACCGCTCCTCTCAACCTCTCGCTTCACATCTCGCTTACTACTGACTTCCTACGAACGCTGAAGTACGGTTTCTCCAGCCAAGAATGCTTTCTGGTGCAGACAATCCCTGCTACCATTACAAAATGTATCAATGCGCGATCTTTCCCTCTCTTTTCTTAAAATGTATCCATACGCTGTCTCTCCCGCCCCTTTCAAAATTATATCAATGTGCGGTCTCTCTTGCCAACAATACTTTGGTGCAGACATTCCCTGCTACCGCAATTATTTCCAACATGACAAATATTAATTATTCCTACTTAATCCTGTTAATAAAATATAAACATCTTTCATAAATTGTGATTTGACAACAGACAATAGAAATATACACGTCGTACAACTCGTACGAGACAGCGTTATCAGCACCTGACAGGGTTTGGAATGGGCCTCATTGTCGGACTCCATTTGGCCATGTGGTCGAATCGTGCATAATCCAAATTTCTGGAGCATTCCGATGCGACAGTCGCCTGATGTGGGGATCCGGTCGACCATGCTAGACAACCAAAAGGGAGAACCGCCGCATCGAGCGCCAAGCTCATCGTAACCGGTTGCAAGACACTGCGTCATCCTGCACCACCGGTTGGAGAGTGCCGGCAGCCGGACTGGGGGATTACCTTCCCACGCACAGGCTGCCGATAACACCACAACACTGACCTTGCGCTCGCAGTGGCGCCGTGACCTGCAAGCATGGACTGCCGATGAATGGCGCCGCATTGTATTCAGCGATGAATCGCGGCTCTGCACTCCCCAGGATAAGCATCGTCGGTGATCCGGTGCGAGAGGTGCCACTGTTCCAATGTTCTGGAGAAGCACAGCGGGGCTACTCCTGGTATCACGGATTGGGGAGCCATCGCGACAGGCTTCAGGTCAGGACTTGCAGTGACTGAGGAAACTCTGACGAACAACGCTATCTGACGGGCATCCTACGTCCTCATCTGTTAAGCCAGAGATGCGCTCCACGAAAACTACGGTTCGGTTGTGTTGGTACGGTACACAAATAACGTAGTACACGGTAGGATTACAGGTAGCATTTGTAGGGAACGAGACATAAGTGAATGTACGACGCTCCTTCAGTAAGTAACGCCCCACATTTTCTTAAACAGCCATTAACATATACAGACAAACGTCCTTTTTGGTGCTTCACATTTGATGTTCATTCTGTGCGCCTATGAACCGTTCTGGCAGACGGCAGAGGCGCAGTACAGCGTCAAAATGGCGTCTACGTTCGGCTCACGTTACAAGCAGCTTGCTGTTATTGAATTCTCGTGTGCAGAAAAAGAAACCGCGGTGAACATCCATAAACGTTTGTGTGCAGTGTATGGCGATGCTGCACTTGATAGAAGCGCAGTTGGCCGATGGGTAAAGAAAGTTACAGACTCAGGAAATGCAGAAACAGAGCTCCTTGATCAACCACGCTCGGGACGTCCTATCACAGCCACTGTTCCAGACATGCTGAATCGTGCGGATGCCATTATTCGTACCGACCGGCGCATCACAACTCGACAATTGGCTCTAGAGTTGTCCGTCAGCATTGGAAGTGCGTCTGCAGTAATCGAGACTGTCCGATATTCAAAGAGGTGCTCACGATGGGTTCCACGAATGCTGACAGCGGACCACGAGGTTATAAGAAAGGGCATTTCATCTGAATCGTTGGAGCGTTTTGAGACCGACGGAGAGGCCTTTCTGTCACGGATCGTTACGGGGGACGAAAGCAGGGTGCACCACTTTGGGCCGAAAACAAATAGGCAGTCCATGGAGTGGCATCATCCTCAATCACCACAAAAGAAGAAATGCGAGACAACCCTCTCTGCCGTAAAAGTCACGGTGACAGTCTTCCGGGACTGTGATGGCGTCGTTCTCGTAGACGCGATGCAAAAAGGGTCAACCGTCAATTCAGAGGCATACGTGAGGACTCTGAATAAACTCTAGAACCGTTTCCGACGAGTTCGATCGGACAAGAATCCAGCACAAATCTTGCTCCAACACTGTAATGCACGGCCACACACAAGTCTGAGAACCCGGGAACACATCGCCAAATTGGGTTGGACGTAATTGCCTCATCCGCCCTGGAGTCCAGACCTGGTACCCTCGGACTTCCACCCCTTTGGGCCGCTTAAAGATTCTCAACGTGGAACACACTTTGAAGATGACGAGAATGTCAGTCACGAATGAAAACATGACTACACCTGCAGGACAAGAGCTTTCACCAGCAGGCGTTACATGCTCTTCCTCGACGCTGGCGTACGATCACAGGACGTGATGGAGACTAGTAGAAAAATAGGTCATGGACAAGACATGTTGATGTGTGTTGTCACCATTCTGGCTCTTAACAATAAGTTGAGAGCCCATCTGAGAAAAACAATTTGGTGCATTACTTATTGAAAATGTTGAAATGTGTGTGAAATCTTATGGGACTTAACTGCTAAGGTCATCAGTCCCTAAGCTTACACACTACTTAGCCTAAATTATCCCAAGAACAACACACACACCCATGCCCGAGGGAGGACTCGAACCTCCGCCGCGACCAGCCGCACAGTGCATGGCTGCACCGCCTTAGACTGCCACTTATTGAACGACGCTCGTTAATTAAGGGGAAGACAGCTGGAGCGGGACATTACGTGGAGTCAGTGGCGACGAGCGAAAATGAATACCGGTAACGTCAGCGTTATTATGTAACCGAGGCAATTACTATTGATGCAAGTGCAATTTGCACGCACCAACATAAAAAAATTTATATCATTACTGTTGTCTTTGTCTTCAATAGGATGCTCTTCATCTTGATCAAAGGCAAGAGTTCCCTGATATAACTGATAAATACGAAAGTTGTTTATGAATAACAGAAGAATGCTTTATATAAGCTCGATGACCTATTGAAGCCATGTTTTTTGTTTCAATTCTTCCTAATTTTACTTTTTTTGTGAAAAATGCGTTTCATAGCACTCTATGATAAATATGAATTTTTAAATTTTTTTTTACAACATCCCTCTGTTTCTCGTTACAAAGCAACAACTTTCGAACAACACCTGAATTAAATATTGAGATTTTCAATTTTGCTATAAATAATCTTTATTTTTAAGTAACAGACAGGAGGATAACTACGTTCAATAAAAACGTTCCACAAGTTACATGGCCCTTTATACATTCTCAGTTACTTTCTAGGCATTTCACCAATTCTGAGTACAACAGGAACCTAATAAGACAGTCATCTATACATGGGCAAAGTTATCGAAATGAGGTAACGCCCGATAGGTATGCAACACATCTAACATATGTGTAATGCAGTTACAATCTTAACTGACCAAAGCTACTAGTGTAGTCTGCTCTTACGTGTGATAGTCTACAGCGGCATATGGTAGTTTTACTAGTCACCTCTCATGTGGCAGTATAGTGGTGCCAGTTTTGTACAGGGCAACGCTTATCCACAAATGGGCCATGTGTCTACTAACTGCAAACATTGAAGTACTCCCATGTGCAGCGCGCAGCTAGATCCCCATATGTGTTCCTGATAACATAGCTTCTGGGACTAGGTCCGACAGAATAGGTTGTGGAACTAGCTGTGCCAGTATCTAGTATAGTAGGAACCAGTTACAACAGCTGTCGGTGAGATTGCTTCGGCAGCAGATACAACGCCTTTGTCACACACTTCCCCCAAGGAATCAATGAATGCATCCAGGACAGAGGGTGCGGAACATCATATTGATAAATGGGTTCAAATTGCCACGTTCTTTCTCGGTTCCACTCGATTTTGTTATTGCTGAAAAGTTTCATTTCGTTTTCTCCTCACTTTCTGGGAGATGCATTTTTTCGTCACGCAGTGAAAGTATTGAGGTCTTAAAATTGTTAAAACAGACGGCTGTACATTAGAGATTCTTAGTAAAATATTGCTGTCTTTTTTAAAATAGACTCATTTGATGGCAGTCTTCTTAAAAACGAGGGAATGGCGTAGGACTAGTAGATAAAGAGGGTTGTTTGGAAGGGGCGAGGAATGGTAAAGTAGGAGAGGGGGTTCCGGAATCAAGCGTTTGGCTGGGTTGGGATGGAGGAACGTGGGAGCGTGGACAGGGGCGTAGGGGATAGCCTTGAAGAGGACGACGACGGTTGTTTTAACGCTGGCTGATTCTGCAGTCATATACGTGGAGGCAGTTAAGGTTTTCGAGGAATAAGCATTGAGACTGTGTAGATGCGAAGTTGACTCGACGTGTTAATACGAGGGCTATTCGGAAAGTAAGGAATGATACGTCGCGCAATGGAAACCACAGTGAAAATCGAAACTGTTTTATTTTCAACAGTTAGCTACAACTTCCAGCTACTTATCTCCATAGTCGCCGATCGGACTTAGACATTTGTCGTAGCGTTGTACCAACTTTCCAATGCCCTCGTTATAGAAGGCAGCCGCCAGTGCTTTCCGCCAATTCTCTACGCTGGCCTACAGCTCATTGTCTTCATAGCCAGCGGTTCATGTGCACAGAGATTAAACTCAGAGGGAGACATTACGGGCTGTATTGTGGGTAATCAAACATTTCCAACTTAAAACGATGCAGGGGCATCTTCATTGCCCCTACACAATGCGGCTGAGATTTGCCTTGAAGAAGAAAACGCACGAAAGTTATGTAAAGTTGGCTGCATAGCTTCAGCCGAAATTTCTCACCATGCCCTCGTAGTTGGCGGGAGACACTATTGTTCTAGATATCTTTATGTGCTCCCTGAGTGGACAGAACTAAAAAGAACGACGTAACGCGATCGACGGGCATACCAGAGACACTGCCCAAAACACCAGTGCAAAACTTCATCGGATTTTCACTGTGGTTTCCATTTCGCGACCGATCGTTCCTTACTTTCCGAATAACCCTCGTACAATTGCGGTAGAGGAAGAGGGTTCAAGTCGGCCGTTGTGGCCGAGCGGTTCTAGACTTCAGTCTGGAACCGCGGGACCACTATGGTCGCAGGTTCGAATCCTGTCTTGGGCATGGATGTGTGTGATGTCCTTAAGTTAGTTAGGTTTAAGTAGTTCTATGTTCTAGGGTACTGATGATGTTAAGTCCCATAGTGCTCAGAACGATTTGAACCATTTGAACGAGGGTTCATAATCGGAGATAGAATGATAGTGTGATTGCTTTTGTGTTTGTGGAAAGTACAAGAAATCGGAAGCTGTTCAGCTTGGGAGGCAAGAAAGATGAAATTAAGAAGTTCATACAGGATGTTAGGGGGGGATGGTAAAAGGGTGCGTAAGGCCGGGTGGACTGCATGCCGTTCGCAGACTTGCAGGGAATGGAAAAATTTTGTTGGAGCAGGAATTTAGGAGAGAGGAGTGTTATACCGGAGCCAAAGTAGCCTCCGAGGGCCAGCAACCCATATAACACCACACCGGACGAGGTTGTCTCACCCAAGGCGTACCAAAAGCACCATGGTAAACACCGGCTATTTACAAACAAGATAATGGAAACAGGCATTCTGAGCACTACTTCCTGCAGGGGGAACTCAAGCGACAGCCTGCAGGAAGTATCACTACGCCAAAACATTGGCTGGAGACAGTTATTTAGGGGCTAGAACCGGGCCCGAAGCTCAGTTCACGCCGGATGCCGACCACGTGTACTGCAGCCGTCGAAGATTACGTTTTCGTCTGGGAATTGGACTGTTACTAGTGTGAGAGAGTGAACTTTTGTTTGCCTCAATTAGGAGACTTTTTTCATTATTGTTACCTTTCGTTTGTATATTCAGCCATCAACCTTGTGAACTTGCATCAATAAAAGTTGTGTTGTGAAAAATTGCTAATTGTCAGTTACAACAAGGAGTGGTCGGATAAAGGTTTTATAGGTGTGGAGGTATTGAATAGGACGTGATCGTATAATGGAGCGGCCTTAAGATGCGATCTCCCACGAGACAGTAATTTGACGTCTGAAAAGTGTATCTTGCGGTCACTAGCAAAACTGCTCAGGAACAAGAAACTGTTAACTTGCTCGAAGTAACAATTTTCCTTCCCCTGGCCTTTCATTTCCCTGGACACTGCGTGCGCATTAACTGGCGCAGGGGTGCTCCGAGCTGTGGAGGTGTCGGCTCTGCCACCTCTCGGTGACGTTGGGAACCACCAGCTTCGCACTGACACTGCGATGAGCGACGGCCGTCGCGGCGCGTGGACGATTTCGACACTACCGGCTTACGATCGCAGGGCTTCGAAATCATCGCGGGAGGTAGTCCCACTTGAAAAGAAAGCAGGGAATTCGCCACAGGAGGGGCAGGACAGGGTGTGTTATTTGCTGCGGGACGGTAGGGGACAGCCGGAGCGGAGCGGGGCTTCCCCGCGGCGCACGCGCCTATCGATCGCGGCAGCCACCCGCCAGGAGCGCCACCGTCGCCTCCGCAGGCCACTTGAGAGCCAAGCACTGCAGCCAGGCGGCCGGCGCGGCGCGGCGCGGCCGTGGTGATGAATATCCGAGCGCGTGGCGGCGGCTAAGCGGGCACGCGCCACTCGGCCCGAGCACCCTTCCCGGAGTAACGATCCGGAAATGTGCGCCCCTCTGCGCCCGGTCGCAGTACACGTGGACCGGGTCTCGCGGTTAGAAAATTTTTACCGACAGCCAAAGCTACTTCCGCCGCGAACAGATTCAAACACAGCGATCACAGCGCTCCACATAAAACCCACAGCAAAGGAACACATCCCCCGGTCCTCCCCCACACGCCGCGGTCTTAAATGCTTTTGCTGTCCTAAGAACTGTCAAGCGTACACAGATTTCTACCCGGAGCCACCGTGGACGATCTCAAAAAAATCATAATCCACGACCAGGAAACGGATTAGGTCTACTAGAACTATTCAGGTTATTTTTTCAAAACTTGAATTTTTTTCATGATTACTATCTCAAGAATATAATAATTCCAATCCCAAATAAAAGCAGGTGTTGACAGGTGTGAAAAATTACCGAACTATCAGTTTAATAAGTCACGGATGCAAAATACTAATGCGAATTCTTTACAGACGAATGGAAAAACTGGTAGAAGCAGACCTCGGGAAAGATCAGTTTGGATTCCGCAGAACTATTGGAACACGTGAGACAATACTGACCATACGACTTATCTTAGAAGCTACATTAAGGAAAGGCCAACCTACGTTTCTGGCATTTGTAGATTTAGAGAAAGCTTTTCATAATGTTCACTGCAATACCCTCTTTCAAATTCTAAAGGTAGCAGGAGTAAAATACAGAGAGCGAATGGCTATTTACTATTTGTACAGAAACCAGATGGCAGTTATAAGAGTCGAGGGGCATGAAAAGGAAGCAGTGGTTGGGAAGGGAGTGAGACAGGAGTGTAGCCTCTCCCCGATCTTATTCAATCTGTATATTGAGTAAGCAGCAAAGGAAACAAAAGAAAAATTCGGAGTAGGTATTAAAATCCATGGAGAAGAAATAAAAACTTTGAGGTTCGCCGATGACATTGTAATTCTGTCAGAGACAGCAAAGGACTTGGAAGAGCAGTTGAACGAATGGATAGTATCTTGAAGGGAGGATATAAGATGAACATCAACAAAAGCAAAACGAGGATAATGGAATGTAGCCGAATGAAGTCGGGTGATGCTGCGGGAATTAGATTAGGAAATGAGAAACTTAAAGTAGTAAAGGAGTTTTGCTGTTTGGGGAGCAAAATAACTGATGATGGTCGAACTAGAGAGGATATAAAATGCAGACTGGCAATGGCAAGGAAAGCGTTTCTGAAGAAGAGAAATTTGTTAACATCGAGTATGGATTTAAATGTCAGGAAGTCGTTTCTGAAAGTGTTAGTATGGAGTGTAGCCATGTATGGAAGTGAAACATGGACGATAAGCCGGCCGCGGTGGCCGTGCGGTTCTAAGCACTGCAGTCCGGAACCGCGGGACTGCTACGGTCGCAGGTTCGAATCCTGCCTCGGGCATGGATGTGTGTGATGTCCTTAGGTTAGTTAGGTTTAAGTAGTTCTAAGTTCTAGGGGACTGATGACCTTAGATGTTAAGTCCCATAGTGCTCAGAGCCATTTGAACCATGGACGATAAATAGTTTGGACAAGAAGAGAATAGAAGCTACAGAACAATGCTGAAGATTAGATGGGTAGATCACATAACTAATGAGGAGGTATTGAATAGAATTGGGGAGAAGAAGAGTTTGTGGCGCAGCTTGACAAGAACAAGGGACCGGTTGGTAGGACATGTTCTTAGGCATCAAGGGACCACCAATTTAGCATTGGAGGGCAGCGTGGATTGTAAAAATCGTAGAGGGAGACCAAGAGATGAATACACCAAGCAGATTCAGAAGGATGTAGGTTGCAGTAGGTACTGGGAGATGAAGAAGCTTGCACAGGATAGAGTAGCATAGAGAGCTGCATCAAACCAGTCTCCGGAGACCACAACAACAACTATCTCAAGCTGCTGATAAATTGGTTTATTTAACAATCAGATGCGATCGACAGACCAACGTTCTTAAAAGCATTTACAGCATCATATTATGCGAATATAAAATCACTGACGTCAGATAATGAAGCCATGAATTTTTCACTCTTGTCATCTCTATATACAATGTGATTCAGTCGCCCCTAGCGGTGGGATTCATGCAACCCACAAGGCCTTCAAATACCGTGCACAAGATTTTCATGTACTCGCTATGCACCAACTCTCAGTTCTTCAGAAAAAATGCACAGGACCATTTTTTTTTTTTTTTTTAGAAAATACAATGTAGTTAAATTTTGTAGTGAGATACGAGACGTGTTTTTTAAATAAGTACCGTTTCGAAATTAAAAAAAGAATTGCTAAGATATCTCAATAATTTTATTTTTACATGAAAGCCTGTAGCTTCATCTACTTTTCTACATAATTTCCGTCAATATTGAGGCACTTGTCATAACGTTGTACCAGTTTTTGAATACCCTCCTCATAGAAGTCTGTCGCCTGACGTGTTAACCACTGCATCACCACTGTTTTGACTTCGTCATCGTCTTGAAGACGCCGACCGCCCAAGTGTTTCTTGAAGTGCAGGAACAGATGGAAGTCACTGGGCGCAAAATTGGGGGTCGTACGGAGTTTCCCATCGAAAAGATTTGATGAGATGTTTGGTCTGATTCGCCACATGCGGACGGGCATTGTCTCGCAGCAAATCGATGCCCTTGCTCAATTTCCGTGGACTGTTGCTTTGATTCTGGAGTGACGTAGGCCACCCATGTTTCATCGCCCGTAAGAATTTGGCTTAAGAAATCACCACCGTCGTTGTGGTACCGCTCAAGGAAAGTCAATGCACTGTCTAAACGTTTGGTTTTGTGCACATCCGTCAACATTTTCGGTACCCAATGTGCGCAAAATTTTCAGTAATTCAAGTCCTCGGTCACAATGCCATACAAAACGCTACGGCCGGCCGGGGTGGCCAAGCTGTTCTAGGTGCTACAGTCTGGAACCGCGCGACCGCTACGCTCATGTTCGAATCCTGCCTCGGGCATGGTTGTGTGTGATGTCCGTAGGTTAGTTAGGTTTAAGTAGTTCTAAGTTCTAGGGGACTGATGACCTCAGAAGTTAAGTCCCATAATGCTCAGAGCCATTTGAACCAAACACTACGACAAACATTAGGAAAGATATCCCGCAAGGAGGAAATCGTAAAGCGTCTGTTTTCTCTGACCTTATTGTCGTCCACATTCTGCACCAAACTTTCATTAACGACCGAAGGACGCCCACTCCGTTGTGCATGATGCACATTTGTGCGGCCATCTTTAAATTCTCTCACCCACTTTCTTACCATTCCATGACCCATAATGTTTTCTCCGTAAACTGCACAGATCTCACGATGAATATCGATCGCTTTTAGGCCTCTAGCACTAAGAAATCTTATAACAGGCCGTACTTCACAGTCGGCGGGACTCACGATTATCGGAGGCATCTTAAACACTCAGCACTCAACGTCAACAAGGAAGAATCAGACTGTAATGGCGTCAGTGCGTAGATTAAGGTGCAGGCTTTCATGTAAAAATAAAATTATTGAGATATCTTAGCACGTCTTTTTTTAGTTCCAAAACGGTACATACTTAAAAAACACGCCTCGTACATGTTCACCGCGTTATTCAAGAAAACCGCAATTGAAGATCACTTTTGTATCTTTTCTTGAATAATTCGAAAACTATAACCTCTAGCGAAGGTGCATCCCAGTAGAAAATTTAAATTTCCTTCGAAAAGATACCGTTCCTGTTTTCTGTACAACACATAGTGAGTGAGACGTTATGAAAATCTTGTGTGTCGCATTAGAAAGTGTTGTGGGTTGCATAAATCCCAGCTGTAAGGGCAGCTGGATCACCCTTTATATCAATTGTAGTTCCATGTTCGCTTTTGTCTGTATGTTCAGGCTCATTTCAGGAACTACTGTAGGGAATGTGATCCTGTTTTGACTCATAGATATATTCATGAGGAAGGTCGTGTATTAATGTAAACCTTTTCTCGAAATTGGCCGAACTGTGGTGAATTTAAGTCCGCTGGCACTGCCAAAACGATGGTGTTGCCACCTAGTGGTACATCCACCACAACTCCGAACAACAGAGAAGCTTGAACAGAATCTGAGTTGGGCCTGGTGGCCTAACGCTGCGGCGCATGCCTGGGAACTGCGAGGTTGCGGGATCAAGTCCCAGTCAGACCACCACAGAAGTTTCCACTGTCTTTTAACCTGGCCTTCATCTCCCAATGATGTACACATTCGCCAGAAGCAGAAAGTGGTTCGAATTCTACGTTAAACTGGCCGTGTCATTTTCAAGAGTGGTGGTCTAGCGGTTTAGTCCGTAATGGATAACGGAAACGATTCTAGCTGAACCACGAACTTTTTTTTCTTTCTTTTTTAACCTAGCAATCATCTCTCAGTGAAATGTAGATCTGCCACAGAGGAAACGTGTTTCGGATTCCACGTTAAACTGTAGATCGCCTTTTCCCGGTTGGACAAATGGACAGGGAGACGCTGTTCGCAGAAATGACGTCCAGTTCAAACACTTGCACCAGCACATTGAGCCGCACGAAAGAATCTCTACGAATGTACGGGGTGATTTTAACTAAAGTGAAGCTACTGACAAAGGTCGAGTGTGAACTGTAATTATCATATGGCAGAGAAAGTTCATAGATATGCTAATGTGCTAATGAGGATCCAATTTAATGTGGAAAAAATTAGTTCCAATTTTGCCTACCAGGTGCAAACCCAGCGCTGTACATCATTTCGTCGACGTCTCTGGCGCTCATACTGAACAAATTGTGTAAGTGGTGGTCAATCAACATTATATCTTTCTTAGCTGTTTGACTTTCTTAGTCCAGACCCCATTCCGAGTCCATTACATATGGAAACATTTATGTACGGCTTTCTTGTATTCATAGCGCCAAATTAGCACCTGGTGACCAAAATTGGAACTAATTTTTTTCCAGCCTACATTGGTTCTGCATTAACGCATTAGGATATGTGCCAAGTTTCGCTGTATGGGATAATTACAGCCAACACTGGACCTCTATGAATCCCTTCACTTTAATTATAGCCGCTCGGTACACACATTCTCTTTCTATACATGTTATAAATTAAAGACTACCGCCGCCTTTTTCATCCTATGTATCAAAGACCTCCTGTAGGGATTTTGATACTGAAGCGACCGCACCTCAAACAAATGTGCGGCGCCTTTGATGTATGGCTTGTACTGGTTGCAGGTTCCGTTGGAGGCAGTCGCCTTACGCCTTCAGGTGCGGCAGTACGCTGGCAGGTGGCGTGTGGTGCTTAAATCGTTTAATTTACAGTATATGGAAGTGACGTTGTTCCCTGGTGTTTAATCACAGCTCTGCGGAGCGACCCTTAAACAAAATTACCGCTGCGCCAGACAAGTCATCTTACCGAGATAATTAGTGCTACAAGTGCGAAGCCTGGAAGAGTCGCTAGTCGTAAAGCAGATCACACTGTCAGTATATAAACTGTGCTATACGCCACATCAGCAATTAACACTAAAAAAAAAGAAAGAAAAAAAAAACACATCAGCAGTCGGGGTTAACGTAATTTATATTACGATGTGACAACAGTGAGAAATTCGTGGTTTTATTATCTGGCCTCAATGATTTTATAATCGTCTAATACATCGCTGTAAATGGTTTTAAGCATCTGATGACGGTCCGTCGACCACAACTTCTTGTTAAATAAAGGATTTTATCAGCAGCTTTAGGGGCATCACCTCCTGAAAATATAACTTTTTCGAAGCTGACCAACATTCCATCTTCGCATGAGATTATACGGGGTGTTCAAAAAGTCTCTCCGCAGTGCCGTATGCCGCAGTGAATATACCGAAATGAACCTCCGTGAAATACAAGCTATTAATTTACTGAATATTCATTTTTACTTACAGATTTTCACATTAAATGTTGAATGTGTCCCCCCCTGTTGTTGGACACACAATTCAAGTCGTCTAATTACGTTTCTAAACACAAGCTGTAACATGTCTTCTGTAGCAGAAGCAGTGAAAGTGGATATTGCAGTTTTTAATTCATCGCTAGATTTTGGACGGTTTTATACACAGTTGCTTTCACTGCACCCCAGAAGAAAATGTCAGGTGGTGGTAGGTCAGGAGATCGTGGAGGCCAAAGTCCCTGTGAAATCATGCCATCACCAAAAACATCAGCAAGCAGTGACACTGAAACGCGAGCTGTATGCGCGGTTGCACCATCTTGTTGAAAATAACCGTTCAGTATTTCACATAACACAAGTTCTCTTATGAATGGGTACAGAATATCACTACAGTATCGTTGTGCGTTTATTGTTTCATTGAAAAATATGGGATCCACAATCCGACGTCTAGAAATTGCATTCCAAACTCCTATTTTCACAGAATGAAGTGATTCCTCATGAATACACAATGGATTTGCAGTACTCCACATACGAGAATTTTCCGAGTTCATGAACCCGGATAAATGAAATGAAACCACGCCTCATCAGTGAAAAATATTTCATTAAGGATATCCCTTCCATTTTGTTGAACGAAGTTTTTGAACCATTGACAATAATGCAGTCTCTTGCCATGATCAGAATTTTTCAGTTCTTGCACGACTGTCACTTTATATGGGAAAAGTTCTAATTTTTTCCTCGCAGCTGTGTGGGCCGTTCCGACACAAACATCGATTTCCTGGGCGAGTTTTCTTACTGGCATGTTCGGACTCGTGGACATTTTATCGGAAATATCGAGTAGTTTATCCTCACACAAAGCGCTAGGAAGACCACTTCTCGGTGCATCTGTCACTGAACCCGTATTTCGAAATTTGTTACTCATATCTCGCACAGTATTGCGATGTGGGAGTGTTGTCTCCGGGGAAACTGAATTAAATGTTTGACGAACTGAAACTGAGTATTTACCGCCAGCTTTGAACACTTGTTCGACTAAAAACACACGTTCTTCAATGGTTAGCATTTTAGGAGTGACAAAAACGAAGCAAACGAACAAAGGAACTAAACTTAAACGTTCACGCCAACACGTAACGACACACACCAGCGACACTACTGACGTTGGCTGAGATAAACGAAACAGCGGATTGTTGGGAGAGTCCACTTGAAGGGAAGTAACCCAGGCAGGCGAACAATCATACGGCACGCGCGGCTAAAAATCATACGGCAATGCGGTGAGACTTTTTCAACACCCCGTACTGCAAAGCAGTTTCGCTGATTTAGCAGTAACCCCAAACTCTCAATTCCTTAAGCAATCGAATTCCCTCATATAAAACACTTGCAAACGTCTGATTACTTTACAAATGAATTGCTGTATTGGTGTGTTGAATATTTGACGATGATCGTCGTTTTAAGGAAAGCTAATGTTTGTGGCGTTGTATCTCCTGAAGTCTTTGTCATACAATGACATAATATTGCGAATGGAATTAGTAGTAAGCCAGGCTGTATCATTACACATAGCAAGAAGATAAGCCTACACTGCTAAGATACACTGCCTAATAAAATGAGTGAAGCACTCAGAAGACACACTCGAATGTTAGCCTAAGTTCATACACGTCCACACACTAGGAAGGAAGTAAAATAAATTAGAGCTGCAATTCTCTGCAACAGGGAGGGTGTTGCTCGTGCATAGTTCTAATGGTTCAAATGGCTCTGGGCACAATGGGACTTAACATCTGAGCCCCCACCTCGTGGTCGTGCGGTAGCGTTCTCGCTTCCCACGCCCGGGTTCCCGGGTTCGATTCACGGCGGGGTCAGGGATTTTCTCTGCCTCGTGATGGCTGGGTGTTGTGTGATGTCCTTAGGTTAGTTAGGTTTAAGTAGTTCTAAGTTCTAGGGGACTGATGACCATAGATGTTAAGTCCCACAGTGCTCAGAGCCATTTGAACCATTTCAACTTAACATCCGAGGTCATCAGTCCCCTAGAACTTAGAACTACTTAAACCTAACTAACCTAAGGACATCACACACATCCATGCCCGAGGCAGGATTCGAACCTGCGACCGTAGCGGTCACGCGGTTCCAGACTGTAGCGCCTAGAACCGCTCGGCCACTCTGGCCGGCTTCAGCAGAGGATACAACGGCTTAATGACTGTTCCCTACTGAACCAGTGCAAGCATCTATGCTAGAGGGGGTTCAACTTCTGTTTTACTCCATGAGTTTCTGTCAACTACTACGAACTGTGACATCTCTGGCAGGAAATCACGAATCCAGTCGCATATATGATCGATATTCCGTAAGCACACGATTACAAGTCGCTTGTGTGGTGCAGTGTCATAAGCTTTCTGGAAATCTAGATTGGGAAACAATACAAAGAGTAAAAGAAAACTAACTGGTAGATCTCCACAGACAGGATGCGATGCTTTTCAACAAGAACTCAGACACCATCCAGTCACAGTTCGCAGGCGCCCATCACGACAGAACAGCAACGTGGAGCTGCAGTGGAGCATTTTGTTGCCAGCGCGACGTGTTTCGCATGTTACGAGAGTTGACTGCAAAGTAATGCCTTCACCTTCGTAACTCTTCAACAGTTGGCAGCATTGGTATGCGGCAGGTACTAGCTTGTTCCGTAGCCTCTTCTACAGGGTGTTACAAAAAGGTACGGCCAAACTTTCAGGAAACATTCCTCACACACAAATAAAGAAAAGATTTTATGTGGACTTGTGTCCGGAAACGCTTAATTTCCATGTTAGAGCTCATTTCAGTTTCGTCAGTATGTACTGTACTTCTTCGATTCACCGCCAGTTGGCCCAATTGAAGGAAGGTAATGTTGACTTCGGTGCTTGTGTTGACATGCGACTCATTGCTCTACAGTACTAGCATCAAGCACATCAGTACGTAGCATCAACAGGTTAGTGTTCATCACGAACGTGGTTTGCAGTCAGTGCAATGTTTACAAATCCGGAGTTGGCAGATGCCCATTTGATGTATGGATTAGCACGGGGCAATAGCCGCCGCGCGGTACGTTTGTATCGAGACAGATTTCCAGAACGAAGGTGTCCCGACAGGAAGACGTTCGAAGCAATTGATCGGCGTCTTAGGGAGTACGGAGCATTCCAGCCTATGACTCACGACTGGGTAAGACCTAGAACGACGAGGACACCTGCAATGGACGAGGCAATTCTTCGTGCAGTTGACGATAACCCTAATGCCAGCGTAAGAGAAGTTGCTGCTCTACAAGGTAACATTGACCACGTCACTGTATGGAGAGTGCTACGGGAGAACCAGTTGTTTCCGTATCATGTACAGCGTGTGCAGGCACTATCAGCAACTGATTGGCCTCCACGGGTACACTTCTGCGAATGGTTAATACAACAAAGCGTCAATCCTCATTTCAGTGCAAATGTTCTCTTTACGGATGAGGCTTCATTCCAACGTGATCAAATTGTAAATTTTCACAATCAACATGTGTGGGCTGACGAGAATCCGCACGCAATTGTGCAATCACGTCATCAACACAGATTTTCTGTGAACGTTTGGGCAGGCATTGTTGGTGATGTCTTGATTGGGCCCCATGTTCATCCACCTACGCTCAATGGAGCACGTTATCATGATTTCATACGGGATACTCTACCTATGCTGCTAGAACACGAGCCTTTACAAGTACGACACAATATGTGGTTCATGCACGGTGGAGCTCCTGCACATTTCAGCCGAAGTGTTCGTACGCTTCTCAACAATAGATTGGGTGACCGATGGATTGGTAGAAGCGGATCAATTCCATGGCCTCCACGCTCTCCTCACCTCAATCCTCTTGACTTTCATTTATGGGGAATTTGAAAGCTATTGTCTACGCAACCCCGGTATCAAATGTAGAGAGTCTTCGTGCTCGTATTGTGGACGGTAGTGATACAATACGCCATTCTCCAGGGCTGCATCAGCGCATCAGGGATTCCATGCGACGGAGGGTGGATGCACGTATCCTCGCTAACGGAGGACATTTTGAACATTTCCTGTAACAAAGTGTTTGAAGTCACGCTGGTACGTTCCGTTGCCGTGTGTTTCCATTCTATGATTAATGTGATTTGAAGAGAAGTAATAAAATGAGCTCTAACATGGAAAGTAAGCGTTCCCGGACACATGTCCACATAACATATTTTCTTTCTTTGTGTGTGAGGAATGTTTCCTGAAAGTTTGGCCGTACCTTTTTGTAACACCCTGTATACAGCTCCATTTGGTGGCAAGTGTTAGCATTGAACGGTTGTGTTGCTACAGTGCAATGTATGGAATTGGGATGCTTTAAATGGAATTTAATTCGCAAAGGAATGACGTCTTCTGGATAAAGAGAAAAGAAGGTGCTACAGTGGAGCACTTTGTTGCCAGCGCGGCGAACCGCGGACCTCTGGCACGGCGACGGCGCGCGGCGGCGCTTTAAAAACGTTTACGAGGTAGGTCGGGCGCAGCCCCGTCCGGCGGCGGTCGTTAGCGCTAATCTCCGCGATAGCCGCTGACACGGTGGCCTTGCGCCGGAGCCCAGCCATTGTCCGCGCCAAATTAGATCGCCGCTGCCGCCGAGCCGTCCCGCGGCAGAATGCACTGTAAAATTATCTCTCGTCCGGTGGGCGCACTCCATACCGTCCCGTCTCAGCGTCGTCCGTAAGGTCGCCACTCTGTTCATCACTCACTGAGTGGATCACCAAGTTTCACGCTGAATACGGCGACGAATTACGGGTTTCCACAGGGTTCCATTGTGGGTCCAGTCTCGTTCCCTATTAAACTGCGCAAAACAACTAAAGGTTCAGTCAACAATATCACAAACTGAGTCCGCTTTGACGGAAAACACCTTGTTATTCGTTTATTTCTTTATTTTCCGTAACTAGTTTCGGCGACAAATATCACCATCATCAGTGTTTTTTTTTTTTAAATCTGAAACATGCAATAAAAAAGCATGGTTATACAAACACAGAGGCACTTTATTACATTTTTTACTATAACTTTTTTGAAATATAGTTTTCTATGGATACTTTTCTACTACCTTAGTAGTATCCATAGAAAACTATACTTTCATATTACCTTACTAGAATCCACAGAAAACTATATTTCAAAAAACGAATAGAAAAAATGTAATAATGTGCCACTGTCTTTGTATAAACACGCTATTTTCTGCATGCTTAAGATTAAAAAACTCACTGATGGTCATGATGATGTCTGTCGCCGAAATTAGTTTGGGAAAATAAAGAAATAAACGAATAACAAGGTGTTTTCCATCGAGGCGGACTCAATTTCTGATATTGTTGTTTTTCTATGCAAACACGGACCAAATGGAAGAGTTCCAAGATAAAATTATTGAATGGTTCAATCTTTCGAAACCCCGTGACTACCTCCCATTGAAGATTGAAATTTGGCTCACAGGTACGTACAACCTCTCCCGGCAATGATGCAAAAGCATAGCGCCCTGTGACGTCATCCTCGGGTCCGCGACGCTTCAAACAGTAAAGTGTCAACACACGTCAAAAAAAGGCCACAGCTCAGATGTCCAAGTGACGTGTGAGGTGGGTTAATATTGTCACATTTGCACCAAAGTTGACAACAATTCTGCCTAACGCCACTGTGGAAGCGTCGCAAGATCGAATAGTTGTCACACTCTCTCTTACCCACTTTCTTTTGACGCCTCTAAGGTGAAGAGCCTAGCGTTGAGGTCAGGCGGTTTCCAGACACCTGGCCGCTCAGAACCGCTACGAAAAGGCCGCAGGAATTAGGCATAAAGGGTGTTAATGAAACCATCCTTTTCCTTGGGTCGTTAGTTCCCACACATTTATCGGAAAAAAAGGCGGTGAGCAAGGTGATGGCGATAGGAAGTCGTTCTTCACAATCTTTGTTGACACCCTTGGGCGTTTCGATCCTTCCTTAAGGAGATTGTGAGGCTCCATCTCCATCGAAGACCATCACACCGCAGCGCGACCGCAATTTTTGCTGTTGTATACAGGTCGGAACCACTAGGGACCCGTCAAAACCGTTCTACGAAATCTGAAGTGATACGAAACAGTTACGGACGTTTATACTTTGTGGCGTGATCACCCAGGGATGCAACATTGATACATGCTTGAATAATAAAATGGCAAGACGTTCCATTTCGGCAAGAACCTCACCTTTACCCAGAATTTTAAAATGTACCTGTACAGATAGGCGCTTGCACACCGGCAACCAATTCGACAACCTCCGATTCCGGATGGCCTAATATCAGGCGCAAGAGCGGCGGTCTAGCAGCGGAAGAGCACCTGTGTAGCCTGCCTGCAGGCGCCCGGGGCTCCCGTCACGGGTTCTGTCAACAGAGGTACATTTTTAATATACTCAACAAAGTCACTGAGGGATTTGCTGAACTGCGGGTCTTATAAGTATCTTTCTCAGTTCTATTCACGTATGTGCCAATGTCGCACCCCTCCCCATCATCTCGACACAGGATGTCATGAAACAAGGGGGATGAGAAAGTGTCAGCACTCTTTGCGTCTGGAGCACAGCACTGTACAGTAGTGAAACATGGGCTGTGGAAAAAACAGAAGAGAATCGAAGCATTCCAGAAGTGGTCTTACAGAAGAATCCTGAACATTAGGTGGACTGATATGGTGAAAAATGAAGAGGTTGTCTGCAGAATCAGCGAAGGAAGGACCATACAAAAAACACTGACAAGTTGAACTCACTGGACGATAGGACATGTGTTAAGAAATTAGGGAATACCATCTATGGTACTAGAAGGAGCAGTAGAGAGAAAATTGTAAAGGAAGACAGAAACTGGAATACATCTGACAAATAACTGAAGACGTAGGGTGCAAGTGTTACTGTCAGATCAGGGGGTTGGAACAAATTTATGGTGGACCATTGTGAGAAGCTATAGACAAGGAGAGTCCGGAGTCTCTGCGCTCGACCTACCCGATCACGTAGATATGTTGTGAGGAAAGGGAGTGAAAGACGACATTTTATTGATAGAATAGAAAGTGCAACAAATCCACTAAATGGGCTGACCACACTGTGTGAGTGTCGCTGTGCAGTGTGGTATACTTATCAGATAGGATGGAAGGAAAGAAGGGCAGTTCGTTTATCGCGAAACAGGAGAAAGGCGCGGATGTGATAAGCGAGTTGGCGTGGCGATCACTAAAACAAAGGCGTTTTCGTTGCGGCCACACCTTGCCACAAAATTTCAATCACCCATGTTCTCCTCCGAATGCGGAAGTATTCGTTGACGTCAACCTACGAAGCGCAAATTAATGATCGTAATGAAATAAATCAGAACTTGTTCGGAGAGATTTAAGTGTTCGTTTTTTTTTTCGCGCGCTCCACGGGAGTGGGACGGTAGAAAAACAGTCTATGTGGTTCTATGAACTTTCTGTCATGCAGTTATTTGTCAATTGCAGAGTACTCATGTAGATGTTCTTGAGGAAAACACTACAGTACAGATGTGATATCAATTTGTTTCCAATAACTTTTCAAATCTACTATGACTGTTGACTTATTCTAGAACTGTGAAATTACATCTGCAGTTGAAATCACAGTATGTTGTTCTTATTTGAAATATGTCTTGTAAAACGAATTGTAGTAACTTTTGTAACCGAAAGATCTTCGCAGATTAAAACGGTGTGCCGCACCGAGACTCAAAATCGGGACCTTTGGCTTTCGGCGACAATTGTCGTAGCGACCGAGCTACCAGGACACTACTCACGACCGTCCGACCGTTTTAATCTGACAGGAAGTTTCATATCAGCGCACCCTCCGCTGCAGAGTGAATATGCGTTGCGTTCGTTGTTGTGTTACCCATAACTACGTTACGCCCATGATTTTGCAAGAATTCGTTTCAGAGGAAAAGTATCACGAACGTCGTCTTCCCAGTGATTGGCTTAATGCCATAGACTGACATTCCACACCTTTTTAAAGGTTACAGCCTGTCGCTAACGATAGACGTGTAGGTCAATAACTCCATCATAACCGAAATACAAAACTTTAATGTAACAGGCATCAGTGAAGCGAAATTTTTATGACTGCCAATGACAAAGAACATGAGACCGCCCACTTGCACGGATGTATGAAAACGAAAGGAATCCTTATCAAAACTTGGTGAAAATATAATTAAGAAATGAATGTTCACTCTGTAGCGTAGTGCGTGGTAATTTTAAACTCATTGCCAGGTTAAAACTATGTGTCGGACTCGAACCTCAGAACTTTACGTGGAGGTTTGTAAAGTAGGAGGTGAGGTATTAGAGGAAGTAAAGATATTGATGTGTAAATAATTATTATACTGAATTCCTACTGTCTTTAGGGAAACGGTAGGGAAACTACGGGGAAAGTTCAGTGTTTTGCATATTTGGATGAGAGTAAATTGTAGTGGTAGCAGAGCATTTGGACACTGCGTAGGTTAGGTCAAGAGCGCTCGCACTAGGCACTCCAGTACCAAAGTTTACGGAAGTTAATATGTCGTGCAAGACGAGACGTTGATCCGCGTGAGTTCAAAACACGCTTTACGAGGCCCAGTGGCAGCATCATTTCTGGCGAGATCAGCGAAGCTCCAGATGACGTCAACACCCTAGCCCGTAATCCTCTGCAAGTGATCAGAATGCCCTCTTAATAACTGAAGACAATGGAGCACTTTCGCAGATGCGAACATTGTCGTCTCAGTAGTATCGGCAACACGTCAGGCGATTCACGTCAGATTAGCTTAAAACAAATTTTGTGAATTGATGTGACTCTTACCGCATTTAAATAATAACGTTACTTTTGTGCTAAAACTAAACTCCGTCGGAACAGACCATGAAGGCCCAACGGTACCGACCGCCTACCGTGTCATCCTCAACGCACAAGTGTCGCTGGAAGCGGACATGGAGGAGCATGTGGTCAGCACACCGCTCTCCCGGCCTTATGTTAGCCTACGAGACCGTCTGTAGCGTTCTAGCTTCCCGATATTGTCACTATTAGCAGTCATTGTGCCGCGCGCAGTGGCCGCGCGGTTTGAGGCGCCAGGTCACGGATTGCGCGGCCCCTCCCGCCGGAGGTTCGAGTCCTCCCTCGGGCATGGGTGTGTGTGTTGTTCTTAACGTAAGTTGGTTTAAGTAGTGTGTTAGTCTAGGGAGCGATGACCTCTGCAGCTTGGTCCCTTCCCACGGACACAACAGTCATTGTCACCTAGAGAGAAGCCTGCACGTTTCCTAATTTAATAAAACTACGTGTTTTTAATCTGTTCAAGAGAAAATATAAAACATAATTTATGCTAGTTTTTCTTTCGGTGGAAGTACTGGCGCCTCAGAGAGTCAGTCAGTTTATTCTATTTAAAAATCAGAGGCAGTAGGGGAGAGAGTTGCGCCTAGGCAGTCTACCCAGGAACACACGAAGTTTTTCGGTCGGTACTACAGTCTAGAGACTCATTTTAGAATGACATGAAGCAATACGCATTATAGGTCGCCATAAACAGTTTTCGCCATTTTCTACAATACCTATTGTTCTTAGGCATGAGATTGTGTTTTTCCCAACGTTTGTACACATTTCGCGTTCAACAAATTTAAGTGTCGTATAATATACCTATTTGAAACATATTGTCAATTCATCAGGCACGTAATTTTATGGTCAGTAAAATGCTATATACTTTTAGAAGTATTTCTATAACATGTGGACAGTTAAGCCACACGTTATTGCTCGTGCGCCATATTTTATCTTGAAACAGAACAAGGTATTTCGCCATGGAACATATGATACTTGTAAATGAGCTGAGTTTTTAGGAATATCTTAACAATTTTACAGAAAATTTAAATCTGTGGTAGCTTCCAGCAGCTTCTATTTCAAAATGTACTGAACTGTAACTTGTTTTTCATAAAATTTACGGCTAATTTCATTTCAGTTACTGATTAATGGTATGTAGTAGAGTAATAATGTAGCAGTAAGCTGATTAAATACAATGTTCACAAGATGTTCTCGATTTCAGTGCTTTTAAATTTCTATGGAATGTTTGTTCCTCCGTACAAGTCCATGTTATGTTGCACCTTGGAACATGTCAGAAAAAAAAAAGAAAAAAAAAAAAAGGTTCAAATGGCTCTGTTCGCTATGGGACCTAACATCTGAGGTCATCAGTCCCCTAGAACTTAGAACTACTTAAACCTAACTAACCTAAGGACATCACACACATCCATGCCCGAGGCAGGATTCGAACCTGCGACCGTAGCGGTCACGCGGTTCCAGACTGAAACGCCTAGAACCGCTCTGCCATTCCGGCCGGCCGACTGAGTACATCAAAAGTGAATGCCACGGTTAAAACTGAAATAACAAAATATAGTGACGGAAAAAAATAGTACACCTCGAAAGAACACGTTGATTTTCATCCGATGACGACATATGCCCCCTGGGCGATAATAGTACAGGGCTATTACAAATGATTGAAGCGATTTCATAAATTCACTGTAGCTCCATTCATTGACATATGGTCACGACACACTACAGATACATAGAAAAATTCATAAAGTTTTGTTCGGCTGAAGCGGCACTTCAGGTTTCTGCCGCCAGAGCGCTCGAGAGCGCAGTGAGACAAAATGGCGACAGGAGCCGAGAAAGCGTATGTCGTGCTTGAAATGCACTCACATCAGTCAGTCATAACAGTGCAACGACACTTCAGGACGAAGTTCAACAAAGAACCACCAACTGCTAACTCCATTCGGCGATGGTATGCGCAGTTTAAAGCTTCTGGATGCCTCTGTAAGGGGAAATCAACGGGTCGGCCTGCAGTGAGCGAAGAAACGGTTGAACGCGTGCGGGCAAGTTTCACGCGTAGCACGCGGAAGTCGACGAATAAAGCAAGCAGGGAGCTAAACGTACCACAGCCGACGGTTTGGAAAATCTTACGGAAAAGGCTAAAGCAGAAGCCTTACCGCTTACAATTGCTACAAGCCCTGACACCCGATGACAAAGTCAAACGCTTTGAATTTTCGGCGCGGTTGCAACAGCTCGTGGAAGAGGATGCGTTCAGAGCGAAACTTGTTTTCAGTGATGAAGCAACATTTTTTCTTAATGGTGAAGTGAACAGACACAATGTGCAAATCTGGGCGGTAGAGAATCCTCACGCATTCGTGCAGCAAATTCGCAATTCACCAAAAGTTCGTGTTTTGTGCAATCTCACGGTTTAAAGTTTACGGCCCCTTTTTCTTCTGCGAAAAAAACGTTACAGGACACGTGTATCTGGACATGCTGGAAAATTGGCTTATGCCACAACTGGAGACCGACAGCGCCGACTTCATCTTTCAACAGGATGGTGCTCCACCGCACTTCCATCATAATGTTCGGCATTTCTTAAACAGGAGATTGGAAAACCGATGGATCGGTCGTGGTGGAGATCATGATCAGCAATTCATGTCACGGCCTCCACGCTCTCCCGACTTAACCCCATGCGATTTCTTTCTGTGGGGTTGTGTGAAAGATTCAGTGTTTAAACCTCCTCTACCAAGAAACGTGCCAGAACTGCGAGCTCGCATCAACGATGCTTTCGAACTCATTGATGGGGACATGCTGCGCCGAGTGTGGGAGGAACTTGATTATCGGCTTGATGTCTGCCGAATCACTAAAGGGGCACATATCGAACATTTGTGAATGCCTAAAAAAACTTTTTGAGTTTTTGCATGTGAAAATATCTCAAATAATAAAGTTATTGTAGAGCTGTGAAATCGCTTCAATCATTTGTAATAACCCTGTATATGTAGTGATAGTGGTTTCAGCGTCGTCCGCCAATGGTTCGTGCACTGTCATAGCTGCCAGAGTGCCATCTTTGTCTACCTTTAATAGGGAATGTTCACAGCCGGAAGGCTCACGGTGGTGAAGACTTGTGAAGCAAGCAGGCAACAATGCCACGGAGATGCCCCGGTGCTTCCTACAGCCAACTGAGCCAGTTTAAAAGGGGTCAAATTGTGGCCCTCCAAGTGACGGGATGGTCCTCTCGGAGAATTGCTTCACAGGCTGGGTGCGATGCGTCAGTTTTGCTACGATGCTGGTACCAGTGGTCACGTGAACACTCTCACACCTGCAGACGAGGTTCTGGACGACCACCCACCACGCCCGCCATGATCGTCGTAATGCGCAGCAGTGGCAAATCGTACAGCGACCACATGGCAGGTAAGAGGGACTGTGAGACCAGACGTGTCAGCACAAGCTGTTGCGAACCGGTTGTTAGCAGTGGGACTGCGGGCAGCCATACTTCTGCCCCGCCTTCCACTCAGGCCACAGCACCGACGTGCAAGGCTCGACGGGTGCCGTCAGGGGATCACTTGGAAGATGAAATGGCGGGCGTGGTCTTCAGCGATGAAATCAGATTCTGCCTGCACGCAAGTGACGGTCGTCTGCGCCTGCGACGTAGACCTGGTGAGCGATGTCTCGCAGAGTGCATTCGCCCGAGCCACACGGGGTCTACCTTATGTCTCCTGGTCGAGGGTGGTATAAGATACAACTGCCGATAGTGTCCGGTGTTTCTGAATGGGACACCAACCAGCGCTCGGTAAGTGCAGAAAGTTGTTAGACTCGTTCTTTTGCCGTTCATACAACAGGAAGGTGACATGTAATTCCAACAGGATAACGCTCGCTCACACACTGCCTGTGAAGGTCAACGTGCTCAACAAGATAACGCCCGCCGCCACACAGCACACTTGTGTTTATGCTTTCCAAACCCCACCTTGGCCAGGAAGGTCGCCGGATGTCTCCCCACTTGAGATCGTTTTCTGCACTACGGGCAGGGACTTGCAACTATCTCGGGATTTTGACGATCTAACGCGCCAATTGGAGAGAATTTTGGCACGATATCTCTCAGGAGGACATCCAACAACTTTATGAATCAATGTCAAGACGATTGGCTGCTTGCACAAGGGCCAGACGTGAACCAAAGCGTTATCCACTTGCTCAATTTGTGACGGTCTTTCTCTAGAATAAATCATCCATTTTTTTTCTTTTGAAATTGTAATCATTTGTTTCGCCACGCCTGTACATAACATCCTGCCTTTTGTAATGTCCAGGCGCAAACATAAATCGCGGTGACTTCAGAGTTATTATTGTGTTTGAATAAAAGTGTTCCCCCTGTTCGTGTCATTGCGTGTTTCTTTCAGTTACCTTCTATACCATTCACTAGCAGTTCTTCCTAACTTTCATCGAGGTGTGTTTGTTGGTAGTGGCACTTCATGGGAAAGTTACTTCCGTCCCGAAGTTTTGCACACCAGTCTCTACAAAATAACAAAATTATTACTAAAATGTGGCAGAGCTTTTTGCAAATAGTTTCATCTGATGCCATTTCGCAGACAGCGTGCCAGTCTCAGTCGGTGCTGTACCAGTAACCAAAACCTCGTATTCTGCGTAATTCCGCTTTCGTATCACATTGTAGCCTACCCCCTTCTGTAACAGGCTATACAAAAAATGTCAGCGCGTAAGCATGATCGGGCCTCAAAGTTACAGCGTTTCTGATATAATAACTGATTAGTGGGGAACAATATACAACAAGGTATTTTTACAAATCGCTTATCCCACTCTCTACTTACGTAAATTTTTAATTATCGTTTGAAAATAGCGCAAATGAAACACACCAAAGACAACGAAACGTACCACCAATATTTGGGACAATTGAGTTAATGAGAACAGTAATTCTTACGTAAATAGTCTGGACAAACGTATGCTAACAAAATAGTTAGCACGCATAACCAGCAAAAACCCTTTATAGATTGTCAAAGAGCTCTGTTAGTCGTTGTTTTGAATCATTAAGGAAAACACTGGAACACGTACCATCAAGCCAAACAGCATCTTCGCAAAAGAATTGTGATATGCAAAATGGTTCAAATGGCTCTGAGCACTATGGGACTTAACTGCTGAGGTCATCAGTCCCCTAGAACTTAAAACTACTTAAACCTAACTAACCTAAGGACATCACACACATCCTTCCCCAAGGCAGGATTCGAACCTGCGACTGTAGAGGTTCCTGACTGCAGCGCCTAGAACCGCTCGGCCACCCCGGCCGGCTGTGATATACAAAACCTAGAAATCTGTAGTTAGTTTTCATCTATGGTTTTCCACTGTAACGTTATTTAAATTTGCTTTACTGTTTACTTTTATTCAAAACTGTAATCATACAGCCGGCCAGGGTGGCCGAGCGGTTCTAGGCGCTACAGTTTGGAACCGCGCGACCGCTACGGTCGAATCCTGCCTCAGGCATGGATGTGTGTGGTGTCCTTAGGTTAGTTAGGTTTAAGTACGAGTTCTAAGTTCTAGGGGACCGATGACCTCAGATGTTGAGTTCCATAGTGCTCAGAGCCATTTGAACCATTTTTGTGTTTTCGTAACCATTTAGAATTTGAATTGCCTCGTGAACTAATTGTTCAAAATAATTTTATAAAAAGCATTTAGAACAATTATGGAAGTTGTTTTCTATCTAGAATAGGGTCTGAAAATGTATTTTTGTCAACATACGGAAGGTAGATTGAAGTCACTGCCAACTATAATTGTATGAGTAGGGTACCTATTTGCGATGAGACTCGAGTTTTCTTTGAAATGTTCAGCAACTGTTTATCTCAGACCGAGGGTCGGTAAAAGGAGCCAGTTATTAATTTATTCCAGTTGTCGAATATATCCTCTGTCCGTAATAAGTCACAGGAACTACCTGCTTCAATGTCGCTTGTGAGCTAGAACACACATTACATTAGTTTTCCTTAAGTTGTGCTTCTTATTTCCGTTGTAGCGGAGATTATTGCAATTACGGCTTTTCCCTCGAAAACCTAGGATGCTTTCTCTGTGACCTGTAAATACCAGAGCTAAACAATGTAGAACAGCAACGTACGTTACAAGCATAGCATTCTGTATTACTTCATTTCCTTATTTCTAACATTTTAAAGTTGTACGTCGACTTTAGATGACATGTCAATCATAGATGTTCTTATCTCTGTTTATGAACGTACTTTCAGTCATGTTTTGAACATTGTCCCGCTACACTTTATTAACTAGTGTTTCGCCGCAAGGGATATGGGATTTTAGAGAGTAAACTAATATGGAGTATGTCGTTCTTCTTTTCAAACATTCACATACCCATTTCTTCTTTCCTTATTGTCTTTTGGGCATGCAGTTGTAGTAATGAAAGGAGGCACAAATGCAGCGATCAAAAAGGAATGATTAGCGTACATTCGCACTCTGTTTACAGCGTTCCTTTCTTATTGCTCCCATGCCGATGGACTGTTTGTACCGCAATCAGTAAGCGTGAAAGGAAGCTACCGTGCAGACAGAGGCATCTATATTTATACTTGGCAGAACTAATTACATACTGACATAATCGTCGGAATTGCTTCCGTTTCCCAAAAGTTATAAATATTTCGATTTCGGAAAAGAAGCTCTGTATTTGGCGAAGATGTCGAAGAAGAAGGCTGCTTACGTAATGGTTGTATCGAGTCAGATGTAGAGACGGCGGTTTGAAAGCGGACAGAAGAAGTACGAGGAAGGGCGTCCCTTACCTGAGGGATCGTTACTCAAGCTACCTGGCGAAGGGGCAAGTGTGGCAAATGTCCGGCGTGGCAAATGTCCGGCATTCGGTAGAATTCGTCCGGCTGACTATGGCACCACAGTCGGGCTGCTGTCTTGGCTTCATCGTTACTTGTGAATCGCCGTCCCACCAGGAACTTCTCCAGCGGTCCGAAAACGTGGAAATCACTGGCCGCGAGGTGTGGACTGTACGGTGGGTGGCCCAGTATCTCCCAGTGAACTGCCCAAAGCTATTCGACAGTTCTGATTGGCACATGCGGTATCATATTGTCATCGGTTAGTCTATACCGAGAATCCCTCGACGCTTTCGCTTGATTGCAGCCCTCAGACGTGATTGCACACCCCGATCTGCGTCCACCATTTCATCCACGCGTGTAATGTTTTCATCAGTCAGCGACGAACGCTGCCTCCGCAACCACCGTCATGCAAGACTTCACGGCCTTTGTCAAACTCGCAAGCGATACAGTTTTGCCCACACGTGAGCTGCATTTCCCTGTAGATCTCGATGGGTGTTCGTCCCTTGCGCCATAGAAAACGAATCGCACTTCGTTGCTCTAACGCCATGGACGTGTCAACCACAACCGCCACCTTCAACAACTGACACTAACAATCAAAGGTCCAACGGTGGGAATGGATATGTTAACTATTTATTTATAGCCATAATTTGGCTTTAAAAATGGGGCCACAGTTTTCTGATTTGCCCTTGTAAATAAATGTGAAGTATTTCGCATGAACCGGCGGAAGGGCGTTTTGGTCCTTCTATAGACAAGTGGACCGGATTTTGGCAGTAAAGGCCTTAGGAAGGCCACCTGCTCATGTAAAATCTCTCGCCGCTGCACGGTTCCGCTTGTCATTCGCGGAATAACAGACGGACGCCGAGCTTACGCGGAAATCTGATAGCGGCGCCGCATTGGCTTCTCAGTACTGCGACTGTGAGGAGGAGCAAAAGCAAAGCCTCCACGGAGAGCAGCTGCGACCTAGGAGCCAATGCGTGAACAACCTGTGCCGTGGCAGTGGCAACCCACCCAACTCATCCTGGTGTTGCCAGAGTAAAAGCAAGCTTCAGTTTTGTCCCTAATAAACGTTCCAGGGCAAATGAAAACCTATCCTAGACCTCTGTTTTGCTGATCCGCAACATTAGGCAAACGGAGATCTTGCGAAACTCAGCTCGCTCTGCCCGTCCATAACATCCACAGTGCCGTAGACGACGGCCGTCAGGTTGATGCCATGATCCTTGACTTCAGAAAGGCATCTGATATAGTTCTGGACGGTAGTTTAGCGGAAACAAAATACGGCCTTACCAACTATCGGACGAGATTTGTGACTGCATTCAAGAATTCCCTGGAGACAGATCTCAACACGTCGCCCTTAGTGGAAAAGAAGTCGAGAGATGTGAAGGTTGGCTGGGTTTTGTTTTAGAGAACCAGAGTTTGAGGCTGACTGCAGTACAATTTTACTGCCGCCAACTTACATTTCGCGGAAAGACCACAAAGTTAAGATAAGAGAGATTAGGGCTCGTACAGAGGCATATAGGCAGTCATGTTTCCCTCGTTCTGTTTGGGTGTGGAACAAGGAGAGAAGATGCTAGTTCTGGTACGAGGTACCCTCCGCCACGCACCGTATGGTGGATTGCGGAGTATGTATGTAAATGTAGATGTAGAAGGTAATTTCAGAAGTACTCCAACGAAGTGTGACAGGTCCGTTACTGTTTACACTGCATATAAACGGTCTAGTAATATTGGCACGTGTCAGAAACATATATAAAAACATATCAACATGGTTTATATAGTCTTTGACCAAAATCTGGCCACTTCCAGTGCATTTCCCGTTGTCGGATCAAGGTCATCTTCTGTGCAGGTGGCTGCGTACAGTCAACACTGAAGCATATGTTGAAGAGTCTGTTCTTCCCCGCAGTTACACTGGGTTTTGTTTTCTTCAATGTATCCACACTTTGCCAGATTAACCCGTGATCTGACCACTAGGGACCTCAGGCTTTTCAAGGACTTCTAGACTGACCGATTCTCATCTCGTGACCAGGGGGTGAAGATTCCGAGAATCTTTTCCAACCAGGAGGGTGGGATGTCTCAGCCCTACATAATTGCAGCCTGGCTTCCTCATCAGTCTAGTGGGAAGCGTGGGATGATCTTTAAGATCGTTCGTAAATCATATGGTTGTCTACAAGAAAGTAGCAGCGCCAGAAGACAGTATCAATTTGCAAAATGACCTGCAGAGGATTGATGAGCTGTATATAACTGAATAGTATATAAATGTAACATATTACGCATACATAGAAAAAGAAAGCCACTACTGTAGAACTACACAACTGATGAGGAGCTGTTGGATACAGTAACACCGTGAAATAGCGAGGACTAACTATCCAGAGTGACCTTAAGTCGAATGACCACACGAAAAAATTTTAGGAAAAGCAGATGCATATTCATGGGAAAAATCTTAAAGAAATGTAAGTTATTCATAAAAGAAAAGTCTTACAAAACGCTCATTCGACTAATTTTTGAGTACTGTCCACCAGTCTGGTACCCTTACCAATACAAGGGTTGTCCAGAAAGTAAGTCCCGATCGGTCGCTAAATGGAAACCACAGTGAAATTCAGAAACATTTTATTTGCAAGAGTTAGCTACAATTTCCAGGTACTTCTCTACATAGTCGCCGCTCCGACTTAGACCTTTGTTGGAGCGTTATACCAAATTTCCAACACCATCGTCATAGAAGGCAGCTGCCTATGCTTTCTGATAGTTCTCTACGCTGGTCAATAGCACGTAGCCTGCGCCCAAGTGTGGTCTTCGTATCCAGCGTTTCATGTGAACAGAGATGATGCTCAGGACGAGCCAATTAGGGCTGTGTTGTGGGTGATCGAAGAGTGTCTTCACTGCCCCTGCAGAGCGCGACTGAGAATTTCGTGGCAGTTGTGTTAGGCGGGCTGCATTCATTAAGGCGAAGCCTCTCAGCGGGCCCTCCTACTTGGCGGGAGGCATGGTTGTTCTAGGCACCTTCACTCGCTCGCAGGGCGCTCACAACTCAAAAGAGCGTCTTGATGCGAGCGACAGTCATACTAGAGACACTACCCAACACATCTGTGCAAAGCTTCTTTGGGTTTTCACTGTGGTGTCCATTTCGTGACCGATCAGAACTTACTTTCTGGACAACCCTCGTAGAAGACATAGAGAAGGTCCAAGGAAGATAGTTGAGTTTAATCACGGAATCTTTTATGAGCAGCGCTCAATAAGTAATGCAACTCTTCTTTTCCCTGAAAGCTGGTTGGCTTTATTGAGGATTCCAATACATCATATTATTCCCCACCCTTTTGGCTACAAAACACTATTTTTCAACATTCTCCGTATTCAGTGCGACGGCCTAACTCCACGTTAGTGGGAGGGCCTCTATGCCCGCCTGTTACAACTCCTAGTCGACGTCGGAGCCAACGTCTTGCTGCATCAACAACATGCCCACATCCACGAATTACTGCCAGCGGAGTAAGTCGTTCATTGGGCCAAACAGGTGGATGTCAGAAGATGCTATATCTGGGCTGTAGAATGAAATTTTGTGAGCTCCTCTCGGGTGCGCAGACTTGTATGAGCCCATTACAACAACGGAGAACTTTGTTTTTATTTTTGATTGTGATCTGTCGATCAAATCGAATGAGAGTGTCCGCACGTACCAACATTACAGGAGTTGCAACTGTGTGCGCGCTGCCAGCACGCAGGAGATCGGACAGTTTTGCGCGACCTTGTTCCGATGAAGACAGACGCCTCGCCCAAAGACTCACCATGGTTTTGTTCACTGCCAGGTCTCCGTAGACATTCTGCAAGCGTCTATGAATATCTACGATGCTCTAGTTTCTCGGCAAACGAAACTGAATAACAGCTCTCTGCTTGGAATGCATTTTCATATTTTCTCCTTTCAATATCTCTTCTGTTAACCACGGATTTCTACCAGCCCTCGTCTTTTTACCTACTTGATCCTCTGCTTCCTCCACTATTTCATCTCATTCTTCTTCTACTGTATTTCTTTCCCCAGTATTGGCGATCGTCCCCTAATGCTCTCTCTTAAACTCTCTACACCCACTGGTTCTTTCAGTTTTTACAGGTCCCATCTCTTTACTTTTCGCAATTTCTTCAGTTTTAATCCACAGTTCATAACCAATAGATTGTGGTCAGTGTCCACATCTGCCCATGGAAATATCTTACAATTTTAAACCTGGTTCCTAAATCTCTGTCTTACCATTATATAAACCTTCTGAAACCTTCCAGTGTCTCCAGGCGTCTTCCACGTATATAACATTATTTCATGTTTCTTAAACCAAGTGTTAGCTGTGATTAAGTCATGCTCTGTACAAAGTTCTATCAGGCGGCGTTCTCTTTCATTATTTAACCCTATTCCATATTCGCCCACTACTTTTCCTTCTATTCCTGTTCCTACTATCGAATTTCAGTGCCTCATGACTATTAAATTTTCGTCTCCCTTCAGTATGCAGTAATACAGTATGCATTTTTTTTGGAATACCAACTGCAGGAACATCTGCTAAAAAGGCCACAAATAATGAACCCAGTGATATCAAATGTAAGTAGCTCCACGGTAGAGAAGACGTAATTTGAGGAAAACGGCACATTCGGCTATGTTTACCACCACATGGTGTAACAAGTGAGTACGTTTACCTCGCAAATATTTTTATATTATTAATATTTTGTTATGTAAATGAAACTAGACTGTAAATGTTTATATGCATTTTAGGGCTCACTCTTAGTGGGAAAGATACCTTTACAAATATCGAAAGCTACGTCTAGGGCTAAATAAAACTTTGGTTTGCAACTGGTTGGCTGGTTTTTTCAGCCTCTTCAAATTTATATTGTTGCAGAATTGCAGCCATGTTTCAGATTTTGCTTCCACGAGAGTTGCTTGTGAAGTGCTGCGCTGCCTCCTCCACGGGCGAGCGACACCCACACCGAATTGTCGGCGAGCACTGGTTTCCGCCCACAGCTTCAGCCCGCTGATGATGCCATCCTGCTGCGAGCCGCCTAGAAGCCGTGGCTGCCGACGACACACCCCAAACTCTCTCTGCGTTGTCTACGAACTCGGACTGAGAGTACTCCAGCAGCAAAAGTCGCAAATGTGCTATTTTGCCTCGTGTCTTACAGCTGCACGGAGGGTAAAAAAATCGCACAGACCAGCACATCACACCGATCAGCACAGATTTAGAAATCTTCACTCGTGCGGAACTCAGTTTATTCATTTCTCGCACGACGTCCTGCGAACCACGTATGAGGAGCAACAGCCTGATTCCTAGAGTTCCGGAAAACGTTTGACGCAGCGCCCCACTGCAGACTGTTAACGAAGGTCCGAGGATGCGGAATAGGTTCCGAGGGATCGAAGACTTCTTAAGGTCAGATGCAGGACAAAACTGAGAAGAAGTTCGAATTTTTTTATTGCGTTATTTATTAGATTGCTTCTTAAAGAATAGCACTGCAAAGTTTCGTAATCGAATCCTGGCTAGAAATAGGTTTTAAAAAGTTTGTTTGGGCATCTGTGCCTGGCACCCCCTCCCCCCTTTCGTACGCTGTGATACACGCCTCTACACCTTTTCTATGCTAGAAATTTTTTGTGCGTTAATTTTTCATGCACACAATCGAAACGAACTGCAGATGAGTCTAGAAGGCTGTGAGAAATATTATCTTTGCTTGTTGCTTTGTTTACAAAGCGTTTTTTTAATAGTAAATGCTACAAACTTATTTCATTTTTTAGTTTTGAATATATCAACGAGTTTTGTTGGAAATGGGTCATAACAGTGGACGCATAATCAAAAAAGAGAGGAAATATCGATTTCACGTGTAAAACGCACAGGAGAAATTTAAATAAAAGTGTTAGAGATGCTGCTCCTAAGTGTGAAGAACACTTTTCGACAAAGCCACTTAGTTAAAAAAAAAATGGTTCAAATGGCTCTGAGCACTATGGGACTCAACTGCTGTGGTCATAAGTCCCCTAGAACTTAGAACTACTTAAACCTAACTAACCTAAGGACAGCACACAACACCCAGCCATCACGAGGCAGAGAAAATCCCTGACCCCGCCGGGAATCGAACCCGGGAACCCGGGCGTGGGAAGCGAGAACGCTACCGCACGACCACGAGATGCGGGCACTTAGTTCATCGCAAAAGAAAATTAGTGAAGGAATTGATAATGTTGTGTCTGTCATGGTTTGTTACACGCTGCTTTAGATGTTATAAAACCAACTTTCAGGTACCCTGACGGCTGAAAAAATGTGTACAAGTTGAAAACACAGACAAATGAGAGCTACAATCGCCTTATATGGATGCGTTACCCAAAAACAGTATTTATGTTCTAACTTGTTGTGAAGATAGCTGCATGCGGTGCTTGTCTAGTGTTCAACAGTGGAAATATAAGAGGTGCGACAATAAAGTAATGAGACTGATGTGAAACAAAATGTTGCTTACCGTTTTAGTCAAGTTTAGCGTTGTCTCCTTCAAAGTAGTTCCCTTCTGATTGCACACAGTTTTTCCAGCGCTTCTGCCATTGATGGTAACATTTCTGGAATTCATCTTCTGTAATATCCTCCAAGACCCTCGTCACAGCTATTTGGACATTTGAAAATGGTGTCCCTTGACCGCCGTTTTGACTCTTGGAAATAGAAAAAGGTCGCACGCAGCGATATCTGGTGAATAAGGCGGCTGCGGTAGTACTGAAATTTGTTTTGAGGTTAAAAATTGCTGTGTTGACAGAGCAGTATGGGATGGCGCATTATCGTGATGCAGAATCCAATCTTTCTCATACCAAGATCTTCAGTTATTATTAGACGAACCGTTTCTCGATTGATGTTCAATTCCTCTGCAATCACTTTCACGGATAATCTTCGATCAGATCGTACGAGTTCACGCACCCTGGCCAAGTTGACATCCGTCCGTGAGGTTGATGGTCGTCCACTGCAGTCTTCATCTTCAACATTCGTTCTGCCTTCACTTTTGCCAACGAAAAACTTGAGCTCTTGATATAACCTCCTCTCCAAAAGCCATATGAACTTGCCGGAAGTTGTCGTCGCGTTTTGACCCAATTTAACGCAAAAAGAAATGGCATACCGTTGCACAATATTATGCGGTTCCATTTCCGTGACGAGAGATGTTGATGTTCAGATGTATGTGAAATCTTATGGGACGTAACTGCTAAGGTCATCAGTCCCTAAGCTTACACACTACTTAACCTAAATTATCCTAAGGACAAACACTCACACCCATGCCCGAGGGAAGTCTCGAACCTCCGCCGGGACCAGCCGCACTGTCCGTGACCGATCCCGCGCGGCAATAAATCTTTGTGTCATGGTTCAAATGGCTCTGAGCACTATGGGACTCAACTGCTGAGGTCATTAGTCCCCTAGAACTTAGAACTACTTAAACCTAACTAACCTAAGGACATCACACACATCTATGCCCGAGGCAGGATTCGAACCTGCGACCGTAGCGGTCTTGCGGTTCCAGACTGCAGCGCCTTTAACCGGACGGCCACTTCGGACGGCTCTTTGTGTCATGCAGTCATCTAGGGTGGACTAGTGGGCCTTCGTCTCTGAAAGCCTGCATAGATGATATTTCGTTTAATGGTTCGCAGGCTGACACTTGTTGATAGTCCAGCACTGAAATCTGCAGCAGTTTGCAGAAGGGTTGCACTTCTGTCACGTTGAACGATTCTGTTCAGTTGTCGTTGGTCCCGTTCTTGCACGACCTTTTTCCGACCGCAGCGATGTAGGAGATCTGATGTTTTACCGGATTCCTGAAATACACGGTACACTTGTGAAATGCTTGTACGGGAAAATCCCCACTTCATCGCTACCTCGGAAATGCTGTGTCCGATCGCTCGTGCGCCGACTATAACACCACGTTCAAACTCACTTAAATCTTGATAACCTGCCATTGTAGCAGCAGTAACAGATCTAAGAACTGCGTCGGACACTTGTCCTATATAGGCGTTGCCGACCGCAGTGTCGTACTCGGACCACTGTACATGAATTACGCACGCCCATACTATTATTTTTGACGCTTCAGATTATGTTATACTTGTTTTAAGCAAATCTCGTTAAATAAAGGATTATGAACTATTTCGAAGCAACAAATGGCTTTCCGTAAACTGAGTCTGCACCTTCGTCTCTCCCGGTAAGTTGTTGTGTACTGGGGCGTCCTGTGAGATGTCCAAATAAAAAATAGTAGTTTTTAGTTTATGTCACTCAAAAATACGTGCGAACTGCCCCAATGTGCAGGAAAAACATCACACCCCTATCTCGCAATTTATGCAGTTCAGGGAAGCTGAGTCAGTGTTGTTGTGGGCTGCTTCACGATTCGTCACGGCGAGCACTGTGTCGCTTCAGCGTTGCTACTGGAAATTGCGCGTCGGTCAAGCAGGAAGAAAGACACGCTCTGAGTCGTGATACTTTTAATGTGTAAGGTAGGATGAATGCAATTTTTAATACCATTATTATAATTTCTGTGCTTATACACTGCTTATATCTTACATTACAATGTCCTTCAGATATCGTTATGTCTATTACAGTTATAAATATTACGAAAGTTCGTGCGTTGCAGCATATAAGGGAGAAAAGTGAAAATTTCTGCTAGAAAGAAGTTCACATTGAATCTCTTTCCTCGACGAAAGGTATCCGTACATTACATACAGGCATTTATGATTCTGTGTTCTCATAAATTCTGTTCCTTAAATCGTATCTAATTGTTCTACTAATTTTCATAAATTATAATTTTTTTTCAACGAAACTATTTCAACACGTTTTTCATTTTTTATTCAAACTTACGTACTAATTTTGCCTCACAGAAGTTCGAATATCGTATTATATTACAGTTAGTAAAAAAAATTCTTATTTGGGGTGGAGAAGTGGCAAAAGTATTACATGAGAGGTCGTAACAAAAACAAAAGTTTTTAGACAAGCAAGAAAAGAGACACAATTGAAGGAACGAATTAGTAAGTTGCTGATAACACCTTACACTCTACGCAAACAGAACCGTATATTCATATTACTGTCTTAGCAGCTAAATCGACAGCCAACGCGTAATGGAAATATGTTAGACCTGGTAGCCACGAACAGACCAGATCTCATCGACGGTGTCAGTGTTGAGACAGGGATTAGTGATCATTATGTTGTCATTACGACTGTGGTTACGAAAGTTAAAAAGTCGGTCAAGAAGGCTAGGAGAGTATTCTTACTAGAAAGAGGACATAAGCAGTTGTTAGCATCCCACTTAGTAAATGAATCGACTTCATTTACTTCCGGTACGATGAACGTGGAAGAATTATAAGCAAATTTTAAACACTTTGTAAATTACGCATTGGACAAGTATGTGCCGAAAAAGTGGGTTACGGACGGAAAAGACCCACCGTGGTTTAACAGCGCAATTCGGAGAATGCTCAGGAAGCAAAGACAGTTGCACTCGCGGTACAAGAAAGATCGGGAGAATGAGGACAGGCAAAAGTTAGTAAGAGATTCGTGCTGCTGTAAAAAGAGCGATGCGCTAAGCATTCAACCACTACCACCGTCATACCTCAGCAAAAGATCTTGCTGGAAACCCAAGGAAATTCTGGTCTTACGTAAAATCGGTAAGCGGGTCTAAGGCTTCCATCCAGTCTCTCACTGATCAGTCTGGCCTGGCAACGGAAGACGGCAAAACGAAAGCTGAAATTTTAAATTTAGCATTTGAGAAATCTTTCACGCAGGAGGATCGTACAAACATACCGCCGTTTGAGCCTCCTACAGATTCCCGTATGGAAGACATAGTGGTAGACATCCCTGGGGTTGTGAAGCAGCTGAATGGGTTGAAAATAAATAAATCGCCAGGTCCTGATGGGATTCCAATTCGGTTTTACAGAGAGTACTCTACTGCATTGGCTCCTTACTTAGCTTGCATTTACCGCGAATTCTTGCCAACGTGAAGTCCCGAGCGACTGGAAAAAAGCGCAGGTGACGCCTTTATAAGAAGAGTAGAAGGACGGATCCTCAAAATTACAGACCAATATCCTTAACATCGGTTTGTTGCAGGATTCTCGAACATATTCTCAGTTCGAATATAATGAATTTCCTTGAGACAGATAAGTTGCTGTCCATGCATCCGCACGGCTTTAGAAAGCATCGCTCCTGCGAAACGCAACTCGCCCTTTTTCCACATGATATCTTGCGAACCATGGATGGAGGGTATCAGACGGATCCCATATTCCTTGACTTCCGGAAAGCGTTTGGTTCAAATGGTTCAAATGGCTCTGAGCACTATGGGACTCAACTGCTGAGGTCATTAGTCCCCTAGAACTTAGAACTAGTTAAACCTAACTAACCTAAGGACATCACAAACATCCATGCCCGAGGCAGGATTCGAACCTGCGACCGTAGCGGTCTTGCGGTTCCAGACTGTAGCGCCTTTAACCGCACGGCCACTTCGGCCGGCTGAAAGCGTTTGACTCGGTGCCCCACTGCAGACTCCTAACTAAGGTACGAGCATATGGGATTGGTTCTCAAATACACTGTTGGCCACCGTAAATGCAACACCAAGAAAGACAAGAGGTAGCACAACAAAATTTATTTTGTAGATAACATGTTGACCAAGTATCAAATGATTACGTTTACAGACGTCTGTGACATGTGATTCCTGCCAGATGCAGTAGCCAGAGTAGCCGCCATTGTTGGAGATCACCGCTACCACACGTCTCGGCATTGAGTCAAAGAGACGTTGGATGTGTTCCTGGGGTACAGCAGCCCAAGCAGCTTCCACACGTTGCCAAAGATCATCTGCTGTGGCAGCTGGGGATGTAATCTGGGTCACTCGTTGAGCAACCATGGACCACATGTTTTCTATCGGCGAAAGATCCGGAGAGCGAGCAGGCCAGGGAAGCACTTCAATCTGGTTATTGACGAAGAACCTTTGGACAATGCGTGCCACATGTGGTCGCGCATTATCCTGTTGAAATATGGCTGTGGCCGAGCCCTGAAGGTAAGGAAGGACAATTGGCTCCAGCACCTCGGATATGTAGCGCCGGCTATTTAAAGTACCGGCAATGCGTACTAGAGGCGTGCGAGAGTAATATCCAATACCGCCCCATGCCATAATACCCGGTGCAAGACCAGTGTGGCGGTGCATAATGCAGCTGTCCAGCATCCTCTCTCCACGGTGTCTCCACACTCGAATCCGACCATCGTGGTGCTGCAGACAGAAGCGTGCCTCGTCAGTAAAGACAACGTCATTCCATTCTGCCGTCCACATCCGTCTGTCATCACACCATTGGCGACGGAGACGTCTGTGGTTCTGCGTCAATGGTAGACGAAGCAATGGACGTCTTGCGGACAGACCACTCTGCTGTAAACGGCGTCGAATGGTACGCGCAGACACTGGATGATGCGTTACAGACGCAATGTGCTGTGCTACGGTTCGGGATGTCACTGAGCGATCCGTCACTGCCATGCGCACAATTTGCCTATCAGCACGTGCAGTGGTGCACCGAGGTGAATGCGATCGACCACGTCGGTCCGTCGTACCGTCCTGCATCCAACGGTCACATATCCGCATTACAGTTGTTTGGTTTCGTCCAACAAGACTAGCGATTTCTCTGTATGATAATCCACAATCTCGGTACGCCACTATCCTTCCTCTGTCGAACTCGGATACTTGATCAAACGATGTTCGCTGTTGTCTACGAGGCATAACTGATCGTCGTGTGAAACAACCACAAGGTAAACACACGTGCCGAACGTACACTCGTCGAAATCGCCGAGCCTTAAATGGCGCTATGAGGTGGCGCGCGTGATGTGCGTCTGCGCTGAAATTCTAATCAGTTGCATATCTCATCGCTGCAAACCCATGGTGTAAATTTCACTTGATTCAGATGCTTCCTTCAGGGTGTTTCATTAACGGTGGCCAGCAGTGTATGTGAGTGGCTCTAAGACTTCTTAAGGGGCTCCGGAACGCCCTATACTTGCAATGTTAAAATAACGCTTATAAATTACATCTTTCCTCACAAAGTATTTGGGGTAGGAAGTTGAAATTTTTACAGATTATTTATTGGAATATGGGCTACAACTTAACACAGGGATTTTACAAAATTTTAGTTCAGTTATTAAAGACGATTTTTTTTCAATTGTAATGAAAATTCACAACATTTTTTTGCAATTTTTTATTTATATATTCAAAATATACAGTTTTTTGGAAAAAGGCTGTGTTAAATTATGCAGAAGGTACTGTGTAACATTTACTGAAAGTTTGAAACAAATATGTTTGGAAGATCCTTAGAAAACATGTAATTAGTATGAGAAAATAAAAGTTTTGGGAATCGAGCGACAAAGATTGGATTAACTTTTTAGTGCATTCCAGGTCCATAGGATGGATTATCTTCATCCTCTGCAAACTCCTCCTCCAGCTTCCTCTTGTTCCTCCCCCTGTTTACTCTTGCTTGTATTTCTAGACTCTTTACAGCCCTGTCTGCAGCCCGAAGGCGTTCCTTGTCTAAAGCAAGCATCGCTCGTTGTTGTGTTCGTAGATTTTGCTACCATTTTCTTCAGTTGCAGTTACTGCAACACTGTTCCAAAAGGTGGTAATGTATGAACACTTGTCACATTTCAGTTGTATTTCACTAGCTAGTCCTACGTGCTTTATTACGGAGAGTTCCAGACCAACTTCACTACAATGAATACATCTTACACAGTTTGAAAAAATTCCTTTGAGAACCGACATACCAAATATTTCATTCACATTCGATTCGCCCATAAAACATTCATAGTTTTCACTCATTGAACCAAGCTTCTTCTGTGAAGTATTTTCTTTCCCACTTTGACTGCTATGGGCAGGTGTACTTGAGAGGTTAGGTTCACTCACTTGGTTATCGTCTTTATTGTTTACAGTAATAACACATACCTTTGGCTTTCCAACATTTCTTAAAAGCCTTCAGAGGATTTCTAATAACTTTACTTTTACTCATTATTATACTTCAACAAAACAGAGACTCAAGAAACAGAATTAATTACGAATATTTTCGAGATAACGACAGAGTAACAATCGACAATCACACCAGCGATATATATTGAACCATCACAGGTTAGCCACAGCACATACTTTATCTCACATCACTAAAATGTACCTGATGAACACGGACGTTAATAATAACACCATTTGACAGCAGTTTAAAAGCGCCACAGTGGGTCACGCCCATGTAGAACACATTTCAAAAAAATTTAAAAATAGTTGTAGTCTTCGGAATTGAATAAATTATATATCTATTAAAAGGTAATAGTCTGCAGATTCAGAAAACGCAAAAAAGTAAAAATTGAACTTTTCATGATTTTTGAGCCTTTCCGGAGCCCCTTAAGCAACAGAACCCAGTACGTTGTCCTCGATGGTGAGTGTTCATCGGAAGTGAGGGTATTTGCCTAACTGGATGTGGGAAACCGCGTGGAAACCCCATACAGGCTGCCTGGCTCACCAGCGTCAGCGAGGCGGATTAGATCCAGGGCAGGCTCTTCTTCCCGTATCCCGGAAGAGCCGCTTTAAGGCGGTCGGCTATCTGGCAAGTTAAACTACTTTTTCTATGTGTGCTTATAGAACGGCGTTGGGGATCTGATATGCTCACGGCCATCATTCGTAAATTACAAAGCGTATGTGAACAGCAGACAGCAGACGCACGTGTTACAAAGAGACACACACACAAACATATAAAGCGCTCATTTACATTCAGCTCAGTTCTCGAGACATTTCGAAACACGCCCACCCCCCCCCCCCCCCCCCCCCCGTCCTTCCTCCATCTGCTTACGAGACGGAAAACAATATGGAGAAACAGCTGAGTAGGTAAACAGCACAATAAATACAGCAGTCGTCTGTATACAGCGTAATAACTCACCACTATAACAGACGTCAAGGGAGAGGCAGTTGAGACAGGCGCCTCATGCAGCCGCAAACTGCACCCACGGTGTCCTGAATAATGTTTGTAACTTGGGTGGTGGTTAACTCACGTCACTACTTCTAAAGCACAGGACCTTGAAGGTTCTCCGCGCATGGGATAAAGGACACTGCTACTTCCAGTTATCTAGTGCTCAGTCATTTCTGTTCATCCGTTTTCCATGCAGCCTTGTAGGAACTCCAACATCTTTGTATTTGCACTCGGCGGAAAAATTGCGGTCGTGTGAGGACATCGCTGCATCTTAATTTGAAGAGAGCCAGCACTCACTCAAATTTTTTATGTTAACAACAATTCGTAGAGATGAGCCACTAAAATCGCGCGTATCACAAATCAACACACATTTAGAGAGACACTGTTCTTACCTTCAGGCTGTAAAAACTCAGCACACTCAAAGTTTAACAAGACATTTGTGGCGTTCACGAGAAAAAATGAAGACACTAGACAATGAGTGCTGGTCTTATTTCATGATTGTCTGCTTCTGTCTTTAGTCGTCCCATACTGGATGCGACACTGCTTCAGAACAAGTATTTGCGACATTCATGATTCGTGGCGTCTGCTAAGGAACGAGACGATGGTACCTAGCCATTACGTTTGCATTTGAATGACTGATGTTGATGAACAAATCGTCAATGAGAAATACGCCGTTCAAAAGATTACCTAGAGCCAGTACGTTAAATCTATTTTGGTACAGGCGGTACGTGTGGTTTTCATTGCACAGCCTGAGAGCTACACTTTCAACATATACTATGTCATCAAAAGCATCCGGACACCGCCAAAACCATACGTTTTTCATATTAGGTCCATTGTGCTGCCACCTACTGCCAGGTACTCCATATCACCGACCTCAGTAGTCATTAGACATTGTGAGAGAGCAGAATGGGGCGCTCCGCGGAACTCACGGCCTTCAAACGTGGCAGGTGATTGGGTTTCACTTATGCCATACGTCTGTACGCAGGATTTCCACACTGCTAAACATCCCCAGGTCCATTGTTTCTCATGTGATAGTGACGTGGAAACGTTTCGGGGCTACGTACAGCACAAAAGCGTACAGACCGAACTCGTCTGTTGACTGACAGAGACTGCTTACAACTCAAAATGTGTAACAGGCAGACATCACCATCGTACAGGAATTCCAAACTCCATCAGGATCCACTGCAAGTACTAAGACACTTAGGCGGAAAGCGAGAAAACTCAGATTTCATGCTCGAGCGGCTGCTCGTAAGCCACACTCCGGTAAATCCCAAATGACGCCTCGCTCCGCATAAGGAGCGTGAACATTGGACGACTGAACAGTGGAAAAACGTTATATGGAATGACGATCTGATGTCAGGGTGTGGGTGTGGCGAATACCCGGCGAACGTCGTCTGCCAGCGTGTGTCGTGCCAACAGTAAAATTCGGAGGCGGTAGTGCCATGGTGTGGTCGTGTTTTTCATGGAGGGGGCTTGCACCCCTTGTTGGTTTGCGTGACACTATCACAGCACAGGCCCACACTGATGTTTTAAGCACCTTCTTGCTTCCAACTGTTGAAGACCAATTCGGGGATGACGATTGCATCTTTCAACACGATCGAGCACTTGTTCATAAAGCACTGCCTGTGGCGGAGTGGTTACAGGACAATAACATCCCTGTAATGGACTGGCCTGCACAGAGTCCTGACCTGAATCCTATAGAACACCTTTGTGGATGTTTTGGAACGCCGACTTCGTGCCAGACCTTACCGACCGACATCGATACCTCTCCTCAGTGCAACACTCCGTGAAGAATGGGATGTCATTCCCCAAGAATCCTTCCAGCGCCTGATTTAACGTATGCCTGTGAGAGTGGAAGCTGTCATAAAGAGTAAGAGTGGGCCAACACCGTATTGAATTCCTGCATTACCGATGTAGGGCGCCACGAATTTGTAAGTCATTTTCAGCCAGGTGTCCGGATACTTTTGATCACACAGTGTATGTAACAACTCAAGTAATTCGCCATCTGTCGGCTGTTTTGTGCGCTACAGTACCAGACGATCTCTCAGAAGGAACTGAGTACCGGTGTCCCAGTGTTCTCTAGTGACCTACATAGACGGCAGTTGCCATTTGTGGACGTTGTATTCAACCAGGCACATGCAATGCGACATCTTAATGCAGTGCAAGTTGCAAAGGCAGTCTGTTTGATCCCAAAAGGAGAGACTTCCTGGCAAATGGTTCAATGGACCACCTTCAAGCTGTCTCTCTACCATTCCAGTCTCCAGCGGGAAGCGGGGAAAACGAGCACATAAATTTTTCTGTGCGAGCTCTGACTTTATCGTGATGATCATTTCTCCCTATGAAGGTGGGTACCAGCAGAATGATTTCGCGATCGGAGGAGAAAACTGGTGATTGAAATTTCATGAGGAGATCCCGTCGCAAAGAAAAACGCGTTTGTTTTAAAGACTGCCACTCCAATTCATGTATCATGTCTGTGGCACTATGTCCCCTATTTCGCGATAATACAAGGTGTACAACTTTGCTTCCGCCATTTGCGGATAGGTGGCGACAGCGGTAAGTACCGGTCGAAAGAAACAGATCACAGACGTCAGGCAGTTAGCTTGGACCTCGGCCAACATAACCTCATTCAAACATTAGTCGATTTCTGTCTGCATCATAAAGTTGTTGTACATTGAAAATGTCAGTTAACGAGCCTAATTCTCGTCATTTGCGGGAGGTGTTACTGTTTTGTTTCAATATGAATAAAACAGAGCCTAAGTCTCATCGAATGCTCTCAAGTACGTATGGTAAGGACGCTATTAGTGAAAGAACGTGTCGTGAGTGGTTTCATAGCTTCAAGAACGGTGATTTTAACGTCGTAGAGGTGCAAGAGAGAATGTTTTCGAAGATGCAGAATTGGAGACATTGCTGAGTGAAGACTCGCGTCAAACTCGAGAAGAAATGGCACGATTAGTTGGAGTGACACAGCAAGCCATTTCAAAACGTCTCGGGGCTATGGGCATGATTCAGAAAGAAGGAACCTGTGTCCCGTGTGAGCTGAAACCAAGAGACGCTGAACGGCGTTTGTGTGTTTGAGAACAGTTGCTTCCTAGGCATAAACGGAACGGATTACTGCATCTTATTGTGACCGGGGACGAAAAATGGGTTCATTACGATAACCCTAAACGCAAAAAATCTTGGGGATATCCCGGCCATAATTCCTCGTCGACGGACAAACCGAATTTTCACGGTTCCGAGTTCATGCTCTGCACTTGGTGGGACCAGCTCGGCGTCGTGTACTGTGAGGTGTTAAAACCAAGTGAAACAATCACAGGTGATCGTTATCGAAATCAATTAACGCTTTTGAGAAAGCGTTAAAAGACAAACGGCAGCAGTACAGGGAGAGGCACGATAAAGTGATTTTGCAGCACGACAACGCTCGACCCCGCGTTGTAAAAGAGGTCAAAACGCACTTGGAAACGTTGAAATGGGAAGTCCTACCCCGCACGTCGTATTCTCCAGACATTGCTCCCCCTGACTACCACCTGTTTAGATCACTGGCGCATGGCCTGGCTGACCAACACTCCGATCTCATGAACAAGTCACAAATTGGATCGATTCGTGGATCTCTTCAAAAGATGAACAATTGTTTCAATGCGGGCTTCGTACACTGCCGGAAAGGTGGCAGAAAGTTGTGACCAGCGATGGAAAATACTTTGAATGACACATGTATAACCAATTTGTTTGATTAAAGCCTCAGATGTTGGGGAAAAAACTGCGGAAGCAAAGTTCTACACATTTTACAAAACGAGCTGCTCAACTTTGTATTTATTCGATGTCATCCGTCAGTCCCACCTGATGCAGATGCCACACTCCACAGAAATACTGCAATGTTGCACCTTCTAAGTGAACTACCAATGCATCGCATCTTTGTTTTGATCCACCCGCAACATTACCTATGTGATCGTTCCAATTTAGGTTTTTCTCATTGAAATCTCGAAGTATTTACTTGACTATGGAATGCCGACATTGAAAATTTGGCCAATCGGGGCTCGAAGCTGTATATCCCGCGTATCACGAGCGGTCGCCTTACCATTTGGCTATCCGCGCACGACTCACGGCCAGACCCAATCGTCTTTATGTCGTGAACCATGTTTCTACAACCTATACTCGTACAACCCTGATGTATATTCCCGTACAGGAGAGACGTTTCACTTGCAAGTCGCTTGCCTGGTGTCGGCGGATAAATACCATACTGCAGAGCCTGCGTTATTCCGAATGACGATACAATTGGGCACTGCAAGCACTGAAACTGCGAATTACACTGGCAATGTACACTACTGGCCATTAAAATTGCTACACCAAGAAGAAATGCAGATGATAAACGAGTATTCATTGGACAAATATATTATACTAGAACTGATATGCGGTTACATTTTCACGCAATTTGGGTGCATAGATCCTGAGAAATCAGTACCCAGAACAACCACCTCTGGCCGTAATAACGGCCTTGATACGCCTGGGCATTGAGTCAAACAGAGGTTGGATGGCGTGTACAGGTACAGCTGCCCATGCAGCTTCAACACGATACCACAGTTCATCAAGGGTAGAGCTGGGCCACCATTGACCAGACGTTTTCAGTTGGTGTGAGATCTGGAGAATGTGCTGCCAGGGCAGCAGTCGAACATTTTCTGTATACAGAAAGGCCCGTGCAGGACCTGCAACATGCGGTCGTGCATTATCCTGCTGAAATGTAGGATTTCGCAGGGATCAAATGAAGGGTAGAGCCACGGGTTGTAACACATCTGACATGTAACGTCCACTGTTCAAAGTGCCGTCAATGCGAACAAGAGGTGACCGAGACGTGTAACCAATGGCACCCGATACCATCACGGCGGGTGATACGCCAGTACGGCGATGACGAATACACGCTTCCAATGTGCGTAAACAGAACCTGGATTCATGCGAAAAAATGACGTTTTGCCATTCATGCATCCAGGTTCGTCGTTGAGAACACCATCGCAGACGCTCCTGTCTGTGATGCACCGTCAAGGGTAACCGCAGCCATGGTCTCCGAGCTGATAGTCCGTGCTGCTGCAAACGTCGTCGAACTGTTCGTGCAGTTGGTTGTTGTCTTGCAAACGTCCCCATCTGTTGACGCAGGGATCGAGACGTGGCTGCACGATCCGTTACAGCCATGCCTGGCATCTCTACTGCTAGTGATACGAGGCCGTTGGGATCCAGCACGGCGTTCCGTATTACCCTCCTCAACCCACCGATTCCATATTCCGCTAACAGTCATTGGATCTCGACCAACGCGGGCAGCAATGTCGGAATACGATAAACCGCAGTCGCGATAGGCTACAATCCGAACTTCATCAAAGTCGGAATGTGATGGTACGCATTTCTCCTCCTTACACGAGGCATCACAACGACGTTTCACCAGGCAACGCCGGTCAACTGCTATTTGTGTATGAGAAATCGGTTGGAAACTTTCCTTATGTCAGCACGTTGTAGGTGTCGCCACCGGCGCCAAACTTGTGTGAATGCTCTGAAAAGCCAATCATTTGCATATCACAGCATCTTCTTCCTGTCGGTTAAATTTTGCGCCTGTAGAACGTCACCTTCGTGGTGTAGCAATTTTAATGGCCAGTAGTGTAATATCGTTTGAAAAGACTTTCCGCCGTTTTGCTGTGGATGCCAATGCCTCTCCATGTGACATTCATAGGTTGGGGACGCACTACAGGGAGACAGGTCAGTATACAAGGCGAGTTGCAGAAGGCCGCCGACCCATCATACACTCACGTGAAGACCGTATCTGGCCATCTCATCGTTGCGGCGTCGTACGGATACCCCCAGAGCACTGGAAGACGATCTCCGAAGGGCCACTCGAGCCGCTGTGTACGATCAGACTGTAAGGAACAGTTTACGAGAAAGGACCTTATGACCCAGATGTCCTGTTGGAGTCCCCCACTTGAGACGACGACATCTTGCGGCTCGCCTTCAGTTCTGCCGTTCCCATGTCAACGGGCTACTTCGTCGCTGGCGAAACATGCTATTCGCACGCGGGCCCAGATCTCCTCTGACGCAACGTGGTGGCCGTGTTCGCGTGTAGGGACCAGTCGTGAGCAGTGCCGCCCAAGATGTTGTCCAGGAAATGGACAAATTTCCAAGAGCCTGTGATATTGCGGGGAGAACTCATTGTTGACAGCCATTGGGATCTTGGCGTCCACGGTGCCTCGCAGGCAATCGAACACCATGCGGTGGCCGCTGTATGGTGGCGACCCTGAATTCCTTCTAATGCCTCGGCCCATGTCGGAGGCGTCAGCAGGGGTGTCATACGAAGACTGGACACTGAAGTAATGGAATGATCGGCGGTCAGTCTCGACCGAAACCCGATCGTGCACACGTGGGACATGTTTGATGGACGTGTTTGCGGGCGTCCTATTCCACAACAGACTCTCAAAGAATTCCTAAGGGGCTATCAGTAAAGAATGGGAACGGATACCATAGGGTGACCTGCGTAGAGTCGCGCGGGGTAGCTGTGAGGTCTTGGGCGCCTTGCCACGGTTCGGGCGCCTCCCCTCTGTCGGAGGTTCGAGTCCTCCCTCGGGCATTGCTGTGTGTTTTGTTCTTAGCGGAAGTTAGTTGAAATTAGGTTAAGTAGTTTGTAAGCCTAGGGACCGATGACCTCAGCAGTTTGGTCCCATAAGATCTCGCTACAAATTTCCAAATATTTTTCCAACGAATTTGCCCGGCAAATGAGCATTTGGGAAGCGCCTAGCGGAGCGGTTTTTCCTCGTAGCTCCATATTTAGCAATTATACACAACTGCTCGCTCACAGAAACTCCCGCACCTAAAGACTGGAAAGTTGCTCAAGTCACACCAACACCCAAAAAGGGAAATAGTAGTAATCCGCAGAATTACAGTCCCATATCACTAACTTCGATCTGCAGCAGGGTTTTGGAACATATACTGTATTCGAACATTATGAAGTATCTCGAAGAAAACGATTTATTGACATAGTCAGCACGGGTTCTGGCTGATCACATCTATCCAACGCTACAATGTTTATTCCCCAGGACAGCTATTCAAACAGCTCCCATCGTCCAGGATACGTTTTGTGAGCACGAGGATGGATTGTCCCATCTCACTTGGTAGCGACAGTCGCCGCATCTCAATATTATTAAGCCTTTGCATTCCACTTTGGAGAGAAGGGTGCGTGATAGCTGTCCACCTCCATCATCGTTACCTGAACGCCGGCCGGAGTGGCCCAGCGGTTCTAGGCGCTACAGTCTGGAACCACGCGACCGCTACGGTCGCAGGTTCGAATCCTGCCTCGGGCATGGATGTGTGTTATGTCCTTAGGTTAGTTAGGTTTAAGTAGTTCTAAGTTCTAGGGGACTGATGACCTCAGAAGTTAAGTCCCATATTGCTCAGAGCCATTTGAACCATTTTTGTTACCTGAACTTCCCACTATTGTGCAGGAAGAATGGTAAAAGGTTTCCTTGAAAACAAATCCGTACATGTATTTATCCATTCCGAGACGACTGGAATTTGCCAACTGTTCTCCTATACTGTAATGGGCGTGGTAATGTGTTGTTTGCATACTTTCGTCCACCTCCAGTATGCAGGTTACAAATAAATAATAAGACCGGCACGTATAAGGCCCGAAGTGCAGCACCACAATGTCAGTATTGGCTCCTGAGCAAAAAACTTTGACGACCACTGCGTCAAAGAGTCGGGTATTGGGACAGCAGGGATTACGGGCAGAGTCTAATTCAGCACCTCGTAGAGAAAGTCGTGCCTACGAGTGTAGCTAGTCCGCTAGAGACGTCCTCCAAAGAGACTGTGCGTACGAGGCGCGGGAGTGACGTAACACCACTTGCCGCGCGCCGCCGCTGCTACCGCTCCACCGCTGCGAGCCGGCCAACCCATTTTCGCAACCTGTTCCCAGCAGCCAGACGCAGCGCCGCACTGACTCACTCCACTCCCGCCGCCGTTACAAAACACTGGCCGAGCGGCGCGCGCAGAATGGGACCTGCCGTTCTCTGCTCACGCACACATTCCGCCACGCACACATTCCGCTGAACCTCTACATGTTTATCTACCCTAATAGGTGTGGCACACCCACATCCAATCCCGCCTCACTCACCCCCCCCCCCCCCACCAAACGGTGAACCTGACATGTCTGTCCGCCTTGGTAGCTGCAATGTCAGCGTGGCTGATTGCTAACCGTTGGGGGCTGGATTCGTTTCCCGAACGCGTCGAGGATTTTCTCCTCTCGCGGCGACTGGCTGTTGTGTTGGCGCTACGTTCGTATCATCCTAATTGTCATTCCACTATTCAGATAGCTGTATAGACCCGTCCCGAAAACCAATGAAAAAAAGAAACCTGACATGTTTTCAACTGCGGTCATCACCATGTCTTTGACTGAAGAAAACTCGCTGGCTTTATTACTCTTGTCAACTGCATGTGTTCATCAGTTTTATGCAAGCATGTTCTCGGTTTCACTGGTCGCGAGGGAGGTAGCGCAATAGCAGCTGCGAGTGACGAAAGTTTTCTTGGAAAGTGGCATAAAACTTGTAGATGCTTCAACGACCGCAACAACGGCAACAACAACAACGTCTTAAACATAGCTATAATTCAGCAACTGTACGACAGTGCACTTGGAGACGTCGAAAAAATCAGTCAACCAGTTGCAAATAAAAGTTTACTGGAACCCTTAATCTAGGTTTCGATAATATTAAAATTATCATCTTCTGAAGATTTAACAGACCGTACACATTATATCAGTGGTTACAAAAATACTTAACCAAAGCAAAGAAGTAACAACTGTAAACCGAAATTTGTAAGATAAGTGTACTCACGTGTTACTTCACAACCTGATAAAACACATGTGAGACATTTATCTCGTTGCTGTTGTTGTTGTTGTGGTCTTCAGTCCAGAGACTGGTTTGATGCAGCTCTCCATGCTACTCTATCCTCTGCAAACTTCTTCATCTCCCAGTACCTACTGCAACCTACATCCTTCTGAATTTGTTTAGTGTACTCATCTCTTGGTCTCCCTCCATGATTTTTACCCTCCACGCTGCCCTCCAATACTAAATTGGTGATCTCTTGATGCCTATAAATATGCCCTACCAACCGATCCCTTCTTCTAGTCAAGTTGTGCCACAAACTTCTCTTCCCCCCAATCCTATTCAACACCTCCTCATTAGTTATGTGATCTACCCACCTAATCTTCAGCATTCTTCTGTAGCACCACATTTCGAAAGCTTCTATTCCATTCTTGCCGAAACTATTTATCATCCACGTTTCACTTCCATACATGGCTACACTCCATACAACGACTTTCTGACACTTAAATCTATACTGGATGTTAACAAATTTCTCACATTATCTTAAGAAAAGAAAATCACAGGTGCGTAGGTTAAATGGCAAGTGTGGTAGCCCATTGACATGCGGCTCTGGTCGAAGTAAAAGTTGACTTACATGCACCAGAGCACAATGATACCATCTAGATTGTAGCAGGATTCATATGGCAAATAGCAAGAGTCAACTGCCCAAATGTACAGGCTAGCTAGAGCTAAGAAACGCTACGCGCTGAGGGCGCTAAATGTGCGCTCACAAGAATGCGCCTTGACTGGATTGAGTATCTTATATGCATTAAATCGAAAATAAAAGTCTTATAACACTTGTCATTTAACCTTCACGACTCAGATGTTGCGTTGCTTCCATCTTAAAGCCACGGATTGTGACTTTTTGTACTTAAGATGAATGTCTCATGCCAAAACAGCCCTATAGTTTACTTACTGTATTTTATCAATATATACAGGGTGAGTCACCTAACATTACTGCTGGATATATTTCGTAAACCACATCAAATACTGACGAATCGATTCCACAGACCGAACGTGAGGAGAGGGGCTACTGTAATTGGTTAATACAAACCATAAAAAAATGCACGGAAGTACGTTTTTTAACGCAAACCTACGTTTTTTTAAATGGAACCCCGTTAGTTTTGTTAGCACATCTGAACATATAAACAAATACGTAATCAGTGCCGTTTGTTGCATTGTAAAATGTTAATTACATCCGGAGATATTGTAACCTAAAATTGACGCTTGAGTACCACTCCTCCGCTGTTCGATCGTGCGTATCGGAGAGCACCGAATTACGTAGGGATCCAAAGGGAACGGTGATGGACCTTAGGTACAGAAGACACTGGAACAGCACATTACGTCCACATGCTAACACCTTTTTATTGGTCTTTTTCACTGACGCACATGTACATTACCATGAGGGGTGAGGTACACGTACACACGTGGTTTCCGTTTTCAGTTACGGAGTGGAATAGAGTGTGTCCCGACATGTCAGGCCAATAGATGTTCAATGTGGTGGCCATCATTTGCTGCACACAATTGCAATCTCTGGCGTAATGAATGTCGTACACGCCGCAGTACATCTGGTGTAATGTCGCCGCAGGCTGCCACAATACGTTGTTTCATATCCTCTGGGGTTGTAGGCACATCACGGTACACATTCTCCTTTAACGTACCCCACAGAAAGAAGTCCAGAGGTGTAAGATCAGGAGAACGGGCTGGCCAATTTATGCGTCCTCCACGTCCTATGAAACGCCCGTCGAACATCCTGTCAAGGGTCAGCCTAGTGTTAATTGCGGAATGTGCAGGTGCACCATCATGCTGATACCACATACGTCGACGCGTTTCCAGTGGGACATTTTCGAGCAACGTTGGCAGATCATTCGGTAGAAACGCGATGTATGTTGCAGCTGTTTGGGCCCCTGCAATGAAGTGAGGACCAATGAGGTGGTCGTTCGGTCTGTGGAATCGATTCGTCAGTATTTGATGTGGTTTACGAAATATATCCAGCGGTAATGTTAGGTGACTCACCCTGTATATATATATATATATATATATATATATATATATATATATATATATATATGTGTGTGTGTGTGTGTGTGTGTGTGTGTGTGTCTGTGTAACAAGTGATTACGTTCAGCGTTGCCTTAAATATTATTCTAGCCGCTAATGAAAGTTTTAGGGCCGTTTACGCCTTCTGAAGATGATAATTTTATAATTATCGAATACGTCAAGAGTTTCAATAAACCTTTAGTTGTAATTGGTTACTGATTTTTTTCAACCTCTCCCACAATTCTCTATTACTCCAATCTCGTATAGCGCGCAGAAAGAACGAACACCTATATCTTTCCGTACGAGCTTTCATTACCCTGGTGATCGTTTCTCCCTATGTAGGTCGCTGTCAACAAAATATTTTCGTATTACGAGGAGAATATTGGTGATTGGAATTTCGTGAGAAGATTCCGACGCAACGAAAAACGCCTTTTTTAAAATGATGTCCAGGCCAAATCCTGTATCATTTCTGTGACACTCTCTCCCAAATTTCGCGATAAGACAAAACGTGCTGCCCTTCATTGAACTTTTTCGATGAACTCCGTCAGTCCTATCTTGTAAGGCAGCAATATTCTAAAAGCGGACGGACAAGCGTAGTGTAGGCAGTCTCCTTGGTAGCTCTGTTATATTTTCTAAGTGTCCTGCCAATAAAACGCAGTCTTTGGTTAGCTTTCCCCACGACAGTTTCTATGTGTTCCTTAAATTTAAGTTGTTAAGTTGTTGTAGGTATTTAGTTGAATTTACAGCCTTTGTATAGACTGATTTATCGTGCAACAGAAGTTTAACGGATTCCTTTCAGCACTCATGTGGATGACCTCACACTTTTCGTTATTTAGGGTCAACTGCCAATTTACGCACCATACAGATATCGTTTCTAAATCGTTTTGCAGTTTGTTTTGATCTTCTGGTGATTTATTAGTGAATAAACGACAACGTCATGTGCAAACAATCTAAGACGGCTGCTCAGATTGTCTCCCAAATCGTTTATGTAGATAAGGAACAGCAAAGGGCCTAAAACACTACCTTGGGGAGCGCTATAAATCACTTCTGTTTTATTCGATGACTTTCCGTCAGTTACTACGAACTGTGACCTCTCTGACAGGAAGTCACAAATCCAGTCACATAACTGGGACGATATTTCATAAGCACGCAATTTCACTACAAGCTGCTTGTGTGGTACAGTGTCAACAGCCTTCCGGAAATCCAGAACTACGGAATCAATTTGAAATCCCTTGTCAATAGCACTCGACACTTAGTGCGAGTAAAAAGCAAGTTGTGTTTCACAAGAACGATGTTTGTTAAATCCATGTTGACTTTGTTTCAATAGACCCTTTTCTTCGAGGTGATTAATAATGTTCCAACACAATGCATGTTCCAGAATTTTGCTGCATGTCGACGTTAACGATATGGGCCTGTAATTTAGTGGATTACTCCTACTACCTTTCTTGAATATTGGTGTGACCTGCGCTACTTTCCAGTCTTTGGGTACGGATCTTTCGTCGAACGAACGGTGTTATATGATCGTTAAGTATGGAACTAATGCATCAGAATACTCCGAAATGAACCTAACTGGTATACAGTCTGCACCAGAAGACTTGCTTTTATTAAGTGATTTAAGTTGCTTCACTACTCCCAGGATATTCTCGTGATCACCGCTGCCGGCAGTCATTTATTGTGGATACGTTCCTGACAAGTCTTCCTGCAGTATCGCAGAAGGAACATCCAGCTTCCCGTAGCCGTGTAACACGACCTCGTTCAAACTCAGGTGGAGGTAAAGGCGGCTTTGTCGCCTTAAAGGCATCGCTGACTGACATCAACTCACCACGTCCAATGTCACAGGTAAATAACGACCACGAACGTTACAGCGTCTATTTAGAGCAAGCGTGTTTTGCATCATCATAGCGGCGCTATTAGGTGACTGGCGCGAAACCTGAATAGGCATCGTCTTTCTAACGTAAAAAGGTGCCTATGAACTTTCAGGCCGGCCGGTGTGGCCGTGCGGTTCCATGCACTTCAGTCTACGGTCGCAGGTTCGAATCCTGCCTCGGGCATGGATGTACGAGGTGTGGCTAGAAAAAAACCGGACTAGTACTGGTGAAACAATAAAACGAATGCAATAAGGCTGAAAGTCGCGTGGCTTGTCACGTGACTCTCGCTCCGCCTACTGCTCGAGTTTCATCTGCCTCCTGCACTCAGTCTGTCCGTGGCGTCTGTTTTAAGTAGTTGACGTTTTGTCTGTGCGTCGGAAAATGTTGAGTGTACAGAAAGAACAGTGTGTTAACATCAAATTTTGTTTCAAACTGGGAAAATCTGCAAGTGAAACGTTTGTAATGTTACAACAAGTGTACGGCGATGATTGTTTATCGCGAACACAAGTGTTTGAGTGGTTTAAACGATTTAAAGATGGCCGCGAAAACACCAGTGATGACACTCGCACTGGCAGACCATTGTCAGCAAAAACTGATGCAAACATTGAAAAAATCGGTAAACTTGTTCGACAAGATCGCCGTTTAACAATCAGAGCAGTGTCTGAGTTAACAGGAGTTGACAAGGAAAGTATTAGACAGATTCTTCATGAAAGTTTCAACATGAACAAAGTGTGTTCAAAAATGGTTCCAAAATGTCTCACAATTGAACAGAAGGAACGCCGAAGAATGATTTGTTCTGACATCCTGGAAAACATTGAAAGTGATCCCACCTTCTTACAAAATGTTATTACTTGCGATGAATCGTGGTTTTTTTACGATCCCGAAACTAAACGCCAATCGATGCATTGGAAAACTCCTGGTTCTCCACGACAAAAAAAAAGCACGAATGTCAAAATCGAAATTCTAGGCAATGATGATTGTTTTTTTTGACATCAAAGGGATTGTGCACATTGATTGGGTACCAGAGGGACAAACAGTGAATCAGCATTACTACATTAGCGTCCTGGCTACCCTACGTGAGCGAGTACGGAGAAAACGGAACGATTTGTGGAGAAAAAAGTCATGGATCCTTCACCAAGACAATGCCCCAGCTCACAGTGCGTTGTCAGTGAAGACGTTTTTGGCAAAATACAACATTCCCATCTTAGATCATCCACCCTACTCACCTTATTTGGCCCCCTGTGACTTTTTTCTTTTCCCTAAAGTCAAGTCAGCTTTGAAAGGAACTAGATTTGAGACTGTTGAAGCAGTAAAAGAAAAAGCGACGGAAGTAATGTATGGACTTACCGAAAATGATCTGTAGCATTGCTATGAACAGTGGAAAATTCGTATGGAGCGGTGTAGAGACCGAGAAGGAGAGTACATTGAAGGAGATAACATGAAATTGTAAATAATTGTAAATAAATGTTTTTTTCCAGCATCAGTCCGGTTTTTTTCTAGCCGCACCTCGTATGTGATGTCCTTCGGTTGGTTAGGTTTAAGTAGTTCTAAGTTCTAGGGGACTGATGACTCCAGATGTTAAGTCCCATAGTGCTCAGAGCCCCGAGTACTCGGAACTGTGCTGCAGGGAATTGACAAGTTGTATGCAGGAGGGCTGTCCTTAAATCCTTAAGAATACGAGGTGCATTCAAGTTCTAAGGCCTCCAATTTTTTTTCTCCGGACTGGAAAGAGATAGAAACATGCGCATTGTTTTAAAATGAAGCCAAGTTCATTTTCAATACGTCCCAGAGATGGCAGCACCGTATGGCAGATGGAATTTTACCGCCAGCGGTGAGAATGAGAACTGTTTTAAATACTTAAAATGGCGACGTTTTCCTTACTTGAACAGCGTGCAATCATTCGGTTTCTGAATTTGCGTGGTGTGAAACCAATTGAAATTCATCGACAGTTGAAGGAGACATGTGGTGATGGGGTTATGGATGTGTCGAAAGTGCGTTCGTGGGTGCGACAGTTTAAAGAAGGCAGAACATCGTGTGACAACAAACCGAAACAACCTCGGGCTCGCACAAGCCGGTCTGACGACATGATAGAGAAAATGGAGAGAATTGTTTTGGGGGATCGCCGAATGACTGTTGAACAGATCGCCTGCAGAGTTGGCATTTCTGTCTGAAAATGCGAAAAGAGTCATCCTGGTGGGTGCCATGAATGCTGACGGACGACCACACGGCTGCCCGTGTGGCATGTTGCCGAGCAATGTTGACGCACAACGACAGCACGAATGGGACTTTCTTTTCGTCGGTTGTGACAGTGGATGAGACGTGGATGCCATTTTTCAATCCAGAAACAAAGCGCCAGTCAGCTCAATGGAAGCACACAGATTCACCGCCACCAAAAAAATTTCAGGTAACAGCCAGTGCTGAAAAAATGATGGTGTCCATGTTCTGGGACAGCGAGGGCGTAATCCTTACCCATTGCGTTCCAAAGGACACTACGGTAACAGGTGCATCCTACGAAAATGTTTTGAAGAACAAATTCCTTCCTGCACTGCAACAAAAACGTCCGGGAAGGGCTGCGCGTGTGCTGTTTCACCAAGACAACGCACCCGCACATCGAGCTAACGTTACGCAAACGTTTCTTCGTGATAACAAGTTTGAAGTGATTCCTCATGCTCCCTACTCACCTGACCTGGCTCCTAGTGACTTTTGGCTTTTTCCAACAATGAAAGACACTCTCCGTGGCCGCACATTCACCAGCCGTGCTGCTATTGCCTCAGCGATTTTCCAGTGGTCGAAACAGACTCCTAAAGAAGCCTTCGCCGCTGCCATGGAATCATGGTGTCAGCGTTGTGAAAAATGTGTACGTCTGCAGGGCAATTACGTCGAGAAGTAACGCCAGTTTCATCTATTTCGGATGAGTAGTTAATTAGAAAAAAATTCGGAGGCCTTGGAACTTGAATGCACCTCGTACAAGGGGGTGGAAATCTATACTGAACAGCATCCCCGATATGATCCGTAATGTTCATATCTGGGGAGATTGGTGGCCAGCGGAAGAGCGTTCCTGGAGCCACTCTGTCTAAATTCTGGACGTGTGTTGTCGCATTGTCGTGCTGGAATTACCCAAGTCCGTCTGAATGCACAATGCACATAAATGGATGCAGGTCATCAGACAGGATGCTTACCCACGTGTCACCTGTCAGAATCGTATCCAGACGTATCAGGGGTCCCGTATCACTCCAACTGCACACGCCCCACACCATTACAGAGCCTCCACCAGCTTGAACAGTTCCCTGCTGACATGCAGGGTCCATGGATTCATGAGGTTGTCTCCATACCCTTACACGTCCATCCGCGCGATACAATTTGAAAGGAGAATCGTCAGACCAGGCAACGTTTCCATTCAGCAACAGTCAAATGTCGGTGTTGACGAGCCGAAGCGAGACATAAAACTTTCTCTCGTGCAGTCGTCAAGGCTACACGAGGAGCCCTTCGACTCATAAAGCCCATATCGATGATGTTTCGTTGAATACGTCGCACGGCGGCACTTGTTGATGGTCCAGTACTGAAATCTGTAGCAATTTGCGGAATGGTTGCACTCCTGTCACGTTGAAAGATTCGCTTCAGTCGTTCTTGGTCCCGTTCTTGTAGGATGTTTTCCCCGCCGCAGCGATGTTGGAGACTATGTCTTACCGTATTCCTGATATGCACGACACACTCGTGAAATGGTCGTACGGGAAAATCCCCATCACTGGTGCACTGACTATAACACCGCATTCAGACTCACTTAAATCTTGATAACCTGCCATTGTAGTAGCAGTAACCGGTCTAACAACTGCGCCAGACACTTGTTGTCTTATACAGGCGTTGCCGACCGCAGCGGCGTATTCTGTCTGTTTACATCTCTCTGTATTTGAATACGCATGCACATTGCAGTTTCTTTGTCGCTTCAGTGTAACTGATGTGCAGCTACTCAAGGAGGTCCATTGTGGTCTGTAATCATCGTATGGCAGCGAAACGGAGAAGATGTGTTAATCCGTTAATGCAGAACACGTTTACACCAGAAAAAAAAAATTAGTTCCAAATTTGGTCATCAGATGCAAGTCTAGCGCTGTCGGCACCTCCGGAACTCATATTAAATAAATTGTACAAGCGACTGTGAATAACGAAGTCAGCATTACACCTCTCTCATTATTTCACGCTTTTTTGCCCACGTCCCGTTCCATTACATATGGAAACACTTCTATACGTCTTCCCTGGAGTCACAGCGCCAGATTTGCACCTGGTGACCAAAATTTGAACTTATTTTTCCTGCGTAAATCTGTCCCGCCTTAACGCATTATAATACCTACAACGTTTGTCTGCCATACGATAACCGAGCCCACTCTGGAACTCTGTGAATGGCTGTGATAATAACTGCCCCATACAACAGCGCAATACGCAGGTTTGGCTAGCATCTTTATTTATGATAAAGCACGCATTTCGCGCGGCTTTTCCGTATTCTTTGCACAACATCTGTATACTGGGGAGAAACACTGAGTTATACGGATCTGTCTGCTCACTCCTTAGCACTGACAGCTGATGTGTAAGAGCATTAGAGCACAGTAACACCCAAACTTTTGACACCTTGCAGATTTAGTGGTTATTTTTCTTATATGCTGTTAAACGTAATGTGGCTGCAATAATCTGAAATTACTAAAATTACTCTAGATATTGCTTGTCTACACTCGGTGAAACTTGGAATCAAGGTCGCGAGCACACTTTTACTTGTGCACGTATTAAGGAGCTTCTGCACATGCGCAAGTGGCGTGACGTAATTGCCTTATGGGCAAAATACATAAAGATTTGATAAATATTGTGCACGAGTCACGGTGTGCACTGCTAACCCCATACACTCAACTATCAGTTTACGTCAATGCGACCAGGCGGTAGCGCACTGCAGCAGACTTTTATCTATTCTGAATGACATGTAGTATTGAGTTTTAGATTTTATCATAGAGGAATCGTTTTGAGGTGCTGAGAAACATAAAGCACATCGTCACTTGTGAGACTGTAGCATTTATTCATCTGTTGATCTTATGGTGAGTCAGGTTTAAAATCTGTACTGTAGGCTCACATTGTATGTACATCTGAACATTCACGAAAAACTGTGTCGCTGGTTTCTCTGATATTCATTTAAATATTGGGGGGAGGGGGGGTGTCGAAGACGGTGTGCTTTTGGCCATTATGGCTATCAGCGCCTCATTTGTACTATAGTCATGTGACCTTTTTGGTAGATAGTACAGCAGTTTGTGTTTGGAGTTTGTTGGCTACTGTGCAGGAATCGGCTTTCGTGTGGAGTGTCAACACAAAGTCTGCTGAACCTGTATTAAGCGCCAACAGGAAAGAAAAATTACCAGGAAAATTTAGCCGCAAAGAAATTAGGGCATTCCAGACCAGATCCGTTATCTGAGAAAGTGAGGAAATCGAATAAGCGTGATTACAAGCGAACATTTAACAAAGAAGTGAATAATACGCGTAAGGTTTTTCGTGAGTGGAACGTAACAAGGCCTGATTTTCAGCCCAGAAATTAATTCGTTAACTAATACATGATTTAGAAATCTCGTACATTTGCCCGATAAGATAGAAAAATACGAAAACTCCCACTTCCACAAAAATGCGAAACGGAGAGTAGTAAAAGCTGGAACATTATTTCATCCTTGCCATAAACTGTACTTATGAACAAACCAACAAAATTTCACAAAAACAATTCTTCTTCTTTTTTTTTTAGACATATTATTATTACCAGGTGCAGAAGTATGAAACCAGAATTTGGTTGCTATAAATTACGCGTCTGTATTTTGAAACTGATAATATTTTATTCAAAATAATTTCCATTGCTATTTATACATTTCTCCCACCTCTCCGGCAGGCTATGAATATCATCCCAAAAAACAGTACTCCATTTGAAGCGAACCAGTCAGCGAGCCATTTTCGTACATTTTTATACGAATTGAAGCGTTGTTCTGCGAGAGCGTGTCACTGTGATGCAAACAGATGATAAACGGACGGACCCAAGTCTGGAGAATAAGCCGCATGCCCCAGTATTTCCCAACTGAACGCTTCGATCGTTTCCCTGGCCCGTTTTTCTGTGTGTGATGGGGCGCTGTCATGGAGCAGTATGACTTCGTTTTTCCTTTTTCCATTTTCCGATCGTTTTTCACGTAATGCTCGATTGAAATCGATCATTTTCTGTTGGTAGCGATCAGCGTTACCGTTTCACCAGGTTTTAGCAGCTCATAGTAGAGGACACCCTTCTGATCTCATCAAACAGCATTCTAGCACACTGGACTCGCATTCGGGAGGACAACGGTTCAATCCCGCGTCCGGTCATCCTGATATAGGTTTTCCGTGATTTCCCTAAATGGCTCCAGGCAAATGGTTCCTTTGAAAGGGCACGGCCGACTTCCTTCTTCTTCCTTCCCTAGTCCGATGAGACCGATGACTTCGTTGTCTGGTCTCCTCCCCCAAAAACAGCAACAATCAAAGAGCATTGTCTTCTTTCCGAAGCGATTTGGTCTTGCAGTGGATGCCGATGGTTTGCCTGGATTCACCCATGGTTTACGGCGCTTAGGATTCCTAAAATATATCGACTTTTCATCACCTGTCACTATTCGATGGAGAAACTACTATGTTTTGCATCTTGCGCGCAGCATTTCACAAGTGGTCTTTCGATGTGTTCGCTGTCTTTCATTCAGTTCATACGGAACCCATTTTCCATTTCTGCACCTTTTGCATCGCTTTCAGCCGAAGAGAAACGGCTTTCTGCGTCACATTCAATTGTTCCACGACTTCCTGTTGAGTTTGAGTATCATTTTCATCCAATAAGGCCTGCAATTCGTTCTCTTCGAACTTTTTCGGTGGTTTCTCGCGCTCGTCGCTACTCACGTCAAAATCACAACTTTTGAAATTTTTGAACCACTCGGAACACTGTATTTTCCAGAGAGCTCGTTCGCTGAAAGGTTCGTTAAGCATTCGATGCGATTCAGCAGCGGTTTTCTTCAAATCATAAAAGAAAACCAATGCTATCCGTAAATCGTAGTTCGTAGGCACAGGTTTGTAACAGATAGCGATGCATGGAGCTTGGGTCACTGTGTGTTGACAAGCGTCGTCAGCCGTTGCAGGAAGCAGGAGGCGGTGCAGACGCAGTCTCACGGGCCCTACACTCACGGCTGGCACCATCTGCAGGGAAATTCCAGTTTTATACTCCAACACATGGTGTTACCACTATATCTGTTATTATTATTATTATTATTATTATTGACAGTGGATGAAGTTGTATAAATATGTTCATGAGCATAACCGTTATACAGCAGACGCAGTTGTTGTTGTTGTTGTTGTGGTCTTCAGTCCTGAGACTGGTTTGATGCAGCTCTCCATGCTACCCTACCCTGTGCAAGCTTCTTCATCTCCCAGTACTTACTGCAACCTACATCCTTCTGAATCTGCTTAGTGTATTCATCTCTTGGTCTCCCTCTACGATTTTTATCCTCCACGCTGCCCTCCAATGCTAAATTGGTGATCCCTTGATGCCTCAGAGCATGTCCTACCAACAGATCCCTTCTTCTTGTCAAGTTGTGCCACAAACTACTCCTCTCTCCAATTCTATTCAATACCACCTGATTAGTTATGTGAGCTACCCATCTAATGTTCAGCATTCTTCTGTAGCACCACATTTCGATAGCTTCTATTCTCTTCTTGTCCAAACTATTTATCATCCACGATTCACTTCCACAAATGGCTCCACTTCATACAAATACTTTCAGAAACTACTTCCTGACACTTAAATCTATACTCGATGTTAACAAATTTCTCTTCTTCAGAAACGCTTTCCTTGCCATTGCCAGTCTACATTTTATATCTTCTCTACTTCGACCATCATCAGTTATTTTGCTCCCCAAATAGCAAAACTCCTTTACTGCTTTAAGTGTCTCATTTCCTTATCTAATTGCCTCAGCATCACCCGACTTAATTCGACTACAGTCCATTATCCTTGTTTTGCTTTTGTTGATGTTCATCTTGTATCCTCCTTTCAAGACGCTATCCATTCCATTCAACTGCTCTTCCAAGTCCTTTGCTGTCTCTGACAGAATTACACTGTCATCGGCAAACCTCAAAGTTTTTATTTCTTCTCCATGGACTTCAATACCTACACCAGATTTTTCTTTTGTTTCCGTTACTGCTTGCTCAATATACAGATTGAATAACATCGGGGGAGTCTACAACCCTGTCTCACTCCCTTCCCAACCACTGCTTCCTTTTCATGCCCCTCGACTCTTATAACTGCCATCTGGTTTCTGTACAAATTGTAAATAGCCTTTCGCTCCCTGCCACCTTTAGAATTTGAAAGACAGTATTCCAGTCAACATTGTCAAAAGCTTTCTCTAAGGCTACAGATGCTAGAAACCTATGTTTGCCTTACCTTTATCTTTCTTCTAAGATAAGTCGTAAGGTCAGTATTGTCTCACGTGTTCCAATATTTCTACGGAATCCAAACTGATCTTCTCCGAGGTCGGCTTCTACCAGTTTTTCCATTCGTCTGTAAAGACACTATTAATTTAGAACTCTCATGTTTACCTGAAGTTAAAAATTTGTGAACATCCACAATGTATACCTACGAGCCGCCACTGCTCTTTAGACATTCCTTACTGTATGGGCCGCCTGTGAGTGAGAGAAAGATGTGACAGCCCGAATGCGAGCAGCGGTGTACAAATGAAAATAAACGGCGGCCGTGCTGTCCTGGTCCACTGCTCCAGAGTTAACTGGCGCAGCACGCTGGAGTAATTAAGCTCCCGCGAGCGGCCAGCCTGCGTTAAAAACCCCTCCCCGGCCTCTGCCGGGCCGCCCACCCACACCAGCTACTTGTTGCCCTGGCGCACCCCACCGATGCACGGAAGAGGGTAGTCGAGAAAAACGGGCGTTACTCGCGTACAAAATCTCTCGATCTGCCTGCGTCGAACTGTTTTCCCTTTGTACGAAGGGCGTTCAATAGGTAACGCAACATGTTATTTTTCTCGGCCAATTTCGCTTGAAAAATGCGGGATTTGATGTGAGAGATTGCGGAATTTTCCCGCTTCGTCCGCTATAGTTTCATGAATTTTCAATAAGTGGTAGCGCTATACGTATCTTTTAAAATCGCGTGTCTTACGGAGGTGCGTTTGAAGCACAGGGCTGTCATTGGGTTCCTATGGCGGAAAACCAGGGCACCGCAGATGTTCAGAGAATTACTACGTAGAACCGGCAGCGACAAAAAGCGCGGTGAATGGTCGGGCGAGGCGTCCGTCATAATCACAGCAATGCCGTGCAAACCTGCTTGTCTGCCGCGTGCCGGCCGACCTCACACGGCTGTGACTCCAGCAGTGTTGGAACGTGTGGACACTCTTACTCGGAGACCGCAAAGTCACAGCCTCAGGAAATGCAGAAACAGAGCTCCGCGACCAGCCACGCTCGGGACGTCCAGTCTCAGCCACTGCTCCAGAAGTGCTGAATCGTGCGGATGTCATTATTCGTGCCGACCGGCGCAAAACAACTCGACAGTTGGCACTACAGTTGTCGGTCAGCATTGGAAGCGCGTCTGCAATGATCGAGACTCTCGGATATTCAAAGAGTTGCTCACCATGGGTTCCACGAATGCTGACAGCGGACCACAAGATTCAAAGAAAGGCCACTTCATCTGAATTGTTGGAGCCTTTTGAGACCGGCGGAGAGGCCTTTCTGGCACGGATCTTTACGGGGGACGAAAGTTGGGCGCACCACTCTGCGCCGAAAACAATAAGGCAGTCCATGAAGTGGCATCATCCTCATTCACCACAAAAGAAGAAATTCAAGACAACCCTCTCTGCCGGAAAAGTCATGGTGACAGCCTTCTGGGACTGTGATGGCGTCATTCTCGTGGATGTGATGCCAAGAGGGTCAACCATCAATTCAGAGGCATACGTGAAGACTGACTAAACTCAAGAGCCGTTTCCGACGTGTTCGATCGGACAAGAATCCAGCGCAAATCTTGCTCCAAGACTGTAATGCACAGCCACACACAAGTCTGAGAACCCGGGCTGGACACATTGCCGCATCCACCCTACAGTGCAGATCTGGCACCGTCGGACTCCCATCTCTTTGGGCCGCTTAAACATTCTCTACGAGGCTCGTACGTAGAGGGATGCAATGTATTGGTTGACTTAGGTGAAGAGAAACTGAAATACACTTGAAACTTACCACAGGACTGTAATCTTATAAAAATGTTTGAAATCGATTGAAAATTTCAGAAACGCATCTAAAATGCAGGAAATAATTTTTTAGATAATTTTTTTTTAATACAAGACGTTTTTAAAACGGAGGAAAGGGTATAAAATAATTTCTCCTAGTCTGTACAGATTCCTAATGCCATACAGATAGTCATGAAAATTAGTGGTTGTGAATTTTTAAAAAGCAGAAAAATACTTGTAAAATTTAAAACGAAAAACGTGGAGCACATGCACATGTAGTAAAGAGTGTGGTTAGTAACTGTCACAGAGAAAAAAAATCACACAATTCGCATTTGCAGAGTAATAAAATTGTTACTGACTTCATGCATCGATTATCTATTGCAAGTGCCCACGTGTTTCGTTTTAAATTTTATACGTACATCTACACCATACTCCGCAAGCCACCTACCATCCTAACCATGCGTGGAGGAGGGTACTTCTGGCGCCACTATCTGATCACCCCTTCCCTCTTCCACTTGCGAATGGCGCGTGGGAAAAATGATTGTGTTCGTGGTCATTTCGTGAGAAGTATGCGGGGGAAGTAATATGTTGTTCGACTCTTCCCGGAAAGCGCTTCCTCGAAATTTCAGCACGAGACCTATCCGTGGTTCACAGCACCTCTCTTGTAGCGTCTGCCACTGCAGTTTGTTGATCATCTCTGTAACGCTCTAGCGCGGACTAAACGATCCTGTGACGAAATGCGCCGCTCTTCTTTGGACTTTCACTTTCTCTTCTATTCTCGTTGCTATTAAAAATTCACAAATTTTCAGGACTATCTGCATGGAGTTACAAATCTGTAATGGGGCTACGAGAAACTGGTTTATAGGTTTATATGAAAATGTTTTTTATTTAGATAATAACATGTCAAAAGTCCTAAGTGCCATTTGCCACAAAACGTGTTCTCCCTATTCCGTTACATGCTCAAGTGCGGAAACCTTCACACACTCATTACACGATGGCGCGTGACAGAAGAAAGGTAAGCAGTTTCCTTGTTCCGCAAGATTAACACAGAAATGCTGAGCCACCTAAAACTACGAACCCATTCCAAGTAACTCCAATGCACACAGCTGATTCCTCTTGTTTTAAACATTAAACATGTTACTGAAACACTGTTGTCAATGCAGGCACGTAAGATCTCCAAATGCAGTACGATCAAAATCCCTCATACTCTTTCATCTCAAACAGCTATTAAAATGTTTTACTGTGAAACAGAAGAATGTAAAACATGTCGGTGTATTCAACAGAGGAAAGACCGTGGCTGAAGTACGTGATGCCGCACTTTATCTGTAACACCAGCCATGCTTATCAGCTGGAAAATGGAAAGACTTATTGACGATGTCACCATTTCCTCCTCAAAGGCACATGGAATTTTACCGTAAAATTTGCAAAATATAATCCCAAGTTGGTGTTGTTTGAGACACATTCTCTTACTTTTTAAATTTAATTGAATTTAAAAGATATGAGAAACGGTTTTTGTTGACTAAAGTTTACTAGTTAACACATTACTGCAGTATTTCTGTACCTGTATTATCACAAATAACATGTAGTACTTCTGCATTAACTTTAAAGAAAAACTCTCTCATTGGCACCATCAACCAGACAGTTCCCCAGTCTGGCTCCTACCATTTCCTTAATCAATTATTTGCATTCTGATTTGTCTCACTACTTTTTTGCAGTGGTAAGACGAGCAGAATTCTGTGTGGTATCGAAATACGAGTACATTCTCGATTTTTATGGTTGTGTACCTCACTCGGGAAAAACGGAACCTTATAGGGTCATTTTGTTCTTTGTCTGTTTGTCCGTCTGTTAACACAACTTTTCCTCAGGAAGGGATGGAGATATCAAGTTCAAATTTATGCCAAATACGAACTTATATTGTTGGCGGTGTATTAAATTTAACTTCCAAGTCAATGAAATTATAAGATACGGCCATTTACGTCACGTATTTTGACACTCTAAAACTCACTCATCAGATTCATATAATGTACTTCCGGTTGACCTAGAATCAAGAATTTCGGCAAGAAGCGAGGTTTCACAGCACAAGGCAAGGGGGGAAAAAAAAACCAGAAATTGTAATCATATCACAGGAAATTTCCTTTTTGCCGTTTGTTGCCCGTCCGACTGTTAATACTCCTTTTTCTTGTCTAAGGAACTGGTACACGTATCAAGTTCAAATTTACGTCGCATACTAAGGACTATAATTCCTTCACAGTGTAGTAAACGTGAGCTTCCAAGTCAATGCGTTCAAAAATACGGTCATTTATGTCTTATAATTTTATATACACAACACACTCATCAAAACTTACATAAGTTTGTTACGGAACCCGCAGAGTGTGAGACTTATTCTTTTTTTTCTGAAAGCGGATTGGTTTTATTAATGATTTCAATACATCACTGAGCCGTGTATCGAGTCGTGCTACACCTTGTGTTTGAACTGCATTGGTTTTCCTTTCCATCCCCTTACATGTTTGTTTGATATGTTGTCTGTCGTTAAGTGGCTGCTTGGTTGTCTTTTTCCCCTCGGCTATCGATATCTGCGTTTTGCTTCCGGGAAACTGCTATGGAGGAAGTGAGATCTTTGACCGGTTGTAAGCTCGTGTGGTGGCGCTGAAGTAGGGAGTTGCACGCAGAGAGTGTGGCTCGCCAGCGCGGACCAGGCGTCGTCGTTTGCACGGAGTCGCCACGTGATGTATGTCGGTTGTGTGTAACGAGCGGGTCGAGTTGACGGAAGAGCTCCCCGCGTGTTGGTTGTATACAGAATCACCCCACGAGTAGTTGCTGTTCATTTCGCTTTGGTGGGACGTTAACAAGCTTCCTTAAGTCCTCCGTTTCAACACTGGAGTTTAAAAAGAAGATACCCAACATGAAGGAGCGGTCACTACCCGTCAACGTTCCAGAGAAGACGTGAACTCCGGTGACAGAGCGTGTTGTCGCGTGACCGTGGCGTGTTTTGTACGCTGGCGACGCGTGCGCGGCCGAATGTGTGGATCCTTGCCATCGGAGGTCGTGTACTGCCTGTTCGAGCATAATTGCAAGTTAAGTTCGTGGAAGGTTTAATCATTAAGTAATAAGTTTGCGTAACCAGTGTCTCTTTTGCCTTGTGGCCTCCGGCGATCGGGTTTCCTGTCCCCGGCACCGGTGTAATTGAAGACAGTGATCTTTCCTCCTCCACTCGTTACTGTCCGATGGGAGGTGTAGTTTTGGCAGTTTGTTTCCATATTCTGTCGTGTGTTATGAGTAAATTCGTGCTTCTTGTTGGTTGATCATGTGGTCGCTCATTCAGGACTGTGTGGTGTAATGTTTCCTTGCACGAGGTTAGCCCTAATTCTCTCAGCAAGTTAAGCCATCTTATTACAAGTTTTCGCTGGCTAAAAGTCGGTGCAGTGACCAACCTGAGAGTGGCAAATGTGTTTACGGGCGTATTTAAACTGGTCAGTATTCTGTCTAGCCAGAGCATCCCTGAGTGGGTGATTTGTGGCCGCGCTACACGTCCGTCATATTTGTTATGTTCTAATGATATTCCAGGACACTTTTGTTTAAAAACTTTTTTTAAATTCCTCCATTCCTTTATTGCCAGTAATCGTGTGTTTGCTGAGACATTTGTCTTTTTTTTAATGGCGGTGTTGGTAGCTTCACTACCCCACCGTACTTTATTAACAAAGTTCTGTATTTACTTTAGTAGCCTGTTTACTAATGTTCTTTAAATATTTTTTAACTGTTGCATTGCTATAAATTACTTGATTGCCGTTAGCGGCGTGTTTTGAAAGGCTGTTATTGCCTTACTGTTAGCTTCTGTGTTTTTTTTTAATTTAAACTGTTCTATTGCTATAAATGACTGGATTGCCGTTTTTCTAAAAGAAATTTTCAAACTGTTGCATTGCTGTAAATGATTTGATTGCCGTTAGCGGCGTGTTTTGAAAGGTTGTTTATTGCCGTACTGTTAGTTTCTGTAAGATATGAATAAAACATTTGTGTGTGAAAATCACAACTCGATAGTAAACTACTAGAAATTTGGCCCCGTCTCCCAACTTGTGGTGTGGCTTGTAGTAACCGTAGCCACTGTGTGTGTCAATCACATTACTCCGCACTCTATTGGCTAAAAAACTCTATTTTTCAACATAATATCCGTCCAATGAGAAGGCCTTAGGCCACCTCACTGGGAGGGCCCCTACGCCTGCATGCTACCGCACTACCGGTCGACGACTTGCTGCACCAGAAACCTCCCCTTCGTCCATTTACTGCTTCCCGCGGTGTGCTCCTTCGTTGCTCTTTATGGTCTCGTCTGGCGACGAGCGACTCAGCGGGTTCCTCTGAGTACCCCTACTGGTAGACGAGTGTGTCACCACTACCAACAGCGACGTCGAATTGAGCGGCGACGTCTTTGACTGTGACGCGTCGATCATCTCGACAGCAATGCAGGAGACCCAGCTCCGTGAGGCCGGCCGGCAATTGGGAGATGGGAGAGGTTTGCCCGACCTTGTTGCCATGATGACAGACGCCTCGCCCAACGGCTCGCCGCGCTTTTGTTCACCGCCGGGTCTCTGTAGACATTTTCGAAATGCCTAGGAATGCGATGCTCTCGTTTTTCGCCAAAATAAACTCTGCCTTGTAGCCGTCACTTTGAAGGCTACGTATAGCAGTCTCATCTATCGGAACTTCGTGAAACTGTAATGGCTGAAGCGGGAATATTTCGCGATGCCTCACTGCAAAATCCGCATTCTTTGCAGTCGAACTGGACGAGAGACCAAATGTGCTGCGTTACTTATTGAAGACCCCTCGTATTTATTTACTTTTCCAGTGTTGAGGCGAGCAGCACAATTCTGTGCTATCCAGACACCTTCTCGATATTCTGGATGCAAATAAGTTGAATACGAAAAGTAAAACATCGTTTTTTTATTTTCCTCACAAATGCGACATTTGGCACTTGGAATTTTTCCCATTTGTCTTTGACCTCTCCCCCACAGGATGTGTTGTATACGCCCGAACGCACAGCTTGACGTCACACGGAGCCCGTTAAGCGGCAGGGCGGAGATGATTGGCTATAATCTGCCGCACCGTATAGCTGGCAGTTATCCACCCCAGAGGGCAGCGAGCGGGCAGTGACCCGCCCCCCGCCTCCAAACTGGGCAGTTACTCGCCGGCGAGTTCCGCCCCCGGCCGTCGCGTGGCGTCGCCCCCTCCCCCACGTGGTTTTTGACGCCCACCCTCGTAAACACGCCGCTTTAATTACCTTGACGCTCGCTCCCCCAGCCGCGCCGCGCCGTTATTAAAACAGCCCGTCACCGCCCGATAAACACCTACAGCGTAAATCACGGCTGGCTAATTACTACCGCTCCATTATCCCGAGATGTAACCACGTGTAAGCTGACACAAAACTGCGCACACTTCCAAACGGTCCCGGAGACCGCAACGGTCTGCATATTACCAGCCCCTCCTGTGTGAACACCCTGCCCCTCGCTACAGTACACCCACAAGTGTGCGGGTCGCATAGACACATCTCAAAATTTTAGTCCATTGCGCTACTGACCAACTGATAAAATGCATCCGAATGCCAATTGGTGGATATTAATACAGAGTGTGTTCACTCTTAAACTTTATCACGGCCCGGTCTCTGCTGAGAAAACTTTTAGTGAGGTATCAGAATATTTGTGGAGGAATGACAGTCCATTCTTCCTGAAGAGACGATACCAGACAAGGTGCTACGTTGGACGTTGGGATCTGGAGCGAAGCCGGCGTTCTAACTCATCCCAAAGTTGTTTCACTGGGTTCAGGTCTGGATGCTGGGCAAGCCAGTCCAATTCAGGACTGTTACTGTCCACAAACCATTGAGTGACACGGTACATTGTCATGTCCATACATTCACATGTCTAAGCTGTTCAGCTACTGTACACAGTGCGCAATCTTGTAAAATTTATATTTACCTGACATTGTCAGCAGGAAAGAGGTTTCTCAGATTGAATAATGAAATATTCTTACTAGAGTAGTTCATCTGCCCAGATCGCAATAAATATACAGGGATGTATCAAAAAGAATCATCCGATTTGGCACGTCTATATTTTTGAAACTAATAAGCATATATGATCAATTTTTTTTTTTTGATGAACGCGAATCTCAAAGAGATTTTCTTTTCATACATTTTCTTAGCAGTTCTATATGCCTCCGATGACACGGATGGCATGTCAATGCGGTATTAACAATGTTCCCACACTGCAACATGCATGGCTTGAGTTACATCTTCTATAGCTGCTGTTATGCGGTGTTTCAGTTCATTCATTGTTGTTGCTAACGGAGGCACGTGAACAGAGTCTTTTATAAACCCTTACAAGGAATACTCACATACAGTCAGGTCCGGTAACATTGGATGCCAGAAGTGTAAAGCTGAATCAATTGGTCCATTGTGATCGATCCATCATTCAGTTATTTATTTATTTATTTATTTATCGTATGATGATACAGAGCTTGGATCAAATACATGATTTTAAGAGTATACAGTGTAAGAAATGACAAGCAAAATACATGTACAAAATCAAATGTTCAAAGTATTATGCTAAATTATCTACACATGACACAAGTTCTTAGATTTCTAAGTCCAATCTGTTGATCCACTTGAGCCCCATGGTGGATGTCATTTACTGATCCCCCAAAGGCTCGTTTCGGGAATTCACCAACAATGTGATTAATTGTTTGCAGGGCAGCTCCACAGTCGCAATCTGGAGATGTTGCCCAGCAAAATTTGTGGTTAGAATCCGCAGTTCCCTTGTCCTGTTCGGATGCAGTTGACGGTTCTCCACTGGCGTCTGGGGAGTGTGAAACCTGCAACTCGGGCTTTTCAACCAGATGACCGTTGAACACTGACGGTTCTTCCCACTGACTTCTCCATACTTCGTTGATGTTAAATTCGGAGGCTTCGAGATGTTGTGCAGTTCGCCATGGTGGTTTTCTTGACTTCAGACGCTGATATTCTGTTATTAATATATCGCTCTGTACGGGTAGCTGGGGGTTCTTCTGAATGTTTCTCCAGATCTTCAGGAGAGCATCTGATCTTCGTAGAACTGGAGGTTGGATGTTACTTAAAACTGGTAGCCATGCAGTTTGAGTGCTACATATGCAGCCTGTGATGGGTCGCATTGTCTGGTTGAGTGGCGCATCTATCTTGCTACAGTGAGCACTGCTCATCCAAGTCGGACAACAGTATTCAGCGACAGAGTATGATAGTGCCAAAGCAGTTGATTTTAGGGTGTGAGCGCTGCAACCCCAGGAGGTACCAGCAAGCTTCTGAACGGTATTATTAAGGGTCTTCACTCTTGCGGCCACGTTGGAGAGATGTTGTCGGAAAGTTAGGGACCTATCGAGTGTTACTCCGAGGTACTTCGGTGTGCTGCAGTACTTCAAGGTTTGGCCTCGGAGTTTAACTTCCGGTTTATAGTCAGAGTGTCTGTTCCGTACGTGTAATGCTGAAGTAACAGTTTTCTGAGGGTTTAGGCGGAGGCACCATTTCCTGAAGTATGTGTCCTGGATTTCCATGTCGGCAGTTAATGTGATTTCAGCAGTGGTGAAACTGGAGCTCTGGGTTACCAAACAGATGTCATCAGCGTGTATGAATTTCCTTGAGGTTGTGGCTCGCAGGTCATAAATGTATAAACTGAAAAGGAGAGGGGCCAATGCAGATCCTTGAGGCAGTCCGTCACTTTGAAGATTTTGCTTCTGTCGTTATCAGAGTAAATGTGGAAAAGTCCGTTGCTTAGCATGTTGCTAAGTAGGTTTGTGAGTTTCCGACACAGAATGATGCTCAGAAATTTTAAGAGAAGGCCTTCTCGCCATACGGTGTCGTAGGCGGCGGATAGATCGAAGAAAGCAGCTATGCTTACGCATTTCTTCTCAATTCCATTTTCAATATGGGTTGTTAATGCGAACACTTGGTCATTACAGCTTCTACCAGGCCGGAATCCAGCTTGCTCTATGGGTATTTGTTTATTAATCGTTTCATAGATCCTGTTGTAGATGAGTCGTTCAAGTAGTTTGTAACTAACGCTTAACAGGGCTATTGGGCGGTAACTTTCAACTTTTGTTGGGTCTTCGTTCGGTTTACGAGTTGCTATTAGCTTGCTTTTCTTGAACAATAGTGGGAGATTTCCAGTGGAGAGAATGTCTGAGAAGAAGTTGAAAGTCATTTGGTAGTTGCTGGTCCACAGTGTGTGAGAAATTCAGGGTTCATCCCATCGAATCCAGCTGCCTTCCCAACTTTCATGTTAGTGATGGCATCTCTTACTTCTTCTTCATTGAATGGATTGGAATATTTACAGGAATTTGGGGCTGCTCTTTTCTTGACGTTGAGCTGGGTTTTGATTTCCCTTCTTGTCTGCTTATCCTTTGGGCTCTTGGAATTTGAGATTAGGTGTTTGGAGAAATCATTCAGCTTGATGGCAGTTTTAGGTCTCACCGGTGCTGAGTTTGTTGCATCCAGTTTTCTGATAACAGACCAAGCTTTTCGACTTGAATGTGTGTGGTCGAATGATTCTACGCTTTCATGCCACATCTTCTTCCTATTCTCATCAAGTGACTGCAGAAGATCCGTAGCTTTGCTAACTGTTGGAATTTCTTCATATTCTTCAAGCAATTTTTTTCCGCCCCTCATTCCAGCCAGGTGTAAAAAAAATTGCAAGGGCAAGTTTACTCGCGTCTGTGACGTACCCTAAGTTACACGTGCCTCCTGGGTGGTGCTAAATGAATAACAACAACAGGATGAGATCGAACTGTCCGAAAAGGCCTCCCCGTCGTAGAATACAGAGTAAACAACCAAAAAGTCCTTCTCAGGACGTACAGGTTCGTAGAATTGGACCATCTATTTGCATATCATTCAGTAATCCTTCGAGTTAAAAATTCCCGCCCTTCCAATTGTCTATGTGGCGGTGCCCCATCCTGTTGATAAGTCTTTCGAATCAGTCGCCAGCTTTGGGAAGAGAAAGTTCTCAAGCATATCGAGATATGTGCTTCCTGTAACAGTGTTCTCGGCAAAGAAAAATGGACCATACACCTTTTCCCGTGAAATTGCACAAAACACATTAAATTTTGGAGAGTCCCTCTCATGTTGTACAACTTCATGTGGTAGTTCCGTACCCCATATTCTCGCATTATGACGGTTCGTCTTTCCATTGAAATGGAATGTTGCCTCGTCACTAAAAACTTAGCGTGGAAGAAAACTGTCATCCTCCATATTGCCACGAAGCAGTAGCTGGATTTTGTGTGGTCTCATGTGCAAACGTCGACGCAACACTCGCAGACGGACATCGCGGGCATGCCGAGCTGTCGAGCTGCACCGCGAACGGATTTCTGCGGACTCCTTGTGAAACTATGGCGGATGCGTTCGACGTCTGTGTCAGACACTCGGGGACGTGCCGGGGATTTGCCTTTACACAAACAACCTGTTTCTCGGAATTGTTCATGCCATCGTCTAACGCTCTGTGCTGTCGGAGGATCCACACCATACCCAGTACGAAAGTCGTCACTGACCCGCGCTGCACAAAATGTAGAACACAAACCGCTTTCTGTTGTCAATTTTTACTAGAACTAAAGAGGGTGCACACTGCTGCTACCTATCGGGAACCGTGTAAAACTCGACAGTGTGCTCTGTCCAATAGCACGTTGTTCACGCACATATCTCAAATAACATAATAATTATGATTTTTTAACTCGTATGATTCTTTTTGATATACCCTGTATACATATAGGCAACCAGTTTCGACAAGCTACACTGCCATCTTCAGTCCTACAAAAATGAGTATTGTACCATTCTATGTAAAGGACGATCGTTTTGTCATCGACACATTACACAGCAAAACCATGATTGAATCCATTAGCATTTAGCGTCTCCATAAGCGCAGTAAAGGGGACCACACCTTAACCACGAGAAAAACACCGAAGCTGTAACACCTCCTCTGTATTTGAGTGTCGGTATTACACGTGGTCAGTGCCAATCTTATGCCAATATTAGTGCTATTTTTCAGCAAGTTGGGGGTTATTTCTTTCCAACGTCGGTCCTTTTTTTTTGGTCAAATTCGGTGCTATTTTTTGAAAAATCCGGAGCTCTTTCCTGCTGAAATCGGTGTTTGTTTTTCTCAAATTTCGGTGTGTTTTAGGCCAAATGTGATGTAAATTTTTTGCCACATTGTATGACACTTTAATTGCAAAATTTGGACCTTTTTTGCCTAATTCGATACTTTTGCCAAAATCGGTGCTATTTTTTGCGAAATGTTTTTTTGTCAAATTCCAGGTAATTTTTTATTTATTTCACTGTTATTTTTTGCCAACTTCGCTTTTATTTGGTTGTTTTCCCAGTTTTTGCCGATTTCACTGTTGTTTTTGTCAGTTTCGCTGTTGTTTGCCACTTTTGCTGGTTTTTTTTTTTTTCAAATTTTGTTGTTGTTAATGCCTATTCACTATTTTTACTAATTTTCTGTTCTTTTTTGCCAATTTCGCTTGTTTTTTATACTTTTGGTGTTATTTTTGCCAATTTGAGGCAATAAGAAGTCGGAATGTAATTTCAGCATTCAGTAAATGCCAGTTACGATTAGCCAGTCACGATTACTGGTATACTGCCAACCTCAGATTTATAACCTTTTAATATAAAGGTAAATGACAAATTTCGGAAAACCGCCGATTTTGCAATATTTAGTAAAAACTACTGGCTTTATGTTATTTCTCTACAAAGCGCCAGTTTCTCGTAATTTTTCACGTTATCGTTTTCGCCTTGATGGTCTCAGTTTTGTGAAGAAGAGAGTCCACGATTTTCTTCAGAAAGGCCATATCGAGAAGCAGCCTCTCATTTATGATTAGGTTCCTGTGAGGAGGATGTTTGCTGCGCTTCAGCTGCGGTTTTCTGTGGGACAGCAATCCGTTTATTTATCGGGCCAGTTGGGGTGAGGTCGGGAATCTGAGTGACCGTCAAACCCAGAACGTGTGCGCTCAGCCCTTGCGAATACGGCTGTTGTCATCTTGGAAGACGGCAGTGTCACCATGAAGCTGCAGAAGAAGGGGAACACTTGATCACCGACGAAGTTCGCATAAACATCCTGGCTCAGTTTCACGATAATCTGAATGAGTGACCCCAACTCACTGCACTACAAACACTCCCAAAACATCACAGAGTCACCTTCCGCCGTAACTACAGTCTCCATACACCGTGGGATAGACAGCTCTTTCGGCCGTCGGTGTACACCACGGCTTGAATAAACTGAACGAAGAGGCAAAATCGTGCCTTGAAACAGTCGAACAAAGGGACAAAATCGTCGCTCGGCAGACCACACTACACACCTGTTACTTCAGAGTCGTTGAAGAGGCACATCTTTATGCGCATCTGTGGACAATGGCCTTCTTTAGAGTACCCGACTGCTAACGTCCATTACATGCAGTTGCCTTCGCAACGTTTATTCAGGAACTGGTTGAGATATAACTGCATCCACTGACTGCAGCAATTACTGTCGGCTTTGCAGACAGATTTTCATTGACAAGGCGTATAACACGTCTCCAGTCGCTGTCGGTCAGGATGTTCTCGTATCCACATTGATTACGTCATGTTAGATGGTTGCGGCTGGCTGCAACATTCCTTGTAGACGCAGCGGGCTTTCCACTTTGCATCTCAGTACTTCCTTATACTCTCCTGTAACCACTAATTTCCCAACAGCACTAGTTATGCCTATAATTCTGAAGTCCCGCCTACCACCGTCTGCTTCTAAAATTGTGTGCCTTAGACAATTACGTTGGGAGGGCGACGGTTCATCCTGATTTAGGTTTTCCGTGATTTCCCTAAATCGCTCCAGGCAAAATGCCGGGATGGTTCCTCTGAAAGAGCACGGCCGACTTCCTTCCCCGTCCTTCCCTAATCCGATGACCTCGCTGTTTGGTCTCCTTCCCCAAAAACAACCCAACCCAACAATTACGTTGACTGTAACTACAGTATTTGCGCGTTGCTGGTTTAACTTCTGGTCATACTTCACACAGCCGCAAATACGTAGTACTGAACAGTATGAAACAAAAGGATGGTTTAATGCCAACACAACAGCCAATTACTTCCGCAAGAAATCATTCGGGAACTTAATTCAACGTGTGGTCACGGACATTCAGTAGCTGGCGGTCTTGCGGTAGCGTTATAGCGTCCCGTGCACTGGGTCCCGGGTTCGATTTCCGGCGGGGTCAGGGATTTTTCGTGCCTCGAGAAGACTGGGTGTTGGTGCGTCGTCTTCATCATCATCAGGAAGGCAACGGCAAACCAACTCCGCCAGGACCCTGCCTAGTACGGCGGTGGGGGTCTCCCGTATCGTCCCGTACGCTCCTCGGAGGATGGGACATCATCGTCATCATCATCATGGACATTACATCGCTACCTGCTGACGACAAAAAGTGAACAATATTTGCGGAAATATTTTTGACCATACGCAAAGACTTTTATAGAGGCGTGCGTAAATAAAAAAAATAAAATTAATTTAAGAATAACGTTGAGAAGGTCGGCATATAAATTATATAATACTAAACTCTTTTTCTGTGTAATTAGAATGAAAATATTTTATTTGTTAATCATTGCACAAGGTCAAAGATTTCACTATTTGGCCAATGAAAAATGTAAGTCTGTAATAATTTAATGCTTGTTAAAATATATTATAGAAAGAGATATTACTGTTTCATTTAGGTAGACAGTTCTTTCCCATGTTGGAAGTGGTAATTTTTCTGATTTTCAGTGACTGCAGCAGCGCGGAAAAATGGCGCCAGTTAAAGTCTATGTGGACTATCACTTGAGTGATTCAAACAGGCCGCTTCACGACTATCGATCAACATTTCAAGGGCAACATTTTGAGGTAAGAAATAATAAATAATTTACGTTTCCTTACGAAGATAGAACAATATTTCGCCAAGTGCCCCGCACGAATAATGATATTTTCTCGCGCTTAAGTTTATCAAAGATACCCTTTTTCGATGGATCACGTAAATACTTTAGGTGCAGCATTTTTCAGGCGCCTCACGGGGCATCCGTAGCAATGCTGTGCGCGGTTATTTTAAAAAAAATTATTTTAGTTAAAGAACCAGAGCACATTTGAGTATATTGTCCCCCGTTTGTAGCTGGAATTCTATCCTTTTAAATAGTATATACATTTCACTGCAGTATAAATGGTTCAAATGGCTCTGAGCACTATGGGACTTAACATCTATGGTCATCAGTCCCCTAGAACTTAGAACTACTTAAACCTAACTAACCTAAGGACATCACACAACACCCAGTCATCACGAGGCAGAGAAAATCCCTGACCCCACCGGGAATCGAACCCGGGAACCCGGGCGCGGGAAGTGAAAACGCTACCGCACGACCACGAGCTGCGGACTCACTGCAATATAATTTTCCCACCTTTAGAATAGGTGCCATGGAAACCGGTACATTAGGCAGCAGTACAATGGGTCCAAATACAACAGCTCCTTTCTGTTATACTGATCCATATTACTGCACTGATTCCGTACAAGCGACTGGCAGACACACACAACTTCACTGATATGACTTGGATCAGACAGATGGAGAATCACGTGACCATCTCGTGCAATCTGCAGCGCCCCGAAGCGGCAAGTGAGCCGCTTACAATGGACACCAGGAAACAAAGGTATGTTCTGTTTCTTACTTGACGCCCGTAGGGATCGATTACACAAGGGCTGTCCAATATACGGCACGGCATTGTATCAACCAGTGCCAGGCCTAATCGCTTGTTGCATACGAGTCAGTGGTGAACCAACACGTTATTGACTTGCTCAATGTGAGAAGCTCTTTCTCTTGATAAAATCATACATTTTTTTCTGAAATTGTAATCATTTGTTTGTCTTGCAGTGATTACGTGTATCTACCGATACAAGTTTTTCATATAAAACCACAGTACGACGAGTAGATGGCATGGCGAAAGATATTTATTTCACTCAAAGCACAATTAAAGGAATTTGTATTTTACAGTTTAGTGCTCGTTGAAAGTGCTGATGATGCAGATACAGCATCAGCTGGCAGTCTCTGTGAAAGGTGTGACAGAGAACTGCACTGCAATCGAGTAATCGCTTGACCTGTGTTTCATGAAAAGTACAACACGACAAAACATATAAGAAGAAGTGACAAGTTGTGTAGAAAAGTTTGATCTTCAAGTCGAAAATCTTTCCGACTTGACAACAGATGGTGCTACAGTGATGGCGAGGAGAACAAAGGGGTTTATAACTTTGATGAGTAGTGACCACTGCATTATTCACTAGGAACACCTGTGTACCGAAGTTCTCCATTTGAAGAATGTGATGGAAAAGGTAATGTGGAGGTCAATTTCATTCGCACAAGCGAACTAAATCACAGACAACTTCGGACCTTGCTGCGCGAAGCAGGCCCAGGGCATGGCGATGTCACATACTATAGCAGAGTCGCTGGCGCAGCAGATGAGCAATGCACACATCATTGTATTCAGTGCTGGGAGAAATAAAAACCCTTATGACTGGCAAAGAACAAAATATCAGTGGTTGATGATCTCGTTTTTCTAGCTGACCTAACTAAGTATCTCGCCGACCTAAATCTAAAACTCCAAGGTAAAAATCAATCGTGTGCGTAGAAATGTATGGGCATATTCAAGTATTTATTAAAAATATTATTTCTTTCAAGAAACAGATCGGGGAAAGACAGTTAGGTCATTCGGAGGTTTTTTCTGCCCAAAATCAAGACACACCAGATTTCGATAAGTACGTAATTTCGCTGAAAAAAAAAAAAAAAAAAAAAAAAAAAAAAAAAAAAAAAAGAGGGAATGAATTTGAGGAAAGATTAGCACATTTTAAAGATCAAGAGTCCAATAAGTGCTCCAAAATCCTTCTGACTTTAAGATTGAAGACGCCATGTTACACCTATAGATGAAGTTGATTGATCTGAAAGGTAATGAAAGCCTTAAAGCAGCCTAGCATAGTCGCCTGCAGAATGCACTGATAAAATTGAATAATAAATGTATGAAACACGATCAGTATACCAACCTATCCAAATTTGCATTTCAACAGGTGTCCTTATTCGGAAGCACGTACGTCTGTGAACAGTTTTTTTCCACGAATGAAGCATGTGAAATCTAAAACGACACCGTGGCTAACAGACGGCCATCTGAGCGCAATTCTCAGTCGTAGACAGAACAGAGTTGCGTGTAGTACCTTAAGTGAATTCGAAAGCGGGCGAATTGTTTATGCTCGTATGGTGATAGGCGAAGTGTTTGGTGTTTCAGGAGGCTCCGAATCGGAGATTTATAGTCCTTACAGGGATGCGGAAAAACATCATCCGGTAAGCCACTACGCGGACGATAGCACATGTTGAGTCACCATCACAGACTCTCATTGAAGAGGCGTATCACGAAAAACATGGAGACTACAACTGCAAATGTCACTGCAGACCTGAATGTCACACTCGCGAACCCTGTCAGCAAGAAAACAACACGAAGGGAACTCCATAAGCTGGGAACTGTAGAGCGAGCTAAAATCCCAATACCACTTATCCGTGATTCGAATGGTTCCAAAGCCATAAAAGCTTGGTTATGGAACAATGGCAGAAATCTGGTCGGAAGAGTTTTGTATCACACGGTTTCCAACTTTTGACCATGTTTACGCCCCATGACTGAAACACGGCGGGGTTCGGTGGTGATTTGGGCAGGCATATGACGGTCTCCACGGGCTGCACGGTTCCTCTGCAAGGTCGCATTGCTGCCAAGGATTATGAGACCATTTTGGGTGACCAGCTCGGTCTCATAGTACATTGTTTGTTCCACAATGGTGATCCTGTGTTTCAAGGCCTCCCGTTAACACAGCTCGCTGGTTTTGTGAGCACGAGGATCAATTTTTGCATCTCTCGTGGCAGCGACAGTGAAAAAAATGGTTCAAATGGCTCTGAGCGCTATGGGACTTCACATTTGAGGTCATCAGTCGCCTAGAACTTAGAACTAATTAAACCTAACTAACCTAAGGACATCACACACATCTATGACCGAGGCAGGATTCGAACCTGCGACCGTAGCGGTCGCGCGGTGCCAGACTGAAGCGCCTAGAACCGCTCGGCCACTCCGGCCGGCGCTCTTTTATACCGGACAGGGGTTTTACATGAGGGCGGAGCAGCAGATCCCGCTAGCTGCTGATCCCCGGCCGTGGCGGCGTGGTGCGGTGCGACGCAGGGAGCCGACGCGCCGGCGCGGCGGCAGGCGGCTGCCGGGCCCAGCTGCCACCGCGTTAGCAGGTGCTCTCTAAACACTGCTTCTGCGAACGTCCTCCCCTCGGCGACAGTAAAGGCCACACTAGCCTTGAGCCCTTTAGCACGGGCGACTCCATCGTCTCAGTCGACTACAGCTAGGAAGTGAGTCTACTGCAACATCTCTTGGCGTAGGGATACACGATTAATTGCCATTAATAGAGTAATCGTAATAATTATGGTAATCTGTTAGGGCGGTACCAGTCTTTCTATCTTGTCAGTTAAACTCCATCCGGAGAGACCCCGGAAGGCCCAACGGTACCGACCGACCGCCGTGTCATCCTCAGGCGATAGGCGTAACTGGATACGTGTATGGAGCGACATGTGGCCAGCACACCGCTCTCCCGGCCGTTGTCAGTTTTCGTGACCCTTAAGCCGTCGGCACACGGACCGTGCTGACGAACTTCGACGTTGAGCGTGGCAAGTTCAACGAGCTGCTGAACGCTCAGGAACGATGCGACTTGTGCATACGGTACGTGGGCCCCAACGTGGTATGCGCGATCGCAACGCACTCCAGCGGCAGTAGAGGGATGTTTCTAGTTCGTAAATCAGACTGCTTACTCAACGGGCGCGCGTAAAATTCCCACGTTAGCTCCAGCGTCCACGAAAAGCAAAGTACCATGTCCAGTCAATAAGGACAGAGACATATAAAAGTTCCATTACAAACAGTGCGGTATACGTTTGGAATACTTCTCCGCATAAGATAAACATTATTTCATCATTCCCACATTTATTAAAACCCCAAGGTCAGTCTTACTTAATCACTGTTCCTGCCCAGTAGCAGAATCTTTGCAATATGTGAATTACGAAGCGTGAAAGAAAAAAGAGCAAAATATCTTTATACAAGTAGCGCAAGCTGTCCTGTATATTAAGCCAATCAAACAAAGACACCTCTCAAAAAAAGGTGAACTTATATTTACATAACATCAAATATCATAGTATACACTTATATTAAACTAATAATAAAGTACCAGAACGTAATAAAAACGCTAATGTTAGGAAATAAGATTTAGGAGTGTCAAGACGCGAACCTCCGCTCCATCTATCAAAACAATACAAAACAGTGACGCTACTCATTACGCTAATCCAAAAACACGCAGACACGCCTCACAAGTAATCAAACTATGTTACCCGTTGCAGAAAACATCGTAGTTATATTACTAATTGAAATTTAATTGTAACAAATTGTACGAAGAACAATGCGTTTTGGGTGGATCTTCAGTGTGTCGCTGCCTTCAAATAGCCTGCTCTCATAATACGCAAGTTACAATAATTCTTTTGTCACGAATATGATGTTTCTCATTATTTTATTGGAACGAGTCACACATTTACAACGTATTTTCCAATGATTCTGAATTTGCTGGTGCTCAGACACGGCATATATACACGTAAGCTTGAAATGAATGCCAATATGGCGCCTTACAACTCTGTACTGAAGGGAGACGGCGTGCGTGTGACGTAGGTGGCGTTGTGCCATCTCATTGGTCAACGCTCAGGCGCACGCTCAGAATATCTGACATGCCAGATATTGCTCTGCACGTTCGGAAAGACTCCCGAACGTGCCATTCCACGCTGTGACGTCAGAAACTCGACACGCTCAACGCTCAACGTTCGGATGCACGGTCCGTGTGCCGACGGCTTTAGCCGCTACTTCTCAGTCATGGAGCTCCTCAATTGGCCCCACAACGGCTGAGTGCAGCCAGCTTGCCAACAGCGCTCACCAGACCCCGACAGTCACCCATCCAGGTGTTGGCCAAGGCCGGCCGCTGTGACCGAGCGGTTCTAGGCGCTACAGTCTGGAACCGCGCGACCACTACGGTCGCAGGTTCGAATCCTGCCTCGGGCATAGATGTGTGTGATGTCCTTAGGTTAGTTAGGTTTAATTAGTTCTAAGTTCTAGGGGACTGATGACCATAGATGTTAAGTCCAATAGTGCTTAGAGCCATTTGAACCACGTTTTTGTTAGCCAAGCCCGACAGCACTTCATTTGGGTGATCTGACGGGAACCGGTGTTACAACTGAGGCACGACCGTTGGCATCGTGTCAATTAATTTTTCTTAATCAATTAACGTTAATATTTTCCTTTTCTTGGTTCCGTACGCCAACCTAACTTTGCTGTTTGGCTGTCCGACTGTTTAAAACCCTTTTTCCCAGTAACAGGAAAACGTGTCAAGTTAAATTCGCGCCGTATATGGTTCAAATGGCTCTGAGCACTATGGGACTTAACTTCTGAGGTCATCAGTCCGCTATAAGTTAGAACTATTTAAACCTAACTAACCTAAGGACATCACACACACCCAGTCATCACGAGGCAGGATTCGAACCTGCGACCGTAGCAGTCGCGTGGTTTCAGACTGTAGCGCCCAGAACCACTCTGCCAACGCGGCCGGCTTGTGCCTTATACTAAGGTCTACGGTCCCTTGGTGATGCAAAAAATTGAAGCTTCTAAGTCAATGCAATCAAAACGTACGGTCATTTATTTCACACATTTTGATACATGCAAACTCACGCATCAAAACCTACATGGTACTGTAACCTGTTACGCGACGTGGAAGGAAGACTGATCCCAAAATACGGTCGCCAATTTTCCCGGCCCATACATTCTGGGTGCACGATGGTGGTGGTGGTGGTGGTGGTGGTGGTGGTGGTTAGTGTTTAACGTCCCGTCGACAACGAGGTCATTAGAGACGGAGCGCAAGCTCGGGTTATGGAAGGATTGGGAAGGAAAGCGGCCGTGCCCTTTCAAAGGATCCATCCCGGCATTTGCCCGGAGCGATTTAGGGAAATCACGGAAAACCTAAATCAGGATGGCCGGAGACGGGATTGAACCGTCGTCCTCCCGAATGCGAGTCCAGTGTGCTAACCACTGCGCCACCTCGCTCGGTGGGCGCACGATGCTGATGATTCGTTGTCACCGTACCATGGGGAGTCGGCATACTATCCCACAGATGACTGTCACAAAAGTTGTAAGATACCAATGCGCGAAAAGGTGGCCTCGTCTGTGAATAGGATGGCTGACACAAACCCCGCAATCGTGGTTGCATGGTGAAAAAGCCAGTGACAAAACTGCTCCTCATGTGGAAAGTCTGTCGCTAGTAATCCCTGCAGACGCTGTAAGTGACGCGAGTGCTAACAATTGTCAAGGAGAATGTTCCACACGGCCGACTTGCTTATCCCGTACTGGCGGCCCAACTGCCTGGTATTGACACGGCGGTCGCCTTCCACAATGCTAATCACATTTCGCTCCAAGTCTGGTGTCCGAACATTTCGGGCATGTCCTTCATGATTTTCTACTTCCTGAAACGACCTTGTCTCAGACAAACGGCGAAACACTGTTGCAAACATGGAACGCTGTGGCTGTTGTCGGCGGGAGTAGGTCTCTTGGTACAATCTTGTGCCCGCCGCCCGTTGCCATTTGCCTCTCCGTAAGTAAAGCCATGTCGGCAAGCTCTCGATTCGAATACGGACCAGAGTGTACTACGCTGTGGCACATCCACTACAAGGTGAGTCAGCGAGAGAAGTGGATCGGACACAACATTACCTATTACTACGGCAGGAGATGGCGCTATGGCATGACGTATGAGGAAGACTACCACCCTCTAGAAGGAAACCGGCTGCATGGTACAGCGCGTATTAGACCGCAGTCTCTACATCAAAGTATGATTGAATAAATGGTCCATGCTTTCCGGACACAGGTTCTTTAGACCTTTTTCGACTCGTATCCTCTCAACGATCAATCCCTAGAGTTTGTACACGGTGGAAAAAGCCACCCCGTAGAATTAAGTGATCATGGGATAGAAAAGCAACTGACAGAGGAAAGCCCACTGGATCTGACGGGATGCTAGTAATATTCTGTACAGAATAATAATATTATCTTGGAACTCTTCCATTTGGTCCGTGTTTGCATAGAAAAATAGTAATATCAGAGACTGAGTCCGCCTTGATGCAAAACACCTTGTTATTCGTTTATTTCTTTATTATCCCAAACTAGTTTCGGCGACAAATATCACCATCATCAGTGGTTTTTTTAAATCTAAAACATGCAGAAAACTGCATGGTTGTACAAACACAGTAAAACAATATTACATTTTTAGAATTCGTCTTTTGAAATATAGTTTTCTATTGATACTTCCATACTGCCTTATTTATTGTATGTTACAGCACGTTGTTAGTAAACAACAGCCGCTCACATGGTTGCAGATGACATTAACTAAAAAGACGGCAACAGAAATAAGAGCACTGAAAATATGTCGCAAATAGCGCCAATAATTGCCTAAAACATGCTGTGACATGTAATAAATAAGGTAGTATGAAAGTATCAATAGGAAACTGTATTTCAAAAGACCAGTTGTAAAAATGTAATAATGTTTTACTGTGTTTGTACAGCCATGCCATTTTCTGCATGTTTTAGATTAAAAAACCCCACTGATGATGGTGATATTTGTCGCCGAAACTAGTTTGGGATACTAAATCAACGAATAACAAGGTACAAAATTTTGAAAAACACAGCCCTCAGTCGCGAACACAATTAATTTGTAACCTAGGTTTCGGTGTCACAAGGGACACCTTCTTCGGACGAAATTAAAACTAAATGTTACAGCATAACGTACCAAAAAATACGAAAGCTGCGGTCAGCCTTAAGAATAACAAGGTGTTTTGCACCAAGGCGGACTCAATCTCTGTTATTACTGTTATTCTATACAGAGTATGCAAAATAAATTGTTCCTCTTCTAGCAGCAGTACAACATGTCACAGGAGGAGTGGAGCGTTCCTAGTGACTGGAAAGAACAGCTAAGGTTTTTTTCCGTTTTCAACAAGGGTGAGTGGTTCACAAAGTACCCTCCGCTACAAGTCGTAAGGAGTACACAAGCAGATGTACGTGAACAGAAAATGAACACACCGCAAGCAGATGAAAGCGCTCCGGCTGCCCGTGTAGGAACTCGCGACGTTTACAAAGCGCCGCGTGAATCAGATCCGGCACGGCCTTTTCTTTATTACTACAGGCGTGCGGCAGATGTTGGAGGGGACAATTAATCACACGACGCAACAGCGAAACGCCCTGTGGCAGCTTCTCTTGTGTGGCGGGTGGGTTCTGTCGGCAGGCGACAACGGTTGTAATGTCATCGAGCGAGCAAAACACCGCTTAAAACATGGCTTAAAATAAGCGTAGAACCCGCTTCATAAAATTAATGTTTCCACTACTGCAACATGCGAGCGCAACACGAAAATACGTAAATTTCCGATTTCATCTACATCCTACACACATACTCCTTAAGCCGCGTACGGTGCATTCCTTTGCTGTGTCCGCTCGCAAATGGAGCGAGGGAAATGTCTCCGCGAAATCTACCTCCGCGACTGTAAAACCGTACTGCAGGCAGTCCCGAATGCCGCTTCTCTGAATTTTCTCATTATTGCTTCGCGGAAAGAACGTCGTCCTCAAGGGATTCCGGTTTGCGTTCCCGATTTGGTAACCAATTTAGCAGGAAGCCACTGAACGATTTAACCAACTCGATGTGGTCAGGATACCAAACACTCGAACAGTACTCAAGAATCGATCGCACTAGCGTTCTGTATTCGCTCTCCTTTATAGATAAGGTACAGTTCTGTGGAATTCTCCCAATAAGCTGAAGTAAACCATTCGCCTGCTCTACTATCGACCTTGCGCACTCGCTTTCAAACTTTACGCCTAGATATGTAATCAAGCAGCACGCTATCGATGCTGTATTCGAACATGAAGCTATTGGTTTTCTACTCATCTCCGTTAACTTACATTTTTTACACATAGAGCAACATTCATCATACCATGTAGAAACTGTGTCTAAATTTCTATCCGCCTAGTCCCTCAAAGACGAGACTTCCTCGTACACTATAGCGTCATCAGCAAATAGCCTCCAGCTTCGACAGTCCCCTGCTGAGATGCAGGGTCCGTGGATTCATGAGGTTGTCTGCACAGCCGTACACGTCCATTTGAAACGAGACTCGTCCGACCAGGCAACATGTTTCCAATCACCAATAGTCCAATATCGGCGTTGAAGGGAGCAGGCGAGACATAAAGCTTTGTGTCGTGCAGTCATCGAGGGAACACGAGTGGACCTTCGGCTCCGAAAACCCATATCGATAATGTTTCGTTCACCGGTTCGCACGCTCATACTTGTTCATCGCCCAGCACTGAAATCTGCAGCAACTTGCGGGACGGTTGCGCTTCTGTCACGTTGAACGATTCTCTTCAGTCGTCGTTGCTCCCGTTTCTGGCCGCAGCGATGTCGGAGACTTGATGTTTTACCGGATTCCTGATACTCCCGGTACACTCGTGAAATGGTCGTAAGGGAAAATCTCCACTTCGCTAACTAGGAGCTGCTGTGTCCCGTCGCTCGTGCGCCGATTATAACACGACACTTAAATCTTGATAACCTGCTATTATAGCAGCAGTAAGCGATGGAAAAACTGCACCAAACACTTGTTGACTTATATAGGCGTTGCCGACCGCAGCGCCGTATTCTGCCTGTTTACATATCTCTGTATTTGAATACGCATGCCTATACCAGTTTCTTTGGCGCCTCATATCGCGGGAGGCAATCGCATGTTGTCGTTGTGAAGATTGTAACACCTCCGTTTTTTATTCCCACCTGGTCTGATCGAATAGCAGTCCAATATTTGTTATTAACACGACCGTGAACCTAATGGGGCTGGCAATCAGAATTGACTGCTACGGAAGTTGTTACTTTCCAGTTCGTTCTGCTCAGTACTATAATACTGAATGTCTGGTAATGAGGAACACCAACACAGTTTTACTAATTACGAACTTATATTCTTCTCAAAACACAAAAAAGGAGATAGCCACTGCCTTCGTCATACATATCTAATTACGGCTAATCTCAGCACAGGCTTTCTTCATTTGCCATTATCGTCACACGCTAATCCATCACTGCATCCAACACTGCAATCCAAGGTTAGGCCGGCGCGGTAGACGCGAAACCAAAATATCGGCACTAGTAACGTCACAGATCACTTTCGTAGTGATACTTCTTCACTTTCTCGGCATTTATTTATTATTTAGGGGTCTAACCACGGAGATGGCGACACCCTTCTCCGTTAAAGATCCTGTATTTCAACAAATAGCCTTCACACACATATACCCGCCAACCACACTGGCGCATCTCGACACCCGCTCTCTCAACACGTCACAATCGATTGTTCGCCCTATCGACCTGTGCCGAATGCAAAGTTATAGCAAGGGCCTAAGGACCCCTTACAAGATGACCGATAGGATCGTATCTTACAGGAAACAAACTGAGGAGCTACTTGACTCAGGAGTAGCGGCTTCGGTCTCGGAAACTGACATAGTATTTGAATAGGCATGGAAATTCCTTTGGGACCAAACTGCTGAGGTCATCGGTCCCTAAGCTTACACACTACTTAATCTAACTTATACTAAGTTTGGCTACAGCCAACACATACAGCTATGCCCGAGGGAGGACTCGTACCTCCGACTGGGAAGCCGCGCGAACCGTGCACTGCACCTAATACCGGGCAGCTACTCCGCGCGACGAATACCAACTTCTATACCAGTTTCTTTGGCACTTCAGTGTAGAAGTTTACCAAATAAAACTCACTCCTGACAGGGTGCGGACTTATATTTACTTAACATCAAATATTACAGAAACTGAAGTATTTCATACAGAGCTCCCACAACTTTTCACAAGACGCGAAGGTGAAAAAAAAGTATATGTGTAGTGTCACACGAACCGTCACGCGATCCATTCTCGGTCCCATGTCGCGGTGCCTCAGACGCCATGCTGCAACTCGCTTGTTAGCAGCCTCGTTTTCTACTCTTTCGTCGTCGAAATATTAATCACATTTCATCACACGACAAATCCTAATATGGACGACACGTTTTCACGAATTTCAAATGGATCGTTGCCATACAACAGCTTACTGTGGTCAGCGTGACGGATTGTCACACCTATCGGCCCGGGTTCGATTCCCGGCTGGGTCGGAGATTTTCTCCGCTCAGGGACTGGGTGTTGTGTTGTCCTAATCATCATCATTTCATCCCCATCGACACGCAAGTCGCCGAAGTGGCGTCAACTCGGAAGACTTGCACCAGGCGAACGGTCTACGCGGTGGGAGGCCCTAGCCACACGGCTTACTCTCATTGCACGCTTGTTACAACGCGAAAATAAATAGATGTGAAAATTTTTTTACCCACCATTCTGACGCTTCCCGTCACTTTATTACCACAAATCGTGCCAATAACGATTCGTTCTCGATACAGTCAACGTGCTGGTCGTTAGAAACAGCATATATTTCTAGGGTGTAACATATAGCATAAAACGCATCGAATATGTGCTTGTGTTGAACACGACAAATACAGTTTGGCGAACTGCTGCCTGCTTGTGACGTAGCGAGAGTTCTTGTTTCCAATTGGTTGTCCTTCACGTGGCACGTTGCCGAAATGTCGCAGAACTTATTTTGTGTTTCACGCGACGAAATGGCGTCTCATCGAGACACAGCAGGGAGTGACGTGACAAAACTCGCGTAGCGCCACGTTAGCTAACTCGTCCCGTGTGTCGACGGCTTGACTGGTGCGGTGTTAGTACGCGCTCGGCGGCGCGCACAGCCTGCGGCCGGCCGCATCGCCAGTGGAGTCACGCCGCGGCCGTGAAGGTCGCGCCGCCTTGGACAGCCCTGGGCGGCTCCCGCGGCCTCATTCAGCGCGCGGCGGAGCTCCTGGCCGTCGGCAGCCGAGGAGGTGTCTCCCAGACCCCAGGCCAGCCGAGCAACTCGCAGCGCGTCAGCCGAGCGGTACGGGACGCCGCCGTGTCCGCACCGGAAGGAATGTAGCGCGGCGTTTGTCGGCCGCGACCGTATACTACACTACTGGCCATTAAAAGTGCTACACCGAGAACAAATGCAGATGATAAACGGGTATTCATTGGACAAAAATATTATACTAGAACTGACATTTGATTACATTTTCACGCAATTTGGGTGCATAGATCCTGAGAAATCAGTGCCCAGAACAACGACCTCTGGCCGTAATAACGGCCTTGATACGCCTGGACATTGAGTCAGACAGAGCTTCGATGGCGTGTACAGGTACAGCTGCCCATGCAGCTTCAACACGATACCATAGTTCATCAAGAGTAGTGACTGGCGTATTGTGACGAGCCAGTTGCTCGGCCACCATTGACCATACGTTTTCAATTGCTGAGAGATCTGGAGAATGTGCTGCCCTGACAGCAGTCGTACATTTTCTGTATCCAGAAAGGCCCGTACAGGACCTGCAACATGCGGTCGTACATTATCCTGCTGAAATGTAAGGTTTCGCAGGGATCGAACGAAGGTTTAGCCACGGGTCGTAACACATCTGAAATGTAACGTCCACTGTTGAAAGTGCCGTCAATGCGAACATGACCGAGAACCAATGGCACCCCATACCATCACTCCGGGTGATACGCCAGTATGGCGATGACGAATACACGCTTCCAATGTGCGTTCACCGCTATGTCGCCAAACACGGATGCGAACATGATATTGCTGTAAACAGAACCTGGATTCATCCGAAAAAATGACGTTTTGCCATTCGTGCACCCAGGTTCGTCGTTGAGTACACCATCGCAGTCGCTCCTGTCTGTGATGCAGCGTCAAGGGTAACCGCAGCTATTGTCTCCGAGCTGATAGTCGATGCTGCTGCAAACTTCGTCGAACTGTTCGTGCAGATGGTTGCTATCTTGCAAACGTCCCCATCTGTTGACGCAGGGATCGAGACGTGGCTGCACGATCTGTTACAGCCATGCGGATAAGATGCCTGGCATCTCGACTGCTAGTGATACGAGGCCGTTGGGATCCAGCACGGCGTTCCGTATTACCCTCCTGAACTCACCGATTCCATATTCTGCTAACACTGGATCTCGACCAACGCGAGCAACAATGCTGCGATATGATAAACCGCAATCGCGATAGGCTACAATCCGAACTTCATCAAAGTCGGAAACGTGATGGTACGCATTTCTCCTCCTTACAAGAGGCATCACAACAACGTTTCACCAGGCAACGCCGGTGAACTACTGTTTGTGTATGAGAAATCGGTTGGAAACTTTCCTCATGTCATCACGTTGTAGGTGTCGCCACCGGCGCCTACCTTGTGTGAATGCTCTGAAAAGCTTATCATTTGCATATCACAGCATCGTCTTCCTGTCGGTTAAATTTCGCGTCTGTAGCACATCATCTTCGTGGTGTAGCAATTTTAATGGCCAGAAGTTTATTTGTTCTGTGGATACTGTGCGCGGCAGCGTTAAGGTCCGCTATTCCGGGTTAAAGGAGGCTGTGTCCATAATACTCGCGAACGAACTTTGATAAGCAAAGGGCTACAGATTTCGAACGAAAACATTTCTGAGATTTTCACTTTTGAGCGGAGTGTGCGCTGATACGAAACTTCCTGGCAGATTAAAACTGTGTGCCGGACTGAGACTCGAACTCGGGACCTTTGCCTTTTGCGGGCAGGTGCTCTACCAGCTCAGCTACCCTAGCAGGACTCACGCCCCTTCCTCACAGCTTCAGTTCTCCTAGTACTTCGTCTCGTACCTTCCAGACTTTACAGAAGCTCTCCTGCGAACCTTGCAGCACTAGCACTCTTGAAAGGAGTTTCTGTAAACTTTGGAAAGTAGGAGACGAGGTAGTGGCAGACGTGAAGCTGTGAGGACGGGGCGTGAGTCGTGCTTGAGTAGATCAGATGGTAGAGCACTGCCCGCGAAAGGCAAAAGACCTGAGTTCGACTCTCGGTCCGGCACAGTGTTTTAATCTGCCAGGAAGTTTAATTTCTGATACAGCGTGTGCTAATGCTTTAAATAAAGGGTGCGGCTCGTAAAACCGGCCCGTAAAGAGGCCCACGAGAGCGACTGGCCGTGGCGCATGTCGAGAAGGTAGGCCCGAACTCGCTCGCCCGCTCAACTCAGCACGCAAAATGCGTTTCTAAACCTGTTAACCCACAGCTTGTCGTGTATGTACTAACGAGAATTGCATCTTCTACTGGAATCTATTATGAAGTCTTACTGATTAACAGTACTACAACGAAATTTAATTTAAGATCAATACTCGATATAAATGGTACGACGGCTTGTTTATAGCATTTAGTTCAAAAATGGTTCAAATGACTGAGCACTATGGGACTTAATTTCTGTGGTCATCAGTCCCCTAGAACTTAGAACTACTTAAACCTACCTAACCTAAGGACATCAGACACATCCATGCCCGAGGCAGGATTCGAACCTGCGACCGTAGCGGTCACGCGGTTCCAAACTGAAGCGCTTAGAACCGCACGGCCACACCGGCCGGGTATAACATTTAGTCTCTTCAGCTTAACAGCCCTCATTTCATACAAAAAGGGGTGCCTTACGCAATTGATAATCATTTTGGCATGATTTTTAGTTCATTGTACCCCAGTACAGCCATGACAAATTATAACTACACCTATGGACTTGCAGGCAACGGCCTTGTAGCAGCGCCGGCCGTTGTGGCCGAGTGGTTCCAGGAGCTTCAGTCTGGAACCGCGCGACCGCTACGGTCGCAGGTTCGAATCCTGCCTCGGGCATGGATGTGTGTGATGTCCTTAGGTTAGTTAGGTTTAAGTAGTTCTAAGTTCTAGGGGACTGATGACAACAGATGTTCAGTCCCATAGTGCTCAGAGCCATTTGAACCATTTGAGCCTTGCAGCAGTGGATACACTGGTTCCCGTCAGATCACCGAAGTTAAGCGCTGTCGGGCCTGGTCGGCACTTGGATGGGTGACCATCCGGGCCGTCATGCGCTGCTGCCATTTTTCGGGGTGCACTGAGCCTCGTGATGCGAATTGGGGAGCTACACGACCGAATAGTAGCGGCTCCGGTCAAAGAAAACCAGCATAACGACTGGGAGAGCCGTGTGCTCCCCACACGCCTCTCCTATCCGCATCCTCATCTCAGGATGACTCGGCGGTCGGATGGTCCCGATGGGCCACTTGTGGCCTGGAGACGGAGTGCTATGCACTTCCGATCATTGTAGGACTAGACTCCATAATAGCGGTTTACAGTAGAAGATGCAGTTCTCGTTTCTACGTACACACCTAGTTACGAGTTAACAGGTGTAGAAACGTAGTTTGTCTGCTGAGCTGAGCGACGCTCCTCTTCTGTCAAGTTTGAATAAAAGTCCTCCAGCATTCCAAAATACACGTCACTGTTCACTGTCGCCTCAAAGAATATGGGCGCCACAGCGTGTGTGACGGAAATGGCACACCAAACACTTATCTGCTTGTCGTGTAAGCGTATCTCGTATGGATTTTCTGTCGACCAGTACCAGATGTTTTTGGAATTTATGTACCCAGACGGGTGGAACCACGCCTCGTCGCTCATGATGAGCCTTAGTGAGTCCGAGACACCACTGGCAACATTGCTCAACAGCCACGAACAGAAATGCACTCTCTCCTGCAGGTCAGGCTCCTTCCATTTCTTGCACAACACTTATCCAGCACGGTTGTAACTTCAGACCTCTTAAAACACAACTGCAGCTTCTCTCAGTGGCATTAACCGCCTGGTTGACTTACGGGGACGGCTTGTAATTACTTTCTGCACCTGCCTCTTTAACTCAGCTATCCGGACAAGCGGTGCTCTGTTTCTGGGATTATTTTCCACCGATCCTCTACGCCGCCATTTTTTCATCAACTCCTGTAGGGTGCTTTTTGCTGGCACAGAATGACCTGGTAATTTCTCCTGAAATGAGTTCTTTGTTTTCACAAAAGGTACAGTATGAATGAACGCTTGAAGAATGGCAATACACCCGGATAACGAATACGACATTATCACACACTCACCCAACTACACACAACGAGGCCTTTTTCTCAACTGCTTTCGAGAAGTGTCGGTACATCAGAGTAAATGGTTAGTTCGTGGGTGACTGGACGACGTTTCTCGTTGTCCGTTGTTATTGACGCTCGCGTCAAAGTTATAGGCGCGGGCCTCTGTAAATGTACGTATACACGGGGTGATTCCGTGATGATGTTACAGACTTTCAAGGATGATGGAGAACGATAAATGTATTAATTTGAAGTAAGGATCCCTGTACCGGAAACGAACGAGTCGAAAGTTATAAACGAAAACCGTTCTTATACCTCTGACAGTTGTGGTACATGTATCGGTTCTTGTGTTGCGAAGAGTGTAGGACTGGTAACTTTCAGTGGTGGTAGTGTGGACAAAAACGAGAAAACATGTCCAATAAACATGGGCTCCAAATAGCATACCTGAAGAGTTACGACGATTCGCTCATCTTCGCTAACGTGAAACACACTCCTCTACTGAGCAAGTGTTCATAGCTGTTAAGGTATGCACTTTAGAGCCCACGTTTATTGGACATGTTTTCTCGTTTCTGTCCACAGTACTACCACTGAAAGTTACCAGCCCTACACTGTTCGCAACACATGAACCAGTACATGATTCAACTGTCAGAGGTATCAGAACAGTTTTCGTTCATAACTTTCGACTCGTTCGTTTCCGGTACAGGGATCCTGTTGTGTACATAGTTCCGCGTAGTCAGCGCGTACACAACTTTCCCACTAGGGCGCGCCCCGCTAAGCACAACAGCGCAGGCGCAGCGCTCGTCAGTCTCCGCTCTACGAGATGGCGCTGCCTTAGAGACGGACCAAATTCTGCTTCAGCCGATGCGCGTATTAATATGTAACGCTGCCAATGAGATTGCTGCTAACGTAGAACCTTTTCTCCTTGTGGATCACACTCACGCAGTGATACATGAACGCACGAGGTATTATAACGAGTGTACAGACCTCCGATTAGTCAGTCTGCATTAGTCTATAATCAAGTTTCAGTCTGCGCCTAATAAGATTATCATATTCCTGTACATAGCCATGAAGATAAATGTATAGACACTTTTGTCAAGTATCAGAGATATGTGAGAATAAGATTAATGTACCAATACCAAAGGAACTTCAGATTGTCAATTGTAAGTAATTTTTATGCTTGTTATTATTTTAATAAATGTGTGTGAAAATTAATCAAGTTCTGTTTAAAGTTGGTCACCGTCAATCTGCTGCTGTAAGCGTGCAAGTGGCATTTCTATCATCTGCCCTAACGGCAGAAGATAAACACGCCACGATAAGACCACGAGACATATTGCTGACACTCGTCTACTTCGTTAGAGCGACAAGTCAAATACTGTGATGGTGTGTGTACCAAAGGTCTTACAGTACGCACACCACAGATCCTTACTTCAAATTAATACATTTATCGTTCTCCGTCATCCTAGAAAGTCTGTAACATCATCACGGAATCACCCCGTGTATACGTACATTTACAGAGGCCCGCGACTATAACTCTGACGCTCTGTAGTTTCCTTGGATGACGTTTCCGGACATGGGTTCCTATTCAAAATACGATGTACTCACTCCCCTCTACAAGTCCTCGAAATCTGTAACGGGAATTTCCGACCACCCTGTATGTGTCCAGTATCTCCTTCTAGTCCTATTCGGTATGGGTCCCACACACTTGAGCAGTATCCTAGGTTGGGAAGTGTGGTGTCATGCATCGATACCACCCCACTGGTGTTCCACAGTTTGCGAATGGAACGGCAAGTTTCCGTCCAACGCCTACAGCGATCGCGAGTGATCTGGGTGACCCAATGATGCACGCCCGCTGCGCCACATCGCCAGCAACGCGGTAGCATTGGCGCCTTCTGTCACCGCAATAAAAGAGGGCCGGAGGCAGAGTCGCAGCCTGCTCGCGCTTGGAGCCGCTTCGATTCGGGACACTGCACACCTCGTCGCTGCTCCAACTCCATCGCTTTTATTATTGTGATAATTGCAATGAAACTTTGTACTTTTGGAGAAATACAAGTTAGCGTGTTCCCTAATCGTTTCTGCTCCTGCTCCCGTCCAGCTTCCCTACAACGACAGTTGTAGCACCAGTCTGTAACCCACCTTTCCCTACCGTTGTGCACAAAGTTATACACAACAGATAGAACAAGTGATTTGTAAGTAATATCCTTTGTAGACTGATTGCATTGCCCCAATGTCTGCCATAAACCGAAGTCTAGCACCTGCTTTAGCCACATCAGAGCCTTTACGTTTCCTTAGAAATTGTTAAACTCAGGTATTTGTATGAGTTTACAGATTCCACCTGCGGCTCACTAATATTATATTCGCAGGATACTATATTTTTGTTCTGTTTTTTCAAGTGCGAAATTTCAGATATTTGAACATTTAAAGTAAGTTGCCAATCACTGAACCACTTTCAAATCTTATCAAGGTCTAACTGAAAATATTTGTACAGTTTCGTTAACACTGACTTCACTCTAGATAAGTGCATCATCTTCGAAACGTCTGAGCTTATTATTAATATTGCCCGCAAGATCATTAACATATAACATGTAGGGCAAGGGGCCCAACGCACTTCCTTAGGGTACACCCGCATTTACACCTGTCGACGACTCTCCATCCAATATGACATGCGTATTCCCTACCAATAAATCCTCAGTCCAGTCACATATTCCGTCTGATTCCCCATATGATCGTACTTCTGTTAGTAAGCTTAGGTGTGCTACTGAGTCAAATGCTTTTCATGCTTTTCGGAAATCGAGAAACACTGCATCCAACAGACTGCCTCGATCCGTGGCTTTCACGATGTAATGTGAGAAAAGTACCAGTTGGGTTTTTCATGACCTGTGTTTTCGAAATCCATGCTGATTGACATGAAGGACGGCTTCTGTTAGAGATACTTCATTATGTTTGAGCTCAGAGTATGTTCTAAGATTCTACAAAAAATCGATGTCAAGGATACTGGACGGTAGTATTAGTGATCATTTCTGGTACCCTTCTTGTAGACTGTAGACAGGTGTGATCTGCGTTTTCTTCCAATTATTGGGCACAGTATTTTATTGGAGAGATCTGCGATGTATTACAGTTGACAGAGGGGCTAACTCAGCCGCGACTCGATACAGAATCCGATACTTATGTCCAGGATTTCCTTCAATGTTAATGATTTCAGCTCTTTCTCAACGCCACTGACTCGGGAAATACTCCTGGGATTTTCTTTGTAAGGGACCATTTGAAAGCAGAGTTAACATTTCTGCTTTCGCTTTGCTTCTTTCAGCTTCAGTTCCTATCTCATTCGCTAGGGATTGGACGCTAACTTTGGTGCCACTAACAGCCTTTACATATGACGAGAATTTAAAAGATCGTTTGACAGTATTCTGCTACGGTAGTCATTCTCGGCTTCAGGTATTGCTCTCTTGACTGCTGAACGTTGTTCATTCGCATCTCTCTGACTACAGTCCTATGCTTTCTCTTACACCTATTATCAAGTAGACTGTTTCTTTAGGGGTTTCTTTACAGGGACATTTTACCATAGAGGGTCTTTCTCATTATGAACTACCCCACTGGGTACATACCTATCCAGTGCGTGCTCAACTATTCTTTTAAACTTGAGCCTGTCCTGATATATAGGTTTCAGGTTCCTCATTAAGGTATGACACTATTCTCTGTCTGGTTTGCTGATCATATAAATTTTTCTGCTTCTTTTAGTTGTCCTTAGTGTTTTGGTATTCATTGTTGCTAACCTGTCTCTTTGTCACTGTTCCCAGTTTCGATGTGAACTTCTTTGAAGAGGTTAGGTCTGCGTTGCCACTAGATCTAACATACACTCCTGGAAATTGAAATAAGAACACCGTGAATTCATTGTCCCAGGAAGGGGAAACTTTATTGACACATTCCTGGGGTCAGATACATCACATGATCACACTGACAGAACCACAGGCACATAGACACAGGCAACAGAGCATGCACAATGTCGGCACTAGTACAGTGTATATCCACCTTTCTCAGCAATGCAGGCTGCTATTCTCCCATGGAGACGATCGTAGAGATGCTGGATGTAGTCCTGTGGAACGGCTTGCCATGCCATTTCCACCTGGCGCCTCAGTTGGACCAGCGTTCGTGCTGGACGTGCAGACCGCGTGAGACGACGCTTCATCCAGTCCCAAACATGCTCAATGGGGGACAGATCCGGAGATCTTGCTGGCCAGGGTAGTTGACTTACACCTTCTAGAGCACGTTGGGTGGCACGGGATACATGCGGACGTGCATTGTCCTGTTGGAACAGCAAGTTCCCTTGCCGGTCTAGGAATGGTAGAACGATGGGTTCGATGACGGTTTGAATGTACCGTGCACTATTCAGTGTCCCCTCGACGATCACCAGTGGTGTACGGCCAGTGTAGGAGATCGCTCCCCACACCATGATGCCGGGTGTTGGCCCTGTGTGCCTCGGTCGTATGCAGTCCTGATTGTGGCGCTCACCTGCACGGCGCCAAACACGCATACGACCATCATTGGCACCAAGGCAGAAGCGATTCTCATCGCTGAAGACGACACGTCTCCATTCGTCCCTCCATTCACGCCTGTCGCGACACCACTGGAGGCGGGCTGCACGATGTTGGGGCGTGAGCGGAAGACGGCCTAACGGTGTGCGGGACCGTAGCCCAGCTTCATGGAGACGGTTGCGAATGGTCCTCGCCGATACCCCAGGAGCAACAGTGTCCCTAATTTGCTGGGAAGTGGCGGTGCGGTCCCCTACGGCACTGCGTAGGATCCTACGGTCTTGGCGTGCATCCGTGCGTCGCTGCGGTCCGGTCCCAGGTCGACGGGCACGTGCACCTTCCGCCGACCACTGGCGACAACATCGATGTACTGTGGAGACCTCACGCCCCACGTGTTTAGCAATTCGGCGGTACGTCCACCCGGCCTCCCGCATGCTCACTATACGCCCTCGCTCAAAGTCCGTCAACTGCACATACGGTTCACGTCCACGCTGTCGCGGCATGCTGCCAGTGTTAAAGACTGCGATGGAGCTCCGTATGCCACAGCAAACTGGCTGACACTGACGGCGGCGGTGCACAAATGCTGCGCAGCTAGCGCGATTCGACGGCCAACACCGCGGTTCCTGGTGTGTCCGCTGTGCCGTGCGTGTGATCATTGCTTGTACAGCCCTCTCGCAGTGTCCGGAGCAAGTATGGTGGGTCTGACACACCGGTGTCAATGTGTTCTTTTTTCCATTTCCAGGAGTGTATATCCATCATGAATGGGGTTCTGTACTACCTGTTCTAGGTAGTTTTCAGTGAAGGCATTTAGTAACGTTTCACAGGATGTCTTTTCACGCCCACCACTAACAAAACTGTACCTATCCCAACTGATTGTTGAATGAAGTCTTCTCCAATTATTACACTATCGTTAGAGATCTTATGCACAAGCGTAATGTTTCACTTACGTCAGGGGGAGAATCTGGTGGTCGATAGAAGGATCCTTTTATAATTTTTTGTCTACTCTTGATACAGAGTTTTGTGCAAACAATCTCACATGGAGCTTCAATTTCTATCCTGGTGGATCTGAGTTTCTTGTCTATCATGACACATATACTACCTCCACTTCCCGTTTCGCTATAATTTCGGTATATGCATAAATTTTTTCTCCAAAGACCTCATTACTGTCAACTTCACTAATATTATGCGAGCTACGGCCCTTTTTAGGAACGCTTCAAACCCTGGCTCTTTGTTGCGAGCGCTTCGGCGGGATTTTGATACTCTCATCTACAGGAGGCATTACTTTGGACCTTATCATCGTTATCTGGAACTGACGGAGTGTTGCCTAATATAACACACACAGTTAGCTACTTTCTTAGCTGGCCCATCTAGAGGGACCGTACAATTCTCAATCCTAAGGCGTAAGTCTTAGAAGTCACATCATAGCTTGTCACAGAACCCTCGGAGTCTCTGGTTCAAGCCTTCCACACGACTAAGAACTAGGGGGCCAAGGTCTGTTCCAGAGACAATGCTACAGCTTGTGAGCTTCGTTGAAACTCCGTGTGCAAGGCTGGCATTAGCTGGTCGCTGGAATGATCCATGAATGACCTTGGAGCCTAGACGAGAGGCATCGTTCGTTCCAACGTGCAGTACAATCTGTAGTTGGTTGCACCCTGTTGCCTCAGTTGGTTCCGGGACAGCGTCTTCAACATGCTCAATAAGGCCTCCAAGCATATACACTGAGCGTACCTCGTGCACCTCTCCATCACTTGCTGCCGTTTCCCTATGTGATACCATTATCAGGCGTATGTTCGAGCCGCCGAAGATTAATTGACCCCGTGCCCTTCTGTATTTGCCTCCTCTTGACACGGAACAAAGCAGGTTTCCACAAAACGGGCGAAGTGAGTCCCACTGGCTCAGTTTCAGTTTCAGTGAAAGACAGCACCTCGAGCCTATTTGTTAGAGGGATCGGTACAACTCCCAGAGTCCTCTTTGGTCCCTGCCTACCCTGTACACGACGCTCGTGCTACGCCGCTCAGAGTGGACGGTTAATGATGAGGCTTATATTTCGTGCAAGAGAGCCAGTGTGCACTGTAGAGGCTAAGTTAGTACTTGAGATATCTTTGGCACCTCTGGTACACAACTCGGTGTAGCCTTGCCAACACACCTATTCGCAGCAGCTTCCAATCGCTTGACAATCGTCAGGCCGATTTCCAGCTGCTACCTGCTCATCCCCTGCCTGAGCACAGCTAAGACAGTGGGGCTGCATTATGCCTTGTACAGTATTCTACAGTCAAATTGAATGGAACCATTAACCGCCATAATCGTGTGTGCTGGGTAACAGGTAACTGCGTGTTACGGAAGAGAGAGCTGTCAAAGGAGCTGCAGGCTCATTTATTTTGAAGCAATACTGACGGGTGCACGGACCAATTGAACCACGTGCTCACGGACTTTACCGAGGTGATGCTTCTTCTTTTTTTTCTTCTTTTTTTCCCGCCAGCAAGGCGGTGCAAAAAAAAAAAAAATGGTTCAAATGGCTCTGAGCACTATGGGACTTAACATCTATGGTCATCAGTCCCCTAGAACTTAGAACTACTTAAACCTAACTAACCTAAGGGGATCACACAACACCCAGTCATCACGAGGCAGAGAAAATCCCTGACCCCGCCGGGAATCGAACCCGGGAACCCGGGCGTGGGAAGCGAGAACGCTACAAGACGGTGCACCCTCAGGTTACTATCGTGAAGTGTGGCAATTCCTGGATGAAGCATTTTTTGAGAGGTGGATAGGCCGACGAGGAAGTGTTGAGTTTCCACCCACACCCCCCAATCTACCGCCGTTGGGCTTCTTTCTAAGGGGAACTCTTGTCACCGTCTACGCCGCAAAGCCGCGTACGCTGTATGGCATGAGAGAGGCGACTGTGAGTGCTTGTTAATCCATTCCAATGTCAACCACAACCCGCATGTGGGTCGGTCTGTTCCGCAGCGGTTCAGACACTGCGCTGCTGCCGACACAGGACATTCTGAACATCTTCAACAGCAAACAACATCTGTAATTGTCGTGACCATCATCGCTAATCTTTCCTCTTATCTCTTTCATAAGCAAAATGACCTCATTTTACTTGAGGCAGCTGAAGATCTGATTCAGGGATTGACAACGAAGTTTGCCACATCAGAACATGTAGTAGACATTAGCCCAATGCTCCAGCAAAGCCAAATGTCAGAAAGACTCTTAAAGTTGTCGTTACAGTAAAACAGTTGTGTGTCAGCTCAAGACACTTGCCGCGTACACAGTACCTTGATGCGCTACGTCAGATATCCGCTAGGCTGCCGTGTTTGATGCTTACCTGCAACACAGAAAAGAATTCCAGCTCATTAGCAAGAAGTCACGTTTGAACGCAATGTTCTAAAGTAAAAGTGAAGAAATCGAAAAACAAATGATTGGCTCTGAGCACTATGGGACTTAACATCTGTGGTCATCAGTCCCCTAGAACTTAGAACTACTTAAACCTAACTAACCTAAGGACACCACACACATCCATGCCCGAGACAGGATTCGAACCTGCGACCGTAGCAGTTGCGCGGTTCCGGACTGAGCGCCTAGAACCACGAGACCACCGCGGCCGGCAACAAATGATTGTCGGAAGGAATGACTCAGCATACAGAAAAGTCAAAACAACTTTCGGTTAAATTAAGAACAATGGTGGTAACATTGAGAGTGCAGTGCGAATTCAACTGTTAAATGCAGAGGAGAGAGCGGACATGTGGGAACATTACACTGAACGCCTCTCTATACGGGGGAGGATTTGTCTGATGATGTGTTGGAAGAACTAACAATAGTCGATAGGGAAGAAATGGGGATCCATTATCAGAATCAGAATTTAAGAGAGCTTTGGAGAAGTTAAAATCAAATAAGGCGGGACGGATACACAACATTGCAAATCAATGGGGAAAGTGGCAACAAAACGACTATTACGTCGATGCGTCGAATGTAGGAGTCTCGCCATATACCATCTGACTTTTGCCATCCACACGATTCCGAAGACTCGAAGAGCTGAGAAGTGCAAGAATTATGGCACAGTCTGGTTAACAGCTCTTGCACCCAAATTCCTGACAAGAATAATATACACAAGATCGGAAAAGAAAATTGAGGAAGTGTTAGAGTACGATCAGTATGGCTTTAGGAAAGGTAAAGCCACCAGAGAGAGGCCGGCCGTGGTGGCCGAGCGGTTCTGGGCGCTACAGTCTGGAGCCGCGCGACCGCCTCGGTCGCAGGTTCGAATCCTGCCTCGGGCATGGATGTGTGTGATGTCCTTAGGTTAGTTAGGTTTAAGTAGTTCTAAGTTGTAGGGGACTGATGACATCAGATGTTAAGTCCCATAGTGCTCAGAGCCATTTTTGAACCACCAGAGAGGCAATTCTGACACTGAGGATGGTAATAGAAGCACTACTAAAGAAAAATAAAGGCACGCTCATAGGATTTGTCGATCAGGAAAAAGCGTTTGACAATTTTAAGTGATGTAATATTTTTGAAATTTTCAGGAAAATAGGGGCAACTATAGCGAGAGACGGGTAATACACAATACGTATAAAAGCCAAGAGGCAAAATAAAAGTGGAAGACCAAGAACGAAGTGGTCGAATTAAAAAGGGTGTAAGACAGAGATGTAATCTTTCGCCCCTACTGTCCCATCTTGACATCGAAGAAGAAATGATGGAAATAAAAGAAGGTGTCAGAAATGGGATTACAATTTAACGTGAAATGATATCAGTGATAAGATTGCTACCCTCAGTCAACTGATAAAGAATTACAAAATCTGGTGAGTCGAATGAACAATATAATGAGTACAGAATATGGATTGAGAGCAAATCGAAGAAAGACGAAAAGTAATGAGAAGCACCACAAATGAGAACAGTAACAAACTAAACGTCAGGATTGATGGCCACGAAGCAGATGAAGTTAAGGAATTCTGCTATCTAGGGAGCAAAGTAACCGACGACGGAAGCGGAAAGGAGGACATCAAAAACAGACTAGCTCTGGCAAAAAGGGCGTTTGTGGCCGAGAGAAGTCTGCTAGTTTCAAACATAGGCCTTGATTTGACGAAGAAATTTCTGAGATTTTGTGTTTGGTGCACTGCACTGTATGGTAGTGAAACATGGACGGCGGGAAAACCGGAACGGAAGAGAATCAAAGCGTTTGAGATGTGCTACAGACGAATGTTGAAAATTAAGTGGACTGATAAGGTAAGGAATGAGGAGGTTCTGCGCAGAATCGGAGGCAAAAGAAGTACATGGAAGACACTGACAAGGAGAAGGGACAGGATGACAGGACATTTGTTAAGACATCAGGGAACGACTTCCATCGTACTAGAGGGAGCTGTAGAGGGCAAAAACTGTAGAGGAAGACAGAGCTCGGAATTAATCCAGCAAAGACGCAGGTTGCAGATGAAGAGGTTGGCACAGGAGAGGAACTCGTGGCGGGTCGCATGAAACCATCCAGAAGAATCTTAACTCAAAAAAGATACGGAGAGAGAATATCTATTTATTGTATAATTTTGAACGTGCATTAAGATTAAGACTAAGACTGTAGGCAGAGAGGTAGGGGATGTTCAACAGCAATATTTCCCCATAAATTGTCAATGTCGCTGAAATGCTACAGACCTCAAAATATTTTTTTTAAAAAAAGAGTCAAAATTAATTTTCATCCTCTGATCATGTGTAGTAAATCCCCAGCTCAGTATACGGGGTGAGTCACCTAACGTTACCGCTGAGTATATTTCGTAAACCACATCAAATACTGACGAATCGATTCCACAGACCGAACTTCAGGAGAGGGGCTAGTGTAATTGGTTAATACAAATCATAAAAAAAATGCACGAAAGTATGTTTTTTAACACAAACCTACGTTTTTTTTAAATGGAACCACGTTAGTTTTGTTAGCACATCTGAACATGTAAACAAATACGTAATCAATGTCGTTTGTTGCATTGTAAAATGTTAATTACATCCGGAGATGTTGTAACCTAAAGTTGACGCTTGAGTACCACTCCTCCGCTGTTCGATCGTGTGTATCGGAGAGCACCGAATTACATAGGGATCCAAAGGGAACGGTGATGGACCTTAGGTACAGAAGAGACTGGAACAGCACATTACGTCCACATGCTAACACCTTTTTATTGGTCTTTTTCACTGACGCACATGTACATTACCATGAGGGGTGAGGTACACGTTCGACGGGCGTTTCACAGGACGTGGAGGACGCATAAATTGGCTAGCCCGTTCTCCTGATCTTACACCTCTGCACTTCTTTCTGTGGGGTACGTTAAAGGAGAATGTGTACCGTGATGTGCCTACAACCCCAGAGGATATGAAACAACGTATTGTGGCAGCCTGCGGCGACATTACACCACATGTACTGCGGCGTGTACGACATTCATTACGCCAGAGATTGCAATTGTGTGCAGCAAATGATGGCCACCACATTGAACATCTATTGGCCTGACATGTCGGGACACACTCTATTCCACTTCGTAATTGAAAACGGAAACCACGTGTGTACGTGTACCTCAGCCCTCATGGTAATGTACATGTGCGTCAGTGAAAAAGACCAATAAAAAGGTGTTAGCAAAAGGTCCATCACCGTTCCCTTTGGATCCCTACGTAATTCGGTGCTCTCCGATACACACGATCGAACAGCGGAGGAGTGGTACTCAAGCGTCAACTTTAGGTTACAATATCTCCGGATGTAATTAACATTTTACAATGCAACAAACGGCACTGATTACGTATTTGTCTATATGTTCAGATGTGCTAACAAATCTAAGGGGGTTCCATTTAAAAAACGTAGGTTTGTGTTAAAAAACATACTTCTGGGTATTTTTTTATGGTTTGTATTAAACAATTACACTAGCCCCTCTCCTCACGTTCGGTCTGTGGAATCGGTTCGTCAGTATTTGATGTGGTTTACGAAATATATCCAGCGGTAACGTCAGGTGACTCACCCTGTAGAGCTCAACTGTCCTAAACGTGTACACCAGATAGGAAGAACATACTAAAAACTGCTATGAGACGAAGCGGCGATTTGGATGCACTTTCACAACATTCATATGTCTTCACCACAGTTATAATTATTTCCTAAATCGCACTATGCGTGAGTCTTGTCGGCTCGTATAGATTGCGGTCTGCAGATCGTATCTCTGGTTGGTTTTGCCTCTGGTCGCCGGGCGGCGCTTTTGCACCTCATCCTCCAGTTCGAAATATCGGGGAGTCAGGGTGTGGTGGAACGGACAGTGACAGGGGACTGAGGGGGAAGGAAGTTGGTCGGGGCAAACGTCTGTCACACGCCGGTGATCGATGTCTTGACCGATCTGCTGTGAGAGAACCGTTTAAGTGGGAACGATTATACGATTAGCTGATTACGGTGCTATGAAAGGACACCTACTTCATATCGTCGGGCCGTGTTGTGTGACCTAGCATGGCGGCGTCAGCGGGCTCTGGCCTATGTGATTCTTCGCCGAGCTGTGAATTTGTGCTTTCCGGGAAGTTTGGATCCGCCGTTAGCGTGGTCTGTATCGCTTCTGGAAATTGTCTGACGCTGCTCACCTGTGTTCGCAGAGCGCCAGATGTTGCTTTCCTGAAAAGGAACTTAGTTGTGATGCCCAAGAGTGAGGATTGTGATGGTAGTTTTTTTATTGTTTGCCTAATGATGCCCAATATTTACACTGTGCAAGCGGTGGGAGTGTAACGGCAGTCGCAGGTATTACCGGCTCTGTCACGAACATGTGTGATTCATGTGCTCAGTTATTTATGTTTTAGACTCTGATCTGGCTACATCTATTAGTACATCGGGTGCACTGCCGCAGTGCTATGATGTTTGCTCTATTAGCATCCTCGGTTGTCCAAATGGTTCAAAATGGCTCTGAGCACTATGTTACTTAACTTCTGAGGTCATCAGTCCCCTAGAACTTAGAACTACTTAAACCTAACTAACCTAAGGACATCACACACATTCTTGCCCGAGGCAGGATTCGAACCTGCGACCGTAGCGGTCGCGCGGTTCCGGACTGTAGCGCCTAGAACCGCTCGTCCACAGCGGCCGGCGGTTCCTTTTCCAAAATGGTACTTTCTTTCCGGACATGTCTCGTAGATAGTTCACCTGTATATTTTGATGGAGTCTGCGAGCATCAAAATATGTGACATAAATGGGCGCATTTTTCGACTGCATTGACTTAGATGCTTAATATCTGTTGCTGGGAGAATAGGGTGTCAAGGGACGGGCAGACAGACAGGCAGACAGACTGACAACGAAGAAGTTTCCGTTTATAGCGGCTGTGGTACCGAATCCTAAAACTACATTCAGTATAAGCTGCAGCGGCAAATGTCATTTCTAAAATGAAATATGCGGATGGCATTTTTTGGCCAGAGTTCGCTTCTGGGGAGTCTGGCCGCTTTGTGTCTCGTTATTTGCCGCCACTTTGCCGACTTACGCACCGATGATGAAATGATTATGAGAAGACAAACACACACAGTCCCAAGTGGAGAAAATCTCCCACTCGGCCGGGAATCGAACCCGGGTACACGTGAGCGAGAGTCAGTAATGCTAACCACAAGAACACGAGCTGCTGACGTCATTTGTAAAATAGCGTAGGGCTGCGGACGCAAGTGAAAAGAAAACTGCACTTCAGTTTTACGCACAAAACAAGCTACGCTTTAATAAAGCCTTATAATCGTTAACGGCCCATAAGTGGAAATTAAGTTACGTCGCTCGAATACCTGAGAGTAAAAACGGAGGAGGACTTTCTGGGCAACGCTCGAGTTCACTGGAACAATGGGTCTTGTCGACAAACGCCGCTGAGTAGGGAGCTGCGCGCTCTGGCCTTAATTTCGAGACTGTGACTCGCCCGGAGAACTGCTCGCTCTATTGTTCGCGTCACATAAAATGTCACACAAAGTAATGAACGCTGCAATTAAACTGGGCAGCGAGAGAGACAGGAGGAAAAATGAGAGCTGCTGGTGAGGAGGCGGGCTGCAAAACGGCATCTTGATTCCAGAGGCTGCCGAACTCTGCGGTTGTCGAATAAACAGACGGCGACTCTACAAGATGTAGCTCTCAGTCCCGAGTTCTTTTCCTGTGGAATGTTTATTTTCCATCATCCAGCTTTGATCAGCTTCAACAGGTTCGCCATCTGATGGTGCGGATCATCGAGAAAGTTATAACGCTGCTGAAAACGTGTATCTGCTGCAGGCGAGTCCACAAGAAACATTATATATATATATAAAACAGTGTCGATTTTACACACACACACACACACACACACACACACACACACACACACACACACACACACACAGATTAATATATTACTGCGAAATACATCAGAACAGTCACAAATAAAGAAAATAACGAGCTCTTAATACAAGGGCGTGTTTCCTGTATGTCGGCAATAGTCAAAATGAGATAGTTCCTAGAAAGACTTCGGTTCTTTTCGGCTCACTTTGAAACTTTTCAAGAACCTCCAACTTTTTTAGTTTATCCAGGTCCCATCACGTTAACTTCTTACCTTTCTGTAAGCCAGACTGGGGTATTTCGACATTAAAACTTTTTTTGGAAAGGGCATCACCAATGTTCTGACTGGTTTGATGCATACCTACACGACTTCCTCTCTTGTCCCAGCCTCTTCATCCCCTAGCAGAAGCTGCACGCCACGTCCTCATTTATTTGCTGGATGTACTCCGGTCTATGTCTCCAACATTTTTTTCCCTCTGCAGCTCACCTCTGATACCGTAGGCGTTACTGCCTGATGCCTTAACAAACGTGCTGACATCCTGTCCCTCCTTCTTGTCAGTGTCTTCCCTTTCACAAACTTCTTTCCACGGCCATCTTAATGTTAATTTCCTCATTTCTCATCATAGCAGTTCACCTAATTTTCAGCATAGTTCTCTAACAGCACATCTCAAACGATCCGATTGTCTTTTTTCCGATATTCCCGCAATATTTGTTTCACTCCCTTACAATGATGGATCCTAGACGTACATTCTGAGAAATTATTCCTCATATGAAGTAGAATTGTGTCGATACGAGCAGACTCGTTTTCGCAAGGAATGTCTCATTTTTACCTGTGCTAGTCTGCTCTTTATATCCTCCTTTTCTCGTCCGCCATGCTGTGTTTTGCTTGCAAGGTAGAAGAATTCCTTCACTTGATCTCCTACGTGGTGCTCAATTTTGATCGTTTATCGCGCTTCTGATTTCTGGTACTCCTCAATAGCTTCATCTTTCTCTGGTCTCAGTTCATATTCGGTACATAGTACCCTTATATCCTGCAGTTCTTCCTTAGTCTGGCTAAGAATAGCAATGTCATCAACGAATGTAATTTGTGGTAAGGTATTATGGGACCAAACTGCTGAGGTCATCGGTCCCTAAGCTTACACACTACTTAATCTAGCTTAAACTAACTTACGCTATGGACGACACACACACCCATGCCCGAGGGAGGACTCGAACCTCCGACATGGGCGGGGGGGGGGGGGGGGGGGGGGAAGCCGCGCGGGCGCCTCAGACTGTGCGGCTCAACGACTGTAATGCTTTTACCCTGAATTTTAATTACATCGAAAAAGGAAATTAGGTTTGCATTCTTGTTTCGCTCTAGTTGAATGTTATTAGTTATTGTCAATGTGGAACACTTACTTCTGCTTGAAAAAGTTTCTTTACCAGCGAAAATTAAGTAGGCCTAACAGCTATCAAACAATGGAAAATGCAAGTTGGAATAATGACAATATTATGAAAAGTTGCTGCTCACCATATAGCGGTGATGGTGAGTCGCAGATACACACATAAAAAAAGAGTGTCAAGAAGTAAGCTTTCGGCCAAACAGGCCTTCATCAGAATTAGACATTACACACACACACACACACACACACACACACACACACACACACACACACACACAGACAGAGAGAGAGAGAGAGAGAGAGAGAGAGAGAGAGAGAGAGAAACATACACACACGCGCACGCACACGCACACGCACACACGCATGACCACAGTCTCTAGCTGCCAAGGTCACCTAGTTTGACAGTGTTTTTGTTGATCCTATTTGCGACTTAGCAAAAATGGTTCAAATGGCTCTGAGCACTATGGGACTTAACATCTGTGGTGATCAGTCCCCTAGAACTACTTAAACCTAACTAACCTAAGGACATCACACACATCCATGCCCGAGGCAGGATTCGAACCTGCGACCGTAGCAGTCGCGCGGTTCCAGACTGAAGCGCCTAGAACCGCACGGCCACACCGGCCGGCGCGACTTAGCATCTCCGCTATGTGGTGAGTAGCAACTATCCTCTTCATAATAACTCACATCTATCTTGTATAACGGAATATTAAGCCCGGTTCGCATGGCTAAGGAAAATAATAACGAATTAAAGAGGGCCCACCTTGCTGTAAGAACACAGTTTTTGTTTTGTTTAATCCCTAAATATGTTTCACCACCATAGTTGTGGCACCTCCTTTTATTGTTATATATATATATATATATATCACATTTTGTAGCTGTTTAGATCACACATGTAGTACACCTTTTTTTACATTATGTGTATTTTATTGCTGCCAAGAGAAATCAGCCACAGATCTGAATTAGTACAGCATGTCATGTGCACCAACGGATGCCAGGCCAACATCTGAATAGATTTATGCTTAAAATATAACCTTTACACCATAAAACAGGACAGGTCAAGTACAGTAATGGTAATCGTGAAAAACGGTCATATGCTACTGTTTTACGGGACTATGTTTACAGCAATGTAATCTCAACAACAAAATCTGATGTCGACGTATTCCTAATCTACATAAAATTGATATGAATATATTTCAGAAATAACAAAAGGAAAAAAACCTGAAGATGCCAAAACTGTGTTGAAACATGTTTGAGGATTAAACGAAACAAAAATTGTGTTCTTGCGAGACCGCGCAACGTCTTTAATTCATTATCATCTATCTCACATGTCGAACCTGTGATTTCGTTCGTTATCTTAGGCTATACTTCGAAGACCGAAGCTTAGAAGCATCTTTGACCTTATATGTTTTTAAACATGAAGCAGAATAATGATCATGATGCACTTTATATTTCGTTCGTTCAATATTGATTCCTAATTCTCCCATAACTCCTGCAAAGCATCAGTTTGAAATGTTGAACTGTGTGTCGATGTATGCGCGAAGTCACGACTATAGTACTGCCCACTACCACCAGATGGTGTCACTGCTTAGCACAGGTGGCAGGTGGGGCATCGCAGCAGCATTTCTTGTTACGACTTGCGGGTACGCTGGTGGACACCGACAGGACAGAACACGAGCAGACACGCATGGGCAACGGTGGGCAGAGCGGCTTCTCTGAACGGAAGGACTAACTGGTTCAGACATATGTAAGAGGTTAGTAGATGCGGGGAAACAGCACCAATTCGCAGATCCGTGTTTCGCTGGCTGTCAGAGTTCAGAGCCGGCAGGGACTGTGGTGAAAAACGCAAAAGCAATGGGCGTCCAGTAACTGCATGCAAGGCAAACAAAACCCCAACGTGTCAATGACTTGATAATGGAGCACAGAGAAAAACTCTTTTGATGAACTAGAGAAGAAGGCAACAGGGAACTTGCCGCACTACCATGCATGAGCATTTTAAGCTGGAGAAGGTGTTTGCACAATGGCCGCCACGTTCCCTCACCACTGAGCAGAAACAGAAGCGTGTGCAGATACGCCAACAGCTGGCACAACACTACAGTGCAGATCCAGCGGAGTTCTTTGAACGTCCGGTCACAGTCGACATGCTGTGGTTCTTCGACGGGACTCCCGAAAAGAAAGACCAGTATACGTGAACCGTGGCTTTACTTTCAAAATCTTTTCTCGAAGAATTTACTTTATTTTCTAGTGATTCATCAAGAACATTAACACATTTAATCACACTAGGTGAGCGTGGAAGTAGTTGCCAGGAAGTAACTGATGAAAATGAAATTACCTTTAACAAATGGGGAATTTTATTCATAAAAGACTTTCCAAAACAGATTTAAAATTTATAAGCAGAAAAGCACACTCGAAATATCAAGTTACAATTTTATTTAGAGGCAGAAAGAACAAAACTGACAGTATGAGCCTTCGGGCTGAGGAGCTTGCCGCTCACAACAACCTCTGAAAGACTACACTGGTGCAAATCTGCAACACAACAGATTATTTTAAACTAAAAAAATTTTAACAATTCACACAAACGCGTAAACTATGCACCCCGTAAGAGGGATGGAAATGGTGCAATCACTCACACTAAGAAATTATTTGCCACCGAAAGTGCAATTTGTTTTTTTAAAGAACTCTTACGGTGAAAGGGTGGCAACTTTATAAAAAATGACTATTAAAATAAAACCCATGAAATTCAGACTTACATAAAATGTACAACATGCTCTACATTACACATATACCGCCGCGCAAGATGATAGGCAAGATAAAAACATATTTCAGGAATTCGGCCTTTACACCTTAATTCTATAAATTCGTTAATACCCAATGCGACAAACATGACAGAGGCAGCTATTAACGTACCGCAGACAGACAGACACTAACTGCCTAACAATGCGGACGAGAGACAGACGAGCAAGCTGGGGACGAGAGACTGACCAAGAACACAAGTAGAACTGAACAAGTAAATGAAACAACATATTACGAATCACTTAACTTTTAATAAACCGCGATTTCTCGAGAAGACCTAGCGCGGCTCGCCCGAAACGCTCTCCCGAACCGTCCGCTGCCAGCCGCTTCAACGGACGCAGGAAGGAGCGCCGATCTCCCGCCTCACGGCGTCGCAGCTCGCACCGGCCAGACCGATGTCGTGGGTTGACTCCTGTTGCTCTCGTGTCGGCCGCGAAGCCACTACGCCTCGCTATACGGCGCGACCCTCTGAACTGCCGTGGCGACCTCACATGCGCCGACGCTCAAGGCGGACAAGTCATCTTGTGTCTCAGTGCGCGACCGACCAACCGATCGATCCAACCGCCAATGGCCATTGCCTGAATAAACTCGAGCAGACAGACACTGACTGCCGCACATTACCGAACTAGAGACAGACCAGCAACCGGTGACGAGTAACTGACTCAGACTCACTCCGACTGATCAACTGCGTATACTCGCCGAGACTGACAGACTGGCCCCTTTGCCGAGCTCATAGCGCCCCTTAAACGCACGTGAACAGGCAACTTTTCCCATTTCCCACCAGAGGGGGACACCAAAGCTGCGATTGCCACAGCGGCGCCACCGCCAGAAACGGAGGGCGACTGCTTTACACTACGCGGCTGCGGCGCGCTCTTTAAAACAGCAAATTTTTACCACGGCTCACTATGGAGTGAAAGCATACCGGGAGCCCTCGCTCGTACCAAAAAGCTACGGCAGGGACTATCCGCGCAGAAACAAATGTCGACTGTGTTCTGGGATCAGGAAGGGATATTGCTGGTGGACTGGCTTCCTCCCAATACGACCGTCAATAGTGACTGGGGCTGCAGTTCAGTGTAACAACTTCCCCAGCGCAGTCAAGAATGCCGTCACGGATAATGGGGCCGTGGCGTTCTGTTCCAACACGACAATGCGTGGCCATATGCTAGTCGTCAGACCACTGTCACTCTGTGTCAACTAGAGATAGGTCGAACTCGTTCATTCCCGTAAACTACTTCATTCATTTCACTCTTTGCCGTGAAGCGTTCAAATGAAGTAGTTCATTCATGAAGTACGGATGCCTGGCGAAGTTGCCCAGTTCGCCGCTCAGCCGCGGCTACGCTCGCTTCGCCTCGTTCGTACAATAAAGCTTCCTAATACTTCACAATTTTATCAACAGATGGCCGAACTATGCAGTAACGTGCACGCAACGTTTTACGCTCTTACAGCGCCTCAGTTAACTTAAATAGAGCATGGTCGAAGGGGACAATGGAAACATAAACACAGAAGCCTGTCACATATAAAGAAGGTATTACATTTAATGTTGCTCGGCATTTTCTCATGAAGCGCCCAAAAATGTCTTTATCTGCCAACTGAAACATTATTTGTTGTATTCATGGACTGAAAACTAGGGCTACCAACGAAATGCAGTCCAATTTTATGTTCCTTTTAAAATTTAATCCAAAATAGAATGAGTATGTTTACCACTGTCACAAAGTCTATATACCTACGTTAAGTAATGATTCAGAAGTTTTCCTGTAGATTTTATTTTTGTTGAGAATAATAACCCTCCAGATTCAAAACGTAAACTGTCACCTATAGTCATTGGTACGATCTCAGGTAAAATCCCTCTTTCAGTGTTATTAACAAACCTTTTATTTTCATGTTGGCTGTGAGTGCTCACACAGCCAGCCTCTTCGTTTGTATCTTTAATATTCATTTGTCTGCAAGCGTTGCCAACGGTAGGCTACCAGTAGACGCGAAGTATAACTGAACTGCACAAATAGTCACGGGTAATAATGTCAGCACTGCAGGAAGCAGCTGACGCTGCCTTCCCCTCGCCCCTCACCTGCCCCAACCCCTCGCAAACCTATCGTTTCCCACAAACGCCGTGCGATTCGTCGACAGGCAGTAGAGGGAGGACTGAACTGAAGGGAGAATGAGTGACGTAGCGCCGATGTATTGGGAGAGGGAGAGGGGAAGAGAGTGAGTGAACGAACTAGAAAAAAGTGTGGAGTGTGCTATCTGTTTAGAGTTTGAAGTACCAGTTCATTGAAATTGAGTGGTTATTTCACACTTCACTGGAGTGAAGCGTTCATTTGAACGACTCATTCACGAGCTCCCCATCACTAGTGTCAACTAGGGTTTACTGTTGAGCCGTGGTAAAATTTGCTGTTTTGAAGAGCGCGTCTCAGCGCGTAGTGTGAAGAAGTCGCCCTCCGTTTCTGGCGGTGGCGCCGCTGTGGCAGTCGCAGCTTTGGTGTCTCCCTCTGGTGGGAAACCGGAAAGGTTGCCTGTTCACGTGCATTCAAGGGGCGCTAGGAGCTCGCCAGTCTGGTGGTCAGTCTCTCGTCCCCAGCTTGCTAGTCTGTCTCTCGTCCGCATTTGTGAGGCAGTTAGTGTCTGTCTGTCGTTCGGAGTGCTAGTATGTCTTTCGTTCGGATCAACCTTTAAAGCCGGCAAAATGAGACTCTTTCCACTCCGTCAGTAAGAGAACTCAGCGAGTGGTCGCCCGGTCGGGTCTTCGTTCCTGCATCTGAGTCTGCGCTTTAGGCCGCCAATCTGCTCGAGTTTTCTCAGGCAATGGTCATTGGCCGTTGGATCGACCGGTTGGTCCGTCGCGCACTGAGACACGAGATGACTGGTCCGTCTTGAGCGTCGGCGCATGTGAGGTCACCACGTGAGTCCAGTGGGTCCGGATACCTCCAAAGAATGGTTTGTTATGCAGGTACGGTAGCTGCCAGAACTATGGCATAAGTGCATAGACATTGACGGGAATCTGTATTCGTTTGTTAGGAAAATGTTGCCGTGAATACAAAAAGAAATTGTAGTGTCACTCACTTTTTAACGCCCCAAGTACATGGTGATCTACTGTGGCCTGTTGTTGATCTTGCAAATCAGAGATTCACTGAGCGGCTGTGTGTTTTTTTCTACACAAACACTACGAACGTTGAGTAATTACTTCTCGAAAACGTTTCATTAGTTTCAGTGCTGAGCGGACGATTTGGATGGGATTCGGTTAATGAAAAGGGGACACATAATTCAAGGTTATTTCCCCAAAGCAATTAATTAATTGTAATAAATTACAATGGGGCTTTTACAGTGACACAAACAAATCAAGCTGCTTACAATATGAAGTAATAAAAATGTTATATGCCACAGGTGAACAGAGAAACTTACTTGTGTCGTTTGAATAACTGACGAACAAAACTGTTTACAATTTGATACATTATCAAATAATGATTGTGCATTAAACTACATACTTTCACCTAATACAGTTAAATTTTATAATGTGAAGCACAAATGTATAATTTACAATTAAATTTTCACTTAAAGTTACTCCTTCCCATACCTTCTTTAAAATAGTGATAAAATTTCCAAAAGGTATCTCAATTAAAAATGCCGTAAAACCCTTAACACAACAACACACATGACTAGCTCAAATAATAAATATATGTACGACAAAGCCCAACATTTGCTTCCTTACAGAAAGTTTGCTGATTTCAATAGCGCAGACCACATTCAAACTCTAGCCAACATGGGCCAACAGCGAGCAAACTTACATAGGTAATAAAAGAACACAGGCCACCTAGCAATCTTACCAAAATCAGTTTACACGAAGGAAGAAGAGGGGGGGGGGGACGCAATAAACACCATACGCAAGTCCACTTGCCAAACGTGCTACTAAAACTACAGTATAAAACGATCTCAATTAATGACAAAATCCGGGATAGGACCTGAGCGCTAGTAGCCAAAATAAGGTTGACAGATACCAAGGTCTGACATCATCTTAGGGCTAACTGGCACAACGAATAAATAAGAGTAAAAGAACAAGCAAATGGCAATGCCCAGTAATTTAAATAGGATTAAGTACACACGAGGCTAAAATCAATTGCTAGCACCTTGGACATCGTCGTAGGCTTAATTGCCACTACAAACAAATAAATAAAGGTAAAAGAACAGGCCAATGATAATGCCCAGAAATTTAAATAAAAATAAGTAAGCACAAGGCTAAAAGCAATTACTAGCAACTTAACAAGCACACACAAAAATATCAGACTGCTGCCCCATCCCAAAACGGAACAGACGCGCGCATAGTACGCAGCAAGCCAGAAAACCAATAACACACACTCCAGCAACCGAGCCAGCCCGACCACAGTAATTTCAACTCAGAATCAGGGCGCGTGAGCACACCGGGTCCACGCAAAACACACACTGCCAAATAATTCCCACCAACAGATACGGCTGCCCCCCGGGTGGGAAAACGGGGGCGACCACCGGGTACACACCAGCAGAAAACTCGACCTCTAGACTCCGGCCAAAACGGAATCACGCAGAAAATATAAACAGCAGCTGAAGTAAGGTGAAACGAACCCCGCCACGCAGACCGGACATAGCAAACACACAGAAAGCCTGCCCTGCAGCCCTTACAACTGCTGGATGCGGAAACCCAAGCGATATCGTGGCACCCTTTTCAGAGGCTGAGAACCTCGAGCGATCGCGTGTGGGGATCCATCCGTTGCCCACTGCAGCACGTCACCAACACGCCACACCGCCCAACGGCCAAATCAACGAGGCCCGCCAACAACGAGACCACACCGTGCCGGGGCGGAAGGCAAAACGCCGCCAGCCCGGTGCGAATCCAACTGCGGAGCCGAGCGCCCGCGGCGTCCCCCCCCCCCCCCCCCCGCGGGAAACGCTCCAGAGGGCAGCAGCCGCCTCAGCGCCTGCGCAGGCCGAACCAGACGGAAGCAGGAATACAGGTCGCTATCGATAGTGCCGGATACGCAACGCGCCAGAGAAATGGCACAAGTGCTACCCCCCTTTTTTGTTTTGGGCCTACCTGTTACGGCAGTGTCGGCGCCTCGCGACTCGCAGTTTACGTCGTGTCGCGCTGCCGCGGCGCTTACTTAACACCTCGGCTGCAGGATTTCAGGAGTGCGAGGTAAGCGGGAGGCGAGGCCGCAGCTCCGCGCCTCATCCATATGTAACGCGGTCCGCGGCCGCTTTGAAAAAGTAATGTCTCTGTGGCGGCACCGCCAGGGGGTTCCCCGACCCGCATTCATGGCTGCCCCGGCGCCGCAAGTGCTGCCGCAACGCACACGCATTTTGTTGTTATTCTTCTGTCGCACTCTGTCCACCGCGATCAAATGACCCTTTCAATTTCTGGGATTGAAACACTGATCAGATTTCACTCATACGTCAGGCAAAACGCTTGAAATCGACACTTGTTGGTCTCCTTTTCACGTGCAACTACTAGAAGTGTTTTAAAGTTCAGACAATATATGTAGAATGTTTTGACACGATGTAACTACAATCGTCTGCCCACAGCTGTAGGTTCTTTGCTACCTCAGGGAGATGGCTTATCGGAACTAGAGCATACGAAATATTATTACATGAATGACAAAAGATTTACTAAGCTTGATACAGTCCTTAGGGATGCATAATAGTTTACAGCTGTCATTGACTATTAAAGCATTGTATTGTATTGTTTGTTAACCGGGGCCCTAGAAACGACGGAGAGGCTCGGGTCCCCGCCGCTGCCGCAGTGGTCCACAACCCCACGACGACTACCGCAGTCCACTTCACCCCTCCGTCGCCCCACAACGAACCCAGGGTTATTGTGCGGTCCGACCCCCGGAGGACCCCCCAGGGAACGTCTCACACCAGACGAGTGTAACCCCTATGTTTGCGTGGTAGAGTAATGGTGGTGTACGCGTACGTGGAGAACTTGTTTGCGCAGCAGTCGCCGACATAGTGTAACTGAGGCGGAATAAGGGGAACCAGCCCGCATTCGCCGACGCAGATGGAAAACCGCCTAAAAACCATCCACAGACTGGCCGGTTCACCGGACCTCGACACAAATCCGCCGGGCGGATTCGTGCCGGGGACCAGGCGCTCCTTCCCGCCCGGAAAGTCGTGCGTTAGACTGCACGGCCAACCGGGCGGGCCATTAAAGCATTACTTGATCTACTAATTAAGGAACACTTCTCTTTAAGTACAGTGTTCAACTTGTACAAACATATATTTCCATCTGGGGCTTGAATAACACTTTGGTCGCACTCGACGTTGTCGACTGCATCAGCTGAGATCAGTAACTGGGCAAAGCCATCCGTGCTCAGTTCTATATTGACCTCCGTGAGAGGGCGCTCGCTACTTTGTTGAGATAGAGACGGCATGTCCTCTTCAGCCTCTCCTATTCTTCGTAGCACATTGCTTTGAGACATCGCTAATGTTTGCAGTATCGATGCACGTTGCCGCCTTCGGTGTGGCACTGCGATTTTGGACGAGACTCACAAAGAGTGTTAATTGAACACGTTCTGCCTGCCAGAGTGGCCAAGCAGTTCTAGGCGCTACAGTCTGTAACCGCGCGACCGCTACGGTCGCAGGTTCGAATTCTGCCTCGGGCATGGATGTGTGTGATGTCCTTAGGTTAGTTAGGTTTAAGTAGTTCTAAGTCTAGGGGACTGATGACCTCAGAAGTAAAGTGGTTCAAATGGCTCTGAGCATTATGGCACTCAACATCTGAGGTCATCAGTCCCCTAGAACTTAGTACTACTTAAACCTAACTAACCTAAGGACATCGTACACATCCATGCCCGACACAGGATTCGAACCTGCGACCGCAGCGGTCGCGCGGTTCCAGACTGTAGCGCCTAGAACCGCTCGGCCACTCCGGCCGGCCCAGAAGTTAAGTCCCATAGTGCTCAGAGCCATTGGAACCATTGGAAAACGTTCTACACGCTATTTTTTCATACAAGTTTTTTCACTGCTAAAGCGTTCTCGGTGCTCTGGTTTTCATCCAGGAGCCAAATCATAGCTAAAGTGTTTAATACATTCGTTAGTACAGGGCACATGGTCTATGTGCCAAGCAGTGCTTCCCTCTCTAGTTCCAAGTAGCATGTGTCAAGGCACCCTCTATTTACTCTAGGATGCTTTGACGAGATGACTTAGAGACAGAGATTTTGCAGTTATACTGATATGAAGAAAGTTAATCAAGGTATTTGTTCTGGAAGATTTACACAGTACCATCGAGTCAGCAAAGGCTACGAACCCATTTCCTGTAATCCCAAAGCACAGAAATGACATTCTTTTTTTTTTTTTTTTTTTTTTTTTTTTTTTTTTTTTTTAGAACAACAGTTTCCATACTTTTCTTCTGATGGCAGTCTAAGAATCCTGGTACTTTGATGGACCACACTGTTTGTTTTGAAGGTTAATGAAATTAGTAAAAACTTCTAAAAATGTGAAAAATTTGTTTTATTCAGTGATTGCTTCATTTTTATGTAATAAACAATACACAGAAACCGTAAAAAAAAAACATTCGGGAGGACGATTTAGGTTTTCCGTGATTTCCCTAAATCGCTCCAGGCAAATGGTTCCTTTGTGAAAGGGCACGGCCGTCTTCCTTCCCCATCATTCCCTAATCCGATGAGGCCGATAACCTCGCTGTCTGGTCTCCTTCCCCAAACAACCCAACCCCAACCCAACGCCCCGTAAAAAAAAAATTTAAAAAAATAAGTGTCAACAGCAAGGCCGCAGCGGTAACACTGGTTCGTGTCACATCACCTAGAAGCGCTGTCGGGCTTGGCTACCACTTGGATGGGCGACCGTCAGTCTGGCAATAGCTGTTGGCAAGTATAATGGACTCAGCCCTTGTGAGGATAATTGAGAAGTTGCTTGATTGAGAGGTAGCGGCTCCGGTCGCGAAAACTGACAGCGGCCGGGTACCGACCACATGTCCCTCCGTATCTGCATCTAGTGGCGCCTACCGACTGATGATGGCACGGCGGTCGGTCGGTATCGTTGGGCCTTGTGAGGCCTGTTCGGACGCAGTTGAGCGTGTTATTAACACAAGTGCAAGAAATAAGCCCTCGGTCACTATTTTTAGACTTAATTCACCTGGTTTCGACACTACTAGGAGTGCCTTCAACAGAATTGAAAGCGATTAAAGTGGCATTATGTCGCCATACAGGTATGAGCAGCCCATAGTGTTTTGCTTTGATTTATTGTATCTTAAATATTGTGTGACTAAAGCCGGTTTGGCGCCTTAATTACTTTATATGTGACATTAAGTACTGCTTGTGTCTTTTACTGTTAATCAGTACTTACACTCTTTATATAAAAATGTCTTGTCCTGTAACTCTGGGTGTTATAGGCCACTTTAATCGTTTTCAATTCTGATGAAGGCACTCCTAGTAGTGTCGAAACCAGGTTAATCAAGTCTAAAAATAGTGACCGAGGGCTTATTTCTTGCAATTGTAAGCTAGAAACGGTCTCTGAACGTGCAGCCATGTATAAAAGTTTGTGTTATTAATATAGTTTTTCGGGGAGCACCTACTCACTTTCAGAGGCAGTATTCTGCGGAACACAGTTTGGGGAGCCCTGATTTAGGGACGCTGTTGCTGTACTGTTGTAACTACGCGCGTATAGAATCTGCAAACGCAGTATGCTTAAAGCGTCTCGTACTTGTTCATTTCAAATAACTATTTAACCTTTTTTACCGTAAAACAAAAGAACGAATACGTGTGAACGAATTCATAAGAGGAGAGACCATGGGTGATGTATCGTATGACGCAATACATTTGAAGGACCAGCTACGTTTAATAGTTGACGATATTGCCATTTATTCCTCTACAACACGGGGAATCATACAGTAAACTTTCCGGCATCCGATCCGAAGAATGGAATTGTGTGACAGAAGTCAATAATGAAAGGTTTGTTTCTTGAACTTTATTTTGCTATTCTCTTATAAAAAAATAAAAGGCTCAAGAAAGAGTTATTGTTGACTACAGTTCTGATAGCTACAACATTGCTGCAGTATGTATTTACTATCACAAATAAAACGTAGTATCTCACCGTTAATGGCACACACAATAAGAACCAATAAGTTCCCTGGTGTGGCACTTAGAACGTTCTTAATAACCTATTTAGTTCTAATTTCTTACATTGTGTTTTGCAGTGAAGTTGTGCTTAGTTCTGCGGTATCAGAATACCTTCTCAGTTTTTTGTATATTAGTAAGTTATGTGCAAAGAGAGATATGTTTCTGTGACAAATGTGAGATTTGGAGCTTACAACCTATTCAAATTCTACTCTTGATATGTTGTTTGGTCTTCGTCTGCTCTTCCTCTTCCTCAAAACCTACGACCTTCTTGATCACAGTTCGCCGTGTCGCGGCGGAGAGCAAGCAGTGAGTTTATTGTGAATCTCCAGGTTTTGGCGGCGCAAAGACTGTTCCATTAAGTTTCGGGTGTGCAGCCGCAAGAAATCTCCTTCTTCTTCTAATATTTCGGCCGTATAACGTTCAGCCATCTTCAGAGTGAGCCGCAAGACTGCCGCTCCAGTGCTCCCTTCGTCCCTTTATACTCGTGTCCCGAGCGACTGCGCATGCGGCCACAGATGCAAATGCGCCAGAGACGTTGGTCGGCGGCAGACACGTGCATAATGCGCGAGTTGTATCTATGACTCCGCATATCGATGTATCATTGTGAGCTGCACTGTGACGACGTCTTTGTGAGTTTATTACAGCAAGTGCCGGAGTTTATTACTTTCACTAAACTGAAAGCCAATATGGCGTCTCCCAACTCGGTACCGAAGAGAGGTGGCGTGCGTGCGACGTAGTTGGCGTTCTTCCGTGTGACTGGTCTACGTTCAGAATATCTGACATGCTAGATATTGCTGTGGACGTTTGTAAAGACCCCCACGCTCCATGTACGGTCCGTGTAGAGGCGGCTCGACACTTCCGTTTGCGCTGGAAATCTGCCACGAGAGGCAGGCCGCGGCCGAGCACCGGAGGCAAGGAGGCGGGGAAGGGAGGCGGCGCGTGGCTGCAGGGACCACCGGGGGCCGGAAGCGGGCGAGGCGGCGCGCGGCAGGTGGCGGCGGAAGAGGCCGGCGGCCGGCTCCCAGCTGTCCGCCGCCCTCACAGCCAGCCAGTCGCCAGCGCACCACGACTAACACTCCTACAACCTAAATCCACGTCTACATACATACTCCGCAATCCACCATACGGTGCGTGGCGGAGGGTACCTCGTACCACAACTAGCATCTTCTCTCCCTGTTCCACTCCCAAACAGAACGAGGGAAAAATGACTGCCTATATGCTTCTGTACAAGTCCTAATCTCTCTTATCTCTGTGGTCTTTCCGCGAAATATAACTTGGCGGCAGCAAAATTGTAGTACAGTCAGCCTCAGATGCTGGTTCTCTAAATTTCCTCAGTAGCGATTCACGAAAAGAACCCCTCCTTTCCTCTTGAGACTCCCACCCGAGTTTCTGAAGCATTTCCGTAACACTCGCTTGATGATCAAACCTACCAGTAACAAATCTAGCAGCCCGCCTCTGAATTGCTTCTATGTCCTCCCTCAATCCGACCTGATAGGGATCCCAAACGCTGGAGCAGTACTCAAGAATAGGTCGTATTAGTGTTTTATAAGCGGTCTCCTTTACAGATGATCCACCACACCTTCCCAAAATTCTACCAATGAACCGAAGACGACTATCCGCCTTCCCCACAACTGCCGTTACATGCTTGTCCCACTTCATATCGCTCTGCAGTGTTACGCCCAAATATTTAATCGACGTGATTGTGTCAAGCGCTACCCTACTGATGGAGTATCCAAACATTACAGGATTCTTTTTCCTGTTTATCTGCATTCATTTACATTTATCTATATTTAGAGTTAGCTGCCATTCTTTACACCAATCACAAATCCTGCCCAGGTCATGTTGTATCCTCCTACAGTCACCCAACGACGACACCTTGCCGTACACCACAGCATCATCAGCAAACAGCCACACATTGCTATCCACCCTATCCAAAAGATCATTTATGTAGATAGAAAACAACAGCGGACCTACCACACTTCCCTGGGGCTGTCCAGATGATACCCTCACCTCCGATGAACACTCACCAACGAAGGCAACGTACTGGGTTCTATTGCTTAAGAAGTCTTCGAGCCACTCACATATTTGGGAACCAATCCCATATGCTCGTACCTTAGTTAGGAGTCTGCAGTGGGGCACCGAGTCAAACGCTTTCCGGAAGTCAAGGAATATGGCATCCGTCTGATACCCTTCATCGATGGTTCGCAAGACATCATGTGAAAAAAGGGCGAGTTGCGTTTCTCAGGAGCGATTCTTTCTAAAGCCGTGCTGATGCATGGACAGCAACTTCTCTGTCTCAAGGAAATTCATTATATTCGAACTGAGAATATGTTCGAGAATCCTGCAACAAACCGATGTTGAGGATATTGGTCTGTAATTTTGAGGATCCGTCCTTCTAACCTTATTTACAGGCGTCACCTGCGCTTTTTTCCAGTCGCTTGGGACTTGACATTGGGCAAGAGATTCGAGATAAGTAAGGAGCGGATGCAGTACTCTCTGTAAAACCGAATTGGAATCCCATCAGGACCTGGCGATTTATTTATTTTCAATCCATTCAGCTGCTTCACAACCCCAGGGATGTCTATCAGTATGTCCCCCATACGGGAATCTGAGCTCAACTGTCCGCCACGTTTTCCCCAAAGTGCAGGATATTCGTACTCGTCTAGATACGAGTCACGCTGCGAGCGGAGATTGCTAGTTAAACGTACTGAAGAATTCGTCGTAAATATGGGTGGCTATTCAGCTGTGAACTCCACTAACCATTGCAAAAATGTTTAGATTTTAAGTCACCCGAACCGAAGACAAAGACTGGCATTAAGTTGCCACAAAGGCAGCAGAGAACCGGGACGTGGCACGCTGTTGTGTTTTGTCAGTACATGTTAATAAAAGTAGTTACAAATATGAAAGTAATCGTATACGACTGTGTTTCTTTCCCCATTCCACAAGAATAATGCAGCAATTCGTCTCAAAATTTTTCGATTCATGTTTTCACAACTGACAAAGCGGAGAGGAATACTCTACATCTACATGGATACTCTGCAAATCACATTTAAGTGCGTGGCAGAGGGTTCATCGAACCACCTTCACAATTCTCTATTATTCCAATCTCGTATAGAGCGCGGAAAGAATAAACACCTATATCTTTCCGTACGAGCTCTGATTTCCCTTATTTTATCGTGGTGATCGTTGCTCCCTATGTAGGTCGGTGTCAACAAAATATTTTCGCATTCGAAGGAGAAAGTTGGTGATTGGAATTTCGTGAGAAGATTCCGTCGCAACGAAAAGCGCCTTTTAATGATGTCCATACCATATTCTGTATCATTTCTGTGACACTCTCTCCCATATTTCGCGCTAATAAAAAACGTGCTGCCCATTTTTAATCTTTTTGGATGCATTCCGTCAGTCCTATCTGGTAAGGATCCCACACCGCGCAACAGTACTCTAAAAGAGGACGGACAAGCGTAGTGTAGGCAGTCTCCTTAGTAAGCCAGTTACATTTTCTAAGTGTCCTGCCAATGAAACGCAGACTTTGGCTAGCCTTCTCCACAACATTTTCTATGTGTTCCTTCGAATTTAAGTTGTTCGTAATTGTAATATCTAGGTATTTAGTTGAATTTACGGCTTTTAGATTAGACTGATTTATCGTGTTTAACGCGTTCCTTTCAGCACTCGTGTGGATGACCTCACACTTTTCTTTATTTAAGGTCAACTGCCACTTTTCACACCATTCTGATATTTCTTCTAAATCGTTTTGCAGTTTGTTTTGATCTTCTGATGAGTTTACTAGTCGATAAACAACAGCGTCATCTGCAAACAACCGAAGACGGCTGCTCAGATGTGATGTACACATGTTCACAAAGATACACGACATCGTGGACGACCTGAGATAGGACGTTCATATGCGCAGTACATGTAAATTAGCATGTTCTGCAGAAATGATTACTATTTGAAACAAGCCGGCCTCGGGTTCAAGGTCAACATCGGTATCAAGGCGCAAAACCACCTGCCGGTAAAATCAGTTTGTTGCTACAAAACGAACGTAATGGATCAGTGTGACATGTACAGAATGCCTCGCAGGCGTATGCGCGAACCGTACCGTCAAAGTTTGAAAGAGTGCGCATTATTGGCATAAAATGTGACGTATCCATTCGGGAAATTGCTGCTCGTGTGGGACGAAGTGTTTCGAGTGTGTGCAGATTGTTCACCGAAGGCCGTAGAACACGACGAGATGGGTGAGGTCGCGCCACCCATGCCATCCCCGAGAAGATCGGCACCTCGGACGAATGTCACTGCAGGACAGATCTGCGTCCTCATCGGCTCTGGCACTGTGGAACACATCGTACACTGTCACGTGTGACAGTGCGTTGCCGTTTACTGTGCGGCACGGGTTACTAGCGCGTCCTCCACTGCTCCATCTATACTTGACGAATATACAGAAACTCGACAGACTGCAATGGTGAATGGAACGACGTCGTTGGGTGCAGGAACAGCGTAGATAGTGCTTTTGGACGGGTCGAGGTTCTGCTCGTTTGAAAATGATGGCCGCATTTTGGTTCGCAGCAGACAGGGGGAGTGCCATCACAGTGACTACATTATCCAAAGGCTTGCAGCACAAACTCAAGGCCTCATGGTGCTGGGTGCCACTGCACACAACCAGAAATCAGAGTTGGCGCGTGTCCAGGGCTCTGCGAGCAGTGTGACCTACGTGAGTGACGTCCTGAGACCTGTAGCCATACCCTTTCCGCACAACACCCCAGACGCCATTTTCCAGCAAGACAATGCACGACCACATGTTGCTGCACGAACACGTGCCTTCTTGGTGTCACAGGATGTCAACCGCCAGGCCACCAGACTTCTCGCCAACCGAGAATGTGTGGGATGTGGTAAAATGACGGGTGCAGTCCTGTGACCCAATGCCAACCGCCACGGAAGAACTTTGGAACCAGGTGAATGCAGCATGGATGGCTATACCACAGGACGTCATTCGTGCCTCCATGCCATCAGGCATGGAACAAGTGTTCAGGGCCCAGGGCGGACCCTGTGGCTACTAGGCAACAGGGTACGTGCTGAACCTAGGTGCATAGTAATGTACATGTCCTGCGAATGTGAACCTCCTATGTCTAGCTGTTCAAGGTGTTGTGTTTTTTTTCTGAACATGAGTGTATTTATAGGTCATTATCACAAACATACACAAACAAACTGAATAACACTTAACCCCATTTGTTTATATAGGTACATTAGGACGTGTGATAATTAAGACAGTTTTAAAGCAGATTGGTCATTCTGAGGAAACATGGACACGTAACATAGCCTTCAAATAATGTTTTGACCACAAGTCAACTAGTAATAAATTTTCTATCTTATTTTTGTATTAATGATAAAGACATTTACTAACAGCACGAGTTCCAGACATAAAATGTTAGTTTTCCGTACTAGATCTAAATGAATGCGCTTCTAGGGTTGATTTCATGCATGGTAAACTCTAGAGGCTTCACAGCGATATGAGGTTACATTTCAAAATCCTTGTATTTCAGTTTTTCTGATATATGAAAAAGGCATTCTAAATATGTCTATACACTTTAATTATTGGGTACGCTTCATACATGCAAATATTTTATGAGAATAATAAGAAACATTGTAAAATTTTCCGTGAATATGTTAACCACCTACAAGTTTAACAGATTTGGGGACAAGACGGCCGACAATTTAGCCAATTATACAGCAGCTCTATCGACAACACACAGACCACATCTACGTCACTATTCTGGAATTCACATTTAAGTCTTTGGCACAGTGTTCACAGAACCACCTTCAATTCATCGCTCATTCCAATCTCGAAAAGCCGGTGGTGAAAAAAGGAACACCTAAACCTTCCCGTGTCAACTCCTATTTCATTCCCATGGCCACTTCTTCCCATATACGCGGGAATCAATAATAGATTTTCGCATTCGGAGGAGAAAGCCGTTGAGTGAAATTTCGCATTCGAAGGAGAAAGCCGTTGAGTGAAATTTCGCATTCCGAGCAGAAAGATGTTGAGTGAAGTTTCGTCAAAAGATCTCGCCACAATGTAAACGTCGTTCTTTTAATTATTGCCACCCCAATTCATTTACCATAACCGTGAAATTCTCTTCCCGTACTCCATGATAGTACAAAGCGAGCTGCGCTTCTCTGAACTTTTTGGATGTCCTCCACCAAGTCCTATGTGGTAAGAATGCCATACCACACATCAAAGCCCCAGGACACACAAAGGTAATGTAGGCAATAAATTACGGTCGGAGAATTCGTCTAGTTCTGGAAATGTCTTACAGCGTAAAAGTGGTTTCGAAATCTGTTTTACCACTGTTGTTGTTGTGGTCTTCAGTCCTGAGACTGGTTTGCTGCAGCTCTCCATGCTACTCTATCCTGTGCAAGCTTCTTCATCTCCCAGTACTTACTGCAACCTACATCCTTCTGAATCTGCTTAGTGTATTCATCTCTTGGTCTCCCTCTACGATTTTTACCCTCCACGCTGCCCTCCATTACTATATTGGTGATCCCTTGATGCCTCAGAACGTTTCCTACCAACCGATCCCTTCTTCTAGTCAAGTTGTGCCACAAACTTCTCTTCTCCCCAATCCTATTCAATACCTCCTCATTAGTTATATGATCTAGCCATCTAATCTTCCGTATTCTCCTGTAGCACCACATTTCGAAAGCTTCTTTTCTCTTCTTGTCTAAACTATTTATAATCCATGTTTCACTTCCATACAAAGCTACACGCCATACTAATACTTTCAGAAACGACTTCCTGATACTTAAATGTATACTCGATGTTAACAAATATCTCTTCTTCAGAAACGCATTGTTTGCCATCGCCAGTCTACATTTTATATCCTCTCTACTTCGACAATCGTCAGTTATTATGCTTCCCAAATAGCAAACCTCCTTTACTACTTTAAGTGTCATTTCCTAATCTAATTCCCTTAGCATCACCCGACTTAATTCGACTACATTCCATTATCCTAGTTATGCTTTTGTTGACGTTCATCTTATATTCTCCTTTCCAGACACTGTCCATTCCGTTCAACTGCTCTTCCAAGTCCTTTGCTGTCTCTGACAGAATTACAATGTCATCGGCGAACCTCAAAGTTTTTATTTCTTCTCCATGGATTTTAATACCTACTCCGAATTTTTCTTTTGTTTCCTTTACTGCTTGCTCAATATACAGATTGAATAACATCGGGGAGAGACTACAACACTGTCTCACTCCCTTCCCAACCACTGCTTCCCTTTCATGTCCCCCGACTCCTGTAACTGCCATCTAGTTTCTGTACAAATTGTAAATAGCCTTTCGCTCCCTGTATTTTACCCCTGCCACCTTCAGAATTTGAAAGAGAGTATTCCAATCAACATTGTCAAAAGCTTTATCTAAGTCTACAAATGCTAGAAACGTAGGTTTGCCTTTCCTTAATCTTTCTTCTAAGATAAGTCGTAAGGTCAGTATTGCCTCACGTGTTCCAACATTTCTACGGAATCCAAACTGATCTTCCCCGAGGCCAGCTTCTACCAGTTTTTCCATTCGTCTGTAAATAATTCGCGTTAGTATTTTGCAGCTGTGGCTTATTAAACTGATTGTTCGGTAATTTTCACATCTGTCAACACCTGCTTTGTTTGGGATTGGAATTATTATATTCTTCTTGAAGTCAGAGGGTATTTCGCCTGTCTCGTACATCTTGCTCACCAGATGGTAGAGTTTTGTCAGGACTGGCTCTCGCAAGGCCGTCAGTAGTTCTAATGGAATGTTGTCTACTCCCGGAGCCTTGTTTCGACTCAGGTCTTTCAGTGCTCTGTCAAACTCTTCACGCAGTATCATATCTCCCATTTCATCTTCATCTACCTCCTCTTCCATTTCCATTATATTGTCTTCAAGAACGTCGCCCTTGTATATATACTCCTTCCACCTTTCTGCTTTCCCTTCTTTGCTTAGAACTGGGTTTACATCTGAGCTCTTGATATTCATGCAACCATTACATGGTTAATATGAAACACTGCAGCATCCCCAAGTCTCTTTCCTGTATATCTCATGCTTCTCAAAGGAAAATAACGTCTGTTGTTTCCCACTGCTCTCAGCCTCTCGCGGTTCCACCACAGCACGGCCATTTTGACTAAGGCTACGACGCCAGATCAGCCAATCATCCTGACTGTTGTCGCTGCTACTCCGTGAGTAGTGCAGCTGCTGACTGGCCGCTGAAGGAAACCAGAATGGCTTTGTAGGGGCCGCACAGAGGAACTGCAGGTGGGCAACGCGGTACTGGGACTGCCTCAGAACACAGGCCGGCGAAACGACGTCGTCAAACCGCGATAGGCCGAGTCGCGGAATAGCGAAGTGACAGGCGGCTGCCGCGCGTCTCACAGGCAACTGCGCCTCCATAAACACTTCACCGCCAACGAGATAACGTGTTTGTTTCAAACAGAGAATACCCTCAGTCAGCGAAATCATTACTTTTGAGAAATTTAATCCCACTTTGGGCCGAGGATAAAAAAGGCAGTTCTCTGAAGTCTGGTCAGTTGTTGAGGAAATTTTTAGATGATTCCATTTCGCCTGCAAATTCCGGCTTTTGATTTAATTTCTGTACTATCGTACAGTTTCCACCGTAAGTCTTTTTTAGTACCTAAATACAATTGCCGGCAGGATGCGCATATGCTTTACATAGACTTTACGAAAGCATCTGACAGTATTAACAGAAACTATCTACGAATGACCGTGAAAAGAATTTCGGAACCCAGACAAATTAATACAGCTAGTAAGGACATGCGTTCAAAATTCAAAATTTGAGCTTAAGTATAAGAGCCAATAAAAAAGTTCCCGTTTGAGGGCGATGCTGCACAGTATATACACTATGTGATCAAAAGTATCTGGACACCACCAATAACATAGTTTTTAATATTAGGTGCATTGTGCTGCCACCTACTGCCAGGTACTCCATATCAGCGACCTCAGTAATCATTAGACATCGTGAGAGAGCAGAATGGCGCGCTTCGCGGAACTCACGGACTACGAACGTGGTGATTGGGTGTCAGATGTGTCATATGTCTGTACGCGAGATTTCCACTCTTCTAAACATCCCTAGGCTCACTGTTTCCGATGTGGTAAAGAAGTGGAAACGTGGAGGGACAAGTACAGCACAGAAGCGTACAGGCCGACCTCGTCTGTTATCTAACAGAGACCGCCAACAGTTAAAGAGGGTCGTAATGTGTAATAGGCAGACATCCATCCAGACCATCACACAGGAATTCCAAACAGCATCAGGATCCACTGCAAGTACTATTACAGTTAGGCGGGACGTGAGACAACTTGGGTTTCATGGTCCAGCGGCTGCTCATAAACCACACATCACGCCAGTAAATGCCAAACGACGCCTCACTTGGTGTAAGGAGCGTAACCACTGCACGAATGAACAGTGGAGAAACGTTGTGTGGAGTGACGAATCGCGGCAGACAATGTGGCGATCCGATGGCAGGGTGAGGGTATGGCGAATACCCGGTGAACGTCATCTGCTAGCGTGTGTAGTGCCAACAGTAAAATTCGGAGGCGGTATCGTTATGGTTTGGTGGTGGTTCTCATGGAGGGGGCTTGCACCCCTTGTTGTTTTGCATGGAACTATCACATCACAGGCCCACATTGATGTTTTAAGCACCTTCTTGCTTCCCACTGTTGAAGAGCAATTCGGGGATGACGTCTGAATGTTTCAACACGATCGAGCACCTGTTCATAATGCACGGCCTGTGGCGGAGTGGTTACACGACAATAGCATCCCTGTAATGGACTGGCCTGCACAGAGCCCTGACCTGAATCATATAGAACACCTCTGGGATGTTTTGGAACACCGACTTCGTGCCAGCCCTCACCGACCGACATCGATACCTCTCCTCAGTGCAGCACTCAGTGAAGAATGGGCTGCCATTCAAATGGTTCTAAGCACTATGGGACTTAACAGCTGAAGTCATCAGTCCCCTAGAACTTAGAACTACTTAAACCTAATTAACATAAGGACATCACACACGTCCATGCCTGATGCAGGATTCGAACCTGTAACCGTAGCGGCCGCGCGGTTCCAGACTGTAACGCCTAGAATCGCTCGGTCACTCGGAACGATCTTGATAAAGGAGACGAGCAGCTCGTCCAGTACCGTGAGCTTCGCCAATCAGGAGGACCATGTCAGAGTATTGCAAACGTGTACTGAGCCATGTATCTCTAACACTCGGAGCTCACAGGCCGGTGAACGAGGCTCGAACCAGGCCTGAGAGGCAGCGCAGACGTCAAATGATATCAGACGATCCCCATCACGACTACCCTGTTGCAAGCTTACCTAGCATACATGTTTTCAAACGGCTGTAGTACGGAAACGGTACGTTTCCGGACTTGACTTAAATATTATGTACACACTCCCCTCTGGAACACCTAGAAGTTTGTAAAGGGAATTTCAGAGTGTCCTGTATAAGCACCGACATGTAGGCAACGAATTAGTGTGACATTCGTGTCTTTCCGTGAGCGAGGCGATGAGATCAATGACGACGCTACTGCTAAATGCGTCCAAAAAGCACCAAACCAACGTCCTGCTTCTTCTCTTGGCTGCCGAAGGACAAATACCAGCAGACTCACTATACGCAATTCAGAACCTGTAAGAGGTTTCCACCCAGCATATGCATGAAGTATGAAGAAGAGCAGATAGAAGGACAGTCTTAAAAGTCCTGGGATTAAACTTGATAATAAATTCAGTTTGGAGGAGCACACCTCAGAACTGCAGAAACGCCTTAACAAATCTGTATTTGCAATTCGAGTGTTAGCAGACATAGGCAACATAAAAAAGAAAAAGCTTGCATACTTTGCCTACTTTCATTCTATAATGTCATATGGTATAATATTTTGGGGTAACTCTTGAAGTCAAACAAAAGTTTTCAGAGTCCAAAAGCGTGTAATACATATTATTGGTGGAGTAAATTCACAGACGTCCTGCAGAAACCTCTTCAAAGAACTGGGTATACTAACTACTGCCTCTCAGTATATTTACTCCTTAATGACATTTGTCCTAAATAATATATCTCTTTTTCCAACAAAAAGCTCAGTTCATACATACAATACCAGGAACAAAAATGATGTGCACAAGGACTTAAAAGCACTTACTTTAGTTCAAAAAGGGATCCACTACTAAATAATTTGCCAGCAAACATAAAAAATTTAGTTACAAATAAAAATCAGTTTAAAATGAGCCTGAAAGACTTACTAGTGGCCAAGTCCTTCTACTCCATTGACGAAATTTTTAATAGAAACAAATGATGTATTGTATATACTCATACTATTAGTATTGTTATTTCAGCTTAAAAAAAAAGAAAAAGAAAAAGATGACATGTTCCACATCCACGAGGATCTCCTCAGCACGGATCTATCGAACGAAAAACTAATCTAATCTAATCTCTATCCGTTGGAGGATGAAGAATGTATATACATTTGTCGTAAATGACCTTTGTTCAATGGTGCGCCAAGTTCCGTCTTGGTCCCGATTCGACACGATGCGCCAGGTGATATGGGAGGCCAGCCTCATCCATTACGAAACCTGGTGTCTGCATGACTGGCCAACGCTGCAGAACTTGTGGCGTGCAATTAAAGCGCAACGTCCGGGGAAACTGCGACAAGAGGTGTTCCTGCCTCATGATAACGCAAGTCCCCATATCGCAAATGTCACAATGAAGAAGTCATGCCAACTCGTGGGAGACAGTCGAGAGCCCGCCCTATTGCGCTGATCTCTTCCCATGCGATTATCAAGCTTTCGCTCCCTCTAGAAAGGCCTCGAAGGGCCGACGATTCGTGTCGAACGAGGATGTGCAGCAGGCAGTTAGAGATTGATCACGCACCAGGACGCGGTGTATTACCAAACGGGTATCTTCAACCTGGTATCATGACCTCAATGCTCACGCCGATTTTGCCTTACTAGCATACCGATTCTGGACTGTACGGCTTTCTGACCGCCTCTTAGATTATCTACAGCTGTGATGTTCCCACGCTGGTCTATAGACATGACTGATGTACAAAGCTTGCAAGAGACTGATGTGGCAACATTTGGCATCGCAGCTGATGAATAAAATACTATCAGAAGATGTATTTAGGTTCTCCAACATCGCCTGAGGTCGAAATTGAACTTGCATTTGCAGGCGGGATGTAGTCGTTCAATAACTGCACTTGTCAGTGTGCTCCGTTCTGCTGTTGACATTAGGTGATGAGTATGTCCTTTTCTCATAACAATCGGCATTTATCTGCGATAATGATTGAAGCAGAAGAAATTGATTAAAATTTGTGCTACGGCCGGGACTCGAACCCGGGTCTTCTTGCCTACTAGGCAGAAATGCCAAGCATTTCACCACCACAGCACGAACTACTTCAGTTGCCTGCTCTCCCCAAAACAAACTTCAATTCTTATCGTCTGCTTAAATGTCTCAGGGAAAAATATAAGATCTATAAGATCATGTACACGGCTGTTACAAATCATTTAAGCGATTTCATAAATTCACTATAGCTCCATTCATTGACATATGGTCAAGACACGCTACAGATACGTAGAAAAACTCAGTTTTGTTCGGCTGAAGCCGCACTTTAGGTTTCTGCCGCCAGAGCGCTCGAGAGCGCAGTGAGACAAAATGGCGACAGGAGCCGAGAAAGCGTATGTCGTGCTTGAAATGCACTCACATCAGTCAGTCATAACAGTGCAACGACACTTCAGGACGAAGTTCAACAAAGATCCACCACCTGCTAACTCCATTCGGCGATAGTATGCGCAGTTTAAAGCTTCTGGATGCCTCTGTAAGGGGAAATCAACTGGTCGGCCTGCAGTGGGCGAAGAAACGGTTGAACGCGTGCGGGCAAGTTTCACGCGTAGCCCGCGGAAGTCGACGAATAAAGCAAGCAGGGAGCTAAACGTACCACAGCCGACGGTTTGGAAAATCTTACGGAAAAGGCTAAAGAACAAGCCTTACCGTTTACAATTGCTACAAGCCCTGACACCCGATGACAATGTCAAACGCTTTGAATTTTCGGCGCGGTTGCAACAGCTCATGGAAGAGGATGCGTTCAGTGCGAAACTTGTTTTCAGTGGTGAAGTAACATTTTTTCTTAATGGTGAAGTGAACAGAAACAATGTGCGAATCTGGGCGGTAGAGAATCCTCACGCATTCGTGTAGCAAATCCGCAATTCACCAAAAGTTAACGTGTTTTGTGCAGTCTCACGGTTTAAAGTTTACGGCCCCTTTTTCTTCTGCGAAAAAAACGTTACAGGACACGTGTATCTGGACATGCTGGAAAATTGGCTCATGTCCACAACTGGAGACCGACAGCGCCGACCTCATCTTTCAACAGGATGGTGCTCCACCGCACTTCCATCACGATGTTCGGCATTTCTTAAACAGGAGATTGGAAAACCGATGGATCGGTCGTGGTGGAGATCATGATCAGCAATTCATGTCATGGCCTCCACGCTCTCCCGACTTAACCCCATGCGATTTCTTTCTGTGGGGTTATGTGAAAGATTCAGTGTTTAAATCTCCTCTATCAAGAAACGTGCCAGAACTGCGAGCTCGCATCAACGGTGCTTTCGAACTCATTCATGGGGACATGCTGCGCCGAGTGTGGGAGGAACTTGATTATCGGCTTGATGTCTGCCGAATCACTAAAGGGGCACATATCGGACATTTGTGAATGCCTAAAAAAACTTTTCGAGTTTTTGTATGTGTGTGCAAAGCATTGTGAAAGTATCTCAAATAATAAAGTTATTGTAGAGCTGTGAAATCGCTTCAATCATTTGTAATAACCCTGTATGGTACAGGACTTTCCCATTACGCCCGACGCTGGGGTGCTATTGCAATGCCTGAGGGCCGTGGCAGTAGTGACGATATAAGGGAAAATAAACAAAAGTTATGAATTGAAGTTTGTGTTGGGGAGGGCACTCAACTTGGGTAGTTCGTGCAGCAATATTACCCATCATTCTGTGGTGGAGTAATGGTTAGCAATTCTGCCTAGCAAGCAAGAGGACGCGGGTTCGAGTCCCGGTCGCAGTGCAAATTTTAATCCATTTCTTCTGCTTCAATCATTATCACAATTATTGAGAACACCAAATGAATCACTTAATACTGGCACTGCACAAGTACTCACTCCGTCTTCAGGCCACGAGTGGTCTACCGGGACCATCCGACCGCCGTGTCATCCTCAGTGGAGGATGCGGACAGGAGGGGCGTGGGGTCAGCACATCGCTCTCCCTGTCGTTATGATGGTATTCTTGACCGAAGCCGCTACTATTCGGTCGAGTAGCTCCTCAATTGGCATCACGAGGCTGGGTGCACCCCGAAAAATGGCAACAGCGCATGGCGGCCTGGATGGTCACCCATCCAAGTGCCGACCATGCCCGACTGCGCTTAACTTCGGTGATTCCACGGGACCCGGTGTAACCACTGCTGCAAGGCCTTTGCCACTGCACAAGTACTGACACTATAAAATAAACAGTTTATCTATTGCTTGTGGTTTACGTCGGTATAAGGTGTTGTGCAATTGAAGTATGGATGAAGGGCTGCAGGCAGATTCCATATTTATAGATTTGCTGAAAGCTTTTCACACGGTGCCGAATTACAGGCTGTTAACGAAGATACGAGGAATAATTCCACAAATATGTAAGTGGCTCGAAGACTTCTTAAGTAAAGGAACCCAGTATGTTGCCTACAACGGCGATTGTCCATCATAGACAAGCCTATCATCAGCATTGCCCCTGGGAAGTGTGATAGGATCGCTATTGTTCTCTAAACACATAAATGATTTGTCGGACATGGTGGGCAGAAATCTGCGGTTGTTTCCTGATGATGCCGTCGTGTACGGTAAGGTGACGAAGATGAGTGATCCGAAGTTGAGTGACTGCAGAAAGATACAAGACGACTTGATCTAAATTTCTGGTTGGTGAGATGAATAGCAGCTACTTCTAAATTTGGAAAAATGTACCTTAATGTGGATGAGTAGGAAGTTTCGGATACAGTATTACTAGTGTCCTGCTGGACACATTCAAGTCGTTTAGATGACTGCGCGTAAAACTGGGCCGTCTTCTCGAAGATAGCTAAGGTTCCGTTAAGTGTGATCCATGTCTGTCTCGGCTTACTTCGTCTATCTTACCTCTCATCCGTCACACCCCATCTGGCCGGCGGGTCGGTAAATGAAAGTCGCAGGTAATTAGTGAAGTCTTGCCTATCATTCTTATGCTGTTGCAGCTTCGCGTGCCCACCCAAGAGAAAATGCCAAAAATCCATTTTGTCCTTTACCGATTCGTTGTAGACGTAGCCTACAACCATTCCCCGTACCCATGTCACTGCATTTGTTTTATGTACCGGAAAATAAGATTCTTGGGGGAAAAGGAGTGTGTCCGATGAAGTTGTGTGAGGGGCGGAGCGTAACAGGAACGCCGATATCTGTCGTGCGGAGTGCCTCACCGGAGCCGTCCCACTACATGCCAAACGATGTTCATCAGTGTCCACTGTTGCACAGCCTAAACATAGTGGAGTGTCTGCCAAACGAATCGCGTGCCGCCGTTGGTTCGTTGCGAACTTCCTATTTACCACCACATACCATGTTGAGCGTACCGATTGAGCTATCCAAGGACGACTCAGGAGTCGTCCTCACAGCTTTAATTGCGCCAGTACTTCGGCCCCTACCTTCCAAACGTCACAGAAGCTTGAACGTAGTGAAACGTCCCATTAGAAAAATTTATGAATTACTGTGCTGATAAACCTCTTACGTTACTTGATTTTCAAACAGCTGGGCAGAACTGAACGTACTCAGACATTTCTCTCTTTACTTAGTCTGATTATCACAAAACTGATACGCAATATTTTTAGCGCAACGCAATCTGACTTTCAAAAATCCCTACAAAAGAATGGCCCTGACTAACAATAACACATACCTTTCATGAATCACTTACGTCACAAAAATATTCGTTACTCGAACTACTGCAACACAGCGAGCGCCAATACTGCCAGCTAAATAAAAGCTACTGAAGTCACTAACTACTGATAGGCATAGTTAGCAAATGAAAGATTTTGATCGAGAACAATGTATTTACCTCAATAGTGTTCAAATGCCATCAGTTCGTGACATCCAGTCTTACAAATTTACTCTCTTTGATGGACACACGTCCAGGTCATCTGCTCTCAAAACTCCGCCATCTCTCTTCCCACATCCACCACTGCTGGCGGCTCACATCCAACTGCGCAACGCTACGCGCTGTTCACATCCAACTGCCCAACACTACAATAGCGAATATTACAACAATGCCAACCAGCCACAGACTGCACACAGCACAGCCAGTGATTTTCACACAGTGCGCTACGTGGCGTTACGAACATAAAAACCTAAACAGTCCACTTCCAAGTGTTATGGAGATGCTTCGGTAAATCAAATGGGAATTCCTGGATGACAGGCGACGTTCTCTTCCAGTAAAACTCCTGAGAAAGTTTAGAGAACCGGAATTTGAAGCCCGCCACCGAACCATTCTACTGCCACCAACATACATATCGTGTAAGGACCACGAAGATAAGATAGGAGAAATCAGGGCTCACACGGACGCATATACACAGTCGTGTTTCCCTCGCTCTGTTTGAGAGTGGAACAGGAGGGGAAATGACAAGCAGTGGTACAGGGTACCCTCCGCCCCGCACCGCACAATTGATTCCGAAGTATCGATGTAGATGTATGCGTGATAAACACTGGATAAGTAATATCTTATAAATATTGGTCCGATCCCCTTCTCACGACAAGATCTGTATGGTGAGTGGGACGAATGGGGCTGCTTTGTTTCCAAGTAAAGTAAATCGCATTTTAGAACGTCAGTGCGTCAAGGCGCCAGTAATTCGACACGCCAGCACTAATACCTCGAGAGATCGATCGCATGGATTATCTTGCGAATGCACAATATGACCAGGTGGTGTGAAATACGTTATCGCAGCAAAGATAACACACAATACCTAATTTCAGCTCGGTACTTGCTGCAGCCAGAAGAGTACATCAGTACGCAGTAGTGCTAATGACGACACTACAGTAAGAACAGAAAGTATCACGGCATAGCTACGACGTTAATAATCGAGTCTATGTGTCAGCAAACAACAGGATAACATTTCCAACACTCTACCACAGAATCTTCGCCGTCTGTTTTACAGAGCGATCGTCTACATCTTCTTCTCTCTAGGTTTCGTGAAGAACCTCATCACTTGTGCAATTTGTTCGAATCTATTTCCCCAATTGATAGATGTAGCTTAAGGCAGTAATCTTTTTTCTGAAAAAAAAATCTTTACCAAAGAGATTTGATGCAACAACTAGTAAGATAGGTAGAGTTGTAAACACACAAGGAATAAGACCACGCTTCCGTCTACTCAGAAAAACTAATGAAAAATTGCGACCTATTACAATTAGTTTCAGCTTGAGAGTACGTTGTACTTATAATATTGTATTGTATGTTAACCGGCGGAGAGGCTCCGTCCCCGCTGCAGCCGCAGTGTTCCACAACCCCACGACTACTACCGCAGTCCATTTCAGGGTTCTTGCGCGGTTCGGCCCCCGTGCCCCCCCCCCCCCCCCCCCACCCCCCGGGTGCGTCACACGCCAGACGAGTGTAACCCCTATGTTTGCATGGTAGAGTAATGGTGGTGTACGCGTACGTGGAGAACTTGTTTGCGCAGCAATCGCCGACATAGTTTCGCTGAGGCGGAATAAGGGGAACCGGCCCGCATTCGGCGAGACAGAAGGAAAACCGCCTGAAACCGATCCACAGACAGGCTGGCTCAGCGGACCTCGACACAAATCCGCCGGGCGGGATTCGTGCCGGGGACCAGGCGATCCTTCCCAATCTGGAAAGCCATCCGTTAGATCGCATGGCCAACAGGGCGGGCGATTTATAATATTACTTGCAAGTGCGGCAGCAGCTCCGTGGGGCAATCTGAAGGGATTGTATTGTCGATCGGAAATTTGGAAATTTATAGTAAGTTCCTATGGGACCAAACGGCTGAGGTCATCGGTCCTTAGGCTTACACACAACTTAATCTAACAAACTAAGTTAACGCTAAGGACTACACACACACACACACACACACACACACACACACACACACACACACACACACACACAAACATGCCCGAGGGAGGACTCGAATTTCCGACGGGGGCAGCCGCGCGAACCGTGGCAACGCGCCCCAGACCGCGTGGCTAAAACGCGCGGCCTTGTCAGTCGCTGTGCTGGGCATCAACGTCAGCTTAAGCACAGGAATTTTGAAAAATCAAAGTCGGCCGAGCACAGCTCCTTGAATAAAAACAAGATTGTGTTTCAACACATAGGAATTCTGGCTCATGCTTCGAAGTACACAGTCCAGTCTCATTGACGTGACCGCCTGTCAAAATCCTGAAGAACCGCCTTCCACAGTACAGACGTGCAGGAAGAGTCTCAGTGAGGTTGTCGAAGCTACCGAAGGCGACGTGGAGTCATGCCGACTCCAGTGCTGTGGTTCAATATGGTTCAAATGGCTCTGAGCACCATGAGACTTAACTTCTGTGGTCATCAGTCCCCCATAACTTAGAACGACTTAAACCTAACTAAACATCCGTGCCCGAGTCAGGATTCGAACCTGCGACCGTAGTGGTCACGCGGTTCCAGACTGAAGCGCCTAGAACCGCTCGGCCGCTCCGGCCGGCAGTGCTGTGGTCAGCTGCGCCAGGTTTCTCGGTTGAAGATGGCGCGCAGAGCGCGATCGAGGTGGTCTCACAGATTGTCGATTTGGATTACATCCTGGGAGTCTGGTGGCGAGGGAAGTACAAACCTCAACCTGGTGCTGTTCGAACCTCCCTCGTACACTTACGAGCTGTGTGACACGTTGGACTGTCCTACTGATAGGGACCACCCAGGGTGTGCCATGAAAACATTCTCCAGACCATAACGTCCCTTCCTCCGATCTGGACCCTTCTGTCGATTGTTACACGGCACCACACACCACCGGTCATCTGCCCGATGGTGCATAAAACGTGGTCCACCTGAAAAAGTCACCTGCCACCACCCAGTCGAATTGCACTACTGGTGTGTAAATTCCAGCCTGCGTCGGCGATGGACACCAGTCAGAATGGGTGCATGAACAAAGCGCCTGCTACCCAGAACCATAAGCAGCAACGTTCCCTGAACGGTTGTTGAGGAGAGACTGTTGGTAGCCCCTTGGTTTATCTGGGCGCTCTGATGTTGCAGCAGTTGCACCTCTATTCGCCCACACACACCTCCGCAGCCGGCGTTCACCTTTGTCATCTGTGGCCCGTGGTGCAACACGCTTGCCTCAGCGCCGATTTTGGGTAGCGCCATTTTGCCACGCATGGTATACTTTAAGCATGGCGTCTCGCGAGTAGTTTGAAAACGTAGCCATCTCGGAAATGCCCGTTTTCGTAATACCACAACGACCGCACTGTTTTCCGCGACGCCCCCCCCCCTTTTTCACTCGAGTGGTTATTGCACGTTGACATCGAACATAGGCGATGGGTGAGTGGGCCGTATACAGGGTGACTCACTAACTATTGCCACCTAGAATAACTCCGAAAGTATGATAGGGCCAGAAAAGTTTGTGGGACAAATGTTGCATGGGACAACGGGGGCCATAATAGGACGTTGGTTTTCTGTTGCTACGTGTAGTCGCCTCACAGAATGAAGGTCGACTTTGCATTTTTTTAAAGGGAGTGCTATAGTTTCATACTTACGTACTACTATATTTGCGATCTGAAACACCAAAAAGCAGCTCCTGCACTGAGGAAGTAAGCAGATGGGTACAATTCGGAAAAGCCGCTACAGTTAAATTAAGCAGGTTGCTTAAGGCATTGAAACTCATACTAGCGACTAAAATAAAAGTATCTGAAGCTTTCTCACAACATTATACTAACGTGCGTCGTCTACAGGGTGAAAAGTATTTAAACCGACAAACTCTGGGAGGTGTAGGGGACATCAAAACAAATATTCTTCCCTAATGTCATTTTTTCCTATGAGGAGTATTTAAACCGGTAGAGGAAGATTTCTCTGGCAACAAATTAATTAAACCAACAAAAAAGTCCAGAGGTGACATATCTGGGGATCGAGCAGGCCACGGTACCTCTGCCAATCCACGTTTCTGGGAACCGTCGGTCCAGGAATCGACGCACACGACGACTGAAATGTGCCGGCGCCCCGTCATGTTGGAACCACATGCGTTGTCTTGTAGGGAACGCGACGTCTTCCAGCAATTCTGGCAATGCTCTGGCGAGAAAATTGTACTGGTGCCTGCCATTTAATGGCCTAGGTATCAGATACGGCCCAATTATACAGTCCCCAACAACACCGACCCACACATTAACGAAGAACCGCACTTGATGAACGCTAGTAACTGTGGCATGTAGGTTATCCTCACTCCAAACATGCGAATTGTGCATGTTGAACACCCCATCACGCCCGAACGTCGCTTCATCGGTAAACAACACAGAGGATGGAAATGTAGGATGCACTTCACACTGTTCCAGGTACCACTGCGAAAACTGTGCTCTGGGTGGGTAATCAACTGCTTCCAGGTTGTGGACACGCTGTAATTGAAATGGACTAACAATTGCTCTCGAAGCACTGTTCTTACATTCGTCTGATTCGTCCCCATGTTACGTGCAATTGCAAGAATCCTGATTGAAGGATCCCGCTCCACATGCTGCAAGACAGCTTCCTCAAATTGCAGCGTTCTTGGCGTGCGACGGCGTCCCTGTCCAGGTAATCAGCTAAATGATCCGCTCTCACGCAGACGTTGGTACACAGCAGCGAAGGTCGTATGATGCGGGATACGGCGATTAGGATATTGTTGATAAACCCGCTGTGCAGCTCGTCCGTTGTGGTGCGCTACGTAGTACGCACCAACCATATCAGTGTACTCACTCCAGGAGGATAGCTCCATTAGTAAACAGAGACAATGCACTACTACACTGGTGGACAGCAGCTGCCTACAACTGAAGAGCGTAATACGCCCTCTAACAACTGAAGAGCGTAATGCGGCCTCCACCGGTTTAAATGACATTACGGAAAAATATTTGTTTTGATGTCCCCTACAACCTCCCAGAGTTTGTCGGTTTAAATACTTTTCATCCTGTATAGTGTAGAATTGCAAAAAATCCAATCTTTTGAATCGGTTGGAGAAGAAACCTGAGTATTACACGTGGAGAGGAACCTTGAGTATTTCATGGACTGAAAAAGTAAACAATAAAACAGACAAGGAAATAAAAATATCTTTGTTGCCTGAAACATTGCAGATGGAATTTTAGTACTTCGGGAGTATCATGAGGGCAGAAGACACGCTAGCAAAACCTGCTATGCGCGGGAGAACAAAAGGTCACACATATAAAGGAAAATCAATGAGAAGGTGCGTAAAGGACATCAAAGAAAGCTACGGAATGGGCCTGGAACAACTAACGACCAAAACAACATCCAGGAGTAAATGGAGGGACACGTTACCAGAAGTCGGAGATGACGTGATGGGCCACAGCACACAAACATAAACGTTGACTGTGAATGTAAGTGTCAGGGCGTTTTTCTCTGGAAGTATTTGTCTGGAGAGTAGCTTCATATGGAAGTTTAAAGTAAACGATTTACTACAGAGACACACAGAGAAACAGAAGAACTTGAAATGTAGTATTACGAAACAATGATGAAAATTAGATGGGTACGTAAGGGAGGACGGGTGGGAAAGGCGTGGTCTAAATATTGTATGGAGAGACCAAAGTTTAATTAGAGTATACGTTATCAAATTGATTTAGGGGTGCAGTAATTACGCACAGGACAGAGTAGGGTGGAGAGCGTGTCAAACCAGCGTTCAGACTGAAGACCACAATAACAACAACAACAACAACGACGACGACAATGTCCTGGTTTTGCGATCTGTAATATTAACTTTTTCTGCAGTTCTCTCAGGTGATCTTATAAGCCTGGATCAGTTTGCACCTTCACAGTTGGTAAGCTTGATTATTCCAAAGATCGTTTAAAGAATTTCAACAACGTACAGCGTACAGTTCACTGCTGATAGCCATTCTGAACTGGTCAGTGTTCGACTGCGATTGAAAACCTAGAATATAGAGCTCTGTGCTATTATAAACATTTAAGTTTGAAGGGTTGGACTGCCGCACAAATCAAAACGGAATTGGATGAAGGTTGCGAGGACTCCGAAGCACCACCGAATACAATTTACGTTTGGTTTAATGAATTTAAACGTAGTCGGACAAGCATCGAAGACGAAACGCACTCGGGCCGTGTAACTGAGGGCACCACAAAGGAAATCATTCAGAAAATCCATAATGTAGTAATGAATGACCGCCGAATAAAAATTTGTGAGATTTCTGAGACTGTAGGCATCTTACCTGAGCGAGTGCATAATATACTACGCGGTTCAGTCCCCTAGAACTTAGAACTACTTAAACCTAACTAACCTAAGGACATCACACACATCCATGCCCGAGTCAGGATCCGAACCTGCGACCGTAGCGGTCGCGCGGTTCCATACTGCAGCGTGCGAGGCGAGGGTGACGCGATTGCCGACGGCCGGCCAGAAGCGCATCCACCGCAACATTTCACCACAGTGTCTGGCAATGTTCAGTCGCAATCCACAAGACTTTTTGCACCGATTTGTGACTATGATGAAACCACACAAGCGTCAGCAATGGAGAAAGGCTGGTGAAAGTGCACCGAAGAAAAGAAGGGAAAGACCATTTTGTCAGCTGGTAAGGCGATGACCTCTGTTTTTCTGGGGGGAGTGAGGAGGAGGAGGAGGGGGGGGGGGGGTTCGCAAGGAATAAACTTCACAGATTACTTCGAAAAGGCTGAACAATAGCTGGTCTCCATTATCCTTCATTGTTGGCTCGTTTTTAACTTGCTTTAGTGAAAAAAGATTATTGTTGGCACGCAAGCATGTGCTCTTTCACCAATGTAACACACCATACACATCACCAACAATAATGGCCAAAATGCATGAATCGGGCTTTGAATTGGTTCCTTATCCACCCTATTCACCAGACAGACCCAAATGACTTCTTCCTCTTCCCTAATTTGAAACTTTGGCTTCTTCGTGAAATGAGTCTGACAGATCCTATTTTTCCAGAGGGATGAAAAAGCCGGAGGTTCACTGGACCCCTGAGTGTATACCCTTCAAAGCAGGCTATGTCGAGAAGTAAGGTGAGATGTATACGATAAAACATCTTTTCTTGCTTTTTTACCAGTCGGCTGAAACCACCCTCGTATGTGTTCTCAAAACATCAACTTTAGCTTTTAATTGTGTACGTTGGAAGTTTGCTAACGCAGTTACGTAAGCGTAGAAGTTGTAAGAGGTCCATGATTAAGGAATTTGTTGCTAGCGCACTCGAGCAGATGTAATTTCGATGGATTGCTCACGCGCTGCATGCGATATGTAAGCTATAAGAGAATCTCAGACCAGAGAGCAGTGTTGTATGCAGTAGGAACTGTTTGGCAGCCGGAGTAAGTAGTAGCGAGCAGTCTGGTGTGTCGAGTTGGCTGGGCCGGTCGTGGGGAGCGATGGCGGTGCCTGAGCGATGTAGTATAAGGTGAAAGCAGCCTCGCGCATATGTACTATTGTTATATCAACTCCCATGTAAATGTTTTTAAAAAAATCTCTTAATAATAATCTTTCTTATAAAAATTAACTTTTGACAATCATTCATCTCAATTTAAAGAATTTCTCCAATCCATGGTCATCGCGATTATAATTCTTTTTATATATGCCAAATCTATTGGCCAGCATTGCACTGGGCTGTGCCAGAAAAATTTCTTATAGGAGCAGATATATACGCGATATCCGGCGACCTTATTGAGGTAAGAATTTTCAGTTTATTCAGTATGATCTTTCAGGGCCATGACGCAGCACTACTGACGTCCAGATTTATCAAATGGTTCAAATGGCTCTGAGCACTATGGGACTCAAGATCTGTGGTCATTAGTCATCTAGAACTTAGAACTACTTAAACCTAACTAACCTAAGGACATCACACACATCCATGCCCGAGGCAGGATTCGAACCTGCGACCGTAGCGGTCACGCGGTTCCAGACTGTAGCGCCTAGAACCGCACGGCCACCCCGTCCGGCCCAGATTTATCAGTTTAGATTCACAGTCAGGTAATTATTAAAAGATTATAAGTGAGCCACAATTTTATTGAGAGATTAGTTACGTTCTTATTGCGAAATAACGAAATTTATCTGTTGGTAGGTTACGCTAATGTGAATGCAATATACTTATTTTTTACTGTTGGGAGGTATTTGTGTTACGCTGAATGTGAATGATATAAATTATTATGTTTTTTACTGTTGGGAGCTTACGGAATTTTACTGTTGGGAGGTTACAAAGTCCCTTTCAAATTACTTAGTACACCAACTGTTATTCCAGAGAATTACGCATTCCGGTGTCGGCTCCGACAAACACGTGCCGTGGAAACAGGCCACCCACTACCCACGTCGCTACGCCGGCGGCTTGGCGGAGAAGCCCTACGGTCGATATCCCGCCTGTGGAACGAGGAGTCAACATGGCGGAGAGCTTCATTAAATTAATCCGCAGCTTTTAAACGCCAGCGGCAAACAAGTTGCTGCCAGTAACTATTTGCACAATGCGTCGATTGGAGAGTGAATTAAAAGCGATATCGAAACGCTATTTAGCGCCGCTGGAAGGAGAGTGGGGTAGGGAGGTGGGGCGAATTGTGTATGGGGCGAATGAAATAACCGCGGGCACAGCGGGATACATTCACGAGCCGCTGTTAATCAAAGCGAATGAACTCGAGCTGCTGTGCGTTCCAGTAAGGCACTACTCGGAAAAGAATCGCGGCAGTCGATATGTGGTGGTTGTGGTGCACGAGAAATTGTGCCACGGTTCCGCGTCCGCAGGCGATTACTTTTCTTGCTTCTGGGTCAGTTTTTCTGTGAAATTTTAACTGTCAAACTGGGGCAGGAGATCTACACTTCCCGGTCAAAAAAACTGAAGCACCCGCAAGAAACTGCAGGACGTCATTTTAACTTCGTAAACTTACTCATCAAGTAAAGAAATGAAATGATCGTGCGGCTGAGGTGACCAGACGTCCGGATTAATCCGGACATGTCATCCTTTTTAGCTCTTTGTCCAGGGTCCGGGCGGATTTTTATAGTGTCCGGCTTTTTCGCAAAGTTGAGCGTAGTACAGTTAAATTTACAATTCGTCCCGTTCTATTGCTCTTTTCCTAAATACTTTAACTATTGGCACAGCCTTCGTGATAAACACGCGCGAAGGCGGTGTTAGTAGGTAGCACCAGGATCGCCGATGTTTTCGTTGAGCTAACTATAAGAGAATGCAAATATCGATTATTTAAAATTTTCGTTTCATATCTTCGCTTTGTAGGCTTGGCTTCCTGTAGTGCACCTGTGATTTGTGAGTGTAATTTTTAACCGAGTGAGTTACGTAAAATATTTGGCTATGCCTAAACGAACGTGTGCATTTTCTGATGTCCTTTCCTGCAAATATCCAGCTTTCAAGAAAAGGAGAAATGAATTTGAAGCGGAATGTAAGATATGTGGAGCTGGAACGTACGTCTCAGTGGCCAATAAAGGTAAGAAATAACTCGGCAGGTTAACTGTCATGGTTTTATTTCATTGTTTCGCAGTCACTCAATTTATTTGTATCCGGAAGGTTAAAGTGGACCTTACATGCCGTCAGCTGCTATTTGAATTGTAGATGTTGGTAGCGGTGCGTCGAATGAAGGGATGTGAATGGTCCTACGGCCTTCACTTCGTAAACAATTCCGTGTTGTTGACATAACAGAACAATTGACGCCACGCTGTCACCACGATCAATGTTTTTAATTTTTTTATATTGGTCAGTTAACCACCGCCTGACCATTAGTAACAATTAACTACTAGTTTTACCGGTAATTCCCGGAAGTCACTTGATTTGTCCAAAGCTGACGGGTGGTAACTTCAGCTGCAGCTGACCTGTTTGATCTGTCCTCTTTTTTCTTCCTTTGTCCTCCTTTCTGAAGCCGTTTGTCCTCCTTTTTAAACAATTGCATCTGGTCACCCTACGTGCGGCATTGTTGGCCGGGAGGCCACATCCGGGGAAGTTCGGCCGCCGGGTTGCAAGTCATACTTCACGTGAGGCCACAGTGGGCGACTTGCGCGTTGTTGGTGATGGGTGACGATGACGACAGCACAACATCCAGTCCATGAGCGGAGAAAATCTCCAACCTAGCCAGGAATCGAACCCGGGCCGGCTGCGTGGTATGGAAACACGTTACCACTCAGCTACGCAGGCTGACGGCTGGCACGTAAATGATCTGAGTTGCAGAGTCCTGTGACATTGGAACGGCCACCGTTGTGCAGTAATGCTGGTCCTCTTTAGTGTAGTTCTTCCAACAGGACAACGCTCGTCCACATATGGCGCGAGTCTCTATGCGTGACGTCGAGATACTACTGTGGCCAGCAAGGTCACCAGATCTGTCTCCAATCAGAACATGTCTGGAACACCACGGACGTCAACTCCGCCCCTTTGAGGCGTCCAGTATTTCAAGGACTAGGTACAATAGCTGCGGACCAACTTGGCTCAGGAGAGGATGCAATGGCTGTATGGCATCATACCCAACGGAATCAATGCAGGTATTCAGGCTAGAGGGATTCATACTGGTAAGTCGGCTCATGCGGCCAAGTTCTTTATAAATTTGACTCGATTTTGTAATCACAGAAATAACATCACATGCCCTCTCAACCCGTTACGTTTCATTTATTTCCTCCTCTTATTGTAGGCGGCTCACTCTCTTCTCGGGCAGTATTCTGAAATGTTGTTGTTGTTGTGGTCTTCAGTCCTGAGACTGGTTTGATGCAGTATTCTGAAATAAACTGTTTTATTCATAAAAGTCTTCATTGAATTTGACAGATAAACTACAGGTAACTACACACAAGAGTCAAAGAAACTGGTACACTTCCTTAATATCGTGTAGGGCCCCTGCGAGCATGCAGAAGTGCCGCAACACGACGTGGCATGGACTCGACTAATGTCTGAAATACTGAGGGAGGGAACAGACGCCATGAATCCTGCGGGGCTGTCCATATATCCGTAGAGTACGAGAGGGTGCAGATTTCTTCAGAATGGCATGTTGCAAGGTATCCCAGATATGTTCAATAATGTTCATCCCTGGGTAGTCAGGTGGCCAGCGGAAGTGTTTAAACTCGGAAGAGTGTTCTTCGAGCAACTCTGTAGCAATTCTGGACGTGTGGGATGTCGCATCGCCCTACCGGAATTGTTCAAGTCAGTCGGAATCCACAATGGACATGAATGGATGCAGGTGGTCACACAGGATGCTTCGTATATGTCACCTGTCTGAGTCGTATCTAGACGTATCAGGGGTCCCATATCACTCGAACTGCACACGCAACGTAACATTACAGAGCCTCCATCAGGTTGAAAAATCCCCAGCTGACATGTAGGGTCCATGCATTCATGAAGTGGTCCCCATACCCGTACGCGTCTCTCCGCTCGAAACAATTTGAAACGAGACTCGTCCGACCAGGCAACATGTTTCCACTCATCAACAGTCCACTGTCAATGTTGACGGGCCCTGGCGAGGGGTCAAGTTGTATCTCGTGCAGGGGTACACGAGTGGGCCTTCAGCCCCGAAAGCGGGTACATATGATGTTTCGTTGAATGGTTTGCACGGTGGCACTTGTTGATGGCCCAGCACTGAAATCTTCACCAGTCTGCGGAAGGGTTGCACTTCTGTTACTTTGAACGTTTCTCTTCAGTCGTCGTTGATCCCTTACTTGCAGGATCTTTTGATGTTTTACCGGATTCCTGATATTCATGGTACAGTCGTGAAATGACCGTACAGGGAAGCACCCATTTCATCTCTACCCCGGAGATGCTGTGTCCCATCGCTCGCGCGCGACTATAACAACACGTTCAAACTCATTCACATCTTGATAACCTACCATTGTTGCAGCAGTAATCGATCCAACACTTGCGTCAGACACTTGTTGTCTTATACAGGCGTTGTCGACAGCAGCGCCGTATTCTGCCTCTTTATATATCTCTGTATTTGAATCCGCATGCCTGTACCAGTTTCTTTGGCGCTTCAGTGTAGTTTTGCCTCTACTGAGTCAATATCAAAACTAAAAATCCCGTAAAAATCTTCACGTTGATGACGGTTTGAACTCTGCTGGGTACAATGAGGTGTCTGAATGTCTGTCAGCAACCATTCACCCTCAAGAACCAAAAGAAGAGAAAGATGTGATGTTGAACACTCGGATCAGGGGCGATCTCCACGTTTTAAGTCGTACGAAAGGCGTTCCGTTTAGTTCAAGTCGGGACTCTCGGCGGTCCAGTCCATTTCAGGAATATTTTTGTCCCAAAACCATTGCCTCAAAATGGTTCAAATGGCTCTGAGCACTATGGGACTTAACATCTAAGGTCATCAGTCCCCTATAACTTAGAACTACTGAAACCTAACTAACCTAAGGACATCAGACACATCCATGCCCGAGGCAGGATTCGAACCTGCGACCGTAGCAGTCCCGCGGTTCCGGACTGCAGCGCCTAGAACCGCACGGCCACAGCGGCCGGCACCATTGCCTCACATGTGGTGGTTTATGACAGGGTACGTTGTCAGGCTGATACGAAGAATCGTTATCTCCGAATTAGTCCTGAACTACACTTAGTAAACAATGCTATAAAATATATTAATTTCCTTACGAATTTATCGTTTTCTTAAATAAGGGGACTATGCCCCAATCACGAAAAACACCTCCATAATGCAAAATTACCTCCTCCATGCTTCAATGCCGCCACCACAAATGATGGCAGGTAATGATCTTCACGCATTCGCGAATACCAAACTCTTCCACTGGATTGCCACAGGGTACAGCGTGATTCATCACTGCATATCACTCTACTCATCCACTGTCCAGCCACGCTGACTTCCACCTGAGGCGTCGCATAGCACTGACTACAAAAATGTGTGCCTCATGAGAAGCTCCTCGACCATTTTATCCCCGATCGCAGTCATTGTGTACTGATACCACTTTTGCAAGCCATTTGTCATTCCTTCTGCTCATTTCGTGTCATTCATTAAAGGCCCCTTCGGGAAAGCTCGACGGCATCTGTCCACCCTACATGAGTTCTGCCTGGTCTTGGATTAGCTGTGATTGCTACTCCACGTTTGCACGTTTCAATCACGTGACCAACAACGGATCGGGCAGCTCTAGAATGGTTTACAGAAGAATACTGAAGATTAGATGGGTAGATCACATAACTAATGAGGAGGTATTGAATAGAATTGGGGAGGAGTTTGTGGCACAACTTGACTAGAAGAAGGGACCGGCTGGTACGACATGTTCTGAGGCATCAAGGGATCACAAATTTAGTACTGGAGGGCAGCGTGGAGGGTAAAAATCGTAGAGGGAGACCAAGAGATGAATACACTAAGCAGATTCAGAAGGATGTAGGTTGGAGTAGGTACTGGGAGATGAAGCAGCTTGCAAAGGATAGAGTAGCATGGAGAGCTGCATCAAACCAGTCTCAGGACTGAAGACGACAACAACAACAACAAATTTCCCTGACGGATCTGTTACTCAGGTGATGTGAAATGATTAGTCTACCTTCTCCTTCTCTACTGACATCACTATACTCCCCCCCCCCCTTATTTTTTACTGGTGGGTCGTGAGATACACTATGTGATTTGAAGTATCCGGACACCCCCAAAAACATAGTTTTTCATATCAGGTGCATTGTCCTGCCACCTATTGCCAGGTACTCGATACCAGCGAATGAGTAGTCATTAGACGTCGTGAGACAGCAGAATCGAGCGCTTCGCGGAATTCACGAACTTCGAACATGGTCACGTGATTGGGTGTCACTTCTGTCATGCTTCTCTACTTGACATTTCCAAACTTTTAAACATCCCTAGATCCACTGTTTCCTATGTCATAGTGAAGTGGAAACATGGAGGGACACGTACAGCACAAAACCGTAGAGGCCGCCCTCGTCTGTTGACTGACAGAGACCGCCGACAGTTGAAGAGGGTCGTAATGTGTAATAGGCGGACATCTATCCAAACCGCCGCGCGGGATTAGCCGAGCGGTTTAAGGGCGCTGCGGTCATGGACTGTGCGGCTGGTCCCGGCGGAGGTTCGAGTCCTCCCTCGAGCATGGGTGTGTGCGCTTGTCCTTAGGATAATTTAGGTTAAGTAGTGTGTAAACTTAGGGACTGATGAGCTTAGCAGTTAAGTCCCATAAGATTTCACACACATTTTCATCTATTCAAACCATCACACAGGAATTGCAAACTGCATCAGGATCCACTGACAGTACTATTACAGTTAGGTGGAAGGTGAGAAAACTTGGATTTCATGCTCGAGCGGCTGCTCATAAGCGGCACATCACACCGATAAATGCCAAACGACGCCTCGCTTGGTGTAAGGAGCGTAAAGATTGTACGATTCAACAGTGGGAAAACGTTGTGTGGAGTGACCAATCACGGTACACAATGTGGCGATCCGATGGCAGGGTGTGGGTATGGCGAATGGCCGGTGAACGTCATCTGCTAGCGTGTGTAGTGCCGACAGTAAAATTCGGAGGCGGTGGTGTTATGGTGTGGTCGTGTTTTTCCTGGAGGGGGCTTGCACGCCCTATTTGTTTTGCGTGGCATTATCACAGCACATGCCTACATTGTTGTTTTAAGCACCCTCTTGCTTCCCACTGGCGAAGAACAATTCGGGGATGGCGATTGAATCTTTCAACACGATCGAGCACCTGTTCATAATACACGACCTGTGGTCACACGACAATAACATCCCTGTAATGGACTGCCCTGCACAGAGTCCTGACCTGAATCCTATAGAACACCTTTGTGGATGTTTTGGAACACCGACTTCGTGTCAGGCCTCACCGACCGACAGCGATACGGCTCCTCAGTGCAGCACTCCGTGAAGAATGGACTGCCATTCCCGAAGAAATCTTCCAGCACCTGATTGAACGTATGCCTGCGGGAGTGGAAGCTGTAATCAAGGGTGGTGTCAGCACCATACTGAATTCCAGCATTACCGTTGTAGGGCGCCGAGTCATGTTCAGCCAGGTGTCCGGATGCTTTTGATGATGTGGTGAATAGTCGTCAATTCCGCATTACATATGGCTGTTCGAATACTTTTGATCACATAGGTTTGTCACTTTATTTATGTCGTTGTGCACGATTCGTGTTGTGTATTCGCACAGAGCACGAGATAATTTGTCGTGGGACTTGCAGTCCTGTTGCGCGGATATCAGGGTGAGCGGTTAGCGGCCGCCTAATGTGCAGTTGGACTGACGCGTCCGCTTAACGATCGCGCTGCCGGGGACAGCAGCAGCTGAGTGGCTGCGTGTCGGCTGTCACTGGCCGCAGAGGGAGCCGTCCCGTCCCGCTAACCCAGTCAACAGCGCTGCTGACGCCGCTGCAATCACTCCGACTGCCGCTTCGACAGCCAACCTCACACAGGACGCAGCACGTCATTCTCAATGGAGAGAAGTCTTCCGAAGTAAGAGTGATTTCAGGTGTGCCGCAGGGGAGTGTCGTAGGACCGTTGCTATCCACAATATACATAAATGACCTTGTGGATGACATCGGAAGTTCACTGAGGCTTTTTGCGGATGATGCTGTGGTGTATCGAGAGGTTGTAACAATGGAAAATTGTACTGAAACGCAAGAGGATCTGCAGCGAATTGACGCATGGTGCAGGGTGCGGTGTCACCGCCAGACACCACACTTGCTAGGTGGTAGCCTTTAAATCGGCCGCGGTCCGTTAGTATACGTCGGACCCGCGTGTCACCACGCCACTATCAGTGATTGCAGACCGAGCGCCGCCACACGGCAGGTCTAGAGAGACTTCCTAGCACTCGCCCCAGTTGTACAACCGACTTTGCTAGCGATGGTTCACTGACAAAATACGCTCTCATTTGCCGAGACGATAGTTAGCATAGCCTTCAGCTACGTCATTTGCTACGACCTAGCAAGGCGCCATTACCAGTTACTATTGATACTGTAAAACATGTACCGTCAAGAGCGATATTCACCAATTATGGATTAAAGTTAAGTATTCCAGCAGCTACGTACGTTTTTTGTTAGTCTCATTTCCTTGTCCTGTTCCAGACCTCACTCCAGCCTGCGTGAGCTAAAACGCGTGCCTTTCGGCTTCCTCTAGTACGCGGTGTTGGCTCTCCTGCCAACCCACAACACAGGGAATGGCAATTGAATCTCAATTTAGACAAGTGTAATGTGCTGCGAATACATAGAAAGGTAGATCCCTTATCATTTAGCTACAATATAGCAGGTCAGCAACTGGAAGCAGTTAATACCATAAATTATCTGGGAGTACGCATTAGGAGTGATTTAAAATGGAATGATCATATAAAGTTGATCGTCGGTAAAGCAGATGCCAGACTGAGATTCATTGGAAGAATCCTAAGGAAATGCAATCCGAAAACAAAGGAAGTAGGTTACAGTACGCTTGTTCGCCCACTGCTTGAATACTGCTCAGCAGTGTGGGACCCGTACCAGATACGGTTGATAGAAGAGAGAGAGAGAAGATCCAATGGAGAGCAGCGCGCTTCGTTACAGGATCATTTAGTAATCGCGAAAGCGTTACGGAGGTGATAGATAAACTCCAGTGGAAGACTCTGCAGGAGAGACGCTCAGTAGCTCGGTACGGGCTTTTGTTGAACTATCTTCTGGTAAACCTTCCGGGATGTAAGGTCGTGGTCCATGAAACTCTTCAGCTCCTAACGTTTCGTCCAGAGCTGCGCTGGACATCTTCAGAGGGGTGTTTCTCCTCCGGTGAGTCTTGCCGACTGACAAAGGTCAGAAGAGCGAAGTATTATTCTTACAATACCCATGTACTCTGCCCACATCACTGGTAAGCTTTTCCTATCTTACTTCGCCACCTTGTTGAACTTTCGAGAACATACCTCCACCGTAGAGTCGAGCAGTATATTGCTCCCTCCTACGTATATCTCGCCAAGAGACCATGAGGATAAAATCAGAGAGATTAGAGCCCACACAGAAGCATACCGACAATTCTTCTTTCCACGAACAACACGAGACTGGAATAGAAGGGAGAACCGATAGAGGTACTCAGGTACCCTCCGCCACACACCGTCAGGTGGCTTGCGGAGTATGGATGTAGGTGTAGATGTGGAAGCATCACCAAAGGGGGTACCCCCATGTAGCTGTAAATTTACGACATACGGGGTCTGTTCAAAAAAATCCGGAGCATTCGTAATTTTGCGCCAAATCGAGCGAAATGCGGTTGCCATCCCTACACATGGCTCTGTTCAATGTGTAACTGCCGGAATTTTCATTTCGTACGTCTGGTAGTCATTCTTCAGTGCTGTATTGAGCAGAACGTTGTGTAGCACAGTTTTCGAATTTACAGATGGCAAAGTTAAAGGAGCAACGCGTGAAACTCGAGAAACCTTTACAGAGGCGCACCAAAGGATGCAGGATCCCTACGGTGATGGACCACGCCGTGGTTCTGGTCGACAAGAATCGATTTTCGGTTTTCATCAAATTTCGATAGATTATGGTTTTATTTAAGTACTCTGAAAAGAATTTTGCTGAAAAGAATTTTTTTCGAGCATTTAAAGAGCATTTTCTTATCACGTGTGTTTATGTGCCACGCCCACTTTCCTGTCAGCCATTGTCAACCCACCCACTGTCAACTCTAAGCCATATGGAGATGCCATTATTAGCAAATTAGAAGGTGTACGCCATGTTCAAAAACGTTTGGGAACAAGGCTGAGAAAACTGTTGATATGAGAGGAAAAAAATTAGTAGATAGAAAATTGTTGACAGGACAGGGTCGGTTAACTAAAACTGAAATAGAAAACTTGCAGGTATACTATAGGCAGGCAATTAGGAGAAATAAAGAAAATCTGGAGGCAATGAGAGAGAAGTTTGGGCCATATTCTTCCATAAGTCCTCTACTGATGATAAGCCATGTTATGGATTGTGTCCATCAGGAGAAAATTCGTGGTGCAAATACGAGGTGCATTCAAGTTCCAAGGCCTCCGATTTTTTTTCTAATTAACTACTCACCCGAAATCGATGAAACTGGCGTTAATTCTCTACGTCATCGCCCTACAGACGTACACATTTTTCACAATGCTGACGCCATGATTCCATGGCAGCGGCGAAGGCTTCTTTAGGAGTCTGTGTTGATCACTGGAAAATCGCTGAGGCAATAGCAGCACGGCTGGTGAATGTGCGGCCACAGAGAGTGTCTTTCATTGTTGGAAAAAGCCAAAAGTCACTAGGAGCCAGGTCAGGTGAGTAGGGAGCATGAGGAATCACTTCAAAGTTGTTATCACGAAGAAACTGTTGCGTAACGTTAGCTCGATGTGCGGGTGCGTTGTCTGGGTGAACCAGCACACGCGCAGCCCTTCCCGGACGTTTTTGTTGCAGTGCAGGAAGGAATTTGTTCTTCAAAACATTTTCGTAGGATGCACCTGTTACCGTAGTGCCCTTTGGAACGCAATGGGTAAAGATTACGCCCTCGCTGTCCCAGAACATGGACACCATCATTTTTTCAGCACTGGCGGTTACCCGAAATTTTTTTGGTGGCGGTGAATCTGTGTGCTTCCATTGAGCTGACTGGCGCTTTGTTTCTGGATTGAAAAATGGCATCCACGTCTCATTCATTGTCACAACCGACGAAAAGAAAGTCCCATTCATGCTGTCGTTGCGCGTCAACATTGCTTGGCAACATGCCACACGGGCAGCCGTGTGGTCATCCGTCAGCATTCGTGGCACCCACCTGGATGACACTTTTCGCATTTTCAGGTCGTCATGCAGGATTGTGTGCACAGAACCCACAGAAATGCTAACTATGGAGGCGATCTGTTCAACAGTCATTCGGCTATCCCCCAAAACAATTCTCTCCACTTTCTCGATCGTGTCGTCAGACCGGCTTGTGCGAGCCCGAGGTTGTTTCGGTTTGTTGTCACACGATGTTCTGCCTTCATTAAACTGTCGCACCCACGAACGCACTTTCGACACATCCATAATTCCATCACCACATGTCTCCTTCGACTGTCAATGGATTTCAATTGGTTTCACACCACCCAGATTCAGAAAACGAATGATTGCACGCTGTTCAAGTAAGGAAAACGTCGCTATTTTAAGTATTTCAAACAGTTCTCATTCTCGCCGCCGGCGGTAAAATTTTATCTGCCGTACGGTGCTGCCATCTCTGGGACGTATCGACAATGAACACGGCCTCATTTTAAAACAATGCGCATGTTTCTATCTCTTTCCAGTCCGGAGAAAAAAATCGGAGGCCTTAGAACTTGAATGCACCTCGTACAATAGGGCTCAGGCAACTGGAAAATCCTATCCTCACCAGCATTCTCTTCCTGCTGCTATTATTATAGCAATTAAACCTATTTTCAGAGACTTGGTTCATCCTGACCTTCTAAGGAAATGTCTGCATGGGCAGACACAGAACCCAAATGAATGAGTCAACAGCATAATTTGGAACCGCCTTCCTGAAACTGTATTTGTAGGCATGCATACAATGAAACTGGGAGTTCATGATGCTGTTATTACGTTCAATTGTGGTAATATTGGAAAGCGATGGGTACTGATAAAGCTGGGAATTAATCCTGGCGAAAATATCACTGGGCTGCCACATTGCGATAAAATGATGATAGCCGATGCAGACAGGTCTTCATCTAATATGGCCAAGGAAGCAAGACGAACCCAAACATCCAGGAAGGTGAATAAAAGCTGGAAGACCTGCTAAAGGCCAAAGAAGAGCCATCATATCAGCAGCACAGTTTTAAGTAACTGTAAGTAACAAATTTCAAAAATTTTTTCTTTTAAGTCAATTTCCTGCAAACTAAAATTTTCAGTACATATGCCCTATTAGATCAGAAACTAAAATAGATAAATGAATGAAAATTTCAGAGACTCTGCATAACATAAAAAACCATCTCTGGTACTACTTTCATTAATATTCCCCCATTAGGAAGTTTACAAAAAAATATTTTCTGCAGAAAAGAACTTAATATTTTTTGTTAATAAATTTAAAAAAGTATTTCTTAAAAACTATACAATGGATAAAGTAGATTTTAGATTTTAGTATACTTGACACTATTAGCATCATGTAACATACAGTAACAATATTAAGGTCCTGCATCAAATAGTTTTTTTCAGAAATGGGTCAAATACTTGACTAAATTAACATGGGTTAGATGGGCAGAGTGTGGTCCCCTTAGCTGTACTCTGTGTTACGAATGGTTCACACGATTTAAAAATGGCCGGACCGAAGCTAAAGATGACCTGATTCAGGACGTCTACCGACGTCGCTCATGTCAGGAACGTCGACGATATTGAGCGTGCCAGCAAAGACTGACTGTCCGAGAGATTGCAGAAGAATGTAGTATTTCAGTTGGATCATGTAATGAAATCCTGACACAGCATCTTGGAATGAATCGCATTGCCGCCAAGTTCGTCCCACGACTGGTCAGTCAAGACGAGAATGACCTTCGCCTCGCAATCTGTGAAGAGCTTTTGGATCGCGCAAATGAGAACGAGATGTTGCTTAAGAGAATCATAACCGGTGGTGAGACGTGGGTCTACGGTTGTGACATTGAGTCCACGGTTTAGTCTTCACAACGGCTGGGGAAAGGTCCTCCAAGACTAAAAAAGAGCTCGTCAGATCAAGTCAAATGGCAAAGCCACGCTGACAGGTTTCTTTTGACTTTGAAGGTTAAAAAAAAAAAATGTTCAAATGTGTGTGAAATCTTATGGAACTTAACTGGTAAGGTCATCAGTCCCTAAGCTTACACATTACTTAACCTAAATTATCCTAAGGACAAACACACACACACACCCATGCCCGAGGGAGGATTCGAATCTCCGCCGGGACCAGCCGCACAGTCCATGACTGCAGCGCCCAGACCGCTCGGCTAATCCCGCGCGGCTTTGAAGGTTGAAATGGCTCTAAGAACTATGGCACTTAACATCTGAGACGTCCCCTAGACTTAGAACTAGTTAAACCTAACTACCCTAAGGACAGCACACACATCCATGCCCGAGGCAGGATTCGATCCTGCGACCGTAGCAGCAGCGCGGTTCCATTCTGAAGTTCCTAGAACCGCTCGGCCACAACGGCCGGCGACTTTGAAGGATTAGTTCATCATGATTTCGTGCCACAGGGACAAACTTTTATTCGATGGCACTATCAGGTCATGTTGCGACGCCTGCGAGAAAATGTGAGTACGCAACGGCCCGAAATGTGGCGAGACAACTCATGACACTTGAACCACGATAAGGCACCCGCGCGCCAGTCCCTGTTGCTCCGTCACTACTGCACAAATAGTCACTTTGCTGCCTCATCCTCTGTACTCTCCACACCTGGCCCCTGCGGAACTTTTTTTATTTCAGTTGTTGATAATCCATTTGAAAGGACGAACATTTGAAACGACAGGCGAGATAAAACAAAATTCGCAGACGGCGTTTCGCGCGATCCAGAGAGAGTCATGTCAAGAGTACGTCCATAAATAGAAAAGACCGTGGGAGCGGTGTATCGATTGTGGAGGAGAGTATTTCGAAGGAGAGCATGCACAACAAGTAGAAGATAAGCGCAGAAAAAGTTTGTGGACCAAGTTCCGGAATCTTTTGAACAGAACTCGTTTGGTTACGGGGCGACAGAGAAATGCCGTTGGGTTTGGCCCTCCGACCGTCAGGAACAGTAGAACGTAAACGTTTTGTGCGGAACCGTTGCGATCTTCGTCGTGAGGCCACACCTTATTCCGACGACTCCTCGGCAGCTCCTTTCTGCAGAGGTGTTACAAACATTTATGAGAGAAATGCCGCTCGTCACACGTCGTGGCTATAGATCAGGAACGAGCTCTGTATAACCGAGGACTCGTGGCATTGCACGGTAGGTCTACATACAAACTGGTATCCATCACGATTGTTACATATCAATACAATGCGCGATAAATTAACAGTAGCCGCGTGGTCTCGGCCGCCTTGCCACGGTTCGCGCGACTTCCCCCGTTGTTGGTTCGCGTCCTCCCTCCGGCATGGGTGTGTGTGTGTTGTCCTTAGCGTAAGTTGGTTTAAGTTAGATTAAGTTGTGCATAAGCCTAGGGAACGATCACCTCAGCAGTTTGGTCCCTTTATATATATTATATATGTATGTGTGTGTGTGTGTGTGTATGTATGTATGTGTCTGTGTGTTAATTTGTATGTATATGTGTAAGACTGTTTCAGAGACTGCTGTAAATTTGTTTTAATATTTAATCCCTATTTAGCCGGCCGCGGTGGCCGAGCGGTTCTAGGCGCTTCAGTCTGGAACCGCGCGACCGCTATGGTCGCAGGTTCGAATCTTGCCTCGGCTATGGATGTGTGTGATGTCCTTAGGTTAGTTAGCTTTAAGTAGTTCTAAGTTCAACGGGACTCATGACCTCACATGTTAACTCCCATAGTGCTGAGAGCTATTTGAACCATTTGAATCCGTGGTTAGGGAGTTTCTAACAATTACATTGGCGTACACACACTTTCGACACCTTACCAGCATCGGAAAAGAGTACACGAGGATGAAGCTTATAGTCTAAATGGTGGTGAATTACTAAAATAAATTCAGAGCTGTTTTCGAAAAAGTTACAGAAACGAATGACAACCTCTACAACTCGCTATTACCTATCAAAGCAAGTTGCCATACCCAAAAGAATAAACAAGTAGCGCGATTTTTGGTTGTATGCACGTAACAGAGACGCTGCTCTGTACCTCTTGTAAGTAGGCTGTTTAGGTTTTTATGTTGCTGACGTGACCTAGCGCTCTGTATAAAAATCGCTGGCTGTGCTGTGTGCAGTCTGTGGCTGGTTGGCATTGTTGTAATATTCGCTATTGTAGTGTTGGGCAGTTGGCTGTTAACAGCGCGTAGCGTTGCACAGTTGGAGGTGAGCCGCCAGCAGTGGTGGATGTGGGGAGAGAGATGGCGGAGTTTTGAGAGCGGATGATCTGGACGTGTGTCCATCAGAGAGAGTAAATTTGTAACACTGGATGTCATGAACTGATATGTAATTACTTTTGAACACTGTTAAGGTAAATACATTGTTTGTTCTCTATCAAGGTCTTTCATTTGCTAACTATGCCTATCAGTAGTTAGTGCCTTCAGTAGTTGGAATCATTTATTTAACTGGCAGTAGTGGCGCTCGCTGTATTGCAGTAGTTCGAGTAATAAAGATATTTGTGAGGTAAGTGATTCATGAAAGATATAGGTTATTGTCAGTCAGGGCCATTCTTTTGTAGGGATTATTGAAAGTCAGACTGCGTTGCGCTAAAATACTGTGTGTCAGTTTAGAAATGATCAGAATAAGTAAAGAGAGAACTTTCTGAGTACGTTCAGTTTTGCTCAGCTGTTTGAAAATAAAATAAAGTAAGAGGTTTATCAGCACAGTCATTCATACATTTTTCTAAGGGGACGTTTCATACTCTTTTCGTTTCACAGAGCACGTATGTTTCGTTATTGTGGAGGTGGAATAAACAAGAGCATGGTATTTTGTTTGCATTGAACGAGCATTGTATGTTTTTCGTATGAAGTGTAGACTACAGCATTGAGACATTTCCAGGCATCACTCTTCCCATTATGGGGCGATATTCCAGTCACACACAGTGCGTCACTTAATTTTCACCTTGCACGTTGCATTGTCTCACCAAACGAAGCTTCATTAGAGACCGTCTGATGCCGACCGCCGGTCCCCTGTGAGTGTTACACCGCAACAGCAACATCGCACACTCCCTCTCTGTACCAGATCACTGAATCACGACCAGCGCCACACTCCAGCAAGCTCCAGCAGGAGAGAGAGAATGAGGCGACTGGTCGGAGACAACGGTGGCGCCACCGTTCCCAGACTCGCCATACTCGCGCAAGTGCTGTGGGAAGGAAGGCGGCCAGCGTAGCTCTGACGCGAAAGCGGCGCCCCGGTTTCTAACGTTTAAAACACTCAGCACTGTGCTCTCTCCGTTTCTGAGCTCTAGTCGTGGCTTGTGGTTTCGGCATAATGGTTCACCAGCTCGTTCTGCTTAGGTGGCGAAGTGAGATAGGAAAAGCTTAAAATGGTTCAAATGGCTCTGAGCACTATGGGACTCAACTACCGAGGTCATCAGTCCCCTAGAACTTAGAACTACTTATGCCTAACTATCCTAAGGACATCACAAACATCCATGCCCGAGGCAGGATTCGAACCTGCGACCGTAGCGGTCTTGCGGTTCCAGACTGCAGCGCCTTTAACCGCACGGCCACTTCGGCCGGCAGGAAAAGCTTACCAGTGATGTGGGCAGAGTACAGTGGTATTGTAAGAATAATACTTCGCTCTTCTGACCTGTTCTAATTGTCTCAGAGTAACAGCCAACACCCAGAAAAGTGATTATGATAGTTATAAATGACGAGTAATTAGTTGTTTTTGTCTCACAAGGGAACATTCCCAAGTCGCAGTAAACGGTATTGATGAAACTTCGTGGGTGTGAAGAGAGGGTAAAATAATGCAATACGTATTTTTTTGTTTGTACCCAGGTCTTACTTTTAAGGGGTAAAACATATCCTAAAATGTAATTTGCAATATTAGGTTCCGAGGGAATATTTTAGCAACTATGATACCTAAAAAAATGTTTCCCATATAAAAGATGACATGTAGTTAACGTTATTGAAAACTGTAGAAACGAATATTGTAATAGTCTGATATCTTGCAAAATAACCCACTATCATTAATCACTTGTGAAAAATGAAAACTTTTGTTACAACATAGATTAAAGCTACATAACAAAGCTCGTTTCTGAAATATCTTTTTTCGAAAATAAGCTGTACACGATGTGCTTCAACATACCTAATTAAAGTATCTAAACATTCATTATTAGTCTAGTTAATTATTTTGCTTATGATTGTTTTCTGTTTTAAATTGTTATTTTACATTTAACATTCATTTTTTGTTTTGCTTTTTAGTCTACCATTTCACATGCGTGTTTTGTTAACTGAAAATAATAATTAACTCAATATTATGCTACAAAATCATTACAATAATGATTAAGTTTTTCACACCATGCACATAAAATGAACGACATTTCTTCACATAACATGCATGACGGAGAGAACAATATCGAACAAAATTTACTGGGATTTCAAATTGTTGTGGGTGATCCTCTAAATATTCTGATTTGTATCAGGCATATTCAGTACATTGATATGCCTTGGCGAAAAGGATTGATAATGTACTGGTGACTACAGCTTAATTCTATTGTTCGTCAAGTAGAGATTGACATCAGATTCAGTCAAGAGAACTAGATCTGAAAATCTTCTCACAATGTTCTTCCAATATCGAAAGCTGTACCTCTGCCGTCGAGCCCTTTGGGATAAACAGATGAACAAGTTTCTTGAACTCACGTACGAGGCTCTATGCAGTTCTTTCACATTGACAGCCTGATATAAAAAAATCTTTCAAGTATCTTTTGACGTGGTCAGATGTTTCTTTACTAGTTTTAGATGCTGTCACAAGGACTTTTGGGGTTTCAAAAAGATACTCTCGAATTCTCTGTCCATACCTACTACAACTTTCTTTTTAAGCTATGAAACGGCCGTTGGTCAGCGTAAAAGAAAAAGAAAAACTGTTTTGGCCTTCATACCCGAGGACAAGAAACTTGTTCATCTGGTGATCCCATAGGACCCGTCGTCACAGGTACAGACGTAGTATGCATACACCTTTCGATGTTGGAAGAAACTTGTGAGAAGATTTTCAGGTCTAGTTCAGTGGAATGGTTTTGATGTCAATCTCCACTTGAGGAACGGTATAATTAAGCTGCAGTCAATAGTATATAATCAATTCTTTTTGACACCACTCACGAATGTACTGATATATGTCTGATACAATTCAGGATATTTTGAGCATCACCTCCGACAATTTGAAATCCTGCTGAATTTTGTTTTACATTGTGTTCTCCGGCACGTACATTATGTGAAGAAATTTCGTTCGTTCTATGAGCCTAGTGTAATGTTTTAAGCATTTATTCACAGATTATCATCATTGTAATGATTTTGTATAATAATAATGAGCTACTTATTAGTTCTAATTAAGAAAGCATGCTTCTGAAACGGTTGACTAAAAATGTAAAACGTAAAATAACAAAAAATGGTTCAAATGGCTTTGAGCACTATGGGACTTAACATCTGAGGTCATCAGTCCCCTAGAACTTAGAACTACTTAAACCTAACCAACCTAAGGACATCACACACATCCATGCCCGAGGCAGGATTCGAACCTGCGACCGTAGCGGTCGCGCGGTTCCAGACTGAAGCGCCTAGAACCGCTCGGTCACTTCGGCCGGCCCGTAAAATAACAATTTTAAACTTTAAACAAATATAATCAAAATAAAAAATACTGATTACGAATGTTTAGATATATCAATTAGATATACTGAAGCACACTGTGTACAGCTTATTCTCCAAAAATAGTATTTCAGAAACTAGCGTTATTACACATAGACGTATGTAGCTGGAATGCTTCTTTTAATTTATGGCGTAACAAAAGTTTTCATTTTTTAAAAATAATTAAGAATGGTGGGTATTCTGCAAAATTTCAAATTATTACAAAATTCGATTGCACAGGTTTCAAGAACATTGATTGCATATCAGCTTTTTATATGAGAAACATATTTTTATACATTATTTCGAAGATATTCCCTCTAAACCTAGAACTGCAAATTACCTTTCAGGGTGTGTTTTACCCCTTAAAACTGAAAATGGGCACAACTGCCCCCTCTACACGCCCATCGAGTTTCATCAAGGTCGTTTACTGACACTTGGGAATGTTCCCTTGTCAGTGAGTCACAGAAAGGTGTTACCTGTTACTAAGTGTAACTGCAATAAACTTAGCTCTAGTAAAAAAAAAAAAAGAATATTTTGTGGACATAAAACGACTGTAGAGCACTCTGAGCATTCCTGGCAGTGTGAAACTGTGTGCCAGACTGGGACTCAGATGTGGAGTCCTTGTCCTTTGCGGTAAGCGCCCGCCCTTACCGACCCAACTACCCGAGTACGACTTATGTCTCGCCCTAACAGACAACTTCCGCCAGTACCCCATCTCCTACCTTCCAAACTTCCCAAGAGCTCTGCTGCATTTGTTGTGGTCTTCAGTCCTGAGACTGGTTTGATGCAGCTCTCCATGCCATACAGCAAAGCTGCATGTCCTCGGGAAAAATTACGGCTGTAGTTTCCCCTTGCTTTCAGCCGTTCGCAGTACCAGCACAGCAAGGCCGTTTTGGTTAATGTTACAAGGCCAGATCAGCCAATCATCCAGACTGTTGCCCCTGCAACTACTGAAAAGGCTGCTGCCCCTCTTCAGGAACCACACGTTTGTCTGGCCTCTCAACAGATACCCCTCCGTTGTGGTTGCACCTACGGTACGGCGATCTGTATCGCTGAGGCACGCAAGCCTCCCCACCAACAGCAAAGTCCATGGTTCATGGGGGGCTCTGCTGCATACCTCACGGAAATACCTGGAGGAAAGGGTACTCCAGAGCGATAGCTCACGCAGAGCCAAGGGGATTGTTTCCAGAACTAATCTTACACTCTGCAGCGAAGTGCATACAGATCTGAAACTTTCTGGTAGACTAAAGCTGAAAGCTGTGATTGCAACGGGTGCGTCGTGTGGACAACCCTGCAGGATTCGTGTGTCAGTTTCCTCCAGCACTACTTCAGACGTTAGTCGAGTCGATGCTAGGTCGTGCTGCGGCACTTTTGCGTGCTCGCGGGGGCCCTACACAATATTTCTTTGGGCCTTCAGTGTAGGTGGCTGAATAGCACACAAAAGCCAATAAAAGAACACAAGAAACCCAAGTAAAGAATTTCCACGTGTCTTGTTCAGGTCCATGTCTCCACGCTGGCTCGTGAAACAGCCTCTGAACCCATAATATGAGGATAAATTCGCAAAATGCGTAGCTATTCAGAATTTACTTAACACACTTTTACGCCGCGATGAACTGGAGGTTGTAACAGAATTTATGCGGTCTTGAGTATTGATTAACGCTCTGGTAAAGTTTTAGTGCCCGCTCGCTGCCTTGGAGCAGCAATGTACGACCACCGGCAACACGATTACGCCCGTAATCTGGAGCGACCGTAGCTGTCTCGTTCCACTGCAGGGTCTGAATTTACGACCCACTGCATTATATAAATTTACATTCCACTGAACCAGCTGCAGCCCGGTGTTTCTTATTCCTATGCGCTCCACAGCGTAACACAGAGGGTAAATGCTTTCTGTTCGCCTCTTTAGCCACGTGGTGGGAGCTATGCGGAGTACTCGGGTTCTACTCCCGGCACCGCCGCGGACCTTTCCTCGGTGTTGAGGACTGGAACGGGCAAAACGGAGTGCCCTGGGTCTCGGAACTTGCATGAGCGGCTCTGTCTCCTTCTCAGCGATGGAATTTGTGTTCCTCGTCTGTCTGTCTGTCTCTGGTGCTGAGGCGCGGCGCTTGATATCGCGCCTAAATCAAGACACGGTAGTGGGCAGACAGCTCCAGACACTGAGTCATGGTTACCGCATGACAGATGCGCTCCGATCCAGCAGCTAGCTGCAAGTAGTTAAGACTGTCGCCGAGAGGTGTCAGCTTCTTACGGACTGTGAAATTATCAAGTAGTTGAACATATTTTGGAAACATAGCTGTAATGATTATTATTGCGACTTTCACCAATTATTGTTAATTTTTTTTTTTTTTTTTTTTTTTTTTTTTTTTTTTTTGCTATTGTGAATGATGGCGTGGATGGAAAGTAAGATATCTAATGAATATCGTTATGTGTATTGACCGAGTAGGCGTTAGCGTAAGAACTGTGATTGTACAGAGAGGAACTCAATTATACTTTCAGGAGACTTTTGTAATGCACAACTAGCCAGTTTGTGGAACTGAGAAAAAGAGACATTTCACGGTAATTCTGTTATTTAAAGAGGGAGTTATTTCGATATTTATGGATTTCTAAATTTCTTCATTTCGTAAATTGCTCAAAAAAGCTATTAACCCGTGATTGGTCAAAGGTAAAGGACGTGGGATTGCGCGGTTTAATACTAATACACGATTGACTATGATGTTTATCAGCCCATATGAAGACAGTACGTTCACGCGTAATTTGTGGCCTAATAAATTGCTTTGGGAAGTCCAAAGATCGGAGCTCAGCCATCATGATGTTCGGTGCATATATAGGGACCTCCGAATATATGTGATAATTGTTGTGGACTGGCAAGACAGCCAATCCACTGTGACGGGTAGCCGAAAGGCACGCGTTTAAGCTCACGCAGGCTGGCGTGAGGTCTGGAACAGTTAAACGAGGTGAGACTAGTAAAAAAAAAAAAGGTACGTGGCTTCTGGAATACTTAACTTCAATCCATAATTGGTGAACATCGCTCTTGATGATACATGAATTACAAGATCAATAGTAAATGGTAATGGCGCCTTGCTAGGTCGTAGCAAATGACGTAGCTGAAGGCTATACTAACTATCGTCTCGGCAAATGAGAGTGTATTTTGTCAGTGAACCATCGCTAGCAAAGTCGGCTGTACAACTGGGGCGAGTGCTAGGAAGTCTCTCTAGACCTGCCGTGTGGCGGCGCTCGGTCTGCAATCACTGACAGTGGCGACACGCGGGTCCGACGTATACTAACGGATCGCGGCCGATTTAAAGGCTACCACCTAGCAAGTGTGGTGTCTGACCGTGACATCACAATAATACTGCAGAATAATGATTAATACTTGACCGTGGAATGCTGCAAAGTGGACGCGAACGTTTGAGGACAGCGACCATGTGAAACTCCGACTTTACTGAGTAAACTGTGACTCTTGAGGAACCAAAATCCGAGAAGCATGTTACACAAGCCGTGGCCGCAGACTGAACATCCATGTTGGTCACATTGTATAATATTTGAACGAGTATTCTGTCACAGTTGATCCGGTTGGTAAGGGGTTCGGGTGATTAGCGTAAGCTAGCTGTTACGAGTGACTATCATTTCGTGTGACTGTTTAAACTTTAACTTAAGATTAGGGCGGGCTTGGCAGTGTTTTTGTACCAAGCAAGTACCAATATATCGAAGTTTTCACTCGCAAACTACCTTTCACTCAAGTGCTCAGTTAACCTGATACTGAAAACATTTGTTGCACTCGTTGGATTCGTGTAATGCTACAGCTTCCGCTACAGCTGTTTCGGAAGAGGAACGTCATCGGTTTTTAAGATGATGATGATGATGATTGGTTTGTGGGGCGCTCAACTGCGCTGTTTTCAGCGCCCGTACAAATAATGAATTAAATTATGTTTGGCACAACAATCACGAAACTATGGCTGCAAAAGACGAGTGACAGATATTCCTTACTTACAAAATAAAGAGCATAGGAAATATCGACTTATGAAGTGCATCGAGTATACAGGTAACGTGAGTCTACTTGAATGTTTCACGACTACCTGGGTACTGTATGCGGGTAACAATAGTTTTTTCTGCATAAGAAACCTACAGACTTTGTTTACTCTAGCTGCACACGTGACCGGTGAGAATGAAAATGTGTGCCGGTCCAGGTCTCTAACCCGGATACCGCTCTGTATGTGAGAAATCGCTTTAAGCACTTCGGCTATCCGTACACGCTCGCTGTATATACCTAAACTTCCATATGCCTTAAATCCTATGCTCGCACGGATGTTGTGAACCCGTGGAGAAAGAGACGTATGACTGAAGTCACGGCCCAGTTTTTAGGCATGGCAACTGCCAGTCAGTTCTGCATCTGGAGTTTCACCATACTCGAAAATGCGAATATAATTCTTGTACAGGGTTATTACAAATGATTCAAGCGATTTCACAGCTCTACAATAACTTTATTATTTGAGATATTTTCACAATGCTTTGCACACACATACAAAAACTCAAAAAGTTTTTTTAGGCATTCACAAATGTTCGATATGTGCCTCTTTAGTGATTCGGCAGACATCAAGCCGATAATCGAGTTCCTCCCACACTCGGCGCAGCATGTCCCCATCAATGAGTTCGAAAGCATCGTTGATGCGAGCTCGCAGTTCTGGCACGTTTCTTGGTAGAGGAGGTTTAAACACTGAATCTTTCACATAACCCCACAGAAAGAAATCGCATGGGGTTAAGTCGGGAGAGCGTGGTGGCCATGACATGAATTGTTGATCATGATCTCCACCACGACCGATCCATCGGTTTTCCAATCTCCTGTTTAAGAAATGCTTCTGCTTTAGCCTTTTCCGTAAGATTTTCCAAACCGTCGGCTGTGGTACGTTTATCTCCATGCTTGCTTTATTCGTCGACTTCCGCGGGCTGCGCGTGAAACTTGCCCGCACGCGTTCAACCGTTTCTTCGCTCACTGCAGGCCGACCAGTTGATTGATTTCCCCTTACAGAGGCATCCAGAAGCTTTAAACTGCGCACACCATCGCCGAATGGAGTTAGCAGTTGGTGGATCTTTGTTGAACCTCGTCCTGAAGTGTCGTTGCACTGTTATGACTGACTGATGCGAGTGCATTTCAAGCACGACATACGCTTTCTCGGCTCCTGTCGCCATTTTGTCTCACTGCGCTCTCGAGCGCTCTGGCGGCAGAAACCTGAAGTGCGGCTTCAGCCGAACAAAACTTGATGAGTTTTTCTACGTATCTGTAGTGTGTCGTGACCATATGTCAATGAATGGAGCTACAGTGAATTTATGAAATCGCTTCAATCATTTGTAATAGCCCTGTATTTCATACAGCTGCCGGCGGGAGTGGCCGTGCGGTTCTAGGCGCTTCAGTGTGGAGCCGGGTCGCAGGTTCTAATCCTGCCTCGGGCATGGATGTGTGTGATGTCCTTAGGTTAGTTAGGTTTAAGTAGTTCTAAGTTCTAGGGGACTGATGACCTCAGACGTTAAGTCCCATAGTGCTCAGTGCCATTTGAACCATTCATACAGGTGACGATCGTAGCAGTGGCAGTTCTTTCAGACATGCATGCATGACTGAAGGGCATTGCAGGGCATATCGAAGCAACACAGGCACTGCAACGTAATAAATCCTTATTTATTTGTTACTATCGCTGTAAATTGAATCCTACAGTTTCCGCATAGAACTGTATACTTATGACGAAAACAACATTAGGAATTAGAGAAATTAGCAACGAGGCACACCGGTCAAAAATTACTCGGCCCCAGAACCCGTCACGCTCATACTATCTAACACCGCATCTAGCCTTGATAGTTCTGCTACCTAGGCGGCAAAACACTGATGTCGGTTGGAGCAAGAGTGACATAGAAGCAGACTAGCAATGGCAAAAAGGGCATGCCTGGCCAAGAAAAGCCTACTATGTCAAACATGGGCTTAATGTGAGGAGGAAATTTCTGAGAATGTGCTATTGGAGTACAGCATTGTGTGGTATGGAAACATGGACTGTGGGAAAACCAGTAAAGAAAACAGTCGAAGCACTTAAGAAGTGGTTCTACAGAAGAATGTTGAAAATTAGGTGGACTGATAGTGGGAAATGAGGAGGTTCTGTGCAGTATCAGATAGGAAAGGAAACACTGGTGACGAAATGGGACGGTTGATAGGACATCCGTTGGGTACTAGATGGAGCTGTAGAGGGCAAAAACTGCAGAAAAAGACTGTGATTGGAACACATCCAGCAAATCATTGAGGATGTAGGTTGCAAGGGCTACTCTCAGATGAAGAGGTTGGCAGAGGAAAGCAATTCGTGGGGGGCCGCATCAAATGAGACAGGAGACTGATGACTCAGAACAAAAGGATACCGAACATACATCAAACCAGGAACATATATTTTCAGCTCTGTGAATATAGCTGTTAACATCTTGGAAGAAAGGAGTACATGCAGTACATGGTAATCATCAACAAGAAGAAGAAATGTCAACACTACACGCGTCCAGTCCACCACTGTCCAGTTTCTGTGCTGTTTGGTCCACTGAAGGTGTACAGTTTTAACTGCTGTTGTCAGCAATGGCCTTTTTCGAAGTGCTCGATGACAAGCATCCATTGCACAGAAGTTCTCTTCGCAATGTACAGTAGGAAACTTGTTGATATGGACCTGCATTCACTGACAGCAGCAATTCCTGTTGGGTTTGAAACCCACTGTTGTTGACAAGGCGTGACTCGTCTTCAGCCCCTAACTGTTAGCGTGTTGTTAAGATCCGTGCTGCTGTAAGTTGTAGCCAGGACACCAGTCGGCTAAGATGAACCACAAAGATCGATTAGCAGACACTGGATCAAGTGCGCCTATCACAGGAGAGGCCATGTAATGCCTCTTGCAGCGGTCTCTCCGCGATATTTTCAGAAATTTTATAAATTATATAACTCAGTACATATCTCGAAATATCTTTTCTTATCTTAACGATTCCTAAACTTTAATATACGATGATTATCAATGCAAAGTAGTTTCAAGCCCTATTATTCTTTGCAGCGTGCATTTACTCCATGGAATAGCTTCTCTGCTATCTATGTTTTCTCTTATGAAAAGAATGATTCAGATCTTGCCGATTAGGCGTGAAAGAACGAAGATGTATATGTATGTATCGTTGAGCTAGTCGCCATCTTGATGAGATTCTGTATGAGAAGGAATTTAATACATGAACTAAACTAAAGTAAGTGTGTTCGCTTATTATTTAACTGATTATTATTGACAGTGTCTGCTTACTATGCTGTGTTGCACAGGATCAGTGGGGAACGTCTGATTTACACTGGACGAACCTGCCGTTTTGTATGCTCAAGATATCCAGTTACTTCAAATAAATAGGCTAACACGGTCTTACCAGCAGATCTCCGGTCTTCCTCATGTGATCACCGAAAGTTAATAATTATTACAAATGTTTTCAGGAGATCGACTGACAATTTTCGTCGCACCGAGACTTCAAAATTGCTTCACTGCCTTATGGAATTTAAGTTAAGCTCAATTTAATCAGGATAGAACAGTATTGAACTGTGTGAATGTGATAAGCCTGCTTTGTGAATGAAAATTCCCTTAACATACGGATGTTTTTACTATCCTGATCAGTGAAGCTAAATCAGGCCAGTGTGAGAGAGGATTTTAAATTTTTTGAATACCACAAAAAAAAAAAAAAAATATTAAAGCCAGAGACACACCCACAAGCAACAGGCCGCCAACGCCCTCTCGGCAGCATCTATTTCGGCCAACCGCCGCTGACCAGAGGGCCTCGCTCGCTCGCTCACTCACTCAATCACTCAATTATCCACTTGGCGTCTGTCAGTATACACACAGAGCGGGTTTAGTTTGTCACAGGCTACGACAGTACATAGCGACCAGAATTTTACTTTACATCACTCTATAAGAGGACTATTACTAATGAGCTTGTGTCACAAAACGTGGACTCTATTCAAGTTACGTAAATGTTCTAGTTCATGTAAATAAAGAAGCGTATTAATCTACATGTGCATTTGGGTTGTAGAAACAGGATACCGGCCACCACAAGACTCTACTCCTTGTTAGGTGGCTGCGACGGCTACAGCAGTCCTTGAAGTCTCGTTGGCCAGTTTTCGGTGGAACACCAACAAATGGGACAACTTAATTCATGGCGTACGAGCCGTGCTGCCCTAGAAATCCCGGGTTTTGTCTGTTCTTTGCTTGTTCGCTTCTGAGATCTTCTTGTTCCGGTGGAAGCGCTCGCCTCGCGGCGGCAGCTGGATTTCAGCGAGGGTGGTAAATAGCAGGTCAGCAACTGGAAGCAGTTAATTCCATAAATTATCTGGGAGTACACATTAGGAGTGATTTAAAATGGAATGATCAAATAAAGTTGATCGTCGGTAAAGCAGATGCCAGACTGAGATTCATTGGAAGAATCCCAAGGAAATGCCATCTGAAAACAAAGGAAGTAGGTTACAGTACACTTGTTCGCCCACTGCTTGGATACTGCTCACCGGTGTGGGATGCGTATCAGATAGCGTTGATAGAAGAGATAGAGAAGATCCAACGGAGAGCGGCGCGCTTCGTTACAGGATCATTTAGCAATCGCGAAAGCGTTACGGAGATGATAGATAAACCCCAGTGGAAGACTCTGCAGGAGTCAGTAGCTCGGTACGGGCTTTTGTTGAAGTTTCGAGAACATACCTTCACCGAGGAGTCAAGCAGTATATTGCTCCCTCCCACGTATATCTCGCGAAGAGACAATGAGGATAAAATCAGAGAGATTAGAGCCCACACAGAGGCATACCGACAATCTTTCTTTCCGCGAACAATACGAGACTGGAATAGAAGGAAGAACCGATAGAGGTACTCAAAGTACCCTCCGCCACACACCGTCAGGTGGCTTGTGGAGTATGGATGTAGATGTAGATGTAGGTATGGATCGACTAATGTCTGAAGTAGTGCTGGAGGCAACTGACACCTTGAATCCTCCAAGGGCTGTTCATAAGCCCGTCCGAAGAGTACGAGTGGGAGGGTATCTCTCCTGAACGGAACGTTGCAAAGAATCCCAGATATGCTCAATAATGTTCACGTCTGGGGAGTTTGGCGGCCAGCGGAAGTGTCTGAACTGAGAATAGTGTTCCTGGAGCCACTCCGTACAAATTCTGGACGTGTGGGGTGTCGCGCTGACCTCTTGGAATTGCCCAAGTGAGTAGGAATCCGCAACGGAGATCAATGGATGTAGGTGATCAGACAGGATGCTTACGTATGTGCCACCTGTCAGAGTCGCATCTAGACGTATCAGGGCTCTCACGTCACTCCAACCGCACACGTCCCACACCGTTACAGAGCCTCCGCCAGCTTGAACAGTCTCATGCTCACATGCAGGGTCCATGGATTCATGGGGTTGTCTCCATAGCAGTATACATCCATCCTCTCGATACAATTTCAAACGAGACTCGTCCGACCAGGCAACATGTTTCCAGTCATCAACAGTCCAATGTCGGTGTTGACGGACCCATGTGAGGCGTAAAGCTTAGTATCGTGCAGTCATCAAGGGTACACGAGTCGGCCTTCGCTTCCGAAAGCCCATATCGATCATGTTTCGTTGAATGATTTGCACGCTGACGCTTGTTGATGACTCAGCCTCGAAATCTGCAGCAATCTGCGAAAGGGTTGCACTTCTGTCACGTTGAACGATTCTCTTCTGTCGCCTTTGGTCCAGTTCTCGCAGTATCTTTTCCCGGCCGCAGGTATGTCGGAGATGAGATGTTTTACAGGATTCGTGATATTCACGGTAACCTCGTGAAATGGTCTTCCCCACTTCATCGTTACCTCGGAATGCTGGTTCCCATCGCTCGTGCGCCGTCTTTAGCACCTCGTTCAAATTCACTAAAATCTTGATAACCTACCGTTGTAGCAGCAGTAACCGATGTAATAACTGCTCGAGACTTTTGTTGTCTCACATAGTCGTTGCCGACTACATCGTCGTATTCTGCCTGCTTACATATCTCTGTATTTCAACACGCATGCGTATACCAGTTTCTTTGGAGCTTCAGTGTATTTTCTGATATCTTCGGGATAGCGGGTGTGTATCATTAACCCCATCCCTTGAACTGTGCAAGCTGCTGTCTTCTCTGGAGCCGATCTGAGCTGGGCGACTGTTTGGTTTAACCTTGGAGTCTGTTGGCCACCTCTTGAGTTGTTCCGGGTCTCCGTAACTTCTCTCTTGTGTTTTGGTTCGATACGGCCGCGTGAGGTTGCGGCCCCTGTTTTCTGCCCGTTGCCTCTCGAGCCCCTGGTAGCCCCGTGCTTCCACATTGCGTGTGGTGTCACAAAGGCACTCAGCTATTTCGCGCTGGACTTACTTTCTCCTCCAGTGTATGTTTATTGAAACTACTTCTGGACAAGTGGTATAAAGTCAGCTGTTCTAGTATTGTCGCCGTGAGGGCCACGCCTTGCAAAAGACGACGCCTTTCTGAAGGGTGTCCGGACGTCCGAATCTGCGACAACCAGGGGACGACAGCTCTGCAAATGGTTTGCCAAATCAAGAGTTACGTAAAGCAGTTACACATAAGTGAAAGTATGCCTTGAAGGAGTGTTTTGGGGTATCTCTAAAATAGCTGGTTATTTTCTTAATGGGTTCATAGCTTAAAAGCTTTCCTTTTTGTTTAACTTAAAGAAATTGTAAGAATTTATTAATTATGGTGATATCACTGACTTTAATATTTTAAATCGGTTATACATAACTGAATGCTTGTCTTGAAAGTATACAGGGTGAGTCACCTAACATTACCGCTGGATTTACAGGGCTATTGCAAATGATTGAAGCGATTTCATAAATTCACTGTAGCTCCATTCATTGACATATGGTCACGACACACTACAGATACGTAGAAAAACTCAAAGTTTTGTTCGGCTGAAGCCGCACTTCAGGTTTCTGCCGCCAGAGCGCTCGAGAGCGCAGTGAGAGAAAATGGCGACGGGAGCCGAGAAAGCGTATGTCGTGCTTGAAATGCACTCACATCAGTCAGTCATAACGGTGCAACGACACTTCAGGACGAAGTTCAACAAAGATCCACCAACTGCTAACTCCATTCGGCGATGGTATGCGCAGTTTAAAGCTTCTGGATGCCTGTGTAAGGGGAAATCAACGGCTCGGCCTGCAGTGAGCGAAGAAACGGTTGAACGCGTGCGGGCAAGTTTCACGCGTAGCCCGCGGAAGTCGACGAATAAAGAAAGCAGGGAGCTGCCGAATCACTAAAGGGGCACATATCGAACATTTGTGAATGCCTAAAAAAACTTTTTGAGTTTTTGTATGTGTGTGCAAAGCATTGTGAAAATATCTCAAATACTAAAGTTATTGTAGAGCTGTGAAATCGCTTCAATCACTTGTAATAACTCTGTATTTCGTAAACCACATCAAATACTGACGAATCGATTCCACATACCGAACGTGAGGAGAGGGGCTAGTGTAATTGGTTAATACAAACCATAAAAAAATACACAGAAGTATGTTTTTTAACACAAACCTACGTTTCTTTAAATGGAACCCCCTTAGATTTGTTAGCACATCTGAACATATAGACAAATACGTAATCAGTGCCGTTTGTTGCATTGTAAAATGTTAATTACATCCGGAGATATTGTAACCTAAAGTTGACGCTTGAGTACCACTCCTCCGCTGTTCGATCGTGTGTATCGGAGAGCACCGAATTACGTAGGGATCCAAAGGGAACGGTGATGGACCTTAGGTACAGAAGAGACTGGAACAGCACATTACGTCCACATGCTAACACCTTTTTATTGGTCTTTTTCACTGACGCACATGTACATTAACATGAGGGGTGAGGTGCACGTACACACGTGGTTTCCGTTTTCAATTACGGAGTGGAATAGTGAGTGTCCCTACATGTCAGCCCAATAGATGTGGTGGCCATCATTTGCTGCACACAATTGCAATCTCTGGCGTAATGAATGTCGTACACGCCGCAGTACATCTGGTGTAATGTCGCCGCAGGCTGCCACAATACGTTGTTTCATATCCTCTGGGGTTGTAGGCACATCACGGTACACATTCTCCTTTAACGTACCCCACAGAAAGAAGTCCAGACGTGTAAGATCAGGAGAACGGGCTGGCCAATTTATGCGTCCTCCACGTCCTATGAAACGCCCGTCGAACATCCTGTCAAGGGTCAGCCTAGTGTTAATTGCGGAATGTGCAGGTGCACCATCATGCTGATACCACATACGTCGACGCGTTTCCAGTGGGACATTTTCGAGCAACGTTGGCAGATCATTCTGCAGAAACGCGATGTATGTTGCAGTGCTCTCCGATACACACGATCGAACAGCGGAGGAATGGTACTCAAGCGTCAACTTTAGGTTACAATATCTCTGGATGTAATTAACATTTTACAATGTAACAAACGGCACTGATTACGTATTTGTTTATATGTTCAGATGTGCTAACAAAACTAACGGGGTTCCATTTTAAAAGAACGTAGGTTTGTGTTAAAAAACATACTTCCGTGCATTTTTGCATGGTTTGTAGTATACAATTACACTAGCCCCTCTCCTCACGTTCGGTCTGTGGAATCGATTCGTCTGTATTTGATGTGGTTTACGAAATATATCCAGCGGTAACGTTAGGTGACTAACCCTGTATATATTGGACGTGTCTGTAAATGGTTGTTTTCTTAAATGGTTAATACCTCAGTTTTTAAAAAAAAAATTGCTGTTGAGTTTAAACTGAGAGAAAAATTGTAAGTTTTGATAAACATTCTGGACTAGTTGGCAGTTTAAAATCTTAAGGATTTGGTACATATTTGCTACATCGAAAGGAAAGCACCCTTTTTATTGGGGGGGGGGGGGTAGAGAGTTTTTAAATTGTTTTCTTTCCTTTTCAGTCGTTAACACTTCTGTTAAGCTAGAGCATCTGTGAAGGTTTCTCAAGGGCTTGGGACGGACGGTACTTTACGCTACAGGTTTCTTTTTAATTATATTTCTTAAAAAAACCAGGAATGTTTTCTTATTAAAAGATTTTGGCTTTGTTTCAATAACGTGTGTGAACCAAGGGTGAAAGATGTTTTCCCTGAACCTTGCCTAGCCGTCCCACGTTCCCTTCGCCTTATTTCTAAAACTGTCATGACGTTTTGTTTGGCCGTGTGAGCCTATTAATGGACACGTTCAAACATAGTAGCTCCTATGTGCCAGTGTATCACGTCTCCACACTGACACACTACGCTGATTCCACGGAACCGATTGACACACACTCACAATTTTTGAGCCGTGCCTTACGTCAAGAAAACGTTGCTTTTTTTTTGTTGCTCGTTATTGATATATTCCTATTGGTTAATCTTTTTCCATAGCTCTTCCGTAAACAAAATGTTCTTATTTTCTATGGGGGAATGGAAGAAATTATTCAAGTATTGGTTACCTGTTACTAGGGACATTCAATAATTACTGCAACACATTTTTTCCTCGGCCGATTTGGGTTAAATAAACGGGGAATTTGTTGTGGGACATGGTGGAATATTCCCGATGCAGCTCCTATTATTTCGTTATATACCGATAGGTGGCAGTGCTATATGCAGCCTTGAAAATGGCGTCTGTAAAGGAGCCGAGTTCCAGGCAGAGGGCTGTCACTGAGTTTCTTTTGGTGGAAAACCTGAGCATCAGAAGTACTGCAGAATGTCTACGGATCCCTGACGGTGAATAAAAGCATTTCGAGTCGTTGGGCAAGGCGTCTGTCGTCATCGCAACAAGGTTGCGCTGACTTGCCCGGTCTGGCTGCGACTCCTGCAGTGTTGGAACGTGCGGACACTTTCATTCGAGCTGATCGACGTATCACAATCAAACACCTCGCTGCTCATCTGGACGTCTCTGTTCGTGGTGCTCACAAAATTTCATTGGACTCTTATTCCTCTTCCACCTTACAGCCTGGATCTCGCACCTTCTGGCCATGTGTTTGGCCGAATGAAGGGATGCAGTTCATGGGAAGCAGGAAGACGTTCGCTCCGACATTCAACAGCAGAGTGGCACTGGTCGGGCACACCGGCCCTCCCACCTACGTGACATAAGGGCCAGGCACTGAAAGAGACTATGTTGAATAATAGATTTTCGTAGCCAAAAGAGAGGGCAGTAATATGGTGTATTGGAATCCTGAATTTAAAAAAAAAAAAAAAAACTGCAATCAGAAAAAAAAATCGTGTTGCATTACTTCCTGAACACCCTTCGTAAATGTTTGCAACATCAGAAGATGTACACTATTGACCATTAAAATTGCTACACCACAAAGATGACGTGCTACAGAAGCGAAATTTAACCGACAGGAAGAAGATGCTGTGATTTGCAAACGATTAGCTCTTCAGAGCATTCACACAAGGTGGGCGCCGGTGGTGACACCTACAACGTGCTCACACGAGGAAAGTTTCCAACCGATTTCTCACACACACACAGCAGTTGGCCGCCGTTGCCTGGTGAAACGTTGTTGTGATGCCTCGCGTAAGGAGGAGAAAAGCGTACCGTCACGTTTCCGACTTTGATAAAGGTCGGATTGTAGCCTATCGCAATTGCGGTTTAGCGTATCGCGACATTGCTGCTCACATTGGTCGAGATCCAATGACTGTTGGCAGAATATGGAATCGGTGGGTTCAGGAGGGTAATACGGAACGCCGTGCTGGATCCCAACGGCCTCGATCACTAGCAGTCGAGATGACAGGCATCTTATCGGCGTCACTGTAACGGATCGTGCAGCCACGTCTCGATCCCTGAGTCAACAGATGGGGAAGTTTGCAAGACAACAACCATCTGCACGAACAGTTCGAAGACGTTTGCAGCAGCATTGACTATGAGCTCGAAGACCATGGCTGTGGTTAGACCTTGACGCTGCACCACAGACAGGAGCGCCTGCGATGGTGTACTCAACGACGAACCTGGGTGCACGAATGGCAAAACGTCATTTTTTCGGATGAATCCAGGTTCTGTTTACAGCATCGTGATGGTCGCATCCGTGTTTGGCGACATCGCGGTGAACGCACATTGGAAGCGTGTATTCGTCATCGCCATACTGGTGTATCACCCGGTGTGATGGTATGGGGTGCCATTGGTTACACGTGTCGGTCACCTCTTGTTCGCATTGACGGCACTTTGAACAGCGGACGTTACATTTCACATGTTTTACGGCGCGTGGCTCTACTTTTCATTCGATCCCTGCGAAACCCTACATTTCAGCAGGATAATGCACGACAGCAAGTTTCAGGTCCTGTACGGGCCTTTCTGGATACAGAAAATGTTCGACTTCTGACCTGGCCAGCACATTCTCGTTTTGTCTCACCAATTGAAAACGTCTGGTCTACGGTGGCCGAGCAACTGGCTCATCACAATACGCCAGTCACTACTCTTGATGAACTGTGGTATCGTGTTGAAGCTGCATGGGCAGCTGTACCTGTACACGCCATCCAAGCTCTGTTTGACTCAATGCCCAGGCTATCAAGGTCGTTATTACGGGCAGAGGTGGTTGTTCTGGGTACTGATTTCTCAGGATATATGCACCCAAATTGCGTGAAAATGTAATCACATGTCATCAGTTCTAGTATAATATATTTGTCCAATGAATACCCGTTTATCATCTGCATTTCTTCTTGGTGTAACAATTTTAATGGCCAGTAGTGTTTTAGGTATTAGCTGAATGACGCGCTCACAGCCAAATGTCAGGACTCTTAACATCGTATTTATAATGTGTCGCTGCACACTTTCTGCTACAAAGAGAATTGACACGTATACGATACCTTGATCCGCTACTTCAAATATCTGCTAGGATTCAGTCCTTGATGCTTACCTGTAACACAAAAAGAAATTCCATGTCATTAAGAAAATGTTATGTTTAAGTACTGTGCACGAGATTTCCAACTTTAATAGTTGCAACTACTTATTTTTAACTTACACAAAATTGACACATGTTTCGAAGTTTTACATTCTTCAAAGGAATATTTACATCCCGTTGCCAGCGATACGGAAGTCGTAGGATACCGTTAGCAGCTCGAGTTGAGTTGGTGGTTGCAGTGGGGCGACCTATTGTCTGACGAATCCTTGTCACAGTTCTGAAGCGAATCCCACTATGTGCCTCTGCAAATTTAGTAATCAAGTTGACCTCTCAAGAGCTTGTCCGGGGAATGTCATGGATGGGCACAATGCTTCCCTGCCTCATCGATCTAACAAATCTGTCACTACTTGAGAGCCGGCCGGACTGGCCGAGTGATTCTAGGCCCTACAGTCTGGAACCGCGCGACCGCTACGGCCGGAGGTTCGAATCCTGCCTCGGGCATGGATGTGTGTCATGTCCTTAGGTTAGTTAGGTTTAAGTAGTTCTACGTTCTAGGGGACTGATGACCTCAGATGTTAAGTCCCACAGTGCTCAGAGCCATTTGAACCATTTGTTATCAGAGCCATTTGAACCATTTGTTAGAACTACGAGGGGCGTTCAGAAAGTAAGCTCTGATCGGTCGCGAAATGGAAACGACTATGAAAATCCGATAAAGCTTTGCACAGATGTGTTGGGTAGTGTCTCTAGAATAACCCCAGTTAACGTCACGTCGCTCTTCTCATTTCTGAGCTCGCAGTGAGTGCGTAAAGATGTCTAGAAAATAGTGTCTGCCGCCAAGTACGAGGGCCTGGTGAGAAATTTCGCCTGAAGCTATGCAGCTAACATTACATAACTGTCGTGCTGTTTCTTCTTCAAGACAATTCTCAGCCGCATTCTGCAGGGGCAATGAAGATGCTCCTGCATCGTTTTCAAATGGAAATGTGAGATTACCCACAATACAGTCCGCAATTGTCTCCCCCTGAGTTTCATCTCTGGTCACATGAACCGCTGTCTTTGAAGACAACATTTTGACACAGACAACGAGGTGTAGGCCAGCGTGGAGAATTGGCGGAAAGCACTGGCGGCTGCCTTCTATGATGAGGCTATTGAAAAGTTGGTACAACGCTATGACAAAAGTCTAAGTCAGAACGGCGACTACGTAGAGAAGTAGCTGAAAGGTGTAGCTAATTGTTACAAGTAAAACATTTCTGATGTTCACTGTGGTTTCAATTTGGCAATCAATCGGAGCTTACTTTCTGAACAGGCCTCGTACTTCGCACGCACACTGAAAACGGCGACACAGTTATATGAGAATATCTTCCACTTTTTCAACGATTACCTATACCTATGACATACCAGGCAAATGGAGCATATCACCAAGATTAAAATTTGTACCCTGCATTGCGCCTTGTACTTCGGGTGACATCATTATCGACATACACTGAAGAGCTAATTAAACTGTTACACCTACTTAATATCGTGTAGGGCCCACTTATCAATAGTCCAATGTCGATGTTGACGGGCCCAGGCGAGGCGTAAAGGTTTGTGTTGCGCAGTCGTCAAGGGTGCGCGAGTGGACTTTTAGCTCCGAAAGCCCATATCGATGATGTTTCGTTGAATGGTTCGCACGCTGACACTTGTTGAAGGCCCAGCACTGAAATCTGCAGCAATTTGCGGTAGGGTTGCACTTATGTGACGCTGAACGATTCTCTTCAGCCGTCGTTGGTCCCGTTGTTGCAGGATCCTTTTCCGGCCGCAGTGATGTAGTGGATTTGATGTTACATGTTTTACCGCATTCCTGATATTCACGATACATTCGTGAAATGGTCGTAGGGGAAAATCGTCACTTCATCGCTACCTCGGAAATGCTGTGTCCCATCGGTCGTGCACCACTTTCAAACTCACTTAAATCTTGATAACCTAGATTTGTAGCAGCAGTAACCAATCTGACAACTGCGCCAGACACTTGTTGTCTCATACAGGTATTGCCGATCGCAGCGCAGTATTCTGCATGTTTACATATCTCTGTATTTGAATACGCATGCCTCTACCAGTTTCTTTGGCATTTCAGTGTATCTCCGCTATCTCAGTGACTGCAATCGCTAGTGTCGTGAATTTCTTTGTTGCGGGCGATACAAATGAGAAGGGAAGCTGTAGTGATTGACTCTCACTAGAGTGCTTCTAGAGAGAATTCTGCGGTGTACTGACATGTTACGAAGGCGAGGTAGGCGAGGCATGTAGAGCCAACCCGACCGTTTTATTTTCTTTTGTTTACACTTGATGTTTCCCATTTCTCTTCGCTCTGGGATCTGACTCCGAATTTTTAATGATGTAGAATTCGGTGGATATTATAGTAAGCTCCGCATGTAGCAGCTCTCTTGGCTTGCTGGTGCGTTATTTCGTTACACAGAATGCCTGCATGACTTTTATCTAAAGCACAGAACTGTAGTTATCTCTTCGAAATCATCTCTTTACTTTGTGCGCCATGTCGATAATAAGTGTGCTGCCGTGTTCGTCGTCTTTTCCAAGTCGTCGTTCATCTCCTTCGCCAGGACTGGAAAAAGGCGATGATGTGGTTCGCTTATGTTGTGCGTAACTAGTTGTTCACCTCTGTGCACGCATTTCCTCATCCGCAAGCTGTTTGAGCTGATTTTCGTGTTTATGTTTACTGAGCCGTCATGAACGCCGTATTACCGCAGCGGTCGCGTGATTCCAGACTGAAGCGCCTAGAACCGCTCGGCCACGTGTGTTAAGTAACTTAGCTTAATGTACTGGCCAGCGTTCTTTCCCAAATCAATTTGTCATGGTTAGTGTTGTTATGGTTATGTAATGTGCCGAGTTGTCACGTATAGCTATACGAGGGGTCTGCGTCTTATCTAGTTTGTATTTAATTGTTTTTGTTTTAAAATTCTTTAAGCTGGGCAACCAGCTGTAATAACTTGTACGTTTTAATATTAGTTTTCATGATGTTTTAGAAGCTGTTGGATTAACTGGTATTACTATTATCCAGCCATTCTAAGCATGCCGTGAGCTTCGGCTACTGGTAAACCACTGGCGAGTAGTTTACTATGTGTCTCCCTGGACGAACTCACAGCTCCATTTCTGTAGTTTTCTGCTAGCGAAGCTTATTTCCTAGGGCGTACCAACTTATTGGAAACGCTCTATAAGTACAATCATGTGTAAACCATAATTTTACTTGTATAATCCAGTCAAACACTTGTTTTCCTTGTTTGTAACAGCACTTAATAAGTTCCAGAATGAGATTTGACTCCGCAGCGGAGTGTGCACTGATATGACATTTCGTGGCAGATTAGAACCGTGGGCCGGAGCGAGACTCGAACTCGCGACCTTTGCCTGTCGTGGGCAAGTGCTCTATCGACTGAGCTACCTAAGCACCTCTACCCCGGCTCACAGCATTAGTCCAGGAATCCTAGTTTCGCGGAAGAGTTTCTGTCAAGCCTGGTAGGTAGGAGACGAGGTACTGGCAGAATTGATGCTGTGAGGACGGGGCGTGAGTCGTGCTTGGGTAGCTCAATGTGTAGAGCACTTGCCCGCGAAAGGCAAAGGTCCCGAGTTCGAGTCGGTCCGGCACGCAGTTTTAATCTGCCAGGAAGTTTCACTTACTATGTTGATGGAGAGCATTTCCTAGCCCAGCTTACTGTTCGTTTGCAGTCGCGCGTCTTGTATCTCTGTGCTCAGTCTGAGTATCTTGTGCTACCTGACGAAATTTTGCTGTCTGTCAAAAGGCCTTTGATTAACTGGTTTCGCAAAGGATATGTTCTCTTTAATGTTCAATACATACTGTATTCTTGTTCTAAGTTTTGTTGTGAATCTTTTTTGGTGTAAACCTCTTGGGTAATCCGTGTGTTACCTTTTTTTGTATTTATTTTTTGGGGGTCTGTTTAATTCCTTGGACTGGAATTCGCTTAAAATATATCTGTATTGAACTGTTTTAATTATTTTAATTGGCTAGTTTATTTTAAACTGTTTAATTCAAAATTTTTAGAAAGTCCGGTATTGTTAAGGTGTTATTTCTTGAGTTTCTTTGATGTTATTATTATTGTAATTTAATGGCTGTCTCATTCACCACCTTGTACGCCTGTAATGGCACATTAATTTCAGTTTTTTTTTCTATATAGGTTTCAAGGAGGACCTCCTGTTTTCAAAGAAAAGCATAAAAATAAATATTGTTGTCCAAGGATAGATGATGTTAGTTAAAGGTGCCTAGTCCTTCCATGTCATTTGCCTGATCCTGGTAATTTGCGATTTCAATATGTTTTAGTTACTTACTTACTCACTTGTCATACCGCACTCGATATTTTCGCCATCTGTCCCTGTCTTGGGCTATTTCCTTCGATTCACCCTCAATACCTAGGCTCCTCAAATCAGCCTTCACATTGTCCTCCCATCTACGCCTCGGTCTCCCCACGGGACGTTTTCCCTCTAGGTGCCCTACCAGTACTCTGCGCGCTGCCCTGCCCTCATCCATTCGGGCTACGTGACCCGCCCATCGGAGCCTACGTGATTTAATGATGCTGATTATGTCAGGGCTTGAATAGAGTTCGTGAACCTTTTCGTTATGCATTTTTCGCCACTCTCCGCTAATGTCGTCCCTTTTTGCTCCGAAAATTTTCCTCAAAATTTTGTTTTCAAATACTCAAAACGGCTTTTCATTTTGCACAGTGAGAGACCAAGTCTCACACCCATACAGCGTAACTGGTAGAATAATAGTTTTGTACATTCTAATCTTTAAATTCCTAGACAATATCCGTGATGAAAGTAATCTATTCAGTGAGAAGTAGCACGCATTTCCCGCCCATAATCTCTTCTTCAGTTCGGATTCAATCTCATTTCTCGAATTGATGTCCACGTCTAGATACTTAAATATGTTCACTTTTTCGAACTGCATGTCTCCAACTCTTAACATTCTATTGCAGTTGGCATTCTAGTAGTAACCAGATATTTAGTTTTGTCTTCACTTATCCTTAGACCTACATCTTCACTAGCCTTGATTAACGCATTCGCATTTGCTGTTACAGATTCTTTCCTATCGCTAATGATGTTTAGATCATCTGCATACCCTAATATCTTAATAATGTTTTAGTTAGCAGTTTTAAAATCTGACCACGACCCTATAGAGAAGGTGCAACCACCATTTTAGTGACTACTCGACAAGTTTTCTTGACTGATAACAGTTTGCAACTAACATACTCGAATTAACAAAACTCCTTCGATCTCAAAGGACTGTGATTGTACGAAGCTCTTTGTAATAAGCATTTTTTGTAAAAATACGAAAACAGTAATATTTCTATAGTCAGAAATTGAGAAGCTCTCTCTTTTTGCAGATACTGAAGAAATACTGTTTTGTCATTTTTAAGTAGTTTGTATATTTATATTTTTCCCAAAAAGTGATTTTTTTGGTACATGTTGACGGCTGAATAGTGTAATTTTTGAAGGCTAAACCGTGTAACTGGTGACAGCAAAATAGTGTGTCCACGATGAAGGCCAAAACATAAGGTCGAGGCCGGGGAGTGCGTCGCTATTAAGGGAGGCCGCAGGGAGTGACAGCTGCGCTATGAACTGATGGGACGTTGTCTTCAGCCCTCCACAGCGAGAGCTTGACCTAAAACGCAACAAACACCCCCAATAAAGAGAGCGCGCGAACAAACACGAAAATACAAGCGCGTGCAAGCAAACACAATGTTCCCAGTCGGGTCCTCACATCGGTAAACATTTAAGCCCGCAGCTGACGCCCCGGTAAACAACGGGGCAAAACAAATGAACATCGAGCTTGTTTTCACCACAAGGCGAAGCGGCGGGGGAGTACACTCGAGCGTTTTCCACTCCACAACAGAGGCGCGGAAACGTCGGTCACACGGGCGCGAACACAAATATTCCGTTACATTCGGTATAGCGCCGTGTCATTTAATACTCACACGGCCTCGTTAAACATATACGGGTGAAGTGCAAACAACACTAGCACCGGTTTGGAAAAAAAGCTCCATTCTTTCTAATTTAACACAATAGACTTCTTGCACAAAATTTCTTCCCAAGCTTACTTTTGGTTGCTGTTGTCCGAAGAAGCCTCTTCATCCATTTAAAACTTTTTACTGTATTCGTGCATAGATGTCCAACTCTCCATACAAAATTTTTATTTGGAAATTTGTGGTAAGCTTCAATGGGACCGAACTGCTGAGTTCATCGGTCCGTAGGTTTATAAAGTACTTAATCTAACTTACCCTCAGGACAACACACACACACCCATGCCCGAGGGAGGACTCGAACTTCCGACAGGGGATGGTGGGAGGGGGGGGGGGGGGGGAGGGAGGAAGGCGGGACAAGCAGCGCAAATCGTGGCGGGGCGCCTCATACCGCACGGCTATCCCGAGCAGCAAAAATTTTTATCCACCGTACTTCCCTCCATTATCAGATTAACTATATCGTGATTGCTCAGGATGTATCCTAACAACTAATCCCAAGTTACGCCGTAATTTTTTTCCCATTGGATTCAGTACGTTCTTATTAGAACTTCGCTCTACCTGCCTCATTAGACTCTTGTAACCGCTGGCCGGAACCTGAAGAAATTGTAGGCAGTTTTTCGCGCTCTTTAGTTTTTGTTGCCACACTCTGAATTTATTCCACTCAGCATTGATAAAACCTTTCTCTAAATCTAGAAATGACATTTCTAGAAATGACATCTCTTCTGCCCATCAAAAAAGTCACCGGACTTCATTGCCTCGCTTGTTTATACATTTCTCCGGAGACCAAACAGATCTTGTCGGCTTCTACCAGTTTTTCCACTCTTTTGCAAATAATGCTCGACATTATTTCAGAACCATACCTTGTCAGACATGACTCTCACCACTACGGGACTCAACTTCTGAGGTCATCAGTCTCCTAGAATTTAGAACTACTTAAACCAACCTAAGGACATCACACACATCCATGCCCCAGGCAGGATTCGAACCTGCGACCGTAGCGGTCGCACGGTTCCAGACTGTAGCGCCTAGAACCGCTCGGCCACTCCAGCCGGCTGTCAAACATGGTTTGGTGGTATTCATAACTGTCAGCAACTTTCCGGTTTGGAATTGGAATTATTGTTAGGATCGATCAAAAAGTTTCCGTTTGAGGGCGTTCCTGCAGTGTATATGCAACTCTTGTGCGGTCATGTACACTGAAGAGCCAAAGAAACTGGTACACCTGCCTAATATGGCGTAGGGCCCCCGCGAGCGTGCGGAAGTGCCGCAACATGACGTGGCTGGACTCGACTAATGACTGAAGTAACACTGGAGGGAACAGACACCATGAATCCTGCAGCGTTGTCCGTAAATCCGTAACAGTACGATGGGGTGGAGCATGTTGTAAGACGTCCCAGATATGCTCAATCATGTTCATGTCTTGAGAGTCTGGTGGCCATCGGAAATTTTTAAACTCAGAAGAGAGTTCCTGGAGCCACTCTGTAACAATTCTAGAGGTGTGGGGTGTAGCATTGTCCTCCTGGATTTGCCCAATACAATGGACATGAATGGCTGTAGGTGATCATACAGGATGCTTATGTACGTGTCACCTGTCACAATCGTACCTAGACGTATTACTCCAACTGCACACGCCCCAGACCATAACAGACCCTCCACCAGCTTGAACAGTCCCCTGCTGACTTGGAGGATCCGTGGATTCATGAGGTTGTCTACATACCCGTACGCGTCGATCCGCTCGATACAATTGGAAACGAGACTCGTCCGACCAGGCAACATGCTTCCAGTCATCAACAGTCCAATGTCGGTGTTGACGGGCACAGGCGAGGTGTTGTGCAGTCACCAAGTGGACACGAGTGGACCTTCAGCTCCGAAAGCGCATATCGATGTTGTTTCGTTGAATGATTTGCACGCTGACACTTGTTGATGGCCCAGCACTGTATTTTGGAGCAATTTGCGGTAGGGTTGCACTTCTGTCACGATGAACGATTCTATTCAGTCGACGTTCGTCCCGTTCTTGCAGGATCTTTTTCCGGCCGCAGCGATGTCGGAGATCCGATGCTTTACCGGATTCCTGATATTCGTGAAATGGTCGTACGGGAAAATCCCCCATCATTCACTACCTCGGAGATGCCGTGTCCCATCGCTCGTGTGCCGAGTTTAACGCCACTTTCAGTCTCACTTAAATGTCGATAACCTACCATTGTAGCAGCAGTAACCGATATAACAACTGCGCCAAACACTTGTTGTCACATTTGCCAGTTTACATATATCTGTATCTGAACACGCATGCCTATACCAGTTTCTTTGCCGCTTCAGTGCATATTATGCTATGAGACCAAGACGCTGCCGTGTTCGATTACATATTTTCTGTTACGACAGGCTTGTTTCTGCGTGATTGCCATCTTCAGGTTTTACCAGGTGGTCTTGATATCCAAATGATATCGCTGCCTTAGTTGTTGTCAAAACTGTATAATTTTCCTCTTTTGCTGCTCGCGGAGCTATAGCAGGTGTTAAACTGTAGCTGGAGCAGTTAATTCTAAACTTTCCCCATAATGTAAGTTTATGACGTAGAGACGTTACCTGACAGCTGAATTGACAGTTGAGTCAAATACAACAGCGCAACCCTGACTTGGCTAGTATGCTTTTCTCGCGGTGTTTCTAGTCTTGTACTTGACAGGAGAGATGTACTGAGTGGCCGGAATGTTGCGGTGCTAGATACGGCGTATGGCGGTAATGCAGATACATCTCAGCTGTCTGTTGAAAGGCGTATAGTGAATATTCCAGTAGTATTCCGCAGAGGTTACTTGTAGGGAAATCAGCATACAGTGTTTTATCAATGGATGTATGTGTTCGATTCTTGCAAAAATTCGACGAAGAAAAGAATAGCTGGGGAATAACAAAAAAAGCATGTGAATTAAAAGTTCACAAAAAGATGACGGGAAGTTAAGAAACATATGACACTCAGAATTCGACAATGGCACGTGACGTACAATGAGCCGTGGCGGGACCGGCGCCAGTAATATCTCTGAAATGAATACTATCGGTTTCCTAGTACAGAGGTTTGTCTTGGGGCTTTGGTCGGCTCGGGATATAAGCGAGTGCCGACCGCGAGTAAGGAGAAAAAGGGGCAACGCTTTGAGAACGGAAGGCGGCGGTGCGCGATTCAGCGATTGGCTGGCGGGCAGAAGCGAAGACGGCGTGCCTGAGGCCGGGCGGCGGTTGTCACGTGGTTACACTGGAGGCGGCAGGAGTTGGCCGGCGCTGTGCATTCTCCGGCAGCCTCGTGAGCTGTGGAAGTGCCCGCTTCCTTTGGAGGACACGCTGTTAAGGTCTCGCGAAGTGATGGTCTGACACCTTCGCAAAATCGTCCCAGCGTCAAGATACACAGTTAAGTACTGTAATTACTAAGAGCGTATAGTTAACTGTGACTGTGATCGCTCTTGGTATAGTAAGACGTTGCCGAAAGCGTGATGTTATGTGTATTCGATTTCATTTGATGCCTCTTACCAAGCGTGTGCTCTGCTTCCGCATAATATTGATGCATTTGCAGAATGTCAGTTCATTAGCTATTATTAGCAAGTGTTTCATTTGCTTACGGTTAATCCACGTCAACATGTCCTCTGTGGGCAATCTGAGTTTTCATTTATAAAGGTTACCGTGTTGAGCTTCGCAGGCCCACATAAGGTGGCCAATATGTGATTCATTAAGTTCTAGTGAGTGTCGGTTCTCGTGAGCCAGTTCATTGCCCACTCCTAGCGTTTGTTTTATCAGGTACTGTTTCACTTAAAGAGAGGACTTGCGAGTGAAATTAGTTATTGTTTAGCCTTGATTTTATAGTGTTAATTTACTGATCAATCTTGAATGTCAAAAGATAAGAAAAGTTTTTTTGACTTCCCGTTGTCGGGTGTGGTCTGTGTTTCAGTGAGGTGAGGCAGCGGGCAACCGAAGCCCAGAGCTTCCCTTTAGATTACAAGTTTGGCTTACGGGCGCTGGACTTGGCCTGAGCTCGTGTGTTCCTCTTCGGTAGCGTCTGCTGGGTTCACATTTGGTGACCTACTCGACTGCAAACGGAGCCACGTCTCGGTTCCAAGTTAAGCATTACTTCCATCAGTCGGCTCCACCGTTCGTAGTTAAGCTTCCGCCTTGCTAGCTTGGGCCTTACTTCTGTTGTTACACATTTGTGATTGTACAAAGTTGTAACTTTCTATGCCACAAAAGCCCATCTTACAAGCCAATGGGCATTTGAATAATTTCGTGGTTCGCTCTTCAACGTTCTCTAGTCTAGTAATTTGCAAGATTGCCCAAGTTACGTTTTAACAAATATGTTCTAAGTATTCGTGTGAAAATTGAGGCTGTGTGTCCACTGTTATTTTACATGTAATGTTAAAGTATTGCAATTGAAAGGGTCTTAAATAACGTGTCTTAACTAGAGTTGTTTTGTTAAAGTTATGGTTAAATTCAGCCTTAGTAGCTTCTGTCAATATTTATATGAGATCGTTGCTAATGGTTGATTAGTTTATTAATGATTTTATGGAATGAGAGAGTTCCTTAAGTATTTTGCCAGAGTGGCGTTTCTCAATGTTTATGGGAGACCGTTGGCTAATGATTTATTAAGTCGCTTATGACTTTATGTAATGAGTGTTTCGTAAATAATCTTGTCTGAGTGGCGCCTGTCAATTGTTATGTGAGATTGTTTTTGATAGTTAATAAACACATTGAAATTGAAATGTTCACTTATTTAGTGAGTCCCCTTCCAATTCCTTTAGATTTGAAGGTTAAACAAAGCAGGTGTTAAGTAAAAACGTTCGATAAAGAATCTCCATTGAAGAATGAAAATCTAACAAAGTGGGGGAAAAAGTGCTCATTTCAGACAAACTGCCATTACTTCCGCTCGAATTACTTCCGTACTTCACCCATTCCTGCAAATACATTTACAAAATTAAAATTAATTGTCAGTGATAACGCGAACACCGCTCGCGCAGACACGTGTATGTGTGAAAGCGTGCCAACACGCGCGCGCACACACACACACACACACACACACACACACACACACACACACACACACACCTCGTTCAGTCAGGCACGCCATCGTTTATACCACGTAGCAAAAGACGAAAACCTGTTTCCTGAAGCCCAGATTAAAGAGATTGTTTCCGGCCAGCGAGTATCGTTGTACTACACCTGACGTGTCAGTGCGATAGCTACACGCGAGTGGTTCTGAGCCCGTTAGCACGAGCTTTACGTCGCCAGTCGAAACGCATAAGAGCACACATGAAAATGCTGTACAGAAACAGAATTGAGGATTTTTCTATCTCCTAGAGTAATATACGAAATTTCCTGGCCCTTCTGTTTCGCTCCTTTTTCCCTCCTCTTTTAATACATACTGCTCACAAAATTTCACAAACTACTTGTTCATATTTACGCGAAACACTCATCCACACACACAACATACTGATTTTTATCAGAAACAATGGACAACGACCTTCTAGAAATTAATTAAAATACTTGCAGTAATTCTTTTTCTGGCCACAGTATTCGGATGTTTCCCTTGTTTGCAAGAAAAATGTCGGAACTGGTAATATCCACCTGATAAAGTTCTGAAGACGTTCGGAAGCAATGAAAAGAGATTGGCATACGTCACATTTACGTCCATGATACTGAGCCATATCTGTTACTATAAATCATAAAATTTGCCATAATGTGAGCTGAAAACGATATTTTAAGAAAAAACTATGCGAAATATAATAGTTGGTAACGAGAGATGTTTACTGATTGCATTAGACAGTGGAACCAATAGCAGAACTGTATTCAACGAAACAGGCGACAAAATGAAATACTACGATCGCAGGTTCGAATCCTGCCTGGGGCATGGATGTGTGTGATGTCCTTAGGTTAGTTAGGTTTAAGTAGTTCTAAGCGTAGGGGACTGATGACCTCAGATGTTAAGTCCCATAGTGCTCAGAGCCATTTGAACCATTTGAATCAGACCACTAAGACGGGTCGCCGTGTTTGGACACGCACGTGACCACACTGTCAATGAAGTTGACCATGCAGTCTGTGTATCAACGCGAACCATCCCACGTGTCTACAAAGAACGGTGTACTACTTACAGCCGTATAACTCGCAGACAGAACAGCGGACGCAAGAAGATCGGAACCGACAGCTATCGGATATGACTGTCCCGCCTCGTCAATGAGAATCTGTTTCAAAGCCGACAGGAATTGCTGCTGTCAGTCAGCGCAGTTCTATCGCAACCAGTTTTTCAGTGAACGCTGCGAGGAGAAGAGCTCCCAATGGAGATTTGGTGTCGGGTACTTCATATAAGGAGAGGCACACCAAGCCGCACATCTTCAATGAGCTATCAACACAGAGACTGGACAGTAGATGCCTTGAGCTGTGTAGTGATGCGCGACGAGTCGCGATTTTGGCTCTTCTGAAATGATGGAAGGCGTTGAGACTAGCGCCGCTGCATTTGACGTTTAAGCCGCAGTGCTTGGAGGGCGTAGGTGAGACGTCATCGGCCAGGTTATCATGAACATGAATCTGAGCGATTATTTCAACACTCTTTAGGACTAAGTGCTGCTCTTTCTTGTGCATTTCCGCCCAAAGGGCGTGTGCTATGTATGCTGTGCGGTATCCTGGACGACATCATCCAAGTGTCCGGACCATTCACCGAATTATTACGTTATTTAAGGGAACAGGAAGTGTTCAGCCACATGTGGAACGTCAACCACGACCTACAAGAAATGATGATGCCCAAGTATGTGTTTTAGCTGCTGTCGCGGCTAATCCGCACATCAGTAGCAGACAAATTGCGCGGGAATCGGGAATCTCAAAAACGACGGTGTTGACAATGCTACATCAACATCGACTGCACCCGTACCATATTTCTTTGCACCTGGAATTGCATGGCGACGACTTTGAACGTCGTGTACAGTTCTGCCACTGGGCACAAGAGAAATTACGGGACGATGACAGATTTTTTGCACGCGTTCTATTTAGCGACGAAGCGTCATTCACCAACAGAGGTAACGTAAACCGGCATAATATGCACTATCGGGTAACCGGAAATCCACGATGGCTGCGACAAGTGGAACATCAGCGACCTTGGCGGGTTAATGTATGGTGCGGCATTATGGGAGGAAGGATAATTGGCCCCCATTTTATCGATGGCAATCTAAATGGTGCAATGTATGCCGATTTCCTACGTAATGTTCTACCGATGTTACTACAAGATGTTTTACTGCATGACAGAATGGCGATGTACTTCCAATATGATGGATGTCCGGCACATAGCTCGCGTGCGGTTGAAGCGGTATCGAATAGCATGTTTCATGACAGGTGGATTGGTCGTCGAAGCACCATACCATGGCCCGCACGTTCACCGGATCTGACGTACCCAGATTTCTTTCTGTGCGGAAAGTTGAAGGATACTTGCTCTCGTTATCCACCGACAACGCCTCACAACATGCGTCAGCGCAATGCCAATGCACGCGCGAACATTACGGAAGGCGAACTACTCGCTGTTGAGATGAATGTCGTTATTCGTATTGCCAAATGCATTGAGGTTGACGGACATCATTTTGACCATTTATTGCATTAATGTCGTATTTCGAGGTAATCACGCTGTAACAGCATGCGTTCTCAGAAATGATAAGTTCACAAAGGTACATGTATCACATTGGAACAACCGAAATAAAATGTTCAGTATTTTAGTTTAAAAAACCTACCTGTTACTAACTGTTCGTCTAAAATTGTGAGCCATCTGTTCGTGACTATTACAGCGCCATCTATCACAAAGCGAAGAAAGTGGTCCAACTAAAACATTCATATTTCTTTACGTACGACACGAATATGTAATAAAAATGGGGGTTCCTATTTTAAAAAACGCAGTTGATATCCATTTGACCTATGGCAGCGCCATCTAGCGAGCCAACCATAGCGCCATCTGGTTTCCCCCTTCAAGCTAGACAAGTTTCGTTCTTCGTAGTTTTTTCGTTTGACGCTTATTTCGTGAGATAATTGGCCCAGTCACGATCAATGGACCACCCTGTATATACGATGATGATGATGATGAAGTCCCATGCTTCTTGAAAGAGCGTAGGGGTACGATGCGGGATACCCGCACCGCCCTACTAGGCAAGGTCCCAGTGGAGGTTGTTTACCATTGCCTTCCTCCGACCGTAATGGGGATGATTGATGAAGATAAAGACAACACAACATGCAGTCATCTCGAGGCCGTGAAGATCGCTGACCCCGCCGGGAATCCAACCCGGGACCCCGTGCGCGGGAAGCGAGAACGCTACCGCAAGACTACGAGCTTCGGACAACGTATATAGAGGGCGTTCAAAAAAAATGTGTCAGATATGTTGAGTGGTGGTGGTTCTCGTCGAAATAAGAAAAATAAGCCCAATAAATATGGGTCCGGAAACGCATACTTTCCGAGGTAACACTTGTCTATAGGAAGGGCTGTGTGACGCTTGCTTCCAGATATTAGCACAGTCGTTGCTTTGGCGCTCCGTCAAATGTGGCAGCAGGGTATTATGATGTCTTCTTAGTCACAATACTCTACCTACCGCTAGGTAGTCTGCAGTCATTTGTGTGGTCCGAGTCATGTTATAGGTTACGTTAGTTGGCTGGCTCTGAGCACTATGGGACTCAACTGCTGAGGTCATTAGTCCCGTAGAACTTAGAACTAGTTAAACCTAACTAACCTAAGGACATCACAAACATCCATGCCCGAGGCAGGATTCGAACCTGCGACCGTAGCGGTCTTGCGGTTCCAGACTGCAGCGCCTTTAACCGCACGGCCACTTCGGCCGGCGTTACGTTAGTTTTCGTCGTGTTTGTCTGCCTTGTTGTACAGTACTGTCCACCCCTGGGTACGTATCGTGTGTTTTGCCTTCTTACAAACGCGGATTCACTTATGCGTTTACTGTTATTGCGCTGTTTGTACGCACAAATGGTGTATTACATTTACATTTTCCCTATTCCGCCACTTGTTAGCAATGGAAGGCTACTACCAGACAAGTGAAATGGCGGATATGATATTCTGCTGTTGTTCAGCGAATGGACGCAGCCTGCGGTTCATGCCCTCTGATTAGCTGTTCGCGAGACTTTTCGAGCGTCTGAGGGACACAGGTACCCTCGCACCTCGGAACACTGGCACTGGAAGGACCCCTACAGTCCGCACGCCTGCCATGGAGGAGCGTGCGCTACGGTCGGTGCAAGAAACCCCTAGGACCAGTGTACGACGATTAGCAGCAGCAGAAAGTGTGTCTCGCTCTCTCATCTGAGGGTTATTTCACAAACTGCTGTACCCACCTACAGCGCGTCCACGCCCTAATGCCACAGGGTCATCAAGGCAGATGGCGGTTCTGTCAAGGACTGTTGCAGAAGTGTGCCCCAGATCCGCTTTTGAAATCCAAGATCTTATATACGATGAGCCAGGATTCAGAAGAGATCGTGTTGTTAAGTTCCATAACCAGCTCGTATGAGCAGCGTACTAGACGATAGATTAATAGGGCCATACGTCCTACTGCAAAGGTTAACAGGAGCGCATTATATGGGCTTTCCCATGAATGTATTTCCTACCTTGCTGGAGGCTGTGTCATTACAGCAATGAACACAAATGTGCTTCATGGATGTCGGTGCACCTGAACACTTTCGTCACAATGTGCGCGAAAATCTAACGCAGACATTTCAGGACCTCTGGATTTGTAAGAGGGGGGGGGGGGGGGCATCTTGGTCTGCATGTTCCCGAGACCTCAATCCCTTAGAGCAGGGCTTCACAACATACGTGCTCGCGGAGCAAGCTGTGAGCAGCAAGGCGCGAGCGCGAGCACTCTACCCCCACTACCGGACCAGAGCGGAGAGTGGGGAAAGTCACGTGGGCCACACAACAGCTTCCGCCAGTCAATGTAAATCCGCGGCCACCTGCAGGGATATCACTCACGAATTATTACTGCGACAAATGAAACAAATAAAGGAGAATGTACACATGCCACATAGTTTTATTAGCTTAGTGTAGGCTTCTACATTCATATTAATTTGTGAACTGTTACACAATAAAAGGTGTCACTGAAGTGTGGGATTCTCGGTTTACTTGTACTTTTTGCCCTTTACAATTGCGTCTATGTTCGGAGTAATTGTTCTTGTGCATTGTAGGCGCAGCGTGCAGTTTAAATTTCGATCAGACAATGCGTTTCTCAGGCACGTCTTGTTACATTTCATTGCAGAGAAGAGTTGTTCACACACATACATGGAACCGAACATTGACATTATTGTGGCCGCCAGTTTGTGCAAACGAGGAAATCTATCCTGAGGGAAGTGTCTGTAAAATTCCAAAATGTTTTTCTTGTTCTGAAATTTCTCTGTATTCTCTGTCACACTGCAGGTCAATAATTTCTAGTTGCAGCTCAGGACGAATCTCTTCAATATTCGCTTAATATGGAGAGGAGAACAGATCAGAATCACTGTCTAGTGCTGTCAGATCTTGAAAGCGTTGATCAAATTCTTCCTTAAGGGCAACTAAACTATGTGAATAACGTTCAGTCTTTGTGAACATCTTGCATGGATGATAATTTAGGAAAATGAGCTAGATTTCCTGTTTCCAGCTGACTCACCCAAAGTGTCAATTTCATTTTAAAAGCTCGTATTCGATCTATGAAATGAGTAATTAGCAGATCTTTAACTTGTAGTAAAACGTTCAAAGCATTCAGATGGCTGGTTAAATCTGCTAAGAACGCGAGATCACATTCAAACGTGCGCGCGCATTTCCCCTCCCTCCCTACTCTGCGACCTTGCACCTGCTCGCGAGCACGTGCCTGAGCAGACGCGAGTACTCGCGCTCAAAACCGGTCAGTTGTTAAGCCCTGCATTAGACTCTTGGTTATGAGGACACTTGAAGGAACTGGTCTAATCCACGCCACTCAACGATGTGCGGACACTACAGGTCGCGTCTACAATGACTGTCAGCAGGTATAACAACAACCAGGTATTCTTCAAAGGGTGCGTCATTCCTTACGCCGGAGGACAGAGGGGTGCATAGTCACGATTGGACGCCACCTTGAAGACAGCCTGTAAACACGTTGGAAGAGGTCCATGACTAAGGAATTTATTGCTAGCGCACTCGATCAGATGTAACTTCGATGGATTGCTCACGTGCTACCTGCGATGGCGGTGCCTGAGCGGTGTAGTATAAAGTAAAAGCAAAAATTATTATTATTTATTGCCGCGAGCATGATCATGGATAGGAAAAATTAGTAAAAACTCTAAATTCAGATGAATGACTGTCGAAAGTTATCTTTATAAGAAAGATTATTATTGAAAATTACTTAGAAGTGAGTTTGATATAACAATAGTACAAAATGAATTGTTGCCAATTACATATACGCGCGGCAATAAATGATAACTTTTGCTTTTACCTTATACTACGTCGCTCAGGCACCGCCATCGTTCTCCACGACCGGCCTTGGTAATTCCATCCAGGACACAAGTGCTCTCTGTGAGCCATACGTTGTATGCTCTCAAAGAGCGACCTCACACAACCGTCCGACTGCGAGCTACTACTACTACTACTGCTGCTGCTGCCAACACTGCTCTCTGGTCTGCGATTCTATTGTATCTTACATATCGCAGGTAGCACGTGAGCAATCCATCGAAGTTACATCTGCTCGAGTGCGCTAGCAAAGAAATCCAAAATCATGGACCTCTTACAACGTGTTTATCGCAGAAAGTATGCATTTCTGGACTCATGTTTACTCTATTTACGAGGTGCATTCAAGATCTAAGGCCTCCGATTTTTTTTCTCCAGACTGGAAAGAGATAGAAACATGCGCATTGTTTTACAATGAGGCCGCGTTCATTGTCAATACGGCCCAGAGATGGCAGCACCGTACGGCAGATGGAATTTTACTGCCAGCGGCGAGAATGAGAACTGTTTTAAATGCTTAAAATGGCGACGTTTTCCTTACTTGAACAGCGTGCAATCATTCGTTTTCTGAATCTGGGTGGTGTGAAACCAATTGAAATTCATCGGCAGTTGAAGGAGATATGTGGCGATGGAGTTATGGATGTGTCGAAAGTGCGTTCGTGGGTGCGACAGTTTAATGAAGGCAGAACATCGTGTGACAACAAACCGAAACAACCTCGGGCTCGCACAAGCCGGTCTGACGACACGATCGAGAAAGTGGAGAGAATTGTTTTGGGGGATAGCCGAATGACTGTTGAACAGATCGCCTCCAGAGTTAGCATTTCTGTGGGTTCTGTGCACACAATCCTGCATGACGACCTCAAAATGCGAAAAGTGTCATCCAGGTGGGTGCCACGAATGCTGACGGACGACCACACGGCTGCCTGTGTGGCATGTTGCCGAGCAATGTTGACGAGCAACGACAGCACGAATGGGACTTTCTTTTCGTCGGTTGTGACAATGGATGAGACGTGGATGCCATTTTTCAATCCAGAAACAAAGCGCCAGTCAGCTCAATGGAAGCACACAGATTCACCGCCACCAAAAAAATTTCGGGTAACCGCCAGTGCTGAAAAAATGATGGTGTCCATGTTCTGGGACAGAGAGGGCGTAATCCTTACCCATTGCGTTCCAAAGGGCACTACAGTAACAGGTGCATCCTACGAAAATGTTTTGGAGAACAAATTCCTTCCTGCACTGCAACAAAAACGTCCGGGAAGGGCTGCGCGTGTGCTGTTTCACCGAGACAACGCACCCGCACATCGAGCTAACGTTACGCAACAGTTTCTTCGTGGTAACAACTTTGAAGTGATTCCTCATGCTCCCTACTCACCTGACCTGGCTCCTAGTGACTTTTGGCTGTTTCCAACAATGAAAGACACTCTCCGTGGCCGCACATTCACCAGCCGTGCTGCTATTGCCTCAGCGATTTTCCACTGGTCAAAACAGACTCCTAAAGAAGCCTTCGCCGCTGCCATGGAATCATGGCGTCAGCGTTGTGAAAAATGTGTACGTCTGCAGGGCGATTACGTCGAGAAGTAACGCCAGTTTCATCGATTTCGGGTGAGTAGTTAATTAGAAAAAAAAATCAGAGGCCTTAACTTGAATACACGTCGTTGCTCAGAAAATATCCATTTGCTGACGCATATTCAGTGGACACATTTTTGTCGTTTCTATGAGTAGTACCACCTCTCAAAGTATTCAACGCTTTCTTTTTAACGCCCTGCAAGCAGACTGAAGCGACGAATGAAAATTTATGGCAATGCCCGGATTCAAACCGAGTTCTCTCGCTCACTAGACAGATGTGCTAACCACTACGCCACCCTGGCACACTGGCTTTGCACACCTGCACTGAGTACCCTAGCACACCTGTGTTGTCAATCCAGATTCCCATTCACGCCCAGCCTACTTTGTATTCCCCCTAAAATCGAACTGCTCTCCAACTGGGTTGGAAGAGCACCTCAGCAACTAACGAGCGGATACATACACCATACATGTGTGACACTTGAAAAGATCTCTGGAACAATATAGTTTCATTTGATTAAGACATCTACGCCTGGATTTCAGGCAGGATGCAGCGTTTTGTTCGATGCTATTCCAATACACCTGGAGAGCCTCTGCAGTGCTGTTCGGGTTTAGGTGGAATACCTATTTTGTGGGCTGAGGCGTGAACGGAAATTTGGACTGAGCAGGCAGGCGTGCCAGGGTGGTGTAATGGCTAGGGCATCTGCCTCGTGAGCAGAAGACCCGGGTCAGAATCCTGACCTTGGTACAAATTTTTATTCGCTGCTTCATTCTGCATTATGGATTTTAGCTGTTTGAGACTTGAAAAGATCTTTGCGACCATATAATTTTATTTGATTTCCGTAATAAGTTTTCTGTGCACATTTCCACCTTCCAGGACGACAGCAGCTGTTTCACTGCTAGCACAGGCTGCTGTTTCAGGAACGCTCAGGGACGGTATCGCAACTGCATTGGGCCGCTAAACCACCCGAGCCTGACCCCAGGTAATGCCAGGGACGATTTGGAACAGCGGGTTCAACATTTCAGCGAATATCTGAGCAGTTTGCTACTTCTTCTGGATCTAATCATCAACCGGTAAACACTCTATTCTTTAAAGAATCGAACACCCACGAATAAAACAGTTGGGCTTTTGATGTTGCTGAGTGACACTCATAATTTTTAAACGAACATACCGCCATTTGACAGTATTGTGTTTTTTTTAATTACGCCCAGGTGTCGGCCTTTTATGCCATTTTCAAGTGATTGAGTTTATGTCATTCACATGACCATGCGGTTCTAGGCGCTTCAGTCCGGAACCGCGCTGCTGCTACGGTCGCAGGTTCGAATCCTGCCTCGGGCGTGGATGTGTGTCCTTAGGTTAGTTAGGTTTAAGTAGTTCTAAGTCTAGGGGACTGATGACCTCAGATGTTAAGTCCCATAGTGCTCAGAGCCATTTTTTAATGTCATTAACACATGTCCTGCAATACCCGATAGCGACATAAATTCAGTCACTGGAGAATGGCATAAAAGGCCGAAACCTGGGTCGTACTTACATAAATCACAATACAGTCAAGTGGCAGTGTGTTCATTTAAAAATGTTTCAAACGTCTCATTATTTTAGAAATGAGTTAACTTGTTAAACATTTGACGTTAAGCATGTAAGCGAGAAATTTAGATAAGATTTGTAATTACCTGTATGTGTAAAGTTTTTTGCAAGTCACTGCTCTCATTATGAAACACTGGATGAGTACTGTGTGGGTAATTAGCGCTCATTTTTAAGCAGAAGCTAGCTTGTAATGCATCTCAGTTTTATGACGTTATATGTCCTGAACTGTGTGTCGTACAGTGATATAATTTTGGACGTATGTTCAATGATATATTTGGAGACTCTGTAAAGTGTGTTGCGAATACCATTACTAGTGAAGAACTAATGCGTGATTACGAAGTTTCACTGCACAAACAGCGAAAATATAGTGACAGATAAACATTTTTCATGTGATCATTTTGTGACAGTGTTAGCGAGAAAAGGTTTGAAATTACGTGCACAGTTCGTTGGAAGTCGCTAAACGATCTCACTCTCAAATACTGGACGAATAAAATGCGGGTATTTGCGCACCGTCAGTTACTCTGGTTAAAGACAAAGACACAGTTTCTAACTGTAATACACGCCTTATTGTGTTGAACTTTTAACGTGTACTTAATGAATACACCGTAACAGTATTTTAATTTTTTTAAATTCGACCAATAATTACACGAAATATTGAAAATCATAGTTGTACTTGGAAGCCGTTAGATAGGGAAGCTCTAACTGCAAACGTTTTGAGCCGGCCGGAGTGGCCAAGCGGTTCTAGGCGCTACAGTCCGGAACCGCGCTGCTGCTACAGTCGCACGTTCGAATCCCGTTTCGGGCATGGATGTGTGTTAAGTCCCATAGTGCTCAGAGCCATTTGAACCATTTTTTTTGCAAACGTTTTCCGGGAGGGCTTTTATTGGTTGCTTGGTTGGTTGATTCGGGGGAGGTGACCAAACAGAGAGGTCATCGGTCCCATCTGAACAGAGGAGGGTGGGGAAGGAAGTTAGCCGTGCCCTTTCGAAGTAACCATCCTGGCATTTGGCTGAAGTAATTTTAGGGAAATCCGGAAAACCTAAATCAGGGTGGCCGGACGCGGATTTGAACCGTCGTCCTCCCGAAATCGAGTCTCAGTGTGCTACCCACTGCGCCACTCGCTCGGTGAAGGTGTTTAGTAATTTATAATTTAGATCAGGGGTCTCCAAACTACGGCCCACGGGCCGAAACCGGCCCGCGAGGTCCGGCAAACCGGCCCCCGTTAGCTGGCCGGACACCCCCGGTATCCGGCCCGCCAAATATTTGAGGTGGTGCCTGTACTGCCGACAACTGACTTTCGAGGCCTATCGCGACCAATACACCGCGACATTGTCTCTGCTGTTCGCTACCAGACTACGTAACTACACTTATTGTTGCGCCGCTTGAAATAACAATGCGTTGACATACTCTACCTGTGTTACGTCTTGCAGTAATAGTGTTGCTAACAATAGTTTTCAGATTTCGTTAACTTTGCAGGACGCTTTCGTGAAGAATGTGCAGTGACATACTTTTTTGCCGGTGAAATTCGCCAAGAATAAAATACGCCAGAATTTCGGTCAGGTACGTCCACCAATCAAAATTATGTAATTAAATAAAAATCGTAGTTCGTTTCAGTGCTAGCTATTCCCAGAACCTTAGATTTTTGGGATTTCATCTTTCCTTTAGCCTTACATCACGGTGATCATGGAGTGTGCAAGGGGTCCATAGGCCCTTATTATAACTTTGCACTTGGCACAGGTCGATAGCACGAACAATCGATTGTGACGTGTAGAGAGATCGAGTGTGGAGATGCGCCAGTGTGGTTGGCTGGTGTTGGATGTGTGTGAAGGCCATTGTTGAAATACAGGGTCTTTAACGGAGAAGGGTGTCGCCATCGCCGTTGTTAGACCCCTAAATAATAAATAAATACCGGGAAAGTGATGAAGTATCTTTATAAAAGTGATCAGTGACGTTACCATTGCCGATATTTGGTTTCGCGTCCACCGCGCCGGCCTAACCTTGGATTGCAGTGTTGGATGCAGTGATGGATTAGCGTGTGACGATAATGGAAAATGAAGAAAGCCTGTGCTGAGATTAGCCGTAATTAGATATGTATGACGAAGGCAGTGGCTATCTCCTTTTGTGTGTTTTGAGAAGAATATAAGTTCGTAATTAGTAAAACTGTGTTGGTGTTCCTCATTAGCAGACATTCAGTATTATAGTACTGAGCAGAACGAACTGGAATGCAACAACTTCCGTAGCAGTCAATTCCCATTGCCAGCCCCATTAGGTTCACGGTCGTGTTAATAATAAATATTGGACTGCTATTCGATCAGATCAGGTCGGGATAATAAAAACGGAGGTGTTACAAGTGCTAGGGTGCTTTAATCTCACTAGGTAGATCTCGGCCCATATGACTTAGTGGAGGAGTCAATGTGGCCCACGGACTAAAAAGTTTGGGGACCCCTGCTTTAGATCAATGGCTCCGGGTAAATGTGTCAAACGAGAAAAAAAAAATATCGTGGACCATCACTCGCGCCGAACTCAGGCCGATTTCTAGGCTACACGGTATTCATGAAATGTCTACTAGCGGGTGGAAACTGTTTACGCCAATGAAGAAAACATTCTGTTGTAATAATGGATTCTTTTCCCCACTGAACTCAATTTAGGGCCCCCTACCATTTTTACGACCTCGATCGTGAGTGTTTGAGACGGCCCGTGTTATTTACGAGGGTTAAGCTGGTGTCGGCACTGGGGAACATCCCCCCCCCCCCCCCCCTCTACGGTTCGCCACGTGCATCGCGCAGCTCCACCGGGCAAACAGCAGGGTGGGGTTTCAGAGCGACAGCTGGCGGGGCTGATCAACAAACCGCCCGCCTATCTGCAAGGGAAATCCCCCGCCACTAGGCACACCTCAGGTCAGGTGGCGCCGGCGTAGCGCCGCGCGGCGGCAAACACGCGGCAGCCGCGACTCTGCCGCAGCGGTGCGGGGCCCAAACAAAAGGGGTTGCGATGCCACAGAGGGGCGGCGCCGCGGTGGCAACGCGGCAAAGTTTTGTAGTCTTCAAATAAAAGGCCGTGCTGCGACGTGGTAGTAGGTAATGTGGCACAATACTCCGAAATAACATCTGACAAGGGGAACTCCCCATCGCATACCCCTCAGATATAGTGGCGAGGTGGTCCAGTGGATAGCATGTAAAAAGCTCAATACAGATCAAGCGTGTGAACGGGAAGAAGGTCTATTGAACTGTGAAAAAAGAAGCGAACCAAACGGAAACAGCGAACGGTCCCAGCTCAAGATATGCAACATCAAGTGAATCTGAATAGTCGTCGTGGTCATGTACTCACGGTGTTGACTACGAAGGGAGGGTTCCGTGCTCCAATCTCTCTCGTACCCGATGTTATGAACTGTCCGTCCAGCCATTGAACTATCTGTGTCGTGATGTAAAGTCCTTTCGCAACAGCGAGGTGTCAGGAAAAGGACCTTCAGAGCCGCGGGCGATTAGACGAACAGTCTAGGGCTGTGGTGTGCGTACTGTAAGACCTTCGGTACACACACCATCAGATTATTTGACTTGTCGCTCTAACGAAGTAGGCGAGTGTCAGCAATATGTCTCGTGGTCTTATCGTGGTGTGTTTATCTTCTGCCATTAGGTCAGACGATAGAAATGCCACTTGCACGCTTAGAGCAGCAGATTGATGGCGACCAACTTTAAACAGAACTTGATTTATTTTTCACACACATTTATTAAAATAATAACAAGCATAAAAATTACTTAACTTGGTTCGGGATGCTATTTACAATTGACAATCTGAAGTTCCTTTGGTATTGGTACGTTAATCTTATTCTCACGTATACCTCTCATACTTGACAAAAGTGTCTATACATTTATCTTCATGGCTATGTACAGGAATATGGTAGTCTTATTAGGCGCAGCCTGAAACTTGACTATAGACTGGTACAGACAAATGTAGAACTCGTACAGACTAATGCAGACTGACTAATCGGAGGTCTGTACACTCGTTATAATACCTCGCGCATTCAGGTATCACTGTGCGAGTGTGATCTGTGAGGAGAAAAGGTTCTACGTTAGCAGCAATCTCATTGGCTGCGTTACATATTAATACGCGCATCGGCTGAAGCAGAATTTGGTCCGTCTCTATGACAGCGCCATCTCGTAGTGCGGAGACGGACGATCGCTGCGCCTGCGCTGTTGTGCTTAGCGGGGCGCGCTCTAGTGGGAAAGTTGTGTACGCGCTGACTACGCGGAACTATATACACAACAGTAGTCTTAAATAAAAGGCAGTCGTGTGAGGTGGTAGTAGGTAATGTTACAAAATACACCGAAATAACATCGAACAAGAGAAACTCCCCATCGCATACCCTATAACGATATGTTTACGTAATGTGTATACATAAACTTACAGTTATAAATGTCCGCGTTCGTAGTCCCTAATTATAACAATATGTTTACTTTTGTGCTGTAACATACAGCTATAATCAGCGGTGGAAACATATTTGCGAACGCCGACCGTGTGCGGCTGTCTCTTGTTGGATAGTCTGATCAGTCGGAAGTTGCATTGCAGAGGAGAGTAAATGCCTATTCAAAATATAATTATTTTTGGATAGCTCAACATGAATTTCCTAAGGGATTGTAGTTTATCATGCATGCATTTACCAGTAGAATATGGCGCGGAGAAAATATTTCGCCGCATGCAACTTCCGTCCGATATCGACGAAAGAATTCATGACTGTGAGCTCTCTACTTGGCAGGAACATAAAGAAAATTAAATAACTTCATGAAAGAGTGAGACATAGATTCTATACTAAATAAGTAGTCCATACAGCAGTTCCATGTAACTCTGAATTTATGGCAATTAATAGATGAACTTACACTGCAATGAAGGATTTAACATGGACGCCGTTTTGACTGGCACTTCTCTTCTCGTAATGAAAATAATTCCTTTGACGTTTTCACATACACGTCGCACAATAAATCTACTGCTCTGCAGTACTGCACTTTTAGTATTGCACTTTTACTTTACACTAAAATAATATTATTTTTAACAATAATAAGACGGCGGCAAGACATGCGCGTCCGACACAAGTTACAAGAGACAAGAGAAAAATGAGTAACTGAGTAACTGTCCATCGAGAATCTCTCGTACATCAAAAGAATGTGTAAAAGTGTTCTTCTTCTGTCCGTTTTTCGCGCCGCGGTTTTCAAAGTCAGTAACTCACTGCATATCTGACGGCGCTTCGACAATAAACAAGTTACGTCACAGGTGGTTCACCTTTTACATTCTCGCAACATTATTTGCTAACTGTAGCTGTTGCCGAGCGACTGCTCGATTAGCGAATGATTTAAAATGATAAGGCAATCACATAATGTTACAACCCCTCAGATATAGTGGCGAGTTGGCCCGGTGGATAGCACGTCGAAAACTGAACACAGATCAAGCATGGGCAACACCGAGTGAATTTCAATAGCCGCGTCGCCGTGGTCATGTGGTCACGGTGTTGATAACGAAGGGGGAGTTCCACGTTCCTGTCTCTCTCGTACCCAATATTATGAACCGTCCGTCCAGCCATTGAAGTGTCTGTGTCGTGATGTAAAGTCCTTTCGCAACAGCGAGGTGTAAGTAAGGGAATTTCACACCTGCATTCCTCCTATTTCTTCTAGTGACGTACTGCATGTTGTGACTCTTGCGTTGCGTTTCGGAAATTTTGACTCTTAAATTTCCTTGTTGTAATACAGTTCACACCCATTTATTTGTTGTTTTCACTTCTGTGAGACATATGTGCAGCATCTCGGCTGCTCTCACTATACATCACATTCACTTGCGAGAGCAACATGTTCTTCTCAGAATGAGATTTTCACTCTGCAGCGGAGTGTGCGCTGATATGAAACTTCTTGGCAGATTAAAACTGTGTGCTGGACCGAGACTCGAACTCGGGACCTTTGCCTTCCGCGCGCAAGCGCTCTACCATCTGAGCTACCGAAGCACGACTCACGCCCGGTACTCACAGCTTTAGTTCTGCCAGTACCTCGTCTGCTACCTTCCAAACTTTACAGAAGCTCTCCTGCGAACCTTGCAGAACGAGCACTCCTGAAAGAAAGGATGTTACGGAGACAAGGCTTAGCCACAGCCTGGGGGATGTTTCCAGAATGAGATTTTCACTCTGCAGCGGAGTGTGCGCTGATATGAAATTTCTTGGCAGATTAAAACTGTGTGCTGGACCGAGACTCGAACTCGGGACACTGCGTGCTGGACCGAGACTCGAACTCGGGACCTTTGCCTTCCGCGCGCAAGTGCTCTACCATGTTTTTTTTTTTCAAGTGCTCTACCAACATTTTTTTTTAATGGGGTAAAGGTGGTGTGAACCTCAGACAGAGACTTAAACGCTACTCATCTATTTTATTTTTTTTTTTTAAAATTTTATTTATTTTTTTAAATGTCAAGCTTACAACCTTTGCTGACATACATTTTGTTGTACTACCGCATAAATGGTGTCTACAATATCCAAATGTTGACAAATAGTGGCTAATTAGAAAATTAATTAAGTAAGGAAATGAATAAAACTGAAAATGTCCGAATGAAAGATATGAAGACATCATGGATAGTACAAATACAAAAGAAACATGCTCATGCAGCAATGAAATGAAATTCTTGTCGGGGGCGACACCTGCTCACGACCCGACGTTCGATAGAGCAAGAGAGCCATCTATCGACCCGTTCTCCAGACGTTGGTGTACGACTGGATCGTCTTCTCGAAATTAACTAATCGATGTCTATCTCATCTCTCACCCGTCACACCTCATCTGGCCGGCGGGTCGGTAAATGTAAGTCGTAGATATTTAGTGAAATCTTGCCTATTTTTCTTATGCTGTTGCAGTTTCGTGTATCCATCCAGGAGAAAATGCCAAAAATCCACTTTGTCCATTTCCGATTCGTTATACACGTAGCCCACCACCATTCTCCGTACCCACGTCACTGCATTTGTTTTATGTATTGGAAAATAAGATTCTTGGGGGAAAAGGAGTGCGTCCGACGAAGTTGTGTGAGGGGCGGAGCGTAACAGGAACGCCGATATCTGTTGTGCGGAGTGCCACACCGGAGCCGTCCCACTACATGCCAAACGATGTTCATCAGTGTCCACTGTTGCACAGCCTAAACATAGTGGAGTGTCTCCCAAATGAATCGCGTGCCGCCGTTGATTCGTTGCGACGAACTTCCTATTTGTTGTGACTTGGCAAGACAGCCAAGCCACTATGATTGGTAGCCGAAAGGCACGCGTTAAGCTCACGCAGGCTGGCGTGGGGTCTGGAACAGTTAAGGGAATTTATAGTAGTAAAGAACGTAAGTAACTACTGGAATACTTAACTTTAATTCATAATTGGTGAACATCGGTCTGACGGTACATGCATCACAAGATAAATAGCAAATGATAATGGCGCCTTGCTAGGTCGTAGCAAATGACGTAGCTGAAGGCTATGCTAACTATCGTCTCGGCAAATGAGAGCGTAATTTGTCAGTGAACCATCGCTAGCAAAGTCGGCTGTGCAACTGGGGCGAGTGCTAGGAAGACTCTCTAGACCTGCGGTGTGGCGGCGCTCGGTCTGCAATCACTCCAGTGGCGACACACGGGTCCGTCCTATACTAGCGGACCGCGGCCGATTTAAAGGCTACCACCTAGCAAGTGTGGTGTTTGGCGGTGACACCACACTATTTACTATCACATACCATGTTGAGCGTACCGACGTTGGGAGGTAAACGTTCCGTATTACGCGCCATATCTGTCGCCAGTTCTTGTCTGGGTACTTCTTTTCCAGGGTATTCCTGGGGCACCGGCGCAGTAAGAGTTGAGAGTTGGTATACATCTCGCTTCGTCGGTAGTCGTGTTGTTGGGAAGGATTCTCTGACATAGCTAAGCTATATATATATATATATATATATATATATATATATATATATATATATATATAAACTTGAAATGTGACATCTTCGGTGAAATATGGCCCACATTGACTGGGGGCAGCATTGAAGTGGGCGCCAGTACATCGGCCAACGCACCCGAGATATCGCAAAATTGACCGCGCCACTGTCGCAATATCGTACTAATGAATAACGCCCGTGCCTTTGCCATCTGAGCTACCCAAGCACGACTCACGCCCCGTCCTCATAGCTTTACTTCTGTCAGTATCTCGTCTCCTACCTTCCAAACTTTACAGAACCTTGCAGAACTAGCACTCCTGAAAGAAAGGATATTGCGGAGACATGGCTTAGCCACAGCCTGGGGGATGTTTCCAGAATGAGATTTTCACTCTGCAGTGGAGTCGAGTCTCGGCCTGGCACACAGTTTTAATCTGCCAGGAAGTTTCATATCAGCGCACACTCCGCTGCAGAGTGAAAATCTCATTCTGGAAACATCCCCCAGGCTGTGGCTAAGCCATGTCTCCGCAATATCCTTTCTTTCAGGAGTGCTAGTCCTGCAAGGTTCGCAGGAGAACTTCTGTAAGGTTTGGAAGGTAGGAGACGAGGTACTGGCAGAAGTAAAGCTGTGAGAACGGGGCGTGAGTCGTGCTTGGGTAGCTCAGTTGGTAGAGCACTTGCCCGCGAAAGGCAAAGGTCCCGAGTTCGAGTCTCGGTCCGGCACACAGTTTTAATCTGCCAGGAAGTTTTAATATGTTTTTACCACTTGACTCATACTCTATAACCAATGTATAGTATGACAATTTCCAAGACTTCAGAAGAGCAGACACGTCAATCACCCAACAATGTTGTGAAAAAAAGGTCCCACAAGGGAGATTTGAACACGGAGCTGCCGGATCGCAGTCCATCACCGTGACCACACAACCACGAGTTGGTGCACATCTTGAGCTGGGAGCGTTCATTGTTTCTGTTTTGCTTCTTTCTTCATAGTTCAGTACATCTTCTTCCTGTTTTCGTGCTTGATCTGTGTTCAGTTTTTGATGGGCTATCCGCTGGGCAACTAAGTACTAATTCTTAACGAATTGTTTTTCGATCTAAAAAGCAAATCGAAATGTAAGTAACTTACTTACAGACCACTGATGATGCTTTACCTGAATAAAGCGAAACGCGTCTGGTGAAAAAAATCACTAATTCCAACGACAGAACAAAAATAACCTCAAGAATTATAGATCAACTACGGACACTATGACCACAGAAAAGAAGAAGATTATTTATTCTTTTGTTTTTTTAACTGACAGATCACAACTTTCAAATTATTGAATATCATAACAGATAAATACAATTAAATTCACATTCAAAAAAATTCAAAGTCTAAAAAGAATGATATACAGAATAAATGAAATAAATGAAAAGCTTAACACAGTGATTAAAATTATGTGACAAAGGAATTTCAATAAAAAAAATATATTGAAGCCAATTAATCGGATAAAAATAATGATCACAGTCATTTTGATAAAGATTTAAAAATAAATAAAAGTAAATACATCTGTCGAGATTCAAACCCACAACCTCCAGCATGTGAAACCCTTACCCTATCCATTACATGACATAGCCAATCTACACAATACACCTGTATTTTAATGCTGTTGAAAATTACGCTGTATTTCAATGTTGTTGAACATTACGCAAGATTCCAAATATTTTTAGTCAATTGTTCACGAAAGAGCGTCCGCCAGGGTGAAGTGCTGCAGGGTGTGATAGCTGGGATCCTACATCAACATCAACATATGTTTGGTTTCAAATAGTCGACCGCACCACTTGGGACCTACCGTTGTGAGTTGTCAGCGTACATGGCTGCCATTCGGAGGACCCGGTTCGATTCCCTGTACAGCCAGGAATTTTTCCTTTGTGGGAGGACAGGCATGGGGTGCGTTCAGCGTCGTGATTTCAATAGAGGAGCTCCTTGACCGAGCAGTTGCGGTTCCATAGTCTGGAAAGTATGCACAACGGCCAGGACAGAGGTTTTATGACCACGTGCCACTCGATACCGCATCAGCATGACCCAACAAGGCAGAGGATAACACAACGGCCGGTAGACATCCTTTGGGCCTTCACAGCCTGGAGTGGAGCTCGTTTAATATCTACCAGAGCTCATGGCAAGATGTTTACAGTCTGCGAACTAATTTTGGATGACTCTCAATCGTCCTTAATGTCTGTCCATGGAGATATGGAAGTAAATACACTACTGGCCATTAAAATTGCTACACCACGAAGATGACGTGCGACAGACGCGAAATTTAACCGACAGGAAGAAGATGCTGTGATATGCAAATGATTAGCTTTTCAGAGCATTCACACGAGGTTGGCGCCGGTGGCGACACCTGCAACGTGCTGACATGAGGAAAGTTTCCAACCGAGTTCTCATACACAAACAGTAGTTGACCTGCGTTGCCTGGTGAAACGTTGTTGTGATGCCTCTTGTACCTGGTGAAACGTTGTTGTGATGCCTCTTGTAAGGAGGAGAAATGCGTACCATCACGTTTCCGACTTTGATAAAGGTCGGATTGTAGCCTATCGCGATTGCGGTTTATAGCATCGCGACATTACTGCTCTCGTTGGTCGAGGTCCAATGACTGTTAGCAGAATACGGAATCGGTGGATTCAGGCGGGTAATACGGAACGCCGTGCTGGATCCCAACGGCCTCGTATCACTAGCAGTCGAGATGACAGGCATCTTATCCGTATGGCTGTAACGGATCGTGCAGCCGCGTCTCGATCCCTGAGTCAACACATTCACTCACTTGTAATCAGACATTTGTAGCTGTCCTACACACGGAGTTCTTTGACTGATGGAACGCAAAAGCAACTATACAAGAAAAGGATTTTAATGAATCTGACACTGGAAGTGGTAGCCTACGAACAGATATGAAAGCAAGATGTTTATTTCAGCACTCTTGGTGCTCATGTGTTGCGATTCGTTCTACATCTTAACGGTGAATATACTGTGGACAACGTCATCTTGTGAGATCACAACGGCCGGATCACGCATACGTTCCTGATTTGACGAACACTCTGGTGGACTACTGCATCTCGACTGACCCGCTAAATCACTCGATCTTATTCCCATAGAAACGGCGCACGAAATGTAGCAAACATAATCCTTGCAATTTGATATGACCATATGAGTGATCAGTAAGTGGCTTCAGCTGGATATACACTGTCCAGTCAAATTATTCTGACGGCCTGTCAAAAGCCTGAATAATCAACTTTTGCAGTGCGGCCGCTGCGGGACGTGCAGGAAGAAGAACCCGTGAGGACCTGCAAGGTACCGACATGGATGGGGAGCCATCTTGACTCCAGTGCGGCGGCCAACTGCGCCACGTTTCTCGGTTGAGGATCAATGGGCGCGAAGAGCCCCATCGAGGTGGTCCCACAGACTGCCGATCAGGGGGGTTTGGTAGCCGGGGGAATATGGTAAACTCATCCTGGTGACCTTCCAATCATATACGTATACTGCGAGCTGTGTGACACATTGCATTGTCCTGCTGGTAGGTGCCATCGTTCCCAGGAAAGACAAACTGTATACAGAGGTGGACATGGTCCCCAAGAATGGACGCGTACTTGCATTGATCCGCTGTGCCTTCCAGACTGACGAGACCATCCAGGGAATGCCACAAAAACATTCGTAGGACCACAATTCTTTCTCCTTCGGCTTGTATCATCCAGACGACTCTTGCAGGGTCTTCCTTACATTCCAACGCCCATTTGTCCGATGGCGCAAAATACGTGATTCATCTGAGAAGACCACCTGTCACCACTTAGTGAAGGCATCGTTGCTGTAATGGTGTAATGGCGTGCTAATTCCAGCCATCGTCACCGATGAAAAGCAGTCAGCGTGTGTTCATTAACCAGACGCCTGCAGCTGCGTTCGCTGAACGGTCGTTTAGGAGATTCTGTTCGTAGCCCCGTAGGTTTATCTTGGCGGTCAGTTGCTCAACAGTTACACCTTTATTCTCCCGTACACATCTCCGCATCCGCCGTTCGTCCCTGGCATCTATGACCCACTGTACACCACAATCACCTCGGCACCGGTTTTAGATGCCCCATTCTGCCAACCACGGTGTACATTAACCACGGCGGCACGCGAACGGTTTACAAACTTAGCCGTTTCGGAAATGCTTCGCCCTTTGGATCTAAATTCAATGCTCATGCCCTTTTGGACGTCAGATACATCACCCCGTTTCCGCATTACGACAACGGTTCCACTGTTTCCGCGTCCGTCCGACAAGCTTTACATACGGAGCACGTCATTCTCAATGGAGAGAAGTCTTCCGAAGTAAGAGTAATTTCAGGTGTGCCGCAGGGGAGTGTCGTAGGACCGTTGCTATTCACAATATACATAAACGATCTTGTGGATGACATCGGAAGTTCACTGAGGCTTTTTTCGGATGATGCTGTGGTATATCGAGAGGTTGTAACAATGGAAAATTGTACTGAAATGCAGGAGGATCTGCAGCGAATTGACGCATGGTGCAGGGAATGGCAATTGAATCTCAATGTAGACAAGTGTAATGTGCTGCGAATACACAGAAAGATAGATCCTTTATCATTTAGCTACAATATTGCAGGCCAGTAACTGTAAGCAGTTAATTCCATAAATTATCTGGGAGTACGCATTAGGAGTGATTTAAAATAGAATGATCATATAAAGTTGATCGTCGGTAAAGCAGATGCCAGACAGATTCATTGGAAGAATTCTAAGAAAATGCAATCCGAAAACAAAGGAAGTAGGTTACAGTACACCTGTTCGCCCACTGCTTGAATACTGCTCACCAGTGAGGGATCCGTACCAGATAGGGTTGACAGAAGAGATAGACAAGATCCAACGGAGAGCAGCGCGCTTCGTTACAGGATCATTTAGTAATCGCGAAAGCGTTACGGAGATGATAGATAAACCCCAGTGGAAGACTCTGCATGAGAGACGCTCAGTAGCTCGGTACGGGCTTTTGTTGAAGTTTCGAGAACATACCTTCACCGAAGAGTCAAGCAGTATGTTGCTCCCTCCTACGTAAATCTCGCGAAGAGTCCATGAGGATAAAATCAGAGAGATTAGAGCCCACACAGAGGCATACCGACAATCCTTCTTTCCACGAACTATACGAGACTGGAATAGAAGGGAGAACCGATAGAGGTACTCAAAGTACCCTCCGCCACACACCGTCAGGTGGCTTGCGGAGTATGGATGTAGATGTAGATGCCCTCCACTGCTAGTGTTGCCACCTGTAGTCTGTGATTGGTTATTGCACGTTGACGTCGAACATAAGGGGTGCTCACATTAATGTGAATGGACCACGCAGCATGCCTGAATAAACTTCCTTGATATTAGACGGTTTAGCGGTATGTCCACAAGGTGACAATTTTTTTCTGCAGTATGCCTATTGCGAAACAGTGAATACGTTCAAAACGACTAGTAAAGACACCCCACGTAAAATCCTGAGGGCAGAAGATGTCATGAAAGACCAGTGGAGTGATGGGCGTTGCAGTAGGCAAATGCTGCTTGGTTAAATACTGTATGAGCTACAGGAGAAAGGTACATCCACCGGCAGACTTGCAACGTGGTGTCTGCAGGTCGTCCGCCATCGAATTAGCACACTTCGGCTTTCTTGACGTGTTTTAATGGAATAACTAATGAATGTTTGTCTCGGTATTTCGAACTGCTTACACTAAAGAAAATATATCGTGATTTAGCAAAATTACCAGACTTACGCTCTGATTTCTAGAAATTCGAACTGCTTAGCTGAAGAAAATATGCCATGACCGAGCAAGTGATTTGGGAAAATAAGCAGGCTTACGCTCTGACTTCTAGGCGCAGACGTTACATTAGAGTGTTACATGACGTCAGACGCACGGAGCTTGTTATCTTACGCAACTGACGTCAGAACTGTGAAATTTATGGACTATCATAAATAAAAATGCTCACCTGACCGCCAGCCCAGAATTGCGTTTAACTATACTGTAAGCAGAGCTGTGGCATCGTGTGGAAACCTAGGTTTTCACAATAACCACGCTGTCGAGCGTATCGTAACCTTGTGTATATGCGAATTTGCGTATGTTTAGAGTTTTAATGTTACAAAAAAATGGCTCTAAGCACTATGGGACTTAACATCTGAGGTCATGAGTCCCCTACAACTTAGACCTATTTAAACCTAACCAACCTAAGGACATCACACGCCATGCCCGAGGCAGGATTCGAACCTACGACCGTAGCGGTCGTGCCATTCCAGACTGAATCGCGTAGAACCGCTCGACCATTAATGTATGTAGCCTTCTGATCAAACTTCTACTTAAGTGTGTGTGTTGGGGTTTATGGGCGCTCAACATCGAGGTCATCAGCGCCCTGACACACAGTAAAAGGAACGAATGTGGAGAGACCTAATAAAACTGAAAAACACACTCAAAGCAGGAAAAGAGGGAAAATACGACCTGAGAAGGTAAAACCTAAGGTAAGGGATAACATAGCGACAAGAATGACATAGGAAACCGTCAGTGTCTAAACTTCTACTTAACTTGTAGGTCTGAAGATGACCACAGTTGTGGTCGAAACCGGTCACCGGAATAAATAATTTGTGATGAAGACTGTTTTTGATAGTAAATATTAGAAATTTGAGGAGTGTGCACCAGTTAACAGCACTGAGAAATGAGGACGATCTGGTTGTAAAGAAGGATGTACAAAGTTAAAGAGTGCGTGGCGATAATTATTGCTGCTTTCGTAGACATGTCATTAACTGTCTTTTGAAGCTGGAGATGTTATTCAGTTCTCTAATATATGCCGGGAGGTTATTCCAGAGTCGGGTTCCTGCTACTGAGAAGGCGGTTGAACGATGGAGTGAGGCAGAAATGATTTTGGCCTTGATGAGAACGGATGTTTCTGCCGTGTTGTTCACACAGGTGTGTTAAGGACAAGGAGAGATAATAGGGACGGTGTACGTTGATAAGACAATAGAGAAGACAGAGGGTATGGAAATTTCTGCGCCTGTCTGCACGCAGCCAGGATGGCTGTGTGTGTGAGTGTGAAATATGGTTAAAGAATCGAAAGCCACAGATATAAGGAATAGAGTCACTCATAACCAGTTCCAGGCGGGGTGAGCTTTCCTGAGAAAGGCTGCCAGGATAGTATCGTTGTAATTAACAGTTCCAAGTATAACTGTTCGTGGAAATTTCTTTTTCAGGTCAGAAGGGAAGAGCTTTTTATATTTTTGCAGGGCGTGCAGAGATGCTGACGCCGTCTTTCGTACTGCAGTTACCTGCTCAGTCCAGTTTAGATTTTCATTTATTATTACTCCTAGATTCTTTGCTGAAGTTGATGTTTGTCCCATTTAGGGTCAAAGACGGTATGGATTTCCGATATTTCGAGCCAATGAGCCTAGAATGGCCAACCAGAACCGCTCAGATTTTGGATGCGTTGAGCTTTAACCCAGTATCTTGCGCTCATTTTGTACATCACGGTGTCCTTTCCTATTAAAATTCCGTGAGCATATGTTCCTAGAAGAGTCAGCCAATACATTGCTACCTCCAACGTGTGTCTCGCGAGGAGAGAATGACGGCAGAATCCGAGAGATCTGAGCCTACACGGAAGCTTTCTAACAATAATTCTTCCCGTGCATTGTTCTCGAGTGAATGAGGAAAGGGTGAAAGTTGAAGCGGTACTCAAAGTTCTCTCCGCAACACATCAATGTGAGGTGGTTAGTGGCCTGTAGACGGGCAGTATAGATGTACCAGTATACAGGGTGTCCATAAAGTCCCTTTATAACTTCAAAATTTTATTACAGCGGCAGTTGTTGAAATATTTTAACAAAACTTCTTTTATTGTAATCACTGTTTATTAAAGTTTTTATATATACTAAAATTTTGTGTTTCAGATACTCTGTTGATGGAATGAACTGAACCTCTATATAATGGCAATTCCTCAAGAGGAGGCACAAGGTTTTGTCCTGGTTTATTGAGACAAAATCGGATGTTCAGACTCAACGAAACTTCAGAACGAAGTATGGAAGAGAGCCACCATCGCGCCCTTCAATCCGTGCATGGCACAAAAAATTTATGGAGACAGGGACAGTGTTGGATAAAGGGGGGAGCGGGCGACCAACAACATCCGAGGAAAACATCGATCGCGTTTTAAACGTCTTCACTCGGTCACCTACGAAGTCCACCCGCACTGCTGCCAGTCAGTTGCAACAACCACGTTCAACTGCCCATTAGGTCCTCCACAAGAACTTACGGTTGTACGCCTACAAAGTGCAACTGTTACACACACTTGAGCCAAATGACGAGCCAAAATGGACAGAGTTTGCACTTAACATGCTGGAACGCCTTTCGGAGGACGAAGCATTCCTCAAGCGAGTTTGTTTCAGTAACGAGGGAACTTTTCATGTTTCTTGGCCATTTAGCAGACACAATGTGAGAATCTGGTGGATCTGAACACCCCCATGTGACTAGGGAGCTTCACCGGGATAGTCCAAAAGTGAATGAGTGCTGTGTAACCATGTGCAACCGAATAATTGGTCCATTCTTCTTCAACGAGTCAACAGTTACTGCAGATGTTTACCTCGACCTTCTGACCGAATATGTAGCACCACAATTGAGTGACTTACAACCAACTATCACATTGGGGACTGCATGTTCGTCGGTTCCTCAATGAAACATTTCCAGGCACACGGATTGGGAGTGATGCACCAATTCCTTGGCCACCGCGTTCGCCAGATATCACTCCCTTGGACTTCTTTTTATGGAGCTATGTAAAAGGTATCGTGTATCAAACACAGACACGGGACATTGCTGACTTGAAGCAAAGGATTCGTAATGCCATTGCCACTACTGATGACGCTATGCTACAGCGAACATGGCAAGAAATCGAGTACCGTCTTGATGTGCTTCGTGCAACTAAAGGCGCTCATATAGAGGTCTATTAAACACTGTCAAAAAACTTTTATAAACACTGATTACAATAAAAGAAATGTTGTTAAAATATTTCAACAACTGCCGTTGTAATAAAATTTTGAAGTTGTAAAGGGACTTTATGGGCACCCTGTACATTACTTGAAACCAGTGAATTGCTTTCGCTGAAGGAAGATTTCTTTTCCTTTGCCAGTCAGCTTTTGTCTTGGACCAGTTGGCTTCATCTTGGTCCACGGAGTACGTAATGTTTTCACATATTAAATGTATAGTTTTTGACATCTGCATCTACATGGATGCTCTGCAAATCGCACTTAAGTGCCTGGTAGAGGGTTCATCGAACCGCCTCCACAATTAATCTCTATTATTCCACTCCCAATCAGCACGCAGAAAAAACGCACACCTGTATCTTTCCGTCAGACCTCTGATTTCCCTCATTTTATTATGACGATCGTTTCTCCCTGCGTATGTCGGCAAAATATTTTCGCATTCGGAGAGGAAAGTTAGTGACTGAAATTTCGTGAGAAGACTCCGCCGCAACGAAAAACGCCTTTCTTTTAATGGTGTCCATCCCAAATCCTGTAGAATATCTGTAACACTCTCTTCCTATCTCACTATAATACAAAACTTGCTGCTCTTCTTTGAACTTTCTCGATGTACTCGATTAATCCTATCTGGTTTGGATACCAGACCGCGCAGTACTCCAAAAGAGGACGAACAAACGTAGTGCAGGCAGTCTCTTTAGTAGATCTGTCACATTTTCTAAATATTATGCCAGAAAACGCAATCTTTGGTTTGCCTTCTCCACAACATTTTCTATGTGTTCTTTCCAATTTAAATTGTTCCTAATTGTAATTCCTAAGTACTTCGTTGAGTTTACGGCTTTTCGATTTGACTGATTTATGGTGTAACCGAAGATCAACGGATTCCTTTTAGCACTCTTGTGGTGACCTCACACTTTTCATAATCTAGGCTCAACTGCCAATTTTCGCACCATACAGATATCTTTTATAAATCGTTTTTCAATTTCTTTTGTTTTCTGATGATTTTACTACATGATAAACGACACTTTCATCTGCAAATAACCTAAGACGGCTACTCAGATAGTCTCCCAAATCGTTTATATAGATAAGGAACAGCAAAGGGCCTATACACTACCTTGGGGAACGGCAGAAATCACATCTGTTTTACTCTATGACTTTCCGTCGATTACTACGAACTGCGACCTCTCTGACAGGAAATCACGAATCCAGTCACATAACTGAGACGATATTCCATTAGCAGGAAATTCAATACAAGCCCCTTGTGTGGTACAGTGTCCAATGCCTTTTGGAAATCTAGAAATACGTAATCAATCTGAAATCCCTTGTCGATAGCACTCAACACCTCGTGTGAGTAAACAGATAGTTGTGTTTCACAAAAATGATGTTTTTTAAGTCCGCGCTGACTGTGAATCAAAAATTCTAATGGCTCTAAGCACTATGGGACTTAACATCTGAGGTCATGAGTCCCCCAGACTTAGAACTACTTAAACCTGGCTAACCTAAGGACATCACACACATCCATGACCGAGGCAGGATTCGAACCTGCAACCGTACCAGCAACGCGGTTCCGGACTGAAGCGCCTAGAACAGCTCGGCCACAGCGGCCGGTGATTGTGAGTCAATAGACTGTTCTCTTCGAGGTAATTCGTAATGTTCGTACACAATGTATGTTCCAAAATCCTGCTGCATATCGACAATAATGATAATGGGCCTTGAATATTGGTGTGACCTGCGCAACTCTCCAGTCTTTGGGTACAGATCTTTCGCCGAATGAGCGGTTAGATATGATTGTTAAGAAAGGAGCTGTTTCATCAGCATACTGTGATAAGAACCTAATTGGTTCGCAGTCTGGACCAGAAAACTTGCTGAGTTGCTTCACTATTCCGAAGATGTCTGCTTCTAAGTTAATGTTGGCAGCTGTTCTTGATTCGTATTCTGGAAGATTAATGTAGTCTTCTTTAGTGACTCTGCTTTCGCAGCACTGTCGTCAATAGTATTTCCACTGCTATCGCGCAGAGAAGGCATTGACTGTGACTTGCCGCTAGCATGCGTTAGATGCGAGCGGAGTCTCTTTGGATTTTCTGCCAAGTTTCGAGATAAGTTTAACGAGCGCCTTGTCCAGGCCGCTGAAGCCAGAGTGGATGATCGACCGGCCCCCTTGTCATGCTCCGCCTTGTGACGTCACGCGTATGCTCTCCCGCCCGGCCGGCCGTTGTGGCCGTGCGGTTCTAGGCGCTTCAGTCTGGAACCGCGTGACCACTACGGTCGCAGGTTCGAATCCTGCCTCCGGCATGGATGTGTGTGATGTCCTTAGGTTAGTTAGGTTTAAGTAGTTCTAAGTTCTAGGGGACTGATGACCTCAGCTGTTTAAGTCCCATAGTACTCAGAGCCATTTGAACCATTTCTCCCGCCCGTTTTGCCGAACTTCCAGACCGTGGAGCCGCTGCTTTCATTCAAGTGGCTCCTGAATGTTTAGCATCACGAGGCACAGCGTATTCCGTACCGATCGTCTTACAGGAAAAAAAAAAATCCTCGGCAGTACCAAGACTCGAACCCAGATCCTCTGCTTGCCACTTACGCTGAACACTCGAAGCTGATATCGTATATCGTATGCGTCGACGCAACAGCAACTGAGATGGACAATACGATGGACATTCTGTGGAGACGCTGGGTGTCTCTGCTTCCCATCCTTCAAAGCAATACCGCACAAGCACTCAGCACAACTATTCACACGAGACTTGGGCACACTTTTAATTTATAGTTCTGAGCTAGGGAAAGACTAATCTCGTCCAGCAGCGTCTTTACCAGGACAAGAGTGTAGCGTTCCCATGTAGTCCCAACGATGACTGATAATTGTGGCTTATTTTTTTTTTTTTTTTAAAAAAAAACGGCTGACATTTTCTGACTCTTCTTTCTTAACGAACTTCGAAGAATGTGGAAAGAGTTTAGTGAGAAATCAATTTGCAGTGGAAAATGTAGGCCGCAAAAAATACGCCATGTTCCTAGTCAGGAATGTGCTTTGCTTACGAGCCAAAGGCATCATACCTCACGGAGATGCGGGAGAGCCGCATCGACGTCTTGAATTCCGCGCATGCTTTATCTCTGCCCTCCGGGAACAACCATTCCATCGTGTGCCGGTTGCGTACGCCTCGCCGGACAAGATTTAATTAAGGTCAACTGGTTCTCGTCGCGTTACGTACATTGCTAGCATATTTTATACGGTCTTCAGTGTAGAAGCCAATACTCCTATGACTACAGACGAGGAATCCATACATATTATAAAAACGTATGTATGTACGTATATGTGTGTGTGTGTGTGTGTGTGTGTGTGTGTGTGTGTGTGTGTGTGTGTTCCCCACCTCCTCCAAAACCACTGGACCGATTTCCACCAAACTTGATACACATATTCCTTACTGCCAGGCGACAGTCGCTGTGGGGGTAAGAAACACCTGCCTATCAGAGCAGGGGGCGGTGAGGGTGAAAGAGCAGCGCATCTAGCGAACCGTCAATTCGCATACTTTATTCCCCCAATATTGAAAACGGACAGCTCTTAGCAATTTGAAGCGAACGATAAACATCATTTCAAACCTTTGCGACATTTTTCTTCGCTGACAGCCCGTACAAAATGATGAAACGAAAACGGTTTCATACAGCAAAACTGTGCCATGAAGCATGACGTTTTATTACTGCTTTACTACTAACTGTATTAGCGACTTTTTTTTTCACGCAGTATTCACATACATCGCTGAATGTGACAGCAAAACTATATCATTTTACGAGATGTAGTTCTGGAGATATGACGTCGTAAACACTGACATGCGTGACAGCCTACCGCGTCATGCATGAAGTCTTTGCTACTTATGCTATTCGCAATAAATTTCCGAGACAGTATCCACATATGCCACTGAATGTACCTACAACATTATATCACGTCATAAACATTAAGCACGATGCGTGGACGCAGACATATAAATAAATACCTGGGCAACAGTGGGTGTCTCCGCTAGCAAGAAATAAACCGAATACACGACACTAAAAAAATGCAATAAACTCAAATCATTTAGGTTTTGAAAGCGGTTTATTAACATCGCTGTCTATAAAAACATTAAAAAGGAACTAGAGATTTAGGTTCATGCTCATGCAAACGTCAGTAACTCAGTTTTAAAACAACTTCTTGTAACTACAAGAAAGCACAGTTGTTATACAAATACAAAAGAACAAAACGGATACGTGAAACAAGCAAACTTCACCTCTGTTGAACTAAAATAAAATATTCTTCCGAAATAGCCTTACTCACTGAATGATTTGCATCCTGTCTGGAAGTACCTATACATATTACTAAATGGCTAAATGATTTGCGCCTATGTCTGTACATATCTATACATATCGCCAACTTTAAGTCCCCTGTCTGTACATGAAGGCTAACCTCAGGAACTGCTGTAGAGATTTTTGCTATGGTTTTCACTAATAGATGCACTGATCCGCGAGGAAGGCTTCTTTATACACACTGGTGGGAGAAAATCGCAACTCCAAAAAGTATTTAATGTAGACTAATAAAATTTTGGGTATACGTTTGGCTAGCTAACATGTTAAAGGGATTAATGTTGCGAGATCACAGGGTAATGTAAGAGCGAGATATGCCACTGCAAATGTGAGATTCTTGTACATTAACAACGGGTGTAATCGCCGGAATGTTGAATGCAGGCGTGCAGACGTGCATGCACTGTGCTGTATGGATGCCGGGTGTCAAAGTTCCATGCCTGTTGCACTTGGGCGGTCAATACAGAGACGGTTAATGCTGTTTGCAGTCGACGCTGGGGTTTTCACCGAATGATGTCCCAATGTCCCATGTGTGGGCCAAGACAACATTTCGACTCCGGAGAGAATGCTGGGTTACAATAGCAGTATGTGGGCGACCGTTATCCTGTTGGAAATCACCCCTTCTTGAATAGCAGCACAACAGGCCGAACCACCAGAGTGACAAATTTGCAGTCATGGTACGCGGGATAACCAGGAGAGTGCTCCTGCTGTCATATCAAATCGTTACCCCAGACCATAACAACAGGTGTGGGTCCAACGAGTCTAGCACGCAGACAGATTGGTTGCAGGGCCTCAACTAGTCTCCTTATAATCATCACATGGCCATCAATACTGCCGAGGCAGATCCAGCCTTCATCAGAGGAGACAACACGCCTCCACCCTGCCTCCAAACAGATTCCGCTTGACTCCACCGAAGTCGCAAATGGTGGTAGTTTAGGGTCAGTGGAATGCACGCAACAAGTCACCTGTCTCAGAGCTGTCGTAACCGATTTGTAACACTTCGTTGCGTTACTGTGGCGCCAACTGTTGGCCAAATTGCTGCTGTAGACGCAGGGCGATGCGACAGAGCCGTACGCCAAACGCGATGGTCTTCTCTCACGGTGGTGCCACGTGGGCGTCCGGAGCCGGGTCGTCTTGCGACTGTACATTCCTGTGAGCAGCGGTGGCAACAATCACGTTCAGTGGCTACATTCCTGTCAAGTCTTTCTGAAATATCATATAACGAACATCAAGCTTCTCATGTCCCTGTTACACGGCCTCGTCCAAACTCAGTGAGGTATTGATAATGGAATCTGTCTCGGCTTAAAGACTTCTTCACTAACATCAACTACACACGTCCAACCTCAAAAGTAACTATCGCTCACGACCGTTAGAGCATGTATTTAAAGCTAATATGATTTGCGACTGGCACGAAATTTGAATAGACATCATCTTTCGTTTATGTCGAACAGTTCCTTGTTGGTTGTGCGATTTTTTTTCTCGTCCGTGTACGAGGGTTATTCTGAAAGAAGGAAACGTTGTAGCATTAAACAAAAACTAAGTACAAGAAATACGTTCTATTATATACCGGGTGTTCAAAAAGTCAGTATAAATTTGAAAACTGAATAAATCAGGGAATAATGTAGATAGAGAGGTACAAATTGACACACATGGTTGGAATGATATGGGGTTTTATTAGAAAAAAAAAATACAAAAGTTCAGAAAATGTCCGAGAGATGGCGCTTCATCTGATCAGAATAGCAATAATTAGCATACCAATGTAAGCCAAAGCAAAGATTATGTTCTTTACAGGAAAGATTCAATATGTCCACCATCATTCCTCAACAATACCTCTACTCGAGGAATAATGTTGTGAACAACACTGTAAAGCATGTCCGGAGTTATGGTGAGGCATTGTGGTTGCATTTTGTCTTTCCGCATCCCTAGAGATGTCGATCGATCACGATACACTTGCGACTTCAGGTAAACCCAAAGCCAATAATCGCACGGACTGAGGTCTGGGGACCTGGGAGGCCAAGCATGACGAAAGTGGTCGCTGAGCACACGATCATCACCAAACGACGTGCGCAAGAGAGCTTTCACGTGTCTAGCAATATGGAGTGGAGCGCCATCCTGCATAAACATCGTACGTTCCAGCAGGTGTTTATCAGCCAGACTGGCGATGATGCGGTTCTGTAACATATCGGAGTACCTCTCACCCGTCACGGTAGCTGCCCGGCGCCATCTGTCGGACATTTTGTGAACGTTGTTTTTTCTTAGTTCTAATAAAACACCATGTCATTCCAAGCATGTGTCTCAAATTTTACCTTTCTATCTACATTATTCCGTGGTTTATTAAGTTTTCAAATTTATACTGACTTTTTGATCACCCGGTACATCTGAAAGAGCGACTACTTTTCTACACAGTCACCAAACACATTGAGGCACTTCATCATAGCAGTGGACAAGCTTTGAAAGACTTTCGTCGTAATATTCTGCCGACTGAGACTTCAGCCAATGACTCACGCCCGCCTGGAGTTCCGCGTCGTCATCAAAGCGCTGCGCAGCAACCCAGTTCTTCATCTTAGGAAACAAGTGGTAGTCGCTTGGTGCAAGGTCGGGGCTGTAGGGCGGACGGGAGAAAATTTCCCATTTGAATGAATTAAGGAGTTCTTTAGTGCGGTTTGCCGTGTGAGGTCGGGCATTGTCGTGTAAAAACAAAATTTTGGACGTCAGCTTTCCTCGGCGTTTCTTTTGAACTGCTCTTCTGAGGCTGTGCAAAGTTTGACAGTACCGGTCACAATTTATGGTTGCTCCACGTTCGAAAAAATCAAAAGAAGCACAACCTGCATATCCCAAGACACTGTCGCCATCAACTTCCTTGTTGCTGACAAGGTTTGAAAACATATTCTTGGTTGCTTTTCCTTTTTTTTTTTGGGAGGGGGGCTTGTGTGCCCCCACTCCATGGACAGAACTTTGTCTCGCAACTCGCAATTGACGTGCTTCACCCATGTGTCGTCACCGGTTACGATTCGATCCAGTAATGGATCACCATGTTTGTGGTAGGCATCCAGAAATGTAAACGTTGCCCCCATTCTGTGTTCTTTATGGAGCTCTGTAAGCATTTTGCGCACCCATCGTGCACAAAATTTGTGGTAGCTTAGCTGTTGAATGACAATTTCGAACAACAAAGTCCGTGAAACTTTTGGAAAAGAAAGCGAAAGCTCCGTTGTCGTGAAGCGGCGGTTTTCGCGAATCGTTTCATCAACTTTAGCGACAAGATCGTCAGTCACAATGCTCGGGCGTCCACTCTTCTCTACATCATGAACGTTGGTTCGGCCATTTTTAAACCGAATGCACCATTTCTGGAAGCAACAGTAGCCCATTACGTTGTTCGCGTACACTTCGCACAGTTCACGCTAAATTTCTATAGGTTTTAGGTTTTTTGCCAACAAAAACCGTATAACAGACCGCACCGCACAAATGGCGGGATTTTCGATTGCAGCGCACATTTCAAATTCGAATATCGAAAAAACCAGACGTTCTCGCTGTCACGGATGGATGCCGACTGAGCTGCCGAGCACGCACATACCAAAATATACGCGATCGGCGCGCACCTAGCGGCCTCGGACGGAAGCTTTCTGAATAGCCCTCGTATTTTATAAATATTTCGTGCAGATTGGCTGACCTTCGGCGAATGTAAGTTCCCCGATGAGTTTTTCTGACTGTAAGTGAATGCTAATCGCAGGAACTACTCTAGGGATTGTGAGATGGTTTTTACCAACAGACAGACTCATTCATGAGGAAGGTTTTTGTGTATAATTTACACTATTCGACAGATCTGGGACGTTGCGCGTCTGTCATACTCCACTGAGAATCAATTCTGGACTATGTATGTTACCAAATTATATCTCTGTCTTTCACAAATTAAGTACACAACAAAACCTCATTACATCCTCGAGTGTTTACATGAAAAAGAACTGAAATATCCGACAGGTGTCGAAAACAAAGTGGGAACAATCATTCATCCCGTCATCCTGGATGTTTTTCGTGTTCTCTGAGAGCTTCAACGACGCATATGCCCTCTGTGGACGTTTATCACTGCCTGCCGCCAATGTGGTACGCTCCATATACGTCTACAGAGGTAAGTCCGTGGTATCCGTTCCCGTTCTTCAACGACAGCCCGTGAGTGTTCTTGGAGAGTCTGTGGTGAAACACGACGACCGCGAACACGTCTGTCGAGCATGGGGCACATATGCACAGTGGGGTTTAGGTCCGCACTCGCCGCCATCCATTCCATTAGTCCAGTGTCCAGGCTTCGCAAGACGTCCCTGCTGACGTCCGCTACCAGGGCCCTGGGCCCTTGCGTTACAAGAAATTCAGGGTTATCACAACACGCAGCGGCTACCAAATGATCCAACAGGATCAGGTGGATGTACTGTTCGCCAGTAAGGCGGCCGTGGACAACAACGTGCTCCGTGTAACTGTCAACACTAATACCTCCCCACGACATCACAGAACCTTGGAAGTCTATTTCCTGGACAAAATTTCTCAACTATTGCTCACCACAAGTCTGCACACAGGAATACGGCCATATCTGGAATCGTATGAGAGTAACACGTTTCGCCAGTGAGAAGTTGCGAGTTAACATGGGAACGGCCGATCCAAAGGCGAGCTGCGAGATGATGTGCCAAGCGGGGTACTCAAATGGTTGTGAGCAGTATGGGACTTAACAGCAGAGGTCATCAGTCCCCTAGAACTTAGAACTACTTAAACCTAACTAACCTAAGGACATCACACGCATCCATGCCCGAGGCAGGATTCGAACTTGCGACCATAGCGGTCGCCCGGTTGCAGACTGAAGCGCCTAGAACCGCTCAGCCACAACGGCCGGCGCGGGATACTCGACTAAGTCTGGCCCGTAAGGTACATTGCAGTCTGATCGAACACAGCGGCTCCAGTGGCCCTGTGAGATCGTCCTGCAGTGCTCTTGTTGTATCCGTACTACGCCCCAACGCGGAGACGGCCAGATATGAGTCTTCACGTGGGGTTGTAATGTTTCGGCGACCTTCTGCAACACGCCCTGTGTACTGACCTGTCTCCCTGTATCGTGTCCACAAACTACGGATAACAGATGGAAAAACAGTGGCATCTGCAGCAACACGACGAAAAGTACATTCCTTTTGAATCAAACAGGTCGCCTTGCAACTTGCACCGCAATAAGACGTCGCTTTGCATCTGCTTGGCCGAATACAATGCCTACAAGCTGCAGTCTGTGTACCTCATTAGAAAACAGTGGGACGCCGGTGCTGAAGCGTCAGCTGACATTGTAACGCGTAACGCAGCCGATAGACGGCGAATGATTTTAATTGTTACTTACATTGAAGGCGAAGATCTGGGGCTCTGCAATAAGGTCACCGGTATCGCCTGTATCATAACAGATTTAACATATCGAACGTTGATACACGCGTCTCCCTAACCCTTGTTAACAGTGTATTCCCGCTACGCCAGACTTTAGGTCGTAGACCGTAGACACTTAGTGGTACCCGTTCGAAGCCCGGATGGGTCACTAGTTTCATACTAGTGAAGCTACTTTGTCATATCTTCTACACTTCGTTGTAAAAAAAAAAGTGACATTTTTCTGCTGGTGTTTGTGACCGTAAGTAGCTGGTGCTCTCTTAGACTCGCTATTACGAATAGATCACTGACGTTTTAAGGGTTATGCAGGAAACCCATTTCCGCGGAATCGAATTGATTTCAAGCTGCCAAAGATCTATCAGTCCTTTTTAAAAGCGTTAGCGATGTTCTCAGCTGAAGTGGTACGGGAGACACTGAAAATTTGACTCAATCGACCGCTTGTTTTGACAGGTGCATGTTGACCCAGCTGTCAGGCGACTAAGCCCACACGTCTGTTGGGCGCTCAACCGTGCGGTCATCAGCGCCCGTACAAAGTCCCAACTCTTACACAGCCCAATTTTTTCACAATCATCCAATCTAGCTACTGTCACGAATGATGATGATGATGACGAAATGAAGAGGACAACACATACATCCAGTCCCCGGGCAGAGAAAATCCCCAACCCGCCGGGGATCACTAAGCCCATACGTCTACAGCTCTTACGGTTATAAACGTAACAAGCAAAAATCATTGCACCTATTGAATTACTTACTGAACGCCCCTCGTAGCTGCAATGAATTTTCTCCCAACCCTTGCATTTAAAATTTTTGTGGTGGCGGTCCATTTTTGGGAGGTTTTGTCGGTTCTGCGCCGTGACACTTGTGAAGAGATGGAATGTGCTGATGTTTGTTTTCACATTCGGCGGTTTCACCCACTCGCAACCAGACTGCCACATTCTAACCTAATATACACCTCGACCTAAGTTACAGGTGTCACCACGAAGCTGTGAAAGGCCGCTTATCCCAGCAAGAGCCCCAGGCTCCGCGGAAATGTTTCTCCGCGGAAGTATCAATCCGCACAAGCGTCCCCCCCCCCCGTTCTGTGCGGCGCCCATGTGTTGCTACCTAGATAGCCTGTGTGCAAAAACTCGCGCGTCGCTGCAACTCAGCTTGAAAACGGTTCCACTGCTTCGCTACCTCGTTTCACTGCACTCGCACGACAGTATTCGCAAATCTGGCACAGTTCATCAGGTGTTTCTCAAACCGGTCGCATATCTATCCAATTACGCACGGGAAAACGCTCGCCCTCCTTTCGTTTTCTACGAGGCAATAGTAGCAAAAGTACGAGGCCGTGCTGAAAAGTAATGCCTGCGAATTTTTTATTTGAAAACTCTTAAAGCTTTTTAAATAAATCAAAACGTTTTTATGGTTGAATAACAAGTACACTGTTTTTGTTGTACTGATTTATTTTTTTATCTCAGACAAGTTTCCGGCTTATTGGCCATCGTCAGGAAACGACTAACTAGAATCTGGAAGGAACACTAGTTCTGAGGTAACCAAACATTATAAGCAGAGATACAATCCATTTGCATAGAGTGTTTTTGTGCGTCAAACTCGTTTCTTAACGTTGACATTATAGCTAACCCAAAGGACACTATTGAGCACAATAACTAATTACAAGTGAAATGATTATAATGCTAAAGTTTGTGAGATCTTAACATTGGATATGAAATTGTTAAATCTGAGCTTTATTCATTTAGGTAGTGCCAAAAACATACATTTTAACATTCTCAATTAGTCTTTGGCTGTCGACGATATTATACACAATAATTAAAATACAGTGACATTGGTTAAGAACTGTCTCACTGAACAACAAGCGTGTTTTACATTGTAAATTATATTTCATGCAGTGGGTACACATTATTAAAGTATTACAATTACACATTATAAAAGTATTACAATTCATGTTGTTGAAGTTAATGGGGGAGGCAAGGTGACGAATAGGAAATTACATTATGTTTTAATTTTGTAAAGCAGTATGTGTCATTGTGGCGGCCTGCGGGTATTTGGCTGGTTGATTGCATCATGTGAAGCTCAAAAGTGGGGATTTGCCCACTTAGAAACAGGTGGAGTGCTTCCTACAGGCTAAGCCCGTTCCTTCAGCATGACAATTCCAGACCACATATGACCGCTGCGACATCTGCAACAATCCGACGTCTTGGGTTCGCTGTCATCGATCATCCTCCATACAGTCCCAACCCGGGTTCCCGGGTTCGATTCCCGGCGGGGTCAGGGATTTTCTCTACCTCGTGATGGCTGGGTGTTGTGTGCTGTCCTTAAGTTAGTTAGGTTTAAGTAGTTCTAAGTTCTAGGGGACTGATGACCATAGATGTTAAGTCCCATAGTGCTCAGAGCCAGCCATACAGTCCCAAGTTGCCACATGCGATTTTCACCTACTTCTAAACCTTAAAGAACACCTTCGAGGACATAGCTTTGACAGTGATGACGCTGTGGCAAGATTGTGACTCCCTCAAGAACGTCAAACATTCTACGGTGAGAGTATCACCAAACAGGTTCTCGTTTGGAAAACGTGTTCGTCGCCAGGATGACTACATTAAGAAATAAATATCTACACAGGAAGAATATAAACGTAGACTGTTAATAAACTCTGCTTTACAATGAAAAGCCAAAGAAACTGGTACACCTGTCTAATATCGTCCAGCGGAGGTTCGAGTCGTCCCTCGGACATGGGTGTGTGTGTTTGTCCTTAGGATAATTAAGGTTAAGTAGTGTGTAAGCTTAGTAGTTAAGTCCCATAAGATTTCACACACATTTGAACATTTTGATCCAATGTCGTGTGGGGCCCCCGAGAGCACACAGGTGCCGCAATACGATGTGCCATGGACTCTACTAATGTCTGACGTAGTGCTGGAGGGAACTGACACCATCAGTTCTGCACGGCTATCCATAAATCCATAAGAGTGCGAGGGGTAGAGATCTCTTCTCAACAGCACGTTGCAAGGCATCCCAGATATGCTCAATGATGTTCCTGTCTGGGGAGTCTGGAGGCCTGCGGAGGTATTTAAACTCAGAAGAGTGTTCCTCGAGACACTCTTTAGCAATTCTGGAGGTGTGGGGTGTTGCATTGTCCTGCTGGTACAGCCCAAGTCCGTCGGAACGCACAGTGGACATGAATGGATGCAGGTGATGGGACAGGATGCTTACGTACGTGTCACCTGTCAGACTCGTATCCAGACGTATCCAGAGCCCCTTATAACTCCAACTGCACACGCCCCCACGGCATTACAGAACCCCCACCAGCTTGAACAGTCCCCTACAGATTTGCAGGGTCCATAGATTCATGAGGTTGTCTCCGTAGCCGTACACGTCCATCCGCTCGATACAATTTGAAACGAGACTTCTCCAACCAGGCAACATGTTTCCAGTCATAAACAGTCCAATGTTGGTGTTGACCAGCCCTGGCCAGAAATAAAACTTTGTGTAGCGCAGTCTTCAAGGATACACGAGAGGGTCTTCGGCTCTGAAAGCGCATATCGATGGTGTTTCGTTGAATGGTTCGCACGCTGACACTTGTTGATGGCCCAGTATTGGAATCTACAGCAATTTGCGGAGGGGTTGCACTTACGTAACGCTGAACGTTTCTTTGCAGTCGTTGTTTGCCCCATTCTTGCAGGATATCGGAGATTTGATGTTTTATCGGATTCCTGATGTTCACGATGCACTCGTGTAATGGTCGTACGGGAAAATCCCCACTTCATCGCTATCTCGGATATTCTCTGTCCCATCGCTCGTGCGCCAACTATGACACCACTTTCAAACTCATTTAAATCTTGATAAGCTGCCATTGTAGCAGCAGTAACCGATCTAACAACTGCTCCAGACACTTGTTTTCTTGTATAGGCGTTGCCGACCGCAGCGCCGTATTCTGCCTCTTTATGTATCTCCATATTTGAATACGCATGCCTATATCATATCCTTTGGCGCTTCAGTGTATAATTTGCGAGTCGTAAGTTACGCTCTCTCGTGAAATACACGGTTTCATACTGCAAAACTTGACTTATTGTATTTAACAAGTTTTAAGACTTTTCACATAAAAAATTCGGAGTACGCCCTCGCACGTTAATTGCGCTGTAAGTGGAAATAACTACATGGATACGTCTTCTCGATGGAGACAGTGCGTTTGTTGTCGGGAATATTTGGAGTCTAGCGATAACCCGTTTAGGGCTTCGCTGCCCGTCTCGTGAAGGTCGCTTGCTTTTACGAGCCGGGGAAGAGCTTGGCTGCGTGCCACACGCTGCTAATACACTGTGTGTGCGCGTCTGAGTGACACAGAGCGTCTGGGCAAGAAAATTAAACATATGATGACTATGTGATCAGCCGCACATGACGGGTCCGTCACTGGAAGTTCAGCGTTCACTACTACTCCTGGTTTTCCGCTTTACTTTCCGTAACCGCTTGTTGTGCATCTACGGTAACCGATCAAAAGTATCCGGACACCCCAGTGTAATGTGGAATTGACCACAAGATGCGAGGAGAGGCGGACACGCCGGTATAAAAGAAGGCGGGGAGCACTGTGGTTGGTTGCTTTGTTTAGGGAGTAAAGGGATTACACTGCTTGCTTATCAGTCCCTTTTTGCCTTAGTCACACAGGTCTCGGGTGAAAAACATATCCCAAAAGAATCCTGTCGCCTAAAATCTGCGAAAGGAACAAAATGCGTAAAAAGAACTGTGTAAACACAGAGACGGAGAAAAGGAAAGAAGCAAGCCAAAAGCGAAAACGTTAACTAAAAGGAATAAAGAAGTAGAAAATACAAAATAGCAGAGAGCCTGGTCTGGCTAATCGCCAGAAGGAAAAAGGATGAGCCAGCCACTCTGAAAATTTCCAGCCTAAAACTACGAGGCAAGAGGAACACAGAGGTGAAAAGACGAACAGGGAGTCGAAGAGTCGGTATTAGAGGGAGCGAGGAAGGGTTAGAATGAAGGTAGGGTGAAGGCCTGGGGGAGAAGGCCCGGCGACCGCCGTCAGACTGGGTGATAGAAACCCCCTCTCGAATAAAACTTAAAACTATATTTGCCGTTGAGGCATTGTCACCTAACGCCGTACGTAGTGCGTCCGGAAGCCTGAAAGACCGCCTCACGGCAGCTAGATTGGAAGGTTCGCAGGAGAGCTTCTGTGAAGTTTGGATGGTAGGAGGCGAGGTACTGGCAGAAGTAAGGCTGTGAGGACGGGTCGTGAGTCGTGCTTGGGTAGCTCAGATGGTAGAGCACTTGTCCGCGAAAGGTAAAGGTCCGGAGTTCGAGTCTCGGTCGGGCACACAGTTTTAATCTGCCAGGAAGTTTCATATGAGCGCACACTCCGCTGCAGAGTGAAAATCTCATTCTGGTAACATCCCCCAGGCTGTGGCTAAGCCATGTCTCCGCAATACCCCACGTTCGAAGACACTGAGCTGTCCTGAACGACCCATTCTCCTGTTAGTGCTTCTCCACATACAGTTGAACTGTCCCAATCCAGAAATTTTCATTCTGCAGCTGAGTGTGCGCTCATATAAAACTTTCTGGCAGATTAAAACTGTGTGCCGGACCGAGACTCGAATTCGGGACCTTTGGCTTTCGTGGGCAAGTGCTCTACCAACTTTTTTTTTTTTTACTCTTTTGTTCGATTTTGATCGTTGCATCTACTCGGGGCGGACGTCGTAAGACATCCGTTTAAGTTCGTTGTTGATCGATTAACTCAGTTTTTTTTTTTAATTACAGAGGGAGCTAACCCTCTGACCGAACACGCTGAGCTACCATGCCGGCAAATCTCATTTTGTTCGTGTTTCGTTCGTTGTATCTGCTCGGGGCGGACGTCGTAAGACATCCATGTAGGTTCGTTGTTGATCTATTAACTCAGTTTTTTTATTACAGAAGGCACGTAACCCTCTGACCGAACACGCTGAGCTACCAACTGAGCAACCCAAGCACGACTCACGACGCTTCCTCACATCTCTACTTCCGCCAGTACCTCGTCTCCTACCATCCAAACTTCACAGAAGGTCTCCTGCCGAACGTAGACTAGTCAGTCGATGTCACTTGAGTAACAAATCCATCAGAAATATCAGAGTCCTTCTAAAGCTGGCCATGAACACTGTAGGTGATGTGATTATGAAGTGGAAACATGGTGGAACAAACAAACCTAAATAAAGACTGAGGGACAGGAACCGTCGTGCATTGACGAGGGTGCTCGTACAAAAATCGTTTGAAATCAGCGGAAGGAAACACTTGTGAGTTCCAAAGTGCCAGACGGCACAATGAGTGTGCGTAGAGAGATGGAAAGAATGGGGTACACCAGGCATGCAGCTGCTTATAAGCCACACATTTCTGCAGTCAGATCTAAATGCTGGTTCATACCAGGCCAGTAATTTAAGGCAATTAGCAAGTGATTTAGTAGCTCTGTTTGACTGCTAAACGGCAGGTGAGCAAATGCGCGTTTACACATGATTTACGAGGGTCATTTTCGAAGCAAGAAGCAATTTGTAATGGAGTAAGAGAAACATTAGTCAAGAACGTAAATTGTACCACAAACTACATTATGCACATTTATTTCACTTTTCAACACAGTCACCATCAACATTTAAACATTTATCAAGTCTTGGCACCAGCTTCTGTATCCCAGCATCAAAGAACTCAGCCGCCAGAGCTTTAAACCATTTAAACTCCGTTGATCATAAGAATACACCTCAAGTATACAGTATGTAATTTACCGCGTTACCTAGACCCTCATTCAAATTCATTTCACGTGAACAGAAACCAAGCCGCGCCGCGCACATAGACTCAGTGGTGACCGGGAACAACAGCTTTATCGGCGCATTTAACTTGGACAGCAGTGGCCAGGCCACAAACAAGAATGGTGAAAATTTCTCACTTTAACAAGGGTATTTTACTTTTTTTTTTTGCATGAGCTAAGCGTCGCGTAAAAGCGCACTGCTCTTTTCCCACGTAGTTAAAATATTGAAGCCAGTCAAGGTATTACAGACAGTCATCTGATAACCTCTGAACTACTTCCCTATCGGACTCCGAGGAATATATTTCAAATTTGCTACGTTGGTAACGAGACCATCAGCAACAGAATTCCAAGCTACCAAAACGTCCACATTTCCTCGCACTCTTGTTCTGCATTCACCATCGTTCGTCTGTGACGTGTCAGAAATCCTCGTGCATTAGTTGCAGTGCGTTTGGCAGCTTAAATGTCTTGCTGTTTCTCGCGACAAATCCCTTAACTTGGCTTTGGATCAGTTCTATTTCATTCAGATACTAGGGGTACGGCGACAACAGTAAAAACGCGGCAAATGTACAGTGTGATCGACGCCGTTAAAATTACGGCCCTCTGTGTTTCTAAGACGTTTTTCTCTTTGGCTCGTGGTCGACGACATCTGTCCTACAAAACAGTGGTCATATTCAAATACATCAAATACAGAGTATTTTATTTTTCATTTTTCTCCAAAATATCATTGTGTACTGTTTTACTAACTTCAGCACTCACTTATAAAATTTATATTTGCTATGAAAACCAGTATTTTGCGTCCGATACGTAATTAGAAAGTAGAAGACGTGCATTTATCTTTAAAAATGATAGTTAAGTATGAGTTAATGAAGATCTATTTGATGAATCCCATATTTAATTGATTTAGGTATTCAAACCGAAAAAAAATTATCGACGACAACGAGATTCGAACTGCTGCCTCAAAGCATACACGAGTATCGTTCTACAACGCTGCAGTTTACGCCACGCATTTAATTTGGTTATCACGTTCCATTTATTACATATTCTTTCTTGAAAAACCTCAGGACTGATTTTTCTCTGTACGCTCGTGACATATTATATTGGCTGCTAATATGTCAGAACACTATGAACAGCTTGTTTCTCGCCATTAACGATGTTCCACTTCCGTGTTTCAATACGAAGGAGAAATCATCATCATCATCATCATCATCATCATCATTATTTAAGACTGATTATGCCTTTCAGCGTTCAGTCTGGAGCATAGTCCCCCTTATAAAATTCCTCCATGATCCCCTATTCAGTGCTAACATTGGTGCCTCTTCTGATGTTAAGCCTGTTACTTCAAAATCATTCTTAATCGAATCCAGGTACCTTCTCCTTGGTCTACCCCGACTCCTCCTACCCTCTAGTGCTGAACCCATGAGTCTCTTGGGTAACCTGGCTTCTCCCATGCGTGTAACATGACCCCACCGTCTAAGCCTGTTCGCTCTGACTGCTACATCTATAGATTTCATTCCCAGTTTTTCCTTGATTTCTTCATTGTGGACACCCTCCTGCCATTGTTCCCATCTACTAGTACCTGCAATCAAGCAGTGTCGTCCATTTTCGCGGTTCGTATTAACAGAGAGACAATCAGAGCACAAGTAGTGTTTACGGAAACTGTGACTATTCTTTTTTTTAAATAAAAATTACGTAGCTAAAATATGATTAAGAAAAACGTTGATGGCTGTTAATACATCAGAACGGCTTCAAATTTTATTTACAATGTCGTAGTAATAATATACCTAGTACATAAGTTGGACCTACTTCGTACAGCAGAACAACACCGGTGTACTAGGGTTACAGGCTGCTGACCAGTCTTCGCGCTTGTGTTTGTTTACATCAGATTTATTCTTACGATGGACGAATTATAGTAACAGTCATCATTTTCCAAGCGCTTTCCACTAAGAAATTCCTTCAGTTTTGGAAGCAGATGAAAGTCAGGGCTGTATGGTGGATGATCCAGTAATTCCCAATGAAACACGTCCAGTTGCATCTTTGTTCTTGCTGCAACGTCTAACAATACCACCACTTGCGAAGTAGGTTAGAAATCAGATTAATAATGTTGCTCGCGCAGCATATGTTCGCTTTATCGGGCAACAACAAAGCTATTGACTGTGGATGGTATCGGCAGAATGGAAATAATGAAGTCACTGTAAAAAAGTCATTAATTTTGGCACTTATCTTGAAGAGATTCCCACGTAGATTTCGTCGAAGTTGTTATGGCTCATCTTGTTGATTCTACGGTGACTCCACTTTGACTAGAAGGTCCAGATCTGTATTTTAGCAATATTTGAAGACCTAACAAAAGCGTTTTTCAGGAAATTCTTAACGATCAAACAATCTCAGATCAGAACAATGGTATGGTAGAAATAATTTTTGACTTGGTGTTCACGATCCACATTTTTTATTAAACTTCTTCTTAAGAGCCACATCATCAAGAAAATTTTGCATCAATCTTCATATATTTAATTTCCACTTTAACCAAACACAAGACTTGACTGTTCTTTTACAAAGCGAAATAACAACTTCTGCAAAGTGAAACAAAGACTGCTCTGTGCGCATTCGCGCCAAAACGGTTACAAGTAAGTCAAAGTTTATGACAGTCTCACAGAAATGAATACACACAACAACTATATCACTGTAATATATAGATACATCGGAGTACCTATACATTAATAAAACCAAAAGTGAATATTGTCACAAAAATATGTCTATTACTTCGCAGAAAAGTAGTAAGATATTACTGGTATCGAGAACTGGGGTTGGAGTGTCGTAATGGTCACGTATATAAAGAACCATTACAAACGTAAGGCTCAACATTGTCGTGAAGCAGAACAGCGTCGGTGGAGAGCAGTCCCCCGCCGGCGATTTTCAACAGCTCTCCTAAGCGTTAATAATGTTTGACAGTACCTCGCAGCATTTATTGTCATTCCTCTTGGCAAAAAATCTAACAGAATGTCTTTGCGGTTCCAAAAAAAACACGGTCATGATTTTCCGTGTTGAACGCTCTTGTCTGAATTTTCGTGGTTTGGTCGGGGAGTTCTAATGATGCCACTCACTGGATTGACGTTTATTCTCTGGAGACACTGCGCAATCTACGTTTTTATCACCGGTCACTGTGACCACCCTTGCGGTAGCGCTCCAAAACTGGTAAAGAATGTTCCATTCAGCAGGTTCCGGCGGAGGTTCGAGTCCTCCCTCGGGCATGGGTGTCATGGGTGTGTGTGTTTGTCCTTAGGATAATTTAGGTTAGGTAGCGTGTAAGCTTAGGGACTGATGACTTTAGCAGTTAAGTACCATAAGATTTCACACACATTTGAACATTTTTGTTCCATTCACTTTGTTTTGTGTTCTTCTGTCAACATTTTCGGCATCCATCTCGCACACATTTTTTTGTTGTACTGAACTTCATCAGTAACAATGTGAAAAACTACTGATCTTGAAACTTGTGGAAATTTCTGATGCTGCTTGTCAATACTGAAGCCCCTGTTCTGGCGAACTGCCTCATCAGTTTCTTGTGTCAAGTCTTGATTCATGACAGTAGGGCGTGCAGATCGTTCTTCATCGCGAACGTTTGTCCTTCCTTCATTAAACAGCCAACAACATTGACGCACACTTGCATCATTCATTACATCTGTACCATAAAATTCCACAAGCTGCTGGTGAGTTTCAGCGGCACGGACTTCTTTTGCATTTAAGGCCGAATAACGGGGCGCACTTCACTTCACATCAGGATGATTACTGACTGACACAGCGATAAACGAAGCAATATAACCGTAGAGCCAACGCCGGCAGAGACGTGAAACGTAATGGCGGTGTAATGAAAGACTGGCCAAGAGTTACGAGACGTGGAGGGACGTCACGTAACAACCTGCGTGGACCGACGCGCTATCGGTTCTTACTTTGAAAGCGACCCTCGTAGTTGGCAGTCAAGTGTTGGCTGTTTAGTGTACTGACCAAACATACGTCTTGCAGCAGTGGATGTATTGGAAGAGATGGAGTAACAGATTGAACTCGTAGGGAACAGAACGAGAAACTGGGTACGACAATGGATTGGCCGAAGACATCTGCATGAAGCATCCAGCGTGCTTCTGAAATAACTCGCAACTGCAGACCCAAAAACACCTTTTTCAACGCTGAGAATGTCGGAAAGTAGCTTCAGTTTTTTATCACCAGAACCTCCGGTATTCCCATCATCTTTTCCAGCTCTGTAACTGCGACTGCCTTGGCTGCTTAACATTTCCACAGCAAGCGTTCTGCGTAAAGAGAAAAAAACGTAACCGTTCTATCGTCACTGCAACGAATCACGTTGCTGATCCACAAGAAAAAAATGACTTGAATGACAAAGCAGAACGAAGACAGACAATAATACGCGGTGCTAAGCAGACGGTGTTCACGAGTGACCAGTGACGAGCCAGTGGTAAGTAGGAACTGCTTGAGAGGCTATAATTCAACTTGCTACACTACTGGCCATTAAAATTGCTACACCAAAAAATGCAGATGATAAACGGGTATTCATTGGACAAATATATTATACTAGAACTGATATGTGATTACATTTTCACGCAATTTGGGTGCATAGATCCTGAGAAATCAGTACCCAGAACAACCACCTCTGGCCGTAATAACGGCCTTCATCCGCCTGGGCATTGAGTCAAACAGAGCTTGGATGGCGTGGACAGGTACTGCTGCCAATGCAACTTCATCAAGAGTAGTGACTGGTGTATTCTGACGAGTCAGTGGTTCGGGTTTCGCAGGGATCGAATGAAGGGTAGAGCCACAGGTCGAAACACAAAAAATGGTTCAAATGGCTCTGAGCACTATGGGACTTAACTTCTGTGGTCATCAGTCCCCTAGAACTTAGAACTACTTAAACCTAACTAACCTAAGGACATCACACACATCCATGCCCGAGGCAGGATTCGAACCTGCGACCGTAGCAGTCGCGCGGTTCCGGACTGAGCGCCTTAACCGCGAGACCACCGCGGCCGGCGTCGAAACACATCTGAAATGTAACGCCCACTGGTCAAAAAATGGTTCAAATGGCTCTGAGCACTATTGGACTTAACATCATCAGCCCCCTAGAACATAGAACTACTTAAACCTAACTAACCTAAGGACACCACACACATCCACCCCCGAGGCAGGATTCGAACCTGTGACCGCAGCAGTTGCGCGGTTCCGGACTGAGCGCCTAGAACCACGAGACCACCGCGGCCGGCCCACTGGTCAAAGTGCCGTCAATGCGAACAAGAGGTGACCGAGACGTGTAACCAATGGCACCCCATACCATCACGCCGGGTGATACGCCAGTATGGCGATGACGAATACACGCTTCCAATGTGCGTTCACCGCGATGTCGCCAAACACGGATGCATCCATCATGATGCTGTAAACAGAACGTGGATTCATCCGAAAAAAGGACGTTTTGCCATTCGGGCACCCAGGTTCGTCGTCGAGTACACCATCGCAGTCGCTCCCGTCTGTGATGCAGCGTCTCCGAGCTGATAGTCCATGCTGCTGCAATCGTCGTCGAACTGTACGTGCAGATGGTTGTTGTCTTGCAAACGTGCCCATCTGTTGACTCAGGGATCGAGACGTGGCTGCACGATCCGTTACAACCATGCGGAAAAGATGCCTGTCATGCTAGTGATACGAGGCCGTTGGGATCTAGCACGGGGTTCCGTATTACCCTCCTGAACCCACCGATTCCATTTGTGCTAACTGTCATTGGATCTCGACCAACGCGAGCAGCAATGTCGCGATACTATAAACTGCAATCGCGATAGGCTACAATCCGACCTTTATCAAAGTCGGAAACGTGATGGTACGCATTTCTCCTCTTTTCACGAGGCATCACATCAACGTTTCACCAAGCAACGCCGGTCAACTGCTGTATGTGTATAAGAAATCGGTTGGAAACTTTCCTCATGTCAGCACGTTGTAGGTGTTGCCACCGGCGCCTACCTTGTGTGAATGCTCTGAAAAGCTAATCATTTGCATATCACAGCATCTTCGTCCTGTCGGTTAAATTTCGCGTCTGTAGCACGTGATCTTCGTGGTGTAGCAATTTTAATGGCCAATAGTGTAGATCGGGCTGACTAAATCGTTGCACTTACCAACTTCACGATTAAACCGTTTCGCTTACCTATTTTACTAAACAATGTCCTTCAGACACTTTAAGTTCATAAATAACTCGCCACATGGCTAAATTGTGTGAACCAGCCTCGAGCGACGACTGAGGCGGTGCAAGAAGCAACGCCACTGAACAGTGTATGGGTGCTAAACGAGTGATATGAAACACGCTATATCCTGCGGTAATCCGATGGGAGACCTACGCAGTTTGTGGGTGGTGCAATGTGATTGATTTATGGGTGCGGAAATGTTGCCTCCAGAATAGCACAGACAACGTGACATGAAATTCTCTCGTACATTTGTTGTTTGCTCAACGATGTAGACAATAGTTTAACGACAAAGTTTTTTCGTTTATAAGAAAGACCTCCCCAAACTGCCTGAGTCTGCATCAGGCAGCCACACACGGGAAGTCGGTACATGTCGTCGTGAACTTCCGAGGACATGCGGTGACTCCATAGTTAGAAGCATCTTTCTCTTTGTTCAAGACTGAAACCGTTCGCGCATTTTGGCGAATAACGTGTTTCATTTAGACGAAGCAGCTGCATGATATCATTAGAATGTCATCATCCATGTACGAATTGACTAGTTTTATCTTCTTCCGACTCATTGTTTGTGGGCTGTAGGAAAGTAGTCACAGCTCCATAAATTTTGGCTAGCGTGAAAAATGGTACACAGCCGGCCGGGGTAGCCGAGCGGATCTAGACGCTACAGTCTGGAACCGCGCGACCGCTACGGTCGCAGGTTCGAACCCTGCCTCGGGCATGGATATGTGTGATGTCCTTAATTAATTAGGTTTAAGTAGTTCTACGTTGTAGGGGACTGATGACCTCAGAAGTTAAGTCCCATAGTGCTCAGAGCCATTTGAACCATTTGAAAAATGGTACACAACATTTCGGTTCCTTTCAGCATACATCGAAAGTGATTGAAGAACGGTGGAATTACGAGTAGGCCAGGAGGCCCACGTCTCGTCACGGAACATGGAGTGTTGCCTGCTTTGTAAAGATGTGTTTACACCTGTGCGGCTTGCATCCAGTTGCCGTGCAACTGTGCTTGCCTCATACATAAGCAGAGGTACGCGTGTAGCTTGCGTGCGTCTTCCGCAGCGTCTGTATTCACACTGGACGCCTCTACCTGCCTGCGGGACAGCCTACAACCGCACTGGGACTAGCCTGAAAACGCACAGGTGTAAACGCTCCTTAAAGAGGGTGGGTGGCGACCTGTGGCACATGACGACAGAGGTGAATGCTGGTGCAGACACGACTGTTTTGAGGCGTCCCATTCACCGCACATTATTCAACACGGGGCTTCGCATCATACGTCCACTATGTATTACCATGCTGATCCCACCGACATCGTCAATTACGATTTTAGTGATGACGGAATCATCGAGACTGGACCGAGGATCAGTGGAAAAGTGTCACCTAGTCGGATGGATCGCTTTTCTTGTTACACCAGATCGATGGTCGTGTCACGATACGCTCTCATCCAAGCGAAGGATTGCTAGAAACAACACTGAACGACGGACGCAGTCCGATGCGCTTAGTGTTATGCTATGAGCGACACTCACCCTCCCTTCCAAGGGGCCTGTGACAGTAATCTGAGGCACCACGACAGAGCTGTGGACAATGAGAACATTACCGCGGACCACGTAAGTCCGTTCGCACTTAATGTCTTCTCTGACGGTGACAGCGTTTTCCAGCAAGGTAACTGTCTGTGTCACAAGGCCAGTATCCAGCTACAGTGGTCTGAGGAGCATGATATGAGCTCACATTGGTGTCTTGACCACAAAATTCACCTGATTTGAACCCTTTGGAAAACATCTGGGGCGGTATCGAAAGTCAGCTCTGGGCCACAAACCACCCGCCCATAGCTTAGGCCGGTATTATACCATCAAATTTCCTTCTCAAAGTTGATATGTCAAACATTTATGTCAAAGAAATTTCACAGTATAACAGGAAACTTTGTCAAATCTCATCTGTCGTCAAATAAATATGATCAAATCTAGGGTCTCGCCGTAGATTTGATCATCAAAGTCGTTTGTTTTCTGTTCACTGCAATGTGAAATGTAACCGATTGGAGCGCTGGTGTCGCTACAGCTATTTCACGCCTCTGTAGCGTGTTTGTAAAAAATGGCTTAAAGGTTGGGGTGTGCCTTCAATTCTTTTTTTTATATTTTTTAATAAACTTGCCTCGACAAGGTTGAGGCTGAGCAAGGGGCACAGTGCATGCTATTAATTGTGTGTTGATGGGCAAGTGGAATATGCTGCAGACGACTTCATGTCCACAATCACAGCTACAGCCATCCACCTCTACATCTGGAAACATCCAGGCAGCTTTTCAGCAACCTGAATAGAGAATAGAAAATAAAAAATTCTTTCTCAGCTTTCTATTCTACTTTGTTTATCCTTGAACTCTAGATGCCACAAGTTAAAAAGCGCTTCATCTGTTTCGTACTTATTAATTTTGTGGTTGTTGGAACACTAATTCCAGTATTCAGAAATAAAAATATTTCTTATTGTCTATGTAGTGTACTAAACATTATTTTACATTCACATATTGCTCCTTCAATGCTTTAAAAATCGCTTCAACCTTTCTGGAATTATTTTGGTTAACGTGCAATGTGATATTCGAGTGCTGTGTTGTAAACTAGAGTAGCTCTCTCCTGTGTCAAGAAATCCGTGCCACAGTTTGCCTGTCTTCTGCACATATAGCATTTCTCAAGAGAGTATTCTCTTTTGTAATATGAGAAGCCACTTTAGTGAGCAAATACTGAAATACACTCTCACCCATTCGTAAGTAACTTACGTCCTCCTGTAGCTACTCTCGTAACACATTTTGCTGAATGCTTTTGCTATCTCAACGTAATACCTATGACTTCACCCAAGTATGTTTCCTTTTTTTCCGCTTTTCATCCAAATACACACACACACACACAGTGCAATTGTGGCACTAGCGACCACTACGGTCGCAGGTTCGAATACTGCCTCGGGCATGGATGTGTGTGATGTCCTTAGGTTAATTAGGTTTAATTAGTGCTAAGTTCTAGGCGACTGATGACCTCAGAAGTTAAGTCGCTTAGTGCTCCGAGCCATTTGAACCATTTTTTGAATTTTGATGAAAAATATGACGAAGTGTAATACCCCTTTTTAGCTCGACGTCAAATATCTTCGTCAAACAAATTTGACGAATATTTGATCAAATCTTTGATCAAACCCTTGTCAGAGAAATATGATAGTGTAATACCGGCCTTAAGCGACCTTTACGTAGACATCTGGTGCCATATAGCTCCGAAAAATGTTTGGCTCGTCAAATAAGGAAAGACATTCCCCAATTCCCCTTTTCTTCCGAGTGAAAGGACATTTTTCCTTGTTACGTGACAATATACTCTCCCTAGGCGATGTAAAACTTATCAATCCTTCGAACGGTAGAGGTTTGATGCAGAGATCTTTAATGAGCTGCAACATGTAGCAACACTGCATGTTAACATTAAGAAAGTATAAATACGAATTGCATCAAATACAGTATTGTAGCTCCGGAAACATTGAAATCGAGATTTCGCTGCGTGATGCTCTTTTGTCAGGTAAGCTCATGCCACGTTATCACTCCAACCAAAGACATCAAATATTCAGAGCATAGTATATATAGACCAAAGATAACATAGACTGCAGATAACGCAATTTTCCTGAAACCAACATCTAAGTCGTGTGACTCGGGGCAATAAGCCGAGAATGCCATTATGCATTTATAGTGTACAATTTATGACACTTTTGTTACGGGTCAAATGTCGTGCTTTTTACTAGATGCAGAAATAAAGATCTTCACATATACTCAGATAAGTTTTCATTTGTATCCTACAGATTACGTAAAGTGATGAAAACCTTAGCTGTGTAAGTGAATTACTTTAAAATACTTGCAGAGGTATATTGATAATTTTTACTGATGGACCGTCTGACAGCAACTGAATAAAACACAATTTTAGTGCCATACGCGTTTCGCCTTTACTTTCTGCAAGGCATCATCAGTGGCAGGTTGCGTGGACAGTTTCTTTCATATTACGCTCCTGTTGCATTTTTGGTGTTGTTCTTCTTCTTATGAACGCCAATTTGCGGTTTTTTCCACATTCCACAGCACTATGCACTGAACGCTTATTTTAATGCAATATTTTGGTTTCTGTTGCCGACTGTCAAGAAGAAGAACAACACCAAAAATGCAACAGGAGCGTAATATGTAAGAAACTGTCCACGCAACCTGCCACTGATGATGCCTTGCAGAAAATAAAGGCGAAACGCGTATGGCACTAAAATTGTGTTTTATTCAGTTCCTGTCAGACGGTCCATAAGTAAAAATTATCAATATACCGTAATATTACACGCAACTGAGGAAGACAGGACTACAAAAGTCGAAGATGTCAATACAACTTGCAGAGGTATTTCCTTAAGTTGAAAGTTACGATGTGGTGGTTGGATGTAAAACTTGGTGAATAACTAAGATTTTGAGACGATATATCGTTAATTTCTAGCCCACTACACCAGTGTAATCAACGTTTTGTAATATATTTCGCTTCGTATCTTGATGTCGTTCCGGTATCTATAATGGAGTAAGCAAAACTCAGAAAACATACGTCCTTATTTTGTGTAAAGACCTGACATTATTCACATAAACGAATTTCCTTTCTTATAAAAGCTTACTGTAGCATTTCACACATATTCTTGTGGAAACGTTAGAAAACTAACGCAGAGTTCGAAGTTATTTTGTCTTCCACTCCTATGGAAGCGGCGAACTACAAGAATTCACAGTGGAAAAAAATGAAAATATTCACTAAAGAACAGTCATTCTGTCGCTTGTTAAAAGAACTGTCAATACGTTTTAGCTTGACCACATGTAAAAACGATAACCATTGCTTTATTATGAGGAACTTTGGAGAAAGTATGTCAACTTCACTACTGCATGTGTAAGACTAGTAATACAGCTCGTTGAACTTAGATGTTGGTTTCAAGCGTTAACACGGCAGTGATAGGGACATGAGCGGTCTATGTTATAAATGGTCTATGATAGTACACGCGCTGCACTCAGCCAATAGCAACATCACTGTTAAGTAGCGCGAAGGTATAAATAGGAAAAAATAAGCTTTCACATGTAATATTGGGCGTCAAAAAATTTCACTGTTTTTTTTTTCGGAGGATGTGGTTAAGGAAGGTCCAAAGAGCACAGTTTACATTGCAGCAGTTGAATATTTCTGACAAGCAAGATTATAAATTTCATTGCTGTGCAGCGAACATTTTGCGTGATTAGCTGTCTGAATACATTTTCCGTAGAGCACTTTCACTTTTCCATAGAAAAGCCAGTTCCGTTTGAAATTGCTCAAGAACTCACCTCTCACTTTTTAAAGGATAATTATACTTTTTGCCATAGTTATTGCGTAATTTAAAACCATAAAAGAACTAAAATAAATATAGAAGCTAATCTTTTCTAAGCTTGTATTACCCTTCAAGATACGTCAAACACAAATGCGCCAGTTACATTTTAAGTAATGGCATAAATGGCTAGTCTTCTGGGCACGAAATTTTTCTAAGTAGCTGGTCATCAGAGTGTTAAGTTTGAACGAGAGTCAAACGCTCTCTGAGTTAAGAAATTAATCCCACGTTCTCGCACGTAAACTATTCAGACTGCGTAAAAGGAAATGTGCTTTCCAAACACGATCCGCAATATATTCCCGCGACCCGTTAGAAATGTGAACAGGTGTGACGTCACGCACACTGAAAGCACGTTGTTGTTAGTTACGAAATATTGCACAGTCTTCGTCCTGAAGCTTTTCACACATTTCATTGCCGATGATTGTGTGTGCACTGTGTTTTGTTGTTGTAAATTGCGCATTTTATTTGCAACTACAGTTTTATTTTGATGCTATTCTCGTGTTTGGTGCAGTATTATAGGAGATTGGATAAAGTAAAATTATTTTTAAAGTAATAGCTCTTACCAGCCAAACTGAAAACTAAAACAATGAAAAATTACGGGATATACAGGGTTAAAAGTATTTAAACCGACAAACTCTGGGAGGTTCTAGGAGACATCAGAACCAATATTTTTCCCTAATGTCGTTTTTTCCTATGAGGATTATTTAAACCGGTGGAAGCCGTATTACGCTCTTCAGCTGTTAGAGGAAGTATTACGCTCTTCAGTTGTAGGCAGCTGCTGTCCACCAGTGTAGTAGTGCACTGTATCTGTTTACTAATGGAGCGATACACCTGGAGTGAGTACACTGACATGCTTGGTGTGTACTACGTAGCGCACCACAACGGACGAGCTGCACAGCGGGTTTATCAACAACAATATCCTAATCGCCGTATCCCGCATCATACGACCTTTGCTGCTGTGTACCAACGTCTGCGTGAGACCGGGTCATTTAGCAGATTACCTGGACAGGGACGCCGTCGCACGGCAAGAACGCTGTAACTTGAGGAAGCTGTCTTGCAGCTTGTGGAGCAGGATCCTTCAATCAGCACTCGTGCAATTGCACGTAACATGGGAACGAATCAGACGAATGTAAGAACTGTCCTTCTAGAGCAATTCTTACGTCCATTTCACTTACAGCGTGTCCACAACCTGGAACCAGTTGATTACCCACCCAGAGCACAGTTTTCGCAGTGGTACCTGGGAGACTGTGAAATGCATCCTACATTTCCATCCTCTGTGTTGTTTACCGATGAAGCATCGTTCGGGTGTGATGGAGTCATCAACATGCACAATTCGCAATTTTGGAGTGAGGATAACCCACATCCCACAGTTACTAGCGCTCATCAAGTCCGGATCTTCATTAATGTGTGGGTCGGTGTTGTTGGGGACTGTTTAATTGGGCCGTATCTGCTACCTAGGCCTTTAAATGGCAGGCACTATTACAATTTTCTCGCCAGAGCATTGCCGGAATTGATGGAAGACGTCCCGCTCCCTACAAGCCAACGCATGTGGATCCAACATGACGGGGCACCGGCACATTTCAGTCGTGTGCGTCGATTCCTGGACCGACGGTTCCCAGAAACTTGGATTGGCAGAGGTTGTCCTGTACCATGGCCTGCTCCATCCCCAGATATGTCCCCTCTGGACGTTTTTGTTGGTTTAATTAATTTGTTGCCAGAGAAATCTTCCTCTACCGGTTTAAATACTCCTCATAGGAAAAATGGCATTAGGGAAAGATATTTGTTTTGATGTCCCCTACAACCTCCCAGAGTTTGTCGGTTTAAATACTTTTCTCCCTGTATATGAGACCACCCGATTAGCAGCGTGTTGGTCCACTTTGAACGCGTTACAGCTGACAAGCTGACAGCTTACAGCAGACAATGTGGCCAATTTTCTAACGTAGGCAGGTAGTTTAAACGACGACAGGTGCTGAATTCTGACACCGACTGTGACTTGTGTGGTATCCGAAATCGCCTTCAGAGGCGCAGCATGTGTGGAGATTAGTAACAAGACAATAGCGCCGCAAACCACTGTTCCGCCGTCATAAGACGGCACACATACGTTTTGTTGTTCCACCATTCCCGGGAAGTTGTTCGTAGACCACAGATTACTGCGCATGCTCCCTTTCTACATCTACATCCATACTCCGAAGGCCACCTGACGGTGTGTGGCGGAGGGTACCTTGAGTATCTCTATCGGTTCTCCCTTCTATTCCAGTCTCGTATTGTTCGTGGAAAGAAGGATTGTCGGTATGCCTCTGTGTGGGCTCTAATCTCTCTGATTTTATCCTCATGGTCTCTTCGCGAGATATACGTAGGAGGGAGCAATATACTGCTTGACTCCTCGGTGAAGGTATGTTCTCGAAACTTCAACAAAAGCCCGTACCGAGCTACTGAGCGTCTCTCCTGCAGAGTCTTCCACTGGCGTCTCTGTAACGCTTTCGCGATTACTAAATGATCCTGTAACGAAGCGCTCTGCTCTCCGTTGTATCTTCTCTATCTCTTCTATCAACGCTATCTGGTACGGATCCCACACCAGTGAGCAGTATTCAAGCAGTGGGCGAACAAGTAACCTACTTCGTTTTCGGACTGCGTTTCCTTAGGATTCTTCCAATGAATCTCAGTCTGGCATCTGCTTTACCGAAGATCAACTTTATATGATCATTCCATTTTAAATCACTCCTAATGCGTACTCCCAGATAATTTATGGAATTAACTGCTTCCAGTTCCTGACCTGCTATATTGTAACTAAATGATAAGGGGTCTTCCTTTCTATGTATTCGCAGCACATTACACTTGTCTAGGCCGGCCGAGGTGGCCGTGCGGTTAAAGGCGCTGCAGTCTGGAACCGCAGGACCGCTACGGTCGCAGGTTCGAATCCTGCCTCGGGCATGGATGTTTGTGATGTCCTTAGGTTGGTTAGGTTTAACTAGTTCTAAGTTCTAGGGGACTAATGACCTCAGCAGTTGAGTCCCACAGTGCTCAGAGCCATTTTAGCAAGTGTGGTGTCTGGCGGTGACACCACACCCTGCACCATGCGTCAATTCGCTGCAGATCCTCCTGCGTTTCAGTACAGTTTTCCATTGTTACAACCTCTCGATACACCACAGCATCATTCGCAAAAAGCCCCAGTGAACTTCCGATGTCATCCACAAGGTCATTTATGTATATTGTGAATAGCAACGGTCCTACGACACTCCCCTGCGGCACACCTGAAATCGCCCTTATTTGGGAAGACTTCTCTCCATTGAGAATGACATGCTGCGTTCTGTTATCTAGGAACTCTTCAATCCAATCACACAATTGGTCTGATAGTCCATAGGCTCTTACTTTGTTCATTAAACAACTGTGGGGAACTGTATCGAACGCCTTGCGGAAGTCAAGAAACACGGCATCTGCCTGGGAACCCGTGTCTATCGCCCTCTGAGTATCGCGGACGTGTCCAAAATTCCGTGATTTCAAGATACGTAATCGCCGGTTATTTCCTCTTTTTTCGAGAGCTCCGATAAGGCTGCAACAAGCTTGGAGATAAACTGAGAACACTCAGTGTGTCTTATCTGGCGAGATACGTGAGCGGATAAACCAGTAGCGCACAACGCAATGTCTCCGGGCGGAGCGCGTTGATTAGAAACGAATGCGTCCCCGAGTGAAGATCCCACGTCGTGTTTACTAGACAGCGGTAAGGTCCAAAAGACGTCCTTCAGCGGTGCAGCTGCTCCCAGAGAAATATTCTCGTGAGAAGATTCATGAAGCCATAACTGTCCGAGGAACCTCTAGATGTGGCACGGTTCTAAATATACGTATGCGCAGTGTTGCAGATGGCGGAAATCTGGATTCTACTGTAGCACATTTTCACATCCACGTCTGTTCTCGGCGTGATACCGTAACTGGTACTTAGCGAACCAGGAGAGAGCTCGCGGGATAAAATAGTAGAAACTCTTTTATAGGGGCACCGTGGTCGCTTTGGTGGGTCTGCATCTGATACCAGGCCCTGAATTATATGAAGATGGTGAAGTGGTGTGTGTACACCAGTCGTTTATATTCTAACAGCGGAGTGTAGACGTAGAAACGTTACAGAATGGCAGGTGAAAACTATCGTGTTTGGACGTGACTATGACAACAATGTGAATTACACTGAAGCGTCAAAGAAACTGGTGTAGGTTGTTGTTGTTGTGGTGGTCTTCAGTCCTGAGACTGGTTTGATGCAGCTCTCTGTTGTGGGTCGGCAAGAGAGCCAACACCGTATTATTAGAGGAAGCCGAAAGGCACGCGTTTTAGCTCACGCAGGCTGGCGTGAGGTCTGGAACAGAACAAGGAAATTAGACTTTAGAAAAAACGGACGTAGCTGGTGGAATACTTAACTTTAATCCATTAATGATGAACGTCGCTCTTGACGGTACATGACTACAGTATCAATATAAACTGGTAATGGCGCCTTGCTAGGTCGTAGCAAATGACGTAGCTGAAGGCTATGCTAACTCTCGTCTCGGCAAATGAGAGCGTATTTTGTCAGTGAACCATCGCTAGCAAAGTCGGCTGTACAACTGGGACGAGTGCTAGGAAGTCTCTCTAGACCTACCGTGTGGCGGCGCTCGGTCTGCAATCACTGATAGTGGCGACACGTGGGTCCGACGTATAGTAACGGACCGCCGCCGATTTAAAGGCTACCACCTAGCAAGTGTGGTGTCTGGCGGTGACACCACACTCTCCATGCTACTCTATCCTGTACAAGCTTCTTCATCTCCCAGTACCTACTGCAACCTACATCCTTCTGAATCTGCTTAGTGTATTCATCTCTTGGTCTCCCTCTACAATTTTTACCCTCCACGCTGCCCTCCAATACTAAATTGGTGATCTCTTGATGCCTCAGAACATATCCTACGAACCGGTCCCTTCTTCTAGTCAAGTTGTGCCACAAACTTCTCTTCTCCCCCATCCTATTCAATACTTCCTCATTAGTTATGTGATCTACCCATTTAATCTTCAGCATTCTACTGTAGCACCACATTTCGAAAGATTCTATTCTCTTCTTGTCTAAACTATTTATCGTCCATGTTTCACTTCCATACATGGCTACACTCCATACAAATACTTTCAGAAACGAAATCCTGACACTTAAATCTATACTCGATGTTAAATTTCTCTTCTTCAGAAATGCTTTCCTTGCCATTGCCAGTCTGCATTTTATATCCTCTCTACTTCGACCATCATCAGTTATTTTGCTCCCCAAATAGGAAAACTCCTTTACTATTTTAAGTGTCTCTTTTCCTAATCTAATTCCCTCAGCATCACCCGATTTAATTCGACTACATTCCATTATCCTCGTTTTGCTTTTGTTGATGTTCATCTTATATCCTCCTTTCAAGACACTGTCCATTCCATTCAACTGCTCTTCCAAGCCCTTTGCTTTCTCTGACAGAATTACAATGTCATCGGCGAACCTCAAAGTTTTTATTTCTTCTACATGGATTTTAATACTTACTCCGAATTTTTCTTTTGTTTCCTTCACTGCTTGCTCAGTATACAGATTGAATAACATCGGGGAGAGGCTACAACCCTGTCTCACTCCCTTCCCAACCATTCTTTCCTTTCCTTTCATGTCCCTCGACTCTTATAACTGCCATCTGGTTTCTGTAAAAATTGTAAATAGCTTTTCGCTCCCTGTATTTTACCCCTGCCACCTTCAGAATTTGAAAGAGAGTATTCCACTCAACATTGTCAAAAGATTTCTCTAAGTCTACAAATGCTAGAAACGTAGGTTTGCCTTTCCTTAATCTAGCTTCTAAGATAAGTCGTAGGGTCAGTATTGCCTAACGTGTTCCGATATTTCTATGGAATCCAAACTGATCTTCCCCGAGGTCGGCTTCTACTAGTTTTTCCATTCGTCTGCAAAGAATTCGCGTGAGTATTTTGCAGCCGTGACTTATTAAACTGATCGTTCTGTAATTTTCACATCTGTCAACACCTCCTTTCTTTGGATGTAGGTATGCATATTCAAATACGGAGATATGAAAACAGGCAGAAATCGACTATGAGGTTGGCACCGCCTGTATATGACGACAAGTGTCTGACGGAGTTGTTAGATCAGTTACTGCTGCTACACTGGCAGGTTATCAAGATTTAAGTTAGTTTGAACGTGGTGTTATAATCGGCTCACGAGCGATGCGACACAGCATCTCCGAGGTGGCGATGAAGTGGGGATTCATCCGTACGACCATTTCATGAGTGTACCGAGAATATCAGGAATCCGGTAAAACATTAAATGTCCGACATCGCTGCCGCCGGAAAAAGATCCTGCTAGAACGGGACCAGCGACGACTGAAGAGACTCGTTCAACGTGACATAAGTGCAGCCCTTCCGCAAATTGCTGCATATTTCAATGCTGGGCCATCAACAAGTGTCAGCGTGCCAACCATTCAATGAAAGATAATTGATATGGGCTTTCGTGGTCTAAGGCCCACTCGTGTACCCTAGATGACTGCACGACACACAGCTTTGCGCTTCGCCTCGGTCCGTCAACACCAACAATGGACTGTTGATGACTGGAAACATGTTGCTTGGTTTGACGAGTCTCGTTTCAAATTTCATCGCGCGGATAGTCGTGTACGGATATGGAGACGAAATCTTCAAATGTGTGTGAATTCCTAAGGAACGAAACTGCTGGGGTCATCGGTTCCTAGACTTACACACTACTTAAACTAACTTACGCTGAGAAGAACACACACACCCATGCCCGAGGGAGGACTCGAACCTCCGGCGGCAGAGGCCGCGCAATCCGTCACATGGCGCCTGAAACTGCGCGGCCACACCGCGCGGCTATGGAGACGAATTCATGAATCCATGCAACCAGCATGTCAACAGGGGAGTGTTCAAGATGGTGGAGGCTCTGTAATGGTGCGGAGCTTGTAACGTTGGAGTGATACGGGACCCCTGATGCGTCTAGATACGACTCAGACACGTGACACGTACGTATGCACCCTGTCTGATCACCTGCATCCATTGTGCATTCCGATGGACTTGGGCAATTCCAACATGTCAACGCGGTACCCCACACCTCCAGACTTGCTACAGAGTGGCTCCAGGAAGATTCTTCCGAGTTTAAACACTTCCGCTGGCCACCAAACTCCCCACACATGAACATTATTGAGCACGTATGGAAATCCTTGCAACGTGCTGTTCAGAAGACATCTCCACCTTCCGTACTCTTACGGATCTGTGGACAACCCTGCAGGATTCATGGTTTCAGTCTCCTCCAGCACTACTTCAGACATTAGTCGAGTCCATGCCATGTCGTGTTGCGGCACTTCTGCGTGTTCGCGGGGGCCCTGCACGATATTAGGGATGTGTACCAGCTTCTTGGCTTTCCAGTGTAAATTCTATGATTTGTTGCCGTATGAACGCGGATTGTCCAACGTGTCTACAAGAAATGGTGTACCACTTGGAGCCATTCAACATGTCGTAGAAACACTGGTCGTAAAAAGATTCTAATCCATAGAGGATCATGCCTCGTCTATGACAATCTCTTTCTAACCCGGCAGAAATTGCTGCTGTCAGTAGACGCACGCCCATCTCAACCAGCTACAGAGCGAACACTGCGAAGGGACCTATATGCAATGGACATTTGGAGTCGGGTACTTTGCAGACGACCACTGCTCACTGCGGCACATGAAACTGCACGTCCTGAACGGACAACGCAGATGAGTGGAGGCCTGTAGCATTGTTCGGCGATTCGCGATTATGCCTCTTTTGAAATGACGCGGGGCGACGAGTGCATCGAAGTCGCAGTGAGACGTTTAAGCCACAGCACAGGCCAGTTCATGCCACAGGTGCTTCTGTGATGTTGTAGTGTGTTTTTCGTACAACTCAGGCCAAAACGTTCTCCTTACCGTGGACACGAACCATCACTTTTATTTCAACACTGTCGACGACAAAGGCCGCGTTCACAGGGTGCCCGCATACGTTCCTGGTCTGACGAACACTTAGGCGCCCACGAGTGATCAGCCTTGTGATTGGTTCGATGCGGCCTGCGACGCACTCTCCCCCTGCTCCAATCCCTTCATTTCAGAGTACCACTTCCACCCATCGTCCTCAATTACTTGCTGGCTGTATTCCAATCTCTTCCGTCCACAACAGTTTTTCCCCTCTACGCTCCCCTGTACGACCACGGAGGTTAATCCCTGATGCCTTGACACAGTTCCTATCATCATGTCCGTCCTTCTTGTCAGTGTTTTCCATATATTCTTGTCATAGCCGATTTCCAGAGAGCATCCTCCTTCCCTGTCTTTTCCGTCCACCTAATTTTCAACAATCTTCCGAAGCTCCACATCTCAAACGCTTCGATTCCCTTCTGTTCTGGTTTTCCCAAAGTCCATGTTTCACTACCATACAATTCTGTTCTCTAAACGTACACTACTGGCCATTAAATTTGCTACACCACGAAGATGACGTGCTACAGGCGCGAAATTTAACCGACAGGAGGAAGATGCAGTGTTATGCAAATGATTAGCTTTTCAGAGCATTCACACAAGGTTGGCGCCGGTAGCGACACCTACAACGTGCTGACACGAGGAAAGTTTCCGACCGATTTCTCATACACAAACAGCAGTTGACACGCGTCGCCTGGTGAAACGTTGTTGTGATGCCTCGTGTAAGGAGGAGAAATGCGTACCATCACGTTTCCGACTTTGATAAAGGTCCGATTGTAGCCTATCTCGTATCGCGACATTACTGCTCTCGTTGGTCGAGGTCCAATATGGAATCGGTGGGTTCAGGAGGGTAATACGGAACATCGTGCTTGGATCCCAACGGCCTTGTATCACTAGCAGTCGAGATGACAGGCATCTTATCGGCGTCACTGTAACGGATCGTACAGCCATGTCTCGACCCCTGAGTCAACAGATGGGGACGCTTGCAAGTCAACAACCATCTGCACGGACAGTTCGACGACGTGTGCAGCTGCATGGACTATCAGCTCAGAGACCATGGCTGCGGTTACCCTTGACGCTGCATCACAGACAGGAGCGCCTGCGATGGTGCACTCAGCGACGAACCTGGGTGCACGAATGGCAAAACGTCATTTTTTCGGATGAATCCAGGTTCTGTTTACAGCATCGTGATGGTCGCATCCGTGTTTGGCGACATCGCGGTGAACGCACATTGGAAGCGTGTATTCGGCATCGCCACACTGGCGTATCACCCAGCGTCATGTTATGGGGCGCCATTGGCTACACGTCTCGGTCACCTGTTGTTCGCATTGACGGCACTTTGAACAGTGGACGTTACATTTCTGATGTGTTACGACCCGTGTGTCTACCTTTCATTCGATCCCTGCGAAACCCTACATTTCAGCAGGATAATGCACGACCGCATTTGCAGATCCTGTACGAGCCTTTCTGGATACAGAAAATGTTCGACTGCTGCCCTGGCCAGCACATTCTCCTGATGTCTCACCAACTGAAAACGTCTGGACAATGGTGGTCGAGCAACTGGCTCGTCACAATACGCCAGTCACTACTGTTGATGAACTGTGGTATCGTGCTGAAGCTGCAAGGGCAGCTGTACCTGTACACGCCATCCAACCTCTGTTTGACTCAATTCCCAGGCGTATCAAGGCCGTTATTACGGCCAGAGGAGGTTGTTCTGGGTACTGATTTCTCAGGATCTATGCACCCAAACTGCGTGAAAATGAAATCACATGTCAGTTCTAGTATAATATATTTGTCCAATGAATACCCGTTTATCATCTGCATTTCTTCTTGGTGTAGCAATGTTAATGGCCAGTAGTGTACATTCTCTGAAATTCCTTCCCCAAATTAAGGCCTATGTTGGATGGCAGTAGACTTCTCTTCGCCAGCAACGCTATTTTTGTCAGTAATTTACTGTTTTTTATGTCGTTAATGATCCGTGCGCCATGAATTATTTTGCTGCGTAAGTATCACAGTTCTTTACCTTATTCTGCTTCGTGATTCCCAATTATGATAAGTTTCTTGCTACTGTAATTTCTGGCACTTCTCATTACTTTTGTCTTTTTTCGGTTCATTCTCAAACCACATTCATTACTCATTAGACTGTTCATGCCATTCAGCAGATCCTGTAACTCTTCTTGACTTTCACTGAGGACAGCAATGTCATTAACTAATCTTATCACTGATGTTCTTTCACCCTGAGTTTTAATCGCACTCTTGAAAGTTTCTTCTAATTCCGTCCTTGATTCCTCGACGTATAGATTGAGCAATATGAGCGAAAGGCTGCATACCTGTCTTACTCCCTTCTTAGTCTCAGCACTTTGTTCTTGTTATTCCAATCTTTTTGTTCCCCCTTGGTTGTTGTATATATTGCGTACCACCCAACTTTCCCTGTATCTTTCTCATACTTTTCGCAGAATTTCGAACATCTTGCACCGTTTCACATAGTCGAACGCTTTTTCCAGGTCGACAGTTCCTATCAGCATATTTTGATTTTTCTTCATTCTTCCTTCCATTATCAATCGCATCGTCACAAGTGCCTTTCTGGCCCCTTTACCTTTCGCAAAGTCAAACTGACCATCATCTAACAGATCCCCAGTTTTCTTTTCCGTTCTTCTGTATATTACTAGCCGGCCGCGGTGGTCTCGCGGTTCTAGGGGCGCAGTCCGGAACCGCGCGACTGCTACGGTCGCAGGTTCGAATCTTGCCTCGGGCATGGATGTGTGTGATGTCCTTAGGATAGATAGGTTTTAGTAGTTCTAAGTTATAGAGGACTGATCACGACAGCTGTTGAGTCCCATAGTGCTCAGAGCCATTTGAACCATTTTTTGTATATTACTCTTCTCACCAACTTGGATGCATGAGATGTTAAGCTGAGTGTATTATACGTTTCATACGTGTCTACCTTTAGATGATATTATTCCGAAAGTACTGTGAAAGATCACTGCTGAGAACACCAACCCCAAACCAGATTGCAGCAGCCTAACAAGTCGGCAGTCGCTGGACATCGCCTGACTGAACTGCATGGAATGGATGATAATCACACCAAGGTTCTGGGACGGACGTCCAAATTCTGCGAGTGTGTAATTAAGGAACCTATTGAGATTCGAGTAAGGGAATTCCCCATACGTGATAGCGGGTACGTACTTAGCAAGGCTGGGACCCCGCTATTAGAATGGTGAGGAAGAGGAATGAGATATCAGACAGCGAAATGACTTCGGAGGGAGGCAGAGGAACAGCAGAGGTGCCGCCAGAGGGCGCACCTGGACGCGAACGTAGAACGGAACACTGTGTCAATGGGGGCAGTACGGCTAGGGTTGCTGGGCGCGGACTGCCGATGGAGCAGCCGATCAGAGGGTGAGAAAGGGAGGGGGGCGGGGGCGGGGGGGGGGGGGGGGAGATAAAAGCGCGGCCCCGGCCGCCCGTCAGTCAGTTCATCAGCGCACACGATGGTGGCAATGAGGCCCTTTGGAGAAATATTGTGCGCGATGGACACACATCCGGCAGTTCACTCGTGAAATATTTCGACAGCTTTCAATTGCTTGGTTTCGGAACAGGCAAAAACGTTTAACCTGAACAGTGTGCTTGACGATGCTGAATATCTGTTAAATGTCAATAAGGCAATTTTTGTTTCAAGTGCCGTAATACTGAGGCACAAAGTTTTTTTTGTGATAATACAAGCGCAGGAGTAACGGAGTGATGTTTTAACCAGTAAGACTGCAGGCTACAAAAATCATTTCTCACATGTTTTAAAATTTTTACAAGAGAATAACAAAATGAAATACAATATAAAATTTTTCAGTGTGAGTTGTTTAATTCTAGAAACCTTATGTGATACAGTTTATGGTAAAATTCCATTTGCTGTTGAGAAGGAAATGGCAATATCGTCAATAGATATCTCCGTTTTGCAACTAATAAACGTGAGTGGTCTTTCAAATCAAGTACGGCGTGACATACATCAGTCATGGTCTCTCCTCTTTTGAAAACCTTAGTCTTTCCATTCTTCTGTTTGAGATGGATGAGTATGAGACAGTGTGATCATAGAATGAAATTTTCACTCTACATCGGAGTGTGTGCTGATATGAAACTTCCTGGCAGATTAAAACTGTGTGCCGGACCGAGACTCGAACTCGGGACCTTTGCCTTTCGCGGGCAACTTATTTACCGACTGAGCTACCCAAGCACGACTCACGCCCCGTCCTCACAGCTTTAATGCCGCCAGTACCTCGTCTCCTACCTTCCCAACTTCACAGAAGCTCTCCTGCGAACTTTGCAGTTCGAGTCTAGGTCCAGCACACAGTTTTAATCTGCCAGGAAGTTTAATATTAGCGCACACTCTGCTGTTCTCCACAAATCCTTTCTTCGAGGAGTGCAAATTCTGCAAGGTTCGCAGGAGCGCTTCTGTGAATTTCGAAGGTAGGAGACGAGGTACTCGCGGGAATTAAACTCAGGTTGTTGGTTGCTTCGCTGATTGTCTGTCGATTGGGTTGACTTCCGATTTAGAGATTGTCGGTCAGGAGGCCCGTCTCGCCTAAACGGGCGTTAGTGTTACAATTCCAGGCAGACTCTTGGAAACTTCTGGGCGCCGTTTCGTGTCTGTTACATAGTAAATTCCCTGTTTCAGCTTTAGTTATTTGGTTCAGCCTTCAGTCAAGTTTTTATATATTCTGAATTAATATTCCTGTCTTGCTCTTCAGGCATAAGATTGTTATTCCTTATATGGGGCTTTCAGCCCAATTTTGCATCAAATCTTTTAGGGCTTAAGCCGTTAAATTATTTGTTGGTGTGTGGCCTTCGGCCGAGTTTTAATATCTCTTAAATTAATGTTCTTGTCTTGCCCTTTTGGCATAAGATTGTGATGCTTTCCTATGGCCCTTCAGCCGAATTTTGCATTCAAAGTTTTAAGTTACGCCCTTCTGCCTTTGGGTTGAAACTTTTCTTAGTGCTTAATATACGGCTCCAGCCTTTTTCCATTTAAATTAAATTGCTAAGGCCTTCAGCCTGTTTGATTAAAGATTTAGAAAATATTTTGGGTGAAACCTCCAGAATAACCTTGTATTTCTCGCTTAGGCCTTGCGTCCTGGATGTTGAGTGTCGCTTTCAGCCGATCTAAAGTTAATAAAAGAAGGTCAACTAAAGTTTTGTAATATTGTGTGGCCGGCCGGAGTGGCCGTGCGGTTCTAGGCGCTTTAGTCCGGAACTGCGTGACCGCTACAGTCGCAGGTTCGAATCCTGCCTCAGGCATGGATGTGTGTGATGTCCTTAGGTTGGTTAGGTTTAAGTAGTTCTAAGTTCTAGGGGACTTATGACCGAAGCAGTTGAGTCCCATAGTGCTCAGAGCCATTTGAACCATTTTTAATATTGTGTGTTGATAAATGAAGTTTGCATGTTGAGTGCAACTGACAGGAACTCATTTTGGCCCCTTTCCACACCATAATCCGCTCTATCCTGCTACACCAGGCATTTCACTAACATTCGACCATGTTTTCTGGACTACTTCAGTTTTTTGGCAGGCAGTGAAATTTTATTTAAGAGAAGTGTTGAAAGATTCACTTATATTGTCTCGTAGATGCCGGACGTGAAACAGGAAGTCAGAACAGGCAGCGAGGTTGAAAATGAGGGGATGTCCTAGAGTAGCGTTCACGTCAGTTTGCGACACCTTCAGCTGATTGCACAAGTGACAGCAGTTACTCCAGACAAAACAGGAATGACTCAGACGCAAGGCAACTGATGGTTCGAAGGAAACAGGATGTACGCGTAATTGTGCAGAGAAGCCGGTGATTTCACACCGGACATGGAAGGTTAGTTTGGACCCTTATCTTAATAAAGCGCGTACCAACAACAGATCTAACCTCTTCAGGACACTGTGCATTTCAGCGAACACAGTGAGATGCCGTCCCGAATGGATAATAAATGGCTCTGAGCACTATGGAACTTAACTTCTAAGGTCATCAGTCCTCTAGAACTTAGAACTACTTAAACCTAAGGACATCACACACATCCATGCCCGAGGCAGGATTCGAACCTGCGACCGTAGTGGTCACGCGGTTCCAGACTCTAGCTCCTAAACCGCTCGGCCACTCCGGCCGGCCGAATGGATAATACCTTTGAATTCAAACAATAACACGCGTCGACCAAAAAAATCTTTTACTCTCAGTTACAAAAACGATATAATCTATTTCCATAAGATAAACAATAAATAATTTTAAAATTTCTGTACTGGTCTCCGTTTTCACCTAATAACGTATGAAACGTAACCTTAGAAGAATGAATGTGCTCGTAAACTTCTACGTTATTTGATTCTCGAACAGCTGAGCAAAACTCAACGTACTCAGACAGTTTTCTCTTTACTTACTCTGATCGTCACTAAACTGACACACAATATTTTTAGCGCAACGCAATCTGACTTTTAATAATCCCTATAAAAGAATGGCCCTGACTACCGATAACCTATATCTTTCATGAATCACTTAGTTCACAAAAATCTTCGTTACTCGAACTACTGCAATACAGCGAGTGCCAATATTGCCAGCTAAATAAAAGATTCTAACTATTGAAGGCACTGACTACAGAAAGGCATAGTTCGAAATGAAAGATTTTGATAGAGAACAAACAATGTATTTACCTTAATAGTGTTCAAAAGATACAAATACAAATTTTACAAATTTCTTTTTTCTGGCGGACACACGTCCAGATCGTTCGATTATAGTAACTTCTCAGAACTCTGGAATCTCTCTCCCCACATCCACCACTGCTGGCGGCTCACCTTCAACTGCCCAACGCTACGCGCTGTTCACATCCAACTGCCCAACACTACACAAGCGAATATTCCAACAATGAGTCCAACCAGGCACAGACTGCACAAAGCAAAGCCAGTGATTTTCATACACAGCACTACGTGGCATTACCAACATGAAACCCTAAACAGCCTACTTACAAACGGTTTCTGTAAATGCTTACGACGGTATGTGCTTCATAACCGTCTGGCAAAACAATACGCTCTCTCAACAAGATCTCCAAATACAAACAGCTAGTACACAAAAGAATCAAAATCAAAAACTAATCATATTCACAATATTTCCTTCCCGATTTGTTGTGATACTTGAGGAAAGTGCCTTCACAAGTACTAGGAGCAGTTGAACGTCTCAGTACGTCATGGCAACGGTTTTACATTTGAGAAATGTCCTGGTGGAACCGCCTCTCACTAACGGCGCTGAGGATATCCGGAAAGATGTCCAATACTCATTGAAGGATTTTCGTAACTGTTGTTGTTGTTGAAGTTTTCAGTGTGAAGCCTAGTATGTAGCAGCTCTCCACTTTACTCCGTCCCGTGCAAGACTCTTCAGCTCCGAATAACTAATGCAACCTACATCCATTTGAATCTGCTTATTCTCCTCGCCTGGTTGTCTCTCACTGCAATTTTTACCTCCCTAAAATGGCAAATGGCTCCGAGCACTATGGGACTTAACTTCTGAGGTCATCAGTCCCCTAGAACTTAGAACTACTTAAACCTAACTAACCTTAAAGGACATCACAAACATCCATGCCCGAGGCAGGATTCGAACCTGCGACCGGAGCGGTCGCGCGCTTCCAGACTGTAGCGCCTAGAACCGCTCGGCCACAGCGGCCGGCTTACCTCCCTCACATTTCCTGACGATTCCTTGCCGTCTCAGAATGTGTCCTGCCAATCAATCCCTTCTTTTGGTCAAGTTACGTCATAAATTCCTTTTCTCTCGAGTTCTGTTCAGTACCTCCTAATTAGTTACGAGATCCACCCATCAAATCTTTAGCATTCTTCTGTAGCACCACATTTCAAAAGCTTCGATTCTCTTCTTGTCTGCACTATTTATTTTCGATAAACAGAGAGTAGGATGGCCAGCCTGACAGCCAAGAACTGATTTTAATTTCGAATTCAGCACTCACGACTTGGCAAAGAACACCATACCATTCTTTGCAACAAAAAGTTTATTGGCTAGTGTAATTGTTACCGCCGATCGCATGCGACCCAGATAGATGAAACGTTCAGCCACAGACGAATTATTATTGCGCATGTCCGCACGGGCGCAGGCTTTCATCCGCAAAGTAGTTCTTACCGCGGGCATCCACATCCGCGCAGATACTCCATTGGTGGGTTTGTTGGTAACTTGTTACCTCATTCTGGGTGCGGAAGGCCAGCTTCGGCTCTTATCTTAATAAAGGCTTTAGATAGGAAAGTGTGTGTTTAATTTATTCTGTCGCAAACCACTTAAGCCCACTGATAAGATGCTTCTCTTCTAACGTGACATTCGTTGCGTGCTGTTTGTTTCACTGTCCCGCGTGCTGGAGTTGCATACAAACGGTGGACGACATTACATCAACACCTAAAAGCTCTGCGAATCGGTGTCGCAGTCGGTGTTATTCCCTTTTTCTTTTTTCTTTTATTGGCGGGGGAGGGGGGGGGGACGGTTGCAGCCGTCTGACTGGTTTATGTTGCTCGTTACGACATCGTCTCATGTGATGCTTCCTCAACTCGATAGTTGCCATCCTAGACTGGAAACCAAATATTAAATCACGACTACAGACAGAACTCATGACAGATCAGAATCTCCGAGTCATGATTGGAGAAATAGCACATGAAGATTAAGGTCGACAAGTGCGAGGCAGTTCTGTTTACACGTAGACCGCAGCAGCTGCACAAATACCAACATTGCAGAGTAATTACCCTAAACGCACGCCCGACACGCTCCCGCGACAATGTGAGACACATCAGTGTCTGCGTGGATTGGAAACTCACATGGTGGCACGGGACTACCGGGTGATCAAAAAGTGAGTATAAATTTGAAAACTTAATAAACCACGGAATAATGTAGATAGAGAGCTAAAATTGACACAGATGCTTGGAATGACATGGGGTTTTATTAGAAAAAAAAAGTTCACAAAAAGTCCGACAGATGCGCGGCGTCTGGTGATGATCGTGTACTCAGCCGCCACTTCTGTCATGCTTGGCCTCCCAGGTCCCCAGACCTCAGTCGGTGCGATTATTGGCACGACCTGAAGTCGCAAGTGTATCGTGATCGACCGACATCTCTAGGGATGCTAAAGACAACATCCGACGCCAATGCCTCACCATAACTCCGGACATGCTTTACAGTGCTGTTCACAACATTATTCCTCGACTACAGGTATTGTTGAGGAATGATGGTGGACATATTGAGCATTTCCTGTAAAGAACATCATCTTTGCTTTGTCTTACTTTGCTATGCTACTTATTGCTATTCTGATCAGATGAAGCGCCATCTGTCGGACATTTTTTGAACTTTTGTAATTTTTTGGTTCTAATAAAACCCCATGTCATTCCAAGCATGTGTGTCAATTTGTATCTCTCTATCTACATTATTCCGTGATTTATTCAGTTTTCAACTTTATACTGACTTTTTGATCAACCGGTACATACAACACGTCGCTAACAGAGCACACACGAAGCTCAAATAACTGTACCCTACGCTAAGCAGGTAAAGCACTCTGCATAGGAGGGTGTCGATGTCCATGTGGATGACATTTGGTAGATCCCATTGATAACATACGCTGCACCAGTCTGGGATTACGAAGCGCCAACACGTCAGCCTGCAAATCATACATAACAAGCTGTTACGAACCATAAGCAATACTCTAAGATGCACACGTCGTACCGCAGACTTACATGATGAATTACTCCTCAATATGCTCGGAGAAGTACGAAAAAGAATAAAAAAAAAGAACTCGCCACACGACTGAACGAGAACTCGTTCACTCCAACAGCCCCATCGTCCTAAATTACGTGAAACTGCGATCATAACCACATGTGGAAGCATAACCACCCAAAAACTTTTCCTTAGGTATACCAGACCTCCTATGGTAGGTTTAAACTAAGCAAACATCCAGTGCATATAGGCGAACCCCTGTATTACCTCTAAGTGGCACCGCTAGCCAAATAATCGACACAAACAAGCAAGCCAAACACGTCGAAGCACAAACAAACCGCTCTCGACTCTACACAACCCGCGGCCCATTTTGTAATCAAATTGACCTCACAGATGACGACTGTGGCACGTTACAGGTACGCCGACGCTGCAGCTGGCTCAGGATAATGTGTAGGTACCCAACTACAATAGTACGGCCACCTACTAACATTTCCCAACACCCACGCATGAACTTTCGCTACCCCTGCCCTTACAATCGGCAACCTTTAATCGCTTTCTGTCTACTACCTCCTCGACGGGACCGCTTCAGCGTGTGATCGCACACATACATTCGGACGTCACAGACCGGCATCCTATGACTCCTCTGTCAGCGTACTAACTCTTTTTGGCAGAGGTGACAGCAGGACTTTGTGTGTTGGTCACCATGCTAGTGGCTGCACTTCTGTCTGATGCTTCCTCTCGTGCCGTCATTCCGCAGCACGGTCCCGCCCCACTGAGCAGATTGCTCCAATGACGGGGCGTTTTTGTCCAACAACCTATATGGGCTAAACAGCTCACACTGGTCAAGGCGCCACCATATCTGAGGCCGCCATAGTTCAATTCTTTTACATTGGCGGCTCGCGCACGCCCGCCCAGACGCGAGAGATTGCTGCGCTGCCAGTTGCAAACGACGTACGCGCCAATAGAAGCGGCGCCATAGTATAGCATAGTTCGCAAGCTTACGTTTAGGGGGGAGCGCGCAGTTTATGAAGTAAAGCCACCACGGCCGCATTAACCCTTTCGCTGCTACAGAGACGTGCTCCCCGCATTCCGTGCTGTGCGCGATTTTGTCATCACTGCACTGCTCGCCGGTGCAGACACATGGTGTTCCGACTGCTTTGACACACTTATCATTCGATTTCAGAAAAATTATTTGGCCCAAAAATTTAATTTTTACACATCTTCTTGACTGATACCTTCCCCCCATAAATGACTTAATTTTGTTTCGATGCTCAACGCAGTTATTATGCAGCATTAAATGCAGTAAACCGTTGCACGAAATTTTGAAGACTTTGCAGAGGTAAAAGTCCATAGCGTATACTTTCCGTATGGTCGATTTTAGTTGCTACAATGTTGAGAATGAAATGTGGACAACATACCTAAATTTCATATAAAATTTACTGTATAACAATATCTCAATTAATGTAAGTAGCAGATAAGTGTCGTATGTAATATTGAGAAATATTCCGTCTTTCGCGACTGCAATAAAAGTTTTATTTATACCAGAGTCATTTTGCTTTTTTCTAAAAAGTTCTGATTAAAACAAAACTGGCGAAGTACACAAAACTGAATTGTGGACGTAATAAAACATAGAAACTAAAACATATTGTCAGTGAGGCGCAGTGCGCAAACAATTTGTGTTTGTCACAACGGACAGCAAATACTTGCCAAAACATAGATCAGTTGACGAAAACATTGAATATGGTGATGTTGCCAAAGCAGCGAAGCGAAGAATTGCGCCAGAAAATCAAGTAGCTCGGCAACGTAAGAGCCGAAATTCTGCTCTAAATAATACTTTTAATACTGTCGCAAAAGAATATATCTCAATATGAATAGTAAAACAGCGACTGCAGAGGAAAAGATATACAACAAAGCAGGTAACATGAATATTGTATGTGTGCCTTTTCATTGTTTTTAATTACTGTGAAAAGTAATATTGGAGGACAAAATTAGAAAAACCGAAAACTTATTATGATTAAAATGAAGAGACAAAGCACTAGAAATTTCAAGAAATTACATTCAAACGAATAAAATTCATGAAGTAAGACACTTCGTTATTGTTTTTAAATAAATATTAAGCACTGTACAAGGTTTCAACACAGATCCTTTCAGCTTAGCAGCCAAACACCTTAACCGTTCCACTAACGCAGCTCATCATTCAACAGAGCTTCTGGAGGACTCTGAGCTACCACTCAAAATACCGACAAACACTGTTGGCATGACTATGAATTAGTCACGTTTCGTCGAAGTACAATAGGAAATAAACAATTAGCGCTGTTCTTCATTGTGAAAAAGTGGTTAGTGAGAAGGATCCAAACACCTTTCCTTGCTAGCGCCTGAATTAGGAGGCTTATTGCTTGTTTGGTTTGATTAATTAATAGAATATGAAGCAATTAGTATAAAGAATGCTTTTTCCATACTTTCTATAAAAGAAAACCTGCTATCAAGACATTACTTTTGTTCTATTACTTTATTTATGACTGAACGTTTCTAAAACTGAAGACACTCGTCCATGCTCTGCACTGCAGTCGAGCTCTGGCAACGTCGTTCTCTGTTCATTGGCTGACTGTGTTTTGTGACGTCAGATGCGCAGAACGAACCTAAACTCGGCCGCCGTCGTAAATGACGCGCACTATAGAAACTTTGCTGGCACGTTCTGCAACGTCATGTTGAAAGATACGGAATGATATGGTTGTGTTTGTTATACAATAACATCTGCTACTGACAGTCGCGATTTTTCTTTACCGCCCGCACAACGTGTTTCGGGAAATAATACCCAATATGAAGCGCGTTTTCGTGCGCTATGGCATCTCCATAATGAGGTTTGCGATGTGCGAGCTGCTGCATCATTCTGGTGGCTTTACTATAACGTTAGCACGCCCATTTGTGTAGTTACGAATGTACTCTACACCATAGATACTGTCGAATATCTTTATAACTTTTACTTACAGTTATTACACCTTTTATTTGAACGAAATTTCGTGCGTTTTGCTCTAGGAAGTTCTGTCTTGCGTATTTATCAAAGAGATATATTTACATAGGTCGTTGATACTTACAGAGAAAGTAAACTAACGTATATTTAAGTACACATTGTAATGCGTGATTCGAATACTCAGTTATTCTTGCTTTTGAGAAGAATTCCGGAAATGTGAGCTATAGTTTTTTGTTTCATCGTCATGCTTTTTTTGTGACTTTCAGCATGGAAGACAGCACTATCATGTTTCATGTCACATTGGATTAGGACTGCTGTTTCTCGGAAAAGAGCAATTACCACAGCCAATAAGATGAGCCGAGTAGGCCTCCAGTTCTTACGTACAGACTTATATTGGTTAACTAACGTTGTGTAAGCTCTTTCTTTTTTAAAGGAAATCTGTACAAAAAAAATAAAGTCTAGCTTAATTAGAGTTTGTACAGGGTGTTTCAAAAATATGTTTACAATAATTGAGAAGACGTGCCTTGCATCAAAAGAAGAAAAAAAGTTAATGTAAACATGTGTCCGAAAATCCTTCGTGTTCGAGTTGTTAATGAAAGTTTACAATTCAGGTGACTGGAGGTTATCAATACATAAACTCACAATAAATGCACGAAATGTCCTCCTCTTGCTTGTAAACACGCATCCACTCGTCGAATCATGGACTGCCTCGCCCTTTCAAATATTTCTTAATGTTTTACAATGGAAACGCCAGATTCCATGACACGTAAATGGAGAGTTTCTGCATCCGGGTACTCTGCTGCATACAGCAACTGTTTGTGGTGCGCCCAGAGATAATAATCCAAACGATTGAATGGGAAACGTGCAGGACACCGAACTGGTTTTCCTCTACCTCTCCATCTGTTATGACCGATACCACGCTGTGCCTTTCGAAACCTGAGACTGAAACGTGCTGAGCTCCACCTTGTATAAACCACATGGTCCTTCTTATTTGTAGGGGCAGATGTTCTAGTTAAATTACGCTGAACCGCCAAAGAAACTGATGTAGGAATGCGTATCCGAATACAGATATACGTAAACAGACAGAATACGACACTGCATCCGGCAACACCTTTATAAGACAACACGTGTCTGACGCAGTTCTTAGATCTGTTACTGCTGCTACAATGGCAGGTTATCAAGATTTAAGTGAGTTTGAACGTGGTGTTATAGTCAGCGCACGAGGGATGGGACACAGCTTCTCCGAGGTAGCGATGAAGTGGGTATTTTCCCGTACAACCATTTCACGCCGGGTACCCGGGTTCGATTCCCGGCGGGGTCAGGGATTTTCTCTGCCTCGTGACTGGGTGTTGTGTGATGTCCTTAGGTTAGTTAGGTTTAAGTAGTTCTAAGTTCTAGGGGACTGATGACCATAGATGTTAAGTCCCATAGTGCTCAGAGCCATTTTATTGAACCATTTCACGACTGTATCTGGAATCCGGTAAAATATGAAATCTCCGACATTGCTGCGGCCGGAAAATGATCTTGCAAGAACGGGACCACCGAAGACTGAACAGAATTGTTCAATGTGACAGAAGTGCAACTCTTCCGAAAATTGATACGGATTTCAATGCTGAGTCATCAAGTGTCAGCGGGTGAACCATTCAACAAAACATCATCGAAGGCCCACTCGTGCACCCTTGACGACAGTACGACACAAACCTCTACGCCTCCCCAGGGCCCGTCAACACCGACATTGGAATGTTGATGACTCGATACATGTTGCTTGGTTGGATGAGTCTCGTTTCAAATTGTTTCGAGCGGATGGACGTGTACGGGTACGGAGACAATCCCATGAATCCACGGACCCTGCATGTCAGCAGGGGACTGTTCAAGCTGATGGAGGCTCTGTAATGGTGTGGGGGCCGTGAGCACTTGCAGTGGTATGGGACCCCTGATACGTCTAGATACGACTCGGAAGGTGAGACGTACGTAAGCGTACTGCCTGATCAGCTGCATCCATTCATGTCCATTGTGCATTCCGACGGATTTGGGAAATTCCAGAAGGACAATACGACAAGCCACACGTAAAGAATTGCTATAGAGTTGCTCCAGGAAGACTTTTCTCAGTTTAAGCACTTCCGCTGGTCACCAAACTCCCCAGACATGAAAATTATTGAGCATATCTGGGATGCCTTGCAACATGCTGTTCGGAAGAGATCTCCAGCCCCTCATAGTCTTATGGATTTATGGACAGCCTTGCAGCATTCATGCTGTTAATTCTGTCCAGCACTACTTCACTCATTAATCAAGTCCATGCCACGTCGTGTGGCGGCATTTCGGCGTGCTCGCGTGGGTCCTACACGATATGATGCAGGTGTCTCAGTTTCTTTGGCTCTTCAGTGTAAAACGTCATGCCTGTTGTAGCAGTTTTACTGAATGAACAGTGAAAATGTACTAAGGATAAACTTTTTTTCCTTTGATCATTTCGTGGGGTCCTAAACGAAAAAATGTTTTGTATAGGTTTGAAATTGTGACACCAGTTTGTTCAAAGTCTCTAAGTGTTCTCCTTCTGAAATACTGGCTGAATAAAATCTGGGTACTGGCACGTCGTTGGTTACACTGCTTTTACAGCCCCATCGCCTATTAACAAGTAACGGGTGTACAAGTTTACAAGTACTGTGCTGTTTATTTAAATGTTCATTCTTTATTTCCTGCAACGAAACAAAGAGGACGAGCCTGTTTACTAGGAAGTCATCACGCATGTCTTGTTTACTTTACTTGTCCTCAGGTGGCATTGTTGCATCGTTGTTCATAGCACGTTCTGTCATAGGATAACGTAGGGGGAGTCCTATTCCATGGCGTGTGAGGTTACCTGACCTGAATCCCTTCGATTATTTCCTATGTCTAAAGTCACTTGTGTATGAGACCCCAGTGCATACGGAGATGGAATTAGTCGCCAGAATTGTAGCTGCCTGTGATGTGATTCGAAACACGGCAGGGATATTTGTCAGGGTGCATCAGAATCTTGTTCGCCGATGTCATGCTTACAATGAGGCTGATGGCCGTAAGATACAGTACAAATGATGCGTTCATTGTGTCAGTGATGGTACTTGCAGTTGACTGTAACTAATGTAAATAAAAAAAGTACACACTAATGTGATTTTATTCCTATTATATCTGGCTTCTCCGACTCCAGGTTCCCTACCTGAAATTGTTCAGTATGTAAGTGGCCTGTTTATATGTTGTCACGTATTACTATGTTTACGACGTTTCTCATCGAGCCATATACGTTATCTCGCATTTCTAGCTGCTTCTCTCACACAAACAATGATAAAAATTCAGAAATTCAGTGTCGCCACCAGCCCAAGCCCTTCCTAACCATTTAGAAAAAACGGAGCTGGAAAATTATTAGTTTAATTACTTTAATAATTTAATTACAAGTACGCAAATTTCTTTAAGCAGTCGGATAAATAGCACTCCATGTCGTGCATGAAGCAACTTGATTAATTCGTAAGGGGGTAAGATCGACAGCAAAAAATTTAACTTTCACGTAAATTATTTATTGTAACTAAATATTTGGTTGCACATCCTAAACTACACATAACTGGTGCCTGACTCGAAATATTTAAGCAAGAATTACGTGAGAATGAAACAGAGCACAATTTAACTACAGAAAGAAGAAACACAGAAGACGGAGGTGGGAGACAGTTATACTATCAACTCATTTGCATTAATACCATAAAAATATCTAAGTGAGATTTGCATTACGATTCTACGCATGGACTATTCTCGACAGAGGTTTAACCAATACACGAGGCTGTGCGATAATTATTCAACATACTAACTGCGTCTGCTGCTTGCAAACGTCCGAACTAGAGCACGTGGTGCATTCTGACTCAAACTGTTGTGCTGCTTTGTAGAAAGCGCACGAAAGAACAGATATTCTTGCAGAAATTGTAGCTCATTAAACAAGCAAACTGTTAAAATAAAGCGTATTGCGGTGCCGTGGTGAACCAGAAGGGTCATTGATTACCAAACACGTGGCACAAAATCGACACATAAAGACAAAAGCAATTTCCACAAAATATAAGATTAAAAATCATTAAAAAAAATAACTCGCTTCACACAAGCTAAAGTTCTTAAGTATTTCACCAGTTAAACATAATGAAGTCCTAACTTAACCTGATTCCTATCACCTGAAACCCCCCTTAAGAGCTACGATCCGTACTCACCAAGCGTCCACCGAAGAGTGCCCCTTTCTCCTTCCAGATTACGTAGCTCCCCGTGCTGCGGAAGCTACCAACCTCACACACAAAAACAGCCTTCGACTAAGATGGGTAAACCTGTCTGTTCAGGTATTGGAAACCTAAGTTGGTCATCCTGTGCTTTCCTTCGAACGAGAAGCAACGGGTCGTCTGCTCCCAGCACACGGTGACCAACTCAGCGTTTCCCACAAAACAAAACCGAAACGCCACATTAAAACACACATAATATTCAACAGGCCTTATTTGAGTACTCAGTCTTTCTGCTCTACCATTTGCCCACGAAAGGCGAAGGCCCCGAGTTCAACTCTCGGTCCGACACACAGTTCTAATCTGCCAGGAAGTTTCATATCAGTGAAAATCTCATTCTGTTTATATGTTGGCAGCGCGATAGACTGCATTAATATCTCTGACAGTGCTGTGCGCCCTCAGTAAGAGACTGTGTGGCTGGTCGGACTCGCAGTTGGAGGTGAATAGCTAGCAGTGGTGGAGGTAGGAAGTTTATAGTTAACAGAAATGGAGGTTAGAGGTCTGAGGCGTTGGCGCGAGCGGACGGTCTGGGCGTGTCCGTTACATAGATTTACAATTATTGACGATTGTATTATTTTTTGAAACTGGATGTCACGGACAACTGTATAATTTTTGAACTGGTTGTCACATGATTAACGTTAAATCTGCTAAATACATTGTTTGCTGTGCAGCAAAGTCTTTCCTTTGCTAAGCTCATACCTATTCGTAGTTAGAGCCTTCAGTAGTTAGAATCTTTTATTTATCTGGGTGTATTGGTGCTTGCTGTATCGCTGTAGTTCGTGCAATGAAGATGTTTTGTGAGGTAAGTGTCTTATGAAACGAATGGGGTATTGTTGGGATTTCTTCTAATTGAAGGCCATTCTTTAGTGTCAATTATTTAAGTAGACACACTGCGTATCGTTGTATATTGCGGGTCATAAATGAATGTAATAACTTTGAGTTGTGTTTGTCAGGAATAATTCCTTAGGTCAGATATGAAATGATGAAGCAAAGAGACAGTACGTCCAGTTTCACTCAGCAGTTTAAGGGGGGTAGGACGTCAAACGGGACGACTTGGAGCAAGAGAGACACCACAGGACTTTTTAATTTCCACTGTCTATACTTCTAAAAATAAATTCATAAAATTTTGTTAGAATGACCAGAAAGGATTCAGGATTTACACTTGTAGTGGTGGAAGTTCAAAAATATAAGAAAATAATTTATTTTTTTACGTTTGTATTTCACCTTTCTTTCACTTACCATTGGCTGCATTTGTTGCTATAGATACACTTTTCTTCACTTCTATTGGCTGCGTTTGTTGCTATAGGTACACGTTTCTTCACAAGTAAGAGAGATTCTTTGATGAATTTTACACAGCATACAAACCATACGTACAGGTGTATGAAAATCTAGAATTTTGCAAATCTAATAAAAACTGTGGTAAAAATTGAGATAATTAACTATAGAATTTGAGTTTTTTCTAAACATGAAGTTTAAAATGTAACAGCACATTCACTTTTTCACAAATTAAGTAATTTCTAGAGTTTCATACACCTGTAAGTATGGTTTGTATGCTGAACAAAATTCATCGAAGAATCTCTCTTACTTATGAAGAAACGTGTACCTGTAGCAACAAACACAGCCAATGGAAGTGAAAAAATGATGAACTTTCACATGTAAAAAAAATTGTTATTTTTTTAACTTCCATTGCTATGATTGTGAATTCTTAATCCTTCCTGGTCATGCTGACAAAGTTTTATGAATTTATTCGTAAAAGTATAGACAGTGGAAATTAAAATGTCCTGTGGTGCCTCTCCTGTTCCAAGTCGGCCCGTTTGACGTCCTACCCCCCTTAAGCAGGTTCACTTCCATTCAGTTTCACTCAGCAGTTTCAGAATTAAATAAGGAAGTTTCATCTTCCCAGTTATTTCAACTTAAGTAAAATATTCAGAAGTTTGAAGTAGAGCGTCCTCTATGTCCTGTTAAATTTTTACGTACGCGTGCATCCGTTTTTATAGTGTGGAAGGATTTCGATCACAAAAACGTATGATTTTCCACCACCTGTTGCACCTTTGGTGTGCCTGATGTTGAAAAATGTGTCGGGCAGTGTTGCTTGCTGCTGAATCGCAGAGGACTGTAAGGCACAGATGGTCTCTCTATGATTAAACGGGCCTTTCTTTTGTGGCTTTCAGGACGGGCCCAAGCACCCATCTCAACTGTGGAATGTCAATTATGAGGTTGCGGACGTAAGGACAACCCACGCCCAGCGCCCGAGAGTAGAAGGCCTCCGAGCAGGCCGGGAATCGAGACCCGGCCCGTTCGGACAGCAATCCGACGCAGCTACGGAGGCCGCTGCGAGAGGGCGCGAGATCAACGGGGGGATCTGACGATCTACTGCGAGAGAATCTGGCACGATATCCCGCAGGTAGACACCCAAAGGCTGTACCAGTCCAGCCGAGTCGAGTCGAATAACTGGTCAGAGATGGACCAACACATTATTCACTTGCTCAAATTGTGAAGCTAGTTCTCTTGAATAAACTACCCAATTTTTACGAAATTCAGATCATTCGCTTTCTTGTACATGTACATACTATCTACCGATTTCCGTCGCATTGACAATTATTTCGTGGTGCGTCGTTTATATTTTATCTTAGAGTGTACTACAAGTGAGACACATGAGGTGGCTAAATTGGTCAGAGAAGCAATTCTAATTATACAGAGTGAAATTATAGGGCAAGTGAAACCACAATAATGGAATTAAATTATTGTAATTTGTCATCTACTTCATTAACTGAATGTTCACATACTTTATGTAAGATAAATAGCATTTACTTCAGATTTTATGGAAATAATTCCGCTGTTTTTGTTTTATATCGGACGTTAATAACTGTTAAGTATGACAGCCAACTGAGAGATTCTTTGGATGCACCTACCTCAAAATCTTTGGTTTCACTAAATTCACACATATTTATCTTTAAACGTGATGATGCTCTGACAGCTGAAAACCAGTTCGCTACATAATAAATTGTCTAGAATGTTACAAAAGTGTCGAGTGCGATTCGTTCATAATTTATATTTTTTGGTGAACGGTGGACTAATAATCGGAACAACAATGGATGCGCAACGGAACACCCCTGTTGGTGAGAAAAGCAGAGGCTTCCATAATAGCACACGACGACTCATTTTTTCCTAAGAATTTCAGCCTGTACTTCGTTTCCCTTTCTACGACGAACATAGATGCATTCCGAGACGGCTTCAATAACATGACGGTAAAATTTAACTGGCTGCATTGGTCAGCACTCACAAGGGAACCTCCCCATCGCAACCCCCTCAGTTTTAGTTAAAGTTGGCACAGTGGATAGGCCTTGAAAAACTGAACACAGATCAATCGAGGAAACAGGAAGAAATTGTGTGGAACTATGAAAAAAATAAGCAAAATATACAAACTGAGTAGTCCATGCGCAACTTGGGCAACTACAAGTAAAAAGAAAGCTCGTGGGTGCCGTGGTCCCGTGGTTAGCGTGAGCAGCTGCGGAACGAGAGGTCCTTGGTTCAAGCCTTCCCTCGGGTGAAAAGATTAACTTTTTTATTTTCAGTTTATGTGACAAAGGCTTATGTTTTCATCACTTTTTTAGTAGTGATCATCACATCCACAAAAAAGCCTAAATCGGGCAAGGTAGAAGAATCTTTTTACCCATTCGCCAAGTGTGCAAGTTAGGTGAGTCGGCAACATATTCCTGTCACGTGACTCACATGCCGTCGGCACTGTCGTATAGAATATATCAGACGTGTTTTCCTGTGGAGGAATCGGTTGACCTATGACCTTGCAATCAAATGTTTTCGGTTCCCATTGGAGAGGCACGTCCTTTCGTCTACTAATCGCACGGTTTTGCGGTGCGGTCGCAAAACACAGACACTAAACTTATTGCAGTGAACAGAGACGTCAATGAACGAACGGACAGATCATAACTTTGCGAAAATAAAGAAAGTAAAATTTTCAGTTGAGGGAAGACTTGAACCAAGGTCCTCTCGTTCCGGAGCTACTCACGCTAACCACGGGACCACGGCGCTCCTGAGCCCACTTTTTCCTTGATGTTGCTTATCTTGCGCATGGACTACTCAGTTTGTATATTTTACTAATTTTTTTTACTGTTGCACACAACTTCTTCCTGTTTTCTCGATTGATCTGTGTTTAGTGGCCTATCGAATGTGCCAACCTATAACTAAATCTGAGGGGGGTGCGATGGGGAGGTTCCCTTGTCAGAACCGCAGAGTGTAAAGTAAAACACTGCACGTGCTTTCCACGTGTGGGATGGAATGCTTCCCCACTTAACGTCACTAAATCTGTACACACTTCGTCTTACTTGTCGTCCCAAATTTTCAACGCCGCGCTGCAGACAGGCTCTGGTGGGCCTGGTGCGAGTGAAGAAGACCAGTTTGAGGGTTGCGCTGCTCGTAGGTCAGTAACTGCGACAAGGTACTTACCTGCAACAAAACCAAATAACCACATGAGCATTCTGTAAACTGGCATATGAAGGTAGCAGTAAGTTCTGAGACGATATCAGCAGCACTGAAAACACTGATGAGACAAAACACTGTTAGCACAGCACACTGCGAGACAGGACACCGGCTGGTGATCCTGGACCTCGTGCACGCTAGTGTACAATGTCGAGCGACTGTTGTATCTACACAGTGTCTGTAGGCAGTCTAGCGATTTTGTATATAGACGGCTGAGAAACCTTTTCTGTAGACACACTTTTGCAACAACCCTGAATGGTCTAGCGGGCACCAGCGGAGGATTCGGAGAGTGGGCGGCTTGGAAGGCGACTGGCGGCACGCAAGGCGGATGGGTCGGTGTTTTCCTCGTGCTCGAAGAGTCCGTGCCTGCAGTGCATGGACACCGACCGCTGCTTCTGCTCTGTGCCCCTTACACAGGATCCCCTAGGAAACTCTCATACTTTCTTCTTTTTTCTATCCGGCTCGGATGTTAGCGATCATTACGGCTATTCTTCTGTTGTTGGTAGCAACAAGGAATAGTTCTGTTGAAGACATACTGAACCAGCCCCTGAGTTTGTCAGACCACGATATTCGCCTTCTTCCAGGACCTCTTTGCCTCTTTATTTTCCCTTGTTGTATTTCTAGTACCAAATCATGTATATTTATATTAGGCGTGGTCAGAATGGACAGTATCTTGAAAGGATATCAGATGAACATCAACAAAAGCAAAACGAGAATAATGCAATGTAAGGAAAGCAGTGGTTGGGAAGGGAGTGAGACAGCCTTGTAGCCTATCCCCGATGGTATTGAATCTGTATATTGAGCAAACAGTAAAGGAAACAAAAGAAAAATATGGAGTAGGAATTAAAATCCATGGAGGAGCAATAAAAACTTTGAAGTTCGCCGATGACATTATAATTCTGTGAGAGACAGAAAAGGACCTGGAAGAGCAGTTGAACGGAATGCACAGTGTCTTGAAGGAGGATATAAGATGAACATCAACAAAAGCAAAACGAGGATAATGGAATGTAGTCGAATTAAATCGGGTGATGCTGCGGGAATTAGATTAGGAAAAGAGGCGTTTGAAGTAATAATTGAATTGTGCAATTTGGGGAGCAAAATAACTGATGGTCGAAGTAGAGAGGATATAAAATGTAGACTGGGAATGGCAAGGAGAGCGACGAAGAGAAATTTGTTAACATCGAGTATTGATTTAAGTGTCAGGAAGTCGTTTCTGAAAGTATTTGTATGGAGTGTAGCCATGTATGGAAGTGAAAGATGGACGATAAATAGTTTAGCCAAGAAGAGAATTGAAGCTTTCGAAATGTGGTGCTACAGAAGAATGCTGAAGATTAGATGGGTAGATCACATAACTAATGAGGTGTTGAATAGGATTGGGGGGAAGAGAAGTTTGTGGCACAACTTGACTAGAAGAAGGGATCGGTTGGTAGGACATGTTGTGAGGCATCAAGGGATCACCAATTTAGTATTGGAGGGCAGCGTGGAGGATAAAAATCGTAGATGGAGACCAAGAGATGAATACACTAAACAGATTCTCCGCGTTGTAAGATACATATCTCTACGGCATATAAGAGGACAGAATATACACAGCAGTTTCACCCTTTCTACGCGCAGTGGTTAGCACACTGAACGTGCAGTCGAGAGGACGACGGTTCAAAACCCGTGTCAGGTCATCCTGATTTAGGGTTTCCGCCGGCCGAAGTGGCCGCGCGGTTCTGGCGCTGCAGTCTGGAACCGCGAGACCGCTACGGTCGCAGGTTCGAATCCTGCCTCGGGCATGGATGTGTGTGATGTCCTTAGGTTAGTTAGGTTTAACTAGTTCTAAGTTCTAGGGGACTAATGACCTCAGCAGTTGAGTCCCATAGTGCTCAGAGCCATTTGAACCATTTTTTTTTAGGGTTTCCGTGATTTCCTTAAATCGCTCCAGGCAAATGCCGGCATGGTTCCTCTGAAAGGACACGGCAGATTTACTTCCCAATCTCTGGCACAATACGAGCTAGCGCTCCGTCTGTAATGACCTCGATGTCGATGGGACGTTAAACCCAATCTTCTTTCCTTATCCTTTCTACACTTCTTCGGTTTATAAGTAAGTTTACTCCTGTAATATTTTCCTTACTGACGACCACGAGTTTTGTCTCTGTGGTGCTCATCTCAAGCCCATACTGACTGCTGATTATTACGGTTCTATCCATTAATAACTGTAACGCTTGAATAGTGTCAGAAAATACAATAGTATCACCAGCGTGTCAAATGCTGTTTAATCTTATCCCATTTATCAAAAATCCTCCTCCTCCTCCTCCTCCTCCTTCTTCTTCTTCTTCCAGGCCTTCTCTAAATACGAATTGTGAGTATACATTAAATGGTATGGGTGACGAGATACATTCCTGCCTTACTACCCTGAGAATTTTCACTGCTTCAGTGTGTTCTCCACCAACACGCAACACCGCTGTTTGACTCCAATTGTTGATGGTTCGCAGATCTCTTTTCTCCATTCGAATATTTGTCAGACTCTCCGTCAATTTTACTCTATCAAAAGTCTTCTGAATCCTTACAGTGTCCAGTACAAGGTGTTTAGCGCTATTTATGCATTCTCTTGGCGTCACACTGGTATTCTAGTGAAACCCGTACAAGTTTAAGCCTGTGCGCTATAATGGTGATGGCTTTATCACAGGAAGCAACACAGAGTTATGTAGCTCATACTAGCCAGTTCCACACACAAAACATTATTTACAAAATTTGCAAGTCTTTTTTAGGACTAGTGATTGCATTATCTTTGTTCTGTTTTTGTGTCTAAGTATTTTAGTTTGTTACGAGCCTGCTGTCTGATATTATTTCATAAAGTTACTCGACACTTGTGTGCACAATGATAATTAATATAAGTTCTCTTACTGGTTATTCTGTCCAGCATCTTGGACTTTATTTGTTCGGTGTGACTTAAATTTGATACATATGTCAATTATGCCATAGATTTTTGGTAATAGATATTTGAGGTGTGATTTAGTTCCGTTATTATTTGAATTGTAGGTATTGGCGTTTCAACACACAAGATTTTCCCACCACTGATTTGAGAATTTATTAAACGAGCACCAGTTGACATTTTTAAGATTACTGTGCTCATTTTAATAAAAATCTTATGATACTAATTTTCGTAATATTTTTAGTGACAGCGATTCAGTAAGGAAAATGTCAGATAATGAATCTGTTTGACTGCCAAAATATATTTCCACTCCTACTGCCTACGCTACTGCCCTTCCTAACGTACCACTCTTCCTGTGTTGGAGTAAGCACTTCATTTCTGTAACTACTACGCCCAACACCCTGTACAAACTATTTTTTCCCATATTTTGGTCGCTGTCTGCCCGTAGTCATTTTCTTCTGCTGCTCCTTCCGGTACCTAGTTAATCATTCCTGGATGTTCCACTAGCCTGCCCTTCCCCTGCTGCCTTCTCACCTACGCTTATGTCTACACAGTAGTTGAGAAAGGGATGCCAGTTCAAATCCCCCTCTTTGCTTTCTCTGTCGTTTCCCTGATCCACTGCCGTTCCCTTATAAACGACGCAGCCGATTTCCTTCCCCAAAGTGAGCTCCATATCTAATGATCTCGCAGGATTTATATCATAATTTGTCAGCTTAATTTTTAACGTTATCACGGTGACATCACACTTCAAATACTTCTAGGAGGTACACGGCTCATGTTGTTTGTAGTTCAACGATGCTGGACGGTCAATACCGCGGTTCGATCGCGTCCGCATTGTTACTTCGTGCCAGGAAGGGCTCTCAACAAGGGAAGCGTCCAGGCGTGTCGGAGTGAACCAAAGCGATGTTGTTCGGACATGGAGGAGATATAGAGAGACAGGAACTGTCGATAACATGCCTCGCTCAGACCGCCCAAGGGCTACTACTGCAGTGGATGACCGCTACCTACGGATTATGGCTCGGAGGAACCCTGACAGCAACGCCACCATGTTGATAATGCTTTTCATGCCGCCACAGTACGTGGTGTTACAACTGTGAGCAGTAAGCTACATGATGAGCAACTTCACTCCCGACGTCCATGGCGAGGTCCATCTTTGCAACCACGACACCATGCAGGACGGTACAGATGGGCCCCAACAACATGCCGAATGGACTGCTCAGGATTGGCATCACGTTCTCTTCACCGATGAGAGTCGCATATGCCTTCAACCAGACAATCGTCGGTGACGTGTTTGGAGGCAGCCCGGTCACGCTGAACGCCTTAGGCACACTGTCCAGCTGGTGCAGCAAGGTGAAGGTTCCCTGATGTTTTGGGGGGGGGGGGGGCATTATGTGGGGCCGACGTATTCCGCTGGTGGTGATGGAAGGCGCCGTAACGGCTGTACGATACGTTAATGCCATCCTCCGACCATATCGGCAGCATATTGGCGATGCATTCGTGTTCGTGGTCGACAATTTGCGCCCCCATCGTGCACATCTTGTGAATGACTTCCTTCAGGATAACGACATCGTCGACTAGAGTAGCCTGCATGTTCTCCAGACATGTTTTCGAAAGTGCCTGGGATAGACTGAAAAGGGCTGTTTATGGTCGACGTGACCCACCAACCACTCTCTGAGGGATCTACGCCGAATCGCCGTTGAGAAGTAGGAGAATCTGGCCCAACAGTGCCTTGATGAACTTGTGGATAATATGGCACAAGGAATACAGACATGCGTCAATGCAAGAGGACGTGCTACTTGGCATTAGAGGTACCGGTGTGTACAGAAATCTCGATCACCACCTCTGAAGGTCTCGCTGTATGGTGGTACAACATGCAATGTGTGGTTTTCATGAACAATAAAAAGGGCGGAAATGATGTTTTGTTGATCTCTATTCCAATTTCTATACAGGTTCCGGAACTCTCGGAACCGAGGTGATACAAAAAATTTTTTATTGTGTATTATCACGTAGTTTCTTCTCAGCGATGGACTGTTCACATACAGTACTGCTTTTACACATGTACTTCGACCACTTCCAAATTACAAAACGTCTGTTCGTCAGCGTAATTATTTCCTTACTATAGTCCGATTAAAATTATTTGACAGTTGACATCTTCACTTGCAATTACAGTGTTGCCACATCGGCTGCCGGCTACTGCTTGGTTACAGGCGGCACACAAATACGCTCCATCAAATGCTGTTAACGTGTAACGTGAAGCAATGTTGGAAGCGGCCGATGCGAGATGCTTTGCCAACAGCTGCTTTTAACCGACCAGTGACTGAACTGCGCCAGGCGAAGGGTTTTGTAGTCCCGAACTTAAACTCGTGTCCAAACCCAACCATAACCTTGTGATGTGCAACGTGTCAGAGAAAATATGGCGGTCAACAATCTGCCGCGGAACTACAATCACGATCGCTCCTTTCACGACCATTAAAGCTAATCTCTACGAACAAAACTCAACAAAAAAATTTCGTGTTCAATGCTAAAAGCAAACTGTAATTTCTCACTATCATTGGTTGCCCAAACTGTCCTCATACCGGCTACACGAGGCCGCGTTACCAACCGATGAGCAGTCCCTAGTTGCAACTTTGTTGCAGATTACAAGCAACATAGATGTCATACGAAAAAAAAAGAATGATAGGAAGAAAACAAGAGCAAATACCACCATGCAAAAAAAAGAGCGAGTAGTTATTATTAATAAAAAATTACATTTAAATGAATTAATTGAACAAAATAATTAAGTCTTTTTATTTAGAAATAAAAATATTTCACAACATTTCACGAGATTCGAACCTACGTCGTTCAATCCGTCGGGTTTATTCGCTACCACTATGCTACGCCAATACATTGCCTTAGACTGCTGTGTTTATGGCTCCGATGACACAGTTGCAGCAATGAATCGCAGCCTCCTAAAATCCTAATTTACGCAATGTCATGCGAATCTTGTCTACTGCAAGCCTATCTCTGTGACTACAAGAACTCTGTGTCGCCGAACTGCGTCCTTGGAGGAAGAATCCAGTACTGTCTGGTTACTGATGTGTAGGTTAAAATGGATCAAAGGGCTCTAAACACAATGGGACTTAATATCTGAGGTCATCAGTCCCCTAGAATTATAACTACTTAAACCTAACTAACCTAAGGACATCACACACATCCATGGCCGAGGCAGGATTCGAACCTGCGGCTGCAGCAGCTGCGCGGTTCCGGACTGAAGCGCCTAGAACAGTTCGCTCACAGCGGCCGGCTGCTGTGCAGGAAAGGTGTGTAGTTTGTTAGCATCGTTTTGTGTGTGTGTGTGTGTGTGTGTGTGTGTGTGTGTGTTTTGTTTCTACTGTGGTTATCATATGTAACGAAATACGAAATAGAAGGGGCAGACTTAGGCTTTGGGATCCAGACACACCGAGAAAGAAAACCGAACAAGGAATTGCAAGGGAAATGACCAATTGTTGTGGTAGTTTGGCAACGGCGATCGATTCGGGAGTGACAATGAGCGCTCTTGACGTGCTAAGTGTCAACTATCAAGCAATTTTAATCAGACTAATGGGTAGCTCTGAGGGATGAAGTAGTACAGGCAGCAGAGGATCCAGTAGGTAAAAAGACGAGGACTAGTGGAAATCCTTAGGTAACAGAAGAAATACTGAATTTAATTGATGAAAGGAGAAAATACAAAAATGCAGTAAATGAAGCAGGCAAAAAGGAATACAAACGTCTCAAAAACGAGATCGACAGGAAGTGCAAAATGGCTAAGCAGGGATGGCTAGAGGACAAATGTAAGGATGTAGAGGCTTATCTCACTAGGGGCAAGATAGATAATGCCTACCGGAAAATTAAAGAGACGTTTGGAGAAAAGAGAGCCACTTGTACGAATATCAAGAGCTCAGATGGAAACCCAGTTCTAAGCAAAGAAGGGAAAGTAGAAAGGTGGAAGGAGTATATAGAGGGTCTATACAAGGGCGATGTACTTGAGGACAATATTATGGAAATGGAAGAGGATGTAGATGAAGATGAAATGGGAGATACGATACGGCGTGAAGAGTTTGTCAGAGCACTGAAAGACCTGAGCCGAAACAAGGCCCCTGGAGCAGACAACATTCCACTAGAACTACTGACAGCCTTGGGAGAGCCAGTCCTGAGAAAATTCTATCATCTGCTGAGCAAGATGTATGAGATAGGCGAAATAACCTCAGACTTCAAGAAGAATATAATAATCCCAATCCCAAAGAAAGCAGGTGTTGACAGATGTGAAAATTACCGAACTATCAGTTTAATAAGCCACAGCTGCAAAATACTAACACGAATTCTTTACAGACGAATGGAAAAACTGATAGAAGCCGACCTCGGGGAAGATCAGTTTGGATTCCGTAGAAATGTTGGAACACGTGAGGCAATACTGATCTTACGACTTATCTTAAAAGAAAGATTAAGGAAAGACAAACCTACGTTTCTAGCATTTGCAGACTTAGAGAAAGCTTTTGACAATCTTGACTGGAATACTCTCTTTCAAATTCTAAAGGTGCAGGTGTAAAATACAGGGAGCGAAAGGCTATTTACAATTTGTACAGAAACAGATGAGACTGGAGGGGCATGAAAGGGAAGCAATGGTTGTGAAGGGAGTGAGACAGGGCTGTAGCCTCTCCCCGATGTTATTCAATCTGTATATTAAGCAAGCAGTAAAGGAAACAAAAGAAAAATTCGGAGTAGGTATTAAAATCCATGGAGAAGAAATAAAAACTTTGAGGTTCGCCGATGACATTGTAATTCTGTCAGAGATAGCAAAGGACTTGGAAGAGCAGTTGAACGGAATGGACAGTGTCTTGAAAGGAGGATATAAAATGAACATTAACAAAAGCAAAATCAGGTTAATGGAATGTAGTCGAATTAAATCGGGTGATACTGAGGGAATTAGATTAGGAAATGAGACGCCTAAAGTAGTAAAGGAGTTTTGCTATTTGGGGAGCAAACGAACTGATGATGGTCGAAGTAGAGAGGATATAAAATGTAGACCGGCATTGGCAAGGAAAGCATTTCTGAAGAAGAGAAATTTGTTAACATCGAGTATAGATTTAAGTGTTGGAAGTCGTTTCTCAAACTGTTTGTATGGAGTGTATCCATGTATGGAAGTGAAACATGGACGATAAATAGTTTGGACAAGAAGAGAATAGAAGCTTTCGGGATGTGGTGTCACAGAAGAATGCTGAAGATTAGATGGGTTGTCCCATAACTAATGAGGAGGTATTGAATAGAATTGAGGAGAAGAGGAGTTTGTGGCACAACTTGACAAGAAGAAGGGACCGGTTGGTAGGACATGTTCTGAGGCATCAGGGGATCACAAATTTAGCATTGGAGGGCAGCTTGGGGGGGGGGGGGGGAGGGTAAAAATCGTAGAGGGAGACCAAGAGATGAATACACCAAGCAGATTCAGAAGGATGTAGGTTGCAGTAAGTACTGGGAGATGAAGAAGCTTGCACAGGATAGAATAGCATGGAGAGCTGCATCAAACCAGTCTCAGGACTGAAGACAACAACAACAACAACAACAACAACAACAATAGTTCCCTCCACGGGGCGCGGCTGATACTCGCGGATGTGAACTTACATCACGCACGATTCCGCTAACTTTTGCATTTCACAGGTCGTCTGCACTATTACGCGGTACTCATGCGTACACAGACACCACCGGTAACATAAACTTCAATCTTTTGTCGCCACTTGCCGCTGCATGGCTCCGACAAGCGACGCCATCGCCGACACCTTTCTACAGTGAATTCGGACCGTCTTCTGTTCAGGCGCCAGCGGCCACGGCCAGCGCTCCGAAACCAATGTACGCTAACGGCGCCAGCGCAGCTATCGCTATCAAAGATAAGATACGTAGCTTACGAGGTCCGAGCCTTGTTTACACACGGAAAGAGACGCTAACAGAACTTATATGCAAATCTGTGGCTGGAGGACAATTTTGTTCTCTCGCCGCTGCTGGCAAAATTGAGAGAACACGGGCTACTGTGCAGTACAACAATTGCACTGCCTGGAGGCAGTGCGTGTATGGAAGCACAGAGAGAGTTGATTTCCAGTCGCTCCACTCGTGAGTGGAATAAGTCAGGGGTGGCTAATACTAGCGCAAGGTAGACCCCCCTATTCACTGTACATTAGCCTGCGAGATATGTTTGTAGAAAAGCACACGTAGCGTCAGAAATTCAACAGATTCAGTAACTAGTCCCAGCAGACGAGAACATAAATGCTCCAGGAAGTGTACGACGGTGAGTTAAATGAAAACCTTAAATTTGTAATAACAAATCGAAATTTCGCGCCGTTATCCTGTAAGTTGGTAAGCTCCCTACAAACAGCGTGCAGAATGGCCTGTAGGTGGCAGCATAGTGCAGGTGCACACATACCGTCGCAGTATCAGTATAAAGATGGCCGCCCCACTTGCGACTTGCACCAGGGAAGAACAGCGTTCTGTTATTCGGTTTTTGGCCGGCCGGAGTGGCCGAGCGGTTAAAGGGTCTACAGTCTGGAACCGCACGACCACTACGGTCGCAGGTTCGAATCCTGCCTCGGGCATGGATGTGTGTGATGTCCTTAGGTTAGTTAGGTTTAAGTAGTTCTAAGTTCTAGGGGACTTATGACCACAGCAGTTGAGTCCCATAGTGCTCAGAGCCATTTGAACCATTTTTTTGTTATTCGCTTTCTGCCTAGTGAAGGTGTGAAACCTATTGAAATTCATCGACGAATGAAGGTTCAGTACGGTGATGCATGTTTGTCGCATCAGCAAGTCTACGAATGGAGTAGGGAGTTAGCAAATGGTGTGACTTCAGTGGAAGTTGCTCCTCGTCCAGGTCAGGCACAACGAGTTGTGACTCCACAGAACATTGCAGCAGTTGAAAGAAACACCGCCTAGTGACATTGAATGACATTCCAGCATGTTTACAGATTAGTCATGGGCCAGCACACCACATTGTGCATGATGTGCTACAGTTTCACAAAGTGTCTGCAAGATGGGTGCCACGGCAGCTGACTCCTGAAGTAAGAGAACGACGCGTTGATGCTTGTGAAGAACTTCTTCGGCGCTTTGAACGAGAAGGTGATGGCTTCCTTGCAAGAATAGTTACTCGGAACGAAACCTGAGTTCACTTCCACCAACGGGAAACGAAGAGAGCGAGCAAGGAATGGCGCCATTCCTCATCACCTAAACCAAAGAAGTTTCGAACAGAGCCATTAGCAGGGAGGGTTATGCTGACTCTCTTTTGGGACGAAAAAGGCGTCATTTTGGAGCATTACACGCGTAGAGGGACCACTGTCACCAGTGCATCGTACACAGATCTAATAAAAAATTCATCTGTGGCCTGCAATCAAATCAAAGCAACGTGGATTGCTGTCAGCAGGTGTCCTTTTGCAACGTGACAATGCAAGGCCCAACACTGCCCGTACAACAATGGCAACAATCACAGACCTGCATTTTGAGTGTCTTCTTCATCCACCATACTCACCAGACCTTACGCCAAGTGATTTCCATATGTTTGGACCACTCAAAGACGCAGTGGGAGGAAAGAAGTTCCGTTCTGATGAAGAGGTACGCCACGCGGTGCACGTATGGTTGCCCGGACTAGTAAAAGAATTTTTTTCTAAAGGAATTTATGCACTTTGTAAGCGCTGGAGGACTTGCATTGAGCGTGGGGGAGATTATGTTGAAAAGTGATACAGCTTTGTACCACTTCCGGGCAATAAATAATATTTTAAAAATATTTAAGGTTTTCATTTGACTCACCCTCGTACAACCAAACTATTCCTATCTTAACGACTGTTTCAGGAGTCCTTGTCCGAATGTAGAGATAGAGGGGTGGACAAAACTATGAAAAGACGACAAACATGGCACATTACCGCGTCTTGGGGTCGTTTTGCTGCTGACAGCTTCCACGAGAGCGACCTATATCTCTGACGTCGATCTGTTGTAGAATTTTAGAACATGTTTTTTGCTCGAGTATCATGGCGTTTTTGGAAACCCAAAATCTACTATGTAGGAATCAACATGGGTTCCGGAAACAGCGATCGTGTGAGACCCAACTCGCTTTATTTGTTCATGAGACCCAGAAAATATTAGATACAGGCTCCCAGGTAGATGCTATTTTTCTTGACTTCCGGAAGGCGTTCGATACAGTTCCGCACTGTCGCCTGATAAACAAAGTAAGAGCCTACGGAATATCAGACCAGCTGTGTGGCTGGATTGAAGAGTTTTTAGCAAACAGAACACATCATGTTGTTATCAATGGAGAGACGTCTACAGACGTTAAAGTAACCTCTGGCGTGTCACAGGGGAGTGTTATGGGACCATTGCTTTTCACAATACATATAAATGACCTAGTGGATAGTGTCGGAAGTCCCATGCGGCTTTTCGCGGATGATGCTGTAGTATACAGAGAAGTTGCAGCATTAGAAAATTGTAGCGAAATGCAGGAAGATCTGCAGCGGATAGGCACTTGGTGCAGGGAGTGGCAACTGACCCTTAACATAGACAAATGTAATGTATTGCGAATACATAGAAAGAAAGAGCCTTTATTGTATGATTATATGATAGCGGAACAAACACCGGTAGCAGTTACTTCTGTAAAATATCTGGGAGTATGCGTGCGGAACGATTTGAAGTGGAATGATCATATAAAATTAATTGTTGGTAAGGCGGGTACCAGGTTTAGATTCATTGGGAGAGTCCTTAGAAAATGTAGTCCATCAACAAAGGAGGTGGCTTACAAAACACTCGTTCGACCTATACTTGAGTATTGCTCATCAGTGTGGGATCCGTACCAGATCGGGTTGACGGAGGAGATAGAGAAGATCCAAAGAAGAGCGGCGCGTTTCGTCACAGAGTTATTTGGTAAGCGTGATAGCGTTACGGAGATGTTTAGCAAACTCAAGTGGCAGACTCTGCAAGACAGGCGCTCTGCATCGCGGTGTAGCTTGCTCGCCAGGTTTCGAGAGGGTGCGTTTCTGGATGAGGTATCGAATATATTGCTTCCCCCTACTTACACCTCCCGAGGAGATCACGAATGTAAAATTAGAGATATTCGAGCGCGGACGGAGGCTTCCCGGCAGTCGTTCTTCCCGCGAACCATACGCGACTGGAACAGGAAAGGGAGGTAATGACAGTGGCACGTAAAATGCCCTCCGCCACACACCGTTGGGTGGCTTGCGGAGTATAAATGTAGATGTACATGTAGACTTTCACATCGTGACTTTTGCAGCTGTCGTCACCTCTTTTTCGTCACAATTTTCTTCGTTGACCGTCCGCCACCATCAGCCTACACGTACTTCCGTCCGCGATGTGGCTTAGCGTATGCCGTTTTTCCTCGTTCCCTGTGTGCGGTACAAGTATTTGATACGGTGCCTCTCGACACGGCAAACACATCGGCTATCTGTGTTACGGAAGCACTCGCCGTACGACCACCAGCAATTTGCCAACGTTCGAAGTCACTTAGCTCCGACAGAGCGCACGCACAACTACACAGAACACTATCCTAACCTCTACACACTCTGCAATGTATTGAGGACGTTGCGCAAGTGCCTTCCTCGGTGAAACACAACACTGTAACATGTAAGCTTTGCTATCATCTGCATTTATGATCCAGCGTGTATTTCTGGCGGTGTTTCCATATTTTCGTCCAACCCACTGTTTGTGCCAAGTGTACTAATATACGAGGGTTGTCCACAAATAAATACCCCCCCCCCCCCCATTTTTTCTTCAACAGTTATTTATTCCACACAATGAACCTAACACACATGAAAGATGGGTGTTTTATTTACGTCCGCTATTTCTCCACGTAACCTCCTTCCACTCCTATGGCCTTCCTATAGGGAGACACAAGGGTGTGTATGCCCTGTCGGTACCAGTCCTTAGTGTGGACACGAATGCATTTCTCCACAGTGTTGATCACCTGCTCGTCGTCCTCAAAATGTCTTCCAGGGATGTTATACTTTAATAGCCTACAGAAGTGGAAGTCTGAGGGAGCTGGGTCGTGGCTGTAGAGTGGACGGGGTAACACTGTCAGAGCCCGTTTCGTAATGTGTACTGAAGTCCTCAAAATTTGGGTGAGGCCGAGCGTTATCGTGTTGAAATACAACATGCCCTAGGTTGCTATGGCCAGCTGCCGAGCTGTAATGTGTCGATCTTCGCAAACAAGATTAATACCTCGCTACTAGACGTTAAGGTGTCACAGCCGTGCATAGTCTCCCCGATCCCCGCAAATCGCGGAGCTCCGCCTAACTGTCTTCCGGTGGCTTCAACCCCTGTGCCCGGCGACCAGCTGCACTCCAGCCGACTGTAGATGCTCCACAGACGCCTCGAGAACGGGTTGTGAGTGCTCCCCATTGTTTATTTCTCCGCCACGAGAAATTGAAAGACAACACATTGCTTCAACCGTACTTCGCCCACAAACGCCACTGTAAAACATTGCTTCATCTACTCTATCTGTCGCAGGAAATAGAAGTTTTGCGAGTGCATTCAGGAAACTTCAAAGAATTCATGCCTAAAGTTTCACATTCGAAAATTTGTTAACGGCTGATAAAAAAAGAAGGTGAATTACTTTCTGGACGATCCTCGTATAACGTACATTGAAAAATTGTATGAAAGCATTGTTAACCCCGAAACTGATGTCTAAACTAAAACTAAACTAAACTAAACTAAACTAAACTCCTCCCGAACAGGCCATGAAGGCCCGACGGTATCGATCGGCCGCCGTGTCATCCTCAGCCCACAGGAGTCAATGGATGCGGATATGGAGGGGCATGTGGTCAGCACACCGCTCTCCCGGCCGTATGTCAGTTTACGAGACCGGAGCCGCTATTTCTGAATCAAGTAGCTCCTCAGTTTGCCTCACAGGGGCAGAGTGCACCCCGTTTGCCAACAGCACTTGGCAGACCGGATGGTCACCCATCCGCGTGCTAGCCCAGCCCGACAGCGCTTAACTTCGGTGATCTGACGGGAACCAGTGTTACCACGGCGGCAAGGCCATTGGCGACGTCTAAACTAGTGAAGGCAATTCATAAATCTCTACAACTATGTGGTGAAAGGAAACGAAAGGCATATACATCAACTTAAAAACAGCTTTAGGATCCGTAATTATCGTTTTGTTGTGACAGCGATCGTTTTCTCCTCCTTTTATCTTAACTGTCAACTTGTTTTGCTATGGAAACAGCTTATCTCGTCACTTGCCGTGACATGTCGACAGGACATACAGTGCAATAAAGTCTCGTTCGACCGAACGGTGGGTGCCACTTATCTGGGGCTATGAGAAGAAGGTGAAAATTATCGAATGTACTACATCAACTAAACAAAGTTTTTTCTTTCAGACAGCACGATGCTAACGAAAGCAGCTTGCTCGCTAAACATGCCGTGCTTATTACATTCGTTAATACTGACATAACCATAAATTTGAATCTGTTTTATTGTAACGTATCGTACCAGAAGAAGGACGACGTTGTTCGTGGAAGCTCTGTTAAGTACATTTAAAGAGTCTGGTTTCGAGGAAAAAGTCTGACCGATTCTGCTGCCAATGTTGTATAATGGGCAGACGTATGTAAACTAGACAAATGGAAAAATAGTGGAGCCGGCCGTTGTGGCCGGGCAGCTGTAGGCGCTTCAGTCTGGAACCGCGCGACTGCTACGGTCGCAGGTTCGAGGCTCTCTCCCCGCCGCAGCCGCAGTGGTCCACAACCCCACGACGGTTACCGCAGTCCACTTCACCCCTCTGACGCCCCACATCGAACCACTCTTACAGCGTTATTATGCGGTTCGGCCCCAGGTGCCCCCCCTCCCCCTCCAGGGAACGTCTCACACCAGACGAGAGTAATGCTGGTGTACGCGTACGTGGAGAACTTGTTTGCGCAGTAATCGCCGACATAGTATAGCTGAGGCGCAATAAGGGGAACCATCCCGCATTCGCCGAGGCAGATGGAGAACCGCCTAAAAACCATCCACAGACTGGCCGGCTCACCGGACCTCGACACAAGTTCGCCGGGCGGATTCGTGCCGGGGACCAGGCGCTCCTTCCCGCCCGGAAAGCCTTGCGTTAGACAGCACGGCCAACCGGCTATTTGTGTGATATAAGTATACATTAGCAATTTTCAGATTTTTTTCCTTAACTTTTACTGGGCAGCCTCTTTTCTTCCCAATTTTCATGGTTCTACGTCAACCGCAAGCACACTGTACGTTTTCATGAGTGAGTTTTCGAATATCAAAATACGTGACGTAAATGGCCGTATGCTTTGACTACAATGACTTCAATTTTTTACGTCACCATCAGACGTAACATAAATTCCAGCTTGATACGTCTACCCGTTTCTAAATGGTGCAAATGGCTCTAAGCACTAAGGGTATTAACATCTGAGGTCACCAGTCCCCTTAAGAACCACTTAAACCTAACTAACCTAAGGACATCACATACATCCATGCCCGAGACAGGATTCGAACCTGCGACCGTAGCAGCAGCGCTGTTCCGAACTGAAGCGACTAGAACCGTTTGTAAGAAAACGGAGTCTTAACATGCGGACGAACAGAGAGACACAGAGATAAGAAGTGACAAAAAAAAAGTTTATCAGCAGCGCCAAAAATAAAGTGTTTCGTGTCATAAAATTACAAATTTACTGTTCTCGAATTTTTTCCTTTGGTTGTACTTTGAAACCTTTCTTTTTGCCAAATGTCATTATTCTAGGCCAACATGAAGTACCCTACACTTTATGGTGAGTGATGTTTGCGAGTATCGAAATATGTGACATTAAAGGCCGTACCTATTGATTTCATTGACTTGGAAGTTTCAATGTTTTGCACCGCCAGGGGACCATAAACGTCAGTATGTGATATAAATATCAACTTGTTACGTATATCAGGTATATTGTATTCCTGATATACGTCAACGGCTTTCTCAGTAGTGTTACTCATGGTGAAAAAATTCTCTTAGCTGATGACAGCAATATTATAGTCACTGAGAAAACAAAAGAACTCTTTGCAGAGAAGCAAATGAAGCTCTCAAGGGAGTTTACGATTGGCCAACAAGCAATAAAGTGACATTGAAAAATAAAGAAAATTAATGACATGAATTTCAGTTTGAAGAGGGAAAACGAGGATGTTAGATTAAATGTACAGGGCACCTCTATAGACTGTGTAACAAATGCAAAATTTCTAGGAATGAATACTGATTCTGAGTTGAAGTGGTGTGAACACACAAAGGTACTTGCAAACAGAATGTCATCGGCAAGTTATGTCCTTAGATTCCTATCATCAGTGTGTAACATGCAGTATTTTTTAGTTACAAATTATTCATATGTACACTCAATTCTTAGCTATGGCATTCTTTTTTGGGGAACAAATTCACAAAATATGAACACAATTTTCAACCTCCAGAAGAGAGCCATAAGAATAATAACCAAAAATTGTGCCGAAGTGGCCGTGCGGTTAAAGGCGCTGCAATCTGGAACCGAGCGACCGCTACGGTCGCAGGGTCGAATCCTGCCTCGGGCATGGATGTTTGTGATGTCCTTAGGTTAGTTAAGTTTAACTATTTCTGAGTTCTAGGGGACTAATGACCTCAGCAGTTGAGTTCCATAGTGCTCAGAGCCATTTGAACCTTTTGAACCAAAAATTGTAGTCGAGCTCATTGTAAAGATCTGTTCAAAACACTGGGGATTTTAACTGCACCATGTGAATACATTTACCAGTCAGTTGTACACATCAAATATGAGATTGGTAATTACTGTACAAACAGCTCTGTCCATGACCACGGGACAAAAGATAGACTCAACTTACGTTTACCAAGGAAAAATAAACATAAAACTCGAAACAGCATTTCCTTCCAAGTTATAGAACTGTACAATAAATTACCAAAAGAGTTTAAAGACACTGCAAAAATATACTTATTTTAAAAAGGTAGCTAAAAAGCACCTGTTATGCAATACATTTTATACATTGAAAGATTACTTAGATAAAACAGAGCAGTGGTTTAATAAAAATATGTTACGGAAATAAATAATAATAATGATTATAAAACATCCAACATTACACGTAACACCTTCACGTTTTCCCCCTTTTTTACTTTCTAGAAATACTTATCCCTAAGCTATGCATTGCACACCTTTCTGAGCTCAACATCTCACTCATTATGGAAGAAGGCATAATGGATAAAATACGAGTGTACAAAACATCAGATCAGCTGTTTGACTGGACTGAGGAGTTCCTAGCTTACAGAACACAGTATGTTTTCTAAACGGAGAGAAATCATCAGATGTTAAATTAACTTAAGGCGTACTACAAGTGAGTGTTACAGGACCATTACTCTCCACAATATACGCTGTACCATTTTGCCAGACGCTTATAAGGCAAGGACCGCTCTGGGCATTTACAAAAACAATTATTATATGAAAACCGAGACCGGTACAGCAATCCTGAAATTAAATGTGGAATGGGTGGGGCGGGGGGGGGGGGGGGGGGGGGCGGGGGGTTAATTATCTCCTAGAATTCTTGTAATTGAACAAAAGATTTTTTTGTCGACCCATACTGTTGTTGTTTGAAGTCAAACGTATTATCTACTCAGGACAGCGTCTCACTGTGTTGGCTGAAATGCACAGTGGCCTAGAGAGGGTAGATCTGTTGTTCGTGCGGGCTTTATTAAGAGCTGAAACTAGCTTCCCACGCCCGGTATGAAACAAGCAACTTCTCTGCTCAATTACGCGTACACCCTGTTTCCGTCGAGCCATCAGCTGCCTCCCGTCTGAGTCATTCCTGTTTCGTTTGCAGCAACCGCTGTCACTCGTGCAATCACCGAAAGCTGTCGCAAACGGACGTGAACGCTCCTCCAGGACATTCCATCATTATCAGCGTTCGCTCCACGTTCTGACTTGCTGTTTGACGTCCGACGTAAGTAATATACGAGAAACAATCCGTGACTCGCTCAACATTTATCTGTCTGACGAAGAACGTTAAACAGCCAGGAGACATGTGTAGATCTCAATGTAACTCCTTACACGTACACAACCTCGGCGAGTACGTCAATTATGTGTGACAGCTAGGACGGTCACCAGAGTGCACTACTGTTGTTCGTGTTTAGTGCTGTAACCAGGTCCGGTAGAATATAAAGGGTGACGAGAATGAGATTTTCACTCTGCAGCGGAGTGTGAGCTGATATGGAACTTCCTGACAGATTAAAACTGTGTGCCTGACCGAGACTCGAACTCGGGACCTTTGCCTTTTGCGGGCAAGTGCTCTTACCATCTGAGCTACACAAGCACGACTCACGACCCATCCTGACAGGTTCAATTTTGCCAGTACCTCGTATCCTACCTTCCAAACTTCACAGAAGCTCTTTTGCAAACCTTCCAGTCTCGGTCCGGCACACAGTTTTAAAATGTCAGGAAGTTCCATATCAGCGCAAACTCCGCTGCAGAGTGAAAATGCCATCATGGAAACAACCCCCAGGCTGTGGCTAAGCCATGTATCCGCAATATCCTTTCTTCCAGGAGTGCTAGTTCAGCAAGGTTTGCAGAAGAGCTTCTGAGAAGTTTGGAAGGTAGGAGACGAGGTACTGGCGGAATTGAAGCTGTGAGGATGGGTCGAGAGTCGTGCTTGGGTAGCGCAGTTGGTAGAGCACTTGCCCGCGAAAAGCAAAGGTCCCGAGTTCGAGTCTCGGTCCGCCACACAGTTTTAATCTGCCACGAAGTTTCACACAGGATGACGGTTTGTAAAGCCCGAAGGCAAGCAGTACAAACTTTCGCCGTCTGCAGGCGGGTTTTGTCTTGCTGAAATGTAAGCACAGGATGGCTTACAATGAAGGGCAACAAAACGGGGCATAGAATATAGTGGACGCAGCACTGTGCTGTAAGGGTCACAACCCATCTGGCTCCGCTATGAAATGAAATGACACGCGGCGCCCTCAGTCGTGATTGTGGGGCCGTATTGCGGGCGACAGTCGCGTTGGTGTCCCACCGCAGTCCGGGGTGTCTCCAGACACGTCTTCGGCCTGGAATCCCATTGACTGGTGCAGGATTGTCTTCAGTGGTGAGTCCCGCTTCGAAATGAGTTCGGAAGAAGAGCGAAGATGTGTCTGGGGACGGCCAGCACAGAGGTGGCATACCATCCCGACCGTCGCCCACCGTACGGTCCGACATGTAGCGTGTAACATTGAACACCTTTATTCTTCACGGCTACATTCTTCCAGCTTTTTTCACTCCAATATTCATCGAGTAACAGCTATCCCTCTTGTACCAGATGCGGTAGAAACTGAACTGGTCACACTGGCGAATACTGCTAAAAATAATGGCTATAGGCCTCAGTCGGTAAGACAGATGTATAACAAGAAAATAAATAAAAATAATATTACGTCTTCCACCCTAGGGGATGCGTTAGATGACAAACAGGTGGCAACGACATCTATCCCTTACATAGGCAATATAAGTTAGAAATTGGGCCGTATTTTCAGAGCCCATAATTTCAGATTCGCCTATTCTACTAATAATAGTTTACATAGGAATTTAATTCACTCCTTGCAGAGTAAAAGCGATAAACTTTCCCAATCAGGAGTGTATAAAATTACATGCGGGGATTGTCCAAAATTTTACATCGGGCAAATGAGGTGAGCTCTGGGTCTCAGGTATAAAGAGCATATTCCTACTAGAAGCGGTGACGGTACTAAGGGCACTACTTATGCGGAACACCTTGTGCAAACGGCTCATGCGCCGAGGCCTCCAATTAATATCGAGTTACTTCATGCCGAGGTTAAGGGCTTAAAACTGGATGTTTTGGAAGAAATGCAGATCTTTAAGCATCTGCAACATGCTAAAGACAATATCCTTAACGACCAACCCCTACGAAGAAATAGAAAATTTTTTGAAGGTTTCGCTCCTTTACTTTGTTCTTCATACTTGCAAATCTGATGATCTGGGGATTTTCACATGCGTGCGCTGACTGGCGAGCGAGGTTGCTCAAACTGTTCATCTTCTTTCTTTTTATCCTCATTTTCCTTTTCCGATGGTGATTTTAGCCCGTTGAACACCTCACGTTTATCCCTATATCTTTATTATCACGACGTCTTTAGATTACGTCCCCTCAGCCCCCCCCCCCCCCCAGGCTAACTACTGGCTTTAGGTATAGTTTAGAGTTCCTCCTATTGTCATAGGTAGCTTCATATGTAAGTTTCCTTACTAGCATAAGCAACCGTGTGCGGTTATTTTTAGGTTTCATCTCCTGTTTAGCTCGTCTCTCGTTCTATCCATTTCATTTTTTGATATAGGTTGATCCACGGTTGGGAATACATGGGCTATTTAGCCCCGAGCCATGTATAAACTTTCTCATATTTGTTTGCGCATGCGCATTCAAGTAACCTCCCGTGTCTTGCGCATGTGCATAGATAGCGGGCCACGCTTGTAAGTGAGCGACCGTTTGTAGTTGCAGTTTATGGCGGGTCATGGCCCATCGAGCATAGGCCGGTGTGAGGTGGAGCGTACACCATTAAGTTAAGTAGTGGTTTTGAGTTTGTACATATGTACTGTTTGTGTTTTCCTTCCCTTTTTCGTTTATAAATGTATAGCCATGGTTTTCTTTTAATCATTGACAAAAGTCTTCTTTGGCCCTTGTGGGTTTTATTGTTGTTCTGAAGAAGGTGTAGTTATCTACGCCGAAACCTGGGTTAACACTTAACACTAGGAGCTTTTTTCGCAATCGAGGCGGGTTTTTAGTTTTTTAATGTATTGAGCAACGCGCTGCGATGTTCAAGGTTCATAAATAACTTTTGTGTTCTACCTTACGGCAGGTCTGGTCATGGGGGAAGCCTCATCAGAGAGGTTTACCGCATGAGCGTCTAGGGAAGTGGTTCCAGTGGTTGTTATCCGTTGCCTTCCACTGATGATGATCTTTGAGCGGAGAAAATCTCCGACCCAGCAGGGAATCGAACCCGGGCCCCTTGGCGTGGCAGACCACCGCGCCGACCACTCAGCTATCGGGGCGGACCGCCAGCCGTACAGCCGGACAAAAAGGAGTGGATGGTATAGGGTGCGATTGGATTTTATAGGAGGACCACTTTGGTTATCATCCGCGGCGCCCTAACAGTACAGCGGTACGTCGACGATATTCTACTGCCCCGTCTTGTTATCCTTCACGGCAAGCCATCCTGGGCTTACATTTCAGCAAGATAATGCCCGCCCGCGCACGGCGAGAGTTCCCACTGCTTGTCTTCGCGTTTGCCGAACCCTACAGCGGCCAGCAAGGTTGCCGGATCTCTCCCGAACTGAGAAAGTTTTGAGCGTCATGGGCAGGGCCGTCCAACCAGGTCGGGATTTTGACGATCTAACGCGCCAATTGGACAGAATTTGCAGCGATATCCTTGAGGAGGACATCAAAGAAATCAATCAATCAATGCCGAGCCAAATAACTGGTTGCATAAGGGCCAGAGGAGGACCAACGCGTTACTGGCTTGCTCAAATTGTCACTATCTTTCTACTGAATTAATCATCCTAATTTTCTGAATTTATAATGATTTTCTTGTCTGTGTATGAACGTAACTTCTGCCGAATTCCGTCCCATTCTGATAATTTCATTGCAGCGCGTCCTTTTTTTTTCCCTTTTTTCCTAAGAGTGTGTCATATCTTTCGTCGTATTAAAAATGAAATGTGGCTGCGGTTACCCTTGACGCTGCATCACAGACAGGAGCGCCTGCGGTAGTGTACTCAACGACGAATCTGGGTGCAGGAATGGCAAAACGTCATTTTTTCGGATGAATCCAGGTTCTGTTTACAGCATGGTGATTGTCGCATCCTTGGTTGGCGACATCGTAGTGAACGCACATTGGAAGCGTGTATTCTCATCGCCATGCTGGCGTATCACCCAGCGTTATGGTATGGGGTGCCATTGGTTACACGTCTCGGTCACCTCTTGTTCGCACTGAGGGCACTTTGAACAGTGGACGTTACATTTCTGATGTGTTACGACCCGTGTGTCTACCTTTCATTCGATCCCTGCGAAACCCTACATTTCAGCAGGATAATGCACGACCGCATTTGCAGATCCTGTACGAGCCTTTCTAGATACAGAAAATGTTCGACTGCTGCCCTGGCCACCACATTTCTCCAGATCTCTCACCAATTGAAAACGTCTGGTCAATGGTGGCCGAACAACTGGCTCGTCACAATACGCCAGTCACTACTCTTGATGAACTGTGGTATGGTGTTGAAGCTGCATGGGCAGCTGTACCTGTCCACGCCATCCAAGCTCGGTTTGACTCAATGCTCAGGGGTACCAAAGCCGTTATTACGGCCAGAGGTGGTTGTTCTGGGTACTGATTTCTCAGGATCTTTGCACACCAATTGCGTGAAAATGTAATCACATGTCAGTTCTAGTAGTATAATGTATTTGTCCAATGAATACCCGTTTATCATCTGCATTTCTTCTCGGTGTAGCAATTTTAATGGCCAGTAGTGTACTTAAACGTAAATAACCTAAGGACGTCACACACATCCATGGCAGAGGGAGGATTCGAACCTGCGACCGTAGCAGCAGTGCGGTTCCGGGCTGAGGCGCCTATAGCCGCTCGGCCACAGCGGCCGGCTACGGTCAATCTAAAAGTATCGGAAAGGTTGGAATCACTGCTTCAGCCGGAAACAGCAGCTGCAGAAAGCAGGAGAGTTTAGCTTGTAGCGCCAGTTCCAGAAATTCCTTACGGCCTAGACAGAAGGGTTCCGCGTAGACGCGTGGGTGTCGGCGGGCGCCAGGTGCGCCGATTCTTTCGGCGAAGTCGTCCGCCGCGGCGAGGAGGGCCGCGTTTCTTACGCTGCCCCGCCTCAGCGGCGGCGGGTAGCCACGCATCGCCTGTTTGTTGCGATTAGGCCGGCCGGGCCTGTGATCATGACGAATGAGCGCCCGCTTACGGCGCCAGATGCGCTGATAGCGTCAGCGCGTGGGCGACGGCTCAATGCGGCGCGCGCCGCGTAAACAGAAGAGAGCAGAGCGCGCCGCGCTGCGCCAGCCGGTGTGAACCTGGCCGTGCGGCGGCGTCTCGCGGGCTGCACTCAAACAAGAAGCGGCCGCGAATGACGTCGGCCCACGAGGAGAAAACGGCGAGTGTCGTAGCCATGTTGTTGTTGTTGTTGTGGTCTTCAGTCCTGAGACTGGTTTGATGCAGCTCTCCATGCTACTATATCCTGTGCAAGCTTCTTCATCTCCCAGTACTTACTCCAACCTACATCCTTCTGAATCTGCTTAGTGTATTCATCTCTTGGTCTCCCTCTACGATTTTTACCCTCCACGCTGCCCTCCAGTACTAAATTTGTGATCCCTTGATGCCTCAGAACATGTCGTACCAGCCGGTCCCTTCTTCTAGTCAAGTTGTGCCACAAACTTCTCTTCTCCCCAATCCTATTCAATACCTCCTCATTAGTTATGTGACCTACCCATATAATCTTCAGCATTCTTCTGTAGCACCACATTTCGAAAGCTTCTATTCTCTTCTTGTCCAAACTATTTATCGTCCATGTTTCACTTCCATACATGGCTACACTCCATACAAATACTTTCAGAAACGACTTCCTGACACTTAAATATATACTCGATGTTAACAAATTTCTCTTCTTGAGAATGCTTTCCTTGCCATTGCCAGTCTACATTTTATATCCTCTCTACATCGACCATCATCAGTTAGTTTGCTCCCCAAATAGCAAAACTACTTTAACTGTCTCATTTCCTAATCTAATTCCCTCAGCATCACCCGACTTAATTCGACTACATTCCATTATCCTCGTTTTGCTTTTGTTGACGTTCTTGTTATATCCTCCTTTCAAGACCCTATCCATTCTGTTCAGCTGCTCTTCCAAGTCCTTTGCTGTCTCTGAGAGAATTACAATGTCATCGGCAAAACTCAGTCTTTAATTCTTCTCCATGGATTTTAATACCTACTCCGAATTTTTCTTTTGTTTCCTTTACTGCTGCTTAATATACAGATTGAATAACATGGGGGAGACGCTACAACCCTGTCTCACTCCTTTCCCAACCACTGCGCCCCTTTCATGCCCCTCGAGTCTTACAACTGCCATCTGGTTTCTGTACAAATTGTAAATAGCTTTTCGCTCCCTGTATTTTACCCCTGCCACCTTCAGAATTTGAAAGAGAGTATTCCAGTCAACATTGTCAAAAGCTTTCTCCACGTCTACAAATGCTAGAAACGTAGGTTTGCCTTTCCTTAATCTACTTTCTAAGATAAGTCGTAAGGTCAGTATTGCTTCACGTGTTCCAGTGTTTCTACGGAATCCAAACTGATCTTCCCCGAGGTTGGCTTCTACTAGTTTTTCCATTCGTCTGTAAAGAATTCGTGTTAGTATTTTGCAGCCGTGACTTATTAAACTGATAGTTCAGTAATTTTCACTTCTGTCAACACCTGCTTTCTTTGGGATTGCAATTATTACATTCTTCTTGAAGTCTGAGGGTATTTCGCCTGTCTCATACATCTTGCTCACCAGATGGTAGAGTTTCGTCAGGACTGGCTCTCCCATGGCTGTCAGCAGTTCTAATGGAACGTTGTCTACTCCCGGGGCCTTGTTTCGACTCAGGTCTTTTAGTGCTCTGTCAAATTCTTCACGCAGTATCATATCTCCCATTTCATCTTCATCTACATACTCTTCCATTTCCATAATATTGTCCTCAAGTACATCGCCCTTGTATAGACCCTCTATATACTCCTTCCACCTTTCTACTTTCCCTTCTTTGCTTAGAACTGGGTTTCCATCTGAGCTCTTGATATTCGTACAAGTGGCTCTCTTTTCTCCAAAGGTCTCTTTAATTTTCCGGTAGGTATTATCTATCTTGCCCCTAGTGAGATAAGCCTCTACATCCTTACATTTGTCCTCTAGCCATCCCTGCTTAGCCATTTTGCACTTCCTGTCGATCTCATTTTTGAGAAGTTTGTATTCCTTTTTGCCTGCTTCATTTACTACATTTTTATATTTTCTCCTTTCGTCAATTAAATTCAATATTTCTTCTGTTACCCAAGGGTTTCTATATTTCTCAGAAACATCGGTCAGAGGGGTCCAAATAATGAACACATATCTCGGCTTATCCATAGAAACACGACCGTTTCTGAGAAAACGACGATCGAAGTTTTCGAGGCAATTTAGAAGCCGTTTAGCGAATAAACAGTCCAATAGCAGCGGTGACACAGTGGCTAGGTTCACGACTTCACACTTTTGCGTCCCATGTTCGAAACTACAGTATTATTTTTTATATTCATCTACCCACGTCAGTAGAAGATTACTATTCGAATGTTTCTCATTGTATATTGGAATAATGTAGTCGTTATTCGTCTACTAATTGCATATCAGGCGAATAAATGTAAAAAAAAAGGAAACAGAAAAAAACAATAAATGAATGGAAAAATTCTTTGAAACTGTTTTAGGGGAAATTCGTGTAGTGTATCTTGGTTCATAATCAACTGCAAACGCCAGTTTTTGGAAAAGTGGTCCGTTACAAGTGGTTTTCCGACGAATTATTGCCAAACCGTGAAATCTCCAGGCCGGCCGATGTGGCCGAGCGGTTATACGCGCTACAGTCTGGAACCGCGCGACCGCTACGGTCGTAGGTTCGAATCCTGCCTCGGGCATGGATGTGTGTGATGTCCTTAGGTTTAAGTAGTTCTAGGGGACTGATGACCTCAGAAATTAAGTCCCATGGTGCTCGGAGCCATTTGAACCTATTGTAAAAGCGAGTTGTAATTTGACAATTCGTACAACGCCCTTGTGTCCGCCAACTTGAGAAGAAACATTCGTGTAGTAACCTTCTATGGACACGGGTATAGTGAAAAAATTTAAATAAAATGCAAACAATAATCGGGTTTCGAACAGGGGACGCGGAAGTGAGAGATCGCGGCGGTGTGCTGAACTTGTCGCGCGCTAAAATACATCTGAAGCACGTCGAATATGTTGACGGTCGTTTTCTCAGAAACGATAGAGTATCTACGGATAAGCCGAGATACCTGTTCGCTCCTTTTCGCCCCTCTTCCATTGAGTGAAATCGAGGGAAATCGAGTAATGTCACTAGCCGTGTTCGCCTCGTCAGTACTGAGTAGTACTGAGTAGCACTGAGTAGTCTAAAAATGTACGCTATATTTACTATTGAACGGAGGATGGTGAAAGAATGGGAAAGGAAGGTTAGGAATGCGTGACTTGCAGCTGCTGCACCGGCACTGTGGGAATAAAATGGCAAAAGTTGAAGAGCGGTTGCCTTAACGGCTTCGGCCATCCGGGCACGCTTCTCGGGCGACCCCAAATCTCAATATATCGCATGCTGTAATGTAGAGTCCCTCGTGCATTAGACACTACTCACGAATTACTGATTCCGGTAGAAGTTTGGACGACTTTAGTGCATCCGCACAGAAACCTATATCAAGGAACCGTCGCGCTCTTACAGAAACGTATATATTTGAATGGTATCTGTTTTGTCGGACATGTCCGACAGAAAAGACACCACTGAAATATATACATTTGATACATCACACAACACCCCCTCTTCGATGACGGGCCGTGGTAAAGCGTCCACTTCCGGGACACGGATAGGCGAACTGGCTCCGGACAGAATACACTTGGCGGATTAACGACGAGAGCCGGTTTGGCGACCAGCTTGGGTGTGGGTTTCAAGCTGTTTCGCAAATCTGACTAGGTGAATATCGTGCTGGTATCCACCTCCCGCCTCAGTTAAGGTCTGTGGGGATAAAAGCACACATAGGGCAATAGTACACTTTTCGCACCATACAGAAATTCTCTCTAGATCATTTTGTGACTGGAATTGATCGTCTGATAAGTTTACTCGACTGTAAATTACAGCGTCATCTGCAAACAATCTAAGGGGGCTGCTCAGATTATCACCTAGATCATTTATGTAAATCAGGAACAGCAGAGGGCCTATGACACTACCTTTCGGAACGCCAGATATCACTTCTTATCGATGATTTACCGTCTATCACCTCGAACTGTGACCTTCTCTGAGAGGAAATCACGAATCCAGTCACACAACTGAGACGATACTCCATATGCACGCAATTTGATTAATAGTCGCTTGTGTGGAATGGTGTCAAAAACCTTCTGGAAATCTAGGAATATGGAATCGATCTGAGATCCCTTGTTGACAGCACTCATTACTTCATGGGAATAAAGAGCTAGCTGCGTTGCACAAGAACGATACTTTTTTAATCCGTGTTGGTGAAGTATCAATAAGTCATTTTCCAAGGTGATTCATAATGTTCGAGTACAGTACATGCTCCAAAATCCTATTGCACATTGAGGTCAGTGATATGGGTCTGTAATTCATTGGGTTACTCCTATTCCCTTTCTTGAATATTGGTGTGACCTGCGCTACTTTCCAGTCTTTAGGAACAGACTTTTCGTCAAGTGAGCGGTTGTAAATGGTTCAAATGGCTCTGAGCACTATGGGACTCAACTGCTGAGGTCATAAGTCCCCTAGAACTTAGAACTACTTAAACCTAACTAACCTAAGGACAACACACACATCCATGTCCGAGGCAGGATTCGAACCTGCGACCGTAGCAGCAGCGCGGTTCCAGACTAGAGTGCCTAGAACCGCTCGGCCACAGAGGCCGGCGATTGCGGTAACAGACCGCATAAATAATTACTCTGTAATGAGTGGTGGAATCTGTGGATCAATTTACATCAAAATATTTAGAAGGTATCCCTGAACAACCTTTGAAAGATTGTCAGTGGGGCTCTGGTTCACCCTGTATATTGCCCTGCAGTATTACATACCTTAACGCTGATACGCCATTAGGCACCATAGCCTCTATTTAAAGGAAACAAAGTTCTTTTGCACTTTAAGGAAGGAATGCTTCAGCACGTTAAATGAGAAGACTTAAGCGATGTCTTCGTTGACAATCTGCCGTCAACCTAATCTCCTTGGGGTCGTTAAGTTTTAATGTTTCCTGTAGATTATTCTCAATGGAAGATTTTTCTGAAGACAGTAGCATCCTTAAAGACTGTGATACAGATGTAACTTGACAGTACAATATTTGGCTGGTCAGCACATACAATCTTTCACAGATGAGAGCGGTTAACTTCCGTTAGTAACTCTGTTTTGTGAATGTTATGCGCCAACATGATATATACAAGAAAGAGTTTTATACGTTGGACAATTGATGCTTGGTGCTTCCTTTTTGCTTTTGACAGTGACTAATGGCATGTAAACTTTGCGGCTTAACACTACAGGGCAGTACACACTGAAGCGACAAAGCGTATTGAAGTACAGACATATGTAGACAGACAGAATACGTCGCTGCGGTCGGCAACGCCTGTATAACACAAGTGCGTGGCGCAGTGGTTGGATCGGTTACTGCTGCTACAATGGCAGGTCATCAAGATTTAAGTGAGTTTGAAAATGGTCTAGATAGTCGGCACACGAGTGATGGCACACAGCATCTGCGAAGTAGCGATGAAGTGGGGATTTTTCCAGTACGACCTTTTCACGAGTATTCCGTGAGTATCACATATCCGGTTTCCCACGCCCGGGTTCCCGGGTTCGATTCCCGGCGGGGTCAGGGATTTTCTCTGTCTCGTGATGGCTGGGAGTTGTGTGATGTCCTTAGGTTAGTTAGGTTTAAGTAGTTCTAAGTTCTAGGGGACTGATGACCATAGATGTTAAGTCCCATACTGCTCAGAGCCATTTGAACCATTTGAACATATCCGGTAAAACACCAAATCTCCACCACCGCTGCGGCCGGAAAAAATCCTGCAAGGACGGGACCAACGACGATTGAAGACAATTGTTCAGTGCAGATTTCAGAGCTGGGCCATCAGCAAGTGTCGGCGCGTGAACCATTAAACGAAACAGCATCGATATGGGCTTTCGGAGCAGAAGGCCCACGCGTGTACTTTTGATGACTGCACGACACAAAGCTTTACGCCTTGCCTGGCCCCGTCAACACCGACATTGGACTGTTGATGACTGGAAACATGTTGCCTGGTCGGACGAGTCTCGTTTCAAATTGTATCGAGCAGATGGATGTGGACGTGTACGGGTATGGAGACAAGCTGATAAATCCATGGACTCTGCATAGCAGAAAGGGACTGTTCAAGCTGGTGGAGGCTCTGTAATGGTGTGGGGTGCGTGTGGTTGGAGTGATATGGGACCCATGATACGTCAAGACACGGTATTGAGAGGTGACACATACGTAGGCAACCATTCTGATCACGTGCATCCATTCACGTCCATTGTGCATTCGGACGGACTTGGGCAATTCCAGCGGGGCAATGCGACACCCCACATGTCTAAAATTGCTACAGAGTGGCTCCAGGAACACTCTTCTGAGTTTAGAATGCCCACCAAACTCCCCAGTCACGAACGTTATTGAGCATATCTGGGATGCCTTGCAACGTGCTGTTCAGAGGAGATCTCCACCCCTCGTACTCTTATGAATTTATGGACAGCCCTGCAGAGTTCATGGTGTCAGTTCCCTCCAGAACTATCGCAGACATTAGTAAAGTCCATGCCACATGTTCCGGCACTTCTGCATGCTCGCGGGGCCCTACACGATATTAGGCAGCTGTACCAGTTTCTTTGGCTCCTCAGCATACAAGGTGTTCGGAAACAGTCTGAAAAGCTTGTTAAGGTGAAGCAGGGTAGGTTGTGCTGAGAAATAATTGTTAAAAAATTCGATACGTTCCGCCGTTTCCTAATTAATTATGATTCAAGTTAGCCACTGAGGCCGTCGCACGCTTAGATTCAAGCGTCCCGTCAGATAGAATTAGTATCATAGTGTAGATGATAGCGCACGACACTGATTCTTACTACCGTCCCATGTCCAATTTTTGTAGCTTTCTCTTCTTCGGTTTTAGGAAACACAAACGAAGATAACGTCTCTGACGTGCCGCTTTAATATGCGTGCACAACGGTTTGATTGGCTAACTTCAATGCCAGTTTCCTCGGAAACGGCACACAGGCCAACGTACCCTGCAACCCTTAACAAGCTTTTCAGAATGTTTTTGACCACCCTGTAGATGTGGATCTGGAGAAGAAAGGTGAGGATAAGCTGGAGTGAAAGAGTGTTGGTAAGATTTGGACAGAGAGCAAGTGCTGCAGGTTGTAAGACAAAGGAAGAAGAACTGGATGTGCCATTTGTTGAAAAAAAGAGCGGCTGCCAACCGACGCTTTGGAAGGACTAGTTCGTGGTAGGAGACTGAGAGGAGGGAAGAAATGCAAGATGATGGACGACCTCAAGAGAAGCGGAAATCAGCGTGGACCTGAAGATGAAGATAGGAGAGCATGGAGAGTTATGACGTGAAACCCGAACCATTGGCAGAACACTGATGATAGTGATGACGATATGTGTCTCCGTATGTGTAGTATTGCGAGGTAATGATACACTATGTGATCAAAAGTATCCGGACACCTGGCTGAAAATGACTTACAAGTTCGTGCCGCCCTCCATCGGTAGTGCTGGAATTCAGTGTGGTGTTGGCCCACCCTTAGCCTTGATGACAGCTTCCACTCTCGCAGACATACGTTCAATCAGGCGCTGTAATGTTTCTTGGGGAATGGCAGCCCATTCTTCACGGATTTCTGCACTGAGGAGAGGTATCGATGCCGGTCGATTAGGCCTGGCACGGCGTTCCAAAACATCCCAAAGGTGTTCTATAGGATTCAGGTCAGGACTCCGTACTCTGTACAGGCCAATCCATTCAGGGATATTACTGTCGAATAACCACTCCGCCACATGCCGTGCCTTATGAATAGGTGCTCGATGGAGTTGAAAGATGCCATCCCCGAGTTGATCTTCAACAGTGGGAAGCAAGAAGGTGCTTAAAACATCAATGTGGGCCTGTGCTGTGATAGTGCCACGCATAACAACAATGGGTGCAAGCCCCATGCAAGAAAAACACGACCACACCATAACACCACCGCTTCCGAATTTTACTGTTGGCACTACAAACGCTGGCAGATGACGTTCACCGGGCATTCGCCATACCCACACCCTGCCATTGGATCGCCACATTGTGTACCGCGATTCGTTACTCCACACAACGTTTTTCCACTGTTCAATAGTCCAATGTTTACGCTCGTTAAATCAAGCGAGGCGTCGTTTGGCATTTAGCGGCGTGATGTGTGGCTTATGAGCAGCCGCTCGGCGGTCTCCGTCAGTCAACAGACGAGGTCGGTCTGTATGCTATTATGCTGTACGTGTCCCTTCACGTTTCCATTTCACTATCAAATCGGAAACAGTTGACCTAGAGATGTTAAGGAGGGTGGAAATCTCACGTACAGACGTATGACACAAGTAGCACCCAATCACCCGACCACATTCGAAGTCGGTGAGTTCCGCGGAGCGCCCCATTGTGCTCTCTCAAGATGTCTAATGACTACTGAGGTAACTGATATCTAGTACCTCGCAATAGGTGGCAGCACAATCCACTTAATACGAAAAACATGTGTCCGGTTACTTTTGATCTTCAGTCCGGAACAGCGCCGCTGCTACGGTCGCAGTTGCGAATCCTGCCTCGGGCATGGATGTGTTTGACATCCTTAGGTTAGTTTGGTTTAAGTGGTTCTAAGTCAAGGGACTGATGACCTCACATGTTAAGTCCCATAGCGCTTAGAATCATTTGAACCATTTTTGAGCTTCACAAGTGATAAGAGGCAGACTCAGTTCACATTCCTATTGTCGGTTGGCATACTGACGTCTAGATTTATTGCGCGAAAGCAATATTCGACTTAGTAGTGGTGCATTTACTTATCAGCCTTGCGAAGGACTCATTTATTTAGCTGTTAGTTTCAAAGGCGGCATAAGGCAACGATTGAGGGAAACAGGGGAAAGAAAGAAGAATGGGCTGCTTTGAGCGAAGAGATAGTGAAGCAGCAGAGGATAAATTGGCAAAGCGACAAGATCCAGTAGGAATCCTTGGATAACACGCGATATATTGAATTTAAATAAAGAAAGGAGAAAATACAATAATCCAACAAATAAAGCAGACGAAATGGAATACAGACGTTTAAACATGAGACTGAAAACGCATAATGGCGGAGCAGGTTTCACTCTAGGAAAAATACAAGGCTGTAGGAGCATCATACATGCCTAAGGGAAAGACAGATGCCGCCTATAGGAAAATTTGCAGTAAAGAGAAGCAGGTGCGCGAATATCAAGAGTCTACATGGCAAGGCAGTAGTAAGAGAAGAAGGGAAGACTAAAAGGTGGAAGGAATATATGGAAGGAACGTGCAAGAGAAGTCTTACAGGCCACATTACGGAAAGGAGGAAGAAGTAGGTAAAGATGAGATATGACACTGCGAGAAGAATCTGATAGAGCACTGAAGGACCTAAGTGGAAACTACGCCCCAGATGACGTTTCCTTGGAACTCCTGATATTCTTGGGAGAATATACTATGACAAAACTATTGCACTCGCCAAGATGAATACAATAGTTGAAAAAGCATCGGACTTCAGAAAGAATGTAATTATTCCAATGCCAACGAAGCCAAATGCCTGTAGATGTAAATTGTACCGAAACGTTATTTTAATACTAAACAATGCGCATGTCCCTAGTGATTATAGGTTCTGACGGAAGTGTTTGTGGAGTATTCTCACATCTGAATGTGGTAGTTCATAAAACGATACCAACAATATGAACGTTTGTAGTAATTAGTGGTGAACTTGACATAATACCGAAACATTCTGGCTGTCACGTTTTTGAATGCTTCATCCCAGGCAGTAAACAGGCGTTGTTCACCGTTTAATACGGCAAGAGGTACACAGAAATGAATTTAGCATAGAACTGTTAGCCGTGCAGCTTCAAGGAAGGTCACGCTTCTGCAGTTTATAGCGGCTTTATGATTATTGCAAACTGTACCAGCGGTAATGTCGAAGTCCGTAAAACACACCGAACGCTTGCACTACAAGTCGTATTTGCTTGGCAATTACCTCAATTACGTAACTAAATTTGTGAGAGCGAAGCAAGCACTCAGGCTTAAAAGTCGCTGTTTCTACAGCTCCATTCGTTGTGTTTCCACGTGTACTGCAAGTATAAATGTTATGTTTCCGTGCTCTTAATATTTCTTTTTTTTTTTTTTTTTTTTTTTTTTTTTGTGGTGTTCACTTCTCTTTTCACAGGTTATCACGTGCGAGAGAGAGAGACCTAAGTCAACGACTAAACACTAAATTCTAAGAAGAGCAGAACAGCAAACTAAAGTAGTCCAGAATCTGGTGGTTGGCCAGAGCACCACTAAGCTTTACTGACTCACCCAGCCAGTTACATGGGGACCTACAGGCCAAAGTGAACTCCGAACTACGTCACAATGTGCTGGCCAGGGCAGCAGTCCAACGTTTTCTCTATCCAGAAAGGAGCGTACAGGACATGCAACATGCATCCGTGCATTATCCTGCTGAAATGTAGGGTTCCGCAGGGATCGAATGAGGGGTAGATCCACGGGTCGTAACACATCTGAAATGTAACGTCCACTGTTGAAAGTGCCGTCAATGCCAACAAGGGGTGACCGAGACGTGTAACCGATGGCACCCCATACCATCACGCCGGGTGATACGCCAGTTTGGCGATGACGAATACACGCTTCCAATGTGCGTTCACCGCGATGTCGCCAAACACGGATGTGACCATCGTGATGCTGTAAACAGAACCTGGATTCATCCGAAAAAATGACGTTTTGCCATTCGTGCACCCAGGTTCGTCGTTGAGTACACCATCGCAGGCGGTCCTGTCTGTGATGCAGCGTCAAGGGTAACCGCAGCCGTGGTCTCCGAGCTGATAGTCCATGCTGCTGCAAACGTCGTCGAACTGTTCGTGCAGATGGTTGTTGTCTTGCAAACGTCCCCATCTGTCGACTCAGGGATCGAGACGTGGCTGCACGATCCTTACAGCCATGCAGATAAGATGCCTGTCATCTCGACTAATAGTGATACGAGGCCGTTGGGAGCCCGCACGGCGTTCCGTATTACCCTCCTGAACCCACCGATTCCATATTCTGCTAACAGTAATTGTATCTCGACTAACGCGAGCAGCAATGTCGCGATACGATAAACCGCAATCGCGATACGGTACAATCCGACATTTATCAAAGTCGGAAAATTGATGGTACACATTTCTCCTCCTTACACGAGGCATCACAACAACGTTTCACCAGGCAACGCCGGTCAACTGCTGTTTGTGTATGAGAAATCGGTTGGAAACTTTCCTCATGTCAGCACGTTGTAGGTGTCGCCACCGGCGCCAACCTTGTGTGAATGCTCTGAAAAGCTAATCATTTGCATACCACGGCATCTTCTTCCTGTCGGTTAAATTTCGCGTCTGTAGCACGTCATCTTCGTGGTGTAGCAATTTTAATGGCCAGTAGTGTAGTTTGTCGTTTCGGAAATGCTTCCACCCTTGGCCCGAAAGCCAATGCTCATGCCTTTTTGGACGTCAGATTAGTCGCTCCGTTTCCGCGTAACAACACAGACTACATTGTTTTCCGCGTCCCCCCAACAGGCTGTATGTACCTTCCACTGTTAGTGAGGGAGTGGTTATTGCACGTTGTCGTCGAACATTGGCGTTGGTCGCATTAATATGATGATGATGATGATGATGATGATGTTTGGTTTTGTGGGGAGCTCAACTGCACGGTTATCAGTGCCCGTACACAGTCCCAACCGTCGTTCAGTCCAGTCACGTCACTTGATGATGAAATGATGAGGACAACACAAACACCCAGTCATCTAGAGGCAGGTGAAAATCCCTGACCCCGCCGGGAATCGAACCCGGGACCCCGTGCTCGGGAAGCGAGAACGAGACCGGGTCACATTAATATGACAGGACATTGTGTTGTGTCCTCGGTAAATAAGCGAATGGAGTAGGAAAGAAGTCTGACAATATTGGCACGATGTACCCTCCGTCATGCACTGCACGTTGGCTTGCGCAGTATAGGTGAAGTTGTACATGGAAATAACTCCGCCTGGGATTGCGCAGTTGGTACCGCGAACTCTGCTGCGTCGCGTGCGCGGTATGACAGCTCTTTAGATATGACAAGTCTCTGACGGGGTTTCTCGCAGTCTGCCTGAATCAGAATCGGCGGAATGAAGCCAATTGGCTGTGCAGCGCCGCTAAGGCCAGTGACGGACGGACATTGCTGGCTGCAATTGCGAAACTCGTTCACAACTTCCGCTCATTGTGCTGGCAGTGATGGCCGCGTGCACGTTAAGTTCCTTACACGTTTACTGCTGCGAGCTGCAGCCGCCGCCGCCAGGGGGTTCGTCTGCGCCATTGCGGAGTGGTGTCAACTCGCATCGCATCACTTTCTACATTGACAAATACACACCGCGAACCACCCTATACAGTGCGGAATTGAGTCACTGTCTACGGGAAAATACTAAAGCTGAATACAAAGCTCCTCCAGCTCTAAGCAGTTCTAATTAGTAACAAGAGTGCAAAAGAGGGGAGACATTATTGTCCATCAGGGTGAATCAGGTCGAATGCAAAACGGAACGACGTAACGCAATGGTTAGCACAATGGGCTCACATTCGGGAGGACAATGGTTCAAACTCGCGTTCAGCCACCCAGATTTAAGTTTTCCGTGATCTCCCTAAATCGCTTAAGCCAGGTGCCAGAATGGTTCTTTTGATAGGGCACGGCAAATTTCCTTCTCCGTCCTTCCGTAATCGGAGCTTGTGCTCCGTCCCTAATGACCTCGTCGTCGACGAGACGTTATCACTTATATCCTCTTACTCCTCCTCGAATGCAAAAGGCATGTGGTGTGCTGTCCACTTGCGGGTAGTGTGTCTCCATCGGTAAAAATATAGTCCCCGCATTCAACCTCACAGGGGAAGCTGTGCTGATCTTTTCTACCGCTTATTATGCGGCGAAGAGGAGACACCTTCCACGCTCTTGTGATGTGCCGCTAATCTCTGACACATCGCGAATAGAGTCCTTCCTCCACGTCAGCGTGGCCATGAAACGGATTTGAAGCAAACGACTCTTTCTTAATCAACAATATTGGTAATTTTTAAAAACAATACGCTTGGCGTGAATTAAAATTAGTTTGACCCTAGCACTATATGGTTCTACATCTCACCAACACATCGGTGGGTCGAAAATTCTATACAAAACTGATTTTTACAGCAAAAATTTGCCTATTAAATTTTCCAACTTATTAAAATGCATGCAATCGCCTGTGGATCCTGTCATGGGATTCGTAATTTCCCTCCTGCATGAAAAAGTGAAGAAGTCTAAAAAGAAATGATTTTCGGAAGGACTGGCACAGCATAAAGAAAAGTCAAAACAACCTTAAAAGCAAAGGTGTTAACATTAAGAGTGCAGTGGGAATTCCACTGCTAAATGCAGAGGACAGAGCGGATAGGTGGAAAGAGAACAATGAGGACCTCTACGATAAAAATAGGCGTAAGCTATAGGGAAACACGGGGACTATATAATGTGAACAAGAATCAAGAGCGTACAGTAAGAGCGGAAGATCAACAACGAAGTGCTCGGATTGAAAAGGGTGAAAGACAGGGATGCAGTCTTTCGCCGCTACTGTTCGATCTATACATCGAAGAAGCAATGATGGAAGTAAAAGAAAGTTTCAAGAGTGGAATTAAATTTCAGGGTGAAAGGATATCAATGATAAGATTAGCTCATGACACTGCTAACCTCGACGAAAGTGAAGAAGAATTACAGGATCTCTTGGATGGTATCAACATCCTAATGAGCACAGAATGTGGACTGAGAATAAATCGAAAAAAGACGAAGGTAATGAGAAGTATCAGAAATGAGAACAGCGAGAAACGTAACATCAGGATTGATGGTCACGACGGAGATGAAGTTAAGGAATTCTGCAACCTACCCAGCAAAATAACCAATGACGGATGGAGCAAGGAGGACATCAAAAGCACACTAGCTATGGCAAAAAGGGCATTCCTGGCCAAGAGAAGTCTACTAGTTTTGACGAAGAAATTTCTGAGAATATGCGTTTGGAGCACAGCACTGTAAAGTAGTGAAACGTGGATTGTGGAAAAACCGGAACAGAAGAGAATCGAAGCATTTGAGATGTGGTGCTACAGACGAATGTTGAAAATTAGGTGGACTGGTAAGGTAGAGAATGAGGAGGTTCTGCACAGAATCGGAGAGGAAATGAATATGTGAAAAACACTGACAAGGATGAGGGACAGAATGATAGGACATCTGTGAAGACATCAAGGAATGATTTCCATGGTGCCAGCGGGAACTGTAGTGGACAAAAACTGTAGAGGAAGACAGAGATTGGAATACATCCAGCAAATAATTGAGGAGGCAGGTTTCGAGTGCCTGTTTCAGATGAAGAGTTTGGCAGAGGAGAGGAATTTGTGGCTGGCCCATCAAACCATCATTCTATTTTGACCCTCTGGCCCGATGGTTATCTGGTTCTCCATTTCACCAAAGCGGCCGGTCCAAAATTTTGAGCAAATCTGATTTCATGGCGGAAATTTGCATATTAAATTTTTCAGCTCATTAAAATGCACGCAGCCGACTCGTGATACCCGTCGCTGAATTCGTAATATCTCCTCATGTAGGGATCTATGATTGGATTTTAAATCAGTAGTATAACTCGGTATTCCTTTTGTAAGCTCTGCGCGAAACGTTCGCCGAAGCCGTCGACAGACGGACCTGGCATTCCAACGTTGAGCGCGTAGCGTTGCCGAGTTTCTGATGTCATAGCAGGGAAAAAAGGACGTTGGGGAGTCTTTCCGAATGTGTAGAGTAATATCTAGCACGTCCACCGGACCTGACGGGATACCAATTCGATTCTACACAGAGTACGCGAAAGAACTTGCCCCCCTTCTAACAGCCGTGTACCGCAAGTCTCTGGAGGAACGGAAGGTTCCAAATGATTGGAAAAGAGCACAGGTAGTTCCAGTTTTCGAGAAGGGTCGTCGAGCAGATACGCAAAACTATAAACCTATAGCTCTGACATCGATCTGTTGCAGAATTTTAGAACATGTTTTTTGCTTGCGTATCATGTAATTTCTGGAAACCCAGAATCAACTCTGTAGGAATCAACATGGATACCGGAAACAGCGATCGTGTGATACCCAACTCGCTTTATTTGTTCATGAGACCCAGAAAATATTAGATACAGGCTCCCAGGTAGTAGATGCCATTTTCCTTGACTTCCGGAAGGCGTTCGATACAGTTCCGCACAGTCGCCTGATAAACAAAGTAAGAGCCTACGCAATATCAGACCAGCTGTGTGGCTGGATTGAAGAGTTTTTAGCTAACAGGACACAGCATGTTGTTATCAATGGAGAGACGTCTACAGACGTTAAAGTAACCTCTGGCGTGCCTTAGGGGAGTGTTATGGGACCATTGGTTTTCACAATATACACAGGGCTATTTCAAATGATTGAAGCCATTTCATAAATTCACTGTAGCTTCATTCATTGACATATGCTCACGAGACACTACAGATACGTAGAAAAACTCAAAGTTTCTGCCGTCAGAGCGCTCGACAGCGCAGTGAGACAAAATGGCGACAGGAGCCGAGAAAGCGTATGTCGTGCTTGAAATGCACTCGCATTAGTCAGTCATAACAGTGCAAAGACACTTCAGGACGAAGTTCAACAAAGATCCAGCAACTGCTAACTCCATTCGGCGATGGTATGCGCAGTTTAAAGCTTCTGGATGCCTCTGTAAGGGGAAATCAACGGGTCGGCCTGCAGTGAGCGAAGAAACGGTTGAACGCGTGCGGGCAAGTTTCACGCGTAGCCCGCGGAAAATTGGCTCATGCCACAACTGGAGACCGACAGCGCCGACTTCATCTTTCAACAGGATGGTGCTCCACCGCACTACCATCATGATGTTCGGCATTTCTTAAACAGGAAAGTGGAAAACCGATGGATCGGTCGTGGTGGAGATCATGATCAGCAATTCATGTCATGGCCTCCACGCTCTCCCGACTTAACCCCATGCGATTTCTTTCTGTGGGGTTATGTGAAAGATTCAGTGTTTAAACCTCCTCTACCAAGAAACGTGCCAGAACTGCGAGCTCGCATCAACGATGCTTTCGAACTCATTGATGGGGACATGCTGCGCCGAGTGTGGGAGGAACTTGATTATCCGCTTGATGTCTGCCGAATCACTAAAGGGGCACATATCGAACATTTGTGAATGCCTAAAAAAACTTTTTGAGTTTTTGTACGTGTGTGCAAAGCATTTTGAAAATATCTCAAATAATAAAGTTATTGTAGAGCTGTGAAATCGCTTCAATCATTTGTAATAACCCTGTATAAATGACCTAGTGGATAGTGTCGGAAGTCCCATGCGGCTTTTCGCGGATGATGCTGTAGTATACAGAGAAGTTGCGCCATTAGAAAATTGTAGCGAAATGCAGGAAGATCTGGAGCGGATAGGCACTTGGTGCACGAGTGGCAAGTGACTCTTAACATAGACAAATGTAATGTATTGCGAATGCATAGAAAGAAGGATCCTTTATTGTATGATTATATGATAGCGGAACAAACACTGTTAGCAGTTACTTCTGTAAAATATCTGGGAGTATGCGTGCGGAACGATTTGACGAGGAATGATCATATAAAATTAACTGTTGGTAAGGCGGGTGCCAGGCTGAGATTCATTGGGAGAGTCCTTAGAAAATGTAGTCCATCAGCAAAGGAGGTGGCTTACAAAACACTCGTTCGACCTATACTTGAGTATTGCTCATCAGTGTGGGATCCGTACCAGGTCGGGTAGACAGAGGAGATAGAGAAGATCCAAAGAAGAGCGGCGCGTTTCGTCACAGGGTTATTTGGTAAAAGTGATAGCGTTACGGAGATGTTTAGCAAACTCAAGTGGCAGACTCTGCAAGAGAGGCGCTCTGCATCGCGGTGTAGCTTGCTGTCCAGGTTTCGAGAGGGTGCGTTTTTGGATGAGGTGTCGCATATATTGCTTCCCCCTACTTATACCTCCCGAGGAGATCACGAATGTAAAATTAGAGATATTCGAAGGCGCACGGAGGCTTTCCGGCAGTCGTTCTTCCCGCGAACCATATGCGACTGGAACAGGAAAGGGAGGTAATGACAGTGGCACGTAAAATGCCCTCCGCCACACACCGTTAGGTGGCTTGCGGAGTATAAATGTAGATGTAGATGTTCTGATCGAGCGTTTTAATGTTGACCAGTGTAATACAAGAATGCCACCTACGTCAAATGACGCCATGTCTCTTCATTACAGAATTGGGAGAAGACATATTGGCTTTCTATTGCAGCGCATACGTATATATATATAACGGTTCTAAGTGCCAGCAGACTGAGGATATCTCGAAAACTCGGCGTTAATTGAATGATTAGTTTCAATAAAATGACGGGAAACATCATATTGGTGGTTAAATAATTACTATAACTTGGGTAGTACGGAAATATGCCGTTTCGAGACAAGGGAATATTGAGGATCCATCAAAGACGCATTGTTCTTGGTACAATTTGTTGTAATTAAATGTCAGTTAGTAACGTATCTACGATTAGAGTTTACAGGAGGTGGTAAGACGCACAGCATGGTCGTAAATCAATCTCCGTCGGCTTGATGAGGCTGGCACGGTAACTCAGGGTGTTCGTTCAGAGGGTTATCTGCCTTATCTGATCAAAGAACTAAGTGAAACGATCAACGATGAACTTCAATGGGCGTCATCGGACATCCACCCCGAACAAATACAACCGACAGTAACGAACGAAATGAGAGAGGGAAAAAAAGGGAAATGTAACATGAAAGGTGATGTTTCTCTTGTTCGTGTCTCACTGAATCCAAACATTTTTTATCAACCTTCGCGTGGTCTGATAGGTAATATACTTTCTTTTTAGTTTAATAGTAGCATATACTACAATATTCGATGATATTTAAATCTAAGTGCGCTCTGTCTGAGGAAAGAGTTTGTTCAATTCTCATTATCTATAAGACAGCTTGCACTGCTTGCAGTAATATATTCTGTGCTTTCTTGTTTCAAGTTTTGTATTTCACATGTTGTAAAGGTTCTGTTAATGAATAGGAACAGCGATCAAGTAAGAATGACGTTAAGGTTTTGCTAAAAAATGAGATGATGAAATAATTTGTTATATGGAACACTATTGTAAATTTGTAGCGCATTATTTATAATACACTACTGGCCATTAAAATTGCTACACCAAGAAGAAATGCAGATGATAAACGGGTATTCATTGGAAAAATATATTATACTAGAACTGACATGTGATCACATTTTCACCCTGATTGGGTGCATAGGTCCTGAGAAATCAGTACCCAGAACAAACACCTCTGGCCGTAATAACGGCCTTGATACGCCTGGGCATTGAGTCAAACAGAGCTTGGATGGCGTGTACAGGTACAGCTGCCCATGCAGCTTCAACACGATACCACAGTTAATCAAGAGTAGTGACTGACGTATTGTGACGAGCTAGTTCCTCGGCCACCATTAACCAGACGTTTTCAATTGGTGGGAGATCTGGAGAATGTGCTGGCCAGGGCAGCAGTCTAACATTTTCTGTATCCAGAAAGGGCCCTACAGGACCTGCAACATGCGGTCGTGCATTATCCTGCTGAAATATAGGGTCTCGCAGGGATCGAATGAAGGGCAGAGCCACAGGTCGTAACACATCTGAAATGTAACGTCCACTGTTCAAAGTGCCGTCAATGCGAACAAGAGGTGACCGACACGTGTAACCAATGGCGCCCCACACCATCACGCCGGGAGATACGCCAGTATGGTGATGACGAATACACGGTTCCAGTGTACGTTCACCGCGATGTCACCAAAGACGGATGCGACCATCATGATGCTGTAAACAGAACCTGGATTCATCCGAAAAAATGACTTTTTGCCATTCGTGCACCCAGGTTCGTCGTCGAGTACACCATCGCAGGCGCTACTGTCTGTGATGCAGCGTCAAGGGTAACCGCAGCCATGGTCTCCGAGCTGATAGTCCATGCTGCTGCAACCGTCGTCGAACTGTTCGTGCAGATGGTTGTTGTCTTGCAAACGTCCCCAACTGCTGACTCAGGGATCGAGACGTGGCTGCACGATACGTTACAGCCGTTCGGATAAGATGCCTGTCATCTCGACTGCTAGTGATACGAAGCCGTTGGGATCCAGCACGGCGTTTCGTATTACCCTCCTGAACCCATCGATTCCATATTCTGCTAACAGCCATTGGATCTCGACAACGCGAGCAGCAATGTCGCGATACGATAAACCGCAATCGCGATAGGATACAATCCGACCTTTATCAAAGTCGGAAACGTGATGGTACGCATTTCTCCTCCTTACACGAGGCATCACAACAACGTTTCACCAGGCAACGCCGATCAACTGCTGTTTGTGTATGAGAAATCAGTCGGAAACGTTGTAGGTGTCGCCACCGGCGTCAACCATGTGTGAATGCTCTGAAAAGCTAATCATTTGCATATCACAGCATCTTCTTCCTGTCGGTTAAATTTCGCGTCTGTAGCACGTCATCTGCGTGGTGTAGGAATTTTAATGACCAGTAGTGCAGAAATTTTATAAGCCGATGTCCTTATTTACTGAACACAGCACTTTTCTTTTCGTCTCATGAATCTTCATAGATACTGAAGTTTTTATTTATGTATAATACAGACAAAACAACAAGACTAGCATATGGACAAGGAAGGAAATGTGCGTTTTAATGGAGCTAACGTAGCAGTTTTACGGCCGTCCATTTTGTAAACAAACTGTGAGATCTGTGAGCGAGATAGACCCGACAGCTGCCGCCGTAGCGCGCTGCCACCGGGGCCCACGTACCGTATGCACAAGTCGAATCGTTTCCGATCGTTCAGTGGCACGTTGATCTCGCCACGCTCAAAGTTGACGTTCAGAAGCACAGTCTGTGTGCCGGCGGCTTTAGTTTTAAGGTCTCTCAACGTATGTGGAAAACACCCTGAGAAGGATTCAGGTTTAACTGAGACTCACTTTTGCTCCTCACAACAACACGAGAATATTGCTACGAGTTTTTGACAGGGTATCGCTGGAAAAACTGGTAGAGGCCGACCTCGGGGAAGATCAGTTTGGATTCCGTGGAAGTGTTGGAACACGTGAGGGAATACTGACCTTACGACGTATCGTAAAAGAAAGATTAAGGAAAGGCAAACCTACGTTTCTAGCATTTGTAGACTTAGAGGAAGCTTTTGACAATGTTGACTGGAATACTCTCTTTCAAATTCTAAAGGTGGCAGTGGTAAAATACAGGGAGCGAAAGGCTATTCACAATTTGAAACCAGATGGCAGTTATAAGAGTTGAGCGGCATGAAAGGGAGGTTGGGCAGGGAGTGAGACAGGGTTGTAGCCTGTCCACGATACTATTCAATCTGTATTTGAGCAAGCAGTGAAGGAAACAAAATAAAAATTTGGAGTAGGTATTAAAATCCATGGAGAAGAAATAAAAACTTTGAGGTTCGCCGATGACATTGTAATTCTGTCAGAGACAGCAAAGGACTTGGAAGAGCAGTTGAATGGAATGGATAGTGTCTTGAAAGGAGGATGTAAGAGTAACATCAACAAAAGCAAAACGAGGATAATGGAATGTAGTCGAATTAAGTCTGGTGATGCTGAGGGAATTAGATTAGGAAATGAGACACTTAAAGTAGTAAAGGAGTTTTGCTAATTGTGGAGCAAAATACCTGATGTTGGTCGAAGTAGAGAGGATATAAAATTTAGACCGGCAATGGCAAGGAAAGCGTTTCTGAAGAAGAGAAATTTGTTAACATCGAGTATAGATTTAAGTGTCAGGAAGTCGTTTCTCAAAGTATTAGTATGGAGTGTAGCCATGTATGGAAGTGAAACGTGGACGATAAATAGTTTAGACAAGAAGAGAATAGAAGCTTTCGAAATGTGGTGCTACAGAAGAATGCTGAAGATTAGATGGGTAGATCACATAACTAATGAGGAGGTATTGAATAGAGTTGGGGAGGAGTTTGTGGCACAACTTGACAAGAAGAAGGGACCGGTTGGTAAGACATGTTCTGAGGCATCAAGGGATCACAAATTTAGCATTGGAGGGCAGCGTGGAGGGTAAAAATCTTAGAGGGAGACGAAGAGATGAATACACTAAGCAGATTCAGAAGGATGTAGGTTGCAGTAAGTACCGGGAGGTGAAGAAGCTTGCACAGGAAAGGGTAGCATGGAGAGCTGCATCAAACCAGTCTTAGGACTGAAGACCACAACAACAACAACAACAACAACATCGCTGACGTTAAGACAATACCGTTGGAAGTCTCTACCTGTCAAACGCGCAGTAGCGCAATTACGTGCAATTATATGCTCTTAATGAAGCTTTTGTTGTTTTACCCCTAGCTCGTAGCTGCGCAACACGCAGAGCTGTAGCTTGCGAAGCGGAAGATGTAAGACGTAATGGTACGAATTACGAGCGCCGGGATTAGCGAGCGCAGTTGTTCTCGCTCCAGCGGAACCCAGGGCGATGTTTCAGGTGGGCTTCCGCAGCGGCTTATGCAAATGTCGACCTGGCTACCAGGTGGAGGGTACCGCGCCTTCGTCCACGTCTCTCTTTACAGGCATATCAATTCCGCTGTCATTACACCGCTGTTGGGACGGAACACGTGTAACTAAACACTTTACATACAAGCAACATAGTAGATGAAATTCATGACACATGATATAAACTGAAGAGCCACAGAAACTGGTACACCTGCCTAATGTCGTGTAGGGCCCCCGCGAGCACGCAGAAGTGCCGCAACACGACGTGGCGTGGACTCGACTAATGACTGAAGTAGTGCTGGAGAGAATTGACACCATGAATCCTGCAGAGCTGTCCATAAATCAGTAAGAGTACCAGGGGGAGGAGCTCTCTTGAGAACAGCACGTTGCAAGGCATCCCAGATATGGTCAATAATGTTCATGTCTGAGGAGTTTGGCGGCCAGCGGAAGGGTTTAAACTCAGAACCCAGAAGTGTGCTCCTGGAGCCGCTCTGTAGCAGTTCTGGATGTCTGGGGGGGGGGGGGGGGGTGCTTGAAGCTTGAATTGGAAAAGTCTGTCGGAATGCACAACGGACGTGACTTTACGCACGTAGTCAGACAGTACTTGTCACCTGTCACAGTCGTATCTAGACGTATCACTGCAACTGCACACGCCACACACTATTACAGAGCCTCCACCAGCTTGAATAGTCCCCTGCTGGCATGCGGGGTCCATGGATTCATGAGTTTGTCTCCATACCCATACACGTGCATGCGCTCGATACAGTTTGAAACGAGACTCGGCCGACCAGGCAACATGTTTCCAGTCATCAACAGTCGAATGCCTGTGTTGACGAGCCCAGGCGAGGTGTAAGATATTGTCTCCTGCAATCATCGAGGTTGTTTCGTTGAATTGTTCACACGCTGACACTTGTTTATGGCGCAGCATTGCAATCTGCAGCAGTTTGCGGAAGGGTTGCACTTCTGTCACGTTGAACGATTCTCTTCAGTCGTCTTTGGTCCCGTTCTTGCAGGAGCTTTTTCCGGCCACAACGACGTCGGAGATTTGATGCTTTACCGGATTCCTGATATTCACAGTACATTCGTGTAATGGTCTTACGGGAAAACCCCACTTCATCCCTACCTCGGAGATGCTGTGTCCCATCGCTCGTACGGCGACTATTAACACCACGGTCAAACTCACTTAAATCTTGATGACCTGTCATTGTAGCAGCAGTAACCGATCTAACAACTGCGCCAGTCACTTGGTGTCTTGCATAGGTGTTGCTACTGCAGCGCCCTGTTCTGCCTGTTTACACATATCTGTATTTGAATAGGCATGCCTATACCACTCTCTTTGCCGCTTCAGTGTATATAGAGTGATCGCCCATAACATTAGGACACCGACCTACTATCGATATAAACCCGTCTGTGCGATAGCATCGTCACCTAACGAGGAATGACTGTTAGACACACGCACGATGCATGTAGTATCAGTGAGCGTGCTCTCCGTATGTGGAATGGGTAAGGCGCGCAATCTATCTGAGTTTGACCGCGGGCAGATTGTGGTTGTGCTCGGCACGAGCATTACGAAAACAGTTCGACTTGTCGAGTGTTCGCCGGCCGCGGTGGCCGTGCGGTTCTGGCGCTGCAGTCCGGAACCGCGGGACTGCTACGGTCGCAGGTTCGAATCCTGCCTCGGGCATGGGTGTGTGTGATGTCGTTAGGTTAGTTAGGTTTAAGTAGTTCTAAGTTCTAGGGGACTGATGACCTCAGCTGTTAAGTCTCATAGTGCTCAGAGCCACTTGAACCATTTTTTTTGTCGAGTGATCGAGGAGCGTTGTGGAGAGCGTCTTCAGCACGTGGCGAAACCGAGGTGAAACGACGTCCCGACGTGTTGGGGTTGGGCGGCCACCCTTCATTACAAATGTCGGACGTCGTTGGCTGAGCAGACTGGTAAAACAGGACAGGCGGCCAACTACAGAAGAACTAACATCAAACTTTATTGCTGGGAAAAGTACAAATGTACACAGTGCACCGAACACTGCCAACGACGGGCCTCCGCAGCCGATGAACCACGCACACCCCGACATCGTCCACGATGACTGTAATGGACATGTGACCGTCGGCAGTGGACGTTGGCGCAATGGAAGAGCGTTGCATGGTCTGATGGATCCCGATGTCTCCTTCATTGTGCCCATGCGAGGGTGCGAATCCGTCGTCTTCCGGAGAAATAGTTCCCTGACACCTGTACTCCGGGACAGAGACAAACTGGCGGCGGCTCCATTATGGTCTGGAGAACATTGACGCGGGCATCCGTAGGTCCAGTGGAGCTCGCGCAAGGCACCACGAGGGCCGAGGAGTATAGTACACTTGTTGCAAACTACGATCACCCATTCATGACGCTCATGCTCCCCGACAGCAGTGGCATTTTTCAGCAGGATAATGCGCCATGTCATAAGCACAGCGAGTGAGTGGGATTGGTTCGAGGAACACAGTGGAAGGTTCCAGTTGGCCCTCCAGCTCGCCAGATCTGAACCCGATCGAACACATCCCGGATGTGACTGAAGGTAAGGTCAGAACTCATCCCCCACCCCAGGCCGGACTTTACGGGAGTTAGAATATTTGTGCGCGCACATGTGGTACCAACTCCCTCCAGAGACTTATCGAGGCCTCATTCCTTCCCTGCCACGACGTGTCGCCGCTGTTATCCGTGCCAAAGGCGGGCATACCGGCTATTACGTAGGTGGGCATAATTTTCTGGCTGTTCAGTGTATGTGTGAAAAATAAGTGCGCGAACGAAGCTGTGGGCAGAAAGTTAGTACTATATACAAATGAATTGAACAGAGATTGCAACCACAAGTTTCATACACACAAGTTACTATTTCTTACAAAATAAAAAATTAGTTTCGTATATTTGAATAGTTTAATGATATAATAAAACAGCAGCACTTGCTGGAAGGGACTGTTTTAATTTCAGGAAGTTTTGTAGTAAACGGTTTTGCTGCCCTTCGAGGAAATGCGCGGTGGGGGCGTTGAGCAGGGCTTTTCCCATGCGGCCACTGAGATGAAGTAGGTGGTTTTCACGCTATTCCTGCTTTTCATTCAACACTGCATAAGCACTCGTCACAATTACTTGTCACTTAATAGCACATCAGAAACAGCGACAAACGAGCTTCATTCCCATTACGGTGTATTGTGGAGTTTTATTACGACTGAGTTCTTTTATTAAGGAAATTTACATGTAACACTTGTAACTTTTAAGCAATACGCTCTGTATTTCAATATGATTTATTGCTCCGATATAACATTCACTGTATAATTCTCATTACGTAAAGTAATATGCAACACTTGATTCTTTTAGCCAATTTGCTCTGTATTTCAATATATAATTATTGTTCTGTTATATCCTCCAAAGTTTAGGCCTCAAGATGACGTAGTGTAACATCGAAACCGGTTGCCTAGTAATAAACCAAATCAATAGCGATTATTATTGTTTTTATTGAACATTGAAAAGCCGTAGTCTCATACTCCACCAGAAGATGGAGTTACATTCACAAATTAATATGGTTCCAATCCTCTGGTTCCAATCAAGGTTTTCGGGAGGTTTCCTTTGGTTGTAAGGCATGTGCCTAGAACTGGTGAGCCCCTCCCACTTATTTTCAATTGAGGTCCCCAATTTACTCCACTATCAGCTTGTCTGATAATTGGCTGAATAAACCCCGACTCTTAATGGGCCGGATCTTGAACAGCCGACTCCACTCCTAGAAATGGAAAAAAAACCAAGTAGATGGGCATTTTCTCCCGATGTTCAGTCTCGTGCAGAAAAATCTAGTTACGACTTCCGCATAAGAAATAGAAGAAAGGAAATTGGAAGATCACGTGACAGTAAAATACAGTTCCATTTCTGGCCTTTGTAGATGGTCTAGTTTCCTTCTTCAGCAACAGACGAGAAGTGGTCCGCTCCCTTCAAAAATTTCATGCAGGTGAAACCGGGATACAATATACGAATATATGAAAAGATGTCAAAGATACTTCAACGGCCACCATCGCTAACAGGTATCAGTATAATAATAATAAAAGTGCTTAAATTACCCGCCAGGTTAGCCGAGACCGCTAACGCGCTGCTTCCTGGACTCGGGTAGGGGCGCTGAACCCGCATCGAATCAGTCCAGCAGATTTACAACGAGGGCCGCTGTGTTGGCCAGCCTGGAAGTGGTTTTTAGGCGGTTTTCCACATCCCACTAGGTGAATACTCAGCTGGTCCCTACATACCACCTCAGTTACACGGCTCGTAGACATCTGAATACGTTCGCACTATTCTCTGGATTACAGTAGACGCAGACAGTTGGGGTACACTAATTCCGTCCCAGGGGTAGGGGTGGCAGTACGAAGGGCATCTGCCCACATGCCAAATCCGATTACCTATGGCCGACCCTACCGCGATAAAAGGCTCAAGCGATAGAATGAAAGTGCTTAAGTTCAAATACCTACGAGACATCAACCATCCTTGAGAATTAAATAGGAAAGTTAATACAGAGACAATATATAAACTACAAAACGTCTTTTGGACCTAATGAGTAGGTGAAACAAAAGACTTGTATCTCGTGATGCCAAACAAATTATCACATCACGGTAATTACTTCTGAAACATTGTACGCATGAGAAAACTTTATAACAGGAGCTAGAAAATAAATTAATATACAGAAAAGGAAGAAAGAAAAATCTGAAAAAGTATTTGGCCCAATCTGCTCCGGGGGATTGCACATGAAAAGAAAATCCCTCGAATTATGGTAACACGCTGAAAAAATCTCCGACTCTTCCAGAAAGGGGCGATCAAACTTCTGTGGCCCCACTGTCAGAATGAGCGACTCCAGACAAGCAAGGCTTAGGAACTTGTCCCCCTCGGCGAAGCTAAACAGTAGTTTCGGGTACTTGAAATTGAAAGAAATCTTTGTCATTGCAGAGGATATTACATACGACACAACTACATTCAGAACACTAACTGACAGTCGTCAATTTACAGAGAAAACAATCGCTAGAACCATAGAAACCTGGACAGTAGAAAATTCAGCGAGAAGTCGAAGGGATATGGGGAAGAAAGTTAACTACGTCTATTAGCACTCCTAAGCAATATATAGCGATGTACAAGGGAAAAGAACGCAAATAAGGAAGAGACAGGTTACATACAATGGCGCAGTCGTAACCACGGAAAACCAGTTCAGTTGCGGACGGGAAAGGTCTTTTCTAAGGAAATAGCTCGATGATTTTAAAAATAGAAAACTACACCAGTTACATTTTTTGCACGCGTAGCGCGACAGGTTTCTGGATTTATTCCCATTTTCAAGTGTCGAAATTTACGTTAGAATTGAGTGTGATGTCTGGGTGCGTATTTTTCCGCTTTTCTAGCCCTACAGTCGTCTTTGTATTGTTTACTGAATCAGAAAATACAGGGTCTTTATAAATGAATATCGGTGTTTTAACGCTTTGTAATATTTATTAAATTAAACTTACAGTTATAAATGATATGTGAAATGAAAGAGCAACTCAAACAGTTTTACCAAGAACCTTATAAATGGTCAATGTGAGTACCACTTGTCACACGGCACACGTCTATAGCCGAGTTCTTCCCAAACGTTGATTGGGCTTGCTTTGCATGGCCTCCACGTTCACCCGACCTAACGCCGTGCGATTTTTTCCTTTGGGGCTTCATCAAGGATCGTGTATATGTGCCTCCGCTACCAGCAGACCTCCCTGAATTAAGAAACCGGATTGAAGCAGCTGTTGCTATAATCACTGAAGACACTCTTATCAACGTTTGAGAACAACTCGGCTATAGACTTTATGTGTGCCGTGTGACAAATGGTGCTCACATTGAACATTTATAAGGTTCTTGGTAAAACTGTTTTAGTTGCTCTTTCATTTGACGTATCATTTATAATTGTAAGTTTAATATAATAAATATTATAAAGCGTTGAAATACCGATATTCATTTATAAACACCCTGTAAATATCCTGGAAGTTCCTTTAGACGCTAAGTTAGAAAATACATCGACGGGAAAAAATCGCAACCCCAAAAATGAGTTGTCGTGCTTGTACATCTTAAAGATTATGTCAATTCACATTTCGGGACAGACGATAAGAATGGTGCTAGTAGCACAACTATGAATATGCAAATCAGGTTTGCTTTAAATACACGCTGTAACCGTCGTGAGAGTCAGTTACCTTCGGGATTGGACGCAGTGAGGTGATGTTAGTCAAGAATACCGTTAAGGCCACAAAGCCGCCATTATCAATACCTCACTGAGTTCGAACGAGGCCGTGTGACACGGCTACCGAAGCGGAAGTTCCTTCTGCCATAAAGCAGAAAGACTTGACAGGAATTTAGCCACTGTACATGATTACTGGCAGTGGCGGGTATGCACCTGTGGTCTAGGCTAGCGTCTTTGATTAGCAATCCCGGGTTCGAACCACACCACAGCTTAAATTCTGAATAATAATCAGCATTAGCGGCCGAAGATTTCCGGCATAAGAAGTCTTCCTCATTCTGCCAACGGCCTTGTCAAAGAGGGCGGAGAAACGAACAGGGGTTCAGAGCACACTCTTGTCCTTAGGGTGGGAAACAAAAGGCGGAAGAATCAGTAATGATCGACGAGATGAGGATGCAGAAGGCTATGGAAACCACCGCATCAAAGACACACAACGTGTACACACAGGACTGGTGGCCTGTAACTGAAAAAGTGTCATGAAGGTCTGTCCATTGGCAAAAGATTTCAGAATAGTCCCCCCATTCGGATCTCCGGGAGGGGATTGCCAAGGGGCACGTGACCGGACTCAGGAGACCACGTGACAATACCAAGAGGGAAGATCATCGTGTTAACCATATGGCTCTGTCGCAGCCTACGGCTTCTGCAGCAGCTATATGAACAGCTGTTGCCGCCACAGTGTTTTAATTTACCTTCTTTCTATACAAATAATGCCGACTCGTGATTTTATCATTAGCATTTTTCTATAATAAATGAGGTTATAGTTTCTTTATATTTAACACTGCTGTTATGTTAATATTCCTAATGTTCTGCTCCCAACCCCCCTCTCCCCCCCCCTATTTTTCTTCATAAACTGGTTTTTTCACTAACAGTCTCTTTGTAACGAATTTTGTATCTTTTAATGTTTCATGAGTTATTTCCGTGTCACCATTACTTTACACAATACTATCTATTATATGAATTTATAACCATTTCGTGTCTAACATGAGATGTAATGGAGCTCTCTATATCTAAAACCTTTTACAGCCCTTTGTGTCTATGTTTCCTTCCTACATATTACGCAAGACTGCTTATTAACTAACGCCCCATGTTTCGCTATTCTGCCATTCATATTACCGTGAATAATCTCTAACGACTTCTTCTTCTTCGCGGATGGATCACTTAGGACCACGCGTAATCAACATTTGTTGGCCTTCCTTTTCGCCCAGTATTCCTTCATGCGCAACGAATGGGCTAGCTTTCGTTGTGTAGACCACATATGTCGGTTATTTTTTCTGTCTTCTTCCTCAAAACCCCCTGTGTTTGTGATTTTTCTGATTTCATTTCTGTCATGTAGATTTGGAGACCCTAATTCTCTCAGGTCTTTTTCCGTCTGTTTGTACCAGTTCGGTCTTGTAGTTTTGTTCTTTAAAAATGTGTGGATTTTGTGCGTTAACCTGTTTGAGTCCATTCTTTCTAAATGCCCCATGAACTGAATTCTTCTCATGCGCATTGTGTCTTATTTTGCTGATATGTTTTTAAATTTCTGCATTGGGTTTTGGATAAAGCACACCATCTTTAGTTCTTGGTCCTAGGATTTTCCTCATTATTTTACGTTCTTTCACTTCCAGTTCCCCTTTTAGTGTTCTGTGTTGAAGATTTAGTGTCTCAGATGCGTAGAGAGCTTCGGTATTAATTACTGTTGTGTAATGTCGTATTTTGCAGTGCCAGGAGAGAGTCTTTTCGTTGTAAACGTTTTCTCGGCTCTTGATCTGACAGATTTCTTTTCATTACAATTTTCTGCAATCCTTTCACCTAAATATTTAAATTCTTATAATCGAGAGGTGTAGTTATTACCAGTTTTCAGATCAGAAGGTGCATATTTGATGTCAGTCATAAATTTTGTTTTTTCAAGTGAAATTTCTAATCCTATTTTTGCTGCCTGCTCTTGTAATAATTCTAGCTGTCTCTGTGCGTCGGTAATGTCTGGGGCGATCAGTGTCATGTCGTCAGCAAATGCTTAACAGTCCAATTCTATGCCCTTACGTTTTGGTCCCAGTCTGTGTGCTGGTGCACCTGCTTTTCTCCATTCTCGAACAACTTTTTCAAGAGCACAATTGAAGAGCACTGGCGACAGTTCATCCTCTTGTCGTACTCCTGTGTCTATTCTGTGCTCTGTTGTTGTTGTGGTCTTCAGTCCTGAGACTGGTTTGATGCAGCTCTCCATGCTACCCTATCCTGTGCAAGCTTCTTCATCTGCTAGTACCTACTGCAACCTACATCCTTCTGAATCTGCTTAGCGTATTCATCTGTTGGTCTCCCTCTACGATTTCTACCCTCACCATTGGTGATCCCTTGATGCCTCAGAACATGTCCTACCAACCGATCCCTTCTTCTAGTCACGTTGTGCCACAAACTTCTCTTCACCCCAATCCTATTCAATACCTCCTCATTAGCTATGTGATCTACCCATCTAATCTTCAGCATTCTTCTGTAGCACCACATTTCGAAAGCTTCTATTCTCTTCTTGTCTAAACTATTTATCGTCCATGTTTCACTTCCATACATGGCTACACTCCATACAAATACTTTCAGAAACGACTTCCTGACACTTAAATCTATACTCGATGTTAACAAATTTCTCTTCTTCAGAAACGCTTTCCTTGCCATTGCCAGTCTACATCTTATATCCTCCCTACTTCGACCATCATCAGTTATTTTGCTCCCCAAACAGCAAAGCTCCTTTACTACTTTAAGTGTCTCATTTCCTAATCTAATTCCCTCAGCATCACCAGACTTAATTCGACTACATTCCATTATCCTCGTTTTGGTTTTGTTGATGTTCATCTTATACCCTCCTTTCAAGACACTATCCATTCCGTTCAACTGCTCTTCCAAGTCATACATACAATACATTACAAATGTATACAATACAATACATTACAAATGTAATGTATTGCGAATACATAGAAAGAAGGATCCTTTATTGTATGATTATATGATAGCGGAACAAACACTGGTAGCAGTTACTTCTGTAAAATATCTGGGAGTATGCGTACGGAACGATTTGAAGTGGAATGATCATATAAAATTAATTGTTGGTAAGGCGGGTACCAGGTTGAGATTCATTGGGAGAGTGCTTAGAAAATGTAGTCCATCAACAAAGGAGGTGGCTTACAAAACACTCGTTCGACCTATACTTGAGTATTGCTCATCAGTGTGGGATCCGTACCAGGTCGGGTTGACGGAGGAGATAGAGAAGATCCAAAGAAGAGCGGCGCGTTTCGTCACTGGGTTATTTGGTAACCGTGATAGCGTTACGGAGATGTTTAATAAACTCAAGTGGCAGACTCTGCAAGAGAGGCGCTCTGCATCGCGGTGTAGATTGCTCGCCAGGTTTCGAGAGGGTGCGTTTCTGGATGAGGTATCGAATATATTGCTTCCCCCTACTTATACTTCCCGAGGAGATCACGAATGTAAAATTAGAGAGATTAGAGCGCGCACGGAGGCTTTCAGACAGTCGTTCTTCCCGCGAACCATACGCGACTGGAACAGGAAAGGGAGGTAATGACAGTGGCACGTAAAGTGCCCTCCGCCACACACCGTTGGGTGGCTTGCGGAGTATCAATGTAGATGTAGATGTAGATGCAAGTCCTTTGCTGTCTCTGACAGAATTACAATGTCATCGGCAGACCTCAAAGTTTTTATTACGTCTCCATGGATTTTAATACCTCTCTAACGACTATTATATTCACTACTACATTTTCTACTTATTTCTGATGTGTCACATCGATAGAGGACCCTCAACGTTTACACAGATCGTGTTTGCTGTCGTTACATCAATCTGTGGCAGCTTTTCAGAATGTCGCATCAACATAGGACGCCGTTTCTACGGCAACCCTCAGCGTCCATATAGATTATCTTTCTTAGCAGCTTCTCTCTACCGCTATAGCAACCTGTGACAGCTGTTCCATTTATCTTTGCCAACAGCACGTATGTTACGGAACGGATAACAGAGGGCAGCCTAGACTACTTTATTTTAAGCTAATTATTTACTACAATTTATATTTTTTGACGAAGAGCTATTACACAGCAATTTTACGATTATTTTACCTATAACTCTTCTTCAAATCTTGGTCATACAGACTATTGTAATACAATTTATGCTAATAGCACACACTGTACTTCTGACTGGTTAACACTGATGTTATACAGAGAACTGTGGGTGGGACTAGCGCTATTTAAGACCGCTCCCTGCCTATCCATTTAGCAGTCAGTTCAGCGTCGTGGATCGGCGCAGCCTGCTCCATCGAAGTCCACCTGCCGTTCTGGGTATTTCTAGTTTGTAATCTTATTTCCGTGTATATTCGTTACTGTACAGATCCCTCTATCTGTACGTGTGTTACTTCAGAGTCTGAAGATGATCCTTAAGGATTGAAACCGGTCACTGCGAATAAAAGAAATTTGCGATCAAGACTTTTTTTTTAATCATTATATTGTCCGCCCCCGCTAGCTGAATAGTCAGCGTGACGGATTGTCAGTCCTCTGGGCCCGGGTTCGATTCCCGGCTGTGTCGGGGAATTTTCTCCGCCCAGGGACTGGGTGTTGTGCTGTTGTCATCATCATCCTATCATTCTCATCGACTGCAGGTCGCCGAAGTGGCGTCAACTTGAAAGACCGGTACCCGGCGAATGGTCTGCCCGACGGGGGGCCCTAGCCATACGATTAAATTAAATTATTATATTAATATAAGACCGCTGATAATGTTTTCAAAAATTTTACGCACCGAACTGTTACAAATCGATCACTTCAAGGGCAGTTCCGAGCCAGACGCCCTGCAACAGCGTACATTCCATTGACCCAAAACCACCGCCATTTGCGACTTCAGGGGTGTTAAGGAAGAGCTCGTTGGAGGACAAAGTGGAGGTCTGCTGTGTTTTATGATGTAATCTGGTTCCGCCTCGGTGCCAACGACGGCCGTGTATTGGTTAGCCGGACGCTAGCTGAGAGTCTGCAGCCAACCTGTGTGCTAGACTCACTGAACCTATAGCTGAAGTTGAGGTCTGGGATGTGATTTCGTTTGACAGCAGGAGCACTAACGTAATTATCCCACGCACTCTGACTGCAAATTCGACCTGTTGTGCAGCATTCTAGGTGGTGTTTTCCAACAAAATAACGCTGGCCCACATACCGCTGTTGTAACGCAACATGCTCTAAAGAGAGTCGACATGTTGCATTGGCCTTCTCTATCACCAGATCTATCTCCAATCAAGAACATACAGAACATCATCGGATGACAATTCCAGCGTCAATCATAAACGGCATTAACTGTCCATTTATTGACTGACCAAGTGCGACAAGCATGGAACTCGCCCAAGAAGCTGACATCCGGCGCCGGTGTAACATAATGCATGCGCGTTTGCATGCTTGCATTCAACATTATGAAGGTCGCTACGGTCATTAATGTAGCAGCTTTTCACACTTGCAATGGATTATCTCGCGCTTGGATCTTGCCATGTTAAACACTTAAATATGTTATCTACACAAATGCAGTCCCGAAATTGCAATACTATACATCAATTAGTTACTGGTGTTGCGATTAGTCAGTGCAGTATTTCTTGTGTATGTTCTCACAGGTATTGTGCCTAGCCCATTGCGCAAAATTCCCACAAAGAAAACCTTGAAAAGACTATGCATTGAAGAAGGTACAATACTTGTAAGCAGGTAGACACGAAATACTTCTTTCTTACGCTAACGTCTCAAATAAATTTCAAGATTTATATTTTCGTGCTAAGAAGACGACTGCACTGAAAGAGGGGGAGAGCAACACACATGCATACATCACACACAATGCAAATGCAAACAGAGGCACTTGAAAATGTGAACAAAGTTCTGAAACGCGTCGTGCTATGCATGAAAAAACGCAATTGGTGCAGTGTTTTATTATTTAAATCATTAATGACACACCTGCAGGCTTTTGGAAAACGACTACAATGAATGAAATTAGGGATGAACTATTTCGTTATTCGCCTCAAGAAACAGGCAAATTGCAGACAATCTAAATCACAATGTATGAATACTGCTGTGGTGTTCTAATCACTAAGCGATATAATTCCGTACAGATAAGGAAAAAATACGTGCTCGAATTATCGTGTAGCAATATCCTGAGCCAGGAATATTCCGCTCTTACTACCACTTCGCCTGAGTGTGTGATCAGATTGTCTGCAACAATCCTAAGTTTTTACTGCAAATATTGCTACAAACACCACTTCGAACTGTGTAAACCATTTGCAAATCGATGACTTGTTTTCGAATATGCATAACGTTACTGAAAAGACGGGGCGCCCAAAAGCGTTTATTTATGCTCAGTAACTGCAATAGATGGAATGACGAAATGCAGATAGGCTGAGTCATTTCTAATAAATCTTTATTGCTGGAAACCTCAATTTCCTCCGCAGGCGCGTGGTTTTGGGACGGCTTACAGTTTGTCTGTAAGCGCTCAGCACAATTTCAGTCTCGTTACATCGCTAGCACAGACAAATCAAGTTCGAAAGTACAAGCTTTTCATTGGCATTTGAATACTCTGAATGCGGTACCTGGAATGTACATGGGTTAAAGCTTTGAAGAGATAAATGCAAGGGCATTTTCTTGTTTGTGATAGGAAAATACGTCACCTCTATTTTTAGGTTTTGCACTGCACTTTGTCATATTGCCAGCACTGTTTCCATGAATTCTGCTGCGGCATTACTTAATTTCTAGTACGCCAATAAGGATGTCTCCCGAACAATATTGATTTTCGTGCTAATGACATGCTGCAAATTAACGATTTACCGCACACTGAAAGATTTTTAGGGATGAAATTATTCCGCTTTTAATTTCTGTTAGCAAGTATTTAAATTCGTTCCTTGTTATGGAAACTAAAATATTAATCGTACATAATCTGTCTCCACGTAACAATAATACCTTTCTACTGTGACTGCTTACAAATAAGCACTGTGGTTTGGAACTCTCTTTAACGCGCAGGTAATTACTTAAGACTGCCATATACAAAAGTGACAATTGCTCGTAATGTGCATATTAATCGCGCAAACAAAGTTGGCGCTCGTCGCGGTGGCTGATGGGAGCAACTGTAAATGGGAAATGGCTTTACAGACGTTCCCATCAGCCATAGCGTCGAGTGTCAACTTTGATTGGGCATGTTGCACATTCAACAGGCTGTCTGACTGCAGACACAAATACTACCGAATTGATCTAGCACTTCTTTGGTAAACACCTGGCCATGTAGTCACAGTATTAACTGCCTACTGCACTGTGTCTCGATATTTTTCAACGCATAAGGCGACCCTTACTAGTGTGTTAGCCATTATGACATTTGTGGTGCTTACCCATCAAAAGTATCTTTTCTTCCATTGGCGATTTCGAACTGGCATCTGCAGCTGCAACAATTACTCATCACGGTTTTCACTAATAAATAAGTATGTAAAAATTGGTCAAATACGTAATAGTATTAAAGTTCCGCGTCGACTAAAGGATCGGACACAACCCGCCGGCTTTGACCAATGACGTCATAGTTTACTCATAGATATTAATGTCTTTATTTACGAGGCATAGATAATAAATCGGTTATCTTCTTTGGCGAGATGTCATGACTGTAAATTGAAATACATGAGTGTGTTTTTAAAAGACAGTGCTAGGCAATGTGTACGACCTTTGTTGCTTGTATTAATTTAAATCATCTGGTCGTTCCAGTTCACTCAGTACTTATTTTCTATCTTATTGAGTTTGAGATATTTTTGAATTTTTCTTCATCCTAGACCACTTTTACTTTTTGATTTTCGTCTGTAGGTATGGATTTATCTATTCCTATGAAGACCTGAAGCTGGATTCGTCAACTGCGGCGCGGAATACAAGTTTTACTTCACTAGCCCAAGAATTACTACAACTTTTTCAGTCGACACTAGAACTATCGAACACGAAAAGACCGTCATACGAAAAATTTGTATCCGGCACTTCAGTTGACCTTTACAGGTCAACTGAAGAATACGATACTAGTGCTAGCAAAGACGAAAAAAGCGACATACGTAACACTGGCATTCTGTACCACAGTTGATCTATGTAAGTCAACTTAAGCACGGGATACAAATCTTACGTATGTCGCTATTTTTCACCTGCGCTACCACTAGTATCCTATTCTTCAGTTGACCTACACAGTTCGACTGAAGTATGGGATACAAGTTTTATGTATATCGCTTTTTACGCCTACACGTAGTTCAGCTCAGGTGCAGGATGCCAATGTTTACGTACGTCGATTTTTTCGTCTTCGCTAGCATTACTATCCTATTCTGCAGTTGTACTGTATTCAGTCAGCCGAAGTATGGGATACAAATTTTACGTATGTCAGTCTACCTACATAGGTAAACTGAAGAATAGGATACTAGTGCTAGCGAAGGGGAAAAGATCGACATACGTTAACTTTGTATCCCGCACTGCAGTTAATCTATACAGATTAACTGAGGTTCGGGATATAACTCATTTTTTCAACTGAGGTATTCCATGCTAACGTTACTTCTGTCCCTGTATTTCTTTCTTTTTTGCACTAGCATCCTATTCCTCAGTTGAGCTATATAGGTCAACTGGAGAACAAGGTATTAGGATTCAAACAAGCGATATACTTAACATTACGTATTAAATATGAATGTACGTGATATATTTTTATGTCTGCCATCTGTTGTCTCTGTCCTGCATTCCTTTGTTTCTAAACACTCGTTCAAAATGGTTCAAATGGCTCTGAACACCATGGGACTTAACATCTGAGGTCATCAGTCCCCTAGAACTTAGAACTACTTAAACCTAACTAACCTAAGGATACCACACACATCCATGCGCGAGGCAGAATTAGAACCTGCGACCGTGGCAGTCGCGCGGTTCCGGACTGAAACGTCTAGGGCCGGCCGTTGTGGCCGAGTGGTTCTAGGCGCTTCAGTCCGGAACCGCGCGACTGCTACGGTCGCAGGTTCGAATCCTGCCTCGGGCATGGATGTGTGTGATGTCCTTAGGTTAGTTAGGTTCAAGTAGTTCTACGTTCTAGGGGACTGATGACCACAGCAGTTAAGTCCCATAGTGCTCAGAGCCAGTTTTTGAAGCGCCTAGAACCGCTCGGCCACCGCGACCGGCAACACTCGTCTTTGCTGTTAAATCTGTACAATACATAATCTCTGGTAATTTCTGACGTCAGTGGTCAAAGCCGACAGGTTGTATCGCATTCTCCAGTAATCCCCAATAAACACTGCCACACGAAAGTCGCGTATAAAAAAAATTCCAGTTTGATTTTAGCGACATGTGCAGTATACATTATGCTCATTGCATAGATATTATTATCTGCGTGTCTATTCACAGAGTATAAATATTTCTACTCTATGTGTACATCCACAATCTAACATCAGACCGTGGTACATCCAGCGACAAAATTGCACTTCAAAGATAGTTTATTGACATTCGTACTCAATGTCGCAACATTGCACTTCAAAGATAGTTTATTGACACACGTACTCAATGTCGATCTGCTGGCGCTCGCAGTAGTGTGAAATATCTGTTACCAATACTGCATTCTTTGACTGATTACGCTGTCGTGAGATTCGAATGTTACCTTTGTTGTTATGATTAATGTGAAACGAAATGAGTCACAAAATGCGTGCGCGCGGCTGTTATAAATACATGGATCAACAGGTGTGTTATTCATTTTAATGTATTTTGTGCTGGATATTTCAATTCTCGCACTCATTAAGCCCATCTCTCGTACCTTCGCTCAGCTACTCATTAGTGTCATAGCTCGCTGGAGAATGAAATTCTGTTTACAAATTAAGCTTTAGTTACAATGGAATAATAATTTGCAGTCAAACGCCGGGATTTAATGTTTATAAAGCAAACAGCGTCGGGTCGGAAGTCTTATCGGCTTTTCACTGGAAACGCGGCATTAATAATTCCGAACACGAAACTGTTTTCCATTCCCAGCACGATTTTTAAATCCAACGATTACTTCGGCTCAGTGAACAGATATTAAGTTGCCACAGAATAGTAGGTAAAAAGCTTAGAAATGATGATTACGAACAAATCACCTGTAACCAATGTAATTATTACACTGTAAAGCCATTTCGCGTAAAATTAATAGCCCATAAAATTTCTTTAGAACCGCCTTTACCTCTAGCTCCGATCCCGCGCTTAACAAGTGCCACGCAAATTTAAACGATTGTAATAGGGGTAATCTGCTGCGAGAAAAAGAGTTGCCTTAAATACACGTGAAAATGTAAGCATGTACTGTCACCTCGCTTAATTCTCGAAGGCTGTAAGCTCCGAATAGGCTCTCCTTTGTTTCCTGCATAAAAGGACTGTACTGTAGAAAAGGTTTCGTACATTCCATTTCCTGCAGACGAAGATCGCAGTTAGCCTGAGCAGCTGAGAACTAAAAGCTGTCACTAAAATTATATTAACCAAGTATGTATACTGTATATCCCTGTAACTATTCCGCAAAGCTGTATCAGCATGATTACACAAAGATAATAATAACTTAAAATATCTTTACTGTATAAGCCTGTCTACGCGAAGGTAGTTTTGAGCATGTAAAATGTTACGATCGACACAAATTTGTGAGATCACTAACCTTTAAAACGGAACAAACCTGTTATCACACCAATGATCTAAAATTTTGCTATAAAAGCAAAGTTATGCAGTGTTATCAACGTAATGACTACGGTAAGGACAAGTAATAAAGTGAATAATAGAATTAAACGCTGTATTGTATTGGGAATTGTTTACATGTGAAATACACTTAATATGAACGCTGAGATTTTGTCTTGCATTCAGACGCTTGGCAACATGACTTTCTTTATTTTATCATAGCCGCTGTTGTTAGTAAGATAGCACTAATTGGCACCCCTGAGTTACGTCACAGCCCAAGTGAGTGAGGACAAAGAATGAATTGGGAGCTGGAAGACACCCGAATGGGGTTGGGGTGGGGTGGGGGGGGGGGGGGGAGAGGGTAAAGGAGGGTTGATCTGAAAAGTTGAGAAAAGTTACACGCCTCGGGGAAAGTATTGGAGGTCGGAAGGCCATGTGACTACAATGATCTATATACTGTAATCCGCTACTTTTATTTTTCTATTTTGGTACATTGTAGTAAATAAATTTAGAACCATGTAAAGAAACTTACGGTTTTGTATTTTCATAGCCTTGTTTCTTCGCGCCATTTAATGGTCTTTATCACAGTGTTAAGCGCTGGACTTGTGGCTATAGCGTGTCCACGTTGCTCTATCACACATCTTTGTGGAGCAGCATTCTAAATCGCGTGTTCACGGCACTCTCCAGAATCTCCAGAATGTTTTCAAGAAGAGACATGTTGGGCCCACACACTTTGATTTTCGAATGGACGCTTACCACGACTTGATTGAAATGAAACACGCGGTCACTTCTTTTCTGGAAAAAAAACCACCACAGATGACGAGACGTGGTGTTATCAATACGAAACTACCACAAAACGTCACACAGCAGAAATTCACGTGAAGGGGCGACGCTCTGACGACATAACCGACATTCAAGCCGACGTGATGCACATAAAACTTCGAAGACTAGCAGATAAAACATGTGTGATGTTTTATTATCTGGGAATTCTATGAATATTTTTCACAACCTTGTTGTAAACAGAAGTAACGCTTGTGCAAACTGCACCGCATAGCGATATGTTCTCTTCCTCCCGCGTTGTAAGATATGCAGTTACAATTATTCATTGTGATAATTGTTTGTGTCCTTTCAGAAGTTAGCAATATTTCAGTATCTCTGATGTTAAACGTACTGTTACCTAACGACCGGTACAAATTGTTCATTCGAGGAATACCGTACAAGTAAACGTGTAACTGGTTTTCACGTTTGAACTGGTTTGAAATCATTTCTTGTATACAGGAAAACAGAGCGTAGACGATATATAGAAACGAAAAAGTGATTTAAAACACGGATACGTTTGCGCCTCCAAACGTTCAATTTAAAAAAAAAAATCAATAATTAGCAGCGAAGTGATAATAATCAAATGCTATAGAAAATTACAGTTTTTGTAAGAGCTTTACACCTGGAAGATATTTATTTTGGAAACAGGCGGTTTGAGGAGAACATAAGTTTATGCTGAAACGTCATCATGCAGTACATTGAAATACATCAGTTATCATATTTTTATACGGAGTGAGGAAAGGAAAATTAATTGTAGGATATCTAATGAAATCCTCAAAATATTTGTTGTCAGTAAATTTCGTTTTCCATCTGCACGTCGCTTTTTTTAATTATTATATCTTCATCACTAGGTGAACAGAATTTTTTTTTAGTGTGCCTGTTTCATTGTCCACTATTTTGTGGGCTGGAGTTATTCAAATTATACACAAACAAAATAAATTCCTTATTTGACAACATGTAAGCTTTGGCATCCAAGTGGGTCATCTAATTTGTAATCTATTATGAAAAGGGACCTGTGAATACTAACAGAACACACTGGCGCGCAGACGCCCTTAAAGAAAGTTTTATGAAATTTCGTATTTAGATCAGAAGTACTGATAGATTTCCACTTTGAGTGGGGACATGACATACACCTGGATAGCTCAGATGGTAAGTGAATCGCACGAAAAAAGCAGGCCAGCTATTTCACTCTCAGCCTTACACGCACAACCGACCAGATAATTTCCCAACAAAATTCACTCTACTGTAGAAAAATCCATTCTGGCTGCAGATGTTTTGCGTATTTCGTGTCGGTATACAATACTGTCACGATTAGGCCCCATCTAAAATATTGGCACTGAAAATTATTATAAAATTTTATTGTTAGTAAGCAAGCTTAAAATGTTGACAATAATTTTTACTGCAAACAATAATGGGATGCGACTTCAGAAAAAAAGGGGAATGCAATAGTGCAATAGACATAAATATGTATAACTGCAACAAAATAACTGAAATCTGGCGAATGAAACCAAATGAATCAAGAAAGGGCGGGAAGAAAACACTGCTGTAAGCCACAGTTTAAGTAAATGAACAATTTCTTTTTCCGGAGTTCTCATGATGTCATGAGCAAAATAATCTCCTTCCCAACCACCATCTCTGCCCCAAGTGAAAGTGCGTAGTTCCGTTCAGACAATCATTGCTTTCAGTTAAAAATGTCTGATAGATGAAGTGATTAATAAATACACAACGTGCACCATAGTAAACAACAATACTACTACGCAGAACCACAAGGGAACGTTGGAAGATTTGAATAAGAAATGTATTCTGCCTTCAGAGGCTTAGGCCCAAAGCTACTTCGAGAAAAATAAATGCTTCATTCTACGAAATTATGACTGCAGAGTTTTTTTTTCTTTTTTTCGCTGCTACGTTTATATACAACAGCGGAGTTAGCAATCCATCACCGACGAAATAATGTCGGAGGCATTAATCCTTTTTAATTAGGAGAGTAAGGAATGAAAGATTCAGTGCGAAAAAAAAAAAAACACGGAAGCGTACTTTTCAAAGCAGTCAGTACCCATAAGTTAATGATAGGCACTTCACTATGGAAAGTTTGCGACTGTGGCTTCCCTGTTAGGTATATTTTACTAGTAATACGTCCCTTTTATCACAATATTGTATTTTACTGTCAATATTCAATTCGTTTCGGGGCTAAAAAGCCATTATCAAAAAGTACAGTGACGTCTTAGAGTGTTACATCCGCTCTTGTCTAAGTTAATTATTTTTTCCACCAGTCAAATTCACGATAAATGCTATGAGTGGAACGTATCAACAGAACAAACATAGATCGCTTGTATACAACTAAAAAAATGAATGAAAAGAATAATGTCTGTGTTGCTACATCCTGGCGATTTACTTTTTTTTCTTTAAAAATTACTAACTCGATTCAAGAATTTCTCTATGGTACGGAAGGACTTGCCAAGGAGAAAAATGGTTAGTTTGAAAACGCTTCTGCTATTTTTCGGACATTTTATTTCCATAGGAAGATCTTTAAAGAGTTTTATATTATATTTCACTCCTTTCTGCGCCAATGTTAGATTCATTAAAGGGTAATGCTGATCATTTTTCCTACTAGTATTGCACTTGCGTGTATCTCTCTTAATCTCAAACCTAGATGGATTGTGGATAACAAGTTTCATAATTGAGTAAAGGTGCTGTGAAGCTGTGGGTAATATTCCCAGTTGCTTAATGAGATACCTACATATGAAAATACGCACAGTATTTTAACGTACTGACTTCGATACCCCGAGAGGTGGCAATTATTATTATGGCAAAAGTAGCCGTACACAAACGTTTGAGCAGGTCTACTATATGGAGTAACCAGTATAAGTTTTCGTCGATATGGACACCCAAGAACTTCTTATTTTCAAACCTGCTTATTATTTCTTGTTGGTGCATTAGATTAATATGATATAGGATATTTTTGACGGTCCTATAAAACTGGATGCACTACTTTTTTAAAAGTTGCTAGCCCATTTGTGTAAAACCATTCAGCGACTTTCACAAAGACATCACTGCTATTTTCTCCGTTCATACTTCTTTGCTTGGCTTCACAATGATTGTATCATTTGCAAATAAGAGTAATTCTGATTCTTGATTCAAATAAAATAGCATATCATTATAATAAAGCAGGAACAACAGTGGGCCAATGATTGAATCCTGTGGGACTCCGTTTGTAATTTCTCCCTTCGCGTATGATGTGACGTCCCTAGTGGTATTATTCAAACAGCCTAAGATTACTTTTTGCATTGTGTTTCTAAAATAAGCGCAAAAGTAGGCCTTTTCACCAATGCAGAAGCCAATATTTTGTGCCCAAATGAATGTGGTAAACAAAAACAGATGAAACGCTCAAAAAGGTGAATGTAGTATCTTAAAATGTAGCTCCGAAAAGTGTTCGGCTTAAAACAGAAAAAAATATGTATTGCGAATGTAGTAGTGAAAATACCCTGACCCAGTACCCATATAGCTACAGAAAATCATAATTTTATTACTATATCTTCTGTCACTCTGTAGCCAGTAGTAATAATTAGTGCCTTTATGTGTACGACGTCGGTCTCTGTGAAATGTGCTCGCAAATGTCGGGAATAGGATATTCCGTATTGCACAGGAAAACTCTTGCTAGCTCCATCATGGCATGTATTTAAAGAAAGGGCCACATAAAATCGTGAGTGGAACCAAAAACTGTTAAAAGCTCAGAGTGTGAGTCAAAAAATTGTCTTTAACTCAACACCAGGAGAATAGCGCCCAAAACTGTATTATATGGATCTAGATACGTGTAGATTATGTAAATACAGTGTTGTTGGGGGTTTTCGGTACGAAGATTAGTTTGTTGGAGCTCTCCATGGAGCTATATCATGTGCAAACCTCTTCATCATGAGTAATGCAATCTATAGCCATTTGAGAAAAGATATGGCAATTTTAAAATCCACAACAGCAAGTGTAACCACATTTTTAGTGATAAATTAACAATATTTTCTTAAATAATATCAATTTACAACTCACATATTCAAATTAACTCAGATGTCTGTGTCTCAAAGAGGTGCGACAGTATAAATGCGTTTGTAAACTTCAGTAACCAGAAATTAAGAAGTTTACCTTTTTTTGCTAGTAGTGAAGAATCAGTGTGTTTTTTGTTTTTAAGTGTTAATTTCTACGTTTATATATTTATCAGATATATCAGTTTGTTTTTGTAATTGTTAAAACTCAGTAGTTTAACTGACAAAGGCTAGAGGTGTAATACAATAATTGATGCCTAAATCCACACTGAAGGCGAAATAAAAAAAAAGCTTCCATCTGATTCTGCTTACTGTAGTTACACCTTCACCTCCCTCTACAGTTTTTACTACCAATATTTTATACTTCATTTGCCAACTTCCTACTCCTTGATTCTTCTTTTAGTTCTTTTGTAGCATAAATTTAGTTTCTCCACAATTCGATGTGGTACTTTTCCGTTTGTTTTCCCAGTCACCCATCTAATCTTCAGCATTCTTCTGTAGCACCATATTTCAAAAGCTTCTAGTCCTCTGGTTTATACTGCTTATATTACAAGTTTCACTTCCGTTCAAGGTTAAAAGCCAGACTTTAAGGAAATACTTCTTAACACTTAAATTTATGTTCGACTTTACCAAATATATGTTCTTAAAAGCCACTCTTTTCTGCTATTGTCAGTCTGCAATTTACATAACCTCTACTTCCGCAACAATCACTTTTTTGCTGCTCAAATAACAGAAAGCATTTACCACTTTTGGTTTCTCTTTTCGTAATCCACTTCCCTCAGCATCCCCTGATTTAATTCGACTATATTCGGTTGCCATTATTTTGAATACAATAATACGAAAAATAGTTGTCACTGTGCACCGAGGATGCTTCCAAAACACAAGAAGGGAAATGTGACGTAATTAAGCACCTGTTTATTTATATAAATAAATATACATAAGTTTCTTTAGTTTGTGACAATCTCTTAAAATATTTTTAGCATACATTCTGTCCCTTTCTCCTAACAACGACCAGTGCTTCACGGTCAATAAAATTAAAGAAATTTGATACTGGTAGTCTTATTATTCCACAGAAAGACAATAAAGTGAACACAAAGGAATAATGAATATTAACGGTTTCAATTACAATTTTTTGTGTTTTACTACGTCACACGATGCATTTCGGGCCCCGTAGATCTATCATGAGCTGCAAATCGTTTTAATACAATATTTACTTCACCTGTTGAGTGAAGTGATGAGAAATGTATGTTCTTGTTCGGAGAAGGTTAGATGTTTAAAACTCCGCTGATTAAATAACAGAAAATATGATGAGAAACAGGGAAAACTTACCGAAAAACCGAGAAAGAACATGTTCCATGTTTTCAATGTCAGCAGACGTTGATTTAACTGCACTTCACGTCACTCAAAGTGCACACTTATTTGTATATTTCAAAACACTTCACAGATGACGTTTAATATGACATAACCAAAGATGAAGTTTATTATGCAGCGTCCGATATCAGAGCTTTAAATGATTTGTTATATGTAAGGAAATAAATTTACAACAAGTCTTTAAAGTAACTGTGGTTAGCGGAATCTCTGGTCATTTAACATGGATTAAGTCTCTGTGATTTTATGGAGATATATTTCCAGCTGCTCAAGTGGATTTATGGTCGTACTACTGGCTTCTTTGTATATAACTGCCAGCTTGTTTTCTATGCTTTGATGAATCGCTTAGTTTGCAACATATGCTGTTGTGCGTGGTATGACTCAACAAACACGAATAAATTAGGACTGAAGGCGTTGCTATTCATACTTCCTATGTATTGAATACAGTCACGCTAACAACTGCAAAATATGGACAAAACTAGACAATATATTGACACACCCACTCGCCAGCTAAATTAACCTACAGCCTGAGAATGGTCGCTGCAACACGAATTTTAGTATTTTATAATATGACGCGGGAGTACCCATCTAACGATTTTAGTGAGAACTTTTTATTTAGCCGCAGAGACAAACTTCGTACTATAAGAAGACACAAAGAATCTTCGGTGATGATCTTGTTCTTTTACGAGAGGCCATTCGCACAGCCAGAGAGCTGAAAAGTGGTGTTATTACGGCACGAAACGGTCTGACGGTTAAGGAGAGCAGGCGCTGGAGCCTGGAGTTCGATCTGGTGCTTCGCCGTTTGTGCTATAAAACACACGGCCCGACGCAGCGCGGCGCGGTTCATTTAGGGCGAAACAAGTGAGCCTAGGGGAGGGGGCAGCAGTCCACAAATCCCGCGTCGTGAATGTGTGCTGAAAACAGCCCCCTCCTCCCCCACTCCCGCCCCTGGCCAGTACTCCACGGGGCCTGATCGATTCGGCCTGTGCTGTATACGCACTGCCTCTTGTAGCGACTCCCCCTGTACCCGCTACGCGTCAGTCACTCACCCCTTCCAACGCTCGCGCCCTCTCCTCTTCCCCCACCCCCTTCCCCAAAGCTAGAGCACCGTCGCATCTCGCCGGCTCCCGTCGCACATACTGTATGTGTGAGTGTGTGTGTGTGGCTGCGCGCGCATGGGCTTACGCTCACACATGCACGCATACTTGTATCACACGCACACACCCACGCACACGTACGTGAAGTTCCGTTCTGTCCCGTCCCGTCCTCAGCGCCTTACCGAGACAGAAAAAGAAATCCTCCACAGTAGCGTGCTCACCCCAACAGCGACGGCCACGAGTCTCATAATCCAAAATTTTCCTTCGAACGAGCGTAGCACGGACTGATACATGTATACACACAACTGCATAGCAGCGCCTTAGTCGGATCTCGTGCGAAACTCACCCAGGGCGCCGCAAATATCCATTTACTCCTCCGCTGGACGCCCGGCGTTGCTCTCTCCGCCGTGTTGTTTTCCTTCCTTATCCCGGTAGCACTCCACGCCTCACTGAACACACAAACGGAACCAACGCGCTGGCCCGAGGATCACTTTTGTCACAATTCGAGGACGCGCGCACGACGCACTAGCGGGGGCGATCTCACTCGCAGCGAGCTCTGGCACTGACTGGCTGTCAGGACGGAGCAGATCGACCAGGCCGCGCGCGCTGGTTGGTCGCGGCCGCACGCCGGGGCAAGATGGCGGCCGATCGCAGCGCCAGCAGCGGCGCCGCCAGGCGTCGGCGCGCATGGTCGCTAGAACTGCCTCCCCTGGCGGTCAGTGCCGCGGGACGACTCGGGAGGGTTCGTGACGCCCACCGCGACGTTCTAGTAGTCCTAGGATCGTCAGGTGTTAAAAGACAGGCGAACACTGAAATTAGGCGCCGTATATCTCATCTTTCCTTACAGTGAATATGTTTTTAACACATGTTAAAAATATATGTATGCAAGCGAATGCTCTATTTCCCAACATACTTTTGGAAAGAGTGGTTCGGTGGAGGGATGGAGGATGGTAAGAAAGATGAAAGTAGTTTGCTACGCAACACATATATCTATTGGACAGTGGAAAAAGCACTTTTGAGAACTTCTGGCAGAAACAGGAAGACACCAGGTGATAGAAGTCTGCGACATAAACGATACATTAGGTCATACAGGTAAATTAGAGGACAAACTGAAAGAGATGATAAAAAAGGTAAGAATCGTTCAGTTATGTTACGGGAGGGGGGGGGGGGGGGGGAGGGGAAAGGAAATACGAAGAGAGTGGTGTGCATCATACGTATCTGCTATCTATGAAAAAGAAACAGGAAAGACACAAGGAATTACTGGCGTCTATCAGAAGACTTCTAACCGGTATATTGAAAGACAGGCTGGAGAATGAGATTGAGGGAGAGATGCGAGAATACTAGGCAGCTTTACTGTTGAACTATATTGTATGGATCATGTTATACGTGAGAAGGAGTATTCTAAAGGTCAGCAAGTACACATAATATTTGTGGCTTTAGAAAAAGCATTTGCTTCTGTAGTTATCGACGCACTATGGGAAGCGATGGAATGTATAGGTTCAGAAGCGCAGCAGACACACCTTATTCGGAGAGTATGCAATAGTTAAAGTAGGGATAAAGTTGAATAAACCATTCCAAACTTCGAAAAGACTTATAGTTAGACAGGGTTGCAATATGTCACCGACCCTGTTTAAAACATACAGGGTGTCTCTTCTAAGAGTTGTGAGGTGCATTTTCACTGGCGATTCTGAAGATATTTGCAATTTATTTTTTGCAGTGTGTAACGGGAGTCAGCCCAGAGCAAATATTTCTCATCACGTCTTTCGTGCGACGTCCAGCATCGACGGAAAGCATCAATTTGTTTCCGAATACGAACAGAATGACCTTTAAAATGGATCTTAAGTGCCCATCGATAGAGCAGTCCTATATTAGTCTAGTGCGATATTCGTCTCATCGATACGTAATAACGAAACACGGAGAATAATGGGTACTGCAGCAGCGACTGGGTAGCGCTGCACACTTGCCATTAGCCGTCAGCGCTAGCCAGGGCAGAGCTGTCATTGCTGGTTCACTGGCTATTCTTCGAGTTTTACCATCCCTGTTATTGCATATCGATAAAACGAGTATAGCACTAGACTAATTTCGACCGCTCTATCGAATGGACAAGTAAAATTCCGCTTTAAAAATCATTTTGTCCGTCGGCGCTGGGCGTCACATGAAAGACGAGATTGGCAGTATTTGTTTGGGCTGACTACAACTACAGATTCCATAAATAAATTGCAGATATCTGCCGAAACTCCGGTCTTAGGAAAGACACCCTGTATATCCAACATACATGGTGATTATTATTAAACTTTGATACCGCTGTAGAAATAACACCACTGGTCAGAATGACCTTCAAATTACAACAAAATATTATCGGAGAAGGAGGAAAACGTATGAAAGAAGAAACATAAACAGTTACAAAATGTAGCAATAGATGGCGCCGGAAGTGTCATAATTCAATAGTGGTCGACTACAAATGACAATGAATCATACAACAGTGCCTACGGTGTATGTTTGACGTTAAAGACGTTAAACAAATTGTACTGCTCAGTGTGCATGGGTGTACAGGTGTGATACTGTTAGTTACGTAAGCCCATCCACCACGGCAAGGTCGTATCACATCGGATGAGAACAATCGGCTTTTAATTGTCCTGAGGCCAAAAACCGCATAAAAAGCATCGTCACATCAGTTTTTAACTGAGGCCTAAAATCGCATAAAAAGCATGAATCAAAATCAAATCGGATTATTAATTTCCGTCTGACTGGCGCAAAACATGTTCAATGTTCTGTCCACCGTTTTCTGCAAAAAGTTGAAATCGAGGAACAGCATGTTGGACAACTGATCTAAATGTTTCCAAGGTCACGTTTAGAAGGTGTAGCGCAATGCGTACCTTCAATGCAGCTAAGTTTGCAATCAGAACACTGGACACATCTTTCAGACAGCCCCACAGCCAGAAGCCAAACGGATTAATATCACATGATCGAGACGACCACGATGTAGGGAAATGGCAGCTGATAATTCTAGCGTTTCCGAAACGGCGCTTCAGCGTCAGCTTGACTGGATTTGCAATGTGCGGAAGTGCGCCATCTTGCATAAAAGTTATCCCATCCACACATCCATGCTGTTGCAGAGCTGGAATGACGTGCTTGCGCAAAAGACACTCATAGCGCTTACCAGTGACGGTAAAGCTAACAGGACGGGAAGCACCTGTCTCTTCGAAAAAATATGGCGCTATGATAGATGATGCTGTAAACCCGCACCAAACAGTGACCTTTTCAGGATGAAGTGGTAGTGGTTGATTTGCGTGTGGAGTTTCCGTTGCCCATATTCGACAATTCTGTATATTGATATATAGTGTCAGATGGAGGTAGGCTTCTTCTGTCCACAAAATCTTCCACGACCATTCATTGTCCACTTCCATGCGGGCAAGAAATTCCAAAGCAAACGTCCCTCTTGCCGGCAGGGCAACAGGAAGCAACTTGTGCACATGGGTAATTCTGAATGGATAGCAAAGAAGGATGTTCTCTACATCTACATCCATACTCTGCAAGCCACCTAACGGTGTGTGGCGGAGGGTACCTTGAGTACCTCTATCTGTCCTCCCTTCTGTTCCAGTCTCGTATTGTTCGTGGAAAGAAGGATTGTCAGTATGCCTCTGTGTGGGCTCTAATCTCTCTGATTTCATCCTCATGGTCTCTTCGCGAGATATACGTAGGAGGGAGCAACATGTTGCTTGACTCCTCGGTGAAGGTATGTTCTCGAAACTTCAACAAAAACCCGTACCGAGCTACTGAGCGTCTCTCCTGCAGAGTCTTCCACTGGAGTTTATCTATAATCTCCGTAACGCTTTCGCGATTGCTAATTGATCCTGTAAAGAAGCGCGCTGCTCTCCGTTGGATCTTCTCTATCTCTTCTATCAACCCTATCTGGTACGGATCCCACACTGGTGAGCAGTATTCAAGCAGTGGGCGAACAAGCGTACTGTAACCTACTTCCTTTCTTTTCGGATTGCATTTCCTTGGGATTCTTCCAATGAATCTCAGTCTGGCATCTGCTTTACCGACGAGCAACTTTATATGATGATTCCATTTTAAATCACTCCTAATGCGTACTCCCAGATAATTTATGGAATTAACTGCTTCCAGTTACTGACCTGCTATATTGTAGCTAAATGATAAGGGATCTTTCTTTCTATGTATTCGCAGCACATTACACTTGTCTATATTGATATTCAATTGCCATTCCCTGCACCATGCGTCAATTCGCTGCAGATCCTCCGGCATTTCATTACAATTTTCCATTGTTACAACCTCTCGATATACCACAGCATCATCCGCAAAAAGCCTCAGTGAACTTCCGATGTCATCCACAAGGGCATTTATGTATATTGTGAATAGCATCGGTCCTACGACACTCCCCTGCGGCACGCCTGAGATCACTCTTACTTCGGAAGGCTTCTCTCCATTGAGAATGACATGCTGCGTTCTGTTATCTAGGAACTCGTTTCGTAGGATTTTACCCACCGTGCTCACGGGTATGTACAATGTTCGGGCTATTCTCCTCACACTACACGTTTGCACACCACCACTCGTCTCCTCGCGTATTTCTGTGGGTACTGCTTCCACTGACGTCGAATCAATTCGTTTCCTCCCTCTAGCAGGTTGCACAACAAAAGAACCCGTCTTTTCGAATTTCCGAATAATTTTCTGGAGACCCACGGCAGTCATCGGACCAACGCCTTTTTTGAAACCCTTCAGTGTCCGGAACTTCTGCGGAGCGACGTGTGCACAGTCACCATTCTCGTAGTGCAGCTTTACAAGCAGAGCACGATCCTGCATTGAGACAGTCATGGCGAACGTCACAGACGCGTAAGGAGGAAAAGCGGTGTACCCGACGTGTTTATACTTACTTCAATGGGTCGTGCGCATGACAGGTGTTTTCATTTACGTATTCCGACACATACAGTGCCATCTATTGATCAATTTTCACACTATTTTTTTTTTACTTCTGCCATACGTTTTCCCCGTTCTCCGATAACATTCCGTCGCAATTTGAGGTCATTCTGACCAATGGTGTTATTTCTACAGCGTTTTGAAAGTTTAATTATAATCACCCTGTATTCTGGAATGATGGAATCAGTCACGTAGTGGTATGGGAATTCCTTTGCAGTGTGGAAGTCTAGTCGCTATTGTTTGCCGCTGTTCAAGTATTGACAGCAAAAATGGTTCAAATGGCTCTGAGCACTATGGGACTTAACATCTGAGGTCATCAGTCTCCTAGAACTTAGAACTACTTAAACCTAACTAACCTAAGGACTTCACACACATCCATGCCCGAGGCACGATTCGAACCTGCGGCCGTAGCAGTAGCGCGGTTCCGGACTGAAGCGCCTAGAACCGCACGGCCACCGAGCTGGCGAGTTTAAATAGAATCGGTTATGCATGCGTCGGGAAGTTGTGAACCGAATGTGGAAGGTAGGATTCAGAAGGCGAGAGGAGCAGATTAGAAGCTAAATAGAGTTCTGTGGAGCAGGACAATATCAAAAGAAACAAAGAAGAGGCATCTGCATATAGTAGTTGAAAGTATGCTAACGTTTTGTGGAGAAGGGTGGACTGTGGGAGAGACGTAGAAAAGACAGATGAAATAAGGGTGGCAGCTCTGGAACAGAGAGGAGAAGAAACGATGAAATTAGGGAGATAATGGATGCCGGCCGCTGTGACCGAGCGGTTCTAGGCGCTTCAGTCCGGAACCGCGCTGCTGCTACGGTCGCAGGTTCGAATCCTGCCTCGGGCATGGTTTAAGTAGTTCTTAGTCTAGGGGACATCTGAGGATGTTAAGTCCCACAGTGCTTAGAGCCATTTGAACCATTTTTGAGATAATATATATAGTACAACCAGTCGCACGAAGAATTGAGAAAAGACCTCTTCAATGGAAAGACCACATATGGCAAATGGAGCAAGGTCAATGGCTAAAAGCAGGCCTGAAATGGACGTCGTCGGGAAGGAGGAAGCGCGGACAGCCGAGAGTAACGTGAAGGGCGGCAGAAATTGGAATGGCGAGCAAGAGGGGATTGAAAGAATGATGAGGACTGCAATTATCGCGAATTATGGCGAATGGGAATACATGGCAACTGCTGCAGATTTCTTGAACACTTCTGCGTTCGAATACAGTACATTTTCTCGAGACAGGAAACCTTCTGTCCACAAATCAGCAATGATTTTGAAAGCATCAATCGTGCGAAACTCAGTTTGCACTTTTCTCACGTGGTGTGCTACAAACCATGGGTGAAGGACGACAGGCAAGTTCCATATTCCTAGATTTCCGGAATGCATTTGACGCGTAGCTCCACTGGAGATTATCAACGAAGGTCCGAGCATACGGCTAAGTTCCCGGATATTTGAGTGACTCGAAGACTTTTCACGTAGCTAATAGATCCCAGTACACGGTCCTCGACGGCGAGTGTTCACCTGAGACAAGGATACCTTCAGGAGCGCTCCAGGGAAGCGTGAAAGTACCGCTATTATCCTCTATAAACAGAAATTACTTGACGGACAAGCTGAGCAGCAATTTATGGCTTTTTACTGACGACGTTGTGCTGCATGGGAAGGTGTAGTCGTTGAGTGACTGTCTGAATATACAAAATGACCTACACAAATTGCCTAGATGGTGTGATGAATAGCAGCTAGCTCTGTTGTTGTTGTTGTTGTTGTTGACTTCAGTCCAAGAGGCTGCTTTCACGTAGCTCTCCATGCTACTCTATCCTGTGCAAGCCCCTTCGTCTCCGAATAACTACTGCAACCTACATCCTTCTGAATCTGCTTAGTGTATTCATTTCTTGGTTACCCTCCACACTTCCCTCCAAATTGGTGATCCCTTGATGTCTCAGAACATGTCATACCAACTGATCCCTTCTTATAATCGAGTTGTGCCACAAATTCCTCTTCTACCCAGTTCTATTCAGTATCTCCTCATTGGTTACGTGATCTACCCACTCAATGTTCAGCATTCTTCTATAGCATCACATTCCGAAAGGTTGTATTATCTGCTTGTCTAAACTATAGATAGTCCACGTTTCACTTCCATACATGGCTACACTCGATACAAATACTTTCAGAAACGACTTCCTGACATTTAAATCTATACTCGATGTTATTAAATTTCTCTTCTTCAGAAAAGCTTTCCTTGCCATTGGCAGTTTACATTTTATATCCTCTCTGCTTCGGCCATCATCAGTTATTTTGCTCCCCAAATAGCAAAACTCCTTTACTGCTTCCTATACAATATATGTTTTAAATAATAAATCACCCACCCCACCAGAGCTGAATCCAAAACACAGATTTTATAGAACGTACGAGAAAATTACGGTAATCGTCTGAAAATCGAAGTAAACTGTTTTTATTCAAAATTAAGTACAATAAATGTGATAACACCCCGAGTGTGAAAGCAGGACAGAGTAGCGCCGCGGGGAGTGCAAAAAAATGCACTGTACAGCCGGCACGGCCGGGCGGGACTGGCGCTCGGTCACAGTGGACGACGCAACAATCAGGGCGCCGTCGTGAAAGGGTTAAATATCTAGACGTAACGTTGCAAAGCAATATGAAATGGAATGAGCACGTCGAGTTGGCAGTATAGAATGCGAATGTTCGGCTTTTTTTTTTTTATTGGAAGAATTTTAGGAAAGTGTAGCTCATTCATAAAGCAGACGCCATGTAAAACGCTAGTGCGATCCATTCTTGGAGCCCCAACAAGTCGGATTAAACGAACACATCGAGGTAATTTGGAGGCGGGCTGCTACATTTGTTATAATCAACAAACAAGTATTACGGAGATACTTTGTGAGCTCGAATGGGAATCCCTAGGGGGACACTATTGGGCAAGAATGAGATTTTCACTCTGCAGCGGAGTGTGCGCTGATATGAAACTTCCTGGCAGATTAAAACTGTGTGCCGGACCGAGACTCGAACTCGGGACCTTTGCCTTTCGTGGGGAAGTGCTCTACCAACTGAGCTACCCAAGCACGACTCACGCTCCGTCCTCACAGCTTGGGTAGCTCAGTTGGTAGAGCACTTGCCCGCGAAAGGCAAAGGTCCCGAGTTCGAGTCTCGGTCCAGCACACAGTTTTAATCTGCCAGGAAGTTTCACTACTGGGCAAACTTGGAGAATCAGTATTTAAGGCCGACTGCAGAACGACTGGCGCCATGCTACATTTTGCGTAAGGACAATGTATATAAAGTGCGAGAAATTAGGGCTCGTACGGTTTCTTGTAGACAGTCATCTTCCCTCGCTCTATTTGCGAGTGGAAAAAGAGAGAAAATGGCTGGTAGTGGTACAACCTGCTCTCCACCATGTACGGTAAGGTGGTTAATCCGCCACCGTAGCTGAGCGGACAGCGGACCGCCTTGTGCCTGGTGGCCCGGGCTCGATTCCAGGCTGGGCTGGAGATTTTCTCAAACGACTTGCACCAGGCGATCGGGTCTACCCTCCTGGAGGCCCTCGCCACACGATATTCCTTTTCAGTAAGGTGTCCGCCCCGATAGCTAAGTGGTCTGTGTGACGGATTGCCGTCCTACGGGCCCGGGTTCGCTTTCCGGCTGGGTCGGAGATTTTCTCCACTCAGGGACTGGGTGTTGTGTTGTCTTCATCATTTCATCACCATCCGGCGCGCAGGTCGCCCAGTATGGCGTCGAATGTAATAAGACCTGCACCAAGGCGGCCGGACCTGCCCCGCAAGGGGCCTCCCGTCCAATGGCGCCAAACGATCGTTTCATTTCCATTTCAGTAAGGTGGTTTGTGGAGTATATATGTACAGGGTTATTACAAATGATTGAAGCGATTTCATAGCTCTACAATAACTTTATTATTTGAGATATTTTCACAATGCTTTGCACACACACACAAAAACTCAAAAAGTTTTTTTTTAGGCATTCACAAATGTTCGATATGTGCCCCTTTAGTGATTCGGCAGACATCAAGCCGATAATCAAGTTCCTCCCACACTCGGCGCAGCATGTCCCCATCAATGAGTTCGAAAGCGTCGTTGATGTGAGCTCGCAGTTCTGGCACGTTTCTTGGTAGAGGAGGTTTAAACACTGAATCTTTCACATAACCCCACAGAAAGAAATCGCATGGGGTTAAGTCGGGAGAGCGTGGAGGCCATGACATGAATTGCTGATCATGATCTCCACCGCGACCGATCCATCGGTTTTCCAATCTCCTGTTTAAGAAATGCCGAACATCATGATGGAAGTGCGGTGGAGCACCATCCTGTTGAAAGATGAAGTCGGCGCTGCCGGTCTCCAGTTGTGGCATGAGCCAATTTTCCAGCATGTCCAGATACAAGTGTCCTGTAACGTTTTTTTCGCAGAAGAAAAAGGGGCCGTAAACTTTAAACCGTGAGATTGCACAAAACACGTTAACTTTTGGTGAATTGCGAATTTGCTGCACGAATGCGTGAGGATTCTCTACCGCCCAGATTCGCACATTGTGTCTGTTCACTTCACCATTAAGAAAAAATGTTGCTTCATCACTGAAAACAAGTTTCGCACTGAATCCATCCTCTTCCATGAGCTGTTGCAACCGCGCCGAAAATTCAAAGCGTTTGACTTTGTCATCGGGTGTCAGGGCTTGTAGCAATTGTAAACGGTAAGGCTTCTGCTTTAGCCTTTTCCGTAAGATTTTCCAAACCGTCAGCTGTGGTACGTTTAGCTCCCTGCTTGCTTTATTCGTCGACTTCCGCGGGCTACGCGTGAAACTTGCCCGCACGCGTTCAACCGTTTCTTCGCTCACTGCAGGCCGACCCGTTGATTTCCCCTTACAGAGGCATCCAGAAGCTTTAAACTGCGCATACCATCGCCGAATGGAGTTAGCAGTTGGTGGATCTTTGTTGAACTTCGTCCTGAAGTGTCGTTGCACTGTTATGACTGACTGATGTGAGTGCATTTCAAGCACGACATACACTTTCTCGGCTCCTGTCGCCATTTTGTCTCACTGCGCTCTCGAGCGCTCTGGCGGCAGAAACCTGAAGTGCGGCTTCAGCCGAACAAAACTTTTCTGCGTATCTGTAGTGTGTCGTGACCATATGTCAATGAATGGAGCTACAGTGAATTTATGAAATCGCTTCAATCATTTGTAATAGCCCTGTAGATGTAGAACCCATCTAACGTAAAAGTGAGTAAAGAGCGTATAACGATTAACAGCTGGTCAACAGGCACTAAAAATCCAACACTATAAAACCGTGGCCGGCCGAAATGGCCGAGCGGTTCTAGGCACTACAGTCTGGAACCGCGCGACCGCTACGGTCGCAGGTTCGAATCCCGCCGCGGCAATGGGTGTGTGTGATGTCATTAGGTTAGTTAGTTTTAAGTAGTTCTAAGTTCTAGGGGACTGATGACCTCAGAAGTTAAGTCCCATAGTGCTCAGAGGCAGCCACTAGAAAACCGTAACTCTCCCGAAAACCACCCATTCTTGCAAAATCCTGTTCCAAATTAAAAATAAAAGAAGACAAGCTCCTCAAAACTGAAACAAGCATCATTTCAGCAAGGGTAAACAAATACTGGGTCAAAAGAGTCTGGACAGCCCTTTCCAGTGAAGCTGCCTAACGAGAAATTGACTCAGTCACCAGCAAAGTGAAGAAGATGGAAAAAGTATATTCTACCAAGAACCGACGGAGTAGTCAATCCATGCAACCTATTATTTCTTTCACTCTTACGAATGAAGGAAACTGGGGTTTGTATTTCTTGATTTCATTGACTTGGAAGCGTACGTTTTTTAAATCACGAAGGGATCATATACCTTGTGCGACATAAATCTGAGCTTAATACGTGCACCCATTCCTGATAAAAATGGGTGTAAACAGATGGTTCAAATGGTTCAAATGGCTCGGAGCACTATGGGACTTAACATCTGTGGTCATCAGTCCCCTAGAACTTAGAACTGCTTAAACCTAACTAACCTAAGGACATCACACACATCCATGCCCGAGGCAGGATTCGAACCTGCGACCGTAGCATTCGCGCGGTTCCGGACTGAGCCCCTAGAACCGCTCGGCCACCGCGGCCGGCGGTCAAAACACAGTCAGACAGTCAATCGGATAGCAACTGTCAAGAAAATCTTTATTCGGTTGACAGAACAACTTTCGGATTTTTTCCTGTACTTTTACTGTGAAGTCTTCCTGCTTGGTGTAGACGAGTGCGTTGGCGAGAACGACAATATGTGACGCAAATGGCCATATCCTTTCGTTGCATTAACTCAGAAGCTAACATCTCTTACACCGTCAATCGTAGATCTTAGTATGTGACAAAAATTTGATCTTGATGGTTCGACTCGTTCCTGGGAAAGGGAGTTCTTAACAGTTGGGCAGACAGACACACACACACACACACACACACACACACACACACACACACACACACACACAGATACCAAAGTGATTCTATAAGGGTTCAGTTTCACCCGATTAAGTTACAGAACACTAATAATTGAAAGTGGAACGACGGGAGTAATCGAATGTGGCCAGTAAATAATAATAATAATAATAATAAATAACTCCGCCATTGCCGGTCCCAAGCCCAGATCCTCATCTTACAAGTGATGAGGGAGGAGGAGGAGGGTAAAAAAACCTGGGTCCATCTGGCTCCGGATGGTAGCACCCAGTAAGGGCCCCTGCCTAGGGTTACGGGTGAAAACCGGTCGACGGTCTCATAGGCGGATGAGGAATTTTTAACTGCCAACGGCTGAGAGAGCGGAGGAACCAAAAGTCTATAACTGCAAGCGTCTGTACCCAGATTGGGCGGCTTGTGGGCAGCGTCTGTTCCTCATGTTAGAGGCGGCTGTTTCAAGAAAACCTAACGCTAACAACGTTAGTCGTATTCCTGGTAGGTTACGCAAGTAATCTCCCCAACTTTGAAGAATTTCAACAGTTACAATCTTAACGCATGATGGAAATGTCTTTCAATAACGAAACTACCCCAGGTGGCCAATCCACCGTCGGCAACGACGCAAGCAGACCCATGGATTCTGGGGAGTCTGCAACACCATGCAAATCCAACAAGATTAAACCCAGAAAAATCTTCAACATAGCAACTCTCAACATAAACTCCCTTCTCAAAGTGGGAAAACTTAAGCACCTTACAGACCAGTTGCACACGGAAGACATACAAATTGTGGCGCTACAAGAAACTCGCTTCACTGATGAAAACACATTTGAATCAAACAAATTCAGAATATTTAAAGGAAAACCTGGAAAAATTGTAATGAAGAAATGCCCTCAGCTTGGCACAGCTTTTGCTGTAAACACAAAAATTCTGAACTCTGTCGAACATTATTGGTCAACATCATCGAGAACATCTTTCCTCACTTTTCGATGTGCAAATAAAAAATACACATTAATCAATGTTCACGCTCCCACAAATGACAAAAATAATGCTAAAAATAGGGAAGAAACAGATGAATTCTGGGAAAACCTTAAGGATCATGTATCAGGAATCCCAGAAAACAATGCAAAAATACTTCTAGGAGATTTTAACGCTCAGATTGGAAAAGAAAAGAAATTCCGCGATATTGTCGGCAACTTTCCCGCACACAAACGAACCAACAAAAATGGAGAAAGGTTAATTATGCTCTGTAAGCAGTTTAAACTCAAGCTAACGTCAACACGTTTTAAACATCTTCCCAGAAAACAAAAAACCTGGGTATCTCCGATAAAGAGCATCGGAGAATTTCAAATAGATCACGTTGACATCTCCTCCAAATGTGAAAAAGAAATATTGAACACACGTGTCCGAAAATCTCTAAACCTCGACTCCGACCACTATCTCACGAAAATAAAAACTAAACTGATCCCACAAAACAAACAGAAAAGCAGAAACGGTGAATATAAAAACAGAAATAAAATAAATTTTGATCTTACAACCCTGAGAAATTACAACCTTAAGTCCAACTCTAACCTCAAGGATTTTCAGAAAAAACTGAAGACATTCTCCCCTTCACAAAACCTCCAAGAATTTCAGAACAACTTGATTGAGGCAACAGAAACAACCTTTCCAAAAAAGAGCAAACCGAGACACCCGTGGTGGGACAGCAACTGTAATGAAGTTCTGCATGAAAGACTTAAAGCCTGGAAAAAGTGGAACTCACATAAAACTGAAAACAACTTTGATGAATTTAAGCAAGCCAGAAAGAATGCCTCGAAAACTATTCGCAACACCAAGAGACAATATGAAAAACAACAACTGGACTCAATCGAAGAGAATTTCAAGAAATGCAACACGGCAGCTTGGTATAAAACATTCAACCAGAAACTCCGAGGATACCAGTCCCCTTGCCTAAACCTTATGAGAAATAATAAGACTCTCGCCACCAACAATACTGGAAACTGTGAAATCCTCGCTGAATATTTTGAGACACTCCTAAACTGCCAAACACCCATCCAGACTCTCAGTTTTACGCAACCAGAAACATTACCAACATATTCAACACCTCCGACACGAGAGGAAATCACAAACATAATCAAAAATCTCAAAAACAGGAAAGCATGTGGAGAAGACACAATTACCGCAGAAATGCTCAAGCTTGGGGGAGAAACATCAATAGAAGCACTACACAAAGAACTTGAACAAGTATGGGAAACCAAGAAAATCCCAAGTCACTGGAAAACTGCCCTAATTCACCCTTTGTTTAAAAAAGGTGACAAAAGGGATGTTAACAACTATCGTGGAATATCGCTTCTCCCAGTCCCACACAAAATTCTATCAAAAGCCCTGCTCAATCGTGTATCACCAATTATAGAGGGCAAACTTGGAGAATATCAAGCTGGCTTCAGACCAGGAAGATCCTGCGCCGAACAAATTTTTAACCTCAAAACAACAATGAACTATTTATCTACAAGGAGCAAGAAATATTTCATAACATTCATTGATTTCAAAAAAGCTTATGACTCAATCGATAGGGACACACTCATCAAAACACTTCGAGAATATGAAGTAGATGAAACAACAATCACCATAATCAAAGAAACATTAACAAACACAACATCAAAAGTTAAATTCCAAGGAGAAATTTCACGGCATTTCGAGGTCAAAACCGGCGTCAGACAAGGAGATGCGCTGTCCCCGGTACTCTTCAACTGTGTTCGGGATAAAGTCATAGCAGAATGGAGAAAACCCACGCAAAAACATGGAGTTGAGAAAGTCCAAATTGGAGGGAAGTGCTACAAAGCCTTCGCTGACGATCTCGCCTCTTTAGCTTACACACAAAATGACACAATAAAACAAATAGAATTACTTAAAGAAACTGCTGAAAAAGCAGGCTTACAAATTTCATTTGAAAAGACAGAAATCATTACAAATATCAAAAATCCACCAAAGAAAATAACTACGAAATACGGGAAAATACAGGTATCTAAACATTTTAAATATCTTGGTGAACTAATTCAGCCTGTGGCAAAAGGTTATCCAGCCTGCAGGGCTAGAATACAAAAAGTAGAGACAGCAACTCACTACTGCAGACAAATGTATTCAAAAAAATGTATATCCAAAAACATTAAACTCAGACACTACCAGACTGTCATTAGACCGCAGATACTATATGCATCAGAAACACTGGCAAATTTTACATACGCAGAACAGATAGAAAATCGTGAAAGAAGAATTGTGAGGACAATTCTTGGACACAGGAAAATAACAGATGATCAAGGCAAGCCTGTATACAGACTAAAAAGCAACAAAGAAGTGTATACGAAGTGCAGCAAAATTACAGACGAAATTAGAAAAAGAAGATGCTCCTTTTATGCTCACATCATGAGGATGAACCCGAATAGGCTTACAAAACAAATATTTTCGTACATCGCAAATCTAAAAAATAAAAATTTATGGTTTATCAACACAAAGAGATCTAAAAGAAATGGACATAGATCAGGAAACAATATTTAACAGAAACCTTTTTAGAAAAAAACTGAATTCATTCACGGGTTTCGGTGTGAAAATTAAGAAGACTTGTGGAACTAAATGGTCTGAAGAGAGAAAAGCCGCCTTCAGCGCAAGAATGAAAGAAGTGTGGACTGAGAGAAAGAAGACTTCCCAGAAGCGCAAGAAATAATTGTTTTCACGGTCTTTAACGGCCAAATTTGTATAGTAATAATAATAATAATAATAATGATAATAACGAAAAGCGAAAATTGACGCGGGTGAGTGAAATCGGAAATTGCCAGGCTCACGGGAATGACATGGAAGGACTGGGCCGCTTAAACTAACATTTTTTAACCTTGAACAATAACAAAAACATTTATTTTTATATATCTTCTTTGATAACAGACCCCCTTTGAAAAACAGGTAGAAAAATTGGAGATAATTTGCTTTTACGGACGCTCAAAATGGTGAGTAAGGCAGCCGTTAAATTATAATAATAATAACAACAAATTAAAGAAAAAAGACCTTAACAATATTGGCCTTTTTAAAAATTTTTAATTAAACAATTTTAAATTAAAGTAATTAAAATATTTCTAGATAAATTTCTTGAAGTGAATTCACGTAAAAGACATTAGGCGGCCACACAAAAGACAAATATTGACGAAGATAACATAGAGACTGCCCAAACGTTTACACCAAAAGGATTTACAATAAAACTTAGAACGATAATACATTAAAGATAAAATTTCCTGTGCGAAGCGTGTAAATAAAAGGCTTCTTGGCCGACAGCTAATTTTCGTTTACAGGGCAAGTCAGATAAAACAAGATAGGCCTGTTCAGACTGAGCACGGACAAACAAGACGCGCGACTGCAAACGAACAGTAAGCCGCACTAGGAAATGCTCGAGAGCCGAGCACACGGTCGCAAGTAAGACAGGCCCACGTGGCGAGAAGCTGCCGACACCGAACACTCTCCCAGCAACTTAGCAAGTGAAACTTCCTGGCAGATTGAAACCGTGGACCGGACCGAGACTCGAACTCGGGACCTTTGCCCTCCGTGGGCAACTGCTCTACCGATTGAGCACCCAAGCACGACTCACGCCCCGTCCTCACAGCATCAATTCTGCTAGTACCTCGTTTCCTACCTACCAAAGTTTACAGTAGCTCTTCCGCGAAACTTACAGAACTAGCACTCCTGGACTGATGCTGTGAGCAGGGGTCGAGAGTCGTGCTTGGATAGCTCAGTCGGTAGAACACTTGCCCGCGAAAGGCAAAGATCCCGAGTTCGAGTCTCGATCCAATCCATAGTTTTAACCTGCCACAAGATTTCATACCAGCGCACACTCCGCTGCGGAGTGAAAATCTCATTCTGGAACTTACTAAGTGCTGTTACAAACAAGAAAGATAAGTGTCTGATTGGTTTATACAAGCAAAATTGTGGTTTACACATGATTGCACTTATAGAGCGTTTCCGATAAGTCGGTACGCCGTAGGAAATAAACTTCGCTAACAGAAAACTACAGAAACGCTGCTGTAATTTCGTCCAGGGAGACATATAGTAAACTACTCGCCAGTGTCTTACCAGTAGCTGGAGCTTACACCACTCTTAGAAGGGCTGGAAAATAGTAATACCAGTTAGTCCAACAGTTTCTAATATATCATGAAAACACATATTAGAACGTAGTACAGCTGGTTGCCTTGCTTAAAGAATTTTAAAACAAAAACAATTAAAGAGAAACTAGATAAGACACAGGCACATGATGTAGATCAAAATGGTTCAAATGGCTCCAACCACTACGCGACTTAGCCGGCCGGTGTGGCCGTGCAGTTCTAGGCGCTTCAGTCTGGGACCGCGTGACCGCTACGGTCGCAGGTTGAAATACTGCCTCAGGCATGGATGTGTGTGATGTCCTTAGGTTAGTAGGGTTTAAGTAGTTCTAAGTTCTGGGGGACTGATGACTACAGATGTTAAGTCCCATAGTGCTCAGAGCCATTTTTGAACCCTATGGGACTTCTGAGGTCATCAGTCCCCTACACTTAAACCTAACTAACCTAAGGACATCACACACATCCATGGCCGAGGCAGGATTCGAACCTGCGACCGTAGCAGCCGCGTGGTTCCGGGCAGAAGCGCCTAGAACCGCTCGGCCACAGCGGTCGGCCTGATGTAGCTATACGGGGCAACTCGGCACATTACGTAACCATAACACCACTTAGCTTGACAAATTGTTTTGAGAGAGAACGCTGGCCAGCACATTAAGGCAAGTTACTTGACACACAGACCAGTATAGTCCTAGAATTGCGGAGCCAAATAATAAGGCGTTCATGACGACTCGGTGAACATAAACACAAAAATCTGCTCAAACAACATGCGGAGCGGGAAATCGGTGCACACAGCTGAACAACTATAGTTCAATTCTTTTATCTTGGCGGCTCGCGCATGCCCGCCCAGACGCTGGTGATTGCTGCGTTGCCAGTTGCACACGACGCACGCACCAATAGGAGCAGCGCCATAGTATGGCATAGTTCGCAAGCTTACGTGTAGGGGGGAGCGCGCAGTTCATGAAGCCACCACGGCCGCATTAACCCTTTCGCTGCTACAAAGACGTGCTCCCTGCATTCCGCGCTGTGCGCGATTTTGTCATCACTGCACTGCTCGCAGGTGCAGACACATGGTGTTCCGACTGCTTTGACACACTTATCAATCGATTCCACAAAAACTATTTGGCCCAAAAATTAGATTTTTACACATCTTCTTGACTGATACCTTCCCCCCATAAATGACTTAATTTTGTTTGGATGTTCAACGCAGTTATTATGCAGCATTAAATATAGTAAACCATTGCACGAAATTTTGAAGAGTTTGCAGAGATAAAAGTCCATAGAGTATACTTTCCGTATGGTCGATTTTAGTTGCCACAATGTTGAGAATGAAATGTGGACAAGATACCTACATTTCATGTAAAATTTACTGTATAACAATATCTCATTTAATTTAAGTACGACATAGGTGTCGTATGTAATATTGAGAAATATTCCGTCTTTCGCGACTGTAACAAAAGTTTTATTTACACTGAGCACGTTTGGCTTTATTTTAAAGCACTTCAATCAATCAAAAGGAAGTAGACAAAATACATTAAACAAAACTGTGGACTTACAAAAACATTAGGACTTGAATATACCGTCTATCAGTGAAGTGCTCTGAGCTATGTCAAATATAATTTTTGTGTGTGGCACACACAAACATCATTTATTTGCTAAAACACTGATGTGCCAACACAAACGTTGAATATTGTGTTACCGCAGCACAAAACTACGAAAGGTGACTTGGCAGTGGAAGAGATAAAATACTGTCCACTGAAGATGCTTCAAAAGAGGGAAACGCGTCTGGTCTAAATAAGCCCCTTATTACAGTTGCAGAAGAGGAATATATTTCAGTACCATTGGTAAAACTGCGACTGTGGAACAAAAACAAGAAAGAGAACATGAGTACCATTGTGTATGTGCCATACCTTTCCTTGATTGAAGTGTTTTAAAATAAAGCCAAACGCGTCCGGTGTAAATAATACTTTTATTACAGTCGCGAAAGACGGAATATTTCTCAATATTACATACGACACCTATGTCGTACTTGAATTAAATGAGATATTGTTATACAGTAAATTTTATATGAAATTTAGGTATCTTGTCCACATTCCATTCTCAACATTGTGGCAACTAAAATCGACCATACGGAAAGTATACGCTATGGACTTCTACCTCTGCAAACCCTTCAAAATTTCGTGCAATGGTTTACTACATTTAATGCTGCATAATAACTGAGTTGAACATCGAAACAAAATTAAGTCATTTATGGGGGGAAGGTATCAGTCAAGATGAAGTGTAGAAATCAAATTTTTGGGCGAAATAGTTTTTGTGAAATCGAATGATAAGTGTGTCAAAGCAGTCGGAACACCATGTGTCTGCACAGGCGAGCAATGCAGTGATAACAAAATCGCTCACAGCGCGGAATGCGGCGAGCACGCGTCTGCAGCAGCGAAAGGGTTAATGAAGAGACAAAGCACTAGGAATTTCAAAAAAATTGCATTCAAACGAATATAATTCGTGAAGTAAGGCACTTCGAAATTGTTTTTAAATAATGAAAATTTTCAGCACTGCACAAGGTTTGAACTTATAACCTTGCAAGTACCAGCCCAACTCCTTAACCGTTACGCTAACAACCTCGTCTAACTACCTACTGCCATGAGGACTATAACACCTCACGCAAAATACTGACAAACACTTGGTATGACTATGAATTACTCACGATTCGTCGAATTACAATAGGGAATAAACCATTACTGCTGTTCTTTATTGCGAAAAAGCGGTTCGTGAGAGTGATACAAACACCTTTCCTTGCTATCGCCTGAATTAGGAGTCTTATTGCTTGTTTGGTTTAATTAATTAATAGAATATGAAGCAATTGGTATAAAGAATGGTTTTTCCAAACTTTCTATAAAAGAATGTCTGCTATCAAGACATTGCTTTTGTTCTATTACTTTATTTATGACTGAACGTTTCTAAAACTGAAGACACTCGTCCATGCTCTGCACTGCAGTCGAGATGTGGCAACGTCGTTCTCTGTTCATTGGCTGACTGTGTTTTGTGACGTCAGATGCGCAGAACGAACCTAAACTCGGCCGCCAACATAAATGACGCGCACTTTAGTTGCGCACAACATAAGCGAACCAGTTCATTGCCTGTTTCCCAGTCCTGGCGAAGAAGATGAACGACGACTTGGAAAAGGCGTCGTCCTGGTCCACACCGCGTGTCCGCTACTCCAAGTACTGCCCCCCCCCCCCCCCCCCCCCCGGATCGCATTGTGCTGAAACAAGCCGTCAGCTGCCGGCGCCGCGCTTTTCGGACGCCTCTCTCGCTCTAAACGCGACTCCAGCGGCCGCTTTTGAAGACTAGGCGATGCAGAGATAACAGCGCAAGGCAGTAATCCGCGCTGCCTGGTGAGACGCCAGCTAGAAGTTATCGGTAGCGAAATGATCCGCCACGGCTCAGTGAGTACTCTTTTACATCCACATACAATCTTTGCAAACTACTTCAACTGGTATAGGCAGGCGTATACAGATACAGAGATATGTAAACAGGCAGAATACGCCACTGCGGTCGGTCTATGTAAGACAACACGTGTCTGGCGCAGTTGTTAGATCGGTTACTGCTGCTACAATGGCAGGTTATCAAAATTTAAGTGAGTTCGAACGTGGTGTTATAGACGGTGCACGAGCGATGGGACACAACGTCTCCGAGATACTGATGAAGTGGGGATTTTCCCGTACGATCATTTCAAGAGTGTGCCGTGTGTATCATGAATCCGGTAAAACATCAAATCTCCGACATCTCTGTTGCCGAAAAAAGATCATTCAAGAACAGGACCAAAAACGACTGAAGAGAATCGTTCGTTCGACGTGACAGAAGTGCAACCCTTCTATAAATTGCTGCACATTGCTGGGCGCCGGCCGCGGTGGTCTCGCGGTTCTAGGTGCGCAGTCCGGAACCGCGCGACTGCTACGGTCGCAGGTTCGAATCCTGCCTCGGGCATGGATGTTTGTGATGTCATTAGGTTAGTTAGGTTTAAGTAGTTCTAAGTTCTAGGGGACTGATGACCACAGATGTTAAGTCCCATAGTGCTCAGAGCCATTTGAACCATTTGAACATTGCTGGGCCATCAACAAGTGTCAGCGTGCGAACCATTCAACGAAACAACCTCAATGATTGCACGACACAAAGTTTTACGCCTCGCCTGGGCCTATCAATACCGATATTCGATTGTTGATGACTGGAAACATGTTGGCCGGTCGGACGAGTCTCGTTTCAAACTGTATCGAGCGGATGGACGTGTGCGGGTATGGAGACAAACTCACGAATCCGTGGACCCTGCATGTCAGCAGGGGACTGTTAAAGCTGATGGAGGCCCTGTAATGGTGCGGACGTGTGCAGTTGGTCTGAAATGGGACCCATGATATGTCTAGGTACGACTATGACACGTGACACGTACGTAAGCATCCTGTCTGATCACCTGCATCCACTCACATCCATTGTGCATTCTGACGGACTTGAGCAATTCCAGAAGGACAATGCGACAGCTCACACGTCCAGAATTCCTACAGAGTGGTTCCGGGAACACTCTTTTGAGGTTAAACAGTTCCGCTGGCCATCAAACTCACCAGACATGAACATTATTGAGCATATGTGGGATGCCTTGCAACTTGCTATTCAGAAGATATCTCCACCCCCTGGCACTCTTACAGATTTATGGACAGCCCTGCTGGATTCCAGCACGACTTCAGACAATAGTCGAGTCCATGCCACGTCGTGTCGCTTCACTTCTGCATGCTCGCGGGGGCGTACACGATATTAGGCAGGTGTACCAGTTTCTTTGGCTCTATAGTGCAAATGGTACAACCGATGTGGGTCCGACCACCAGCGTAGTATTGTAAGTGGTGGTGGTTAGTGTTTAACGTCCCGTCGACAACGAGGTCAGTAGGGACGGAGCGCATGCTCGGGTTAGGGAAGGATTGGGAAGGAAATCGGCCGTGCCCTTTCAAAGGAACCATCCCGGCATTTGCCTGAAACGATTTAGGGAAATCACGGAAAACCTAAATCAGGATGGCTGGAGAAGGGATTGAACCGTCGTCCTCCCGAATGCGAGTCCAGTGTGCAGTACTGTAAGATCAGACGCATAAGGAAGCACTCTCCTCTGTTCGCAGTCCATTACCGTGACCACACAACCGCGGCTTGGTGCACACTCACACTGTGTTTTGGTGCAGTGCTTTTACGACCTTGCTTGTGGAAAATACGTGTTATATTTACGTGGGCAACACGACACATCACCATGATGCGGAGAATAAAAAGGCTTGCCGCACGAAAACGTAACATGCTACCTATAGTAATTAATACACAAGTGATCCGGAAAAATCATGCACATTAAGTATAAAGAATAAATAAAACGGAAACCCACTGATGACAGCACAGTGGTGCTGAAACATGTTTGGGCACTTGGAAAAAACGGTTTTTTGCATAACTGGCGGACCTCATCCTACAATAAGGAAATAATATTTAATTTCTCTCAGACAGAAATAAAGAAAATCGTGTTTCAGCATTTTTGGTAACTTAGCCCCAGTGCCAGTGAAATAGTGAATGAAAGGATATTTTCGATAAAAAAAAATCATTGTTGAAGAAGTACTGAAGTATTTTTAAAGCTATAAAAAGTGGTTTTTGACTTCCCGGTTACAAATAAAAAATACATGTTTCAGTGTCTTTGGAAATAGAGGATTAAATGTTTTATGAAACTACTTCATTATGAAAACCTTTATAAAGCTAAATCTATGAAAATTCAAATTTACTTCTCGGTTAGAAATTAAAAAATACATTCATTACTCTTTTGGGAATTCAACCTCTATGGAGATGGAACGAGGACTGAAATTTTTTTGGAAATATTTCATTAAGCAAGAATTTTTGGAACTAAATCTGTGAAAACTGGTATCTGGCCTGTCTGTTGGAAACGAAAATAATACGCATTTCACTGTTTTTGGAAATTTGGCACCTAAGGGGGTGGCATGTCTTATGAAAATATTTCTCTGTGAGAACGTTTATAGAGCAAAATATTTGAAAATTTGTGTTTGGCTTCCTGACTGGAAATGAAAAAGAAACGCGTTTCATTGTTTTTGCAAATTCAGCCACTAGGGGAGGGAAATAGTCAGACTGATTCACCGACTCAACATCGCCCAGACCAAGCAGCTAAAGACGAAAATTTGAAATTTGGAGAAGGTGTGGAGTGGGGAGTGAAATAGGAGACGAAAGGCTTTTTGAAAATATTTCGGCATTTTTGGAAAGCTAACCATTAAGGCAACGCAGTTATTTAATGAATCATTATTGAAGACATACTAACGCATTTCTAAACCTAGATCTATGAAAACTGGTATTTGACTTTTCGGTTATAAATAATAAAAAAATACGTATCCATTGTTATTGAAAATTCAATCAAAGGGAGTGAAACAGGGGATGAAAAGTTTTAAGATATTAAGCCGAATCTATGAACATTTGTATTTGGCTTTTTTGTTAGAAACAAAAAAATATTTATTTCACTGTTTTTGGAAATTCAACTCCTAAGAGGGTGAAACAGAAGATGACAATTTTCAGAAAAATATTTCATGGTATTAAAAAACTTTTTAAAGCTAAATCTTTGAAATTTGGTATTTCAGTTCTCTGTTAGATATAAAGAAATATGTGTTAGGGATAAAAGTTTCTGTGCAAATATCTCCAGAAGAACACAACAGGGCATAATTAATAAAATCTTGGACTACCAGAATCGTCTTTTGATCAGGAGTAGGGCCTACATTCGGAAAAGATCATTCAAAGAGCGTGATAAGTTTAGAAGTTGTTGCAAATTGTGAACAACATAAAAATTAGGTTAAAGAAAAACAAACAAAATGTATTCAGACCGTACAGTCTACGTTAGCGAAGCATCGGGCGCTAAACTAGTTGTGTAATAGAAGCCAGAGTGGCGTTACAATAGTTTAATGCCTTATCATTCATCCCTACAAAATAGTGGCGAGCTCAGCTAACGACGCGCTCTTCTCTCCAAAGTTGGCTCCAAACGCTTAATAACATTGAGATCTGGCGACTGTGGTCACCGTGGGAGGTGCGACAATTCATTCACGTGCTCATACGACTAGTACTGGATGATGCGAACAGTATTAATCGGGACCTACCGTCTTGGAACACAACGTCACAGTCGGGGAACAAACATTGTACCATGGGCTGTGTCTGATCAGAGAAAATGGGGACGTAAGCCTTCGCGGTAATGTGACCTTGGAGAGTAAGCACGGGGCCCGTGGAATACCGCGATATTACTGCTCAAATCACCACCTTCCCCCCGCCATGTTTCACTCTTGGGACGTAAATTCGGCCTCAAGTTGGAGTATATGTGAACAATACTCATTCGACCAGATGACTTTCTCCGTAATCCAGGTTTTACGGTTCTGTCACCACATACTCCTGTTCCGGGCATTTGCATCACTGATTAGCAGTTCTGGAATTCAAGCTCGCTCTGTAATTCCCTCCTCACGGATCTCCCTTCCTGTTGTTTTTGTGCAGAAACGGTTCGCGAGTGCGACATTCTGATCTGCAGTGCCCTCCGTAGCTGCCGTCTTCATATTTTTTTCCTTCACAATTCTCGTCAATGACTGTGTGTCACGGTCACTCAACACAAAATTTGATCCACGTTGTGACATAACGGATGATGTTTTTCCGTTAAAACAGCAAGCACCTCGGCTACATTTGTTACGTAAGCACCCAACATACGAGCAGCACGTTCGGATTCACCTGGCTCCGACATAACGCACTCGCAGCTACACAGGACAGTGGGCCGCGAATGACACTTGCAAGACGTTGAGGATATGGCGCAGGCGCCGTTCCTCGTCAAATACAGGGTGGCGCACGAAATGCGTTACCAATTGTTTCTTTCACAATTTACGACGCACATTAGATATCCCGCTGGGGTCCCTTCAGCAATGCCAGCAGAGCTTGGAAAAACAAATGAGTTACGAAATGAAGTGTAATTCACGATACTGCCGCTAGGAGACTAATAAGCAGCTATGGCTGACAATGGAAGACTGACGACACAGCAACGACCGGCAATTGTCTTATTTTTTCATGAAACGAAAAGCCTTGTTGTGACTCAGAGGCGTTTTAGACAACAGTTTAACACACGATGGGTCCCCTGCAAGAAATTTGTATTGGAAGCGATGCGACCTCGGCCTAAGCCTGTTTGTTCGCCGGAGAATATTGAAGCGGTACGAGTTGCTGTACAGAGAAGTCCCGGGAAATCGTGTAGAAAGGCAGCAGTGCAACTAGGAATATCCAGACGCTCCGTTCAACGCATTCTTAAAAGTGACCTCCATACGTACCCATACAAGATGACCTGTGCACAGAAGCTCACTGAAGAACACAAGCAGCGGAGACTACTGTTTGCTCAGTGGGCAGAGGATAGGGAAGAAACTCTCAGCAACGTTTGGTTTTCAGATGAGGCGCGTTTTCATTTAGACAGTCTGGTTAACAAACAAAATGTACGCTTTTGGGCCACTGAAAACCCACAAGTGCTTCTTGAACGACAACATTATTCTCCGAGGATTACAGTGTGGGCAGCAATTTCCAGTCACGGACTTATTGGACCCTTTTTCTTTGAAGAAACTGTGAACAGCGAGCGTTAATTGAGCATGCTTCGCAATAGCTTCATTCCACAGCTTCTTGCTACTGCCTTGCCCTTCAACACGCAGTGGTTCATGCAAGATGGAGCAAGGCCACATACCGCAAACACTGTGTTGGAGTTTTTACACGAGCATTTCGACATGCGTATCATTTCACTCAGGTTTCCACGTCGCTTCAATGACGGACAAAATTGCCCCCCCCCCCTCCCAATAGCCCACACCTCAATCCATGTGATCTTTTTCTTTGGGGGTACCTAAAGGAAAAAATTTTCGCCGTGCGGGATTAGCCGAGCGGTCTAGGGCGCTGCAGCCATGGACTGTGTGACTGGTCCCGGCGGAGGTTCGAGTCCTCCCTCGGGCATGTGTGTGTGTGTTTGTCCTTAGGATAATTTAGGTTAAACAGTGTGCAAGCTTAGGGACTGATGACTATAGCAGTTAAGTCCCATAAGATTTCACACACATTTGAACATTTTGAAAAAATTTTCCCGAAACGTCCACGTGATTTAATGGAGCTCAGAAGACTTATTCTTCAAGCTTGCAGTGAAATTACGGAAGACATGTGCCGTAGGGTAATCACTAACTTCAGTGTTGGTTTGAAGGAAGTTAGGAAACGGAATGGTGGACATATTGAGCATGTGCTGAGTTAGAACAAATCTTCATGGACGGCTCTTCATTGTAGTATATGTTCCTTTCAGATTGTATTGGCAATAAAGTTTATATTCAAAAACGAAACGGTAACACATTTCGTGCGCCAGCCTGTACTACAGTGCCACCTGCGCTTGTCTAGCATCTGCATTTACGCCCGAACATCATTTCTCGCGGTGTGTTCGTATTTTTGTCCACCCCCTGTACGTGCTGTCATCTGCAGCAGAGTCAGACTAGACATAGTAGTAGGTAAGTTAGTCATCGTGCATTGGAACCAGAAACTACACGAACGTTCAAGGTTATACTTGTGATAAACGAAGAATCTTTCCATGCCTCATCTTCCTGGTTCGCACCGTGATGGAGCTGATCTGTTGCTGCGTGCTTGGTAAGAAACCTCAATGACAGCAAGTATTAGGCTGGTGCAAAAGTTCGTAACGTTTTTCCTATAAGCTTAATAAACACAACAGATACACATAGCAGAGACTTTACTCGTCGATAGTATATTCTCCTTCACTATTTAGGACAGTACCAGCGCTCGCATAGCTTTTAGATGTCGCGACTGTAGAAATCACGAGGTTTTCAGACGAAGAACTCGTCCAACCACGTTCGAAGCGCTTTCATCCGGTGAGGAAGTTCCTCGAAAGTTACTCGATAGAGAGCGGAAAAGGTGAATATCTGAGCTTGCAAGACCAGCCGAATAAGATGGGTGCGGAATCCACATCTACATCTACTTAGATACTCTGCAAGCCACAGTGTGGTGCACGGCGGAGGGTACCTTGTACGACGACTTCTCATTCCCTTTCCCGTTCCACTCGCAAACAGAGCGGTAGAAAAACGACTGTCTATACTGAGTCCGTATGAGGCCTAGTTTCTCCAGTCTTAAGTTCTTGGTACTTACGCGCAATGTATGGTGGCGGCAGCAGAATCGTTCGGCAGTCAGATTCAGACGCCGTTTGTCAAAATTTTCTCAATAATGTTTTTCGAAAAGAACGTCGCCTTCCCTCCAAACATTCCCATTTGAAACTTTCTGGCAGATTAAAACTGTGTGCCGGACCGAGAGTCGAACTCGGGACCTTTGCCTTTCGCGGGCAAGTGCTCTACCAACTGAGCTACCCAAGCACGACTCCTGACCCACCCTTGCAGCTTCAATTCTGCCAGTACCTCATCTCCTACCTTCCAAACTCTACAGAAGCTCTCCTGCGAACCTTGCAGAACTAGCACTCCTGAAAGAAAGGATATTGCGGAGACATGGCTTAGCCACAGCTATTCCCATTTGAGTTCCCGAAGCATCTACGTAACACTGACTTGTTCTTATAACCTGCAGGGAACAAATCTAGCAGGCTGCCTCTGGATTGTTTCGATGTCCTCCATCAATACCGTCTTCGATATCCTCCATCAGTACGGTCCGGTACGCATCCCAAACACACGGGCCGTACTCAATTATAGGTTGCACCAGCGTCCCATATGCGATCTCCATTACAGGTGAACCACTCTTTCCTAAAATTCTCCCGATAAACCCCAGTCGACCATTCGCCTTCATTTCATATCGCTTTACGACGTTACACCCAGACTACAAGATTTTTCTTCCTACTCATCCGCATTAACTTACATTTTTCCACATTTTGGGCTAGCTACCAGTCATCACACCAACTGTAAATTTTGTCTGTCGTCTTGTATCTTCCTACAGTCACACAATGACGACACGTTCCCATACACCACCGCGCCATCGGGAAACAGCCGTAAACTGACACAGAGGACAGTAGCGGTACTTTCGCACTTCCCTCGAGCAGTGCTGACGATAACCTCGTCTCGGATGAACGCTAGCCTTTGAGGAACACGTTCTGAGCTGTATTAGCTGCTCAAAAAGTCTTCGAGCCACTCACATACCTGGGACCCTAAACCGTATGCTCGAACCTTCGTCAATAATCTTCAGTGGGACAACGTGTCAAACGCTATCCGGAAATCTAGAAATGTGGAATCTATGGAATCTGTCTGTTGCCCTTTATCCATAGTTCGCAGCATATCACGTGAGAAAAGGGCAAACTGAGTTCCGCACGAGCGATGCTGTCAAAAATAATAGTGGGAGCACGTCATATTTTATTAGACTTGATGTTGTCCCATTATTATTTGGTGATCTTTTACAAGATGATGATTTTACATCTCGCATATTTTATTTAATATGACGTGCTTCCACTATTATTTACTGATCTTTCTAGAATATGATGCTTTTACATCTGGCATTTCGTGGGAAGCGAATATTTTTCTCAATTTATTTTCAATTTTGAGCTCGATGTCCTGCAAAATATCTTAATGACATGAACTCAGTCACTTGAAAACGGCATAAAAGGCCGAAACCTGGGTTGTAATTAAATAAACAACAGTATAGTCTAATGGCGGTGTATTCATTTAAAAATTATTGTATGACTGTTGCTCAGCAATATCAAAACTGTTTACTTTATAAATGATTTCCTAATCACCTAAATGGTAGTAGTAGCAGTTACTTTATATTGTGTATGTGAAATATGTCTTATTTGTGTGTAACAGCCTCCTGCAAACAAAAATATTGTTGCTTCTCTAGTTCGTCCAGGCATGTCTTCTTCATATCTGTACTTGTTTCGTTTTGAATAAGTGCTCTGACGGAATGTAAGTAAGTGCACAAAAAACAAGAAAAATATTTTGTATTTTTCAAGGCTGGCACGCAGAAAGTGAATTTCATTCTTATTCTTCAATTATTCAGCTCTCAAGTGGTGTACATATTCAGCAAAAGAGTCAGCAAAAGATGGAAAATGAGCGAGAGAGAGAGAATGTTAGCTACAGGACTAGAGTCTCTTGAAACTAGGGTGGCTGGAATTCCCGTTGTTCGCATTGTCTCTCTTTGAACCTACGGAGACAGAAGCGCGAAATGCTAGGAGAGCTATGTGGTGTTTTACGACCACACAAAACGGTTTATGTCTGGCGCCCGTGGCACTGCTACCGACACAGGAACTCTCTTGAAGATCGGACACTGCGACTAGGGATGAAGTCGTAAATAATTTCAGGCCCCGAGAAATGACTGGCCTTTAGCACTGATAGTGCCCCGAAGTACTTCAAGTTCACTTCGTTACTCCCTTTAATGTCGTGACAGGAATTGTCTTTCCTGTCACTAACTCATCCGTGTCAGGTTTAAACGATGCTTGGGCACCCTAGGAGGCGGGTTCAAATGGACTTTCAGGAGGCAGGTACTTTGGTAAACTCATAAAAGATCGCATGTTAAGGTTAAGTGCAATGCAATTTTACATGTGTTTTGGAAACTACAGGTTTTGCAGGAATATTTTCTTAGTATTTTGGTAAAAGGGGTCCATGGTTCCCGGTGGCCCGTTGCAGAGTAATTGCACCTTATTACGTTCCTCGATGCTGTGGTCTCTGGATTCCTATTCTGCATGAAGGCAAGTAATTAATATGTTTCATCTTGTTTTGTTGCCGTCGATTTATTCTTGGCATGAAATAACCGGTCAGGCTCTACCCTTTGCTGGTGTTTAAACTCAACTCAGAGTGCAATCATTCATAAAATATTACAAGCTTTAAACAACAAAATATCACACGTTGTGATCTTCCCAAGGTGTAGATTGCTTAGAAGAAACTCAATTGATGGCTTCGCACACAGCTGGTTTGAATCATACTTAAGAAACGAAATGCAAACAGCTGTGCTGAACAATTCAGAGAGTGTTGGAAGGATAGACAATTCCAGCGACTGGGGTGAAATCACAAATGGAGTTCCACAGGGTTCAATTTTAGGTCCACTCTTATTCTTTATACAAGTTAATGACCTTCCACTAAACGTTGAACAAGTGTAATTGGAACTAAGGTAGCAGCAATGGCACCATCAGTCTAAATTTTTCATCTGTTTAATGCAGATCTATTTCAGCTACTACGTAGCTGTCTTCAACGCATTTGTATCCACGTTATTATGATTCATCATCATCATCATTTAAGACTGATTATGCCTTTCAGCGTTCAGTCTGGAGCATAGCCCCCCTTATACAGTTCCTCCATGATCCCCTATTCAGTGCTAACATTGGTGCCTCTTCCGATGTTAAACCTATTACTTCAAAATCATTCTTAACCGAATCCAGGTACCTTCTCCTCGGTCTGCCCCGACTCCTCCTACCCTCTACTGCTGAATCCATGAGTCTCTTGGGTAACCTTGCTTCTCCCATGCGTGTAACATGACCCCACCATCTAAGCCTGTTCGCCCTGACTGCTACATCTATAGAGTTCATTCCCAGTTTTTCTTTGATTTCCTCATTGTGCACACCCTCCTGCCATTGTTCCCATCTACTAGTACCTGCAATCATCCTAGCTACTTTCATATCCGTAACCTCAACCTTGTTGATAAGGTAACCTGAATCCACCCAGCTTTCGCTCCCGTACAACAAGTTGGTCGAAAGATTGAACGGTGCACAGATAACTTAGTCTTGGTACTGACTTCCTTCTCGCAGAAGAGAGTAGATCGTAGCTGAGCGCTCACTGCATTAGCTTTGCTACACCTCGCTTCCAGTTCTTTCACTATGTTGCCACCCTGTGAGAATATGCATCCTAAGTACTTGAAACCGTCCACCTATTCTAACTTTGTTCCTCCTATTTGGCACTCAATCCGTTTATATTTCTTTCCCACTGACATTACTTTCGTTTTGGAGATGCTAATCTTCATACCATAGTCCTTACATTTCTGATCTAGCTCTGAAATATTACTTTGCAAACTTTCAATCGAATCTGCCATCACAACTAAGTCATCCGCATGTGCAAGACTGCTTATTTTGTGTTCACATATCTTAATCTCACCCAGCCAGTCTATTGCTTTCAACATATGATCCATAAATAATATGAACAAGAGTGGAGACAGGTTGCAGCCTTGTCTTACCCCTGAAACTACTCTGAACCATGAACTCAATTTACCGTCAACTCTAAATGCTGCCTGACTATCCATGTAAAGACCTTTAATTGCTTGCAAAAGTTTGCCTCCTATTCCATAATCTTGTAGAACACATAACAACTTTCTCCTAGGAACCCGGTCATATGCCTTTTCTAGATCTATAAAGCATAGATACAATTCCCTGTTCAACTCATAACACTTCTCCATTATTTGCCGTAAGCTAAAGATCTGGTCCTGACAACCTCTAAGAGGCCTAAACCCACACTGATTTTCATCCAATTGGTCCTCAACTAATACTCGCACTTTCCTTTCAACAATACCTGAGAAGATTTTACCCACAACACTGATTAAAGAGATACTTCTGTAGTTGTTACAATCTTTTCTGTTTCCATGTTTAAAGATTGGTGTGATTACTGCTTTTGTCCAGTCTGATGGAACCTGTCCCGACTCCCAGGCCATTTCAATTATCCTGTGTAGCCATTTAAGACCTGACATTCCACTGTATTTGATGAGTTCCGACTTAATTTCATCCACCCCAGCCGCTTTATTGCACTGCAATCTATTGACCATTTTTTCCACTTTCTCAAATGTGATCCTATTTCCATCCTCATTCCTATCCCATTCTACCTCGAAATCTGAAACATTGCCGATCGTATTTTCACCTACATTGAGCAACTCTTCAAAATATTCCCTCCATCTGCCCAAGGCATCCACAGGACTCACCAACAGTTTTCCTGACCTGTTCAAAATACTTGTCATTTCCTTCTTACCTCCCTTTCGAAGACTGCTAATTACACTCCAGAATGGTTTTCCAGCAGCTTGACCCATAGACTCCAACCTGTTTCCAAAGTCTTCCCACGATTTCTTCTTGGATGCTGAAATTATCTGTTTGGCTTTGTTTCTTTCTTCAACATAACTTTCTCTGTCTTCCTGGGTTCTGGTATGTAGCCATTTTTGATACGCCTTCTTTTTCCTTTTACAGGCTGCCTTGACTGTATCATTCCACCAAGCTGTTTGCTTCATCCTACTTTTACACACTACTGTTCCAAGACATTCTTTAGCCACTTCTAGTACTGTGTCCCTGTACCTTGTCCATTCCTTTTCCAAAGACTGTAATTGACTACATTCAACTAACTGGTACCTTTCTGAGATCGCTGTTATGTACTTGTGCCTGATTTCCTTATCCTGAAGTTTCTCCACTCTTATCCTCCTACATATGGACCTGACCTCCTGCACTTTCGGCCTCACAATCCCAATTTCACTGCAGATTAAATAATGATCAGTGTCATCAAAGAATCCCCTGAATACACGTGTGTCCCTCACAGCCTTCCTGAATTCCTGATCTGTTATTATATAGTCAATGACAGATCTGGTTCCCCTGCCTTCCCAAGTATACCGGTGAATGTTCTTACGTTTAAAATAGGAGTTTGTGATTACTAAGCCCATACTGGCACAGAAATCCAAGAGTTGTTTCCCGTTCCTGTTGGCCTCCATATCCTCTCCAAATTTACCCATAACCTTTTCATACCCTTCTGTTCGATTTCCAATCCTGGCGTTAAAATCACCCATGAGCAGAACACTGTCCTTGTCCTTTACTCTAACAACTACATCACTGAGTGCCTCATAAAAACTATCCATCTTATCTTGATCTGTCCCTTCACAATGCGAATATACTGACACAATCCTAATTTTCTTGCTAGACACTGTCAAATCTATCCACATCATTCGTTCGTTTACACACCTTATTGCAACTACACTGGGTTCCATTTCTTTCCTGATGTAAAGCCCTACACCCCATTGTGCTATTCCTGCTTTGACTCCTGACAGGTAGACCTTGTATTCTCCCACTACCTCTTCTTTCTCACCCCTTACCCGAATGTCACTAACAGCTAAAACGTCCAGCCCCATCTTACTTGCAGCCTCTGCCAGTTCTACCTTCTTCCCAGAGTAGCCCCCATTGATATTAATAGCTCCCCATCTCATTACCATTTGTTTGCCAAGTCGTATCTTAGGAGTCCCTGGTTTGTCAGTTAGAGGTGGGACTCCGTCACCTCCTAAGGTCCGAGGCATTTTGCTCTGATTGTTGCCAGCATCATATTTAAAGTACCAGGGAAGCAGGTTGCTAGCCTTACTTGCCCCGAGTCCCATTGGGTTTTACCCCTAACTGCTGAGGGACTAACCGGTGGATTTGGTAGTCTGTGCCGTATGAGCACAAAGGTGACCACGACTCAGAATATGTCCGAGATGCCCAGCCTTATTCCAAAGTAACTAGTATCCCGACTGTCGGGACCACTTACTTGACCACTCATACGTTGCCCGTGGTTCATGAACTAGGACATGACTACAGGAACCCACACCATGAACCACTATTATGATTCATTCATGACCACTATTACGATTCATAGTAAATAAAATTACACGTGGTACCACTTTGCCATTACAGATAACAAACAGTTAACAGTTTCACTGTTTGTTATGTATAATGACAAGGCGGTACCATCAGCGATTTTATTTGCGATGAGTCACCATGTCATGGATATAATTATTGCACTGGAGATTGTTAAACAGTAGCTGAAATCGATCTGCGTGAAACAGGTTAAAAGTTTGCGACCGATGCTGCCCTTCCTGTCTCGAATCTCATTAATACGGTCGTGGAGCATGCAGTTTCTTATTGAAACAAACTACAAACGTTGATACTGTTAGCAGACGATACTAGTGTTATAACAAATCCCATTAGAGAGAAAGCAACGAAACAGATTCTTAACAATATATTTCAAAGAATTACGAAGTAGTTTACTGTAAAGGGACTCACCCTGAATTTTTAAAACACACACTGTATTCTGTTCTGTGCAACAAACAGAGTCATACCAACAACTGATGTAACACATGAACATGAATCAGTAAATAGGGCAGAATGCTCCAAATTTCTGGTGTACATATTGGCGAGAACTTGAAATGGAAGAGGCGTATTACTGCGCTTATCAGACAGTGAAGTTCAGCTACTTTTGCTCTTCGTATAAAAGCTAGTCTTGGAGATAAACGAATTAAATTCGTAGTGTATTTTACGTTTTTCCGCTCAGTGTGGCCTTATGGAATAATTGTCTGGAGTAACTCACCTCTTAGAAAGAAAGAATAGATTGAACAAAATCGAGCACTAAGAAGTATTGTGTCGTGTTCACCCAAGTATCTGATGTAGGTACCTCTTTAAAGAGCTAAGCATTTTAACTATGCCGCGAAATACACACATTCACCAATGAAATTCGTCATAAATACCCACTGCAATCCGAGAGGAACAGCGATATCCACCCCTACGACACTAGAGGAAAATTATAAAAGACTTCACTGGTGGAAAGGAGTGCAAATAAATGTTCCTGATCATTTTCCCAGTAATATAGAATGTGTGACAGGTGGCAAAGCAAGCTTTAAATCTAATCCAAAATCCATTTTTCCAGGTAAACTTCTATTGCTTGCATGAATTTCAAATTAAAAACTGGTAGCCACAAAAGAAACGTGTGTAGCTTCGTAAGTATGCCTAAAAAAATGCGTTCATTAATGTCAACGCTAACTAGGTATACATATACTGTAAAATGACTTGTTACAAATCATTTTGGTTAAAGCATTGTTAACTAATTGGGACTACAACATTTCAGTTGGGTCATGATCTGTCATATTTGAAATTAGTAAAAAAAATTATACAGTAATCTTTTGTATCTGAATGAGGATAAAAGCTTCTTCACAATAAAATTATGTCACCTAGCACTAGACCATGCAACTGCGTCCGTCTGCACCATCAACGAAAATTCCAGAGAATAATAAATTTGAATAACAAATCGCTTGTTTAGAATAAAATCTAACTGAGAAATTTTTTTTTACATGTTACAACCTCTCCATGTGTGTCCTCTGCTGACTCCGCAGATATCAAGTGACCAAACAAGTTCTTTCCGCGTTCGGTGCAACACGTCCCTATCAATCTGTTTAAAAGCACTTTTGATGCAAGCTCGCAGTTCTGGTAGTTTTGTTGGCAGAGGACGCGTAAACACTGAAAAAAGACAAAAAATTCTCATGGGAACAGGTCGAGAGATCGTGGAGGCCGTAACACGCATTTCTGACTATAAAAACCATCATGACCGATTCATCGATTTCTCAGTTTTCCGTTCAAGAATTCATGATGGTAGTGGGATGGAAACACAGTCCTGTTGCCAGATGAAGGCCACACTGTCGGTCTCTAGTTGTGACATGAGCCAATTTTCCACCGTGTCCAGATACACGGGATCTGCAATGGTCTTTTCACAGACACCAAAGAGACTATAGTAAACTTTAAAGTGTGGGACTGAACAGGACGCATTAAGTTTTGGTGACTTAGAATATTGCTGCACAATAGCGCCGGGATGCTCTGTTCCCCCGATTAGCGCAGTCCACCTGTTCTCTGTGCCATTCACAGAAAAACTCGCTTCATCGATGGAGATGAGTTTCTCACAAAGTCCAGACTCTTTCACAAGCTGTTGCAGCTGAGCCGAAAATTCAAAGCCTGTGATTTCGCCGTCACATCTGGCAGTTCTCGAGAACACTGGCGTGAATCATTGAGGAATAACGCGCTTAAAGGATCTTCATCAAACCCCGAAGGTCCTCCTGAACGTTGAGAGTCACTAATGTCAAAACGATCCTTCTTAAAACGAGAAAACCCTTTTCTTGCCGTGTTTTGTCGAATAGCATTATCCCCATACACACAGGAAATGTTTCTCGCTGCCTCCGCTGCCGTCTACTGAACTCAAACAAAAAAGTACGTCGGAAATGTCCCGATTTCACCACTTGGCACTCCGTTTTCTAGTGTCCACAGCTCATCTCCAAACGACAAAATGACAATATGTGAACTCAAATAGCAGTTAACTACAAGTGAAAAATGACAATCGATAAGCAAACCGCAACCATCGAAATACTAAGAAGCAAAACAAAAGCGCTACGAACTTATGCCCCAACCTAGTAGCTGCATTAGAAACGAAATTTAAAAAAAAAAGTTGGTGTCGTTATTCAGTGGCTTCAAACGATAACTTGCGAACAAGAGGAAATTCGCCAAATTGTGCACTATAACTTGGCGCGCGTTATGAGTCGTATTTGGATAGCTCAGTCGGAAGGACACACGCCCGAGGAAAGCATAGGTCCCGCTTTCGAGTCCCGGTCTTGCAAACAGTTTGATCTTTCGTGGCATTTCAGTGTCATGGTTACTTGCTTCCTCGTCACCAGGAATGGTTTCTGCCCCACCAGCGGATTTGAATGAGTCGCTAGACAAAGAGCTACGCTTTCCTCTTCAAATGGTTCAAATGGCTCTGAGCACTATGCGACTTAACTTCTGAGGTCATCAGTCGCCTAGAGCTTAGAACTGATTAAACCTAACTAACCTAAGGACATCACACACATCCATGCCTGAGGCAGGATTCGAACCTGCAACCGTAGCCGTTGCTCGGTTCCAGACTATAGCGCCTAGAACAGCACGGCCGCTCCGACCGGCTCTTTCCTCTTCCGAATCAATCATTATTTTTTCAACACTGTGTACTATGATTCGTAAAATCAAAATACCAATGTCTTCTGAATCACCCTCTGCTATTGATACCACTGTTGTGCAAAATTACTGCCGGCTGGTGTGGCCGAGCGGTTCTAGGCGCTTCAGTCCGGAACCGCGCGACCGCTACGGTCGCAGGTTCGAATCCTGCCTCGGGCATGGGTGTGTGTGACGTCCTTAGGTTAGTTAGGTTTAAGTAATTCTAAGTTGTATGGGACTGATGACCTCAGATGTTAAGTCCCATAGTGCTCAGAGCCATTTGAACCATTTGCAAAATTACTGCAAACAGACGTCAGCCGTGTAAAGACATCAACCAGGAAATAATTGTTCTTTGCAACAATCTATTGTGACAGACAGCTGCATGTATTGAGCAGAAAGCGAACTAACGAATGAAGCTACATTTTTCTTGGAAAGAACAATTTTTTAAAATGGAGTACTTGCAAATACAAACTTACCCGGATGAGCTATCTTTTTTTTTTTTTTTTTTTTTTTTTTTGCAATAAATGCTTTTTTGGACTCTTTTTAACCGCTCGCAGTACTGCCTAGGAGTCACTTCGAAAGCAGACCACGAAATTTTGGAAGCACTGTAATCTAACTCACACGTAACGTAGAAAGGAATGAAAATAATTGGGGCAGAAAGTCACGTCTTTGTACTACGTGACTAAGAAAACGCATTTGTAACCTTACTAGCGCGCTACGTCGACTTATAAAGATGCGAATTGGTCATTATTATGCTTCGATCGTGTCGAGTCCGCTCGAGACCACTTTCCTGTCCGATTTGGCCCGTCACCGATGGATTCGAAAAACGGCGATAAAGACGAATGTGGCGTTGCAAACGCTCCGTGCAGGGCGGCGAGTAGGAACTGAGTTCGTGACAGGTTAAAATGCTGCCGAGGCGGAGAGACCACTACTGGTCATGCGGCACGTGCTAAACCAGTGGGATTTAATTCCCATGTAGCCGTCAGATTTTCGGGATTGTTTGCACAGATTCTGTAATTTATTTTTTTATTTTATGAAGTTAGTCTTTCTTCTTGTATAACGATGTCGCTGTCATTCGGCCATTAATGGCTAATAGAGAAAGGACCGGATCGCGTTATTGCTCGCCGCCTTATATAAGAAAGGTTGCCAGAGTGGAGCAATAGCTTCTCCGATTCCGGTTCGCAATGCAAATTTCTACTCCCGCCTTCGCTCTTGACATAAGAAGCGAGCAACAAGTAGCAACACAAGAAGCTTTCATGATCCTAGGGAGTTGAGGTACGGCTCAATAGAAGACATGCGCGGAAAAACGGGCTAATCCTCACATGAAAAAGCTGAGAGATAAGTGTTGACGTCTGTTGCTGCGTGTGGGAACTATCAAAATTGACGTTGGTCTCTGCCCTAAGCGATATTTAGGAGTGAGGCCAATGTCAATTTAGCAGATGGCAACACTTATTTCTAAGCTTTGACATATGAGGGTTAGCCGGTTTTCCTCGTATGTCTTTAAAAGTTTTAGGGCCAGAGAATTAAGTGCAGGTATAATAAGCGCAAGTGGGGATTTTGCACTGACAGTGCTTGTGACTGGGTTGATGTACAAAAAAATGAGCCACAGTGTAAATGACCGCCCTCACAACCGATTCCCTATTGGTGTTAAAGAGCCTACACGAAGAGCATCCGGCATGGCGCTCCATTGGATTGAGTCTTACGACATTCGTCTATAGTCTGGGCCGTCAAATGTGCATGTAGTAGAAGTACACTGCACAAACGCAGTTAAAGGGTCACTTTTTGAAACACCGTCATTTTCTCACATTGCGATGCGGAAGTTCGAAATTTATCTCCAAGATTTCGACATCCTGCCTCTGTAATATTTAACAGAGAAATTCGCCAAACAGCGGTGGACATTGAGAAGTTATTTCATTTTATTTTTGCTACCAGTTTCGGCAATTCTGTACGCCATCTCCAAGCCCCATATGCTACCCTAAAAACCTATCAATATTGGCATACTGGGGCCTTCTGTTTCTCGATGTCGTGAACTGTCAAGTGCTTCCTTCGAAGAGTCAACATGTCCTACACACATCTTACTCTATCCCAGCATACAATTCGAATTCTCATCTCTCTCTCTGCACAAGACTGCACTGCACTCGCAAGCAAAGTTTCTACCAACAGTCTCTTGCAGCGCAACCTCTTTGGCAGAGATGTTGTCCGCTATTACTCAGGCGCTAGTTTTCCACGTGACACACTAAATATTACCAAATTAAATTTTTTTGTATAAAACAAAACGCTTACAGTGTGAAGCCTTCGGAGTGTAGTACGAGCGTTATTTTTGTTCTGGTATATGGGATGAAACTGCTATGGACCGTTTAAAACCATGTGACGAAATTTGAAAGTGGTCCGAAGCAGTAAGGGGTTGTTTATGCTTCGTCAGTCCTCCTTTTTCGCGCCCTGCTGTGGCACGATTACGGAGGGATGCTGCATTGACACGTGCGTGAATAATCCGGCATCCCCACGCCTGTGTTCCCGGGTTCGATTCCCGGCGGGGCCAGGGATTTTCTCTGCCTCGTGATGACTGGGTGTTGTGTGCCGTCCTTAGGTTAGTTAGGTTTAAGTAGTTCTAAGTTCTAGGGGACTGATGACCATAGATGTTAAGTCCCATAGTGCTCAGAGCCATTTGAACCATTTGAATCCGGCATCACGCCCGGTGTCACCCACGCACCTTTTTTCAACAGTTAAAATGCCCCTGACATGCGTTCACCTACGACTAAGCACCGGCACGACAGGCAATAATTTTGACATCCGTCAGATTTCGCATGGGGCCAGAACAGAAGGTACTGAAGCAGCGCTTTATCGACACACATCTAACGTTGCATCGGTAGAGTTTCGGCTGCGAGACTTGTGTAAACGAACGTCTTAATGGAAGGGTCGTTTCATTGTTTCCCTCTACGCCGCCTACTGATGCCTTTTCGTGACGATTCTAAGCGGCGGTGCGTCTGCAAGATTTCAACGCTGCACGCCGCGCTTGTGACGTTCAGCGCAGAGGCGTGAAGAGAAGGGCGGGCAGAGTGGATGAAATTTCTTATCAACTTAATATCATAAGCCCACCTAACAGCTCACGTCAACTGCTGACCTCTGGTCTTTTTTTGCGTGTGTCGACACCTTGCTGTTTGAAGTGTCGCTGACCCTGAGGGTGATATCGCAGGGCACCACGTTATTCCACCATTAGAAAGGAAGGTTGTATACAGCTTCGAGCCAAATTCCGCGTCGTTATGGGATAAAATAACGGGTTTCAAAAAGTGACCCCTAAATTGTTTGCACAATGTAGTTATACTGGGTGATCAAAAAGTCAGTACAAATTTGAAAACTGAATAAAACACGGAATAATGTAGATAGAGAGGTAAAAATTGACACACATGCTTGGAATCACATGTGGTTTTATTAGAACAAAAAAAAAAAAAACATGTTGCTAGAAGCGTGAAAGATCTCTTGCGCGCGTCGTTTGGTGATGATCGTGTGCTCAGCCACCACTTTCGTCATGCTTGGCCTCCCAGGTCCCCGGACCTCAGTCAGTGCGATTATTGGCTTTCGGGTTACCTCAAGTCGCAAGTGTATCATCATCGACCGACATCTCTAGGGATGCTGAAAGACAACATACGACGCCAATGCCTCACCATAACTCTGGACATGCTTTACAGTGCTGTTCACAACATTATTCCTCTACTACAGCTATTGTTGAGGACTGATGGTGGACATATTGAACATTTCCTGTAAAGAACATCATCTTTGCTTTGTCTTACTTTGTTATGCTAATTATTGCTATTCTGATCAAATGAAGCGCCATCTGTCGGATATTTTTTGAACGTTTGTACTTTTTTGGTTCTAATAAAACCCCATGTCATTCCAGCCATGTGTGTCAATTTGTACCTCTCTATCTACATTATTCCATGGTTTATTCAGTTCTCAAATTTATACTGACTTTTTGATCACCCAGTACATACGTAATTTGACTTACATGTGTAAAACAATTTGCTGTTGAAACCAATGTATATGATAGTTATAATGTTCCAGTTCTAGCTTTTAGGTTGAGAAGTATTGCTTACAGTTCAGTACACTGTATGAGGTCCAGTGATAGAATTATCAGCTAGTAATTGCAGTAGCCTTTATCAGATCAAAACTCTTGCCACATCCGAAATTGTAGGAAGTGTACAGGATTTTGAAGTGTATTCTTTTCGTTTGGCTTATGTACCATGTGGTGAAGTAGGATCGCATCTCTGTGGTGCGAGAGTAAGAAAACTAACTTGATACTCTATTAATTGTCCTTAACAAGAAAGGGGCTAACAGATTATTCTTGTCAACCAATGCACAAGTTGATACAAAGCAGTCTCTGCGTCATCAGGAGTCAGCAGGCTCCTGTCAGTTTGATGATTTGAACACAGTAGTTTTTGTAGTATTATCCAGAGACTGTGGTGCCGCATCGAAGTCGGCAACACACATCGAACCACACACGTTAACGAAGTCTCGCTACAATCCACGATGAAGAATGGGAGACGCTTCTGGAGACCACACCTCTCTCTCTCAACTGCAGCGCCTGCTCATGGAAGTCAGTACAGAGCCAAGCATGGAACTGCTCTGTCCAATTTTTTGACCTCAACTGAAGCATTCAGGATCACTGAATAAGACTAAGGAGTTACTCATGAGTCACACGGAAATGAACTTTTGTAAATGTTGAACAGTTCCTTAATTAGTGCCTCAAGCAATGTTTTAACAGTCAGTGACAGTTGTAAATAATCAAACACTCCTGTGGCAAAGAATTGTATCATGTTAACTAAATCTGTTTATGTATTCATGTAACAAACTGAACTGGTATTTCATATGTTGTAGTTCCAACGAGCCATCTCCCAGAGTAATGACCCACCACAACTCTTTTTTTAATATTAACTCTAATTGTTCACCTTCGAAATATTTTGCTGTCTCTCTAAATTGTTCTTTTGTAAGATTGCAAGATAATTTATCAATACTTGAAACCATAAATTTAGATGTTTCTAAAAATCTTAAAGTTAATTCATCTTCAATGTGTCGACTAAAATAAATATATTTTGTTCATTATTTGTAATTGTATCACTATCTTTATTATCAGTTGCTAATTCTTTGATAAACAAATGAACATCATAATTTGTTAAATTATGAATATTAACTGGAATAAATTTAGGATTTTGGTAATTAAGATTGCAATCTTCATGTGCAACTGCACAGTGTTTTCCTGTTAAATGACAATGATCTCTTACTTTCTTTTCACCAAAAGCAAATTCTTTTTCTCAGGTATGACAAGTTTATGGATTTTTAAAATTGATTAAATCTTCTTGTGTCATATTCATTGGAATATTTCATTCATATATTCTAGCAATTTCTCTTGATTCTTCTTTTAACATTTCAACAAGTTCTTTGTTGCATCTTTACCTATATAAGTAACTGGCTTTCTATAACTTCCATTAGAATATGTAAAACAATAGCTGAATGAAACTGGTAAACGTTTTTGATATTTGTTAATGTAAGATATTTCAGGATTTGGCTGTTAAGTTTGAATATCTTTTAATAAGCATTCGAAATCTGCATAAATTACAAAAGGTACACATAATGAATTATTATAATTTTTAAATTCAATTTTTTGGCCCTTTATTCTTTGTGCTCTTTACAATCGTTTTCCTGAATGTGTAATTTTTCTTGTGACTAAAAATATCTTAAACATCGATCACAAAGATAAACTTTGTGTTTAGCTGCTTGTGATTTACAATTTAGCTAAATCTTTTATCCAACAATAATGTGAATTATTTTCTTCTCAAATTAAAAGAAGATTAACATGTTTTTCTTGCTTTTTTGTGTATAGCAAAGTTGATAAACAGGAATATTTTCTTGCTCATGGTTTTTGTATGTGTAAACATTAATTGAACTATTTGACTTCTTTTCAAATTTTGGAATATCTGTTAACTGAACAGGAAAACTAATTTTCTCTTTTTCAAAAATTTCATCCAATTCTAATCCAATATTTTTACATGTACTAACTCTTCCTGCCTCAGGTTCTACTGGATATAATGCTGATTGTATTGAATAAAGAAGACGTTTTTGATCTGTATTTTTTACATTAATTACTGCTTTTTTACCTGCAATTACTTTTGGTAAATCAATATAAGAAGAAACAAAAGTAGGATTGTGTATATTAATATTTCATTTTAAACTTTCTATATAAAATAAAGCCTAACCAAGTTCTTTTCTTTGCATTGCTTCCATTTCAGATGATAGTTTATTCATTGATTTTTTATAATAATCCATTTAATCTGCTGTTGTTAATAAAACTTGATCATCATTTTAAAATTAAATTCTTGTATTTCTTCTTGTCTTTTACAACTACAATAAAATTTCATATTAACTGTAATTGCTCTTCTTTGTATTAAAATGTTCTATAATTTGATAATTATTTCTTCTTTAATTTGATTAAAAAATTCTTGTGGTTCAACAATATTATCATTATTCTTAATTCCACAAATTACTATTATTGATTTAAAAACAGAACATTTTGTATAAATTCGTTTAGGTAATTAAAAAAAACTTCATCATCTAGAAAACTGAAACCTACAAAATTTTTCATTTACTTATTTTGTTTAATTTCTTGATATTTAACTGCAAGAAGATTTGAACATAATTTCATTATTATTATTAATAATATTTTTAATTTAACAGATTTTACCAAGCTCCCAAACGATTTTTTAATCAAATCGTTATCTTTATTAATTTTTCCTTCAGATTTTTTGATAAGATCAATTATCTGACTTTTTCTAAGTTTAGAATGTTTTTTTATTTTTTTAGTTTACAGATTTGATTAAGTTCTTATAAAGATTTTTTTATTGAATTTATTATCATCGTTGTTAATATTGTCAACAGGATTTACAATAATATTGATTAATTTTTCTTTATAAAGTTTGGAATAATTCTTCAAATTTTCTGTTTTAGCAATTGATTGAAGTTCTTTTAAAATTTTGTATTTTAGTTCCCTCTTCTTTATTTCTTTGTGCATCAATAAATTCCAATAGATCTTCTGTAGATACATTTGAATAACCATTTTCTTTACAATAATTTTCTAAATCTTTATAACTCAATCCACCCTTCCCTTTACTATAATTTTCTAAGTTCTTAAATAGTTCTGCTTTGTTTACCATTTTTGTTTTTGTTCTATTTATATAGAATGAAACTTGGTTTTTCTATTTTTATTAAAACGTTTTCAGTGAAAATGTACCTTTAGGATTTTTTGGCTCTTATTTATAAAGAATAAAACTTATTAGATTTTAAAGTTTTTAAATGGGAAAATGAGAATTTACTTTTTTTTGCTGCAGGCAAATGTGTTTTGATCATTCTTATTTACAAAGTATAAAATTTATTAGATTTGAACATTTTTCATTGGGGAAATTAAAATTTGTTTTTTATATATAGGCAAATGAGATTTTTTGGTTTTTATTTATAAAGAATAAAATTCATGGTTTGCAACCTGGAATTTTTACTCGAAAATGCGCTTTGTGCCAGAAACCCCACGAATATACTACTAATGACTAACTAGTAGTGATGCATGGTACCCTCAGCCAAACACCTTTCAGTGGCTTGTGGAGTATCTGTGTAGATGTATATGCATTTGTAGATTCGATGATGGTCTGGCAACGAGTGTTGTCAGGTCTATATCATGACCCAGAGTGCACGACATGCAGCCGATCTTTGAAGAAAAGTAACTTTGCCCCATGAGTTTAAACGCATACAAGGCAATCCGCAACTCCCTACCTATAAAGATGGGGTTATCCAAGGAAGAAACTAGCTTCAGTCAAGGAAACCATCCAGGAATACAGCCACAGAACTGCCCATATCTCAGTTCGACCTACCAGATGCTTGGGAACGAGACTTAACAAGGGCTTAGCCTTCACATTGTCATAAGTTGCCCTGCAGGAGAATGAAATCTTTTGCGTTTGACTAATCGCATAGAACGTGGACAATGTTTGACAGAATACGTACCAACCGTCACAGAAGCATGGACTCTCTGCAGAGATGTGGGTAATAAGGCTCCATCTCCAACCTGTGGCTGCCAGTTGCTTCTGCAACGACACCTGCTGATGTACCTTCAGCAACTTAAGGACATGCAAAGAAAACAGACGAGACACACAGCTCTCTGCGATTTTGAAATATATATGTTGTTTGCAACAATAGTGTAGGAAAACTGGTATCTCTACTGAGGGCAGAAAGAACTTTATGTGAGATATTTCAACTCCAGTTGCATAGTGCAGCTCGACTGTAAATATATCAGCACTCTAAAATAATGTCAAGGCATCACGAATAAGTTTTGAGACTTTTGATTAAGAAAACATGCTTGTTTATTTATCATGGTTTTTAAGCACAATACTAAATGCAAATTATAAGATGTGTAATTTACAGTCATCTAAAATTTTAGTGTAATGAATTGCGTCATTGATCACCACCAGGAAATCGTCAAAAAAACCACGAAAGGTCCTTACGGGACATTTTTTAACTGTGTGACGAACGGTTTCCAATTGGAGTTGAAATATCTCACGTAAAGTTCTTTCTGCCCTCAGTGGAGATACCAGTTTCCCTACACTATTGTTGCAAACAACATATATATTTCATAATCGCAGAGAGCGGTATGCCTCGTGTGTTTTCTTTGCATGTCCTTAAATTGCTGAAGGTGTGTCAGCACGTGTAATTGCAGAAGCAACTGGCAGTTCGTCACAATTTCATAAGATGTGGTTGCTTTGTGTCTTTGAATTTTCAGATTTCTAAGTAGAAAGGTTAAGTTAAAAGGCTTAGCCAAGCATGCCCACTGCATGTAACTTGGCTAAAAGCTCGTTTTCTTAAATGTTATTAATGTTAGTTCAGGTGCTTATCACAACTGCTCATGTATTTCAATCAAGTGACTACTCATGCCCATCATCATTACGTTGAGCAAGGGTACAGTACTACTGTTCTTCTGTTGTTCTATTCTTTTAAAAAGTACAGTCATATATTACTTTATTTTACAGGTCTTTCTTGATCAAATAATTTTTTTACATTTCGCTATGACTGGTTTTGACTACTGCCATCTTCAGAATATAAAATGTTCTCGTCTAGTATCAACGTCAAACTAAACATGTAGTAAGTGCACTTACTATGTACCTACATGTTTAGTTTGACGTTGATACTACATCAGAATATTTTATGATCTGAAGATGGCAGTAGCCGAAACCGGTCATAGCGAAATGTAAAAAAAATTGTTTGATCAAGACGGACCTGTGAAATGAAGCGCCAAAAATATGATAACCTACTCATTTTCAGACTTTATGTCCTCAATTGACAGTCATATATCGTTATTATATAATTTCATGGCTCTAAATTTTAATATATGGAATAGAAACAGGCACCAGTCGTGGAAAAAAAGTAAATAATCACACAGCCTCAGTCGTACGTAAATTAGGTGGTGTACTTCGTTCAGTGGGTGGAAAGTGGAAAAGTGTGTTGTCTCCAAAGGGAATTGCTTCTAAAACCACTCTTGAGACTCATCCTAGAAGGTTGCGAAAGTATTGTGACGCAAACCAGATACGACTAACAGGTGATACTGGCGTATTCAAAGAAGGGCAGCACTAATACCCACAGGCTTACATGAGTCACGGGAGAACGTCATGGATTTCTTGATGTGTTTAAAATCCTGAATTGGCAGGCGGCTGAAGCTAGACGCCAACTACATATTTTTTTTTTTTTTTTTTGAGTCATCAGTCTTCTGACTGGTTTGACGCGGCCCTCCAAGAAATTCCTCTCCTGCGCCTACCTCTTCATATCAGAGTAACAAATGCACCCTAAGTCCTGAGTTATTTCCCCTACAGTTTCTACCTTCTACAGCTCAATTTAGTACAATGGAAGTTATTCCCTGATGTCTTAACACATCTCCAATCATCCTGTCGCTTCTTCTTGACGTTGTTTTCTGTATATTCCATTCCTCTCTGAATCTACAGGGAACCTCCTCATTATTAGCCCACCTAATTTTCAACATTCGTCTGTAGCACCACATCTCAAACACTAAAATTCTCTTCTGTTCCGGTTTTCCCACAGTCCATCTTTCACTATCACACAAAGCTGTGCTCCAAACGTACGTTCTGAGAAATGTTTTCCTCAAATTAAGGCCTATGTTTGATGCTGGCCTATGTTTGATACTCGCAGGCCCTTTTTGCCAGTGCTGGTCTCCTTTTTATGTCCTTGCTCCGTACATCACGGATTATTTTGCTGCCTAAGCAGCGGAATTCCATAATTTCGTCTACTTCGTGATTCCCAATTCAGATATTAACTTTCTCGCTATTCTCATTTCTGCTACTTCTCATTACCTTCATCTTACTTGGATTTATTCTCAGTCCATATTCTATACTTATTAGATAATTTATTCCTCTCAGCAGATCCTGTAATTCTTCTTCATCTTTACTGAGAATAGCAATGTCATCAGCAAACCTTATCGGTGATATCCTTTCACCCCCGAATGTTGCCGGCCGAAGTGGCCGTGCGGTTAAAGGCGCTGCAGTCTGGAACCGCAAGACCGCTACGGTCGCAGGTTCGAATCCTGCCTCGGGCATGGATGTTTGTGATGTCCTTAGGTTAGTTAGGTTTAACTATTTCTAAGTTCTAGGGGACTAATGACCTCAGCAGTTGAGTCCCATAGTGCTCAGAGCCATTTGAACCATTTGAACCCCCGAATGTTAATCCCACACTTCAACTTTTATTTCCGTCATTGCTTCTTCTATGTATAGATTGAACGTAGGGCGAAAGACTACATCCCTGCCTTACACCCTTCGAGTTCCGACCACTTCGCTCTTGGTCTTCCACTCTTATTGTTGCCACTTATTTCGTACATTTAATGTATTACCCCTATTTTTCTGAGCATTTCAAACATCTTGCACCATTTGACGCTTTCTCCAGGTCGACAAATCCATCTCACGAGCATGTCTTGATTTTTCTTCAGTCTTGCTTCCAGTATCAACCGCAACGTCAGAACTGCCTCTTTGGTGCCTTTTACCTTTCTTAAACCGACCGTCGACTAACACATTCTCAATTTTCTTTCGCGTTCTTCTGTATATTATTCTTGTCAGCAATTTGGATGCATCAGCTGTTGAGCTGATTGTGTGATAACTCTGTGGAATTGTCTTCTGAATTGTATGGAGTGTGGATCATGTTTATTTTTTTTCCCCCGCGAATCTATTGGTATGTCGCTTGTCTCATATAATCTACACACGAACATGAATATACGAATCTTCCAAAACTGTTTTAAATTCTGACTTCTATAGTGGATCATCTATGTCTTCCATGTCGACTCCACGTTCGTCTTTTATCACGTCATTAGACAAGTGCTCTCCCTAACAGAGACTTTCAATGTACGCTACAAATTACACAGGCCAACGATGGAAAAACTTTTTTGCTGAACATGCCTTATGCTTTTGTTTTTTAGGGTGGGAAATCCAAATATGATACTTAAAAAACTGTATCACTCACTATTTCTTCACATTTAAAATTATTAGATTAAGCGATTTTTCAAAGAATTTATCAGCTTTTATATAGTTAAAATAATTTTAAAAGTAGGTGAAATGAATGTAGCAGTGCTGAAAAACATATGCTGGCAAAAAATGGTGCAGAAAGAACTGGCCTGTGAGGAAGTCTTTAAAACCTGGTGAGAAGAACATTCTACGCAAAAACCTCGTAGATCCAAAAAACGTACTCCTACCACCTCTACATGAACAGTTTGTAAAGGCTTTGACTAAAGATGGACCATGTTTTAAGTATCTCTGCCAAAAGTTCCCACACCTTTCAGACGTTAAACTAAAAGAAGGCGTCTTTGTTGGACCTGACATTCAAAAATCGATGTTTGATGTTAACTTTGAATCCTTGAATGACCTTAAATGAGAAAGAAGCATGGGTATCATTCAAGCAAGTTGTTACAAAGTTCTTAGGACATGAAAAAGACCCAGAATATGTTTACGTTACGGCTACAATGATGAAGAAGTTTAAAACTTGCCTGAAAGTTCACTGTTTGAACAGTCACCTTGGTTACCTCCCGGACAATATACGAGATGTCAGTGAGGAGCAAGGAGAGCGTTTTCACCAGGACATTAAAGTGATGGAAAAACGTTACCAAGGGCGTTGGAACACCAGCATGATGGAGGACTACTGTTGGTGACTTCACCGAAAAGTTCAGCAAGCGATTCATCGTAGAAAGAGCTACACATGAAGCTTCAAAGAAAAAAGAGAAAGAAAATACAAACGAATTCCAGCTGACAAGTGAAACCTCTATTAACACATATCGTTGTTTTAAGTAGCTTACTGTAAATACAAATCATGCTTATGTTGTAACAAAGCGTTTCATTGATTTCCCCATTTACCGTATTGCATAGGATTTTTATTCTATACAGGGTGAGTCACCTAACATTACCGCTGGATATATTTTGTAAACCACATCAAATACTGACGAACCGATTCTCCGGATGTAATTAACATTTTACAATGCAACAAACGGCACTGATTACGTATTTATTTATATGTTCAGATGTGCTAAGAAAACTAACGTGATTCCATTTTAAAAAAGTAGGTTTGTGTTAAAAAACATACTTCCGTGCATTTTTGTATGGTTTGTATTAAACAATTACACTAGCCCCTCTCCTCACGTTCGGTCTGTGGAATCGATTCGTCAGTATTTGATGTGGTTTACGAAATATATCCAGCGGTAATGTTAGGTGACTCACCCTGTATAATAAAATGCATAAACTATGAGTGATACTAAAAAACTAAGGCTAGATTTGGATTCAGCTCATAAAAATCTACAAAGATCAGCAATCAAAATAAAGAAAAAGTTTTTCAAAAAAAATTTGTTTTGGCCTGTGTTATTAACCGTAGTTGTGAAAGTGTATCAGACGTGTAACAAATGTTGCGCAACGCTGCCAATACTCATTAACTGAGGAATCTAGGAATCTAACTTGAGTCGATACTGTTCAGCTTATAACGTCTGATGTTTTTAAAATAGTTACAATTGGTAGAATTAATGCGATTTCAATATCGAAGATTAGAAAAATTGCATTCAGGCCAATTACAGAGTGCTCAGAGGCATTTCATAAGCCATTCTTACAGTGCTCTATACACTAGAGGAGTGAGAAAGAACTTTAATGTGGTGTACAATGGGAAGTACCCTCTGCCACGTACCTGACAGCAGTTTGCAGAATGTGGACGCATCTGGTCCGCAGTAGCAGCTGCGGGCTGGCGCGGCAGATTGCTAACCAAGGGGCCCGTAGTAGATTCACGGTCGTGTCGGAGATCGTTTCTGCACGACGAGTGGGTCTTATATTGTCCTTACATTTGTATCGTCTCTACTGACACAAATTCGCCTCAGACACACTGTAGTATCGTTTTTCCATTGTTGAGATGGCAACATGGGCACGAAATGAAAGCCAGCCAAATCAAATTTAAAAAAAAAAGATCAGACGCAGGTCTAGATGCCAAAATGACACCGCACAGGGGTGCCTATCTTTGGTCGTTAGGGTCATGAGGTTTAAGTGACAGAGAAGGAGACGGAGCGACAGATATACTGGGTGGTCAGTTGATAGTGACCAGTCCAAATATCTCACGAAATAAGCATCAAACGAGAAAACTACAAAGAACGAAACTCGTCTAGCTTGAAGGGGAAACCAGATGGCGCTATGGTTGGCCCGCTAGATGGCGCTGCCATAGGTTAAGCGGATATCAACTGCGTTTTTTAAAAATAGGAACCCCATTTCTTATTACATATTCGTGTAGTACGTAAAGAAATATGAATGTCTTAGTTGGACCACTTTTTTCGCTTTGTGATAGATGGCGCTGTAATAGTCACAAACGTATAAGTACGTGGTATCACGTAACATTCCGCCAGTGCGGACGGTACTTGCTTCGTGATGCATTACTCGTGTTGAAATGAAACGTTTACCAATTGCGGAAAAGGTCGATATCGTGTTGGTGTATGGCTACTGTGATCAAAATGCCCAACGGGTGTGTGCTATGTATGCTGCAAGGTATCCTGGACGACATCATCCAAGTGTCCGGACCGTTCGCCGGATAGTTGCGTTATTTAAGGAAACAGGAAGTGTTCAGCCACGTGTGAAACGTCAACCACGACCGCAAAACAAATGATGATGCCCAAGTAGATGTTTCAGCTGCTGTCGTGGCTAATCCGCACATCAGTAGCAGACAAATTGCGTTAGAATCGGGAATCTCAAAAACGTCGGTGTTGAGAATGCTACATCAACATCGATTGCACCCGTACCATATTTCTATGCACCAGGAATTGCATGACGACGACTTTGAACGTCGTACACAGTTCTGCCACTGGGCACAAGAGAAATTACGGGACGATGACAGATTTTTTGCACGGGTTCTATTTAGCGACGAAGCGTCATTCACCAACAGCGGTAACGTAAACCGGCATATTGGGCAACGGAAAATCCACGATGGCTGCGACAAGTGGAACATCAGCGACCTTGGCGGGTTAATGTATGGTGCGGCATTATGGGAGGAAGGATAATTGGCCCCCATTTTATCGATGGAAATCTAAATGGTGCAATGTATGCTGATTTCCTACGTAATGTTCTACCGATGTTACTACAAGGTGTTTCACTGCATGACAGAATGGCGATGTACTTCCAACTTGATGGACGTCCGGCACATAGCTCGCGTGCGTTTGAAGCGGTATTGAGTAGCATATTTCATGATAGATGGAGTGGTCGTCGAAGTACCATACCATGGCCCGCACGTTCACCGGATCTGACGTCCCCGGATTTCTTTCTGTGGGGAAAGTTTAAGGATATTTGCTATCGTGATCCACCGACAACGCCTGACAACATACGTCACCGTATTGTCAATGTATGTGCGAACATTACGGAAGGCGAACTACTCGCTGTTGAGAGGAATGTCGTTACGCGTATTGCCAAATGCGTTGAGGTTGACGAATGATAAGTTCAGAAATGATAAGTTCAGAAAGGTACATGTATCACATTGGAACAACCGCAATAAAATGTTCAAACGTACCCACGTTCTGTATTTTAATTTAAAAAACCTACCTCTTACCAACTGTTCGTCTAAAATTGTGAGCCACATGTTTCTGACTATTACAAGGCATCTATCACAAAGCGAAAAAAGTGGTCCAAATGAAACATTCATATTTGTTTACGTACTACACGAATATGTAATATAAAATGGGGGTTCCTATTTAAAAAAAAAAAAAAACAGTTGATATCCGTTTGACCTACGGCAGCGCCATCTAGCGGGCCAACCGTAGCGCCATCTGGTTTCCCCCTTCAAGCTAGACGAGTTTGTTCTTTATTTTTTTCTTTATTGAATTTCAATTCCCCCCAAAGGGGGGCGGGCTGGCAGCAGCTTAGGACGCCGCTCTGCAGCCTACAGATTTTCTGACAAAGAGCAGGAGAATAAATAATAATAAAAAACAGGCGATAAAATCGGGGACTTAGTGAGTAACAAGGTGAAAAGAAAATGGGGAAATTAAAACAAGCAACAGAGGGATGATGAAGCGAATAAAAATACATACGGAGCAGACAGGGAAAACAATAGACAGTTAAAAAAAAAAAAAACACGGCGACAGTCTGGATTCTGTTCGCAAAGTATATAAAATTCACACCCAGCGACAGCATGGTTTCTGTTCGCAACACAACACTGAATAGGCACTAGAACACAGCACGAAAAAGTCGGCAAAGGTGACACCACAGTCGAGAGCAGGTGGGGGGAAACTGGGCAGGAGATGGGAAAACAAAAGGGGGGAAAGGAGAGTAAACGCGAAGGGGGGGGGGGATTTGTTCTTTGTAGTTTTGCCGTTTGACACTTATTTCGGTAGATATTTGGCCCGGTCACGATCAATGGACCACCCTGTATAAGCACATTCACGAGAACAGCAGGAAGCTTTCGAATGGCAAATAAGAATTCGAAACAAACTAGCAAAGTGCGGAAAATGTTGATTGTCGTTTTGCAGCAATTAGGGTGGAAAAACAGGAGTTGCTAGGGTAGATTTAGCCAGCACCACCTGCGGAGTGAGTCGCGAATTAGAGGCACCGACTGGCGGAGCAGCGGCGGTATTATTCGAAGCAGCCCGAGCGACTGCAGATTGTCTCGCTAGCGTGGCGGACTATCGGCCTACGTGACGTTTTCTGTCACCCAGGGGGACGACGGCTCACCGCGCCGTTGCGCCCACGCCACCCCCGCCGGCCAACGTGCGCTGCGCCGTCACAAAGGCCGGCGGAAAGGCCCGCCCACGCCCTCGCCGCCTCGCCGCCGTTTATTGCGAGCCGCGTTTCGTAACGAGCCGGCTGTGAGAGAGGCTATTTATACGCGTCGCGGCGCAGCGCGTCCATCACGAGCCGCGGCGAACAGGTGTCTCTCGCAATACTTCCACCAGGCGGCCGCGCACACTGGCTGTCGGGATAAAGCTGCACGGCCAGCCAGAGCGAGGTTACTTGCAACACGGACTGCGAACAGCAGCATTTAACGCTATAAAGTGAACTGGAGACTTGGTCAGACTGCCAGCCTCTACATACAGGGTGCGTATAATTACAGCTCCAGTTTCAAAAGTGTTGAAAGACAAACATTGCTCAATACGAGTCATTTGAACAGTGTAGTCGAGGGACATGAAAGGGAAGCAGTGGTTGGGAAGGGAGTGAGACAGGGTTGTAGCCTCTCCCCGATGTTATTCAATCTGTATATTGAGCAAGCAGTGAAGGAAACAAAAGAAAAATTCGGAGTAGGTATTAAAATATATGGAGAAGAAATAAAAACATTGTAATTATGTCAGAGACAGCAAAGGACTTGGAAGAGCAGTTGAACGGAATGGACAGTGTGTTGAAAGGATAAGATGAACATCAACAAAAGCAAAACGAGGATATTAGAATGTAGTCGAATTGAGTCGGGTGATGCTGAGGGAATTAGATTAGGAAATGAGACACTTAAAGTAGTAAAGGAGCAAAATAACTGATGATGGTCGAAGTAGAGAGGATATAAAATGTAGACTGGCAATGGCAAGGAAAGCGTTTCTGAAGAAGAGAAATTTGTTAATAACGAGTATAGATTTAAGCGTGAGGAAGTCGTTTCTAAAAGTATTTGTAAGGAGTGTAGCCATGTATGGAAGTGTAACATGGACGATAAATAGTTTAGACAAGAAGAGAATAGAAGTTTTCGAAATGTGGTGCTACAGAAGAATGCTGAAGATTAGATGGGCAGATCACATAACTAATGAGGAGGTATTGAATAGAATTGGAGGGGAAGAGGAGTTTGTGACACAACTTGACTAGACGAAGGGATCGGTTGGGAGGACATGTTCTGAGGCATCAAGGGAACACCAGTTTAGTACTGGAGGGCAGTGTGGAGGGTAAAAATCGTAGAGGGAGGCCAAGAGATGAATACACTAAGCAGATTCAGAAGGATGTAGGTTACGGTAGTTACTGGGAGATGATGAAAATAAAATGGCTCTGAGCACTATGGGACTCAACTTCTGAGGTCATCAGTCCCCTAGAACTTAGAACTACTTAAACCTAACTAACCTAAGGACATCACACACATCCATGCCCGAGGCAGGATTCGAACCTGCGACCGCAGCGGTCTTGCGGCTCCAGACTGTAGCGCCTAGAACCGCACGGAGATGATGAAGCTTGCACAGGATAGAGTTGCATGGAGAGCTGCATCAAACCAGTCTCAGGACCGAAGACCACACCAACAACATGACTGACATAGGGTGCAGCGACATCGATACAAAAAAGAAGTAAAGGGGAGGGGGAAACTGACCAATGGTGGCGCTGTAAGCCCAACGTGAAGAATCGTTATCGTTCGCTGCTGGTAAAGCGCTTTTACGAGAACAGTGACTCTGCGACGGCAGCCCTGCAGAAGTTCCAGACACTCAGGGGTGTGGAAAAAGGCATTGGTCCGATGTCTGCTAAGAGTGTGGGGAAAATGATTACAAAATTCGAAAAAACAGGTTCTTTCAAAGTGCAATGTGGCAGAGGTAGGAAAGCAGTTGATCTGACGTCTGTCGAAGCTGTGGCCGCAGCATTGCGGGAGGGGTCGAGCAGTGCAAACATGCAGTGGTGTAAGTATTGCCCGAACGTTGGATATGCCTGAGAGCTTGAAAGGTCTCTGTTGGATTCCTTTCATGTTAATTTCTTAAATCTGTTGTCATTTATGGGATACATTACACTTCTAAATTTAGTGTGGTGTTTCTGACTATCTGGGAGGAGACTGAGCAGTGGAACGTGTTACTTTTACACATAATCAAGAACGATCTGTCACACTACTACACTTTAAAATACAGTTTATATGTAATTCATGACAGACAGTCTCATACGGAACCTACATCTGCTTTCTTTTATGTACTGTATGTGATAAGCTACTGTCAACCCCCTTCCCTTCTGTTTGAAAGGATGAATGAGCAAATGTATTTCTAGTTGCATGCTTGATGGTAGCAGACAAGCCTGTCTGCTAGAGAACAGTAGAACCAACGTCGGAAAAGGTAGCTACGCTTTCTAAAAGGAACGAGGTTTCTATTCTTAGTATGGTTCTGTCCGTCCCTTGTCATGTTGGTATAGGAAGCTGCCTCTCTGGTCACTTCCGTTTGTATCTGTGAAGCACCCTCGGTAGGGACCCACGGCAGTCTGTCTGCGGCGAGCGTTTGAAGTGGTAAGATCTCCGAGTAAGCGCGTCTCTGCTAAGTCCGTAGGACAATGGATTTCTGAAGTTCAGCCTAACTGAAAATTTAATCACCTTTCTTTCAAGTTTAGATCTAAAATATCTAATGTTATCTTAAATTGCAATGCAGTGTAATTCGAGTGTGAAGTTCAGAATATCTTCCAGTAGTTGCTTTGTCACTACTTTGTGAGTAAAGTGGAACCACGTGTGGATGATCCGTGACTCTAAGATCATCAATCTTAAATGCGAATGTCTCGTCTTGACAATATTTTTCAATATAGAAACTTTGCTTTATGTTCAATCCACGTGAGGTGTACTTTGTGAGGCCAGTACCACGCGCTTATACAATTGTTTGACCCATCAGGTTAATATTAAGAAGATAGTAACCAGTTCGAGGTTTTTCTTTTGTAAATTGCGTTTCGATGTAATCTATTTTAATTATCAAAATTATTGTGGAGTTACACTCTTTGGATGTAATCTATTTTAATTATAAAAGTTATTGTGACCACGTGAAGCATGTGGTGCAATCATCAAAGTAGCCCTCAGCTATTCTTTTCGGGAAGATTTCACAGAGAGTTAGTATGAATTTAGTATACCAGTGTGTGGTAATTACATGACGGACAGGATTGCGCTACGAACGTAACTTCTTTGGGTGGAAATTGAATCGGTTGGTTGTGCTTAATTTCCTCTCGCATATGTTTCAACGTTCTTCGTGTGTTATTTTATGAATGCAGTGTTGTATGCAGTCTCCCAATCTTGGCTCCATATTTGATGTGTTCCATAAGATTACAAATTCACATTTTCGCAATCCAAAAAAGGCACCAGTTTCGTTATGAATCAAGTTTAATATGCTGAAATTTCAATGATCAATGTTAAAATAAATGTACAAATATAAACTGATTTATTTATTTTTATTTAAATTCTCTTTATATATATATATATATATATATATATATATATCACCGGTTGTCGTAAGGTGACTATTAAAAGATTATAATTAATGTTAGTCTGGTTGGGAATTTGGTAAGCTAGACTGGATACCTGGTGAAACAGTTGCTCAGTAATTCAAGGTTAACTTACTCAGATAGCTCACAGCTTTTAACCAGCTTTTATTGTAGAATATCAGCACCGCTTTCAGAACAAATTAATGCATCAACATTACAAGCTCGGTGCACAAAATACAACGAAACAGCCTGCTTTCCTATCCACGCTCAGTGACCTATGTTCAGGAGTTATTTCCTGCTGACCTGCCAGCAAGACAAACCTTTGTTGTGGAATTTCTTGCTCTAATGGAAGTGGAAAATGAATGACCACGGAACATTATATGGATCATTAGTCGTTTTACTCATTGCTGAGTGTTATGAGCTCATTTATTCTTTTCTCTCCATCCACAGCGATCTTCGGCCTATCTTAACATGAAGTGGCAGGCTGGCAATCTTCTTCGCTTGATGCACCCATCTGTTTGCTGCTCTCCCACGTGGTGTTCTGCCTTCAATTTTTCCGTGCACGATGGTCTCCTCTAAATTATTGTCTTTCCTTCTCAAGACGTGCCCAAGGAACTGAAGGTATTTTTGGCTGACGCGAGAAGATAACCTTCTTGTGATTTTAAGTTTTTCTATTATTGAAACATTTGTTCTTTTTTGTGTCCACAGTACATGTACCATACACCGCCAACACCACATCTTGAAGGCATGAATGCGGCTCTTATGAGTACCTTTCAAGGTCCAGGTCTCGCATCCGTATAAGAATACAGGAAACACCAATGCTTCTACCAAGCGCATCTTCATTGTCTTGGATATTGCCCGATTCTGCCATGTCTTATTGCCGTCTTATCTCTCTATCACACTTTCCTCTGCAATTGATCAGAGAGCCTAGATATACATAATCACTCACTATCTCCAGATTCCTTAAGCATCGTGCAAGTTGGTTTTGATCGATGCCTTGGCGATTTATAACAATTAGTTTGGTTTTTTACATGTTTATCTCTAGGCCAAGGTTTTGACTAACATCTCACCTTGAGAACAAATTACCAAGTTCTTTCTCACTTCCTGCTATGAGTGTACTATCATCTGCGAAGAGTGCTGCCAATTGAAATCCCATCTTCCCAGCCATCCAGTGCTTTCCTGATTACACACTGTGCGTAGATATTGTAGAGCTGAGGTGACAGTATGCAACCTTGTCTGACGGAATTTGTCACATCGAAAAATTCCGAGTATTCACTATTTACTTTTAGCCCGCCCGGTTGGCCGTGCTGTCTAACGCACGGCTTTCCGGGCGGGAAGGAGCGCCTGGTCCCCGGCACGAATCCGCCCGGCGAACTTGTGTCGATGTCCGGTGAGCCGGCCAGTCTGTGGATGGTTTTTAGGCTGTTTTCCATCTGCCTCGGGGAATGCGGGCTGGTTCCCCTTATTGCGCCTCAGTTATACTATGTCGGCGATTGCTGCGCAAACAAGTTTTCCACGTACGCGTACACCACCATTACTCTACCACGCAAACATAGGGGTTACACTCGTCTGGTGTGAGACGTTCCCTGGGGGGTCCACCGGGGGCCGAACCGCACAATAACCCTGGGTTCGGTGTGGGGCGGCTGAGGGATGAAGTGGACTGCGGCAGTCGTCGTGGGTTTGTGTACCACTGCCGCTGCGGCGGAGACGGAGCCTCTCCGTCGTTTCTAGGTCCCCGGTTAACATACAAAACAATACAATACAATCTACTTTTATGGTTGCAGTATGGCTATTATTAAGATGGTTGGGTTGGGTTGTTTGCGGGGGTAGACCAGACAGCGAGGTCATCGGTCTCATCGGATTAGGGAAGGACGGGGAAGGAAGTCGGCCGTGCCCTTTCAAAGGAGCCATTCCGGCATTTGCCTGGAGCGATTTAGGGAGATCACGGAAAACCTAAATCCGGATGGCCGGACGCGGGATTGAACCGTCGCCGTCCCGAATGCGAGTCCAGTGTGCTAGCCACTGCGCCACGTCGCTCAGTTATTATGAAGACCTTTCGGTAAGGACACCAGGTGTTTTGAAACCCCAGACTCGTTGAACACATGCCACAACTTGTCCCACATGACACAATCAAAGACCTTTTCATAATCTAGGAAGAAAATGTAGCCAGAGGCACAGAACTCATAACATTCTTCAATTATTTGCCTTCAATTCAAGACTGCCTCTCGAGTACCTTCACCTGACACGAAACTCGCTTGTTCTGCGGAAATCTGAGACTGCAGAAAAATTTTTAGGCGTTTATTTATTATATGCAGGAGGACTTTACTAGCATGTGATATTAATGCTATGGTCCTACGGCTGGAGCAGTCCTTAACTGATCTTATTTTTTGTGCAGAGGAATTAGGACAGATGTAGTCCCGTCTTTAGGCCATTCACCCGTTTTCCACAGCTTATTACATATTAAATGTAGGGCATGCATGCCTTCCTCTCCCATCGCAGTCATCATTTCTCTGAAATACCGTCTATACCTGGGGCTTTGTTGTTTTTCAGGTGCTTTGTGGCATTTTCGATTTCACTGTACAGGATATCAGGTTCTTTATTTGATTCCATACAAATGTTCTCTTCTTCGATGTTGTTTCGTTTGTAATACAATGTTTCACAGTGTTGTTTCCACCTAGCTGTTGCTAATTGCTTGTCAGTAATAATAGTGCCATCTGTATCTTCTACCATTCACGTGCGCGGTTTGAGCTCTCGAGTGATGCTGTTTATCCTCCTCTCTAAAGACATGTCAATACGTAGAATTACAAATTATGGGCAACGGAATATCCACATGCACAATCAGCTGGTACCACTTCATTCTACGGGTTGGTGGCATCGTTTATCATAGGGATGTATTTTTTCGGGGAGATTAACTCTGTTAACCATACCGTCACTGGTAAACCGTTTGAGAGTCTTCCGCGCACCAGCGTCGTCCTATAACAGCATGGATGTGTGGGTAGGATCATTTTGATGCAAGATGGCGCTCCTCCGTGTATTGCGCAGCCAACGAAGCGGTTGCTGCAGAGGCATTTCAGAAATGCTAGAATTATCAGTTGTCATTTCCCTATAGCCTCTCCGTACAGACCATCTGATTTCAATCCGTTCGACTTCTGGCTGCGGAGTTAGCAGGAAGGGGTTGTGTTCGGAGCTCCAATTACGAACGTAGCTGAACTGAAGGTACTCACTGGGCAACGCAGTTTGAACGTGACCCGTAAGACTATACGATCTGTTGTGGAACACACTGTTTCTCGATTTCAGCTTGACGGTGGAGAACATACTGAAGGTGTCCTGCGCCTGTATCACGACAGAAACCGACGTTATTTTGCTTTTTATGCAGTTTTTGGCCCCAGGACGATTAAAAACCGATGCAATTTTCCTTTTTATGCGAATTTTGGCCTCAGGACAATTAAAACCTGATTTTTCCCATCCGATGTGGTACGACCTTGCCTTGGTGGATGGGCTTACCTAACTAACCGTGCGCCGGCCGCTGTGGCCGAGCGGTTGTCGTCGCTTCAATCTGGAACCGCGTAACCGCTACGGTGGTGGGTTTGAATCCTGCCTCGGGCATGGATGTGTGTGATGTCCTTAGGTTAGTTAGGTTTAAGTAGTTCTAAGTTATAGGCGACTGATAACCTCAGATGTTGTCCCACAGTGCTCAGAGCCAATTGAACCATTTGAACTAACCGTGCCATGACTGTTGACTACTGAACTGGAGCGCCCATGTCCTTTGTGCAGCACAGATGGTGTGATGTGCGATTCAAAACATAGCCGTAGTATTGCGATTCATCTCTCATTTGTAGCCTACCCCATTTATGTTTACTGGTAAAATGTCCGATACTTTTTTTGTTCTATTACTTTTACCCTTATGTCAATGAACTGCTGTTCAAATTTGACGACATTCCGAGCACTGGATGTATTTCTACGGTGTTTTGAACCTGAAACTTTAATTACTGGCATTCTATAGATACACTGCGAAATGCATGAGAGGAGGTACGTTCCATTATAGCACATTTTATGGTTTCTTCCCTCTCCAATCGCATACGGAAAGTAGTAAGAAAGACTGCTAAACGATCTCTGTGTGCGCTGTAATTAGTGTCATCTTCTCTTCTTGGTCCCAGTGGGAGAGATACACAAGGGAAGAAGACTATCCCCATATAAAACATCTTCAGTTGACAAAAGAAGGAAGTACATTAATGTTCAGAGAAATTCAGGGATACAGAAATACAAGTCACTTAGGAATGAATAGACGCTAAGGAGAGATAGCTACACAAAAATCAGTTGACGAAAGTAGGAAGCACAATGATGCTCAGAGAAATTCAGAAATAGAGAAATACAATTCACTTAGGAATGAATAGACGCTAAGGAGAGACGGCTACACAAAAATTGTGTATAATTCTAAAAGGAAATATGGTCGGAAGCGCTCAAATAGAAAAGTCAAAACAACCTTCGGTGAAATTAAAAGCAAAGGCGGTAATAATAAGGGTCCAGTGGGAATCCCACTCTTAAGCGCAGAGGATAGAGCTGGTAAGTGGAGAAAGGGACATTGGCCTTTTCGAAGAGAAAGACTTGTCTGAGGACGTGAGAGAAGCAGGAAGAGGAATCTATATAGAAGAGATAGGGGATCAAGTATTAGAACGAGAATTTAACAGAACTTCGTAAGACTTAAGATAAAATAAGGCGGATGGGGTACATAACATTGATGGGATGAGACTAATACCCTTAGACTTCCTGAAGAACATCATCCACACAATGCCGAAGATAGTAAGACCCGACAATCAGCTTAACAGGTCATACATCCAACTCGCTGACAAGATTTACATATAGAATAATACAACAACTGAGGATGTGTTAGATGGCGATCAGTTTGGCTACAGGTAAGGTAAAGGCACCAGAGAGGCAGTTATGACGTTTCGGTTGGTAATGCAATCAAGACTGAAGAAAAACCGAGACACGTTCTTAGGATTTGGCGTTCGCCAATTTAAAATCGTGAAAAATCTTCGAAATAATGAGAAAAATAGGGGTAAGCCATTGGGAAAGACAGGAAATATACAATATATGTAAGAACCAAGATCGAACAATAATACCGGAAGTTCACGAACAAAGTGCTCGGATTAAAAAACGGTTACGTGAGGGATGCAGTCTTTCGCACATACTGTACAATCTATACATCGAAGAAGCAGCGACGGAAGTAAAAGAAAGGTTCAAAAGTGGTTTTAAAATTGATGGTGCAAGGATATGAATGATAAGATTCGCTGATGACATTGCCATCCTCAGTGACGTTAAGAAGAATAACAGTATTTGTTGGATAAAATGGTCTAATGAGTACAGAATATGGGCTGAGAGTAAATAGAAGATAGGCGAAAGTAATGAGAAGTAACAGAAATTAGAACAGCGACGAACTCAACATCAGAATTGGCGATTACAAAGTTATGGAATTCTTCTATCTATGTAGCAAAATAACCCCTGGCGGACGGAGCAACGTCATAAAAAGCAGACCGGCATTGGCAAAGAGGGCATTCCTGACCAATAAAAGTCTACTAGTACCAAACACAAGCTTTAATTTGAGGAAGAAATGCCGGCCGTTGTGGCCGAGCGGTTCTACGCGCTTCTGGAACCGCACGACCGCTACGGTCGCAGGTTCGAATCCTGCCTCGGGCATAGATGTGTGTGATGTCCTTAGGTTGGTTAGGTTTAAGTAGTTCTAAGTTCTAGGGGACATGACCTCAGCTGTTAAGTCCCATAGTGCTCAGAGCCATTTAAACCTTTTTTTTAGTGAGGAAGAAATTTCTCAGAAAGCATGTTTGGAACACAGCATCGTATGGTAGCGAATCATGGGCTGTGGAAAAACCAGAAGAGAATTGAAGCATTTGAGATATGGTGCTATAGAAGAATGTTGAAAATTAGGTGGACAGATAAGGTAAATAATGAGGGATTTCTCAGGAGAATCGCCGAGGAAAGTACTGAAGAAGGGACAGGATGAGATGACAAAGGTTAAGACATCAAGATATAATTTCCATGGTACTATAGGGAGCTGTCGAGAGTAAAAACTGTAGAGGAAGACAGATACTGGAATATATCCAGCAAATAAGTTGTAAGTGGTACTCTGAGATTGAAAGCTTGGCACAGGAGAGAAATTCATGGCAGGCGCATTAAAACCATTCAGAAGACTAATGCTGCATCTATACATTATGAGTATGACATTTCCGAAGTTAAATTATTACGTGAATTGTGACAGAGCTACGACAACGAATAGCAGTAGCAAAACCAAGAGGAGAAAGTGGTATAAAAGAATGGACTATTGACGCGGATGAATCGAAATGTAATGAAAAGGCGGGAGAATATGTCATAAGCTTCAAAACAGATTAGGGTTCCAACAATGGAAGATAATATCGACCCTGAAGGCCAGTAGGAAATACACTCCTGGAAATTGAAATAAGAACACCGTGAATTCATTGTCCCAGAAAGGGGAAACTTTATTGACACATTCCTGGGGTCAGATACATCACATGATCACACTGACAGAACCACAGGCACATAGACACAGGCAACAGAGCATGCACAATGTCGGCACTAGTACAGTGTATATCCACCTTTCGCAGCAATGCAGGCTGCTATTCTCCCATGGAGACGATCGTAGAGATGCTGGATGTAGTCCTGTGGAACGGCTTGCCATGCCATTTCCACCTGGCGCCTCAGTCGGACCAGCGTTCGTGCTGGACGTGCAGACCGCGTGAGACGACGCTTCATCCAGTCCCAAACATGCTCAATGGGGGACAGATCCGGAGATCTTGCTGGCCAGGGTAGTTGACTTGCACCTTCTAGAGCACGTTGGGTGGCACGGGATACATGCGGATGTGCATTGTCCTGTTGGAACAGCAAGTTCCCTTGCCGGTCTAGGAATGGTAGAACGATGGGTTCGATGACGGTTTGGATGTACCGTGCACTATTCAGTGTCCCCTCGACGATCAAAAGTGGTGTACGGCCAGTGTAGGAGATCGCTCCCCACACCATGATGCCGGGTGTTGGCCCTGTGTGCCTCGGTCGTATGCAGTCCTGATTGTGGCGCTCACCTGCACGGCGCCAAACACGCATACGACCATCATTGGCACCAAGGCAGAAGCGACTCTCATCGCTGAAGACGACACGTCTCCATTCGTCCCTCCATTCACGCCTGTCGCGACACCACTGGAGGCGGGCTGCACGATGTTGGAGCGTGAGCGGAAGACGGCCTAACGGTGTGCGGGACCGTAGCCCAGCTTCATGGAGACGGTTGCGAATGGTCCTCGCCGATACCCCAGGAGCAACAGTGTCCCTAATTTGCTGGGAAGTGGCGGTGCGGTCCCCTACGGCACTGCGTAGGATCCTACGGTCTTGGCGTGCATCCGTGCGTCGCTGCGGTCCGGTCCCAGGCCGACGGGCACGTGCACCTTCCGCCGACCACTGGCGACAACATCGATGTACTGTGGAGACCTCACGCCCCACGTGTTGAGCAATTCGGCGGTACGTCCACCCGGCCTCCCGCATGCCCACTATACGCCCTCGCTCAAAGTCCGTCAACTGCACATACGGTTCACGTCCACGCTGTCGCGGCATGCTACCAGTGTTAAAGACTGCGATGGAGCTTCGTATGCCACGGCAAACTGGCTGACACTGACGGCGGCGGTGCACAAATGCTGCGCAGCTAGCGCCATTCGACGGCCAACACCGCGGTTCCTGGTGTGTCCGCTGTGCCGTGCGTGTGATCATTGCTTGTACAGACCTCTCGCAGTGTCCGGAGCTAGTATGGTGGGTCTGACACACCGGTGTCAATGTGTTCTTTTTTCCATTTCCAGGAGTGTAATAATGGTTGTTGAAGCAGTACCAGTAGAAGTGCGTAGATGACGAAAAAGATGGAGAAAAATCCATGGTTCTCGGGAGAATTTGAGCAAATACTGAAAGAAAGAAGAAACACCTACAGGAATATTCCAACGAAAGCGAAGAAGCTTAGAAAATGCTAACAGGGAAACCTAAAAATTTATTAGAAGGAAAAAAAAATGAGAGTGCATGTCGGAAGTCTGGTAAAAAGAGCAGAAGAGGATAAAACTGCAGAGAATGCAAGATATTTTTACAGATCAGTTAGGTTCTTCAGAAAAGCATACATACCACGCAAGAATGGCATTAAAGATGAAAGTGGCAATATAGTTTTGGAAAGAACAGTAGGTATGGAAATTTGGAAGTAATATTTTAATGAGCTAATGTTGAAGATGGAAGCACAGAAATGGAGAAACAACATAAATATCTGAGCCCTTAATTGCACCGCCGACATTGAAAAGGTCTATAGACATAATCAGGACACTTCCTGGCAGATTAAAACTGTGTGCCCGACCGAGACCCGAACTCGGGACCTTTGCCTTTCGCGGGAAGTGCTCTATCATCTGAGCTACCGAAGCACGACTCACGCCTGGTATTCAAAGCTTTACTTCTGCCAGTATCTCGTCTCCTACCTTCCAAACTTTACAGAAGCTCTCCCGCGAACCTTGCAGAACTAGCACTCCTGAAAGAAAGGATATAGCGGAGACGTGGCTTAGCCACAGCCTGGGGGATGTTTCCAGAATGAGACTTTCACTCTGCAGCGGAGTGTGCGCTGATATGAAACTTCCTGGCAGATTAAAACTGTGTGCCCGACCGAGACCCGAACTCGGGTCATATCAGCGCACACTCCGCTGCAGAGTGAAAATCTCATTGTGAAAACATCCCCCAGGCTGTGGCTAAGCCATGTCTCCACTATATCCTCTCTTTCAGGAGTGCCAGTTCTGCAAGGTTCGCGGGAGAGCTTCTGTAAAGTTTGGAAGGTAGGAGACGAGATACTGGCAGAAGTAAAGCTGTGAATACCAGGCGTGAGTCGTGCTTCGGTAGCTCAGATGGTAGAGCACTTGCCCGCGAAAGGCAAAGGTCCCGAGTTCGGGTCTCGGTCGGGCACACGGTTTTAATCTGCCAGGAAGTTTCATATCAGCGCACACTCCGCTGCAGAGTGAAAATCTCATTCTGATAATCAGGACACCTGTACAAATGCAATTGCAAAAGAAGTGCACTAACTTGTGACTAGCATTTAGAATGAAGAGGAAATGCCATCTGAGTGGAAAGAAACACATTAACAAGAATGCAGAAATTATAAAACCATCTCATTAATTAGCAAAAATGGTTCAAATGGCTCTGAGCACTATGGGACTTAACTGCAGAGGTCATCAGTCCCCTAGAACTTAGAACTACTTAAACCTAACTAACCTAAGGACATCACACACATCCATGCCCGAGGCAGGATTCGAACCTGCGACCGTAGCGGTCGCGCGGGTCGAGACTGCTGCGCCTAGAACCGCTCGGCTGTTTCGGCCGGCTCATCATTAATTAGCACTGCTAGAAAGTGTTCTCCAAGGTTCTCCTGAAAATATTAGAATCATTGAATTTGAAAGAGATAATAGATGAGAAACGAGCGGAATTTAGGGAGAATCGGTCCACCACTGGTCAAATATTTGTATTGAAAGAAGCTGTATCAACATGTTGTGAATACAGCAAAACAGTTCTAGTATAAACAGAGAACAGTGGTGGGAGAAACTGCAGAAATTTTAATATCAAAAAAGATTAAAAATCTTGTAAAAGTTATACCGGAAGGCTTAAGCGGGATGGAGAATATTAAATGGCTTTTGACGTAAAACCAAGAGTTCAGGAAGGAGATGGAAATATAACCACTCTTGTTTAATGTAATAATACAGGAAACGCTGGCTACAACAGCTGAAGCAGAGAAGGGAATTAGCCTAGGAATAAAAATGAAGGTGCTGGCCCTTGCGTTTGATGTAGCATTAATCGCTGATAAACTGAAGGATCTGAAAATAGGTTGGCGAGAAAGCCGTCTCAAAAAGCAAAGGAAGTCGCATTAGATGAAGAGGAAACAAAATTCATGACGGTAGAAAGAAATTACAAAACAAAAAAGTTGGAAAACAGTACTGTCAATGACCATGTGTTTGAAAAAGTCGAAGAGTTTAAATATCTGGGATTGGAGTAAATAAAAGAAATGATGAGAAACAAGAAATAGAAGCGAGGATAAAAACGACATCCAGAGCATCATATTCACTAAAAAGCTATTGTAATCAAAACTGATATCGAGAGAAACCAAAATAAGGACGTATAAAACTATAATCAGACCACTATTACTACGTGGGCCAGAAATATGGAGAACAGATAAGAATATAGAGAGAAAGATAAAGGTTATCGAAAATAAAACTCCGTGGAAGATATTTGAAGCAATATTTGAGGGAGGAAAAGGACGTATAAGAAAAAAAAAGGACAGGAAGCTCAGGGAGGTATATAATGAACCAGATATTGTTTCAGAAGCCAAGACAAGACGCTGATATGGGTATGGCAGATTTATACTAACAGAACAGACGGATGAGTATTGAGAGAACCGTCAGAAAAAAAATTTGGATAATGGAGACTTTTAGAAACACCGAAAATAAGATGGGATGACCAGGTTGCCAAGGATCATCAGATACTTGGAGTAAGGGAAGAAGGTGTCAAGGACAGAATGCTGTTGTGGAGGCTACTAGACGAGAGACTGAAAACAGACTGCAGTTTTTTGGGCCCGGGAGAGTAAGGCTAAGGGCAAGTAAATTTTCAAGTGAAATATCAAAACCTTTCGAAATTAAACAGGCATTAGAGAGAAACTGGACTGTCCCCATTACTATTCAATTGCCTTTTAGAGAAAGTAGTGCGAGAATGGAGAAAAATAACATAAGAAGAGGGAGTAAAGAAAGTGAAACTTGGAAGAAAGCAAGAGAACCTTGAAATCAACTGCTTCGCTTTTGCTGATAATTTAGCAGCAGGGAAACTTCAAGATACAGCGAAACAGATAAACACTCTCCAAAAGGTTGTTGTGGTCTTCAGTCCAGACACTGGTGTGATGCAGCTCTCCATGCTACTCTATCCTGTGCAAGCTTCTTCATCTCCCAGTACTTACTGCAACCTACATCCTTCTGAATCTGCTTAGTGTATTCATCTCTTGGTCTCCCTCTACGATTTTTACCCTCCACGCTGCCCTCCAGTACTAAATTGGTGTGCCCTTGATGCCTCACAACATGTCCTACCAACCGATCCCTTCTTCTAGTCAAGTTGTGCCACAAACTCCTCAATTCTATTCAGTACCTACTCATTAGTTATGTGATCTGCCAATCTAATCTTCAGCATTCTTCTGTAGCATCACATTTCGAAAGCTTCTATTCTCTGCTTGTCTAAACTATATATCGTCCACGTTTCACTTCCATACAGGGCTACACTCCACACAAACACTTTCAGAAACGACTTCCTGACAATTAAATCTATACTCGATGTTAACAAGTTTCTCTTCTTCAGAAACGCTTTCCTTGTCATTGCCAGTCTACATTTTATATCCTCTCTACTTCGACCATCATCAGTTATTTTGCTCCGCAAATAGCAAAACTCCTTTAGTAATTTAAGTGTCTCACTTCCCAATCTAATTCCCTCAGCGTCACCCGGTTTAATTCGACTACAGTCCATTATCCTCATTTTGCTTTGTTGATGTTCATCTTAAATCCTCCTTTTAAGACACTGTCCATCCCGTTCAGCTGCTCTTCCAGGTCCTTTGCTGTCTCTGACAGAATTATTTCTTCTCTGTGGATTTTAATTCCTACTCCGAGGCCGGCCGGAGTGGACTAGCGGTTGTAGGCGCTACAGTCTGGAACCTCGTGACCGCTACGGTCGCAGGTTCGAATCCTGCCTCGGGCATGGATGTGTGTGATGTCCTTAGGTTAGTTAGGTTTAAGTAGTTCCAAGTTGTGGGGAACTGATGACCTCAGAAGTTAAGTCCCATGGTGTTCAGTGCCATTTGAACCATCCTACTCCGAATTTTTCTTTTGTTTCCTTTACTGCTTGCTCAATATACAGATTGAATGAGATCGGGGAGAGGCTACAACCCTGTCTCACTCCCTTCCCAACCACTGCTTCCCTTTCATGTCCCCCACTCTTGTAACTGCCATCTGGTTTCTGTACAAATTGTAAATAGCCTTTCGCTCCCTGTGTTTTTCTCCTGCCACCTTCAGAATTTGAAAGAGAGTATTCCAGTCGACATTGTCAAAAGCTTTCTCTAAGTCTACAAATGCGAGAAACGTAGGTTTGCCTTTCCTTAATCTATTTTCTAAGATAAGTCGTAAGGTCAGTATTGCTTCACGTGTTCCAACATTTCTATGGAATCACAACTGATCTTCCCCGAGGTCGGCTTTTACCAGTTTTTCCATTCGGCTGTAAAGAATTCGTGTTAGTATTTTGCAGCCGTGGCTTATTAAACTGATAGTTTGGTAATTTTCACATCTGTCAACACCTGCTTTCCTCCAAAAGGTAACAGAGAAAATTGGAATCGAAATTTCGTCTCAAAGAGGCGCATGCATGAGCAATGTTGAAGGTGCATAAATTATATGGAATCAAAATAAGGTGGAGGGAATAAAAAAGCCAAATGCTCCGTTCACACCACCTAACATAAACAGAGACAGAAAAATGGAAAGGGCATTCCTCTTAACAATGAGCACATATAGTAAGAAATTAATAATTGCTGCAGGAAGAGGCACTGCAATTGTGCTGAGTACAACCGGTCGTCTTTTTACCTCATAATTTATCGCCATAAGCGCAGGGAAAGAGTTAAATAATTTGGAAACGAAAGAAAGAACAATAATTCGAAAGGTTTTGAGTTCAAAGTATGAAAATGTATTTGGAAATTTAGAAGCAACAAGGAATGTATGGAAAAAGAGAGAATATGATAAATACAATGACACGTCGGAGAATTACGTTTTATGGCCACTTAAAAAGATTCGATAAGAAGGGGCTGACACTAACACTCAATTTGTTGACAAACATCCAAAAACCCAAATTTAATGGTTTATAGAAGTTGAGAAACAGCTGCAGGAGTTGGGAAAAACAACCAGGGACTTAGAAACCAAACATGAATTGAGTAAGAAGGTATAAAAAGTAAGGAGTCCCCACAGGAAAACACAAAGGAGGAGAGACATAGAACAAAGAAGAGAATAAAGAAGTACAGGGAAGCCAAAAAAAAGGAAAAGAGTATGATGTAAGAAATGAGCTGTTTCACGGGGTCCTTAGTTGGTCAATTTCGCATCGCAATAATAATACTACTAATAATAATATGGATACGGAGCCCTGCGAAATGACTGAAACGTGACGCCTTTCGTTATGGTGGAATTCCTATTTTTCAATTAGCGTTTTCAAATCACCTAGCGACTCACCATCATATGGTACAGTTTTTAGTAATCATTTATAACAGTGTGGGGATCATTCTGTAGCTGTCACAATACTAGAAAAAGGCCGAAACAACCAACCACACTGTGACGAGATATCTGGCGTTATTTACATCATAAAATCATAAGACCGGTATCTGCATCTTCATCTGCATAAATACTCTGCAGGTGGTCCTTGAGTGAAATGTTCGTTAGCGGCTGTAGAATCCTTCTGCTGTCGGCTTCACATTCCGGTCCTCTAAATTTTCTCAGCAGTATTTTGCGAAGAGAACGTCGTGCTCGCTCTAGGGATTTTCATTTGAGTTCATGAAACATTTCCGTAAAATTCGCGTGTACCAGTAATAAATCAAGCGGGTCGCTTCTGAATTACTTCGATGTCTTCCTTTATTCCGACTTGGTGGGGATCTCAAACACTCGAGCAATAGTCAAGAACGGTTTTCCCAAGTGTTCTATACGCGGTCTCATAGCATTCTCCCAATAAACCGAAGCCGACCATCGCCTTACCAATTAACGACCTTACGTCCTCGTTCAATTTCAAATTTCTTTGCAACGTTACATCCAGATATTTAATTGATGTATCTATGTTAAGCAGCGCGCTGCCAATGCTGTATTCGAATATTACAGGAATGTTTTTCAAACTCACCTGCCTGCACCTACATATTTCTGCATTTAGAGAAAGCTACAATTGATCACACCAACTGGAAACTCTGTAAAAGTCATCTGGTACCCTCGTACAATCACTCAATGACGACACCTTCCCGTACACCACAGCGTCATCAGCCGTAAGTTGCCGCTAACCCTACCGACCAAGTCATTTATGTATACAGTGCATGAAAGCGGCGCATTCACACTTCCATGGGCCACTCCTGACGACACCCTTGCCTCGGATGATGACCGACCTTCGAGGAGAACGTACTGACTTCAGTTACTTAAGAAATCTTCGAGCCACTCAGTTATCTGGGAATCTAAACCATACGCTCATACCTTCGTTGATTGCTGTGGAGTACCCTGTGAAACGCTTTCCGCAGAAATAGGAGTATAGAATCTGCCTGTTGCCCTTCATCTACGATTCGCAGGATAACATGTGAGAAAAGGGCCAGCTGAGTTTCATACGAGCGACACTTTCTACCTCCGTCCTGATCTGTGGACATCAGATTTTCAGTCTGTGAGGGGTTCACTATGTAAGGGGTTCACCACTCTGCCGGAGCAAATGCAGTCTCGATGTATCGCTCTCTTGCTAGAACGACAATTCACAGGCACTGCCTGGGACAAAATATCTTGGCCCATGTTAAAACGAGCTGCAATCGAGTCGCAGGTGAGAGCAGTCTCTGCCGCAGTTGCAGTCGCTCGCTGCTACAGTGCAGTTGTAGTCTGTCGCTGGTACAGCGCAGTTTATAGCTAGTAGTTGTTAAAGTCACAGTGCAGAACAAATTGTAAAATTTTATTATGTGGATCTGAATAATAACTGAGGTCAGCCGCAGAGGGAAATGGTACCATGGAATCAGATGATGATGAACAAATGAATAATTGTTAATATAATGAAAAATCACCAGGTGAGGATGGGATAGTAGCAGAAATGTGGAGACTAGGGGGCTTATCCGCATGGCAGAAAATTCACAAAGTAATTAAAGACATTTGGGCAAAAGAAATCATACCCAGTGACTGGAGACAAGCTCTGACCCACCCTCTCCATAAAAAATGAGATAAAACAGACACCAACAATTACAGGGGCATATCCTTGTTACCAGCGACATACGAAATACTTTCTAAAGCACTTTTAAATAGAATAGAGGAAAAGGAGGTCCTAATATAGGAGATTATCAAGCAGGATTTAGAAAAGGTAGATCATGTGCAGAACAGATTCTTAACTTAAAAACAATTTTGAGAGTGAGAGGTATACAAAATAAAAATACAGTAGTTACTTTCGTAGACTTCAAGAAGGCCTACGACTCAGTTGACAGACGAACACTATTCCAGATACTTTATGAATCAGGGATAGATGAAAACGCCAAAAGACTTGTTGAACAAACGCTCACAGATACAACATCAAGAATTAAGTTTCAAGGCGAAATTTCTGAACCATTCAAAATCAAAACAGGAGTTCGACAAGGAGACGGACTGTTCCCAATTCTCTTTAACTTGGTTTTAGATAAAATAGTAAAAACATGGGAAAGCAGATTAAAAAACAGAGGCACAAAGGGTATAAGCATGGGACAAGGAAAGAACAAATTTGAAGTGATATGTTTAGCCTTTGCGGATGATATGGCATTGATAACTGAAAACCGAACAGACGCAACAGTTATGCTTGATCTGTTACACGAGATTGCTGAAAAGACTGGGATAAAAATATCCTATGAAAAAAACCGAGTATATAGAACACAAACATAATACAGAAAAGTTTATGAAAACAAAGTATGGAAAAATTAAAAGAGTTGATAGATTCAAATACCTGGGGGAGTGGATCCAAGCCAATGGACTGGATAACACAACAAATAAAGAAAGAATAAAAAGGTTAGAATTTGCATATAAATTAACACAAAACCACTACAATAAGAAATCAATATCCATACAAGCGAAGATTAAACATTATAATTCAGTTATTAGGACACATGCAACGTATGGATCAGAGTGCCTAACATTGAATAAGAAAGGTGAATTAAAAGAACTAGAAAAAAGAGAGAGAAAAATACTAAGAAAAATTCTAGGTCCTGAGAAAAACAAGGAAAATAGGTGGATTAAAACGAGAAATGAAGACCTATAGAAAAATACAGAAACGATCACAGATACAATGAGGAAGAGATGGCTAAAATTTTATGGACATTTAAAAAGAATGGAAGAAACACGGATTACAAAGAAAATTTTTGATTACGTTAGTAAGCTGAAAAAACTGTAGGGTGGATAGAAGCAGTAAAGAAAGATGCCAACAAAATAGGTGTTACAGAAGACATAATACGTGACAGGAATCACTTTAGGCTACTTATAGAAAACGCAAACTATGAAGAAGATGAGCCAAAACCTCGACCTAAGAGAGTGTGGACAGATGAACAGAGACAAGTAGTTGGCGGGAAAATGAAGAAGCACTGGGAAGAACGGAGGAAAAAAAACACCATAAGTCTTAAGTTGTATGAGGTTCGTAGCTGGCCAAATTCATAAATAAAAAAAATGTAATATCAACACTAATTAAGTCAACCATCTATTGTAAGGTAAATTTTATTATTTTTACTGGCATGCGCGTAGTTAAGTCACTTGTCTGAGATGTTGATATGAATTTGTTTCAATTTTTGTGATTCGTCAGCAGCAGTTGACCCAGGTTTGTAATATGTTCAATTTTCCCGTGTAATGGATAGTAGATCTTTACCAACAACGTAAAAAAAATTCAGAATATGATTGTTTTTAGCAGTCAAGTATAAAAGTATGATTTCCCCTTAAGTCATTGCCATTCCCGATCCAGTCATTTATCTAAATTAAAATATTGCAGAATTTTTGTCACATCATAGCCATGTGTTCTTTAGTAATCAGACGACCAGCTGTGCAGCTGTGTCATAAAGTGAGTTTTTCTCGTGATTCAGATCTCAGACAAGTGTTATCCAGTGTTAGCAGAGAGGCCGGCATTGGACTGAGCTGTGCCACTTACGAGCAGATGTATAGACAGCGTCATCCGGCCACGCCAAACGGGCTAAGAACTTCTCCCGGACAGATTCAGATTGATTCCACAGGGCCATGCCGTAGCGCTGCTTACGTCAAAATATATCAGTTTTTCATGAGTTAAGATTTATCTGTTTTCATACGTCATAATTTAATGATCCAAATATAACTATTTTTATTTTTATTTTCTGTTTGGGACGGTTACACATCATTGTTATATATTCTTTTATTTATACGGGAAGGTTACAAGTCTCAGGAAAATTTATTGCATTGGAACTCATAATCTGTTCAAGAATCCTGCAGTAAGCCCATGTCAAGGATATTGGTGTGCAGTATTGTGGGTCCGTTCGTTTACTCTTCTTGTATTCGGGAGTCACCTGCGGTTTTCCCAGTCGCTTGGGACGTGGCGCTTGGCGAGGGATACGCGGTAAATGCGACCTAGGGGGCCGATGCTGTGGTGAGCTCTTTGGTTTACATACGGAGCTGGCAACTTAATTTGATATCAATTCTGTCAGTTTGTTGTCTGTTATATCCTAGCCAGTAATGCCACCCGAGCCCGCTGCCAAAAGGTTGGCAGCATCAAAGTCCGGACGCCGTCCGCATAAGCAGCGCCAGTGAGACAGGAAATCGCCGCAAGTCTGCGCGCGCCACCGCTGGCTTCTGGCTTCTTAAGCGCTGGAGTCGCGAGCGCTAGGACAGTTCTGTATTCGCCGCTCAGTTGTATACTCGCCACCGAATTGTGTACTTGCTAGTCAGTTGTGTGTTCATCGCAGCAGAGTTGTTGTTTGTCGTCAGCCGACGCTGACCTAGCCGCTCCGACTCGAACTAGACAGATTTCTGTAGACACGGAGTTCACTACTGTGTTTCTGTATCTTCGTTAATAAAGATAAGTACCGACTTTTATTTAATCAGAGTGTTTGGGTTTTCATCTTTCTGTTCACTATTCCAACGGACCGGTCGGCCCGCTATTAAAAGTGTGGCGGTGACTTCGTAAGCCGTTTCTACAGCGAATTGCTTGTCGCTACGAACGCCGCCACAAAATTGTCCTTACGAGAGTCTGTGCGACCCATGACGGTATTTCTGCACGATACTACTGCGTGAACGATTTCTTCAACACAGAATTTAAAACTTCGTCTTTTCTTTTGATGTTTTCTGTTCCCACACCAGACTGACTGAGTGTTTGGAAAGAGGTCTTAGACCCTCTTAGCAATTTTACGTAAGGCCAGCATATGTCGAGTGAGCCGTGAGCCGCGCTTCAGCTCGCGTGGTTGCCGTTGCCAGGTTGGCATCGTTTAGTTGGGAAAGTACGGTTGTCATCTTCACCTTGTGTTCATTGGCGCTACTCCGTTTGCAACCGTTGTCTGTCCGCTAGTGGCAGCAGCGATGCTTAAGCCGTCGGCACACGGACCGTGCTGTCGAACGTCAACGTTGAGCGTGCCAAGTTCAACGTGCTGCTGAACGCTCAGGAACGACGCGACTTGTGCATACGGTACGTAAACGCTATCGCAACGCACTCTAGCGGCAGTTGAGAGATGTTTCTAGTTCGTAAATCACACTGTTTACTCAACGGGCGGGCGTAAATTTCCCACGTTAGCTCTACTGAAACGCACATTTCCTCCATCGTCTCCGAAAGGGAAAGTACCATGTCCAATCAATAAGGACACAGGCTTATAAAAGTTCCATTACAAACAGTGCGTTACAAATTTGGTATACTTCTCTGCATAAGATAAACATTATTTCATCATTCCCATGTTTTAGTAAAACCCCAAGGTCAGTATTACTTGATCACTGTTCCTGCCCAGTAGCAGAATCTTTGCAACATGTGAATTACGAAGCGTAAAAGAAAAAGAAGCAAAATATCTTTATACAAATAGCGCAAGCTGTCCTTTAAATTAATCGAACAAAGTCACCCCTCAGAAAGAGGCGAACTTATATTTACATAACATCAAATATTATAGTATATACTTATATTAAACTAATAATAAAGTATCAGAACCTAATAAAAACCTCAATCTAGGAAAAAAGATTTGCAATGTCAAGTCGCGAACCACCGCCCCAACAACCAATTATCAATGGACATTGTGGCTGCTCACTACGCTAAACTAACATCAGACGCTTAGCATCTAATAATATTATCTTACCCTTGCTGTAAACCTTCATCGTCGCTATGTTACTGATTGAAATTTAATTATAGTAAATTGTGCCAAGAAAAATGCGTCTTGGATGGATCTTCAGTGTGTGGCTGCCTTCATATAGCCTCCGCTCTTAATACGCAAGTTACAATAATTCTTTTGCCACGAATATGATGTTTCTCATTATTTTATTGGAACGAATCACACAGTTAACAATGCATTTTCCAGTGATTCTCAATTTGATGGTGCTCAGAAACGGCGTGTATACGTATAAGTTTGAAATGAATGCCAATATGGCGCCCCAGAACTCTGTTCTGAAGGGAGACGTCGTGCGTGTGACGTAGATGGCGTTGTGCCATCTCATTGGTCAACGCTCAGACGCACGCTCAGAATATCTGACATGCCAGATATTGCTCTGCACGTTCGGAAAAACTCCCGAGCGTGTTATTCCACGCTATGACGTCAGAAACTCGACACGCTCAACGCTCAACGTTCGGAAGCACGGTCCGTGTGCCGACGGCTTTATCGATATCTAGTAACGGTGGTACTGTATCTGGGGCTACGTTGTGGTGTTTCCGTGTTGTGTGAGTCGGCAGTTCGGTTGGGGACGGTCGAGGAGCCACTTCTGCGCAGTGCGAGAACACTCCGGGACCACTGGCGGCACGCAAGCACTGCCGGATGGAAGGGCTGTAGTCGCGAGGGGTACAACCCCGTTGTCAACTGGACCCAGGAAGTTTAAGTTGAGTGGGCCTTAATTCAAGTAGCGAAACCTGCACTATTGTGACATCTCGCCATTTGCTTGCGTGTTGCTGCTCGTAGTGTCGCTGAGACGAAGAGCAGCGGGTAGAGCTTATGGGGAAGGCGAACCTAGTTAGCCTTCCTCCACTTCTTAATTGTTGCATTCTATGTGTTATTATCTGCGAAGTTCAAGCAGTGGTATTTTTTCCTGCCTAGTGGCCACTAACACGCCAGTTACCTGCCCTGGAGCTTAGTGTATGTTACGGCAGTGTACTTTACTCGCCTTGCCCCTGCTGTCCAGTAAGGCGTGTAGTTCGACAGCTTCCTTGATTTGTGGTCCGGGTGGTGTTTATTTTTCCCCTAATCTGGTAGTAGTTGTCCCTTTCTGCTTCCGGATGCTCTAAACATTGCAGTCTGAAGACGTAGTGCTGACTGTCGGTCCTGTCTTGAGTGTTTTATTCCAGCATTGCATTAGCCAGCAGACGTTAGGTAGATTCGGCAAATGATTATTGATCATGCGTTTAAACTGCCACTAGTCTGAGTTACCATCTCGTGAAGTGAATGCAACTCTTGGCTACCTGTCTTATAACTCGCGAAGTTTTGAGGGACTTTCCCAGGTCGCCCTTGGAGCAACGTCTGCGCCCCGCGCCACCTCCCCCACCCCCCTCCCCCTTGGTTTGGTCAGATTTTATGATTGTTTTTTTTTTTTTAAATATTTTAATAACTGTAATTTCAAGTTTGAAGATGTTTAACTGGTTCTTAAAGGATTGCTAGTCAGGCCTTCAGCCATGAAACAGTTTTATATTATTACTATTGGAACCTTCAGCCAGGCAGTAGTTGTCATTAAGGCCTTCAGCCGCGAGTGTTACTTGTCTTAAAATATTAATTAGACAATTGTATTTTAGCAGTGAGATTTTCATGATTGTTCTTTTAAAAATGTTTTTAATAACTGAAATTGCAAGTTGAAGAAGGTAACTGGTTCCTACAAGATTGCTGTTCAGTCCTTCAGCCGTGAAACAGTTTTTAAATTATTACTTTTGGGCCTTCAGCCGAGAAATAGTTTTGAATTTGTTGTCATTAAGGCCTTCAGCCGTGGAACACTTCTTAATTTATTGTCACCTTTTATTTTTTGTTGTTTCCAAATAAAGTGTACGTGCCAGAATGAGATTTTCACTCTGCAGCAGAGTGTGCGCTGATATGAAACTTCCTGGCAGGTTAAAACTGTGTGCCCGACCGAGACTCGAACTCGGGACCTTTGCCTTTCGCGGGCAAGTGCTCTACCAACTGAGCTACCGAAGCACGACTCACGCCCGGTACTCACAGCTTTACTTCTGCCAGTACCTCGTCTCCTACCTTCCAAACTTTACAGAAGCTCTCCTGCGAACCTTGCAGAACTAGCACTCCTGAAAGAAAGGATATTGCGGAGACATGGCTTAGCCACAGCCTGGGGGATGTTTCCAGAATGAGATTTTCACTCTGCAGCAGAGTGTGCGCTGATATGAAACTTCCTGGCAGTCGTGCTTCGGTAGCTCAGTTGGTAGAGCACTTGCCCGCGAAAGGCAAAGGTCCCGAGTTCGAGTCTCGGTCGGGCGCACAGTTTTAATCTGCCAGGAAGTTTCAAAGTGTACGTGATTCAAAAGTAAGCTAACCAACAGTAATTGGTTACGGCCCCGTCCAAAATCGTAACCCAGTGCTGCCTTCCTTGGTACCACGTCTCGTCGGCCTCTTTTGCTGAGGTATGTCGGTGGAAACGCGGGTGTTCTTCGCCCTTAGTCCAAATACGTGGCGGCATCACTTGCAGTCACCTGGTTCCTGGTCTACAAATGAGTTTGGATTTTTTTTTTTTTTGTGTTCTCCAGTTAACGTTAATTGCACGACACTGCTCAAGCTTTGACACAGGTAAGAACTCTCGCGTGCCTTACAGGGTACAAACAAAAGAGAGATTCTGACTTAAGGTAATGTTCAAAGATTTTGTGTTGGAGCAGCAATTTTCTCTGAACGCTTGCGTTTTTGAAAGTTACATTGATCTTGAATGATAGTAAATACACTGCCTGTCAAAAGAAAGTGAAGCAGCCAGAAGACATGGTCGGATGTCGACGTAACTCACTACTCCCGCGCGCCATCGGCAAGTATGTAAACGGCTAGCGAGCCCAGCAACGCTTTGCCACGTAATGCTAACTATGTATCGGGATTGGCTGTACTTCCTAATCTCTCCCCCCCCCCCCCCTCCGTCCTCCTCTCGCCCTCTTTGACCATACCCTCCTCCTAGCCTTTCTCTGTCCATCACTTCCCCATTTATGACGTTTTCGGATAGTGAATATCTCCCACATAAAAACCAACATGGATTCCGCTAACAGAGATCCTGCGAAACTCAGCTCGCTCTGTTCCTCCATGAGATCCAAAGTTCAGTGGACAACAACGCTCAGACTGACGCCGTCTTCCTTGATTTCGGTAAGGCATTTTACCCCATCCCGCATTGCCGTGTAACGAAAAAAAATACGAGTTTACACAGTATCGGAGCAGACCTGTGACTGGATTCAAGCCTTCCTTTCAGATAGAACTCAACATGTCGCTCTTAACGGAACTAAATCTACACGTGTAAAGGTAATATGCAGAGTACCACAGGGAAGTGTGATAGGACCGTCGCTCTTCACAACATATGTAAATGATGTAGTAGAAAGCGTCGGATGCTCTTTAAGGCTATTCGCAGATGATGCAGTTGTCTATACCAAAGTAGCAACGGCAGAAGACAGTAAGAATACGCAGAACGACCTGCAGAGAATTGATGAATGGTGCAGGCTCTGGCAGTTGACCCTGAACGTAAATAAATGTAGCATATAGCGCATACATAGGAAAAGAAATCCACTAGTGTGTAACTACACTACTGATGACAAACGGCTGGAGACAGCGTTTGCCGTAAAATATCCAGAGCGACCTCAACAGATAGTGGAAAAAGCATCTCATCTACATTGACGTGATTGCTATTGACAGTAAAGTGCCGGGCAGAGGGTTCAGTGGACCACCTTCAAGCTGTCTCTCTACCGTTCCACTCTGGAACGGCGTGCAGGAGAAACGAGCACTTAAATTTTTCTGTGCGAGCCCTGATTTCTCTTATTTTATCATGATGATCATTTCTCTCTATGTAGGTGGGTGTCAACAGAATGTTTTCGCAATCGGAGGAGAAAACTGGTAATTTAAATTTCATGAGAAGATCCCGACGCAACGAAAAACGCCTTTGTTTTAGCAATTGCCACTCCAGTTCACGTATCATGTCTGTGGCACCATCTTCACTGTTTCGCGATAATACAAAACGCGCTGCCCTTCTTTGATCTTTTTCGATGTCATCCGTCAGTCCCACTTGACAAGGATCCCACACCGCACAGCAATACTCCAGGGTACGGCGGACAAACGTTATGTAAGCAGTCTCTTTAGTAGACCTGTTGCACCTTCTAAGTGTTCTGTCAATGAATCGCAGTCTTTGGTTTGCTCTACCCACAACATTATCTATGTGATCGTTCCAATATATGTTATTTGTAATTGTAATCCCTAAGTATTTAGTTGAATTTAAAGCCTTCAGATTTGTGTGACTTATTGCGTAATGGAAATTTAGAGGATTTCTTTTCGTACTCATGTGAATAACTTCACACTTTTCTTTATTCAGTGTGAATTGCCACTTTTCGCACCATGCAGATATCTTGACTAAATAATTTTGCAATTCTTTTGGTCATCAGATGACTTTACAAAACGGTAAATGACAGCATCATCTGCAACCATTCTAAGATGGCTACTCAGATTGTCTGCTACGTAGTTAATATGGATCAGCAACAATAGAAGGCCTATAACACTACTTTGGGGGAACGCCGGATATTACCTCTGTTTTACTCAAAGCGGCTCCGTCTATTACTACGAACTGTGACCCTTCTGACAGGAAATCACGAATCCAGTCGCACAACTGAGGCGATACTCCGTAGGCACGCAGTTTGATTAGAAGACGCTTGTGAGGAACAGTGTCGAAAGCCTTCTGGAAATCTAAAAAAATGGAATCAATTTGATATCCCCTGTCGATATCACTCATTACTTCATGAGTATAAAGAGCTAGTTGTGTTTCACAAGAACAATGTTTTCTGAATCCGTGCTGACTATGTGCCAATAAATCGTTTTCTTCGAGGTAGTTCATAATGTTCGAATACAGTTAATGTTTCAAAACCCTATAGCAAATCGGCGTTAATGATATGGGCCTGTAATTCAGCGGATTAATTCTACTTCCCTTTTTGGGTGTTGATGTGACTTGAGCAAGTTTCCAGTCTTTAGGTACGGATCTTACTGTGACCGAGCGGTTGTACGAGGGTTGTAACTTTAATAGCGGCAACTATTTATTTACAGCTCGTACAAAATAGATACGTGTTTCAAAATTTTACTGACATTCAAAGTACTCAACAGCATTGTGTATAACCCGTTGCCAGCGATGTGGAAGTCGTAGGACACTCTTAGCAGTGGCAGTTGTGTTGACAGTTCAAGCGGCGCGGTCTATTGCCCGACGAATCTGTAGCAGTTCTGAAGCGAATGTCGTGAAGTTATGAGATGGCGTTTGCTTTACATGCCCTACCAATTACAACTTGTGCAGGGTCTCAGCCCCAATGACAAGGAGAAGCGTCTCGCGTTTTGTGGTTAGTTGCTAGCAAAGATGGAGGATGACATCGTATAATTTTTAGCGATGAACGGACATAGAAAAATCAACAGATACAATGTTCGCATATGGGGTTTGGAAAATCCACTTTCACCATTGCAACACGAAAGAGACTCACCGAAGATCAACGTGTTCTGTGCCGTATCCCGTACAAAGGTTTACGGACCAATCTTTGAGGAAAGAACAGGGATCATGTACGTGGACATGTTGGAACATTGTCTGTTCCCTCAAGTTATGGAAGATTCCCAGGGCTTCATTTTCGAACAGGGTGGAGCTCCGCCCTATTTGCACTGTGTTGTACGAGGCTTTCTGAATGACTCCCTTCCTCAGAGCTGGATCGGTCGCAGGGGACTTGAGGACCTTGTTCTGCACTTCTGGCCACCGAGACCTCCTGATCTCACACCGTACGACCATTTTTTATAGGGTTATGTGAAGGAAGCTGTTTCCGTCCCGCCTCTACCAACCACTCTGAACGATCTGCGGAACCGGACCACTGCTGCCGTGCACTCAGTAACAGCAGATCCGCTTTCGCGTGCGTGGGACGAGTTTGGCTACCGCGTCGATGTTTGCCGTCCAGCCAACATTGAACATTTATAACATTACTAATTATTAAATAATTATAAAAACTAACTAATTACAAATTATTAAATTGATATAAAACATTATGAAAAAAACTTCTCAACTTCCTCTTTTCATTGCTATAAAACTTGATCATTTTGGATTTGTACTTGAGTAAATAGGAAGCTTTGAAAATACGTCCATCATTTAGAATAACTCTGTATTATAATTTCTACTGCGGTTGGTCTGTTTTGTCTATTAGGTTACCGGATGTGCTGGTAACCAGGCGCCGAAACGTGGTTGGCAAACAGATAAGTTTGGTGACTGCAGAGCCTGTTTGCATTAAACGTCGTGAAGTACAAATCTTACTTGCAGAAGTTCGACTTTTCCGAGGTGTGCAAATCTGCGCATTATGGCGCATGGTTGGCGCTCAGATCGACACGTCACCAAAATGATATCCTTCGAACTTCAGTTATACTGGGAAATAATAGTCCCGAAAAGAGATAGTAATTATGCTCTAAAATGGTGGACAAACGAATAGATTACAGCTCCTTAAATGCTAGCACAAGGGTGCTTTCGTGCTAAGCTGCTGCGACCAAAATGACTAACCAAGAAGAAATGATGGCAGAAGATCGGAGGCGGATCGTACCTCTCTTACGTACAAAATAATGACATAATTCTCATCAGCGATTGCTATACAGATATTTAGCAATAGTTGCGTTTGATATTTAAATAGTTACAAACAGTAAACGTGTAAGAGGCGAGAAGCAACGACTGCTGTTGACTGATCACTGTGAAGCTCACAGAGACGGCGCGTACCCATGTGAGACAGCATTGTCAGCACCTGACAGAGTTTTAATGGGGCCTCATTGTGGGTCTCCTTTCGGCCATCTGATGGGATCGTGTGATAGCCAGAAGCGGTCTTGGTGCGCCTGGATCGCGCCATTTTTCTCTTATCTCTTCTGTCGCTACAAATCTTCGTCCTTTCAACGGGGTCTTCAACTTTGGAAATAAGAGAAAGTCGGCAGGGGCCAGAGAACGGAGGGTGGGGCAGCACAGTGATTTCGGTTTCCGCACAACAGTCACGCACCAACAGAATGAATGTGCGGATGCGTTATCGTGATGCAAGAGCCACGAATTGTCTCGTCACATTTCAGGCCGTTTCCTACTCACATTTTCTCGCTGGCGTCACAACACTTCCCGATAGTACCATCGATTAACAGTTTGTCCTTGTGGCACGAATTCATGATGAACTAATGCTTCAAAATCGAAGAAAACTATCAACTTGACTTTGATATTTGACGTGCCCTGACAAGCTTCTTTTGGTCTTACAGAATCTTTCCCGACCCATCGTGAAGCTTGAACCTTAGCCTCGGCATCATAACCGTAGACCCACGTCTCATCACTAGTTGTGATTCTCTTAAGGAACATCTCGTTCTCATTTCTGCTGTGCACAAGCTCTTCACAGATCGTGAAACGAAGATTTTTCTGGTCTTGACTCACGAGCCCTTCGACAAATTTGGCGGCAACACGATGCATTCCAAGATGCTGTGTCAGTATTTCATGACATGGTCCAAACTAAAATGTTACATTCTTCTGCAGTCCCTCGGGCAGTCAGTCTTCGACTGGCACCCACAATTTCGTTGACGTTCCTGACATTAGCGTCGTCGGCAGACGTCGAAGGGCGTCCAGAACGAGAGTCGTCTGTACCTTCCGACCGGCCATTTTTACACCATTCGCACCTTCGAGTATGGCTTAATCATTCATCACCGTAGGCTTCCTGTACCATTTGGTGTGTCTCTGTAAAAGTTTTCTCGAGTTTCACAGCCGCGCGGGGTCCAAGGCAAATTGTCATGGTTCGTGCGGCTCCCCCCGTCGGAGGTTCGAGTCCTCCCTCGGGCATGGGTGTGTGTGTCGTCCCTAGCGTAACTTGGGTTAAGGTAGATTAATTAGCGTGTAAGCCTGGGGATCGATGACCTCAGCAGTTCCGTCTCATAGTCATTATCACAAATTTAAAAAAAAATTAAAAAATGTGTGAATTCCTAAGGGGCCAAACTTACGACGTCATCGGTCCCTAGACTTACACACTACTTAAACTAACTTATGCTAAGGACAACACACACACGGGCCCGAGGGAGGACTCGAACCTCCGGCGGGAGGGGCCGCGCAGTCCGTGACATGGCGCCTCAAACCACGCGGCCACTCCGCGCGGCACACAAATTTCCAAATTGAGTTCCACGCAAAATATAATGCAGACGCACTGCTGCTGCAAATCTACCATCTCGAAATTCTCAAACTGTGCGACACAACATTCTGCTCAATACGGCACTGAACAATAAATAACAGACGTACAACAATGAAACTTTCGGCAGCTACATATTAAACACAGACGTGTGCAGGAAAGCCAGCCGGATTTCGGTACAGTACACCATTAGCGCGAAATTACGAATGTTCCGGAATTTCTTGAACAGACCTCTTATGTGGAGCGTTCAGATATGACAGTGTCCCGATGCTGGACTCATGGGAACATGAGTGCAGGGATATTCGTTGCCAACGTTCCGATCGACAACGTATGATCATCACAATTGAGGATCGCCTCATTGTGCACCAAGCAAATCCTAGCCTCTTCAGACCAGCACTTCTATCCGAGAACAAGTAATCAGTGAGTGTGGAACTTAGGAAACCTCTACGGAATGTAATACCTACAGTATGTAACGTATCAAGTAAGACACTACAACTGTAGCGCAAGTGAGAACCACATAGACGTGATAATAGAACGCCGAAAGCAAAAATAACTTCTACCCAACACAGAAAAACCGCTTACTCAGTTGTTACTAAATCTAAGCCACAAATGACAAGACACGTCAACAAAATCGCTTTTGAAGCAACAGCATATTAAACACAGATGTGTGCAGGAATGCCACCCGGATTTCGGTACAGCACACCATTAGCGCGAAATTACATTTTTAAAAATATTCGTGCATTATAAGGTCGAATGAAGTCTAAGAAATGGCGAATCATTAGACTCCATAAAATTTTTTTAAGTGTCGAGGGAAGTGCGTGTTATAATAACAACAGTAATATGTGCATCTCATGAATAATACGTGTTTACATTCTCTTGCTCTGAGAGGAATAGGTTGAAAATATAGACATATTCGAAAGTATTTCTTCGTGAATGAGTTGTAGCTTATGTTTCTGGATCAGTGTGACTCGGCCGTTTTTACTCGTATTTTACAATAATTCATCTCTCTTGGTAACTTACTAACGCACTGACCGCAAAAATATAACAATTATTCGGTTAATTAAATTAACAATAATTAAAAACAAACAGCTGTCAAACGGTAAAAACTTTTCGCACCAGAGACTGTCGTGACTGCATTTATTAGACTATGGTAATACTGGTAAGTGCGATGATAGTGCCAGGTTCTCTGTAAATGTGACTCGATTTTGTAATCATTGAACCAACATCACATACCCTCTCAACCTGTGAGTTTACAACTCGTTGCTTCCTCTCCTTCTTGGGTGCTTTGCTTTCTTTGTCAGGCATGTACGATATCTGTTCAAATAATTCCGGAACATTCGTAATTTCACGCTAACAGTGTGTTGGAGTGAAATACGGTTGACATCCCTGCATACGCCAGTGTTTTACGAGTAACTGCCGAATTTTCATTGTTTTATGTCTGTTAGTTATTGCTCCGTGCTGTATTTAGTGTCGCAAAGTTCGCGAATTTCGAGATGGCCGGGGTAGAGGAACCACATTTTGCGTGAAGCTTAAGAAAACCATTATAGACACACCAGATAATGCAGGAAGCCTACGGTGATGAGTACTTAGGCAGTACTCGGTGGTACGAATGGTTACAACGGTTTAGAAATGGCCGGACGGAAGTTAAAGATGACCCTCGTTCAGGACCCCCTTCGACATCTAGCGACGACGTTCAAATCACGAACGTCAACGAAATTGTGCGTGCCAATCGAAGACAGACTGTCCAATAGAGTGCAGAAGAGTGTAACATTTCAGTTGGGTCGCGTCTAGAAATCCTCTCAAAGCTTCTCGTAATGGATTGCGTTGCCGCTAAGTTCGTCCCACGGTTCATGAGTCAAGACAAAAAAAGAAACCTTCGCCTCGCAATCTGTGAAGAGCTTTTGGATCGCGCAGATGAGAACGAGATGTTGCTTAGGAGAATCATAACTGGTGGTGAGACGTGGGTCTACGGTTATGACGTTGAGACCAAGGTTCACTCTTCACAATGGGACGGGAAAAGTTCTCCGAGACCAAAAAAAAAAAACCTCGTCAGGTCAGGTCACATGTCAAAGCAATGCTGATTGTTTTCTTTGACTTTGAGGGATTAGTTCATCATACATTCGTGCCACAGGGTCAAACTGGTAATCGATGGTACTATCGCGACGTGTTTCGACGCCTGGGAGAAAATTTGATAAGGAAACGGCCTGAAATGTGACAAGACAATTCATAGCTCTTGCATCACGATAATGCAGCCACACATTAAGCACTAATGATGAGTGACTTGTGATGTTACAAAATAAAAGTGATGTTGTTATTCAATGGAAAGTTGGAAATTGAGATTTAGCTTACTGTTTTATCAATCACAATTGGCGTAAGAATCATGGATTGACCATTGTCATAAAATATTGCATTATGAGATGTGAATAGTTTTTTTACTTGCAGTTTCGCGTGGCTTGAGGCAGTCACAACTAGCGTCCTATTGATTAAGAAATCGCATTATCGTCTTTCTAATTACTTCATGATCGTAGATACGATCATACCCGGTTGTGAAGTTATTGTTATGACAAAACAATTTTCTAAGGGACCAGAAAGTTCCTAAGGGCACAAAAGGGAAATTCAAGATTAAAGCTGATGCAAGAAGACGATACAACAGTTTTCTTTTTATCAATGTAACACGCACATTGGACTGCTGATCTTGGTGTCTGTAATATTAGCAAAATGCATAATTAAAATGAAAATAATACTGAGGAAATAATAGGAATGAGCACTGCTAAATGATTCAGTATTCCCAGAACAAATATTTATTATAACTGAAACATATATCGTACCTTAAGCTTAGTACTACAATGACGGTAGATTTTTATGTCCGTATCATGTCCATTGAGCGCTCTTTTATATAGCCATTGTCTTCTTTGAGTCGCTCGTGCGTCGTCACGGTAAGTTATAATAGTTCTTTACACTTCACTCAAACTTAGACATAACACGTTTTTATACATTTAGTAAAAGTTAGATCAGACTGCCACAAATCTGCGTCCGTCTTACTTGAGAAAAACAGTACAAGTCTTTTTAGCGCTCAAGGCTTCATTTGTTCTCCAGCGAACAAAATAGTGAAGGATCGCATATCTATACGTATTTTTCTGTTTATGTTGCCGCCCAAAGACGACGAATTACATTAGTTAGAAAATTCCACCGTCGCTATGCGACGCCTTATTATACATTAATCATTATTTATAAACAAGTATTTGCCTTCTGGCTGAAAGTATTAACTACTCGTATTTGCTGTTTTAATGAAGTCAAAAATAGCGAATATCGCAGATACAACAAGAGGCGTACCAAGACTGCTTCCGGAAGTGGAAACGTCGTTGGGAGTGGTGTATCAGTTGTGGAGGAGAGTATTTCGAAGGTGACCATGGACAATAAGTGAAAGATAACCGCAGTAAAATTTTGTGGACAAAGTTCAGGAATTTTTCGAAGAGACATCGTATATATGGATTTAAATTATATAATATTGTCACAAAATTAACGTACGCTATTTACGACAGTCTATAAAATATTATCTAAAGCATCTACCTACTGGAATTTTGTCATCAAGGAAGTCATTGAGACCAGAATGTGCATCAACAACTTTAAGTCGTGTCCGCGACTATACCCTTCACACTGCATGGAAACGGGCGTTCGGGTTCTGCAAGGCCACAGACGGATTAGCTGAGTCATGTACCATCCAAAAGAAAGCACACCCCTATTAACGCTGCTCCATCACAGATATAATCTCAGGTTGCTTATGGAACTTCTGTGATTGCCGCTCGGAGTGGCCACGCGGTTCTAGGCGCTACAGTCTGGAACCGCGCGACCGCTACGTTGCAGGTTCGAATCCTGCCTAGTGCATGGATCTGTGTGATGTCCTTAGGCTTAGTTAGGTTTAAGTAATTCTAAGTTCTAGGGGACTGATGACCACAGCAGTTAAGTCCCATAGTGCTCAGAGCCATTTGAATCATTTTTGAAGTTCTGTGATTCTGTGACATCTACAGTTCGGCCAAATACATACGATGCGTACTGTTACTTTTCACTGATTTATTTGCATTCTTTCTAGGACCTGCTTCCCACCGTTTTATAACAGTGTAAACCCCCGAGGTCGCGTGTAACATATGGAGTGTGTTTGTGTTGTTGCCTAAAATTGTCTCTGCAATGGAATTCTCACAGCTGCAAGTGATTAAAATGACCCTGCCATTAACAGCCTACAGCTAAGGATTTCCATAAAGCAAAGTTTCGTGTTGTGGTTTTGTTTCACTTTAGTTTAGCACATCAAACCGACCATTCCTGTGAGGATGTTACTAGAATGAATCACAACTTGACACTGTAAACTATTTATTCTCAAAAACAATGCTGAGCGCAAAAAATTGTATAAATATGAAGTACACGATGTTGGATTCTACCCTAAATGTAATTTCGAGATTGGCAGAACAGAATCTGTGATTGAATTTTCTTAGAGCCCCCCCCCCCCCTCTCCCAGTTATTAGACGGACATAAAATTGTCTCATTTCGATTAGCGGAGGGAAACAGAAGACGTACGTCCTGACTGGCACTTTTCAGAAAAACTAAGTGGACAAAAAAACGGATCTCAACAGATTTACTGTGACTGTCTCCCCATCTGCCAAACCGGAGTGCGTATGGCCACCTGTTGAGGTACGGACAGCAGTTGTATTGCACCAAGGATCTGCTCGTTGCGGCGTTGGCCTCTGTGCAGGTGATGTACGTTGTGCAGTTCTCTCCCTACACAGTAGGGCTGTTGATAAAGTATCGATTTATCGCTGTTTTTACCAAAACTCTTCACACTATACCAGCAAATGGTTTTCATAAGGACCTGATCAATAATCGGGTTGGAGTTAACATTTTTGTGATGGCAAACGACTCTCTACCGCTTATAGGAGGTCGGGAAACCTGCCCTTCTCACTCTTATGCAACCTCGTATTAGATGTCAACGTCGGAAACTTACGCCTTTTTGTAAGTAAATGAGCAGCCATACTCGATTTCTCCGTAGCATCTTTTCTGTGCAACGAGACGTGTACCCCAAAGCTAATTTTCAGCCTCCCTCTAGTTTGGCCACTAGTCGAAACCTAGATTTGCTTAATAAAACCTGAAAGGAAAGGACGACTGATTGCTGAGCTCCGTCAATTTGAAAGTCGTATCACAGTCCTTGAGCGCATCCACATTCTTAATGGAAGGCAACTTGAACTGTGAAACATCCCGGCGGATTAAAACGGTGTTTCGCACTGAGACTCGAACTCGGGACCTCTGCCCTTCACGCGCATGTACTCGACCGACTTTTTTTTTATTTGTTAGCCACTTTTTTTCTCTACAATGTTCAAATTTTGACAAATAGTGGCTAATTAGGAATTAATTAAGTAAAGGAAATGAATAAAATTGAAAATGTCCAAATGAAAATGACAGGACGGCATCGCGCATGGTACAAATACAAAAGAAGCATGCTCCTCTAGCAGTGAAATAAAATTCAAGTCGGGGGCGACACCTGATCACCACCCGACGGTCGATAGAGCAATTAGAGCCATCTATCAACCCGTTCTCCAGACGGTGGCGTAAAACTGGATCGTCTTCTCGAAGATAGCTAAGGTTCCGTTAAGTGTGATCCATGTCTGTCTCGGCTTACTTCGTCTATCTTACCTCTCATCCGTCACACCCCATCTGGCCGGCGGGTCGGTAAATGTAAGTCGCAGGTAATTAGCGAAGTCTTGCCTATCATTCTTATGCTGTTGCAGCTTCGCGTGCCCACCCAAGAGAAAATGCCAAAAATCCATTTTGTCCTTTACCGCTTCGTTGTAGACGTAGCCTACAACCATTCCCCCTACCCATGTCACTGCATTTGTTTTATGTACCGGAAAATAAGATTCTTGGGGGAAAAGGAGTGTGTCCGATGAAGTTGTGTGAGGGGCGGAGCGTAACAGGAACGCCGATATCTGTCGTGCGGAGTGCCACACCGGAGCCGTCCCTCTACATGCCAAACGACGTTCATCAGTGTCCACTGTTGCACAGCCTAAACATAGTGGAGTGTCTGCCAAACGAATCGCGTGCTGCCGTTGGTTCGTTGCGAACTTCCTATTGACCACCACATACCATGTTGAGCGTACCGAGTGAGCTATCCAAGGACGACTCAGGACTCGTGCTCACAGCTTTAATTGCGCCAGTACCTCGGCCCCTACCTTCCAAACGTCACAGAAGCTTGAACGTAGTGAAACGTCCCCTTACAAAAATTTATGAATGACTGTGCTGATAAACCCCTTACGTTATTTGATTTTCAAACAGATGAGCAGAACTGAACGTACTCAGACATTTCGCTCTTCACCTATTCTGATTAACACTAAACTGACACACAATATTTTTAGCGCAACGCAATCTGACTTTCAAAAATCCCTACAAAAGAATGGCCCTGATTAACAATAACCTATAACTATCATGAATCACTTACCTCACAAAAATATTCGTTACTCGAACTGCTGCAATACAGCGAGCGCCACTACAGCCAGCTAAATAAAAGATTCTAACTACTGAAGTCACTAACTACTGACAGTCATAGTAAGCAAATGAAAGATTTTGATAGAGAACAAACAATGTACTTACCTTAATAATGTTCCAAAGTCATCATATATATATATATATATATATATATATATATATATATATATATATATATATATCAGTTCATGATATCCAATATTACAAATTTACTCTTTCTGATGGACACACGTCCAGATCGTCCGCTCTCAAAACTCCGCCATCTCTCTCCCCACATCCACCACTGCTGGCGGCTCACCTCCAACTGCGCAGCGCTACGCGCTGTTCACATCCAACTGCCCAACACTACAATAGCGAATATTCCAACAATACCAACAAGCCACAGACTGCACACAGCACAGCCAGTGGTTTTCATACAGAGCGCTACGTGGCGTTACGAACATAAAAACCTAAACAGCCTACTTACAGTAGGAGACGAGTTACTGCCGGAATTAAAGCTGTGAGGACGACTCCTGAGTCGTCCTTGGATAGCTCAGTCGGCCGAGGACATGCCCGCAAAAGGCAGAGGTCCCGAGTTCGAGTCTCACTCCGACACACAGTTTTAATCTGGCAGAGTGAAAATCTCATTCTGGAAAATTGAGCTCTATCGATCACTGCCAAGTCGAATAAGTTTATGCATAAGGGCCGAAAGTAGACAAAGGCAGTACTGACTTGCTCAATTTGTGAAGCTCTTTCTCTTGATCATACTGTTCAAATTTTTTGAAATTGTGACGATTTGTTTGTATTTGCATGTACATCACACCTACCGATTTCCATCCCATTCGGATAACTCCTTCGCGATAAGTAGGCTTTTATTTTTAGACTGTATTTCCGGAAAGCATTTGACACAGTGCCTTACTGCATACCGTTGACGGTGGTCCGAACATACGGAATATGTTCCCAGATATGTGGGTGGCCTGAAGACTTCTTAAGTAACTGAACCGAGTGTGTTGTCCTGGACGGCGAATGTTCGTCGGAGACAAGCGTATCGTAAGGAGTGCCCCAGGAAAGTGTGACAGGACAGCTCTTGTTCTGTATACACGTAAACGATCTGGTGAATAAGGTGAGCAGCAATCTGCAACTGTTTGCTGATGACACAGTAGTATAGGGAAAAGTGTCGCTGTTGAGTGACTGAAAATGTCGTGTGACTAGGGCCTCCCGTCGGGTAGACCGTTCGCCGGGTGCAAATCTTTCGATTTGATGCCACTTCGGCGACCTGCGCGTCGATGGGGATGAAACGATGAGGACTAGGACGATACAACACCCAGTCCCTGAGCGGAGAAATTCTCCGACCCAGCCGGGAACCGAACCCGGGACCTTAGGATTGACATTCTGTCGCGCTGACCACTCAGCGACCAGGGGCGGACTGTTGAGTTACTGTAAAGAGGGTACAGGACGACTTGACTTTTAGCTCGCTCGAAATGTAGAAAACTGAATTTAATACAAATGAGTTGGAGAAACTGTCTTGTAATGTAATAGTGGTGTACTACTTGATACAGTTATGTCGGTTAAATGCCTAAGTGTAACGTTGCAAAGTGACATGAAATGGAACCAAGGTATAATGTCGGTACTACGGAAGGCGAAAATGGCTGATTTAGGATTATTACGAGAATTACAAGAAAGTGGAGCCCATCTGTAGAAGAGATGGTTTGTAGAGCTCCAGAGTGACCCGGTCTTGAGTTCTGATCGACTGTTTGGGATCCCCGCCAGCTCGGATTAAAGGAAGACATCGAAGTAATTTAGAGGCGTGCTGCTAGATTTGATACGGCATTTCCAGTCAAGTTGGTCTCGTGTTTACTTCGAGAGTAGTTACTCTGTCCATCGTCCGACCTACCTGAAACCTGAGGGCTTCTAGTTGTTGTTAATGGCTTAGGGGAAATCCACACAAAACAGGGACTAAACTATAAACATGTAATCCCTTGCGCATATATGATTTCTTGTTTATAGGAATAGCCCGAGCAGCGTCGGGGGAACATGGTTGAGAACTGGATTCTCAGGAAGGGCAGAATAGGGTTACGATTGTGGATGGGGCCGTAATAAGTTAATCTCGGTTGCACAACAAATACGTAAACTTTATCTAAAGAAATTAACATTTTAAAACAATCTCTTAAAAAAACACAATTTACTCTATAACTGCTGAAGGCCTGAAAAAGGCCTGGAAAAAAAAAAAACATCCACAATTTTACTGCTGAAGGGCACCAACAGTAACCTCATACAACAAACGGCTGAAGCACTGAATTAGAAGTCAGAAGAACAATTCCAAACAGCACATATCAAGATAAATACTTCTTTTTAAAACAAACTGTAACACGGCTGAAGGCCTTATTATAAAGTGAAATTATCACTCTGCTGAAGGTCACAAACGATTTCAAACAACAAACGGATGAAGGCCTGAATTAGAAGTCAATTCCAAAGAGCACACATCTCGACAAATACCTTGCTTTTAAAACAAGTTTTGCCGGCCAGTGTGGCCACGCGGTTAAAGGCGCTTCAGTCTGGAACCGCGCGACCGCTACGGTCGCAGGTTCGAATCCTGCCTCGGGCATGGATGTGTGTGATATCCTTAGGTTAGTTAGGTTTAAGTAGTTCTAAGTTCTATGGGACTGATGACCTCAGATGTTAAGTCCCATAGTGCTCAGAGCCATTTGAACCATTTTTTAAAACAAGTTTGCTTTAAAAAACTTATTGTAACACAGCTGAATGCCTTACTATGAGAAAAGTGAAATTATTGCTCAGCTGAAGGCCGCACACAACTTCAAATCACAAACTGCTGAAGGCCTGAATTAGAACTCGTAAGAACAATTCCAAATAGCACACATCAATAATTAGAAAATTACAAATATCCTTAAAACAAACATCACAATGTAAGGAATCAGGACAAACAGTTCTCAGCAAGTGTTCCAAGGGTTGGCCTGGGAAAGTAACTCAAACATAAGGAAAGGTGAGAGAGGCAGCCAAGAGCTGTACTCACGTAACAGGATGGCAACTCAAACTGCGTAACGTTCGATCACCGGTACAACGATGGAATATTTTTAGGCAAGGGCGAAGAGACAGACAGCACTGCGTCTTCAGAAAACACCCAAGGCAGAAGGAAACACTAGAACGAAGGTAGACCTCCCGAAAAAAAAAAAAACGCACAGTAGAATACAAGAAGCTGTCGAACTACACGCCGTGTCGGACAGCATCAACATGACGAGGGAAGGTATACTGCCGGAAAAGTACACTAACCTCCAGGGCAGGTAACTGGAGCGTTAGCGCCCACAAGGAAAAAAATACCGCCGGTTGCACTTCACTAATACGAATGATATGAAATTCAATGATGAATAACAAATGGAGAAAGACGGCTGCAATATTTCACGGCCTCGAAAATCTTCACTCATTGCCGCCAGGCTCAGCGGCGCTGGGGACAACAACCCGCCGACCAAAGGCGAGATCTCAGAATAGTCGAGGTTGCATTATCAGTTAACTCTCCACTCAACTAAAACGTCCAGGGTTCGGTGTGCAACGAAGTCGTCGCTGTCGCAGTCGTCCCTCCTCGATCCGGCAGTGGCAGCACGCCGCCAGCGGTCCCGGCTTGCCCCCGCGTTGCTCGGACCTGTTCGCTGCTGCGCCCACAACCGACCTGATGTTTGCTCACAACTCCTCACTCCACACACGCGACCCGGAAATACTAGCGGTCGCTCCAAAGATAGTACCACAGTACTCGTATCGACAAGCGCTGCTGCTGCTGCCACTCACGGGCAGGCAAGCCAGCAACTTAATGACGCCAGTAAATCGAATAAGAAACGAGATGTCATAAGTGCAATGACAAGATGCCAAGCAATAAACAGCATGAACACGAGACGCGCACGGCTCAATGGTAACAGTGCAGTCATTATCGTAACGATTTAAGTGGCGTCCAAAAGGGCATAATCATCGCCTTTCTGGCCAAGAACGGAAGCAAATACGAAACTGTTCACGTGCCTAAGGCTAAAATATTCCCAGCATGGCAAAATGGCTCTTTCCGAAATCAGTTCCGGGACAACTGTGGCGCACCATGGGCCATAGATGACAGGGCTGAAGGACGGTTGCGGAGATGTGTACAAACGTAGAGACGTGCTGCTGTTCAGTAACTGACCGCCCACATGGACCAAGGGGCTACCAACAGTGTCTCATCAACGACCCTTCAATGAATGTTGCAGAGTATGGGCCTCTGCAGTAAGTGCCTGGTTCATGCACCCATTCTAACATTCGTCGCCGACGAAGGCTTGAATCTGTGCAACAGCACCGCAACTTGACGCCCAATGAGCGGCGACAGGTGACATTTACAGATGACTCACGGTTTATGCTACTTCGGATAGATGGCCGATTGGTGTGTACAATGTGAAACGTCTGAAGGCAAACGCCCTACATGTGCTATGTTCTGGGGATGGGGAATATTTTCGTAACGTTTCCTGGGCGATCTCATCATTTTGGAAGGCACAATGGATCAGCACAAGTACGCATTTATCACTGGGAACCATGTCCACCTCTCAGTACAGTATGTTGGGATTTACGATGGGATTTACCAGCAGGACAGTATACATGCATGGTTCGTAGAGCACCACAATGAGTTTGTCGCACTCCCTTCGACCCAACTGTCCGCGTTTAAGTCCAATCGAGAATCTGTGGACTACCTCGATCAGGCAGTTCACGCCATGGATCCTCAAGCGAGAAACCCATCGCGGCTGGCCACAGGACTGGAGTCTGCATAGCCCCACATCCCTGCCGGTACCTTCCAGAACTTCATGGACAGAGTCTCTTCCTGCACATCTCACAGCTGTCCGCTGTGCGAAATGTGGTTATTCAGGCTTTTGACAGGCGGTCACATTAATCTGGCTGCACAGTGAAATTCGTAAAGTAATCACTAATTCAGTTATACACTCGTGCTCAGAAATTAAGGATAATTGCAGAATGTGGTGCGACACAACATGCCACTACACAAAACTGGCGATAATAGCATAGGCACATAGGGAACACACACGGCACAGATCTGTAAGTCCACCGTATTGGTGATAAGTTGAGAAAACCGTCCCGAAACACTCGTGCTACAAAACGGCACTGTCTCCTGCGCATGTACCCTGACATCAATGTGGGATATGATCACCATGCACACGTACACAGGCCGCACAACGGGTTGATATACTTTGGGTCTGTTAGTCGAGCAGCTGCTGGGGTATAGCCTCCCATTCTTGCACCAGTGTCTGTCGGACCTCCTGAAGGGTCCCACGGGTTTGAAGACGTGCAGCGATGCGTGGACCGAGACCATCCCAGACGCGCTCGATGGGGTTTAGGTCTGAAGAACAGGCAGGTAACTCCATTCGCCAGATATCTTCTGTTTGAAACTACTCCTCCACGATGGCAGTTTGGGGCGATGTGTTATCATCCATCAGGAGGAAGGTGGGACCACTGCTCCCCTGAAAAGGTGGACATACTGGTGCAAAATGATGTCCGATACACTTGACCTGTTACAGTTCCTCTGTCAGAGACATGCAGGGGCGTACGTGCACCAATCATAATCCCAACCCCACACCATCATACCACGACATCCATACAGGTCCCTTTCAAGGACATTAAGGGGATTGGTATCTGATCCTGGTTCACGCCAGATGAAAATCCAGGGAGAATCACTGTTCAGATCATACCTGAACTCGTCCGTGAACATAACCTGGGACCACTGTTCCAATGTACATGTACTGTGTTCTTGACACCAGGCTTAAACGGGCTCTCCTGTGACGAGGGGTCAGTGGAATGCACCTTGCAGGTCTCCCGGCGAATAAACCATGTCTGTTCAGTCGTCTGTAGACTGTGTGTCTGGAGACAACTGTTCCAGTGGCCGTGGTAAGGTCCGGAGCAAGGCTACCTGCAGTACTCCGTGGCCGTTGCGGGCACTGATGGTGAGATATCGGTCTTCTTGTAGTGTTGTACGCTGTGGACGTCTCGTACTGTAGCGCCTGGACACGTTTCCCGTCTGCTAGAATCGTTGCCATAATCTTGAGATCACACCTTGTGGCACACGGAGGGCCCGTGCTACGACCTGCTGTGTTTGACCAGCCTCCAGTCGCCCTAGTGTTCTACCCCTCATAACGTCATCAGTATGTGTTCTTTGAGCCATTCTCAACACACAGTCACCACTAGCACGTCTGAAAACGTCTGCACACTTACTCGCGGCACCATACTTTGACATGCACCAACACACCTCTGCGTATGTCATTCCAGCGCCACCGTGCGAAGACCGCAGGTCAAATGCACCGCATGGTCATACCCCGAGGTGATTTAAACCCGCAAACCGCCCACCAGAGCGTTGTTTCACCATGTATCAGCATTATCCTTAATTTGTGAGCATGAGTGTAGTATGTAAGTTTACAAGAACAGCACCAAAAAATCCCAACGTAACAAATCATGAAGCTCATACAGTCATACCAGTATAGTTTAAACTGCTAAATCACGTACAAAGTCATAGTAATACGGTTATATCTCAAGTATGATATTGAAGTAATCCGTCAAATCCCTGAAAACTTTGAAATTCATTAAATTCAATCAAAGTTAAGTTAAAGAAAACTGGGCGCTGTTCCGTCATTCGATGAGTAGTGACGTAACAGAACTGTTTCTTTTCTGCTACTTTTTTATTCGTTTTCAGCGACAGCCATCGACAGTCTTTCTCTCTGACGTCAGTAGCATTCTCGAGCGGCCGGCGGTTTTACGCTGCCAGTGGCCAGATATTCAATCCCCTGGTCGTGGTTGACCGCGCTACCCACAAGAATCCCACCACTCTGTAAAATCTTTCATAACATTAAAACCAGGCATTTGCCACCTTGGGCCATGTGCATACACTAGGCTGCCCATTTGCCACGTATACCATTCAGCCGATTCCTTCTCTAGAATGTTACGTGAAAAGCCAGTAGGCGGGCTCTTATATCCCTTGCCGCATACTCAGCTTAACCCTTGGTTTCTCCTTTGTCTATACATACAAGGACCATGGTGCCAATGATATCAATCTTTTCTATTTCTCCACTTAAAGTTGTCCTTAATCGTTTTTTATTCGTAATACTACACGATGTTCATATTTTAAAAAGTTAGATCCATTTTTTTCCTGTACCGAACACATTACATGACTTTCCATTTCTGACATTCTAAGTCCATTAACAGTCCACTCTGCCATAAGGTCAAAATATTTATTTTCTTACTAAGAACTAGTAACACGCATGAAAACTAATATTCATGTTTCAACCAGTGAACCGCATGAAAACTAATATACATATTTCAACCAGTGAACCTCCTCACATTCACTTATTGTTCATTCTTTCCTCATAATCTCATTTGTCATAACTGACTGTAATCAGCTTAGAATCTCAACTAAATAGTACAGTAAAATCAACACAAACAGGATTTATACTAACATTATTTTACAGCATGTATCTCTGTATACTACACTTAAGATCTCTTTCAGACCTGTATACGTACGTCGTAAATAGGTTCACTTATTGACTTTTACTATAACTGGGGCTCCTACCCCACTCTATAGTTACCTAACACAGCATCTAATTACTCACACAGGATTCAATTAATACGAAGTAAATAAATATCATTCTTTAAATTAAAGTATTTCATGATCCTTTTAGTCTTATTCCTGTGTCCATACTATTGTCTTTTTCTTGTTTATCTTGACACTATACGCCGGTATGGGGAGTAAATATTCCGCTCTGATCATATAAATTCGTTACTTATGGTTCCTTAGATTACATTTAATGTCCGTCTGTTATTTAGTTATTTTTGGACGTCGGTAGTGGCACTAAAATTCCATTCCATGTACTTACAAGTTCTACTTTATATATAATACTCGTTTTATTCTTAACTATAATAGGACAATTGTAGCTCCAAAGACATTCCTCATGACATATAGGCAGTTCATTTCTTTACACTCCCTCACACACACACACACACACACACACACACGCACACACACACACACACACACAAACACACACAGAAATATTCACTTATTAAGAAAATTACACACACACACACGCAAAACAGATGAAAAATATCACACCATACACTCAACACAAACAAGAGACGGACAGAGGATAAACACACAGCGACAGCTGGCAACACTACACTCTGTGAACACACACACATAGACCACAAAATGAAAAGTGCAAGTGATGTATTTAATAAATGTGGGTGAAAAAACGCCGGAAATCGGTCAGCTGGAGCATGAGGATCGAATGATCACATCTCCAGAACCACCCATATGGACTAACGTCATTGGAAATCAGGAAAAACACCAAACGATACTTTAAAATCACGATATTTGTGCTACGAAAGTTGTATCTAATCTGAAAATGTGAGAAAAACATGACAAAATGTATCATTTTAACACGCTACAAGTAATACATAATATATTTATTATATGCCCAGAAAGGAACAAATATTACAGGCCACTGAAGGTGCTTCACGAATAAAAGAAGCGAAACGCGTATATCTAAAACAAACTGACTTTCATTTAGTTGTATAGACAGAACACACCTCCATGAGTTGAATTTTAAAGCAACTAGGAGCGACGGGAAACGAAAAAATGACGATTCAAACATTTTCAAACAATATTTGCGTATATAAACGCTGAGGCAGGAACATTCCAGTCGGTTGCATTCCACACAATATTCAGTTACAGTACAACTTCAAGAACGAATTCAGTGACTAAAATTTGTTTAATTGAACCCGTTTTAAATGATTATCAATTACAAATATACACTGATTAATTAATTAATGGGACTATACAGATAGATCGATACACATAAACAGTAATGCAGTCTTCTTGCACTATTTTCATCTTCTTCTATAAAGATATTACATTAACTTTATTTTTCAATTCCTGAAGGCTGTTATATGAAATTCTTTTTAAATACTCATTATGGCTGGCTACAATAATCTTGATGCTTTCCTCAATACTGCTGCCCCTGACGTGGTTTTTCTTTTGGTTTCTCTTTGGATGTTCCTGCAGCTGAAGATACGTAGACTGGACAGATCGTAAAAGTGCCTAGCATGACTTTAGAATCAAGTTGTGATTTTGAAAGTGGGGCTGTTACGGCTTCTCTGCCTATGGCGGTAGTTCCCGGATAACGTAGAGAGCTTCGAAATGCCTGTGACACACCTGAAAAAAGGGTAGTGAAGTACATTAGTCATAACATATGAAAGCCAAGTGATCCGGCAAACAATATCATACAGTAATCTAAAACATGCATTTCTAAATCACATTCAAAACAAAACTTAACACTGAATGACTAGTAACCACGAAATCCTCCCTTTTCTGTCTCATTATATCGTCCTCAGAAAGGTTAATACACATGATTCTTATTTCCTGCTGTACAATTTTCGCTAATTTTTGGCACATCTACATCTAGATAGATACTCTGCAGGTCACCTTATGGTGTGTGGCGGAGAGCTTCGATGTCTTCCTTCAATCCGACCTGGCACGGATCCAAAACACTCGAGCAGTACTCAAGAACAGGTCGCACCAGCGTCCTATATGATGTCTACTTTACAAGTGAACCACTCCTTCCTCAAATTGTGCCAGTAAACCGAAGTCGACCACTTGCCTTCCCTGCCACACTCCTCACATACTCGTTCCATCTCATATCGCTCTGCAACGTTACGACCAGATATTTATACGACTGTGTCAAGCAGGACACCAGTAACATTGTATCCGAAGATTACAGGTTTTTTTTCTTCCTACTCAACCACATTAGCTTACATTTTTCACATTTAGGGCTAGCTGCCATTCATCACACCAATTGAAAATTTTGTATAAGTCGTCTTCTTGTATCTTTGTATCTTATCTTCCTTTTTTTTTATTTTTTTTTATTTTTTTGGTCATCGATCGATCTACTGACTGGTTTGATGCGGCCCGCCACGAATACCTTTCCTGTGCTAACCTCTTCATCTCAGAGTAGCACTTGCAACCTACGTCCTCAATTATTTGCTTGACGTATTCCAATCTCTGTCTTCCTCTACATTTTTTGCCCTCTACAGCTCCCTCTAGTACCATGGAAGTCATTCCCCCATGTCTTAGCAGATGTCCTATCATCCTGTCCCTTCTCCTTATCAGTGTTTTCCACATATTCCTTTCCTCTCCGATTCTGCGTAGAACCTCCTCATTCCTTACTTTATCAGTCCACATAATTTTCAACATTCGTCTATAGCACCACATCTCAAATGCTTCGATTCTCTTCTGTTCCGGTTTTCCCACAGTCCATGTTTCACTAACATACAATGCTGTACTCCAGACGTACATCCTCAGAAATTTCTTCCTCAAATTAAGGCCGGTATTTGATATTAGTAGACTTCTCTTGGCCAGAAATGCCTTTTTTGCCATAGCGAGTCTGCTTTTGATGTCCTCCTTGCTCCGTCCGTCATTGGTTATTTTACTGCCTAGGTAGCAGAATTCCTTAACTTCATTGACTTTGTGACCATCAATGCTGATGTTAAGTTTCTCGCTGTTCTCATTTCTACTACTTCTCATTACCTTCGTCTTTCTCCGATTTACTCTCAAACCATACTGTGTACTCATTAGACTGTTCATTCCGTTCAGCAGATCATTTAATTCTTCTTCACTTTCACTCAGGATAGCAATGTCATCAGCGAATCGTATCATTGATATCCTTTCACCTTGTGTTTTAATTCCACTCCTGAACCTTTATTTTATTTCCATCATTGCTTCCTCGATGTACAGATTGAAGAGTGGGGCCGAAAGGCTACAGCCTTGTCTTACACCCTTCTTAATACGAGCACTTCGTTCTTGATCGTCCACTCTTATTATTCCCTCTTGGTTGTTGTACATATTGTATATGACCCGTCTCTCCCTATAGCTTACCCCTACTTTTTTCAGAATCTCGCACAGCTTGCACCATTTTATAGTGTCGAACGCTTTTTCCAGGTCGACAAATCCTATGAAAGTGTCTTGATTTTTCTTTAGCCTTGCTTCCATTATTAGCCGTAACGTCAGAATTGCCTCTCTCGTCTACTTTTCCTAAAGCCAAACTGATCGTCACCTAGCGCATTCTCAATTTTCTTTTCCATTCTTGTGTATATTATTCTTGTAAGCAGCTTCGATGCATGAGCTGTTAAGCCGATTGTGCGATAATTCTCGCACTTGTCAGCTCTTGCCGTCGTCGGAATTGTGTGGATGATGCTTTTCCGAAAGTCGGATGGTATATCGCCAGACTCATATATTCTACACACCAACGTGAATAGTCGTTTTGTTGCCACTTCCCCCGATAATTTTAGAAATTCTGATGGAATGTTATCTATCCCTTCTGCCTTATTTGACCGTAAGTCCTCCAAAGCTCTTTTAAATTCCGATTCTAATACTGGATCCCCTATCTCTTCTAAATCGACTCCTGTTTCTTCTTCTATCACATCAGACAAATCTTCACCCTCATAGAGGCTTTCAATGTATTCTTTCCACCTATCTGCTCTCTCCTCTGCACTTAACAGTGGAATTCCCGTTGCACTCTTAATGTTACCACCGTCGCTTTTTATGTCACCAAAGGTTGTTTTGACTTTTCTGTATGCTGAGTCTGTCCTTCCGACAATCATATCTTTTTCGATGTCTTAACATTTTTCCTGCAGCCATTTCGTCTTAGCTTCCCTGCATTTCCTATTTATTTCATTCCTCAGCGACTTGTATTTCTGTATTCTTGGATTTCCCCGAACATGTTTGTACTTCCTCCTTTCATCAATCAACTGAAGTATTTCTTCTGTTACCCATGGTTTCTTCGCAGCTACCTTCTTTGTACCTATGTTTTCCTTCCCAACTTCTGTGATGGCCCTTTTTAGAGATGTCCATTCCTCTTCAACTGTACTGCCTACTGCGCTATTCCTTATTGCTGTATCTATAGCGTTAGAGAACTTCAAACGTATCTCGTCATTCCTTAGTACTTCCGTATCCCACTTCTTTGCGTATTGATTCTTCCTGACTAATGTCTTGAACTTCAGCCTACTCTTCATACTATTATATTGTGATCTGGGTCTATATCTGCTCCTGGGTACGCCTTACAATCCAGTATCTGATTTCGGAATCTCTGTCTGACCATGATGTAATCTAATTGAAATCTTCCCGTATCTCCCGGCCTTTTCCAAGTATACCTCCTCCTCTTGTGATTCTTGAACAGGGCATTCGCTATTATTAGCTGAAACTTGTTACAGAACTCAATTAGTCTTTCTCCTCTTTCATTCCTTGTCCCAAGCGCATATTCTCCTGTAACCCTTTCTTCTACTCCTTCCCCTACAACTGCATTCCAGTCGCCCATGACTATTAGATTTTCGTCCCCCTTTACATACTGCATTACCTTTTCAATATCCTCATACGCTTTCTCTATCTGTTCAGGTGTTGGTCTGCTGTCGATTTTGATTAGAACAACCCGGTCACTGAACTGTTCAGAGTAACACACCCTCTGCCCTACCTTCCTATTCATAACGAATCCTACACCTGTTATACCATGCCAATGGAGAGTACATCATGACACTTCTTCAAATACAGGCCACATGTCCTGTGGATACACGTTACGTGTCTTTATGCAGTGGTTTCCATTGCCTTCTGCATCCTCATGTCGTTGATCATTCCTGATTCTTCCGCCTTTAGGGGCAATTTCCCACCCCTAGGACAAGAGAGTGCCCTGAACCTCTGTCCGCTCCTCCGCCCTCTTTGACAAGGCCGTTGGCAGAATGAGGCTGACTTCTTATGACGGAAGTCTTCGGCCGCCAATGCTGATTATTTATCAAAATCACTTCCTACAGTCACTCAGCTTCGACACCTTACCGTACACCACAGCATCATCAACAAACAACGGCGTATTGCTGCCCACCCTGTCCACGAAATCATTTATGTATACAGCAAACAACAGCGGTCCTATCACACTTCGCTGGGGCGCTCCTGACGATACTCTTCTCTCTGATGAACACTTGCCTTCGACGACAGCATACTGGGTTCTATTACTTGAGAAGTCATCGAGGCACTCACATATCTGTGAACTTATTCCATGTGCTCGTACCTTAGTTAACAGCCTGCCATTGGGCACCGTGTCAAATGTTTTCCGAAAATCTAGAAATATGGAACCTGCCTGTTGCCCTTCACCCACAGTTCTCAGTATATCATGCGAGGAAAGGGCTAGCTGAGTTTCGCATGAGCGATCCCTTCTCATGCAACACCTCGACACCTCACAACACTAATTAAGATGAAACTGTGTAATCATGTATCATGTTGCGTTAAGCATGTGCAAGCACATCTTAGTAACACGCAGTATGATATCTTTGTACGTAAATAACAGTCTTCTAATTATCACTCAGCAGAAACAGGTTTTTGCACCCAAAACGTTGTTGGCACAGCTCAAGACAGCTATTGACTTTCACGACTTCTCACTGACGTCACAACTTCGAGTTCTCAGAGTTGTTCGGCCTTTCCAGGTAGTTGGTATCAGCTACAGCAAGCAAACAGTTGAAAACCTGACAGCATTTCTTGCGTTACGAAATGACAGGAATGCATTTTAACCCAATTCTTATTTTCTCACAATAAATGAGTAATTGTATAGAAGGCCCTAGGGTGAGGTAAGTAAATAAAATTTTAAAAAACTAACTGACATCATTACTACAGTTTCGTAACTGGCAGGATGGGCAAGATTAAACCCCTTACGATTTATGATGTACCCTGCAAAACAACCGAACCTCCACCTGGATTAGGACGCTAGACCCATCTTAATCTATTCTTTTTTTACCTTGTATTAATTAATACAAAACAAACCATCGCCGTCCGAATAGGCTTTGAAGGCCAAACGGTACCGACCCACCGTCATGTCATCGTCAGCCAGTAGGCGTCACCGGATAAGAACACGGAGGGGCATGTGGTCAGCGTACCGCTCTCCCGACCGTTGTCAGTTTTCGTGACCGGAGCCGCCACTTCTCAGCCAAGCAGCTCCTCAATTGCCCTCGCAAGGGCTGAATGCACCCTGATTGCCAACAGCGGTTTGGCAGACTCGGACGGTGACCGATCCAAGTGCTAGCCAAGACCGACAGCGCTTAACTTCGGTGATGTGACGGGAAGCGGTGTTACCACTGCGACAAGGCCATTGGCCACTAATCTATACACCTCTTACTAATAAATACGTCGCATGTACTAATCGTAGTATGCATACTGTACTACCATACTTAACTCTTCTAAGAGACAGTAGTTCACATAATGTGGACATTCACGTCCATAGCTTAAAACTCTTTTTTCATTTTCATTAATGTTCACATGCTTATTGCCATAAAGCTTAAACCCAGTGTACACATGATCATCTCTATCGGAAAGCCTACTCACTTCACATGTAGTGAAGTCAAAACTCAGTTTCTCAGTTATATACCCTTTAAAGCTTAAATATTTTTCGAAATGAGATTTACAAATATCATATATTTTAGTGTATATTGAGTAGGTCACACGAATTTTCTCTTAAAAGTTTCTTCAAATTTCTGTACTGCCATAAAATTATTCATCTGTTCAGTGGCCCATGTTTCTGCCTCTCTCCTTAAACATCCAACAATGAGCCTAATTTTCTTAGAGTCACTCGAATGGTAGGGAAATCTTCGCTTAAATGAGTTGTGAAATGTAACTGTGTGTATAAAGCCCAGAGGATTGTAAATAACTGTCACAGTGTAATTTCATCATTGTTCGTTGACCCTGTCTCAATCAGAGGTAAATATGAATACCCACATTAGAAACTGACTGGCTTAACCTACCAGATACATACATCCCGGAAGGTTTACCAGAAGATATCTACCAGATACAGTTTCGAAAATAGTGTATTTATTACTTCTAATAACCTCCAGTTGCTCGGCCTTCGTCTTTTACCACTGAAGTTTCTTCCATGCTAACTTCACTCTGGGGCTGAAACCGGTGATGTTACTTACATACACAGACAAACAAATCAATACAGTGTCGGAAAAACAGGATGATTTATTCAAGAGAAAGCGCCAATGGCCTTGTCGCCGTCGTAAGACCGGTTCTCGTCAGATTACAGAAGTTAAACGCTGTTGGGCTTGGTCAGCACTTGATTGGGTTCAAATGGTTCAAATGGCTCTGAGCACTATGGGACTTAACAGCGGAGGTCATCAGTCTCCTAGAACTTAGAATTACTTAAGCCTAACTAACCTAAGGACATCACACACATCCTTGCCCGAAGCAGGATTCGAACCTGCGAGCGTAGCGGTCGCGTGGTTCCGGACTGAAGCGCCTAGAACCGCTCGGCCACTCCGGCCGGCACTTTGCGTAGCTGTACAGCGGTTTTGGCGAGTGGGCTGCACTCAGCGCTTGTGAGCCCTATTGAGGAGCTACTTGACTGAGAAGTAGCGGCTCCGATCTCGTAAACCGACAACGGCCGAGAGAACGGTGTGCTGATCACATTCCCAGCCATGTCTGCGTCCAGTGACCCGTGTCAGCTGAGGAAGACACGGCGGTCTGTCGGTACCGTTGGGCTTTCGTGGACCTGTTCGGAAGGAGAGTTATTCAGGAGAAAGAACTTTACAAACTGAGCAAATCAATAATGCGTTGGCCACCTCTGGCCGTTATGCAAGCAGTTATTTGACTTGCGATTGGTTGATGTAGTTGTTGGATGGGCTCCTGAGGTATAGCATACCAATTTCTGTGTAACTGGCGCGTTAGATCGTCAAAACCCCGAGATTGGTGGAAGGCCCTGCCCATAATGTTCGTGAGGCGCCCTGCTAAACCCGCAGGACAGGTAGTTTACATTTTGCAATGGGGCCAAAATAAGCGGCTGCCAGTTACTCTCGAACATACAACTTTATTTATTTGACCAAACATTACAAGAGCCAAAAACATTAAAAAAAACACAGCATTAATTTTGGGAACTTAATAACCGGCTGAATATGCCATACAATCTCATGCCTTAAGGGCAAGACCACTTTAATTGAAAATCGGTTGAAAGCTAATAACTTAAAGCTCAAACCAAAATCAAAAATTTAAAAGGCAGAAGGCCTTATCTTAAATCAATTCTTTAATTCGGCTGAAGGCCAAAACAATCTAACACCTTAAGAGCAAAACAACTTTAATTCAAAATCGGCTTAAGGCCCATCACTTAAGACTCAACAAAATTAAATTTTTGCCAAAGGCCTTACGTAAGACTGTTCTTTAAATTAAGCCGAAGGTCCAAACATCTTACGCATTAAGGGCAACACAAACGTAACTTAAAAATCGGCTAGAAGCCATACAAATACAAACAACAAGAACAAATGGCTTCTTTCAATAGTGGTACGAGTCCATTTTTATTCGTTTTAAGATACAGAGTCCTAAAGTTAAATGAACGCTGAAAAATCTGCAGTTGAGATATCAGAGATATTCAAGCATATGGCTTCTTGCTAGAGATGAACCGTTCTTTCTGTATGTTTGGATCATTAATGTCAGAAGCACTATAATCGGAAAAGTGGAGGTGATGGACTTGTACCACTATTGAAATAAGCCCTTCAAATAAGAAAAGGCAATACACCCAACGGCGCTAAAAAGTTTTCGAGGGTCGGCCTGGAATTCAAACATTAACGCTCGCTTATGTGAGACAGGCAGTCGGCCTAACCATTCACGATCCGACGACAACCCAACCGACAAACAGTCAAGGGACCCACTGACAAGATAACTTCCGCTCCACCCGACCAGCACACAACAGGGACTTCAGTGGAACAACGTAGAAAGTGTTGGCGGCCGGCCGGTGTGGCCGTGCGGTTCTAGGCGCTACAGTCTGGAACCGCGCGACCGCTACGGTCGCAGGTTCGAATCCTGCCTCGGGCATGGATGTGTGTGACGTCCTTAGGTTAGTTAGGTTTAAGTAGTTCTAAGTTCTAGGGGACTTATGACCACAGATGTTGAGTCCCATAGTGCTCAGAGCCAATTGAACCATTTGAAAGCATTGGCGCCCACAACCAATTATACATGGAGCTGTCAAACTACACACCGTGCCGGACAGCGACCACGCGATGAGGAAACTACACTGCCTGAAGTTACGTCAACGGCCGGGGCAGGTGGCCGGAACATGAACGGCCACATGGCAGCAGATTTCGCTGGTTCACTTCAATTCAAAACAACCAAGTACAGTTAAACTCCACCGGAGGGTGGCTTGAATTTAGAACTTGAAAACACACTTTGTTGCTCAATGTCCCAACAGCCGACAACGAAATCCAAACCACACAATGTGAACAGTCTTGACTTGCTCGTAGATTAATTGAAAGTCAACTTTAGTGTTCAGGATCGGTGAGCCACGGACCTCGTAGCAATGGGAACAGCACCCCATACCATTACGCCGAGTGGTATGCTAGTATGGCGATGACGAATACACGCTTCCAATGTGCGTTCACCGCGATGTCGCCAAACACGGATGCGACCATCATGATGCTGTAAACAGAACCCGGATTCATCCGAAAAAATGACGTTTTGCCATTCGTGCACCCAGGTTCGTCGTTGAGTATACCATCGCAGGCGCTCCTGTCTGTGATGCAGCGTCAAGAGTAACCGCAACCATGGTCTCCGAGTTGACAGTCCATGCTGCTGCAAACGTCGTCGAACTGTTCGTGTAGATGGTTGTTGTCTTGCAAACGTCCCCATCTGTTGACTCAGGGATCGAGACGTGGCTGCACGATCCGTTACAGCCATGCGGATGATGCCTGTCGTGACTGCTAGTGATACGAGGCCGTTGGGATCCAGCACGACGTTCCGTATTACCCTCCTGAACCCACCGATTCCATATTCCGCTAACAGCCATTGGATCTCGACCAACGCGAGCAGCAATGTGCGATACGATAATCCGCAATCGCGATAGGCTACAATTCGACCTTTATCAAGTCGGAAACGTGATGGTACGCATTTCTCCTCCTTACACGAGGCATCACAACAACGTTGCACCAGGCAACGCGGGTCAACTGCTGTTTGTGTATGAGAAATCGGTTGGAAACTTTCCTCATGTCAGCACGTTGTAGGTGTCGCCACCGGCGCCAACCTTGTGTGAATGCTCTGAAAAGCTAATCATTTGCATATCACAGCATTTTCTTCCTGTCGGTTAAATTTCGCGTCTGTAGCACGTTATCTTCGTGGTGTAGCAATTTTAATGCCCAGTAGTGTATAAGCGCCAGGTCAAAGATAGTACAAGGTACGAATATCGATAACACCGCCGCTGCCACTCGCAGAGAGAGAGGATAACAGCATAATCGCGATAACTGCGTGAGACGTAACACAGAATAGCAACCAAGGCTTAATCCAACGCATATGATGAGCCAGCCACGGCTCAGTTCAAAACGTTCTTAACCGAGGACAGTTGCGGCGACCTTGCTGGGTAGGGTAGGGTTTGGCGAGCACGAAAACAAGCCGTATACAGGCGGGTATTGTCTTGTTGTAATATATGTCCAGGATGGCTTGCCATGAGGGGCTACAAAACGGAGTGCGCTGCAAGGCTGCCGTGGTTTACAACGGCACGCCAAACCATCACTGCTGGTCGAAGTGGCGTATGGCAGGCGACGGTGAGGCTGTCATCCCACCGCTGTCCGGGCCGCCTCCAGAGACATCTTTGCTGTTGATCGGTGCTCAGTGCCAGGCGGGGCTCACCACTGAAGACAACTCCAGTCCATGAAATTCCTCGGCCACCCTTATAAAGCCCGAATAATTTCACCGCTTCCGATCTCCATCGTGGAGGTGTCAAGCGAGATGTCCACAGTGGCACTGGGCAGAATTTTGGTTTCGGTGTGACATCATTAACTCACATATCTCTCGTGAATTCTGGTTTCTTATTCTCCAATGTCGACTTCTTGCTGTTTGAAGAGACGCCGCGCCCTAGGGCGACGTAGCAAAGGTGCCACACTTTTGAAGCATTACACGTTGTTGTACACTTTTGAGCCAAATTTTCAATCCTCTGCTCCGCAGTGGGATATAATTGCGGGGGTTTCAAAAAAAAAAGTGATGATTTAATTGCGTTGCGCATTGTAGATGTAGAACCACAAATACTTCAAATGGCTCTGAGCAGTATGGGACTTAACATCTGAGGTCATCAGTCCCCTAGGCTTAGTACTACTTAAACCTAATTAACCTAAGGACATCACACACATCCATGCCCGAGGCAGAATTCGAAACAGTGACCGTAGCAGCAGCGCGGTTCCCGACTGAAGCGCCTGCAACCGCTCGGCCACAGCGGCCGGCCTGTAGAACCACAGTGAGAGCATCCGCTGATGCGACTGGAGAGACCCAGACAGTCCTGGACAACGCGGCCTAACACTACAACACTTAACCCCTGACAATGGCGACGTACGAAGTCATTCAGAGCGTTGCTACACAAACAAATCCAATGTGGCAGAAAAACCAAGCTACATTTATTCAGCCGAGTAAGTTCCCTTCAGCCTTCTATAGCTCCGTATGTACACTCACAAATCGTGTGTTTGAAACCAACTATACGGTGATGTAGGCTAAGGTCCCACCTATCACACGTTTCACCCTGCTGGACCCTCGTTCGCGAGTAGTCGACGAAAAAACTTTCCGAATTTTGCGTGCTGCTCTACAGTTTTATACAGATAGTGCTCTACAAACTGGTTGGCAGGGAAACGGTCGTAGTATTAATCTGCTGTGCAAGAGCCGGCCGCGGTCGTCTTGCGGTTCTAGGCGCGCAGTCCGGAACCGCGCGACCGCTACGGTCGCAGGATCGAATCCTGCCTCGGGCATGGATGTGTGTGGTGTCCTTAGGTTAGTTAGGTTTAAGTAGTTCTAAGTTCTAGGGGACTGATGACCACAGATGTTAAGTCCCATAGTGCTCAGAACAATTTTTTTTTTTTTTTTTTTTTTTTTTTTTTTTGCTGTGCAAGAAGCTGAGCTTCCAATATTGCTAGGTGATATGAATTTTTTTGCTTTTAGATCTTCATCGAAATGACTTTGATCATTTTTATTCACTTAACTGGTTTAAATGTAATTTTTTATTTCTGTTCCTTTGTCACGCCATTTTAGTCGCCTTGTTAATGTTTTCAATTGTTCTTGTTTTAATTCCCATCACTCGTTTTGTAATCGAAATCTTTGTGTTTGTTAAGTTAATTACCGGTCTTTATACATTTTTATTCATCTATTTATTTTTTTAAATTTGAAAATATCGATCTATCGGTTAATAAACAAAAGACGGAATAATCCATATGAGCGGTGCTGACAAAACTGTAATTTTCGTTACGAAATTTACAATTTCATAGGTGGTAATCATCATAAAATATTTAAAATACATTCTTATTGCACTACATTCTTATTGCACTATGCGGACGAAGATTTAAACGAAACAGAAATTAAATCAGTTTTAATACATGGCAATCATTAAAATCAGATGCATAAAGATTCGCACTGTAAAACAAGTGATGCAAATTAGAAATGAGGGCAATTGAAAAAGTTAATACCGTGATGAAAATGATTTGATGAAGCAATATAATTTTAAAAAATACATTTCAACCAATTAATTGAACAAAAATAATGATCAAACTCATTTCAATAACGATTTAAAAACAAAAAATTTTAAAGCACATACCGAAATTCGGACGCCTAACCTCTCAAATATCAGATTCGTACTATGACCATTACGCTAGCCAGCCAGGATATGAAATACTTCTTTTATAAAACTAGAGCACCATGCAAAATTCGGAATACTACACTACTGGCCATTAAAATTCTACACCACGAAGATGACGTGCTACAGACGCGAAATTTAACCAACAGGAAGAAGATGCTGTGATGTGCAAATGATTAGCTTTTCAGAGCATTCACACAAGGTTGGCGCCGGTGGCGACACCTACAACGTGCTGACATGAGGAAAGTTTCCACCCGATTTCTCATACACAAACAGTAGTTGACCGGCGTTCCCTGGTAAAACGTTGTTATGATGCCTCGTGTAAGGAGGAGAAATGCGTTCCATCACGTTTCCGACTTTGATAAAGGTCGGATTGTAGCCTATCACGGTTGCGGTTTATGGTATCGCGACATTGCTGCTCGCGTTGGTCGAGATCCAATGACTGTTAGCAGAATGTGGAATTGGTGGGTTCAGGAGGGTAATACGGAACGCCGTGCTGGATCCCAACGGCCTCGTATCACTAGGGGTCGAAATGATAGGCATCTTATCCGCATGGCTGTAACGGATCGTGCAGCCACGTCTCGATCGCTGAGTCAACAGATGGGGAAATTTGCAAGACAACAACCATCTGCACGAACAGTTCGACGACATTCGCAGCAGCATGGACTATCAGCTCGGAGACCATGGCTGCGGTTACCCTTGACGCTGCATCACAGACAGGAGCGCCTGCGATGGTATACTCAACGACGAACCTGAGTGCACGAATGGCAAAACGTCATTTTTTCGGATGAATCCAGGTTCTGCTTACAGCATCATGATGCTCGCATCCGTGTTTGGCGCCATCGCGGTGAACGCACATTGGAAGCGTGTATTCGTCATCGTCATACTGGCGTATCACCCGGCGTGATGGGGTGCCACTGGTTACACGTCTCGGTCACCTGTTGTTCGCATTGACGGCACTTTGAACAGGGGACGTTAAATTTGAGATGTGTTACGACCTGTGGCTCTACCCTTCATTCCCTGCGAAACCCTACATTTCAACACGACCGCATGTTGCAGGTCGTGTACGGGCCTTTCTGGATACAGAAAATGTTCGACTGCTGCCCTGGCCTTCTCATTCTCCAGATCTGTCACCAATTGAAAACGTCTGGTCTACGGTGGCCGAGCAACTGGCTCGTCACAGTACGCCAGTCACTACTCTTGATGAACTGTGGTATCGTGTTGAAGCTGCACGGGCAGCTGTACCTGTACACGCCATCCAAGCTCTCTTTGACTCAATGCCCAGGCGTATCAAGGCCGTTATTACGGCCAGAGGTGGTTGTTCTGGGTACCGATTTCTCAGGATCTATGCACCCAAGTTGCGTGAAAATGTAATCACATGTCAGTTCTAGTATAATATATTTGTCCAATGAATACCCGTTTATCATCTGCATTTCATGTTGGAGTAGCAATTTTAATAGCCAGTAGTGTATTTTGGTCGGCTGCTTGCAAAGGAGGGTGCACCAGCGTGAATGGTTAAGCGGTATAACACGCGGCACCTTAACCTACATCACTGTACACTCTGTTTCAAAAACTCGGTCGTACTGCTGCGGTCCTCTTCTTGTCAGTACCAGGCCAGTTTACGATGTAATTCGAAACGCTGTTCTACTTTCCGCGTCAGCTCTATTCCCTAAATATGTGTGCGCCCTGTCCCTCATTCCAGTCGCTGCTGCAGTTACGAGTTGTAGCCCAGCGACAAGGGGATTTAATTAACCGTTAGATGCCACGTTTCAGAGTCCGTTTTTCACGGTAGGTGGTACAGAATTGGCGCTAAACGTAGCGGGCGACGCGCGTCGGCTTAGCAGAACTGTTGGCCCCGCCTCATAAATCAGCAGCCTGCCGCCGCTGAGGCCTGTGTCGTTAAACTGCTGTAAAAGTTTAACAGCCGCGGACCGCGCTGCCGCTTGTCTTCACTCTTCCGGGCGGGTTGGATCGCGGCGAAAGGCGATGATGGAATCGATTTGCCGGCCGCACCTGTTAGCGCGCCGCTGCTCCACGGCCAGGGCCTTAAATCACGGCCAGAAGCTGCTGCTCCAGCGGGATTTTAGAACTTGAAATGCACCCGCTATAAGATACTTACCTGATGTAGGCAAGCGAATCTGTATGTCGATTCTCTTTAACCCTCTAAATCGATACGCGGGAAGGACGCTGCCAAAGCATCCATTGACAACGCTTGTTTTACACTGAAGGGCCAAAGAAAGTGGTACACCTGCCTAATATCGTGTAGGGTTCCCATGAGCACGCAGAAGTGCCGCAACACGACTTGGCAAGGACTCGACTAATGTCTGAAGTAGTGCTGGAGGGAATTGACACTATGAATCCTGCAGGGCTGTCCATAAATCCCTTAGAGTACGAGAGGGTGACATCTCTTCTGAACACCATCCCAGATATGCTCAATAATGTTTGTGTGTGGGGAGTTTGGTGGCCAGCGGAAGTGTTTAAACTCAGAAGAGATTTCCTGGAGCCAATCTGTACCACTTCTGGACGTGTGGGGTGTCGGACTGTCCTGCTGGAATTGCACGAGTCCGTCGGAATGCACAATGGACATGAATGGATGCAGGTGATCAGACAGGATGCTTCAATACGTGTCACCTGTCACAGTCGTATCTAGACATATCAGGGGTATCACTCCAACTGCACAAGCCCCACACCACTACAGAGCCTCCACCAGCTTGAGAAGTCCCCTGCTGACATGAAGGGTCCATGGACTCATGTCGTTGTCTCCATACCCGTACACGTCCATCCGCTCGATAAAATTTGAAACGAGACTCGTCCGCACAGGTAACATATTTCTAGTCATCAACAGTCCAGTGTCGGTGTTGAAGGTCCCAGGCGAGGCGTTAAGCTTTGCGTTGTACAGTCATCAAGGGTATACGAGTGGGCCTTCGGTTCCGAAAGCTCATTTGATGATGTTTCGTTGAATAGAGCGCACGCTCACACTTTCTGATGTTCCAGCACTGGAATCTGCGCCAATTTGCGGAAGGGTTACACCTGTCACGCTGAAAGGTTCTCTTTAACTGTCGTTGGTCCTGTTCTTCCAAGGTCTTTTTCCGGCCGTAGCGATGTCGGAGATTTGATGTTTTGCCGGATTCCTGATATTCACGCTACAGTCGTGAAATGGTCGTACGGGAAAATCCCCACTTCATCGCTACCTTGGAGATGCTGTGTCCCATCGCTCGTGCGCTGTCTGTAACACCACGTTCAAACTCACTCAAGTGTTGATAGCCTCCTATTGTAGCATCAGTAAGCGATCTAACAACCGCGCCAGACACTTGTTGTCTTGCATAGGCGTTGCCGACAGCAGCGGTGTATTCTCTCTATTTACACATCTCCGTATTTGAATACGCATGGCTATACCAGTTTCTTTGTCACTTCAGTGTATATGGCGACATCAATGCTGAACTAGCCAGGTTATGGTGGATGGTGCTTTGAACACGACTCTTACTTCCCCATTTCCTCTTCCAGCCGCATATGTCCCGCAGCAACGATTGTTGTTGAGACTACATGTGAACTCTAACCATCCTGACCTTATCTTGACAGTTTATGTTGTTACCGGACGAAACTACGCTGACAGAAAAAGTCGCGACACCAAACAATAAAAATGCAAAGTAAAGAAATTTCGACAATACATTTGTCTAGGTAGCATATTTAAGTGATTACTTTTGCGAGCTCTCAGGGTAATGTACGTGCGAGGAAGGCCATTACAAATATGAGAAGTTGGTACATTAATAACTGTTGTAACCGCCAGAGTGTTGTACGCAAGCATGCAAACGTGTATGCATTTTGTTGCACAGGTGCCGCGTGTCAGTTTGTCGGCAGGAGGTCCTTGAATGTTTCACTTGGTCGCTCAATAAAGCGACGGTTAGTGCTGGTTGTGAATGACGCTGGAATTGTCGTCCGGTGATGTCCCTGATGTGTTCACTTGGACGCAGATCTGGTAATCGAACAGGCCGAGGCCGTATGTCGACACTCTGTTGGGCAAGTTGCGTTACAACAGCGGTATGTGGGCGAGCGTTATTCTGTTGGAAAACACCACCTCGAATGGCGTTCATGAATAGCAGCACAACAGGTCGAATCGCGAGATTGACGTACAAAATTGCTGTCAGGATGCACGAGATAACTAATAGTGTGTTCCTGCTGTCATAGTAAGTCGCGTGCCGGGCCATAACTGTGAGTGTAGATCCAGCGTGTCTAGCATGTCGGCAGGTTCTTTGGAGGCCCTCAACTGGCTTTCTTCTAGCTATCACATGGCCATCTCTGACACCGACTCAGGACCATCTTTCATCAGAAAACACAACAGACCTCCGCCCTGCCCCCAGTGAGCTCTCGCTTAACACCACTGAAGTCGCATATGTCGGTGGTTTGGGGTCAGTGGAATGCGCGCTACAGAGCATCTTGCTCGGAGCTCTCCTTGAAATAACCAATTTATAACAGTTCTTTGTGTCAGTGTGGTGCCACCTGCTGCTCAGATTGCTGCTGCAGGTGCAGTACGATGCGCCAGAGCTATAGACCGAACACGACGGTCTTCCCCTTTCACTGTGCCACCTGGCCGCCAGTAGCCCGGCCTTCTTGCGACCGTTCATTGAAGTGACCGCCGCTGCCAGCAACCACGTACAGCGGCTACGTTCCTGCCAAGTGTCTCTGCAGTATCACAGAACTGAACATCCAGCTTCTCGTAGTTCTATTACAAGACCTCGTTCAAATTCTGTGAAGTACTGATAATAGTATCTTTGTCGCCTTAAAAGCATTCTTGACTGATAAGAAGTTAGCATGTCCTATTTCAAAGGTAACTAACGCTCACGACCGTTAGAGCATATATTTAAAGCAAACTTGATTTGTAACCTCATAGTGGCTCTAGTCGCGCCACCCTTTTGCGGCTGGAGCGAAATTTGAATAGACGTCATCTTTCAGATGTTGAAGCACGCCTACCAACTTTCGTTTGTGTTACACAACTCCTTTTGGAGCTGTGACTTTTTTTTCCATCAGTGTACGTCCGAGAAAACATGAAGTATTAGTTCATTTTGTTACATAAATATCTAAAAGATTTACTTAAGTTTGACACAGTTTTTTGCCACGGCACTGCTTGTTGATGTACAATTATCAGTGACTATAGCATCACTTGATGCAGAGATTAACAAACTGTTCTCTTGCAGTACAAAATCCAACATTTATGAAAATTCGTTTCATCAGCACAAACTTTAACTGTATCTGTTCTACACGATGATGTTGACTGCTGCAGCTGAGGTCACGATCTAGGCCTGAGCGCTAGCATGATCGACTCTATATTGAGCTCAGCGTGAGGGCGTTGCAGTGCTGTGGGGCAGGTGTAATCTTCCATAGCACCTCCAGAACATCGTTGCAACCGCTGTATGTTGCAACGAGCCCTCGATGACATCTGTGGTATCGATATGTGTTGGGAACTTGGGTCTGCCTCTGTGACCTCTGGGCCGGCCGGTGTGGCCGAGCGGTTCTAGGCGCTTCAGTCTGGAACCGCATGACCGCTACGGTCGCCGGTTCGAATCCTGCCTCGGGCATGGATGTGTGTGATGTCCTTAAGTTAGTTACGTTTAAGTAGTTCTAAGTTCTAGGGGACTGATGACCTCAGATGTTAAGTCCTATAGTGCTCAGAGCTATTTGAACCATTTGTGATCTCTGGACTATAATACCACAAAATCTTGTACATGGCTTCACGTTCAGAGACCGTGAATAATTACAACTCAAAGAAAATCATCCCTCCGTCACTATATTTAACAAAGTAACCTGGTTTTGACACTGCTAGGAGTGTCTTCCTCAGAATTGAAAACAAATATTGGTCTATATTCTATAACATGGTCACAGAATGTTTAGTCATAATTCTGTGACCATGTTATAGAATATAGACGATTCTTTGTATTAAATTCTGAGGAAGACACTGCTAGCAGTGTCGAAACCAGGTTAATTTGTTAAAAATAGTCACCGTGGGCTGATTTTCTTTCAGTTATAATACCACAGGTTTTTTCTTCAGTTTTTGGTGAGGAGGGTCAGGTCTTCTCTCTCTCTCTCTCTCTCTCTCTCACACACACACACACACACACACACAAGCACACAAATATATACACACATCAAAAAGCTTCTGCATCACCTCGGTTCCGAGAGTTCCGAAATCTATACAGCAAATCGGGATAGAGATCAACATAAACATGGTTCAAATGGCTCTGAGCACTATGGGACTTCTGAGGTCATCAGTCCCCTAGAACTTAGAACTACTTAAACCTAACTAACCTAAGGACATCACACACATCCATGCCCGAGGCAGGTTTCGAACCTGCGACCGTAGCGGTCGCGCGGTGCCACTGGCCTAGAACCGCTCGGCCACTCCGGCCGGCACATAAACATCATTTCCGCCCTTTTTATTGCTCATGAAAGCCACACATTGCATCTTGCACCACAATACAGCGAGAAATTCTGATGTGGTGGTTCAGATTTCTGTACACACCAGTACCTCCAATACCCAGTAGCACGTCCTCTTGCATTGATGCATGCCTGTATTCGTCGTGGCATACTAACCACAAGTTCGTCAATGTACTGTTGGTCCAGATTGCCCCATTCCTCAGCGGCGATTCGGCGTAGATCCCTCAGAGTGGTTACTTCGTCACGTCGTCCATAAACAGCCCTTTACAATGTATCCCAGGCATGTTCAATAGGGTTCATGTCTGGAGAACATGATGGCCGCTCTAGTCGAGGGATGTCGTTATCCTGAAGCAAGCCATTCACGAGATGTGGACGATGGGGGCGCGAACTGTCGTCCATGAAGACGAATGCCTCGCCAATATGTTTCCGCTATGGTTGTACTATCTGTCGGAGGATGGCATTCACATATCGTACAGCCGTTACAGCGGCTTCCATGACCACCAGCGGCGTACGTTGACCCCCAAATAATGCTACCCCAAAACAGCAGGGAACCTCCACCTTGCTCTTCTCGCTGGACAGTGCATCTAAGGCGTTCAGCCTGACTGGGCTGTCTCCAAAGGCATGGTTGAACTACAGACAACACGAGCCGTGTACCTCCTTCCTGGTGGAGTGACTGATCGGCTGTCGCACCCCATCCGTCTAATAGGCACTGCTCATGCATGGTTGTTTACATCTTTGGGCAGGTTTAGTGACATCTCTGAACAGTCAAAGGGACTGTGTTTGCGATAGAATATCCACAGTCAACATCTATCGTCAGGAGTTCTGAGAACCGGGGTGATGCAAAAGTTTTTTTGATGAGTGTATATGCAAAGTAGTAAGGGGCTTTATTCAAGGAATTTCAAACGAACGTCTCTTTTGTTTCTCATCTACTATATAAACTCAGCGAACGTATTGTTAATGTCTTTAGCGTCTAGAAGACTTTGTGTTCGAGATTTCAGTATCCGAGCTTCTAGCGTTGGAGTCTTGAGTATTCGAATCTCTTAAGTTCATGCGCCACTGTGTGAAGTAGTTAACTTCGTTCGGAGCTGGGCTACTTCAAGGAAATTTCTGCTCGTTTAATTTACTGTCAAAACCACGAAAACTGATAGAACTGAGATTACACTAACATCCAGCGGACATCTCAATGATCGATATCAATAATTGCAATTTAAGAAGCTACTGTTCAAACATTGTGTCGCAACTTGTCGTTCGATTATAAACCGTGTTTGGAGATTTATTATCGAAATAAAGTGTGACCATTCATAGTAGTGAATCATATCAAAGAAACTTTGTTAATAAAAACCGAGTTAAAGTAAAACTATAGTGACTAATTATTTCGATCAGAGCATCATGAGAAGTGAACCGTGTATTGGATTATTTCTGGAGAATGATAATAATAATAATAGTAATAATAATAATATTTTTTTTCAAAATTAATATTTAAGGAAATTGTTTACAACCGACAGAAGATCGTGCTGTGTTAAATGAAGCCTGTGCCTTTTAAAGGAATAAATCCGGTGTACATGTGCTATGCTAATCAAAGATACCAACTCATTTAGAGACGGGAATCGGTGAATGAGCATCTTTAGTGGCAATCGCTAAACAATGCAGCTAGCCGACAGTAATAATTTGAATCTAAGCTTACTAACGAAAGAGAAAGACTTGCGTAACGCCACATATAAGCTCAAATTAGTGGAAAGGGTGGAGGTTAAGAACTACAAATATTGACTGCAATAGCGGTTAGTATAGTGTCGCCTCGCTTTCACGTATCTCGACGAGGTGAAGAATACTGGCTGGGCATAGAAAAAGGACATTACACTTTCGTTGAAAGTGCCAGAAGGCAGAAATAAGCGGCGACACAAACCGTAAAATCAGCAATTTTGAACTTCATACTCTACAAATGTTCTATGAGTGCCCCTCTGGTCACATGACACATATCCAAGGAGTAGTCAAGTTCGTTCCATGTCTTATAAGCAATATCCTGTCAGTGGTCATCTCAGGAACATTAATACGTCTTTCTGAGCTGTTCCAGTGTTGTTGACAGTGGGGATATGCAAACACAGTTCTTAAGGTATCGCACACGAAAAAGTCACAAGGCGTCAGGTCACCCTACCGGGGGGCTCGAAGCGAGCAGCGCCACGTCAGGTGCACCACTACGCCCGACCTGGTGATGCGGCAGTTCCTCGTTTATGTAGCGACAGCATCGATACTCCAACCAGTGTCCCTAAATTGTCAATACCAACACACAGTGTTCTGTTTACATGGCGATTCTTTCCAATAATTCCTTCTGAATGCATTCTTCGTTGTTGTAACAATGTCCAAGACGCTACTCCAGGCGGGTGTAAAAATGAATGTGCGCAACGGAAAATAAGAAACGCTAAAATGAAGATTTGGCCCTGTCTGACTATTCCGTGAAGCAGATCTTAGGATCACTTAATTCTATAAATTACAATCTAAACATAAATGAATGATGAAAGAACTAATCCTACTAAATGATAGACGTTCTTCCTGTTTATATATTATTGTAGAGTAAAAAAAACCTTTATATTACAAAAGTTAACATTTCCTAAGTAAATTAGTGATCAGTTGCCCATCTCTGCGCGGTCTAATATCAATAACACGAAATGACTGACATCATCTACGTACCAAACACCAAAAGACACTACTTTCAAAGATGATCTACGGTGGTGTGGAACCTCAGTGGAAATAAGCTAACGTGACCACATCTGTTTAGCTTTTATAGCCCTAATAAGCTGAAGCAATCTGCCATATCACCGTATGTACTGCGTCCGGTGCGTCGAAGTGATGGTTCTCGTACTCGTCTGCGACGACGGAAGAACTCCAGCCACAAATAGACTCTCTCAAACACTAGGACGGCAGAAGGTGGTCCTCTGACTAGTATACTCTAATACTGTCTTCTCCTCTCTGTGTTCTACAGACGAGAAACGCGAACTCCCAACCACAAGGACGGAGTTCAGATAACGTCTCGACGTAAGTATAGGCAGAGGAATTGCTCTGAATTACTGAACGCTGCGTACTCAACGGCGACTTCCAGCCCGGAGGTAAAGTCCAGAATCGTATAGGTTAGCAACAGTACAGCGCCTAACTGTTTTAACTATAAACTCTACTGAGAGCAAATATAGTAAGTCCGGCTGTACCAACAAAAGCTGATATCGAGCGACAGTCACACACGGGCGCTCACAATGGAAGACCTCGTCTCTCCACTGCTAGCTTCCCAGCAAGGCTCGGCTCCCGACCATCGTAATTCCGAAACAACGGTATATCCTCCCTCTCTGCAGATTTTTCCGAACGCCGACCAACCATACTTTAGTCTTTTGTCGTCCAGCGCGGAAAGTTTGTGAGGAAAAACGTATACTCGTACAATGGTACGCTTCTGAGTAAAAACCCTTGGAAATAACCGAGCCTGCTTGGTTTCCGAGGTGCCGCTTCTTCGTTCCTTTCACCTGCGTCCAAGATTTTCGTAGTTTCTGAAGTATAATCCTCGTTCGGCTACAAGCCGACCGGTCGCGACTCTATTGTGCTCCAGCGGTTATGTGCTACGACGTCCGTCGTGCTATATCCTGTGTTTGAGCAGGACCAACACACCTGCTGTGGGCCTTCCACCCAGGGCTTCAGTTCCACCAGCCGTTTCATTTCTACTGGCGTTCCAACCTCTACTAGAATAGGCAATCATTCATTACGCCGTTTTTGTAATAAAGACACTACGTCACTTTTCATGCAATAAGAGATAGCAATTATTTAGAAGACTTACGTGACAATGTCAGTCTCCTTCATATATATGATGTAAATCCTATGATACCTAATGTGGTTGTAGATCACGGCAAAGTATGTGGATGAGTTCTTGTAAGGTGCGAAATTATAGCAATCTGTCTTCAGGCCACAAGTGGCCCATCGGGACCATCCGACCGTCGTGTCATCCTCAGATGAGGATGCTGATAAGAGGGGCGTGTGGTCAGCACACCGCTCTCCCGGCTGTTATGATGGTTTTCTTTGAGCAGAGCCGCTACTATTCCGTCGAGTAGCTCCTCATTTGGCATCACGAGGCTGAGTGCACCCCGAAAAATGGCGACAGCTCATGGCGGCCGGATGGTCATCCATCCAAGTGCCGGCCACGCCCGACAGCGCTTAACTTCGGTGATCTCACGGGAACCGGTGTATCCACTGCGGCAAGGCCGTTTCCCGAAATTATAGCCACCTTACAATTGTTCTCCTGTTACAGTATTCTCAAATTGCAAAACACAAAAACTCTTTTCTTGATTTGTCGCCATTTTGTCAAGACACTGTATTCGAAACTCCAATTGTTTGTGCACAACACAAAGTCGTGGGTTTATGGTTCTGTTCGTTCATCAATCATATTTGTACGTGTAATACTTTTTAAAATAAAGAATATTAAATTGGAGTGAATCATTTATGGAGTATTCAGCCACGTTAATATGATCATCCGTGAGAAGCCTCAACAGCCACCAGACGTGTAGGTAGAGAGTCGGTGAGGTCCTGGAACGTACTGAAAGGGATGCGGAGTTATGCCGACTCCGGTGTCGTCGTCAACTGCGCAACGTTTCTCTATTGAAGACCGATGGCAGGGACACACCGATCAAGGTGGTCCCAAAGATTTTCAGTTCGGTTTAAATGCGGGTACTGTGGTGGCCAGGGGAGTGAGGTAAATGTTGCCTTTTTCTACTGGTAGATGCCATCGTGCCAAGGAAAATCAAACCACATGGAGAGGTGGACTCGGCCCCCAAGGATAGATGCATACTGGTTGAAATGCCCTGCTTAGCCCGCAGGACAGGACAGATGGAATAAATTGTGGACAGGGGCCAAAATAAGGGGCTGTCAGTTACACTCGAACATACAACTTTATTATTTGATCAAAAATTACAAGAGCCCCAAAAAATTTTTGAAACACACAGCTTTAATCTTTGGGACTTAATTACCGGCTGGAAGCTAATTTAAAAATGGTTGAAGGCCAATAACTTAAAACGCAAGCATAATCAGAAATTTAAAAGGGAAGCCTTATCTTAAAACAGTTCTTCCGTTACGGTGAAATAAACAAGTTAAATTCTAATCGGCTGAAGGCCGAACAGTTTACACTCCAAAACATTAATTTTTTTGTAAGTACCGAAGTCCTTACGTGAAACAGTTCTTTAATTTAGGCTGAAGGCCTTAAGAACAACAAGTGAAACTCAAACTGGCTTAAGGCCGAAGACTTAAAAATTCAATAGGTTGAAGTAAACAAGTTAAATTCAAATCGGCTGAAGGCCAAACAGCTTACGTGAAACAGTACTTTAGGCTAGACTGAAGGTCTTATGAGTAAAACAACTCTAATTTAAAACACAAAACCGGTTAGAAACCACACAAGTACCAACAACAAAAACAAATTTAAAAAAATAAGGCAGTACACACATGGGCGCCCAGATGTTCGAGGGTCGGGCTGGAATTCAAACACTAACGCTCGATTAGGCGAGACAGCAAGTCGAGCCAACTATTCACGATCCGATGACAACCCAACAGACCGACAGTCAGCGGACCCACCGACAAGATAACTTCCACTTCAGCCGACCAGGGCAAAACAGGGAGTTCAACGGAACAACGTAGAAGATATTGGCGCCCACAACGAATCACACACGGAGCTGTCAAACTACACACCGTGCTGGACAGCAACGACACGATGAGGAAACTACACTGCCTGAAACATACGTCAACGGTCAGGGCAGGTAATCGGAATGTTAACGGCCACAAGGCAGAAGATTCCGCTAGTACACTTCAATTCTAACAACCAAATACAGTGAAAATCCACCAGAGGGTGGCTGGAATTTTCCAAGTTGAATACCACGTTGTTGCTTGCGGGAATATCCCAGCAGCCGACAACGAACTCCAAACGACACAATGTGAACAGTCTTGACTTGCTGGTAGATTAAATCAAAGTCGACGGTGGGTGAGCCACGGACCTCGTAGCAATGGGAACAGCCCCACACACTCCGACACCGCGTAGACTGCCTCGTGATGACTGGGTGTTGTGTGATGTCCTTAGGTTAGTTAGGTTTAAGTAGTTGTAAGTTCTAGGGGACTGATGACCATAGAAGTTAAGTCCCATAGTGCTCAGAGCCATTTTTGACACCGCGTAGAGACCGCCAGTGGACCCGACCAAACTCCTCACTGCTCCACGCCAACCGACCAATTCCCAAACATCAGCCCGGAGACAGGACTAAAATAAATGACCTGTCGACATCACAAGCTACACACAGTTTCACGAACACTTGCACGAAGGACAAGACATGAGCGACAGCGACTGTGCAATAACAAGCACGAATCACGAGTCGGCACACGCAGGCAACCCATAAGCGATCGCCGGCCAACGTACACGTCGTCCGACACGACGACGGACCGACGGCCAACCAGGGTGGTCCGCACTCGAGTGACGTGTATCGGCAAACGTCGGGCAAGTCACGGCTCCCCGGATCTCAGTGCAGACGCTCCGCGACTGAACTTGAGCCGCTTCGTAAGTCAAACACTGCCAGGTCCGAACTGCACTGCTAGCGCCTCACAATTCACTGGCTCATCCGAACTAACTCCGAACACACGTCAACCAATAAATAATAGCAGTCAGCAAAGATAATACGCCAGGGCTTATATCGATAAGCGCCGCTGCTGCCGCTCACAGACAGGCAAGGCAGCGACTCAGTGACACAAGTAATTGAAATGAACATAACGAGGTGGTCATACAGTAAAAACAGGATGTAAATGAGATATGGCAAGAACACGAGCCACACACGGCTCACTAATGTTGAACCACTGTGACTTCCAGAATGAAGAGATTATCCAGAGAATGCCATGAAAACATTCTCCAGACCATAGTACTCCCTCCTCTAGACTAGACCCCTCCCAATGATTGTTGGAGGCTGTTTACTTTCAGGTGTTTCATGCCATACAAGCCAATTTCCATCTGCCTGATGGAGCAATTTTTTTTTTTTTTTTTTTTTGGTCGTCAGTCTACTGACTGGTTTGATGCGGCCCGCCACGAATTCCTTTCCTGTGCTAACCTCTTCATCTCAGAGTAGCACTTGCAACCTACGTCCTCAATTATTTGCTTGACGTATTCCAATCTCTGTCTTCCTCTACAGTTTTTGCCCTCTACAACTCCCTCTAGTACCATGGAAGTCATTCCCTCATGTCTTAGCAGATGTCCTATCATCCTGTCCCTTCTCCTTATCAGTGTTTTCCACATATTCCTTTCCTCTCCGATTATGCGTAGAACCTCCTCATTCCTTACCTTATCAGTCCACCTACTTTTCAACATTCGTCTATAGCACCACATCTCTAATGCTTCGATTCTCTTCTGTTCCGGTTTTCCCACAGTCCATGTTTCACTACCATACAATGCTGTACTCCAGACGTACATCCTCAGAAATTTCTTCCTCGAATTAAGGCAGGTATTTGATATTAGTAGACTTCTCTTGGCCAGAAATGCCTTTTTTGCCATAGCGAGTCTGCTTTTGATGTCCTCCTGGCTCCGTCCGTCATTGGTTATTTTACTGCCTAGGTAGCAGAATTCCTTAACTTCATTGACGTCGTGACCATCAATCCTGATGTTAAGTTACTCGCTGTTCTCATTTCTACTACTTCTCATTACGTTCGTCTTTCTCCGATTTACTCTCAAACCATACTGTGTACTCATTAGACTGATCATTCCGTTCAGCAGATCATTTAATTCTTCTTCACTTTCACTCAGGATAGCAATGCCATCAGCGAATCGTATCATTGATATCCTTCCACCTTGTATTTTAATTCCACTCCTGAACCTTTCTTTTATTTCCATCATTGCTTCCTCGATGTACAGATTGAAGAGTAGGGGCGAAAGGCTACAGCCTTGTCTTACATCCTTCTTAATACGACCACTTCGTCCTTGATCGTCCACTCTTATTATTCCCTCTTGGTTGTTGTACATATTGTATACGACCCGTCTCTCCCTATAGCTTACCCCTACTTTTTTCACAATCTCGAACAGCTTGCACCATTTTATATTGTCGAACGCTTTTTCCATCACTACTATATTGTGATCTGAGTCTATATCTGCTCCTGGGTACGCCTTACAATCCAGTATCTGATTTCGGAATCTCTGTCTGACCATGATGTTATCTAATTGAAATCTTCCCGTATCTCCCGGCCTTTTCCAAGTATACCTCCTCCTCTTGTGATTATTGAACAGGGTGTTCGCTATTACTAGCTGAAACATGTTACAGAACTCAATTAGTCTTTCTCCTCTTTCATTCCTCGTTCCAAGCCCATATTCTCCTGTAACCTTTTCTTCTACTCCTTCCCCTACAACTGCATTCCAGTTGCCCATGTCTATTAGATTTTCGTCCCCCTTTACATACTGCATTACCCTTTCAATATCCTCATACACTTTCTCTATGTGTTCATCTTCAGCTTGCGACGTCGGCATGTATACCTGAACTATCGTTGTCGGTGTTGGTCTGCTGTCGATTCTGATTAGAACAACCCGGTCACTGAACTGTTCACAGTTAAAAAATGGTTCAAATGGCTCTGAGCACTATGGGACTTAACATCTGTGGTCATCAGTCCCCTATAACTTAGAACTACTTACGCGACCGTAGCGGTCACGCGGTTCCAGACTGAAGCGCCTAGAACCGAAACTGTTCACAGTAACACACCCTCTGCCCTACCTTCCTATTCATAACGAATCCTACACGTGTTATGCCATTTTCTGCTGCTGTTGATATTACCCGATACTCATCTGACCAGAAATCCTTGTCTTCCTTCCACTTCACTTCACTGACCCCTACTATATCTAGATTGAGCCTTTGCATTTCCCTTTTCAGATTTTCTAGTTTCCCTACCACGTTCAAGCTTCTGACATTCCACGCCCCGAGTCGTAGAACGTTATCCTTTCGTCGATTATTCAATCTTTTTCTCATGGTAACCTCCCCCTTGGCAGTCCCCTCCCGGAGATCCGAATGGGGGACTATTCCGGAATCTTTTGCCAATGGAGAGATCATCATGACACTTCTTCAATTACAGGCCACATGTCCTGTTGATACACGTTACGTGTCTTTAATGCAGTGGTTTCTATTGCCTTCTGCATCCTCACGTCGTTGATCATTGCTGATTCTTCCGCCTGTAGGGGCAATTTCCCACCCCTAGGACAAGAGAGTGCCCTGAACCTCTATCCGCTCCTCCGCTCTCTTTGACAAGGCCATTGGCAGAATGAGGCTGACTTCTTATGCCGGAAGTCTTGAGCCGCCAATGCTGATTATTTATCAAAACTTAGGCAGTGGCGGGGATCGAACCCGGGACCGAAGACGTTTTGATTATGAATCAAAGACGCTACCCCTAACCTGAAAGGGCCACTTGTCAGCACTCAGTGGATGTCCAAGCTGCAGCCTTCATCACTGATGCAGCAGTCATCGAAGGTGCACGGATCAGGTGTCTGCTGTGGAGGCCCAAACGCAGTGTTCGCTGTCTGAGTAGAAACTGTTTGCAGCCCCTTGGTTCATCTCGACAGTTCCATGCTGATTCTGTAATGTTTCAATACATAGTAACTAGTGTAGCACTTGACACAGTCACGTCGATTAAATATTAGGGCGTGACATTGCAGAGCGATGTGAAGTGGGACAAGCATGTAATGGCAGTTGTGGGGAAGGCGGATAGTCGTCCTCGGTTCATTGGTAGAATTTTGGGAAGGTGTGGTTCATCTGCAAAGGAGACCGCTTATAAAACACTAATACTACCTATTCTTGAGTACTGCTCGAGCGTTTGGGATCCCTATCAGGTGGTGTCAGGCTGCTAGATTTGTTACTGGTAGGTTTGATCATCACGTGAGTGTTACGGAAATGCTTCAGGAACTCGGCTGGGAGTCTCTAGAGGAAAGGAGGCGTTCTTTTCGTGAATCGCTACTGAGGAAATTTAGAGAACCAGCATTTGAGGTTGACTGCAGTACAATTTTACTGCCGCCAACTTACATTTCGTGGAAAGACCACAAAGATAAGATAAGAGAGATTAGGGCTCGTACAGAGCCATATAGGCAGTCATTTTTCTCTCGTTCTGTTTGGAACAGGGAGAGAAGATGCTAGTTCTGGTACGAGGTACCCTCCGCCACGTACCGTATGCTGGATTGCGGAGTATGTATGTAGATGTAGATGTAGACACATGTTCCCGCGGCTGTCGTTCGCCCCTGTGATCTGCGTCCTGTGGTGAGCCACATTTACCTCCGTGCCGGTTTTGGTTAGCGCCATTTAGCCATGCACGGTATTCTTCAACCACAGCGGCACGGGAACTGTTTACAGACTTAGCCTTTTAGGACAATCTTCCACCTTTGGCCCAAAAGGCAATGATCACGGACTTTTGGACGTCAGATAAGTCGTATCGTTTGCCAATTACGACAGCAACTGCACAGCTTTGGGCGTCCCCTGGACACGCTTTATATACCCTCCACTGCTAGTGCTGCCATCTGCCCTCTGTGAGTGGTTATTGCACTTCGACATCGAACATGGGCGGTGACCACATTAATGAGACTCGACCGTGTAGTAGCCCTGTATTAAGTAGTGAAACAGTGGCAAAAATAGTGCTTTTTTTCGTAGTAACGCGTAAATTTGAAATATAATTTTTCGGAATGATTTTGTGATACCTTCAGCTGCCAAGCTGTTTCTTTGTCATACGAATGTACAGTTTCACCCTCAGAAAAAATGCAAAGCATTGTGCATTGGATGCATTAGTATCAGTTATGAACACTGGAACAACACATATCCCAAGATACACTAGGGTGATCATAACTTACTTTATGGACGATTCTTTAATGGTATATTATGCTATGTACGGCCTTGCTCCTACGATTGCACACTTAAAAGAAACTAACCACAAAACACCTAACACTGATGAAGCACTACAAACATTACATAAGTTACAGGAAGTTAAAATCATGGATGTGATGCGAGAAATTGAAATTTACGTCTGTCTAAAAGACCAATGGCATTTTATTTTAAATGAATAGAAAGATCCGCAAAATCGAAAATTCTTAGACAGCTTTTTATCAGTTCAACAACGAATCATTATAGAACCACAGAATGTATAATTACTGTTATATATGTTAATGAGTATAACAATAATTATACATTCTGTGGTTCTATAATGATTCGTTGTTGAATTGGTAAAAAGCTGTCTAGGAATTTTCGATTAGCATGTCACTTTTGAATAGTTGTTACAAAGATCTTATATACATATATATACATATATAAGATCTATGTAACAACTATTCAAAAGTGACATCCTCCCACAGGAATAGAACAAATATTTAAAGTTATTTTAATGAAACTGCGTACAGAGAAGAAAGACGTATGTAGACTAATTGACAAATTTCCGCAAACTAATTATAATCTTCCTAGTGTAAGTGCGTTGAAAACGTCGACCTTGCATATAAGAGCTATGGAATGAATGTTAAAAAGTATTGTGTTCCTAATATAGTGAAAAACTACTTCTAATTTATTTTGTGAGAATTACATGCAGTCGTAGGAGCAAGGACGTACTTAGCCTAAAACACCATTAAAGAATCGTCCATGATGTCATTTATGATTATCCTAGTATATACTGGAATATGACTTGTTTCTATGTTAAATTCACAACTAACACTAATGCATCCAATGTATATTGGTTACGTTTTAGGTACTTGAAAACGGCAAAGGCCCATACTGTACAATCGAACAACAAATAAAGACAATGGCAGGCGAAAGCATGACGAAATAATTTTAAAAAAAATCATCGCAGCTTCGGACCCTATAGCAATGAATATAATAAAATGTAACAGTTGAAGTATGCTTGCAGGAGAGAGTTCGTGCTTCTGCTGTCCAAGGACTGGAGGTCCGAATGCCCTGGTTGGTCCCGGCTGGCGCTGATGAGTGCAAAAGGGAGATAGCGGAGGGGTGGTAGGAGGGGGCGAGGGGGGTGGGTAGGCGCCGATTAAACCCGCCGGCGAACAATCCTTCATTTCCTACTGCGGAGGCGGGGGAAGGGGGAGGGGCCGCATGAGAGGGGTGGGAATGGCACTGGTGGGGGAGGGGAGGGGGGACTACACTGCCCGATGACGTTCATCTCCAGAGTCCACTGCAAACAATGCGGATTAAGAACTTTGTCCAACGCCTCTGCTGGAACATCCGGCTCTTGAGGCGCTGCACTGGCTTTTTATAGGATATAAAATACCGGAAAGGAAAGGTTATCTACAACTTATACAGAAACTCTAGTGCGACTGTAAGAGGCGGGAATGGAGAAGGAAGTGAGAGTGGTCTGTAGCTTCTCTCTTAATGCACTACTGGCCATTAAAATTGCTACACCAAGAAGAAATGCAGATGATAAACGGGTATTCATTGGACAAATATATTATACTAGAACTGACATGTGATTACATTTTCACGCAATTTGGATGCATGGATCCTGAGAAATAAGCACCCAGAACAACCACCTCTAGCCGCAATAACGGCCTTGATACGCCTGGGCATTGAGTCAAACAGAGCTTGGATGGCGTGTACAGGTACAGCTGCCCATGCACCTTCAACACGATACCACAGTTCATCAAGAGTAGTGACTGGCGTATTGTGACTAGCCAGTTGCTCGACCACCATTGACCAGACGTTTTCAGTTGGTGAGAGATCTGGAGAATGTGCTGGCCAGGGCAGCAGTCGAACATTTTCTGTATCCAGAAAGGCCTGTACAGGAGCTCAAACATGCGGTCGTGCATTATCCTGCTGAAACGTAGGGTTTCGCAGGGATCGAATGAAGGGTAGAGCCACGGGTCGTAACACATCTGAAATGTAACGTCCACTGTTCAAAGAGTCGTCAATGCGAACAAGACGTGACCGAGACGTGTAACCAATGGCACCCCATACCATCACGCCTGGTGATACGCCAGTATGGCGATGACGAATACACGCTTCCAATGTGCGTTCACCGCGATGTCGCCAAACACGGATGCGACAATCATGTTCCTGTTAACAGAACCTGGATTCATCCGAAAAAATGACGTTTTGCCATTCGTGCACCCAGGTCCGTCGTTGAGTACACCATCGCGCTCCTGTCTGTGATGCAGCGTCAAAGGTAAGCGCATCCGTGGTCTCCGAGCTGATAGTCCATGCTGCTGCAAACGTCGTCTAGCTGTTCGTGCAGATGGTTGTTGTCTCGCAAACGTCCCCATCGGTTGACTCAGGGATCGAGACGTGGCTGCACGATACGTTACAGCCGTGCGGATAAGATGCCTGTCATGTCGACTGCTAGTGATACGATGCCGTTGGGATCCAGCACGGCGTTCCATATTACCCTCTTGAACCCACCGATTCCATATTCTGCTAACAGCCATTGGACCTCGACCAACGAGAGCAGTAATGTCGCGATACGAGATAGGCTACAATCCGACCTTTATCAAAGTCGGAAACGTGATGGTACGCATTTCTCCTCCTTACACGACGCACCACAACAACATTTCACCAGGTAACGCCGGTCAACTGCTGTTTGTGTATGAGAAATAGATTGGAAACTTCCCTCATGTCAGCACGTTGTAGGTATCGCCAGCGGCGCCAACCTTGTTCAATGCTCTGAAAAGCTAATCATTTGCGTATCACAGCACCTTCTTCCTGTCGGTTAAATTTCGCGTCTGCAGCACGTCATCTTCGTGGTGTAGCAATTTTAGTGGCCAGTAGTGTATATTTATTTATTGCTTATTTAGCCGGACCAGGGGCCTTAAGTCTCTGTCTTCCATCTGGCCAGCAGCAACACATTCAATAGATGTTACAAAAATTTGCCAACAATAATAATAGTATTTGAAGAAGTCTCTATGAAAGAAACAGCAGGAAAAAAGAATGAACAGGCGAAAGGAAGTAAAAACTCAGGGAATTAATCAGGTTTGGGAATAAAAGAAAAGGAGATGAAATTGTGAATGGTTCAATTCCGAATCCTTTCCTGAAGATGAATAATCGAGAATAATAATAACAGCGAAGAGCATTTAGAATGATATAATTAGCTTGGCGCATTTTAAGACATATTTAATATTATCAGAAGCGGAATGGTTAAAGGACGAGGAGAAAATAGAAATGACACTGACAGTGGTTGTTAGGAAAAATAAAAATAAAGAACCCTTCCGAAAAGGGGTGGGAAAAGGTTCTGTGGCCCGGGTGTGGGGGAGGGCAGGTGGGTGTTAACGAGAATGAGGTTCACGGAATGTAAGAGAGATGGCTATTGCGATAATAGGTGGACCATTAGCTGTCTTTTAAATTTTTGGAAGGAATTTAATTTTTATGATTTTTTTTAGGAAAATGGTTCGAAAATCAGGTTCCTGATAGAGAAAATGATGCAGAGAACATCACAGCGTTATGTGATGCTACGGTGTGTATTTAACTTTGTTCAAAGCGAGTACTTTTACCCTGCTGTTCAGATAGTAGAGTAAGAGTGAAAGACAGATGAGACGGAATGCAGTCATCAAGAAGACGATACAGCACATGCAGAGTATGATAGTCTCTACTCTTATCGGCATGTAGCCGTGAGAATTGTTCGTAGGCTTTGTGATATGGTAGAAAAAGCGTACGTCACAAATGTATCGTAGACAGTCATTCATCGCCAGTTACAGCCGGCGTGAACTTTCGTTCGAAAGTCCTTGGAGACTGGGATCACAACTGTCAAGTATGGGGAATATTAGTGACTCTACGAGATGTTTTTTAAGCTCAATAAGAAATACTTTTTTATATTTCTGTAGTGGGTGAAGTGATTATGACATCGTTTTACAGACTGCAGCTGTGTTGTGTTCAGTCCAGTCTAAATGACGGTCCAGAATTATCCACAAGTTCTTTGCAGAAGAAAAAAAAATTGTGACGTTCAGTGTTAATGGTGGAAGAGATGCTCTGAGCTGAGGGGTAATAAGTTTTTTTGTGCATGACAAAGACTGCTTGAGATTTAGACGTACCGAGTTTCAAACCTACGCTCTGCGCCCATGCTGTTAGGGCAAGTAAATCGGCATTTACGTGAGGGGTGGTTGTGCACAGGTTTTTTAGGGCTTGTATACAGATATAACTGAATGTGGTCAGCGTGTATTTGATATTCGCAGTGAGAGAGAATGTAGAGAAAGGGATAATACATAGACTTGGAAATAGGATTAAAAAAATAAATAAAAACATTAACGTTTGTTAATGACACAGTAATTTTGTCAGAAATGGCAAAGGTTTTTGGAAGGTCAGCACAAGGGAACGGTTAGCCTCTTGAGAATATGTTACTAGATGTAAGCCTGCTCTGCGATTTCTGATTTAACCTGGGAGTTCATAACAGGCTATGAACTCGTATTCATGACCTGAGTTGTAGCCCCCTCTGTATTAAATCTGGACCATACGTGAATAAAAGTTCGGAGTAGCAACGACTTCGAAAAGCGCAACACAATAATTAAAGAGGTCGTTAACCAGGTCGAACAAGGACAAAACTGAAACTGAAACCCTCAACGTGGGTCTCGTAGAGCTACTGACTGTGCATGTAAAGGAACTGCATCTTATAGAAACAACCCGTGCAGTGCAAATCTTTTTTAATTTTTAATTTGTTTTCAATCTGCGCACTATATCAGCTAATAACCACCTGAAAGAGTATCCGTCCCAACTGGTTCGTTCGCGAAGTTCAAAAGCAAAACAGATTTATCTGTATAGCTTATACACGTATACGTCTCGACAACGTGGAGAACTCATATGGAGAACTGGAACACTTGGCAGGTTAAATTCGACAAAGTTTGATACTAAGCTCGTAACAATCCCAAATTATGCTCAAACGTATTATAAGATCTAGTATTTGAATGTGTAGACATGATGCCTTTTTTATTTTTTTACTCCTTCTAACGCATTTCACTCTCAGAAGCATCAGAGTACAAAACACAACTTGTGAAAAGCTGAAATACAGATTTTCTGTACGATGATGCAATGTAAATTTTATTTATTTGTTGTTCTTGTTGTGGTTTGATACAGCTCTCGATGCTAATCTATCCTGTGCAAGCTCTTTCATCTCCCAGTACCTACTGCAACCTACATCCTTCTGAATCTGCTCAGTGTATTCATTTCTTGGTCTCCCTCTACGATTTTTACCCTCCACACTGCCCTCCAATGCTAAACTGGTGATCCCTTGATGCCTCAGAACATGTCCTACCAACCGATCCCTTCTTCTCGTCAAGTTGTGCCACAAACTTCTCTTCTCCCCAGTCCTATTCAATACTTCCTCATTAGTAATGTGATCTACCCATCTAATCTTCAGCATTCTTCTGTAGCACCACATTTCGAAAGCTTCTATTCTCTTCTTGTCCAAACTATTTATCGTCCATGTTTCACTTCCATACATGGCTACACTCCATACAAATACTTTCAGAAATGACGTCCTGACGGTTAAATCTATACTCGATGTTAACAAATTTCTCTTCTTCAGAAACGCTTTCCTTGCCATTGCCAGTCTACACTATATATCCTCTCTACTTCGACCATCATCAGTTATTTAGCTCTCCAAATAGCAAAACTCCTTTACTACTTTAAGTGTCTCATTTCCTAGTCTAATTCCTTCAGCATCACCCTACTTAATTCGACTACATTCCATTATCCTCGTTTAGCTTTTGTTGATGTTCATCTTATATCCTCCTTTCAAGACACTGTCCATTTCGTTCAACTGCTCTTAAAAGTCCTTTGCTGTCTCTGATAGAATTACAATGTCATTGGCGAACCTCAAAGTTGTTATTTCTTTTCCCTGGATTTTAATACCTACTCCAAATTTTTCTTTTGTTTTCTTTACTGCTTGCTGAATATACAGATTGAATAACATCGGGGAGAGGCTACAACCCTGTCTCACTCCCTTCCCAACCACTGCTTCCCTTTCATGCCCCTCGACTCTTATAACTGCCATCTGGCTTCTGTACAAATTGTAAATAGCCTTTCGCTCCCTGTGTTTTACCCCTGCCACCTTTAGAATTTGAAAGAGAGTATTCCAGTCAACAATGTCAAAAGCTTTCTCTGAGTCTACAAATGCTAGACGTGTAGGTTTGCCTTTCCTTAATCTTCCTTCTAAGATAAGTCGTAAGGTCAGTATTGCCTCACGTGTTCCAACATTTGTACGGAATCCAAACTGATCTTCCCCGAGGTCAGCTTCTACCAGTTTTTCCATTCGTCTGTAAATAATTCGCGTTAGTATTTTGCAGCTGTGACTTATTAAACTGATAGTTCGGTAATTTTCACATCTGTCAACACCTGCTTTCTTTGGGATTGGAATTATTATATTCTTCTTGAAGTCTGAGGGTAATTCGCCTGTCTCGTACATCTTGCTCACCAGATGGTAGAGTTTTGTCAGGACTGGCTCTCCCAAGGCCGTCAGTAGTTCTAATGGAATGTTGTCTACTCTGGGGGCCTTGTTTCGACTCAGGTCTTTCAGTGCTCTGTCAAACTCCTCTTGCAGTATCGTATCTCCCATTTCATCTTCATCTACATCCTCTTCCATTTCCATAATATTGTCCTCAAGAACATCGCCCTTGTATAGACCCTCTATATACTCCTTCCACCTTTCTGCTTACCCCTCTTTGCTTAGAAATGGGTTTCCATCTGAGCTCTTGATACTCATACAAGTGGTTCTCTTTTCTCCAAAGTTCTCTTTAATTTTGGTGTAGTCTGTATCTATCTTACCCCTAGTGAGACAAGCCTCTACATACTTACATTTGTCCTCTAGCCATCCCTGCTTAGCCATTTTGCACTTCCTGTCGATCTCATTTTTGAGACGTTTGTATTCCTTTTTGCCTGCTTCATTTACTGCATTTTTATATTTTCTCCTTTCATCAATTAAATTCAATATTTCTCCCGTTACCCAAGGATTTCTACTAGCCCTTGTCTTTTTACCTATTTGATACTCTGGTGCCTTCATTACTTCATCCCTCAGAGCTACCCATTCGTCTTCTACTGTATTTCTTTCCCCCATTCCTGTCAATTGTTCCCTTACGCTCTCCCTGAAACTCTGTACAACCTCTGTTTCTTTCAGTTTATCCAGGTCCCATCTCCTTAAATTCCCACCTTTTTGCAGTTTATTTATTTATTTATTTAACTTGCTCTGACTAGGGCACTCAGATCCTATCCTACAATGGACCAGAGTTTCACGCGTGCAGTACCTCATTTATATTATAGTTCCCTAAGTAATAATATCTTTACTATGACAAATAGTAGAAAAATGATTTGAGTGTCTTGCCACTCCGCCAGTAACAGAACTCAGCGAGTGGTCGCCCTGTCGGGGCTGAGTCCCTGTATCTGAGTCTGCGCGTTAGGTCGCGAGTCTGCTCGAGTTTGCTCAGGCAATGGTCATTGGCGGTTGGATCGATCGGTTGGTCGGCCGCGCACTGAGACACCAGATGACTTGTCCGCCTTGAGCGTCGGCGCATGTGAGGTCGCCACATCATTCCAGTGGGCCGCGGCGTATAGCGAGGGGTAGTGACTTCGCGGTCGACACGAGAGCAACAGGAGTCAACCCACGACGTCGGTCTGGCTGGTGCGAGCTGCGACGCCGTGAGACGGGAGATCGGCGCGTCTTCCTGCGTCCGTTGAAGCGGCTGGCAGCGGACTGTTCGGGAGAGCGTTTTGGGGGTGCTGCGTCAGGTCTTCGCCAGAAATCGCAGTTTATTAGAAGTTAAGTGATTCATGATATGTTGCTTCATTTACTTGTTAAATTCTACTTGTTTTCTTGGTCACTCTCTCGTCCCCAGCTTGCCCGTCTGTCTCTCGTCCGCATTTGTAAGTGTCTGTCTGTCTGTCTGCCGTCCGTTAATAGCTGCTTCTGTCATGTGTGTCGGATTCGGTGTTAACGACTTTATTGTTTGAAGTGTACCGGCCTAATTTCTGAAAAATGTTTTGTCTTGCCTATCATCTTGAGAGGAGGTATATGTGTAATGTAGAGCATGTTTGACTAACCTTGTATATTTTCCGTAAGACTGCAAAATGGCTCTGAGGACTATGGGACTTAACATCTGAGGTCATCAGTCCCCTAGAACTTAGAACTACTTAAACCTAACTAACCTAAGGACATCACACACATCCATGCCCGAGGCAGGATTTGAACCTGCGACCGTAGCGGTCATGCGGTTCCAGACTAACCATTTAAATAAAAACCCATGAAATGCAGTCTTACGCCGGTCGGTGTGGCCGAGCGGTTCTAGGCGCTTCATTTTAGTATATAAAGTTGCCACCCTTCCACCGTAAGAGTTCTTTTGCTTTTTAAATCAAGTTGCACCTTCGGTGGCAAGTTAATCTTTCAATGTTAGTTTTGTACCATTTACATCCCTCCTACGTGGTGCATAGTTTATGTGCTTGTGTGAGTTGTTAAAATTTTTAGTTTAAAGTAATCTGATGTGTGGCAGATTTTCAACAGTGTAGTCTTTTAGAGGTTGTTATGAGCGGTCGTGACTACGGCCGTGTCAAAAGGGAGCGGCAAGGTTCTCAGCCCGAAAGCTCATACTGTCAAAAATTTGTTCTTTCTGCCTCTGAATAAATTGTAACTTGATATTTAGAGGGTGCTTTCTGATTATAATTTTAAATCTGTTTTTAGGAATAAAATTTCCGTTTGTTGAAAGAAATTTGATTTGTGTTCATCAGTTACCCACTGGCAACTACTTCCACGCTCACATAGTGCGATTAAATGTGTTAATGCTCTTGATGAATCGCTAGTAAATAAAGTAAATTCTTAAGGAAAAGGTTTGAAAGTAAATTCACGGTTCAATACTATATGTGAGACGCCCTGCTGGACCCGCAGGACAGGACAGGTAGTTTAAATTGTGGAAAGGGACCAAAATAACGGGCTTGGGACTTAATCACCGGCTGAAAGCCACTTTTATTTAAAAACGGCTGAAGGCCAGTAACTTAAAACGCAAGCATAATCAGAAATTTAAAAGGCGATACTTATCTTACAACAGTTCTTTAAATTAGGCTATAGGCCTAAAGAATCTTACGCCTTAAGGGCAAAACAACCTTAATTAAAAAAAAGGCTAGAAGTCATACAAGTACAAACAACAAGAACAAACAAAATAAAAAAGGCAGTACACCCATGGGCGCCCAGATGTTCGAGGGTCGGCCATGTAATTCAAACACTGACGCTCGCTTAGGTGATACAGGCAGTCGCGCCAACCATTCTCGATCCGATGACAACCCAACCGACCGACAGTCAACGGACCCACCGACAAGATAACTTCCACCTCACCCGACTAGAGCACAACAGGGACTTCAGTGGAACAACGTAGAAGATATTGGCGTCCACAATCAAGCATACATGGAGCTGTCAAACTACACACCGTGCTGGACAGCAAAAACACGATGAGGAAACTACATTGCCTGAAATTTACGTCAACGGCCAGGGCAGGTAACCGGAATGTTAACGGCCACAAGGCAGAAGATCCCGCTGGTGCACTTCATTTCAAAATAACCAAGTACAGTTAAACTCCACCGGAGAGTGGCTAGAATTTTTCAAATTGAAAACCACGTTGTTGTTCGCGGAAATATCCCAACAGCCGACAATGAACTCCAAACGACACAATGTGAACAGTCTTGACTTGCTGGTAGATTAAATCAGAACTCAACTTTCGTGTCCAGGGTCGGTGAGCCATGGGCCTCGTAGCAATGGGAACAGGCCCATACACTCTGACACCGGGTAGAGACCGCCAGCGGCCACGCTCAAATTACGTCCCGCGGAGAATTTCTCGCTGCTCCACGCCAACCGACCGACTGCCCAGGCCCAGAAACGGTGAAAGGACCAAATATACGTCGGCCGATGAGAGGACCAACCGAACGACCAACCAGCGGTCGTCCCGCTCCAGTCTCCCTCCGTCGGACAGTCCATGTGTGTTGGCGAGCACTGGCTGTCGGCGCCTCCCCGACTTCACTGCTGCTGCGTCCCGACTGCACTGCTGGTCCGGAAGTACTATCGCTCGCTCCAGAGATGTTACGACAGTGCACTTATCGATAACGCTGCTGCTGCCGCTCACGGGCAAGTAAGGCAGGTAGCTAGTGACGCCAGTACATGGAATAAGAAAACGAGGTGACAGTGCCGTAATAGAAGATGACAGAGAATGAATGGAATAAACGCGGGCCTTGCACGGCTCAATGTGTATGTTCATAAAAAGAAAATGTTTATTGAAAGCTGGTTCATGCTTCTACATCTACATCTACATTGATACTCCGCAAGCCACCCAACGGTGTGTGGCGTGCCACTGTCATTACCTCCCTTTCCTGTTCCAGTCGCGTATGGTTCGCGGGAAGAACGACTGTCTGAAAGCCTCCGTGCTCGCTCTAATCTCTCTAATTTTACATTCGTGATCTCCTCGGGAGGTATAAGTAGGGGGAAGCAATATATTAGATACCTCATCCAGAAACGCACCCTCTCGAAACCTGGCGAGCAAGCTACACCGCGATGCAGAGCGCCTCTCTTGCAGAGTCTGCCACTTGAGTTTATTAAACATCTCCGTAACGCTATCACGGTTGCCAAATAACCCTGTGACGAAACGCGCCGCTCTTCTTTGGATCTTCTCTATCTCCTCCGTCAGACCGATCTGGTACGGATCCCACACTGATGAGCAATACTCAAGTATAGGTCGAACGAGTGTTTTGTAAGCCACCTCCTTTGTTGATGGACTACATTTTCTAAGCACTCTCCCAATGAATCTCAACCTGGTACCCGCCTTACCAACAATTAATTTTATATGATCATTCCACTTCAAATCGTTCCGCACGCATACTCCCAGATATTTTACAGAAGTAACTGCTACCAGTGTTTGTTCCGCTATCATATAATCATACAATAAAGGATCCTTCTTTCTATGTATTCGCAATACATTACATTTGTCTATGTTAAGGGTCAGTTGCCACTCCCTGCACCAAGTGCCTATCCGCTGCAGATCTTCCTGCATTTCGCTACAATTTTCTAATGCTGCAACTTCTCTGTATACTACAGCATCATCCGCGAAAAGCCGCATGGAACTTCCGACACTATCTACTAGGTCATTTATATATATTGTGAAAAGCAATGGTCCCATAACACTCCCCTGTGGCACGCCAGAGGTTACTTTAACGTGTGTAGACGTCTCTCTCCATTGATTACAACATGCTGTGTTCTGTTTGCTAAAAACTCTTCAATCCAGCCACACAGCTGGTCTGATATTCCGTAGGCTCTTACTTTGTTTATCAGGCGACAGTGCGGAACTGTATCGAACGCCTTCCGGAAGTCAAGAAAAATAGCATCTACCTGGGAGCCTGTATCTAATATTTTCTGGGTCTCATGAACAAATAAAGCGAGTTGGGTCTCACACGATCGCTGTTTCCGGAATCCATGTTGATTCCTACATAGTAGATTCTGGGTTTCCAGAAATGACATGATACGCGAGCAAAAAACATTTTCTAAAATTCTACAAGAGATCGACGTCAGAGATATAGGTCTATAGTTTTGCGCATCTGCTCGACGACTATTCTTGAAGACTGGGACTATCTGTGCTGTTTTCCAATCATTTGGAACCCTCCGTTCCTCTAGAGACTTGCGGTACACGGCTGTTAGAAGGGGGGCAAGTTCTTTCGCGTACTCTGTGTAGAATCGAATTGGTATCCCGTCAGGTCCAGTGGACTTTCCTCTATTGAGTGATTCCAGTTGCTTTTCTATTCCTTGGACACTTATTTCGATGTCAGCCATTATTTCGTTTGTGCGAGGATTTAGAGAAGGAATTGCAGTGCGGTCTTCCTCTGTGAAACAGCTTTGGAAAAAGGTGTTTAGTATTTCAACTTTACGCGTGTCATCCTCTGTTTCAATGCCATCATCATCCCGTAGTGTCTGGATATGCTGTTTCGAGCCACTTACTGATTTAACGTAAGACCAGAACTTCCTAGGATTTTCTGTCAAGTCGGTACATAGAATTTTGCTTTCGAATTCAATGAACGCTTCACGCATAGCCCTCCTTACGCTAACTTTGACATCGTTTAGCTTCTGTTTGTCTGAGAGGTTTTGGCTGCGTTTAAACTTGGAGTGAAGCTCTCTTTGCTTTCGCAGTAGTTTCCTAACTGTGTTGTTGTACCACGGTGGGTTTTTCCCGTCCCTCACAGTTTTACTCGGCACGTACCTGTCTAAAACGCATTTTGCGATTGCCTTGAACTTTTTCCATAAACACTCAACATTGTCAGTGTCCGAACAGAAATTTTCGTTTTGATCTGTTAGGTAGTCTGAAATCTGCCTTCTATTACTCTTGCTAAACAGATAAACCTTCCTCCCTTTTTTTATATTCCTATTAACTTCCATATTCAGGGATGCTGCAACGGCCTTATGATCACTGATTCCCTGTTCTGTACATACAGAGTCGAAAAGTTCGGGTCTGTTTGTTATCAGTAGGTTGTGGTTGTAACATGTAAAAGCTGTAGGGAAGTCCCCCGACAACGGAAGTGGAATGGCCGTATGTGAAAGTTGGTTTTGGCGGTCGAACTGAGCGGCCCCTTGGTGAGAATGGTACGCAGTATGCGGCTAGCCGTAGCGCGGTCCACTTTGACGGTGCTAATAGAGACAATTCGAACCTGCTTTACAAAGGATTTGCCTCGGATGTGGATCTGGCTATTATTTGGTATTCTCGACATAGAGTTACATCTCTAATGTGTTAAAAATCCGACGCTAAGAAGAGATTTTATATGGCATTCGAACATCAAGAGCTGTGAGTACAGTTAGCCGCCATATTGCTTGCTACCAATCTTCGCCATTGATTCACTAATTTCGTACATTCAGTAGTGGATATGGGCATGGACCAGTTATTTTGTGTGTGGTTTTAATAATAATCACAGCATTATAAATCCGTGTCCGGAACCATATTTTCATTCCTGATCACGAACCTATGCAGGGTCCTCACCTAAGTGCTACTAAAACCGAGTATCCTGATTTAAATGAACAATTCTTGCATTCAAGCGTTTAAAAGTCATTTTTTGGCTAATGTAAAAGGAGTAGTAAAAGTTAAAATTAAAACCACAAAAGTGAAGTTGGGGAGGCTTTTACTAAACTATCCTTAGTTACTACAAAATATAGTTTTGTAGGATTACAATAAAAGATTGTGTAAATATTATTGTTTAGAATACCTGCTTCACAGGCGGTAAAAGGGCAAATAAGCTCATTTTAAAAATAGTGTGGTTTTGACTTCTATCATGAATGGTTCCTTTTTTAAGTTATTGTGTTGCAAAGTAAATTACGAACTACTCCAAGTGAAGTAAATGATAAGCTTTTTGAATTAGTCTTTTCTACTGTAATAATCAGAGAGTGTAGCTGTGTATCCTGTGTGTTATTCAAAGGAAAATATCAACGAAAGTAACTTCAATAACCAATATTCAATTTTCTTAAACATATATTTCCAAATTAATGTGCCTAATTGGGCTGGCGATCGTTCATTTTTTTCATTCACTTATGATTTTACCACTTTCATTAATTCCCAAGGTTACAGTCCGTTTACTTTTTCTGTTAATTTCACCATATTCAAAATTATAGTCCGATACCTTTGTCCGCGGTGAAAATTCGAAATCCTCTCCGAGGGTAGCATTAGCGTGTTTGACGTTAGAGTGATAACCGTTGGTGTTATGTGTGGTTTTTTCCGTGACAGGACTAAAGGTGCGGTTGTTAGGGAAGAGTGACGAACACGCTAGAGTTATAAGAGGAAGAATATGTTAAATTGTGTGTGCAGTTGAGTTTGAAATAAACTTATTTCTTTATGTGTTCGATCTTACGCACACAATATTTCCTATTAGCTAAATTTAGCAGTGAGCAGAAATCAGTTAATAGCGGTCGATATGAATCTTTATACGACATGAATGTTTGTATAGATTCAGCTACGTCGCCGGTGGTATTCTTACAAGGTACACACAAAGGGTGTAAACTGTTCTACAGTATTTCGCAGCTTGGAGGATTGGTTCCTACATTTCGCATAATTATCGACCGACTTTAAAAATTCAAAATTCTGCCCTAATCATTTAGAGGTATAATATGTTAAAATTTTAACACAATAATACATGTATTGCAGTTAGTTTGTGTGTGTCTTGAGGTAAGCCGGCCGGTGTGACCGAGCGGTTCTAGGCGCTTCAGCCTGGAACTGCGTGACCGCCACGGTCGCAGGTTCGAATCCTGCCTCGGGCATGGATGTGTGTGATGTCCTTAGGTTAGTTAGGTTTAAGTAGTTCTAAGTTCTAGGGGACTGATGACCTCAGATGTTAAGCCCCATAGTGCTCAGAGCCATTTGAACCATCTTCAGGTAAGACGCCCCACAAACACCCAAACTATATTTATCCACTATTTGAGAGTAAGAGCACTTAGCCACTTCCAGCAAACTTTACGCAAAGTTTCAAACCTTTACGAAACTATTCCCTGCTGGCGGCCCCCTAACAAAATGTTGAAAGGAGAAACGTTTATCGCAGTTCATGCAGTAAACCTTAGCATCAAACATACGTTTTAATTTATTATTTTTTTACTACTCACTCAATTTGCAACAAACTTTGTAGGCACTATCTACTTATAGCACTGAATATACTTACAAGATTATATCTATGCACAACACGTGGTTCGGCAGATTCTACGTCATGATGATGGAGACGCGTGAAAAATAGCTGTTGCTCAAAATGTAGCGCAAATTACTTGGACTATATTCACCGAGTGTTTCACGATGACAGCACTTTGCTGCTTCGAAAAAATTTCAAGCATAATTTCAAACTTTCTATTAACTTTTTCTCGCGTACATACATAACGCAAGTATTTGATTCATGAGTTCATTTCTAAAGTTATCAGACATTTGAGCTTCCTAGTACATGGGATGGTTGGTGGTTGGTTGGTTGGGGAAGAAGACCAGACAGCGTGGTCATCGGTCTCATCGAATTAGGGAAGGAAGTCGGCCGTGCCCTTTCAGAGGAACCATCCCGGCATTTTCCTGGAGCGATTTAGGGAAATCACGGAAAACCTAAATCAGGATGGCCGGACGCGGGATGGAACCGTCGTCCTCCCGAATGCGAGTCCAGTGTCTAACCACTGCGCCACCTCGCTCGGTAGTGCATGGGAGTTTGAATATTTAAAGAAGGGGGTATTTACGGGTTAAAAACCATGAGACGATAAAGACAGTCTTACTGTCCAATGCGTAGACACACAGGGCAATTCAGTTGTCCCTACCGACACGTTTGTGCAACGTGGAGCGCCTTGAAAAACCACCTGCGAGATTTTCATGTTCTCTCGCTCACTACATGCAAACTATCAGACCTACAGAAGAAATGAACAGGACCTTTTTGCAGCCAATTTAATGTCGTTAAATTGTGTACTGTGTTACGTTTTCGCTGCAGGCTACAGTTTCCGAGTTATTTAATAAAAACGCAACTGAAGGCCACTTTTGTACGTTTTCTTGAAAAATTCGAAAACTGCGGGCTCTATCTAAAACGTATCCCAGTATAAAATTTAACTAAATCAAAATTCCTGTCGAGAGGTCATGTTCATTTCTTCTGTAGGACTAGTAGTTTGCATGTAGTGCGCGAGAGAATATGGAAATCACGCAACTGGTTTTTCAAGGCGTTGTGGGCTGCATAAAAGCCGTAGGCAGGGGCAGCTCAGTCATCCTCTACACAAATAACTAGCCATTAAAATTGCAACATTGGGAAGGGTAGGAAATAAAAAAAATTTGTTATTGTTCGTAGCCACTATAACAGGAAGAACTGATGATTAGTATTAAAAAGGAAACAAACTTCGTAATGTTCTGCAAAATTATATTCATTTGGTCACGAACCGGATTTCGGCTTCTCAGGCCATTTTTGCATGACAACTGAAAGTCGCAAATAAAGATAAACGTGAAGTGCGACTTACGAAGATATTATCTTTTCACTGAAAACTTTTTATTTGAATATGAGGCACTCCCCCCCCCCATGAACCATGGACCTTGCCGTTGGTGGGGAGGCTTGCGTGCCTCAGCGATACAGATAGCCGTACCGTAGGTGCAACCACAACGGAGGGGTATCTGTTGAGAGGCCAGACAAACGTGTGGTTCCTGAAGAGGGGCAGCAGCCTTTTCAGTAGTTGCAAGGGCAACAGTCTGGATGATTGACTGATCTGGCCTTGTAACAATAACCAAAACGGCCTTGCTGTGCTGGTACTGCGAACGGCTGAAAGCAAGGGGAAACTACAGCCGTAATTTTTCCCGAGGGCATGCAGCTTTACTGTATGATTACATGATGATGGCGTCCTCTTGGGTAAAATATTCCGGAGGTAAAATAGTCCCCCATTCGGATCTCCGGGCGGGGACTACTCAAGAGGATGTCGTTATCAGGAGAAAGAAAACTGGCGTTCTACGGATCGGAGCGTGGAATGTCAGATCCCTTAATCGGGCAGGTAGGTTAGAAAATTTAAAAAGGGAAATGGATAGGTTGAAGTTAGATATAGTGGGAATTAGTGAAGTTCGGTGGCAGGAGGAACAAGACTTCTGGTCAGGTGACTACAGGGTTATAAACACAAAATCAAATAGGGGTAATGCAGGAGTAGGTTTAATAATGAATAGGAAAATAGGAATGCGGGTAAGCTACTACAAACAGCATAGTGAACGCATTATTGTGGCCAAGATGGATACGAAGCCCACACCTACTACAGTAGTACAAGTTTATGTGCCAACTAGCTCTGCAGATGACGAAGAAATTGAAGAAATGTATGATGAAATAAAAGAAATTATTCAGATTGTGAAGGGAGACGAAAATTTAATAGTCATGGGTGACTGGAATTCGAGTGTAGGAAAAGGGAGAGAAGGAAACATAGTAGGTGAATATGGATTGGGGGACAGAAATGAAAGAGGAAGCCGCCTGGTAGAATTTTGCACAGAGCACAACATAATCATAACTAACACTTGGTTTAAGAATCATGAAAGAAGGTTGTATACATGGAAGAACCCTGGAGATACTAAAAGGTATCAGATAGATTATATAATGGTAAGACAGAGATTTAGGAACCAGGTTTTAAATTGTAAGACATTTCCAGGGGCAGATGTGGACTCTGACCACAATCTATTGGTTATGACCTGTAGATTAAAACTGAAGAAACTGCAAAAAGGTGGGAATTTAAGGAGATGGGACCTGGACAAACTAAAAGAACCAGAGGTTGTACGGAGATTCAGGGAGAGCATAAGGGAGCAATTGACAGGAATGGGGGAAATAAATACAGTAGAAGAAGAATGGGTAGCTTTGAGGGATGAAGTAGTGAAGGCAGCAGAGGATCAAGTAGGTAAAAAGACGAGGGCTAGTAGAAATCCTTGGGTAACAGAAGAAATATTGAATTTAATTGATGAAAGGAGAAAATATAAAAATGCAGTAAGTGAAACAGGCAAAAAGGAATACAAACGTCTCAAAAATGAGATCGACAGGAAGTGCAAAATGGCTAAGCAGGGATGGCTAGAGGACAAATGTAAGGATGTAGAGGCCTATCTCACTAGAGGTAAGATAGATACCGCCTACAGGAAAATTAAAGAGACCTTTGGAGATAAGAGAACGACTTGTATGAATATCAAGAGCTCAGATGGAAACCCGGTTCTAAGCAAAGAAGGGAAAGCAGAAAGTTGGAAGGAGTATATAGAGGGTCTATACAAGGGCGATGTACTTGAGGACAATATTATGGAAATGGAAGAGGATGTAGATGAAGATGAAATGGGAGATATGATACTGCGTGAAGAGTTTGACAGAGCACTGAAAGACCTGAGTCGAAACAAGGCCCCCGGAGTAGACAATATTCCATTGGAACTACTGACGGCCGTGGGAGAGCCAGTCCTGGCAAAACTCTACCATCTGGTGAGCAAGATGTATGAAACAGGCGAAATACCCTCAGACTTCAAGAAGAATATAATAATTCCAATCCCAAAGAAAGCAGGTGTTGACAGATGTGAAAATTACCGAACTATCAGTTTAATAAGTCACAGCTGCAAAATACTAACACGAATTCTTTACAGACGAATGGAAAAACTAGTAGAAGCCAACCTCGGGGAAGATCAGTTTGGATTCCGTAGAAACACTGGAACACGTGAGGCAATACTGACCTTACGACTTATCTTAGAAGAAAGATTAAGGAAAGGCAAACCTACGTTTCTAGCATTTGTAGACTTAGAGAAAGCTTTTGACAATGTTGACTGGAATACTCTCTTTCAAACTCTAAAGGTGGCAGGGGTAAAATACAGGGAGCGAAAGGCTATTTACAATTTGTACAGAAACCAGATGGCAGTTATAAGAGTCGAGGGACATGAAAGGGAAGCAGTGGTTGGGAAGGGAGTAAGACAGGGTTGTAGCCTCTCCCCGATGTTGTTCAATCTGTATATTGAGCAAGCAGTAAAGGAAACAAAAGAAAAATTCGGAGTAGGTATTAAAATTCATGGAGAAGAAATAAAAACTTTGAGGTTCGCCGATGACATTGTAATTCTGTCAGAGACAGCAAAGGACTTGGAAGAGCAGTTGAATGGAGTGGACAGTGTCTTGAAAGGAGGATATAAGATGAACATCAACAAAAGCAAAACAAGGATAATGGAATGTAGTCTAATTAAGTCGGGTGATGCTGAGGGAATTAGATTAGGAAATGAGACACTTAAAGTAGTAAAGGAGTTTTGCTATTTGGGGAGCAAAATAACTGATGATGGTCGAAGTAGAGAGGATATAAAATGTAGACTGGCAATGGCAAGGAAAGCGTTTCTGAAGAAGAGAAATTTGTTAACATCGAGTATAGATTTAAGTGTCAGGAAGTCCTTTCTGAAAGTGTTTGTATGGAGTGTAGCCATGTATGGAAGTGAAACATGGACGATAAATAGTTTGGACAAGAAGAGAATAGAAGCTTTCGAAATGTGGTGCTACAGAAGAATGCTGAAGATTAGATGGGTAGAACACATAACTAATGAGGAAGTATTGAATAGGATTGGGGAGAAGAGAAGTTTGTGGCACAATTTGACCAGAAGAAGGGATCGGTTGGTAGGACATGTTCTGAGGCATCAAGGGATCACCAATTTAGTATTGGAGTGCAGCGTGGAGGGTAAAAATCGTAGAGGGAGACCAAGAGATGAATACACTAAGCAGATTCAGAAGGATGTAGGTTGCAGTAGGTACTGGGAGATGAAAAAGCTTGCACAGGATAGAGTAGCATGGAGAGCTGCATCAAACCAGTCTCAGGACTGAAGACCACAACAACAACATGAGGCACTCCCAGTGGAAAGTTGGCGTCTTTTAACAATAGTGCATGTCCTGGGATTACTCTCGGGGGACTGTGTGAGCTTGTGTGCTGATAGGGCGTACACGTGGGGAGCCAGAGAGTGGTACGTGGATCTGGAGGAGCTGCGCAGCCGCTGTTGTAAGTGGGCGGCGGTTCCCGGAACTGCTTCCGTACTCTCCGAGAGACCATTAGGGCTGCGGGCAGGTCGTTGTTTCGGCCCGATCGGCTCGCTTATTTACGTCCGCCGCACACCGCTGTGTCCGCTACGGCTTATCGGGTACTGGTCGCGTTCCGAATCCTGTCCCAGCAGGACGGCCTGGATACGTCTGCAGCACTTCCCACCCGTACCCCGTCAGCCATTTTGCGGTGTGTGGCGGAGGGTGCTGCTGCTATAACTATCTGTTCACACTTTCCTGTTTCATGGTGCATACAAAGAAAGACACCATCTCTGCGAGGAAGAAGAGAGTTTATTCACGATAGCTAAGTACTATTTCTTGTAATGCATTAACGTGAAACGTTAAAAAATATACCAGCTAATTAAAGGTCTTCAATTAACCCAAGTTGTGTTAAAGTTACAGAGATGCTTGAATTAGTACTACGTAAAGCAAAGCTGTTTCACGTATAACAATAAAATTTATGTGCAGCAGAAAGGTCTCACAAAGCATACAAGTTGTTGTTGTTGTTGTTGTGGTCTTCAGTCCAGAGACTGGTTTGATGCAGCTCTCCATGCTACTCTATCCTGTGCAAGCTTCTTCATCTCCCAGTACTTACTGCAACCTACATCCTTTTGAATCTGCTTAGTGTATTCATCTCTTGGTCTCCCTCTGTGATTTTTACCCTCCACGCTGTCCTCCAATACTAAACTGGTGATCCATGGTTGCCTCAGAACATGTCCTACCAACCGATCCCTACGTCTAGTCAATTTGTGCCACAGACTTCTTTTCTCCCCAATTCTATTCAATACCTCCTCATTAGTTATGTGATCTACCCATCTAATCTTCAGCATTCTTCTGTAGCACCACATTTCGAAAGCTTCTATTCTCTTCTTGTCTAAACTATTTATCGTCCATTTTTCACTTACATAGATGGCTACACTCCATACAAATACTTTCAGAAACGACTTCCTCACACTTAAATCTATACTCGATGTTAACAAAATTCTCTTCTTCAGATACGCTTTCTTTGCCTTTGCCAGTCTACATTTTATATCTTCTCTACTTCGACCATCATCAGTTATTTTGCTCCCCAAATAGCAAAACTCCTTTACTACTTTAAGTGTCTCATTTCCTAATCTAATTCCCTCAGCATCACCCGACTTATTTCGACTACATTCCATTACCCTCGTTTTGCTTTTGTTGATGTTAAATCTTGTATCCACCTTTCAGGACACTGTCCATTCCGTTCAACTGCTCTTCCAAGTCTTTTGCTGTCTCTGACAGAACTGCAATGTAATCGGCGAACTTCAAAGTTTTCATTTCTTCTCCATGGATTGAAATTCCTACTCCGCCAATTTTTCTTTTGTTTCTTTTATTGCATGCTCAATATACAGATTGAATAACATCGGGGGTAGGCTTTCTTTTCATGCCTCTCGACTCTTATAACTGCCATCTGGTTTCTGTACAAATTGTAAATAGCCTTTCGCTCCCTGTTTTTTACCCCTACCACCTTCAGAATTTGAAAGAGAGTATTCCAGTCAACACTGTCCAAAGCTTTCTCTAAGTCTACAAATGCTAGAAATGTAGGTTTGCCTTTCCTTAACCTATCTTCTAAGATAGGCCGTACGGTCAGTGTTGCCTCACGTGTTCCAACATTTCTACGGAATCCAAACTGATCTTCCCCGAGGGCGGCTTCTACCAGTTTTTCCATTCGTCTGTAAATAATTCGCATTAGTATTTTGCAGCCGTGACTTATTAAATTGATAGTTCGGTAATTTTCACACCTATCAACACCTGATTTCTTTGGGATTGGAATTATTATATTCTTCTTGAAGTCTGCGGGCATTTCACCTGTCTCATACATCTTGCTCACCAGATGGTAGAGTTTTGTCAGGGCTGGCTCTCCCAAGGCTGTCAGTAGTTCTAATGGAATTTTGTCTACATCCGGGGCCTTGTTTCGACTTAGGTGTTACAGTGCTCTGGCAAACTCTTCACGCAGTATCATATCTCCCATTTCATCTTCATCTACATTCTCTTCCATTTAGATAAAATTTTCCTCAAGTACATCGCCCTTTTAATGACCCTGTATATGCTCCTTTCACCTTTCTGTTTTCTCTTCTTTGCTTAGAACTGAGTTTCCATCTCAGCTCTTGATATTCATACAAGTGGTTCTCTTTTCTCCAAAGGCAGTATCTATCTTACCCCTTGTGATATATACCTCAGCATCCATCATTTGTCCTCTAGCCATCCCTACTTAGCCATTTTGCACTTCCTGTCAACCTTATTTTTGAGAGTTTTGTATTCCTTGGTGGCCTTCTTAATTTAATGCATTTTTATATTTTCTCCTTCCATCAGTTAAATTCAATATATTTTGTGTTACTCAAAGATTTCTACTAGCCCTCGCCTTTTTACCTACTTGATCCTCTGCTGTCTTCACTATTTTATCCGTCAAAGCTACCCATTCTTCTTCTACTGTATTTCTAACCCCGTTCCTGTAAATCGTTCCCTACTGTTCTCCCTGAAACTCTCTACAACCTCTATCCAGGGATGCAAGTATACCAGGTACAACTTCCAATCAAATCTGCCATAAATAAATGAGCACCCTCAAGTGGCACCGGTGTGCAGTATGTGTGTCCTGAGTGGTTGTGGTGTTAGTGACTGGTTTTCCTCTGTCGTCGTCTATCAGAAGGCCGTCTGGTGTCGTGGCTGCGCGCCCTCTGTTTTGTCTTTGCAGGCAGTAACTGCCCTGAGTGTAGAGGTGATTCGCCCGATGTAGCCGCGCGGTCTGAGACGCCTTGCCACTGTTCGCGAGGCCTTCCCCGTCGAAAACTCTGCCTGGGAACTGTCTGCTGCAGGATTAAGATCACGTCTGCGTCTTCCCAGACTAACTTTGACGTAGTGACTCCATGAAGTACAGGTACTCTTGAGGCCGGTGAAAGAATCGAATGGAAAGTGGAAAGGCGCTCCTCTGTCTTCAGTGATTAGAGTAGGTTCTGTCCGTAGGCAGGTGATGGCTGAATACTCATATGGCGTAGATTTGGGGAACGCCCTATTCCAACGTGCATTCCCCCTGTACACACTGGTCCCACCCCAGGATTCACGGTGTGGGGGTCCTCATTTAAAATTAGCGGTCGCATTTTGTATTTCTACAGGGTAAAGTAATCAGTGGCTGCTACATTGCACCAGTTCTTACGCCCGTGTTACTGCCACTTTGACAGGAAGGTGATGTGATTTGCAGTGGGACAATGCACGTCTACGTAAGTCAGCTGCGATTCAGTATGTTCTTCATGGGATACATCAACTGTCCTGGCCAGCAAGATCATAAGCTCTCTGGACAACTGAACACGTATGAGACATGATGAAGTGGGAACTTACTTGCTTCTCCAGAGCCTGGAAGAATCATTGCCGAATTGCAACAAAGGGTGCAAGATGCTTGGGGCGGTCTATCACAGGATGCCATTCGGCACCTTTATGATGTTTCGCATGCGAGAATACACGCCTGCGTTGCTGTGTATTGGTACTACTTTCTCAGTACCCTTTACTATGACTTCTTTCATCTGAATTTATTGTCATGTAGTCCTGCAGTGATGAACTACCTGTTCCATCACATGACATTGTCCTTGATTGTATTGCTTTTTTTCCGGCTGTGTACACAGTAACATCTACCACTTGTAAGGACAGTATCTGGACCGTTGCTAGGAGACCAGACGACCTTCACCGCAAGGACGTGCGCGTAAACAGCGGCGGAGGGGATTCAAGCCCATCTTCGGCTAGCCGTTCAGGTGTCTAACTTGCAAAAATCGTATTCGCAGCTGTTCATTGTACCTGTCTGACAGGTAATAAATTACATGTTACTATATTGCTGGCAGCATAATTGGTAGATTGGAGTGTGAGCCACTGGTGAGCAACCGATGGAAGGATCTAGCGTGAGCCACTGGTGGTTCACGCCACCCGATCGGAGGACCTAGTGTGAGTCATCGGTAGTACACGCCTCACAATGGGAGAATCTAGTATGAGCTACCAGTAATACATGCCATGCGATGCGGGGATCTGGCTCGAGTCACTGGCGGTTCACGCCACCCAATAGTAAGACCTAGCATGAGCCATCGGTGGTTCACGCAACCAGATAGTAGGGTCTAGTATGAGCCACGGGAGGTTTACACCACCTGATAGGATGATCTAATGTGAGCCACCAGTGATTCACACCATCCAATTGGAGGATCTAGCGTGAGCGACTGGTGATACAAGCTCACCAACCGATTGGAGGATCTAGCATGAGGCACCATCACACTATCCGATGGGAGGAATGGGAGGATGTAGCGTGAGCCACTGGTGACACATGCCGCCTCCTCTCCTCCATGGGCGGATATAGCGCGAGCCACCAGTGATACGAACCCCCAATGGGATGATCTAGTGTGAACCACCGCTGATATTCAGCAACCAATGGGAGGATGTAGCATGAGCCACCAATGGATCACACCACCTGATGGGAAGAATGGGAGGATCTATCGTGAACCACTGGTGACACACACCGCCTCCTCTCCTCCATGGGAAGATCCAGCATGAGCTACCGGTGACGCAAGCCCCCAATGGGATGATCTAGTGTGAGCCACCATTGATATTCGGCAACCAGTCGGAGGATGTAGCATGAGCCACCAGCGGATCACATCACCCGTTGGGAGGAATGCGAGGATCTAGCGTGAGCCACTGGTGACACACACCGCCTCCTCTCCCCCATGGGAGGATCTAGCATGAGCCACTGATGGTACACGCGCCTTGATGGCAGGATCTAACATGGGACAGCAATGATTTACGCCATCCAATGAGAGGATCTAGTGTGAGAAATGGGCAATGTACACCAGTGTTATTTCTTCACCAGTGGCCAATTTTGACCAAATTGTTAGGTGTCCAAGTGTAGTAGCAAACAACGAACATTGATGACGACCTGCGTAATAGCGTGTTGAACAACCTTTGAAGCACAGCACAGCAGCAGTTTTACGTGGTGTGCATTCGGCAAGACCTTGACAATTTTTCAGAGGTATGTATCACCAGGTCACGCAGTACCCATAAATTACGGCCGCTTGGTTTTGGGAATGGATCAGACGCCTAATAGCATCCCAGATGTGTTCCATTTGGTTCAGCTCAAGTGAATCTGGTGGTCAAGAGCTCGCGTGAGGTCACTATCATGCTTCTCAAATCACTGTAGCTCCATTCTACCCATGTGACACGGACAGTTATCCCGCTGGAAGACGCTTTCTCAGAGTGGAAAGACTGCAAGAATGAATGGATGCAGGTGGCCCACAGTAGTACATAGCTCACATGGTGCCTTTGATTACGACCACTGGTACCACAGAAGCCCAGATGGAAACTCCCCATAGTGTAGTGCAGGCCTCATCGGCCTTTGTCCAAGGATTGGTCCATATTTCCAGCAGTCGTTTGCGTGGATGACAGTGTACTGGGAAACTACGCTTATAATAGACCTGGTGTAAGAAGAAACGCGGTTCATCCGGATGACACATTCATGCACAGTCCAATATCGATGCTCCTGTGGATACCGCAATCGTAAGCGAATATTTCGTTGGACCAACGTAGGAACACGTAGGGGTGGTCTGCTGTGGGGCACAATCGTCAACAACGTACCCTGAATGGCGTTCTTGGAAACACCTGCGCCCACAGCAGCCCTGTAACCAGTCGTAGGAACTGCCACAGTTCCCCGCTTGTCCTGTTTTACAGAGCGCCCAAGTCAAGACCTACACGTTCTGTGAAGGAGTGGGATCATCAAACGCCTACGCGTGGTTTCCTCCAACCACTCTCCATACATCCTGATAACAGTAGCATGCGAACGGCCATGTTTCCCCGTTTTTGATATTTTCGTTCCAAGTGGCCGGGCCGTGACAGTCTGCGCTTTGTGGAAGTCGCTTTGGTCAGTCTATTTCCCTTTTCCGTTAACGTCGCTGCTGATTCCCCATTCGTCTCTCCGTTTAAAAGCTTTACTTATGGCGTGACGTGCCCACAACAAAAGTAGGTAGCATTCACTCTCGCGGGGTCGGGGGGAGGGGGGTAGTTCTCATAACGATTTGCCTCATCAGTCTATCTCCAAACATGTAGATAAAAATTTAAAAACTAAGCTTGTCTAGAATGTCAAGTGTACGTAAGGAGAAATAAATTAAAAGTTCGTAGGGTGGGCAGAAGTAGATTGAAAAGCTTGTAAGGATATTGCAGGGTAGGTGGTGGCGAGAAGTGATTGTCGAGAAGAAAATTGTATACGTTGCACCGTTTCCGAATTGATTAACATTTAATTAGCCAATCAGGCTCCTGCGCGCGAAAAATTAATGCAGGTCACCAGATACAATTAGTGTCAGTTGTTGTCAATGCGGTGATGATAGCACGCGAGACTGCTCGAGCTAGAACTTGATTACCGTCCGATGTCTAATTTTTGTATCGCTCTCTTGTTCGGTTTTAGGAAACCAACACCGTCTCTGGCGGGGCGCTTGAAATTGCGCTCCCAACGGCCTGATTGACTAACTTCAGTTTTAATTAACTCGGCAACGGCACAAAGTGTCGAATTATTTTCGTAACAGTTATTTCTCAGCACAACCTACCCTGCAACACAGTTCGTGACCACCCTGTATAGGATACTAAAGTAGTCGTTTTGAGAGGTGCTGGTATTCATCAGAACAAGAGAAGCAAGTTCAATAAAAATGCGGAAATGCATAGCTCGTTTTGGATCTGAACACTTGCTCATAGGAAGCTCTTATCATGTCATTTAGTGACACTCGTTCAATGGAGTTGCTCAGCATGACGTCCATCCGTAGCAATACATCGATCTGCGCACTCTTCCAAGTACGACAGCTGTCCGTGAAGCAGCGCCCGCCCAAACGGGAGGTCGACTCACACCTTCCGTCTGCTCCTAATCATTGCACACTGGCCCCAGAATTATCATCAGAAGTCAGGGTGATTTCCAGTCGCTTACGATGTTATTCAATCTGTATATTGAGCAAGCAGTAAAGGAAACGAAAGAAAAATTCGGAGTGGGTATTAAAATCCATGGAGAAGAAATAAAAACTTTGAGGTTCGCCGATGACATTGTAATTCTGTCAGAGACAGCAAAGGACTTGGAAGAGCAGTTGAACGGAATGGACAGTGTCTTGAAAGGAGGATATAAGATGAACATCAACAAAAGCAAAACGAGGATAATGGAATGTAGTCGAATTAAGTCGGGTGATGCTGAGGGTATTCGATTAGGAAATGAGACACTTAAAGTAGTAAAGTAGTTTTGCTATTTGGGGAGCAAAATAACTGATGACGGTCGAAGTAGAGAAGATATAAAATGTAGACTGGCAAAGGCAAAAAAAGCGTATCTGAAGAAGAGAATTTTGTTAACATCGAGTATAGATTTAAGTGTCAGGAAGTCGTTTCTGAAAGTATTTGTATGGAGTGTAGCCATGTATGGAAGTGGAACATGGACGATAAATAGTTTAGACAGGAAGAGAAATGTGATGCTACAGAAGAATACTGAAGATTACATGGGTAGCTCACATAACTAATGAGGTGGTATTGAATAGAATTGGAGAGAGGAGTAGTTTGTGGCACAACTTGACAAGAAGAAGGGATCTGTTGGTAGGACATGCTCTGAGGCATCGAGGCATCACAAATTTAGCATTGGAGGGCAGCGTGGAGGGTAAAAATCGTAGAGGGAGACCAAGAGATGAATACACTAAGCAGATTCAGAAGGATGTAGGTTGCAGTAAGTACTGGGAGTTGAAGAAGCTTGCACAGGATAGGGTAGCATGGAGAGCTGCATCAAACCAGTCTCAGGACTGAAGACCACAACAACAACAACAACAAATGGCAACTAACCTCTAAGTTGCGATCTTACTGGTGCAACGTTTTACAGAAACAGAAACAAATACCTTTAAACTAAGCTTGCTGATTCTCTCCAAATTTCTGAATCTGATGTGCTGCAAGTGTTACCAGTTGCTTTTAAGAAGTGAAGCGATTAACATCCGAAAAGTGATTTATGCTGTGATGACACAAAAACTAATTCTCTGAGATGTTTTTCGGATTATGGTCAATAACAAAGTCGAAAATGGTGATAATTTACGATAAATGCAGATGACATATACTCATGTTAAATGGGAGAACTAAATGTAACACGATACGTTAGTTATAATATAGGCCACACTAACTGTAAATCTTACTTGTCGATTTACTGCTAAATAAGTTATGCACAAGACTAACGAATTATAGTTTTAAACATTGCTGCCTCAGCAACCTTATATAAGTTTCAGCGTAGGAATCGCACAGCCATCCGGCTGCAAGTATAGGTGTGGTACATTGACCTAGGATTCGACACCTCTAAGGATGTCTTCATGAGAATGGCATTTTAAGAAACCGGAAAGTTACATTGAGAGAAATCAATGGTCAAAGTTTAGAGGAGATATGATCAAGTCAAAAATTAAATTATCTGCTCGAAACCATTTCTATTGCTTTCTCGCTATGGAACTTTACGGTTCCTTAAAATTTCATTTTCATGAAGACACCCTTAGAGGCGTCGAAACCTAGGCCAGTGTACCTAACCGTTATTTGTAACCGGTTGGCTGTGTGATTCCTATGCTGAAACTAGCGAGTTACGTAAATTCTCAGAAATAGGCGTTTATTCACGAAGATATATCACGGTGTAGATCGGAAAAAAATCGCGGCGCACCAGCAAATTACGACTTCCCCTTGGAGTGAGTAACAATGAGCAGAAGCTTCTCCGGTAATGCACCACCTCCATACCGTTTCCACGACACTGATCAGATGAACACCGTAAACTTGACCAATAACTTAATTTATAAAGATTATTGGAAGCGACCTCCATAGGGGGCTACACAAGTCTGAGGCAGCTTAAATTTATTGGAGAAACCTTTCCACAGATCTGATTGTGATATTGTATTGTATTGTATTGCATTGTATGTTACCCGCGGGCCTGGAAACGACGGAGAGGCTCCGTCCCCGCCGCAGCCGCAGTGGTCCACAACCCCACGACGACTACTGCAGTCCACTTCACCCCTACGCCGACCCACACCGAACCACTCTTTCACGGCTATTGTGCAGTTCGGCCCCCGGTGGAAACCCCCCTCCCCGCACCAGGGAACGTCCCACACCAGACGAGTGTAACCCCTATGTTTGGGTGGGAGAGTTATGGTACATGGAGAACTTGTTTGCGCAGCAATCGCCGACATATTGTAGTTGAGGCGGAATAAGGAGAACCAGCCTGCATTCGTCGAGGCAGATGGAAAACCGGCTAAAAACCATCCACAGACTGGCCGGCTCACCGGACCTCGACACAAGTACGCCGGGCGGCTTCGTGCCGGGGACCAGGCGCTCCTTCCCGCTGCGGGAAAGCCGTGCGTTAGACCGCTCGGCCAACCAGGCGGGCGATTGTCATATGCTTCTCACGTGCGCAGTTATTTCAATTTTTAAGTCACAAGAAGTTGGGAAGGAAAACATAGGTACAAAGAAGGTAGCTGCGAAGAAACCATGGGTAACAGAAGAAATACTTCAGTTGATTGATGAAAGGAGGAAGTACAAGCATGTTCCGGGAAAATCAGGAATACAGAAATACAAGTCGCTGAGGAATGAAATAAATAGGAAGTGCAGAGAAGCTAAGACGAAATGGCTGCAGGAAAAATGTGAAGACATCGAAAAAGATATGATTGTCGGAAGTACAGACTCAGCATACAGCAAAGTCAAAACAACCTTTGGTGACATTAAAAGCAACGGTGGTAACATTAAGAGTGCAACGGGAATTCCACTGTTAAATGCAGACGAGAGAGCAGATAGGTGGAAAGAATACATTGAAAGCCTCTATGAGGGTGAAGATTTGTCTGATGTGATAGAAGAGGAAACAGGAGTCGATTTAGAAGAGATAGGGGATCCAGTATTAGAATCGGAATTTAAAAGAGCTTTGGAGGACTTAGGGTCAAATAAGGCAGAAGGGATAGATAACATTCCATCAGAATTTCTAAAATTATCGGTGGAAGTGGCAACAAAACGACCATTCACGTTGGTGTGTAGAATATATGAGTCTGGCGATATACCATCTGACTTTCGGAAAAGCATCATCTACACAATTCCGAAGACGGCAAGAGCTGACAAGTGCGAGAATTATCGCACAATCAGCTTAACAGCTCATGCATCGAAGCTGCTTACAAGAATAATATACAGAAGAATGGAAAAGAAAATTGAGAATGCGCTAGGTGACGATCAGTTTGGCTTTAGAAAAAGTAAAGGGACGAGAGAGGCAATTCTGACGTTACGGCTAGTAATGGAAGCAAGGCTAAAGAAAAATCAAGACACTTTCATAGGATTTGTCGACCTGGAAAAAGCGTTCGACAATATAAAATGGTGCAAGCTGTTCGAGATTCTGAAAAAAGTAGGGGTAAGCTATAGGGAGAGACGGGTCATATACAATATGTACAACAACCAAGAGGGAATAATAAGAGTGGACGATCAAGAACGAAGTGGTCGTATTAAGAAGGGTGTAAGACAAGGCTGTAGCCTTTCGCCCCTACTCTTCAATCTGTACATCGAGGAAGCAATGATGGAAATAAAAGAAAGGTTCAGGAGTGGAATTAAAATACAAGGTGAAAGGATATCAATGATACGATTCGCTGATGACATTGCTATCCTGAATGAAAGTGAAGAAGACTCTAATGACCTGCTGAACGGAATGAACAGTCTAATGAGTACACAGTATGGTTTGAGAGTAAATCGGAGAAAGACGAAGGTAATGAGAAGTAGTAGAAATGAGAACAGCGAGAAACTTAACATCAGGATTGATGGTCACGAAGTCAATGAAGTTAAGGAATTCTGCTACCTAGGCAGTAAAATAACCAATGACGGACGGAGCAAGGAGGACATCAAAAGCAGACTCGCTATGGCAAAAAAGGCATTTCTGGCCAAGAGAAGTCTACTAATATCAAATAGCGGCCTTAATTTGAGGAAGAAATTTCTGAGGATGTACGTCTGGAGTACAGCATTGTATGGTAGTGAAACATGGACTGTGGGAAAACCGGAACAGAAGAGAATCGAAGCATTTGAGATGTGGTGCTATAGACGAATGTTGAAAATTAGGTGGACTGATAAGGTAAGGAATGAGGAGGTTCTATGCAGAATCGAAGAGGAAAGGAATATGTGGAAAACACTGATAAGGAGAAGGGACAGGATGATAGGACATCTGCTAAGACATGAGGGAATGACTTCCCTGGTACTAGAGGGAGCTGTAGAGGGCAAAAACTGTAGAGGAAGACAGAGATTGGAATACGTCAAGCAAATAATTGAGGACGTAGGTTGCAAGTGCTACTCTGAGATGAAGAGGTTAGCACAGGAAAGGAATTCGTGGCGGGCCGCATCAAACCAGTCAGTAGACTGATGACCAAAAAAAAAAAAAAAAAAAAAGTCAGAAAGGTTGCGTGGGCGACTGCGACACGCAACAGGTTCTGCTGCTCCCCAAAGAGAAATGTCTGGTGGAGTAAGGTCCGGTGAGCGAAGGGACCGTAGGTTTTTGAGATGACGCTTTCCCCAAGAAACTCTTCCCGAAGACACTCGGTGTTGTTGCTTGTGTGCGCAGTGCCACGCTTTCGCTGAACCGTGAAGAGTTGATTTCGTCTTCCTTTAACTGGCCAATGAAATCGTGGAGCATTAAACAATAACATTCCCTGTTCTTCATAAAATAAAGGTCCAGAATCACGCCGCCTGTATATTGCCGCGAACACTCCGGTTTTCCGATCATGCAATGGCGTCTCAAGCACAGCACGAAGATTTTTGCTCTACCATAAGTGCATGTTGTGTGTGTTAACATGATCAAAGAGACTGAACAAGGCTTATTTTGTACAGTAGCTGAAATCAAGAACACCAACGGTATTCCTCTCAATAGAAGATGTAATCCATCTGCAGTAACAGATTCGCTTTTCATGTTCAGTATCTTTCACTTCACGCATTGCTGTCACTTTATGCGGGAGCAGTTTCAACGTTCACCTAACCGCTTTATGCAAGACCGATTTGTTTTTCCTGTGTCAACTTGCGCAATGATTTTGCTAGGCTCTGCTGCATAGGGTGAGGAATACGCAACAACTTCTGTTCGCATAGTTTAGATGGTCTTCCAGGTCATTCGCCATCTAACATGCAGACCGTATCCCGAAACCTCTCAACAAGTCGACGAAGGCGTTACGATGAGGTACAGCTGTTCCCAGGAACTTCAAATGCCATCCGCACAAAATCCCTGTATTTATTGCATTGTCGAAACACATGTTCCAAACGAAAAATACGTTCCTGAGCTGAAAGCACCATAACTGGAAAAAAAAACCTGAAGCGGTGATCACCAAACCGCCGATAGCGAGCTACTAGTGGGTCGCGGGAACATTTTCGACAGATTGCAATAACGCTCAACTTGGCCACACTATATTGACCACTGTCAGACCGCGCTCATGGCAACAGCTGCTTGTGCCTCCTGCAACACCATCACTGTCAGTCAAGAATACTACATTGTCATCCTCATAGTTGATTGTCTACGCGTTATGTTTTTGTTGTGTATATGAGACATTTGCTAACGTTGACCGTCTGAGTTATTGTTGAAAGTTCCTGGCAGGTTAAAACTGTGTGCCGGGCCGAGACTGAAACTGGGGACCTTGCCTCTCGCGGGAAAGAGCTCTACTTCATATCAGCACACACTCTGCAGCAGAGTGAAAATCTCATTCTGGGTACATCCCCCAGGCTGTGGCTAAGCCATGTCTCCGCAATATCCTTTCTTCAGCGGTGCTACTTCTGCAAGGTTCGCAGAAGAGCTGCTGCGAAGTTTGGAAGGTAGGAGACGAGGTACTGGCAGAACTGAAGCTGTGAGGACGGGTCGTGAGTCGTGCATAGGTAGCTCAGTCAGTAGCCTCCGAAAGGAAAGGTCCCGAAGTCGAGTCTCGATCTAGTTGATGTAAAGATTAAATGTGCAGCACTTCTATTAAAACGAGCGCTCGCCATCCAAGGCAAAAACCCTGACAGCGTCACAGCTACGGTGATTGCAAGATACAAGCCCGCATCAGAAGAAGCGCCGGTCGACACGAGGCACATCCCCTTCAGAATGCGACACGTCAGGCTGCACTACGTCAACAAAAGTTACTCTCTGGACACTGTGGCGAACCCTGGCTACAGATGAGCCGAGACAATATACTGGGCCCTCAGGGGGAAACCGGCGAGAAACAAAATTGAAAACAAACTTCCGCAGTACAATTGGAAACAAATATGGGAAAAATCTCGTAAAACGTGTTGCCTAAAGATGCAAAGAAGACATGGTACAAAATAGTAAACAGAACGTTACCAAGCAACCAAAGACTGGCGGAGATAAAACTCGTCGCAAGTGACAAGTGCGAAGTACGTGCCGTGACCGACCCCCTCGAGCACCGATTCACCTGCGGGAATGCCACCAACGTCTGGGAAGCGTGCCGGCAGATGGCGGCCCTCATCAACAGAACGGCGCCGGGAAGCATCGCAGTGGAAGCAATCACCGCCCCAGACTCCAACCCACTTCCACGACCCACGCGACTGGCGACTCTCTGGATCCCCGCCATGGCGGCACACGCCATCGTAGCGCGGAGCCAGACCGACCAGCTGGCCTTCCTGATGGACCTCTGGGAGGAGAACAAGACAGCCCAGCAGCACAGGCGATACCACGAGAACTTCAAAAACTTCCTGCAGATTCCACTGCAGACAGCAATCGCCAGAGTCCTCCCCAGCCTGTGACCCTCAGCACCGCCACCAGCCACCCCACCACAAGAAGAAAATGTGCAGTGAAGGTGAATGAGTGCGACAGAAAAGATAAAGTGTTCCTTCTCTCGCCTCAAAAAGTCAAGTCTAGTATACTAAAGTGTTTCTTCTCAGTGAAATCAGTGCTACAAAGTGCTTCTCATTAAACATCTGCCATGCTCACATCCAAACCAGTGTCAAAAGTACGGCCAATAGTACTACCTGTATTTCTAAACGTGTGCTTGTTTAAAAAAAAGACAACAATTATTCCTGTCATGTGGTGCTGCATAGCATCCAGGAATGCTTCATCATTTGTACTATATTGTTTAAGATACAAGCACTACTTAAGGAAAAGTGCCCATTACTCATAAAAAACAATGTTTCCTTTACTATGTGCTTTATAAAATTTATGTTGTTTAAAACAAAAACAAACAAAAAAGAAACGAAAAAAAAGTCCGGCACACAGTTTTAATCTTCCAGGAAGTTTCATATCAGCGCACACTCCGCTGCAGGGGTGAAAATATCATTCTGATTTATTCTTATTTATTTATTCACTTTATCTGATTAGGGCCATCTGGACCTCTCTCACACTGAACCAGGATTTCACGCATATAGCACTTTTCCCACATCGCAGTTTCCTGAGGAAATAATAGCTCTGGTGAGACAAATAGTAATAAAATGATTCGAGTGTCTGAAGTGCAAATGTGAGTAAATAATACTATGAATTAATAAGGTAAGTGGTGGCTCTACTTATAATACTGCAGCTGCTACCACTAGTAGTGACAATAGTAAGAATATCAATAATAATAATAAGAAGAAGAAGAAGAAAAATAGCATAGTCAAGGGAAAACAGACTAAACAAGAAGATTACATATTGGATAACCACAGCGACTGCATAGAAGCGATGGAAAAAACAGATGCCTATAAAATCTAGAATACAGACAAAAAATAGGAATAGATAATACAAATATTAAAGAAGAACTAAAAGAAAAATATGGACAAAGACTAACAAAAATACTGAAAACAGAATTGACAGCACGAAACAAGACAAAAGCTATAAATACTTACGCTATACCAATATTGGCCTATTCATTTGGAGTAGTGAAATGGAGTAACACAGAACTAAAAGCACTCAATACACTTATACGATCGCAATGCCACAAATATAGAATACATCACATACATTCAGCAACAGAAAGATTCACATTAAGCAGAAATGGAGGAGCAAGGGGATTTATCGACATAAAAAACTTACATTATGGACAGGCAGACAATTTAAGAAAATTCTTCATAGAACGAGCAGAAACTAGCAAAACACACAAAGCATCACTCATATCAATACAACGGCTACACCAGTGCAATTTCATAACCACTTCTACAACCCTTTAGATCACATAACATCAACAGATATAAAGAAAGTAAATTGGAAAAAGAAAACACTACATGGCAAGCACAGCCACACATTGATCAAGACGCATCCAACACATGGCTAAGAAAAGGCAATATATATAGTGAGACGGAAGGATTCATGATTGCAATACAGGATCAAACAATAAACACCAGATATTACAGCAAGCATATTATTAAAGATCCAAATACCACAACAGATAAATGCAGATCTTGCAAACAACAAATAGAATCTGTAGATCACATCACAAGCGGATGTACAATACTAGCAAATACAGAATACCCCAGAAGACACGACAACGTAGCAAAAATAATACATCAACAACTTGCCATACAATATAAACTAATAAAACACGTACCCACATACAAGTATGCACCACAAAATGTACTGGAGAATGATGAATACAAATTATACTGGAACAGAACCATTATAACAGATAAAACAACACCACATAACAAAACTGACATCATACTCAACAATAAAAAGAAGAAATTAACACAACTAATCGAAATATCCATACCCCATACAACAAATATACAGAAGAAAACAGGAGAAAAAATTGAAAAATACATCCAACTGGCTGAGGAAGTCAAGGACATGTGGCATCAGGATAAAGTTGACATTATACCAATTATACTATCAACTACGGGAGTCATACCACACAATATCCACCAGTACATCAACGCAATACAGCTGCATCTAAACATATATATACAACTACAGAAATCTGTAATTATTGATACATGTTCAATTACCCGAAAGTTCCTAAATGCAATGTAACATATACCGTACAGTTAAAAGGAAGTCACGCTTGATCAAGGTCTGCGTCACTTTCCATTTTTAACCAGACATAACGTCTGAGAAAGGAAAGATAATAATAATAATAACAATAATAATAATAATGACAATAATAACAACACCGATAGTGGCAGATATGAAAAGATTTATGGGTGTACAAAATAGATGTTTTCTGATATAGCGAGTTCCGCGGAAAGGAAAATTAAGGAGATTGTATCTGCTAAGAACGCTGAGAAATGAGGAAGATATGGTTGGAAAAAAGGATGTGCAGGCATAAGGAATGCGTACAGGGCCAATGATAATCATTATTGGTGTTTAAGTAGATAAGTCATCAACTGTCTCTTGAAGCTGGAGATGTTATTTAGTTCTATAATAATGTCGGAGAGTATTCCAGAATCGGATTGGTGCTCTTGAGGATTCCAAGAATGTATCTGAACCACAGAATGGGAAGGAAAGGAGTTTGCTCTGTTGGGATGGGTGTTTGTGCCTTGTTGTTCAGGCAAGAGCGTTAAGGTTGAGGAGGGATATGGGGACAGTGTGCGTTGATAAGACCGTGGGGAAGACTGAGGGTACGGAAGTCTCTGCTCTTGTCTGCAAGCAGCCAGGGTAGCTAGATGATGATGACATATGATGAAAGAGTCGAACATAACAGATATAACGAAGACAGGCACTCATAAGCAGTTCTAGGCGCAATGGGCTTTCCAGAGAAAGGCCTTGCAGGATGATATCGTTGTAATCATTAAGTGGAAATATAAGCGCTTGTACAAGTTTCTTTTCCGGTTAGGAGAAAAGAGATTCTGATGCCTTCTTGTACATTGCAGTTATGTGCTCAGTTCAATAGAGATTTTCATATATTATTACTCCTAGAGCCTTTGGTTAAGGATAGAAGTTGATATTTGTCGCATTTAGGGCTAAAAATAGTAAGAATTCCCTATATTTCGAGTTATTGTGCCTAGAATGACAAATCCGTACCGCTTGTGTTTTGGCTGGGTTGAGTTTCAGCACTATATCACACCTCCATTTGGGTAGTGCTCACAGGTAGGCAGTGACATTCTCGGCAGCTCTCTTAGGTTTATTGGGCTTGCACTTAGCCTCAACTGCAGGTCATCGGCGTACATGTGGCGTTTGCAACAGGACAAAACTGATGACAAATCATTGACATAAGGTTAAAAGATTATACGACATAATGAACCCTGTGTGACACCCGACACTACCTGCCTCCATTGTGACTTTATGGTGCCAGACGTGATGTACTGCTGGCGAGATGTCAGGCATGAGAGAAACCACTGCACTGCACTTGGCAAGAAATTTAGGCGGCTAAGTTTGTCAAGTAAAATGTCGAAGTCTACAGTATCAAAGGCTTTGCTGAAGTCTAAGAAGCACATGATAGTAGTCTCTTGTGCATCCGTGCCACACTTCAGGTCATTGGTTACGTTTATTAAGGCAGATGTTGTGCTGCAATGTTTACTGAAATCTGATTGGTATCCGACTTCTAGGCTTCTGGTAATTAGGTAATTCGTTAGCTCGTCGTGAACTATTTATTCTAAGACCTTAGACAATGCAGGAAGAATAAATAGGTCAGTAATCAAAGGGTGCTGTGGCAAAGTTCTGTTTTAGTTGTGGCTGAACCTGTCCCTGTTTCGAGGTTAGTTTGTGGCTAAGGGGTGGTTGAAGATATCTGTTGTACTGTGGAGTAGTGTGTCAATAATAATAATGTGTCGGACCTTGATGCTATCATGGCCAGTAGATGATGACCTGATATACATGATAGTTTTTTTGACAGTATTGCAAGTAACATGCTGTAAATAGAATGTTTCTTGGCTATAGTCGTTTGCGCTTCCCCCCCCCCCCTCCCCCCACGCAAACCCCTCGCCGATCGTGAACTAATCAATGGGTCTCTGTCTCGTTTGTAGTTCAACTGTGCTTGTAGGTAGTGTGAAGTACCATTCCAGTCCTTCATCTGGGACAATAGGGTCAGGTGCAGGTTTTAATTTGCTTAGAACAAGAAGACGCGGCTCTGCTCCACTTCTGCTTGTAGGCAATATAGTTTTCAGGCATTTATGAGCTGTAGTTAGCCAAGATGCAGGTTTCCTTCTTACTTTTCCGGTTTTTAAGGGAGCGATTTATCATACAGTATGTTTGTTGGTAAATCCACAAAGTTTTCTGTTTATCTGCAAGAAGGCAATAGAAGACCTCTCAAACTATTTCTACTTCAGATAAACTGAGGTACCGATATTAAGCAAGGGTTTGTTCTAATGAATGGCTCCGGTAGTGACAGCTGAGAGTAACGTCGTGTGTTTCTGCAACGGAGGAATGAAAACTGCACCTGATTGCCTCTGGTCTCTGTCACCTGTACTACAGGTGTACTGTTTGGTAGAATACTGCGGTGAGTGGGGTTGAAGTAATAATAAAGTGAAAAGAATTGGAATTCATTCCCATAGACGGTTGTTTGGAGCAGCCCTCGCCTGAATTGGCACGCTACCCGCACATCCGTTCGGTCAGGCGGGTCAGTCAACATTTCAGGCGTCGTCCTTTGAGGTACGGCCTGCACAGAGTGGTGAACACACAGTAGCGGCGGGATGTCCATGGACACCCTGACTTCCCGAAGGCATTATTTGGAGTCGCTGGTCGAAATTAGAAAAGTAAATCCTACGAACACATCTGCAGAGGTAGGTACTTGTTCAGATATGTGTCACTCAGTCCTGTTACAATTTGTCTGTATTTTGAGACAAGTGGAGATGCTTAAAGTCATTACTACTCATTCAGCCCACCTGCTCAAACACTCGCCACCTCGTGGAAACAAAACTGGTTACCTTGGGCACACGATCGTGTAACGTGTGCACGTTAACAGTGGGAAAGCCGTAAGCGGCAGTGTGAAATCCAGAAAAGAAAAAAATCTAAGAGTTTCAGATGTGGTGTTAGAGAAGAATGTTGAAAATTAGACCAATTGACAGATAAGAAGTAAGCAACTTCTTCAAGAAGTAAGCAGTTGTTCCGCAAAATCGGCAAGAAAACTAATACGAGGGTCATTTCAAAATTCGTACACACTGAGCATGTCCGACGGCTACGGTAGCGCTATCAAGTTGAAATTGATATCAGCTGTGAGCGAAACTTTACGCGTGACGGCCGTATATATATTTGCTGGTTCGTCTGGCTGTGTCGCTTTTAAAATGGAAGCAGAAACACAGTCAGGTCGGATTACACGTAGTCACCAGCATACCTACATGAAAATCGAATCCCCATGTAGAGAGAACTCAATATAAATTTGCAGCGCTTTGAGAGAGGTGTGCCGGCCGCTGTGGCCCAGCGATTCTAGGCGCTTCAGTACGGAACAGCGAGACTGCTACATCGCAGGTTCGGCTCCTCGGGCATGGATGTGTGTGATGTCCTTAGGTTAGTTAGGTTTACGCAGTTCTAAGTTCTAGGGGACTGATGACCACAGATGTTAAGTCCCATAGTGCTCAGAGCCATTTGAGAGAGGTGTGTGCTAATGGTGTAGTGTATCGCAGCACAGTATCACGGTGGTCCCCTCGCTTCTGTGAAGGTCGGGTAAGCACTGAGGACAATCCAAGCAGTGGAAGGCAGTCAACTGCAACAGACTACATGTTTCAGGTTATTCTTAACGACATTTTGAGAAAGGATCGACGAAAAACGTGGGAAGAAATTACATATGATGCCAGAATGTCTGTCACTTTAATTTACAGAATCATAACTTAAAAGGTTTCCTATAGTAAAATTAAAGAGACCTTTGGAGTAAAGAGAACCACTTGTATGAATATCAAGAGCTCAGATGGAAACCCAATTCTAAGCAAAGAAGGAAAAGCAGAAAGATGGAAGGAGTATATAGAGGGTCTACACAAGGGCGATGTACTTGAGGGCAATACTGTGGAAATGGAAGAGGATGTAGATGAAGATGAAATGGGAGATGCGATACTGCGTGAAGAGTTTGACAGAGCACTGAAAGACCTGAGTCGAAACAAGGCCCCGGGAGTAGACAACATTCCATTAGAACTACTGACGGCCTTGGGAGAGCCAGTCCTGACAAAACTCTACCATCTACATCTACATCCATACTCCGCAAGCCACCTGACGCTGTGTGGCGGAGGTTACCTTGAGTACCTCTATCGGTTCTCCCTTCTATTCCAGTCTCGTATTGTTCGTGGAAAGAAGGATTGTCGGCATGCCTCTGTGTGGGCTCTAATCTCTCTGATTTTATCCTCATGTTCTCTTAGCGAGATATACGTAGAAGGGAGCAATATACTGCTTGACTCCTCGGTGAAGGTATGTTCTCGAAAATCCACAACAAAAGCCCGTACCGAGCTACTGAGCGTCTCCTTCAGAGTCTTCCACTGGAGTTTATCTATCATCTACGTAACACTTTCGCGATTACTAAATGATCCTGTAACGAAGCGCGCTGCTCTCCGTTGGATCTTTTCTATCTCTTGTATCAACCCTATCTGGTACGGATCCCACACTGCTGAGCAGTATTCAAGCAGTGGGCGAAAAAGCGTACTGTAACCTACTTCCTTTGTTTTCGGATTGCATTTCCTTAGGATTCTTCCAGTGAATCTCAGTCTGGCATCTGCTTTACCGACGATCAACTTTTAAATCAGTCCTAATGCGTACTCCCAGATAATTTATGGAATTAACTGCTTCCAGTTGCTGACCTGCTATTTTGTAGCTAAATGATAAGGGAACTATCTTTCTATGTATTCGCAGCACATTACACTTGTCTACATTGAGATTCAATTGCCATTCCCTGCGCCATGCGTCAATTCGCTGCAGATCCTCCTGCATTTCAGTACAATTTTCCATTGTTACAACCTCTCGATATACCACAGCATCATCCGCAAAAAGCCTCAGTGAACTTCCGATGTCATCCACAAGGTCACTTATGTATATTGTGAATAGCAACGGTCCTACGACACTCCCCTGCGGCACACCTGAAATCACTCTTACTTCGGAAGACTTCTCTCCATTGAGAATGACATGCTGCGTTCTGTTATCTAGGAACTCTTCAATCCAATTACACAATTGGTCTGATAGTCCATATGCTCTTACTTTGTTCATTAAACGACTGTGAGGAACTGTATCGCACGCCTTGCGGAAGTCAAGAAATACGGCATCTACCTGTGAACCCGTGTCTATGGCCCTCTGAGTCTCGTGGACGAATAGCGCGAGCTGGGTTTCACATGACCGTCTTTTTCGAAACCCATGCTGATTCCTACAGAGTAGATTTCTAGTCTCCAGGAAAGTCATTATACTCGAACATAATACGTGTTCCAAAATTCGACAATTGATCGACGTTAGAGATATAGGCCTATAGTTCTGCACATCTGTTCGACGCCCCTTCTTGAAAACGGGGATGACCTGTGCCCTTTCCCAATCATTTGGAATGCTACACTCTTCTAGAGACCTACGGTACACCGCTGCAAGAAGGGGGGCAAGTTCCTTCGCGTACTCTGTGTAAAATTGAACTGGTATCCCATCAGGTCATGCTGCCTTTCCTCTTTTGAACGATTTTAATTGTTTCTCTATCACTCTGTCGTCTATTTCGACATCTACCATTTTGTCATCAGTGCGACCATCTGGTGAGCAAGATGTATGAGACAGGCGAAATACCCTCAGACTTCAAGAAGAATATAATAATTCCAATTCCCCCCCCCCCCCCCCCCAAAAAAAGGTGTTGACAGATGTGAAAATTACCGAAATATCAGTTTAATGAGCCACGGCTGCAAAATACTAACGCGAATTCTTTACAGACGAATAGAAAAACTGGTAGAAGCCGGCCTCGGGGAAGATCAGTTTGGATTCCGTAGAAATATTGGAACACGTGAGACTATACTGACCCTACGACTTATCTTAGAAGCTAGATTAAGGACAGGCAAACCTTCGTTTCTAGCATTTGTAGACATAGAGAAAGCTTTTGACAATGTTGACTGGAATACTCTCTTTCAAATTCTGAAGGTGGCAGGGGTAAAATACAGGGAGCGAAAGGCTATTTACAGTTTGCACAGAAACCAGATGGCAGTTATAAGAGTCGAGGGACATGAAAGGGAAGCAGTGGTTGGGATGGGAGTGAGACAGGGTTGTAGCCTCTCCCCGATGTTATTCAATCTGTATATCGAGCAAGCAGTAAAGGAAACAAAAGAAAAATTCGGAGTAATTATTAAAATCCATGGAGATAAAATAAAACTTTAAGATTCGCCGATGACATTGTAAATCTGTCGGAGACAGCAAAGGACTAGGAAGAGCAGTTGAACGGAATGGGCATTGTCTTGAAAGGAGGATATAAGATGAACATCAAGAAAAGCAAAACGAGAATAATGGAATGTAGTCGAATTAACTCAGGTGATGCTGAGGGAATTAGATTAGGAAATGAGACACTTAAAGTAGTAAAGGAGTTTTGCTTTTTGAGGAGCAAAATAACTGTTGTTGGTCGAAGTAGAGAGGATATAAAATGTAGACTGGCAATGGCAAGGAAAGCGTTTCTGAAGAAGAGAAATTTGTTAACATCTAATATAGATGTAAGTGTCAGGATGTCGTTTCTGAAAGTATTTGTATGGAGTGTAGCCATGTATGGAAGTGAAACGTGGACGATAAATAGTTTAGACAAGAAGAGAGTAGAAGCTTTTGAAATGTGGTGCTACAGAAGAATGCTGAAGATTAGATGGGTAGATCACATAACTAATGAGGAACTATTGAATAGAATTGGGGAGAAGAGGAGTTTGTTTCACAACTTGACTAGAAGAAGGGATCGGTTGTAGGACATGTTCTGAGGCGTCAAGGGATCACCAATTTAGTATTGGAGGGCAGCGTGGAGGGTAAAAATCGTAGAGGGAGACCAAGAGATAAATACAGTAAGCAGATTCAGAAGGATGTAGGCTGCAGTAGGTACTGGGAGATGAAGAAGCTTGCATAGGATAGTGTAGCAAGGAGAGCTGCATCAAACCAGTCTCAAGACTGTAGACCACAACAACAACAACAACAACAACAACTGGAAAGTTAAAGATGAGAAAAGCTGTTGCCAGATGGGTTCCGCATAATTGCAGTGAAGGGCAAAAGCATGTCGCAAGAGAATCATAAAACAATTACTTCAACGTTGTTGAACAGAAGAAGAATCGTTGCTAATGAGCCTTGTTTGCATTTATACGAGGTTTTGAGTCAGAGCTGTCTCGTCCGTTACAATGGAAAATGTTTTGATGCAGTTGATGACGCTTGCAGTGAGGCGACCCAAGTAACCAGACAACTCAATAATGGAGGTGCTCTGTCCGGAATACAGAAGTTGCAAAAACGTTGGGAAGTTGTCGTGAGCAGGAATGGAGATAACATTGAAGGTTGGTTGGTTTGGGGAAGGAGACCAGACAGCGTGGTCATCGGTCTCATCGGATTAGGGAAGGATGGGGAAGGAAGTCGGCCGTGTCCTGTCAGAGGAACCATCCCGGCATTTGCCTGGAGTGATTGAGGGAAATCACAGAAAACCTAAATCAGGATGGCCGGACGTGGGATTGAACCGTCGTCCTCCCGAATGCGAGTCCAGTATCTAACCACTGCGCCACCTCGCTCGGTCTAACATTGAAGGCCTGTACAGATATTTTGCAAACTCAATTATTTTCTTCAATTCTGTCTTGCAATGTGCAGAACTTATATGGAAAAGTATGGCGTTCCTGAGAAGTACAGATCCTTTAGATAAATATGTAGTTCATCTGTACTCCATGTGTGGCGCGCTAGATTCGACATCCTACAGGGCACGACTAGCATCTAGTGGGAGACTGTTTTGGAAAACTGATGTAGTCTCTTACAAGGGGAGGCCACGGCTCTGGGATCGCGGATTTACTTCAAACTTTGTAAACCTTTAGTAGGCCATTAGAACAACATTGGTAAAACTTGAGTTTGATTTCAAACACGTACCTGACTCATACGATAATATTTGGTGGTGATTTTAATTTACTCTCGATATGTTGGCGAAAATACATGTTTAATTCTGGTGGTAAGCATAATATATCATCCGAAGTTGTGCTAAATGTATTCTCTGAAAATTATTTCGAGCAGTTAGTTCATGAGCCCACGCGAATAGTAAACGGTTGTGAAAACACACACTTGAGCTCTTAGCGACAAATAATCCTGAGTTAATAACCAGCATAAAAACCGATATAGGGATTAGCAAACACAGGCTTGTCGTGGCGAGATTGAATATTGTCATCCCCAAATCCTCAAAAAATATACCGATTCAAAAAAGCAGATAAAAATTCACTGACGCCTTCCTGACAGACAATCTCCACTCCTTCCAAATTAATACTGTAAGTGTAGACCGGATGTGGCTTAAATTCAAAGAAATAGTATCGGCTGCAATTGAGAGGTTTATACCAAATAAACTAACAAACGACGGAGCTGATCCTCCTTGGTACACAAAACGGGTCAGAACACTGTTTGCAGTAACAACGAAACAAACATGCCAAATTTAAACAGACACAAAATCCCCAAGATTGGTGATCCTTTACAGAAGCTCGAAACTTAGAGCGGAGTTCAATGCGAGACGCCTATAACAGTTTCGACAACGAAACTTTGTGTCGAAACCTGGCAGAAAATCCAAAGAGATTCTGGTCATATGTGAAGTATGTTAGCGGCAAGAAACAGTCAATGCCTTCTCTTCGCGATAACAATGGAGGCACTATCGAAGACAGTGCTGCCAAAGCAGATTTACTAAACACAGCCTTCCGAAATGCCTTCACAAAAGAAGACGAAGTAAATACTACAGAATTCGAATCGAGAGTAGCTGCCAACATGAGTAACGTAGAACTGAATATCCTTGGAGTAGTGAAGCAACTCAAATCACTTTATAAAAGCAAGTCTTCTGGTTCAGACTGTATACTAATTAGGTTCATTTCGGAGTATTCTGATGCATTAGTTCCATACTTAACAATCATGTAACACCGTTCGTTCGACGAAAGATCAGTACCCAAAGACTGTAAAGTAGCACAGGTCACACCAATATTCAAGAAAGGTAGTAGGAGTAATCCACTGAATTACAGGCCCATATCGTTAACGTCGATATGCAGCAGGATTTTGGAACATATATTGTGTTCGAACATTATGAATTACCTAGAAGGAAACGGTCTACTGCCCCACAGTTAACATGGGTTTAGGAAACATAGTTCCTGTGAAACACAACTAGCTCTTTATTTACATGAAGTGCTGAGTGGTATTGACAAGGGATTTCAGATCGATTCCGTATTTCTGGATTTCCGGAAGGCTTTTGGCACTGTACCACACAAGCGGCTCGTAGTAAAATTGCGTGCTTATGGAATAGCGTCTCAGTTATGTGACTGGATTTGCGATTTCCTGTCAGAGACGTCACAGTTCATAGTAATTGACGGAAGGTCATCGAGTAAAACAGAAGTGATTTCAGGTGTTGCTCAAGGTAGTGTTATAGGCCTTTTGCTGTTCCTTGATTTGGGAGACAATCTGAGCAGCCGCCATCGGTTGTTTGCAGATGACGCTGTCGTTTATCGACTAATAAAGTCATCAGAAGATCAAAAAACTGCAAAACGATTTAGAAAAAATATCTAAACGGTGCGAAAAGTAGCAGTTGACCCTAAATAACGAAAAATGTGAGGTCATCCACATGAGTGCTAAAAGGAACTCGTTAAACCTCGGTGACACGATAAATCAGTCTCATCTAAAAGCCGTAAATTCAACTAAATACCTAGGTATTACAATTACGAACAACTTTAGTTGGAAAGAACATGTAGAAAATGTTGTGGGGAAGGCTAACCAAAGACTGCGTTTTATTGGCAGGACACTTAGAAAATGTTACAGACCTACTAAGGAGACTGCCTACACTACGCTTGTCCGTCCTCTTTTAGAATACTGCTCCGCGATGTGGGATACTTACCAGGTAGGACTGACGGATTACATCGAAAAAGTTCACAGCACGTTTTGTATTATAGCGAAATATGGGAGAGAGTGTCACAGAAATGATACAGGATTTGGGCTGGAAATCGTTAAAAAGAAAGTCGTTTTTCGTTGCGACGGAATCTTCTCACGAAATTACAATCACCACCTTTCTCCTCCGAATGCGAAAATATTTTGTTGACACCGACTTACATTGGGAGGAACGATCACCACGACAAAATAAGGGAAAGCAGAACTCGTACGGAAAGATATAGATGTTCATTCTTTCCGCACGCTATACGAGATTGGAATAATAGAGAATTGTGAAGGTGGTTCGATGAACCCTCTGCCAGGAACTTAAATGTGATTTGCAGAGTATCCATGTAGATGTAGATGTAGATGTAGAAATAGTCAGGCGCACTACTCTGGTAATTCCGAGAAACTGTATTTGTGGAAAGGTGCCATCTGTAACAAGTTATTGTGGTCAAGCAACCAGCGTTCGCGCTTAGCAAGAGACGTCTGGACAAGGCGGAGGTTCAAGTTCCTCGAGCACTACTTTTTAACCCATATTTTTTCATCAGTAGTCATTTTATTTAATGTATGACATTTGAAATGTAATATAATGAAAAAAACATGTATTTTCATGACGTAATGGATTTCATATTTTATTTGACTATTTACTATTTGTAATTAAATTTTCAAGGACATGGCACAGGCTTGGAAAGCCCAAGTCAAACATCGATAAATCATTATGCGAATGGCGTTATTCAGAATCAGTAATATAGAAGTCACAATGTATTAGACCACAAGAGTAATTAGTGTACAATTACTCGTCGGAAGTGCTCTCTCACTTTGCAGGATGGTATTTGTCATACAGACATCAAATTTCAAGCATATACTTCATACAAACACACGTGTTTTTCATTTTTTTCATATTACCTTTCAAATGTCATACAAAATAAATCATATGAACAGAGTTGAAAAAGCCAGATTAATAATCAAGTTTGAGCGCGAGCCGTACTACAGCCTCAAACATGTTCATCTTGCGAAGCTCAAACGCTAATCAATTGACCACCATGAACTATGACTTCTGGTACCTACACACAGACCTACATCTACATATACGTGGATACTCTGCAAATCACATTTAAGCGCTTGGCAGAGGGTTCATCGAACCACCTTCACAATAATTCTCTATTATTCCAATCTCGAAGCAGCACGCGCAAAAAAACGAACACTTGTATCTTTCGGTACGATCTCTGATTTCCCTTATTTTATTATGATGATCGTTTCTCACTGTGTCGGTCAGCGTCAACAAAATATTTTCGCATTCGGAGGAGAAGATTGGTGACTGAAATTTCGTGGGAAGATTCCGTCACGACGAGAAACGCCTTTGTTTTAATGATGTCCATCTCAAATCCTATATCTTGCCAGTAACACTCTGCCCCCTACTTTTCGATAATACAAAATATGTTGCCCGACTTGAACTCTCTCGATGTATTCCGTTAACCCTGCCTGGTAGGGATCCGACACCGCGCAGCAGTACTTCGAACGAGTGTGGCGGTCTCTTTAGTAGATCTGTTACATTTTCTAAGACTTCTGCCAATAAGAGGCAGTCTTTGGTATGTTTTCCTCACAATATTTTCTATATATTATTTCTAATATAAGTTGTTCGTAATTGTAATTTCTAGGTATTTAGTTGGATTTGCGGCCCTCAGATTTGACTGCTTTATCGTGTAACCGACGTTTAGCGGATTCCTTTTAGCACTCATGTGGATGGCCCCACATTTTTATTACTTAGGGTCAATTGCCAATTTTCGCACCATACAGATATTTTTCCTAAATCATTAGGCAATTTATTTTGATCGTCTGATGACTTTACGATAAACGACAACATCATCAACAAACAACCTAAGACAGATGCTAAGATTGTCCCTTAAATCGTTTATATAGATAAGGAATAACAAAGGGTCTATAACAGTACCTTGGAGAACGCCAGAAATCACTTCTGTTTTACTCGATCACTTTCCGTCAATTACTACGAACTGTGACCTGTCTGACAGGCAATCACGAATCCAGTCACATAACTGTGACGATATTCGATAAGCTCGCAATTTGACTACAAGCCGCTTGTGTGGTACAATGTCAGAAGCCTTCTAGAAATATAGAAATACGTAATCGATTTGAAATCCTTGTCAATAGCAGTCAACAGTACATGTGAGTAAAGAGCTAGCTATGTTTCACAAGAACGATGTTTTCTAAATCCATGTTGACTGTGTGTCAATAGATCGTTCTCTTCGAGGTAATTTATAATGTTCAAACGCAATATATGTTCCAAAATCCTGCTGCATATCGACGTTAACGATATGGGCCTGTAATTTAGTGGATTACTCCTATTACCTTTCTTGAATACTGGTGTGACCTGTGCACGTTTACAGTCTTTGGATACGGATCTTTCGTCGAGCGAACGGTTGTGTATTATTGTTAAGTATGGAGCTATTTGCCGGCCGGAGTGGCCGAGCGGTTAAGGGCGCTACAGTCTGGAACCGCACGACCGCTACGGTCGCAGGTTCGAATCCTGCCTCGGGCATGGATGTGTGTGATGTCCTTAGGTTAGTTAGGTTTAAGTAGTTCTAAGTTCTAGGGGACTGATGACCTCAGAAGTTAAGTCCCATAGTGCTAAGAGCCATTTGAACCATTTTTTATGGAGCTATTTTATCAGCGTACTCTGAAAGGATCGTAACCTGTATACAGTCTGGACTGTAAGACATTAGCACGTAACAGACACCTAAATGTTTTCTTGTGATTTTCTCGCAATTACTTGACTAGTGCACCTTACTACTTGCATAGCCAGCCGGAGTGCCGAGCGATTCTAGGCGCTTCAGTCCGGAACTGCGAGACTGCTACGGTCGCAGGTTCGAATCCTGCCTCGCGCATGGATGTGTGTGATGTCCTTAGGTTAGTTAGGTTTAAGTAGTTCTAAGTCTACAGGACTGATGACCTCAGATGTTAAGTCCCATAGTGCTCAGAGCCATTTGAACCTTACTACTAGCAAATTATGTTGTTTTAGTGGCCTACTAAAGGTGTACGAAGTTTTAACTAAATCTGTGATCGCAACGTCTTGACCTCCCCTTGTTACGAGGGTCACTCCAACACTATTTTCGTAAAAATACAGTTTTCATTCGGCATGAGTGAAAGTTTTACAGTGGGTAGATACATCCTTCCCGCTTATTTTCAAACTTAGTTCAACCTGTTCCCGTGACAGGCGCCGTCACAGCATGTCTTCAAGATGGCTGCTACACTTGCTACGTGCTATCATAGAATTCCTGTGCTGTGAAAACGAGACAGTGAAAAGCGTCCACAAGAGGTTGGAAAAGGTGTATGGAGATGCTGCTGTCGATCGCAGTACAGTTAGTCGGTGGGCAAGCAGGTTACGTGACGAAAGCGGGCACGGCAATATTGAGGATTGTCCTCGCAGCGGCAGGCCTCGAACTGCACACACTCCAGACAATGTGCAGAGAGTTAACGAATTGGTGACTGCTGACAGACGCATCACAGTGAACGAATTGTCACGCTACACTGGGATAGGGGAAGAAAATGTTTGCAGAATACTGAAAGTGTTGGCGATAGAAAAGGTTTGTGCCGGGTGGGTTCCCAGGATGTCGACAGTGGCTCACAAAGAAACGAGAAAAACGGTATGCAGCGAAATTTTGGAACAGTACGAGAATGGTGGAGATGAATTTCTTGGAAGAATTGTGACAGATGATGAAACATGGCTCCATCATTTTTCACCAGAGACGAAGGGGCAATCAATGGAGTGGCATCGTGCAAGTTTAGCCAATAATAAAAAAAAAATTCAAAACCATACCTTCTGCTGGAAAAGTTATGGCTACGGTGTTTTTCGATTCCGAAGGACTCTTCCTTGTGGACATCATGCCAAGTGGAACCACTATAAATTCTGATGCATATGTGACGACACTGAAGAAACTTCAAGCTCGACCGAGTCGTGTTCGACCACATCGGCAAAAGCAGGATGTTTTGTTGTTGCACGACAATGCACGCCGACATGTCAGTCAAAAAACCGTGGAAGCGATCACAAAACTCGGGTGGACAACACTGAAACACGCGCCTTACAGTCCTGATCTGGCTCCATGTGACTATCATCTCTATGGGAAACTGAAAGACTCTCTTCGTGGAACAAGGTTTGAAGCTGATGACTCCCTTGTGCATGCTGCCAAACAGTGGCTCCAACAGGATGGTCTAGAATTGTACCGTGCGGGTATACAGGTGCTGGTTCCAACATGGCGTAAGGCAGTTGAGAGGGATGGAAATTATGTGGAGAAATGAAAATATTGTTCGTAAAGGATGTATCTACACACTGTAAAACTTTCAAAGATGTAGAATGAAAGATGTATTTTAAAAAAATAGTGTGGATATCCTTTGGAGTGACCCTCGTAGATTAAGAAGCGGAGTAAGAAGAACAAGTTATCTATGGTAAGATGGAACCTCCTTGCGACCAAATCAATCTTTGAGTCTGCAGAGAGTCACAAAATATACAGCAATTCCAGAATGAACTTTCACTCTGCAGTGATGTGAAACCTCCTGCCAGAATAAAACTGTGGGCCAGACTGGGTCTTCAATCGTACTCGGGTAGCTCAATTGGTGGAGCACTTGCCTGCGGAAAGGAAAAGCCCCGACTTCAAACCCCGATATGCCTCACAATTGAAATCTGCCAGGAAGTTTCATATCTAGCATTTTTTCTGCTGTCTATGTCTGACAGTATGTTCACTGGAAGATCGCCATTTCTCCAAAGACAGTGCTGTCAATGTTGGCAATTTTACGGACGGCAAAAAATTTAATAAATTTTACACAGATTAATTTATACCAAAGTGTTAAACGTTCATTTGCTATTGTTGCTAACCACTTTCTCTTAACGTTTTCTTAATTTATTTAAGTGCTGTAGCACATATATAATTTATAACTCCTGCTGTTATTGTGTTGTGTTACTATGAACTTTCAATTTGTATGTTTACTGTATGCAACAAGTTGATTTTTGCTATTTGTCTTATACATACCGCTGCAACCCAGATGCCATCATTGTGTTCTGCTGTATACAAGTCAAATTTACGTCGACAAGAACCTTATGTTAATGGGCCACTACACTTGGCATTTGCTCTGCTCACCTGTAATATTATTTGTGTTCTTAAGGGGTGACACCACTGTAACGACGTAAAAATACCTTTTCTTGACCAAATTTTTTTTCGGGCAGAAGGAAAAGGAAGGAAAGGTGGTAGAAAAATAATACTTGGGGGGGGGGGGGGAGGTAATTATTGAGCATTTTTGTCAAAAAATATTACAAAATGGTGATACAGCAGCAATTCTCCCGAGGCATGTTGAACTTGAGGCTGTCTGTGGCACGCATTGTAACTGGTGCCGATCTGAATTTTTAACAGGAAGAAAAATTTGTACAATCTTCATGAGTGTAGGTAGTGAACCAAGTAGGGAATTTCAGAAATATTGATTTTAGTGTAATCTGAATAAAGTCGTTCGCCAAAAGAGAACAGTCATTTGTTAATAATTATTGTTCAAATCCCCTGTGTAGTTCACTTCGAAATGTTATTTCAAGTTCATGGTTAAATTCTGAAATAAAAAGAGTTAAAGTCGTTGGTGTTTTACTGCGTGCCGTTTCGAAAAATCATATGCCGAGAAAAACGCCTTTGAAGTTTTGGAATGTCGTACAGACCTGAACGAATGAAAAAATTCTACTTTCAGAAATCTCTTACCATTACTCTGCTGTCCCTGTCGTACTCTTGCCTTTGAGATCGAAATCATACTCAATTACAAAACGATTGAAATATCGGCCGTGGGAATTCCATGTAGCACAAAACTTTAGAGGTCCATTTAACCCTACTCCAAGCAGGCGCATTGCTAGGACGATTCAACGGTTGATTTCATATGCGTTCCTTATAAACAAACACTCCTTCTTTGTATAACAACTTCAGGGCAATTTGGACAACCAGTATTTATTGTGAAGTCTCAGCCGAGAGGACTTCGTTTTTGCAGAGTAATGTCTGCATTGGTGTTGGAAGAGTTTTTCAACCTCTCCAAGTTTGATGTCATACAGGTACGGAGTTACAGTCGTGTTTAAGATTTTAAAATAAATAGGGATAGGATGATAGGACATGTTTTAAGATACGGCAGTACTGGAGGAACCGTACAGAGCAAAAACTTTAGGGGAACTCAGAGATAGCCAAGTATGGAGATGCTACTCTGAGCTGAAGTGATTGGCACTGGGGAGGAAGTCGTGGCCGGCCACATGGAAGCAGTGACGAGAATGATGACGCAAAAAGATTTACACCCTTCATTAGCAGTTTCATTTACGCACTATATCAATCACCAATTTCCTGGCAGAATAATAAATCTGTGTGCTTTTGTCAGTGCATTATTCTTACCAAGAAAACTGTCCAGGAAAATCTCTATAACTAAATGGACAGTTTGGAGTTGGTGGTTGCCTATCTAACGGATTCCAGGAGCAACAAAAATGTTATTTTTAGCATTTCGTGTAACTATTGAACGGATTCAAAAAATTTAAAATACTGTCGCAATCGACTCAAAGGAGGGACGTTGATGAAAAACAGACACTATTTCAAAAATGCAACAAATCAACAGTTTTGGAGATATGGCAATGAAATTTTGAACCACGCTTTATATGGAAGTAACACATTTACATATAAAATCCTTTGATTATATATATTCAACTTTTTTTGAATGAAATTTGTAATTTTATTTTCAAAAAATAATGTATGTTTCTTTTCCTCAGAAAGTATTCAAGAGATTTCTACAAAAATTTCTCTGTTTCATCTCTTTATATGTTGTAAGCTTCACTCATGAGGTTTTTGGAATATGTCAAATAGGAGAATTTTCATAACTTTTTAATTATAATTCCACAAGTACAATTTTAAATTCATGGAAAATTCCAAGCACTTTGTCCCATATCTCAGCTTGCAATCAGATTTTCAAAATTTTCTCTTGAGACAATGTGTGCAAAATTTCATAATTCTAGCATTCATAGAAACTGAGGAAAAGGTACATAAGCTCTAAAAAACAAACTTTTCAGGCAACGCAATTTAAAGTTCAAACTAACTTTTTTTCTTATGTCACTTCTTCAGTAGGCATCACATTTGTACTCTGTGTCATCTCTCCCTTCAAGACTTCTCTTCCGGTTTCTTGTTGTCCGTCTTCTTCAACTGACTTTTCAGCTGCAGAGACGTGCTGTAAATCTATTTTTCTCAGGATGTCTTGCGTGAAATTTCCTATCTTAAAGCCCATTACTTCTAATACCTTCATCCTCCCGACGTTCCCATCATTAAACACAATAACTTCATCATAGGTTGCAATTCTGACAACTGTAGCAGATACAAATGTGTTCTTAGGGCATCGTTTCCATATGAGTTTATAAGATACGGAACAGAGTCAAAGATGATCTATAAAACCAAAGAGTATGTATCACGGCCTTCTGGATGTATCCCGCACACGTTTGGTTGAAAGTAATACACAGAATCGTTGTTCACTGAGCTGGTATTGAAGTGCTGCTTCAAAACGTGGGCATGGCAGGGAGGCTGCGTCACTCTTTTAATTAATTTTCAGGCACTCCGGATGCGATTTCAACATTGAAACTTTGGGAACGTATTGTCCATGAGTTGTACTAACAAATAAAAAATAAATCGAAAATTGACATTTTTGGTCAATTTCATCAACGTCCCCCCTTAAGAGGTATTATCTTAAGTTAGAGGTTTAACACAACAAGACAAGTATTACAGTTAGAATCTGCGTATGTGTGTTGAAAGAGAGAACCTCACGGTGTGGAAATTGCCCAGCCTATAGTCCTCCCGTATTTGAGAAAGGGACCACTTAGCGACTCTCAACAAACTTTACACGTAATTGCAAAGCTAACATTTACGGAACTTTTTCTTGTTTACACCCACCACGAATTAATGAAAGAAAAAAAACCTTATCCCTTTCTATATTTTCTCTGTTCGTGCAGGCATGACATTTTAACTTATTGGTTTTTTACTACTAACTCTATTTGCAACACATTTTGAAGATAGTATCCACATATATCAATGAAAGTGCCTACCTGCAAAATTATATCATTGTACTACATAGGATTACGACGCCATGAACATTGGCATGCGTAAAAAATTAGATTTAACTTTCTAATAGGTCTAGGGGTGAATAATCCCAAACTAATAAAACCAGCATAAATGTTTCACGTGCTTAATATAAGATGTTTTCACGTATTAATTCATTTGTAAAATAATCAGATGCTTGAGCTATTTTGTAGATGCGTGTCCAATCCCTAAAAAAATCGGTGACTGGGGGGAAGAGTGGAGGGGGAACTACTCATAAATCAGATTTGAGGTTCTACTACAGCATCTATAGAGTTGTTTTTCACCTAGTCCATCGAATAAATTTTTAAGGTCGATAATATTTGATGCGAGACATTGAGATGAGAATAACTCTAACACGTCACACCTTTTAAACATTTAGGGTTTGTACTAGGAAGCATATGAAATGGCACGATCACATAAAATCACTATTCGGAAAGTAACGGCAATGAGGTTACCAACAAAGTTAATATCAAAATTGATGATCATTAAGTAGACGAAGTAAGGGAATTGTGCTATTTACGAAGCGACATATGTGACAGACTAAACAAAGAGGACATAAAAAGTGAACTACCACAGGCGTGGAGGGTTCTCCTGGACAAAATAAGTCTACTAGTATCAAACATAAACCTTAATTTGAGGAAAAATTTCTGAGAATGTACGTTTGGAGTACAGCACTGTCCGGTGAAGTGTAGGAAAACAGGGAGAGAATAGTAGCATACGAAATGTGCTGCTACGGGAGGATGTTGAAAATAACGTGGAGTGATAAGGTAAGGAATAAGGATATTCTCCGTAGAATCGGCGAGGAAAGAAATTTTTGGAAAACATTGAGGATAAGAAGGGAATCCACCTGCATATCAGACCGCGTTGAAACGCCCTCTTTCGGGATACAGGAAAGCTCACTAGGCCTGTAGCGAATCCGCCCGGAGGATCAACGACGAGGGTCTATACGTTCGACAGTATGAATGTGGTTTTTAGGCGGTCTCCCACATCCGACCAGGTGAGTATCGGGCTGGTACCCAAAGCGCACGTCAGTTACACGATTCGCAAACATTTAGAAAACATTCCCGCACTTGCACGAGTGATAAAACTACACACAGGCAAGTGGAGTACAGAATGTGTGTCCTGGTGGGAAGTGGTGGCACCAGGGAAAGTATCCACATCCGAAATAACACGCCGACTCCTTGGAGAAACGGGATAAGGCCAGGCAGAAGTAGGAGAAGAAGGCAATCGCCAATAATAAGGGGGAAGATGATAGGACAAATGTTAAGACATCAGGAAATAGCTGTAGGGAGTGAAAACTCAAGGGGAAGGCATAGACTTGAATACGTCAACATCATCATGATCATCATCATCAACAACAACATCCTCGTCGTCGTCATTATCTTCTTCTAAGAACTAGGTTTACCGTCACGTATTCCGGTCTCTCTATCATCCGTCTACCGAGTTCTCTCATTCTAGTCGACCGACGACTCGACACTTTTTTTTGGAAATCTATTTCCTATCATTCTGAAAGCATCACTCTCCGAGTAAATTCTATTTTCTGCCTTGCCAATAACTCAAGAGATTTTTAAATATGATCTTGTTTCATTCCTTGTTTTATCCATTTTTTTTACAGCGCCTTACATATCTCAAGAACTGCATATCTGATTTTTCGTTTTTGTTACTGTCCGTGCTTAGGAACTACATACAAGAGCAGATACAGCCATAACTTTATAGAATTTCGTTTGTGTTTCTTTCATTGCTTTTCTTCCCAAAGTGCTCCTAGTTGTTCCACAGTTAGCTTGAAATTTATTAACATTATTTTAAATATCTTTGTCACAGTTGCAACTAACATCACAACCTACATAGCTGAAGTGGGATACCCGCTATAAAATTTACCCATTTTTTATTATTTTCGATCTGACTGGATTCTTTTCTCGTTTAATCAGGAGAATCGTATAAACATACCGTCGTTTGAAAATCGCACAAATTTCCGTGTGCACGGCGTAGAAATAAGCATCCCTGGCGTAGAGAAACAACTGAAAGAATTAAAAGCAAATAACTAGCCAGGTCCGGATGGAATCGCATTTCGGTTTTACAGAGGGTACTCTAAAGCATTTATCGCGAATCTTTCTTCCAGCGCAAAGTCCCGAGAGACTAGATAAAAGCGCACGTGGCTCTTGTAAATAAGAAGACTAAAAAACGGAATAGAAAAATTACAGACCGATACCTTAACATCCGTTTCTTTTGTGTAGAATCTTGGAAAATATTCTCAGTTCGAATACAATAAATTTTCTCGAGACTGAGAAGCTGCTATCCGCGAATCAATGGTTTTAGGAAGCATCGCTCGTGCGAGAAACAAAAATGGTTCAAATGGCTCTAAGCACAATGGGACTTAACATCGGAGGCCATCAGTCCCCTAGACTTAGATCTACCTAAGCCTAACTAATTTAAGGACATCACACATCCATGCCCGAGGCAGGATTCGAACCTGCGATCGTAACAGCAGCGCGGTTACGGACTGAAGCGCCTAGAACCGCTCGGTCATAGTGGCCGTGGGAGAAACAGCTCACATGATATCCTGCAAACTATAGACGAAGGGCAACAGGTGGCTTTCATATTACTAGATATCCGTAAAGCATTTGACACTATGTCACACTGCTGACTGTTGACGAAGGTATTAGCTTAGGGAATGGCTTCCGAGGCATATGAGTGGCTCGAAGACTTCGCAAATAACACACCCCAGTGTGTTGTCCTCGATGTGAAGTGTTCATTAGAGACAAGTGTACTGTCAGGAGCGCCCCAGGGAAGTATGATAGGACCGCTGTTGTTGCGCGGGATTAGGGAGCGGTCTAAGGCGCTGCAGTCGTGGACTGTGCGGCTGGTCCCGGAGGAGGCTCGAGTCCTCCCTCGGGCATGGGTGTGTGTGTTTGTCCTTAGGATAATTTAGGTTAAGTAGTGTGTAAACTTAGGGACTGATGACCTTAGCAGTTAAGTCCCATAAGATTACACACCCCGCTGTTGTTGTCTATATACACAAATCATTTGGCGGACAGCGTGGCAGCAATCTGCGGTTGTTTGCTGATGATGCTGTGGTGTGCAAGAACGTGTCGTGGTTGAGTGCCTGTAGGAGGATACAGGATAACTTTGACAAAATTTCTAGTCGGTGTGAAGAATGGCTGCTAGCTGTAAATGTTGACAAAGGTAAATGAATGCCGATGAGTACGAAAAACGAACACATAATTTCCTAATACAGTACCGGTATTAGTTTGTAAGGTGACTATAATTTCGCACCTTACAAGCACTCATCTACAAACTTTGCCGTGATTTACAACCCGAATTAGGTATCATCTGGTAGTTTGTACATCGCATGTATGAATATTTAAAGAAGACTGACATTGTCACGTACACCTTGCAAATAATTATTAACACTTATTGCATCTAAGGTGACGAAGTTTCTTTCAAACAGCATAATGAATGATTGCCTGTAGTAGTAGAGGTTGGAACGCCAGTGGAAATAAAACGGCAGGCGTAACTCAAGCCCTGGGTGGAAAAGCCCGCACAGGTGTGTTGGTCCAGCTTGACACAGGAAGTGCCAAGACGGACAGTCTGGGCAGCTGAGTGGGGAAGCACAGTACAGCGGCGGCTGGCCAGTATTATAGCGGGGCTGGAAGGATAACAGGATAATACTTCGGAAACTCTGGAAAGCTTGGACACAGCAGAGAGGAACGAGGAAGCGTTACCTCGAAAATCAAAAAATGGCTCTGAGCACTATGGGACTTAACTTCTTAGGTCATCAGTCCCCTAGAAGTTAGAACTACTTAAATCTAACTAACCTAAGGACATGACACACATCCATGCCCGAGGCAGGATTCGAACCTGCGATCGTAGCGGTCGCGCGGATCCAGACTGAAGCGCCTCGAACTGCTCGGCCACCTCGAAAATATCAGGCTGGGTTATTTCCGAGAATTTTTACTCTGAGAAGGGTACCATTGTATGAGTAGGTATTTCCTCACAAACTTTCCGCACTGGACGACAAAAGACTAAAATATGGTTGGTCGGCGTTCAGAAGAGTCTGTAGATAGGGAGAATATTCCGTGGTTTCGAGAATATGATTCGCCCTCTGAGTTACAAGGCAGGGCAGCCAAACTTTGCTGGGGGGCCAGCAGTGGAAAGGTTTTAACATTTTTTTTTTTAAATGTTAAGGATAATAAGTTGCCATCTCTTCATCTAAGAATAGATGATGAATGCAGCTAGCCGCTAACTTTGTGTAATGTCTTGTCTGTATAGACGTATATCTGTTGCCTTTAAGATCCCTTCACCTTCACACATAAATCAATACTGTAAAGTAAGGGCCTCCCATTTGTTGGATGACTTGCTGTAAGAGATCTTTACATTTATTATTACTGTTAAACACTGTATTCAGTCGGGAGAATCAATCGTGTGGACAATTCGTTCCTTTTACGAAAGATTGCGAATTCCAGATGTGTACGAAGCCTTTTTGGACGATTTAACACAGGCTCAGTGATTGCAGGGTCTCTTCGACACAGCTGAAACTTCCCCACTAATTACAGGGCCAACGTGATCATCAAATGTCAAATGATTCAGAAAAAAAACTCATTCGTTCATTCACTCCAGAACAAAAAAGTCACAAACCTTGTTTATGAAGGAAATTGTGTATTCAGTCCATCTCCATTACATGTCCAGATCTCCGGTGATTCCACGTCTTAATTATTTTCCGTTTACAGTCTCTTTCTCTTCAAACAACCGCTAGCGGCACAAATGTTAATTGGCTCGCTTTAGCGAGAAGAAAAGCAGAATATGTATCTCTCAGAAACACGTCAATTCCTCAACAGATACTCCAGAAGCTGTCCTACTTACCCCTCTAACAACCATGGTGAATGCATATATGCATTTCTGTTATTTCATAGAATAAACGCACCAGAAAATACTTTGGCTTCGTCGAGCTGTCGCCGCATGTATTACGAGAAAATCAGATCAGATAACTTTTCCAAAGTGAATGAATGTGGATGGTTTGATTGACAATGATTAATTGGTGCGTGGTAGAGGGTATTTTCTGTGTGGACATTACAAGGTCTTCCGTTTTGAGCGCCCATGTTTGACGGTCGCTCAGTATCAGCTTTTGTTGGTACAGACGGACCTGCTGTCTTTGCTCTCAGGAGATTTTATAACGGTTAGGCACTGTGCTGTTGCAAACTTGTACGACTCTGGACTTCGCCTCTGGCTAGGGAGTCGACGTTGAGTAGGTAGCGCTCAGTGATTGGGAGCACTTCTTCTGCCTATACTCACGTTGACACGTTATCTGAACCGTCTTTGTGGATGGTAGTTCGCGTTCCTCGTCTGTAGAAAACAGAGAGGAGAAGACAGTATTAGATTATACTAGTCACAGGACCGCTTACTGCAATCCTGGTGTTTGAAAGAGTTTATTTTGCGGGTAGAGTTCTTCCATCGTCGAATACGTGTACGAGAATCATCACTCCAACGCACCGGACGCAGTACATACGGTGAAATTGCTAACTGCTTCGGATTGTTAGAGCTATAAAGCTAAACAGCTGTGATCACGTAAATTTCATTTCCACTGAGGTTGCACACCACTGTAGATCATCTTTGACAGTAGTGTCTTCTAGTCTGTGGTACGTAGGTGACGTCAGTCATCTCGCGTTATTTATATTAGATCGCGTAGCCATAAAAAGGGGCAGATTTGGGCAACTGATCAATCGTATCAGTTAGGAAATTCATCTGTATTTCTTTATGTCCACTGGACATTGATAAATAAATATTTGTAATAAAAGAGGTTTTAATCTACAATAAATGTTTAAGCAGAAACCGCATTTATCATTTGGTGATTACTAGTTCCCTTAATCATTCATTTATGTTTATGTTGTAATTTATATGTTAAAGAGCAGGAAAAAAATTATATCACCATTAAGAGATCCTAAGATCTGCTTCAGAGGGTAGTCAGACGCGCTTTCATTTTACACCCGCCTGCAGTAGCATCTTGGATGTGTGCTGCTTGGCTCAGCCACGTCGATTGAACATCTAGGCTAACGTTACAAAACAATATCAAACGCAACGAGCTTGTCAGAACTGTAGTAGGGAAGGCGAAGAATAGTCCACTTCGGTTCATTGGGAGAATTTTGGAAAAGTGTGGTTCATCTGTAAAGGAGAGCGCATTCAGGACGCTAGCGCCACCAGTTCTCGAGTAGTGCTCGAGTGTTTGGCATCCGCACCAGGACGGACTAAAAAGAGAAATTCAGAAGCGGGCTGCTACATTTGTTATCGGTAGGTTCGAAGAAAAAGTAAGTGTTACGAAGATGCTAGGGCAACAACACTAGAGCCAAAGTGGCGTTCTTTTCGTGGAGTACTATTGACAAAATAGAGACCCGGCTTTTCAGGCTGACTACAGAACGATTCCACTGCGGCCAACTTACATTGCGCGTAAGGACCGAGAAGATGAGATACGAAAAATTAGGGTTCATACAGTGTTCTTGGAGCCACTCCGTAGCAATTCTGGACGTGTGCGGTGTCGCATTGTCCTGCTAGAACTGGCCAAGTCCGTCGGAATGCTCAATGGACGTGAATAGATGCAGGTGGTCAGACAGGACGCTTACGTACGTGTCACCTGTCAGAGTCTTATCTAGACTATCAGGGTTCCCATAACACTCGAACTGCACGCGCCCCACACCATTACAGAGCATCCACCAGCTTGAACAGTCCCTGCTGTCTCCACACTCATACACGTCCATCCGCTCGATACAATTTGAAACGAGACTCGTCCGATCAGGCAACATGTTTCCACTCATCAACAGTCCATTGTCGGTGTAAACGGGACCAGGCAAGGAGTAAAAAAAAAAAAATGGTTTAAATGGCTCTGAGCACTATAGGACTTTACATCTGAGGTCATCAGTCCCCTAGACTTAGAACTACTTAAACCTAACTAACCTAAGGACATCACACACATCCATACCCGAGGCAGGATTCGAACCTGCGACCGTAGCAGCAGCGCGGTTCCGGACTGAAGGACGCGTAAAGCTGTGTGTAGCGCAGTCATCAAGGGAATACGATGTAAAGGAACTCAATAATTTTTCTTATTGATAAACAAATATTTATTCGATTCTCATACCATAGGTTAATGTGAAAAGTATTTAACACTGATGGACAAAAGAAGCTCTTCGCTCTTCGTTTATTAGTTTTACTATTAGTTACCTTTCGTTGTTGTCTTGTCTTGGTGATATGACGTCATGTGTAATTTTAAAGTCAAATGGTGTTATACTATGAAAGCAATTCACGGTCAATATGATTTTCTGATTTACGGTACGACGGATCCCAGCTCCTGTAACTCTGGGAGATTATTATTTTAATTTTACATGGAGGTGACGATATTCAAGACGGCTCTGTTCAACAATAGAGGTACGTGAATGTGTTCATCTCTTTCACTTCGTTGTTGCCAGGGTCAATTTCGATGTACTTGCCGCGACATTCAGAACCTGCAGTCTTTCTTTTCATCTAATTTGGAAGTCCCATAATTTTCCTTCTTAGATGAATAAATGCAATTTAATCGCAATTCTTTTTATCTAGACCACGGGGAATGATAGTTCTTAGAAGATACGTGCCTCTATCCTGATCGTACGTTCGCATACAAATGAGTGTGTTCCTTTATGGTATTAATTCTTATTTTGAACCACTCACTCGCGTATGTACGTACCCTCTTACATTTTGCAGTCAGTCGGGCGTATTCTATAATAACGTTACTTGTAATATCCAGTGGCTTAGTTTGCACAATTGACCTTTGACTGTGTCGCAACGGTGCTTCACGCGAGATACTTATCATGGGACCACTATAACAACTCTCATTTCAAAATTACGACACCGGCTGAATATAAGTTTCCTAGTGGGCCTTCGGTTCTGATGATGTTTCATTGAATCGTTCGCACGCTGACACTTGTTGGTGGCCCAGCATTGAAATCTGCAGAAATTTGCGAAGGGGTTGCACTCCTGTCACGTTGAACGATTCTCTTCAGTTGTCGTCGGTCCCGTTGTTGCAGGATCTTTTTCCCGCCGCAGCGTTGGAATTTAATGTTTTACAGGTTTCCTGATATTCACAGTGCACTCGGGTAAATCCCCACCTCATCGCTATCCCGAAGATACTGTGTCCCATCGCCGACTATAACACCACGTTCAAACGCACTTAAATGTTGATAATTTTCTCAAAAATGATTCAAGTAGCTCTAAGCACTATGGAACTTAACATCTGAGGTCATCAGTCCCCTAGACTTAGAACTACTTAAACCTAAAGAACCTAAGGCATTTGACTGTGTTGATCTAGCCATTTGACTGTGTTGATCTCATAATATTGCTCCAGAAGTTGGACCATTACGGAATAAGGGGAGTAGCTCACAATTGATTCACGTCTTACTTTAGCAATAGGCAGCAAAAGGTCATTATTCTCAATGTTGATAGCGGTTGTGATGTGGGATCTGAGTGGGGTACTGTCAAGTGGGGGGTGCCCCAGGGATCAGTGTTGGGGCCAGTCCTGTTCCTTATTTCTAAAAATGATATGCCCTCTAGTATTATGGGTAACTCTAAAATATTTCTATTTGCTGGTAACACTAGCTCGGTTTCAAATAGTGCAGTACATGACATCAGTTCATGGCTTGTAGAAAATAAACTAACGTTAAATCACAGTAAGACTCAGTTTTTACAGTTTCTAACACACAATTCAACAAAACCTGACGTTTTAATCTCACAGAACGGGCATATGATTAGTGAAACTGAACAGTTCAAATTTCTAGGTGTTCAAATAGATAGTAAGCTGTCGTGGAAAGCCCACGTTCAGGATCTTGCTCAAAGATTTAATACTGCCTTTTTTACTATTCGAACAGTATCAAAAGTGAGTGATACTTCGACACGTAAATTAATCTACTTTGCTTATTTTCATTCACTTATGTCATGTGGTATTATGTTTTGGGGTAACTCTTCCCATTCTAAAAGAATATTTTTGGCTCAGAAACGGGCGGTTCGGGCAATAAGTGGTGTGAGTTCACGAACCTCTTGTCGACCTCTGTTCACGAGTCTGGGTATTTTGACATTGGCCTCTCAATATGTATATTCGTTGTTGTCGTTTCTTGTTATCAATATTAGTTTATTCCCAAGAATAAGCAACTTTCACTCGGTTAATACTCGGCAGAAATCAAACCTCCATTTGGATCGGACTTCCTTAACTCTCGTGCAAAAAGGTGTGAAGTATACTGCTGCATCCATTTTCAATAAGCTGCCACTCGAATTCAAAAATCTTAGCAGTAATCCACGAGCTTTCAAATCGAGACTGAAGAGTTTCCTCATGGGTCACTCCTTCCATTCTGTCGAGGAGTTCCTAGAAAAATTAAGCTGATTCTTATTGTATTACTGATAGCGTTTACTTGAACTTATGGACAGACTTTTTATCAGGTTCATGAACATTTATTTTTATGTGTTATTACTTTTATGTTGTAAGTTTATGTACTGACACGTTCCATGACCTTGGAGATTTGTCCTTAATTTGGTCCTACGGAACTTGACGTGTAAATAAATAAATAAGGACATCACACACATGCATGCCCGAGGTAGGATTCGAACCTGCGACCATAGCAGTCGCGGGGTTACGGACTGAAGCGCCTAGAACCGTTCGGCCACAGCGGCCGGCTGTTGATAACCTGCCATAGTAGCGGCAGTAAGCGATCTAACAACTGCGCCAGACACATGTTGTCTCATAAAAGCTTTGCCGACCGGAGCGCGGTCTTTCGCTTGTTTGCATTTGTCTTGTATTTCAATACGCATGTGTGTACCAGTTACTTTGGCGATTCAGTGTAATTACCAATCACAGACAGATGCCTACGTAAGAACCCGTGCCGCCCGTCCCCACTTTTGGGAGATTGCTTAAGTGTTAGCCCGCTGTTACCGCATATGCTACGGCGCTACTTGAAGACCCGTTGGCTGCGAGGTCAAGGTTTGGGCGCGAGGCGAGCCGACTAACGGCCGGCTATTGAGGAGCTGCAGGCGGCACGTGGTGGGCGAGGCCCTGGTGCCGCTAGCCGCCAGCCGACGCTCCGCTTGCCAGACGACCACCAGCGTCCAGGTCATGGGGCCACCAGAGAGACAGCCAAGCCTGTCCGCGAACATTGCCCGCTTAAAAAAAGCCGTCTACACTACTGGCCATTAAAAGCAATGCAGATGATAGACGGGCATTCATTGGTCAAATATATTACACTAGAACTGACACGTGATTACATTTTCACGCAATTTGGGTGCATAGATCCTGACGAATCAGTACCCAGAACAAACACCTCTGGCCTTATAACGGCCTGGGCATTGAATCAAACAGAGATTGGATGGCGTGCACAGGTACAGCTGCCCTTGCAGCTTCAACTCGATACCACAGTTCATCAAGAGTAGTGACTGGCGTATTGTGACGAGCCAGTTGCTCGGCCACGATTGAGCAGACGTTTTCAGTTGGTGAGAGATCTGGAGAATGTGCTGGCCAGGGCAGCAGTCGAACATTTTCTGTATCCAGAAAGGCCCGTACAGGACGTGCAACATGCGGTCGTGCATTATCCTGCTGAAATGTAGAGTTTCGCAGGGATCAAGTGAAGGGTAGAGCCACGGGTCGTAACACATCTGAAATGTAACGTCCACTGTTCAAAGTGCCGTCAATGCGAACAAGAGGTGACCGAGACGTGTAACCAATGGCACCCCATACCATCACGCCGGGTGATACGCCAGTATGGCGATGACGAATACACGCTTCTAATGTGTACTCACCGTGATGTCGCCAAACACGGATGCGACCATCGTGATGCTGTAAACAGAACCTGGATTCATCCGAAAAAAATGACGTTTTGCCATTCGTGCACAAGGGTTCGTCGTTGAGTACACCATTGCAGGCGCTCCTGTCTGTGATGCAGCGTCAAAGGTATCTGCAGCCATGGTCTCCCAGCTGATAGTCCATGCTGCTGCAAACGTCATTGAACTGTTCGTGCAGATGGTTGTTGTCTTGCAAACGTCCCCATGAGTTGATTCAGGGATCGAGACGTGGCTACACGATCCGTTACAGCCATGCGGATAAGATGCCTATCATCTCGACTGCTAGTGATACGAGGCCGTTGGGATCCAGCATGGCGTTCCGTATTATCCTCCTGTACCCACCGATTCCATATTCTGCTAACAGTCACTGGATCTCGACCAACGCGAGCAGCAATGTCGCGATACGATAAACCGCAATTTCGATAGGCTACAATCCGACCTTTATCAAAGTTGGAAACGTGATGGTGCGTATTTCTCCTCCTTACACGAGGCATAACAACAACGTTTCACCAGGCAACACCGGTCAACTGCTATAGGTACACGTATTTAAATACAGATACATGTAAACAGGCAGAATACGGCGCTGCGGTCGCGAACGTCTATGTAAGACAACAAGTGTCTGGCGCAGTTTTTAAATCGGTTACTGCTACTACAATTGCAGATAATCGAGATTCAAGTGAGTTTGAACGTGTTGTTGTAGCCGGCACACGAGCCAAGGGACACAGCATCTCGGGGTTGAAGATTTCAATGCTGGGTCAATTAACAAGTTTCAGCGTGGGAACCATTCAACGATACATCATCGGAACCGAAGGCCAACTCGTGTACCCTTGATGAGTGCACGACACGAAGCTTTACGCCTCGCCTGGGCCAGTCAACACCAACATTGGACTACTGATGACTGGAACATTTTCCCTTGTCGGACAAGTCACGACTAAAACTGTATCGGGCGGATGGACGTGTACGAGTGTGGAGACAATTTCATGAATCTATGGACGCTGCATGTCAGCAGAGAACTGTTCAAACTGGTGTAGGCTCTATAATGGTTTGGGGCGTAAGCAGTTGGAGGATATGGGACCCCTGATATGTCTAGATACGTACGTAAGCATTCTGTCTGATCACCTGCATCCATTTATGTCATGCGCATTCCGACGGACTCTGGCAGTTCCAGCAGGACAATGCGGCGCCCCACACGTCCAAGACTGTTACGGAATGACTCCAAGAACACTCTTCTGATTTGAAACATTTCCGCTGGCCACCAAACTGTCCAGACATGAACGTTATTGAGCATATCTGGGACCGCTACGGTCGCAGGTTCGAATCCTGCCTTGGGCATGGATGTCTGTGATGTCCTTAGGTGAGTTAGGTTTAAGCAATTCTAAGTCTCGGGGACTGATGACCTCAGAAGTTAAGTCTCATAGTGGTCAGAGCCATTTGAACCATGTTTTGAGCATATCTGGGATGATTTGAAACGTGCTGTTCAGAAGAGATATCCGCTCCCTCGTTCTCTTACGGATTTATGGTCAGCCCTGCAGGATTCGTGGTATCCATTCCCTCCAGCACTACTACAGACATTAGTCGAGTCCATGCTACGTCGTGTTGCGGCCCTTCTGCCTGTTCGCAGGGGCCCTACACGACATTAGGCAGGTGTACCAATTTTGTTTCGCTCTTCAGTGTAAATGCAGTTATTTTATATTTTATTAATCCAAATAATCTGTTCCATTAAAGTATCAGTCCGTTAATCTCATGCCTTTTGCTTTTTGATTTCACGTATTTATTGATGTTACTTAATTACGAGTTCGTAACGTGGCGCAATGTAGTTAGTAAGCTGCATGTCAGATCTAAGCAACGATGAAAGATTGCGAGTGCAGGCTTTCTCGGCGAATTTTATGTATGAAGTCTTCACGGGTTGTGCATGTCAGATCTAAGCAACGATGAAAGATTGCGAGTGCAGGCTTTCTCGGCGAATTTCATGTATGAAGTCTTCACGGGTTGTCAGCCGGGTAGCATCGTCGTCTCGTGGCAACGGCTGCGGGAAGCCGCGGGAAGCGGAGAGCGGTCCAACAGAGATATAGCCCGCCACCGACGATATCCCGACACTTCGCCTGAAGATGATGGAGATGCATTCCATCGAAACGTTGCTACGAGATGACGATGCTACTCGGCTGACAACCCGTGAAGACTTCATAAACGATGGAAGAATTCTCAGTGATTAATCTCAGCTCAATCAGTTACCTGCTTAATGTCACTAGTATATCTCGTTTGTTTGTAATGTAGCGCCTGTTAACGACAAGATTATTTTGTTCAGCTGCTCCCTTGTTCACCTGTTAAATTTATTTTCGTCTACGAATAATTTCTGTAATTTGTTATATACTTCATTAGTTAATGCGTCACATATTTTGTCTTAGTTAAATAATCGTAAATAACATTTGCATTGAAATAAATCTAACATTAACAGTTTTCGTCTTTTGTAACAGAGATATCCTGTGGCTGCACTAGTTTAAAATCTTTTATCCTACAAAAATTCGACTCCACCACATATTCCTGTTTGTACCTGATGTAACAACTGAAACCGGTTTGTGGAATAATTAATAAATATTGCAGAATATTACACGAGTGTTGTCTGCATTTCTATTGATAGTTATTATGATTCTTGTGGGAGAAAGTTATTTACATTTCTAAACCCTAAGCCCTTTCATGTGTCATGGTCCAGACTCCCAGTTGCATGGATTCCTGCGGCATAAAAATTAACTTCAAATATTCCACATAATTACTGGCCGTATTTAAAAAAAACTGAAATGCCGTCATAATGTACTCGTCAAGACGTGTAATTTCATACGAAAGGCTCAGCACAATAACAGAAGTATTACATTTAGGAACTGCGTAATTCACCGCCCGTAAATTACTCAGAATGGATTGACTCAGTAGTTGACAATGAGGCCGCTTAGTCACTTTCAACGAACTTTACAAATAATTTCCAATCTTTACAAAATCATTACAACGTCTGCAAAATGATGGAAGGGAAAAAATTCATCGTTTGCTACGTTCTCGTTCCGCATGGGGTAAAACTTCAGGATCAGGCACGACGTTTGGATTTTTTATTCCTTCACTACCAAATGTATTCAAAACAAATTTTGCAGTCAGTTTCCACATGCACGACTGACTGCACTTATAAATATCAACATAGTTCTCTGGAAATAACATCATAATCATCATAATCATTGAGATATGTGAAAATATAGTTTTCGCTTAAAACGGAGCGCAAATTACCCAGCACACCCTCATCCAGTCGGTCGTAATAATAGCACATGGCGACTTCCAGCAGGCTATATATCTAATTTCAAACTTTTTGTAAACTGCTTGCTAGCTTACAGATTCACAATATAATGCTTAACGTAAAGTATTTAACATATTAATTCACTTGTAATCAGAAGATGTTTTACACATGGAAAAAAATGGTAGGGAACTTAAAATTGGGAGTGGTAAGCTGCAGAGAAAAAGAAGCCTTTCAATATTCATGTGCCTCAGTGACATTTTTAACTTGAGAAAATAAAAAGGTGAAAAGAGGAGTTATAATAGCTGCTACAAACTCGCTAATGATACGACACAAAATGTATCAAAATCTTTAAAGTGCGAGATAAGTTAAAGAGCAAGAGAATCAACGTTAGCAAATTTACAAGATTCCAAACAACAACTCGCAAAAGAGCTGAACACAAATGGTGCCTTAGCGTAAGGCTATCTGCTTGAGATTGCGGAGACATCTCTCGGTCGCTTCACATCTACACTGAGGAGCGAAAGAAACTGGTACACCTAATATCGTATAGGTCACCGGCGACCCCGCAGAAGTGCCGCAACACGACGTGGCATGGACTCGACTAATCTCTGAAGTAGTGCTAGACGGAACTGACACCATGAATTCAGCTGACCTGCCCACAAATCCGTAACAGTACGAAGGGGTGTAGATCTCTTTTGAACAGCACATTGCAAGGCATCCCAGACATGCTCAGTAATGAAACTTCGTGGCAGATTAAAACTAGCCGGCCGAAGTGGCCGAGCGGTTAAAGGCGCTGCAGTCTGGAACCGCAAGACCGCTACGGTCGCAGGTTCGAATCCTGCCTCGGGCATGGATGTGTGTGATGTCCTTAGGTTAGTTAGGTTTAACTAGTTCTGAGTTCTAGGGGACTAATGACCTCAGATGTTGAGTCCCATAGTGCTCAGAGCCATTTGAACCATTTTGATTAAAACTATGTACCGGACCGAGACTCGAACTCGGGACCTTTGCCCTTCACGGGCAAGTGTTCTACCAGCTGAGCTACGCAAGCACGCCTCGCGACACGTTCTCACAGCTTTACTTCTGCCAGTACCTCGTCTCCTACTTTCCAGACTCTCCTGGTAGTGCACTTGCCTGCGAAAGGCAAAGGTCCCGAGTACGAGTTGCGGTCCGGCACACGGTTTTCATCTGCCAGGAAGTTTCATATCAGCGCACACTCCGCTGCAGAGTGAAAATCTCATTATGTTCAGTAATGTTCATGTTGGGGGAGTTTGGTGGCCAGCGGAAATGTTTAAACTCAGGAGAGTGTTCCTGGAGCCACTCTGTAGCAATTCTGGACGTGTGGCGTGTCGCATTGTCCTGCTGGAATTGCCCAAGTCCGTCAGAATGCACAATGGACGTGAATGGGTGCAGGTGAGCACACAGGATGCTTAAGTACGTGTCACCTGTCAGAGTAGTATCTAGACGAATCAGCGGTCCTATATCACTCCAACTGCACAAGCCCCACGCCATTACAGAGCCTCCAGGAGTTTGAACAGTCCCCTGCTGACATGCAGCGTCTGTGGATTCATGAGGTTGTCTCCATACTCGTACACGTCCATCCGCTCGATGCAATTTTAAACGAGACTCGCCCGACCAGGCAACATGTTTCCAGTCATCTAATGTCGGTGTTCACGCCCAGGCGAGGCGTGAAGCTTTGTGAAATTGAAATTTGTGGTAAGGTCTTTTGGGACCAAACAGCTGAGGTCATGGGTCGCTAGGCCTACACACTGCTTCACACTATTTAATCTAACTTAAACTAACTTAAGCTATGGGCAACACACACACTCACATGCCCGAGGGAGGACTCGAACCTCCAATGGTGGGAGCCTCACGGACCGTGACAAGGTGCCCCAGACCGCGAGGCCACGCCGCGCGGCAAAGCTTTGCGTCGTGCAGTCATCAAGGGTACACGAATGGGCCTTCGGATCCGAATGCCCATAGCAATGACGTTCGTTGAATGGTTCGTGTGCTGACACTTGTTGATGACCCAGAATTGAAATCTGCAACAATTTGCGGAAGGATTGCACTTCTGTCGCACTGAACGATTCCCTTCAGTCGTCGTTGGTCCCGTTCTTGCAGGATCATTTTCCAGTCACAGCGATGTTGGAGATTTGGTGTTTTACCGGATTCCTGATATCTACGGTACACTCGTGAAATGGTCGTACGGGAAAATCCCCACTTCATCGCTACATCGGAGATGGCGTCTCCCATCGCTCGTGCGCCGACTATAACACCACGTTCAAACTCACTTATATGTTGATGACCCACCATTATAGCAGCAGTAACCGATATAACAATTGCGCCAGACACTTGCTGTCGTATACAGGCCTTGCCGACCGCAGCTCCGTACTCTGCCTGTTCACTTATCTCTGTATTTAAACACGCACGCCTATACCTGTTTCTTCCGCGCCCTGGTTCGATTCCCGGCGGGGTCAGGGATTTTCTCTGCCTCGTGATGACTGGGTGTTGTGTGATGTCCTTAGGTTAGTTAGGTTTAAGTAGTTCTAAGTTCTAGGGGACTGATGACCATAGATGTTAAGTCCCATAGTGCTCAGAGCCATTTTTTTTTTTTGATATACCTGTTTCTGTGGCGCTTCAGTGTACTTCCTCTGTATTTAAATGTAGGCGAGAGTTTCTTTATTCGCGGTATTTGTATGAAATTAGCGAAACCAGAGAAAATATAAATCAACAGTTACTTCACTTCACATAACTAAGTACAACCAACAGTGAAACTTCCTGGCAGATTAAAACTGTGTGGCCGACCGATACTCGAACTCGGGACCTTTGCCTTTCGCGGGCAAGTGCTCTACCATCTGAGCTACCGAAACACGATTCACGCCCGGTACTCACAGCTTTTCTTCTGCCAGTATCTCGTCTCCTACCTTCTGCGAACCTTTCAGGACTAGCACTCCTGAAAGAAAGGATACTGCGGAGACATGGCTTAGCCACAGCCTGGGGGATGTTTCTGGAAACTCCGCTGCAGAGTGAAAATCTCATTCTGGACAACCAACAGTGCCTGAATATAATAACGAAGACGATCGGAACGATGAGTACTGACAGTAGATACAGGGTAAGAAAGCTTGACATGATAAAACAGCAGAAGCAGGAAACAAAACAACGTATAAAGAATAAAAGAAACCTGTGCATTAGCTCCGCATAGCGCAAAAAAGAAGGCGTGGCAGTTAAATGCGAGATCGCACCGAGCGTCACGAAAAAAACTGTCATATTTATATGAAACAAAAACTATTTTCACAGGAAACATCGGGTATTTCAAATACTCAGAAATCTAAAAATTGAGTTTTTGAGCCCGTTTGCCTTCCGTCTCGCCTTAAGTGGGGGTAGGGCGTCCACCAATCTCGCCATGCGTGTTTGCACAATGCGCTCGGCTCATGGCGTCCGACTTTCCCTTCCTGCTGGGCCGGTGGCGCTGTGAGTCGGCGAAAGTTGCCATCTGCGGCGGTATCACATTTTGCAAAGTAATTTTTTTTGATAGGACAAGAGAAATGATAGTAATTGAAATAAAGGAAAAAGGGACATATGAGTAGGAGGGGTAATATACAACAGGCCAGTTAGAAGTGGCGAAGAAAGGAACTGGTCATTCAGCATTTTTCTCCGTATCATTCACCTTTTTATTCAGAATCTTTTTGTGGTGTCTATACTGCGCAACCAAGACCGGTCATCGGTTGGTAAAGGAACACCCCTTGCAATCAGTGTAAGGATAGTTTAAGGAAACCAATGGCAGCAAAAAATTATAGTTCGCTTATACCGATAAAACCGAGATTTGGCTGCTGAAGGTGGCTATGTGATCAAAAATATTATGAAAATTTTCCGGCTTGAGTTTGCTCGTAGGAGTTACCATTAATCGCTGTGAACAAAGCGATGGCAATTTTATTGTGCAGCAGATTGTTGACCGCCTTTCTCTCTGATACACGAAGCTGTGGTTAGCTCATGATACACTATGTGATCAAAAGTATCCGGACAACCCCAAAAACATACGGTTTTCATATTAGGTGCATTATGCTGCCACCTGCTGTCAGGTACTCAATATCAGCGACCGCAGTAGTCGTTAGACGTCGTGAGAGGGCAGAATGGGGCGCTCCGCGGAACTCATGGACTTCGAGCAGGTTCAGGTGATTGGGTGTCACTTGTGTCATACGTTTGTACGTGAGACTTCCACACTCCTAACCACGCCTAGGTCCACTGTTTCCGATGTGATAGTGAAGTGGAAACTTGAAGGGACACGTACAGCACAAAAGCGTACAAGGCCGACCTCGTCTGATGACTGACAGAGACCGCCGACAGTTGAAGAGGGTCTTGATGTGTAATAGGCAGACATTTGTCCAGACCATCAGACAGGAATTCCAAACTGCCTCAGCTTCCACTGCAAGTACTATGACAGTAAGGCGGGAGGTGAGAAAACTTGTATTTCATGGTCGAGCGGCTGCACATAAGCCACACATCACGCTTCGCTTGGTGTAAGGAGAGTGAACATTGGACGACTGAACAGTGGAGAAGCGTTGTGTGACGAATCACGGTATACTATGGGGCGATCCGATGGCAGGGTGTGGGTATGGCGAATGCCCGGTGAACAACATCTGCCAGCGTGTGTAGTGTCAACAACAAAATTCGGAGGCGGTGGTGTTATGGTGTTGTGCTTTTCATGGACGGTGTTGCACCATTTGTTGTTTTGCGTTGCTCTATCACATCACAGGCCTACATTGATGTTTTAAGCACCTTCTTGCTTTCCACTGTTGAAAACCAATTTGGGGATGGCGACTGCATCTTTCAACACGATCGAGCACCTGTTCATAACGCACGGCCTGTGACGGAGTGGTTACACGCCAGTAACATCCCTGTAATGGACTGGCCTGCTCAGAGTCTTGACCTGAGTCTTGCAGAACACCATTGGGATGTTTTATACTGCCAACTTCGTGCCAGGCCTCACCTCCGACATCGATACCTCTCCTCAGTGCAGCACTCCGTGAAGAATGGGCTGCCATTCGCCAAGAAACCTTCCAGCACATGATTTAACCTATGCCTGCGAGAGCGGAAGCTGTCATCAAGACTATAGTTGAATTCTTTTATCTTGGCGGCTCGCGCATGCCCGCCTAGACGCGGGAGATTGCTGCGTTGCCAGTTGCTAACGACGCACGCGCCAATAGGAGCAGCGCCATAGTATAGCATAGTTCGCAAGCTTACGTGTAGGGGGGAGCGCGCAGTTCATGAAGTAAAGCCACCACGGCCGCATTAACCATTTCGCTGCTACAAAGACGTGCTCCCTGCATTCCGCGCTGTGGGCGATTTTGTCACTGCACTGCTCTCCTGTGCAGACACATTGTGTTCCGACTGCTTTGACACTCTGTATCATTCGATTCCACTAAAACTATTTGGCTCAAAAATTAGATTTTTACCTATCTTCTTGATTGATACCTTCCCCCCATAAATGACTTAATTTTGCTTCGATGTTCAACGCAGTTATTATGCAGCATTAAATATAGTAAACCATTGCACGAAATTTTGAAGAGTTTGCAGAGGTAAAGTCCATAGAGTATACTTTCCGGATGGTCGATTTTAGTTGCCACAATGTTGAGAATGAAATGTGGACAAGATACCTATATATTTCATTTAATTTAAGTACCACATAAGTGTTGTATGTAATATTGAGAAATATTCCACCTTTCGCGACTGTAACAAAAGTTTTACTTACACTGGTCATTTTTGGCTTTATTTTAAAGCACTTCAATCAATCAAAAGGAAGTAGACAAAATACATTAAACAAAACTGTGGACTTACAAAAACATTAGGACTTGAATATACCGTCTGTCAGTGAAGTGCTCAGAGCTATGTCAAATATAATTTTGTGTGTGGCACACACAAACAGCATTTATTTGCTAAAACACTGATGAGCCAACACAAACGTTGAATATTGTGCTACCGCAGTACAAAACTACGAAAGGTGACTTGGCAATGGAGGACACAAAATACAGTCCTCTTATGATGCTTCAAAAGAGAGAAACGCGTCTGGTCTAAATAAGCCCCTTATTACAGTTGCAGAAGAGGGATATATTTCAATACCATTGGCAAAACTGCGACTGTGGAACGAAAACAAGAAATAGAACATGAATACCATTGTGTATGTGCCATACCTTTCACCGATGGAAGTGCTTTAAAATAAAGCCAAACGCGCCGTGTGTAAATAAAACTTTTATTACAGTCGCGAAAGACGGAATATTTCTCAATATTACATACGACACCTATGTCGTACTTAAATTAAATGAGATATTGTTATACAGTAAATATTATATGAAATTTAGGTATCTTGTCCACATTTCATTCTCAACATTGTGGCAACTAAAATCGACCATACGGAAAGTATACGCTATGGACTTTAACCTCTGCATATTCTTCAAAATTTGGTGCAATGGTTTACTACATTTAATGCTGCACATCAAAACAAAATTAAGTCATTTATGGGGGGAAGGTATCAGTCAAGAAGACGTGTAAAAATCAAATTTTTTGGCCAAATAGTTTTTGTGAAATCGAATTATAAGTGTGTCAAAGCAGTGGGAACACCATGTATATGCACAGGCGAGAAGTGCAGTGATGACAAAATCGCGCACAGCGCGGATTGCGAGGAGCACGTGTCTGCAGCAGCGAAAAAGTTAATGAAGAGGCAAAGCACTAGAAATTTCATTCAAACGAATAAAATTCGTGAAGTAAGGCACTCCAATATTGTTTTTAAATAAAGAAAATTTTACGCACCGCACAAGGTTTGAGCTCAACACCTTAACCGTTCCGCTACCTCAGCTCGTCGAATAGTGTAACTCCACAAGGAGTCTAACACCTCACGCAACTACTTATAAACACTGTTGGTATGACTATGAATTACTCACGCTTCGTCGAAGTACAATAGGAAATAAACAATTACCGCTGTTCTTTATTGCGAAAAAGCAGTTCGTGAGATTGAAACAAACACCTTTCCTTGCTATCGCCTGAATTGGGAGTCTTATTGCTTGTTTGGTTTAATTAATAGAATATGAAGCAGCTGGTATAAAGAATGCTTTTTCCAAACTTTCTATAAAAGAAAGTCTGCTATCAAGACATTGCTTTTGTTCTATTACTTTATTTACGACGGAACGTTTCTAAAACTGAAGACACTCGTCCGTGCTCTGCACTGCAGTCGAGATCTGGCAACGTCGTTCTCTGTTCATTGGCTGACTGTGTTTTGTGACGTCAGATGCGCAGAACGAACCTAAACTCGGCCGCCAAGATATATGACGCGCACTTTAAGGGTGGGCCAACACCATACTGAATTCCAACATTACCGATTTAGGGCGCCACGAACATGTAAGTCATTTTCAGGCGGGTGTCCGGATACTTTTGATCACATAGTGTTTGAGTTTAAATTCAGGTCTACAAAAAGTATCGTCTGCCGCAGTTCTGTCATTGGTCACTTAAAATCAGCTGTCTTTAGAGCATCCCCATTTCTGTCACACCTCGCAGTGGTAGCTTCCAACATTGCTCCGCATTACACATTAACAGTATTTGCTAAGTGTCCTGCAGTGTTCGTGTGCCGACTGTAATCGAGCTGTTCCGGGCAGCGGATGTGGCAACACTGGAGCGGCAAATGACAAACATAAACTGTCAAGTAATTTTAATCAGACTGTAGTTTTAAATCTTTAATCCTGCAAATACTTCACCGTACAACATATCTATCTTTGTACTTGATAATAGCATAACAGCTGAAGACTGGTTTGTGAAATAAATAATAAATACTGTAGAATTCTACACAAGTGTCGTGTGCGTTTTCATTCATAATGTACAAAATATTCTACCAATAACTGTAGTCGAATTATGTCGGGTGATGCTGAGGGAATTGGATTAGGAAATGAGACACTTAAAGTAGTAAAGCAGTTTTGCTATTTGGGGAACAAAATAACTGATGATGGTCGAAGTAGAGAGGATATAAAATGTAGACTGGCAATGGCAAGGAAAGCGTTTCTGAAGAAGAGAAATTTGTTAACATCGAGTATTGATTTAAATGTCAGGAAGTCATTTCTGAAAGTATTTGTATGGAGTGTAGCCATGTATGGAAGTGAAACGTAAACGATAAATAATTTAGACAAGAAGAGAATAGAAGCTTCGAAATGTGGTGCTACAGAAGAATGCTGAAGATTAGATGGGTAGATCACACAACTAATGAGAAAGTATTGAATAGAATTGGGGAGAAGAGGAGTTTGTGGCACAACTTGACCAGAAGAAGGGATCGGTTGGTAGGACATGTTCTGAGGCATCAAGGGATCACCAATTTAGTATTGGAAGGCATCGTGGAGGGTAAAAATCGTAGAGGGGGACCAAGAGATGAATACACTAAGCAGATTCAGAAGGATGTAGGTTGCAGTAGGTACTGGGAGATGAAGAAGCTTGCACAGGACAGAGTGGCATGGAGAGCTGCATCAAACCAGTCGCAGGACTGAAGAGAACAACAACAACAACCGACGCTACAGTCAATCAGTGCGATTACAGTAACTCTGGCAGAATATCGTCCAGGGGCCTTGTTCCGGAAAATAATTTATTTCAAATTATTTTAGGATCCACGGTCGTCACCAGATGACATCAATAACCTCGTCCGCAGTTCGTGCTCTAGCAGTAGCCAGCATGGTAGCACAGGGTGTTCACTCAGAGGGCTGGCCGAGCTCTGCAATAAAAAGCCTTAGTGAAGTACTTAACGATGAACTTGAAGGGGTGTGATGTGGCGTCCGCCCATATCAAATAACGAGAAGATTGATGAAACAATGAAGGAAAAAGAGGGAGGTCTGCAGTCGCAATCAAAAAAGTGAAAAAAATAAAGGTGTTTAGCGTCGCTGCCTCTGGATTGTGTGCTCCTAGGTTCGATTCTCAGTCTGGTCAGGGATTTTGTTCACTCGGGGACTGGGTGTCTTGTGTTCTCCCACTCATTTCGTCTGAATTTCATCGACACGCAAGTCGCCGAAGTAATGTCAAATAGAAAGAATTAAACTAGGTGGCCGGACAACCCCAGATGGGATCTTCCTAGTCAAAAATGCCATACGATCGTTTCATGTTTTTTCAGTAATGAGAAACTTTTTTTTTCTAGGCCCGGTTAATCAATTTTTTTTTTTTTTTTTTTTTTTTCATCAGTCTACTGACTGATTTGATGCGGCCCGCCACGAATTCCTTTCCTGTGCTAACCTCTTCATCTCAGAGTAGCACTTGCAACCTACGTCCTCAATTATTTGCTTGACGTATTCCAATCTCTGTCTTCCTCTACAGTTTTTGCCCTCTAGTACCATGGAAGTCATTCCCTCATGTCTTAGCAGATGTCCTATCATCCTGTCCCTTCTCCTTATCAGTGTTTTCCACATATTCCTTTCTTCTCCGATTCTGCGTAGAACCTCCTCATTCCTTACTTTATCAGTCCACCTAATTTTCAACATTCGTCTATAGCACCACATCTCAAATGCTTCGATTCTCTTCTGTTCCAGTTTTCCCACAGTCCATGTTTCACTACCATACAATGCTGTACTCCAGACGTACATCCTCAGAAATTTCGTCCTCAAATAAAGACCGATATTTGATATTAGTAGACTTCTCTTGGCCAGAAATGCCTTTTTTGCCATAGCGAGTCTGCTTTTGATGTGCTCCTTGCTCCGTCCGTCATTGGTTACTTTACTGCCTAGGTAGCAGAATTCCTTAACTTCAATCACTTCGTGACCATCAATCCTGATGTTAAGTTTCTCGCTGTTCTCATTTCTACTACTTCTCATTACCTTCGTCTTTCTCCGATTTACTCTCAAACCATACTGTGTACTCATTAGACTGTTCATTCCGTTCAGCAGATCATTTAATTCTTCTTCACTTTCACTCAGGATAGCAATGTCATCAGCGAATCGTATCATTGATATCCTTTCACCTTGTATTTTAATTCCACTCCTGAACCTTTCTTTTATTTCCATCATTGCTTCCTCGATGTACAGATTGAAGAGTAGGGGCGAAAGGCTACAGCCTTGCCTTACACCCTTCTTAATACGACCACTTCGTTCTTGATAGTCCACTCTTATTATTCCCTCTTGGTTGTTGTACATATTGTATATGACCCGTCTCTCCCTATGGCTTACCCCTACTTTTTTCAGAATCTCGAACAGCTTGCACCATTTTATATTGTCGAACGCTTTTTCCAGGTCGACAAATCCTATGAAAGTGTCTTGATTTTTCTTTAGCCTTGCTTCCATTATTAGCCGTAACGTCAGAATTGCCTTTCTCTTCCCTTTACTTTTCCTAAAGCCAAACTGATCGTCACCTAGCGCATTCTCAATTTTCTTTTCCATTCTTCTGTATATTATTCTTGTAAGCAGCTTCGATGCATGAGCTGTTAAGCTGATTGTGCGATAATTCTCGCACTTGTCAGCTCTTGCCGTCTTCGGAATTGTGTGGATGATGCTTTTCCGAAAGTCAGATGGTATATCGCCAGACTCATATATTCTACACACCAACGTGAATAGTCGTTTTGTTGCCACTTCCCCCAATGATTTTATAAATTCTGATGGAATGTTATCTATCCTTCTGCCTTATTTGACCGTAAGTCCTCCAAAGCTCTTTTAAATTCCGATTCTAATACTGGATCTCCTATCTCTTCTAAATCGACTCCTGTTTCTTCTTCTATCACACCAGACAAATCTTCACCCTCATAGAGGCTTTCAATGTATTCTTTCCACCTATCTGCTCTCTCCTCTGCATTTAACAGCGGAATTCCCGTTGCACTCTTAATGTTACCACCGTTGCTTTTAATGTCTTCAAAGGTTGTTTTGACTTTCCTGTATGCTGCGTCTGTTCTTCCGACAATCATACCTTTTTCAATGTCTTCACATTTTTCCTGCAGCCATTTCACCTTAGCTTCCCTGTACTTCCTATTTATTTCATTCCTCAGCGACTTGTATTTCTGTATTCCTGATTTTCCCGGAACATGTTTGTACTTCCTTCTTTCATCAGTCAACTGAAGTAATTCTTCTGTTACCCATGGTTTCTTCGCAGCTACCTTCTTTGTACCTATGTTTTCCTTCCCAACTTCTGTGATGGCCCTGTTTAGAGATGTCCATTCCTCTTCAACTGTACTGCCTACTGCGCTATTCCTTATTGCTGTATCTATAGCGTTAGAGAACTTCAAACGTATCTCGTCATTCCTTAGTACTTCCGTATCCCACTTCTTTGCGTATTGATTCTTCCTGACTAATGTCTTGAACTTCAGCCTACTCTTCATCACTACTATATTGTGATCTGAGTCTATATCTGCTCCTGGGTACACCTTACAACCCAGTATCTGATTTCTGAATCTCTGCCTGACCATGATGTAATCTAATTGAAATCGATTAGATTTTCGTCCCCCTTTACATACTGCATTACCCCTTCAATATCCTCCTACACTTTCTCTATCTGCTCATCTTCAGCTTGCGACGTTGGCATGTATACCTGATCTATCGTTGTCGGTGTTGGTCTGCTGTCGATTCTGATTAGAACAACCCGATCACTGAACTGTTCACAGTAACACACCCTCTGCCCTACCTTCCTATTCATAACGAATCCTACACCTGTTATACCATTTTCTGCTGCTGTTGATATTACCTGATACTCATCTGACCAGAAATCCTTATCTTCCTTCCACTTCACTTCACTGACCCCTACTATATCTAGATTGAGCCTTTGCATTTCCCTTTTCAGATTTTCTAGTTTCCCTACCACGTTCAAGCTTCTGACATTGCACACACCGACTCGTAGAACGTTATCCTTTCGTTGATTATTCAATCTTTTTCTCATGTTAACCTCCGCCTTGGCAGTCCCCTCCCGGAGATCCGAACGGGGGACTATTCCGGAATCTTTTGCCAGTGGAGAGATCATCATGACACTTCTTCAATTACAGGCCACGTGTCCTGTGGATACACGTTACGTGTCTGTAATGTAGTGGTTTCCATTGCCTTCTGCATCCTCATGTCGTTGATAATTGCTGATTCTTCCGCCTTTATGGCCAATTTCCCACCCCTGGGACAAGAGAGTGCCCTGCACCTCTATCCGCTCCTCCGCCCTCTTTGACAAGGCCGTTGGTAGAAGCTGACTTCTTAAGCCGGAAGTCTTCGGCCGCAAATGCTGATTATTTATTAAAAGTTAGGCAGTGGCGGGGATCGAACCCGGGACTGAAGACGTTTTGATTATGAATCAAAGACGCTACCCCTAGACCACGGGTACTCAATTAAGACCCGCCATCAAATAAATTTAGTGAGCGCCGTAATGCTCCATTCACTCCATCTAGCTGATACTCACAGCCCCCACCACACAACGAAACCTGATCGTAGGCACCGTTGCCCATGCGGCACGGTCTGGAAATGAGGCTGTGTGGAGGTATTGTGTCTTTTATTGTTTAACATACAGGTGTGATTACTGCCTGAAATTATTATACATCTAATTTCGGAATGGAAAAGTACACTGAAGAGCCAAAGAAAGTGGTACAGCTGCCTAATATCATATAGGATGTCCGCGAGCACTCAGAGCTGCCGCAACACGGCGAGGCGTGGACTCGACTAATGTCTGGAGTAGTGCTGAGAGCAACTGACACCATGCATCTTGCAGGACTTTCCATAAATCCGTAAGAGTACGAGTGGGCAGAGATCTCTTTTGAAAAGCAAGTTACAAGACGTCCCAGATATGCTCAATAACGTTCGTGTCTGGGGAGTCTGCTACCCAGCGGAAGTGTTTAAACTCAGAAGAGTCTTCCTGGCAATTCTGGACGCGTCTTGTCCTGCTGGAATTGCTCAAGTCGTCGGAATTCACAATGGACATAAATGAATGAAGGTGATCAGACAGGATGCATCTCACATGTCAGAGTCGTATCTAGACGTATCAGGGGTCCCATAACACTCCAACTGCACACGCCCCACACCATTACGGAGCCTCCACCAGCTCGAACAGTCCCCTACTGAATGCAGCGTCCATGGATTCATGAGGTTGACTCCATACCTGTAGACGTCCATTCGTTCGATACAACTTGCAACGAGACACCTTTGACCAGGCAACTTGTTTCCAGTCATCAACAGTCCAGTGTCGGTGTTGACGGGTCCAGGCGAGGCGTAAAGCTTTGTGTCGTGGAGTCATCAAGGGTACACGACTGGGCCTTCGGCTCCGAAAATCCATATCGATTTTGTTTCTTTAAACTGTTCACACGCTGACACTTTTTGATGGCGCATCACTGTAATCTGCAGCAGTTCCCGCTTGTCACGTTGAATGATTCTCTTCAGTTGGTCCCGTTCTTGCAGGATCTTTCTCCGGCCGTGGCAATGTCGAAGATTTGATGTCTTACCGGACTCCTGACATTCGTAGTACACTCGTGAAATCGTCGTACGGGAAAATCGAAACTTCATCGGTACCTTGGAGATGCTGTGTCCCATCGCTCGTGTTGCCGAGCGCAGCGCCCTATTCTGGCTGTTTATGTATCTCTGCCTTTGAATATGCATGTCTATACCCCCATGCCAGTTTCTTTGGAGCTTCAGTATAGAATGTATTAGTTTTAGAAAAAGAAAGAAAGAGAAAAGGAGGAATATGTCTTGGAGACAATTGTTCACTCACCGGCGTAGCTCAGGGAGCTGGTCTCAGAATGTGTCCTCGATCTCGATATCCCTGGACAGAGAATCCCATTGTTAGCTTATTACATGACATCAGACACCTCTCAGATGACCGTGTTAATTCATCTCTCGCATAACTAGTCGAATATCTGTGTTTTGTTAGTGTTTTTATACTGTTTTTGTGTTGATTAGTTAGATTACGCGTGTTGGAAATTTTCTACGTTTATGTGGCCCAATTACAGGTTTGACATGGTGGCTGGTACAATAACGTGCTACAATCTGTCCTACATAATGTACTGACAGGTTTCTATTATACTTTGTCTGCGTGTTACTGTTTGTACATCTAGTGTTCGTTGTTGTACCTGTTGAGTATTATTTTCGTCTCACCATTGTACATATATTAATTAGCTAGATTGTAAGATGTCCAGATTTTTCGGACCTCACACGAGCTTGATCCATAACAGCAGTACGATACAGTATGACATCCTCAGAAAATAACAATTATATTATATCAACAAAAAGCAATTGCAGTAATCTTATGTACCAAAAACTAACAAAACAATATCTGCCAATATAGGGACAGGGGCATGCATAAATAAGTTAAAGTGAAACGCATTTTGGAGATGAACCGGGCAGGTGGTTAATGGCTGGAAGACCCCAGTTAACAAGAGAACAGAGAGCTTCAGCGCAGAAAGGGGTGAGGCCAAGACAGTACACTGTTCCTTTTAATGTAAATATGGCCGGCACTGAGGGTAAGTGGTTCGATGGCTTTAACAGGGCTAGGCGGTGACACAACAAGAAAAATAAAATGCATCTACAATATGATGGCGATTGGCTGAAGCCATACTGGGCGACACAGACACGTCACTGTGGGGAGATCCGCATTATATAAAAGCATTTTGAGAACTAGAATTTCTAAAGACTCTCTCTGGTCTCGCGGCAGACCACACAAGTCTGTGGAAAATAGCGAGGGTGTTGAGAGCTTTGCTTCTGCGAAGTGCGCATGATATGCTTCACGTATTGTGGTGACAGATAGCAAAGAGGTAGTTAATTATTCCTGTGGGAAATTGTGCACATTGTCCCAACCCCTAGCGAGTGTGCAATAGCCATCATTTTGTCTAGGTAAATATTAAAATTCTACGGAATGCAGGAAAATTGAGACTGAGTGAATTCAGTCAAGGCCAGAGTACGGAATTAGCGTTTCAGATCCAACACAGCAGGGACCACGCCGTTGCAGATCCCGCTTGGTAAAGTACCATCGTGCATTAGGCCCCAGTAAACGTTGAGTTGAGATTTTGCTCACTCCGACTTGCGCACGTTTTGACCATTGAACAGGAAAAGCTAGGATACTAACCTACCCTCACATTGAGTACATGAGAGTTTTTCATTGGTTTAGAAAGTAAAATTATTCTTCACTAACTCAGTGCATCGACCAGCTATGCCATCATAGATATAAGTTAGCCGATGAAGATTTTTTAATCATTCTTGCCTGTGATAAAAATTTTCCTATGTAGAGATAACGAATTTAATAATCGCCAGTTCAATATCCAAGAGTTAAATACTTTGTTATTCAGTGTTGGAAGTAACTGAACATGAGTGTTGTGTATCGCTTGACCCCTGAAAGCAAAGTGATAAATTATATGTAGAATGAAAAAGGGAATAGCTGTTTTGTCTTTCTAGAATGAATCCCAACCTTTCACTTTTATTGATTTATGCCTTTTACTTACGTGACAGCAGCATTTCTAATTGCACCTAATATTAGCTGCACTACAGGGCCAGGTTCATACTTGTCTAGGATGTCTGTTTAACACCTGGGCTTGAGAACACAGTTCAGATGCTTTGGCACTTGCGTGCTTACAAGATTACTTCTGCTACAATTTCTCTGTGTTAATGTAGCTATTTACATGTTTTACATGGATCTTGGTAGAAGAATTGGCCACCAACTACCATAATTAATAGATTAACATTATTCTGTTCTAAACTCTGCAGTAGAATTAAAGTATCGCCTTTTTCGACACGTCGTAGTTGCCTCCCATTGCAAATAATAAAATTTGGCTGAAAGGAGACTACAGCTTTCCTCTGTAATGGTACAATAGCTTGGTAGCAGTGTGACGTCACCCTTGGCTCGACGGCGCTTGAAACAAAAAGAGAAGCCTACAGCTCAGAAGATCATGTGAGCTGTAAGGCGGGTTAATGATGTGACGTTGGCTCCAAATTTCACCACAGTTTTGCCCAGCACCACTGTGGACAGGTCACACAATGGGGAGACCAACACCCTCCTCCCTGACTCTCATTTCAACCCATCATCTAAATCTACATGGACTGTAAATCACACTTAAGTGCCAGGCAGAGGGTTCATCGAACCACCTTCACAATAATTCTCTGTTATTCCAATCTCGAACAGCATGCGGAAAAAACAATCAGCTATATCTTTCCCTGCGAGCTCTGACTTCCCATATTTTATTATGATGATCGTTTCTTCCAATGCAGGTCGGCGTCAACAAAATACTTTCGCATTCGGAGGAGAAAGTTCGTGAGAAGATATCGCCGCAACGAAAAACGCTTTTTTTAAAAAAAAAAAAAAACAAATTAAGTCCACCCCAAATCCAGTATTATGTCCGTTACACTCTCCCCCCATTTCTCGATAACACAAAACGTGCAGCTCTTCTGTGAACTTTATCGATGTACTCCGTTGATGCCATCTGGTAAGGATCCCACACCGCATAGCTGTACTCCAAAAGAGGACGGACAAGCGCAGTGTAGGCCCTCTCTTTAGTCGATCTGTTACATTTTCTAAGTGTTCTGCCAGTAAAACGCAGTCTTGAGTTTGCCCTCCCCACATTTTCTGTTTGTTCTTCTCAATTTAAGTTGTTCGTAATTGCAATTTCCAGGTATTTAGCTGAATATACGGCTTTTAGATTTGACCGATTTATCGTGTAAACGAAGATTAATGGATTCCGCATTTTTTGACGCCCATGCGATGGAGGGCAAAGCTGCGAGGCGCAGCGTTCAAACGGCTCTGTTTTGTAATGACTGGCCGAGGAAAACGTTTCAGAGGCACTGCCGCTCAGAATCGAAACGATAAGCCCTGAGGAGTTACATAAAGGACGTCTATGGAAACATCCCTTTCCTGGGGCGTGCATTCCCACACACTTCGCGGTAAAAAAAGACACTTTCCAGGGCATTGAGCAACAATAAGATGTTCTTCACAATTTTTGACACTCCTCTCACACCCTCGGAAATTTCAACCCATCTATAAGGACATCCTCATTGAACGTGCTGGCATCCCCTTTGGAGCGCAGCGCGACCGTAGTTTTTGCTCTCGTGAACAGGATGGAACCACCAAGGTCCGTTTAAAATCATTCGACGAAATCTGAGCGTAATTCGAAGCACCAAAGAGTACGATAGTTCACGTATACATTCCGACGTCGCAAGCTGAAGATGAAGAAATAGAGAAAGTATATGAGGATGTTGAAAGGGTAACACAGTACATAAAGGCAGACGAAAATCTAATAGTTATGAGAGACTGAGGAGAAGAAGTAGAAGAAAAGGTTAGAGGAGAATATGGGCTTGGGACAAGGAATGAGAGAAGAGCAAGACTTGTTAAGTTCTGTAGTAAATTTCAGCGCGTAATAGCAAATACGCTGATCAAGAACGACAAGAGGAGAAAGTATACTTAGAAAACACCGGCTGATACGATAAGATTTCAGATGGATTACATCATGTTCAGACGGAGATTCCGAAATCGTATACTGGGTTGTGAGGCGTACCCAGGAGCAGATATAGACTAAGATGACAATATAGTAGCGATGAAGAGTAGGCTGATTCAATGCACAATGGAGTGGGATACAGAAGTACTAATGAATGACGAGATGCGCTTGTTTGGTCCCGGCGGAGGTTCGAGTCCTCCCTCGGGCATTGGTGTGTGTGTTTGTCCTTAGGATAATTTAGGTTAAGTAGTGTGTAATCTTAGGGACTGATGACCTTAGCAGTTAAGTCCCATAAGATTTCACACACGTTTGAGCATTTTTTGCGCTTGTTCTCTAAAGCTACAGATACAGCAATAAGGAATAGTTCAGTAGACAGTACAGTTTAAGGCGCATGGACATCTCTGAAAAGGGCCATCACAGATACTGGAAAGGAAAACATAGGTACAATGAACGTAACTGCGAAGAAACCATGGGTAACAGAAGAAATAATTCATTTAATTGACGAAAGGAATACATAAATACAAGTCGCTGACGAATGAAATAAATAGGAAATGCAGGGGAACTAAGACGAAATGGCTGCATGAAAAATGTGAAGAAATCGAAAAACAAATGATTATCGGGAGGACTGACTCAGCATACAGGAAAGCCAAAACAACCTTGAGTGGCATTAAAAGCAAGCGTGGTAACATTACGAATTCAAAGGGTATTCCACTGCTAATTGCAATGGAGAGAGTGGATAGGTGGAGAGAATACAATGAAAGCCACTATGAGGGGGAGGATTTGTATATTGTGATAGAAGAGGAAAGAGGAGTCGATTTAGAAGAAATAGGAGATCCAGTATTAGAATGCAAATGTAAGAGACCTTTGGAGGACTTATCAAATAAGGCAGAAGGGATGGATAACATTCCCTCAGAATTTCTAAAATCATGGGGGGAGGTGGCAACAAATCGACTATTCACGTTGGTGTGTAGAATGCATGAGTCTGGAGACATAACATCTGACTTTCGGAAAAATAACATCCACACTATTCCGGAGAATGCAAGAGTTGATAAGTGCGAGAATTGTCGCACAATCCGCTTAACAGCTCATGAATCCAAGTTGCTGACAAGAATAATATACCGAAGAACTGAAACTAAAATGGAGGATGTGCTAGGTGACGATCAGTTTGGCCTTAGGAAGCGTTACCAGAGAGGCAATTCTGATGTTGCGGTTGATAATGGAAGCATCACTAAAGAAAAATCAAGACACGTTCATGGGATTTATCGACCTGGTAAAAGCCTCCGAAAATGGAAAATGGCGCGAGATGATGCTGAAAAAGGTAGGGGTAAGCTATAGGGAGAGGTGGGTCATACACAGTATATACGAGAGCCAAGAGGTAATAATAACAGTGGGCGGCCAAGAACGAAGTGCTCGGATTCCTCCCCACTGTTCAATCTGTACATCGAAGAAATAAAAGAAAGGTTCAGGAGTGGAATTAAAATTAAAGGTGAAAGAATATCGATGATACGATTCGCTGATGACATTGTTATCCTGAGTCAAAGTGAAGAAGATTACATGATCTCCTGAAAGAATGAACAATCTGATGAGAACAGAATATGGATTGAGAGTAAGTCGAAGGAAGACGAAAGTAATGAGAAGTAGCAGAAATGAGAACAGCGAGAAACGTAACATCATAAATTATGGTCACGAAGTAGATGAAGTTAAGTAATTCACCTACCTAGGCAGCAAAATAAGCCATGACGGATGAGGAAGGAGGACATCAAAAGCTGACTAGCAATGGCATTTCTGGCCAAGAGAACTCTACTAGTATCAAACATAGGCCTTGATTTGAAGAAGAAATTTCAGAGAACGTGTGGAGCACAGCATTGTATGGTAGTGAAACATGGACTGTGGGAAAACCGGAACACAAGAGAATCGAAGAATTTGTGATGTGTTGCTGCAGACGAATGTTGAAAATTAGGTGGAGTGATAAGGTAAGGAATGAGGAGGTTGTGCCCAGATTCGGAGAGGGAAGGAACATGTGGAGAGACAGGATGATAGGGCATCTGTTAAGACGTGAGACAATGACTTCCATGGTACTAGAGGGACCTATAGAGGGCAAAATCTGTAGAGGAAGACAACATTGGAATACATCTAGCAAATAATTGAGGACGTAGGTTGCAAGTGGTACTCTAAGAGGCTGGCACAGGAGAGGATTTCATGGCGGGCCGCAACAAAGCAGTCAGAAGACTGATGACCCCCTCCGAAAAAAAAAAAAAAATAAAATAAAATAAAAAAATGCTTTTTCTGCCCTCCTGTTTTCCTCGCTCCTGTGATGTGATCACGGTGGAGTGCAAGATTATCAAATGAGTGCTTAAACACAACACTATCGATGCCACACATGCACCTTTGTTGAGAACTTTACAAATCTACCTGTCAGAAACTTCGATGCCAATTCAACCTAGCGGCTTGTTCGCGCCTGAAGGTAGGCAAACGCCACCGCAGTGTGTCGAATGGATTGCCTAAAGCACAGGCGCTAGAGCAGCCGCCAGGTGCTGACGGGGGTGAAATATGGGTAAGAGCGGCTGTGACGATCTTCCCATCCTGTGGCAAGTCCACGTTGGCGCTGAGCGGAATTGTGCTGTTATTCAGTGCCAATGTGACGTCATCAACCTACCTCACACGATCGTGTGGGCTGTGGCCCTTTATCTGATGTGTCGATACGTAGCAGCTGTCAGCGTCATCGAGGGTGACGTCGTAGGGCATCACGGTTTTGCAACATTAGAGAGGAAGGCTGTAGGCAGCTTTGATCCAGATTTGAAAAAGAAGCGTCGTAGTGGGAGAGAATGAAAGGGTTTCGAAAAGGAGATCCTTAGATCCTTTAATTTTGTGTTGTTGTTGTGGTCTTCAGTCCTGAGACTGGTTTGATGCAGCTCTCCATGCTACTCTATCCTGTGCAAGTGTCTTCATCTCGCCGTAGCTACTGCAACCTACATCCTTCTGAATCTGTTTAGTGTATTCATCTTTTGGTGTCCCTCCACGCTGCCCTCGAAAACTAAACTGGTGATCCATGGTTGCCTCAGAACATGTCCTATCAACCGATCCCTACGTCTAGTCAATTTGTGCCACAGACTTCTTTTCTCCCCAATCCTATTCAATACCTCCTCATTAGTTATGTGACCTACGCATCTAATCTTCAGCATTCTTCTGTAGCGCCACATTTCGAAAGCTTCTATTCTCTCCTTGTCAAAACTATTTATCGTCCATGTTTCACTTCCATACATGGCTACACTCCATACAAATACTTTCAGAAACGACTTCCTGATACTTAAATTTATACTCGATGTTAACAAGTTTCTCTTCTTCAGAAACGCCGTCCTCGACATTGCCAGACTACATTTTATATCCTCTCTGCTTCGACCATCATCAGTTATTTTGCTCCCCAAATAGCAAAACTCCTTTACTACTTTAAGTGTCTCATTTCCTAATCTAATTCCCTCAGCATCACCCAACTTAATTCGACTACATTCCATTATCCTCGTTTTGCTTTCGTTGATGTTCATCTTATATCCTCCTTTCAAGACACTGTCCATTCCGTTCAGCTGCTCTTCCAAGTCAATGGCTGTCTCTGAGAGAATTACAATGTCATCGGCGAACCTCAAAGTTTTTATTTCTTCTCCATGGATTTGAATACCTACTCCGAATTTTTCTTTTGTTTCCTTTACTGCTGCTCAATATACAGATTGAATAACATCGGCGAGACGCTACAACCCTGTCTCACTCCCTTACCAACCACTTCTTCCCTTTCATGTCCCTCGACTCTTATAACTGCCATCTGGTTTCTGTACAAATTGTAAATAGCCTTTCGCTCCCTGTATTTTACCCCTACCACCTTCAGAATTTGAAAGAGAGTATTCCAGTCAACATTGTCAAAAGCTTTCTCCAAGTCTACAAATGCTAGAAACGTAGGTTTACCCTTCCTTAATCTTTCTTCTAAGATAAGTCGTAGGGTCAGTATTGCCTCACGTGTTCCAACATTTCTACGGAATCCAAACTGATCTTCCCCGAGGTCGGCTTCTACCAGTTTTTCCATTCGTCCCTAAAGAATTCGCGTTAGTATATTGCAGCCGTGACTTATTAAACTGGTAGTTCGGTAATTTTCACATCTGTCAATGGAATTATTATATTCTTCTTGAAGTCCGAGGGTATTTCGCCTGTCTCATACAGTTTGCTCACCAGATGGTATAGTTTTGTCAGTACTGGCTCTCCCAAGACTGTCAGTAGTTCTAATGGAATGTTGTCTACTCCCGGGGCCTTGTTTCGACTTAGGTCTTTCAGTGCTCTGTAAAACTCTTCACGGAGTATCATATATCCCATTTCATCTTCATCTACATCCTCTTCCATTTCCATAATATTGTCCTCAAGTACATCGCCCTTGTATAGACTCTCTATATACTCCTTCCACCTTTCTGCTTTCCCTTCTTTGCTTAGAACTGGGTTTCCACCTGAGCTCTTGATATTCATGCAAGTGGTTCTCTTTTCTCCAAAGGTCTCTTTAATTTTCCTGTAGGCAGTATCTGTCTTACCCATCATGAGATAAGCCTCTACATCCTTACATTTGTCCTCTAGCCATCCCTACTTAGCCATTTTGCACTTCCTGTCGATGTAATTTTTGAGACGTTTGTATACCTTTTTGCCTGCTTCACTTGCTGAATTTTTGTATTTTCTCCTTTCATCAATTAAATTCAGTATCTCTTCTGTTATCCAAGGATTTCTACTAGCCCACGTGTTTTTACCTACTTGACCCTCTGCCGCCTTCACTAGTTCATCCCTCAGAGCTACCCATTCGTCTTCTACGGTACTTCTTTCCCCCATTCCTGTCAATTGTTACCTTATGCTGTCGCTGAAACTCTGTACAATCTCTGGTTCTTTCAGTTTATGCAGGTCCCATCTCCTTAAATTCCCACCTTTTTGCAGTTTCTTCAGTTTTAATCTACAGTTCATAACGAATAGATTGTGGTCAGAGTCCACATCTGCCCCTGGAAATATCCTACAATTTAAAACCTGGTTCCTAAGTCTCTGTCTTACCATTATATAATCTATCTGATACCTTTTAGTATCTCCAGGGTTCTGCCATGCATACTACCATCTTTTATGATTCTTGAACCAAGTGTTAGCTATGATTAATTTATGCTCTGTGCAAAATTCTACCAGACGGCTTCCTCTTTCATTTCTTAGCCCCAATCCATATTCACTCACTACGTTTCCTTCTCTTTCTTTTCCTACTGTCGAATTCCAGTCACCCATGACTATTAAATTTTCGTCTGCCTTCACTAACTGAATAATTTCTTTTACCTCATCATACATTTCATCAATTTTTTCATCATGTGCAGGGCTAGTTGGCAAATAAAATTGTACTACTGTAGTAGGCGTGGGCTTTGTGTCTATCTTGGCCAGAATAATGCGTTCACTATGCTGTTTGTAGTAGCTTACCCGCATTTCTATTTTCCTATTTATTATTAAACCTACTCCTGCATTACCCCTATTTGATTTAGTATTTATAACCCTGCATTCACCTGACCAAAAGTCTTGTTCCTCCTGCCACCGAACTTCACTAATTCCCACTATATCTAACTTCAACCTATCCACTTCCCTTTTTAAATTTTCTAACCTACCTGCCCGATAAAGGGACCTGACATTCCACACTCCGATCCGTAGAACGCCAGTTTTCTTTCTCCTGATAACAACGTCCTCTTGAGTAGTCCCGGCCCGGAGATCCGAATGGTGGACTATTTTACCTCCGGAATATTTATCCAAGAGGACGCCATCATCATTTAATCATACAGTAAAGTTGCATGCCCTCGGGAAAAATGACGGCTTTAGTTTCCGGTTGCTTTCAGCCATTCGCAGTACCACAACAGCAAGGCTGTTTTGGTTAGTGTTACAAGGCCAAATCAGAGAATCAACCGGACTGTTGTCCCTGCAAGTACTGAAAAGGCTGCTGCCCCTCTTCAGGAACCACACGTTTGTCTGGCCTCTCAACAGATACCCCTCCGTTGTGGTTGCACCTACGGTACGGCTATCTGTATCGTTGAGGCACGCAAGCCTCCCCGCCAACGGCAAGGTCCATGGTTCATGAGGGGGTGTAACACAGTATAATTTGTAAATGTAAAACTGCACGAGCTGCCGCAGTCTCGGCATGGCGCAGTCCTGAGCAGGCACCCGCCGAGCCGGGTCGGGAAGCCGGGTAGCGGGTGGGCCGCGCCGCCTTCTACCTGTTGCGGTGGCGGCGGCGGCGACGCCCGCGGCAGAGGGGGGCCGTCAGCGCGAGCCGGCACGTGCCGGCGTGACGTCACGGCGCGTCACGCGCATAGGAAATCGATGCGCGCAGCGAGCACCGACTGCCGCCTCCCCCTGGCCGGCCGGTGGACGCTCCCGCCCCCACCCCCAGCACGCGGCCCTCCTCTCCCCTCCCGCCTCCTGCCTCCTGCATTGTCTCGGCCGCGCGGCGCCGCTAAACCGAAACTGGGCCAGCGCGTCAAATGCCTCAGCGGCGGCCGAATATTAAGGCCCCCGTAAACGATCAACCATTTTGTCAAACTTAACTATTAGGCTTATATATACTAACAAGGGGAAGGGCTCAGACACGGCCAACCGATTCGGCTCAGATTTGGCAGGTGGCTTGTGTACAACCTAAAACGAAGGAATCTAAGATAATTTGGGTCAACACACCCGCGTTTTTGAGAAAATTACCCCTAAAGGTTATGACGAGCGATCGACTCAAAATTGGCGGGATCGATAGATAATTGTAAATAGAGCATTTTTCATCATCAGGTATGGGGTCCGAAAACGCATGCTTTTCCAAAAATCGAGGTAAGAAACTTTTTACAACTGCCACTTCTGTACCCACATGGTCAACGCTTTTCGCCGACAGCACCGATAGCGCAACGGCCAAGGTAACTGGCTGCGAATCTCGAAGAAACGTAGTGGATGTTATTCTTTTGGTTTGTATTTTTCCATGTCTCAATTGATAGGGATAGGACGGTTAATAAGGTAAGTAAATCAACAAGGAATGGTAATAATAAGGTGAGCAAATAAATTTCTCAAGCCTCTTGGGATAGTAAACAACTGAAATGTTACTCCAGGTCACTTAACAATGGCTCTTCCAGTCACTGTTACGTGTCCTCACGTTTCTTCGAACATCTAGATGGACGATACTTGTCATGTAAACATTCCAAACAAATATACTCTCGGCACCAAGAGCATCTAATGAGTGCAATCTTTCGACAGCTACACTGTTCCTTCTCTATGATATGACGAAGAGGCAACCGGGACAACAGAACTCTCCCAGCGTGCGTTCTGTCCCGTGCCTCGCTGTAAACAAGCGTCGCACGGTTGGCTATCTGTGATCCCTCGTGTGAAAGTCGCAGCACTTTTGCTCGAAGTTCTTTTCATGTGACAAGGCTTAAAAGTTTGATACTTTACAAACTCACGGCGTTTGGGAAATTAGTTTGCCTACCTTACTATTATCATTCCTTATTGATTTACTTATCTTTTAACCCTCCTATTCCTATCAATTGACATTCGGAAGGACGACGGTTCAATCCCGCGTCCGGCCATCCTGATTTAGGTTTTCCGTGATTTCCCTAAATCACTCCAGGCAAATGCCGGGATGGTTCCTCTGAAAGGGCACGGCCGACTTCGTTCCCCATCCTTCCCTAATCCGATGAGACCGATGACCACGCTGTCTGGTCTCCTTCCCCAAACCAACCAACCAACCTATCAATTGAGATATGGAAAAATACAAACGAAAACAATAACATCCGTTAGCTTTCTTCAGGATTCGAACCCGGGTTTTCTGATTCCCAGCCAGTTACCTTGGCCGCTGCGCTATCGTCGCTGGCGACGACAGGCGTTGACCATGTGGTTACAGAAGCGGCAGTTGTAAAAGTTTCTTACCTCGATTTCCGGAAAAGTATGCGTTTTCGGACCCCATACCTGATGAAAAATGCTCTATTTACAATTATCTATCGATCCCGCCAATTTTGAGTCGATCGCTTGTCATAAACTTTAGGGGTGATTTTCTCAAAAAACGTGGGGGTGTTGACCCAAAATATCTTAGATTCCTTCGTTTTAGGTTGTACACAAGCGACCCAAATCTGAGCCGAATCGGTTGGCCGTCTCTGAGGCCTTCCCCTTGTAAGATGGTATCTGTTCTTTCGGAAATGTCCATAAGAACAGATACCATCTTAGCATATATATAGTTAAGGCTCACCGGCCACTTGGCCATCTTCTCCTTCTGTGCGAATGCTCAAACAGTGCCCGAACTCTTACGGGAATCGGCGCCGCGCCGCTAGTAATGAGTATAATGGGCGGGGGCACTACGAATGTAGTGCGGGACAATACGTTGAGAATGTGGGTTTCGCGGGAGGCGTGCCAGAGATAAATCCCTGCAGTCGCACTATCCTCTGTGTCCTCGGTGGCTCTGATGGATAGAGCGTCTGTCATGTAAGCAGGAGATCCCGGGTTCGAGTTCCGGTCGGGGCACACATTTTCATCTGTCCCCGTTCACGTATGTCAACGCCTGTAAGCAGCTAAGGGTGTTCATTTCATTGTAATTTAACTATGCTTGACAAATATCTGACCGTGTGCAGTGCAGCTTGACGTATTAGTCAAGCATATATCGTATTTCACGTACTTGGAGGAATTTTGATCGGCAGAATGTTTGACAAGATGCAGGGCGTTGTTTGTATTGACTATTCGTCGCATATGTTTAGAGAAAAGTTATTTTATTACGATTTATCTCACTTTATCGTGAGTTTCCACAGCTACTAAAATTACGATCAAGTATAAATCAAAACAGTACTGCCAATAACCAAAATGACAGAGGTAGCACATCATTCTCAGCCATATATCAAGCATCAAGATGTTACGCTACTGGCCATTAAAATTGCTACACCACGAAGATGACGTGCTACAGACTCGAAATTAAACCGACAGGAAGAAGATGCTGTGATATGCAAATGATTAGCTTTTCAGAGCATTCACACGAGGTTGGCGCCGGTGGCGACACCTACAACGTGCTCACATGAGGAAAGTTTCCAACCGGTTTCTCATACACAAACAGCAGTCGACCGGCGTGTGAGGAGGAGAAATGCGTACCATCACGTTTCCGACTTTGACAAAGGTCGGATTGTAGCCTATCGCGACATTGCTGCTCGCGTTGGTCGAGATCCAATGACTGTTAGCAGAATATGGAATCGGTGGGTTCAGGAGGGTAATACGGAACGCCGTGCTGGATCCCAACGGCCTCGTGTCACTAGCAGTCGAGATGACAGGCATCTTATCCGCATGGCTGTAACGGATCGTGCAGCCACGTCTCGATCCCTGAGTCAACAGATGGGGACGTTTGCAAGACAACAACCATCTGCACGAACAGTTCGACGACGTTTGCAGCTGCATGGACTATCAGCTCGGAGACCATGGCTGCGGTTACCCTTGACGCTGCATCTCAGACAGCAGCGCCTGCGATGGTATTATACTCGACGACGAACCTGGGTGCACGAATGGCAAAACGTCATTTTTTCGGATTAATCCAGGTTCTGTCTGCAGCATCATGATGGTCGCATCCGTGTTTGGTGACATCGCGGTGAACGCACATTTGAAGCGCGTATTCGTCATCGTCATACTGGCGTATCACCCGGCGTGATGGTATGGGGTGCCATCGCTTACACATCTCGGTCACCTCTTGTTCGCGCTGACGGCACTTTGAGCAGTGGACGTTAGATTTCAGATGTGTTACGACCCGTGGCTCTACCCCTCATTCGATCCCTGAGAAACCCTACATTTCAGCAGGATAATGCACTACCGCATGTTGCAGGTCCTGTACGGGCCTTTCTGGATACAGAAAATGTCTGACTGCTGCCCTGGCCAGCACATTCTCCAGATCTCTCACCAACTGAAACGTCTGGTCAATGGTGGCCGAGCAACTAGCTCGTCACAATACGCCAGTCAGTACTCTCGATGAACTGTGGTATCGTGTTGAAGCTACATGGGCAGCTGTACCTGTACATGCCATTCAAGCTCTGTTTGACTCAATGCCCAGGCGTATCAAGGCCATTATTACGGCCAGAGGTGGTTGTTCTGGGAACTGATTTCTCAGGATGTATGCACCCAAATTGCGTGAAAATGTAATCACATGTCAGTTCTAGTATAATATATTTGTCCAATGAATACCAGTTTATCATCTGCATTTCTTCTTGGTGTAGCGATTTTAAATTTAGAGGTAGCACATCATTGTCAGCGCCTGGAAGCGCTCGGACACAACGGCCGGCGAAACATTTCTATTAACAAGTTCAAGTTGTATATTTCTCATTTTAAACCATACCCTGGACCAGCGTCTTCTTTCCTTCTTCTTTAAACACAGTGCCAGAGGCAGAAATGCTTTACCTGCATCTGTAGCCGTTCCCACTAGTGCCAAAACACAGCATACATGAGAAGTGTCTGCCTCAAACGTAAGGTTAAATTGACAAACATTCTTAGTACGTGTATGGGCTTGTTTGACACATCCGTGTCTAGACAAGAGCTTACGTGACAGACAAGTTTGCTCTTTAACGAGGGGCTGAATAAGTTCTTGAAAGTTTCATTGTCCATGCGACAAAAGATGGCGTTATCATCAAGTTCTGAGATTAATTTTTAGTTTAGCATATTTTCATGGATAAATCTCTTATTTTAAGCAATTCCCTGGACCAGAGTCTTGTTTTCTCCTACTTTTTTAAACACAGTGCCAAACTTAATGCGAGGACCGCTTTTTCTGCATTCGTGTCCGTACTCACTACGCTCAAAATATACACGAACACGAATAGCGTGTGCTTCAAAGTGAGGTCAAACTTACAAAAACCTTGTTTGAACGTGTGTGGCCTTGCTTGGCAAATCCGTGCCTAGATAAAAGCGATTTTGTCAGCATGTCTTATCGTTTATGGTGTCCTTCAGTTAGCCTGTCATGTCAAACAGGGTAGTGTTTAGGGTTTATACGGGATCAATTTGCAAACCAACGCCGAACTGCAGGAAGTGCAGATGTGCCTCGTCCGTGAAATGTTGTAGAGTAGTGCGCAAATTAACTGGGACAAGATCATATTTTACAAGTAATTGAAGTTGGTTAGCTGTACGCAATTTTATACGCCCATTTGTTGGACGTTCGGTGGGATGTTGTTGCCTTGACTATGAACAACAATTGTAGGCCCCTCGTAGCTCTGTTTAGTGCACGTATGTGTAGCAACACCATGTGTTATTTCTATGTTGTCGACAGGAAAACATTGTGTTAAAATATACATTTTACCTAAGAAGCGGGCAAACATAATTGCTCTTCGTGAACTCACTTCTATGATTGTAAGAGATATTGCCTCTGTTGTCAGTGTGACGAAGTATAGCGTTTCAACATTTATTAGGGCATATCGTGATGCTGCATTATTGTCTCTGAAGAGAAAAGTTAGACGTGGACGAAAAGAAAAAAAAAACACCCTCACAACTGACGTAACTGCACTTAGTAGAATCCATCCACACAAGACAACTAAGAACCTTCACACTGATTTATTGGCAACTGGTGTTGGAATTGACTCTTCAGTAGGAAGGCGTATGATTCTTGATTCTGGTCAAAAGGTACGAAAGGCGATAAAGGAGCACCTGTTAAAATGCGCCATGAAGAAAAGCGGTTTATGAGGCCCAAAATATATAAATCTTGAACGTCCAGAGACTGGAAACGTGTTATTTTAAAGTGAGGTGTCACATTTTATTGTTCAAGAATACAGGTCAAGGGTTGCCAAGCGAAGCACCTGGCAGATTGTGAGAGCTGAGCATCTTGTCCAAGATGCTACTCCATGCGGGTGTAAAATGAATGTGCCCAACGGAAAATAATAAACGCTACAATAATGATTTGGCCCTGTCTGAGTACCCTCTGAAGCAGATCAAAAAATGGTTCAAATGGCTCTAAGCACTATGGGACTTAACATCTGAGGTCATCAGTCCCGTAAACATGTTGTTGTTGTTGTGGTCTTCAGTCCTGAGACTGGTTTGATGCAGCTCTCCATGCTACTCTATCCTGTGCAAGCTTCTTCATCTCCCAGCACCTACTGAAACCTACATCCTTTTGAATCTGCTTAGTGTATTCATCTCTTGATCTCCCTCTACGATTTTTACCCTCTACGCTGCCCTCCAGTACCAAATTGGTGATTCCTTGATGCCTCAGAACATGTTCTACCAACCGATCCCTTATCTGGTCAAGTTGTGCCACAAATTTCTGTTCTCCCCAATCCTATTCAATACTTCCTCATTAGTTATGTTATCTACCCATCTAATCTTCAGCATTCTTCTGTAGCACCACATTTCGAAAGCTTCTATTCTATTCTTGTCCAAACTATTTATCGTCCATGTTTCACTTCCATACATGGCTACACTCCATACAAATACTTTCAGAAATGACTTCCTGACACTTAAATCAATACTCGATGTTAACAAATTTCTATTCTTCAGAAACGCTTTCCTTGCCATTGCCAGTCTACTTTTTATATCCTCTCTACTTCGACCATCATCAGTTATTTTGCTCCTCAAATAGCAAAACTCCTTTACTACTTTAAGTGTCTCATTTCCTAATCTAATTCCCTCAGCATCACCCGACTTAGTTCGACTACATTCCATTATCTTCGTTTTGCTTTTGTTGATGTTCATCTTATATCCTCCTTTCAGGACACTGTCCATTCCATTCAACTGTTCTTCCAAGTCCTTTGCTGTCTCTGACAGAATTACAATGTCATCGGCGAACCTCAAAGTTTTTATTTCTTCTCCATGGATTTTAATACCTACTCCGAATTTTTCTTTTGTTTCCTTTACTGCTTGCTCAATATACAGATTGAATAACATTTGGGAGAGGCTACAACCCTGTCTTACTTCCTTCCCAATCACTGCTTCCCTTTCATGCCCCTCGACTCTTATAACTGCCATCTGGTTTCTGTACAAATTGTAAATAGCCCTTCGCTCCCTGTATTTTACCCTTGCCACCTTTAGAATTTGAAAGAGAGTATTCCAGTCAAACATAGAACTGCTTAAACCTAACTAACCTAAGAACATCACGCACATCCATGCTCGAGGCAAGATTCGAACCTGCCCCCTTTCATGCCCACGCGATCTGACATAAATAACGTGAAATGGCTGACATCATCTACGTACCAAACACAAGAAGACACTACTTTCAAAGGTGATCTATGGTGGTGTGGAACCTCAGTGGAAATAAACTAACGTCATCACAGCTGTTTAGCTTTATAGCCCTAATAAGCCGAAGCAATTTGCGATACCACCTTATATACTGCGTCTGGTGCGTCGGCGGGCTGTTTCTCGAACACGTCTGCGCCGATGGAAGAACTCCAGCCACAAAATAAAGCTCTTTCAAACACCAGGACGGCAGAAGTCGGTCCTCTGACTACTATACTCTTGACTTCTCCTCTCTGTGTTCTACAGACGAGAAACGCGAACTCCCAGCCACAAGGATGGAGTTCATATAACGTCTCAACGTAACTATAGGTAGAAGTAGTGCTCTCAATCACTGAACACTGCGTATTCAGCGACGACTTCCAACCCGAAGTCCAGAATCGTATATATGGGTGGGTTGCGCAGAAAGTGTCGCCGTTTCTTTCGCAAAGCTGGTCGCAGGTGATCCTCCAAAAACGAACAGTAATACTGTGCACTGACGATCTGCCGTGGAGGAACGTAATGCGTTAGGATAACACCATCACAGTCGTACACGAGGATCACCATAACTTTAGACCACTCCATTGGCACCATCAACAGAACAGGCTCTGCTAACGGTATACTACGCCTTCCACATCGCTTCTACACAACGCTGGTGACTACTTTGAAGGTCAGTAACTGGTGCAAACATGTAACTCTTTTGCATCGGCTGTGAATAAGTGGTTGCCACAATAGTTCCAACCCTCGTAAATGGCTCCCACTGCAGTGTCTTTCTGAAGGTAGGAGGCTATCCTCCTGCTTAGTTCGGAGGTCAAACTGTCCAGCTTCTATGCTAAGGACTCATGTTCGCTTCCTGCTACTTCGTGGCACTCAGCGATGCATCTGTAATTTCATTTAATGTGATGAGGGAATGAAATGTCAATAAAGACTGTAGACGTTATTAATCGCTAATTGTTAAAGTTCAGGGAACACCGTTGGTTTACATAGAAGGCCACTATCAGACGTTTAACAATAACAAATGTTTATAAATAATTTTTGAATCAATCAGGAAGCAGGAAAATGTTGATGAATGGGAACCTTCCCTACTCATTTTGGCTGTGAATCAATTTACTGCAAAGAAACCACGAGGCCAGGTCACATCAGTTTAAAACTGCAGGTTCCACACTATAAATAATCGTGGCTCGATTCGAATAGGAACCATACATTTCAAACATGGCTCGCTAGGCTTGCAAATTGCTGCAATATTGCCGGCCGGAGTGGCCGTGCGGTTCTAGGCGCTACAGTCTGGAGCCGAGCGACCGCTACGGTCGCAGGTTCGAATTCTGCCTCGGGCATGGATGTGTGTGATGTCCTTAGGTTAGTTAGGTTTAATTAGTTCTATGTTCTAGGCGACTGATGACCTCAGAAGTTAAGTCGCATAGTGCTCAGAGCCATTTTTTTGCTGCAATATTGCCTGTTTTAAGCCGCGCGTCTGCGGAGAAAATACGACTACAGTTCTCTTCTTATTATGACTGACACAAACCCTCGCTGCAGTTACACATCGCTGTATTTCCTTATCAATATGTTTCACGGCAGCCTCCTTTCTTATCGAAGCACAGAACAGAACCATCAAGAATGAACAAGGCAAGCAGGCCACGCTTTCTCTACAGCCTACCTGCAGTTTCATAGGCTGAGCCCCTTCACCTCAAAGATCTACCTTATGACAAACCAGTGTAGCACAACAGTGGTGGCTTCAGAGATAATCAGTTGGCGGGTGCAGATATGCGATCCATCGCATGAGTGATCGACCGCTTGGTAGATCGCGTCTGTGTAGGCAAATGGCAGCGATCGATCGCTGATCTCTGACTGCATGGAGGCAGTCCGGTGGTTCGCACTTGTGATTCGCCAGCACAACATGATTGCCTGGCTGGTTAGCAGCGATGTGTGGCAATATGGCTACCACTCGTTTGCCTAGTTGTTAAGCTTTGTTGTACAGTTCTGTCTCGTTTCCCTTCACCCACGTTGAGAAGGAAATTTACGTCGGTGTTTACAATTATTCAGGTACCACAAACCACTATGAGAAGAAAAGTTAAAGATAGGGTTGCCATTATCATTAAGAAATAGCAAAAACTACACTATCCCATTTTGCAATAATTATCATTTTGAAGCTGGTGTTGTAGAAATAGAATACCGATATGTAGATGACATCATTTGCTTGATTGACAAAACAGATACCCCAATAAAACAGTTACACAGTGACATAAATACAGTCCACAGACGAGGAAATGAAGCTTCATTTCTTAGACATTACCATACACAGAGTCAACAACAAACATAATTTTGGAATTTTCAGGAAACCTGCAGCCACAAGAACAACCATTGAAATCAACTCCAACCACCCTCAAGCACACAAACTCACAAGTTTTAGACACATTCTACACAGGCTCAGCAGAACTACACTGGGCAGACTCAACTACACAGGGGAACTAAATACAATACACCAAATAGCCGGAGAGAATGGGTACAACACACAAATGATAAACAAAGTGAACAACAAAATTTAAAAAAAAACATATTCAAATTAAAAGAGAACAAACCATAAAAAAATCACCAGCCACAACAGAGAACCAAGAACACAAACTCTAGACAAACACAGGATACCAGGAACATCCTACAATGAGTACAACATGGCACACACTAACATACAGTAACAAAAACGTACACAGGGCGGGAAACATACTGAAGAAACTAGGGCTACAAATGTCATTCCACACAAATAGCACAGTACAGAAGAATCTAAGATCTAATAACACCTCTGCAGACAAATTCTCCGAAGCTAGAATATATCAGTTAACCTGCAATGCATGCCAATCTGTCTTCATAGGCCAAACATGCAGAAATTTCAAAACGAGTTACTCCGAACACCTCAGGGTCCTAAGAAGTGATAGTACACACTCCACTTTTGCAGATCATCTAATACAAGAAAACCACCACCCAAAAAGATGGAGACTGATCTTAAGATCCTCAGAGAAAGCAATAGCCTAAAAAAAAAGACAACAGAGCAGAACTACCACAAACAAAAAGCAATAATACAGGGAAAGACAGTCCTGAATGAAAATACAACACTGTGCAACAAAACACTGTTTGGAACACTCAATGAACTATACAAAGGAGATTCCCCACCAAAAACATAACAGAAAAAAAACTTCTGTTTTCCTGATTCCCTCCCCACCCCCTCTTTTCATCTCTCTCTCTCTCTCTCTCTCTCTCTCTCTATCTATCTCTCTCTCTCTCTCTCTCTGTCACACACACACACACACACATTCAAAATCAGCGCCACAACAAACACAAGGCCAACGATGAACAAGTGAGCAACGACAATAACGTAGCACCTTTCACTGAGTGTGTTGTCAGAAGTGTCCGCTCAGATCACGTTTCGCCACATTTTGTGTAACTTCATGTGAGGTGAAGCTGTGAGCGGAAATCTGTGAAAAACTGTGTGAAAACAGTGCACTAAATAGCACTGATTGAGACAACAACCAGGGACACGAAACAAGACTGAAAAGGTAAGTACAGAAACGTACATAACATGTACCCTCGAAACAGCTCTCCACAAATACGCAATAATTTTCTTCATGGCTAGTTGCAAATGACATGCTGTCAAAAAACGACGAAAACGAGAACTAAAATCGATGTATAATAATACAGTTCAGTTAGCGATGTAATTTAAGGTTAGTGTCTATAGCAAAACGAAGCAAATTACAAATATTGTTTTTCTTAGGCCTACAGGAGTTAAATTATTACAAATGTGAGATTGTAGTTTACAGAAATAAAAATTTGACCCACAGAAGATGACACATTGGTGTCGGAACATGTCTGGGTAAATATAAAAATGAACTAATTGTGTTTGCATAAGGCTGATTTCCAAAACAAACCCAGTTTTTAAATCGCAAACACGTAAGAACGAAAACAGGAGCTTCAAACGTCGGTAAAATGAGAAATAGCATTGTTGGGAAGTTCACAGTAATAGTCACGATAAACTGGATTTCATCTGACAATTTCGAGTTATTTATGAAACAATTACATTGTTAAAGTTTTTGATTGTAGAATGACGTACCGGAGTAATAAGTGGGTATTTTAATTTAAATGTTCAGAGGAAATCTATTATAGACCTACAGAGGTGTTATTAATGGTGAATTGAGTCGTATTGTTGACATTGCGTGATACGTGTAAACCACAATTAATGCAACTGTGTGGAATATATAGCAGTGACAGTGGTACAAAACAGAAAAAAAGAACATTTCAACCGGTATTTTTACTGCGTCAGTGTCTAGGAGCAGAAAAATTGCATTCAGATACGTCATAATTGGTCCAGGCTTTTCCACGAATTAATTGAAATACTTTTCTTGAAGTTCCACTCCTTTTTTATTACCATCTAACACCTTTCGTATCCCTCCGCTGCAACATAGCAAGTATTCAAGCGATGTGATACATCCCAGGAGATTTACACGAATCGTGTAATCAGATACTACGGGTTCTTTCTTTTGTTTAAAGGCATTACTTTTCATTTATCCACATTTAAGAAGAACTTTAATATTGCACGCCAAGCATCTACATCTGTATGGATAAAAACTGCAAATCACATTTAAGTGCCTGGCAGAGGGTTCATCGAACCACCTTCACAATTCTCTATTATTCCAATCTCGTTTAGCGCGCGGAAAGAACGAACACATATATCTTTCCGTACGAGATCTTATTTTCCTTGTTTTATCGTGGTGATCGTTCCTCGCAATGTAGATCGGCGCCAACAAAATATTTTCGCATTGTACAAAGTTGGTGATTGGAATTTCGTGAGAAGATTCCGTCGCAACGAAAAACGCCTTTCTTTTAACGATTTCCAGCCCAAATCCTGTAGCATTTCTGTGACACTCTCTCCCATATTTCGTGATAATACAAAACGTGCTACCCTTCCTTTCACTTTTTCGATGTATTCCGTCAGTCTTATCTCGTAAGGATCCCACACCGCGCAGCAGTATTCTACAAGACGACAGACTAGCGTAGTGTAGGCAGTCTCCTTAGTAGGTCTGTTACATTTTCTAAGTGTCCTGCCAATAAAACGCAGCCTTTGGTTAGCCTTCCCCACAACATTTGAAACGTCCCCTTTGAACAATTATACATGACTGTGCTTAAACTGACACACAATATTTTGTTAGCGCAACGCAATCTGACTTTCAAAATTCCCTACAAAAGAATGGCCCTGACTAACATTAAACTATACCTTTCACAAATCACTTACCTCACAAAAATCTTCGCTGCTCAAGCTACTGCAATACAGCGAGCGCCACTAATGCCAGCTAAATAAAAGATTCAAACTATGGAAGGCACTAACTACTGATAGGGATAGTTAGCAAGTGAAAGATATTAATAGAGAACAAACAATGTATTTACCTTGATATCATCATGTATAAATATAGCAGTTCATGACAAATTTCAAAACTCCGCCATCTCTCTCCCCACATCCACCACTGCTGGCGGCTCACCTCCAACTGCGCAACGCTACGCGCTGTTCACAGCCAGCTGCCTAACACTACAATGGCGAGTATTACAACAATGCAAAGCAGCCACAGACTGCACACAGCACAGCCAGTGATTTTCATACAGAGGTGGCGTTACCAATAAAAAAACCTAAACAGCCTACTTACATAGCCCCCATGCTCCCCACAAAAAATTTTACAAATTGGTTTGGGCAGTGGCCAATACAGATTTGAAAAATTTTTTCATAATTACAATAACAAAGAAATCAAATGCACACACTTATTGATACAATGTTGGTCAAAAGCTCAAATTTTCTCACAGTCCATAAAGACAGTCCTGATCGTTCATCAAGGTAAAATAGTAGTGTTTTCCTCAAAGTCTGAGCAGTAGAAGAAAATGCACACGTAAGTAGTGGATTTCCATGCAGTCTTGAAGAAGTAGCGTTGTCCTTCCAACGGAAAGACAGTGCTGACTCTTGACATGCTGACAGATAATGCGCCACAACAGAGTAAACCCACAGCAGAGTCAGTCGAAGTTTTGAAGAATATTGGTGGGTAGGTCATCACAGAGCAGACCCACTGTAGTCCTGGTAGAGATGGCCAGCAGCCATCTGTTGTGACTGTGCAGGTGCACAATCACCACTGAAGAGTCTTGCGGATAATGTAGCAAGTCCATAAACCACCACTTGTGCACTCACAAAGTTTTTGGAATTGTCCTTAGAACCAGCAATGCTGTTATCCAGTCCCTTGCTGAATCATTAACACACGTGCAAACACTAACAGTCCCTACTTCTCACATATTGTCCATATACTATGACCAACAGAAATGTGTGCAGTGAAATGTAACTTAATTTGAAGAACTGGTGTCTAGACAATTATAAATTTACAACATGAAAATACAATTACAAAGGTACAAAATACATCATTAAAGAACGTAATAGTACAGATAACATTTGTGGTAATATGGGCTTTACAAAAGAATCGAAATAAACATATACATCAGTGTTACAGGAATTATGAAATAAGTAAATACATAAAATAATGAGAATAGTTTCGAAACATTAATTTCACACACGAGCATTAAAACAAAACAGAATAAATAATGTCTAAACATCTTTACAATGTAAATAACATATTATCAGAAAATTCTACAACATAAATCTTATTAGCTAAACACATAAAGACAGGAAAAAGACAAATACGCAAGGGTACACAAAAACATGGTGGGATAACACAAGGAAAGGACAGGGTTTGTTTTACTGCAGTATTTTGCAAACAAAACTTTCTTTACTTCTCGGAGATCTCCCTTCATTCATCATTATTCCCAAAAAGTCCTATCTATACCTCCTTCCTGTATTCTATTCATATTTCTTTCAAAACAATTATTACTCATTGTACAATACTCATCTTGGCCCAAATCTTTTTCATATCACTTCTCAATGCATTCTTCCCCTATTCTCCATAGTCAGTTTCTTATATACTCTACCCCCTCTTAAGCTAACTTAAATCAACTGAGCTCAGATGCTAAACTAAGGGACGAGGCAATGCAGCAGCACAAAATAAGTAACACAAACAGCAATGACCAAAAAAATGGAAAATTGCAAAGCAAGCTACAGTAAATCTAAATTACCAAGCAATGCAACATTACAACTAATATGAGCCAATGTGCAGCAACAATAAAAATAAATCAGTAGTAAACTGGCTTAGCAGAGTAACACAAAGTCAAATTCAGTAACACTATGCCTGGCAAACAGCAGTAACTTACCCGTATACCTAAACATGACATAGCTCAAGCAGAAAAAATATTACAGTAAAAACAACAATGCAGATAAGGGAAATGTATATTCACATCTTAATGTCTATGTAATCAAAGTGGTGCACCACAAATTATTCTACAAAAGAAATTACCAAGTACTTGAAAAGAAAATTATAGATGCAGCTACTGTTATTAGTCCCTTCTTATTGTTCTCTCCATTCCAAGAGCTCCTTTTTCGAAGAATATGGATCAGAAAATACTTATTTAATAAATCTGTTGACAGAAAGTGTTCACATTAGCAGATGCATTTAAGTTTATTTTATAAAACCAATGCTGCAACACAGCTGGAAACCAGATATTAAACAAAATGAGCAATCTCTTAACTACAAAGACAATAGATGTGAAATGTTTCTAATCATTTCATGAGGCATTTTAGTAAATATCATAAATTACGAGCTCCACAGTATGCTTTCAACAAGGAAATGTCAATAGCGAGGACAATGGCCTCCCCTTTCTTTTATTCTACCTGTGCTTCTGATGAGGCACTCACTAATGACTTGTTCTCCCGGCGTCTGACACAGCTGCGTGCCCACGACGCATTACGTGCAGGTGGTCACTTAACTTTCTTACGGAAATATTTACGACAGTAGTTTCCGCTACTGTGACAGTCTCATATACAAAATTTCACGGGTCGAGAATTTGCATTGCAAATGTGTAGAAACAAAACCCTATAAATATAAGTGTCCAAATAAAATATTCGTCAGCATTGTGATACAGTCACGCATTTACGCACATTTCATAACTCTTAAAGTACGCTTCTTGGTTTCCAACATACTTCTTATTCCTCATATACGGTAGCATCATCTTATTGATCATAAACATATCTCAATAGCATAGTACACATCGTCGTTGTAATAATATCATAACATCTCAGTCAATTCTCAAAATTGTCGTAGCTTCCTCCAATAATTTGAAAACCTAAAAAAAATTCTCTGCTCATTTCAATAGTGTCATCTACCTCAAACGTACTTTAAAATCATGCTCCCTTACCAAATATATCATTCAAAGCTCTCATAGTATCACAATGGTTCCGAAAAAATATGAGCATTTCACAAAGTACAGACAAAATACAATTTCATAAGTGTGAAGTTATCCAACTGTGTAATTGCGTAAACATCTGTCACTGATGTAATAAAAAAAAGTTTATCTCTCAGTTACATGATCAGATAGCTGTGTAATTTGTGTGTTAGAGAAATATGGTACCGATGTGTAAAGTTGTGTAAGCAAATACCATATTAGCTAGGGTTCCTTGTGGTTGCCACACACATGGTACACAAAGTAAGCGTGTACCCCCCTGAGGATTAATGTAATTATACCCTGAGGTGTTACAGATTACAGCAATGGAATGAAATGTATCACGGAAAACTTTCTTTGTAATTCAAAAATCTTTAAAAATAACTGTTTTAAGTACAAAATTAATCACTCAAATACGTGTACTGTAGCGCTAAATGTGCGTCTTGCTGTAAGATAATTTCTGTGGAAGTGTCGTAGTTATCGTCCTCCGAAAGCTAAGTTCTGCAGAAGCCAATGTACTTACCTCATGATACACCAAATTTCGAGTAAACCAAAATGTTGCATTAAAATCTCATTAGCAGTACTGGTAAATGTTCTAAGTATGTGAGCCTTATAGTCGTTACGTAATCGTGCAACTAACAAGCAAGAATGTACACACACAATAACACTGTGTCGTCTCTTCACAATAACAACGCATTCGTAATTTCTGTTTAAATAAGTTCTCTTGGTTCTTGACTGGATATTTAACTTCAAACATTGTTGCATGTTAACAGATTCTAAGTCTGACTAAGCGTACTAGTAATGTAAAGTGAAAAATTTTATAGCAAAGACTAAGTTAAAAAGCAGATTATCTTTCAATAAACGGTTTTACATGTGAAATGTGGTGTAAACCTTTACTCTTCCTAGTGCACAGAGTTTCAACTTCAAAGCAATTATCATGTTGTATACATCGGTAAAGAATGCTAAAATTTTTCTCAAGGCTAGCGTCTTATGTTATTTTTCTCGGAGCCAGCGGGCGCACGCGGCTGCCTGCTGTGCGAGTCATTGTCTGTCTCTTTGTTGGCGCGCGCCGTTATTGGGATTAGGAGACCTAACTTCTACAAATTCACTTTGACGGGAAGGCCCTGCCCTGTTTGAAGCTCGCCAGTTCTGATGGAATTCAGGTCTGTCGTTTTGTCGGTAGTTTACACAGTTTCTTTCTTGTCGGCCACGTGGTGGAGAATTTCTCCCTGAATCGTAACTGCGTGCTGAACTGTTGCGTCTGAAATTATTCTGCCTCCCTTGACAATAATAGTTCTGGTTACCATATTGTCTATTTCTATGGTTATCTCTGTCATATTCATTTCTACGGAAATGCGATCTTTCTCTGTAACTATTATTCTGCCAGCGGTTGTCATAAGGGTGGTGTCTGTTTTGGTCACGATTTGTGTTGTGAGAATAGCCTTGTCGTGTCCAGTTATTACTTCTGTCATCGTGGAATTGTGACAGATGTGACCTGTAATTGTTGTGCTCCTGTTTCCGCGTTCCCCGATTGTCAGTGTCAATTTCCAATTCTTGTAACAGACCCTGAAAAGTGTCAATGACATCTTTGCAACGTCCTGCTAAAATAATATGTCGTAAATGTTCAGGCAGTTTGATTAAGCAAATGCGGATGAGTTCTGAGGGGCTGTATGGGTTTGAAAGATACTGATTCTTATGCAACATGTCTTCAAAATATTTCATAAGACTGGAAAATTCAGGTTGTTCGAAACGTTTCATCATTATGATGCTATGTTTTACTCGGTCTTGTGTGGCTTGAGACCAATATGCTGAGAGGAAGGCATGGTAAAACTCTCCTTCACTGTGGCAATCGTGAATGACCGATCGCATTCTTACAGCTGGTTCATTCTCTAAGCAGCCACACATAAATTCTAATCTGTGCTCTAATGACCAGCTGGGAGGAAAACAATGAGAGAGTTGATGGAGCCACGCTTGTGGATGAATGTCGTTGCCAGAATTCTTAAATGTTTTGAATTTACGTGTAGTAATGAACAGCTTATAGTCAAAGTCATCATGTCGGCGAGTCGCATATCGGTCATTGTTACGTCGTTTCGGCGGTTCCATTTCAAAATTCGGTGCACCTTGCCAATTTCTTTCATAATTTCCGAAATGCCCTGTGTTATTATTTTGTGGCTTTTCCGTATTTCTAAGTTCCTCTTCCCGTGTTGGAGCGCGAGTGTCCTCTGAAATATGAAATTTTTGTATTACTTGTGCCAACTGATCTTGTACTTCCCGGATTTCTCTTTTGTATTGCGTATTAATTTGATTCTGATTTTGTTTGAATTTCCTAATTTGTTTGCACTCTTCTGTGTCATTCAGATTATCATCTACCTTCGTAGATAAATTATTGAACTGATCCGAAAGTTTGGCTACTTTCTCCGATAGTGAACACATTTCCTCAGTGTGTTTTTCTGAACCAAGTTTCAGAGTGTACATTTGTGTTGAAATCGAATCTACTGTGTCCTTTAAGTTTTCCTGAGTTCCTGCAAGTTGCGTAACCGAATCGGTAGATGCAACTGAGTCAATTTTAGCTTGCAAGGTCTCATGATTTTCATGAACAATAGTTTGCAGTTCTTTTATGGCTGCATCGTGATTCTGTAATACATTTTCATGACGCGAAAAAATAGGTTGGAAATGCTCACAAATTTGTGTTTTTACGTCATTACAGACCTTTTGACATTTCGATTCAATGTTATATAACTCAGTAGTTAAATCTTCACGTGTTTTTTCAAGTGTGGTGTCTAACTTTTCAAGCTTTTGCTGTGTTTGTCTCTGATTTTGTTCCAGTGTGTCTAACTTTTGAAGCTTTTGCTGTGTTTGTCTCTGATTTTGTTCCATTGTGTCTAACTTTTCAAGCTTTTGTCCCATTTGTTGCATTAATTGTAACAACAATGCACTGGTGTCCGAAACATGTTCCTCAGTGCTTTTCGGCAGTGAATTTGCACCGGCAACATTCACATTTTGACAAGCGGAAAATGTGTCTTGACTCATTTGAGAAAACGGTGAGAACCCAAAACCTGAATCTACAGTATTTGCGAGATTGTTTCCTATCATTTCGGATTCCTGAGGCGAGCTGTTGCCGACCGATCGATCGATAATGCTTCCCTCTTCACTAATTGTTTCACTGTGTACACCATTATTTGCAACCCGCTCCATTTCCCTATGCGCAATTACCAAATTACTACTTTGAACATTAGTTAATTCATTACTCTGCGGCGCTAACACACTGCTTTCGTCTTCACTGTCATTACTCAGTTTAGTTTGGAGCCTAGTATTACGTTTTTCACGCGCCATTATTGTCACAATATTTCACACGACAACACAGAAAAGCACAATTTGAAGAGCAAAAATAAGAGAACACATTAACATAACACTGAAAATAATATCTAGTTAATTGCAGCTGCGAAATACTTGGTGCAAATCTATATGCATGCCACAACTGTTTTACTGTACAACAATGAAAGACTGCAACTACAAAGGAGATTTTCTCTACAATTGCGCGCTAGCAATAAACAAAGGCTACACTAATTACACAAACTACAAGAAAAAAAAATCAGAAGATTCCAGTGAGGTATCCTAGGCCAAGGGTCGACATATGAAACGTCCCCTTTGAACAATTATACATGACTGTGATAAACTGACACACAATATTTTGTTAGCGCAACGCAATCTGACTTTCAAAATTCCCTACAAAAGAATGGCCCTGACTAACATTAAACTATACCTTTCACAAATCACTTACCTCACAAAAATCTTCGCTGCTCAAGCTACTGCAATACAGCGAGCGCCACTAATGCCAGCTAAATAAAAGATTCAAACTATGGAAGGCACTAACTACTGATAGGGATAGTTAGCAAGTGAAAGATATTAATAGAGAACAAACAATGTATTTACCTTGATATCATCATGTATAAATATAGCAGTTCATGACAAATTTCAAAACTCCGCCATCTCTCTCCCCACATCCACCACTGCTGGCGGCTCACCTCCAACTGCGCAACGCTATGCGCTGTTCACATCCAGCTGCCTAACACTACAATGGCGAGTATTACAACAATGCAAAGCAGCCACAGACTGCACACAGCACAGCCAGTGATTTTCATACAGAGGTGGCGTTACCAATAAAAAAACCTAAACAGCCTACTTACACGTTTTCTATGTGTTCCTTCCAATTTAAGTTGTTCGTAATTGTAATACCAAGATATTTAGTTGAATTTACGGCTTTTAGATTAGACTGATTTATCGTGTAACCGAAGTTTAACGAGTTCCTTTTAGCACTCATGTGGATGACCTCTCACTTTTCGTTATTCAGGGTCAACTGCCACTTTTCGCACCATTCAGATATTTTTTCTTAAGCACTTATTCGCTTAAGCACTTATTTGTTATTTCAGCAAACTCTGTGAGACTTAGAATTTCTTCTCAATGTGCAGCTGAGCATTCTTCAGTGGGTCCTGCGACATGATTTCAACTGTTACTGGTAACCGACCCACTTACCAATGTACGGTGGCATCTCGGCGACATACATGCTATTTTATTTATCGTATGGCTATACATACACAAAAATTACAAAACTACTACACGTCGACATTTAAGCAGAGCTCTCCAACATAAAATAACGGAAATGACAACAGCTATATATGGATATCAAGGTCTTTTATGTATTTTATAACATCACTCGTCGCTGTTGAGGAAATGTTCGAAAGAATCCTTGTAGGCACGTGCGGAGCAGCTACACAACACGAGCAACTGTCTGTCGTTCCACACAACAGTCACAGGATGGTGACGAAGTTTTGTCCCCACTTGTACAGAGTGCCTGCACATCGTCCGTGGCCCGTTCGGATGCCGTTCAAGGTATTCCGAATTGCCCGATGCTGGTCGAATCCAGGGGGATTCTTCTGAATGCAAGACAGCTTCAGGCTTAGCGGCGAACAGTTTTGTTGCCACGAGCGTTTCCATTCATCGATGGTATTGAATTCAGTTTCCATGAGCCTTGGTTGTAATGAGAGTGGTATCTCTTGATCTTGGACTTTTTCGCTCCGCAGGGAATACAACGTCCATTATTGGAAGGTCGGTGTTGTTAGCAATCTTCTGGTATTCACGCAGTAACCTGCTTTTCCGTGTGAAAGGAGGTCGAATGTGGCTCGAGATAGCTAGCAAGCATGTAGGAGTAGGTCGTATTGACCCACTAACAATGCGTATGGCCTCATCTACATCTACATGGCTACTCTGCAATTAACACTGAAGTGCCTGGCAAAGGGTTCATCGAACGATTTTCATGCTACTCCTCTACCATTCCACTCTCGAATGGCGAATGGGAAAAAGGAACAACTAAATCTTTCCATTCGAGCTCTGATTTCTCTTATTATACAGGGTTATTACAAATGATTGAAGCGATTTCACAGCTCTACAATAACTTTATTATTTGAGATATTTTCACAATGCTTTGCACACACATACAAAAACTCAAAAAGTTTTTTTAGGCATTCACAAATGTTCGATATGTGCCCCTTTAGTGATTCGGCAGACATCAAGCCGATAATCCAGTTCCTCTCACACTCGGCGCAGCATGTCCCCATCAATGAGTTGGAAAGCATCGTTGATGCGAGCTCGCAGTTCTGGCACGTTTCTTGGTAGAGGAGGTTTAAACACTGAATCTTTCACATAACTCCACATAAAGAAATCGCATGGGGTTAAGTCGGGAGAGCGTGGAGGCCATGACATGAATTGCTGATCATGATCTCCACCACGACCGATCCATCGGTTTTCCAATCTCCTGTTTAAGAAATGCCGAACATCATGATGGAAGTGCGGTGGAGCACCATCCTGTTGAAAGATGGAGTCGGCGCTGTCGGTCTCCAGTTGTGGCATGAGCCAATTTTCCAGCATGTCCAGATACACGTGTCCTGTAACGTTTTTTTCGCAGAAGAAAAAGGGGCCGAAAACTTTAAACCGTGATATTGCACAAAACACGTTAACCTTTGGTGAATTGAGAATTTGCTGCACGAATGCGTGAGGATTCTCTACCGCCCAGATTCGCACATTGTGTCTGTTCACTTCACCATTAAGAAAAAATGTTGCTTCGTCACTGAAAACAAGTTTCGCACTGAACGTATCCTCTTCCATGAGCTGTTGCAACCGCGCCGAAAATTCAAAGCGTTTGACTTTGTCATCGGGTGTCAGGGCTTGTAGCAATTGTAAACGGTAAGGCTTCTGCTTCAGCCTTTTCCGTAAGGTTTACCAAACCGTCGGCTGTGGCACGTTTAGCCCCCTGCTTGCTTCATTCGTCGACTTCCGCAGGCTACGCGTGAAACTTGCCCGCACGCGTTCAACCGTTTCTTCGCTCACTGGAGGCCGACCCGTTGATTTCCCCTTACAGAGGCATCCAGAAGCTTTAAACTGCGCATACCATCGCCGAATGGAGTTAGCAGTTGGTGGATCTTTGTTGAACTTTGTCCTGAAATGTCGTTGCACTGTTATGACTGACTGAAGTGAGTGCATTTCAAGCACGACATACGCTTTCTCGGCTCCTGTCGCCATTTTGTCTCACTGCGCTCTCGAGCGCTCTGGCGGTAGAAACCTGAAGTGCGCCTTCAGCCGAACAAAACTTTATGAGTTTTTCTACGTATCTGTAGTGTGTCGTGACCATATGTCAATGAATGGAGCTACGGTGAATTTATGAAATCGCTTCAATCATTTGTAATAGCCCTGTATTGTGATGATCATTTCTCCCTACGTAGGTGGGTGACAACAAAATATTTTCGCATTCGGAAGAGCAAGTTGGTGATTGAAATTTCGTAAATAGATCTCGCCGAAAAGAAGACCGCCTTTGTTTCAGTGACTGCCACCCCAAGTCGCGTATCATATCAGTGACACACTCACCCATGTTGCGCGATAACACGAAACGAGCTGCCCTTCTTTGCACTTTTTCGATGTCCTCCGTCAGTCCTACCTGGTAATGATGCCACACCGTGAAGCTGTATTCCAACAAAGGACGGGCAAGTGTAATGTAGGCTGTCTCTTTAGTGGTTTTGTCGCATTTTCTAAGTCTTATGCCAACAAAGCGCAGTCTTTGTTTCGCCTTCCCCACAATATTATCTATGCGGTCTTTCCAATTTAAGTTGCTCGTAATTGTAATTCCTAGGTGTTTAGTCGTATTGACAGCCCTTAGATTTGTGCGATTTATCGTATACCCAAAATTTATCGGACTTCTTTTAGTACCCATGTGGATGACCTCGCATTTCTCTTTGTTTAGCGCCAATTGCCACTTTTCGCACCATATAGAAATTCTGTCTAGAGCATTTTGTAATTGGAATTGATCGTCTGATGATTTTACTAGACGGTAAATTACAGCGTCATCTGGAAAGAGTCTAAGAGGGCTGCTCAGATTATCACCTAGATCATTTATGTAAATCAGGAACAGCAGAGGGCCTATGACACTGCCTTGCGGAACGCCTGATATCACTTCTGTTCTACTCGATGATTTACCGTGTATCACTACGAACTGTGACCTCTCTGAGAGGAAATCACGAATCCAGTCCCACAACTGAGACGATACTCCATATGCACGCAATTTGATTAATAGTCGCTTGTGTGGAATGGTGTCAAAAGCCTTCTGGAAATCTAGGAATATGGAATCGATCTGAGATCCCTTGTCGACAGCACTCATCACTTCTGTTGCGCAAGAACGATATTTTCTGAATCCGTGTTGGTTGTGTATCAATAAGTCATTTTCTTCAAGGTTCGAGTACAGTATATGCTCCAAAATCTACTGCAAATTGAGTTCGGTGATATGGGTCTGTAATTCAGTGGGTTACTCCTATTTCCTTTCTTGAATATTTGTGTGACCTGTGCTACTCTCCAATCTTTAGGAAGAGACCTTTCGTCAAGTGAGCGGTTGTATATGATTGCTAAGAAAGGCGCTATTGTGTCTGCATACTCTGAAAGGAACCTGACTGGTATACCATGTGGACCGGAAGACTTGCCTTTCTTAAGTTAAGCTGTACGTCTGTCTTTTTTTACGTGCGGACTATTAAGCCAGACAGGCGCACGCTACTCTGCTGCTGAGCACACCGAACTGAGTGCTGATACCGGAGAGCGTCTGTTGACGATCCCCAACGAGAGCCTCAGTGTTTACGGAGAGTGTTGTTTCTGGTTTTGAGCTCAGTAGACGTTCGTGTCAAGTTCTCCTTAAAAGAAAGTATCTTACGTAACGTGATCCCAGAGTATTTTGGATGCTTATTATGATGAATTGTGTCTCCTTGAAAATAGACATCGAGTGATCTGTGTGCCAATCTGCTGGACATATGACAACATGAAACTTCTGTTTTATCTGAGTTTGATTGTAACATACCTTTTATTCTTTGACCAGTAGCCCCATTCCCCGAGTCCCAATTCTTTAAGTACTCGAACTATCGTATATAAAACAGCTTCAGACATCTGATTACTCTACAAATGAGTTTGTGTGTTAAACCTTTGTAGTTGAAGACACAAAACTCTAACAATTTTTGGCGTTGTAAGCGAGAAAAAGATTAGAAATGATTTGAAATTACGTTTGATGTAGCTCGGTAACTGCTCCCACTATGAAACAGTGGTTGAGTATAGTGTGGATAATTTGTACCCCGTTTCAAGGAAAGCTGATTTTTCACGCATCCCTATGACGTCATATTTCCTGAAACGTGGCCTATGATAAATGCAGGTCTGAGCGCAGGTCTATGTGACGTCAGCATTGTTACTGCCCGTCGACACAAACACCTGAAATAAGAGGCCCGTATTGCACTGTAAAAGATTTATGTCAAAGGTTTCGTCCAACTTCTTTGACCAAACTTCTTCACTGGAGCTATTACATGAATGTAAAATTTGTCACTACAGTTGTTTGGGAACGGAAACCGAAAGTTAATCGCCCGTAGAGTAGCATATGTTGTTGGCAAGCGCTTTGCTTGGAAACAAAGAGAAATCGAAACGATTCTGGTTGAAACCGTGCACAGCGAGAAGAAAAGCTCGAAGTATTCAGCAGAATTTTCTTCGTGAGGCACAGTGCGAGGACGTAAAGACCAACGAAAATTATGTGAGAATGGGCGAACAAACATTTCAATTTGCGCTCATGGAAGTGTTCGCTCATATTTGCAATGCGATACTCATTTAGGAACTGCAGTTTCTTACTTTCATTCATCATAATCGATGTTTCTGGATATCCTGCAGCTGTGTCATTAACGATTTAAATAATGGAATACTGCACTAGTCACGTACCTTGGTTCAAATGGCTCTGGGACTTAACATCTCAGGTCATCAGTCCCCTAGAACTTAAAACTACTTAAACCTAACTAACCTAAGTACATCACACACATCCATGCCCGAGGCAGGATTCGAACCTGCGACCGTAGCAGTCGTGCGGTTTCAGACTGAAGCGCCTAGAACCGCTCGGCGACACCGGCCGGCCGTCACGTACCTTTTCTCGCTTAATATGATGCCTTTTGAGGATTTATTATCAACAGGAAATATTAACATAGGTGTTTTAAGTGGTGTTTGTATGTGTTTTGTTCTGGTTTGTTGCAATCGGACAGACCTCTTTTGTCGATTTTTCGAAGTGTCACATAACACACCTACGTAAATATTTTTACTTGGTCATGGGAATAAATTCTCGCAAAGAATTCTGCAAATCGTGAAAAAAATACGTAACTGATTCCGAGTTTAATTATTTAAATCATAAATACTGTTTCTGCTAAAGATTCTGTCGTCGTTAGGTTAAGATTTTTAGCTGTTCTAGCTCGTAATACACTGATCGAATTCCTCAGCGTATAATTTTAGTATTATTCCAGAAACATGTGAACCAACATATAAATAACCCAAGCAGGAATTTGGAGTACCAATAAATACATTTATTTCTATTTCCTTTACGTAGACTTTAAACACATTTGGCTTTTCATATTTCCATCTCCTTCCACATCCTTTCTTTTTATATATGAGCTTAATATCAACCACAGTGCAGCAACTTCCATTGCCGTTGATTGCTGCAGCTATTTTTTTGTAAGATTTCATCCACTAATTACGGTTTTTGTAGGTTATGAAGAATTTCGTATTTTTGAGACTTTGGAACGATCACTGTGGTGGTAGCGACGCAGTAAATACACGTCGTCATTTTGTAGTTTAAATGCATTAAAGCAAGCGAGGCGACATGTAAACAACGGCCTTCACTCTTTTACCAAATATCTTTGCTGCACTGTCAAAGATTTTACCAAAGAGCTTTGATAAATGTATATCGCTGGCCACGAACACTTCATTGTTGACGTCGAACAGACGTGCTCTTAGGGCTACATTTGTGGTAGGACACGTTCTGAATTACGTGTCGTACAATTGTGTAATTTAACAGCTAGACTAGGTAGCATGTATGTATACTGTATGGAAAATGTGTTGCGAACAGGTGTACGGAAGTAATAAATTAAAAAGTCATGCCGGATTCTGAAGTATCAGTGGATGAACAGAGAATTTTTAGTAGGCGATAAGCTTCCTTACTTTCGTTATTTTCGGGAGTATATGAGGGAAAAAAATTTCGAAAAGTTTTAAAATTAGTTGTAATATTTGTTGAAATAGTGGTTGAATATAGTCTGGGTAATTTTCCCACCGTGAATTAAGCTGTCTCAATGACACAGTTTCTAGCTTTAATGCTTGACTAATTTTTGTTCAACTTTTAACATCAGATTATACCTCTTAATGAGTATACAGTATTATAAATTTTTAAATTCCGTTAATAATCAATCTGAATACTGGAAAATAAATTTTTGTTGTCCATCTAAGCTTTTTGCAACTGGAAGTCTGTGGCCGTAGCTGTTTGGTTCTACGGATTATCAGCGAGTGCAAACACATTTACGCTGGCAATGTATCTCGTCGATTGGGATTTTATCCACGGACAATTGCCAATCGCCAAGTAATTCACTTCATGCTGCTCACTGATGGAGCTACTTCACGCTTGACGTTATTAACAACACCTGTTAACTCACACTGGCGGACAGGAAAAACATCACATAACGCTGCGGAGTCACGTTTCGAATATTGTGTTTCTGTAAACGTAGCTAGCGGTGTAGTCGGCAACAAGTTCATTGGGCCGGCTATCTTTATTAAATGATCTTCCAGAGATCATGTGGAAAAACCGACATTCGTAAATTGAAAGGTCTCAAGAAACAAATACAGTTTTTTAAACGAGAGTTATTGCTCCATGTTACCATTTTTTTACTTATGGCTGAGAGACATAGACTATTTAACGCAGGTAGCATTCAAAGATGCTTATTGGGAAAATTATTGGGACTGAAAATATTCCGACGGATCAGGGTACAGGCTGTAGTGCAATTGTGATTGAATTGCAATATCATAAGCAAACCCAAGTTTTTAATTTTTCACCTGAACTTTTAATTCCCTCTCCAAATTTTTCGTAGGCTGCTTTGACTGCTTGCTCAACGTACAGTGTTATCTCACTATCTTTACTGCTACTATTTCCCTTTCATGCCCTTTAACTTTTATAATTGCAGACTAAATTCTGTACAAATTGTCAATTAGCTTTCGATCCCTGTATTTTATCCCTGATACCTTCAGGGTTTCAAAGGGCGTAGTCCCTTCAACATTGTCAAAAGCTTTCTGTAAATCTATAAATGCTGTAAATGTAAGTTTATCTTGCTTTAATTTTTCTAAAGATAAGCCGTAAGTTCAGTATTATCTCAAGGATCCTATATTTCCTGAAACGCAAAATGATCTTCATCGGCGTCGACCCCTGCCAGCTTCTGCATTCTTCTGCAAGCAATTCGCTTCAGTATTTTGAAACCGCGATTTATGAAACTGAGTATCCGGTAACGTTCATAGCTGTCAGCGCCTGCCCTTCTGTACGTTGAAGTATTACTTTCTTTCCTCGTTTCCACTTTTCATTAGTTGCTTGGTACCTGTATTGATCACTGTCTGAGCTCTCGACTATTACGAATATCAGATAGCTACACTGCTCTTTAAGTGGTTTTTATTTTACAAATCATTCGCGATGAGCCCATTTCGGCATTTTGCCATCATCAGGTCCTCTGTAAATACCTACGGAAGTAAGTGACGACCTTAATATAATGCTCTGTAACTATGATCAGAAAATTTATAGTACATTCTTAGATGTTTTTACCTTACATGTAATATCGTTGCTGTCATGTACTGACGTTTTTTTAGAATTATTAGTTTCACCTTAGATGTACGCTGGGGATATATATGTGGCTTCAGTTGGTATTTATGTATGCTGATTTCCTCTTGAGAGCTTGGATGACAATGGATCAGCCGATGATACACGTTTGCATAGTTATCAATATAAATAAGCAATGTGTGGAAATTCGATTGTTTTTTTAATTATTTTTGTAGGTTTGATTTTGATTATGTTTTTGTCAGTTATTTTTATAGACTTGACTTTAATTATGTTTTTGTCTGGAATTCCAGTGTTTAAGTCTTCGCTACTGTGAAGCAAAGCTCTTCCACTCAGTAAGTATTCATAGCACTTACGGTACATATGCTATCTCTAATGACCGTGTCGAGTGGACGGTAAACCTAACCTTCTTTCTTCCTTCCTTAAGACACTCACTTTATCGCCCATGTTCACTGGACTTTTCTTAGTTTTAGTCCATACCACCTCTTTACAAAAGTCCGCAGCTCGTGGTCGTGCGGTAGCGTTCTCGCTTCCCACGCCCGGGTTGCCGGGTTCGATTCCCGGCGGGGTCAGGGATTTTCTCTGCCTCGTGATGACTGGGTGTTGTGTGATGTCCTTAGGTTAATTAGGTTTAAGTAGTTCTAAGGTCTAGGGGACTGATGACCGTAGATGTTAAGTCCCATAGGGCTCAGAGCCCTTTGAACCTCTTTACAAAATTTGGAAAGCAAAGAGCTTGCAGTAGAAGATATGTCTTTCAGAGTATCCAGGATAAACAAGTGTTCATAGACCTTAAGGTACGCATTTTAGAGCCCACGTACACTGAGAACTTTTTTTCTCGTTTTGATTTAAGGAATCTGCCCCCAAATTCTTAACATGTCATTCTGAAACTCCCTGTAGCTCAGAGAGAGAGAGAGAGAGAGAGAGAGCGCTCTGCAATGTAAGGGTTGTATATAGGAGTCACACAGCACAAGATAAGTTAGATAATGTCCGCGACGTGGTTAATATCTGTGTTATTCAATTTGTATGGCTCAAATGGCTCAGAGCACTATGGGACTTAGCTGCTGAGGTCATCAGTCCCCTAGAACTTAGAACTACTTAAACCTAACTAACCTAAGGGCATCACACACATCCATGCCCGAGGCAGGATTCGAACCTGCGACCGTAGCGGTCACCCGGTTCCAGACTGTAGCGCCTAGAACCGCTCGGCCACTCTGGCTGGCTTCAATTTGTACTCAGATTTTATTTCAGGAAGCACTTAGTGATGCGTAGAAAAACATTGAGGTTAACGGAGTCTTCATGAAGAACATTTGCTATGCTGATGATCCATTATTTATTGCTTATAATTTAAATGATCTTGAACAACTCGTCAACATAGTAGGAGATTGCAGCAATAATCCAGGTCTGAATATTAAGGTAGGGGGCACTGCCAGTTCTGGCTAAAATCGATGATGTCAGTACTATTTGCATCCAGTGTCAGATTACAGCTGGAGCACCCTACCTCTCCCCGTCCTCTCCCCCCCCCCCCATCCCTCCCTCTCCCTTCATTTCCCTTCCCTTCCCACCACCATTCTGCCCTCCGACAATCGCAACATGACTCTCTTGGCTAGTAAATGTAGGGCCCCATTGCTCTCGGGACATAGGGATCATTCTAGGTGTGTGAGAGGACCATTGGGAGAGTGGCTGTAAAACTGGCACATAAATGGTAGGATAGGCCAAAGTACACGTTTGCCTGGCCAAAAATTGATGCGTATCTGCCTACTGTAAACCGACGCAGAAGTACGTCCATTCTTGTAGGAAAGACGCGTGTAGTGCAGATGTAACTGCATGTTGTGAGTACGAAGGGCGTTTGAAGAGTAGTGCAACACGTTTTTCTCGAAGGCAGCTTGGTTTTATTCAGGATTCCAGTAGACCACATTATTTCCCACTATTTGGCTACAAAATCCTATTTTTCGACATAATCTCCGTTCGAAGAGATGGCATCGCGGCACTTTACTAGAGGACGTGTATTCCCGCTCTACTGGTGAACGTCATAACCTCCCCATCATCTAAGGTTGTTGCGGGATGCGTGCTGCAGGGTGGATGGGGAAGAACAATCTAATGAACTTCCCTGAGCTCCTCTCCAGTGTACAGACTTGTACGAGGCCTTGCGATTTCGTGGAGAAGGAGGAGTTCGTTTGTATTTTTGTGACCTCGAACTCGCTGAAGCTGTTTCTTCAAATTCCTGAGCCTAGCGCTTCAGATTTGATCGTTGCACTACGAAGGAGGACATCAAAGATAGTAACCCCTCCAGACGCACCAGAAAACCATGACATTACCCGCTAAGCGTGTGGCTTTGAACTTTTACTTCTGATGATAGTGTAGCGCCACTCAGCTGATTGTCCTTTTATTTCCGGTTCGAAGTGAGGAACCCATTTTTTTTCGCCTGTGACGATGTTTGCCCAAATATTGCCACCGATCAGCCTCTTAACGAGCAAGCAATTCCGCACGGATGGTCCTTTGTTGCTCTCTATGGTCGTCTGTTACGTGGCGGGGAACCCAGGCGGCGCACACGTCTGAGGAACTGGTGGACAAGTGTGTCAACACTATCAACAGAGGCGTCCAGTCGAGCAGCGAGGTGTTTGACTGACGATCACCTCGAGTGAGAGTGTCCGCACGTTCCAACACTGCACCAGTCACGGATGTGTGCGGCCGGCCGGCACGCGGGAGATAGGACAGGTTTGCGCGACCACGTTGCCATATGACAGACGCCTCGCCGAACGACTCACCGTGCTTTTGTTCACTGCCAGGTCTCCGTAGACATTCTGCAAGGGCATATGAAAATCTGCGACGCTCTGGTTTTCCGCTTCAACGCAATGGCAGCTGGCTGCTTGGATCGGACCTCCGTTACAGACGCAATTTTGAACGTTACGCGTAGCGCCACCTTCTGTCGGAAGTTCATGAAAGTACAGGGGCTGAAGCAGAAATATTCCACAATGTCCCACAATAACACCCGCATTTTTTTCAACCGAAATTGGCAGAGAAGAAAGATGAGTTGCACTACTTAATGAACGCCGCTCGTAAGTAGCTGCCTGATGTTAAGTATAGGTCTTCACATTTCATTATAACAAATTAACTCCAACTCCTGCCTTGTGTCTAATCGTTCGCATTCTGTGGTGAAGGGATCAGGTTCTTTTATAAATAATACACTACTGGCGATTAAAATTGCTACACCACGAAGATGACGTGCTACAGACGCGAAATTTAATCGACAGCAAGACGATGCTGTGATATGCAAATGATTAGCTTTTCAGAGCATTCGCGCAAGGTTGGCGCCGCTGGCGACACCTAAAACGTGCTGACATGAGGAAAGTTTCCAACCGATTTCTCGTACACAAACAGCAGTTGACAGGCATTGCCTGGTGAAACGCTGTTGTGGTGCCTCGTGTAAGGAGGAGAAATGCGTACCATCACGTTTCCGACTTTGATAAAGGTCGGATTGTAGCCTATCGCGATTGCGGTTTATCGTATCGCTACATTGCTGCTCGCGTTGGTCGAAATCCAATGACTGTTAGCAGAATATGGAATCGGTGGGTTCAGGAGGGTAGTACGGGACGCCGTGCTGGAGCCCAACGGCCTCTATCACTAGCAGTAGACATGACAGGCATCTTATCCGCATGACTGTAACGGATCGTGCAGTCACGTATCGATGCCTGAGTCAACAGATAGGGACGTTTGCAAGACAACAACCATCTGCACCAACAGTTCGACGACGTTTGCAGCAGCGTGGACTATCAGCTGGGAGACCATGGCTGCGGTTACCCTTGACGCTGCATGACAGACGGGAGCGCGTGCAATGGTGTACTCAACGACGAACCTGGGTGCACGAATGGCAAAACGTCATTTTTTCGGATGAATCCAGGTTCTGTTTCCAGCATCAAGATTGTCGCATCCGTGTTTGGCGACATCGCGGTGAACGCACATTGGAAGCGTGCATTCATCATCGCCATACTGGCGTATCACCCGGCGTGATGGTATGGGGTGCCATTGGTTACACGTCTCGGTCACCTCTTGTTCGCGTTGACGACACTTTGAACAGTGGACGTTACATTTCAGATGTGTTACGACCCGTGACTCTACCCTTCATTCGATCCCTGCGAAACCCTACATTTCAGGAGGATAATGGACGACCGCATGTTGCAGGTCCTGTACGGGCCTTTCTGGATTCAGAAAATGTTCGACTGCTGCCCTGGCCAGCACATTCTCCAGATCTCTCACCAACTGGAAACGTCTGGTCAATGGTGGCCGAGCAACGGGCTCGTCAAAATACGCCAGTCATTACTCTTGATGAACTGTGGTGTATCGTGTTGAAGCTGCATGGGCAGATGTACCAGTACATGCCATCCAAGCTCTGTTTGACTCAATGCCCAGACGTATCAAGGCCGTTATTACGGCCAGAGGTTGTTGTTCTGAGTACTGATTTCTCAAGATCTATGTACCCAAATTGCGTGAAAATGTAATCACATGTCAGTTCTACTATATTTGACCAATAAATACCCGTTTATCATCTGCATTTCTTCTTGTTGTAGCAATTTTAATGGCCAGTAGTGTAGTAAATAATTATATAATAAAATAACTAATGGTTTGTTAACAGAAAGAGAGAGAGAGAGAGAGAGAGAGATTCATTCACTCACCCACACACACAAGCACACACAGTGCTCGATAAACCTCCCCAAGATTAAAAATTCTCCTGGAGAACAGATTCAACTGCTTAAGTGTCCGCCATCTTGTTTTCGTAGTTTGTAAACAGTGGAAGAGAAAGTTCAGCAACACTGCAGCGTGTAATACTCTCCATCTTCACTTTCACTCCACAAGCTCGACTGAAGTTGTGCACTGTTGGTTACACATTCGTGTCCCCTGAATATAATAATAGGTCAGGGGCTATGTTGGCTAGCAAATATGTACTGAACTCCTCTGGAAAATACAGACTTTATTATTAAGGATCCTACGTCCTCCAGTTCAGTGGCACTCATGTTTATCGTCCTCATAACTACAGCAATATGTGCGCAGCACCAGGAGTAAAGCAGCCCACACGGGAGCTGCTAATCCAGAGTAAAGTCTAGTTTACATACCGACACTGGTTTGCACGTAATTGCGCTGTCGGCCACTGAGCATTGGGGAACTCGTTCGTGAAGCGAAAACTCTTTCGGCTTGTTCCAACTTGGGCGACACACGTATTCGACATCTACATCTACATCCATACTCCGCAAGCCACCTGACGGTGTGTGGCGGAGGGTACCTGAGTACCTCTATGGGTTCTCCCTTCTATTCCAGTCTCGTATTGTTCGTGGAAAGGAGGATTGTCGGTATGCTTCTGTGTGGGCTCTAATCTCTCTGATTTTATCCTCATGGTCTCTTCGCGAGATATACGTGGGAGGGAGCAATATACTGCTTGACTCCTCGGTGAAGGTATGTTCTCGAAACTTCAACAAAAGCCCGTACCGAGCTACTGAGCGTCTCTCCTGCAGAGTCTTCCACTGGAGTTTATCTATCATCTCCGTAACGCTTTCGCGATTACTAAATGATCCTGCAACGAAGCGCGCTGCTCTCCGTTGGATCTTCTCTATCTCTCCTATCAACCCTATGTGGTACGGATCCCACACCGGTGAGCAGTATTCAAGCAGTGGGCGAACAAGCGTACTGCAACCTACATCCTTTGTTTTCGGATTGCATTTCCTTAGGATTGTTCCAATGGATCTCAGTCTGGCATCTGCTTTACCGACGATCAACTTTATATGATCATTCTATTTTAAATCACTCCTAATGCATACTCCCAGATAATTTATGGAATTAACTGCTTCCAGTTGCTGACCTGCTATTTTGTAGCTAAATGATAAGGGATCTATCTTTCTATGTATTCGCAGCACATTACACTTGTCTACATTGAGGTTAGTTGTGACGGCAGAGTGTAAGCAAACTGAAATCGTTCACTTTTAGGTTATCAATGCTATGTTCACCACAAAAACAAGCAGCAAATTGTTACTCCACTTGAGGCCGTCATATGCTGTCTGAACATGTTGAAGTCACAAAATATGAGCTGCAGAGCAAAATTCATTTAATTAATTCATATACAAATGAATTAGGAAAAATATAGGGAAGCAAAACCTCTGGCTGCAGATCACCTCACAGTGAAAGACAAAAATCCTCTGGTTCGAGTTGGGTCTCCAGTATATCCTTTCTTCCAGGAGTGCTAGTTCTGCAAGGTTCGCAGGAGAGATTCTGCGAAGTTTGGAGGGTGGGAGACGAGGTACTGACAGAAGTAAAGCTGTGAGAGCGGGTCGTGAGTCGTGCCTGGATAGCTCAGGTGGTAGAGCACTTGCCAGCGAAAGGCAACGATCCCGAGCTCGAATTTCGGTCCAGCACACGATTTTAATCTGCCAGGAAGTTTCAAGATTACTTTTGCTAGCACAGACTTTGACGAACAGATGCATGAATCTCACTGTGTATATTCATTATCCAAGCGCTACCTATTCGGATGCACTATTTCGTGTCTCCCTGCCTCTAGGAACATGGAATAGTCGGTTCCCCTGGGTTCAAGGACTATCCCTCTGCTCAAACAACACTTTCGTTTCGACGAAGTGTATCCATACGCCAGTATCGTAGCAAGTTCGAGAATCCACGTTGGCACCTCCACATGATACATCTTCCGCCGACTTTAGCGGTCGTTTCTCCTCGTGCCTCCTGTAACGCCGAGCGAGGTGGCGCAATGGTGAGCACACTGGCCTCGCATTCGGGAGGACGACGGTTCAATCCCGCGACCGGCCACCCTGATTTAGGTTTTCCGTGATTTCCCTAAATCGTTCCAGGCAAATGCCCGGATGGTTCCTTTGAAAGGGCACGGCCTACTTCCTTCCCCGTCCTCCCCTAATGCGATGAGACCGATGACCTCGCTGTCTGGTCTCCTTCCCCAAAAAACAACCCCAACCTCCTGGAACTACTGCAAACATGGCTCCCTTGTACTCCCCTAAATTCTGCTCCTCTGTTAGCTTTAAAATTGCATTGAAATCTACCTCTACACCAGGGCCGGCCATTGGTGCCAAACGTTACTCGTGCAGTGTGTGCGGGTCGGGGACTGTCCTGTCACTCGGCTTTGCTCACAGCGTGGCAGTTCATTTAGAATTACTGTGCGGCATTTTGCGGTCGACACAACTTTATGGGTTCGGCAGTATCATGTTGTCAGCACTGTTTATACTTCGCTATTTGTTCGTCGTATGGAGGACGTTTACAAGTCCAGTGGCTTTTTGCGCAAGAAGAGGCATGCTAGCGATCTGTCGTCAGAATCCTTTAAAATGAATTGGAATGACACAAGAGAGGGATGAGAATTCTCAATTCGCACAAGCGAAGGGTGCTGTTTATTTGCTATGAAACGACATTGGAGTACCATCTAAAGTGTTCAGTGAGAAAAAATCACGTGTGCAACGATAAGAATCCAGTGGGAATGTATTCACATCTCTTGGACCATGAAAACAAACACTACAAAACGAAAGTGTGGTGTCACCGCCAGACACCACACTTGCTAGGTGGTAGTTTTAAATCGGCCGCGGTCCATTAGTACATGTCGGACCCGCGTGTCGCCACTGTGTGATCGCAGACCGAGCGCCACCACAAGGCAGGTCTCGAGATACGGACGAGCACTCGCCCCAGTTGTACGGACGACTTTGCTAGCGACTACACTGACGAAGCTTCGGTCCTTTGCCGAGCAGATGAGTTAGAATAGCCTTCAGCTAAGTCCATGGCTACGACCTAGCAAGGCGCCATTAGCCTTACATAGCAATTGATACTTATCGTATAAAGCATGTCTCATCAAGAACGATGTATACAACAAGGATGGATTAAAGTTAAGTATTCCAAAAGCTACGTACTTTTCTTTATAGCATTCATTACGTATCCTGTTTCAGACCTCACGCCATCCTTCGTGTGTTTATAGCGTGCATTGCGGTCCCCTCAAATCACACTGTGTCGGCACTTCTGTAGACACATCAGAAAGTTCAGTCTTGATCACAACACTTATGTCTCAATTACATAGGTGACCGGTTTGGGTTATATTTATATAACCATCTTCAGACCCATGGCTTCCTTGGAGGATGGTAGGCGGAGCTCTCCTCAGCTGCTTCGTAGCCTACCATCCTCCAAGGAAGCCATGGGTCTGAAGATGGTTATATAAATATAACCCAAACCGGTCACCTATGTAATTGAGACATAAGTGTTGTGATCAAGACTGAACTTTAGTTAAAATATAATACTCTATTGAGCACTGTTTCCAAAAATGTTTACCAAAATTGCACTACAAAACGACATTTCACGTAAGCCACATCCATTGCAAATCTGTAACGTAATCATCATTGTGGCGTGCTTATAGTTATGTATTATTTATATTTTAGGACAATTAATTAAAAAAAACGCACCACATGTAATGAAAGCATGAAAACCGTCTGAAGATGAATCGTAATGATTCGAAACCGGTAACGGCACCTTTCGAATAAAGGAACTGAAAATAAAATTGTGGCTGGTTGCCGTCTCAACACCCCCAACATTTTTCTTCCAATAACAGCCACAGTCTCCAACAAAACTGCATACAAAAATAATTTAATCATTTACATGACAATGGAAGAACAAAAAATTGCTGCGATCGACAGTCGGGATTCAGTTTCGTACATCAAGAAGTACTTTGTGCTAAATTTGCAGGCATGGAGAATGTGAAGAAATTGCTAGTACCAATATAAATATTTCTGATGTCCCACGCATTATTCCATTTTCATTTGAGACAGTTTTCAATGGAACTGACCAAAGAGCATGGGCAATTCATATATCGCAGCAAAACAAGTTTTTTAAGTGAAGGGGCATGTCTGGAACGAGTTTTTCGATTTAAAACTCGCTGTTGCTGTAATTGTGAAGAGAAAAGGGACGCAGAAACGAAAATTAGATTACCTGGATTGGATTTCAGACTTCGCTTTTTAAGTGGACCTTATAGCACACTGCACACAGTAAGACATTGCAAGAAAACTTCTTTCTAATTTGATGGGGATGCATTAAAAAGAAAATCGCGTTGTAGGAGGGACACATTATGAAAAATGCAGTCCAGGTCCCTAAGCTTACTGGCGTTAGAAAAAACGTGAGGCTTAAAGAATTCATTATGGCCTTGAAACAATTCAGACAATAGTTTTTAAAGGTTTCCAGAGCACTGTCAACCTTACATCTGTTTTCTAGACCGTTTGCCGTTTCAGCTGAAAGCGTCCCCTGCAAGGTAATTCCAGCTTTAATCACAAATCTTTTTACTTTAAAACTGTCTGAGGTGTCTACATTGCTTTCCTCAGGTAGTATTTCCAAGTATCCACAATGAGGATGCGAGAGTGCTACACTATTTCGATCGACATTTTTGTGTGAAAGACCTATTTTTGCATTACGAAACTAAATAAGTCACGATTACGTAGCTAATTTTTTACTATACTCTGTAAAATTGTCTTCGTCTGTCCATATGCCGACAGTATGTACCAGATAAGAATTGCAATATGTCTTCAGTGCACCAGAAATAATTAAATATTACTGATTTTTTTTGTTGTGATCTATGTTCTTGAGAAATGTGAAATATAAAACCAAGTCCTATGCGGTATGACTGCGCTGCCATTTAAATGTGGAATGTTCACATTTTCCCCTCTTCCCCATACTCGCGCTCGGACAGCATGGCGTGGTGGTGGGGGAAGTGGGCAGCGAGCCTGAGCTCTCCATGGCAGTCGGCCCCGACGCGGCCTACAAGCCGAAATCTTCTCTGCCCCTGATCAACAGATACACCATGTGATCAAAAGTATCCGGACAGCCCCAAAAACGTACGTTTTTCATACTACGTGCACTGTGCTGCCACCTACTGCCAGGTACTCCATATTAGCGACCTCAGTAGTCATTGGACATCGTGAGAGAGCAGAATGGGGCGCTCCGCAAAACTCACTGACTTCGAACGTGGTCAGGTGATTGGGTGTCACTTTTTTCATACGTCTGTACGTGAGATTTCGACACTTCTAAGCATCCCTAGGTCCACTGTTTCCGATGTGATAGTGAAGTGAAAAAGTGAAGGGTCATGTACAGCACAAAAGCCTACAGGCCGACCTTGTCCGTTGACTGCAGAGACTGCCGACAGTTGAAGAGAGTCGTAATGTGTAATAGCCAGACATTTATCCAGACCATCACACAGCAATTCCAAACTGCATCAGGATGTACTGAGAGTACTATGACAGTTAGGTGGGAGGTCAGAAATCTTGGATTTCATGGTCGAGCAGCTGCTCATAAGCCACACATCACACCAGTAAATGTCAAACGACGTCTCGCTTGGAGTAAGGAGAGTAAACACTGGGCGATTGAATAGTGGGAAAACGTTGTGTGGAGTGACGAATCGCGGTACACAATGTGGCGATCCGATGGCAGGGTGTGGGTATGGCGAATGCCCGGTGAACTTCTGCCAGCGCTGGTAATGCCAACAGCAAAATTCGGAGGCGGTGCTGTTATGGTGTGGTCGTGTTTTTCATGGAGGGTGCTTGCACCCCTTGTTGTTTCGCATGGTATTATCATAGCACAAGCCTACACAGATGCTTTAAGCACTTTCTTGCTTCCCATTGTTCAAGACCAATTCGGGGATGACGATTGCATCTTTCAACACGATCGAGCACCTGTTCATAATGCACGTCCTGTGGCGGAGTGGTTACACGACAATAACATCCCTCTAATGGACTGGCCTACACTGAGTCCTGACCTGAATCCTATAGAACACCTCTGGGATGTTTTGGAACGTCGACTTCGAGCCAAGCCTCACTGATCGACATCGATACGTCTCCTCAGTGCAGCATTCCGTGAAGAATGGGCTGCCATTCCCCAGGAAACCTTCCAGCACCTGATTGAACGTATGCCTGGGAGAGAGGAAGCTGTCATCAAGGCTATGGGCGGGCCAACACCATACTGAACTCCAGCATTACCGATGGAGTGCGCCACGAACTTGTAAGTCATTTTTAGACAGTTGTCCGGATACTTTTGCTCACATAGTGTATACTCTGCCAACAACCGTACCTGTTATTAAGGCTTTTTCCAGTTGCATTCACGTATGGAGCATGGGAAGAATAAATGGTTAAATGCCTCTGTGTGTACTATAATTAGTCTAACCTTGTCCATACGATCGCCATGGAGTGATATATAGGGGGTTGTAGTATATTTCTAGAGTCATCATTTAGCCATTTGACTCCAAGTATCTCCCAGTTCAGTTCTGTCAGTATCTCAGTGGCACTCTCCCAAAGGACAAACAAATCTGTGACCATTTGTGCTGCTGTTCTCTGTATATGTTCACTATCCACTGTTAGTGGTTTCTGGCAAGGGTCCCACACTCTTGAGCAGTGTTCAAGGATGCGTATCACGAGTGATTTATAAGCTATTTTCTTTGTAAACTGATTTCATTCTTCTAGTATCCTACCAATAAACTGAAGTGCTTTACCCACTCTTTACATGTTCTCAATTTTCTTCGAACAGCTAGATGGATGGCACTTGTCATAAAAAGACGTTCGAAGCAACCTGCGCCATCAGGAGTGTCTAACGAACGCGATCTCCGTTCAACTACATCGTTCCTTCCGAAAATACGAAGGGAAACAAATTTGCTTGACATAAAAAAAAAATTCGGGAATTCATTTTGACACGTACGATAGTACCGTCTGAGGAAGCGATGCTGAGAGTTGACGGCGAGTTATGCTGTGAATCGTATTGTATCCGCTCGATCGTGCAATTTCCGATGGGTTTCCAGAAGCAAATTGTAATTTTAAAGCTTCGAAATTTATTTTTTAACTTGGTGCGCAGATTGTCGGTATTACTTCCGCTGTGCGAGTTGGCTGATCCTCGTCGTTTATAAACATGACGGTGTTAGTTTGTCCACCCCTCGAATGCAGTATAAGACAAAACTTACCAGCAAAACTTTTAAAATGTTCTAAAACAAGTTTTGAAAACTGAATTCCTTTATTTCCCGAATACGCGGAAATTGAAGTAAATATTTTTAAAGGAGTCTGCTAAACGGCTGACCTTTTATATACCCCTCGGACCAAATTAATCACTTCCTTCTGTGCAAGGGAAAACTTTGAACTTTGGGCAAAAATTTTCCAAACTCTGTGATGGAATATTGCCCCACCTTTTTAATGCATACGGGGTGTTACAAAAAGGTATGGCCAAACTTTCAGGAAACATTCCTCACACACAAATAAAGAAAAGATGTTATGTGGACATGTGTCCGGAAACGCTTAATTTCCATGTTAGAGCTCATTTTAGTTTGTTCTTCCACCTACGCTCAATGGAGCACGTTATCATGATTTCATACGGGATACCCTACCTGTGCTGCTAGAACATGTGCCTTTACAAGTACGACACAACATGTGGTTCATGCACGATGGAGCTCCTGCACATTTCAGTCGAAGTGTTCGTACGCTTTTCAACAACAGATTCGGTGACCGATGGATTGGTAGAGGCGGACCAATTCCATGGCATCCACGCTCTCCTGACCTCAACCCTCTTGACTTTCATTTATGGTGGCATTTGAAAGCTCTTGTCTACGCAACCCCGGTACCAAATGTAGAGACTCTTCGTGCTCGTATTGTGGACGGCTGTGATACAATACGCCATTCTCCAGGGCTGCATCAGCGCATCAGGGATTCCACGCGACGGAGGGTGGATGCATGTATCCTCGCTAACGGAGGACATTTTCAACATTTCCTGTAACAAAGTGTTTGAAGTCACGCTGGTACGTTCTGTTGCTCTGTGTTTCCATTCCATGATTAATGTGATTTGAAGAGAAGTAATAAAATGAGCTCTAACATGGAAAGTAAGCGTTTCCGGACACATGTCCACATAACACATTTTCTTTCTTTGTGTGTGAGGAATGTTTCCCGAAAGTTTGGCCGTACCTTTTTGTAACACCCTGTATAATTTTATGTGGATCACCAAACACGACAGCCGGCCGGGGTGGCCAAGCGGTTAAAGGCGATACAGTCTGGAACCGCGTGACCGCTACGGTCGCAGGTTCGAATCCTGCCTCGGGCATGGATGTGTGTGCTGTCCTTAGGTTAGTTAGGTTTAAGTAGTTCTAAGTTCTAGGGGACTGATGACCTTAGAAGTTAAGTCCCATAGTGCTCAGAGCCATTTGAACCATTTGAACCAAACACGACAATGGTTAGTTTTTCTCCCGTAAGTGATGGATAACGTTCCCGAAATGCTCCTCTTCGCAGTAATCTTACTCTGAACTGTCTTCGTAAAATGAGGCTTAAATTTTTAATTCATCACTAATGCAAGTAGTTTGAGAAACTTTTTTGCCTACTTTGTTAATACTCCTTACTGATTTACTTACCTTATTAACCCTCTTATTCTTACCAGTTCTGATTCGGAAAAAATACAAATGAAAAAAAGCAACTGCGAATCGAAAATCGGTTGTCTGGATCCGAGCCAGATTCCTTGGTCGCTACGCCAGCGGCACTTTCGCTTAACAGCGCATACCTTATTGGTACATAACGGAGGAAAAAGTTTCTTTCCTCGATTTCAATAAAAATGTGAGTTTGTGTCCCACATACATAATGCCAAAAAATGCTCAGCTTTCAATTATCTGTCGATGCCGTCAATTCTGTGTCGAATGCATGTTGTGAACGTTATAGGTAGTTTCTTCAAAAAACAATAGAGGGGAGGGAGACGGAGAAGGGTGACCCAAAATATCTTACTCTTTCAGGGCTGTACACAAGAGACTTGCAGAAATGAGCCGAATCTGTTCGCCTTGTCTACCCATCGTTTATCGGAGTTGGACAGACGGCGTTCATGCATCAACAAATCCGTCATCTTTATTCTGCCCACACATCGGTGGGAGGTTCGGTGGAGATGGCCGGTACGTCTTCTGTCTGAGCTAGACGGTTTTGAAGTCATGTTTTATTTCAGGTGTTAAGTTTGTCTAGGTTTTTTGTAAAATTCTTTTACATTTTAAGGTGGCAAGTTAGCGAATTTTGAGGGAGTGTATTTTGTAGTTTGCAGGGAATGGCATAGAAACAAGTGCTGTGGAGAATTTTCAGAATGTGTTTAGGATGATTGTTTTATTCCTATGACGAGTGAGGTGATGCGCACGTTTGTGTCTTGGCGGACGACTGCGTTTCAGATGAACTGGGCCACGTCAGCGATGATCATAAGTGTCCTGCTCTGTAGGGTCAGAATATTTTGCAAATGCGTGTCTGGTGCCGTTCCCCCTGATCTACCAACCACATCTTCCTCATGTGTAAGTTTTCCCTGGTGGTCAGTCCACTACCTTTCAGCAATGGATACAGATTATGAACACTAACCACACCTAGATGTGATCGAAAGTACGACTATACGGACACCCCCAAAAACACACGTTTTTCATATTAGGTGCATTGTACTGTGACCTGCTGCCAGGTACTCCATATCAGCGACCTCAGTAGTCATTAGATATTGTGAGAAAGCAGAATGGGGTGCTGTGCGAAACTCACGGACTTTGAACGTGGCCAGGTGATTGGGTGTCGTTTGTGTGCTATGTCTGTACGCGAGATGTCCACCTTCCTAAACATCTCTAGGTCCTCTGTTTCCGTTACGATAGTGAAGTGGAAACGTGAAGAGACACGTACAGCACAAAAGCGTACAGGCCGACCTCGTCTGCAGACCGCCGACAGTTGAAGAGGGTCGTAATGTGTTATAGGCAGACATCAATCCAGATCATCACACGGGAATTCCAAACTGCATCAGGATCCACTGCAAGTACTATGACAGTTAGGCGGGAGGTCAGAAATCTTGGATTTCATGGTCGAGCGGCTGCTCATAAGCCACACATCACGCCGGTAAATGCCAAACGACGCCTCACTTGGTTAAGAAGCGTAAACATTGGTCGATTGAACAGTGGAAAAACTTTGCGCGGAGTGACGAATCACAATGTGGCGATCCGATAGCAGCGTTTGGGTATGGCGAATACCCGGTGACCGTCATCTGCCAGCGTGTGGTGCCAACAGTAAAATTCGGAGGCGGTGGTGTTATGGTGTGGTCGAGTTTTTCACGGAGGGGTCTTGCACCCCTTATTGTTTTGGGTGGCACTATCACAGCACAGGCCTACATTGATGTTTTAGGCACCTTCTTGCTCCCAACTGTTGAAGAGCAATTCGGTCATGGTGTTTGCATTTTTCAATACGATCTAGCACCTGTTCACATTGCACGGTCTGTGGCTGAGTGGTTACACGACAATAACATCCCTTGTAATGAACTAGCCTTCACAGAGTTCTGACATGAACGCCTTTGGGATGTTTTGGAACGTCGAATTCCTGCCAGGCCTCACCGACCTACATCGATACCTCTCCTCAGTGCAGCACTCCGTGAAGAATGGCTTGCCATTCCCCAAGAAACCTATCGACACCTGATTGGACATATGCCTGCGAGAGTAGAAGCTGTCATCAAGGCTAAGGGTGGGCCAACACCATACTGAATTCCAGCATTACCGATGGAGCATTCCACGAACTTGTAAATCATTTTCTGCCAGGTGTCCGGATACTTTTGATCACATAGCGTATGTTATGTGAAAGTTTCACAGCAGTTGTGAATGGAATTTTAGGCAGTGATATTTTATGCTTCACACCACTGCGAGTCGCCTCTATGAACTGAGATTTGGTGGTTCTGAGGTCTCCTTCTGGTGATGAACTTGATTGCGTTGGAATTTGCAGCATTTACTTTAATTTTCCAGATGTTGCATCGTTGTGTTGTCTTCTCCACATGCCTCCTGAGATGGAGTTGGTATGTAACTGAGGTTTGGGTGGATGGAGTAAACTGCAGTTTCATCTGCAACTAATGCTAACTGCGTATCGCGACGCTTCGGATTTGTTGCAAGACCGAATCTTGGGGAACGCCAACTTCAATTTGCTTCTACTCTTACATGTCTATCCTGCCATCTAGAGAAGCAAGCAAGAATTTTTGTAATATGTATGCCAAGTGACGGTCGTTGTGGCCGAGCGGTTCTAGGCGCTTCAGTCCGGAACCGCGCGACTGCTACGGTCACAGGTTCGAATACTGCCTCGGGCATGGATGTGTGTGATGTCCTTAAGTTAGTTAGGTTTAAGTAGTTCTAAGTTCTAGGGGACTGATGACCTCAGATGTTAAGTCCCATAGTGCTCAGAGCCATTTTTTTGTGCGCCAAGTCAGACACGATCGAAGGCTTTACCGATGTTGAACAACACCACACCCGTGCTGTGTCGCTCTGTGCTAGGCTTACATGTCTGCAACACTACACATGTGGTTTGGTGTGTGGTACCATGCCCGGCCCGAAATCCAAAGTGCTCGGGGATGGTGATATTTTCGTCAGCAAGGAAGGTCTGGAGTGATTAAAGGATCGACGACGTCCTACCTTACTGCGCTGATTCCATACATCCCACCAATACACGGATACGAGTCCACTGCCATGACTTATTTCAGAACCAATTTTGCACTATTATACTGCGCACCAAAGCGAGTAATGTTTTATAGTTGTGACTTATGTTAGACGGTGCATAAGTTCGTAGCGTTTTCCGTTTAAACAGATACACATGACAAATATTTTAGTCACCAATAATACACTACTGGCCATTAAAATTGCTACACCAAGAAGAAATGCAGATGAAAAACGGGTATTCATTGGACAAATATATTATACTAGAACTGACATATGATTACATTTTCACGCAATTTGGGTGCATAGATCCTGAGAAATCAGTATCCAGAACAACCTCCTCTGGCCGTAATAACGGTCTTGATACGCCTGGACATTGAGTCAAACAGAGCTTGGATGGGGTGTACAGGTACAACTGCCCATGCAGCTTCAACACGATACCACAGTTCATCAAGGGTAGAGCTGGGCCACCATTGACCAGACGTTTTCAGTTGGTGTGAGATCTGAAGAATGTGCTGGCCAGGGCAGCAGTCGAACATTTTCTGTATCCAGAAAGGCCCGTACAGGACCTGCAACATCCGGTCGTGCATTATCCTGCTGAAATGTAGGGTTTCGCAGGGGTCGAATGAAGGGTAGAGCCACGGGTCGTAACACATCTGAAATGTAATGTCCACTGTTCAAAGTGCCGTGAATGTGAACAAGAGGTTACCGAGACGTGTAACCAATGGCACCCCATAGCGTCACGCCTGGTGATACGCCAGTATGGCGATGACGAATACACGCTTCCAATGTGCGTTCACCGCGATGTCGCCAACACCGATGCGACCATCATGATGCTGTAAACGGAAGCTGGATTCATCCGTAAAAATGACGTTTTGCCATTCGTGCAGCGTCAAGGGTAACCGCAGCCACGGTCTGCGAGCTGATAGTTCCTGCTGCTGCAAACGTCGTCGAACTGTTCGTGCAGATGGTTTTTGTCTTGCAAACGTCCCCATCTGTGGACTCAAGGATCCGTTACAGCCACGCGTATAAGATGCCTGTCATCTCGACTGCTAGTGATACGAGGCCGTTGGGAACCAGCACGGCATTCCGTATTACCCTCCTGAACCCACCGATTCCATATTCTGCTAACAGTGATCGGATCTCGACCAAGGCGAGCAGCAATGTCGCGATACGATAAACCGCAATCGCGATAGGCTACAATCCGACCATTATCAAAGTCGGAAACGTGACGGTACGCATTTCTCCTCCTTACACGAAGCATCATAACAACGTTTCACCAGGCAACGCCGGTCAACTGCTGTTAGTGTATAAGAAATCGGTTGGAAACTTTCCTCATTTCAGCACGTTGTAGGTGTCGCCATCGGCGCCAACCTTGTGTGAATGCTCTGAGAAGCTAATCATTTGCATATCACAGCATCGTCTTCCTGTCTGTTAAATTTCGCGTCTGTAGCACGTCATCTTCGTGGTGCAGCAATTGTAATGGCCAGTAGTGTATATTCCTTTACTGTTGAGAACAGTCTGCCAAAGCTGGAGCAACTTTCGATTACGCGACTGTAGAAATCACGTGATTTTGGGACGAAGAACTCGTTGAGCCACGCTCTAAGCGCATTTTCATCGGGACGGCATACTCGTTGAAGGTCGATCGACAGGGAGGGGAAGAGCTGAAAATGTGAGGGCGCAAGATCAGCTGAATAAGGCGGGTGCGGAATGACATCCCAACTCTTTTAGACTGTTTTTTCATGTCGGCAGTGATGGTTAAGCCTCCGGGAAGCAATTGGTAGTACACCACATCGTCGCTGTTCAACCAGATGCATAGCATTGTGGTCGCGCGCAGGTGATTTGTGCTAAGGCATTCCTGTCTTTTCTTCATGTTAGGATAAAGACACCGTTTCTTGTCACCCTGGGTTTGGGTTGGGTTGTTGGGTTGTTTGGGGAAAGAGACCAAACAGCGAGGTCATCGGTCTCATCGGATTAGGGAAGGACAGGGAAGCAAGTCGGCCGTGCCCTTTCAAAGGAACCATCCCGGCATTTGCCTGGTACGATTTAGGAAAATCACGGAAAACCTGAATCAGGATGGCCGGGCGCGGTACTGAATCGTCGTCCTCCCGAATGTGAGTCCAGTGTGCTAGCCACTGCGCCACCTCGCTCGGTCTTTTGTCACCAGTAAGGATACAGGTTAGTAGTGGTCGGTGTTCTTCACGAGCAGACTATGACGAGCAAGCAGAGGTGCACTTACGGCCATTCGCTGCTTTTTGTGAATTTGGCTTAGAGCATGCGCTACTCGTACACTCGATTTTTGAACCTTCCCCATTGCAAGAAAGTGTCGTACGATGGTGGAATGATCACAGTTGTTCACATTTGCCTGTTCTCGAGTACACTGATGTGGAACCTTGCGAATTAATGCTTGTAAACGATCTTCATCACACCCTGAAGGTCTTCCTGGAAGTCCAAAGTCACTAATCTAAAACGATCTTCCTTAAAATGAAAAAAAAATTGTTGCCGTACTCTGTGTGGTGTCACCGCCAGACACCACACTTGCTAGGTGGTAGCCTTTAAATCGGCCGCGGTCCGTTAGTATACGTCGGACCCGCGTGTCGCCACTAGCAGTGATTGCAGACCGAGCGCCGCCACACGGCAGGTCTAGAGAGACTTACTAGCACTCGCCCCAGTTGTACAGCCGACTTTGCTAGCGATGGTTCACTGACAAATTACGCTCTCATTTGCCGAGACGATAGTTAGCATAGCCTTCAGCTACGTCATTTGCTACGACCTAACAAGGCGCCATTACCAGTTGCTATTGATGCTGTAAAACATGTACCGTCAAGAGCGATGTTCACCAATTATGGATTAAAGTTAAGTATTCCAGCAGCTTCGTACTTTATTTGCTAGTCTCAATTACTTTACCTGTTCCAGACCTCACGCCATCCTGCGTGAGCTTAAACGCGTGCCTTTCGGCTACCTCGTAGTGGCTTGGCTGTCTCTCCAAGTCACAAAACTCTGTCCAGTGGTATTATCTCCATACACGGCGCAAATGTTTCTGGCTGCCTCCGCTGCTGTCATCCCCCTACGGAAATCAAACAGAAGACTATATTGGAGACGCTCCGATTTTTCCACTTGGCACTCCATTTTTTAGCGTCCACACCTCCACTCAGCTACCTGCAAATGACAAAATGACAATAAGTAAACTCAGATAGCTACAGTACACTATAAATAAAAAATGACAATCGATAAATAAACCCTTCGCAACAGGAGTACCACTACGCAAAACAAAAACGCTACGAACTTAGGCGCCAGTCTAATGCCTTGTCCAGTAAGTTTATTCAGAAGCTGTGGGACACTGCTTCGCGAGAATATTTGTGTGTGTCCTTTACCTCATTTGCCGGCATTCCTCGCGCGCCGCAGCTGCTGGCAAGGCCGGTCAGGCGATGTGCTGCGTCGCCCCCAGTGGCGGCCGTGGTCCGAAAGCCGTATCTCGTCGTCTGCGGCACGCCCGTTCTTTTAATAGACGGCGCGTGGCGATTGCTGTGAGCTGCTCGAGGACGTGAGGCTGGTGGACAGAGGGCTTCCACAGCGTCGCGTCGAAGCTTCACGTCTACACCGCTCCATTCTGGGTGCTCTGCAACCGGGCTGGCGCGCACCTCGGTTGCATCTCGCAACACTGTTCCTCTCCAAAGAAGACGAACTAAATATTCCAGAATTCGAATCAAGGACAGCTGCCACCGTGATAGAAGTAGGTATCCCGGTCCAGATCAGGTTCCTGTCAGAGTATGCTGATGCAGTAACTACATACTTAACAATCATATACAACTGCTTGCTCTACGAAAGATCCGTACCCAAAGTGTGGAAATCGAGCCACACCAATATTCAAGAAAGGTAGTAATGCGCCATATTACAGGCCTATATCATTAACGTTGTGTGACAGGATTTTGGAACATACGAGGGTCGTCCACAAAGTAAGTTCTGTTTTCTATTTCTATCCGCGGCAGCGCTACGATCGCAGTGCCGAGCATCCGCGGCAGTTACTCTGTGCTCAAGGAGAAGACATGTACGCCATTTTCAGATCGCTGCTATCGACGTGTGCTTTGTAGTGCTTCTTCATAATGTCAGCCGTAATTGAAAAAGCCGCCGCGCGTGAAATGGTTCAAAATGGTTCAAATGGCTCTGAGCACTATGGGACTTAACTTCGGAGGTCATCAGTCCCCTAGAACTGAGAACTACTTAAACCTAACTAACCTAAGGACATCACCCACATCCATGCCCGAGGCAGGATTCGAACCTGCGACCACAGCGGTCGCGCGGTTCCAGAGTGAAGCGCCTAGAAACGCTCGGCTACGCTGGCCGCGTGTGAAATCAGATCTGCGATTCGATTTATAAATTCAAAGAAAGTTAAACCACAAGAAAGTCATTCTGCAAATCTGCGAGGTTTACGGACAAAATGCTATGAGTGATTCAACAGTTAGAAGATGGGTCAGACTGTTCAATGAAGGACGTGATCAAGTGCACGATGAAGAACGAAGTGGACGCCTTTCTGGTTACTGATGAACTGGTTCACACAATTGAAGAGAGGATCAAGCACAACCGTAAGTTTACACTTAGTGGCCTTGCTATGGAACTTCCGCAAATCTCTCGATCACTGATTCGTGAAAAACCGAAATTTCGGAAACTTTGCTCACGTTGGGTACCCAAAATTCTTACTGAACAACAGAAAAAACAAGGGATGGGTAGTGCACTTCAGTTTTTGACACGCTGCAATGTAGAAGGCAATGCTTTTCTTTCTCGGATAGTCACGAGGATGAAACTTGGGTATCGTATGACACCCCTGAAACAAAAGGGCATTCAGTGGAATGCAGGCACACTTCATACCCAACGAACGTTAAGCCTAAGCAAATCCTGACACCTCGAAAACTCATGTGCACCGTTTTTTGGGGCAGAAAAGCCATTTTGGTGATTGATTTCTTAACACGAGTCCGAACAATCAAGGCATATGGCTTCTGCCACACCATACACAATTTCCGCCGCGTAATACAGAACAAGCGCCGAGGATTACTGTCAGAAGGTGTTGGTTTTCTCCAGGATAATGCCCGATCTCACACGGCGAATGTCACCAAAGAACGCTTACGGGAATTTCACTGGGACGCGTTTGATCATCCCCCGTACAGCCCGGACTTCGCTCCCAGCGACTTTCCTCTCTCGTTTCACCTCAAACCTGTCCTTGGTGGTCAACACTTCAACGATTATGACGAGCTGGAAGAACATGTTACCACATGGTTGAATACGCAGGCGGCAACTTTCTATGAAGATGGCATACAAAAACTTATGCCACGCTTTCACAAGTGCCTACAAAATTTCGGAAGCTATGTAGAAAAGTAGTTTAACAGTTGTAGATTTTTGTACAATAAATATTTTTTCTGTATCTGTACACGTTTCTTTTATATAACCAAACGGAACTTACTTTGTGGACATACCTCGTATAATGTGCTCGAGCAACACGGATTACCTAGAAGAGTACGGTCTATTCGCACACAGTCGACACGGATTTAGAAAATATCGTTATTGCGAGACACAACTAGCTCTTCACTCACGCGAAGTCTTGAGTGCTACTGACAAGGGATTGCAAATTGATTCCGTATTTCTAGATTTCCAGAAGGCTTTCGACACTGTACCACACAAGTGGCCTGTAATGAAACTGCATGCTTATCGTCTCAGTTATGTGACTGGATTCGTAATTTCCTATCAGAGGGGTCACAGTTCGTAGAAACTGACGGAATGTCATCGAGTAAAACACAAGTGATTTTCTGACGTTCGGCAAGATATTGGTATAAGCCCCGTGCTGTTCCTTATCTACATAAATGATTTCGGAGATAATATGAGCAGCCGTATTAGGTTGTGTGCAGATGATGCTGTCGTTTGCCGCCAAGTAAAGTCATCAAAAGATCAGAACAAATTGCGAAACAATTTAGGAAAGATATCTGTACAGTGCATAAATTGGCAATTGATCCTGAATAATGAAAAGTGTGAGGTCATCCACATGAGTGCTAAAAGGATTCCGTTAAACTTCGGTTACACGATAAATCAGCCAAATCTAAAGGCCGTAAATTCAACTAAATAACTAGGAATTACATTTACAAACAATTTAAACTGGGAAGAGCATATAGAAAGTGTTGTGGGGAACCGAAACAAAGACTGCGTTTTATGGGTAGAACACTTAGAAAATGTAACAGGTCTACTAAAGAGACAGCCTACACTACGTTTGTCCGTACTCTTTTAGAATAGTGCTACGCGGTCTGCGACCCAAACCAGATAGGATTAACGGAGCACATCGAGAAAGTTCAAAGAAGAGCAGCACGTTTTGTATTATCGAAAAATAATGGAGGGAATGTCACGGACACGATACAGGATTTGGGGTGGATATCATTAAAACAAAGGTGTTTCCCATTGCGGCAGGATCTTATCACAAAGTTTCAACGACCAACCTTCTCCTCCGAATGCGAAAATATTTTGTTAACGCCGACGTACATAGGAAGAAACTACTATCATAATAAAATAATGGAAATCAGAGCTTTCACGGAAAGATACAGGCGATCGTTCTTTTCCACGCGCTGTTCGGGATTGGAATAATAGCGTATTGTTGTGAATTCCGTACGATGAACCCTGTGATAGGCACCTAGGTGTGATCTGCAGAGTACCTGTGTAGATGAAGATGTAGATGTAGATGTACAGGAACGTAGCGGTCTCTACGTCCATCTTGTAACGGGAGCCTTCCGAAAATGTCAGTACACCATTGACAAATCTAGCTACTGCTGTAGGTCAATTTCAAAAGTGGATATGCTCACTTTATACATTTTTTTTATTTTTAGCTGATATTATGTTGTCTCCGGAGTATGACTGTTTTCTCCGGATTTGCTCACACTAAGAAGTCTGAAATTTTTCAGGATTTTAAAACATCGCTGGACCGCTAACTTCGAAACAATAAATGATCACATTTTTAACATCTGTATTTTTAAACGTTTCAAATGACTGATTGACAAAATAATTTCCATCTCCTCAGAAACATCTGATTTTTACCACAGCTAGGAGCATAACTTGCTGTCTAGTGCGAGGAAGAAGAATATAGATTACATTTGCGAGCGCTAAACACAATGGCGAAAGTGTCAATAATTTTAAAAAAATGTAGAGAGAGGGAGGGAGGGAGAGAGAGAGAGAGAGAGAGAGAGAGATGGAGTTTAACGGTAGATATAGGATAAATAGACACTGAATACTTCAGGCAAATTAAGTGAAATCGAGCATGTGGCGCGATACTAGCTAGTGAAAATACATGGTTTAAAGCAAACACGAACCTGTCCACACACACTTTTCGTGCAAAGAAGAACTAGTCCGCTACGGCCAATAGGAGACGCCGATTCCAGCTACGTGATTTCCATTCCATTCTCGGCCAGATGTTCCCGCGCAGGGCAGCTTCTAGCATCGGTCTGTCCTTCTGTGCTCCCTCGTAATTATACTGCATAGTACTAATATTAATAATTATTATGACGAATTCACAAATTAGATACCTGCTGACCGTATAGTCAGTAGAGTGGAGACACTTCTACGGAAAAGGGCAACAGTTGTAACAAAAGAATTGTATAATGAGGTCTGCCAATCAGTGGATGAAGTAAGAAGCCTTGGTGCAGATCGGAGAATGATGGACGTGAAATAATTATCTAAAGACTTACAAAATGTGGATCACGTAACTTAAATGAAACGAATTTTCACGTACTACTACGAAGCTATGGGAAAAATTCATATTGATGTGGAGGCAACTGTATTCTAGAGGTCCCGGCAAGGATTTCAAGAGCGAAAGTCTCTTTAGGAACGCGAATGAACCATTACGAAACTCTTTTCTGAACCACGAGCTGAAGTAATTCTGAGCCATTCAATCCCAGATGACAAGAAAATAGATGTGAATGGTTTCTCTAAACTATTTGCGGAGAAGAATGGCGAAATCAAGAGGAATTAAGTTGGTATATCGCCATCATTGACGATATACCTATGTTGTTCAATGCAGAGGCAGAGTAAATTGCTTGTAACTGTTTAGAAGATGAAACTTCCTGGCAGATTAAAACTGTATACCGGACCGACACTCGAACCCGGGACCTTTGCCTTTCGCGGGTAAGTGCTCTACCAACTGAGCTACCCAAGCACGACTCACGACCGCTACTCACAGCTTCTTAGAAGATGATTCTGCTTTATATATGTTTATGTGTAACAGTTCCATATAAGACATGTTCTAATATACTGGAGCGAACGAGACGTCCCGAAATGGTAAATACAAAATCACTATGTAAATTATAGTATATACAAAGTCACCTTGTCAATAGCGTTACTGCTTGTTTAGTAAACCCTTGGTTCATCTGGCGGTCTGTTGCTCAACAATTGCACATCTGACACGAAATTGCACACCTGCTAGCATGTACACATCTCCGCAGCCGTCGTTCGCCACCATCATGGTGCGCCACAGTTGCCTCGATGGCGGCCACTTTGTCACGCGCGGTAAGCTTTAACCTCGGCGGCACACGAACCTCCTTACCCGAAAGGCAAAGATAATACCAGTTAGACGTCAGACAAACCACTCCGTTTCCTCATTAGGATGACGACTGGTGAGTTTTGCCGCGTCCCCCCACACACGTTTTACATGCCCTCCACTGCTGGTGCTCCCACCTGCCGCTTGTGAGTGGTTACTGCACGTTGACGTCGAACACAGGCGTCGGTCACATTAGCGTGGACCGGCTGTTTTGGTACCTCAGTTCATGGAATCGATCTATAGATACAAAAGCAAGTCGTGTTAGTTACACTATTTATAAATCAAGAACGGCTGGACCGATTTGGCTGAAAATTGGTGGAGGGGTAGCTTAGAACCAGAAGACGGACATAGGATACTTTTTATCCCGTTCGACCGCTATAAAACGTGGTATAACAAAAACGCATCTGGCATGGAATAACAAAACGCAAATGTCAGCTAAACGTCATTATAAAACGTTGTTGTTGTTGTGGTCTTCAGTCCTGAGACTGGTTTGATGCAGCTCTCCATGCTACTCTATCCTGTGCAAGCTTCATCATCTCCCAGCACCTATTGCAACCTACATCCTTCTGAATCTGCTTAGTGTAGTCATCTCTTGGTCTCCCTCTACGATTTTTACCCTCCACGCTGCCCTCCAATACTAAACTGGTGATCCCTTGATGCCTCAGAACATGTCCTACCAACCGATCCCTTCTTCTGGTCAAGTTGTGCCACAAACTTCTCTTCTCCCCAATCCTATTCAATACTTCCTCATTAGTTATGTGATCTACCCATCTAATCTTCAGCATTCTTCTGTAGCACCACATTTCGAAAGCTTCTATTCTATTCTTGTCCAAACTATTTATCGTCCATGTTTCACTTCCATACATGGCTACACTCCATACAAATACTTTCAGAAATGGCTTCCTGACACTCAGAATTACGATGTCATCGGCGAACCTCAAAGTTTTTATTTCTTCTCCATGGACTTCAATACCTACTCCGAATTTTTCTTTTGTTTCCTTTACTGCTTGCTCAATATACAGATTGAATAACATCCGGGAGAGGCTACAACCCTGTCTCACTCCCTTCCCAACAACTGCGTGGTATTTTGGATTGCGTTTTATTTTCTGACCAGCGGGTCGCGGCTGACTTGCCAGCGGACCTGCCATCTCTTTTCGGCAACACTCGGACGAATGTGGTTAAAGTTTTAAAGTTCTGTGCCCTCTCAAATGTTTTTACAAAGATTTTAGGGAGAGGATTTTAATTTGCTCACTGTGTGACGAGCTCGCCCATATTTTATGTAAGTGGCCAGCCAATAACAATTTCCTGTGACATTCTTGTTGCTATGTTTCCCCTTTCCTTAGGTTTTACTTTCTTATGTAGCATTTTCCTTCTTTTCCTGCTTTCTTTGAGTGTGTGCTTTAGTTTTCTTAGGTCTGTCCACATTCGTTCCCTTTAATGTGTGTCAGGGCGCTGATGACCTCGATGTTGAGCGCCCATAAGCCCCAACACACCACCACCATAAAACGTGGTATAACAAAAACGCATCTGGCATGGAATAACAAAACGCAAATGTCAGCTAAACGTCACTATAAAACGTGCTATAACAAAAACGCATCTGACATGGAATAACAAAACGCAAATGACAGCTAAACGTCTATGGTTAAGTATCAGTATACATAATTAATTAAAAATTTAAAGAAATAGTTTGTATTTTCTTTGAATCATGATTAACAACGCCGCGACCAAGACGATCGAATATTTCTCGACAAAGTCGTAATGCAAGAAGGATACAAAACACTGCGAATGAAAGGACTAAAGAAGAAGAACAAATTGCCCGTGAAGAGCGCCGCGTTAGTATGGCTCGACTTCGTGCCTGGCTTACCACCGCACAATTTACGCCTAAAAGTTGGCTCCGTAGCAATCATGCTTCGAAACATAAAACAACCAAAACTGTTCAACGGTACACGTTTGGTCGGAAGACCACCTGCGTCGTTTGCTCTTGCACCTGATAAAAAAACAAAAAAATGTCGTGTATCACAAGGTACTTAACTGAAGAGTGGAAGCTATGCACCAAAAAACATAAAGAATAAAGAATCATTAGAATACTTAATTTTTTATTTCTATTTCCTAATAAAAAATTGAACTTAACATCCAAAATCTGATTATTTATTGGAACAGAGTTCGCCGGGTCAGCCAGTTAGAAATAAAAATAATCTGTATAACTATTTAAAGCCAGTCACTTTGGTTCAGAAAGGAGCCCACTATACACACACGTACACGTAACAGCAAGCTAGTAGCCCTAAAAAAAACTGCTTAAGGTCATTTTAGGAGACACTTAAAGGATTTATTGACGGCCAGTTCCCACTCCATTAATAAATTTTTTAGTAGAACCGATTAACGTATATATTATTTGTGCTGGCGTACTCCTACACAGCACACCGGTCGGCACTAGGAAACATTGTATAGCCCATGACGACCCACACACGCCCCAGGCTACGCACCGATAACACCCCCTGGGCAGCCGGCATATAGGCCGCCACCGCCGACCTTACCTTACTTATTTAGGATCTTGGGTTAGTTTGATTTGGGGGAAGAGACCAAACAGCGAGGTCATCGGTCTCATAGCATTAGAGAAGGACGGGGAAGAAAGCGGCCGTGCCCTTTCAAAGGAACCAGCCCAGCATTTGCCTGAAGCGATTTAGGGAAATCACGGAAAACCTAAATCAGGATGGCCGGACGCGGGATTGAACCGTCGTCCTCCCGAATGAGAGTCCAGTGTGCTAACCATTGCACCACCTCGCTCGGTCACCGCCGACCGAGCTGTCTCAATCCCTTAATCTCGGTAGCTCAGTAGTCGCATCGGGACTCAGTTCGCATTGCACCTCAATACTTCGCATTTTGCTCTAGTCTTAGCTGTGAGGGAACGTTAGTCGTTGTATACAATTGTGATATGGACACAGACATGCTTCAAGAATTAGTACCTGTTACGAGGGCTTGGGAGAGCCAGTCCTGACAAAACTCTACCATCTGGAGAGAAAAATGTATGAGGCAGGCGAAGAATACAATAATTCCAATCCCAAAGAAAACAGGCAGTGAAGGAAACAAAAGGAAAATTCGGAGTAGGTATTAAAATCCATGGAGAAGAAATAAAAACTTTGAGGTTCGCCGATGACATTGTAATTCTGTCAGAGACTGCAAAGGACTTGGAAGACTAGTTGAACGGAATGGATAGTGTCTTGAAAGGAGGATGTAAGATGAACATCAATAAAAGCAAAACGAGAATAATGGAATGTAGTCGAATTAAATCGGGTGATTCTGCGGGAATTAGACTAGGAAATGAGACGCTTAAAGTAATACATGAGTTTTGCTATTTGGGGAGCAAAATAACTGATGATGGTCGAAGTAGAGAGGATATAAAATGTAGACTGGCAATGGCAAGGAAAGCATTTCTGAAGAAGAGAAATTTGTTAACATTGAGTGTAGATTTAAGTGTCAGGAAGTCGTTTCTCAAACTATTTGTATGGAGTGTAGCCATGTATGGAAGTGAAACGTGGACGATAAATAGTTTGGACAAGAAGAGAATAGAAGCTTTTGAAATGTGGTGCTACAGAAGAATGTTGAAAATTAGGTGGGTAGATCACGTAGCTAATGAGGAGGTATTGAATAGGATTGGGGAGAAGAGAAGTTTGTAGCACAACTTGACTAGAAGAAGGGATCGGTTGGTAGGACATGTTCTGAGGCATCAAGGGATCACCAATTTAGTATTGGAGGGCAACGTGGAGGGTAAAAATCGTAGAGGGAGACCTAGAGATGAATACACTAAGCAGATTCAGAAGGATGTAGGTTGCAGTAGGCACTGGGAGATGAAGAAGCTTGCACAGGATAGAGTAGCATGGAGAGCTGCACCAAACCAGTCTCAGGACTGAAGACCACAACAACAACAACGAGGGCTATTCGGAAAGTAAGCAACGATAGGTCGCGAAATGGAAACCACAGTGAAAATCAAAACCGTGTTATTTGCAACAGTTAGCTGCAACTTCCAGCTACTTATCTCCATAGTCGCCGATCCGACTTTGACGTTTGTCGTAGCGTTGTACGAACTTTCCAATACCCTCGTTATAGAAGGCAGCCGCCAGTGCTTTCCGCCAATTCTCTACGCTGGCCTACAGCTGTGCCAAAATGTTGTCTTCATAGCCAGCTGTTCATGTGAGCAGAGATGAATCTCAGTGGGAGACAATTACGGCCTGTATTGTGGGTAATCAATCATTTCAAATGAAAAACGATTCAGGAGCACTTTAATTGCCCCTGCTGTGTGCAGCTGAGAATTGCCTTGAAGAAGAAAACGCACGACAGTTATGTAATGTTGGCTGCATAGCTTCAGGCGAAATTTCTCACCAGGCCCTCGTACTTGGCGGGAGACACTATTGTTTCTAGGTACCTATATGTGCTCTATGTGTGCTCAGAACTAAAAAGAGCGACGTAACGCGATCGATTGGGCATACTAGAGACACTGCCCAACACACCTGTGCAAAACTTCATCGGATTTTCACGGTGGTTTCCATTTTGCGACATATCGCTCCCTACTTTCCGAATAACCCTCGTATTTGATTGTTGTTAACCACAGGACTTCAGACTGGACATCACTAAAGTTAAGTACTCAATTGGTTCCTGCAATAAAGCGTACTTTAATTAAGTGTGCATTTTGAGTAGTAGTGAGAGGAAACTGGCTACCCACCTACATACCACCATCTTCTCGTCCAGCCAGGAACCACAAAACATTACATGAGGGCATAGCCAGAACATTATTAATAATATGAAGTAATATATAACACAAAGTGCCTGTCAAAAGGCACTAAAATCAGATATTACAACACAGTAATCAAACCGACAGTCCCATCTGCAAGTGAAACACTCTCACTGAAACGAAAACTAGAATTACAAGAAATTGAGAAAATCGTGAAAAAGACTATAAGAAAAATTTGGGACCACGATTCACACAAGATGGATACAGACTGCAAACCATCGGGTCAACAGAAAAAGTATCATACATTGAAATTGCACTTAAAAAGAGGTGAATGAAGTTTTATGGACGCCTAGACAGATTACCTGGAAACAGACTAACTAAACGCTATTGGAACATGTGACATCACTTAAAGCATCGATATCCTGGGCAACTGAAATTAAGGAGGATTTGACAGAAACGAAAATTGACGTATCAAACACATTAGACAGGGATACATTCAGAAGAAAAATTGATAAGTGGAAGTTTACTCCAGAGATGGAACCAAAACCATACCGACCAAAGGGGACCGAAGAAAAAAAGAAGGACTTCGGGGAGAAAATGAAGAAGTATTGGGAAAATAAGAAGAACCCTAAGAAAGATTGAAACTCACCTGCTTATATCTCCCCAATGGGGACATTCGCTAATAATAATAATAATAATAATAACGAAGTAAAGTGATTGTTATATGAAAGATATCTTCTACCTATCTAAAGTTCAGTAATTTGAGCACTGTCAGTTGGTGCCGGAAACTGACTTCCTGATACACTAACCTAAGAGTTATTGCACGCTCATCGGTCATATGACTCGTGAAACGTTTGTTACTACCTCTCAAATGAAAGGAGTTTTTTTTTACGTTTTACATCAGGACCAGTGTACATAGGTTCTGGGGGATGTACATTTGCATATATCTTTTTTCGTAAATATCTATTGTGTGATATTTTCTTATAACATCTTCTATATCCTTGAAAATCTTCTCAAGTGGATCTGCGGGAGAAAAAGTATATCGAATCCAGTCTTCGTGCCTTTATTCAGAAGGGAATGGTGCGAATTGAGTGAGAGTCTACTTTGATTGTCAAAATAGCGTCTGTTACCCTCCACGCTTCATAACTCTAATTACTTTTTCGTGAGTGGAAGGAACGGCTCCGAAAGGCAGCGGTGCGGATCAAACGGACTCGGGGTTCTCGCTCCGCAACTGATTACTGTGAATGAGAGGGGACGGGCGGAGGAGGGGGGAGGGGCGGGGAACCCCCTACTCTGCGAGTAAGTCGATTATCGCGATTGGAATCGATTTTCCGTCACCTCTGATTAGCACTGCGGCGCGCGATTAGACTGTGTAATGTGACGGCAGCGGGGGGGACGCGTTCGAAATGTCGGTTGCAGTGTTCAAACGTTTCTGGTTCGTTACGCCAATTTCGACTCAAACGTGGCCAATAACTACGTTGCCAAATAAGTCACTTACTTCTAGTTGACATATCGCTTAGCAATTTAACATTGATACTAATACATTGAGAATGCCAGAACAAAAGTATCGGTGACAAAGTTATCGAAAGTTATTGACTTATTTTTAAACTTTTCGTTAAGTCAAAAACTTACTCAGAAGACGAAGTGAAATATGGACATTATTCTATGTTTCCACACCGTACCAATAATATCGATTTTAATTCAAATCCATCCGCTCACTGAGCGAGGGAAAAACTACTTTCCACAAGCCTCTAGGCGCCTACGGGCTCTAATCGGTACGGTTATGCTTACAAGTATGTTCCAAAAGGCCGCGCTTAAATACGGGATTCTTCCGGGTATCATATCTCAGGTTCTGTTGATGATAGAAAGGTAGGATCAGGGTCAAAGTATGAGTATTGCATACTTCCTCCTGCTTAGACAGCCGGCCGTTGTGGCCGAGCGGTTGTAGTCTCTTCAGTCCGGTACCGCGCGACTGCTACGGTCGCAGGTTCGAATCCTGCCTCTGGCACGATTGCGTGTGATGTCCTTAGGTTAGTTAGGTTTAAGTAATTCTAAGTCTAGGGGACTGATGACCTCAGATGTTAAGTCCCATAGTGCTTAGAGCCATTTGTACCATTTTCTGCTTAGACAAATGGAGGAAATCGTGTGATACTTTTTCATGTAATGTGATCTGCGATGGGCTTCAAAGGTCTTATGGAGGTACCATTAGTTAAAGATGGTTCCTTAGGAAACTCCAAAAAAGTATTTTATCATTTTTCCGTGCCAAAATCCGAGATTACAAGGTGGCTTTTTTTTAAATCTGTCTTCTGATTAGTTTGATGCGGCCCGCTACGAATTCCTGTCCTGTGCCAACCTCTTCATCTCAGAGTAGCACTTGCAACCTACGTCCTCAATTATTTGCTTGACGTATTCCAATCTCTGTCTTCCTCTACAGTTTTTGCTCTGTGCAACTCCCTCTAGTACCATGGAAGTCAGTCCCTGATGTCTGCGTTTTCCACATATTCCTCTCCTCTCCGATTCCGCGCAGAACCTCATTCCTTACCTTACCACTCTACCCAATTTTTAACATTCGTCTGTAGGACCACATCTTAAATGCTTCGATTCTATTCTTTCCGGTTTTCCCACTATCCCATGTTTCACTACAATACAATGCTGTGCTCCAAACGTACATTCTCAGAAATTCCTTCCCCAAATTAAGGCCTGTGTTGGATACTAGTAGACTTCTCTTGCCCAGGAATGCCCTTTTTGCCATAGCTAGTCTGATTTTGACGTCCTCCTTGATCCTTCCGCCATTGGTTATTTTACTGCCTAGGTAGCAGAATTCCATAACTGCATCTACTTCGTGACCATCAATCCTGATGTTACGTTTCTCGCTGTTCTCATTTCTGCTACTTCTCATTACTTTCGTCTTTCTTCGATATACTTTCAGTCCATATTCTATACTCATTAGACGGTCCATTCCATTCAGCAGATCATGTAATTCTTCTTCACTTTCACTCAGGATAGCAATGTCATCGGCGAATCGTATCATTGATGTCCTTTCACCTTGAATTTTAATTCTACTCCTGAACCTTTCTTTTACTTCCATCATTGCTTCCTCGATGTACAGATTGAACAGCAGGGGAGAAAGACTACATCACTGTCTTACACCTAAATCCGAGCGTTTCGTTCTTTATCGTCCACTTTTGTTATTCCCCCTTAGTTGTTGTACATATTGTATGTTACCCGTCTCTCCCTACAGTTTACCCCTGTTTTTCTCAGAATTTCAAACATCTTGCACCATTTTACGTTGTCGAAGGCTTTTTCTAGGTCGATAAATCCTATGAACGTGTCTTGATTTTTCTTTAGACTTGCTTCCATTATTAACCGCAACGTGAGAATTGCCTCTGTCGTGGCTTCACCTTTCCTAAAGCCAAACTGATCGTCATCTAACACATCTTAAATTGTCTTTTCCATTCTTCTGTATATTACTCTTGTCAGCAACTTGGATGCATGAGCTGCTAAACTGATTGTGCGTTAATGCTTGCGCTTCAGAAATGTGTGGATGATTTTTTTCCGAAAATCAGTCGGTATATTGGTAGACTCTTACATCCTACACGCCAACGTGAGTAGTCGGTTTTTTCGCAACTTCTGCCAATTATTTTAGAAATTATGATGGAATATTATCTGTCCCTTCTGCCTCATTTGATGTTAAGTGCTCCAAATCGCTCTTAAATTCTGATTCTAATACTGGATCTCCTATCCCTTCCAAATCGACTCCTATTTCTTCTATCACATCACACAAATCTGCCCCCTCATGGAGGCCTTCAATGTACTCTTTCCACTTATCCGCTCTCTCCTCTATATTTAACACTGGAATTCCGCTTGCACTCTTAATGTTTTCACCCTTGCTTTTAATTTTACCGAAGATTGTTTGGATTGTCGTATAAGCTGAGCGAATCATTCCAACTATCATTTCTTTTTCGATTTCTTCACGATTTTCATGCAACCATTTCAACTTAGCTTCCCTGCGCTTCCTGTTTATTTCGTTCCTCAGCCACTTGTATTTCTGTATCCCTGATGGCTATGCGCAGCACAGGGTGTAATTTTTACGGTATATTTCTAAGATCCCGATCTCGATCAAGTTTGAAAATTTTCTTGATTTCTTCACCTGTTCAAATTTACGTTGCATGTATACATAAAATACGCACGCAAAATCCAATGTGTGGCGAAATCCAAACAATAAATAACCGCAGAAAATAGCTCAAATTTTTACGTTAGGTTCTCTACGGATTTACCTAGAAGTGCCGCCTTCCCGTTTTCAAAAACATTGATCTGTTGTGGAGAAACACCACAACAACATGGTTTTTGGGTACCAAACCCGAACTGGAGATTCTAAGACCAAAGACAGTTGCGCGTAGGAAATGGATGTAGTTTTTACGATATATACCTAAGATCCCGATGTCGAGCAATCTCGAATCTTTATCCGTATCCGAGGTACAGAGGTTCAAAACGTAAAATGCGGTGTGAGGCGAAAATGTAGTTTATAAAGTGAAGTTGCGCGGAGAAATACACTCCTGGAAATTGAAATAAGAACACCGTGAATTCATTGTCCCAGGAAGGGGAAACCTTATTGACACATTCCTGGGGTCAGATACATCACATGATCACACTGACAGAACCACAGGCACATAGACACAGGCAACAGAGCATGCACAATGTCGGCACTAGTACAGTGTATATCCACCTTTCGCAGCAATGCAGGCTGCTATTCTCCCATGGAGACGATCGTACAGATGCTGGATGTAGTCCTGTGGAACGGCTTGCCATGCCATTTCCACCTGGCGCCTCAGTTGGACCAGCATTCGTGCTGGACGTGCAGACCGCGTGAGACGACGCTTCATCCAGTCCCAAACATGCTCAATGGGGGACAGATCCGGAGATCTTGCTGGCCAGGGTAGTTGACTTACACCTTCTAGAGCACGTTGGGTGGCACGGGATACATGCGGACGTGCATTGTCCTGTTGGAACTGCAAGTTCCCTTGCCGGTCTAGGAATGGTAGAACGATGGGTTCGATGACGGTTTGGATGTACCGTGCACTATTCAGTGTCCCCTCGACGATCACCAGTGGTGTACGGCCAGTGTAGGAGATCGCTCCCCACACCATGATGCCGGGTGTTGGCCCTGTGTGCCTCGGTCGTATGCAGTCCTGATTGTGGCGCTCACCTGCACGGCGCCAAACACGCATACGACCATCATTGGCACCAAGGCAGAAGCGACTCTCATCGCTGAAGACGACACGTCTCCATTCGTCCCTCCATTCACGCCTGTCGCGACACCACTGGAGGCGGGCTGCACGATGTTGGGGCGTGAGCGGAAGACGGCTTAACGGTGTGCGGGACCGTAGCCCAGCTTCATGGAGACGGTTGCGAATGGTCCTCGCCGATACCCCAGGAGCAACAGTGTCCCTAATTTGCTGGGAAGTGGCGGTGCGGTCCCCTACGGCACTGCGTAGGATCCTACGGTCTTGGCGTGCATCCGTGCGTCGCTGCGGTCCGGTCCCAGGTCGACGGGCACGTGCACCTTCCGCCGACCACTGGCGACAACATCGATGTACTGTGGAGACCTCACGCCCCACGTGTTGAGCAATTCGGCGGTACGTCCACCCGGCCTCCCGCATGCCCACTATACGCCCTCGCTCAAAGTCCGTCAACTGCACATACGGTTCACGTCCACGCTGTCGCGGCATGCTACCAGTGTTAAAGACTGCGATGGAGCTCCGTATGCCACGGCAAACTGGCTGACACTGACGGCGGCGGTGCACAAATGCTGCGCAGCTAGCGCCATTCGACGGCCAACACCGCGGTTCCTGGTGTGTCCGCTGTGCCGTGCGTGTGATCATTGCTTGTACAGCCCTCTCGCAGTGTCCGGAGCAAGTATGGTGGGTCTGACACACCGGTGTCAATGTGTTCTTTTTTCCATTTCCAGGAGTGTATATTGTGAAGTGTATCCATTACCATCAGAAGGGTTCTGGGAGTATGGTACTGACGCACATGCAAAATTTTTGTGCTCGTGAAATCCAGCTCGAGGTGTAAAGTTAGTTTTGCGTTATTTCACTACTACGTAAGTGAACTATAAAAATTTTACTGGCCCATAAAGTCATTTCATATGAACGGCATACGCTTCTGTGGCAGGGAAAAGAACGGAAGCAGATGGAAAAATGCTCCTGTCAGAGCACAAGAAAGGCGAATATGGCCCTGTTTAAAAGACCGTGAATGAATAGTAGGATATCTGCTACGCCATTCTGCATTCCTCCGCACGTTTAAAAACTTAACTAAAAACGTTGGCTTGCAGGCATATACACGATATTTTATCCTGAGAGAGATAGGGCCGTGGAACTGGGGAATAGACGGATAATAAATACTGGAAGATAGTAGAATGTGGTTGTGGCATAGAAAGAGCGAAGGACACAGGGGCAGTGTGAGAGAAAGAGAGGGACGCAGTGGAAGTGTAGAAGGAGACAGTGTCAGTGGGAGAGGAATAAAGAGACGGAGAAAGACGAAGTGGGTAATAGCCCGTGATAATGGTAGACAGAATCTATGACAGTGACAACGGTGAAGAGAGAAAGAGAGAGAGTGATAGCCAGAGAGAGAAGAGATAGGAACGAACAAGGCAGTAGCAGCAAGAGAGAGCAAGAAGGAAACAGCTACAGAGAGAGGAGACTGTAGTAGTAGGACTGAACGTAGGCTGTGAGACACGAGACAGTGACAGAGAGATACAAAGAGATAATGAGAATGAGTTCGGCTGAATGACCGAGTGAGAATGGGCAAGGGAAAGGGTATATGTATGTGGGACTTACAGCCACGGACTGGGTGTGTGTGCGAGTTACGTTTAGGGCAGCAAGTGGGAGAGCAGTGCCTTGCTCATACTGTGGCATCAAGCAGTCAGGCCTGCAAGATGAGTGGTCTGCCAAGCGAGTGGATTCATTCTTAATTTATCGAGTAACATGAACTCTCGTACTCACAATTTAAGTTACAAGTTATCCTCCTATATGATTAATACGCAACGGAAACACGCATCTGACTATCAATAATTTACAGAACTCTGACTGTACACTACGCACTGGCAATACCACATTTTCTTTTTTTGTCTTTTATTTAACGGCTTTTGTCAACACGTGGCCACCGCACACATTATAAATTCGGGACATTATGACAACATACAATTCGAAGTAAAGTCCACCAATCTTTTTCTTTTCAGTATCTTATTTATTCCGATAAATTCTCTAACCTAAACACACAAATTCTACAACCTACAACAATAACACATAAGAAATTCCGCCCAGTGGGCATGGCTTTACAGTGGTGAATCTCTATATTATGGTCTCGTAATTACTTTTAACGCTACAGTGCACTTTCTGGATAGGATGGTGGATCTTTTATTATACCTCACACTTCGACTCTCACAATCATCATCACTAAACTTTCCTCCAGACCGAGCGGTACCGAAGGAACAAGCATAACCCACTAATCTTTTGAAACTACCTCGCTACTCTCCCATGCAAACCACACATACCCAAATTACATGACATACACCACACTACAACATGAAATACTACACAGAGAATAGTCACAACATTATCACTTTCAGCTTTCCCACTTCAATTAATATTTATCCCAGTTTCACACGACACTGCCCCACTTTGTAATTATACTTTCCTACTATGGACTCTGGAGATATTTGCACGTCTTCCTGTGCAATGCAAGCCAAGTGGCGTTGCTGGATAGACGGCCGACTCACCTTGCTTCTCTCTCAGAGTTTGAATCAAGCGTCACACGGAATCATATCACACAATTTAACATTAAGAACATCACACACGCGAGTCCTCAACTGATACCATGGACGAGTACTTCTCTTTATCCTTTGTCTCATACACAGATTGAGACTCACACAGTACTCACCACGTGGAAGTACTCGTCTCTAATTCCAAGTCCTGCACACGCCATTTCTTAAATACTTCAACTTATGGTACACACGCTATTTCTTAAATATTTCAACTTATTGTACACTCGCTAGTAATTCAGCTTAACTTAAACACACGGAAGTATTTCAACTTATTGCTACACGTGGTTTCATTGTGACCGTTGGTCACTTCCGAAGATTACTACAGTCCCATTAATATTACCTGCCTGACATTTAATTCTCCCCACAAAAGTTCCTGAAATAGAGAAATTAATATTTCAAACTACTCTTAAATATTCCACATGCATACCATGTCTCCACTCTTTCATCATTACGAAGCACAACTAAAACAGGTCTTAACAGCTCAAGATCCAGCGGCAGAGTGCTGAAACATGGCCGTTCTCTAGGTCCTCTCGCACCTGTGTCGAGGTGGGGGAAGCACCTTGCTATCGTATTGGTCAGCCACATTTCAGGCGCTCAAAGCTCTGGTAAATTTCATCTCTTTGCTCCCACCAAAGGTGGCCAAAGGATCGTCTCAAAGATGATCATATATTCACATTCACTATCTGCGGTTAGCAGACGACCATACATTCATTCATTTCACAGATCTCACCAAACTGGATGTAGGGATTTACTTTGTGGGAGTGCACATGTGATCAATTAAATAAATAAATTGTCATTATTTCCCACACTGGTATCCGGCTTCGCTGTATTAATTGAAATTGAGTTATTTTACAAAAAAAATGTGTTCTTCTGACAAAAATAATGAAGTATGTTGTACCTATTTTCAATGTCGGGCGGTACTGTACCCTTTCAACATTGCCGGCAGCATAATTGTCGTGTAGTCGTCTTCGAATACAGGTTGTACAAATTTACATCACAGTTTTCCGCGAGAACAACGTCGTCTTCCTTCCTAGGATTTCCATTCTAGCCGGGCATCAGTGAACTCGTTCCATGCCTTTTGTCGTGCCTACTTGATACCTTGTCCTCAATGGCCAGTGTTCATCAGAAACAACGGTATCATCTGGACTGCCCCAGGGAAGTGTGGTAGGACCACTATTATTCTCTTCATACGTGAATGATCTGACAGACAGGGTTTAAGGCTGTTTGCTGATGACGCTGTGGTGTACCGGAAGGTGTCATCATTGAATGACTGTGGGAGGATACAAGATGACTTAGACAACATTTGTCTTTGGTATGATAAATACCAGCTTGCCCCCGGATGTAGGAAAATGTGAGTTAATGCGGATGATCAGGAAAACAATTCCTAAATGTTCGAATACAACGTTAGTATTGTACTGCTTGACCCAATCACGTCGATTAAGTATCCAGGCATAACGTTGCAAAGCGATATGAATTGGAACAAGTACGTCATATGGTAACAGAGAAGGCGATTGCTCGACGTTGTATCATTGGGAAAATTTTAGGAAAGTTTGGCTCATCTAAAGGAGACGGAGTGTAGAACGTTAGAGCGTCCCATTCTTGAATACTGCTCGAGTGTCTGGGATCTGCACCAGATCGGATTAAAGGGAGACATCGAAGCAATTCAGAGGCATGCTGCTGTATTTGTTACTGTTAGGTTCCATCAGCAAGCGGATATTACGGAGATACTTCGGGGTCTCAAATGAGAATCCCTGGAGGGAAGATGTCGGTCTTTTTGCGAGACATTGTTGAGGAAATTTGGAGAACTGGCATTTGAGGCCTAGTGCGGACCGATTTTATTGCTCCCGACAAACATTTCGCATAAGGACCACGAAGATAAGATGAGAGAAGTTAGTGTTCGTAAGGAGGCTTAGACGAGGGTTATTTGGAAAGTAAGGAACGATCGGTGACGATGTTTTGCACAGGTGTGTTGGGCAGTATCTCTAGGATGCCGGTCGATCGCGTTACGTCGTTCTTTTTAGTTCTGAGCACACAGGGAGCACATAAAGATACCTAGAACAATGGTGTCTCCCGCCAAGTACGACGGCCTGGTGAGAAATTTCGCCTGAAGCTATGCAGCCAACATTACATAACTGTCATGCGGTTTCTTTTTCAAAACAAGTCTCAGCCGCATTCTGCAGGGGCAATGAAGATGCTCCTACATCGTTTTCATTTTGAAACGTTTGATTACCCGCAATACAGCCCATAATTGTCTCCCTCTGAGTTTCATCTTTGTGCACATGAACCGCTGATTATGAAGGCAACGTTTTGGCACAGACAACGAGCTGTAGGCCGGCGTAGAGTATTGGCGGAAAGCACTGACGGCTGCCTTCTGTGACGAGGGCATTGGAAAGTTGGTACAACGCTACGACAAACGTCTAAGTCGGCTCGGTGACTGTGAAGATAAGTAGCTGGTAGTTGTAGCTAACTGTTGCAAATAACACGGTTTTGATTTTCACTGTGGTATCCATTTCGCGACCTATCGTTTCTTACTTTCCGAATAGTCCTCGTAGACAGTCTGTTTCTATTTAAGAGTGGAAAGGAAATGAGTAGTACTAACAGGTGGTACTTACTCTCCACCATGCACGGTATAGCGGCTTACGGAGCTTATATGTAGATGTAGACAGGAACTCTTAATACGCGATCTGTATTCTACAACAAGTCGCACTAACGTCTTCTCCACTGTTTCCTTTATGGACAGAATGCATTTTCGCATAACCCTCTCAACAAATCTAAAACTTCCACTCGGCTTCTGAAACGTATATCCTCGCCTATATTTTATAGTAACCTTAGAAATGATCTCTAAAGTATGCATCGGCAAAGAACAAAAATTTACATAAAGCTATCGTATCTGTAAGTCGTCGAGTCGAGCAGGCACACTTCAAAGCGGTGGAACTGCAAATTGATGCCAATGCATAAAGATTAATTTAAAATGACCTTTAAAAGAAGAGATTCTATCGTAAGCTCTTATTTGAATCAGACGAATGTGGAATGTTCGCTGCCGTCATTGCCTAACGGCATTTGACCGCATAAGTTACTGTGATACGTTAATTGAAATATAATCGGAATTACCAAATAAGCAGCAACCAGTGGCAAATCATGTTTTATTTATTCACTTTTGCAAATCGGTTTCAACTGATTAACAGCCATCATCGGTGCTTTCAACGAATATCTGCCCTGGGTAGTAATACTGTCTTAAGCAGAGGTCAAACATAATCAGTTGAAACCGTTTTGCAAAAGTAAACAAAGAAAACATGATTTTGCGACTGGTTGCTGCTTATTTGGTAATTTTATGGTTTACGGTCGCTGAACAACTTGGGAACCACATGGAGCCCACGATTCAGATAGTCGGAATTGGTTTCTGTGAAATCAGGCACTTTGTGAAAAATAGGAAAATATTTAACGGTAGTGTGCGTCTGGTGTATGATCGTATTAATCACTAAACAACCCGATCCAACTTTTTATACGAGCGATAAGTTTCGAATAGTTTGAATAGATATCCTTAACGTATTAAAAGGAATGACTTTTTGAATTAATTTACAAGGTGTACAACTTCGCTTCCGCCGTTTTTTCCCCAATATTTGAGGCTTTATTGAAACAAATTGGTTACACATGTATCATTCAAAGTACACTGCTGGCCACCGTAAATGCAACACCAAGAAAGACAAGAGGTAGCACAACAAAATTTATTTTGTGGATAACATGTTGACCAAGTATCAAATGATTACGTTTACAGACGTCTGTGACATGTGGTTTCTGCCAGAATCAATAGCCAGAGTAGCCGCCATTGTTGGAGATCACCGCTGCCACACGTCTCGGCATTGAGTCGAAGAGACGTTAGATGTGTTCCTGGGGTACAGCAGCCCAAGCAGCTTCCACACGTTGCCAAAGATCATCTGGTGTGGCAGCTGGGGATGTAATCTGGGTCACTCGTTGAGCAACCGTGGACCACATGTTTTCTATCGGCGAAAGATCCGGAGAGCGAGCCGGCCAGGGAAGCACTTCAATCGGGTTATTGACGAAGAACCTTTGGACAATGCGTGCCACATGTGGTCGCGCATTATCCTGTTGAAATATGGCTATGGCCGAGCCCTGAAGGTAAGGAAGGACAACTGGCTCCAGCACCTCGGATATGTAGCGCCGGCTATTTAAAGTACCGGCAATGCGTACTAGAGGCGTGCGAGAGTAATATCCAATACCGCCCCATACCATAGTACCCGGTGCAAGACCAGTGTGGCGGTGCATAATGCAGCTGTCCAGCATCCTCTCTCCACGGTGTCTCCACACTCGAATCCGACCATCGTGGTGCTGCAGACAGAAGCGTGCCTCGTCAGTAAAGACAACGTCATTCCATTCTGCCGCCCACATCCGTCTGTCATCACACCACTGGCGACGGAGACGTCTGTGGTTCTGCGTCAATGGTAGACGAAGCAATGGACGTCTTGCGGACAGACCACTCTGCTGTAAACGGCGTCGAATGGTACGCGCAGACACTGGATGATGCGTTACAGACGCAATGTGCTGTGCTACGGTTCGGGATGTCACTGAGCGATCCGTCACTGCCATGCGCACAATTTGCCTATCAGCACGTGCAGTGGTGCACCGAGGCGAATGCGATCGACCACGTCGGTCCGTCGTACCCTCCTGCATCCAACGGTCATTAGAGTTGTTTGGTTTCGTCCAACACGACTAGCGATTTCTCTGTATGATAATCCACAATCTCGGTAAGCCACTATCCTTCCTCTGTCGAACTCGGATACTTGATCAAACGATGTTCGCTGTTGTCTACGAGGCATAACTGATCGTCTTCTGAAACAACTACAAGGTAAACACACGTGCCGAACGTACACTCGTCGAAATCGCCAAGCCTTAAATGGCGCTATGAGGTGGCGCCACAGGCGCGCGTGATGTGCGTCTGCGCTGAAATTCTAATCAGTTGCAATCTCATCGCTGCAAACCCATGGTGTAAATTTCACTTGATTCGGATGCTTCCTTCAGGGTGTTGCATTTACGGTGGCCAGCAGTGTATTTTCCATCGCTGGCCACAACTTTCTCCCACCTTTCCGGAAGTGTACGAAGCCCGCATTGAAACAATTGTTCATCTTTTGAAGAGATCCACGAATCGATCCAATTTGTGACTTGTTCATGAGATCGGAAGTGTTGGTCAGCCAGGCCATTGGCCAGTGATCTAAACAGGTAGTAGTCAGAGGGAGCAATGTCTGGAGATTACGGCGGCTGGGGTAGAACTTCCCATTTGAACGTTTCCAAGTACTGTTTGATCTCTTTTGCAACGTGAGGTCGAGTTATTGTGCTGCAAAATCACTTTATCGTGCCTCTCCCTGTATTGCGGCCGTTTGTCTTTTAATGCTCTGCTCAAACGCGTTAATTGATTTCGATAACGAGCACCTGTGATTGTTTCACTTGGTTTTAAAACCTCACAGTACACGACGCCGAGCTGGTCCCACCAAGGGCAGAGCATGAACTCGGAACCGTCAATATCCGGTTTGGCCGTCGACGTCGAAGTATGACCGGGATATCCCCATGATTTTTTGCGTATAGGGTTATCGTAATGAACCCATTTTCGTTCCCGGTCACAATGCGATGCAGAAATCCTTTTTTGCCTCTGAAGCAACTGTTCACAAACACAGAAACGCCGTTCAACGTCTCTTGGTTTCAGCTCACACGGGACCCAAGTTTCTTCTTTCTCAATCATGCCCATAGCCGCGAGACGTTTTGAAATGGCATGCTGTGTCACTCCAACTAATCGTGCCAATTCCTCTCGAGTTTGACCCGAGTCTTCACTCAGCAATGTCTCCAATTCTGCATCTGCGAAAACATTCTCTCTTCCACAACTATGCCGGTCAACAACGTTAAAATCACCGTTATTGAAGCGCTGAAACCGCTCACGACACGTTCTTTCACTAAAAGCGTCCTTACCGTACGTACTTGAGAGGATTCGATGAGACGCAGCCGCTGTTTTCTTCATATTGAAACTAAACAGTAACACCTCCCGCAAATGACGAGAATTAGGCACGTAAACTGACATTTTCAATGTACAACAACTTTATGATGCAGGCAGAAATCGACTAATGTTTGAATGAGGTTATGTTGGCCGAGGTCCAAGCTAACTGGCGGCCTTCTACGATCTGTTTCTTTCGACCGCTACTTAACGTTGTCGCCACCTAATGGCAAACGGTGGAAGTAAAGTTTGACACCTTGTATTTAAACACAGTTGAATTAAAATGGCGTTAATAGGAGGGCTATTCGGAAAGTGAAGTACGATGGCTCTGAGCGCTATGGGACTTAACATCTGAGGTCATCAGTCCCCTAGAACTTCGAACTACTTAAACCTAACTAACCTAAGGACATCACACACATCCATGCCCGAGGCAGGATTAGAACCTGCGACCGTAGCGGTCACGCGGTTCCAGACTGTAGCGCCTAGATGAGGTACGGTGGGATCCTAAATGGAAACCACAGTGAACATCCGATGAAGTTTTATCACAGGTGTGCTGGGCTGCGCCTCTAGTACGCCCGTTGACCGCGTCACGTCGTTCTTTTCAGTTTTGAGTGCACAGCAAGTGCGTAAAGATGCTTGGAACAGTAGTGTCTTCCGCCACGTACGAGGGCCTGGCGTGACATTTCGCCTGATGTCATGCAACCCACATAACACAGCTGTCATGCGTTTCATTCTTCACGACGATTCTCGGCCGCACTCTGCAGGGGCAATGGAGATGCTCCTGCAGCCTTTTCGATGGGAAGTGATCGATCACCCAGAACACGACCCGTAATTGACTCTCCCTGAGTTTCATTTCTGCTCACATGAACCGCGAGCTATGAAGACAACGTTCTGGCACAGACAACGAGCTGTAGGCCAGTGTAGAGAATTGGCAGGAAGCTCAGGCGGCTGCCTTCTGTGACGAGGGCATTGGAAAGTTGGTACAACGCTACGACAGATCTCTAAATTGGAGCGGCGACTATGTAGAGTAGTAGCTGGAGTATGTTGCAAATAGAACATTTTTGAGTTTCACAAATGAGTATATCACTGCGATCGATTTTGGAGGTTATATGTGATCTTTGGATATCGTGTGGCTTTCTTCCGGGTTGGCGGGCTTCGAGAGTCGGTCGTCAGCTTTAGAAAGGAAAACATTGAGAGACTTGGGACGTCTCCGGAGAAAGGAGTGTCGACTGCGACCGGGTGTGCCCTATCAGCGTGATATACCGCGGTATTGGTCGGCAAGTCTGTGTTGGGGCAGCTCGGAGATCCAAGTTTCGTGATTAAGGGAAAGGTCCTTGAAGTAAAGTGGTTAAGCTGCATGAGCCGCTGAGTTATGCTGTGTGCAAACATCAAGTAAGTTGGCCGTTAGTGTATGTGGCTGAACGACATGTTAAGAGGCGTTTCATTTGCTAGATGATTGTGGAACTTACAAAGCCGTTAATCTAAAAGTATGTGGATGAGCTCCGTGTGAGCTGGTTAAATGTTGGCTTCGCAGTGAAGTCTTAGTTATAACTGTACTGGTTGTTCTCTAATTGATTATTAAGGGTGTTAAGAGATTCAAAACTGCACCTAAGTGGATATTACTATTATGGGTTAACCGTACTTAAATGGTTTCAATTTAAAGTTCAGTGATTGCTGTGGACGGAACATTTTGCAGACTGATGCACGTATGTCTGGTGCAAGGACTCTGTCCTGTATTTCTGTGTGTGTTTCAGAGAGTTGCAATCATCCTGTGTTTGTCAACAGCTGCTGTGAGTGCCAACCCGCAGCCTAGGTCGTGCTGTGTTTACGTAACTCTGCCACGGCTGAATTTCTTTGGGCGAAGACCCCATACCACAAGTTTAGTATATCTTTCCTTTCCGCCAAGGCGGGTAAAACTCGTTTTGTAATTTGATTGTGATTTTCTGACGTTTAAACAAATGTTTTTTGGGGTACATAAAGATAGACCGGCAACTAAGTATACGTTAGCAAATAGAGCAGGTGTAAAGTAATTAAATTCTCTCTATCCATTGTCGTGTAATTTTGGGCTAATTGCAGTGATCTTTCTCTGTAGTAATAGACAGTCCACAGTGCTTGTTGAGCCGATGTCACATCTCTATTTAAGTTACAGTGTGTAGTCACGTAGAGCGTATTCTGGGTTTTTTTCGTGGCAATCTTTCTTGCTTCTGTTACATATCCATGTTCTAGTGAATTGTGGTTAACCACGTGAGTTTTAAGTGTTGTTTGGCCCGTGTAGTAATCAAATGCAATTAAGTGGCTGGCCCACTCTGATAGGAACTGTACTGTTAGTTGTAAGCTTTCGTTAAGTGTGGCGAAGCCACGGCAATACTGTGTTTGCTAGTTGTTTCTTAACTGATTTCATGTGCATTTTATGGTTATGCTTGTTGGGTACTGGTAACTGTCTTGTTTCAAGAGGAACTTATACTAAGTAACTGCTGCATTGTACTGAAGATTGTGGGGAACTGTCTGAAGGAATCTTATGTTAATAAATTGTGTAAATCAAAGTATGGCTGCCAGCTATGGTTCGCCATCCCGTTTCCCGTCCTGATAATAGTTGTAGTATGGATTGTGCAAGGTCGTATTAAACGTACTAACAGTGGTTTCCATTTTGTGACCGGTCGGACTTTACTTTCCGAATAGGCCTCATATTAATATAAAACTCGTTGGACGTCTCTTACATCTGGATAGTCGAGCGCCAAGGAAAGGAAACTTAACAATTGATAAAACAAACGATGTTCCTTCAAGGAAAGTGAAAGAATTAATAAAAAGACATACAGGTACATGAGTAGAGTCTCTGGCTGTAATTTTATAGCACTAAGTTTCTGCCAGACAGTTATTTTTTTTGTGCAGGTTTTCTCTTTATACACTGTCTTCTGTGTACTACTTGTGTTCGATAGAGGCAATACAAAAAAAAAAAAAAAAAAAAAAAAATGAAATGAACCACTGCACTTCCCTAATATTGAGTCTAAGTGATCCGTTGTATTCTATGAACCTTCTTAGTACACTGGGGTGTAAAAGATAAGGGCGATATCTCACTACCTAGTAATATACTCGTAGCTTGATGAAACTTGGGACCATGCATAAAGGATGTTTCCGTAAGAGAGTGCAAAAATTTAACAGGACACAAGTGATGCTCCACTGAACAATTTGAAGTAGGGAACCTGAGGTTGGAGAAGCCAGCTTAAGGAGATAATAGGAATAAAATCACATTACTGTGTGCTTCTTTGTTTGCGTTAGTTACAGTTAACTGGAAGTCCCATCATTGACACAATGAACGTACCATTTGTATTGTATCTTACAAAATGTGCTTCCGGCCGCTGTGGCCGAGAGGTTCTAGGCGCTTCAGTCCGGAACCACGCCGCTGCTACGGTCGCAGGTTCGAATCCTGCCTCGGACGTGGATGTGTGTGATGTCCTTAGGTTAGTTAGGTTTAAGTAGTTCTAAGTTCTAGGGGACTGATGACCTCAGATGTTAAGTCCCATAGTGGTCAGAGCCATTTGAACCATTTTGAACAAAATGTTCTTAAACTCACGGCCATCAACTTCAATGCAAGTATGCCATCGGTGAGCGAGATTCTGAGGCATCCTGACAAAATATCCCTGGTGTGTTTCGAATCACATCACAGGCAGTTACAATTCTGGCAAATAATTCCATCTCCGTATCCACTGGGGTGTCATACACAAGTGACTTTAGATATCCCCAGAGGACATAGTCAAGGGGATTCGCGTCAGGTGACCTCGCAGGCCATGGAATAGGATGTCCCATTCCAATCCAGAGACCAGGAAATACAGAATGGACAGGGTTGGGGACATCCACGCTGAAGTGAGGCGGTGCACCATCATGTTGTATCCACATCCTCTCACGAACAGCCAAGGGTGCGTTCTCCAGCAATTCAGGTTGAACTCTTTGCACGATCCTCCAGTACAGGTGGCCATTCAGACAGCCAGGTAGAAGATATGACCCAATGAGATTGTCGCCTGCAATGCCGTTCCAGATATTAACAGCAAAACGTACTTCACTCTGTGACTCTACTACAGAATAAGGGTTTCCCTCATCCCTCACTTGGGTATTCCTGCAGTTCGAAATACCATCACGATGAGATGAAGTCTCGTCAGTAAAGAGTACGATTTGGAGGAAATCTGGTCGATCAATTCATTGTCGGAGCAACGACTGACACAATTCGACCCTTGGTACAAAATCAGTTACAAGGATTGCATGGACTCGTTGTGGGTGATATGGGTGTAATTGTTGTGGAGTACTCGCCACACGCTAGTATGAGCAGCGCCCATTTCAAACAATAGGACGAGAACTTGTAGTGGGATTCGCTGCAACACGTTCCAGCACTTTCTCTTAAGAATCGGGTGTGCGAGTGGTCCTCGTCTTGATAGATCCCTCGTTTCTTCTTTCCAATGAACCAGTCACCTGCATTCGTTGACCGAGAGAAATATACACTCGTCCTAACCCATCATGCCTGTCAAGGTATAGATCCCCGTACAGCAATTCAGAAGCGAGAGCACTGCAACGTACTCCCCCATACACAAGGTACATGTGAGTGAGTTCTGCGAAACCGTACCGGTACTGCTCCATCGTATTTTACTGTATGTCTCTGAACAGCACTGAGTGATAATTGGGTCTGTCGTTGATTCATAGCGCGTTCTGTCATGCGACAATGTAAATACGATACAACAGTACCAACTTATGGGCAATTAAAGTAAACAAAACCTGCATCATTACTTCCTAGTAAGGGTCGTCCTCTTGTTTTCCATGCAGGAAATGAAGAATGTACATGTAAATAAACAGCACAGTACGTGTAAACTTGGACACATGTTAGCTGTAAATAGACTGCAAAACAGTGATGCTAGACAAAGCGGTAGACAAGTCTACTTTCATATCTGTTTAAGCTGGCTTCTCCGGCTCCACGTTCCTTACCTGAAATCGTTCACTGGAGCGTTCTCTATGTCCTGTTACATTTTTGCACACTCTTACGGGAACACACAGTAGAAAGAATATATCACGGTTGCTGCACCATGCACATAGAGTGGACTTTTTATACAGTTCGGTTAGCACCGAACATACGCTCTATTTTCAGGAAGAAATTAATACGAATGTATGTTTGGAGCACAGCATTGCTCTGAAGCGAGTCTTGGAGTGCGGAAAACCGGAAAAGAAGAGAACTGAACCGTTTGAGTAGTGCTGTACAATGATTTTGAAAATTGGTCTGATTGATAAGAAGTGAGGAGAGGAACATATCGACAAAAAAAATGGAAATGAGCGTTTGGCGTCATTGGCCGGGAGGCCCCTTGCGGGGCAGGTCCGGCCGCCTTGGTGCAGGTCTTACTACATTCGACGCCACATCGGCCGACACAAGTGCCGGATATGGATGAAATAATGATGAAGACAACACAACACCCAGTCCCTGAGCGGAGAAAATCCCCGAACCAGCCGGGAATCGAACCCTGGCCCATAGGACGGCAATCCGTCACCCTGAACACTAAGCTATCGGGGCGGACAAAGAAGGAATGTTATGAGGTCTGCCAGTCAGTGGGTGAAATAAGAAACCTTCATGGAGACTGGAGAGTGATAGACGCGAAATCCTTGCCTAACGGCCTACGACATTTAGATCACATGAATGAAATGAAAGGAATTTTCACATACAAGTATGAAGCTTTGGGAAACAGTCATGTTGATACGGAGGCAACGCCATTCTAGAGCTCCCAGCGGCACGAGCAAGAGCTAATGGGTCATTACAAAACTCTTTTTCTTAACCACGAGGTGAAGCACTTCTCAGCCATCCAAAATCAAATGACTAGAAGAAAGATGTTGATGGTTTACTGCAAACTGTTTTCGGTGACGATTGGCAAACTCAAAAGAGGACTTAAAATTGGTATACGTCCATCACTGACGATATACCCATATTATTAAGCACAGAGGTAGAGGAAATTGCTTATGGTTGTTTAAGACATTCTTCTGGTTTATATGTTTGCGTGTAACAGTTACCTCTAGGAAATGCCTTTTTATATGATTTTTTTTCTGTCATGGTCATTTGAAATATTGTAAATAATTGTGAAGCAACAGTGTAACCAGAACTACCGGTAAAAGACTGAACATCAATCTTGTAATTCCCAGTTTACAATATTTTCCCATGATATGACATACTAAATTACTAGAGATACGTTATAGGAGAAAGTATAGCAAGTATTATACAATAAGATGTAAATTATTTTGAAAAAAATTACAACAATATATTTATTTTTGAAAATCATTCTGAGGTCAACATATCCAAATGGCTCATGCAAATGAGAACATGCCCATAATTAAATTTACTGTTTAAAGGAATATGAGTATTTTAATTACAGATTTAATTTACAGCTATTAAATCCTGTTTGATACAAAAGTAAAGGCGCTTGCCATGTGTTATGTTCGTTCATTTGTATGCCTGAAATATGTTGATTGGAGAAATCTGCGTTTACAGGAAATTTTCGTCTTTGCATGACACCTCCTCAGTTATAACCACCATGTATTTATCATCCAGCAAACCACTCACGACTCTCTTCATCTACTAACAAGGAATAAAGAAAGTTATTGTTTAGCGGCGCGTCAAGGCAAACGGTAAGGCGCTCCGAGACTCTATTGCCAGGCGCATCAACACGCTGCTTCCGAGATCCGGGAAGGCGCACCCTCCCCGTGTCCAATACGACCACCGAATTAATAACGAGGGTGGATGTGACGGCCAGGATGGATGTGGTTTAGAGGCGATTTCTCACATCACACTTGGTGAATACTGGGCTGCTTCCCCGTCGCAAATAAGCGATGAGCAAACATGTACAACACGAAGTCCAACTTGACTCTAGAAGCAGACACAATGGGTTCCATTCCAGTGGGAAGGAATGGAGTCAGGGACGCATCCAACTACGTTCTGTCACTAACATTGCCTCAACGAACAAATTTAAGGCGACCTGGTATTCGAAAGGGACAAGCAAAGACGATGATGAAGAAGAAAACTGTAAGTGGCTCACATAGTTTCTTTTTACGGTTACGGATCACGGTGTTGTACAGAGTCAACATGTCTTCTTGTATTGTTGAACTTGGTTCCCATATTTGTTCATAAAAACGGCGACATTATTTTAGCTTATTATTTTCTCACCCTACTTCATCTACTAATGGTAAACCAGAAATCCTCCGATAAGCTTTCAGAGAAGGTAGCATGGACCAAGAAAAAAAGTCAAGTAAACATGGCCTCCAAAATGCATTCATGAAGAGTAGGAAGACCAGCAACGAAGTGCTCGGATTAAAAAGGATGGACGACAAGGATGTTCAGTCTATGCATCGAAGACGCAATTACAGAAATCTTAGAAAGGTCCAACAGTGCAATTAAGATTTAAGGTAATGGGATCCGTACCAGATCGGGTTGACGGAGGAGATAGAGAAGATCCAAAGAAGAGCGGCGCGTTTCGTCACAGGGTTATTTGGTAACCGTGATAGCGTTACGGAGATGTTTAACAAACTCAAGTGGCAGACTCTGCAAGAGAGGCGCTCTGCATCGCGGTGTAGCTTGCTCACCAGGTTTCGAGAGGGTGCGTTTCTGGATGAGGTATCGAATATATTGCTTCCCTCTACTTATACCTCCCGAGGAGATCACGAATGTAAAATTAGAGAGATTAGAGCGTGCACGGAGGCTTTCAGACAGTCGCTCTTCCCGCGAACCATACGCGACTGGAACAGGAAAGGGAGGTAATGACAGTGGCACGTAAAGTGCCCTCCGCCACATACCGTCTGGCGGCTTGCGGAGTATAAATGTAGATGTAGATGTAGATGAAACGAGCGTTTGGCTTCATTGGCCGGGAGGCCCCTTGCGGGGCAGGTCTGGCCGCCTTGGTGCAGGTCTTATGACATTCGACGCCACACTGGGCGACCTGCTCGCCGGATGTAGATGAAATGATGATGAAGACAACACAACACCCAGTCCCTGAGCGGAGAAAATCCCCGATCCAGCCGGGAATCGAACCCGGGCCCGTGGGACGGCAACCCGTCACGCTGACCACTTTTTTTTTTGCATTTTGTTCGTTGTTGATCGTTGTGTTTGGTCGTTGCGGACGTCAGATGACATCCGTTCAAGTTCGTTTGTTGATCCTTCCACTGAGTTTTTTATTACAGAGGCCAACCAGCTCCCTCACCGAACACGCTGAGCTACCGTGCCGGCAAACCACTCAGCCATCGGAGCGATCAACATGTCGACAATATTGACAAGATGAAGGGTAGCGACGATTTCATGTTGGTTAAGCCATCAGGGAGTAACTTTCACGGTACTAGAGGCATCTGTTGAGAGCAAGAACTGTATTGGAAAACAGATTGGAATACGGCCAACAGATAATTGAGGACGTTTGTTACAAGTGGTACTCTGTGATGAAGAGATTGTCACAGGAGAGGAATTCGTTGCGGGCTGCAGTAAACAAGTCGGAAGACAGATGTATCACGGAAAAAAGATTGTGTAACGGTTCGTGACGATGATATTCAGTTCTTGAAATGTGGTTCAGAATCTCTGCAAAATATCCATCTGAGGCTCCCATACTGTCTTGAGTGCGCTGAAGGTGTTTGCTAGTAACACATTTTCTTAGACAAAGCAACAACTGTGACTGTTTACGCGTAACTAGCACTTTATGCTCAGGAAGAGGTTAACTTGCACTGAGAATACACAATGTCATGCAGACTACGATAACGTTTTATCATCAAACGTGTTTATCTGGCGGTGACGTGCGTAACATCGTAATGAAACGTGTCTGGCATAACAAAACATTACGTACGATTACGGGGAACGTAAGTATGCCGTATCTTAGGTACCCATATTTGCTCTTTATGTCACGCAGGAGTAGAAGGCGGAATTTTAGCCCGATAATATTTGCTAATGCCGTTGCTTTCACGGAAGCAATGTGGAGGGTGGATTCAATGCATACCTCAGTGACTGTTAGTTTTTTGCCATCAGTCTTCTGAATGGTTTGATACGGACCGACACGAACTCCATTCCTGACCCACCTCTTAAACACAGAATAGTAATTCCGCCCAACGCTCTCTATTGTTTCAAAGCGTTCAAATGTGTGTGAATTCCTAAGGGATGAAACTGCTTAAGTCATCGGCCCCTACGCTTGCACACTACTTAAACTAACCTAAGCTAAGAACAACCCACACACCAATGCCCGAGGGAGGACTCTAACCTCCGTCGGGAGGGGCCGCGCAGTCCGTGACATGACGCCTCAAACCGCGCGGCCACTCCGCTCGGCCTCTATTATTTGCTGGATGTATTCCAGTCTCTGTCTTCCCTTACAGTCTTTATCCTCTACATCTACCTCTAGTACATCTCCCTGATGTCTAAACACATGTCCTGTAGCTGGCCGGAGTGGCCGAGCGGTTCTAGGCGCTGCAGTCGGGAACCGCGCGACCGCTACGAAAAATGGTTCAAATGGCTCTGAGCACTATGGGACAACATCTGTGGTCATCAGTCCCCTAGAACTTACAACTACTTAAACCTAACTAACCTAAGGACATCACACACATCCATGCCCGAGACAGGATTCGAACCTGCGGCCGTAGCAGTCGCGCGGCTCCGGACTGAGCGCCTAGAACCGTGAGACCACCGCGGCCGGCCGCGACCGCTACGGTCGCAGGTTCGAATCCTGCCGTGCGGATGGATGTGTGTGATGTTCTTAGGTTAGTTAGGTTTAAGTAGTTCTAAGTTCTAGGGAACTGATGACCTCAGATGTTCAGTCCCATAGTGCTCAGAGCCATTTGAACCATTTGAGTACAATATTACGTGGCGCGCATTCGAAATCTTAATTGTGCTGGCGGTAACGCGAACCTTACCGTTCAACCACTCGCTTCAGACTAAACCAGATAGACCGAATCACTCCGTTCCGTAGCGCATTCCGTAGCGGGTGCCGAAGGCGCACGAAGCGCTTCGTCTAATTATATTTATTCTCATGTTGATGAAACGGTTGTAAAATGTGATGTGACATAAGTGGATTAAAGCCTGCTGTTGAGGGTGTATTCAGCACAATATAATCAGAACTATGCTTTATCATATATTAATAAGCGTGTCTAAGTATTTGGCGTGCCGTCTCCTGCGCTGGCAGCGTATCAGATTATCCTCCTACTACATTGGTGCAATTTCTCACGGACTTGGTATTCACTGTAGCATCGTCTTTCTCTCACCCCTCTCTTGAGACACGCCTCATCTGCTGTAAACTCAGTCAAACTGTGGAGTGAATCTCGGAAGGAATCTTGTGGTTCGAAAGCCAGAAATATCACAAGATACGATGTTATGGGTTCGCCAATAAACACTGTACAGTGCCGATATCAACAAATTAGTCACTCGTTGGGAGAAATGTGTTCGTCGCCGGGGTGACCACATTGAGAAATAATGTAGACAGTTAAGACCTTTGTCTTATTTAAAATGCTTTAAGAGTTTTCGCATAGAAAACATTGTGAGTTACTACTATTCAGCTCGCCCTTGTACCAGTTGCTGCCTTTGTCTGCTACGTGCTTTGTATTTTCATTGAACAAGCTGTTGGAATCCTTGACCGACAGCTCATTTCATAGCACTGAGAGCCTTAGCCTACTCGCAAGGTAGTTTCTTACAACCTCACATCAAGAAACGCGTATTCACGGCCTACGTACGATGCCACTGCGCAGGGATGTCTGTCTGTCTGTACACGTGTGCGTGACAAGTACTGACTTCCGTTACCTCTTTCTTTTTCCTTAGTGTTCAACGCAGGCTGCGTATGGAACAGTAGTGCGACATATTCTTGGATACTTCTCAGGTTTTTGGGATCCTCACCAGGTCGGAGACTAAATAAATAAATAAATGTCGTGTGACTAGGGCCTCCCGTCTGGTAGACCGTTCGCCAGGTCTTTCAATTTGACGCCACTCCGGCGACTTGCGCGTCGATGAGGATGAAATGATGATGATTAGGACAACACAACATCCAGTCCCTGAGCGGATAAATTCTCCGATACCGCCGGGAATCAAACCCGGAGCTTTAGGATTGATATTCTGTCACGCTGACCACTCAGCTACCGGGGGCGAACACCAGGTCAGACTAAAGGGAGACATCGAAGCAATTCAGAGGCGAGGACGTTTTCTTAGCGAAACACTGCTGAGGAAATTCAGAGAACCGGCACTTGAAGCTGACTGGAAAACGATTCTACGGCCGCCAACGTACTTTTTCGCGTAACGTGTTCGAAGGCAAAAAAAAAATCAGCGCCGGTACGGAAGCATATAGGGAATCGTTTCCCCCCTCGCTCTATTTGCGAGTAGAACAGGAAAGGAAATGACTAGTCGTTGTACAGCGAACACTCGCCGATGCACCATACGTTGGGTTGCGAAGTGTGTGGATACAGACGTATGGGAGACGTTTGCTCGTGTGGAAGAAATCCCGCCTGTACTGGGCTGTTTGATCCTGATGAATCACGGGCACGTGGAGTGGACGAGACGCCTAACTACCGTAAGCACCGCCGGCTTGTTTCCGTGCATGCCAAACCCTACCTTGGCAAGCATGGTCGCTGCCACAGCTCTCCTCAGTTGTGAACGTTTGGAGAATTATGGACAGAGTCCTCCAAACATCTCGGGATTCTGACGATCCAACGCGTCAACTGGACAGAACGTGGCACCATGTTCCTAGGGGTGACATTCAACAACTCTGTCTATCAGTGGCAACCCGAATCATTGCTTGCATAACGGCCAGAGATACACGAAAGCAGTACTGACTTTCTCTACTTGTGAAACTGTGTCTTGAAAGGTGGCTACACTGTGTCACAGCGCCAGAGATTGCGCCAAAGATTATTATTCCGCCGCCTCCACTGGCGCAGTAGTAGTTCAGAGGATGTCCAGGGCAGTTGTTGTTCTGTTGGGCGAGAGAGTAGATGCTGTTTGGTTGGTGTAATGTATAGATGGAAGATGTTGCAATTATCACAGTGTATTTTTCGTCAATATATATTGAGGTACAAAAATTATTGCACATTTCTTTAATGACAATGCCTCTTGGTCACAGGTTCAGTCAACGAAGCATCTGGCTCGTGTTCATGTATTAGACTTGTAATTCTGGTTTCTATGTGCAATTATAGTATTTCTGGTTTTTCAATTAGTTCATTGTAAATGGTGTTTAAAATATCTTGTCGTATTGAGGAAGAACCGAGCCAGATACATGTACGTTGAGTCACACTACCACAGACAGAAGAGTTACACTTGTGCTTTGTTGTTTGGTAGCTTTTATAGTTGCAGGGGACTTAATTAATCAATTGTGTTGATCGAAATTCCTTGTCATTCTTTATTTTTATTTTATGCAGTCAGATTGGCAATAATTTTAGTAGCTGTGTGGCCAGTTACGAAGTCTCGTAACCGGTTGGCCCTGGCTAGTATCAGCACGCAATCTGAATGCATAAAATAAAAATAAAGAATTATGCGTATTTGGCCGCGAAACGGTCTGTGTCAACGTTCAGACCAGTCATACTGGATTACCGTTGCTGACCTACCATGAAAGTGTGCAAATTTGGCTATGCGTGAAGATTCATAACGAAATTCAGTTAAAAATCATTCAGTGCCACACGTAAATCAATTCAATTATTGACAGAAGTGGAAAAAGTAATCAGTAAGGAGTGTGAAATTCTACAAGACTTCGTATTTACATCCACAGGGCGCCGGCACAGAATAAAGGTAGCAATAAAATGTATTGGGGGTGCTAGAATTTCTTAAAATTGCTTTACTGGTAGTCTATCTGCCTCCATGGAGATTAGAACCCAAAACAAACCAGACCTCCCTTGCAGTAGCAAACGCCTTTCACTAGGCTAGCAGACAACCCAGGCAAACAGCCCTCTATTATTACCGTAGACTTGAATAAGCCAGCAATTTCGCAATGAAAATGGCAAAATGATCTGCAATTTCTGTTTCGTAGAGCTTTCTGGACTCAAAAACAAGAATTTTCTACCTTTATGTCAGCGCTTATGTGACAATCATTCGGGATGTTTATCGAAATAACAAAATATTGTTATTAGCGAGTAAATTTAGTAGGATAATTCTGCACCACCGCAGGAAATAAATGGCTACATAGCTGCCAAACGTATTCTACAATGTTTCGAATTCTCCATTAGACTCGCCACACCCAGAAAACGTGCATTAGCCGGAGTGTTTCTTAAGCTACCTAGCAATGGGAATGCTCACACTTCTAAAACGAGGTGGCATTAATACTGAGATCTGAATTACCACGTGTATGGGCAAATGGATTTTATTTGCATTCCTGTAAACTTGATTTGGATCGAAAGCATAGTTACGAGTAATATGCTGAGGTATCAACTGCAAATTTCCAATACAGAGTAGGGGGAATTATTTATGCGGCCTTCATCTTCAGTAACTGTCGCAGCTATTTTCGTTGTTAGGATTTCGTCACCTAAATCGGTAAAAATGGAAACCTACTTGTCTCACTTTCTTGACCGTCTATCTGTCTAATTCGTAACGATCTGGGGTATTTTGTCTTACTAAAACAGTTATGTTATCTCGATAAGCTGAAATTCATTTTTATTAGTACAGTTCATACTAATTAGCGTTTCTTCTTCCATTTGTAAGTAGCCTATTTAGGTGTAAGTAGGCTGTTTAGGTTTTTATGTTGGTAACACCACGTAGCGCTCTATATGAAAATCACTGGCTGTGCTGTGTGCAGTCTGTGGCTGGTTGGCATTGTTGTAATATTCGCTACTGTAGTGTTCGGCAATTGGATGTGAACAGCGTGTAGCGTTGCGCAGTTGCAGGTGAGCCGCCAGCAGTGGTGGATGTGGGGAGAGAGATGGCAGAGTTTTGAGAGCGGACGATCTGGACATGTGTCCATCAGAGACTGGATGTCATGAACTGATGTAAATATGATGACTTTTGAACACTATTAAGGTAAATACATTGTTTGTTCTCTATCAAAATCTTTCATTTGCTAACTATGCCTATCAGTAGTTAGTGACTACAGTAGTTAGAATCTTTTATTTAGCTGGCAGTATTGGCGCTCGCTGTATTGCAGTAGTTCGAGTAACGAAGATTTTTATGGGGTAAGTGATTCATGAAAGATATAGGTTATTGTTAGTCAGGGCCATTCTTTTGTAGGGATTATTGAAAGTCAGATTGCGTTGTGCTAAAAATATTGTGTGTCAGTTTATTGATGATCTGAATAAGTAAAGAGAGAAATGTCTGTGCACGTTCAGTTTTGCTCAGCTGTTTGAAAATCAAATAACGTAAGGGGTTTATTAGCACAGCAATTCATTAATTTTTCTAAGGGGACGTTTCACATTTATATCTTATATATACGTGTTGTGTGTAACATACTAGTCAGCATTAATATAGTCATACACATGATTGAAAACAGTCTGACAAAGTTCGGATAGTTTGTCAGTTTCACGCCTGTGCAATGTATGTTGGTAGCACTTGGTCGCCTTGCCTGTTTTGCTGTGTAGCAGACTTTGAAGCCGTGTGGGTCAGCGTAACGAAAAGGCGAGGGGTCTCGCTCGTTTTGCCCACGACTGTACATCACATCTACCAATTTCCGTCACATTCGGATAACTCCTTCGCAGTGTATTAAAGATCTGAATATCCTTGATTTTCAATCTTATTGATTGCTGAAAACAATCTATATGGATTAAAATCTAAGGTACCCGGTGTAGCGGGAATTTGAATTTAGCCGCGCTACACTCGTCCCCTCAGATATAAATTATACCGTCGCAGCTGTATGAGCGCTCGACGGCAAAGAAAATATTTATAAGAAAATGAAGGTACAAAAATTGTAACTCTTTTTGTTTTTACCCGCTCTTGTCTCTGGAGAGCGGAAGCTTAATTTCACTTATTTGCTAGTCCTGTTATGATTCATACGTACAAACTTATTCGTGTGCAGACATATAGTATTGTGGAAGCTTGTATGAAATTTGGAGGATGGAAGCAGCCGTAAAATACAGGGCATTCGACACCAAGATGGTTTTAATTTGTAGACATTAGTAATTCCTGGACGATGAAATTTACTGCAAGATTTTGGGGCAGCTGCGACTTTTCATGCAGAAGCGAAGCAGGAGATTATTGGAGAACAAGACCTTGACGCCGCACGAGAGAAGACATATTAACTTGGTAATGAATGAACTCTTATCTACGTCATTTCCCCCTGTTAATCACATTTTGTTATTCTCTGTTCTCTTTTAAATAGCCGGCCGCGGTGGTCTAGCGGTTCTAGGCGTGCAGTCCGGAACCGCGCGACTGCTACGGTCGCAGGTTTGAATCCTGCCTCGGGCATGGATGTGTGTGATGTCCTTAGGTTAGTTAGATTTAAGTAGTTCTAAGTTCTAGGGGACTGATGCCCTCAGATGTTAAGTCCCATAGTGCTCAGAGCCATTTGAACCGTTTTTTCTTTCAAATATTTTTTGTAGTGGAAATTGTTTTGACTTTTGCTCAGAAACCCCACAAGGACAACACCGAATCACGAAGTCCGATATCTTTTCTGTAATACGAAGTCCGATTTGCATTTCATTCTTTCCCTTTTTCACGGTCATTAACGATATTAAAACCCCTTTTTATTCACTGTTTCTTCCCACATATTCAACCTTTTCTCTTCTTCTCTTTTTTTTTCTTTTTTGTTAACCACTACACCGGTTTTACCCTACTTTCCCCTATACGTTAAGAAACGGTAGCCAGGGCACGTTACTGAAACCGCTTTAACCGGTTGTGATGACCGTGTATAGTAGAGTGTAGCGCAGCAGTAGCGCTCGCAGTCTCCAGACAGAACACGCGAGCGCACGGCGTCGCAGAGCTTCGTCGGCCCGCCGTGCAGAGGTGTAGAGGCGGACGCCGAGAATGCGGCAGCCACGCGCCACCACCGCGGCTCCCGGCATTCCTCAGCGTGACGTCACGTCGTTCAAGGTCACGCCCCGAGCCCCGGCGCGCATGAGCAGTAGCGCCCGCCGGCAGCCCGTACGTGGTTACGCTTCTCTTCCCGTGTGTCGCCGTGGAGTGGCATCCAGTCCAGGTGCGCGTGATTCATCGAGATCAATCAGCTCAGCACAGGTGCCACCGGGATAGCGAGCGGGATTCCTTCGTCGCGAGCAATCTTTTCCTCTACACCTGTATCTACACACTTCGCAACCCAGTGTATGGTGCATCGTCGAGTCTGCCTTGTGCAACAACTAGTCACTTCCTTCCCCGTTCTACTCGCAAATAGAGCGAGGGGGAAACGACTGCATATATGCTTCAGTTGTTGTTGTTGTTGTTGTTGTGGTCTTCAGTCCTGAGACTGGTTTGATGCAGCTCTCGATGCTAATCTATCCTGTGCAAGCTTCTTCATCTCCCAGTACCTACTGCAGCCTACATCCTTCTGAATCTGTTTAGTGTATTCATCTCTTGGTCTCCCTCTACGATTTTTACCCTCCACGCTGCCCTCCAATGCTAAATTTGTGATCCCTTGATGCCTCAGGACATGTCCTACCAACCGATCCCTTCTTCTAGTCAAGTTGTGCCACAAACTTCTCTTCTCCCCAATCCTATTCAATACCTCCTCATTAGTTACGTGATCTACCCACCTAATCTTCAACATTCTTCTGTAGCACCACATTTCGAAAGCTTTTATTCTATTCTTGTCCAAACTATCTATTGTCCATGGTTCACTTCCATACATGGCTACACTCCATACAAATACTTTCAGAAACGACTTCCTGACACTTAAATCTATACTCGATGTTAACAAATTCCTCTTCTTCAGAAATGCTTTCCTTGCCATTGCCAGTCTACATTTTATATCCTCTCTACTTCGTCCATCATCAGTTATTTTGCTCCCCAAATAGCAAAACTCCTTTACTACTTTTAGTGCTCATTTCCTAATCTAATTCCCTCAGCACCACCCGACTTAATTCGACTACATTCCATTATCCTCGTTTTGCTTTTGTTGACGTTCTTGTTATATCCTCCTTTCAAGACCCTGTCCATTCCGTTCAACTGCTCTTCCAAGTCCTTTGCTGTCTCTGACAGAATTACAATGTCATCGGCGAACCTCAAACTTTTTATTTCTTCTCCCTGGATTTTAATACCTACTCCAAATTTTTCTTTTGTTTCCTTTACTGCTTGCTCAATATACAGATTGAATAACATCGGGCAGAGGCTACAACCCTGTCTCACTCCCTTCCCAACCACTGCTTCCCTTTCATGTCCCTCGACTCTTATAACTGCCAGCTTCAGTACGGACGCTAATTTATATCGTCTTAGTGCTCCTTGCGCGAAAACGTACGTTGGCGGCCGTAGAATCGTTTTCCAGTCAGCTTCAAGTGCCGTTTCTCTGGATTTCCTCAGCAGTGTTTCGCTAAGAAAACGTCATCGCCTCTGAATTGCTTCGATGTCTCCCTTTAGCCCCACCTGGTGGGGATCCTAAAAACTAGAGAAGTGTCCAAGAATAGGTCGCACTATTGTTGCGTACGAGCTTAGTGTTGTACACTAAGGAAAAAGAAATAGGTAAAAAGAAAAAGAGAACAACGCACCACTAAGCAGTTATCTGAACGGGATGGAATTCACTAGAAGTATCGTCGGCTACCTCAGACTATTGCTTCGATGTCTCCCTTTAGCCCCACCTGGTGGGAATCCTAAAAACTAGAGAAGTGTCCAAGAATAGGTCGCACTATTGTTGCGTACGAGCTTAGTGTTGTACACTAAGGAAAAAGAAATAGGTAAAAAGAAAAAGAGAACAACGCACCACTAAGCAGTTATCTGAACGGGATGGAATTCACTAGAAGTATCGTCGGCTACCTCAGACTACCGTAAGTCAGCGTAGACTACGGTAGATTCCCTAATAGCTTTAGTCAGTGAAAATCATGTTACCTGTGCGGTAGATGTGTTGCAAACCTATGAGGCGTTACTTCATTTTTTTATTGCTTTGTTTCCGTATGCAATGAGTCTCCTACTAGGTTCCCTTAGAAACCCACAGTGGTTAGTTCAAATGGCTCTGAGCACTATGGGAATTAACTTCTGACGTCATCAGTCCCCTAGAATTTAGAACTACGTAAACTAACTAACCTAAGGACATCACACACATCCATGCCCAACCCGCAGTGGTGAACTATTTATAAACTGAGTAAGGATATATAAAGGGGTACATAACTTATGGATCATTTTTGTTCTACGTAGTTATCTTCCTCTCTGCTGCTTAAAAATAAACAGTATTTATAATAAAATAGAAACTTCAATATTTTATTATGATCTCATTCGGAAACTGTTGATTTGTAACGTGGACCAGAGGGATGTTCTCGTAAAAATAAAAGAAAGCAATACAGATTGATCTTACAGAGCTAGATAACACAATTTCTTCAAAAAAAGATAAAATAAAGAAATGCACGCATCACCTCAATACTTCCTCGAGCTTATGTAAAACATATTTCTATTACACATAAACAACTTTCACACTTATCAATAATAACAGGAAACTCTTGTCTCTTGCCTTTGATCGTGAATACAAAATAACAACAGTAATTATATATCTTGAAAATTTCTCGGGTTTTCAGCCGGGTAGCGTCGTCCAAAAGGTGCGATATTTCCGCAAGCTGACATCTTGAACGCCTGAAGATGGCAAGAAGCCGGCTTGCCGAAATATTGCGCCTTTTGGACGACACTACCCGGCTGAATACCCGAGAAATTTTCAAGATTGCTGCACGCCGGGAAAACCTCAGATCACACTCTCCCTCCCACGTGGTGTCTCTTCAGTTTCTAGTGCAGCGGCCACAACCCGTGCCAGCAGATTTTCCTCTCTCTCTAGGCGCGTCTTGCAAATTAAACTTGTCACACAACCCCACAACAAGTAGTAGTACATGTCGTTATATCTCTCCTATTGCATATACCAGGACGAGCAACTATGAGACATTTTTCTTCGCCAAAGCAGACGTGTAACCAATACACATCTGTACTGTAACGGAAACGGAACGTTTCCGGACATGGGTTCCTATTCAAAATGCACGCATCAAAAAAAGTTTTCCCTTACCCTGGTTCTCAGAACTCCTGAAGATAGACGTTGACTGTGGATACTGTATCACAAACACAGTCCCTTTGACTGTTCAGAGATGTCACTAAACCCGCCCAAAAATGTAGACAACCATGCATGAGCAGCGCCTATTAGACGGAGGGGGTTCGACAGCCGATCAGTTCCAGTCATTCCACCAGAAAGGAGGTACACGGCTCGCGTTGTCTGTAGTTCAACCATGCCTCGGCGGTCAATACCGCGGTTCGATCGCGTCCACATTGTTACTTTGAGCCAGGAAGGGCTCTCAACAAGGGAAGTGTCCAGGCGTCTCGGAGAGAACCAAAGCGATGTTGTTCAGACACGCAGGAGATACAGAGAGACAGGAACTGTCGATGACATGCCTGCCTCATGTCGCCCTAGGGCTACTACTGCAGTGAATGACCGCCTCCTACAGATTATGACTCGGAGCAACCCTGACAGCAACGCCACCTCGTTGAATAATGCTTTTCGTGCAGCCAGAGGAAGTCGTGTTACGACACATACTGTGCACAATAGGCTGCATGATGCGGAACTTCACTCCCGATAACAATTGTCTTCACCGATGAGTGTCGCATATTCCTGCAACCAGACAATCGTCGGAGACGTGTTTGGAGCCAACCCGGTCAGACTGAACGCCTCATATACACTGTCCAGGGAGTGCAGCAAGGTGGACGTTCCTTGCTGTTTTGGGGTGGCATTATGTGGGGCCGACGTACGCCGCTGGTGGTCATGGAAGGTGCCATAATGGCTGTACGATACATGAATGCCATCCTCCGACCGATAGTGCAACCATATCGGCAGCATATTGGCGAGGCATTCGTCTTCATCGACGACAAATCGCACCCCCGTAGTGCACATCTTGCAAATGACTTCGTTCAGGATATCGACATCGCTCGACTAGCATGTTTCCCAGACATGAACCGTATCGAGAATGGTTCAAATGGCTCTGAGCACTATGGGACTTAACATCTGAGGTCATCAGTCCCCTAGAACTTAGAACTGCTTCAACCGAACTAACCTAAGGACATCACACACATCGATGCCCGAGGCAGGATTCGAACCTGCGACCGTAGCGCGTATCGAGAATGCCGGGGATAGACTGAAAAGGCTGTTTATGGACGACGTCACACACCAAAGACTCTGACAGATCTACGCCGCATAGCCATTGAGGAGTGGGGCAATCTGGACCAACAGTGCCTTGATGAACTTGTGGATAGTAGGCAACGACGAATACAGACATGCAAGAGGACGTGATACTGGGTATTAGAGGTACCGTTGTGTACAGCAATGTGGACCACCACGTCTGAAGGTCTCGCTGTATGGTGGTACAACATTGAAGGTCTCGCTGTATGGTGGTACAACATGCAATGTGTGTTTTTCATGAGGAATAAAAATGGGGGAAATGATGTTTATGTTGATCTCTATTGCAATTTTGTGTACAGGTTACGGAACTCTCGGAACCGAGGTTGATGTAAAATTTATTTGACGTGTGTAGATTCTTTAATGTTTGGGCATATGAAATGTACTTGCCTCAAAAGTAACTACTTCAGTTACATAAAAACACAGAAGTTATTCCATGAACTAATTTTTATTACGCATAAAGTGCAGTTCATATTTTTTGAGGATATAAAGTACTCAATGGACTAACACTGAACGATATGCAGTTTTGATTACGTGCAAAACAAACAAACAGCAAATAAAAAGAAATCGTAAGTTCCCAATCTCACACACTCATTTTAGTTTATTTCCCTTCCGATGCTACCAATACTACCTGTAAGACTACCATTTATGTACTGGACCAACACTACCGAAGCGTCGTATTAGTCGAGCGCAACTGTACTTCGGATCTTTATATACTGCACGCAACTCAGTCGTTAAGCGTACGGCCTCTAAACTGAACTCTAGCACAGTATGAGTGCACTCCCCCATACCGACTGACTCATCACCAGGAATCACTCCGCTCGGTGCACATCTTTGGCGAGAACCATAGAGTAAATATCTCTGGAGTGAACATTGCGTTCTGCGCATGTTGTCAACATTAAACCGATTGTCATGTGTTCTCGGGACTTCGCTGTGCGTGTGTGCTTTCCGCAGCGTTTGAAGTTTATAGTATCAAGAGTTTTTGCTGTGTTTCACCGTTTGTTCATAGTGTAATAGCGATTGTGAATTACTGTTGTTGCTACGAATGCAAAGAAAATATGTGAAAGGAGGGATAGTAATTTTTCATGGGTACATACCATTTAGCTCTAATTACAGTGATCATATTAGTAAGAGACACTGTATATGTTAAAAATTTCGAGACGCATTGTAATTAAGGCTTGGTTCTGTAGACCTATTTTTTTACGATTTTATGACTATATAATAGATATTACTGCTTGTACAATAGCTTACAAACAATCGCTTCCTCTCGTAAATTTGCTAGTGGAACAGGAAAGGAAATGGTTTGTTGTTTCAGCAAATACTATCCTCCATGCTTTTATCAGTGACTTGTCGATTATGTATATAGATTACTCAGTCTACTATTTATTTAATAAACTGGGAGCAAGTACGTAAAATGCGTTAAATAAATACTTCAAAGTGTCATCAGTAAGAAAAGTTGTGGTTTAGGCCGCAAAAACGAGAAAATAAATACGCAGAAATATCAGGAAAAAAGGACGAATTAGCAGGGATATAATCGCTAATGTGTGGCAAATTCGGTGTTTTTCGGACACATGCAAAAGTACTAGCGTACTGTCAAGTCGTTTTGCAAGACTATTACTGCAAATATGTACGTCAGGCTGTGTAATACTATAAAGTGTCGTACCATACCGAAAACTACCAAAACTCGACTGCATCTGAACTGTGACACCTATCGCAAAGAAGCAGAATGTAGTATCACTTGCCCTTAAAAGTTACGTAGCTGGTTTATTCCCGGTATCAAATGGATACGGTTAAAATGTCTGCGCAACGTATATAAATAATCCACGACACGTACGAAAAGAATCCGTCTGTACTAGGGATGTAGTGACATTCTAAATGGCCGGAGTGGCCGATCGGTTCTAGGCGCTACAGTGACCGCTACGGTCGCAGGTTCGAATCCTGCCTCGGGCATGGATGTGTGTGATGTCCTTAGGTTAGTTAGGTTTAAGTACTTCTACGTTCTAGGGGACCGATAACCACAGCAGTTAAGTCCCATAGAGCTCAGAGCCACATTCTAAATATACAGGGCGCTATACGGACAAGCACACGACGTCCCGAGAGCACGTGACCAGGCCGGCAATGTATTTTGACAACACAAAATCTGTTCTGCACATACGAATGCTCACTCCAGAGATATTTACTCTATGGCGGGAACCAGCGATGCACGAAGTGCTTCGTCCGCAAGTCGTTATTCTACTTTTACTAAAAGTTGTTCTTAAAATGAAATTATGAGGATAGTTAGTATGACTGTCATTTAAATCTGAATTATACTTGAAAAAATATTAATAATTTGAAATTGGAGATTTGACTCGTTGGCCAAACGCTAATCCCTGTATTTCCTGTTGTGGCAGCCAGTCACATTATCTGACTTATACATTGTTGCTATTTCTCACCGAATCGGCGCTCATTGTAACATCTGTTGTCTGCAGCTGCTCAACTTTTTACGCCGCACATCAGCTAATGTAGTGTCAACTAAAGTGCAGTGATCAGCTAGAAAATTACGACAACTGCCCACCGCAAGGTTGGATGCTATCCGTTCCTGAGAAAAACAGGTCTTAACTGACAGACGGACGGACAGATAGATAACAGCGGACAAAATTTTTTTCTTGCAATGTAATTACAAAATAACAATTTTCGGATTTTTTCCTTTAGTTGTACTGTGAAACCTTGTTTCTTGCCAAATTTTATGATTCTAAGCCAACACGAAGCACCCTTCAGATTTTGATGACTGAGTTTGCGAGTATCAAAATATGTGACATAAAGGGCCGTATCTTGTGATTGCATTAACAGAGAAGCTTCAATTTTTCACTCCTCCATGGGACCAAACACCTTAGTGTGTGACATAAATTTCAACTGGATACGTTCAGCCGATTCTGAGGAAATACACTCCTGGAAATGGAAAAAAGAACACATTGACACCGGTGTGTCAGACCCACCATACTTGCTCCGGACACTGCGAGAGGGCTGTACAAGCAATGATCACACGCACGGCACAGCGGACACACCAGGAACCGCGGTGTTGGCCGTCGAATGGCGCTAGCTGCGCAGCATTTGTGCACCGCCGCCGTCAGTGTCAGCCAGTTTGCCGTGGCATACGGAGCTCCATCGCAGTCTTTAACACTGGTAGCGTGCCGCGACAGCGTGGACGTGAACCGTATGTACAGTTGACGGACTTTGAGCGAGGGCATATAGTGGGCATGCGGGAGGCCGGGTAGACGTACCGCCGAATTGCTCAACACGTGGGGCGTGAGGTCTCCACAGTACATCGATGTTGTCGCCAGTGCTCGGCGGAAGGTGCACGTGCCCGTCGACCTGGGACCGGACCGCAGCGACGCACGGATGCACGCCAAGACCGTAGGATCCTACGCAGTGCCGTAGGGGACCGCACCGCCACTTCCCAGCAAATTAGGGACACTGTTGCTCCTGGGGTATCGGCGCGGACCATTCGCAACCGTCTCCATGAAGCTGGGCTACGGTCCCGCACACCGTTAGGCCGTCTTCCGCTCACGCCCCAACATCGTGCAGCCCGCCTCCAGTGGTGTCGCGACAGGCGTGAATGGAGGGACGAATGGAGACGTGTCGTCTTCAGCGATGAGAGTCGCTTCTGCCTTGGTGCCAATGATGGTCGTATGCGTGTTTGGCGCCGTGCAGGTGAGCGCCACAATCAGGACTGCATACGACCGAGGCACACAGGGCCAACACCCGGCATCATGGTGTGGGGAGCGATCTCCTACACTGGCCGTACACCACTGGTGATCGTCGAGGGGACACTGAATAGTGCACGGTACATCCAAACCGTCATCGAACCCATCGTTCTACCATTCCTAGACCGGCAAGGGAACTTGCTGTTCCAACAGGGCAATGCACGTCCGCATGTATCCCGTGCCACCCAACGTGCTCTAGAAGGTGTACGTCAACTACCCTGGCCAGCAAGATCTCCGGATCTGTCCCCCATTGAGCATGTTTGGGACTGGATGAAGCGTCGTCTCACGCGGTCTGCACGTCCAGCACGAACGCTGGTCCAACTGAGGCGCCAGGTGGAAATGGCATGGCAAGCCGTTCCACAGGACTACATCCAGCATCTCTACGATCGTCTCCATGGGAGAATAGCAGCCTGCATTGCTGCGAAAGGTGGATATACACTGTACTAGTGCCGACATTGTGCATGCTCTGTTGCCTGTGTCTATGTGCCTGTGGTTCTGTCAGTGTGATCATGTGATGTATCTGACCCCAGGAATGTGTCAATAAAGTTTCCCCTTCCTGGGACAATGAATTCACGGTGTTCTTATTTCAATTTCCGGGAGTGTAGGTTTTTAACAGTCCGACAGACTGACAAACAGCAGAATGATCCTACATACAACGGTTCCGCTAGCGGAACCCTAAAAAAGAAAAAGTTTTGTGAACGGCTATTTGTTGAGAAAGGGGCTGAGCCATGCAGACTGTTGTCGATATTGTGTGTGATTACGCTCTTGGCGCACCGAGCGAGGTGGCGCAGTGGTTAGACACTGGACTCGCATTCGGGAGGACGAGGGTTCAATCCCGCGTCCGGCCATCCTGATTTAGGTTTTCCGTGATTTCCCTAAATCACTCTAGGCAAATGCCGGGATGGTTCCCCTGAAAGGGCACGGCCGACTTCCCTCCCCATCCTTCCCTAATCCGATGAGATTGATGACCACGCTGTCTGGTCTCCTTCCCCAAAAACAACCAACCAACCAACGCTCTTGGCTGTTACCTAGCAACGGCTACGCGCGTGGGTCCCGAGAAGGGCGTGCGCGACGACTTCCGACCCTCTGCCTGACGATGAAGAAGGAAGATCCCAGGTGGTGACAGGAGCGCCGAGCCAGTCCCGACTGGATGAATTGAGCGTTTCACCTCCGGAACAGTGCGTAGCCGAGCGCACGTCTCGGGAATGCTGAACCGTGGGATACGGCCCGTGGCCTTTGAAATGTGACATCACAGGTTGTAAGTAGGCTGTTTAGGTTTTTATGTTGATGACGCCACGTAGCGCTCTGTATTAAAATCGCTGACTGCAGTCTGTGGCTGGTTGGACTCATTGTTGGATTATTCGCAATAGTTCAATTCTTTTATCTTGGCGGCTCGCGCACGCCCGCCCAGACGCGGGAGATTGCTGCGTTGCCAGTTGCGCACGACGCACGCGCCAAGAGAAGCAGCGCCATAGTATAGTATAGTTCGCAAACTTACGCGCAGTTTATGAAGTAAAGCCACCACGGCCGCATTAACCCTTTCGCTGCTACAGTGACGTGCTCCCCGCATTCATTGTCATCACTGCACTGCTCGCCTGTACAGACACATGGTGTTCCGACTGCTTTGACACACTTCTCATTCGATTTCACAAAAAATGTTTGGACCAAAAATTTGATTTTTACACATCTTCTTGACTGATACCTTCCCCCCATAAATGAATTAATTTTGTTTCATGTTCAGCGCAGTTGTTTTGCAGCATTAAATGTAGTAAACCATTACACGAAATTCTGAAGAGTGTGCAGAGGTAAAAGTCCATAGCGTATACTTTCCGTATGGTCCATTTTAGTTGCCACAATGTTGAGAATGAAATATGGAGAAGATACTTAAGTTTCATATAAAATTTGCTGTATAACAATATCTCATTTAATTTAAGTACCAGATAGGTGTCGTATGTAATATTGAGAAATATTTCGTCTTTCGCGACTGCAATAAAACTTTTATTTATACCAGAGTCATTTCGCTTTTTTCTAAAACGTTCTGATTAAAACAAGTACACAAAACTGAATTGTGGACGTAATAAAACATAGAAACTAAAATAGATTGCCAGTGAGGCGTAGTGCGCAAACAATTTGTGTTTGTCACAACAGACAACAAATACTTGCCAAAACATAGGTAGACGAAAACATTGAATATGACGTTGCCAAACAGCGAAGCAAAGAATTGCGTCAGACCATCAAGTAGCTCGGCAACGTACGAGCCGAAATTCTACTCTAAATAATACTTCTAATACTGTCGCAAAGGAATATATCTCAATATGAACAGTAAAACAGCGACTGCGGAAGAGAAGATATACAAACAAAACAGATAACATGAATATTGTATGTGTGCCTTTTATTGTTTTTAATTGCTGTGAAAAGAAATATTGGAGGGCAAAATTAGAAAAACCGAAAACTTATTATGATTAAAATGAAGAGACAAAGCACTAGAAATTTCAAGAAATTACATTCAAACGAATAAAATTCGTGACGTAAGATACTTCGATATTGTTTTTAAATAAAGAAAAAAATTATTGAAATGGCTCTGGGCACTATGGGACTTAACTTCTGAGGTCATCAGTCCCCTAGAACTTAGAACTACTTGAACCTAACTAACCAAAGGACATCACACACATCCATGCCCGAGGCAGGACTCGAACCTGCGACTGCAGCGGTCGCGCGGCTCCAGACTGCAGCGCCTAGAACCGCTCAGCAACCCCGGCCGGCAATAAAGAAATTGTTAAGCACTGAACAAGGTTTGAACTCTGAACGTTGCACTTAGCAGCCAAACACCTTAACCATTACGCTAACGCAGCTCATCATTCAACCGAGCTCCTGGAGGACTATAAAACATCACGCAAAGTACCGACAAACACTTTTGGTAGGACTATGAATTATTGACGTTTCGTCGAAGTACAATAGGAAATAAACAAATATCTCTGTTCTTTATTGCAAAAAAGCAGTTCGTGAGAATGATACAAACACCATTCCTTGCTATCGCATGAATTAGGAGGGTTATTGCTTGTTTGGTTTAATTAATTAATAGAATATGAAGCAACTGGTATAAAGAATGCTTTTTCCATACTTTCTACAAAAGAAAGTCTGCTATCAAGACATTGCTTTTGTTCTAATACTTTATTTATGACTGAACGTTTCTAAAACTGAAGACACTCGTCCGTGCTCTGCACTGCAGTCGAGCTCTGGCAACGTCGTTCTCTGTTCATTGGCTGACTGTGTTTTGTGACGTCAGATGCGCAGAACGAACCTACACTCGGCCGCCATCGTAAATGACACGCACTATAGTGTAGTGTTGGGCAGTTGGATATGAAGAGCGCATAGCGATGGGCTGTTGGATGTGAGCCACCAGCAGTGGTGGATGTGGGAAGAGAGATGCCAGAGTTTTGAGGTGTTAATATGAGCAGACGATCTGGACGTGTGTCCGTCAGAAAAAGGAAATCTGTCAGACTGGATGTCACGAACCTTTTGAACGCTATTAAGGTAAATACATTGTTTGTCCTCTAACAAAATGTTTAATTTGCTAACTATTTGCCTATCGGTAGTTAGTGCCTTCAGTAGTTGGAATCTTTTATTTAGCTGGCAGTATTGGCGCTCGCTGTATTGCAGTAGTTCGAGTAACGAATATTTTTGTGGGGTAAGTGATTCATGAATGATATAGGTTATTGTTAGTCAGGGCCATTCTCTTGTAGGAATTATTGAAAGTCAGATTGCGTTGTGCTAAAAATATTGTGTGTCTGTATTGCAGTAATTCGAGTAACGAAGATTTTGGTTAGGTAAGTGATTCATGAAAGGTGTTGTGACTTGGCAAGACAGCCAAGCCACTAGGAGGTAGCCGAAAGGCACGCGTTTAAGCTCACGCACGCTGGCGTGAGGTCTGGAACAGTTAAAGGAATAGAGACTAGCAAAAAAGGTACGTAACTTCTGGAATACTTAACTTTAATCCATAATTGGTAAACATTGGTCTGACGGTACATGCATCACAAGATAAATAGCAAATGATAATGGCGCCTTGCTAGGTCGTAGCAAATGACGTAGCTGAAGGCTATGCTAACTATCGTCTCGGCAAATGAGAGCGTAATTTGTCAGTGAACCATCGCTAGCAAAGTCGGCTGTACAACTGGGGCGAGTGCTAGGACGTCTCTCTAGACCTGCCGTGTGGCGGCGCTCGGTCTGCAATCACTGACAGTGGCGACACGCGGGTCCGACGTATACTAACGGACCGCGGCCGATTTAAAGGCTACCACCTAGCAAGTGTGGTGTCTGGCGGTGACACCACAAAAGGTATAGGCTATTGTTAGTCAGGACTATTCTTTTGTAGGGGTTATTAAAAGTCAGATTGCGTTGCGATAAAATATTGTGAGTCAGTTTAGAAATGATCAGAACAAGTAAAGAGAAAACTGTCTTCAGTACGTTTAGTTTTACTCAGCTGTTTAAGTATCAAATAGGGTAGAAGTTTACCAGCACAGTCTTTCTTTACATTCAAAGGGGAAGTTTCATGATTTCCACAGTTGATGCACTGTGGACATAGACGAATGTTGAGAAGCAAAGGAATGTAGTACAGGGAAAACAAATCGTCGACATATACGACGTATATCTGTATTTCGAAAGCAACATTATATACATCGCTTTTTTCGCGGTAGAAAGCCTAGCGTCCTCTTCTTCAGTTGACCTGTGTAGGCCAACTGAAGAATAGGAGACCAGTGCTAGTGAAAAAAAAAAAGCGATGTACGTAACGTTGGCATGGAGTACCTCAGCTAATATCAGTGGGTTATATTCCTTACTTCAGTTTACTTGTGTAGGTGAGCTGAAGTACAGGATACAAATCTTACGTATGTCGGTTCTTTACCTTCGCTAGTACTAAAATCAGCTGAAGAATAGCATTCTAGTACAAACAAAGGCGAAAAAAGCGACAAACGTAGAATTTGTATCAGACACTTCAGTTGAATTATGGTCAACTGAAGTTTAGGATACTAGTACTAGCGAAGGCTAAAAAACGCAACAAAAGTAAAATTTGTATCCTGTACTTCAGGTCACCTATATAAGTCAACTGAAAAATAGGATAATAGTGCTAGCGAAGTCGAAAAAATCGATGTACATAAAATTTGTATCCTGTACTTCATACTGACCTATATAGGTCTACTGAAAAATAGGATTCTGTTACTAGCGAACGCGACGAAAGCGACAAACGTAAAATTTGTATCCCGTACTTCAGATGACCTAGGATGCTATCTTCGTAGTTCATCTGCGGCACAAGATGCCATTGTTACCTATGTCGCTTTTTTTACTTTACGTAATATTAGCATACTATTCTTCAGGCGCCCTACATAGTGCAGGATACGAATCAGCTGCAGAGGAAACTGCAGTTGGAACAACTCATTACCAGACAAAAGTATAATTCAGAATGTGTGTACAAACTGTTTAAAATTACAATAAGTGACAAAAGCCGTGCTAAATATCTGTCGCTTAATAATAGGTTCATTTATTTCTATTAAGGGTTATGATGATTTGCCATAGAAGATAACCAATTAATTATCTATGGCTCTAAAATAAACAAACTAATTTCTACAACTAAAATATGACCTCATTCATCAAAACCGACGAGTTGTTTCCGGTTCTTCAGTTAACCCCGCGGCGCTGATGTGGTGCATATGTGTGCGTGGGGACAGGAGGCGAAGTGCGTGGCTGTACATCAGGCGGGGGAATCTTCAGGTCGCGGAGCACCGCCGAGGGAAGATTGGTGCACCCGTTACCACGTGGGACAGCCCAGGTTCAACCAAACAGCACAGAGCTTGGTGAGCACTTTACAGTAGGACATTTCCTGTGATCGTGTACTTGCGCCGCGGAGGCGACCTTAATATACAGTCCAGCGTGGCTTAGTGCTGTTTACAAACTGCCTATTGGCTTCTGACTCGGGTTCTTCGGCCGACGTTCGTCTAATGATTTTACTGGCGGAAGAAGAAGGCGCGAAACGTCAGTAAAATCACTAGATGAACGTCGGCCGAAGAACCCGAGACAGAAGCCAATAGGCAGTTTGTCAACAAGTGGCCACGGAAGCCTTAACAATTTTGTATTAGTGCCTTTTGCCGGAACTTCACTCCGTGCTGGTCTGCAGTCGGTTTCTTTCAAATGGTTCAAATGGCTCTGAGCACTATGGGACTCAACTGCTGAGGTCATTAGTCCCCTAGAACTTAGAACTAGTTAAACCTAACTAACCTAAGGACATCACAAACATCCATGCCCGAGGCAGGATTCGAACCTGCGACCGTAGCGGTCTTGCGGTTCCAGACTGCAGCGCCTTTAACCGCACGGCCACTTCGGCCGGCTCGGTTTCTTTCTTGGTGTTTGTTATTGACGGCGACAGACTTGAAATGTTAAATTATTTCCGTCCATTAACTTCTTTCTGTTATCGTGGGTCAGCACTAAATGTTATTTGCCGCAGGTTTATTCGTACCGGGGCGAACGGGCAGAATAGATTTGAGTGGTACAGATGGCCTGAACTTGGTCAGTCAGCAGAGCCGATTCCAGAAGTCGGTCAAGGGGTGGGGGTGGGGGCTAATGACGGGAGGGGGGGGGGGGGGAGAGTGGGTTTGAGGGTTTGGGGGAATGGAATATCGCTTAACAGAAAGAGAGTTGGGGTTCTCCACCGACAAATTGGTAAAATATGGTGTTGCTTAAAGTAATTTTTGGTAACTGTTTTGTTCAGAGTAAAAACGTGTCTACAGAATGTGTGTGCCCGGGAAAATAATACGATTTGGCCCAGATGTATGGCGACTTTGAAGTTTTTGTCTGGGGTTAGCAATTTAAGTGTTGGTAGGCATACCCGGCATATTTAGCTTTCTTGATTATTGTAAGTGGTACTCCTACATTAATATACATCCAATGTATATTAATAAATAATAAGACGCCAATTTTAAGTCAAATGATACTTACTTATTGGTTTAGATAGTAAGCTATTTGCTGCTCTTATTCTTTTGTCAAAATGTGTTTGAAATACATTGCAGCCTATATTGCTACATAGTTATAAAAAGAAAGATTGAATCAGGTGAAGTAATATATTCGCTGCTTTCTGAAGTCATTTTATCCAATTGTAATATGATACTCCATGGGGGGGGGGAGGTTTTCCCCCTCCCCCCCCACCCCCCTCTGTCACTCAGTGGGTCTGGTTTTAAGGTTATTATTATGTGGTTCACGCAGGAAGGGACATTGTGGAGAACAGAAATACAAGTCAGTCAGAAATGAAATAAATAGGAGGGAAACTAAGTCGAAATGGCTGTATGTAATACTTGAAAAAAAAATCGAAAAACAAATGTTTGTCGGAAGGACTGACTCAGCACATAGAAAATTCAAAATAGTCTTCGGTGAAATTAAAAGCAAGGGCGGTAACATTAAGAGTGCGATGAAAATTCCACTGTTAAATGCATAGAAGACAGCGGATAAGTGGAAAGTGTGCACTGAAGGCCTCTATGAGGAGGGGACTTGGAAGAAGAAACAGGATTCCACAGCGAAGAGATACAGGATCGAGTATTAGAATCAGAATTTAAAAGGGCTTTGGAAGACTTAAAATCGAATAAGGTGGAAGGAATAGATAAGATTCCAGTGGAATTCTTAAAATCATTGAGGAAGGGGGCAACAAAACGACTATTCTTGTTGCTGCGAAGAATGTATGCCACTGCCAATATACCTTCGACTTTGGAAAAAACATCATCAACACAATACCGAAGACTGGAAGAGCCGACAAGTGCGTCAATTATCCCCAGCTTAACAACTCATTCAGCCAAGTCGCTGACAAGTATAATATACTGAAGAATCGAAAAGAAAATTGAGGAGGAGTTAGATGACGACCAGTTTGGCTTTAGGGAAGGTAAAGGCACCAGAGAGGCAATTCTGGCGTTGCGGTTGATAATGGAAGCAAGACTAAAGAAAAAGCAAGTCACGATCATACGATTTATCGACCTGAAAAAAACCATTCGAAAATGTAAAATTGTTCAAGATGTTCGACATTATGAGAAGAATATGGGAGAGGTATAGCGAAATACGGGAAATATACAATATGTACGAGAACCAAAAGCGAACAGTAAGAATGGGAGACCAAGAAGGAAGTGCCCGGATAAAATAGGATGTAAGACAGGGATGTAGCCTTTCGCCACTACTGTTCAATCTACATATCGAAGAAGCAAAGGTGGAAATAAAAGAAAGATTGAAGAGTGGGATTAAAGTTCAGGATGAAAAGTTATCGGTTATAAGATTCACTGACAACACTGTGTGATGTTACAAAATAAAAGTGATGTTGCTATTCAATGGAAAGTTGGAAATTGAGATTTAGCTTACTGTTTTATCAATCACAATTGGCGTAAGAATCATGGATTGACCATTGTCATAAAATATTGCATTATGAGATGTGAATAGTTTTTACTTGCAGTTTCGCGTGGCTTGAGGCAGTCACAACTAGCGTGCTATTGATTAAGAAATTGCGTTATCGTCTTTCTAATTACTTCATGATCGTAGATACGATCATACCCGGTCGTGAAGTTATTGTTATGACAAAACAATTTCCTAAGGGACCAGAAAGTTCTTAAGGGCGCAAAAACAACTGTAACATCACACAAAAGGGAAATTCAATTCTAAAGCTGATGCAAGAAGACGATAAAACAGTTTTCTTTTTATCAATGTAACACGCACATTGGACTGCTGATCTTGGCGTCTGTAATATTAGCAAAATGCATAATTAAAAAGAAAATAATACTGAGGAGATAATAGGAATGAGCACTGCTAAATGATTCAGTATTCCCAGAACAAATATTTATTATAACTGAAACATATATCGTACCTTAAGCTTAGTACTACAATGACGGTAGATTTTTATGTCCGTATCATGGCCATTGAGCGCTCTTTTATATGGCCATTGTCTTCTTTGAGTCGCTCGTGCGTCGTCACGGTAAGTTGTAACAGTTCTTTACACTTCACTCAAACTTAGACATAACACGTTTTTATACATTTAGTAAAAATTAGATCAGACTGCTACAAATCTGCGTCCGTCTTACTTGAGAAAAACAGTACAAGTCTTTAGCGCTCAAGGCTTCATTTGTTCTCCAGCGAACAAAATAGTGAAGTATCGCATATCTATCCGTATTTTTCTGTTTATATTGCCGCCCAAAGACGACGAATTACATTATTTAGAAAATTCCACCGTCGCGATGCGACGCCTTATTATACATTAATCATTATTTATAAACAAGTATTTGCCTTTTGGCTGAAAGTATTAACTACTCGTATTTGCTGTTTTAATGAAGTCAAAAATAGCGAATATCACATTGCCTCCCATGAGGAGAGAGGGAATGCCGAAGGATTACCTCGATCCTCATGTCCTCATGAGATATACGTGATTTTTGGTGTGACATTTACATAATGTTACTGGCGTACTATGTACATAAATTGAAATTACATTTATAAACATATATCAGATATTTATCATTTTTCAAAATAAAGTTTTTCATTCTTTGTTCATCAGTCACTTCATTCCATAATACCAAGATTAACATTTATGTGCATATTTAAGTTTGGTCCATATTTGCTTATAACAATAAGTGAACGTTCATTTCGCACTTCAGGGGATAGAATTCAGAAATTACTTTCTCTTGAGCTTAACAACTAATACATGAGTACAGTGAGTGCTTATTTTCACTAAACTAGAGTGGACAACGTTCAAGCCTCTTTTGATTCATTGTGGTTCAGTTACAGTTTAATAACGTAGCACTACACTTGGTGATGCTTTCACTTTCTGTGTTAGCTGTCTATGGCGTTCATCATGCAGTACATCGGTCCTTTCCACTGTGGTGCCAGGAATTCAAGTGGCTTCCCGGGTTATTATTTACAATATGAAACAGAAGAACTGGAAAATTATTAGTATAACTTACAACCTATTGGATACATTTGTTAAGGATCGGGACTGGTCTGGTGTTTAGGGTCTTCTTATAGTGCACATTCATTATCTTTGTCCATCAAGAGACAGGATTATAATTCATTTTACCAGTGTTCAGGAGTTCCGGTATTAATGGCTTTAAGGCCTGAGTAATCTAACAATCTACTTCTCACCCATCTTAACTTCAACTCAAGAAAATTGCTTAATTTACGTATGAAAATGTAGTCACACAAGTGTACAAATGTCTTTCCTCCAGTATGTACGATGGAAGTCATGGCGGTTAGCAGTTTAAAGTTTGGATTGTTTCGTCACCCACACGTCAGCGACTCAGCGGCTGCACAGTGTCGCGCTCAGGCTGTAACAGAGCTGCTGGTCGTCGATTGCTCCTTTTTTTGTGAACTTCGTATCACACGAGTGCATCGATACAAACACCTCGCGCGCGTTTTCCATCGGAGGAGCCGGACACTGTCAACTGCCTCCCATGAGGCTCACAGGTAAGTGACGACGAATGTTTTAGCTGTCGCTGCACTTAGAACAACACTGAACTTTGCGTTGCACCTGTTGTCGTAGCCTTGACTTCTTTTTACACTTGCAGTACAACACTACCACTAATATACAGTGAACAGTTACTTTTATTATGCACGTCGCACTTTAGTGTGCATCTTCACACAGCATTCGTGCTTAGTTCCTTCGTCGATAGTGTTCATTTACAAAACAATCAATTTTGCAGGTTTCCTCCATTGGTACAGAAAGACTTATATTCTACTATTTACAAAAGATCACTTACGAGCTAATATTTACAATTAATGGCCACTCCTTTTGTTAAGTCCAGTGAACAACTGCTTTATGAATGGACTCTTTATATCTCAAGGTTTACTTTCACTAGTGAACCTAAAAATATTCTTTCAAACTTTTTTTAGGGGCTCATCTCCTCATTATGAAAACTACAGGTTTCGCAACACTCGTTGCCTTTATTCTTTAGTGCACCCAAGATCATTTTCTACTGCCACGCAGCATATCTACTACTTAACGAGTACGCATTTAACGCTGAATCTTTTTTTTGTGCTTTCCTTTGTGCTTGCCAATTTTTTTTTTTATATTTGAGGGCAGACTGGATAACAGTAGGTCTCCCTCTTCGCTTCATGTACTCAGCAATCGTTCTCTGTTTAAAAAAAAAATAGGGTAACGCTTGTCTACTATTTTTCGCACGAATGGAATTACCGACAGTTCACTGGGTTTACGCAACCGGTCCATAACAAACATTACCAAAGCTAGCGAAGTTCATCACGCTACGTGTCTCATTTCTCATGAGCACTGCTTTGCCTCGAAGCACACGTGCCTTTTACAAGTCGACCCTTGGTCTGGGTTAATGAACTAGGATCAAAAGGAAAGGGCACAAGGAAAATGGATTTCATAAGAGGAGTGTCTTAGGAGACATTTTTACAATAAAATCGGCATGTAAATAAAATTATCATAATAAACATAGGCACATATAAAAATTTCAACCCCTTTCATTACAGTATGCTTTGCTACTTCTACGTCTTACTCTGGTTATAGTCAGTATTAAGTTTAAATATCACTGCATTGCTTGTTCTTTAGATTAGCCTTCAATTAGGGTATTGAATGGTCGCTAGATTACACTACAAATCTTCTGAAGATCTTTACTTGGACTTATTTGTGATACAGGGGGCTTGCTGTGTGGTTATTTAGTACCTTGATTCTACTGAAATCAATTCGTCAGCTAACATTCCTCATATACTCTTTACATTGGGCTCAGATCACAGGGAAATAGTTTACTTTCATAGCAATTAATGGCCTCGTGGGGTACTTACGCTACATTATTGATGCTTCATGGTTTGCCTCTATTTGTACTGTATTTCACCTAACTTAGTTTACTACAGCTTATTGTCTCCTTGTGTGAACACATGTGGGTTACCACTTGTTTTCTCATTTAACAGTACGCTTTAATTGAACTTTAAGCTAAGAAATTTCCTCCACTCCTGTTCACTGTCTGGACGTTTTGAATATGTATTTTTTTAGCAGGTAATTTGGGCTTTTACAACAGAACTTCAAGTACTTACATTACTAAAAATAAATCTATAAATCTTCTTGTACCTTGAGAGAAGTGCTTATTTACGCATCCTCCTCCATTTCTCACCTTTACATATTTATATAGCTCCGGGCAATCACCTCGTAAGCATTTTTTTAAATACTAACTTAAAATTAAATTGAAATTCTTGCTGCAACCTCAATTTCCTTCTTCAGCTTGTTGAAGAAATATCAGTTCAATGTCCATTACTATAAACAATTTTTCCATACATAGCATTTAATACTTTAAAGTTTACATGTAGTAGCCGTTACCATGTAGTCAGTGCGCTGTTCAACACAATACCTGTCATTAACAGTTCACACAAGGAAATTTCCAGTAAGCAAGAATTAAGAAACCAAAACAGATTTTATCTGCAGTTGAGGCTGTGTCTGTAAACTAACTCTCTGTTTCAATAGACCAATTGCTTCCGATATGGAGCAACCCTGAATCGGCAATGATAAAACTTTTGAAACAGAAGACACCTATCTGAAGAGACATGATGACATCACATTGATGTTTGCTCCTGTATCAACAATGGCTGTGACAGGAATGTTGGCAATAGAAATCTTAATCGAAGCCTGGACCTGTTCATCATAAATGTCATTAATGTCTTGAGCTTTGTCAGGTGCAAGGTCATCTCGTAAGTCGGTCTCATGGTCGTACCGTATCGCATTAACATACTCAGAATCAGAGGATTCCTTAGTGCCCCCACTCAAAATCCGCAGCGACCTCTTGGAGGCTGAAAGGTGCTGCCTCTAATTTTCCGCAGGATGTTTAACCTGTTTGTCATTCATGGCCTTAAGTGTTTGTTCCGTTTCATATTGGTGCTGGTTATGTGGTACAAATGCCGATGTAAAGGGGTAAAATCCACTGAGTGCATTCACTTGTGAATAGAATACTTGAGACTGCTGTTGTCGCCCGATCTTTTGGTTGCCGGCAAAACCATTTCCTTGTGAAGGAAAGTTCGCATTTGGTGCCGTTTGAAAATTGTTCCGCGGTCCTCTATCCTGTGAAAAGTTGTTCTGATGTTGTGCTGGGTGGCCTCCGCCTTGCCCATGCCACTTGCTATTTTTCGACCTATAACTTTGATTGTACACTGGCCCATTTGAAAAATTACCAATCGTTTGTGGAGAATTTCCATACTGCTCAGGCGCAGAATTAAAGGGTGGGTTTCCGTACTGATGTTGTACCTGGTGGTTGTAAATTGGGTGGTATCTCTGCTGATTACTGTAATTGGTTTTCTGCTTCCGTTTAAAGTTATTGCCGTTTGCGTTTTGATAACCGCTGGCAGGTTGGTAACAGCGGTCGCAGTAGCTCGCTCTCTCCTTGGGCGCATTGTTGTCCGCGTGCGATGCATTCTGCTGGCTGCCAGGGAAGAATTTGCCGCTGCCAACCTTGGAGCGCACATCCTCGCTAATTAAATCTAAGGAATCCAGCACAGAAAGGAATACATCCGTGTCTTCTTCGGACACATTTACTAGTTTCTCTCTAATAGACACAGGGAGTTTGCTTTTGAGAATCATAATTACGTCCTTGGAAGAAATCGGAGAATCCCAGAATTTAATTTTTGCTAGATACTTCTCGAAGTATCGCCGGAGACTTCCATGTTTCTCATTGAAATTTTCCGCACCATACATTCCTTCCTTAATCTTTGCTGTACCCCATTACTCCAAAATTTTGCCAAGAACATTTTCTCAAACTCTTCATAATTCCTACACGTGTCTACCATTTCCGTTCCCCATAATGCTGCATCACCAGAAATAAAGCCAGTGACGAACTGAATACGCAGTCTGTCTGTTCAGCTCCTGGGAAATATGCCGGAAAAATTCTTTAGGAACACGATGGGGTGTATTTCTCGCTTCTGCGGATGAAAAACAGGAAAAGTGCGATGCTTAATCACACTTTCCTCTTGCATTAAACTCACAATTGTGGGAGGATCATTTATTTCCCCTACTCGGGGCTCAACAGGACAGTTGTTTTGCATGTAATCAGGCGGTGAACCATAAGGAGTTGACTGACATTCGTCACCGTCTAAAGAGTTGTTCCCTATAGATTACGTATGCGTGTGCGGATTTTCTACCCAGTTTCTCAGCATTCTGACTTCGTCCACTACTTGCTGCTTCCACTCGGGAAGATCCCGTGTAAGTGTCCTCCGAATCTGTCCCAATTCAGAAACCACTGTGTCACCCGACTTACCAGGAGCAGCTAAGATTTCATAAGTTCCATCCTTGACAGTCTCCCTAAGCTCCTTCCTGACCTTCTTTTCGATAAAAATATCTTTACCCTTTATCCATTCACCGTAGTGTTCCGACAATGCCTCCGCGTGTGCTTTCACGGTGCTCTTAACCTGTTCTTCAATATTGATTGAGTCTATCTGCCTCGACAGATCCTCCACTACACCTTCAATGTCATATACTGCATTTCTAACTGAGTTTATTTCTTTGGTAGCTGCCTGAAATTTTGTGTTTAATGTTCCAGATACTTCAGCTATTTCACTTTTCACCTGTTTCTGCATTTTCTGAATTTGATCACTGATCTTAGTTTGCACCTCACTCAAATGGGTATTTAATTCAGCCGTAATTTCTTTATGCAGATCTGTTTTGATTGTGCCTAGCTGTGTTTTTAATGATTCGCTTACAGCATCTAATCGGGCGTTAACATTCTCATTTTCTGTTTCTACTGATTCGCTTACAGCATCCAATCGGGCGTTAACAGTCTCATTTTGTGTTTTTATAGTCTCATTTACTGCGTCAAACTGTTGTTTCAGCATTTCCATTAACGCACCGAGGTCATTTGTAGCTGCAGCGGGAAGAGTTTGGACTTTAGGGTCACTTTCCCCTGTTACAGACATGGTTAGTTCAGTTTCCACACGGGAACCTACCGTTCGCGATTGTAAAGGGTATGGAATACTATTAATGTCTTCACTCCCGTCTCCTGTTGTCCCCTGTTGTTCCTCTGTTTACTATCTGCCATTTTCGTCAGTAAATCACGTGCTACGCAAGGCTTTCGTCGTTTGTCAGTGACGTGGTGAGTCCGCTAAGAGCACCGCTCTCGCGTGAGCAACAAATGAAATTCTATCTATTTTTTACAAGGTCTTTCAGCAGGCGAGAAGACAAGATGGAACCTAAACGTTTCAGACAAATGAATGAAGATGCTCTTCACTGCAAATTGCACACACTATCCACCATGTTGAAAATGTAATACAGCTATTCTAACAATGGGAAAAATTTCTATTATCAGACTACGAAGAATTTTACTTTGAAAGATAAAATAAAGCAGATTTTCTATAGCGGGAAGGAGATAGAAAGGATGTGGATCGACTTGGAAAAGCAACGTTGCTACTGAAGCACTACACAGCGTATGCAAAATTCTGACTTACTTTTTGATGGCTTGGTTACCGCTATGTTGTTTCAGCAAATTCGCGTCTCTTTTCTTTTCCTTTCTCTCGATAATTAAACTGCGTTATTGACCAGCATATTTTCCGTCATTCTCACAGAGAGATTATGTGTACATGAAACGACAGAACAAATATTAACACAAGCACATAAAAAATTTACCAAGAATTTGAACTAATTTTTGGTCACGTCCCTGTTCGGGCGCCAAGTGTGATGTTACAAAATAAAAGTGACGTTGTTATTCAATGGAAAGTTGGAAATTGAGATTTAGCTTACTGTTTTATCAATCACAATTGGCGTAAGAATCATGGATTGACCATTGTCATAAAATATTGCATTATGAGATGTGAATAGTTTTTACTTGCAGTTTCGCGTGGCTTGAGGCAGTCACAACTAGCGTGCCATGGATTAAGAAATTGCGTTATCGTCTTTCTAATTACTTCATGATCGTAGATACGATCATACCCGGTTGTGAAGTTATTGTTATGACAAAACAATGTCCTAAGGGACCAGAAAGTTCTTAAGGGCGAAAAAACAACTGTAACATCACACAAAAGGGAAATTCAATACTAAAGCTGATGCAAGAAGACGATAAAACAGTTTTCTTTTTATCAATGTAACACGCACATTGGACTGCTGATTTTGGCGTCTGTAATATTAGCAAAATGCATAATTAAAAAGAAAATAATACTGAGGAGATAATAGGAATGAGCACTGCTAAATGATTCAGTATTCCCAGAACAAATATTTATTATAGCTAAAACCTATATCGTACCTTAAGCTTAGTACTACAATGACGGTAGATTTTTACGTCCGTATCATGTCCATTGAGCGCTCTTTTATATAGCCATTGTCTTCTTTGAGTCGCTCGTGCGTCGTCACGGTAAGTTATAACAGTTCTTCTTTTTACACTTCACTCAAACTTAGACATAACACGTTTTTGTACATTTAGTAAAAATTAGATCAGACTGCCACAAATCTGCGTCCGTCTTACTTGAGAAAAACAGTACAAGTCTTTAGCGCTCAAGGCTTCATTTGTTCTCCAGCGAACAAAATTGTGAAGGATCGCATATCTATCCGTATTTTTCTGTTTATATTGCCGCCCAAAGACGACGAATTACATTATTTAGAAAATTCCACCGTCGCGATGCGACGCCTTATTATACATTAATCATTATTTATAAACAAGTATTTGCCTTTTGGCTGAAAGTATTAACTACTCGTATTTGCTGTTTTAATGAAGTCAAAAGTAGCGAATATCGCAACTGCTATCCTCATTGAAAGTAAAAGCCAGTTACTGAATGTATTGATTGAAACGAACAGTGTAATATAGATGAGAATAAATCGAATAACGACGAAAATAATGAGAAGTAGCAGAAATGTGACTACCGAGAAACTTATCATAATTGGTGATCGCGAAGGAGGTGAAATTAAAGAATTCTCCTACCTAGGTTGCAAAATAACACTTGACGGTCGGAGCAAGGACGACATAAAAAGCAGACCAGCATTGGGAAAAAAAGCATTGCTTGCCAGGAGAAGTCTGCTAGTGTCAAACATAGGTCTTAATTTCAGGAAGAAATTTCTGAGAACATACTTTTGGAGCGCGTATGGGAGTAAAACATGGGCTGTTGGGAAAGCGGAACAGAAAATAACCTAAGCATTTGAGATGTGGTGCTACAAAATAAAGTTGAAATGGCTCTGAGCACTATGGGACTTAACTACTGTGGTCATCAGTCCCCTAGAACTTAGAACTACTTAAACCTAACTAACCTAAGGGTATCACATACATCCATGCCCGAGGCAGTATTCGAACCTGCGACCGTAGCGGCAGACTGTAGCGCCTATAACCGCACGGCCACTCCGGCCGGCCTAATGTTGAAAATTAGGTAGATTGATAATGTAAGAAATGATGAGGTTCTCCGCAGAGTCGGTGAGGAATGGAATATATGGAAAACATTGACAAGAAGAAGCGACAGGATAATGGGACATATGTTAAGGTATGAGGGAGAAACTTCCATGGTACTAGACGGAGCTGTAGGGGATAGAATCTGTGGTGGAAGATAGACGTTGGAATATTTCCATCAAGTAACTGAAGACGTAAGTTGCAAGTGCTACTTTGAGATGAAAAGAAATTCGTGGCGGGTCGCGTGAAATCGGTCAGAAGATGGATGACTTAAAAAATTTATAAACACATCACATTTTTAGAAATTTCGATGTACCACAATAGACTGTTCAGTTTTTCACGAATTGAGTGGTGACGGACGCGGGGAGGGGGGGGGGGGGGGAATGGGGCGGTTAGCATAAAGTCATTCGGATTACTGGTCTGGTAAGCTAAAAGAAAGAAAGTCTGGCCGCTGTAACTTGTCACAGACGATGCTGTAACTTTTCCAAAATTCTGTTCGATAGGCCTCTATCATAAGCACTGTTTCTTTCCAGTTTCAACCTCGCTGTATTACGCTTGTGGTAGGTTTTCCTGGACTTATTGTCGGTCTGTTATTCAAGGGTTAATGGCTATTAGAGTTAGATACAAGCACTTGTTTTAACTGATTCTGATTCTCATTTGTGGGATTTAATTATCCCCTAGTATTGTGAAATTTTACCAATATTTTTGGACGTGCGCAATGTAATGTGTAATCCTGTGTACCTTTGAAGACCAGCCCACTTCTACGAAGTGATTTTTGAGCGTTTGTCAAACGCGTTCTATTTGTATGTTTTAGAAGTACCAGTATCTGTGCTATTTGGCCAGCGTCCTGTAGAATGGCGTGTCCAATACTGTGGGTGATCGTTTCTATGTTGTTTCCTAATGAGCGCAGTGCTGCTTTGAATGATATTCAATTGACGCCCTAGCCCTGCCACTTCGGAAGCACCTAGGTCACTGGTCACTTCAGGACCCATTTCACTTGTGTGGCGTACAGCCATTATTTATTACTCGTTCCATATTGATTAGGTGTCTCTGAATATATTCTTCTGTTCGTGATGTTGCTCGTCAGTGTCAACGTGTAGTCAGAAAATGTGACTGACAGATTCATAGATCCACACGCTCAGCCGGTCTAATTAACAGATGTTAATTGCCAATTTCTGCGGGGCAAATTACCCGCACTATTGAAGAATATTACCCTTGCAGAAAGAGAGTAAATGTTATTAATATGCTCATTTCTCCAGTGGTGTCCTTCTGAATAACATCAGGAAACTTTCTGACACTTTCTTCCGCAATCGCTTTAATAAAAACATTACGCTCTTTGCAGGAGAGTATAGCCATGCTGTTCCTGATATATGTGTACGGTTACCGACGCCTGAGTGATTTCATTGTTTGACGAAGATTTCTGTGGCACCGCCTTTGAGCCAGACATAATTGTAACCCTGTTTGTACTACAAAGGCAACTACAGAGCTGTGTTCCCTGACCAACTAGCAGAGCATACGTAAGCTAAAACGGTATGTTCGGATGAGTCAGAGATCGCGTATTGCACTGATGTCCATTGTGGGACCTAAAGCTACCATATTAAACCCGAAACCCAGTATAGGTTGAGTAACGACGCCCCCCTCTTCACTTCAGAACTTACCGCCATCTTGAAAGCTACAAAATAGTCTTCTTATCAACTTTCAACCATATGACAAGCATATCATGACTCCGCCCGACTGTAAATGTGCAATCAGTTTGCTTGTAGACCTGAGAAAAGAAAACCAAACCATCTTCCCATCGGCCAAAGATTTCCGGATTAGTCCCCCACCACGCCACAGTGAAGCCCGTTCCTGGGAATAGTGGTGTAAGTCAAGCGTAAGGGCACGTGGTCTTGTTGTTCTGTGTTGTTTTGCATCTTTATTTACGCTCTAAAATCAAAAAGACATTGTACCAGAGCTAGTAGGTATAAGCACTGTTATCTTTCTTTCGGTTTTTGATATCCAAGTGTTATTAAAGCAGAAATTATTTTTTTAATAGGAGTTTGCATTCCTTGTTGAAGTGTAGTTAAAGCCTACAGAAATCAAGCAGTGATGTTTCACATTGCCGGCCGGAGTGGCCGAGCGGTTCTAGGCGCTAGAGTCTGGAACCGCGCGATCGCTACAGTCGCAGGTTTTAATCCTGCCTCGGGCATGGATGTGTGTGATTTCCTTAGGTTAGTTAGGTTTAAGTAGTTCTAAGTTGTAGGGGACTGATGACCTCAGCAATTAAGTCCCATAGTGCTCAGAGCCATTTGAACCATTTGTCTCACATTAAATACACAAACCATAGCACTCAAAAAGGAAAAACATGATGACGCTTCTTCCGTAAATCACTCCCCTCCGGTGCAGCACGCTTTCTTCAATCAACTGACAACAGCAAGTCCGGCTCTGGAACCCGGACCTGGAGATATTGACCGTTCGGCAGAGGAAGATGATGTGGACGGTGAAATCGAGTAAACATACACGCTCCATTATGAAGCCTCTTGAAATATCAGCATGACAAGCATCTTAAGAAATTACTTCATTTAGAAACAACAATTTATTTATAATCCCTAGATGAACGCAGTGCTGAACTATTAGACAAGACTCAGTAGGTAGCATTCAAGTAATTAACAACAGTAATTCAATTGCCTTAATACAGTTTGTGAGAGAAAAACGCATAATGGCAGCAATAACTGCAGACTCGCGTTTACTGCATGACATTGTGTTTATGTTTCATAAATAAACACCAAAACGTGTATAAGAAGAGTGGTACAGCTCTTGATTCATACCGCTTTATCTTTCGATATAAATAAATTAGGAACTAAAACAAGGAGTTTAAGGTACAAATAACTAAAATGTCGGTAGTACGCGAAATTATAATATTTCATTTGTACATCTCATCAAATAAATCACGAATTTACGTTAAACGAAACGAAAAACCTTTCATTTCTCAACTAAATCTACATCTGCATGGTTACTCTGCAATTCACTGTTAAGTGCCTGGCAGAGGGTTCATCGAACCATTTTCGTACTACTTATCTACCATTCCACTCTCGAATGGCCCGTGGGAAAAAGGAACACCTAAATCTTTCCGTTCGATCTCTGACTTCTCTTATTTTATTATGATGATCACTTCTCCCTACGTCGGTGTGTGTCAACAAAATATTTTCGCATTCGGAAGAGCAAGTTGGTGATTGAAATTTCGTAAATAGATCTCGCCGAAAAGAAGACCGCCTTTGTTTCAGTGACTGCCACCCCAAATCACCATATCAGTGACACACTCACCCCTATTGCGCGATAACACGAAACGAGCTGCCCTTCTTTGCACTTTTTCGATCGGCTACTGCTGCTACAATGGCAAGTTATCAAGATTTAAGTGAGTTTGAACGTGGTGTTATAGTCGGCGCACGAGCGATGGGACACAGCATCTCCGAGGTAGCGATGAAGTGGGGATTTTCACGTACGACCATTTCATGAGTGCGTCGTGAATATCAGCAATCCGGTACAGCATCAAATCTCCAACATCGCTGCGGCCGGAAAAAGATTCTACAAGAACGGGACCAACGACGACTGAAGAGAATCGTTCAACGTGGCAGAAGTGCAACCCTTCCGCAGATTGCTGCAGATTTCAATGCTGGGCGATGAAGAAGTGTCAGCGTGCGAACCACTCAACGAAACATCGTCGATATGGGCTTTCGGAACGGAGTGCCCACTCATGTACCCTTGATAACTGCACGACACAAAGCTTTACGCCTCGCCTGGGCCCCTCAACACCGACATTGGACTGCTGATGACAGGAAACATGTTGCTTGGTCGGACGAATCTAGTTTCAAATTGTATCGAGAGGATGGACGCGTACGGGTATAGAGACAACCTCAAGAATGCATGGACTCTGCATGTTAGCAGGAGACTGTTAAAGGTGGTGGAGACTCTGTAATGGCGTGGGGCGTGAGCAGTTGGAGTGGTATGGGGCCGCTGATACGTCTAGATACGACTCTGACAGGTGACACGTACGGAAGCATCCTGTCTGACCACCTACATCTACATCTACATTTATACTCCGCAAGCCACCCAACGGTGTGTGGCGGAGGGCACTTTACGTGCCACTGTCATTACCTCCCTTTCCTGTTCCACTTGCGTATGGTTCGCGGGAAGAACGACTGCCGGCCGCGGTGGTCTAGCGGTTCTGGCGCTTCAGTCCGGAACCGCGGGACTACTACGGTCGCAGGTTCGAATCCTGCCTCGGGCATGGGTGTGTGTGATGTCCTTAGGTTAGTTAGGTTTAAGTAGTTCTAAGTTCTAGGGGACTTATGACCTAAGATGTTGAGTCCCATAGTGCTCAGAGCCAGCCAAGAACGACTGTCTGAAAGCCTCCGTGCGCGCTCTAATCTCTCTAATTTTACATTCGTGATCTCCTCGGGAGGTATAAGTAGGGGGAAGCAATATATTCGATACCTCATCCAGAAACGCACCCTCTCGAAACCTGGCGAGCAAGCTACACCGCGATGCAGAGCGCCTCTCTTGCAGAGTCTGCCACTTGAGTTTGTTAAACATCTCCGTAACGCTATCACGGTTACCAAACAACCCTGTGACGAAACGCGCCGCTCTTCTTTGGATCTTCTCTATCTCCTCCGTCAACCCGATCTGGTACGGATCCCACACTGATGAGCAATACTCAAGTATAGGTCGAACGAGTGTTTTGTAAGCCACCTCCTTTGTTGATGGACTACATTTTCTAAGGACTCTCCCAATGAATCTCAACCTGGTACCCGCCTTACCAACAATTAATTTTATATGATCATTCCACTTCAAATCGTTCCGCACGCGTACTCACAGATATTTTACAGAAGTAACTGCCACCAGTGTTTGTTCCGCTATCATATAATCATACAATAAAGGATGCTTCTTTCTATGTATTCGCAATACATTACATTTGTCTATGTTAAGGGTCAGTTGCCACTCCCTGCACCAAGTGCCTATCCGCTGCAGATCTTCCTGCATTTCGCTACAATTTTCTAATGCTGCAACTTCTCTGTATACTACAGCATCATCCGCGAAAAGCCGCATGGGACTTCCGACACTATCTACTAGGTCATTTATATATATTGTGAAAAGCAATGGTCCCATAACACTCCCCTGTGGCACGCCAGAGGTTACTTTAACGTCTGTAGACGTCTCTCCATTGATAACAACATGCTGTGTTCTGTTTGCTAAAAACTCTTCAATCCAGCCACACAGCTGGTCTGATATTCCGTAGGCTCTTACTTTGTTTATCATTCATCCATTCATCACCATTGTGCATTCCGACAGACTTAGGCACCACCGAACGAGGTGGCGCAGTGGTTAGCACACTTGACTCGCATTCGGGAGGATGACGGTTCAATCGCGCGTGCGACCATCCTGATTTAAGTTCCCTAAATCGTTCCTGGCTAATGCCTGGATGGTTGCTTTGAAAGGCACGGCCGAGTTCCTTACCCGTCCTTCCCTAGTACGATGAGACCGATGACCTCGCTGTTTGGTCTCCTCACCCAAAAACAAGCCAAGTTAGGCAATTACAGCAAGACAGTGTGATACCGCACACAGTGTGGCTCCAGGAACGCTCTCCTAGTCTAAACACTTGCGCTGGCCACCAAACTTCCATTACTGAGCACATCTGGGATGCCTTGCAACGTGCTGTTCAGAGGAGGTCTACACCCCCTTCGTACTCCTTTGGAGTTATGGACAGCCCTGCAGGCTTAACGGTGTCAGTCCCTCCAGCACTATTTCAGACAGTAGTCGAGTCCATGCCACGTCGTGTTGCGGTCCTTCTGCGTGCTCCAGGACGCCATGCGCGATATTGGGCAGGTGTACCAGTTTCTTTGGTTTTTGAGTGCACATGCGCTGAAGTTAAGCGTTCAAAATTTTTTTTTTATTTTTTTTAAATTTACAATCGTATTGAAAAGAAATGTGTGTGAAATCTTATGGGACTTAACTGCTAAGGTCATCAGTCCCTAAGCTTACACACTACTTAACCTAAATTATCCTAAGGACAAACACGCACACCCTACAATCGTATTGACCAAGTAGGAGCACATTAACAACTTCAGTTCCTCTTCTTCCTTTGGTATTGTTTCCTGTTTTTCCAGTATTCCGTCATTTTCTCCCCATGAAGTTTCTTCCTTTCATCTGTCCATGTTGTTCCCGATTTTTATTGATTATGAAATGCAGTTTACGTTTTGTAAGGGTATAAAATAGACAATGGACTAACACTGAACAGTGTTTTATGCGCAAAAGAAACAAACAAACAAAGAGAAGTTGCGTGCTCCCAGCATCTCTCTCACACATTCATTTATTTTTCTTTACCTACCAATGCTGTCAGTAGTACCGGGAATCTTACCGTTTACTAAGTGAAACTACCGAACCGTAGTTTTGGTAGAGCACAACTCTACATGTGGGGTATCCGTGCATGAGGCGTATTTAAGCTCGCGCTCCGTCTCCAGATGCAAGTTCCAGTGCATAGCGCAGTCCTGGAAAGACTTTGCCACGACATCGGTCGCTACAACGCCGTCGCCTCCCCTCTCCGCACGTTAGCGAGGGACCGGATTTCCTCAATGTAACGATGCCTTGCTGGGATCCCTTGATATGCCCTACTTCACTACATCTTCACCGCTTCGGATTTTAACGTCAGCCGGAGATTTGGCTCTTCAGTGTATATGGATTAAGGAAGCTTTAGTGCTAGAGTTTAGGAACGACTCTTGCCAAATGCAATCTACACCTTGTAACACCCCACCCGTCAGTTATCTGGTTTTGCCGTGTGTTCGCCCCAGCTAATTGACTAACAGATCAAGAGAGAGTGCAAAACTGCCGCAATATCGGATAACGCAAAATAAAGTAATAAGGCCCTCTGACTCCTGATTGAACTGCGGTGGCAGTGTTGACATTAATTGATTCAGATTGATCACTTTTAATTAAAAAAGGGGTACACATTGATATTATATTCAGCTATTGAACACCAGAGCCGGCCGCGGTGGTCTTGCGATTCTAGGCGCTGCAGTCCGGAACCGCGGGACTGCTACGGTCGCACGTTTGAATCCTGCCTCGGTCATGGATGTGTGTGATGTCCTTAGGTTAGTTAGGTTTAAGTAGTTCTAAGACCTGGGGGACTGATGACCCAAGATGTTAAGCCCCATAGTGCTCAGAGCCATTTCAACCATATGAATTTGAACACCAGATGCAAATGTTGAACATAAAATCAATTAAGAAAATGACTTGGGATTTCAACTACTTGGTTGAAAACAGATGCAGTCGAATAGCACAAATTTATTTTAACTCACGACCTTCAATCATCACATTACATGACTCTCCTAACAGCCAGTTTTTGCCGACGTGATCCAACAAATTAATCAGTGGCTGGAGAGGGCGCAATATCACCGAATTCAGCGTGGCGGGGCGGCGTCGTTGTGAGGATGTTGGTGAGCCTCGTGGTGCTGCAAGGCTGCGCTCGTCTATTCACTCCTAGCTATCTTGCTCAGTACATAGCTGAACCAAAACTTCCTATCTCCAAGCTCAATCGTTCCATTTGCTAAGTCCTAAACTGCAGAGATGCTCACTCTTTCTCAGGCAAGCTGAGTAAAGAACGCCCCGTCCGCCCTCTAGGCAAGCTGGGAACGGAAGACCTCTATGGAGACCTCCCAGTCCGCTGTTCGCCTCGGTTTCCTCTCCAGCAAAATCACTTACGCCAATTGCAGCGCAAGTCGCGTTAATTCTGCGTCGCTTCCCAGCGCCGACCAATGCCTGCTCTGGGAAGTGAACAAATTCCCACAAAATTTCCCTTCCTCTCAACTTCTGCTATTTAGCTCCCCCCAGGCCACCCATCAAGGTTAGCGTCTGCACAAACACCAATTTTTCCGGAATTGTGACTCCCAGGAGAGTACTTCAAATTCCTCGGTCCTACGTTCCCATCAGAGACCGGCGTATTTCATTCTGTCGCTCTTCACCTGATTTACTTCACACTCTATGGACCGTGAATTCAGCGTGAAGTTGCTATAGTCATGAACAGGCATATTTCGGCCTCTGTTGACCGCTCCGCCGGCCGAAGTGGCCGTGCGGTTCTAGGCGCTGCAGTCTGGAACTGCAAGACCGCTACGGTCGCAGGTTCAAATCCTGCCTCGGGCATGGATGTGTGCGATGTCCTTAGGTTAATTAAGTTTACCTAGTTCTAAGTTCTAGGGGACTAATGACCTCAGCAGTTGAGTCCCATAGTGCTCAGAGCCATTGGAACCATTTTTGTTGACCGCTCCGCCATAGCTTTGCGCGGCTTCCTCGCATGTTTCCCTGAAAACGGGACGACGGACATTTATCAACAGGTGTACAAGTTCTCCATCTGCTTCCCGGTACACCAGCATAGGGTCACTCATCTTAAGGTAGCTGGAGGCCGCACCCCGTTACTGGTTTCTCAGAGTTTGAGCCGCCCTAAGCTGCCTATTGTCACTTCCCTTCGCCGCTCCCCAGCCGCGCGCCGCCACCTGGCCGCGGTCAAGTCTAAATACTTCTCTGGGATTAACTAGCCTCCAATAAATCGACACTTTCCCACAAAGTTTTCATGTCGCATGAATTACTTTAAATCCATCACCTGACATTAATTATTCCACTACGTCCATACTATACCCTCTACAAGATGCACTGTGCCTTGTCAGTCATTTTTGTTCAGCCCTACTGTTCGCTCAACTTGAGCCGGGTGATCTTTAATGACTTCATGTAAGGGGCACAGTTCTGGCCATCTTACAACCTTCCACTGTACATCAGCAGCTCTTAACGCGACTTTAACCCAGGAGAAAGTGGGAGTGTAGTGGGTGAGTTTTGAGCGGCGCGGCCAGTGCAGTAGTGGTGTGAGCTGCTGGCGCCAGTCCAGCGGCCAGGCGGCGGCGCTCCGCTGTCACGGTGGCTCCCACGGCCGCCGTCGCCCGTCCCGCGGTCCCCAGACACCAGCCGGCGCTCCCACGACACCGGCCGGGGGTCAACTCGCACCAGCCTCGCCACTCCGCTCCGCGCCGCTCACGCGCTCGTTGTCGTTCCATCTGTCGCCTCCCGTGGCGGCTGACCCACGCGCTGCGGGCGCGGCCACTCGAGGCCGCGTCTCGGCTGCCGTCGCACGCCGCAGCTGATGATGTGAACTCAAGGTCGTAAGAGGTGGAAAAGAGCCACCGTGGTACAACAACGGAGTTAGAAAACTGCTGCGGAAGCAAAGGGAACTTCACAGCAAACATAAACATAGCCAAACCCTTGTAGACAAACAAAAATTACGCGAAGCGAAATGTAGTGTGAGGGCTATGCGAGAGGCGTTCAATGAATTCAAAAGTAAAGTTCTATGTACTGACTTGGCAGAAAATCCTAAGAAATTTTGGTGTTATGTCAAAGCGGAAGGTGGATCAAGACAAAAGTCCAGACACTCCGTGACCAAAATGGTACTCAAACAGAGGATGACAGACTACAAATACTAAATGTCTTTTTCCGAAGCTGTTTCACAGACGAAGACTTCTCTAGATTGTCTTACAGATGACAAAATGGTAGATATCGAAATAGACGACAGAGGGATAGAGAAACAATTAAAATTGCTCAAAAGAGGAAAGGCCACTGGACCTGATGGGATACCAGTTCGATTTTACACAGAGTACGCGAAGGAACTTGCCCCCCTTCTTGCAGCGGTGTACCGTAGGTCTCTAGAAGAGCGTAGCGTTCCAAAGGATTGGAAAAGGGCACAGGTCATCCCCGTTTTCAAGAAGGGACCTCGAACAGATGTGCAGAACTATAGACCTATATCTCTAACGTCGTTCAGTCGTAGAATTTTGGAACACGTATTATGTTCGAGTATAATGACTTTTCTGGAGACTAGAAATATACTCTGTAGGAATCAGCATGGGTTTCGAAAAAGACGATCGTGTGAAACCAAGCTCGCACTATTCGTCCACGAGACTCGAACGGCCATGGACACGGGTTCTCAGGTAGATGCCGTGTTTCTTCGACTTCCGCAAGGCGTTCGATACAGTTACCCACAGTCGTTTAATGAACAAAGTAACAGTATATGGACTATCAGACCAATTGTGTGACTGGATTGAAGAGTTCCTAGATAACAGAACGCAGCATGTCATTCTCAATGGAGAGAAGTCTTCTGAAGTAAGGGTGATTTCAGGTGTGCCGCAGGGGAGTGTCGTAGGACCGTTGCTATTCACAATATACATAAATGACCTTGTGGATGAAATCGGAAGTTCAATGAGGCTTTTTGCGGATGATGCTGTGGTATAGCGAGAGGTTGTAACAATGGAAAATTGTACTGAAATGCAGGAGGATCTGCAGCGAACTGACGCATGGTGCAGGGAATGGCAATTGAATCTCAATGTATACAAGTGTAATGTGCTGCGAATACATAGAAAGAAAGATCCTTTATCATTTAGCTACAAAATAGCAGGTCAGCAACTGGAAGCAGTTAATTCCATAAATTATCTGGGAGTACGCATTAGGAGTGATTTAAAATGGAATGATCATATAAAGTTGATTGTCGGTAAAGCAGATGCCAGACTGAGGTTCATTGGAAGAATCCTAAGGAAATGCAATCCGAAAACAAAGGAAGTAGGTTTCAGTACCCTTGTTCGCCCACTGCTTGAATACTGCTCAGCAGTGTGGGATCCGTACCAGATAGGATTGATAGAAGAGATAGAGAAGATCCAACGGAGAGCAGCGCGCTTCGTTACAGGATCATTTAGTAATCGCGAAAGCGTTACGGAGATGATAGATAAACTCCAGTGGAAGACTCTGCAGGAGAGACGCTCAGTAGCTCGGTACGGGCTTTTGTTGAAGTTTCGAGAACATACCTTCACCGAAGAGTCAAGCAGTATATTGTTCCCTCCTACGTATATCACGCGAAGAGACCATGAGGATAAAATCAGAGAGATTAGAGCCCACACAGAGGCATACCGACAATCCTTCTTTCCACGAACAATAAGAGAATGGAATAGAAGGGAGAACCGATAGAGGTACTCAGGTACCCTCCGCCACACACCGTCAGGTGGCTTGCGGAGTATGGATGTAGATGTAGAACACACCAGAGGTATTCACTCGCTCCCAGCTCGAGCTCGTGCAACATCATTTTGACCCTTTGACTACCAACTTTTCTTCAACGATATTCGTCTACGTTTATTTTGCGAAGGCGGGCTGGTTCCCCTTATTCTGCCTCAGCTACATTATTCGGCGATTACTCCGCAAACACATTCTCCACGTACGCGTTCACCACCATTACTCTACCACGCAAACGTTGGTGTTACTCCCGTCTGTTGTGAGACGTTCCAAGTGGTTCAAATGGCTCCAAGCGATATGGGACTTAACATCTGAGGTTATCAGTCCCCTAGACTTAGAACTACCTGAACCTAACTAACCTAAGGACATCACACACTGTAACCTCCCGCTCACTTATCGACCTTAATGACAGTAAAAATTGAACCGCTTATACCTAATGGAAATTTGGGAAAAGCAATCGTCACCGACGTTAATCTGTCAGTAAAGAGGGAAGAAAGGGTTACATCTAAATGAAAGGAAAAATGCAAATGAAACTGGTGGAAATTAATTTTGAAAAAGGGTAAAGTTAATAAAGAAAGTAAATGTGCGGTCGTTACGTTAACAACTAACTGGCGTTAGTTAGATATTTGAGATTTGGGGAAAATTACGGTCGCCAGTCCTATTGACAACCACTATAATAACTGAAAAAGAAAGGTTATTGCACATATAATTAGCACTAAAGCGTGGCAACTGAAGATTGACACGTGTTGTGTGAAAATTGAATGTCTGTCAGAAGTGATAAATTTCGCTACACACTGACTTAATTTAGCAAAAGAATTAATAAAACCGGAAAATTGAAAGTTAATTTAGTGACTGAAATTAATAGTGAACTTTGTTTCTGAAGCACTACGAAATTCAATAAAATAAGATAAGTCTTGGGCTACCTCAACAATCATTTCAAAAGCTACTTGAATCTACGCAGTTTAGAAATAAGAGATTTAACTTTGAACTTGAATTAAATGATTCTGAACAATTAACAATAGTAAAATTTAGTACGTACCAAGCTGAGCTGCACTCACAGGCAAGCTAAAATATGGTAACAAAACTCGCACTCTTAATTTCTGCTTGTGTAATCTAAATTTTGTAGCCAGCTATGAATACTTTAACTGAACTTTGAAATCAAGCAGTGAAATCGAATGATATTACTTTAATGCTCGCGTTTGAATTTCAACGACACTCGGGTTCATTCCGGAAAAGGAAGGGACCCTGCTTGGTAATGCAATTGGGACAATGAGCAACAAAGGTTCATGCTAAGTTGCTGTATTTTAGTGATGCAAATGGAACAGTTTGAAAAGCTGAGGTCTGCCGTACAGTTCTAAAACTTTACGTGCTTTCAATCTTACTTGTTGGTTGATTGAAGGTTTGAAGTCGTCGATCGAGGAGGTGACGACAATCATTCATTGGCGGCCGTCGCTGTTGCAGAAGCTGGATGTTGGCGGGCCTTCTTCTCGACACGGTCACCAAGCGAAACGGGCGCTTGATGTGCGCCAGCTAATGCTTCCCGTCCGCGACACCGTGACAGAAACTATCATAGCAAGTCAAGCGCAATTACATGCTGCCAAACCCTGGAAGCACGGCAACTCGCGGGAGCGTCACTCAACACACCTGCTCCTCCGCCCTACTCCATCCAGACTCTGCTCTGCCAGCGCTCCACGCGGCAGAGTTAACATTCCCAAAGATCCTAAACACTTTGGTTCTCCACACGACCTATCGATGTAATCGTTCGATAGCATAGTTTTCCCTAGGCAAGACCCAGCGTAAATATAAAAATAATATTTACAAAACAAACCAGTTATACATCGACATAAATGCATAAATATATATATACAAATTGTAAAACAATTACAATATATAAAGACACAGAAATTTCATATCTTCAGGTAACAAAATAAGGAAAGAATTTATTGTACAATAGATGGAAATAGGAGGATATGTATTTCCGGCGTTACAACACATCCATACCCGAGGCAGGATTCGAACCCGTGACTGTACCAGCAGCGCGGTTCCGGACTGAAGCGCCTAGAACCGCTCGGTCATAGCGGCCGGCTGAGACGTTCCCTGGGGGGGGGGGGGGGTTCCAACGGGGGCCGAACCGCACAATAACCCTGAAAGAGTGGTCCGGTGTGGGGAGGCGGTGGGGTGAAGTGGACTGCGGTAGCCGTCGTTGGGTTGTGGACCACTGCGGCTGCGGTTGGGGCGGAGCCCCTCCTTCTGTTCTAGGCCCCCAGTTAACATACAGTACAATACAATATGGTTTTTTTAATTAACGTCATAGTGATGGCTGAAGACCTTATTAAGACAGAATTGAAAATTATTCGTCGGCTGAAGGCCACAAGCAATGTTACAATCAATTAACTGCTGAAGGTCTGAATTACAAGTGAGGAAGGCAATTACACATTAAAACATTAGCGTAAATTTCAAACAATTGCCGGCCGATGTGGCCGAGCGGTTCTAGGCGCTTCAGTCTGGAACCGCGCGACCGCCACGGTCACAGGCTCGAATCCTGCCTCGGGCATGGATGTGTGTGATGTCCTTAGCTTAGTTAAGTTTAAGTAGTTCGAAGTTCTAGGGGACTGATGACCTCAGAAGTTAAGTGCCATAGTGCTCAGAGCCATTTTTAAACAATTATGACAATTTGACCAAGTAAGACGGAATGATCCACAAACAGTGCTCCACGGATCGACCTGAGGAAGGTGCCTACAGCTGTGTAAGCAGTGAGACAGACAGCCAAGAGTAATGTTCACTTAAGGACAACTCAAACTAGAGACGGTTTAAACGCCGATCAACCTTCTTACCAAATCCACCTAACGCCAGATAACCAGTCCAACGATGGAATAATTCAGGTGAGAACGAAGTGACAGACAGCACTGCGTCTGCACTATAACCAAGGTAGACAAGGAAAACAATTATCCATACCCCAATCAAGGAAGCTGTCAAATTACATTCCATGCCAGACAGCATCGGCAAGCCGGCCGATGTGGCCGTGCGGTTCTGGGCGCTACAGTCTGGAGCCGAGCGACCGCTGCGGTCGCAGGTTCGAATTCTGCCTCGGGCATGGATGTGTGTGATGTCCTTAGGTTAGTTAGGTTTAAGTAGTTCTAAGTTCTAGGCGACTGATGGCCTCAGAAGTTGAGTCGCATAGTGCTCAGAGCCATATGAACCAGCCAGCATCGGCAAGACGAGGAAAAGTACGCTGCCGCAAATTACGCTAACCTCCAGGGCAAGTAAATGGGGCGTTAGCGGCCAGTAGGCAGTAAGATACCGCTGGTTGCACTTCACCAAAAATAACACTACATTCAAACTAATATCAAGCAGTGGAAGGGGACTAATAGCTTCCGCCAGCTTGACACACTCCACTTGCTGCTGTTTGTCTCACCGACCCTGGGAGCAGCAACACGCAAACAACAGCGAGATCTCAGACAGCTACAGCCCCTCGATGCGACAGTGCCTGCAGGCCGCCAGCAGTCGCGGGCAGCCCACGAGCTACGGTCCACTGCGTTGTTCCTTCCGAAGCCGAACTGCCCGACACACACGACGACCCGGAAATACTAGCGGTCGCACCAAAGATGGTAGCACAGTACTGGCTATCGATAACCGCTGCTGCTGCCACTCGCGGACAAACGATACTAGCAAACTCAGTGGCGCCATTAACACAAGAAGGAAAAGAGGCGCCACCAGCGCCATTACAAGACGCCGAGTTATGAACAGCAAGAACGCGAGCCACACACGGCTCAATTGTTTTTTTTTTTATGGTGATGCTGTGAGCGGCGTAACTATGTGGTATTAGAATACCTCTTCAACTTTATGGATAAAAATCTGTTAAGTAGGCGGGGCTTTCGACACGTAATGCAACACTTTTTTTCTCTCGGTCAATTTCGGTTGAAAAAGCGCGGAATTTGTGACAATTTCTTGTCGAAAATCGCCACAGCCAATGAAACATTAGTTCGTCGCTTTGAAGCGGAAACAAAACGGCAATGCGTGGAATGCCGCCACACCACATCTCCTTCGAAGGAATGTTTAAAGCCGTACCGTCAGCTGCTAGAGTCATGGTGACGGTCTTACGGGACTGTGAAGAGGGTATTCCGTTTGATATCCTCCCTCACGGTGCAACGGTCAACTCTGAAGTGTATTGTGCCACTCTCAGGAAACTGAAGAAACGGTTTCAGCGTGTACGACACCACCAGAATGCAATAGAACTTTTCCTTCTCCTTGACAACACGAGGCCTCCCACAAGTCTGCAAGCTCGAGAAGAGCTCACAAAACTTCACTGGACTGTTCGTCTTCAACCACCCTACAGCCCGGAACTCTCACCTTCCGACTTCCATCTGTTCGGGCCAATGAAGGATGGACTTCGCGCGGGCATTGGACGGATGATGGGGAGGTAACTGACGCACCAAGACGCTGGCTCCCAAGTCGATCAGTAGAGCGGTACCGTGCGAGCATCGGGCCCTCGCAGTAAGGTGCCGTAAGGCGGTCGCATTCAACGGAGACTATGTTGAAAAATAGGGTTTTGTACCCAAAAGAGTGGCGAATAATATGGTGTATTGTAAACGTGAATAAAACTAACCTCCTTTCAGGAAAAAAAGTGATACTTTACTTATTGGACGTCCCTTGTACAAACAGAGGTACATTTCAGAATAAGATTTTCACTCTGCACATGAGTGTGCGCTGATGTGAAACTTCCTGGCAGATTTAAACTGTGTGCCGGACCGAGACTCGAACTCGCGACCTTTGCGTTTCGAGGGCAAGATCTCTACCATCTTTTTTTTTAGATCTCATTTTGTTCTGTATATTGTTCGTTGAATTTGTTCGCGGCGGACGTTCGATGACACTCGTTCTTCAGGTGTTCGTTAATCCGTTCACTCAGTTTTTTTATTACAGAGGGTAGCTAAACCCTCTGACCGAACACGCTGAGCTACCGTGCCGGCAGGGTTTTGTAGCCACAACCATCTGAGCTACCCAAGCACGACTCACGACCCGTCTTCACAGCTTCAGTTGTGTTCGAGACTCGAGTCTCGCCCCGGCACACAGTTTTAATCTGCCAGGAAGTTTCATATCAGCGCACACTCCGCTGCAGAGTGAAAATCTCATTCTGGAAACATCCCCCAGGCTGTGGCTAAGCCATGTTTCCGCAGTATCCTTTCTTCCAGGAGTGCTAGTTCTGCAAGGTTCGCAGAAGTGCTTCTGTGAAGTTAGGAAGGTAGGAGACGAGGTACTGGCAGAAGTAAAGCTGTGAGGACGGGGCGTGAGTCGTGCTTGGGTAACTCTGTCGGTAGACGACTTGTCCGCGAAAGGCAAAGGTCCCGAGTTCGAGTCTCGGTCCGGCACACACTTTTAATGTCCCAGGCTGTTTCAGACCTACATTGCTTATTGAGAATCCTGATCCTTCATTTGTAATTAGTCAGGGATATAAAATATATATTTCTCTGCAGCGACATCAACTGACTTTAGAAATATACAGGGTGTTACGGAAAGGTACGGCCAAACTTTCAGGAAACATTCCTCATACACAAATAAAGAAAAGATGTTATGTGGACATGTGTCCGGAAACGCTTAATTTCCACTTTAGAGCTCATTTTAGTTTCCTCAGTGTGTACTGTACTTCCTCGATTCACCGCCAGTTGACCCAATTGAAGGAAGGTAATGCTGACTTCGGTGCTTGTGTTGACATGCGACTCATTGCTCTACAGTACTAGCATCAAGCACGTCAGTACGTAGCATCAACAGCTTAGTGTTCATCACGAACGTGGTTTTGCAGTCAGTGCAATGTTTACAAATGCGGAGTTGGCAGATGCCCATTTGATGTATGGATTAGCACGGGGCAATAGCCGTGGTGCGGTACGTTTGTATCGAGACAGATATCCAGAACGAAGGTGTCCCGACAGGAAGACGTTCGAAGCAATTGATCGGCGTCTTAGGGAGCACGGAACATTCCAGCCTATGACTCGCGACTGGGGAAGACCTAGAACGACGAGGACACCTGCAATGGACGAGGTAATTCTTCGTGCAGTTGACGATAACCCTAATGTCAGCGTCAGAAAAGTTGGTGCTGTACAAGGTAACGCTGACCGCGTCACTGTATGGAGAGTGCTACCGGAGAACCAGTTGTTTCCCTACCGTGTACAGCGTGTGCAGGCACTATCAGCAAGTGATTGGCCTCCACGGGTACATTTCTGCGAATGGTTAATACAACAATGTGTCAATCCTCATTTCAGTGCAAATGTTCTCTTTACGGATGAGGCTCCATTCCAACGTGATCAAAATGTAAATTTTCACAATCAACATGTGTGGGCTGACGAGAATCCGCACACAATTGTGCAATCAAGCCATCGGCACAGATTTTCTGTGAACGTTTGGGCAGGCATTGTTGGTGATGTCTCGATTGGGCCCCATGTTCTTCCACCTCGCTCAATGGAGCACGTTATCACGATTTCGTACGGGATACTCTACCTGTGCTGTTAGAACATGTGCCTTTACAAGTACGACACAACATGTGGTTCATGCACGATGGAGCTCCTGCACATTTCAGTCGAAGTGTTCGTACGCTTCTCAACAACAGATTCGGTGACCGATGGATTGGTAGAGGCGGACCAATTCCATGGCCTCCACGCTCTCCTGACCTCAACCCTCTTGACTTTCATTTATGGGGGCATTTGAAAGCTCTTGTCTACGCAACCCCGGTACCAAATGTAGAGACTCTTCGTGCTCGCATTGTGGACGGCTGTGATAAAATACGCCATTCTCCAGGGCTGCATCAGCGCATCAGGGATTCCATGCGACGGAGGGTGGATACATGTATCCTCGCTAACGGAGGACATTTTGAACATTTCCTGTAACAAAGTGTTTGAAGTCACGCTGGTACGTTCTGTTGCTGTGTGTTTCCGTTCCATGATTAATGTGTATTGAAGAGAAGTAATAAAATGAGCTCTAACATTGAAAGTAAGCGTTTCCGGACACATGTCCACATAACATATTTTCTTTCTTTGTGTGTGAGGAATGTTTCCTGAAAGTTTGGCCGTACCTTTTTGTAACACCCTGTAGTGGACGCGCCACTGACGAGTAGTGGCAATGCGAATCTGCAGTTGCTCTGCTGGCGGATAAAACTTCAGCACTGAAAATGAAATGATCGTATGGCATTGTTGGCCGGGATGCCCCTTGCGGGTTCAGTCCCCAACTGCAAGTCTTAATTTCAGTCGGCACCACATTGGGCGACTTGCGGCCGATGATGAGGATGAAATGATGATGAGGACAACACAACACCCAGCGCACGAGCTGAGAAAACCTCCAATCCTGTTGGGAATCGAACCCAGTGCATGGGAGGTAAGCACGTTACCACGCAGCTAAGCAGGCGGACGCTTCAGCACTCTGAAGGAGGAACGGAACAAACGACAAATTTGCATGGGTTGTACTACGCGCAAATGTTTAGCAAGCTGTAGAAGTAAAGCCATGTGTAATCTGGATGTACACTGATAGGCCAAAACATGACCACTGCCTACCGGGACTAGTGGTGTTGCGGGCACGTTGACGCAGTAAGGAAAGAATGTGAGCGGAACAGAAAAGAATGGGCAGTCATTATAGTGAAGATACGGGCCGCAAATTAGGCAGTCTACTGATATATGCGGTTTTGACAAAGGGCTTCTGGCTCCGCCTTTCCATCCAGGACTTTTTTGGATCACCTGTGACCAATTCCGATTTCTGAATCTGCTGAAGCATTTGTCTGATCACAGCAAGTTTATGAGTAAAGGAGAAGAACATCCTGTACTCCTTTAAGCTCTGGTGGAGCTTAGGGACGAGCATGTCAAGTATTGAGTAGTGGCGTAATAAGCCAGCCCTTGAGACGGGCACTGTTCAGAGGTAGTACTATATTTGCAGTGAAAATGTTGCATAATCATGACCATTTCGCTGCTTGCAGTGAGTGTATAAACCTGTTAGTCTACTGCTACAGTTTTATGCCTGTAAAAATATTACAGCGAACCCTAGCTGCATAAAGGCGTTGATATATGTCAACGGGGACAGTTCAAAATGCGTGCTCCGACCAGCACTCGAACCCGGGATCTCTTGCTTACATGGCAGACGCTGTATCCATATGAGCTACCGAGGACACAGAGGATAGTGCGACTGCAGGGACTGGCACGCCTCCCGTGAGACCCACATTCGCAACTTATTGTTCCGCACTATATTCATAGTGCCCCTGCCCATTATACTCATTACTCGCGGCTTTTTGCCGATTCCCGTAAGAGTTCGGTCACTGTTTGTGCATCCACACAGAAGAAGATGGTCAAATTGTCGGTGAGCCGTAACTAATATATAGTATGCCCAGTCGGCGTATACATTTTCAACTGCCCCCGTTGACTTATATCAACGCCTATATGCAGCTAGGGGTATTCATTTTATTGTAATTTCATTCTAACGAGCTGCATGGTAACCGATGGTATCTGTTCTTTCGGACATGTCCAAAAGAACAGATACCATCTTCATATATATATATATATATATATATATATATATATATATATATATATATATATATGTGTGTGTGTGTGTGTGTGTGTGTGGTGTCACCGCCAGACACCACACTTGCTAGGTGGTAGCCTTTAAATCGGCCGCAGTCCGTTAATATACGTCGGACCTGCATGTCGCCACTGTCAGTGATTGCAGACCTAGCGCCGCCACACGGCAGGTCTAGAGAGACTTCCTAGCACTCGCCCCAGTTGTACAGCCGACTTTGCTAGCGATGGTTCACTGACAAAATACACTCTCATTTGCCGAGACGATAGTTAGCATTGCCTTCAGCTACGTCATTTGCTACGACCTAGCAAGGCGCCATTACCAGTTACTATTGATGCTGTAAAACATGTACCGTCAAGAGCGATGTTCACCAATTATGGATTAAAGTAAAGTATTCCAGCAGCTACGTACGTTTTTTGTTAGTCTCATTTCCTTGACCTGTTCCAGACCTCACGCCAGCCTCGTGAGCTAAAACGCGTGCCTTTCGGCTTCCTCTCATAGTGGGTTGGCTGTCTTGCCAATCCACAACAATATATATATATATATATATATATATATATATATATATATATATATATATATATATATATATTCCTGCTTTGCACTTTCAATTTTTCCATCTCTTGTAGTTTTAATTCTAAAGACTGTTAATTTGTAAAGGGGGGATGTTCGTACGAACAACTATGGGAACGTAATTGTCACTTCATTTGAGCTTGATTCGTCTTTATTTCCCACTTAAAATTGTCCGACCTTGTAATTAACAAATGGCTAACTTAGAATCTTAGTCCGTTGTAGTTGAGTCCGATTTGTCGGCCAGTGTTGTCGTCCCAACCCCCTCCCCCCCCCCCCCCCCCCCGTCTCCAAGTTAACGGGCAAGCGTTTCCGGCAGTTTTCCTCAGTCCTGGTTGGCTGCTCGTCTTGGCGGCTGACGTGCCCGCGTTTGAAATGGCCAGGCGACCGCAGGTCGGTCTGCTAGTTGCTCGAGGCTGGAGCCGTAAAACTAGACGCCGTGGCGTATTTTCCCTAAATACAAATTTCGTTTACATTGTTATAGACAAAATATTGTAGTCATCGCTGTGGCGCAATTACGTATGGGTTTCTCATGCAGGTAGCGCATTTAAAACGTGTTTGTGAGAAAATCGTGTTAAGGCTCGTGTCAAGAAGGAGAAAATTTTGCCAGGAGTTGTCGGAATTCGAATTGTAGACATTGTAGACTGCGGTTTGTTGCCCGGCAATATTGCTGGTCACGTTTTTCGGGATACCACCATTGCCATGCAAATGTCGATTAGATGGATTCAGGACGGCCGTACATTACATGCGCCCGAGAAGACACACGAATGGTGGACAAAACTATGCAAACACCAATAACACATCACCGTGCCTAATACAGTACAGGAAAACCGATGGTATTCAAAACAGCTTCCAGTCGTCCCGGAATGGATATTGTTTTCAAAAGAATATAACACTATTCTTACTGCATAATAGTGCAAATTCAGATAACAATCGCCGGCCGCTGTGGCGGAGCGGTTCTAGTCGCTTCAGTCCGGAACTGCGCTGCTGGTACGGTCGCAGGTTCGAATCCTGCCTCGGGCATGGATGTGTGTGATGTCCTTTGGTCAGTTAGGTTTAAGTACTTTCAAGTCTAGGGGACAGATGACCTCAGATGTTAAGTCCCGTAGTGTTTAGAGCCATTTGAACCATTTCAACCATCAGGTAACGATGATGGAGGTGGATAGTGATCCTGCACCCTTGTCTCGAAAGTAGACAACAAACGCTCAAACTTTTGAGATCTGGTGACTGTAAAGGCCAGGAGAGATGAGGCAACCCATTCTCGTGCCCAGAAAACCAGATCTGGACGATGAGAGCGGTGTGAAGAGGAGCCTTTTCATTGAGCCGGTGGGTTTCTGGAACCAGGCGATATCGATTCTTACTTCCATCTATGATCGTTGTCCCTGTGCCTTGGGTGTTGTGTGATGTCTTCAGGTTAGTTAGCTTTAAGTAGTTCTAAGTTCTAGGGGACTGATGGCCATAGATGTTAAGTCCCATAGTTCTCAGAGCCATTGGAACCATTTCCCTGTGCCTTGTTCTCTTTGCGTCTTTGAGGCAGGCTGTTTATGGTGGCGCGCGTGCGCAAGTCGAGGAGAGTGGGTCCGCGCATGTGCCGAGTCAGTCTGTGACGTGGCGTGCTTTCGATGTTGTCGTTGTGGGGAGTTGGCGACACCATGTCACGTGGCACGGCCGCATGCCGTGAGGAGCAGTTCAGTTGGAGCAACGAAGAAGCATGGGCCGCTGCCGGAAGGTATTAAAGTTGTATTGACACGGCTGGCCAGTGGCGACCAGGATTTGCTGGTACCTCGAGAGGTACGTGGATGGATGACGTGTGAATTTCACATGAAGAAGAAAAAATTAATCGCCAAACTTTCGTGGTGGGTTCCTCCTTCTATACATAGTGAATATTATTGTGTACTTAAGGACTGTTGACTGTTGCAGTTGCTCGTGCTAGTGGCCAGCAAAACATTCACTGCAGTGGTGGAGAGGCGAGTTATGTTCTGGAACGACCATGAAATTATGTTACTAAAGTGGCTAGAAATATCGCCTCGCATTTGTAAGTTAGAATCTGGTGCTTAGTGGCACGCTGAAGGTTGCTGGTTCACTTGAACGTCATTTCTTAATTTAGTTATAGAATTTTCTTGTTTTGCGAATTAGTGGTAGTTGTTCTTTCTTAATAATTTCTTGTGTGTCTGGAAGGCAAGTGGCCATGATAAATATATAGGTCACATTGTGTTTTACGGTCGGATAGAGGCTGTGTGTATTTTGGTCTGTGGCCGTAGGGCCTGTGCTTATTGCATTAGCGACCAATTGAAGTGACATTAGTTTTCTGTAGCAGTTTCAAATATCTATCTGAAGGTTGATTGTCACGTCAGCTACTGCACGTTTGATTTATGTGGTGTCAGCCATTCAGCAAATACAGATTATCTTGTAAGGTGGACCTTAAGTCATTGGGTGTGGACTGACACATCTTTTCACTTAGTATGTAATTATTATTATTATTATTATTTCTTTTTTTTTTTTTTTTGATGAAGGGAACCTAAGCTCCTTAATTCTGATCATTGGTTAACTTTTAGTGTGTAAATTGTACATACTACAGTGTGTCTGCCGCTCATGTTGACACACAGTCAACATGGGTTTAGAAAACATCGTTTCTGTGAAACACAACTAGCTCTTTATTCACATGAAGTGCTGAGTGCTACTGACAGGGGATTTCAGATCGATTCCGTATTCCTGGATTTCCGAAAGGCTTTTGACACTGTACCACACTAGTGGCTCGTAGTGAAATTGCGTGCTAATGGAGTATAGTCTCAGTTATGATACTGGATTTATGATTTTCTGTCAGAGAGGTCACAGTTCGTAGTAACTGACGGAAAGTAACAGAAGGGATTTCTGACGTTCCCCAAGGTAGTGTGATATGCCCTTTGCTGTTCCTTATCTATAAAAACGATTTGGGAGACAATCTGAGCAGCCGTCTTCGTTTGTTTGCAGAGGATGCTGTCGTTCATCGACTAATAAAGTCATCAGAAGATCAAAACAAACTGCAAAACGATTTAGAAAAGATATCTGAATCGAGAGAAAATTGGTAGTTGACCCTAAATAACGAAAATTGTGTGGTCATCCACAGGAGTGCTAAAGAAAATTCGTTAAACTTCGGTTACACGATAAATCAGTCTAATCTAAAAGCAGTAAATTCAGCTAGATATCTAGGTATTACAATTACGAACAACTTAGATTAGAAGGAACACACTTTTCGTTATTTATGATCAACTGTCAGTTTTCGCACCATTCAGATATCTTTTCTACAGCGTTTTACAATTTGTTTTTATCTTCTGATGCCTTTATTAGTCGATAAACGACAGCGTCATCTGCAAACAACCTAAGCCGGCTGCTCAAATTTTCTCCCAAATCGTTTATATAGATAAGGAACAGCAAAGGGCCTATAACACTACCAGTATCAATAGACCATTTTCTTCGAGGTACTTCATAATCTTCGAACACAATAAATGTTCCAAAATCCTGCTTCATATCGACGTTAACGATGTGGGCCTGTAATTTAGTGAATTACTCCTGCTACCTTTCTTGAATATTCGTGTGACCTGTGCAACTCTCCAGTCTTTGGATACGGATCTTTCCTCGAGCGAACGGTTGTATATGATTGTCAAGTATGGAGATAATGCGTCAGCATACTCGGAAAGGAGCATAAGAAGACTTGCATTTATTAAGTGATTTAAGTTGCTTCACTATTCCGAGGATATTTACTTCTACGTTATTCATGTTGGCAGCTGTTCTCGATTAGAATTGGTTCAAATGGCTCTGAGCACTATGGGACTTAACTTCTGTGGTCATCAGTCCCCTTGAACTTAGAACTACTTAAACCTAACTAACCTGAGGACATCACACACATCCATGCCCGAGGCAGGATTCGAACCTGTGACCGTAGCAGTCCCGCGGTTCCGGACTGCGCGCCTAGAACCACTAGACCTCCGCGGCCGGCTCCATTAGAATTCTGGAATATTAGAATTCTGGAATATTTACTTCGTCTTCTTTTGTGGAGGCATTGCAGAAGGCTGTGTTTAGTAACTATGCTTTGCCAGCACTGTCTTCGATAGTGTCTCCATTGCTATCGCTCAGAGAAGGCATTGGTTATTTCTTGCCGCTAACGTACTTCACATACGACCAGAATCCCTTTGGATTTTCTGCCAGGTTTCGAGACAAAGTTTCGTTGTAGAAACTATTATAAGCATCTCGCATTGAAGTCCTCGCTAAATATCGAGCTTCTGTTAGAGACCGCCAATCTTGGGGATTTTGCGTCTGTGAACATTCAACCGGCTTTGTCATTTTCGAGATGTTCATTCACAGGCTCTGCGTAATAACAATCTGCCCATTGTTAAGACAATAGATTTCGCCATCTGCAGATCATATCTTCGCTAAGGTGACCGCCGTCCTTGTCTTCTCCGCTTACATACTTGTGTTACCGCATGACGTGCTCGCAACGCCACGAGGTGGCAGCGGTGCGCAATGATGTAATGTTTTGGCTGATCAGGTTTGTATAGCCCTGTCACGTGTTTTGAGTCCGCAGATGGGCAGTGAGATAAATAGATTCTCTGATAGCGCAGAGCCGTCAGCAAGATCTCAGTCTGCCAACAAGGATACCACTGCTGCGGTTTACCTAAGACGAGTTACGACGTAAAAATGAGAAGTTCGTTTGCATTTTTAGTGGCGTCGGACACACTGAAATAGTTTCTTTCATTTCCTGAGACTAAAAGAGCTTTGTGCGGCTGGTCGGCATGCAAGAGCTCGGACAGGACAGCACGGCCTTTTAGCGATGATTGCCCAACGACTCGTCGTGCTTTTGTCCACTGCCAGGTATATGTAGCCATTCTGCAAGGACCTACGTATATCTGCGATGCTATGGTTTCCTGTCGAAAGAAACTCAATGACAGATCTCTTACCTAGAAGGTACCTCTGTTACAGACGCAATTTTGGAGGCTGCGTATAGCGCTGCCACCTACTGGAATGTCATGAAACTATAGAGGCTGAAACGGGAATACTCCACGACATCCCACAACAAATGCCGAATTTTTAAACTGAAACTTACCGAGAAAAACGGCGCTCGTGACTGTGGGATCCTGCCCGGCACAAAACCGAATACTGATTTAATCATGAGCTCTTCCTACCATTCTGTATGCTGATCAGTAAATAAAATTTTGTTGCTTGTGCTGTGGCGACACGAACAGCAGGCGCCAACGGCTACCCGCACCACACATACCACAGCGACAGTAGCTCGGCCCGCGCGCTGACAGACCTGTAGCCGGGGCAGCTCAAAGTGGCGAGCTGCGCCAGCAGACCAGCAGTGGCCGAGTAGCACACCGAGACGCGCGCTTAGGCCCAACTATTTACCACAGGCCTGGAGCCAGTCACACATGGGTAAAGCTTTAAAAGCACCGTAGGTTAGCGTAGACTGTCATAAGCAATCCTAGTCTACAATAGCTTTCCTCGCAGCCTTGGTCGGTTGAGATCGTAACAGCGTCACCTGTACGTTACGTGTGTTGCATACCTATCGGGTGTTGCCTCGTTTCGATCGTTTTATATGCTAATGCCATCAGTGTGTCAATAGATTCCCCTAGAAACCAGGAGCAGTGATCCGTACAGAAACTGAGTCAGGATGGATAAAGAGCCACTACACGTGCCGAACGTTTTTACTCTACACTGTTATCTTCCTGCCTGTTACTTAAAACTAAACAGTATTTATAGCGAAAATATTAACTGTCAACTTTTAATTCAGGTCTTATTCGAAATTTGTTGATTTCTGACGTGATACACAGGAATGCTGTAATAAAAACAAAAAATTGTACAGATTTATCGTATAGTGCAGGGAAAGGCAATTTCCTCAATAAAAACATAAAATTAAAAAAAAACAACACAAAACCGAAACATATCGAACTTCGCTTCACTACTTCGTCGAGCATATATAAAACATTTCCCTGTTATTCAAAAACAGTTTTCACATTTAGGAGTAATAACAGGAAGCAAATGCCTCTGATCATGACGAAGAACGCTCTATTGAGGACAAAATGACAACAATAATTATGTAGATTTTTTATGATTGTGGTTATAAACTGTACTTGCATTAAAAGTAATTTCATTGCTTATATACACTGAAGCGCCAAAGAAACTGGTATAGACATGCGTGTTCAAATGCAGAGATATGTAAACAGGCATAATACGGCACTGCTGTCGGTAACGCATGTATAAGACAACAAGTGTCTGGCGCAGTTGTTAGATCAGTTACTGCTGCGACAATGGCAGGTTACCATGATTAAAGTGAGTTTGAACGTGATGTTATTATCGGCGCACGAGTGATGCGACACAGCATGTCCGAGGTAACTATGACGGGATTTTCCCGTACGACCATTTCACGAGTGTACCGGGAATGTCAGGAATTAGGTAAAACATCGCTGCAGCCGGAAAAAGATGCTGCAAGAACGGGACCAACAACAACTGAAGAGAATCGTTCAGCATGACAGAAGTGCATCCCTTCCGTAAGTTGCTGCAGATTTCAACGCTGGGCCATCAACAATTATCAGCGTGCGAACCATTCAACGAAACATCATCGATATGGGCTTTCGGAGCCGAAGGCCCACTCGTCTACCCTTGATGACTGCGCAGCACAGACCTTTACGCTTCGCCTGGGCCCGTCAACACCGACATTGGACTGTTGATGATTGGAAACATGTTCGCTTGGTCGGATGAATCTCGTTTCAAATTGTGTCTAGCGGACAGACGTGTATGGGTTTGGAGACAATCTCGTGAATCCACGGAGGCTGCTTGTCAGTGGCGCGTGTACAGTTGGTGTGATATGGGACCCTCGATGCGTCGAGATACGATTCTGACAGGTGACACGTACATATTCATTCTGTGTATAACCCGCATCCATTCATGTCCATTGTGCATTCCGACGGACTTGGGCAATTCCAGCAGGACAGTGCGACACACTACACGTCCAGAATTGTTACAGAGTGGCTCCAGGAACACTCCTCTGAATTTCAACTTTTCCGCTGGCACCGAACTCTACAGAATTCAACATTATTGAGCATATCTGCAGTGCCTTGCAACGTGCTGTTCAGAAGAGATGTCCGCCCCCTCGTAATCTTACTGGTTTATGGAGTGACTTTCTCCAGCACTACTTCGGACGTTAGTAGAGTCCATGCCACGTCGTGTTGCGGCACTTCTGCGAGCTCTCTGGACCCTACACGATATTAGGACTGTGTGCCAGTTTCTTTGGCTTTTGAGTGCAAAAGCGCTGAAGTTAAGCGTTCAACTAATTCTTACTGCTGATGAAATTCAGTTTCCATTTCGTAAGCATATAAAATACACAATGGACTAACACTGAATAGTGTTTTATGCGCAAAAGAAAGAAAGAAACAAACAAACAAAGAGAAGTCGCCTGCTTCCAGTATCTCTCTCACACATTCATTCATTTTTCTTTACCTACCAATGCTGTCATTACTACCGGGAATCCTACCGTTTACTACGTCATTTATGTACTGGACCAAAACCACCGAACCGTAGTTTTGGAAGAGCACAACACCGTGCATGAGGCATATTTAAGCTCGCGCTCCGCCTCCAGATCCAAGTTCCAGCGCAGCGCGCAGTCCTGGAAAGACTTTGCCACGACATCGCTCGCTACAACGCCGTCGCCTCTCCTCTCCGCACGTTAGCGAGGGACCGGATTTCCTCAATGTAACGATGCCTTGCTGGGATCCCTTGATATGCCCCACTTCACTACATCTTCACCGCTTCGACAGCGTCGGGCTTATGGATTGTAGTACTTGCACAAACGTAAACAATATCTCTGGTTGTTCTCGGGAGCTTATCAGTGATGTCCGACCCCAAGAAATTTCAAGTGTTTTGAACCTGTTACAAATTTTGGATTTTAACGTCTGCCTGATATTCCGGACTTCAACTTTTGGTTGCTATTTCACAATTTAACTTGTTCAAGTAACTGGAAAACTTAACGTTACACTTCAGACTGCAATCTGGTCAAACTTATGAACTTTAACTTTACGGAGGTATTAGGATGTTTGCGTTGTTGCTCACTCACTTCAAGAGGACCTAACTTTGTTTCTTTGGAAGTTATTGATTGTCTTGCGATAGAGCAAGTGGCATTACCTGCGTGACGTATACTTTGTTTGCAATAAAACCATTTAATGGTGCGTCTTACGTATTTTCGTGTGCTATTCTCGTTGGTATGTGTTATATCAGCTTGCTCTTGAACTTGGTGTGCATTTTTAATGGCCATCAGCCTAGTATTTCCCAATTCACTTACGGGGAGGAGAGAAATGTTTCATTTAGAAATGGCAAAGTCTAATCCTCCTCTGAGAATGATCTGCGACATAATCGCAACAAAATTCACAGTGACCCAGGAAAGGTGTTTGTATTCATTCGAGTTACAGTCCACAACATTGTACACCAGGTAATTAATTCCACTCTATGACAACGTCTTCAAGACCTGAACACAGAGAATTTTTCAGTCACGCTGAGTCAATACACACAGGGTGAACAAGAATTTCACCGACAAAATTGGACCAAATCAATAAAAAAAGGTCTAGACAACGTAGTCAGTAAAATGCATGACTTAAGAAGCATGAGGCATGCATTTTACTGCGTACGTTGCCTATACTTGTTTTTCTTGTTTTGGTCCAATTTTGTCGGTGAAATTCTTGTTCACCCTGTGTGTATTGACTCAGCGTGATTGAAAAATTTTCTGTGTTCAGCTCTTGAAGACGTCGTCATAGAGTGGAATTAATTACCTGGTGTACAATGTTGTGGACTGTAACTGGTATGAATACAAACATCTTTCCTGGGTCACTTTGAATTTTAGAAGCATGATATCTTAGAAAATAGATTAAGGAATGGAAAACCTACGTTTCTAGCATTTGTAGACTTAGAGAAAGCTTTTGACAATGTTGAGTGGAATACGCGCTTTCAAATTCTGAAGGTGACAGGGGTAAAATACAGGGAGCGAAAGGCTATTCACAATTTGTACAGAAACCAGATGGCAGTTATAAGAGTCGAGGGGCACGAAAGGGAAGCAGTGGTTGGGAAGGGAGTGAGACAGCGTTATAGGCTACTCCCGATGTTATTCAATCTGTATATTGAGCAAGCAGTATAGGAAACAAAAGAAAAAATCGGAGTAAGTATTAAAATCCATGGAGAAGAAATAAAAACTTTGAGCTTCGCCGATGACATTGTAAGTCTGTCAGAGACAGCAAAGGACTTGGAAGAGCAGTTGAACGGAATGGACAGTGTCTTGAAACGAGGATATAAGATGAACATCAACAAAAGCAAAACGAGGATAATGGAATGTAGTCGAATTAAGTCGGGCGATGCTGAACGAATTAGATTTGGAAATGAGACACTTAAAGTAGCAAATGAGTTTTGCTATTTGGAGAGCAAAATAACTGAGGATGGTCGAAGTAGAGAGGATATAAAATGTAGACTGGCAATGGCAATGAAAGCGTTTCTGAAGAAGAGAAATTTGTTAACATCGAGTATAGATTTAAGTGTCAGGAAGTCGTTTCTGAAAGTATTTGTATGGAGTGTAGCCATGCATGGAAGTGAAACGTGGACGATAAATAGTTTGGACAAGAAGAGAATAGAAGCTTTCGAAATGTGGTGTTACAAAAGAATGCTGAAGATAAGATGGGTAGATCACATAACTAATGAGGAAGTATTGAATAGAATTGGAGAGAAGAGAAATTTGTGGCACAACTTGACTAGAAGAAGGGATCGGTTGGTAGGGCATATTCTGAGGCATCAAGGGATCACCAATTTAGTATTGGAGGGCAGCGTAGAGAGTAAAAATCGTAGAGGGAGACCAAGAGATGTATGTACTAAGCAGATTCAGAAGGATGTAGGCTGTACTAGGTACTGGGAGAGGAAGAAGTTTGCATAGGATAGAGTAGCATGGAGAGCTGCATCAAACCAGTCTCAGAACTGAAGACCACAGCAACAACAAAAAGCATGAACACTTCTTCATCTTCGGCACTGTGAAGCACATCTCTTCTATGTGAGCTTCAAACTAGGAAAGACGAACAAGTGCATATGGCTATTAAGGTATGCACTTTACAGTCTACGTTTGTTCGAAATTTTTTCTTGTTTTAGGCCTTACTACGTCTTCCCAAAATTATTTCTTTTTGAGTCATAAGTCTTCTGACTGGTTTGATGTTGCCCGCTACGAGTTCCTCTCCGGTGCCATCCATTTCATCTCAGAGTAGCACTTGCAAACTGCATCCTCAATTATTCGGTTGATGTATTCCAGTCTCTGTCTTCCTCTACAGGTTTTACCCCCTACAGCTCCCCCCTAATACCATGGAGGCTATGTCTTTACATATGTTCTACTATCCTGTCCCTTCTTCTTCGTCAGTCTATTCCACATATTCCATTCCTCACCGATTCTACGGAGAACCTCCGCATTGCTTACTGTATTAGTCAACCTAATTTTCAACTCTCTTCCGTAGCACCACATCTGAAAGGCTTCGATTTCCTTCATCTCAGATTTTCTCACTGTCCGTGTTTCACTACCATGCAATGCTGCGCTCCAATATTCTCAGAAATTTCTTCCTCGATTTAGGGCCTATGTTTGATGTATACTGCTCTTGGTCAGGGATGCCCTTTTGCCAGTGCTAGTTTGCTCTTTGTGTCCTCTTTTCTCCATCCGTCATGGATTATTTTGCTGCTTAGGTGACAGAATTCCTTGACTTTATCTATTTCGTAGTCACCAATTCTGATGCTAAGTTTCTCTCTGTTCTCATTTCTTCTACTTTCTCATTACTTTCGCCTTTCTTCGATTTACTCCCAATCCATATTCTTTACTCAGCAGAGTGTTCATCCCATTCAACTGATCGCGTAATTGTTCTTCACTTTCGCAGAAGATACCAGTATCATCTTATTGTCTTATAATTGATATGCTTTCATCTTGAGTTATAACAATGTCACCACCCTATCTCATCATTGATATTCTTTCACTTTGAATCTTTTCCGCCCCGATAGCTGAGTGGTCAGCGTGACGGATTGCCGTCCTACGGGCCCGGGTTCGATTCCCGGCTGGGTCAGGGACTTTCTCCGCTCAGGGACTGGGTGTTGTGCTGCCTTTATCACCATTTCATCTACATCCGGCGCGCAGGTCACCCAGTGTGGCGTCGAATGTCATAAGACCTGCACCAAGGCGGCCGGACCTGCCCCGCAAGGGGCCTCCCGGCCAATGACGCCAAACGATCATTTCCATTACCTTAAATCTTAATTGCACTCTTGAACCTTTCTTTGGTTTCTGTAATTGCGTCTTCGATGCATAGACTGAACAGTATGCATGCTCCATCCTTGTCGTCCACCATTTTTAATCCGAGCACTTCCTTGCTTGTCTTCCTACTCTTCATGTGTGCATTTTAGATCCCATGTTTACTTGACTTTTTTCCTTGGTCCATACTAACATCTCAAAAAGCTGGTCGGAGGATTTCTGGTTTACCATGGTTAGATGTGGTAGGATTAGAAAATAATAAGTCAAAATAATGTCACCGTTTTTATGTACTTATATGGGAACCACGTGCAACAATACAAGAAGGCATGTTGACTCTGTACAACACTGCGATCCGTAACTGTAAAAAGTAACTACGTGAGCCGCTTACGGTTTTCTTCTTCATCATCTTTGCTTGTCCCTTTCGAATACCAGGTCGGCGTAATTTTGTTACTTGAGGCAATGATAGTGACAGTCCGCAGTTGGATGCCTCCCTGACTCCATGCCTTCCCGCTGGAACGGAACCCCTCGTGTCTGCATCTAGAGTGAAGCACACGTTCAAGTTGGACTTCGTTTTCTACATGTTCGCTCATTGCTTGTTTGAGACGGGGAAGCAGCCCAGCATTCACCAAGTGTGATGTGAGAAACCGCCTGGAAACGACATCCAGCCTGCCCGGCATATCCACCCTCGTTATCAATTCGGTGGTCATATTGCATACGAGGAGGGTGCGCCTTCCCGGATCTCGGAAGCGGCTTATTGATGCACCTGGCTAGCCCATCGTGTCTCGGAGTACCTTACGGTCTACGTTGAAGGGCCGTTAAACAATAATTTTCTTTATTCCTTGTTAGTAGATGAAGAGAGTCGTTAGTGGTTTACTTGATGATAAATACACGGTAGTTATAACTGAGGAGGTGTCATCCAAAACGAAAACGTCCAATAAACACAGTTTTCCCCAGTCAGTATATTTCAGGCATACAAATGAACAAAAATAACACATTGCAATACAAACGCCTTTACTTTTGTGCCAAAAAGCAGTTAATAGATATAAATTAAATCAGTAATGAAAATATTCTTATTCCTTTGGTTCAAATTGGTCTAAGCACTATGGGACTTAACATCTGAGGTCATCAGTCCCCTAGACTTAGACCTACTTAAACCTAACTAACCTAAGGACATCACACACATGCATGCCCGAGGCAGGATTCGAACCTGCGACCGTAGCGGTCACGCGGTTTCACACTGTAGCGCCTAGAACCACTCGGCCACCTCGGCCGGCTTATTGTATAATACTTGTTACATTTTCTCTTATTCCGTATCTGTAGCAAGTTAGTATGTGATATCATGGGAAAAAGTTATGAACTGGGAACTGCAACATTGATATTCAGTGTTTTACCGAAAGTTCTGATTTCACTGTTGCCTCACAATTATTTACAATAATTCAAATCACTATAACAGAACTCTATGATGTAAAAAGCTATTACCTACTAATACAACTGTTGTTAGAACTAACTGTTACACGCAAACATATAAACCAGAAGAATCTCTTAAACAATCACATCAATTTCATCCACCTCTGTGCTAAATAACATGGATATATCGTCAGTGATGGATGTATACCTATTTTAAGTCCTCTTGGATTTGCCAATCTTCACCAAAAACAGTTTGCAGTAAACCATCAACATCTTTCTTCTTGTCATTTGAGATTGGATGGCTGAGATGTGCTTCAGTTCGTGGATAAGAAAAGAGTTTCGTAATGACCCATTTGCTCTTGTTCGTGCTGCTGGGACCTCTAGAATGGAGTTTCCTCCGTATCAACATGACTGTTTCCCATAGCTTCGTACTTGTATGTGAAAATTCGTTTCATTTCATTTATGTGATCCAAATTTCGTAGGCCGTTAGACAAGGATTTCGAGTTTATCACTCTCCAGTCTTCATGAAGGTTTCTTATTTCACCCACTGACTGGTAGACCTCATAACCTGATATGTGTGACATATTTACAGTGTGATTATAATTAAAGATTCAATTCGCTGTAGAAATAACACCACAGGTCAGAATGACGTCAAATTGCAACGGAATATTATCGGAGAAGGGGGAAAACTTACAGCAGAAGAAAAAAATAGTGTGAAAATTGATCAATATATGGCGCTGTATGTGTCAGAATACGTAAATGAAAACACCTGTCATGCGCACGACCCATTGAAGTTGGTATAAACACGCCGGGTTCACAGCATTTCCTCCTTACGCGTCTCTGACGTTCGCCATGACTGTCTCAATGCAGGATCGCGCTCTGCTTGTAGAGTTGTATTACGAGAATGGTGACTGTGCACACGTCGCTCTGCAGAAGTTCCGGACAGTGAAAGGTTTCAAAAAAGGCGTTGGTCCGGTGACTGCCGCGGGTCTGGAGAAAACGATTCGGAAATTCGAAAAGACGGGTTCTTTTGACGTGGAACCTGCTAAAGGGAGCAAACGAATTGATTCGACGTCAGTGGAAGCAGTGGCCACAAACGTGTTGCGCACGGAGAACTGCCCGAACATTGGACATACGCGTGATCACGGTGGGTAAAGTCCGACGAAACATCCTTCTTTGCTATCCATTCAAAATTACCCATGTGCACGAGTTACTTCCTGTGGACCTACCAGCAAGAGAGACCTTTGCTTTAGAATTTCTTGCTCACATGGACGTGGACAATGATTGGCGGTGGATGATTTTGTGGACAGACGAAGCCCATTTCCATTTGACAGGATATGTCGAATAGGAGCAACGGAAAGTCCCACACGCAAATCAACCAGTACCACTTCATCCTGAAAAGATCGCTGTGTGGTGCGGGTTTACGGCATCATTTATCATAGCGCCATGTTTTTTCGAAGGGACAGGTGTTTCCGGTCCTGTTAGCTGTACCGTCACTGGTAAGCGCTATGAGTGTCTTTTGCGCAACCATGGCATTCCAGCTCTCCAACAGCGTGGATTTGTGAATGGGATCATTTGTATGCAACATGGCGCACCTCCGCACATTGCAAACCCAGTCAAGCAGCAGCTGAAGCGCCATTTCGGAAATGCTAGAATTATCAGCCACCATTTCGCTACAGCCTGGCCGTCCCGATCACCCCACCTTAATCCGTGTGACAGCTGGCTGTGGGGCTGTCTGACAGATGTTGCGTTCAGTGTGCCGATTACAAACTTCGCTGCATTGAAGGCACGCATTGCGCAACACATTCTGAACGTGACCCCGGAAACACTTCGATCAATTGTGGAACATGTTTCTCGATTTCAGCTTGTTGCAGAAAACGGTGAACAGCATATTGAACATGTTTAGCGCCAGTCACGCGGAAATTAATAATCGATTTGATTTTGATTGATGCTTTTCATGCAGTGTTTGACCCCAGGACAGTTAAAAACCGATGTGAGTGATGCTTTTTATGCGGTTTTTGGCCTCAGGACAATTAGAGACTCGTGTTTCCCGTCCGATGCGATATGACCTTGCCTTAGTGGATGGGCTTACGTAACTAACAGTATCACACCTGTACACCCATGCGCACTGAGCAGTACAGTTTGTTTAACGTCAGACGTCCACCTTAGGCATTGTTGTATGATTCATTTGTCATTTGTAGTCGACCACTATTGCTACATTTTGTAACTGTTTATTTTTCTTCAGCCATACGTTTCCTCCTTCTCCGCTAATATACCCTTGCAATTTGATGTGATTCTGACCAGTGGTGTTATTGCTAAAGCAGGTTGAAATTTTAACTTTAATTATAATCACCCTGTATACTGTGCTTATGCTATATGTAGCATTCCATTCTGTATTACTTTTTTTTTTGTTTGTTTGTTGTGGACATGTTCGCTGTTGCGTGTCACCTCCTCAATTAAATCTTCGCTACTTGAGAGTGCCCCCATCAAAAACTAGTGATCGTGGGACAATTAAACTACATGTCAACATTAGTAATGACATGCGGAAGAGACGTAACCAGCAAACCACTGAAAGAAACGTATTTTAATTTCCGCATAAAAGGTAACATTTGTTAATTAAGTACCGTGTTTACGCTCTAGGCTACAAGCGTTGCTCAATGTGATGACCGTTCGCTTCCACGGCAGTCCGGAACCGCACTCGAGATACCATTTGACAATAGGTCGGAGCACTTTTCGGAAGGTGGTGGCTACGCAATGTTCAGCTGACGTGACACAGCTCGTGGAATGCTTGAAGACCGCACCTTGCTTCCAGCATTCTCATCCATGGCAACACAGTAATTTCTTCAACAATTTGTGGCGCGACTGACCGTCGGCCTCTCCCAGGAGCAATTCCCATTTCGCCTGTTAGTTCGAAATTCGAAATGAAGTTCTTCATCAACGGTGCGGAGAGACGACCTCTCCGTTTTCTTTCAATGCGTACCGCTTCACAACTTTTAGAAATTTCTGCCTACCACTATAGACTGTTCACTTTTTAAAGAGCCCAGAAAGGGGGAGGGGGGGGGCGTACTCGTTATTATACGCACACTTCTGTTCGAGACGCAAGTTTGCTTCGTACCATGATGCTGTTTAACCTAACGCACAAGAAAGTGGCAACACCAACAATAAACGGTGCACTGTGTAGTGACTGCTGCAGCGCCGTACGTTGGTAGACTGCAGCTGCGAAGTGGCACGGAAACTTTCCAGTAACCACTGACAAGACCCGATCAAACTATCGCCAATATCCAAAGAAGATGAATTATTCTTGGTCGAGACAGCGATGACTAATGAACGGAGGGGTGGGAAGGGTACCATCATGTTCTGTGTGCAATTAAATACAAATAGCGGTAAATATAGCTTCCAGTAATATTACACAGAAGCTACTTTATCAGTTCTCTCCGTGTCATTTTACTTTAAAAACACAGTAACGTTAGAGAAGCCCAAACGGCTAACGCGCTGCTTCCCGAGCGGGAAGACGTGGCGGTCCCTGGCACGAACCCACCTGGCGGATTAGTGGCGAGGTCCGGTGTGCCGGCCAGTCTGTGGATGGTTTTTTAGGCGGTTTTCTATCTGCCTCGGCGAATGCAGGCTGGTTCCCCTTATTCCGCCTCAGTTACACTATGTCGGCGATTGCTGTGCAAACACTGTCTCCACATATGCGTACATCATAATCAACCTACCACCACGCAAACATCTGGGGTTACACTCATCAGGTATGAGACGTTCCCTGGGGAGGGGGGGGGGGGTGCACTGGGGGCTGAACCGCACAATAACCCTGGGTTCGGTGTGGGGCGGCGGTGGGGTGGGTGGACTGCTGTGGCCTGTTGTGGCGTTGTGGACCACTGAGGGCTACGGCGGGACGAAGCCTCTCCATCTTTTGTGGGTCCCTGGTTTCAATACACAACGTAAGGGAATAATTTACTTTATGAGAGTTCCTGCTTTGATTACTTGTACGTCTACCACCTGAAATGTCCTTGCTTACCACCGATTGGGAACCCCTGTTATAGTGCGTCGATATTCGCGAAGAGCGGCCGACTATTTCTGTTGTTTACATGAAACAGTAATATGGGAATAGCTGTTGGCTATCTGCAATTGTAATGCTTACTGTTTCTTGTGTATCAGCCCTACATCGCCGTACCAGTATCGGCGGCTAACAGCAATTCCTTGCACTAACACTATCAACAACGCAAATTTTTCAACACGGGGTCTGAACATCATTCCTACTACTCGTAGAGGGTTGAGAGTACATCATACACACATAAAAAAAAAGTTTTGCATCACCTCGCTTCCGAGAGTTCCGGAACCTGTACATAAAATTGGAATAGAGATCAACATAAACATCATTTCCACTCTTTTTATTCCTCATGAAAACCACACATTGCGGGTTGTACCACCACACAGCGAGATCTTCAGAGGTGGTGGTCCAGACTGCTGTACACACCGGTACCTCTAATATCAAGTAGCAGGTTCTCTTCCATTGATGAACGCTTGTATTTGTCGTGTCATACTGTCCTCAAGTTCATCAAGGCACTGTTGGACCAGATTGTCCCACTTCTCAACGGCGATTCGGCATAGATCCCTCAGAGTGGTTGGTGGGTCACGTCGTCCATCAACAGTCCTTTTCAATCTGTCCCAGGCATGTACGATAGGGCTCATGTCTGGAGAACATGCTGGCCACTCTAGTCGAACGATGTCGTTATCCTGAAGGAAGTCATTCACAAGATGTGCACGACGGGGGCGTGAATTGTCGTCCACGAAGAAGAGTGCCTCGTCGATATGCTGCCGATATGGTTGCACTATCGGTCGGAGGATGGCATTCACGTATCGTACAGCTGGTTCCATGACCGTCAGCGGCGTACGACGGCCCCACATAATGGCACCCCAAAACAGCAGGGAACCTCCGCCTTGCTGCACTCGCTGGACAGTGTGTCTAAGGCGTTGAGCCTCGCCGTGTTGCCTCCATACACGTCTCTGACGATTGTCTGGTTGAAGGCATATGCGACACTCATCGGTGAAGAGAACGTGATGCCAATCCTGTGCGGTCCTTTCGCCATGTTTTTGGGCCCATCTGTACCGCGTTGCATGGTGTCGTGCTTGCAAAGATAGACGTCGCCATGGACGTGGGGAGAGAAGTTGCGCATCATGCAGCCTATTGCGCACAGTTTGAGTCGTAACACGACGTCCTGTGGCTGCATGAAAAGCATTATTCAACGTGGTGGCGTTGGTGGATTACTCCGAGCCATAATCCGTAGGTAGCGGTCATCCACTGCAGTAGTAGCCCTTAGGCGGCCTGAGCGAGGCATGTCGTCGACAGTTCCTGTCTCTCTATATCTCCTCCATGTCCGATCAACATCGCTGTGGTTCACTCCGCGACGCCTGGACACTTCCCTTGTTGAGAGCCCTTTCTGGTACAAACCAACACCGCGGATGCGATCGAACCGCGGTATTGCCCGTCTAGGCATGGTTGAACTACAGACAATACTAGCCATGCACCTCCTCCTGGTGGAATGACTGGAACTGATCGGCTGTCGGACCCCCTCCGCCTAATAGACGCTGTTCATGCATGGTTGTTTACACCTTTGGGCAGATTTAGTGACATCTCTGAACAATCAAAGGGACTGCGCCTGTGATACAATATCCATAGTCGACGTGTATCTTCAGGAGTTCTGAGAACCGGGGTGATGCAAAGCTTTTTTTGATACATGTATTTTGAATAGGAACCCATGTCGGGAAACGTACCGTTTCCGTTCCAGTACAGATGTGTATTGCTTCCACGTCTGCTTTGCCGAAAAAAAATGTCACATAGTTGCTCGCCCTGATATATGCAAATGAATAGATATAACGACATGTACTACTACTTGTTGTGGGGTTGTGTGACAAGTTTAATGCGCAAGACGGCCCTAGAGACAGAGGAAAATCTGCTGGCACGGGTTCTGGCCGCTGCACTAGAAACTGAAGAGACACCACGTGGGAGGGAGAGTGTGTACCAGATATGCTTCGTAGGTACAATGTCTGTAACAACATTGGTGGTCGCCACGTCGAGCAACTCTCGTAATGTATCAGTGCTGTTCTGTATGTACAGTGCGCTAATTTCTTTTTTGTTTTGGAATAATGTAGACACATAATGTTTAAGTGTTAATAAAAACAAATGTGCTTCAGTAATAAATGTATTTTTTTGTTGTATTTCCTTCCGAATTGTTACCTAATAACTGCACTGCGTCACGCCTAATTTAATTTCTCTGGAAGAAGTGGATCAGTCAAACAACTGAACTGAAACCACTGTAGAACGGAAACAGTACGTTTGCAGACATGGGTTGCTATTTAAAAAATATTTTGTACTCCCTCCCTCCGACAAGTCATAGAAGTTTGTAACTGGACTATCCGTGCTCAAAGACTGGAAAGTTGCACGCGTCACGCCAATATTCAAGGAAGACAACAGGACTAACCCACTAAAATATAACACAAAATCGTTACGTCGATTTGCAGCAGCATTTTGGAACATGTATTGCGATCGAACATTATGAATTACCTCGAGGAGAACGGTCTATTGACATCTATTCAACACGGATTTAGAAAACATCGTTCTTGCGAAACACAACTAGCTCCTTACTCGCACGAAGTGTTGAGTGCTATCGACAGGTGATATCAAATTGATTCCGTATTTCTAGATTTCCAAAAGACTTTTGACACTGTACCTCACAAGCGGCTTGTAATTAAACTGCTGTTTGTGGAATATCGTCCCAGTTATGTGACTGGATTCGTGATTTCCTATCAGGGTGGTCATAGTTCGTAGTAACTGACGGAAAGTCATCGAGTAAATTACTAGTGATTTCTGGCGTTCCCTAGTGTAGTATTATAGGCCGTCTGTTAATCCTTATTTACATAAACGATTTACGAGAGAATCTAAGCAGCCGTCTTAGCTTGTTTGCAGATGGAATTTTTTTTCCAAATTTGCGTTAAGTTTCTAACATTCTGCGTGGAGTCTGTTTGTTCTATATCGTGTCTCCCTACCACTATCGTGCAACGACGCTCTGAGCGTGTTTTTTAGGGAATTGACTAGTTTGAACCTGGGACCTGTTGCTGGTAAGGAGACGCCAGACCACACATGACATGTAGAGTTCAGAAGAGTTCAATGAGACTAGCGATGATATAACCAAATACTTAATGATTTCAGCGTCAGCTCCACTGCACTCCCTGTAAAAGAATCTTAATACTAACTAAATTTAGTGGAAGGGGTTCAAGGCTTTCCTATTTTTAGTTAGCTGGTAAAATAACGTCGAAAAAGCAGTAAGTTTACCATTGGAAATTTTATTCTACTCACAAAACATTGTTTATAAATTGCACTATTGATAAAAGGAAATGTTTTAATACAGAATGGTAAAAACCAACTGCGTTCAACAAAAATGTGAACGAATATTCCCTGAATGGGTTTCCAAGTTCTACAATGGATCGAAGGATGACCTATGCCATATCACATCTATAATCTAGGTTTAAATTAAGTTTCACAAAAGAGAAAACTATCAAAACGGTCTACAGTGACCCTCAATTATCTTTAATTACTTATCCAACTTGTCGTAAATTACGGTGGCTGATGTGGCTTCTCAGTAACTATATAACAGAAAAATCATCGCGTTTCAGATTTTTACTTCAAGTGGCAAATGTGAACACCATGAGCTTTAATTGACGATCGACACTAGTATTACGCAAAAAGGGGGTGTAACAGATGAGACTTCTGCAGTTCTGAGTGAAGCTTTATGCACTGTTATGCGGCATCGGGTGCGTTCATTACCTTGTCGGTGTTCGTCAGGGGGCGGCGGCCAGCACAGCTCCGCTCACCTCGCCGTCTCGGAAGCAACTCTCCCCTAACTCCTCCTTACTACAATTTACCGAAGTTGGTTTAAAAAAACTATCTGGCTGTGTTTTCATCTGACCAATCAAGGTCTCAATGTTAACCTTAAGCTCCGCCTACAAAAATTCTGTCTATCCAATGAGAAACGTTATACTTTTCGTGGTGGGGCAATGTTTTTAAAGTTTGCAAAGTAACAGAGACGCAAAAAGTCTCACGCTAAAACTTGCAGCTGGTGTACTCCTTTTAGTGTTATCGTAAGATCTATACTGTTCTTCTGGAGGGCTCTAGCTTTTAACATGGGCTGGGGGGGTGGTCCTAGTGGTTAGCTGGTGACGTGGGTGTCCGTCCCTTATCGTAGGGCCTTCTAGCTTAACAAAGTTCTGCTGTCGGCTTCTGTTCTCGTTTCTCCCCTCGGAACTGCGTCTGTCTCATGGTGGGAAGGTATGACATACATTTAGGCATTCTTGTGTTAGTCTGTGGTATTCCATTTGCTCACTCGTTACTCGTGTTACTTTGGTTAATTTAATGTCACGATTTATTCGGAGCTATGTGACATACTACTGGATTTGCTTATCATGTCAGGGTTTTCATGGAAGGTATTGGATTTGCCTGACACCTTACATATCACCACCCTTCGAACTTAATTTTTGTACTGAAGTTAGACAATGATTGAATCGTTGTCTAAGCCAGTCAAAAATTATTCTGTTATCTAAATTTTGTTGCCTACTGTTCAGCCACGTTATTCTGTTCTATGCTAGTTTGTATTACTAATTTATATTTTTATATTCTTCCACATTATTATCAAAAATAGGTTTATATTGACAAGGGAAGAATATTTTTCTTCTATTATAATTATTATTTTTTAATTATTTTCTTTCTTTATTTAATTGTGAAGTTTGTTTTTTAAGAAGTTTGTTATCGAAAGTGAGGTGTCTTTCACATCGATTTTCTTAGAAATGTTGTTTTTATAAATGTAGTAATTAAGTAAAATCTATTCCTAACACATTTTCTAAATATCATGTACAAGTAAAATGATTTTGTTTCTAGACACTCATTTCAACATTGTTACACTAACAAATAAGAATTATTTCCAAGAATTGCTTTGACAGAGAAATATACATACACAAGTATTGAGATATTATCCTAACAAATGGTACAAATGTTAAAAAAAGGGAAAACATCCAACAAGATGATTTTTTATTCTTTGTTTTTATAAGGAGAAAATAGGTAAAATATAGTTATTATTTTATTTTTATGAGGAGAAAATAAGTGGCATATAGTTTTAGTGTTTATTATGCCTTACTTTTGTTCTTTATATACTGTCCATTTCAGAACTAATGACTTTTTTTATCGATAGTCTATTTTTTACTTAAGTCCATAGTCAATGACTGTTATTTTGTAGTTTATTAGCTGTCTAGTGTGCTTAGCTTATTTAGTTTTTCACACGTTCCTTTTGCACAATTCCTACATCACATAATTTGATTTCACACAGTCACACAATCCTATGAATGTTTAAGCATGAGGTTGCACGAAGGTATGGACTTCAGCGAGATGGATGTGGGCAAGTATTTGATGTACAGCTTTGTTCGTCGTTCCTTGTTGGCTTTGCAAGTGTGTGTTGCTGTTGTGGAGGTCCCATAATGGAATGGAGCTGTGAGTGCAGAATCTCGTCGTTTACTGGCTTTGTATGCGTGAAAGTCATCGTTATGTGTCGCTGAAAGTGGTCGTTTTTCGTTGTAATACTTCGCAGACGACTAGATTACAATAGGAGAGGGATTTGGGAAGGTATGTCGTCTATTCTTCACCCATCTTCTTTCTTGGTCTTAATCTTGCGAATCTTCAACTTCTGTTCTTCCTGCTTTTTCTCTGTTTCTTACTTGCTTCTTGGTTCTTCTCTGGGCAGGATATGGAAATACTTATTGATATCTAGTCGCTTTGAAGTTCTCCTCTTAGTAACAGTTTGATAAATTGTTTGGGCATGTCATTTTTACTTTGTGGAAGTTTTCTTCAGTTTCGTGCATCAGCGTGCTGTTTAATAGCAGTAGTGTGACTTTTACACGTATTTTCTTGCCAGTGGTGGCTTGCACAAGCCGTCTTCTCGTCGGGCCGTTTTTTGCTCGCTCCGCTGAGTTGGGGCGTTCGGAGACCCTTCTGGCGTTCATGTCCTGTCGTGTCTCTGCAGGGTTCCGACACTGTGTGGTTCCGGTTCGAACCTCCGCCGGGACCAGCCGCACAGTCCATGACTGCAGCACCTCAAATGGTTCAAATGGCTCTGAGCACTATGGGACTCAACTGCTGAGGTCATAAGTCCCCTAGAACTTAGAACTAGTTAAACCTATCTAACCTAAGGACATCACACACATCCATGCCCGAGGCAGGATTCGAACCTGCGACCGTAGCGGTCTCGCCGTTCCAGACTGCAGTGCCAGAACCGCACGGCCACTTCGGCCGGCTGCAGCACCTCAGACCGCTCGGCTAATTCCGCGCGGCTTGTTGGCAGATGATGTTGTCGCTTGTCGTCTAGTAAAGCCATCAGAAGATGAAAACAAATTGCATAACGATTTAGAAAAGATATTTGTACGGTGCAAAAATTGGCAGTTGACCCTAAATAATGAAATGTGTGAGGTCACCTACATGTGTCCTGAAAGGAATCCATTGATCTTCAGTCTCGCGATACATCAGTCAAGCGCACAGGCAATAAGTTCAACTAAATCCCTAAGAATTACAAATACGAGCAACTTAAAACAGAAAGAACGCATAGAAAATGTTGTGGCGAACGCGTACCGAAGACTGCGTTTTATTGGGAGAACAAATCTACTGAACAAACTTGTTGCGCTACGCTGTCCGTCCTCTTTCGGAGTATTGATGCGTGATGTGGGATGCTTACCAGATAGTACTAATACATCGAAAAAGTTCAGAGAAGAGCAGCACGTTTTGCATTATCGAGAAATAGAGGAGAGAGTGTCACTAACATGATACAGGGTATGGGGTGGACATCATTAAAACTAAGGCGCTTCTCGTTGCGATGGATTCTTCTCACGAAATTTCGATCACCAACTTTCTTCTACGAAAACGAAAACATTTTGTTGAGTCCGACCTACACAGGAAGAAACGACCTTCAAAATAAGGGAAACCAGAGGTCGCACGGGGAGATATAGGTGTTTATTTTATATATTTATTTATTTATTTATTTATTTTTTCGTGCGCTGTTCGAGAGTGGAGTAACAGAGGATTAATGTGAAGGTGGTTAGACGAACCCCTCTGCCAGGCGCTTAAGTGCGATTTGCAGAGTATCCATGTAAATGTACCGGGTGATCAAAAACTCAGTATAAATTTAAAAACTTAATAAACCACGGAATAATGTAGATAGAGAGGTAAAAATTGACACACATGCTTGGAATGACGTGGGGTTTTATTAGAACTAAAAAAAAAAAAAACAAAGTTCACAAAATGTCTGACAGATGGCGCTGGACAGCAAAACGTCTGTGACTGCGCATGACAATCGTGTATAAAAGGAGCTGCAATGAGAGAGAGAATCAGATGCGCCAGCAGTCGCAGCATGTTGACGTTACCTGAAAAGGCGCTTTTAGTGAAGCTGTATTATCAGAATGTGGAATGTGCTAGTTCAGCGTTACGATCCTATCGCCATAGGAAGGGGATTCGAACGGGTAAAGGTCCGTTGAGAAATGCAGCTGTGGCGAGAATGATTTCGAAGTTCGAAGCCACGGGTTGTTTAGACGATAGAACCCGTAGTGGCCGACCGAGCATAAAGCGTAATGCTGCTGAGACAGTTCAGGAAGAAATGGAGACTGTAGCGCGTTCGTCTATGCACGGGGAAGTCAGCGCTCGTGCAGTCGCACGTCGCACCGGCATTCCATACACTACTGTTTGGTTGGCACTTAGGCGTACCCTCCGATGCTATCCGTACAAAATCCATCGGCATCGTGAACTGTTATCTGGCGATTTAGTGAAGCGGAGGGCATTTGCGGTGAGGGCGTTTCAAAAGATGGCGGAAGATGACGATTGGTTGAGTAACGTGTTGTGGACCGACGAAGCTCATTTCACGCTCCGAGGGTCTGTCAACGTCCACAACTGCAGAACTTGGGCTACCGAAAACCCAAGAACTGTCGTGGAAACTCCACTGCACGACGAGAAAGTCACGGTTTGGGTTGGATTTACCACATCTACCGTTATCGAGCCTTTTTTCTTCGAGGACATGCGTGATTCTGGTTTTGTAACCGCTACCGTGACGGGTGAGAGGTACGCCGATATGTTACAGAATCGCATCATCCCCAGCCTGGCTGATAAGCACCTGCTGGAACGTACGATGTTTATGCAGGATGGCGCTCCACCCCGTATTGCTAGACGCGTGAAAGATCTCTTGCGCGCGTCGTTTGGTGATGATCGTGTGCTCAGCCGCCACTTTCGTCATGCTTGGCCTCCCAGGTCTCCAGACCTCAGTCCGTGCTATTATTGGCTTTGGGGTTACCTGAAGTCGCAAGTGTATCGTGATCTACCGACATCTCTAGGGATGCTGAAAGACTGTGGTGTCACCGTCAGACACCACACTTGCTGGGTGGTAGCCTTTAAATCGGCCGCGGTCCGTTAGTATACGTCGGACCCGCGTGTCGCCACTATCAGTGATTGCAGACCGAGCGCCGCCACACGGCAGGTCTAGAGAGACTTCCTAGCACTCGCCCCAGTTGTACAACCGACTTTGCTAGCGATGGTTCACCGACAAAATACACTCTCATTTGCCGAGACGATAGTTAGCATAGCCTTCAGCTACGTCATTTGCTACGACCTAGCAAGGCGCCATTACCAGTTACTATTGATACTGAATCATGTACAGTCAAGAGTGACGTTCACCATTAATGGATTAAAGTTAAGTATTCCACCAGCTACGTCCGTTTTTCCTAAATTCTAATTTCCTTGTCCTGTTCCAGACCTCACGCCAGCCTGCGTGAGCTAAAACGCGTGACTTTCGGCTTCCTCTAGTAACACGGTGTTGGCTCTCCCGCCAACCACAACAAAGATAACATCCGAAGCCAATGCCTCACCATAACTCCGGACATGCTTTACAGTGCTGTTCACAACATTATTCATAGACTACAGCTATTGTTGAGGAATGATGGTGGACATATTGAGCATTTCCTGTAAAGAACGTCATCTTTGCTTTGTCTTACTTTGTTATGCTAATTATTGCTATTCTGATCAGATGAAGCGTCATCTGTCGGACATATTTTGAACGTTTGTAATTTTTTGGTTCTAATAAAACCCGGTGTCATACCAAGCATGTGTGTCAATTTGTACCTCTCTATCTACAGTATTCCGTGATTTATTCAGTTTTCAAATTTATACTGACTTTTTGATCACCCGGTATATAAAGTTGGGATCCCATACGGTAAACAGTTTTCCGTCTATGCTGGATGAAGTAGGTAAGCGTAATTATAGCCAGCCCGTCCTTTTGCCTGGCAGCCGTGGCTTTTACCGCGGACTCGGATGCTCTGCGCAAGATCCGCTGCACAGTGCGTGAAGGCGAAGTTGTGTGGCCCGCGCCGGCTGCAGACGCGACGGGAGAAACCGATCTCGATGGGTCGGTGCGGCGCGGACGAGGGGAAGTGAAAGAATGCCTGCAGTGAAAACCCTGTCGGACGTTGCGTGCTGCGGGCGTCGCTTTCGGAGCGCTACCGCAGCCGCCGCCGCCGCCGTACCAGGGCGAGAGAACGACCGCCAATCAGAGCGGCACTGGCCGCACCGCCGTGCCGTGCAGAACTGGCTCACTGCAGCCCGCTGCCTGCCGCCTCAGCCTGTCTAGAAGCTGCCTGGTCGTCTGGCTGCCCCCTGTAGCTCCTACACCGCGTTTACTCGCCACACAACTGCTTCACACACACGTAAATTTTAAGTTGACAAACCAAAATAACTTGAAAAATATGCTTCACACGAAAAAATGTGTAGAATCAAAAGTTGATTATTTTCGAGGGGGACATCTGCTAGTGCTACAATTAGCCGGCCGGCCGCGGTGGTCTCGCGGTTCTAGGCGCGCAGTCCGGAACCGCGCGACTGCTACGGTCGCAGTTTCGAATCCTGCCTCGGGCATGGATGTGTGTGATGTCCTTAGGTTAGTCAGGTTTAAGTAGTTCTAAGTTCTAGGCGACTGATGACCTAAGATGTTAAGTCCCATAGTGCTCAGAGCCATTTGAACCATACAATTAGCCAGTCACCCCTCCCCCCCCCCCCCCCTCGGGGTTGGGGCGGGCGGCAACCTTAAAATTTCAAATAGGAACCCCTTTTTTTGCAGAATCGGATTGTACATAAAAAACTACGCACATTTTGTCTTAAACATTTGTTTTGATTCTTGGAAGTTGGCGCTGTAATTTAAGAAAATTCATGTTCTAATTTTTGCGTGGAAAATAGTTACGGATAAATAAAAAATTCTTATTTACTTCGTAAATGTTGATTCGCTGAAACTAAAACTCTCCTTCTCACCATAGGGTGGAGTTTGATACTTAAAAGTTGTGTGGCGTCATGACCACGAAACAAACAAAACTTATCCGAATCTGCAGAAAAAATTAATATAGTATGGGAGCGAAAGCTGGGTGGATTCAGGTTACCTTATCAACAAGGTTGAGGTTACGGATATGAAAGTAGCTAGGATGATTGCAGGTAGTAGTAGATGGGAACAATGGCAGGAGGGTGTGCACAATGAGGAAATCAAAGAAAAACTGGGAATGAACTCTATAGATGTAGTAGTCAGGGCGAACAGGCTTAGATGGTGGGGTCATGTTACACGCATGGGAGAAGCAAGGTTACCCAAGAGACTCATGGATTCAGCAGTAGAGGGTAGGAGGAGTCGGGGCAGACCGAGGAGAAGGTACCTGGATTCGGTTAAGAATGATTTTGAAGTAATAGGCTTAACATCAGAAGAGGCACCAATGCTAGCACTGAATAGGGGATCATGGAGGAATTTTATAAGGGGGGCTATGCTCCAGACTGAACGCTGAAAGGCATAATCAGTCTTAAATGATGATGGTGATGATGATGATGTATGTTGGTCAACATTTGTAAAACTCTAATTCCTCTCTCTCAAACCCCACCCTATGGGGAGAGAGAGGGAGAGTTTTAGTTTTAGCTAATCATAATTTACAAAGTAAATAAGTATTTTTTATTTATCCGTACCCATTTTCCACGCAAAAATGAGAACATAGATTTTCTTGAATTACAGCATCAACTACCAAGAATCAAAACAAATGTTTAAGACAAAATGTACGTATTTTTTATGTACAATCTGATTCTGCAAAAAAAAAAGGGGTTCCCATTTGAAATTTTAAAGTTGCCGCCCGCCCCACCCTCAGGGGGGGGGGGGAGAGAGGGGGTGACGGGCTAATTGTAGCCACAGCAGATGTCCCCCTCTAAAATAATTCTACACATTTTTACGTGTGAAGCTTATTTTTCGAGTTATTCTGGTTTGTCACCTTAAAATTTACACCCTGTTTAAGTGCCTGCCTAATATCGTGTAGGGCCCACGCGAGCACGCAGAAGTGCCGCAACACGAGGTGGCATGGACTCGACTAACGTCTGGAGAACTGGTGCTGGAGAGAACTGACACCATGAATCCTGCAGGGCTGTCCATAAATCTGCAATAGTACGAGGGACTGGCGATGTCTTCTGAGTAGCACGTTGCAGGGCATCCCAGATATGATCAATAGCGTTCATGTCTGGGAAGTCTGGTGGCCAGCGGAAGTGTTACACTCAGAAGAGTGATCCTGGAGCCATCTGGACGTGTGGTGTGTCGCGTTGTACTGCTGAAATTGACCAAGTCCATCGGAATGCACAATGGACGTAATGGAAGGATGTGAAGGATGCTAACGTACGTGCCACCTGTCAGAGTCGTATCTAGAAGTATCAGGGGTCCCATATCACTCCAACCGCACACGCCCCACACCATTACAGAGCCTCCACCAGCTTGAACAGTCCCCTGCTGACGCGCAGGGTCGATGGATACATGAGGTTCTCTTCATACCTGTAAACGTCCATGCGCTCGATACAATATGAAACGAGACTTGTCCGACCAGGCAACATGTTTCCAGTCATCAACAGTCCAATGTCGGCGTTGACGGACCAAGGCGAGGCGTAAAGCTCTGTCGTGCAGTCATCAAGGGTACACGAGTTGGCCTCCGGTTCCGAAAGCCCATGTCGATGTCATTTGCTGAATGGTTCGCACGCTGACCCTTGTTCCTGGTCCAGGATTGAAATCTGCAGCAATTTACGGAAGGGTTGCACTTTGTCACGTTGAACGATTCCCTTCAGTCGTCGTTGGTCCCGTTCTTGCAGGATCTTTTTCCGGCCGCAGTGGTGTCGGATATTTGATGTTTTACCGGATTCCTAATATCCACGGTAAACTCGTGAAATGGTCGTACGGGAAATTCCCCAGCTCCTCTCTACCTCGGGGATGCTGTATCCCATCGCTCGTGCGCCTACTATAACACCACGTTCAAACTCACTTAAATCTTGATAACCTGCCATTGTACCAGCAGTAACCGATGTAACGACTGCTCCACACACGTGTTATCTTATATAGACATTGCCGACTGCAGCACCGTATTTTGCGTCTTTACGTATCTCTATATTTGAATAGGCATGCGTTTACCTGTTTCTTTGGTGTTTCAGTGTATTATATCTATAGGATACAATATTTTTTCTTTTTTGTTTTGTGAAGTTTTTGAACATTAAAAGTAGGCTGCCAATCATTCCACTTCTTTGATATCATATTTGTACCACTTTGTCCAGAATGTCTTCCGTTATACATAAATGCATCATCTGCCAAAAGTCTGAGTTTACTATTAATACTCATATTGTGCACTAGATAATTAATATACAACATGAGCATGGTTGGACCGAACACGCTTCCCTGGGGTGCACCATAAGTTACATCTACATCTGTCGATGAGTCTCCATCAAAGATAACATACGGAGTTGTGCCCACTAAGATGTCCTCAACGCATTCACGTATTTCGTTTGATACCCCGTACGACCACAGTTTTGGTAATGAGCGTAAGTGTGGTACTGAGTCAAATGCTTTTCGGAAATCGAGAAATACTGCATCCACAAAGGGCTTTCAGAATGTGATGCGGGAAACGTGCAAGTTGGGGGAAGGAGGAGACAGTTATTGAAAGTCCCGGCAACATCGAGGTCATTAGAGACGGAACAGAAGCTCAGATTTGGGAAGGATACAGAAGGAATTCGGCAGTGCCCTTTCGAAGGAGCCATCCCGGCATTTGCTTCAAGCGTTTTGGAGAAATCATGGAAAACCTATATCAGGATGGCCGGACAATGGCTTGAATTGTAGTCCTCCGGAAAGCGAGTCCAGCGTCCTGACCCAAGCGATACCCAGCTCGATGGGGATTGGATTTAACACGAACTATGTTTTCTAAATCCTTGCTGGTTAGCATAGAGGACGTCGTTCTGTTTGAGATATTTCTTGATATCTGAGCTCAGAAAATTTTCTAAGATTCTACAAGATCAAATGGTTGAAATGGCTCTGAGTACTATGGGACTTAACATCTGAGGTCATCAGTCCCCTAGAACTTAGAACTAGCTAACCTAAGGACATAACACACATCCATGCACGAGGCAGGATTCGAACCTCCGACCGTAGCAGACGCGCGGTTCCGGACTGAAGCGCCTAGAACCGCTCGGCCACCGCTGCCGGCTATTCTACAAGAAACTGATGTCAAGGATATTAGATGATAGTTTTCTTTATCGCTTCTGATACCTTTTCTGTATACATGTGAGACCTGGGCTATCTTCCAGCTATTGGGCAAAGTTTTTTGTTCGAGGGATTTGTGGTAGAGTAAACAGAAGAGCTAATTCAGCGGCGACTTGAGTATGGAATCTGATAGGGATTCCATCGGGTCCTGGAGTTTTCATTTGTTCCTCATCTTCACTGATACTAATGTTTATGTCCTTCATCTTTTCAGTGGTGTGAGAATTATTTTGGGGCGATGCTCCTGAGTTTCCCTGTATAAAGGAACATTGGAAAACAGAATTAACCATTACTACGTTTGCTTTGCTGCTCTCAACATCAGTTCCAGCACCGTCCATGAGTGACTGGACACTGACTCGGGTGCCACTAACAGCCATTACGTCTGAACAGGATTTCTTTGGCTTTTCCAAAGCACTAGTTGACGATAGTCTGCTACGGTAGTGACTCAGGGCTTCACGCATCGCTCTCTTGAATGTCAAACTCGTTTCATTCAGCACCTGTATCTATACTGATCAGACAAAACTTTATGAGCACTGCGCACCATAACGTTGGATACCGCCTAATGGCGTTGCGAGCACGTACGGAATAAGAAAACTACGAGGGCGAAAAGCCTTAAATATTTTTTAAATATTATTTATTGTGCAGAAGTGGTACAAAGCTGTATCACTTTTCAACATAATCTCTCCCACGCAAGTCCTCCAGTGCTTACAAAGTGCATAAATTCCTTTAGAAAAAAATTCTTTCGGTACTCCGCGCAACAACTCATGCACCGCGTGGCGTACCTCTTCATCAGAACGGAACTTCTTTCCTCCCATTGCGTCTTTGAGTGGTCCAAACATATGGAAATCACTTGGGGCAAGGTCTGGTGAGTATGGTGGATGAGGAAGACACTCAAAATGCAGGTCTGTGATTGTTGCAATTGTTGTACGGCCAGTGTGGGGCCTTGCATTGTCATGATGCAAAAGGACACCTGCTGACAGCAATCCACGTCGCTTTGATCTGATTGCAGGCCGCAGATGATTTTTTTAGGAGATCTGTGTACGATGCACTGGTGACAGTGGTCCCTCTACGCGTGTAATGCTCCAAAATGACGCCTTTTTCGTCCCAAAAGAGAGTCAGCATAACCCTCCCTGCTGATGGTTCTGTTCGAAACTTCTTTGGTTTTGGTGATGAGGAATGGCGCCATTGCTTGCTCGCTCTCTTCGTTTCAGTTTGGTGTAAGTGAACCCAGGTTTCGTCCCCAGTAACAATCCTTGCAAGAAAGCCATCACCTTCTCGTTCAAAGCGCCGAAGAAGTTCTTCACAAGCATCAACACGTTCTCTCATTTCAGGAGTCAGCTGCCGTGGCACCCATCTTGCAGACACTTTATGAAACTGTAGCACATCATGCACGATGTGGTGTGCTGGCCCATGACTAATCTGTAAACACGCTGGAATGTCATTCAATGTCACTAGGCGGTGTTTCTTTCAACTGCTGCAATGTTCTGTGGAGTCACAACTCGTTGTGCCTGACCTGGACGAGGAGCATCTTCCACTGAAGTCACACCATTTGCGAACTTCCTACTCCATTCGTAGACTTGCTGCTGTGGCAAACATGCATCACCGTACTGAATCTTCATTCGTCGATGTATTTCAATAGGTTTCACACCTTCACTACGCAGAAACCGAATAACTGAACGCTGTTCTTCCCTGGTGCAAGCCGCAAGTGGGGCGGCCATCTTTATACTGATACTGCGACGGTATGTGTGCACCTGCACTATGCTGCCACCTACAGGCCATTCTGCACGCTGTTTGTAGGGAGCTTACCAGCTTACAGGATAACGGCGCGAAATTTCGATTTGTTATTGCAAATTTAAGGTTTTCATTTAACTTGCTCGTATGAAAGCAGAGCAGACACGGACAAGGGGTCGCTGTAGCGATAACATGGGCTGCAAATGGAGAAACCCATTGAGATAAGCGAATTTGACAAAGGACACATATTTATTATAAAGAGCCTGTGAACGACTATCTTGAAAACGGCGATGCTGGTTAATTGTTCGCGTGGTACTGTTGTGAGCATCTACAGAAAGAGGTAGAAGGACAGAGAAACTACCACTGGGCGCTAAATAGTTGGACGTCCACGAGTGTTCGCAGAAAGTGACATCCTGAGGCTTGTCTGCTCCGTAAAGTAGCATAGGTGGTTAACTGTGGCAGCTCTGCCGAAACGGTACAATGCTGGTGCGCTCACAAATGTTTCATTGTGCATTGTCGAGCATGTAGCTCGGAAGCAGACCACCCCTACATGTTCACATGTTGACCGAACGACATCGTCAGTGACGAGACCATTGGGATTGTACCGTCGATCAATGGAAACGTGTCGGCTGTCCAGGTGAAGCACGTTTTTGCTACACTAGGTCGATGGACGTCTCCACAAACGCTGTCTTCGGGGTGACAGGTGGCTCGAAACATGCAGCGTGCCATGGGCGCAGGCTGGTGGCTGTAGTATTGTGCTGTGGGAGACATCCTCCTGCGCTTGCTTGGGACCTGTGGTAGTAAACGAAGACACGCTGACAGCTGCAAATCACCAGCATCCCTTCCTGCTTGATGTCTTCCCCGACGGCGGTGTCATCTTTCAGCAGTACAATTGTTCATTTCTCGGAGCCAGAACGGCCGGACGGTGTGACCGAGCGGTTCTAGGCGCTTCAGTCTGGAACCGCGCGACCGCTACGGTCGCAGGTTCGAATCCTGCCTCGGGCACGGATGTGTGTGATGTCCTTAGGTTAGTTAGGTTTAAGGGGCTCCGGAAAGGCTCAAAATCATGAAAAGTTCAATTTTTACTTTTTTGCGTTTTATGAATCTGCAGACTATTACCTTTTAATAGATATATAATTTATTCAATTCCGAAGACTACAACTATTTTTAAATTTTTTTTGAACTGTGTTCTACATGGGCGTGACCCACTGTGGCGCTGTTAAACTGCTGTCAAATGGTGTTATTATTAACGTCCGTGTTCATCAGGTACATTTTAGTGATGTGAGATAAAGTATGTGTTGTGGCTAACCTGTGATGGTTCAATATATATCGCTGGTGTGATTGTCGATTGTTTCATGTTTATTTACTCTGTCGTTATCTCGAAAACATTCGTAATTAATTCTGTTTCTTGAGTCTCTGTTTTGTTGAAGTATAATAATGAGTAAAAGATAGTTATTAGAAATCCTCTGAAGGCTTTTAAGAAAAGGAGAAATGTTGGAAAGCCAAAGGTATGTGTTATTACTGTAAACAATAAAGACGATAACCAAGTGAGTGAACCTAACCTCTCAAGTACACCTGCCCATAGCAGTCAAAGTGGGAAAGAAAATACTTCACAGAAGAAGCTTGGTTCAATGAGTGAAAACTATGAATGTTGTATGGGCGAATCGGATGTGAATGAAATATTTGATATGTCGGTTCTCAAAGGAATTTTTTCAAACTGTGTAAGATGTATTCATTGTAGTGAAGTTGGTCTGGAACTCTCCATAATAAAGCACGTAGGACTTGCTAGTGAAATACAACTGAAATGTGACAAGTGTTCATACATGTCCACCTTTTGGAACAGTGTTGCAGTAACTGCAACTGAAGAAAATGGTAGCAAAATCTACGAACGCAACAACGAGCGATGCTTGCTTTAGACAAGAAAAGCCTTCGGGCTGCAGACAGGGCTGTAAAGAGTCTAGAAACACAAGCAAGAGTAAACAGGAGGAGGAACAAGAGGAAGCTGGAGGAGGAGTTTGGAGAGGATGAAGATAATCCATCCTATGGACCTGGAATGCACTAAAATGTTAATCCAATCTTTGTCGCTCGATTCCCAAAACTTTTATTTTCTCATACTAATTACATGTTTTCTAAGGATCTTCCAAACACATTTGTTTCAAACTTTCAGTAAATGCTACACAGTACCTTCTGCATAATTTAACACAGCCTTTTTCCAAAAAACTGTATATTTTTGAATATATAAATAAAAAACTGCAAAAAAATGTTGTGAATTTTCATTACAATTGAAAAAAAATCATCTTTAATAACTGAACTAAAATTTTGTAAAATCCCTGTGTAAAGTTGTAGCCCATATTCCAATAAATAATCTGTACAAAGTTCAACGTCCTACCTCAAATACTTTGTGAGGAAAGATGTAATTTGTAAGCGTTATTTTAACATTGCAAGTTAGGGCGTTCCGGAGCCCCTTAAGTAGTTCTAAGTTCGAGGGGACTGATGGCCTCAGATGTTGGGTCCCATAGTGCTCAGAGCCATTTGAACCATTTTCGGAACCAGAACCGTGCTACAGTGGTTTGAGTAGCATTTTGATGAACTGAAGTTGATGTGTCGGCGACCAAATTCGCCTGATGTAAATCCTTTGGAACCCATTTGGGTCGCTATCGTGTGCCACCACCGCGTACACAAATGAGCGGCCAGTTATTTACGCGAATTACATGACCTGTGCGTAGACATCTACTGCCACATACCTCCACAAACCTACCAACTGTCGGATCCCCGATAAGCAAAATCAGTGATGTATTTCGTTCCAAAGATGGACAAACAAGCTATTAAGCAGGCGGTCTTAACGTTTTGGCTCATCAGTGTATAGCCCTAAGCCACCTTTTGCGCCTGTTACGCACTAGTCGCTTTTTCTGTCTTCATGTGGCTGCCATTCGTCGGTTAGGGCTCGCGGCCCGTGTCAGCCGCCGCCGTCCTGCCAACATCAGCAGGTGACGCTCACCATGAACGCTAATGACCAATGCGGTCTCGCTGGCGGCGGCTCTCTGAGTTTCTACGGCTCAGTACTTCCCAGGGCCAACTGCCTCGTCTCAAGCGGCGGGTAGCTGACATGAGGTCTAATTCACTCTGGGATGTCTTACTGGAGGTATGCCGCTCGATTCCAGTCACCACCACCACCCTCCTCAATCCGAGACGAAGAGAGTGGTGTTGCATCCTGATCTTCGAACAGCCGTTTCCTCTGTCACTGTTGGGATCACCTACCACCCCCGACTGTGCGTCTGATTACGAGGCACGTTCAGAAAGTAAGTCTACTGTGACCATAACGTGCTGTCTTTTTTTTCTGATGGTTGGTAACAGTGAGTGGAAGAGGGAGATCTGCTGAGCGCACCGAACATCACTGTAACACAGTAGTACGTAAAGTCACGTTGCAGTGTCCCGTCGTGTGAAAGAAGCTGGTAAGAAATCCCGTCAAGAGCAAGCCACCTGCCGTGATCCACTTCCAACTCGCGAAAGAAAGAGCATCTGGCGAAAGCAAAACGGTTTACTGCGAAGGTCATATCAACAGAACGAGTGTGTTGAAGTGGCGTAGGGAGTTCAGTGGAGCAGAACAAATGTTCGTGACGAACAGAGGAGAGGAAGACGTTCAATTTTGACTGATAAGTTGGTGCAAAAAGTCGAAGAAACTGTTCTTGAAGACCGCCAGTTGACAGTGGATGACATTCCTGCGATGTTTCCTCAGCTCTCCGGAACTCTCTTACGCGAGACACTTTCGGAAAGGCTGGGGTACAGCAAACTGTGCACTGCCTCGTATTTCATAGCCTCTTATTTTTCGCTGCCTCATCCACGGACACTACGTTTTTGAAAATCGGCCAGAGTCCTGGTGGAGATCAGCTCTAGTTGATTTGTGTTGCTCCAGTCGCAAGGCAGCTTTCATGCTTCAACACGTCACTGCTAATGGATTCCCGTTCAGTGGGCTGCATGTGGTCGCCAGACAACAGCTCCAAGCGGCCACAAGAGAACTGCCATGTGGCATCCACGTCTCGCTGTAGGAGAACATTACCTCTGAGTGCGAGCTGCAGATTCGCTACTGTTTACCAATCAGCTGCCAGGATGGCACAGCCTGTAGCCCACCTTACAGCCACCCCAACACAGCAATCTTTACTTTAAACTGTACGTCTAACAGCCAAAACAATTTCATTCGAAATGATATTGGCTGTGGAAGCCCAAGAACTTACATTTTACCTCTGTCTGATTCAAAACTCAACACTTTTCCAGTTAAAATGTCGTGTGACTTGGGCCTCCTGTCGGGTAGACCGTTCGCCGGGCGCAAGTCTTTCGATTTGCCGCCACTTCGGCGACTTGCGCGTCGACGGGGTTGAAATGATGATAATTAGGACAACACAACAACCAGTCTCTGAGCGGACAAAATCTCCAACCCAGCCGGGAATCGAACCCGAGCCCTTAGGATTGATATTCCATAGCGCTGACCACTCAGCTACCGGGGGAGGACACTTTTCTAGGTAATCAGCTATAAAATTCAAATTTATATAATCTAATTGGCTACACTAATTTGCTCATACACTGTGTATTACTGAAGCAACTAGCCATATCTTCATATCTTATATGTTGACTATGCTACAAGTATAGCACCATTCTTATCCACCACTGTCAGAGATCATTGGAACAACGGAAAGTTCCACGGGACTGGAAGAAGGCCCAGGTCATAGCAATCTATAAAAAGGGCAGAAAATCGGATGCACATAATTACCGGCCAATTTCACTGACATCGATTTGTTGTAGAATCATCGAACATATTTTGCCTTCAGACATAATGACCTTTCTAGACTCTGAGAAGCTCATCTGCAGAAACCAGCACGGTTTTAGGAAACAGCGCTCATGCGAGACACAGCTGGCCCTCTTCGTGCATGATATACAACAGGTTCTAGGTACCGGCTCCCAGGTTGATGCCATATTCATTGACTTGCGAAAGGCGTTCGTCTCAGTTCCACACTGTCGCTTGTTCCAAAAAGTGCTCGCTTACGATCTATCCGATGACATATGCTGTTGGATAGAAAGTTTTCTAACAGACAGGGAGCAGTATGTCGTCCTGAACGGGGTGACTTCAACAGAAACAAGCGTAACTTGAGGTGTGCCCCAGGGCAGCGTGATAGGACCGCTGCTTTTTACTATTTACATAAACGATCTAGTTGATGGTATTGACAGCGGCATTAGACTGTTTGCCGATGGTGCTGTAGTCTACAGGAAAGTGGTATCACACGAATGTTGTGAACAAATCTATGAGGATTTGCAGAAAATAAATGCGTGGTGTAATGGCTGGCAGCTATCTCTCAATATTAGTAAGAGTAAACTGCTGCGTATAACAAGCCGAAAATCCCGATTAATGTACAAGTGCAAAATAAATGCTGAGTCTTTGGAAGCGGTAACATCCGTCAACTATCTGGGTGTGACTATTCGAAATGATCTCAAATGGAATGATCAGATTACACAAGTAACGGGCAAGGTGAAATCTAGACTGCGGTTTATTGGTAGAATCATGAAGCGATGCAGTCCTTCAGCCAACGAAATTGCTTACAATACGTTAGTTCGTCCAGTCTTATTGTTCGTCTGTATGAAACCCTTACCAGTTGGGTCTGATTCAAGAGATTGAGAAGGTCCAAAGAAGAGCGGCAAGATTCGTAACTGGTACATTTAGCCACCGCGAGAGAGTTACAAATCTCATAGAAAGTTTGAAGTGGGACACGCTTGTAGATAGACGGCGCCCTGAACGGAAGAGACCGCTCACTAAATTCCGAAATCCGATCTTCGCCGAGGATGTAGAGCATGTATTATGACCACCAACTTCCAAATCGCGCAATGATCACCATTCAATGATAAGGGAAATTAGATCTCGTACTGAGGCGTTCAGAAAGTCGTTTTTCCCTCGCGCGATCCGCGAATGGAACAGAGGGGGAGAGGGGGGGGGGGGGGGAAATATGACTTTGACGCGAATTGTGCCCTCCGTCACACTCCGCTTGGTGGCTAGCGGAGTTTATATGTAGATGTACATGTACATGTAGTAGCTCAGGTGTTTTCAAATATCACTTCCAGAACTGAGTGAAGCCAAAATGTTCAGTCCTCTTTTGACATGGAGGTTCGGATGATATTTTCTCTGCTCTCCCTGTATGCGGTGTAAATCTTCGATGCATTCCCTCTTCAAACACCACACGCTTCAGCTCCGTTGGCTACACAAACAACTAGCCCACGATCGACTCACGCAGCTCCGACGTAATGCACTCGCAGCTGTACTGCTGACGCTTCGACCACAACTGACGCTTGCAGCATATTTTGGACAATCACAGGTGACTCCCGTGATCAAATGCAACATCTACATTTATGTTCGAGTCTGCAGTTCTCCCACTGGATCCATGATTCTTACAAGGGAACCTCCCCATCGCACCCCCCTCAGACTTAGTTATAAGTTGGCCCAGTGGATAGGCCTTGAAAAACTGAACACAGATCAATCGAGAAAACAGGAAGAAGTTGTGTGGAACTATGAAAAAAATAAGCAAAATATACAAATTGAGTAGTCGATGTGTAATATAAGACGCATCAAGGACAATATCATATAAGGAGCGCCGTGGTCTCGTGGTTAGCGTAAGCAACTGCGGAACGAGAGGACCTCGGTTCAAGTCTTCCTTCGAGTAAGAATTTTAACTTTTTTATTTTCTAGCAATTGACGTGTGTCAATTATCAAAGTTCAGGCACTCACACAATCAACTTCGCTCTCGAAAATTCCAGGACATGTTCAGATTTGCTTGGACATATGCAGGATTTGACGGTCTACACGCGGAAAAAATTGGAAAACGTTAAAAACATATGTTTTGACAGAGCACAAGGAAAACTGTGGGACTGTGAAACTGTTGCATTCATTTGTTGCAGTTTATGTGACAAACTCTTATGTTTTCATCACTTTTTTGGGAGTTATTATCACATCCACAAGAAAACCTAAATTGGGCAAGGTAGAAGAATCTTTTTACCCATTCGCCAAGTGTACAAGTTAGGTGGGTCGACAACATATTCCTGTCATGTGACGCACATGCCGTCACCAGTGTCGTATAGAATATATCAGGCGTGTTTTCCTGTGGAGGAATCGGTTGACCTATGACCTTGCGATTAAATGTTTTCGGTTCCCATTGGAGAGGAACGTACTTTCGTCTACTAATCGCACGGTTTTGCGGTGCGGTCGCAAAACACAGACACTAAACTTATTACAGTGAACAGAGACGTCAATGAACGAACTGACAGATCGTAACTTTGCGAAAATAAATAAAGTAAAATTTTGACCTGAGGTAAGACTTGAACCAAGCACCTCTCGTTCTGCAGTTGTTCACACTAACCACGGGACCATGGCGCTCCTGAACTAACACTCTGCTTGATGTTGCTTATCTTGCACATGGACTACTCAGTTTGTACATTTTACTTATTTTTTCCATAGTTCCACACAACTTCTTCCTGTTTTCTCGATTGATCTGTGTTCAGGTTTTCAAGGCCTGTCCACTGTGCCAACTTAGAACTAAATCTGAGGGGGGTGCGATGGGGAGGTTCCCTTGTTAGGAACGCCTGTACATCAGCACTAAAGACATTGAAAATAGATCTTAAATTACATTTTCCATGAGACATCTAAGTCTCTAATTTATCTACGATAACGCTGGAAACTGGAGAAGTGAATTAAAATTTGTGCTGCGGCCGGGACTCGAACAAGGGTCTTCTTGCTTACTACGCAGATATGCTGACCATGAATTGGAGTTTGTGTTGGGTAGTTCAAATGGTTCAAATGGCTCTGAGCACTATGGGACTTAACTGCTGTGGTCATCAGTCCCCTAGAACTTAGAACTACTGAAACCTAACTAGCCTAAGGACATCACACACATCCATGCCCGAGGCAGGATTCGAACCTGCGACCGTAGCGGTCACGCGGCTCCAGACTGTAGCGCCTAGAACCGCACGGCCACTCCGGCCGGCGTGTTGGGTAGTTCGTGCACCTTTGTTGACCATAGTGCTGTGGTGGACATGGTCAGCATATCTGTATATTATGCAAGAAGACCCGGGTTCGAGTCCTGGCCGCATCACAAATTTTAATTCACTTCTTCAGCTTCCAACGTTAACACTGAAAACAGACATGGGAGGTGTGAACTGATATCAGAAGTAAAGACTCCTCGTATTCGCCAGCTACTTTCTACACTGCGCAACAAAATTAATGGACCAATTTTTCCTAACTCAGTAAGTGCCACCCAATACGACGCATAAGGTTGAAAGTTAGCTCAAAGATGCCTATAGGCTTCGTCTGCAAAGACCCTCGACTTCACCCTCTGGGCCGGCCGCGGTGGCCTTGCGGTTCTAGGCGCTTCAGTCCGGAACCGCGCTGCGGCTACGGTCGCAGGTTCGAATCCTGTCTCGGGCATGGATGTGTGTGATGTCCTTAGGTTAGTTAGGTTTAAGTAGTTCCAAGTTCTAGGGGACTGATGACCTCAGATGTTAAGTCCCATAGTGCTCAGAGCCATTTGAATCATTTTGAATCGGACTAACAAACACGAGCCCAACCCTGCAATTGCTACGTGAATCGATCGTGGGTTAATTTTTTGTGCTCGTATGATGACTGCCTCTGTAACCAAGCGAGCAGAAGTGTTTGGTGTTTGAGGAGGCAAGGCGTCGCAGCTGTATACCGCATACAGGTGAAGCACAGAAAACATCTTCCGAGCCACGTTAGAAAACGAGCAGAACATTTAGGGAATTAGAGTATTTAAAATGTGAATTTTATAGCCGTTTATTTGGAAAAGCAGTGAATGTGAATCAAATAGAGGGTCCTAAGGTCAGTTTGAATAAAATCGTTTTGGGTGTTAGGTGTTGAGTGTGGTAAGATCTGCCATCACCGACGTGAGGGCAGCGTGACACGCCTTCCGTCTCCGAGCTCTCGAACGACACTGCTGAAATTTTACGCTCGCAGTCGCACCTCGTCTCACAACAATGCTTAGAATCGCGTTCCCATGTTTCGCCCTCAGATTGTTACTATCGATATCTGAGTGCCTATCTATTTCCATAGATAATCGCAGAATATTACACAATGCTGTCCGCCCCCGGTAGCTGAATGGTCAACGTGACGGATTGCCAGTCCTCTGGACACGGGTTCGATTCCCGGCTGGGTCGGGGAATTTTCTCCGCCCAGGGACTGGGTGTTGTGCTGTTTTCGTCATCATCCTTTCACCCTCATCGACTGCAGGTCGCCGAAGTGGCGTCAACTTGAAAGACCGGCACCCGGCAAAGGGTCTGCCCGGTAGGGGGAGGGGGGGGCATACGGTTAAATTAAAAAATGGTTCAAATGGCTCTGAGCACTATGCGACTTAACTTCTGAGGTCATCAGTCGCCTAGAACTTAGAACTAACTAACCTAAGGACATCACACACATCCATGCCCGAGGCAGGATTCGAACCTGCGACCGTAGCGGTCACGCGGTTCCAGACTGAAGCGCCTTTAACCGCACGGCCACAACGGCCGGCCAATTAAATTAAAAAAAAACACAATGCAAAGAATAGCCTTAAGTTTGCTGTATTGTTTTCGATACTCAATGTAATATTTAATCAATGTAATGGAGAGTCCTGACACACTCCTTGCAAGGGAAGTCAAAAGACTGGGTGATTCGTGGGTAAAATACAGATGTGACGACGTTCGGATCATCTGACAAAACTATAGTGGTGCTGGACAGGATTGTGGGGAAATTTGATGCCAATGTGAGATCATTAGCCCGCCTTACAGCCCACATATTCATTTGAGCTTTGGCCTTTTTTCGCATGGGTCGGCATCTCGCTGTTTGAAGTGTCATTGAACAAGGATTTAATTTGTAGGGCGAGGTTATCAGCGCGCCCATACAAATTCCGAATCTTTTCACTGTCCAGTTTCGCCACTTGCCAAAATGTTAATGAAATGATGAAGACAACACAAACACCGAATGCCAGGACGGAGAAAATCCCCATCGCGGCTGGGAATCGAACACGGGACCTCGTGATCCAGAGGCAGCAGCGCCAACAACTAGCCCCCAAGCTGCAGACAAGCGGCATCGAGCCCCAGAATGACGTCGCAGGGCGACGAGATTTTGCACGGATTCGGAGTGTGAGGGGCTGTTCCCCGCCGGTAGGGTAACTCAGCGTGTTCGGTCAGAGGGCTGCGTGCTCTCTGTAATAAAAAAAACTGAGTCAAGGAATCAACTATGAACTTGTGACGTCAACATAGACCAAACGCAACGAACTATATCGAAAAAATGAGAGGAAAAAGAAAAAAAAAAAGAAATTGTAAGCGCTACAGTATGTCAATCGTAAGGTCTTCGGTTCGATTCCCGGCTGTGTCGGAGATTTTCTCCGCTCAGGAACTGTGTGCTGTGTTGTTCTAATCATCATCATTTTATCCCCATCGACGCGCAAGTCGCCGAAGTGGCGTCAAATCGAAGGACTCGCACCCAGCGAGCGGTTTAGCCGACGGGATGCCCTAGCCACAAGACCTTTGAGCCAAATTTCAAACTTGCGTCGTATTGGGAGAAAATTCCGGCGTTTCGAAAAAGTGATCCTTTAATTCAGTTGCCCAGTGTAATAATACAGACGGCATGTAGAGTGTTTTTTTTTTTTTTACAGGAGGGAGTCCTGTTCAGTTTTGTGACGGCAGAGTTATTAAGAATACTGTAACGGAGTATTTTGAACCAAAGTGACGACCTTGAGACCGGTCACGGCAGCAAGTTACGACACGTCGTCGCGTGCATTAGCATACGGCGCGGTGCGATGAGAAGGTGAGCGGGCCGTGCCCGGCGCAGGGGCAGGATGAGTTAAGGACGGGTAGCGGGGGACCTTGGAGATTAGCGGCACGCCTGCCGTTGCGGCGACAAGCATCTGTGCACACCGACAGTCCGGCAGCGCCAGACGCACGCACACTTTGCTTTATCGCTATCAGCACGGCACTGCCTACCTTGTGTATACCGCCAGTGCTCGTTCCATGTGCAGCAGGCAAGAGACCGCGTCAGCCATTGCGCAATACTGGAGTCGTATTGTAAGTAGGCTGTTTAGGTTTTCTTATTGGTAACGCCACGTAGCGCTCTGTATGAAAATCACTGGCTGTGCTGTGTGCAGTCTGTGGCTGGTTGTCATTGTTGGAATATTCGCTATTGTAGTGTTGGGCAGCTGGATGTCAACAGCGCGTAGCATTGAGCAGTTGGAGGTAGAGATGGGCAAACTGAAACACGTAACTGTTTCCAAACAAATGAAACAGTAGAATGTAATGTTTCGATACGCTGTTTCGAAACAGTGAAACAGTTTGTGTTTTATAATTTAATAAACCTACACATTTTATCATCTTGAATGTCTACTGTATAAGTATGTGCATATAAACACAAATGAGGCGCGAGAGCGCTAATCATATGGCAGAAAGTATGAAACTATCACTTAGGCGTTTTGGCAGTTCCGTATTTCATGCAGCAAATGCGCTGCTTTCGTGTCTTGTCACTTTCATACTTTTCAATTGGCTGAGGACAGCCATAGCTGAAGACAGAAGAACCACCACGAACGGAACTGGAGGTGGGAGCAAACTGCAGAAACAACGGACATGCTACTGGGATTCCCACATTCCGTTAGTATGGGTAATATACCCATCCTGCTAATTTCCATGCACGCAAAGGGAATCATTGTGGATAATAGGCACAGTGACTATAGACTCACAAATAACGTCAAATAATTCCAAAAAATAACAAAATATAACAGAAAAAAATTTTGTCTTTCAAGGTGTTTCGACCCGTTACTATACATTCACCATACTTCCCAGCCCCTCCTGTTCACCATTACACTATCAGTGATATGTCAAACAGATTGCTTGCAATTATACCTACATCAAATTTGTATGTATGTCTAATAACTGTCACTCTACGCCTTTTTTTTTGTTCAAAATGTTGTAGGCTTACTTGCGTTTCTTAATATGATTACTGTACATGAACAGACAAGCGTATGTTATAAAAAAAGTGTAATTTAACTGAATGATTTTCACATATTTATTATTTTGAATGTGAATAGTATGCGTTGTTTTATTGTTTGGTTAGTGTTTATAAAGCAGATGTTACGTCATTTCGGAGTAGGACAGTCAGCTAGAAACGAAGCTTTATTTTCGGATATCTTAAGCTTCATGCTACTGCTTGTCAAAAAGATTTCGACACTCTTGAAAGTGTTTCACGAAGTGGTATGTTGTGTTTCAGTACCTATGCCGAGCCCGAATCTCGTCCGACGCAGAGTGGAATGAAACATCACTGTTTCGATACAGTTTGTCCGTTCCAAGCACAGGTGAACTGAAACAGCCTTATTTTGAAACAACGATACAGTTTCTGTGTCTGGCTCGAGATCGAATCTGGTCCGGATATCCGAGACAGGGGCGGAATGAAACACCACTGTTTCGAAACAGTGAACAACAGCCGTTCCGAAACACTGAAACAGTTCCACGTATCGATACACTGTATCGAAACATAGAAACAGTCGCCAAGTCTAGTTGGAGGTGAGCCGCCAGCAGTGGTGGATGTGGGGAGAGAGATGGCGGAGTTTTGAAATTTGTAAGACTGGATGTCATGAACTGCTATATACATTATGACTTTTGAACACTATTAAGGTAAATACATTGTTTGTTCTCTATCAAAATCTTTCATTTGCTAACTATGCCTATTAGTAGTTAGTGCCTTCAGTAGTTTGAATCTTTTATTTAGCTGGCAGTAGTGGCGCTCGCTGTGTTGCAGTAGTTCGAGTAACGATGATTTTTGGTGAGGTAAGTGATTTGTGAAAGGTATAGGTTAATGTTAGTCAGGGCCATTCTTTTGTAGGGATTTTTGAAAGTCAGATTGCGTTGCGCTAAATATATTGTGTGTCAGTTTAAGCACAGTCATGTATAATTGTTCAAAGGGGACGTTTCAGTATACGAGGGTGGTTCAATAAGTAATGCAACACATTTATTTCCTCTGAAAAAGTACGTGAGTTGTTCTGGGATATCGCGGAATATTCTCGCTTCAGTTCCATGAAGTTCCGATAGGAGACGGCGCTATTCACAGCCTTCAGAACGGCGTCTAAAACGGAAGAACGTTCCAACCAGAGAGATGACTTTGAGTATCCTTTGACGGAAAACCAGACGTGACAGATATTCATAGGCGCACACAGACTGTCTAGAGAGAGCTGACTGAGCCGTGGTTGGCTCGTGTTATGCTCTGCATTGAACCTTGCTTGCTATTCTGTGATTAGTTCCATAGAGTAAATATCTCTGGAGTGAGCACTCACATGCGCAGAACAGATTTTGTGTTGTCAACATACATTGCCGCCCTGGTCACGTGTTCTCGGGACGTCGTGTGCTTGTCCGTATAGCGCCCTATATATTTAGAATGTCACTACATCCCTAGTACAGACGGATTCTTTTCGTACGTGTCGTGGATTATCTACATATGTTACGCAGACATTTTAACCGTATCCATTTGATACCGGGAATATACCAGCTACGTAACTTTTAAGGGCAAGTGATACTACATTCTGCTTCTTTGCAATAGGTGTCATAGTTCAGATGCACTCGATGTTTGGTAGTTTTTGGTATGATACCTCACTTTATAGTATTACAGAGCCTGAAGTACATTTTTGCAGTGATAGTCCTGCAAAAACGACTTGACTGTGCGTTAGTACTTCCGCACGAATTTGCACATTAGCGATTATATCCCTGCTAATTCGTCCTTTTTTCTTGTATATCTGCGTATTTATTTTCTCGTTTTTGCGACCTAAACCACAGCTTTTCTTACTGGTGGCTCTTTGAGGTATTTATTTAACGCATTTTAAGTACTTGCTCCCAGTTTATTAAATAAATAGTAGACTGAGTAATCTATATACATAATCGACAAGTCACTGATAAAAGCATGGAGGGTAGTATTTACTGAAACAACTAACCATTCCTTTTCCTGTTCCACTAGCAAATTTACGAGAGGAAGCGATTGTTTGTAAGCTTTTGTACGAGCTGTAATATCTATTATATAGTCATAAAATCGTAGAAAAATAGGTCTACAGAATCAAGTCTTAATTATAATGCGTCTCGAAATTTTTAAACGTACACAGTGTCTCTTACTAAAAAGAAAACTATAATTAGAGCTATATGGAATGTACCCACGAAAAGTTACAATCCCTCCATTCACATATTTTCCTTTGCATCCGTAGCAACAACAGTAATTCACCATCGCTATTACACTATCAACAAAGTCCACCCCCGGTAGCTGAGTGGTCAGCGCGACAGGCTTTCAATCCAAAGGGCACGGGTTCGATTCCCGGCTGGGTCGGAGATTTTCTCCGCTCAGGGACTGAGTGTTGTGTTGTCCTAATCATCATCATCATTTCATCCCCATCGACGCGCAAGTCGCCGAAGTGGCGTCAAATCGAAATACTTGCACGAGGCGAACGGTCTACCCGACGGGAGGCCCTCGTCACACGACATTTCATTTTTACTATCAACAAACGGTGAAACACAACAAAAACTCTCGGTATTATAAACTTCAAACGCTGCAGAAAGCACACACGCACAGCGAAGTCCCGACATCACGTGACAATCCTGGTTTAATGTTGACGACTTGCGCACAACCCAATGCTCACTCCAGAGATATTTACTCTATGATTAGTTCAAAGGGCTCTGAACACTATGGGACTTAACATCTGAGGTCATCAGTCCCCTAGAAGTCAGAACTACTTAAACCTAACTAACCTAAGGACATCACAAAAATCCATGCCCAAGGCAGGATTCGAACCTGCGACCGCAGCGGTCGCGCGGTTCCACACTGAAGCGCCTAGAACCGCTCGGCCACCCGCGGCCGGCATTCTGTGATTAATCTCACGCCGTTATGGCGATTATGGTGTTATCCTCTCTCTCCGTGAGTCGCAGCAGCAGCGTGTATCGATATTCGCACCCTTGTACTATCTTTGGCATCGGGATTGTAGTTTCCGGTTGTGCCGTTCAAATGGCTCTGAGCACTATGGGACTTAACATCTATGGTCATCAGTCCCCTAGAACTTAGAACTACTTAAACCTAACTAGCCTAAGGACATCACACAAGACCCAGCCATCACGAGGCAGAGAAAATCCCTGACCCCGCCGGGAATCGAACCCGGGAACCCGGGCGTGGGAAGCGAGAACGCTACCGCACGACCACGAGATGCGGGCAGGTTGTGCCGTGTGCGGGAGTTTAGTCAGTTGGCGTGGATCAGCGAGGAAATCTCCGTGGTGCGCGTCTGGCCGGGGCCGCTAGCGGCGTCCATGTGTGGTCGGAGAGTGAGGGGCTGTCCCCATTGCTAAGAGGTCCGTGGCTCACCGATCCCGGACACGAAATTTGAGTCTTTACTTAATCTACCAGCCAGCCCCAACTGTTCACATTGTGTCGTTTGAATTTCGTTGTGGGCTGTTGGAACATTCCCGCGAGCAACAACGTGTGTTTTTAAGTTGGCGAAATTCTAGCCAACCCCCCCCCCCCCCCTCCCCCCAGCGGAATCTTCCGCGTTGTGGCCGTTAACTTTCTGGTTACCTGCCCTGGCCATTGACGTAAATTCAGGCAGTGTATTTTCCTCGTCGTGTTGTGGTTGTCCAGCATGGCGTATAGTTTGACAGCTGAATGTGTAATTCGTTGTGGGTGCCGATACTTTCTGTGTTGTTCCGTGGAACTCCCTGTTGTGTGCTGGTCGGGTGGAGTGGAAGTTATGCTGTCACTTGGTCTGTTGACTGCCTGTCGCTTGGGTTGCCGCCAGATTGAGAGTTATTGGGCTGTCTGTCTGTCTCACCTAAGCGAGTGTTAGTGTTTCAATTCCAGACCGACCCTTGGAAACTTCTGAGCGCCGTTTGATGTGCTCCCTTTTCTTATTTGTCCTTGTTGTTTGTTTCTCTATGGCTTCTAGTCGACTTTAAATTAAAGTTGTTTTGCCCTTAAGGCGTGAGATTGTTTGGGCCTTCAGCCTAATTTAGAGAAATGTTTTAAGATGAAGCCTTCTGCCTTTTAAAATTCAAATTCCTGCTTTTGAGTCTTAAGTGATTAAAGTTGTTTTGCCCTTGAGGCGTGAGATTCAAAGGCACATTTAGCCGGGAATGGAGTTCTAAACTTAATATTTGGCTTGTTCTGTTTTTAATGTTTTCTTTATTCTTGTAATGTTTTTCAAATGAATAAAGTAGTATATTCAAGTGTAACTGACAGCCACTCATTTTGGACCCTTTCCACAAATCGAACTATCTGTCCTGTCCTACGGGTATAGCAGGTGGTCTCACTGACAATGAACGAAAGCACACTCAGTCGCCGAGCGAGGCGTCTGCCATCGTCGCAACAAGCTCCTCCCACGTGCCAACCGGCCGCCACAGCTGTGACTCCAATGTCGGAACGTGCGGACACTCTCACTCCAGGTCATCGATGGGTCACAGTCAGACACCTCGCTGCTCAGCTGGACTCCTCTGTCGCTAGTGCTGGCACGCTCTTCCATCGGTTTCGGTACTCGGAGGTTCCTCGCCCCCTAAAAGAAGACTGTAAACAATAGCGAAGGGCCATCTGTGCGGAACTGCCTGCCTGTTGCGAGGCTCATCGTGAAATTTTTTCGTCAAAGAACGTCGCAGGCGATGAAACACGGGTTCATCGTTTCGAACAGGAAAAAAATTATCTATCTACGGAGTGCCCACACCACCTCTCCTCCAAACAAAACTTTCAAAGCCACACCTCAGTTGATAAAGTCGTGGCATCGGTCTTCTGGAACTCTGAATGGGTTATTCTGCTTGATGTCCTCCCTCGTGGTGCAACGATCAACTCTGAAGTGTATTCTGCTGTCCACAGGAAACTGAAGAAACGGCTTCAGCATGTTCGTCGCCACAAAAATGTAAACCAACTTCTACTTCTCTATGACAACACAAGCTCTCACACAAAGCTGCATACCCGAGAGGATGTCAAAAAAAACTGCACTGCACCGTGCTTCCTCATCCACTCTACAGGCTGGATCTCGTACTTTCCGACTTCCACCTGTTTGGCCCAATGAATCCGCTGGAAGCAGTACGTGGTTGATGGAGAATTTATTGATTTGATTTGCTCCGTCCTTGACCAGTAGAATGGTAAACTTCTGGCATACACGCCCCCGCCCCCGTCCCACACCCCCACCCCCTCGCCGCCCGGGGTGGCCGAGCGGTTCTAGGCACTACAGTCTGGAACCGCGAGACCGCTACGGTCGCAGGTTCGAATCCTGCCTCGGGCACGGATGTGTGTGATGTCCTTACGTTAGTTAGGTTTAAGTAGTTCTAAGTTCTAGGGGACTGATAACCTCAGATGTTAACTCCCATAGTGCTCAGAGCCATTTCAACCTCCCCCGCCGGCCGGAGTGGCCGTGCGGTTCTAGGCGCTACAGTCTGGAGCCGAGCGACCGCTACGGTCGCAGGTTCGAATCCTGCCTCGGGCATGGATGTGTGTGATGTCCTTAGTTTAGTTAGGTTTAATTAGTTCTAAGTCCTAGGCGAATGATGACCTCAGAAGTTAAGTCGCATAGTGCTCAGAGCCATTTGAACCATTTGAACCTCCCCCCTCCCCCGTAAGATGGCGTGAGACCATCGCACTGAACGGACAATATGTTGAAAAACAGTGTTTCGTAAGTAAAAGAGTGGGGAATAATATGGTTTATTGGATTTCTGAAGAAAACCAACCTACTTATGCTGCATTACTTATTGAACTGACAGTTTTTCTACGCCACAAAGGGACCGTTGCCTTTGTATGTGACATAAATTTCAAAGTGTAACGTCTACCTGTTCATCGTAGAAAGGGTTTCTAACAATCGGACAGAGAGAGAGATGGACAACAAAGCAATCCATCCAAAAGTATTGTGGATTGTGTACTTGCGTTTCGGAGGCAGCTGAACAATTTGAAAGACGGAAGGAATTTGGCTTGAAGCTTTTTAACAGGTAAACGATATGGCATTTCATTTGCTTGCGACAGGTTCTTTCGAGTTTGTACTGCAGTAGCAGGCGCTGATGACCACAAGATGTTCAGAGCCCGACAGTTTTAAATCCATCCATCCATCTGTACTGAAATAGCTCGTACAGTCAAATCACTCCTGTAAAAGATTATGAAATGGTGACATTGCGTGACTAGATGGCTTCCCGGAGGGCAAAAGTGAAAGTGTCTCGGAAAACATCGAAATAAGAGCAAAAAAAAAAAAAAAAGCAACAAATTAGCGATTTGCTCCACATCCAAATATCTACAGGATCGAAATTCTTACGTTTTTATTTTCTCGTGCCATTTGTTGAAGCTTCGTTCACCTTATTGGGAAAAAAAATTAATCACACATATCCCGTTCTCCAATCACCGACCTGTTGTGCACAGACGAAACTACTTTTGTTTGGTCATAACTGTGGGTTCTTTGAGTGCTCTGGGAGAAGGTTCACCAAACTAGAACACATGAGCTATTAGTGCAGTTTACTACATAAATGAATAAAAGATTACTTAGCTATTTGTTGATAACTTACGACTGTCACTGACTAGCACAGCATCACTTGATGCACTAATTAACAAACAGTTCTCTTGAGGTAAAATGTTCAACCTTTACGAAAGTACAAGTTCACCCGAAACTCTAACATCTCGTTGATCCTACACGGTAATGCTGATTGCTGTAGCTGAGGTCTCGAACTGGGAGCAGAGCTCTTTGAATCTCAGCTCTGTATTGACCTCCCGTGTGAGGGCGCCGCTGTGCTGTGGTCATTGGGAGTGCCTCCCACACATCACTGCAGATTGCAGCGAGACCTCGCTACCGTCTCCGGTATCGATATGTGTTGTTGTATTTGGTGTGGCACCGTGATCTCTGGACGTTACTACAGGACCTATTAATGGTAATTAACTATTGTGACCGCCGGCCGGTGTAGCTGTGCGGTTCTAGGCGCTTCAGTCTGGAGCCGCGTGACCGCTACGGTCGCAGGTTCGAATCCCGCCTCGGACATGGATGTGTGTGATGTCCTTAGGTTAGTTAGGTTTAAGTAGTTCTAAGTTCTAGGGGACTGATGACCTCAGATGTTAAGTCCCATAGTACTCAGAGCCATTGGAACCAACTATTGTGACCACTTTAACATAAACATAGTGATTAATATTTCGAATGACAGAAAGTGAAATATCAGAAGGGAAGGAAGAAAAGAATTGAAAGTGTGTCTGATGTTATTTCTGTGATTACAATATCGAATAGAATCTAGAAACATGTCGGTAGTATGAGTCCACTTATCAATATGATGTTGCACTCGCTCTGGCCTGGAAGCACGCAATGATTCGATTACGAACAGTGTCACAGGGCGCCGAATCCTCTCGGAGGCAAGCTCGACTACAACTGTAAGTCGTTTTTAACGCACTGGATACTGACACTTGGGCAAAGTTGATGTGTGAGCTGGTCCAGCAAGTGTTCTGTTGGGGAAAGATCTGGTAATCTTGCTGGCCATGGGAGTACCTTAACATCATGCAGACAATTTATAGAGACACGTGCAAGATGTGGACGACCATTGTCCTGTTGAAAAATGGCGCCACGAAACTGTCACATGAGACACGATACGGAAGACTGCAGGATGTACGTGACGTACTGGTGTGCCACCAGAGTTCCCTCATTCGCTACGAGCTGTTGCCTAAAGTCATATTTGATTGCTCCTCACACTATGACAACAGGAATAATGGTACCGTGTCTCTCCAAAACATCGGCAGAATGGGAACTCTCTCCAGGTCACCTCCATACAATGACAGTTCTCTTCCGGAGTACAGCAGAACCGCGATTCGTCACTGAACCCAATGCAATGCTCTGATTTGAACCATTACAAATGGTCCTGAAAACATGCGACTGTGAAAACAATAGCTTTGTTTATAAGTAACTCATCTGCTACCAGTCATGATTTTCTTTATTTTATTTTTCGCACGACGCGTTTCGGGAAGTGATTCCCATTTTCAAGTGCGTTTTTTGTGTTTGTTACGCCATTTCTATGTGATGTTGTCAGTGTGTAAGAGTCTGCTCCATTTTGTTGACTTTACTGCAATATACAGCGCGAGTCACCTAACATTACCGCTGGATATATTTCGTAAACCACATCAAATACTGACGAATCGATTCCACAGACCGAACGTGAGGAGAGGGGCTAGTGTAATTTGTTAATACAAACCATAAAAAATGCACGGAAGTATGTTTTTTAACACAAACCTACGTTTTTTTATATGGAACCACATTAGTTTTGTTAGCACATCTGAACATATAAACAAATATGTAATCAGTGTCGTTTGTTGCATTGTAAAATGTTAATTACATCCGGAGATATTGTAACCTAAAGTTGACGCTTGAAACCTCCGACGTTCAGTTCCGTGTTGCAACATACATCTTTCGAATCGACGACACTTCGGCGACTTGCGTGTCGATGGGGATGGAATGATCATGATAACGATAACACAACACCCTGAGCGGAGAAAAAGCCAGACCCAGCCGGGAATCGAACCCGAGCCGTTAGGTATGACATTCCGTCGCGCTGACAACTCAGCTACCAGGGGCGGACGCTGTGTCCAGATGACATAACGGTTAACGCAACTGCCTAGTAAGCAGGTGATTCCCGGTTGGAGTCCCGGCCTGGCACACATTTTCACTCATTTCTGATTCTGCATAAAGTCGCGATGCAGCTGATATCATTAGTTCCTTTCCCTTTCTTTCTACCCCAGTACCTACTGTATACATAACATTTTATTTCGATTTAATCTCAATTAATGTGTGTGATTGTCTAATGTTTACATATTTCTTCATTGAAGTTTTATTAGTAAAGAAGACCTTGCTATTCACTATATACATAAATCACCTTGTGGATGACATCGGAAGTTCACTGAGGCTTTTTGCAGATGATGCTGTGGTGTATCGAGAGGTTGTAACAATGGAAATTTGTACTGAAATGCAGGAGGATCTGCAGCGAATTGACGCATGGTGCAGGGAATGGCAATTCAATCTCAATGTAGACAAGTGTAATGTGCTGCGAATACATAGAAAGAAAGATCCTTTATCATTTAGCTACAATATAGCAGGTCAGCAACTGGAAGCAGTTAATTCCATAAATTATCTGGGAGTACGCATTAGGAGTGATTTAAAATGGAATCATCACATAAAGTTGATCGTCGGTAAAGCAGATGCCAGACTGAGATTCATTGGAAGAATCCTAAGGAAATGCAATCCGAAAACAAAGGAAGTAGGTTACAGTACACTTGTTTGCCCACTGCTTGAATACTGCTCACCGATGTGGGATCCGTACCAGATAGCGTTGATAGAAGAGAGGGAGAAGATCCAACGGAGAGCAGCGCGCTTCGTTACAGGATCATTTAGTAATCGCGAAAGCGTTACGGAGATGATAAACTCCAGTGGATTAGTCTGCAAGAGAGACGCTCAGTAGCTCACTACGGGCTTTTGTTGAAGTTTCGAGAACATACCTTCACCGAGGAGTCGAGCAGTATATTGCTCCCTCCTACGTATATCTCGCTAAGAGAACGTGAGGATAAAATCAGAGAGATTAGAGCCCACACAGAGGCATACGACAATCTTTCTTTCCACGAACAATACGAGACTGGAATAGAAGGGAGAACCGATAGAGGTACCCTCCGCCACACACCGTCAGGTGGCTTGCGGAGTATGGATGTAGATGTAGAAGACGTCAAAAATTTATTTTCACGGGCCCCCCAAAACATTGAGGGTATCTGAGTTAGCAAATAAATCTACAATGTGCTGAAATTAATATTTTTTTTTTTCTTACACTAATGCCATTACGCTGACACGGAATTTTAGAAACCTGGAATACAAAAATAATCAGAATAACTGCAAAAAATTACTGCCCAAAGTATGTAGGAGTAACCTCATCTACATTGAGCAGGCGAGGTAGATTACACAGTGATTCTTATTAAGAACTTGCGTCTGGGTGGTGTTTGTTGCAACACTGTCTTGTGCGAGAAGCTGAAAAGTATATCAGTATTTGTCGCATGTTGCCTAGCAGGACTGTGGTTTACTTTCCCGTGATATTGCTACTCGCGTTGTCAAGGTGGCACGACAGTGTGAGGGTGTAGAATTAGACCCAATTAAATTAGAGAAATTGTCTCATAAACATTAGAGTGCAGCGTTTCTGCAGTTCGTTTCTAAACAGCCTTTTCTGGGACCGACTGACTATAAAAGTTGAACGAAGCGATCCGTGGCATTCTTGTTGATTACGCCTTTACGAATATCATAAGATAAAATCTCCCCGTGAAATTTTCACATCATCGTTTCTTTAAACTCTTAATGTAAACAAACTATTTGGCTAGTTTTTACGCTGCCATTGTTTTAACGGCAAAAATATCAAATTTTAAAACAACAATAATGTCACTTCTCAGTAGCGGTATCTAGTGGTTGGTTGTCAGAACTTAATGTCACCCTTGTGAACGCAGTTCTCTGTTAGTCTCATTTGATTTACACGGTTCGGTAAATGCGAATACTTTAACATTATTACCTCAGTGAATAGAGCCTTAAAGGTCACTGCGCGTTTTCAAAAGACTTGTAGGAGATAAAGTATTAGAAGTAAAATCTACGACCGGACAATACGAGAGGCTACACTCGACGTACTTACCCACGTCACACAATTTTAGATGCAAGGCACGGTTGGCTTGGTGTACAATAAAACAGTGAAAATTAAACTATTAGCAGGCAGAGTCTTTAGGTTGACTAGAAGTCAGGATACGAATCCAGAACACAAAGCGTATTTAGAAGGCTTGAATAAAATCAGTTTGCCGTACTTGCCGGTACTCTTAGCATTAAACCGTCATTTCATTTTGTACTCATCACTGTTACGCGGTCTCGGTCATGGAGACATTCTCATGTGTCTCTAATACATATCAAATATAACGTCGCTACATATTATAAATTAAGGTCCCCAGCTAAGTGTTCCTATTTGATTGTTACTGCGAATCGCAGGAAGTACACTATGTGATCAAAAGTATCCGGACACCCCAAAAACATACGGTTTTCATATTAAATGCATTGTGCTGCCACCTACTGCCAGGTGCTCCGTAGTAGTCACCAGACGCTGTGAGAAAGCGGAATGGGGCGCTCTGCGGAGCTCACGGACTTCGAACGTGGTCGGGTGATTGGGTGTGACTTGTGTCATACGCCTGCCTGTACGCGAGATTTACAAACTTCTAAACATCGCTAGGTCCGCTGTTACCCATGTGATAGTGAAGTGAAAACGTGGAGGGACACGTACAGCACAAAAGCGTACAGGCCGACCTCGTCTGTTGACTGACAGAGGCCGCCGATAGTTGAAGAGGGTCGTAATGTGTAATAGGCAGACATCTATCCAGACCATCACACGGGAATTCCAAACTGCATCAGGATCCATTGAAAGTACTATGACAGTAAGGCGGGAGGTGAGAAAACTGGGATTTCATGGTCGAGCGGCTGCTCATAAGCCACACATCACGCCGGTAAATGCCAAACGACGCCTCAGTTGGTGTAAGGAGCGTAAACATTGGACAACTGAACAGTGCAGAAACGTTGTGTGGAGTGGCGAATCACTGTACACAATGTGGCGATCCGATGGCAGGGTGTGGGTATATGCCGAATGCCCGCTGATCGTCTTCTGCCAGTGTGTGTAGTGCCAACAGAAAAATTCGGAAGCGGTGGTGTTATGGTATAGTCGTGCTTTTCATGGAGGAGGCTTGCACCCGTTGTTGTTTTGCGTGGCACTATGACAGCATAGGACTACACTGATGTTTTAAGCACCATCTTACTTCCCTCTGTTGAAGAGCAATTCGGGCATGGCGATTGCATCTTTCAACACGTTCGAGCACCTGTTTATAATGCACGGCCTGTGGCGGAGTGATTACACAAAACTAACATCCCTTTAATGGACTGATCTGCACAGAATTCTGACCTGAATCCTATAGGACACCTCTGGGAAGCTGTGGAACGCCGACTTCGTGCCAGGTCTCACCGACCGACATCGATACCTCTCCTCAGTGCAGCATTCAGTGAAGAATGGGCTGCCATTCCCCAAGAATCCTTCCAGCACCTGACTGAACGTTTGCCTGCGAGAGTGGAAGCTGTCATCAAGGCAAAGGGTGGGCCAACACTATATCCAGCATTACCGATAGATTGCATGGCGAACTTGTAACTCATTTTCAGCGAGCTGCCCGGATACTTTTGATCACACAGTGTACGTCGTCGTTTTGATACGGTTTTCACTAACTAATTCAGGGGAAGGTTGGAGTGTATAAATTATTACCGCAGATTTTCGCTGCGCCAGGCAACTCGTTCGGTCCCAAATAAGTGGCGCTAACCGTGTGAAGCTGCAGCCATTCTGACCAATGGTCCCCTTTCTACAACGTTTTGAAACTCGAATTATGAATACACTGCGCTTAGTGCTACCCGTTCAAAGCTGCGGTGGGTCGCCAGTAATTAAAATAAAAAAATATATAAGTCAGTCATTTGTTGTTTCACCAACAGAATAAAAAATAGGTTTACAAAATGTAGCTCGTTAAACGCACATACTTGGGTATTGGTCTACGTCACGCAATCTTTGCTTCTAAGTGCAGTTAGCCCGATATTCCACAAAATTAAACACCAGTAATGCAAGTGTACGGAAAGTGAGACTACGATACAGTACGATGTTTAACTACTCTACAGTACTTTGGAGCTATAGTCCAGAAATGCAGTTAAACATTGTACTGTATCGAAGTCCCACTTTCGCTATAGACACAATTTTTAAGCCGGCCGCGGTGGCCGATCGGTTCTAGGCGCTTCAGTCCGGAACAGCGCGGCTGCTACGGTCGCAGGTTCGAATCCTGCCTCGGACATGGATGTGTGTGATGCCCTTAGGTTAGTTATGTTTAAATAGTTCTAAGTTCTAGGGGACTGATGACCTCAGCTGTTAAGTCCCATAGTGCTCAGAGCAATTTGAATTTGAACACAATTTTTAAATTTACTTAAGTTGTGTTTAAATTTACTGTACACAACCCAACCGTGCTTTTTGTCTAAAATTATGTGACGTAGTTAATGAGATCGGCTGTAACCTGTCGCATTGTCCTGTCGTAGTTTTTACTTCCCATATTTAATCTCCCCGAAGTCAGTCGAACATCACACAATTCAGACAGCAAAAAATCTCAATCAGAGTTATATATTGTCTGCTGTCTACAAAAATTGTTGATTGAGTGATAACATTAATTTCAGTTTACAGATTTGCAGGTTGGACTCTGTGCAGCACGCGAAGGAAAACGTAATAATATCCGTAGAGCAGTGATAGAGTGTGTGATAAGTGAACTTCTACCATATCTGTCGTCTATTGCACTCATTAAGTTGCCACTGAGCGGTACAGAACTTCGTCGGCCGGTGTGACCGAGCGGTTCTAGGCGCTTCAGTCTGCAACTGCGCGACCGCTACGGTCGCAGGTTCGAATCCTGCAGCGGGCATGGATGTGTGTGTACGCCCTTAGGTTAGTTAGGTTTAAGTAGTTCTAAGTTCTAGGGGACTGATGACCTCAGCTGTTAAGTCCCATACTGCTCAGAGCCATTTGAACCATTTTTTACAGAACTTCTACATACCGTTCAAAAATATTAAATCAAATTCTACTGCTTCATATCCGTAAATAATTCACCTGCCTTTCGTTGTACGTCGAATAAACCCCTCCAGCAAAATAAGTTTTCGTCTCCTCTATAAAAGTTAATATATTCAAATCCAGAGCTTCAGTAAACATTTATTGGCGTCGTAAGCTTTCTACATTAAAACGAACAAAATTATCTGATAAAATGAAATACACTCAGTTCAGTACCATTAACACAGAGTTAGAAAGCAGTCTAATAATTCCGTTACAACACACTCTGGTGCGAAAGATGTTATCGTTTGACAGCTGAAACGACATTAGCGCTCCAAGCGGTGAAAAAGCAGATAATCGCATGCGTCGTAAGGATAATGTTCGTTTTTAATTACTTTCTACTTAATTAACGGAATAATTGTTATATTCTTGCGTTCCATGCATTAATACGTTACCCAGAGACAAGAATTATCGTGAAATGCGTGTGAAAACAGACGAATCACACTAGTTCAATAACATAAGCTACATCTCGCTCTTGGAAAAATAATTTTGAGTATGTCTATATCTGCAGCTTATTCCGCTGAAAGAAAGAGCATGTAAATATATTTAATACATGAGAAGCATATACTTCTGTTGTTGTCTGTTGTTATTATCATAGGCACTTTCTTTGACACTTAAAATTTTGCACTTCAGTCGACACAACACAATATTTTATAGATGCAATTACCTTTACTTCAAAAGCGAATGTGTTGAAGATTCTTACCGTTTGTCGCTCAGATTTGGCAACAATTGTAGAATTTGTTTTTCTTGTGTTGCGAAACAGTTTTATTGCTTTTGACGATTTATTATCACGTATGTGTGGTTTTCCTGCTAGCTACAAGTGTGTGGCTTATTTGATACGTTAAATAATGTATGCCTTACATTCCACACGTTTACTATGTTCCACATTCACTGATTTGGTTGCAAGTGTAGCGAACAAAACTCTGCTTTGATGGATAGGTATACCACGTCTTTCTGCAAAAGGTAACGTCTTCTGCTGTTTACTACCAATTTTTTTTTAAAATGAAAACGATATATTTTAGTAAACGTCTGTATATTACGGGAGAATCGTAAATGAACTGTCGTCTAAAGCACCGTTTTGTATCTCCCAGGGTCCTCAGGAAACTAAATAACCACAAATGTGGTTAATTTTTTAGTTATTGTCGACTTTTATGGCATTACATACTCCTTATTGTAAAACTATGTTACAAATAAATATAAACGTTAGTATTCGCACTCATCCGACATCGCATTCAGAAGTGTCGCTTGCTGGCCGTTTGGGGCGCTGCTATCGCTGGGGTAACAAAAACCAAACGGAGTGTCGCGGCCGTTAAGCCTGGTTCACACACTCATCTAATATGGCGCCACAGGATGTGGCTTGCTGCAGTGGTTTTGTGTACTATCGTTCACACAGGACGTCAGAAATTCTACGTAATTGCACAGGTTTCAATAAGGCATCAACTGAAATCATATGGGCGGCTACGGACGTTATGGTGCATGTTATAACCTTCGAGCAGTGACAAGAGTTAAGTACAAGGAAGACGAAACCCAAACGCTGGACCCGAAAACAAATTTCGGACAGGAATAAACCAGGGGAAACAAACACATTTATAAAGGAAATAGCACGCAGAGACGAAAATGCTGTCTGCAACAGCAAACCAACGTGCAGAGACGCCACTCTTCCAAAATTTTAGAATCTTATTGTATTCGTTGATATAGACATTCCGAATAACTAACTTTAGGTTTAACAGCTGCCACATCACACTCTCGGGCTATGTCCAGCGTATAATCCACAATTTATACAGTGCTTGGTCTCACAAATCACGAAGTTTATACGACTCGCTTTTTTGCTTACATATATTAAGATTATTCATTTACTCATTCAAAAATCTTTTAAGACTGTGGGATATGTCATTGCCTTCCAAATACTGCGCGCGCTCACACACACACACACACACACACACACACACACACACACACACATACACACTGCTTGCTGCAAGAAATCAGAAATCAAATATAGGTTGCTGCTCTTGTAGTTGTACAAGCTGCAAAAGTGTACCTGCTGACCATTTTTTTCACGTTTTTTTCAAAAATAAAAAAGAAACACACTAAAATCAAATGGAGTATGACAACAATTACTTCACGATAACGGCGACAGAATGCTCGTGTTTCGAATTACTGCCACCAGGGAGCAGTGGTGGTAAGAAAGTGGCGCAACGAAATCCAATCAAGCTGGACTTCTTGTGGCGTGACAAAAGTTGCGTCCATTAAGCTGCGTCAATAAACTATGGGAGTTCACTCATGGAACTGCAATGTAATAGCAGTAGGCCACTAGCTGTGTCGACACTTTCATTGCATTTGTGAACTCGGCTTTAGACTGTGATAAAAGTCTCACGAAAAAGACACGGAAAATATGTGAACATTGCTCTGAGGGAGGATAATCTTCGGCAAACTACAGCATGCGATTAGTGAGAGCGCGGCCCGTCTTCAGAGGCGCCACACGTTCTTTCTATGTTCGGCCGTTACTCAAAAATAGAAAAATACAATTTCTGAGTTTCATAACGAAAACCGGAATGGAAAAATAAATTGATAAGTTTGCCTTTAGGAAAGATAGTCACCAGAGAGGCAGTTCTGACATTGCTCTTGCTAATGGAAGCAAGACTGAACGAAAATCAAGACACATTCATAGGATTTGTCTACCTGGAAAAGGAGTTCGCCAGTGTAAAGTGGTGCAGGATATTCGAAAGTCTGAGGAAAATAGGGGTATGCTGTAGAGAAATACTAGTAATATCCAATACATAGAAGAACCAAGAGAGAGCAATAAGATAGGAAGACCAAAAACGAGGTGCTAGGACTAAAAGTGGTACAAAATAAGGGTATAGTCTTTCGCCCCTGCTGTTCATCCTATACATCGAAGGAGAAATGACGGAAATAAAAGGAAGGTTCATGATTGAGATTAAAATTCAAGGTGAAAGTATATCAGAGATAAGATTCGCTGATGACATTGCTGTCCTGAGTGAAAGTGAAGAAGAATTACAGGATCTGTTGAATGTAATGAACAGCCTAATGAGTACAGAATATGGGCTGAGTGTAAATCAAAGAAAGACGAAAGAAATGAGAAGTATCAGAAATGAGAACAGCGATTAACGGAACATCAAAATTAGGGAGCACGATGTTAAGGAATTCTGCTACCTAGGCAGCAAAGTAGCCCGTGATGGATGGAGCAGCTAGCAGGGTCAAAAGGGCATTTCCGTCCAAGAGGAGTCGACTAGTGTCAAACTTAGACCTTAATTAGAGGACGAACTTTCAGAAAATGTACGTTCGGAGCCCAGAATTGTATGGTAGTGAAACGACGAACTGTGAGAAAACCGAAACAGAAAAGAATCGAAGCATTTGAGACGTGGTGCTGCAGAAGAATGTTGAAAATTAGGTGGACTGAGATCGCTCTGCGCAGTATCGGCGATGGAAGGAATATAGCTGGCAGGAGTGGACGAGCGGTTCTAGGCGCTACAGTCTGGAGCCGCGCGACCGCTACGGTCGCAGGTTCGAATCCTGCCTCGGGCATGGATGTGTGTGATGTCCCTAGGTTAGTTAGGTTTAAGTAGTTCTAAGTTCTAGGGGACTGATGACCTCAGAAGTTAAGTCCCATAGTGCTCAGAGCCATTTTTTGAAGGAATATATGGAAAACACTGGGAAGAAGAAGGCATTAGGGAATAGCCTACACTGTTCTACAACGAAATGAGGATGGAAAATGTCGGGGAAGACGGAGATTTGAATAAATGAGGTCGTATGGCGCAAATGCTACACTGAAATGAAGAGGTTAGCGCAGGAGAAGAGTTCGTATTGGGTCGCATAGAAAAAGCCATAACATGAGTTACAACTACAAAAATGGTTTGTGTAAGGGGAGTTCAAATGTGTGTGAAATCTTATGGGACTTAACTGCTAAAGTCATCAGTCCCTAAGCTTACACACTACTTAACCTAAATTATCCTAAGGACAAATACACACACCCATGCCCGAGGTGTAAGAGGAGTCAAATGAAAACGAGACAGATGGAAAAAAGTAAGTAAACTGTTTATTATTTCAAAATCAACCGCTATAACTTTAATAGATTTATTCCACTCTGAGAAAAGACGGTCAGTGCCTCAGGGACAAATGTTTGACGTTGCCTACGGAACCACGATTTAACCGAGGTATGCACCTCTTCGTCCGAAATATATAGACGACCACGAAAGTCTTTCTTCAGGCCATTTTCGTTTTCTTCGGACCATTTCCATGCTTACTGTCTTCCCCCACATTTACCATGCGTAATCGCGGAGGATGTGCAAGAGCTTCCCGGGGAACCTTCTGCCGGGTAGTCGAAATAACCTTGGCGACGTGTCGTAATAAAAGGGTGGTTTCATGCCAACAATAACAGCCAGTGCGGCAAACTGAGATCACTAAAAAAATTTCTCATGACTGTGGAACGCATTGTAACGAAAATATTCGGAGCAGCTGTAAAGGCAGTAGGCGCTGTAACGGCACTCGGGCCGTTCGCGCTTACGCCGTGCATTTGTTGACACGGCCCGGCACACGCAGCTTCCCTGCGGTTCTCGCGACCGCCGCTAGGAGCGCTGCCGTCGCGTCGTGAGCGCGCCGCCGCCTGCCCGTCAGTTTGTCTGTGACTTCCGTGTTGAGAGGACCGATTCAGTCGCTGCCGCGGCCTGCCGACGGAGTTTTTCTCGTGAGTACCTCGTCTGCGCTCCACTTGCTCGCTCCGCTAGGCGCCCAAGCTCAGTTCTGAAGACGTCTTAAGGAAGATATCTGCCCGGGAACCATATTTTATTGCCTACCTCTTACTCAAATCTGAAATTCGTTTTTCAGAAACACTCACATAGTTTGGTGGGAATCGGTTGTCTTATTTTGTGAAATGAATCGTGCCTTATTGTCCCAATAGCAATTTGACATTATTTTCGGTAGGTGCCAATTAGATCACTTTCGTATCTCGACATCTATATCTGTACTCTGCAAACCACCGTGAAGTGCATGGCAGACAGTACGCACAATTGTACCCGTTACTAGGGATTCTTTCGGTTCCACTCACGTCTAGAACGCGGGAAGAATAATTCTTTGACTTCCTCTGCGCTTGCTGTAATTACTGCATGTGAGCGATACGTAGGGGGTTGTAATATGTTCCTAGCCGCCATTTATAGTCGGTTCTTGAAACTTTGTTAGCAGATTTTCTCGGGATAGTTTACGTCTGCTGAAACAGTCTGCCAATTCAGTTTTTTCAGCATCTCTGTGACCTCTCCCACGAATCAAACTTGTGGCAATCCGGGCTGCCCGTCTCTGTATACCACTCGATATCCCCTGTTAGTCTTGTTTGGTACACATTCCACACATTTGAACATTCTGCGACTGGTCGCACGAGTGATTTCTAAGCAGTCTCTGATTGTTTCGCCAGTATTCTACCAGTAGCCGGCCAGAGTGGCCGAGCGGTCCTAGGCGCTACAGTCTGGAACCGCGCGACCGCTACGGTCGCAGGCTCGAATCCTGCAGCGGGCATGGATGTGTGTGACGTCCTTAGGTTAGTTAGGTTTAAGTAGTTCTAAGTTCTAGGGGACATGACCACAGCAGTGCTCAGAGCCATTTGAACCATTTTCTACCAGTAAACGCAAGTTTACCACCTGCTTTGCCCACAACTGAGACTATACGATGATTCCGTGATATGCTCAAGTTATTTGGAAGAAATGGCCGATTCCAGCAGCAACTCGGTACTGCTGTCACAGGATACTACTTTTTTTTCATTTTGTAAAGCGCACAGTTTTACGTTTCTAAACATTTAAGGCAAGTTGTCAATCTTTACACCACTTTGAAAACTTATCAAGATCAGTCTGAATATTTATGCAGTTTATTTCAGACAGTACTTCGTTTCAGATAACTGCATCACCTGCAAAAAGCCTGAGATTACTATTAAAATTGTTCGCAATGTAACTAATATACAACATGAATAGCAAGGTTCACAACACACTTCCTTGAGGCACACCCGAAGTTACTTCTACATCTCACGATGAATCTCCACCCAAGATAACATTCTGTGTCCTTCCTGCCAAAACGTCCTCAATCCAGTCACAGATTTTACTTGACGCCACATATGATATCTGTGTGCTATTAATTTTTTTCTACGCTTATAATTTAGTAGCTATAAACTTTTGTAGTGCAGTCGTAATCTACAAGGTGAACCCCTACTCTGACAAAATTTCGGAGGTTTTTGAGTATTTCAGTATAAGGGACCGTTGATTCCCAGAGGTTCGTTACATAGGAATTGCGTTTCGTTTGATTTCTTACCTTCGTTTATTGTTGTAGTGTGCCGCACCGAAACTAACTGCACAGTAATCCATCTGTCGACGATGTGCGCTGCCTGTCTTGTTTGTGAACAAATTTGTGCCATTCGCTCACGCCGTGTGCTGTTGACAATGGCAATACCATCTTTATTCTCAGCTTTCGAGCTTGGATCCAGCACTGTTCGGTTCTGTGTTGGGTTTTCTTCCGGGCAGTATTATACTTTCCAGTCACCTGTGAAAACCCTGATTAATTAGCTTTTGCAGTGTAGACGTGCGGCAAAAAGTCAGTACATCTACATGACTACTCTCCAATTCACATTTAAGTGCTTGGCAGAGGGTTCGTCGAACCACAATCACACTATCTCTCTACCATTCCACTCCCGAACAGCGCGCGGGAAAACCAACACCTAAACCTTTCTGTTCGAGCTCTGATTTCTCTTACTTTATTTTGATAATCATTCCTACCTATGTAGGTTGGGCTCAACAAAATATTTTCGCATTCGGAAGAGAAAGTTGGTGACTGAAATTTCGTAAATAGATCTCGCCGCGACGAAAAACGTCTTTGCTGTAATGACTTCCATTCCAATTCGTGTATCATATCTGCCACACTCTCTCCCCTACTACGTGATAATACAAAACGAGCTGCCCTTTTTTGGACCCTCTCGATGTCCTCCGTCAATCCCACCTGGTAAGGATCCCACACCGCGCAGCAATATTCTAACAGAGGACGAACGAGTGTAGTGTAAGCTGTCTCGTTAGTGGACTTGTTGCATCTTCTAAGTGTCCTACCAATGAAACGCAACCTTTGGCTCGCCTTCCCCACAATATTAACTATGTGGTCTTTCCAACTGAAGTTGTTCGTAATTTTAAAACCCTGGTACTTGGTTGAATTGACAGCCTTGAGAATTGTACTATTTATCGAGTAATCGAATTTCAACGGATTTCTTTTGGAACTCACGTGGATCACCTCACACTTTTCGTTATTTAGCGTCAATTGCCACCTGCCACACCATACAGCAATCTTTTCTAAACCGCTTTGCAACTGATACTGGTCTTCGGATGACCTTACTAGACGGTAAATTACAGCATCATCTGCGAACAACCTAAGAGAACTGCTCAGATTGTCACCCAGCAGCCAGTAAGGGTCAACGGAAGCGACCGATTCCATCTGTGGGCTTTGACCATGACGTAAGGGTCGTGTTGTGTGTGACGTCATTACGACGTGGAGTTTGAGTTGGTTGTGTTTGTAGATGTCGTCTTGTTGTGTTTTTTGTGTATTTATTGTGTATTCAACGTATTTTAATTTACGTAGGGATGTTTGGCTCTTGAATTTTTGAGGTGTTATGGTTTTGGTTTCGTTTTTCGTAGTTGTAGGTGGTAGTTTTTTCGTATCAATAGTTATGGTTGACCTATATAGGTCAAGGGAAGATTCTTGTAGATTCTGTAATTTTTTTTTTTGTTCGTCATTTTTGTGTTTTGGGATCGTGGTGTCTTTTTTTTACTGCTATATTTAGCTTGTCCCCTCCCTAAAACCCCCAATTTCACGCGGCTGCCCCATTAGTTTCACTGTATTTTTGGAGGGAGCTGTTATTGTCTTATTTGTACGTATTTTCGTGTTTGTTGCCGCCTGTATGTAGTGACGTCATAGGCGCCATATTGGAGACGCTTAGAATAGCCATTTCCGCCATATTGATGAGTCATGGGTGAAAGCAGACAGGTGGAATCGGACACTTCGGTAATCCCGTCAGTTAGGCTCTGGAAGGAACTGACAGGCATGTGGAGCCACACCAACTCCAGTGCTGTGGGCAGCTGCGCTAGGTTTCTCGGTTGGGTATCCACAGTGTGAACAGCCCGATCGAGGTGGTCTCACGGAGTCTCGATTCGCTTTAAATCTTGGGAGTGTGGAGGCCAAGGCAGTAAGGCGAAGTCAGCCTGGTGCTCTTCTACCACGCAAGTAAACTGCGAGCTGTGTGGCACGTTGCGTTATCCTGTTGGTAGATGCCATCGTGCTGAGGGTAAGAAAACTGTATGTACAGGTGGAGATGGTCTCCTATCATAGATTCATACTTCTGTTGAACCACTGTGGCTTTCAGAATGACGGGATCACCCAGGAAATGGCACGAAAACATTTTCCAGACCATAACGCACCCTCGTCCGGCCTGAAACCTTACGATGACTGTTGGACGGCCACACAGGCTAACGGCCATCTGTGGGTTGGAGGACAAAAGTGATTCATCTGTAAAGACAGCCTGCCGCCGTTCAGTGGATGTCCAGTTCTCTATTTGCGTTCCAATGCCAACCTTCTTCGCTGACGAGCGGCAGTCAGCATGGGCGAATGATCCATGCGCCATCTGTGGAGGCTTATACGTAGCCAATGGCGATCACTGAACGGTCATTGACAGGACACTGTTGGTTACTCCTGGGTTCATCTGGATGGTCAACTGCTCAACAGTTGTTCAAAAATGGTTCAAATGGCTCTGAGCACTATGGGACTTAACATCTGAGGTCATCAGTCCCCTAGACTTAGAACCGCTCAAACATAACTAACCTAAGGACATCACACACATCCATGCCCGAGGCAGGATTCGAACTTGCGACCGTAGCAGCGGCGCGGTTCCGGATTGTAAGCGCCTGGAGCCGCTTGGCCACAGCGGCGGGCAACAGTTGTTCGCCTGTACACATCATCGTAGCCGTCGATCACTTCGGTGTACCACAGTTGCCTCGGCCCCGGTTTTGGATAGCGCCATTTTGCCATGCACGATATAACGTCAGTCCCCGTAGATTAACGGGAGAAAAAAAACCTGAAAAACTTCCGAAAAGGCGTTCCTCCCGTAGTCGTTGTATCTCAATTACAAGTCCGCAGCGTTTCCACTTATGCGAACTCGTATAATTGATGCTTTTTATTATTAATATTGTATTGTTAATTGCCCGGATTTGCAGCAATTATTAATTCTTCTCTCGTTCGCATAGCACACACCACTGATTGCGAGGAAATATTTTAGTTAACAGTTTTTTTCTTACGCTGTTGTCTTGTTGCTATGGAATCGTTGTGCTGGTATGCAGCGAGATCCAGAGATACTCTTTGATTCAGTCTTTGTAAGATTGCGCCGTAATTCGAAAATATTTTAAAGTTCACTTCTCAACTAATGACGTGAATATTTGCACTTCAATGAAATAGTCTTTCATGAGTAGTCGTTGATTTAGTCACTTATCAAACTATTTGATGATGTAGTCCACACCGGGTATTTTACTGGTAACGAACAGTTTATTGTTATTTTGTCACTAAATACTTATAACTCCCGCACCACACGCACACGGAATAGTTAAGTCAGTCCCATTGAGTTATAGTTTCTTGGCAATTATCACAACTCAACACTTTAGCGTAATTGTTTTATCTTCATGATGTCGTGTACTTGGGTCCTACTCAAGACTAATTGCGTGTATTCTTTCATCGAATGTTCACTCCTCCTTAAGGTCCAACTAATTTAAAGTCAAGTCCAATGTTCACTAATTCCGTTATTAGATTTCAATTAACCCGTAGTGCACGGTTAAATGAGTATCTGTTGCTGTCTCAGTTCATAAAATCAGTTTCTTAAGCCGTGAATGCCGTCACGCAACAAACACTTCTAAACTCGAAGACAATCTCGTCACGATTCGCAATCTCAATAATTCAGATCAGAACTGCTCTCGTACGTCTGCACTGGATGAGTTCTAGCAAGCGACTTCTTCTGTGGAAGAGCATTGTAGGCGCATTGAATTTCTTCGTTGCGCTTACAATTCTCTTCCACGTAAAAGTTATCTCTGATGACATTACTTTGGAATTAACTTTTGAGGTATTAATTTCACATTTGTTGTTGTTGTTGTTGTTGTGGTCTTCAGTCCTGAGACTGGTTTGATGCAGCTCTCCGTGCTACTCTATCCTGTGGAAGCTGCTTCATCTCCGAGTACTTACTGCAGCCTACATCCTTCTGAATCTGCTTAGTGTATTCATCTCTTGGTCTCCCTCTACGATTTTTACCCTCCACGCTGCCCTCCAATGCTAAATTTGTGGTCCCATGATGCCTCAGAACATGTCCTACTAACCGGTCCCTTCTTTTCGTCAATTTGTGCCACAAACTCCTCTTCTCCCCAATTCAATATCACATTTGTCACATGGATATTTGTCCATTGCTGAAATACGATGTTTCTTCTTTCTCTTTCGCTAACAAATATGCTCAGTGGTGTACAATGTAGTTGTTGACAAAACTCTTTCGTGTTGGCTCATCGGCAAAGATGTCGAAACTGCCACGATAACTTTCCCTACTTCACGTTCTTTCTTAACTGACTTTAAGGTGGTCGTTGGGGCGTTACAATGACATACTGTAAGCACGCTGGCAGGCGAACAGTTTACAAACTTACCCGTTTCGGAAAAGCTTCCGCCCTTAGCCCGGAAGCCACTGATGGCGCCCTTTTGGACGTCAGATTAATCGCTCCGGTGCACTGTTTTCCGCGTCCCCCGACGTTCAGTTGGATGGTGATGATTGATGTTTGGTTTGTGGGGAGCTCAACTGCGTAGTCATCAGCGGCCGCACAAAGTCCCAATCTTTACACAGTCCAGTCTAGTCACTTTCACGAACGATGACGCTGGAAGTACTGCCATCTGTAAGTAGTTATTGCACAGTGACGTAGAACATAGGGTGGCCACGTTAATGTGACTGGAGCGAGTAGTCGTATATTAAGAATGGTACACAGCAGTGCAGATACGTTTCCTGATGATGAGCTGGCCAGTGTGAACCTGAATTAAGACCGGCCCAAACACCCTAAGCTGAAATATTCCGGATGCGATGGTAGTAGTCATATCATAGTAGTTTAGTATCTATGTATACTGTGTGGTTGGCGTTGTACGTTTTGGTGATAGGATATCACAAACTTTTCCACTACTGTGAAGGTATTTTTCGAGAGGTAACTGATACGATAGATAGAATAAATCACTATTACATTATTACTGTTTAACGAGCCGCCGGATACCAGTGGTACGCGATACTAAATTACACAGGAAATATTCCCCAACATTCTTTGAAATTTAGTCCGTGAACTTAAAAATTCAAATGGCTTCAAGCACAACGGGACTTAACATCTGAGGTCGTAAGTCCACTAGACTTAGAACTACATAAACATAACTAACGTAAGGACATGGCACACATCCATGCCCGAGGCAGGATTCGAATCTGCGACCGTAGCAGCAGCGCGCTTCCGGACTAAAGCGCCTAGAACCGCTCGGCTGTGTTTAATGCTGTATTGTCGAACACAACTGCAAAAAAAAAAAAAAAATGTTGTTGCTGTTAAAGAGCTGTAACCTACAGCTAAGTAATTATGTAATGAATATGCCACCGTTATTTACAAACAACAGGTACATGGATAAACACCAAAATATGTTGTAGCGAATAGTACTATGGATGAAATAGTTACCACAGTTCACTGTCGTAATATTAACATGCATAGTAACTTATACAGGGTGATTCACGTAACGTTACCGCTGGATATATTTCGTAAACCACATCAAATACTGACGAATCGATTCCACAGACCGAACGACCACCTCATTGGTCCTCACTTCATTGCAGGGGCCCAAACAGCTGCAACATACATCGCGTTTCTACCGAATGATCTGCCAACGTTGCTCGAAAATGTCCCACTGGAAACGCGTCGACGTATGTGGTATCAGCATGATGGTGCACCTGCACATTCCGAAATTAACACTAGGCTGACCCTTGACAGGATTTTCGACGGGCGTTTCATAGGACGTGGAGGACGTATAAATTGGCCAGCCCGTTCTCCTGACCTTACACCTCTGGACTTCTTTCTGTGGGGTACGTTAGAGGAGAATGTGTACCGTGATGTGCCTACAACCCAGAGGATATGAAACAACGTATTGTGGCAGCCTGCGGCGACATTACACCAGATGTACTGCGGCGTGTACGACATTCATTACGCCAGAGATAGCAATTGTGTGCAGCAAATGATGGCCACCACATTGAACATCTATTGGCCTGACATGTCGGGACACACTCTATTCGACTCCGTAATTGAAAACGGAAACCACGTGTGTACGTGTACCTCACCCCTCATGGTAATGTGACGTAATGTGCTGTTCCAGTCTCTTCTGTACCTAAGGTCCATCACCTTTCCCTTTGGATCCCTACGTAATTCGATGCTCTCCGATGCACACGATCGAACCGCGGAGGAGTGGTACTCGAGCGTGAACTTTAGATTACAATACCTCCGGATGTAATTAACATTTTACAATGCAACAAACGGCACTGATTACGTATTTGTTTATATGTTCAGATGTGCTAACAAAACTAACGGGGTTCCATTTAAAAAAACGTAGGTTTGTGTTAACAAACGGAGATGGAGCGGAGGGAAATCGACCGTCCCGTTTTTAAAGGAACCATCCGAGCGTTCACTCTACGTAGAAAAATTACAGTTGGATGTCCAGAAGCGAACTTCTACCTCCATCTTTCCGAATGGGTGTTCAGTGTCTTATCGTTAAGCCATCTCGTTCTGTGTTTGTCTGATAGTTTAATGCGAGGACAGTTGAAGAACGTATGATAATTTACGAAGACTAGGGATGCCGGTTATAGCTCAAACAACCGGTTTTCGACTGTTCCGCTTATTTTCATCTCCAGCTTAACCTGTCTGTTAAAACCGCCCAAAATAACCGGTTTCTGAAGTAACCGAGTTTCTGGTTTTTTGTTGTCATTATTTCCAATAATAAACGACAGTCTAGGAACAAGGATTGAAAAATTCCAATGGAGAGGGAGGAGTGGGAGATCTCGGTTGATGTGAGGTCGAGGCTGTGGCAGAAGTCGGTCTCACTGTCTCCAGCAGAGGTGGCGAAGGTGAAGGAGACGGACGGTCGAGGCGACGGCGAAAGCTCGCGAGTGGACGACTTTCCTGTGTCCTCACTTTTGGATGGTATCAACGTTTCACCATGAAGCAGCAACAAAATTAAGCGATCAGCTATTATTCCTAGTTTATAGCACGTCAATAAAATTATAGGTGTATCACTCAGTCACAATCAAATTTGCCTTCTCTTCTGAGGGTCATTGTGAATGTTTCCTCCTCATATGATGTCCCAAGTTCGTTGCACTTCCTCTGGTTTTTAATTGTTTATAGCAAGTGGAGCATTATATGCTTCCACGCTTCATAAAATACTTTCAAACTAGGGATAGCGCCACTCTGCAGTATAATGCTCGTTTCTGACAGTCAGCGTTGCTATTAAAAAAACACACATCGAATTTTCACATTTTCCATAACACCCTAATATTTCAAAGCAATGTAAATTTTAGGAATAAACAATAGTAAAAAGTTCTATTTAAAAACGAAAACTTATCACCGCTGCTATGGAAAACTGATATGCTTGTTTTTTTTCAGCCGATGAAAAAAAACCTGCTGTAACCGAGACCAAACAAATACCGAAATATACCGGTTATTCCCCCCCCATGAACCATGGACCTTGCCGTTGGTGGGGAGGCTTGCGTGCCTCAGCGATACAGATAGCCGTACCGTAGGTGCAACCACAACGGAGGGGTATCTGTTGAGAGGCCAGACAAACGTGTGGTTCCTGAAGAGGGGCAGCAGCCTTTTCAGTAGTTGCAAGGGCAACAGTCTGGATGATTGACTGATCTGGCCTTGTAACAATAACCAAAACGGCCTTGCTGTGCTGGTACTGCGAACGGCTGAAAGCAAGGGGAAACTACAGCCGTAATTTTTCCCGAGGGCATGCAGCTTTACTGTATGATTACATGATGATGGCGTCCTCTTGGGTAAAATATTCCGGAGGTAAAATAGTCCCCCATTCGGATCTCCGGGCGGGGACTACTCAAGAGGATGTCGTTATCAGGAGAAAGAAAACTGGCGTTCTACAGATCGGAGCGTGGAATGTCAGATCCCTTAATCGGGCAGGTAGGTTAGAAAATTTGAAAAGGGAAATGGATAGGTTAAAGTTAGATATAGTGGGAATTAGTGAAGTTCGGTGGCAGGAGGAACAAGACTTCTGGTCAGGTGACTACAGGTTTATAAACACAAAATCAAATAGGGGTAATGCAGGAGTAGGTTTAATAATGAATAGGAAAATAGGAATGCGGGTAAGCTACTACAAACAGCATAGTGATCGCATTATTGTGGCCAAGATAGATACGAAGCCCACGCCTACTACAGTAGTACAAGTTTATATGCCAACTAGCTCTGCAGATGACGAAGAAATTGAAGAAATGTATGATGAAATAAAAGAAATTATTCAGATTGTGAAGGGAGACGAAAATTTAATAGTCATGGGTGACTGGAATTCGAGTGTAGGAAAAGGGAGAGAAGGAAACGTAGTAGGTGAATATGGATTGGGGGACAGAAATGAAAGAGGAAGCCGCCTGGTCGAATTTTGCACAGAGCACAACATAATCATAACTAACACTTGGTTTAAGAATCATGAAAGAAGGTTGTATACATGGAAGAACCCTGGAGATACTAAAAGGTATCAGATAGATTATATAATGGTAAGACAGAGATTTAGGAACCAGGTTTTAAATTGTAAGACATTTCCAGGGGCAGATGTGGACTCTGACCACAATCTATTGGTTATGACCTGTAGATTAAAACTGAAGAAACTGCAAAAAGGTGGGAATTTAAGGAGATGGGACCTGGATAAACTAAAAGAACCAGAGGTTGTACAGAGATTCAGGGAGAGCATAAGGGAGCAATTGACAGGAATGGGGGAAATAAATACAGTAGAAGAAGAATGGGTAGCTTTGAGGGATGAAGTAGTGAAGGCAGCAGAGGATCAAGTAGGTAAAAAGACTAGGGCTAGTAGAAATCCTTGGGTAACAGAAGAAATATTGAATTTAATTGATGAAAGGAGAAAATATAAAAATGCAGTAAGTGAAACAGGCAAAAAGGAATACAAACGTCTGAAAAATGAGATCGACAGGAAGTGCAAAATGGCTAAGCAGGGATGGCTAGAGGACAAATGTAAGGATGTAGAGGCCTATCTCACTAGGGGTAAGATAGATACCGCCTACAGGAAAATTAGAGAGACCCTTGGAGATAAGAGAACGACTTGTATGAATATCAAGAGCTCAGATGGAAACCCAGTTCTAAGCAAAGAAGGGAAAGCAGAAAGGTGGAAGGAGTATATAGAGGGTCTATACAAGGGCGATGTACTTGAGGACAATATTATGGAAATGGAAGAGGATGTAGATGAAGATGAAATGGGAGATAGGATACTGCGGGAAGAGTTTGACAGAGCACTGAAAGACCTGAGTCGAAACAAGGCCCCCGGAGTAGACAATATTCCATTGGAACTACTGACGGCCGTGGGAGAGCCAGTCCTGACAAAACTCTACCATCTGGTGAGCAAGATGTATGAAACAGGCGAAATACCCTCAGACTTCAAGAAGAATATAATAATTCCAATCCCAAAGAAAGCAGGTGTTGACAGATGTGAAAATTACCGAACTATCAGCTTAATAAGTCACAGCTGCAAAATACTAACACGAATTCTTTACAGACGAATGGAAAAACTAGTAGAAGCCAACCTCGGGGAAGATCAGTTTGGATTCCGTAGAAACACTGGAACACGTGAGGCAATACTGACCTTACGACTTATCTTAGAAGAAAGATTAAGGAAAGGCAAACCTACGTTTCTAGCATTTGTAGACTTAGAGAAAGCTTTTGACAATGTTGACTGGAATACTCTCTTTCAAATTCTAAAGGTGGCAGGGGTAAAATACAGGGAGCGAAAGGCTATTTACAATTTGTACAGAAACCAGATGGCAGTTATAAGAGTTGAGGGACATGAAAGGGAAGCAGTGGTTGGGAAGGGAGTAAGACAGGGTTGTAGCCTCTCCCCGATGTTGTTCAATCTGTATATTGAGCAAGCAGTAAAGGAAACAAAAGAAAAATTCGGAGTAGGTATTAAAATTCATGGAGAAGAAATAAAAACTTTGAGGTTCGCCGATGACATTGTAATTCTGTCAGAGACAGCAAAGGACTTGGAAGAGCAGTTGAATGGAATGGACAGTGTCTTCAAAGGAGGATACAAGATGAACATCAACAAAAGCAAAACAAGGATAATGGAATGTAGTCTAATCAAGTCGGGTGATGCTGAGGGAATTAGATTAGGAAATGAGGCACTTAAAGTAGTAAAGGAGTTTTGCTATTTGGGGAGCAAGATAACTGATGATGGTCGAAGTAGAGAGGATATAAAATGTAGGCTGGCAATGGCAAGGAAAGCGTTTCTGAAGAAGAGAAACTTGTTAACATCGAGTATAGATTTAAGTGTCAGGAAGTCATTTCTGAAAGTATTCGTATGGAGTGTAGCCATGTATGGAAGTGAAACATGGACGATAAATAGTTTGGACAAGAAGAGAATAGAAGCTTTCGAAATGTGGTGCTACAGAAGAATGCTGAAGATTAGATGGGTAGATCACATAACTAATGAGGAAGTATTGAATAGGATTGGGGAGAAGAGAAGTTTGTGGCACAACTTGACCAGAAGAAGGGATCGGTTGGTAGGACATGTTCTGAGGCATCAAGGGATCACCAATTTAGTATTGGAGGGCAGTGTGGAGGGTAAAAATCGTAGAGGGAGACCAAGAGATGAATACACTAAGCAGATTCAGAAGGATGTAGGTTGCAGTAGGTACTGGGAGATGAAAAAGCTTGCACAGGATAGAGTAGCATGGAGAGCTGCATCAAACCAGTCTCAGGACTGAAGACCACAACAACAACAACCGGTTATTCAGAACTAAAATACCGGTATCGATTTAACATGTCGGTTCTTCCCCCACAAGTGAAATAACTCACGACTGTATTACGATCACTCTAAGGGTGGGAAAAAGTGTTCGTTCACAATTCGAATGTACTGCGACGTATGAGTCTTGAGAAACATGGCTGAGAGTCCGTTCCGAGCTGAAAAGATGACTGTCTGTGGTTGGTAACACATCCTTCGAGCTTATTTCATTAAGAAACGACGGAAAAGAAAACTATGTGCAGAAGAAAGAAAGGAGGTTAGGATTTAAGGTGCAATCGACAGCGAGGTCATAAGAGACGAAGTGTCAGCTCGGAATGTCGCAAGGGTGGGGGAGGGAACCGGCTGTGCACTTTCGCTGTGACCATTCCGTCATTTATGACTACGAAGTCATTCAGTTTTACCCTTGACGCAGATGACGGAGGTAATCATCGAAAGCTCGGGATTTTATCCAAATCTGACGCGGTAAGTAAACGGAAAACTTTTTGTGTGTCCTGACACTTGCCTGGAGCGATTTGGGGAAATCGCGGATACCTAAATCTGGATGGGCGGACACGGGTTTGAACCGTCGTTGTCTACGTGTAGAGTAAGACGAAGACAGACAGGAATTTTAAAAAAGTTGCACTATCTGCCCCGATTTTTCAAAAAAGGTATCGATATATCGAAGAATTATCGATATTTCGATGGGATAAACATTGACGTACCGGCCTATAAAATTATCGGTTGCACGTTGTAAATATAATGCTGGTTTTACAGCTGTATATTTAAGATCTGAATTATTATTAGATATTCTATACATCAACAAGCTATCCCCCTTCGAGCAAGAACTGAAAGGAAAACGATGCACGTTTAGGCAGGGCGATGACCACTTTGGTAACAATGGTAACTCTATCTATGTGACACAGTAAAAGGTGTCCGGCGAGTCCGCCATTCCGTTCCGTCACGTATCGGATTTGTCCGGAACACTTCATGTCGACTTCCGTGTTCTTTCATTTGCGTCAACGCCAGCGACCTAACAGTTGTAGTGTCCAAATTGTGTGGTGAAGCTAAACGTTGGAGTGTCTGTTGGTAGCGCCGAGCGAGGATTACATCTGCATATCTCCTCACACGTCTCCGCCCACGGCAAAGACCAATCTTGTCACTTAGACTTTTGTTCATCATTTTCAGCAACTGTTTTTGAAGAATGCTGATGTGAAGAAACGGCGCACTAGCTGCGTTAAAAACTGTTTTTTTGACGCAACGGACGCACTATTTCTTCACATCGGAAATTTTCTTGTTCCACTCACACCGCCACCTTCCAGTATAACCAGACTACTTCGTGTCATCTATACTTGCTTCAAAGAGAACGACTGAACGTGATGAAAGCAGAAAATATGGTAAGACCACTTCACACACTGAAAGTAAAATTATTTTCTATTAGTTTCAAAAAAACAGTTTCAAATATTAACCGAAAGTGGTGTAAAAATATATAAAAACATACATATTGCCATTTCTATATCGATATATTGATAATCGTGGAGAAAAATATCGTCGATATATACACACCAAAAAAGTTTTGCATAAACTCGGTCCCGAGGGTTCCGGAATCTACACAGAAAATTGGAATAGATATCAACATAAACATGATTTCCGCCCTTTTTATTACTCGTGGAAACGACATTGCATTATGTACCACCATGCAGCGAGACCCTGAGAGGTGGTGGTCCAGATTGCTGTACACACGTGTACGCCGGCCGCTGTGGCCGAGCGGTTCTAGGCGCTTCAGTCCGGAATCGCGCTGCTGCTACGGTCGCAGGTTCCAATCCTACCTTAGGTTAGTTAGGTTTAAGTAGTTCTAAGTCTAGGGGACTGATGACCTCAGATGTCAAGTCCCATAGTGCTTAGAGCCATTTATTTGAACCTAGTTTCTCTTTACTTATTCTTATCATGTCAACACTGACCAACAATATTCTAGCGCAACGCAATCTGACTGCTCAGAACAAGGATAACCTGTCTCCAAATAATTAATTCAAAATAATGGCCCTGAGTAAAAGAAATCTTAACAATAACCTGCAGATTTCTTTAAGCATTACCTCACAAAAATCTTCATTACGCGAACTAGTGCAATACTGCGAGCGTCAGTACTGCCAGCTAAATAAAAGATTCTAACTACTAAAGCCACTAACTACTAATAGACAAGTGGTTAGGAAAGGAAAGATTTTGTTACAAAGTAAATAATGTATTTTTTACCTTAATAATGTGACATCCAGTTCAGACACGAGTATAAATCGTCGTTGACATGTAGTACAAAGGTATATAATCGTGAATAATATTCAATCTCCAAGCCGAAGATGTACAGACCGTTAGCCTACGCCAACACTTCAGACCTCTACCCTCCTACAGTATACATCCATCACTGCTGGGGACTAACTTCCAACTGCCCAACACTACTGGCGGTTAACTTCCAACAACGAGTCCGACCAGCCACAGAGTCTCTTACAAAGAAAGCGCAGTCAGAGATCCAATGCAAAGCGCTACACAGCGCTGCCAACACAGAAGCAGCCCACTTACAGTTGAAACGGGCTATTAGTTTACAGCAGATTTGTCGAAGGCGCCATTGGCAGGGGATGGAAAGGCGGTCGGACGGTACCGATCTGCTGCCAGGGCCTCCGACCGTTTACGAGAGTTGTCGAAAGAGGCATTTATTTTTTTACGTTTTATTTTTAAATTTATTGGCATTTGGTCCATATACCATGCCGTGGGAACCATATTATATGATTATGACGAAAACAAATTTACTTAAATGCATAAGGAGTACACAGTGGTTAATAACAGACTGTTAAAGTAATAGGAACGGCCGACAAATACAAATCGTTAAGCTTATTGAGAAAGATGCCAAAGAACTGAACAGATAGTGAAGGGAATATTTTGGTTATACGATGGCCTAAAAGTAGAAATTAAACAAGATGTGGGTACAGGAAACAGTCGGTGGTATGGCAGAGAACTTCTCCGTGCATGTAGACACTCAGTTATACCGTATTGTCTCGAATGTAATTCGCACATTTCCCGCAAAATTAAACCACAAAATTCATAGCAAGGCTTATTTATGTACAACTATCAGACACACTCTGCAAGCCACCACACGGTGGCGGCTACCGTATCTATTGCTAGGCGCTGCATCTCCCGTCCCACTCGCAAACACAGCGAGAGGAAAGCAACTGTGCATATGCCTGCGTACGAGCCCAGATTTGCGTTATCTCGTCCAAGCTGTGAAATGTACGTTGGCGGCAGTAGAATCGTTCTGTAGCCAGCAGAAAACGCCGCTTTTCTAAACTATCTGAAAAGTGTTTCGCGAAAGAACGTCTTCTTCCCCCCAGGGATTCCCATTTGAGTTCACGTAGCATCCCCGCAATACTCGCATGTTGATCAAACCTACCGGTATGAATTCTAACAGCACGCTTGTGAATTGTTTCGATATCTTCCTTCAATCCGACTTGGTGGGGATCCTAAACATTCGAACAGATCTCAAGATCTGCGCATGTGTTATGGGAACATCTCCTTTGCAGCTCACTTTCACTACAACGAACTTAAATGCTCGTCTTATTTCACATCGTATCTTAACGTTACGGATACGCGATTAATCGATGTGATGAGTCGAGCACCATATCCCTGGTATAGTTAGCCAACATTATATGACTGTTTGTCCCACACATCAACATTAACTTACATTACTGCTGCCATTCATCAAACCAAATACATATTCTATCTGTCGTCCTGCACCATCGTACAGTCACTCAAGAAAGACACTTTCACCTATATTACAGCGTCATCAGCAAGCAGTGGCAAACTATTCTCAACCTGTCCGTCAGATCGTTTATACACCGAAGCGCCAGATAAACTGGTACAGGCATACATATTCAAATACAGAGATGTGTAAACAGGCAGAATACGGCGCTGCGGTCGGCAACGCCAATATCAGACAACAAGTGTCTGGCGCAGTTCTTAGGTCGGTTACCACCGCTGTAATGGCAGGTTATCAAGATGTGAGTTTCAACGTGCTGTTATAGTTAGAACACGGGCGATGAGACACAGCATCTCCGAGGTAGCGATGGAGAGGGGATTTTCCCGTACAACCATTTCACGCGTGTACTGTATCAGGAATCTGGTAAAACATCAAGTCACCTACATCGCTGCTGCCGGAAAAAGGTCCCGCAAGAACGGGACCAACGATGATTGAAGAGAATCGTTCAACGTGACACAAGGGTAACCCTCCTTCATATTGTTCCAGATTTCAATGCTAGGCCATCAACAAGTGTCAGCGTGCCCACCATTCAACGAAACATCTTCAATATGGGCTTCCGGAGCCGAAAGCCCACTCGTGTACCCATGATGACTGTACGAAACAAATGTTTACGCCTCGTCAGGGCCCTTCAACACCGACACTGGACTGTTAATGACTGGAAACATGTTGCCTGGTCGAACAGGTCTCATGTCAAATTACATCGAGCGGATGGACGTGTACGGGTATGGACACAACCTCATAAATCCATGGACCCTGCAGGTCAGCGGGCGACTGTTCAAGGTGGTGGAGGATCTGTAATGGTGTGGGTTATGCGCAGTAGGAGTTGTACGGGACCCCTGATACGTATAGCCGGCCGCTGTGGCCGAGCGGTCATAGGCGCATCAGTCTGGAACCGCGCGATCGGAGGTTCGAATCCTGCCTCGGGCATGGATGTGTGTGATATCCTTAGGTTAGTTAGGTTTAAGTAGTTCTAAGTTCTAGGGGACTGATGACCTCAGCAGTTAGGTCCCATAGTGCTCAGAGCCATTTTTTGATACGTCTTTGACAGGTGACACGTACGTAGGCATCCTGTGTGATCACCTTCATCTATTCATGTCCAATGTGCATTCCGGCTGACTTGGGCAGTTCCAGCAGGACAATCCGACACCGCACACGACCAGAATTGCTACAAAGTGGCTCGAGAAACACTCTTTTGCGTTTGAACACTTCCGCTGCCCACAAAATTCCCCAGATATGAATATTACTGAGCATATATGGGGCGCCTTGCAACGTGTTGTTCACAAGAGATCTCCACCCCCCCCCCCCCCCCCCCCTTTGTCCTCGATGGTGAGTGTTCATCGGAGGTGAGGGTATCATCTGGAGTGCCCCAGGGAAGTGTGGTACGTCCGCTGTTGTTTTCTATCTACATAAATGTTTTGGATAGGGTGGATAGCAATGTGCGGCTGTTTGCTAATGATGCTGTGGTGTACGGGAAGGTGTCGTCGTTGAGTGACTGTAGGAGGATACAAGATGGCTTGGACAGGATTTGTGATTGGTGTAAAGAATGGCAGCTAACTCTAAATATAGATAAATGTAAATTAATGCAGATGAATAGGAAAAAGAATCCCGTAATGTTTGAATACTCCATTAGTAGTGTAGCGCTTTACACAGTCACGTCGATTAAATATTTGGGCGTAACATTGCAGAACGATATGAAGTGGGAGAAGCATGTAATGGCAGTTGTGGGGAAGGCGGATAGTCGTCTTCGGTTCATTGGTAGAATTTTGGGAAGATGTGGTTCATCTGTAAAGGAGACCGCTTATAAAACACTAATACGATCTATTCTTGAGTACTGCTCGAGCGTTTGGGATCCCTATCAGGTCGCATTGAGGGAGGACATAGAAGCAATTCAGAGGCGGGCTGCTATATTTGTTACTGGTAGGTTAATCATCACGCGAGTGTTACGGAAATGCTTCAGGAACTCGGGTGGGAGTCTCTGGAAGAAAGGAGGCGTTCTTTTCGTGAATCGCTACTGAGGAAATTTAGAGAACCAGCATTTGAGGCTGACTGCAGTTCAATTTTACTGCCGCCAACTTACATTTCTCGGAAAGACCACAAAGATAAGAGAGATTAGGACTCGTACAGAGGCATATAGGCAGTCATTTTTCCCTCGTTGTGTTTGGGAGTGGAACAGGGAGAGAAGATGCTAGTTGTGGTACGAGGTACCCCCCGCCACGCACCGTATGGTGGATTGCGGAGTATGTATGTAGATGTACTCTTATAGATTCACCGACAGTCCTGCAGGATTCATGATGTCAATACGCTACAGCACTACTTCAGACATTAGACGAGTGCATACCACGTCGTGCTGCGGGACTTCTTCGTGCTCGCGGGGGTCCTACACGATATTAGGCAGGTCTATCAGTTTCTTTGGCTCTTAGTGTACTTCACTCTCAGCCAAAATTACATAGAACGCTATCCAAATATAACGTGTGCGTAAGTTGGTGGGGCGTAATTTATAAACGATGAATTTATATACAGATTCTTGAAACTGCTCCGAAACTAAAAATGTAGTGTAGTAGACAAATAAAGAAAACATTCCAGCTGCAGACTGGCTCAAATTATTCAAACAATATATCGCAGTTGTGGACGTAACCTCAAAAATCATATTTGCCTTCTGCCCCTTGGTAATTTCCAAACAACGTAAGACTGGAAACCACACACCGAAGTATGTAACACCATAAACGGTAATCACACGAAACTAGGGCGACACATACGCTGTAAGAACCCAAAAAATCCTAAATTAAACCAAGCAGTAATTTCAATTTCTCAAGCTTACGGTCCAAAACATATCTTCTTATCTAATAGTAAGACAGTAACGAAAAAAATTGTAAAGTGGAAACATGTCACGAAACATTATATACTGGAAGTGAACAAATATATGGAAACACAACACAATGCTACATATAAAACGGCACTGGAAATCCATTAGGATGCAAAGCAGCTTCCAGTGGTCTCGGAATCTACATGGATGCCCTGCAAATCACATTTAGTGTCTGGCAGAGGGTCCATCGAACCACCTTCACAATTTTCTATTATTCCAATCTCGTATAGCGCGCAGAAAGAATGAACACCTATATCTTTCCGTACAGGATCTGATTTCTCTTATTTTATCATGGTGATCGTTTCTCCCTTTGTAGGTCGGTGTCAACAAAATATTTTCGCACTCAGAAGAGAAAGTTGGTGATTGGAATTTCGTGAGAAGATTCCGTCGCAACGACAAACGCCTTTCTTTTAATGATGTCCAGCCAAAATCCTGTATCATTTCTGTGACACTCTCTACCATATTTCGCGATAATACAAAACGTGCTGCCCTAACTGGTAAGGTTCCCACACCGCGCAGCAGTGTTCTAATAGACGACGGACAAGCGTAGTGTAGGCTGTCTCTTTAGCAGATCTGTTATATTTTCTGTGTGTCCTGCCAATGAAATGTGTTCCTACCAATTTTAGTTGTTCGTAATTGTAATTCCTAGGTATTTTGTTGAATTTACGGCCTTTAGATTTGACTGATTTATCGTGTAACCCAAGTTTAACGGATTCGTTTTAGCACACATGTGGATGACCTCACACTTTTCTTTATTTAGTGTCATTTGCCAATTTTCGCACCATACAAATATTTTTTTTTCAAATAGTTTTGCAGTTTGTTGTGGTCTTATGATGACTTTACTAGTCGATAAACGACAGCGTTATCTGCAAATAACCTTAGACGGCTGCTCAACTTGTCTCCCAAATCGTACATATAGATAAGAAACAGCAAAGGGCCTATAACACTACCTTGGGGAACACCAGAAATCGCGCCTGTCTTACTCGAAGACTTTCCGTCAGTTATTACGAACTGTGACCTCTCTGACAGGAAATCACAAATCCAGTCTCATAACTGAGACGATATTCCATAAGCACTCAATTTCACTACGAGCCGCTTGCGTGGTATAGTGTCAAAAGCCTTCCGGAAGTCCAGGAATACGGAATCGATCTGAAATCCGTTGTCAATAGCACTCATCACTTCGTGCGAGTAAAAAGCTAGTTGTTTTTCACAAGAACGATGTTTTCTAAACCCATGTTGACTGTGTGTCAATACATCGCTCTCTTCGGGGTAATTCATTATGTTCGAACACAATATGTGTTCCAAAATCCTTCTGCAAATCTACGTTAATGATTTGGCCCTGTAATTTACTGGATTACTCCTACTACCTTGCTTGAATGTTGGGGTGATCTGTGCAACTTTCCGCTCTTTGGGTACGGATCTTTCGTCGTGAGAGCTGTTGTATATGATTGATAAGCATGGAGCTATAGCATCAGCATACTCTGAAAGGAACGTAATAGGTATACAGCCTGGATCGGAAGACTCACTTTTGTTAAGTGATTTACGTTCCTTCACTACTCCGAGGAGATTAATTTACTTCTACGTTACTCATGTTGACAGCTGTCTTTGATTCGATTTCTGGAACATTTATATCGTCTTCTTTTGTGAAGCCATTTCGGAAGACTCTGTTCAGTAATTCTGTTTTGGCAGCACTGTCTTCGATAGTATCTCCATTGCTATCGCGCAGAGATGGCATTGATTGCGTCTTGACGCTAACATACTTCACGTACGACTAGGATCTCTTTGGATTTTCTGCCAGGTTTCGAGACAGTGTCGTTGCGGAAACTATTACAAAACATTTCGCATTGAAGTCCGCGCTAATTTTCGAGCTTCTGTAAAAGATCGCCAATATTGGAAATTATGCGCCTGTTTTAGTTTGGCATTTTTGTTGTTTCTGCATCAGTGTTCTGACCCGTTTTGTGTACCAAGGAGGATCTTCTCCGTTGTTTGTTAATTTACTAGGTACAAATATCTCAGTTGTTGCCGATACTATTTCTCTGTTTGAAATCAAACTCAAGTTTTGTTTGAACCTTTCAGCAATTGTATCATTTGTATTGGAAGGTCGGTAAAAGGACACAATTATTGTTTTTTTTCGTTTGCCAAGTATGACCTCTGCCCATACTAACTTCTCCATGGATTTTAATTCCTACTCCAAATTTTTCTTTTGTTTCCTTTACTGCTTGCCCAATATACAGATTGAATAACATCGGGGAGAGGCTACAACCCTGTCTCCCTCCCTTCCCAACCACTGCTTCCTTCAATAGCACTTTTAAAAGGTTTCCTTCCGTTTTTATTTCTCTCCTCCTCGAGTTTCGCTCCCATTGCTGCGATTTAAATTCCTTTTTTTACTCTTCACTAAGTCACAGAATGGGCGGCTATGATCATAGCTGTTTCGCGTACTAAAATCGTAATCCAAATTAAGAAAAGAAAAAAGAAAACACCGCACAGTGCTGTTCCAGCAGGTGTAAAACATTATAAATTGTGGATGCGCGCAGGTCTCTATACGGGGAATTGCTACTTGGTTTGTGCTCAACAGTTCCTTTGTCTTCCTTATGTAAGCGTAAAGATACCATTTCTCGTCACCAGTAACGATACGGGACAGGAGAGCTCGGTGGTGCTCACGAGCCAATCGACGGGGAGCTAGCAGAGGTGCACAGTTAGCCATCCGCTGATTTTTGTGATTTTAGCTTAGAGCATTCCCGATATCTGAAGCTTAGCCATTGCACGCTGATTAGTCGCCAATGTCGAAACGATCCTTCTTAAAACGAAAAAAACCATTTTCTTGTCGTCCTCTGTCCGGTGGCTTTATCACCGTACACGGGGCAAATGTTTTCGGCTGCCTCCGTTGCTATCACCCCTCTACTGAACTCAAACAGAAGAATTTCTCGGAAATGTTCCGATTTCCCCACTTGGCATTCCAGTTTCTAGAGTCGAAAAAAATGGTTCAAATGGCTCTGAGCACTATGGGACTTAACTTCGGAGGTGATCAGTCCCCTAGAACTTAGAACTACTTAAACCTAACTAACCTAAGGACATCACACACATCCAAGCCCGAGGCAGGATTCGAACCTGCGAACGTAGCGGTCTCGCGGTTCCAGACTGTAGCGCCTAGAACCGCTCGGCCACCCTGGCCGGCTAGCGTCGAAAAGCTTCACTCACACACAACTCCAAATGACAAAATGACAGTTTGTAAACTCAGACAGTGAATTGCAACTAGAAAATGACAGTCGATAAATAACCCATAGCAACTGGAATACCAAAATGGGAAACAAAAACGCTAGGAACTTATGCACCAACCTAATAGATGGGTATATCGGATTAGCGCCCAAGAGGAACTGAATTTAGCAGGGAAAAAAAAGTGACGAAATATGACTGAGCCGGCCGGAGTGCCTGTGCGGTTCTAGGCGCTACAGTCTGGAGCCGAGCGACCGCTACAGTCGCAGGTTCGAATCCTGCCTCGGGCATGTGATGTCCTTATGTTAGTTAGGTTTAAGTAGTTCTAAGTTCTAGGGGACTGATGACCTTAGAAGTTAAGTCCCATAGTGCTCAGAGACATTTGAACCATTTAAACGGGAGATTAAATGGAGGGATAGGTTTTTAAAACGCGGCATGAGCCATAAGTGACTGAAAAATTTAGCGATTGAACGAGATGTTGAGGGTAATGGTAGTACAGAGGAAGAGCATAGTTTTGAATACAGCAAAGACGTTACAGTGGATGTAGGTTTCAGTAGTTATGCAGGTAAACTTGCACAGGACTTACTGGCGTACAAATCAGCCTTCGAACTGAGGACCAGGACATCGCACAGAGATGGCCACTGGACTGAACTGCTGGACCAGCGTGGAACAAGTCTAGCAGTTCTCTACGCACGCTTCTCTGCCTCCGTGCTTCGTTCGAGTGCGCCTTTTATGTAATGTCTCATTAGCGTGGAGGTAATTGGTGGCTGCCCGGGAAGCCATTAACCGCGGAATGCATAACGACTCAACGCGCACCGCCGTGTGAATCAAACCAGCCACAGAGCAGCTGGAGCGCGCTTTCGACACGTGGAAGCGCCTGCTTTTCCTCCCAGAATCACCAGTCACTGCAGAGGCGTCACCGCATCCCACCACCTCCCTCCTCGCGATTTTGATTTACTTAAGACTAGCGAGCCCAGCAATGCTTCACAGTTGGTAAGTATGTGTAGGAATTGAAAATACATCCTAAATTCCTTGTCTTCCCCCTCTCTCTGCTCATCTTACCATCCCCCCTCGCTCTCCCTATATCTCCTCCTCCCCCATCCTTCTGTGCATAACTTCCTACCCCTCTCTCTGTCAATTACTTGCTGCTTCCTCTTCATGTACATTTCCGTCCGAATATTCATTAGAGTATCGTGTAAAAATGTCAAGTTTGCTAAATCCCACAAGATCTTTTCGAGATTTTTGGTAATAGCGTGTCCCTTCTTTACATTACATACATTACCACATATGTGTCTGTCGAATGTTCATTAGAGTATGATGTAAAAATTTAAAGTAAATCGATCAAGAACTTTTCGAGGTTTGCGTTAGTTACGCTTCCCATTTATATATTAAATATATACACTGAAGCACCAAAGTAAGTGGTATAGGAACGCGTATTATAATACTGAGATATGTAAAGAGGCAGAATACGGCCCTGCAGTCGGCAACGCCTATATAAGACAACAAGCGTCTGGCGCAGTTGTTAGGTCGGTTACTGCTGCTACACTGGCAGGTTACCAAGATTTCTGTGAGTTTGAACGTGGTGTTACAGTCGGCGCACGACCGATGCGGCACAGCATCTCCGAGGTAGTGACGCAGTGGAGATCTTCCGTACGACTATTTCACGAGTGTACCGTGAATATCATAAATCTGGTGAAACATCAAATCTCAAATATCGCTGCGGCTGGAAAGAATCCTGCAAGAACGGGACCAGCAACGACGACTGAAGAGAATCGGAGTCACACCCTTTCGCAAATTGGTGCAGATTTCACTGCCGGGCCATCAACAAGTGTCAGAGTGCGAACCATTCAATGAAACAGCATCGATATGGGGTTCCGAAGCCGAACTCGGTACTCATGTACCCTTGATGGCTACACGACACAAAGCTTTACGCCTCGCCTGGCCCCTTCGACACCTATATTAGAAAGCTGATGTCTGGAAATATGTTGCCTGGTCGGACGAGTCTCATTTCAAATTGTATCGAGCGGGTGTAAGTGTACGGGTATGGAGATAACTTCATGAATCCATGGATTCAGCATGTCAGTAGGGGGCTATTCAAGCTGGTGGACGCTCTGTAACGATGTGGGGCGTGTGCAGTTGGAGTGATGTCGGACTCCTGATACGTCTAGGTATGCCCCGGATAGGTGACACCTACGTAAGCGTCGTGTCTGATCATCTTTATCCATTCATGTTCATTGTGCATTCCGACGGACTTGGGCAATTCCAGCAGGACAATGCGACACCTCACAAAAGACATTACTGGAATCCATGTACGTCGTGTCGCATCACTTCTGCGTGCTCGCGGAGGTCGCACACGACGTTAGACACGTATACCAGCTGCTTTGCCTCTTCAGTATATATATATATATATATATATATATATATATATATATATATATATATATATATATATATATATATACTCCTGGAAATTGAAATAAGAACACCGTGAATTCATTGTCCCAGGAAGGGGAAACTTTATTGACACATTCCTGGCGTCAGATACATCACATGATCACACTGACAGAACCACAGGCACATAGACACAGGCAACAGAGCATGCACAATGTCGGCACTAGTACAGTGTATATCCACCTTTCGCAGCAATGCAGGCTGCTATTCTCCCATGGAGACGATCGTAGAGATGCTGGATGTAGTCCTGTGGAACGGCTTGCCATGCCATTTCCACCTGGCGCCTCAGTTGGACCAGCGTTCGTGCTGGACGTGCAGACCGCGTGAGACGACGCTTCATCCAGTCCCAAACATGCTCAATGGGGGACAGATCCGGAGATCTTGCTGGCCAGGGTAGTTGACTTACACCTTCTAGAGCACTTTGGGTGGCACGGGATACATGCGGACGTGCATTGTCCTGTTGGAACAGCAAGTTCCCTTGCCGGTCTAGGAATGGTAAAACGATGGGTTCGATGACGGTTTGGATGTACCGTGCACTATTCAGTGTCCCCTCGACGATCACCAGTGGTGTACGGCCAGTGTAGGAGATCGCTCCCCACACCATGATGCCGGGTGTTGGCCCTGTGTGCCTCGGTCGTATGCAGTCCTGATTGTGGCGCTCACCTGCACGGCGCCAAACACGCATACGACCATCATTGGCACCAAGGCAGAAGCGACTCTCATCGCTGAAGACGACACGTCTCCATTCGTCCCTCCATTCACGCCTGTCGCGACACCACTGGAGGCGGGCTGCACGGTGTTGGGGCGTGAGCGGAAGACGGCCTAACGGTGTGCGGGACCGTAGCCCAGCTTCATGGAGACGGTTGCGAATGGTCCTCGCCGATACCCCAGGAGCAACAGTGTCCCTAATTTGCTGGAAAGTGGCGGTGCGGTCCCCTACGGCACTGCGTAGGATCCTACGGTCTTGGCGTGCATCCGTGCGTCGCTGCGGTCCGGTCCCAGGTCGACGGGCACGTGCGCCTTCCGCCGACCACTGGCGACAACATCGATGTACTGTGGAGACCTCACGCCCCACGTGTTGAGCAATTCGGCGGTACGTCCACCCGGCCTCCTGCATGCCCACTATACGCCCTCGCTCAAAGTCCGTCAACTGCACATACGGTTCACGTCCACGCTGTCGCGGCATGCTACCAGTGTTAAAGACTGCGGTGGAGCTCCGTATGCCACGGCAAACTGGCTGACACTGACGGCGGCGGTGCACAAATGCTGCGCAGCTAGCGCCATTCGACGGCCAACACCGCGGTTCCTGGTGTGTCCGCTGTGCCGTGCGTGTGATCATTGCTTGTACAGCCCTCTCGAAGTCTCCGGAGCAAGTATGGTGGGTCTGACACACCGGTGTCAATGTGTTCTTTTTTCCATTTCCAGGAGTATATATATATATATATATATATACTGCTGGCCAATAAAATTGCTACACCAAGAATAAATGCAGATGATAAACGGGTATTAATTCGACAAATATATTACACTAGAACTGACATGTGATTAGATTTTCACGCAATTTGGATGCATAGATCCTGAGAAATCAGTACCCAGAACAACCACCTCTGGCCGTAATAACGGCCGTGATACGCCTGGGCATTGAGTCAAACAGAGCTTGGATGGCGCGTAGAGGTACAGCTGCCCATGCAGCTTCAACACGATACTACAGTTCATCAAGAGTAGTGACTGGCGCATTGTGACGAGCCAGTTGCTCGGCCGCCATTGACCAGACGTTTTCAATTGGTGAGAGATCTGGAGAATGTGCTGGCCAGGGCAGCAGTCGAACATTTTCTGCATCCAATAAGGCCGGTACAGTACCTGCAACATGTGGTCGTTCATTATCCTACTGAAATGTAGGGTTTCGCAGGGATGGAATGAAGGGTAGAGAGAGCCACGGGTCGTAACACATCTGAAATGTAACGTCCACTGTTCAAAGTGCCGTCACCGCGAACAAGAGGTGACCGAGACGGTAACCAATGGCACCCCATACCACCACGCCGGGTGATACGCCAGTATGGCGATGACGAATACACGCTCCCAATGTGCGTTCACCTCGGTGGCGCAAAACACGGATGCGACCATCATGATGCTGTAAACAAAACCTGGATTCATCCGGAAAAATGACGTTTTGCCATTCGTGCACCCAGGTTCGTCGTTGAGTATACCATCGCAGGCTCTCCTGCCTGTGATGCAGCGTCAAGGGTAACCGCAGCCGTGGTCTCCGAGCTGATAGTCCGTGTTGCTGCAAACGTCGTCGAACTGTTCGTGCAGATGGTTGTTGTCTTGCAAACGTCCCCATCTGTTGACTCAGGGATCGAGACGTGGCTGCACGATCCGTTACAGCCATGCGGATAAGATGCCTGTCATGTCTACTGCTAGTGACACGAGGCCGTTGGAACCCAGCACGGCGTTCCGTATTACCCTCCTGAACCCACCGATTCCATATTCTGCTAACAGTCATTGGATCTCGACCAACGCGAGCAGGAATGTCGCGATACGAGAAACCGCAATCGCGATAGGCTACAATCCGACCTTTATCAAAGTCGAAAACGTGATGGTACGCATTTCTCCTACTTACACGAGGCGTCACAACAACGTTTCACCAGGGAGCGCCGGTCAACTGCTGTTTGTGTATGAGAAGTCGGTTGGAAACTTTCCTCATGTCAGCACGTTGTAGGTGTCGCAAGCGGCGCTAACCTTGTCTGAATGCTCTGAAAAGCTAATCATTTGCATATCACAGCATCTTCTTCCTGTCGGTTAAATTTCGCTTCTGTAGCTAGCACATCTTCGTGGTGTAGCAATTTTAATGGCCACTAGTGTATATATATATAAACTGTCAAACTGAATGCAAATTTTGCTTATTCATACCAAAAATGCCGTTATAATTGACATTAAAAAAATTTAATAAAACAAAATCGAGCAGTTCTTTTGGCGGAAAACTAGAGCATTTGAGATATTCATAGACGCTTGTGGAATGTCTGCGAAGGCCTGGCGGTGAACAAAAGCACAGTGAGTCGTTGGGCGAGGCGTCTGTCATCATCACACCAAGGTGACGCAAACCTGTCCGATCTCCCGCGTACCGGACGGCGGCACTCAGCTGTGACGGCTGCAATGTTGGAACGTGCAGACACTCTCGTTCGAGGTAAACGACGGATCACAACCTAAAACCTCGCTGCTCAAATGGGCATATCTGCTGACAGCGCTTACCCTCGCGTTGTGCCGTGCGTGCATACAAGTACAGAGCGGTCGCCGCACGTTAGACGCGGCCACCATCTTCTCGAGCACCGTGTGCCAACGCTCCAGTCGCTGGAGCGCGGCGTACTTCAAAGTGCTCACTGCGGGGACGCCGCCGCAAGGGATGCAGCAGTCACACCGCTGGAGTCGGCGGAGCCAATCAGGATGCAGCCGCACTTGGTTAATATATACTAAGATGGTATCTGTTCTTTCGGACATGTCCGATCGAACAGATACCATCATAGCATATATATAGTTAAGGCTCATCGGCCACTTGACCAACTTCTTCTTCTGTGCGAATGCACAAACGGTGCCCGAACTCTTACGGAGATCGGCAATGCGCCGCGAGTAATGAGTATAATGGGCGGGGGCACTACGAATGTAGTGAGGGACAATACGATGAGAATGTGGATTTCGCGGGAGGCGTGCTAGAGATAATTTCCTGCATTTCTCGTTATCCTCTGTGTCCTGGGTGGCTCAGATGGATAGAGCGTCTGCCATGTAAGCAGGAGATTCCGGGTTCGAGTCCCGGTCGGGGCACACATTTTCATCTGACCCCGTTGACGTATGTCAACGCCTGTAAGCAGCTGAGGGTGTTCATTTCATTGTAATTTCACACTTGGTTAAGTCGCGTCGTCGCGGCCCGGGAGGGGAGTCGTCTGCTGGGCCTCCTGGAACAAGGAGCGCGTCCCCTCTCAGTCGCGACGCTGTTGCCGTGGTAATGTTTCTGGGAGACGAACTTTGGCTACGCCTGCACACGAGTGCTTAAGCTGTGTTACGTTTCATCTCGTTTTCAGAATAAATCTTCCAAGTTGTGATTCATTCTGAGTTTCCATTTGGTAGTTTGTACCTGGGTCACCAACATCCACCAGCTGGGGTACTCAAAGGTGTCTGCCCGGGGTTCCTCGCCACCAAACAGAACACCACAGAGAGCAACGACGGACCATCAACGCGGAGTTGCTTGCGCGTTATAAGGCTGACCGTGAAAATTATTTTCGCAAACGCCGTGACAGCTGATAAATCATCGGTTCATCACTTCGAACTGGAAACAAAACGACGATCCATGGAGTGGCGCCGCACAGTCTCTTCTCTGAGAGAAAAATAAAATAAATTCAAAGCCGCACCCTCATGCGGTAAAGTCATGGCGACGGGCTTCTAGGAGTAGTCTGAATCTGTTACTGTGATGTCCTCGCTCATGGTGCAACGATCAAATCTGGAGTGTATAGTGCTCTACCCTCAGGAAATTGAAGAAACGACTTCTGCGTGTTTGTCGTCGCAAAAACGCAAAAGAACTTTTCGTAGCAGGCCGTTGTGGCCGAGCGTTTCTAGGCGCTTCAATCCGGAACTGCGCTGCTGCTACGTTCGCAGGTTCGAATCCCGCCTTGGGCACAGATGTGTGTGCTGTCCTTAGGTTAGTTAGGTATAAGTAGTTCTAAGTCTAGGGGACTGATGACCTCATATGTTAAGTCCCATATTTCTTAGAGCATTTCAACCATTCTTGAACTTCTCCTTCTCCATGACAACGCAAGGCCATTACACTAGTCTACGCTGCTGACGGGAGCTCACAAAACTTCATTGGACTGTTCTTCCTGATCTACTGTAGAAACCGTATCTCGCACCTTCTGTCTCCCTTCTGTTTGGCCCAATGGAAGGTGCACTCTGCGGGAAGCTGTATGTGGCTTGTGGAGAGGTTATTGATGCAACGGGACATTGGCTCCGACGCCGATCAGTAGAGAGGTGTGGTAGGTCATACATGCCCTTCCAGTAAAGCGACGTAAGGCCGTCGCATTGAGCGGAGATTATGCTGAAAAATTGGGTTCTGTGGTCAGAAAAATGGGGAATAAAACTAACTTGCTTTCAGAAAAAAATGTTTTGCTTTGCTTATTGAAAGCTCGTCGTAGTTATGAGAAGAGTAGTTTAGTCTGGTTTGGACGTGTAAAAAAAATGGAAATTAACATTTTGCGTCATTGGCCGCGAGGCCTCGTGCGGGGCAGGTCCGGCCGCCTTGGTGCAGGTCTTATTACATTCGACGCCACACTGGGCGACCTGCGCGCCGGATGGGGATGAAATGATGATGAAGACAACGCAACACCCAGTCACTGAGCGGAGAAAATCCCCGAACCAGCCGGGAATCGAACCCGGGCCCGTAGGACGGCAATCCGCACTGAGTGATCCGTCACGCTGACCACTCAGCTATCGGGGCGGACTGGACGTCTAAAGAGACTGGAAGATGGAAGAGTACCAAAATCAATGTTGGGGGCCAAGGTTAAGGGCAAGAGGGCGACCGAGAGCAAGGATTGATTCGATCCAGGCCAGCTTAAGATGAAAGACTCTGGAATGGAACGAAGAAGTTACAGTAGAAAAATGATGGAAAGATGGGGGAATTTGGAAGAGTCCAATACATGTCCCAATCCTTTCTGATGCTGCATGAAGGGCAAATGAAGACGACGACTGAGCTGAGCAGTCCTTTCTAAACGTCCTGAATGAGCCAAGGGGCAGATGAATCACTGCCGGAGGGAGAGCATTAGGCCCCAGCGCCGCTGTTCTGTCGCTCTCCGAGCAGAAGCAACTATCTTTACTTTCATCGGAGGAAAAATCAGCGCTTCTTCTCTCATAGCGGAGGGCAGTTCGTTAGCGGCGGCAACTCGGCCGGCTCTCGTCTGCCGGCGTGGCGCGGCTTTGCGTTCCGCCGGCGAAAGAGAAACCGCTCATTCTTCACCGGTCCGGGTCCCCCGTAATTACAGCCGGCGATTATCGCACCTGCCTCGCTTCACGATCGATGATCGGCCGCAGCGGATCAGGACGATGCGGTGGTACCGAAGCGCGCAAGCTGGGCGACCAGTGTTGACTAGGAACAGACATGGCGGGTACGTTAGGCACAGTTTAAACAGAGTCTGAACGACTTTTTGGTGGCCGGCTCCTTCTGCTCTATAGATGAATATGATAAGGGGGGCCGACTTTGAGCAGGAGAGGCACCACAGGACATTTTAATTTGCACTGTCAATACTTTTACAAATAAATTCATAAAACCTTTCTTAGCATGACCAGGAAGGATTCAGGATTCACACTCATAGCAGAGAAAGTTCAAAAACATAAAAAAACAAATTTTTTTTACATGTGAAATTTCATCATTTTTTCACTTGGTATTGGCTGCATTTGTTGCTGTAGGTACACTTTTCTTCAAAAAAAGTGGTTCAAATGGCTCTGAGCACTATGGGACTTAACATCTATGGTCATCAGTCCCCTAGAACTTAGAACTACTTAAACCTAACTAACCTAAGGACATCACACAACACCCAGTCATCACGAGGCAGAGAAAATCCCTGACCCCACCGGGAATCGAACCCGACTTTTCTTCATAAGTAAGAGAGACTCTTCGATGAATTTTGCACAGCATACAAACCATACTTACAGGTGTATGAAACTCTAGAATTTCCCAAATATGTTAAAAACCGTGGTAAAAATTGAGATAATTAACTATAAAATTCGAGTTTTCTCTAAACACTAAGTTTAAAACGTAATAGCCACTTCATTTTTCCATAGATTACATAAATTCTAGAATTTAATACACCTGTAAGTATGGTTTGTAAGCTGTGCAAAATTCATCGAAGAATCTCTTTTACTTATGAAGAAAACTGTACCTATAGCAACAAATGCAGCCAGCAGTAAGTGAAAAAAAATCATGAAATTTCACATTTAAAAAATATTTTCGTGTTTTTGAACTTCCATTGCTATAAATGTGAATCCTGAATCCTTCCTGGTCATGCTGACAAAGTTTTATGAATTTATTCGTAAAACTATAGACAGTGGAAATTAAAATGTCCTGTGGTGCCTCTCCTGCTCAAAGTCGGCCCGTTTGACGTCCTATCCCCCTTAACAGGGACTGTTACACCAGCTTAAGTAAAAATGTCTGCTAGTTTTCAGTTTTTGACAGCGCCTGGTCACAACAATCAAGATTAGGTATGATGCAAGCTGTAGAAATGAATTAAAATTTGTGCCGTACCCGGGACTTGAACCCAGGTCGCCTTGCTTAGTAGGCAGGACTCTAGCTTTTTTTTTTTTCGTTCGGTATTGTTCGTTGCGTTTGGTCTGGGCGGACGTCAGAAGACATCCGTTCAAGTTGATCGTTGATTCCTTTACTCAGTTTTTTTATTACAGAGGCCGAGCTACCCTCTGACCGAACACGCTCTTTTTTCATTTCTATTTTTTTTTAAATCTCATTTTGTTCGCTTTTGTTCGTTGCATCTGCTCGGGGCGGACGTCGTAAGACACTCGTTTTAAGTTCGTTGTTGATCGATTAATTCAGTTTTTTTTAATTACACAGGGCAGCTAACCCTCTGGCTCAACACGCTCAGCTACCGTGTCGGCTAAAACTTTCCTGGCAGATTAAAACTGTGTGCCGGACCGAGACTCGAACTCGGGACCTTTGCCTTTCGCGGGCAAGTGCTCTACCATCTGAGCCATCCAAGCACATAACCACTGCACCACAGTGAGTGTGCTAACGCTGAGCTACCGTGCCGGCTGCCATTACACAGCGACAGCACTATTGCTAACATTGCTGCACGGACTACTCAAAAGTCGAATACTCTCTCCAAACACGAACTTCAATTCATATCTTCAGCTTATTTCTCTCGAACGTCTCGACGAAAATTTAATTATAATATCTATAGTTCAGCTACACCTGAGGTGCATGATTTCCCCATTACAGCCAACGCTGGGGTGCTATTCCAATGCCGGAGAGCCTTGGCAAGAGTGGCGATATAATAAAGGGAAAAGAAGATGAAGATAATTCATATTCATAGATAATAAATCGGTTATCTCCTGTGTTGGGGAGGGCACTGGACTTCGGTAGTCCGTCAAGCAATTTTATCCATTGTGGCCTGCCTAGTAAGCAAGCAAACCTGGTTTTAAGTCCTGGCCGTGGCACAAATTTTAATTTATTTTTCAGCTTCCATCATTGTCGTAGATAAAGATGATACTGAAATGCTTGAGGAAAATTGAATTATAGCTCCAAAGATCAGGTATTTTGTAGATGATAAATTTATTAAAAGGGGATTCTGACACTGTATTAATTCAGTAGATATTAGCAGCTCCAGTTTACTGTAATGTATTCACATATCTTGACAATACCCTAACAACTGATCAGGGAAGGGAGTATTATTTTCAGATGTTCTATATTTTTTAGTTACACTTTCTGACATGTTCCACTCCCACGAGAATCATCTCATTTTTGGATCCATGCAATGAAAACTGAATCTAACGTAACCGGAGGTTGTCTTGGAACGTTCACCCCGCCTCGTTCGTCGGAACTACCGCGGTGTCTGATCCACGGCAGACGCCAGAATCTACGAACCGTTGTCGGTGTGCGGAGCGCTACAGAATCTACGACACATTCTACACCACAGGTTTACACGCGAACATTTCTTATGAAACGCTAGGCCGCCAAGTCTGTCTCACTGCCGGACAAAAAAATGATATATTACATAGATTTAACAACAAAGACAATTGTTGAGAAACAAAGGAATGCAGGACAGAGAAAACAGGTGGTAGACATATACCACGTACGTTCATATTTCGAACATAGTGTGAAGTGTATCGCTTCTTTGAGTGCTAGTGTCCTATTCTTCCAGTTGACCTATGTAGCTCAACTGAAGAATGGGATGCCAGTCCAAAAAAGAAAGAAAGAAAGGGGTCAGAAGTAACGTTAGCATGGACTACCTCATTTGACGTGAAGAAGTTGTATCCCGAACTTCAGCCGATCTGGATAGGTTAACTGTAGTACGGGATACAAATCTAAGGTATGTCGACCTTTTCGCCTTCGTTAGCACTAGTGTCCCTTTGTAGGTCAACTGAAGTACCTGATGTAAATTTTTTTCCTCCTTTGATACTAACAGTATAGGCTGAAAATTATCATAGCAGTACTAGCGACGGCGAAAAAACAACAGTAAAATTTGTATCCCGCCCTATGTAGGTCAACTGGAGAATACGATCCTAGTGCTAGTGAAGGCGAGAAATAGCGACACACACAAAGATTTGTATCCCGTACTTCAGTTGACCTACATTCGTCAATTGAAGAACAGGGTACTGCCTTCGTAGCTCAACTGAGACACGGGATATCAGTGTTACGTACGTCGCTTTTTTCGTCTTTGCCAGCACTAGTATCCTATTCTTCAGTTGACCTACGGGATACAAATTTTTCGTATGTCGCCTTCGATAGTACTAGTATCGACTAAAAACTATCGTAGTAATATTAGTGCTAGCGAAGGCGAAAAAAAAGCGACAACTGCAAAACTTTGTATTCCGCACTCCAGTTGAGGACCCCTGCTTCAGGTCTTCCATATTCATAGGAGTAGATAAATCCATACCTACCAACGAAAATCAAGAAGTAAACATTGTCGAGTATGAAAAACAATCCTTCCAAAATATCTCAAACTCACTAAGAATGGAAAAAACTACTGAATCAATTGGAACGAACAAATGATTGAAATTAATACAAGCGACAGAAATCGTACACAATGTCTGGCCCTGATAAAGATATTAATATCTATGAGTAAGCTAAGACGTCATTGGTCAAAGCCGACAGGTTGTATCCCATTCTTCAGTTGACCTGGTGACAGGTTGTTCATCACTGTGCATGTATATGGTAACAAGTTCAGACCAAATGAAACACACACGTCCCAATACAGTGTGTCCAAACAGTAAGGTCAATACACTGCGTAGCCCTCCCTGGTTGCAAGGCAGGCGTGCGTTCTCGAGTGCAGACGATCGTAAAGGTGCCGAATGGCGTCCCGTTACAGACTGTCCCAAGCATCTTCCGTCTTTTGTTGCAATTTGGCAATGGTTCTTTCTGGCTTTGGAGAACGTTTAATTGTCGAGAGATCTGGTGATCTTGCTGGCCGGGCTGTTGTCTTGCATCACAGGGAGCACGTTAAATCGCATGTGGAGAGTATTGTTCTGCTGAAAACTCATGTCACCTTCCTGTCGAAGAAATGGCAGTGGCACGGGGATAACAGCCTGTGGAATGTAGCGGGCAGTTACAGACTAGGTTGACACCTCGGCGCTGTGGCCGATGGGTTCGCCGTAAATGGGAAATGCCTTTACGATCCCCTCCACCAGCCACCGTACCGAGTGTCAACTTAGTCTGCGCGAATAATACTTTACCCTACAGAAACACCTAATGTACTGTCGGTTTACTGTGAATTTACTGAACTCAATAAATGCACATTAACAAAGCACTGTACTTGTCCCGGTAGGTGACAACAGCGATCTGTAGCACTTTACGGCTAAAACCGTAGAGGCCTAAGAAGGGGAGAAGGTGTTGAAGACAACGCTGTACTTTGCTTTGAAGCCGCTGCCTACATCTTAAAAAAGATGCCCCAACACAATAGCATACTGCTGTTTACGACTTCTTCATGTTCGAAATTTCTGTCCTCTGCATGCAACTGTTATTTTAAATAGAAAACGTTACTGTATTTTTTTTTGTGAATAACACGGCATCAGGAAGACATTTTCTGACGTTTTTCTGTTCTTAACCCTTTGAGCTCCAACAATATAAAATTTAATTTTTAAATTTTTCGCCAAATTGACCTATATTATTTTAGTAAGCAACGAATACAACAATTCAAAAGAAACTGGAAAAAGGCAAACAACGAATTATTTTAAGTAGGTGGTTTCACTGTGGAATATAATTTTAAAAATTTTCTCAATTTTTTATTTCTTATTTATCTATTGTTATTATTATTTAATTTTTATTTTATACATTTATTTATATTTTTTATTTTTAAATGCGAACATTTTTGGTTAGGCATAATAGTGACAGTTATTGATATCTCCGCGCCCCTCGGACATGGGTGTGTTGTCGTTAGTGTAAGTTAGTTTGTTAGATTAAATAGTGTGTAAGCTTAGGAAACGATGACGTCAGCAGTTTGGTCTCATAGGATCTTACCACAAATTTCAAAATGTTATTGATATCGAATGAAGCAACAAGTTTACTGTTCAAATGGTTCAAATGACTCTGAGCACTGTGGGACTTAACATCTAAGGTCATCAGTCCCGTAGAACTTAGAACTACTTAAACCTAACTAACCTAAGGACATCACACACATCGATGCCCGAGGCAGGATTCGAACCTGCGACCGTAGCGGTCGCGCGGTTCCAGACTGAAGCGACTAGAGCCGCTCGGCCACACCGCCGGCCAAGTTTACTTTTACCAGCCACTATATCCACGACGCGTTCCGAAGGTTTACCTTCTTCGTCTACAAAATATGGCAGTTTACATGTGATGTGTTACGGCAGAGAAAGAAACGTGTGACCATTGGAGACAACCCCACAAATTACCTCAATATCGTAGTTCAACACACACATGTTGTTGTTGTTGTTGTTGTTGTTGTTGTCTTCAGTCCTGAGACTGGTTTGATGCAGCTCTAGATGCTACGCTATCCTGTGCAAGCTTCCTCATCTCCCAGTACCTACTGCTACCTACATCCTTCTCAATCTGCTTAGTGTATTCATCTCTTGGTCTCCCTCTACGATTTTTACCCTCCACGCTGCCCTCCAGTACTAAACTGGTGATCTCTTGATTCCTCAGAACATGTCCTACCAACCGATCGCTTCTTCTAGTCAAGTTGTGCCACAAACTTAGTTAAGTGATCTACCCATCTAATCTTCAGCATTCTTCTGTAGCACCACATTTCGAAAGCTTCTATTCTCTTCTTGTCTAAACTATTTATCGTCCATGTTTCACTTCCATACATGGCTACACTCCATACAAATACTTTCAGAAATTACTTCCTGACACTTAAATCCATACTCGATGTTAACAAATTTCTCTTCTTCAGAAACGCTTTCCTTGCCATTGCCAGTCTACATTTTACATCCTCTCTGCTTCGACCATCATCAGTTATTTTGTTCCCCAAATATCAAAACTCCTTTACTACTTTAAGTGTCAAATTTCCTAATCTAATTCCCTCAGCATCAGCCGATTTAATTCGCCTACATTCCATTGTCCTCGTTTTGCTTTTGTTGATGTTCATCTTATATCCTCCTTTCAAGACACTGTCCATTCCGTTCAACTGCTCTTCCAAGTCCTTTGCTGTTTCTGACAGAATTACAATGTCATCGGCAAACCTCAAAGTTTTTATTTCTTCTTCATGGATTTTAGTACTTACTCCGAATTTTTCTTTTGTTTCCTTCACTGCTTGCTCAATATACAGATTGAATAACATTGGGGAGAGGCTACAACCCTGTCTCACTCCCTTCACAACCACTGCTTGCGTTTCGTGTCGCTCGACCCTTATAACTGCCATCTGCTTTCTGTACAAATTGTAAATAGCCTTTCGCTTCCTGTATTTTACCCTTGCCACCTTCAGAATTTACACATGTCATAGTAACACATGTAAATTCAGCTTATGATGGAGATTTAATCCTTCGAAACGCGTCATGGACATAAATAAACAGCGACTGGTAGTAGTAAACTTGTTTTTTCATTCGATATTATATATTTTAATATTATTATTTTTTTAGTATTTATTTATATTGTCATATTAAGTAACGAATACAAACAAAAACTTGGCGGATAAGAGAAGCATAGTTTATACCTACCACGTGGTTAAGTAACAGGGAGGGAGAAGGACATGTTTCATACTGAGGACGAAAGCGTGTAGTTTAGGCTCCGACTTAGTCATTTTTGTTAGTCAGAGCAGATAGGGAAGATCTGTGGTTTCATTCATTTCATATTAATAGTTCTAATAGTTAAGATAATTAAATATGTCAGGTTCTCAGGCTGTGCAATATCGGGCCAACGTCATATTAAAATTCCCCACAAATCTTGCTATTGCACGATTCTGCTAGCTGGCCAAATGGAAACACAATGAGGCACGCCCCTTCGAAACACTGCCAGGTGCCGATAACGCTGTCTTTGAGGAGCATGCGGCATCTCCGTGTCCTTCATAATGAGCATTCAACATATAATAATGCTCTTCTCGTGCCTTATATACCCTACCAGGCCTGGTAACAACACTAGCAGCATCAAGCACTCGGTCGGCTATTCTGACTGACAGACCCCTACAACTGTCGTGACTTACATATGCGATGACGGTGTGTATATGTACGACGTTACATTGTCTTTCTACCGTGTATTATGGGTGTTTTTCTTAGACAGTTTATATCTAGGTTACAAGGTCGGAAGTGCTACTTCACCTGAACTCTTGTGTGGCGGGAAACAGGCAGTGGAGTATTGGAAGAAAACATAGCGACTATCGTCTGGATTGAGGTAGAGACGCAGCGACACGCGTGAATCAGAATGATAGAGCGTGGATTCGAACCCAGCCTCTCCCCAGTGTGAGCTCAGTATCTCAGCCACTGCGCTACAGAGAGTTGGACCGCTATTACCTTGGACTGTTAGCGCGGCGTGGACCTGTTAAGCGATTACTGAAACCTGAATCTGCAGCCGGCTGCGGAGTTGGTGCGTCGCCAGAGAAACGAAGCAGGCGTTCTCGCACAGGGAAAGTCACCTGCTCATTTGCACAAGATTACCCACACCTGTACCTACAGCTGTTACTGTGGTTAAACACGAAACAGGTTAACAAAATTGCAAGCTTTCACTATTTGATACAATACCTTATTCTTCCATGTAATTGATACCTAATTCTATTTTACGCCTCAAACAGTTGAAAAAACACTGCGCTTTGGGTGGGCGGTCGATAGTTATAACTACGGGAGGAGCACTAATAATGCGAAATACGGTCTCATAATGAAATCACGTTTCGTGGTACGATTGTGGAAAGTGCTTCTGTAACACGTCAGGTAGTCATATTAGATCCTTTGCCAAGACCGCCACAGAGCTTCCTCCCACACTGACTACACTGTACTGAAACAGCTACATTCATTACGTCGACACTAATCAAGAAACTGTGGCATATCATAAGCTACCATGCAATACATCGTTACGGGTGGAGGTGAACATGCTCTTAAACTGACTGATATAATCATCCTAAGTGTTCAGACTATTAATATCTCGGTGAAACCACAGAAGTTAGAACCTATGCTATACGCTTTCGTCCTCAATCTGAAGGAAAGCTCTGCAAAACTGGCCAATCAAGAAGTTCCATCTCTCTGACTAAGCTATCTTCTCACAATCACAGTTTGATGTTGAAGCTATAGCAGTAGCCGTGTTTGCAGACTAAATTATGCAAACAACTGTTGTTTGTAAATGCCCAATTATATTTCATCATCTTTGTGCCACCAGCAGAGGATAGTTTCATTGAAATCTATAAAAGGCAAATTTCTTTTATGTTAAAATTACTCTAACATGTACTGAAAGGTGGACTGTACAGATAGTTTTAGAATGAGTGGAAATTTCATGTTATGAGAGCGAAGCTGACGTGTGTGACATCTGTGGAATGTGGACAGTAGTATCTCTGAAGTTGTGTATCTTTGGCTCAGTTGTAAAGCGGAGAGCAATGGAGTGTTGGACATGGAGTAAGCTGGCAGAACTTTTAGCGTAGGGCATACTGCTGGGGGATTCTTCTGAAGAAAATTGTTAGCAATTATTAATCTGATGGAAGGACTTACAAACGCCGCATTTATGGAACAGAGAGAATGGATGGGCATAGTGGATATTTTTATAACAATTTTGCTGGCGTTTACTGATAATGTTAGCGATTATTGCAACAGAGCAGTCACCTTCCCGCTTGAGTTTAGGTCAATTCAGTTTAATTGACTTCGGTTTGCATAATCGTAAAAGCATTGACTTGAAATACTTTTAGAAAGAAAGTAATGTTTTTGATCTTTTGTGAGTTACCTGTTCTTGTGAAGTAACAGTTTAAAATAAAGCATTATCATTATAATGAACTGGTTAGTATTTTCATTTCAAGTAAGAAGTTTTTTTCGTATGAGAAAATCATGCCAATCTTTCTCCACATAGTGTAGTTTTACTTCAGCACATTTTAACTGGTGCGATTTCTTCTTATTGTGCTGTTGCTGCTGATTACGGTGTAATTTTTGAGCTGAGATTGTTTTGATATTTTGTTGATGCTTTCGTTTCTCATCTCACGTTTCCACTGCGCGAATTCTAATTTTTTTCCTTTGTGATTCAGATTTTTAATAGGTCAGTGAACGCTGTGTGTGTTATTGTGTTGCTACGTAATTTCAATGCTTCAATTTTTCTGGGCGGTGCGCAGATTGACTCTGGTTGTGGCTGTTGAATAACAGTTTTGATTTTATTTCCTGCACTGTGCGACAGTTAGTTTTGTCTTTGTGCAAATGTGTTCACTGATACACATTGTTCGCAATAGTAACTTCAGCTCAACCTTTTTATAACAAAGGGCGGTTCAATCGGTGATGAGTAAAAAGCAGGCAAGCATTTTAATGCTCACGAAAGAACGAACGATCGAGTCAGCGTAAATAACTTTTTGTGTTGTAGGTAGATGTGTGTTTATCTGTTTTCACAGAATTTTTAACACACTGAAAAAGCTATAAAGACAATATGACACCAACACCCCTCCTTCCCCCCCCCCTCCCCCCGCACCACGCACACACACACACACACACACACACACACACACACACACACACACACACACTATATATATATAGCGCTCTCGCAGGCGTATACGGAATGACGTGTTATTCTGCTTTTTTAATACCAGGGCTTGTTCAAAAGTAAATCCTCCGAATTTTTTGTGTGAAAACTCTTGAAAGCCCTTTAAATGAAACGAGCATTACTGACATTCTACATCTATACTCTTCATGGCTACGTATTTTCAGTCTTTTGCTGCTAGAGAGCTCCGAACTGTAGCGTGTAACATGACGGTGTTATACTGTCGCTGCGTGGGGAAGTCTGCTGTAATCGAGTTTAGAATTCGAGGAGTTCGTCCACACACGGAGCACCGTCTCCTTCAGCATGACAATGCACAGACCACACACGAGCGGTGCGACATCTGCAACAATCAGACGTCCTGGGTTCACCGTCGTCGATCATCCTCCATACAGTCCCGACACGACCCCATCCGACTTTTATTTGTTTCGAAAGCTCGAACAGCTTCGAGGACTTCACTTTGATAGTGACGAAGCTGTGCAAGCACACATGAGGTTGTGGCTCCGTCAACGAAGTCAAACATTCTACAGTCACTGTATCAACCAACTCGTCTCTCTTTGGGAGAAATGTGTTCGTCCTGTTGGGAAATAAATCTGTACACGTGGAGAATTAAGATGTATAATGTTAATAACGTTTGTTTTATTTAAAAAGCTTTAAGAGTTTTCATATAGAAAAATCGGAGACATCACTTTTCAGCACGCTCTCGTATTTTATTATTTGCTTATTTACACGTCAAGTTCCGGAGGACCAAATTGAGGATCAAATCTGCAAGATCATGGAACGTGTCAGTACATGAATGTAAAATATAAAAGTAACAACAGATAAAAATAAAATGTTTATGAACAATAAAGTCAAGCTATAAGATTAACTGCACACAATCAGCAATATAACATAAGAATCAGTTTAATTTTTCAAGGAACTCCTCAGCACAATAGAAGGAGTGATCCATTAGAAAACTCTTCAGTTTCGCAACACAATCAAACGCCTTAGTTAAATCAAAAAATATGCCTAGCGTTGGAGACATTTTGTTTCATCCATCCAGTACCTCACAGAGAAAAGAGAATATAGCGTTCCCAGTTGTTAAACGACTTCTAAAGCCGATTGTACATTTGATAGCAAATTATGTGATATAAAATGATAAATTATCGTTACATACACAGCCTTTTCAGTGACTTTAGCAAACACTGATGGCATAGAAATAGGTCCAAAATTACCTACATTAGCCTTTTTATAAAGCAGCTTTACTACTGGGTACTTTAATCGCTCAGGAAACTGACCATTCCTAAAGGAAAAATTACAAATATGGCTAAGTACAGGGCTAACATGTGCAGCATAGTACTCTAGTATTCTTCTTGGCACTCCATCATATCCATGAGAGTCTTTAGTCTTCAGTGATTTAATTATTGACTTAATCTGCCCCTTGACTGTATCACTTCAGACATCAGTCTCGGAAAGGCATTTGCCAAGAGAGTTATATGATTACCTGGAGAAACTAAATTTGTATTTAAATCATCAGCAACGCTCAGAAAATGATTGTTAAATATTTTACATATACCTGTTCTATCAGTAAAAGAAATATTTTTACTACGAACTGACTTTATATCGTTGACCTGGTGCTGCTGACCAGACACTTCTTACACAACTGACCATGTGGTTTTAATTTTATCCTGTGAATTAGCTATTGTATTTGCGTACCACACACTCTTTGCCTCCCTAATAACATTTTTAAGCACGTTACAATACTGTTTGTAATGGGCTACTGTAGCTTGATTGTGACTACTTCTAGCGTTTTGATATAATTCCTGCTTCGTTTTACATTACATCTTTATCCCACTACTCAGCCACTAAGGCTGCCTTTTCCTGCTAGTAATGTTCCATTATTTAAGCGTTATTGTTATCTTTCTTTATTCCATACTTTATACTAGATTTTATTTTTATGCATCTTTTATACTGTCAGTTATTTATAGAGGTCTCCCTTGCCAACTGATTCGGAAAGTTGGTTCATTTGCGAGAAGGGACCAAACAGCGAGGTCATCGGTCCCATTTGGTTGATGGAAGGATGGGGAAGGAAGTCGGCCGTGGCCTTTCAAAGGAACCATCGCGGCATTTGCCTGGAGCGATTTAGGGAAATCACGGAAAACCTAAATCAGGATGGCCGGACTCGCGATAGAACCGTTGTTCTCCAGAATACGAGTCCAGTGTGCTAACCACTGCGACACCTCGCTCGGTAAAGACAGGAGTGTAAAGGGCGTAAGTCCGGTGACCGAACTTGGGTACTCCAAAGTACTTCGTCCTTCACATCTCGAACGAGATGTGCGATTGAGACATTCCCTCACGTAACATTAAAAGTTAGAGTGCAGCCCCCTCCCCCTGTTGAAAGTAATAATCTTCATTGTCAAAAATGTCATTAACATTTAGATTTCTCAACTGCTACATTTCTAGGTAAGAGTCTCCTGCGACAGGCTCTTGAAAGAAGTACACCCCAATAACCATCTAAACAGCAGACCATACGAGGCTATTACACCTGGTACATTAACATGCGTTTCTTCAGTTGCGTATGTATTTTCGTTAGCCCAGCACACGAAATCATGGCAGTTAACTGCTCCATAAATTTAAATATCGCTTCGTCCGATCAAAGAATTTGATCTTGGAAACGTTCAGCTGCATCACACAAGCTGATGAACCATTCATAAAATTCAATTCGTCTATCTCGATTATTCTCGTTCAGAGCATAGAGAAGTGTGTAAATGTTAGGCTTTGATTTTGAATCTGCAAAATTCTGTTCACAGTGGTTCTGCTGAGGCCAATTTCACGATTGTCTGTATGCCTGAATCGCTTCATCAACACATTCTTCGTCTGGTGAATGTCCCTTTCGTCCACTGAATCCCCTCTTCGTATCATGCACTGTTCCATCGACTTCAAACTTGTCCCGGATTCTTGTAATTGTTAACTGTGTTCCAAATTCAACTCTCCAACGTCGTCGAACCACACTCACATTGCCTGCTCTGCACTGACCCTTCAGTACCCACTTCCGTTCTTCAAACGATAACGCCATGTTTATTTCCAGTCCTGCAACAAATGGAACAATTGCTATGTTTCTAACTGCCTTATGAATTATTACCCACAGAAAATTACTGCTGTACGCTTTAATTGAAGCAAGACTCAGGGTCTATACGTTAGGGGCATGGTATCTAATAAGAGCAGTGTGCAGAATGTCTGGGCCGTATGTAGCATGGCTAGACCTTTCTGGCAAGGTTTTTAATTTTATTTTAATACTTTTCCTAGGAAATATAATGAATACCTAGGTATTCTATAAAATGCGAAATGGACACAGGCAAAGTACACAATTACAATGAAATGACATACTCAAACTAGAAAGTTATATATTAAATGAAAGTTAAGTTGTTGTTGTGCTCTTCAGTCCAGAGACTAGTTTGACGCAGCTCTCCATGCTACTCTATCCGGTGCAAGCTTCTTAATCTCCCAGTAACTATTGCAACCTACGTCGTTTTGAATGTGGTTCAAATGGCTCTGAGCACTATGGGACTTAACATCTGTGGTCATCAGTCCCCTAGAACTTAGAACTACTTAAACCTAACTAACCTAAGGACATCACACACATCCATGCCCGAGGCAGGATTCGAACCTGCGATCGTAGCGGTCACGCGGTTCCAAACTGAAGCGCCTAGAATCGCACGGCCACACCGGCCGGCTTTTTGAATGTGCTTACTGTGTTCATTTCTTGGTCTTTCTCCACATTTGCATCCACTTTAGAGTCACAGATAATTTCCATTCTTCGATAAAGTAATGAACTGCGTATTTCAGTAATTACTATCACACTGTCTCAAATACGTTTCCAAATAACTACAGTTTGCTAATAAAGTCTTAGCTGACACCGACTGCGGCGGACGATATGTCCGTCCTTCGACACTTCCGAACCAGCTCTGATCTTACAACCGAACCACTTCGCCCGCCATCCAATTTAGGTGCGATCCGAAGATCTCCGAAGTGCTTCGTCTGCCATTTCATTTAGCAGTTGTTTATTACTCTGCTGGTTACTAATACTTCTCAAATAGTGGAACGATGGCACGTTATCGAGAGATGGTTTAATAAGAAACGCAAGGTAATACGCTGTTTAATTTTTCTTATATCAATAACAGAAGATTATCACTTTGGCGCGCAACTATCAAACGCATCACCAAATCGCGGAGAAGGTCAACAATTTAAGCGGTCTTTCTCGCGATTCTCGTACCGAACCAGCCATCTGTTATCAGTACCTCACACCACATTACGTCGTCTTCCCACTGCTGCCTTTTCAAATGTAAGAAGAGCTTCTTGTGTCTGAATATGATGGCTGCAAAGCCAGAAATATTACAGTATCTCATTTTCTCGGTGTGCACAGTGACTGGCAGCTCTACCTTACTCTCTTCGCAACTACTGCCTCGCTTTCATGTGTTGCTGTAAGAGTCGTAGATCACTTTCCGCTCCCTGTACTGCACACGCCTGCACTATAAACATTTTGCTTGCAGACACTTTTGGTGCTGTACAGGCAGCCGAACTCTGCCTGCAGACTGCGGTGATGTACCGGCTCTGTATAGTACAGCGAACAGGCTGGCTCTGACGGCTGTGTATACAGCAGACTCCAGCGTGGGTTTGTTTACGCGCCGGCCCAGTTCCAGGAATACACACAGGAGTGCGTCGTGCGCGAACATAGGGGGAACGCTGGTCACCCACCTCCATCTACTGGTGATCCGCAACTTCTCACACACTACGATAGCCGGGGATCCCTTACTGGATCACTTTCTTGTCCGCCCGTCTGTCTGTCCGTGTGTCAGTCCGTTCTACTGGTGAAATCTCTGTTTCTCAGGAATGGACAGATGTATCAAGTTTAAATTTATATCACGTACTAAGGCTTACGGTGTCGTGGATGTGTAAAGAGCATCTAAGTCACTGAAATCAGAAGATACCGCCATTTATGTCATGTTTTGATACTCGAAAACTCGCTCATCAAAGCCTATATGGTACTTGCTGTTGACCTAGAAATTTGACAAGTTGGGAGGTTCCGCAACACAAGTAAAGGCAAATATCTGAAGTGTGTTAATTTGTAATTACATGACACGAGAAAAATATTTCTGTCATTTGATGTCCGACTGTCTATCCGTCTGTTAAGAAGCCTTTTTATCAGGAACTAGTAGGCTTATCAAGTTGAACCTTACATCGCGTATTATGGTATGTGGACCGTTGGTGGTATAAAAATTTAAACTTCAAAAGTCAATGCAGTCAAAAGACACTGCCATTTGTGTCACATCTTTCATTACTCGCAAGCTCATTGATCAAAATCTATAGGATACTGACTGTTTGCCTAGAATCATGAAATTTGGCAGGAAGGAAGGGTACGTAGTACAAGCAAAGGGAGAAAACCGAAACTGTTAATTTGTAACTGTATCACACATGTGTCTCTCTGTCCGTCCGTCTGTAAAGATGCCTTTTTCTCAGGAACGGGTAGGTGTGCCAAGTTGAAATTTATATCACATACTAAGTGAAACTTGGACGATAAATAGTTCGGACAAGAAGAGAATAGAAGCTTTCGAAATGTGGTGCTACAGAAGAATGCTGAAGATTAGATGGGTAGATCACATAACTAATGAGGAGGTACTGAATAGAATTGGGGAGAAGAGGAGTTTGTGGCACAACTTGACTAGAAGAAGGAATCGGTTGGTAGGACATGTTCTGAGGCATCAAGGGATCAGCAGTTTAGTATTGGAGGGCAGCGTGGAAGGTAAAAATCGTAGAGGGAGGCCAAGAGATGAATACACTAAGCAGATTCAGAAGGATGTAGTTTGCAGTAGGTACTGGGAGATGCAGAAGCTTGCACAGGATAGAGTAGCATGGAGAGCTGGATCAAACCAGTCTCAGGACTGAAGACCACAACAACAACTAAAGTGTACGGACCCTGGTGGTGTAAAAATTTTAAACATCTAAGTCGATGCTAAAGATACGGGCATTTATTACATATATTTTCGTACTCGCAAAATCACTCATTACAACGTGTAGGCTACTTTCAGTTTACCTAGAATCATAAATTTGGCAAGAAGCAAGGTTTAACAGTGCAAGTAAAAGGGAAAAAACATCAGAAAACTGTTAATTTTTGATTATATCACACGAAAGAAATGTTTCTTTAATCATTTGTTATTTAGTTTTAAATTTAACATGAAAACATTATCGGGGTCCATACCTTGACACATTATCAGTGTCCGTAACAGGCAAAAATCGTAGAGTTTTTCGACTCCCGGGGTGGCTGAATTGTCAACAAACGTAACTGAGTTTGTGTGGAACCGTCGAAACCTCAGAGTGCGAAACCTACCCGAACCTGCCAAATGGTTTCCCTTTCTTCCTTTTAAAGACGGGGCGGGGGGGGGGGGGGGCGGGGCGGTGGTGGTTTGTCGATCAGAAAGGTATCTCACACATTATACATCGTGCTGGAAACAACTACTTGCTGTACTTGATCCTCTTTTTCCGGCTGTTTTCTGAACTGGAAAAAAGTGCGTTCGTGTAGTACCTAACTTGTTCACAGTATAGGATTTTCAAAATTAGCCGACCGGCGTGGCCGAGCGGTTCTAGGCGCTTCAGTCCGGAACCGCGTCTCAGGTTCGAATCCTGCCTCGGGCATGGATGTGTGTGATGCCATTAGGTTAGTTAGGTTTCAGTAGTTCTAAGTTCTAGGGGACTGATGACCTCAGATGTTAAGTCTCATAGTGCTCAGAGCCATTTGAACCATTTGTTCCAAAATTGTACAACTTCGATTACCACGTTTTTTTGGCGGGGTAGATTGAGGTAGACTTTCCCGTATCCAATCTACATTGCAGTTCATGATGATAGTGAGCAAGTCCATTCCCTGATAACCTGCTCAGGCATACAACTGAAGACCACGCACTAATAAATAAGAGTTGAGTACTTATTTTGCTAAAGCAGCCACTGATTGGAAATTTCATAGTAACTAGTTTTCTAATGTTGATGTTCTAGCAAACCGGTTTTCATCTATGCTAACTGCGCTGAACAAACAAAAGTACTTTGGTGCGTTTTTCTTGAGACTCATAAAATGGACGTGGGACAGTCTGTTAACTCAATAATTCAATTATGTTCGTTCACAAAATACGATATGGATTCGCAAACTGCGAATACGTTCTGATGACAGCTGCACATTTTATTAGTGACACATGAAAGTTTCTGTCGGACCGGGACTCGAAGACGAATTTCCCGCATAACGCGAACGGTCGCCTCGACCTCTTCCACTTTACTTCCGCCAGTATCTCATCTCCTACCTTCCAAACTTCACTCTTAGAAGAAGAGCCAAAGAAACTGGTTCACCTGCCTAATCTCATGTAGGGCCCCACGAGCACGCAGAAGTGCCGCAACAGGACGTTGCATGGACTCGACTAATGTCTAAAGTAGTGCTGGAGGGAATTGACACGATGAATCCTGAATGATTGTGTATAAATCATTAAGAGTGCGAGGGGGTTGAGATCTCTTCTGAATAGCACGTTGCAAGGGATCCCAGATATGCCCCCGCAGAGTTTGGTGGCCGGCGGAAGCGTTTAAACTCACAACTGTGTTCCTGGAGCTACTCTGTAGCAATTCTGGACGTGTATGGTGTCGCATTGTCCTGCTGGAAATGCCCACGTCCGTCGGAATGCATAATGGACATGAATGGATGCAGCTGAGGACACATGGTGCTTACGTAGGTGTCACCTGCCAGAGTCGTATCTAGACGCATCAGAGGTCCCATATCACTCAAACTGCACCAGCCCGACGCCATTACAGAGCCAGCACCAGCTTGAATAGTCCTCTGCTGACATGCAGGATCCATGGATTCATGTCGTTGTCTCCATACCCGTACACGTCCCTCCCTCGATACAATTGGAAACGAGACTTGTCCGTCCACGCAACGTGTTTATAGTCGTCAACAGTTCAATGTCTGTGTCGACGGGCCCAGGTGAGGCGTAAAGCTTTGTGTCGTACAGTCATCAAGGGTACACGAATGGGTCTTCGGCTCCAAAAGCCCATATCGATGATGTTCCGTTGAATGGTTCGCACGCTGACACTTGACGATGGCAGAGCACTGAAATCTGCAGCAATTTGCGGAAGGGTTGCACCTCTGTCACGTTGAAGGATTCTCCTCAGTCGTCGTTGGTCCCGCTCTTGCAGGATCTTTTCCCGGCCGCAGTGATGTCGGAGATTCGCTGTTTTACCGGATTCCTGATATTCACGGTACACTCGTGTAATGGTCGTACGGGAAAAACCCCACTTCATCGTTACCTTGGAGGTGCTGTGTCCCATCGCTCGTGCGCCGACTGTAACACCACGTTCAGACTCACTTAAATCTTGACAGCTTGTCATTGTAGCATCAGTAACCGCCCTGAAAACTGCGCCAGACACTTGTCGTGTGTAGGGCTAGCCGACCGCAGCGCCGTGTTCTGCCTGTTTACATATCTGTGTATTTGAATACACATGTCTATACCAGTTTCTTTGGCACTTCAATGTATATAATGCCGGTTTCCGACATCGCACGCTTCTCTTCATGTAAATCACTACCTCGAAAGAATAACTTCCAAGGTAGTGCTGCAGGTTGTCTTGTCGAGAGGAGGAAAGACATTAGAAGAATCGGACGGATGACCCTCGTAAAGAAAAGATGTATGAAGATGGCATCTGTTCTTCCGAAAATGCCCGAAAGCACCGATACCATCTTCATATGGTTAAGGCTAACCGACCATTGACCTCCTCCTGTGCTGGATGCACACGCATTGCCCGAACTCTTACGGGACTCGGTAAGATTGTCTGCTACGATTAATGAGTGTAATGGGCAGGGGCACTACGAATGTAGTGTGTGGACATTAAGTTGTGAGTGTGGGTCTCACGGGGAGCGTGCAAAGGATAAATCCCTGCAGTCGCACTATCCTCTGTGCCCTCGGTGGCTCAGATGGATAGAGCGTCTGCTATGTAAGCAGGAGATCCCGGGTTCGAGTCCCGGTCGGGGCATACATTTTCAACTGTCCCCGTTGATTTATATCAACGCCTGTTGACAACTTAGGGTCTTGATTTAATTATCATTTCAGTAAAGAGAAACTTTTCAGGCAAAGAGCTGTATATACACTTTTCCGTATAAGGAGCGAGCTGGTAACAGTTCGACCGTTGTGAGGACACGGCCCGGTATGTGTTCACTCTTCCATTGACAGCTTCACAGGTTGCGGAGAATCTGGTGTCGCAGTTAACGGTGTCCGCCCAGCGGTAAGCAGCGACAATAGACAGCGGTTGTTCCAGAGCGCCTTCTTTCCAGGCGTGTCGTTTTGTCCCTGCCGACGCCCCCCGTTCGAGACGAAAGTGCTGCATTCTTTCGGCGTCAGGCGAGTTACGGGCGCCGGAATGTGCGTGTCAGGGGATAATGCGGCGGCTATACGGAGAACCCGGCTGACTGAGGCGGAATGTACTTGCCGCGCACCTGCGCCCTTTGGCTGGAGTCGCGTTACTGGAAACAATGGGCGCACCTCACAGTGATCGTGTCTGGCTGGCGTCTGCCGTTATGTGGGAGAACATAAAACGAAGGGTTTTCTCGTCGAGCAGAGAAATCACATTTTAGAGTGCAATTTACGTGTGAAGCAAATAGAAGTTTGGAAAGTGGAATAAAGGTCAAACAAATTAAGTAAAAACTATTTTTGTCGAGGGTATTGTTATTCTGTCAGAGATAGCAAAAGATGCGGAAGATCATTTGAACCGAAAAATGGTGTGCTAAAAAGAGGATATAAGTCGAACATCAATGAAAGCATAATACAAGTAGTAGAATGTACTCACATCGGACGAAGCTCAAGAAATTAGGTTAGGAAATAAGATACTAGAAGTAGCACGTGTGTTTCCCTATTTGGGTATCCCAGTATTTGGCCGTCAGTAGTTGCAATGGAATGTTGTCTACTCCGGGGCCTTGTTTCGACTCAGGTCTTTCAGAGCTCTGTCAAACTCTTCACGCAGTATCATATCTCCCATTTCATCTTCATCTACATCCTCTTCCATTTCCATAATATTGTCCTCAAGTACATCGCCCGTGTATAGACCCTCTATATACTCCCTACACCTTTCTGCTTTCCCTTCTTTGCTTAGAACTGGGCTTCCATCTGAGCTCTTGATATTCATACAAGTCGTTCTCTTATCTCCAAAGGTCTCTTTAATTTTCCTGTAGGCAGTATCTATCTTCCCCTAGTGAGATAGGCCTCTACATCCTTACATTTGTCCTCTAGCCATACCTGCTTAGCCATTTTGCACTTCCTGTCGATCTCATTTTTGAGACGTTTGTATTCCTTTTTGCCTGCTTCATTTACTGAATTTTTATATTTTCTCCTTTCATCAATTAAATTCAGTATTTCTTCTGTTACCCAAAGATTTCTACTAGCCCTCGTCTTTTTACCTACTTGATCCTCTGCTGCCTTCACTACTTCATCCCTCAAAGCTACCCATTCTTCTTCCACTGTATTTCTTTCCCCCATTCCTGTCAGTTGTTCCCTTATGCTCTCCCTGAAACTCTGTACAACCTCTGGTTCTATCAGTTTATCCAGGTCCCATCTCCTTAAATTCCCACCTTTTTGCAGTTTCTTCAGTTTTAATCTACAGGCCATAACCAATAGATTGTGGTCAGAGTCCACATCTGCCCCTGAAAATGTCCTACAATTTAAAACCTGGTTCCTAAATCTCTGTCTTACCATTATATAATCTGATACCTTTTAGTATCTCCAGGGTTCTTCCATGTATACAACCTTCTTTCATGATTCTTAAACCAAGTGTTAGCTATGATTATGTTGTGCTCTGTGCAAAATTCTACCAGGCGGCTTCCTCTTTTATTTCTTAGCCCCAATCCATATTCACCTACTATGTTTCCTTCTCTCCCTTTTCCTACACTCGAATTCCAGTCACCCATGACTATTAAATTTTCGTCTCCCTTCACAACCTGAATAATTTCTTTTATTTCATCATACATTTCTTCAATTTCTTCGTCATCTGCAGAGCTAGTTGGCATATAAACTTTTACTACTGTAGTAAGTGTGGGCTTCGTATCTATCTTGGCCACAATAATGCGTTCACTATGCTTCCGGAATGAGATTTTCACTCTGCAGCGGAGTGTGCGCTGATATGAAACTTCCTGGCAGATTAAAACTGTGTGCCCGACCGAGACTCGAACTCGGGACCTTTGCCTTTCGCGGGCAAGTGCTCTACCAACTGAGCTACCGAAGCACGACTCACGCCCGGTACTCACAGCTGTACTTCTGCCAGCTTTTCGTTCACTATGCTGTTTGTAGTAGCTTACCCGCATTCCTATTTTCCTATTCATTATTAAACCTACTCCTGCATTACACCTATTTGATTTTGTGTTTATAACCCTGTAGTCACCTGACCAGAAGTCTTGTTCCTCCTGCCACCGAACTTCACTAATTCCCACTATATCTAACTTCAACCTATCCATTACCCTTTTTAAATTTTCTAACCTACCTGCCCGATTAAGGGATCTGACATTCCACTCTCCGATCCGTAGGAAGCCAATTTTCTTTCTCCTGACAACGACATCCTCTTGAGTAGTCCCCGCCCGGAGATCCGAATGGGGGACTATTTTACCTCCGGAATATTTTACCCAAGAGGACGCCATCATCATTTAATCATACAGTAAAGCTGCATGCCATCGGCTGATTGGAGAATGGAATTGAAAACGTTCTCAGTGCCAAACCGTAGATTTCTCAGGAGGATGAAAAAATCATATCTCTATTTATACTTAACTAACTTCAAACAAAAATGAGGATTCAGTACAAACTAAGTTATGTGTGTGATACATAATAATAATAATAATAATAATAATAATAATTTTGTGTGGCTCAGTCGCCTGATGGGACGCCACTTTGGCAACTTGTATGTCCCTGACAGATCCCAGTTATCCAAGTGAATAAAGGGAACCTACAGTTTCACGTGTTGCTTCTGACGATTCCTGATCTCATTAAGGGGTGAAGGCTACGTTACAAGAAAGACCGAAAAATCCGTGGTTCGACCGAGTTTCGACCCGGCGACCTCTCGCCTTCCAGGCATCCACCTTAGCTGTATAGATCACCAGGTCCGACATGTGTACTACCGGAAAAAAATTAGGATACTCATTTAAAGATTTCCAATTCAATGAATATTTATTGTTGCAACAGTTCATATGGAGTGTATGAAATGATTACATTTATAGACCAATAGCACAAGCTATTCTGAGGTATCAGGTGTCAGACCATTCTGAAAGACCGATATTACTACGTGCTGTAGAATCCAAGGGTGGCATGCAGGCGTTGACTCTGGCGTGTAGTCGATCGTACGAGGTGCATTCCAGTTCTAAGGCCTCCGATTTTTTTTCTCCGGACTGGAAAGAGATAGAAACATGCGCATTGGTTTAGAATGAGGCCGCGCTCATTGTCAATACGTCCCAGAGATGGCAGCACCGTACGGCAGATGGAATTTTACCGCCAGCGGCGAGAATGAAAACTGTTTTAAATACTTAAAATGGCGACGTTTTCCTTACTTGAACAGCGTGCAATCATTCGTTTTCTGAATTTTCGTGTTGTCAAACCGATTGAAATTCATCGACAGTTGAAAGAGACATGTGGTGATGGAGTTATGGCTGTGTCGAAAGTGCGTTCGTGGGTGCGACAGTTTAATGAAGGCAGAACATCGTGTGACAACAAACCGAAACAACCTCGGGCTCGCACAAGCCGGTCTGACGACATGAACGAGAAAGTGGAGAGAATTGTTTTGGGGGATCGCCGAATGACTGTTGAACAGATCGCCTCCAGAGTTGGCATTTCTGTGGGTTCTGTGCACACAATTGTACATGACGACCTGAAAATGCGAAAAGTGTCATCCAGGTGGGTGCCACGAATGCTGACGGACGACCACATGGCTGCCCGTGTGGCATGTTGCCGAGCAATGTTGACGCGCAACGACAGCATGAATGGGACTTTCTTTTCGTCGGTTGTGACAATGGATGAGACGTGGATGCCATTTTACAATCCAGAAACAAAGCGCCAGTCAGCTCAATGGAAGCACACAGATTCACCGCGACCAAAAAAATTTCGGGTAACCGCCAGTGCTGAAAAAATGATGGTGTCCATGTTCTGGGACAGGGAGGGCGTAATCCTTACCCATTGCGTTCCAAAGGGCACTACGGTAACAGGTGCATCCTACGAAAATGTTTTGAAGAACAAATTCCTTCCTGCACTGCAACAAAAACGTCCGGGAAGGGCTGCGCGTGTGCTGTTTCACCGAGACAACGCACCCGCACATCGAGCTAACGTTACGCAACAGTTTCTTCGTGATAACAACTTTGAAGTGATTCCTCATGCTCCCTACTCACCTGACCTGGCTCCTAGTGACTTTTGGCTTTTTCCAACAATGGAAGACACTCTCCGTGGCCGCACATTCACCAGCAGTGCTGCTATTGCCTCAGCGATTTTCCAGTGGTCAAAACAGACTCCTAAAGAAGCCTTCGCCGCTGCCATGGAATCATGGCGTCAGCGTTGTGAAAAATGTGTACGTCTGCAGGGCGATTATGTCGAGAAGTAACGCCAGTTTCATCGATTTTGGGTGAGTAGTTAATTAGAAAAAAAAATGGGACGCCTTAGAACTTGAATGCACCTCGTACAGATGGCGACTACTGTCGTGGGATACGTTGTGCACCGCCACGCCTGCTCGACCTATTCACATAGTTCCCTAAGAGTTGTTAGTTGACGATTTTGAGGTGCTCGGTTGAAGAACAGGCCGGGAAATTGCTAGACAGCTGGCAGAGCACACTGAGTTTTCTTTTGGAAATTTGCGGTAAGTTCCTATGGGACCAAGCAGCTGATGTCAGGCTTACACACTACTTAATCTAACTTACGCTAAGGACAACCCACACGCCCATTTTCGAGGGAGGATTCGAACCTCCGACGGGAGGGAGCCGCGCGAATTGCGCAAGGCGCCCCAGAGCACGCGCCTACCTCGCGGCCCGCTGAGTTTCACTGGCACTGAGGTGTGGGCGAGCATCATCCCGGAAGAGCCACACATCACCTTCCTGTTGCACGAACGGTGGAAGAACAGGTCTAACAATATTCTGCCCGCACCGTACACCGGTTAGCGTCAGCTCCAGGAACACCAAAGGTGAACGAGAGCTGTAGCTTATCGCATCTCAGACCACAATGTCTATGATGGGGCCATTGACAAGTACACTCTACGAGACAGCGCTCACCAAATATGCGTTGTAAGCGCAAACACGTCACCACTTGCATGCAGGTAGAAGCTACTTTCATCGCTGAAGGCCATAGGGCGCCATTGCACCTTCCAAGTGATCCGCTGACATCAGTAGAGCCATGCACGTTCATGCGGTGGCATGAGTGGAAGATGGGCTAGAGGTGTGCGTGTCCGAAGTTCCACTGGTAACAACCGGTTCGTAACAATTCGTGTTGACACGTCTGGTCTCCCAAGCCCTTGCACCTGTGGTGTGGTAGCCGCACAGTCTGCCACTCCTGCCGCCCTTAAAATACTGCGGTCCCGGCAGGCGTGTGTAATGCGTGCGCGTCCAGAACCTCACGTGCTGGTGTGTGAATTTTCAAGTGACCACCGATACCAGCGTCGTTGCAGAACTGACGCCGCACCTCTAACTTGTGTGGCAATTCTCCGAAAGGACCATCCAGGCACTCGGAAGGCGAAAGTTTAGCCCATTCAGACTCGCTCAGTTTACTGTAAAAATCACGAGTGAGTCTCTGAGCATGGTTGCCTACTTGCTTCACACGTTTGCACCACACTAAGCTTTCTGGCTATGGACGTTCCCTATTAAAGGGTAGATACAGATTATCCCCCCGTCACCCCGGTCGTATATGCCGCCATTGGATTTCCGGCATTCTACATAATTAATTCATATGTAGGTTTAGATGAGTGAGGTTGTGAGTGTCAAAATATGTGACGTACTGAATATAGCCGCATATTTTGATTGCATTGACTCGGAAGCTTAAATTATTTACACTGCCAAGGTTCCATAGACGTTAGTATTTGACATAAATTTCAACATGATATACATATACCCGTTCCTGATAAAAAGATAGGCAGACTGACAGCAAGTGGCAAAACAGTGATCTAATTTCAAATTAACAATTTTAGGAACTTTTTTTTTACTAGTAATTTATGGTTCAACTTGACTAAAAGGCGCATTCTGTTGGCAGGACACATCATGAGGAATTGTCTGTTTAGTAATGGAGGTTGTGATGTTACAAAATAAAAGTGATGTTGTTATTCAATGGAAAGTTGGAAATTGAGATTTAGCTTACTGTTTTATCAATCACAATTGGCGTAAGAATCATGGATTGACCATTGTCATAAAATATTGCATTATGAGATGTGAATAGTTTTTTTACTTGCAGTTTCGCGTGGCTTGAGGCAGTCACAACTAGCGTCCTATTGATTAAGAAATTGCGTTATCGTCTTTCTAATTACTTCATGATCGTAGATACGATCATACCCGGTCGTGAAGTTATTGTTATGACAAAACAATTTCCTAAGGGACCAGAAAGTTCTTAAGGGCGCAAAAACAACTGTAACATCACGCAAAAGGGAAATTCAGCATTAAAGCTGATGCAAGAAGACGATAAAGCAGTTTTCTTTTTATCAATGTAACACGCACATTGGACTGCTGATCTTGGTGTCTGTAATCTTAGCAAAACGCATAATTAAAATGAAAATAATACTGAGGAGATGATAGGAATGAGCATTGCTAAATGATTCAGTATTTCCAGAACAAATGTTTATTATAACTAAAACATATATCGTACCTTAAGCTTAGAACTACAATGACGGTAGATTTTTATGTCCGTGTCATGTCCATTGAGCGCTCTTTTATATAGACAGCCATTGTCCTCTTGAGTCGCTCGTCCGTCATCACGATAAGTTATAACAGTTCTTCTTTTTACACTTCAAACTTATACTGAACGCGTTTTTATACATTTAGTAAAAATTTAGATCAGACTGCCACAAATCTGCGTCCGTCTTACTTAAGAAAAACAGTACAAGTCTTTTGCGCTCAAGGCTTCATTTGTTCTCCAGCGAACAAAATAGTGAAGGATCGCATTTCCATCCGTATTCTACTGTTTTTATTGCCGCCCAAAGACGACGAATTACATCATTAGAAAATTCCACCGTCGCTATGCGACGCCTTATTATACATTAATCATTATTTATAAACAAGTATTTGCCTTCTGGCTGAAAGTATTAACTACCCGTATTTGCTGTTTTAATGAAGTCAAAAATAGCGAATATCACAAGGTGTGTGTGTGTGTGTGTGTGTGTGTGTGTGTGTGTGTGTGTGTGTGTGTGTGATGGGAGAGTGGGGGTGGGGGGGGGGAGGGGAGTAAAAAATAGTACGGCAAACCACGACCTGCCTACAGTAAGCAGATTCAATTGGATATAGGTTGCAGTAGCGACACAGAGATGAATAGGCTTGCACAGGAATAGAGTGAGTTGGAGAGCTGCATCAAAGGAGTGTTTGGGCTGAGGACCACAACAAAAAAGCGGTGATAACAGAGGACGATCCCGTAAGTGATACAATATTTGTCGTGGAATACCTAATTTGGAAGTAAAAGTTTATCATAATTAATGTAACGATATTAACGAGACGTGTGACGTGCATTTTATCAAATGGCTCTGAGCACTATGGGAGTTAACTTCTTTGGTCATCAGTCCCCTAGAACTTAGAACTACTTAAACCTAACTAACCTAAGGATATCACACACAACCATGCCCGAGGCAGGATTCGAACCTGCGACCGTAGCGGTCCCGCGGTTCCAGGCTGTAGCTCCAGAACCGCTCGGCCACTACGGCCGGCTTGCATTTTATCGTCAGGCATTGTCTGAACATGAAAGTTGACGATGATACTTTATTAGTAATTATTGTTATTTAGTAATTATTATTGATTTAATTATTATTATAATTATTTAATTTATTGTATTATTAAATTAATTCATTATATTATTATAATTATTTTATTATTGTTGTTCTTCTTCTTCTTCGCGGACGGATCACTTTGGACCACGCGTAATCAACATTTGTTGGCCTTCCTTTTCGCCCAGTATTCCTTCATAAACAACGAATGGGCTAGCTTTCGTTGCGTAGACCATGTATGTCGGTTAGTTTTTCTCTCTTCTTCCTCAAAAACCCGTGTGTTTGTGATTTTTCTGATTTCATTTCTATCATGTAGATTTGGAGACCCTAATTCTCTCAGGTCTTTTTCCGTCTGTTTGTACCAGTTCGGTCTTGTAGTTTTGTTCTTTAAAAATGTATGGATTTTGTGCGTTAACCTGTTTGAGTCCATTCTTTCTAAGTGCCCCATGAATTGAATTCTTCTCATGCGCATTGTGTCTGCTATTTTGGAGATATTTTTATATATTTCTGCATTGGGTTTTGGATAATGTACCCCATCTTTAGTTCTTGGTCCTAGGATTTTCCTCGTTATCTGACGTTCTTTCACTTCTAATTCCTCTTTTAGTGTTCTGTGTTGAAGGTTTAGTGTGTCAGATGCGTAGAGAGCTTCGGGTCTAATTACTGTTGTATAGTGTCGTATTTTGCAGTTCCACGAGAGACTCTTTTTGTTGTAAATGTTTTTTGTTAACTGAAACGCCGTCTCCATTTTCTGGACTCTTGATCTGACAGATTTCTTTTCATTACAATTTTCTGCAATCCATTCACCTAAATATTTAAATTCTTTTACTCGAGAGATGTAGTTATTAACAATTTTGAGATCAGAAGGTGCATCTTTGACGTCAGTCATAAATTTTGTTTTTTCAAATGAAATTTGTAATCCTATTTTAGCTGCCTGTTCTTGTAATAATTCTAGCTGTTTCTGTGCATCGGTAATGTCTTGTGCGATCAGTGGCATGTCGTCAGCAAATGCTAAACAGTCTAATTCTATGCCCTTATGTCTTGGTCCCAGTCTGTGTGCTGGTGCACCTGCTTTTCTCCATTCTCTAACAACTTTTTCAAGAGCACAATTGAAGAGCACTGGGGACAGTACATCCCCTTGTCGTACTCCTGTGTCTATTTCAAATTCTGTGCTCAATTCTCCCATAAATTTTACTTTGGATTTGGTCTCCGTGAGTGTTTCTTTTATGATGTTTGTTGTCTTTTGATCTAGTCCAAATTCTGCTAATACCTCAAAAAGGGATTCTCGGTCTATACTGTCATAAGCTTTTTTAAAGTCGACAAACGTGATGACATAACTTTTGTTTGAAGTACTATGTAAATATTTCATTGAGTTTTTCAAGTTAAGGATTTGTTCTACGTAAGATCGACCTTTTCTGAACCCGCCTTGGTATTCGCCTGGTATTGAATCCAGCTGAGGTTCTGCGCGGTTTAGTAGGGCTTTAGACAGAATTTTGTATGTTATTGACAATAAAGAGATTCCACGGTAGTTGTTGGGGTCTGTTTTACTTCCTTTTTTGTACCGAGGATGTATGATTGCAGTCTTCCAATCTGTGGGGATTTTTTCAGTTTTCCAGATTTCATGTATAATTTCTTTGAGTTTTGCAATAAGATTTTCTCCTGCATTTTTCCATAGTTCTGCGATGATTTGGTCTTCTCCTGATGCTTTGTTATTTTTCAGTGACTGAATTATCTCTTTAATCTATCGTAAACTTGGTGGCTTTGAGTCTGGGTTTCGTTGTGTACGATGGAACTCAAATTTTTCTGCAGGCTTTTCACAATTCAGTAATTTAGAAAAGTATTTTGCAAGAATTTCACAGTTTTCGGTGTTGGTATGAGCAATTTCCCCATGGTCATTTTTGAACTGGAGTGATGGAGGAGAGTACTTTGTTAATTTTTGTTTGAATACTCTGTAGAAATTTCGGGAATTGTTTTTCTTGAAATCATTTTCTATGTCTTGCAATTTTTTGTCTTCGTGTTGTTTACGGACTGTTCGTATTGCTTTTGTGACTGTTTTCCTGGTATCTTTGAGATCTTCCATGGTCTTTTGATTTTTGTTGCACAACCAATTTTGCCACGCCTGTTGTCTGAGATTTATCAGTTGGTCACACTCATCTGTCCACCATGGGTGTTTACGTGTTCTTGTTTGCGGTGCTACAGTTTCAGCTGCATTTAAAAGTCCTGCTTGCAGTTGTTGCCAATTTTGTGGTTTTAAATTTTGCGTTTCTTTTGTAAATTGTTCATTGCCATTTATCTTTTGTACATCATATTTACGGTGTGGAGATTTCTTAGTGAATTTCCTTTTTTCTGGAATGACATCTAGGGAGAATTTTGTTGGGTAATGGTCGGAATCTAGATCTAGTGCATTAAGGACTTTAAGTTTCATGATTTCTACTGTATTTACGCGGGAGATCATTACATGATCCAACTGATATTCACCTAGTAATGGATTAGGTGAGATCCAAGTTTTCGTTTTCGAGGCTCTTTTCTTGAAAAATGTTGATTTGAAAAATAGGTCATGGTTTTTGCAGATTTCAATGAGTCGCATGCCATTCCGGTTGGTCTGTGTATACCCTGACCATTTACCTACCCAATATCGATATTTCTTTTCTTTACCGATTTGTGCATTGAAATCGCCCATAATGATTTTGACATGGTTATTTGGGATTTTTTGGAGAATATTATCTAATTGGTTCCAGAATTATTCTACTTCTTCTATTTTGTTTTTGTTAGTGATGGCCGGCCGCGGTGGCCGTGCGGTTCTAGGCGCTCCAGTCCGGAGCCGCGCTGCTGCTACGGTCGCAGGTTCGGATCCTGCCTCGGGCATGGGTGTGTGTGTGATGTCCTTAGGTTAGTTAGGTTTAAGTAGTTCTAAGTTCTAGGGGACTGATGACCACAGCAGTTGAGTCCCATAGTGCTCAGAGCCATTTGAACTATTTTGTTAGTGATGTTAGTTGGTGCATGTCCGTTGATTAGGGTGTATATCTTATTAGCTGATTTTATTGTCATCGTGGAGAGCCGACCCGCGTAAGATTTGAAAGTTGCGACTGAATCAAGTATTGATGTATCTACTATAAATGCAGTTCCAAATTGTGGACAATTTGCCATGGCTCATTTTCCAGGTATTCCTTTGTATATACTGTATCCTTCCGAATCGAAAGGATTTTCATCTGTATATCGTAATTCCTGAAATGCAATAATTTTGATTTTACGTTCTCTGGATTTGTCCAGGATGTTTTTTCGTTTTCCCATTTTTAAGAGAGAATTTACGTTAAATGTCATTAGCCAAATTCTTGATTTTGGTTTGATTTTGTTATTACGGGATTTTGAGGTACTCCGCTTCACCTCCATGCACACTTCTGTGGTCTCCCCAGAATCCGAATAGACCACTTGCGGTTTCTCAACCGTGGGATTTGACCCACTGGAGTAATTTGTCTTTGAAGGTGCTGTATCCATGTTGATTTAATTTGACTGGGTTTGTGACTGAAATTGAGATTTCAGTCTGGTTAAGCTCAGAGTTCCACTTCTGAGTTTTATAGATCAGCCGCCACTAACATGTGGAACAGACGCTGTAGGGTTACCGCCACTAACCTGTGGAACTGTCGTGCCCTTTGTCCAAATAACCTTGGACGATAGCTTTTATGGTATCCCAAAAAGCAAGGTTGCCATTTCCGCCAGTTCCGCCATACCGATGAACTTCATCCCCGCCTTCGCTGCCGTTGAGGCCTCCACCGTGTCCCTGGCAAGGGGCCCTCACGAGGTACTATCACCCAGGCCAGCTGAACCCAGGTTTTTTAACGAGGTGTTACTCCTCCCCCTCCTCCTTTTTCAACCGGGCTTGGGACCGGCTATGGCGGAGTTATTATTGTTATTACTATTAATTTAATTATTATTAATTTAGTAATTATTATATATTAGTAATTACATACTTGGCAATCAAGGTAGACGTATCAAGTAAGTCCCAGTTCAAAATATGCCCCACTGCTCGTAATTCTGAAAATATGAGCGGGACCTAGAAGGTGACAGACTTCACTGGACGTTCAGCTAGTAATCTCTCGCCAACGCCAGCAACGTATTTCAGCTGTTGTTCCTTTCCGTACATTTCCTTTGAGTGCTGCGTGTGACCAGATTTGTGCAGTGAGACGATTGCAGATATTACGAGCAATTTGTAAGCAACCTACTCTGTATTATTCCTTTCAGACCCTCTCGCTATGTTGTGTATATTAACTTTTACTGTGTCTTAACTGCAGCAGAAGTATTTTTTCCCGATGGAAACCTGAAGTACACATTTTTGGATGTTGAGCCTTTTCATCATACGCAAGTGCTGTCAACTGTTGGGCATCACTATGAATATATCAGTAAGTCAATGTAGCAGTGTACACGGATGTGGTTGGTTCGCTTTATTCCACTGTATAACTGAGTATTGTTATGTTGCATGGTAATTGTTGAACCATCATTTTACTATTTATTACAATAGAGAATATTTCTTAATTATTTTAATCCATAAAATTAAGCCAAGTGTTCTAGGTACGTTTTGAACAGGGGGACACATTTTTGTAAAAGTCTTTCATCTAAAATTATTAAAAAATCACGTAAGAGCATTATCACATAAAGAATTGTTAGTCAAAAACTCAACGACAAAAAATAGGTCTCGCATAAGGCCCGAGTGGGTCTTGTGTAATGTATTTGTTGTAATAATAAGACTGATTATTTTTCTTTACTGAGTGTCACAGCGGACTGTTCTCTGACATAATTAATCGTGATATATGCGAAAGTTGGCACCTGTGATCACTCTTATGAGAGGGGAAAAGGAACCCGTAAAAACAATCATGACCCAAAGCAAAAAACAAAATGGTGTTTTATGGACGTAAACAAAACTTCTCAGCTTAAAGAAGAAACAGATTGCCTGGAAAACCGCTCAGGACGTAGCGTTTCCAAAAAGAGAGAGAGAGAGAGAGAGAGAGAGAGAGAGAGAGAGAGAGAGAGGGGGGGGGGGGGGGCGGAGCGAAGTGAAGAATGTGTGTGCTCGTATTCTGAGGTTCATGAACTTTTTTTGTACTGTACGAAAAATGAAAGTTTCACCAACAATTTAATCCGAATTTTGAAACCTTATTTCACATTTGTTTTGCTTTTTAAATTTTTCTGTTTGTAAATGCCAAGTGACTACCAGTTTTGTAGCTTTGTACGAGTTTTCTCTTTTTTTCCACTAACCGAAAAATAATTTGACTTTCTGGTTTTGTAGACAGTGCATCCCTGATTATACAAATTAAAAATACAGAAGCTGCCGAGCTATAATCTGGTCTTGAATGATACACCTACTATGTACACAAGCTGCGTTATTTTAGGAGTGGAGTAGTACAGTTTTTGATGTGTCGTTGCAGACAGTGAATATGGCGTATCTTCCATTTGAGGGAGAGTTTGTTGAGACTGCAGCGCCCTTTAATTCCCCTCCAGCTGGGGCGACACAGACGTCCAGAAGAGAGAGGCTTCTCATAATGGCGACCGTGGCAGGACGTCCTACAGTGTCTCCCAGCCTTTCATTAGTCTGCTTCCGACGCCTTCGCTTGACAAAACGTTGATTAGCTTGATTGCGAGCTTCAGTTGGCTCTACTTTGAAATTCAAAAGCTTGCTCGCTTCTAAGATTTGTAAGTTAATTGTACATCTCATCCTATAAGTAAGTGGTGGAGACAGACCATGTCATACATAGTTTGCATGCAACCTTTCAGCTCCATGATGTTATCCTCATTCCCTTTTGCACTGGTGCATATACGAAACTGTTATTCCCATGCCTAATTTCCTATCCAGTCAGGGAAATACGAGCAACTGTGCGTATGTTCTTATTTTTTGTTGTTTATTTTTTCTTGCTATTTTTTGGTTAGATTTCTTCAATTTTCCACATGGTTTATGTCTTCAACATGAAGTGGTAATAGGCAGCATTAGCAATAGTAGAAGCATTATCTTTCGTATCATCGTACTCTTTAACCACATGTGTACATGAAATGTGACTGAATGCCATAACTGTAAATGATTTTATTATTCTGTGATTGTTAGTTGAATCATTAAAGTAATGTACGTTCTGTTGTAGTATCTAGAGTACAGACTATAAAGTTCATGCAGCAAATTAATAAATAAATAGTAATCACGAATGAAGTTAACGCTATGGGGACAAAAGTATGTAGTTTGGAGTGGATAGGAAGAACTTCTGACAGTGAAAATATTGCAAATTTGCGAAACCTCCAACTTGAGCGAAAGACTTTGAGGGCATAGCTGAAATGTAGTTGAGGAGTTAATGAGTTTTGTACCCTGACAATGAACAACAAACAACGCTTCTAAAAAGAGCGATAGGGCGCACATCAGGTCCGGTGTGTGGCGGAGGGAACGTTGTGTACCGCTGCTAGTTGCCCCTTTTCCCGTTCCGTTTGCGAATGTTTCGTGGTAAGAACGGTTGGTTTTACACCAGGTTAGCCGAGCGCGCTAATGCGCTGCTTCCTGGACTCGGGTAGGCGCGCCGGCCCCGGATCGAATCCGCCCGGCGGATTAACGACGACGGCCGGTGTGGCGGCCAGCCTGGATGTGGTTTTTAGGCGGTTTTCCACATCGCTCTAGGTGAATACCACGCTGGTCCCCACGTCCCACCTCAGTTACACGACTCAGACATTTGGATCACATTCCCACTATTTCCTGATTTACACTAGACGCAGACAGATGGGGTACTCGGATTCCGTCCCGGGAGTACGGGGTGGCAGCAGGGAGGGCATACGACCACTCCTTAACCATTAACATGCAAAATCCGATTTAACCACGCCAACCCCTCGTACATGGCGGCACAAAGGCGCAAGCGATAGTAATGGTTGGTTGTAAGTCCCCACTCAAACCCCATTATCTCTCATTATTTCCTTCGAGTTCTTATCTTGAGATCAACATAGGAGAAAGCAATCTATTGGATGCATCAGGTGAACAGAGACTGAAGTAATCCTGAAATTTACCACATGTCTCATGTAATCTCTTCAAAATGTTTGAAATCGATTGAAAAATTTGACACACGAAGGTATAAAGAGGAGAAAATAATTGTTTGAAAAAACTATTTTATATAACACATTATTGAAACAAACTAAAAATTTTTATAATAATTTCTCCTAGCCCCACGCAGGTTCGTAGCTTCACAGAGATAATCTGTAAAACATTTGTGCTTGCGAATTGTTAATAACTATGAAAATACTTATAGAATTTAAAACGAAAAATTGGAGCGCAAGCAAACATAATTTATGGATTAACAGTTCGGCTCTGTACTATTATCTATTGCATTCACCCCATGTTTTTCGTTTTAAATTCTATAAGTATTTTCATTAGTATTTTCGGGACTATCTACATGGGTTTTCATTCCACACACGAATTAACAGGTCCCTGTTCATTCAACCGACAGCTTACAAAATTCTATTTCTCACCTTTTAAAGAGTAGCTGCCGTAAGTGGGACAAAAAGAATGTTCAGATATGCGTGAGTTCCTAAGGGACCAACTTCACACACACACACACACACACACACACACACACACACACACACACACACACGCCCAAGGGAGGACTCGACGAACCTCCGGCAGGGCTGGCCGCGCAATCCGTGACACGGAGCCTCAAACTGCGCGGCTACTCCACGCGCCAAGTGGGACAAAGACTGTGTCTTTCATGTACCTCAAAAAAGAAAAAAAAAAATCTAGATTTTGTTGCCACCCCTCTTCCAATCGAATATTGTGAGACAGTGGTGCTAAGATAGCGCCACACCTCAAGCTGAAAGTGAGGATGGTTGTCGTCATGCATAAAAATGAAATCATTGGATTCTTCGTGAAGTAGAGGAAACAACTAATTTTGCAACATGTCGAAATTCAAATGGCTCTGAGCATTATGGGACTTAACTGCTGTGGTCATCAGTCTCCTAGAACTAACAACTAGGTACTTAAACCTAACTAACCTAAGGACATCACACACATCCACGCCCGAGGCAGGATTAGAACCTGCGTCCGTAGCGGTCGCGCGGTTCCAGGCTGTAGCGCCTAGAACCGCCCGGCCACACCGGCCGGCCATAACCAGGTATGACATTCTTGTCGCAGTTTTCTCCGCAAAGATGAAAGATCGATAAACTTTGTGAACAGAAACGGCACGAAACACATTCAGTTTCGGCGAGTTTCTTTCATGTTTGACGGCGACGCCAGGATTTTGTGGCTCCGAAATTCTTACATTGTTGTGGTTTAGTTTATCCGATAGATGAAGCCCCCATTCGTCTGAAAAGATGAGTCGTTCGGAAAAAGTGTGCTTAGGTATGTCCGGGAAAAAATCATACCTTCTGTCGTGGTAGCCGGGACGCAATTACTGCACTAACTGCAAACCTGAAAGGCTTCATATGCAGACGTCGTTTCAGGACACGCCACACCGTCGTTTAAAGAAGTTCAGATTCCTGGTCTACCCGTCTTGCGGACTTCCAAGGGCTCCGTGTAAACGCTTCTCGGATAGTCTCGTCATTTCCGTCAGACGTGCGAGACCGACCAGTGCTCTTCCCATCAAATAATTCAAATGGCTGTATGCACTGTGGGAGTTAACATGTGAGGTCATCAGTCCCCTAGACTTAGAACTACTTAAACCTAACCAACCTAAGGACATCACACACATCCATGCCCGAGGCAGGATTCCAACCTGCGACCGTAGCAGCAGCGCGGTTCCGGGCTGAAGCGCCTAGAACCGCTCGGCCACAGCGGCCGACGCTCTTCCCATCGCATATCCAACCAACTTCGACGAATTTTGTATCCCAGTCTTTAATCTTCTAGTGCAGAGACGGTTTGCAGCTGAATCGACGGCGGAATGCATCTTGCCCTTGACCTTCGCGCAAATTCCAACACACAAAATGATTTCTCTTGTGGTGTGGTTGCCATGCTGCTACAAACGAGAGCGGAGTTGCGTCAGCACTTTGAAGCTGCCTCTATCCAGTGACATGCACAGTTTCTATCTTTAATAGTTTATGTCCCCCCCCACCCCCACCCCATGGACCATACACCTTGCCGTTGGTGGGGAGGCTTGCGTGCCTCAGCGATACAGGTGGCCGTACCGTAGGTGCAACCACAACGGAGGGGTATCTGTTGAGAGGCCAGACAAACGTGTGGTTCCTGAAGAGGGGCAGCAGACTTTTCAGTAGTTGCAGGGCCAACAGTCTGGCCTTGTAACACTAACCAAAACGGCCTTGCTGTGCTGGTGCTGCGAACGGCTGAAAGCAAGGGGAAGCTGCAGCCGTAATTTTTCCCGAGAGCATGCAGCTTTACTGTATGGTTAAATGATGGCGTCCTCTTGGGTAAAATATTTCGGAGGTAAAATAGCCCCCCATTCGGATCTCCCGGGGGGGGGGGGGGGGGGACTACTCAAGAGGACGTCGTTATCAGGTATCAGGAGAAAGAAAACTGGCGTTCTACGGATCGGAGCGCGGAATGTCAGATCCCTTATCGGGCAGGTAGGTTAGAAAATTTGAAAAGGGAAATGGATAGATTAAAGTTAGATATAGTGGGAATTAGTGAAGTTCGGTGGCAGGAGGAACAAGACTTTTGGTCAGGTGAATAGAGGGTTATAAATAAACAAGGCCCCGGGAGTAGACAACATTCCATTAGAACTACTGACAACATTCCATTAGAACTACTGACAACCTCGGGAGAGCTAGTACTGACAAAACTCTACCTTCTAGTGAGCAAAATGTATGAGACAGTCGAAATACCCTCAGACTTCAAGAAGAATATAACAATTACAATTCCAAAGAAAGCAGGTGTTGACAGATGTGAAAATTACCGAACTATCAGTTTAATAAACCACGACTGCAGAATACTAACGCGAATTATTTACAGACGAATGGAAAAACTGGTAGAAGCCGACCTCGGGGAATATCAGTTTGGATTCCGTAGAAATGTTGGAACACGTGAGGCAATTTGGGAGCAAAATAACTGATGATGGTCGAAGTAGAAATGATATAAAATGTAGACTGGCAATCGCAACGAAAGCGTTTCTGAAGAATAGAAATTTGTTAACAGCGAGTATAGATTTAAGTGTCAGGAAGTAGTTTCTGAAACTATTTGTATGGAGTATAGCTATGTATGGAAGTGAAACATGGACTGTAAATACTTTGGACGAGAAGAGAATAGAAGCTTTCGAAATGGGGTGCTACAGAAGAATGCTGAAGATTAGATGGGTAGGTCACATAACTAATGAGGAGGTATGAATAGAACTGGGGAGGAGTTTGTGGCTCAGCTTGACTAGAAGAAGGGATCGGTTGGTAGGACACGTCCTGAGACATCGAGGCATCACCAATTTAGTATTGGAGGGCAGTGTGCAGGGTAAAAATCGTAGAGGGAGACCAAGAGATGAATACACTAAGCAGATTCAGTAGGTTGTAGTAGGTACTGGGAGATGAAGAAGCTTGCACAGGATAGAGTAGCATGGAGAGCTGCACCACCGAGTCTCAGGAGTGAAGACCACAACAACAAAAACATAGTTTATGTGTAATAAACAATTGAAATCCGCTTTAAAAGCGTGTTGCATTAAAAACAATTAATTAAATATTACTCTGCCCGAGCCAGTGTGGCTGCCTTCGTCCTGCTTTTACATAATTCACACGTCCCTGTTTTCACACACGGAACAAGCCGCGGAAAGAATGGTTGGGGGCGAGGTACGGTGTCAGAAGGGGGTGTGCTGCGATTCTCGTTTGACCGGCGCGGCGCGGCGCACTGCTTTCCTAGCATTCTCCGCTCCCGGCCCGGAAGCCTACCGGCTCCGGCGACTGAAAGCGGCTGGAATCCGATAGCGCCGGCCGCGATCCAGACCGGGAGAAAGTCTGCACAGTCCAGGCGGTCAGTCCAGCAGCCGAGAACCGACCGGTCGCTGCTGGCGGAAACACAGCGACAGACTCTGTCAGCAGAATTGCGTTTTCTGTGTGGTCCATCTGTTTCGACAGGACTCTTACAAGTTCAGCTACACTTACTGATACTATAGTGAAGCGCCAAAGAAACTGGTATAGGCATTCGTATTCAAATACAGAAATATGTAAACATGCAGAATACGGCGATGCGGACAGCAACGCCTATACAGGGTGAAAAGTATTTAAACCGACAAACTCTGTAGGGGACATCAAAACAAATATTTTTCCCTAATGTCATTTTTCCCTATGAGGAGTATTTAAACTGGTAGAGAAAGTTTCTTTGGCGGCAAATTAGTTAAACCAACAAACAATTTTCAATTTTTTTTATGACCGAGAGACAACACATTAAAACAACCCAATTTCAGTTACAGTAGTTTTTCAAAAATGCCTCCATTGATACGTAAACAAAGGTGACACCGTCGGATCATGTTCTGTCTGACATGGGCAAAACCCCAGGAGTATCCTGAATGGTTCCTGCTGCTGCTGCTACTATCCAGGCAATCAGATCCTCTTCTGATGCAACAGGAGTTGCGTAAACAGGGTTGCGTATCTCTCCCCGCGCAAAACAGTCCAGAGGGGACATATCTGGGGATCTAGCAGGCCATGGTACAGGACCACCTCTGCCAATCCACGTTTCTAGGAACCGTCGGTCCAGGAATCGACGCACTCGACTGAAATGTGCCGGCGCCCCGTCATGTTGGAAACACATGCGTTGTCTTGTAGGGAACGCGACGTCTTCCAGCAATTCTGGCAATGCTCTGGCGAGAAAATTGTAATAATGCCTGACATTTAATGGCCTAGGTAGCAGATACGGCCCAATTAAACAGTCCCCAACAACACCGACCCACACATTAACGAAGAACTGCACTTGATGAGCGCTAGTAACTATGCCATGTGGGTTATCCTCACTCCAAACATGCGAATTGTGCATGTTGAAGACTCCATCACGCCAGAACGTTGCTTCATTGGTAAACAACACAGAGGATGGAAATGTAGGATGCATTTCACACTGTTCCAGGTACTACTGCGAAATCTGTGCTCTGGGTGGATGATCAACTGCTTCCAGGTTGTGGGCACGCTATAAGTGAAATGGACGTAACAATTGCTCTCAAAGAACTGTTCATACATTCGTCTGATTCGTCCCCATGTTTCGTGCAATTGCACGAGTGCTGATTGAAGGATCCCGCTCCACATGCTGCAAGACAGCTTCCTCAAATTGCAGCGTTCTTACCGTGCGACGGCGTCCCTGTCCAGGTAATCTGCTAAATGACCCGGCCTGACGCATACGTTGGTACACAGCAGCAAAGGTCGTATGATGCGGGACACGCCGATTAGGTTATTGTTGTTGATAAACCCGCTGTGCAGCTCGTCCGTTGTGGTGCGCTACGTAGTACGCACCAACCATGTCAGTGTACTCACTCCAGGTGTTTCGCTCTATTAGTAAACAGAGACGATGCACTACTACACTGGTGGACAGCAGTTGCCTACAACTGAAGAGCGTAATACGCCCCCTAACAAATGAAGATAGTAATACGGCCTCTAACAACTGAAGAGCGTAATACGGCCGCCGCCGGTTTAAATAACACTCATAGGAAAAAATGACATTAGGGAAAAATATTTGTTTTGATATCCCCTAAAACCTCCCAGAGTTTGTCGGTTTAAATTCTTTTCACCCTGTATAAGACCACAAGTTTCTGGCGCAGTTGTTAGATCGGTTACTGCTGCTACAATACCAGATCATAAAGATTTAAATGAGTTTGAAAGTGATATTATAGTCGGCGCACGAACGATGCGACACAGCATCTCCGAGATACCGACGAAGTGAGGATTTTCCCGTTCGACCATCTCACCAGTAAACTGACAATACCAGGAATCCGGTAAATCATTATATCTCCGACATCGCCGCGGCTGGAGAAATATCCGCAAGATTGGGACCAACGACGACTGAATACAATCTTTCGACGTCACAGAAGTGCAACCCTTCCGCAAATTGGTGCTGATTTCAGTGCTGAGGTATCAACAAGGGTGAGCGCAGCGTGCGTACCATTCAACGAAACATCATCGATATGGGCTTTCGTAGGCGACGGCCCACACGTGTACCCTTGATGACTGCACGACACAAAGCTTTACGCATCGCCTGGACCCGTCAACACCGACTTCGGACTGCTGATGGCTGGAAACATGTTTCCTGGTCTGACGAGTCTCATTTCAAATTGTATCAGACTGTACGTGTATGGAGACAACCTCATGAATCCATGGACCCTGCATGTCAACAGGGTACCGTTCAAGCTGGTGGGGACTCTGTAATGGTGTGGGATGTGTGCAGATGGAGTGATATGGGACCCCTGATAACTCTAGGTACGACTCTGACATGCAACATGTACGTAAGCGTCCTGTGTGATCATCTGCATTCATTTGTGTCCATTGTGGATTCCGACGGACTTGGGCAATTCCAGTAGGACAATGCGACACCCAATACGTCCATAATTGCTACAGAGTGTCTCCAGGAACACTCTTCTGAGTTTAAACACTTACGCTGGCCACCAAACTTCCCAGACATGACCGTTATTAAGCATATCTGGGATGCTATGCAAGGAGCTCTCCAGAAGAGATCCCCACCCCGTGGTACTCTTACGCAGTTAGGGACAGCCCTGCAGGATTCGTGGTGTCAGTTCCCTCGGGCACTACGTCAGATATTAAGCGAGTTCATGCTACGTCGTGTTGCGGCACTTCTGCGTGCTCGCCGGACCCCTACACTTTATTAGGCAGGTGTACCTGTTTCTTTGACTCTTCAGTGTAGACTCTGAGATGACAGAAATCGGGGGAATACGGTATGCAGCTTTACAGAGGGCGGTTGTATTGCGTACACGAGGTATGAAAGGGCACTACATTGGCGGAGCAGTCATTTGTACTTACGCGATACATCGGAAAGGAGACTAATACTTCACGTAGCAGTCATGGTTGAGCGTATTACATCTTACATGACAGGCTAAATTTCCGGAAAATGTGTGCAAGGCGGGTACCGAAAGAATTGTCAGTGCAGCATTAGGGGCAAAGGATGGGCGTCTCTCGTAAACATTTGGCCCCTTTATCATCGCTAGGGAGATGGATTTTTACAGCAAATCGGAGCTTGATGACTCATCACGAAACGGAAAGTAATGCTGCGAGTATGATTTGGAAACGCCCGTCGTCACCACAAGTTAAGAAATTTAAACGTCAACCACCAGCTGGTGAGATTGTGCCAACACTAATCTCGGACATGGAACGCATGGTAGCCGTTCATTCACACCAAGAGACGAAATTGTGTGCAGTGAGAACTGTTGTGACGTTGCGAACTAAACGAAACCTGCAGTCACATCTACGAGTAAATGTCGCGGAAAACTGCGCAAAGCTGTCATCTTCCAGCAAGATAACGCTCGGCCACATTCTGCCAAATTAATGCCCGAAACAGTAAAGGTGTTGACATTTTCGAATTACTGGAACACGCGCCATACAGTTCAGACATGGCTCCAGGCGATTTCTGTATTTTTTGGACCATTGAAGGAAGCGCTCAGTGGAAGAAGATTAGCAACCGATGCAGAACTCATTGACGCGGTGCTAAACTGGTTACACGTGCAACCAAAGAACTTGCCGCATTGCATCGTCAACAGAATAACGCAGGCACTGCAATGTCGTAAAAACTTTTTTTCCTACGTAAATCGGAAAACTTGTGAAATGTTGGACAAAGTGCGTTGAAGTGCAGAGAGATTATGTAGAAAAATAATTTCTATAATCAGAATAAATATTCCTTTTCTCAGAAGTATCTTTACTATTTGAGTTCCGCTCGTACATCCAAAAGAACAGACACTGCAGTGACTACAGCCGTTTACGAAATAAACGCAATATATTAGCGTGTGCGATTATGGACAGTTATCAGCTTTATAATGAGATGACAAGAATGAAATTTTCTCTTATCATTCTGTGGCGGGGGTCATGGGGCGTAAAGTGTGTTGGAAGTTGCTAAGTGCTCATACTCTCAAATATTGGATGAATATTGCTCAAGTGAGTGAGACGCTTACCAGATAGGACTAATAGGGGGTACTGAACGAACGCGGAGAAGACCAGCACAAATGGTCACAGGTTTGTTTAATCCAGGGGAGAGTATCACAGAGGTACTGAAGGAAATGACTCTTGAAGACAGACGAAACAACCCCGAGAAAATCTAATAACAAAGTTTCAAGAACCGGCTTTAAATGTTTATTAGGCAGGTGTACCTGTTTCTTTGACTCGTCAGTGTAGACTCTGAGGACAGAAATCGCGGGGATACGGTATGCAGCTCTAGGAATATACTACAGTCCCCTACGCATCGCTGACCAAGGAATAAGATTAGAATAATTACTGCAGCACAGAGACATTCAAACTATCATTCTTCCCGCACTCCATACGTGAATGGGAGAGAATGAAACCGTAATAACTGGTACAATGGGATGTACCCTTTGCCAAGCACCTCACCGTGGTTTGCGGAGTATAGATGTAGATGTAGAATAACGATATGTAGATGTAGATTAACAATATAGGACAATCTTAGTAGCCCTCTTAGATTGTTTGCAGATGATGCTGTGATTTACCGTCTTGTAAAGTCATCAGATGACCGAAAAGAATTGCAAAATGATTTAGATAAGATATCTGTATGGTGCGAAAAGTGGCAATTGACCCTGTATAAAGGAAAGTGTCAAGTTATTCACACGAGTACTAAAAGAAGACCACTAAATTTCGATTACGCGATAAGTCACAGAAATCTGAAGGCTGTAAATTCAACTAAATACATAGGGATTACAATTACAAATAACCTAGATTGGAACGATCACATACGTAATGTTGTGGGTAGCGCAAACCAAAGACTGCGATTCATTGGCAGAACACTTAGAAGGTGCAACAGATCTACTAAAGAGACTGCTTACACAACGCTTGGCCGCCCTATTCTGGAGTATTGCTGTGCGGTGTGGGATCCGCATCAGGTGGGACTGACGGATGACATCGAAAAAGTACAAAGAAGGGCGGATCTTTTTGTATTATCGCGAAACAGCGGAGATAGTGCAACAGACATTATACGTGAATTGGAGTGGCAATCACTAAAGCAAAGGCGTTTTTCATTGCGACGGGATCTTCTCGTGAAATGTCAATCACCAGTTTTCTCCTCTGATTGCCAAAACATTCTGTTGGCACCCACCTACATGGGGGGAAATGATCGTCACGGTAAAATAAGTGAAATCAGGGCTCTCACAGCAAAATTTATGTGCTCGTTTTTCCCGCGCGCAGGCACTTTATTGTGAATAGCAGAGTAATCATGTAGATGTGGATGAATATAGTCTGGGTAATTTTCGCGCTGTGAGTTACACCGTCTGAAGACTTGCTCACAGTTTCTAACAGTTCCTCTTGTCCTACCGTGTTTGAATGTCCTACCGTGTCCTACCGTGTTTGAATGTTTAACATAAGATTAAACCTCTTTTATTAGATTACGACACTACTTTAAATTCGCTCCTTGATATACAGAGTGCTCAGAAAAAGTCTTAAAAGCTTGTAATGGTGTTGCAGGGTAGGTTGCTGAGAAATAATAGTTAAGAAAAAATTGCAGGCTTCACGCCGTTTACCGAGTTAATTACCAATGAAGTTAACCAATCGGGCCGTTGCACGCTCAAATTCCAGAGGCCCGCCAGAGACGGCGTCGCCAGACGTTACGCTTCGTTTGGTTTCCTAAGAGCGAACAAGACAGCGTGATACACGAAACTGGGCACAGGATGGTTGTGGAGATCGAACCCGAGCCACGGGCTGAGCCGTCTCGTGCGCTATCATCCACCCTATGAGAGTAACTTTTGACTGTGTTGACCACAAGATATTACTGCAGAAGTTGGACCATTATGGAGTAAGGGGAGTAGCTTACAATTGGTTCGCCTCTTACTTTAAGAACAGAAAGCAGAAGGTAATTCTCCGCAATATTGAGAGTGGTAGAGATGTTCAGTCCCAATGGGGCACTGTTAAGTGGGGCGTTCCCCAAGGGTCGGTGCTGGGCCACTGCTTTTTCTTATTTATATAAATGATATGCCTTCTAGTATTACAGGTGATTCAAAAATATTTCTGTTTGCTGATGACACCAGCTTGGTAGTGAAGGATCTTGTGTGTAGTATTGAAACAGTATCAAATAACGTAGTTCATGAAATAAGTACGTGGCTTGTGGAAAATAATTTGATGCTAAATCACAGTAAGACTCAGTTTTTACAGTTTCTAACTCACAATTCAACAAGTACCGGTATTTTGATCAGACAGAATGGGCATATTATAAGCGAGACGAAACAGTTCAAGTTCCTAGGCGTTCGGATAGATAGTAAGCTGTTGTGGAAAGCCCATGTCCAGGATCTTGTTCAGAAACTAAATGCTGCTTTATTTACCATGAGAACAGTATCTGAAATAAGTGACACTTCAACACGAAAAGTAGTCTACTTCGCATATTTTCATCCGTTTTTGACATTGCCCTCATAGTATAAATTTTGTTTAATGTCGTTTGTTGTTAGCAATATTACCCTATTCCCAAGAGTTAGCAGCTTTCACTCAGTTAATACTAGGCAGAAATCAAATCTGCATGTGGAATGCACTTCAAAAATGGCTCTGAGCACTATGGGACTCAACTGCTGTGGTCATAAGTCCACTAGAACTTAGAACTACTTAAACCTAACTAACCTAAGGACATCACACACATCCATGCCCGAGGCAGGATTCGAACCTGCGACCGTAGCGGTCGTGCGATTCCAGACTGTAGCGCCTTTAACCGCTCGGCCACTCCGGCCGGCTGAATGCACTTCCTTGACTCTTGTGCAGAAAGGAGTGCAGTATTCTGCTGCATCCATTTTCAATAAGCTACCACAAGAACTCAAAAATCTTAGCAGTAGCCCAAACTCTTTTAAGTCTAAACTGAAGAGTTTCCTCATGGCTCACTGCTACTATTCTGTCGAGGAGCTCCTGGAAGAGCTGAAAAATTAAGCAAATTCCAGTGTTACATTGTTGATTTTCTTTATTTAAACTTACGACTTGTCGCCTGAATATGTTTTTTATATTTCATTTTATTTGTTTCTACTTTCGTGTTATAATTTCATGTATTGACTCGTTCCATGACCATGGAGACTTCTCCTTAATTTGGTCCCACGGAACAATAAATAAATAAACTAATTGTATCTGGTGGGACGCAACGTCCTGATTGGATAACTTCACTTCCAAATGACTCGGAAAATACGCAACGTATCGAATTTTTTCCTTAACATTTATTTGTCAGGACAGCCTACCGTGAAACACCCTTACAGACTTTTCAGACTGTTTCTGATCATCCTATATGTTGAAACTCTTATTTTTGTTGCCGCCGGCCGTGGTGGCCGAGCGGTTCTAGGCGCTTCAGTTCGGAAAAACGCGGCTGCTACGGTCGCAGGTTCGAATCCTGCCTTGGGCATGGATGTGTGTGATGTGCTTAGGTTAGTTAGGTTTAAGTAGTTCTAAGTTCTAGGGGACTGATGACCTCAGCTGTTAAGTCCCATAGCGCTCAGAGCCATTTGAACCATTTTGTTGCCCTTGGGAGCCGTCAGATAGACAACCTGCAAGTAGGACTGTGCACCATAAGTCATGAACAGGGTCAGCCTTTTAGTAATATACAGGGTGTTCCCGTAAAAGCGTGCAAAAGTTTAACATGCTCCACTGAACAATTTGAGGTGGGGAACCTGGGGTCAGGGAAGCCATGTTAAGCTGATAACAGGAATAAAATTACATTACTAAGTACTTTTTTATTTAAAATAGTTAACTACAAATACCATCATTGACACAATAAACGTACCATTTGCGCCGAATCTTACAGAATTTGATAAAATCGGTGACCAAGTTTGAGACGCGCCCTGACAAATATCCCTGATGTGCTTTGAATCACATCAGAGGCAGCTGCAATTCTGGCATCTAATTTCACCTCCATATCCACTGGGGTCTCAAGCACAAGTGACTTAAGATATCCCCAAAGGAAATAATCAACTGGATTCAGGTCAGGTGGTCTCGCAGGCCAAGGAATAGGACCTCACCTTCCAATCCCGCGACCAACAAATACTATACTAGTACTGCCCCCTCATACTATAGTGTACGTCTCTAAATAGCACCGAGTAATGAATGGTCTATCGCTGATTCATAGCAAGTTCTGTCATGGGACAATGTAAATACGATGCAACAGAGCCACCTGATGGAGAAGTAAAGTAAACAAAACCTGCAGCATGACTTCCTAGTAATCAGGCTAGTCCTCCTCGTTCCCTTGCAGGAAATAAAGAATGTATAAATAAACAGCACAGTACGTGTAAACGTGTGTGCATGTTAGTCGTATGGAAATGAGCGTACGGCATTGTGGGCCGGGAGTCCCCCATTCGGGGAAGTTCGGTCGCCGAGGGCAAGTGCTTGTTGCATTCGACGCCACATTGGGCGACTTGCGCGTCGGATATGGGGATGAAATGATGGTGAGGACAAAACAACACTCAGTCCCTGAGCGGAGAAAATCTCCTACCCAACCGGAAATCGAACCCGGGCCCCCTTGGCGTGGCATTCCGCCGCGCTGGCCACTCAGCTAACGGGCGCGGTCATGTTAGTCGTAAATAAGCTGGAAAACGATAATGCTAGACGAAGCGGTAAATAAGTTTACTTTCATACCTCCTTAAGCAGACTTCTCCGGCCTCAGGTTCCCTAACTCAAATCATTCAGTGGAACATCCTCGCCGGCCGGTGTGGCCGTGCGGTTCTAGGCGCTACAGTCTGGAACCGCGTGACCGCTACGGTCGCAGGTTCGAATCCTGCCTCGGGTATGGATGTGTGTGATTTCCTTAGGTTAGTTAGGTTTAAGTAGTTCTAAGTTCTAGGGGCTGATGACGACAGGTGTTAAATACCATAGTGCTCAGAGCCATTTGAACCATTTTTGAACATCCTCGACGTCCTGTTACATGTTTGGTCGTTCTTAAAGAAACACCCTGTTGATATTGTGTACGATAATTGTCCTATAATACTCCCTTGCATAGCGCCCGATTTGCTGTGCTCTATTTCCGAGGAACTTTACAAGTCAGTCAGGCCTAAATTTGGGTTGCTGCAGAGGCCACGGAGTCTTGGTGCGAGGTGTCCCGATACGGCTAAAACCAAGGGGAAAACCGTGAAACGAAGCCATCAGCTGGCAGTCGTCGGGGCAGAAGGCATACGTTGGGAGAAACTGAGGACAGTGTGTTCTGCCAGCGCCATGCGTATCCTCGGGCGCACACACCTGCTGGCTGTCCCTGGCACGCAGTGAAAGTGGGGGAGATTGGAATGCATCAGCTGTGTGGCCGAGCGCGGCGGCGGTGTAGCAACCGTACGGCGGGCGAGATTTGCCATCGTCCCTCTCTGAAACGCGTCCATTCACATCCATATACTGCGAAGCACTCTGAGGGTTTCTTCCCATTCCATTCAAGTATGAAGCGCTTCAGGAGTGACTGCCTCTTCGCGATCCATAGAGTAGTAACAGATAGTTATTTTAGTACATTCCTAGATTACTCAGTAAAATTTGGTTCTTCAAACTTTGTAAGTGGGCTCCCTCAGGATAGTTTTCACCGGTCTTCAAACCTCTGCCAGTACAGCTTCCTCAGATCTCCGTGATACTTCCTCGTGAGTAAAACAAACTTGTAACGTTCTTGCTGTAATTCTTTGTATACGAGGTGCATTCAAGTTCTAAGGCCTCCGATTTTTTTTCTCTGGACTGGAAAGAGATAGAAACATGCGCATTGTTTTAAAATGAGGCCGCTTTCATTGTCAATATGTCCCAGAGATGGCAGCACCGTACGGCAGATGGAATTTTACCGCCAGCGGCGAGAATGAGAACTGTTTTAAATACTTAAAATGGCGACTTTTTCCTTACTTGAACAGCGTGCAATCATTCGTTTTCTGAATTTGCGTGGTGTGAAACCAATTGAAATTCATCGACAGTTGAAGGAGACATGTGGTGATGGAGTTATGGATGTGTCGAAAGTGCGTTCGTGGGTGCGACAGTTTAATCAAGGCAGAACATCGTGTGACAACAAACCGAAACAACCTCGGGCTCGCACAAGCCGGTCTGACGACATGATCGAGAAAGTGTTTTGGGGGATTGCCGAATGACTGTTGAACAGATGGCCTCCAGAGTTGGCATTTCTGTGGGTTCTGTGCACACAATCCTGCATGACGACCTGAAAATGCGAAAAGTGTCCTCCAGGTGGGTGCCACGAATGCTGACGGACGACCACACGGCTGCCCGTGTGGCATGTTGCCGAGCAATGTTGACGCGCAACGATAGCACGAATGGGACTTTCTTTTCGTCGGTTGTGACAATGGATGACACGTGGATGCCATTTTTCAATCCAGAAACAAAGCGCCAGTCAGCTCAATGGAAGCACACAGATTCACCGCCACCAAAAAAATTTCGGGTAACCGCCAGTACTGAAAAAATGACGGTCTCCATGTTCTGGGACAGCGAGGGTGTAATCCTTACCCATTGCGTTCCAAAGGGCACTACGGTAACAGGTGCATCCTATGAAAATGTTTTAAAGAACAAATTCCTTCCTGCACTGCAACAAAAACGTCCGGGAAGGGCTGCGCGTGTGCTGTTTGACCAAGACAACGCACCCGCACATCGAGCTAACGTTACACAACAGTTTCTTCATGATAACAACTTTGAAGTGATTCCTCATGCTCCCTACTCACCTGACCTGGCTCCTAGTGACTTTTGGCTTTTTCTAACAATGAAAGACACTCTCCGTGGCCGCACATTCACCAGCCGTGCTGCTATTATCTCAGCGATTTTCCAGTGGTCAAAACAGACTCCTAAAGAAGCCTTCGTCGCTGCCATGGAATCATGGCGTCAGCGTTGTGAAAAATGTGTACGTCTGCAGGGCGATTACGTCGAGAAGTAACGCCAGTTTCATCGATTTTGGGTGAGTAGTTAATTAGAAAAAAAATCGGAGGCCTTAGAATTTGAATGCACCTCGTACTTTCAATGCAGTATCCTAACCCCCAAAATCAGTTAGTATTGGAGTCGGTCAAGTCTAACAAATACCACGATGCGAAGATTTCTAAGAATATGAAACGGAACTATCACATAGGCTCAGTAGTAGGGAAAGAAGGTGGCAGACTTCGGCTCGAGAGGAGAATACTAATGAAATACAGTCAATATACAAACACTCGTGGAATCCATCCTAGAATATTGCCGAAATGTGTAGGACCAGCACGGGTCCTGGTAGGACTAACGGTGGACGTATCGTTGAGATAAAACACGCCTGCCTCATAATCTAGCTTACTAAACATAAAAACCTTTTTTTTTTTTTTTGCTTTAGCTGCCCTTTGTACTTTTGCTAATGTTTGTTTCTACAAATTCCTCATGGTCACTGATATCGCAGTCTACTAGGTCATCACCGAATAGGTGTATAAGTGCAGATATTTTATTGGCAACTGAGGACAGTGTACTCAGCAACACTGTATCAGTATTTACCTCATTAGCGGACTAATTATTATAACTTTTCCTGTCTGGACGCAGTTGTATAGGTGGCAAGAGCAAACCATTAATGCTTATTTTCCCCTGGGCAGCAGGACAGGTGTTCAAGTGTGGAAAACGGTTAGTCTACACTGACAGGTGTCGTCCTCTTAGTAGTGCAGTTACATCTGTGCAGGAGACATCAGGTAGTAAATTATGTGACGTGTTTGCCGGAAGAGACGCAGTGAAGAAACAACTAAGACATGAAGTAAGTTCAGGGTGACAAATTATTGAACTACACGAAAAAATCGGAAATTAGTTACAAACTATGGCGTAGACACACTTTATTCAACATGTAAAAGTCGCTACAGATATTCGGATTTATGTTATGACATGTTCGACATACGTGTCATCATTGGCAATGATGTGGCGCGGACAAATACCGAAATTCTGCATGACCCGCTGAAGTGTCGAAACATCGAGATGACGTCCTGAATGGCTGTTTTCAACTCAGCAAAGGTTTCGGGGGTTATTGCTTTACACCTTTTCTTTAATATAGCACCAGAAAAAGGAGTCGCATGTGTTCAGATACGGAGAATATGGCAGCCAATCGAGAGCCATGTCTGTAGCCTCTGAGTACCCCAGAGCCGGAATGTTGTCCCCAAAGTGCTCATCTTGTCGAAATCGGTTTACTTTGGATAATGAGAATGAAATCACCTTCCAAAACCTTCACCTATCGTTCGGTACTCTCCGCGCCATCAAAGAATGTCGCACTGATTATTTCGCGACTGGGCGTTGCACGCCACGCAGTCAACCTGTAACACTACGCTACTGCGCACGATACTTATTAAAGCCTGTACTATGGTAAGTTAACGGGCTTCACCTTATAAGAAAGGATTTTGGTATATATGTTGACCGCGTGTACCTGAATGGGGGCAAAATCAGACTTTCACCCACTCAGTAACAACAATGATACGTCAAGCAAGTCTGAAGTGCAACTACACGTTAGGACGGACAAGAAACAACACATCAGATGCTACCAAATTGTTAATAATACGGTCGCCAGCCTAATTAGGCATTAACTGAGTTTCTTCCCAGTACAAGTTCATGTACGTTGATACAAAACAACACGTAATAACACTGCATACTATGGTAAATTTTAGAACCAGAAAATTTACTGAACTAATGATTTCACTTTCTGTACTAATATGGACAAGCCATAAATACACAACAATACACTATAATGTTTACTACAAACTTCGTACTGTCTATTGATCTGATTAAAATCGGGCATAGGTTACACTAGAAATAGCACTTTCGAAACACACATACAATATCAATTTTGAAAAAGGTACAACACTAATAAATTTTGGTTTTATATTGACTTTAACTTTGCTGGTCAAATCAGTTCAGTACACTTCAGAATTTAAATGAATAGAAAAGAAAAAGGGGGGGACCCTGAAACTGTTATGATCACTGTATTGAAACTATTAACTATTGAAAGCATTAAGCACTCAAGATTTCCAATATATGAATTACTACTCTTTTTATCATATTTCCTGCTCATTTAACTACTATTATTTTTGTCTCAAATTAATTAAACTTCATTACTAAACCAATTTCAACATTATCCTCCAACTTTGCCAGACCTATATTATTTGTCTATTATTTCATTAACAACAAAGTTCTTTAAACATCATTATACCATAGCTAGGTCTGCAGGTAATTATTATTAACATAAATTTTAATTCTTCATCTCGGGACACTCGGATTGCACAACATGTGGAAAGGACCCTGTCTAGGTTAGTGATGAGGATAATTAAATGATAGGACAGTTCTGGTAAAAGTTAAGTTGTTATTGAACAGTAAGGAACAAAAGTAACACTGGTCCATACGAACACAGTACTAACATTTTCAACCTGTTCGTATCGAAGCGGCGGTTGGCGGGCGGCGAGATGACGAGGCGCAGAACACACATACAAGCACAGCTATGGCTCTTGATGTATCGGCACTTTACTTCTTCATAGCGTCGCAATATTTTTCCACTTAGTGCCAATGGAATACTGCCATGCTGTATAGTCGTCGGAAACGGCACATCCGAGGCTCAACGAAATCACGTTTTCCAGGAGAGCCTCCTCGATCCAGAACGTGTTTCTCAGACCGATGCCCAACTCCGACTACTACTGCTGAGCCCGTTGTGCCGTGCCGCGCCCGCGTGCATTTTCCCGCGCTCGCCTGCCATCCACCTTTTACCGCTCCCCTACAGACAGGGTATTCACCAAAGGTTTTGCATTCTACATATCCTAACACATTGCCTATGTATGGACCAGGCGCACAATTACAACTTTAACATCTTACAACAGTTTCAACACTTCTTATATTTCCATTTTGTTATAATATTGCCTGCAATTTGACATAAACATTAATATTCACATCGAAAATTGTTTACAGTTTCTTTAACATAATGACATGAAAAGAAAAAAGAAATGAAATCAGAACATCGCTTACCCTAATTTATCGAAAATCAGAAGAAAAAATTATTATGTGTACAGTTGTTGTTACAAACCGTTGAGGGTGAAGTGACTTTCCGATCGCGAAATGCGGATTCTGTGTCCACCAAATGCGCCAGTTTTGCTTACTGACGAACCCATCCAATGAAAGTGGGCTTCACCGCTAATCCAAACCATACTAATTCCCAACATGCCACGCAGCCAAACGTGCAGTTTGAACGTCCTAACGCAAACCGTTCAGAAGTTATGACGATTTTATTTCATACAATAATTGACACCCTGTATATATTAATGTACCAATGTACACAACATCGGCGTTTTTACCTCTAACGCACTATATAATGGGCGATCTAAAAGTTTCAGTTCGAAGGCCGCACGGTCCAGAATCGGTATGCCAATCACGCGTAGTCGCCGTAAGCACTGAGGCAATGATGCCACTGGTGCAGCGGGTTGAAGGCACCCGTTTGGGAAAACTCCGTGTCCTGCTGCGTGAAGAAGTCCGTGCTGCACATCCTCGTCCAATAAGAATCGTGGACTCTTCACGACCTTTCCTTAAGGGAGGCGTCATAATCGTGGGGATGGACCAGGACCCCAGGTCGTGGTCTCGACTGCCTCCAACTTGAGTTGGCGTAAATTAATAGTTACGACATTTGCGTCTTGTGTCGAATAGCAACCAACATGGAGCTTGGCGCACCATTCCACAACGATGCTTTTCGACAGACGTGCAGCCCCCACACACATTCTTCGTTCTTCGATGGATCTCTAGCCAAGAAAAGAATAACATGGACAAGGGACCTTTTTGGATGTATTTTGTATGAACGTCGCTGTAGTACACGTTTCCACACCTACTGGACACACGTCGGAAAGACACGGATGCCACGCTCATCCCACGCTCACACATCGGTGCTTATATACCCGCTACTCTGTATGTACGCTGCAACAACGGCTTCAGGTGGAAACTTCCCCATCGCCCATTACATGACTACCATGGGTGGGCTTCCGAATTTTCAGAGGGGCCGTTTAACATTGTTTCACAGCATGGATTTTCGCACCAACCACAAAAACGACTGTAATTATCACAGTTGATTGTTGAATAATTAGCCTTCTCCCCTGCTGACACTTTCGCACTAGCGGACTACTTACAAGGGAACCTCCACATCGCACCCCCCTCAGATTTAGTTATAAGTTGGCACAGTGGATAGGCCTTGAAAAACTTCTACCACGGCACTCCTGAGCTCACATTATCCTTGATGTTGCCTATCTTGCTCATGGACTACTCAGTTTGTATATTTTGCTTAATTTTTTCATAGTTCCACACAACTTCTTCCTGTTTTCTCGATTGATCTGTGTTCAGTTTTTCAAGGCCTGTCCACTGTGCCAACTTATAACTAAATCTGAGGGGGGTGCGATGGGGAGGTTCCCTTGTTAGAAGAGCCGAAGGATCTTACGTGGAGTTTTGCTTAATAATAACTACTAATGAAGACGACTGGAGGTGCTCGGACAAGAACTGTAATGACAAAATTTTCACAACCGGAAGAGATCACAATTTATATTTTCTGTATGTCCACCCATGTAGCAGGAGGTCTCTGGGACGACAGCCGTTCACTATAGTGACAAATAAAAACACCTACAGCCGTCCTTATGATTTGATTTTATTTTGTCGCTACCAGTTTCAACGCTTCAGTGAGACATCTTCAGGCTGTTTTTGATGCGGTACAGGTTGACATGATCCCCATGCATAACATATCAGTTGCCAGCGTTACTGGATACGGGGATAATCTGAAAACTTAACGTGTCAGCATTCCAACCATGAACTGTCAACTCGTTGGAATGCTGACACGCAAGTTTTCAGATTATCCCCGTATCCATAACGCTATCAACTGATATGTTATGCATGGGGATCATGTCAACCTGTACCGCATCAAAAACAGCCTGAAGATGACGCGCTGAAGCGTTGAAACTGGTAGCGACAAAATAAAATAAAATCATAAGGACGGCTGTAGGTGTTTTTATTTGTCACGATGTGTATTTTCTGTTGGACGCAATCACGTAGTTTTACCTATGACTTCAAAAATTACAATTTAAAACTATAAAACCAAATTTCAAACATGAAATTTAAAAATTGTTCTTCCTCTGCTTGGCAAGCATACATCAAAATAAATATAAAATATGTGAACGGTTGTTTTCAGGAATACTCCCCCGCAGATTTCGCTGGTTGCAGTTTTCATATATCCAAGCAGATACGCCGAAATCTGGCAGAAAGCAGACGTATAGTTTGGAATATCCGACTGCGCATGAAATTGAGTTGCTCGAGCAGATAGGAATTAATACAGAAAATGAGCTAAGGTGTTGGCTCTAATTTTACCTGTCTGCTACTTTAAATAAAGTAATGAAGTTCAGACCTTACTACAGGTCCGTTTGTTAGCCTGCTTTGGATCTATATCTTCATCTAATAACATACTCCGCAAGCCACCGTACGGTGCGTGGCAGTGGGTACTCTGTACTACTAATAATCACTTCCTTTCCTGTTCCATTTGCAGAGCACGGAACATGATTGTCTATATACCTCCGTACGAGCGGTCACTCGTTTTACCTTTACCACTAATAATCACTTTCTTTCCTGTTCCATTCGCAGAGCACGGAAAACGATTGTCTATATGCCCCCGAACGAGCCGTAACTCCTCTTACCTTATCTTCATGATCCTCACGCGGAATGTATGATGGCGACAGTGGAATCGTTCTGCAGTCAGCTTGAAATGCCGGTCCCCTGAATTTTTTTAGTAATGTTTCTCGGAAAGAACGTCGTCTTCCTTCCAAGGATTCCCATTTGAGCTCCCGAAGCATCTCCCTAACACTTACGTGTTGTTCGAACTTACTCGTAAGAAATCTACCAGCTCGGCTCTGAATAGCTTCGATGTCTTCCAATAATCTGATCTGGTGCGGATGCCAGACATTCGCGCAGTACTCAAAACTGGGTCGTACTACTGTCCCACATGCGGTCTCCTTTCAAATAAACCACACTTCTGTAAAATTCTTCCAATAAACCGAAGTCGATCATTCGCCTTCCCTACTACAATCCTCAAACACTAGTTTCATTTCATATCGCTGTGCAACGTTACATGTCGGTAATAGAGCCGCGCGTGGCTCGTGTTCGTGCCATTTCTTATTTTACATCTTGTTTTTACCGTACTGCCACCTCGTTAACTTAATTTTCAGTTACTGGTGTCACTGACAAGGGAACCTCCCCATCGCACCCCCCTCAGATTTAGTTATAAGTTGGCACAGTGGGTAGGCCTTGATAAACTGAACGCAGATCAATCGAGAAAACAGGAAGAAGTTGTGTAGAACTATGAAAAAAATAAGCAAAATATACAAACTGAGTAGTCTATGCTCAAGATATGTAACATTTAGGATAGTAGTACATAAGTAGCGGCGTGGTGCTGTGGTTAGCGTGAGCAGCTGTGGAACCAGAGGTCCTTGGTTCGAATCTTCCCCCCGAGTGAAAATTTTAATTTTTTATTTTCAGACAATTATCAAAGTTCAGGCGCACACACACACACACACACACACACACACACACACACACACACACACACACACACAATCAACTTCGTTCTCCAAAATTCCAGGAGATGTTCAGATTTGCTTGGACATATGCAGGATTTGACGGTGTACACACGGAAAAATTTGAAAACGTTAAAAACATATGTTTTGACAGAGCACAGGGAAAACTGTGCGACTGTTGCAGTCATTTGTTGCAGTTTATGTGACAAACTCTTATGTTTTCATCACTTTTTTGGGAGTGATTATCACATCCACAAGAAAACATAGCCCGCATCTCGTGGTCGTGCGGTAGCGTTCTCGCTTCCCACGCCCGGGTTCCCGGGTTCGATTCCCGGCGGGGGTCAGGGATTTTCTCTGCCTCGTGATGGCTGGGTGTTGTGTGATGTCCTTAGGTTAGTTAGGTTTAAGTAGTTCTAAGTTCTAGGGGACTGATGACCATAGAAGTTAAATCCCATAGTGCTCAGAGCCATTTGAACCAAGAAAACCTAAATCGGGTAAGGTAGAAGAATCTTTTTACCTATTCGCCAAGTGTACGAGTTAGGTGGGTCGACAAGATCTTCCTGTCATGTGACGCACATGTCGTCACCAGTGTCGTATAGAATATATCAGACGTGTTTTCCTGTGGAGGAATCGGTTGATCTATGACCTTGCGATCAAATGTTTTCGGTTCCCATTGGAGAAGCACATCCTTTCGTCTACTAATCGCACGGTTTTGCGGTGCGGTCGCAAAACACAGACACTAAACTTATTACAGTGACCAAAGACGTCAATGAACGAACGGACAGATCATAACTGCGAAAATGAAGAAATTAAATTTTTCACTCGGGGGAGGACTTGAACAAAGGACCTCTCGTTCCACTGCTGCTCACGCTAACCACGGAACCACGGCGCTCCTGATCTCACACTCTCCTTGATGTTGCATATGTTGCGCATGGACTACTCAGTTTGTATATTTTGCTTATTTTTTTATAGTTCCACACAACCTCTTCTTGTTTTCTCGATTGATCTGTGTTCAGTTTTTCAAGGCCTACCTACTGTGCCAACTTATAACTAAACCTGAGGGGGGTGCGATGGGGAGGTTCCCTTGTGAGTTGCTGCCTTGCCTGCCTGTGAGCGACAGCAGCAGCGCTTACCGACATCGGCCCAGCCGTATTATCTTTGTTAGATCGCTGTTACTTCCCGGTCGTCGTGTGTTGAGAGTTGGTTCGGACCTGGCAGTGTTTGCGTTAACCCGCGGTCCAGGTTCAGCAGGAGCGCGGCAGCAGTGCCGAAACACATGACTGGAGTGCCCTCGACTTTGGTTGGTCGTCGGTCGGTAGCCTTGCCGGACGACGTGTATGTTGGCCGGCGATCGCTTATGGGTTGGCTGTGTGTGCCGACTCGTGATTCGCCCCTGTCATTGTAGTCCCTGCCGTTAGCATTGTCTGGTTCTTCGTGTTAAGTATTCGTGAAACTGTGTGTGATTTTGATTGACAAATTTTAAATGTTGTCGGCGTAGTGGCTCTGAGGAGTAGGTCGGTTGGGGTGGAGCATTGAGGAATTCTCGGCGGGGCGTAGTTTGGCCGGGGCCCGCTGCGGTCTCTATGCGGTGTCTGAGAGTGTTGCACTGTTCCCATTGCTACGAGGTCCGTGGCTCACCGACCCTGGACACGACAGTTGAGTTTTGATTTTACCTACCAGCAAGTCAAGACTGTTCACTTTGTGTCGTTTGGAATTCGTTGTCGGCTGTTGGGATATTCCCGCGAGCAAGCACGTGGACTTCAAGTTGGAAAATTCTAGCCACCCTCCGGTGAAGTTTCACTGTATTTGGTTATTTGACTTGAAGTGCACCAGCGGAATCGTCTGCCTTATGGCCGTTAATGTTCTGGTTCCCTGCCCTGGCCGTTGACGTATGTTTCAGGCAGTGCAGTTTCCTCGTCGTGTCGTTGCTGTCCAGCACGGTGTGTAGTTTGACAGCTCCGTGTGTGATTCGTTGTGGGCGCCAATATCTTCTACGTTGTTCCGTTGAACTCCCTGTTTTGCCCTGGTCGGCTGAAGTGGAAGTTATCTCGTCGGTGGGTCCGCTGACTGTCGGTCGGTTGGGTTGTCGTCGGATCGTGAATGGTTGGCCCAACTGCCTGTGTCACCTAAGCGAGCGTAGTGTTTGAATTACAGGCCGACCCTGGAACATCTGGCCACCCTTGTGTATATTGTCTTATTTTTTTTTAGTTTGTTATTGTTGTTGGCAATTGTACGGCTTCTAGCCGGTTTTGTGTTTTAAATTAGAGTTGTTTTACTCTTAAAAAAATTGTTCAAATGGCTCTGAGCACTATGGGACTCAACTGCTGTCGTCATAAGTCCCCTAGAACTTAGAACTACTTAAACCTAACTAACCTAAGGACATCACACACATCCATGCCCGAGGCAGGATTCGAACCTGCGACCGTAGCGGTCGTGCAGTTCCAGACTGTAGCGCCTTTAACCGCTCGGCCACTTCGGCCGGCGTTTTACTTTTAAGGCCTTCAGCCTAGTTTAAAGTACTGTTTCACGTAAGCTGCTTGACATTTAAAAGAAATTGAATATTTAACTCTCCAGGCTTCAACCGATTTGAATTTAACTTCTTCACTCCAGCCTAACTAAATAACTGTTTTAAGATGAGGCTTGCGTTTTAAATTTCTGATTATCCTTGCGTTTTAAGTTATTGGCCTTTAGCTATTTTTAAATTAAAGTGGCTTTAAGCCGGTAATTAAGTCCCAAATATTAAAGCTGTGTATTTACAAAAATTTTATTGGGCTCTTATAATGTTTGATCAAATAATAAAGTTGTATGTTCGAGTGTAACTGACACCCCTTATTTTGGCCCCTTTCCACAATTTATTGTATCTGTCCTGTCCTGCTGGTTTAGCAGGGTGTCTCAATAACTAATCGATTTGACTGTCAAGTAGCAGAATACTAATGCTGTATTCGAAAGTTTCGGCTTTGTTTTTCGAACTCACCTGCATTAACTTACATTTTTCCACATTGTAGAGAACTAGAAATTTTGTCTATATAGGTCATTTTGCATCCTCCTACAGTCGCTCAATGACGACACCTTTTCTCACAACACAGGATCATCAGAGAACAGCTGCAGGCTATTGTTCACCCTGTCCGCCAGATGATTTGTGTATATAGAAAATAACAGCGGTCCTATCACACTTCACTGGGGCTCTCCTGAAGAAACCTTTCTCTTTCGTCAACACTCACCGTCTAGTACAACGTTCTAGGTTCTATTACTTAGAAGTCTTCGTGTCACTGTCATATCTGGGAACCTATTCCGTATGCTCCTACCTTCGTTACCAGCCTGCAGTGGTGCACTGTGTTTAATGCTTTTCAGAAATCTTGGAATATGAAATGCACCTATTGTACTTCGACCGAGCGAGGTGGCGCAGTGGTTAGCACACTGGACTCGCTTTCGCGAGGACGGCGGTTCAAACCCCCGTCCGACCAACCTGATTCATGTTTTCCATGACTTCCTTAAATAAATTCAGACAGATGCCTGGGTGGTTCCTTTGAAAGGGCACGTCCGATTTCCTTCCCCAGCCTTCCCAAATCCGGACTTTAGCTCTGACTCTAATGACCTCGTTGTAGGCGGGACGTTAAACACAATTTCGCATGAAAAATTTGCAAGCCCAATTTGGCGCGGGCGATGCGTTCGTGGGCAGAAATATAGAACAATATGACAACAAGTATACTATTTCCCGTAAGAATACGGCACACTTTATATAATTTAGAGTCATTTGATTGTTCTGCGTCGTATACCAGTTGTGTGTGCCGAGTCGATTCTTGGCCTCTCCACTAAAGCAACTCTCTGAGCGCTCTAAGGAAACGCTTTTGTAGCTTAGCAGATTAAGAAGAAGCGGCGGTGAAAGCCGATTTATTGTAATCAGCCGTGGGCCCGAACGCAACCGCCTCCGTAATGGGCTTTCTCTGGTCGCTGCAGCCCCTAACACTACTCCAGAGTTGTCCTCGGGAGATTGAGCTGCTGCGAGATTGAGATTGCACATCATACCTCACGGATCTTCTCTTCCATGAGGCGGTCCAGCTAACATGTTTGTCCGGAGCGAAGTACCCTGTACAGTGCACTGCGCAACAGTCTTCGCAGTACACAAAGTAGCTTTGAACTCAGTCAGCAAACACTGATGTCATTTCTGGAAGGCACAAACGACCCGAACTGGACCCTAGTCTTCCTCGGCAGACGTCTCACCTCTGTGGTGTATTTATAATTACTACTGATTTCTTGTCAGCTCTAAACTCTTTTAAGGTGTGGAATCATTTTTTCCTGTCAGTCGAAGAATATTCCTTCTTTTAAGTCTACAACTTTTTCGTTAGTTCTCTAGTTTGATGCCTCCTACTACGATTACCTCTCTAAGCGGTACGTACGCCCAATGCCCTTATTGTATCAGCGTACTCTGAAACGAACCGTCACTGATAATCATTCACTTTGAATTTAAATACTATTCCCGAACCTTTCTTTCGATTTCCGCCAACACTTCTTCGATGTTGAGATTAAACAATAACTGAAAAAGACTGCATCCCTCTTTTCCCCACTATTTAATACGAGCACTCTCGGTCTTGCATGTATACCGTTCCTTTTTTATTCTATTACGTAGGTGAGATTGTTTTCAGTGGAGGTGCCTAGCAGCACTTGATGTTTCCTGGTCGCTACTTGTCTAGTAACCTATCTGAGAATGACATGGAGTGAGCACTGGAAACCACCGTAACTTGTTTCCGGCAATTTGTAGTGTTTTTTGTTGTTTTATGCAGCGTTTGTAAATATAACGAATTATACGTATTTATCTACTGTAAGCTTTTACCCTGGTAACAAACGATGTATATCTTTACTGGATATATAGTAAATGGAACATGTGTTATACCACGTATGCCTCTACCCATTAACATTTGAAACTTACGCAAACAGTTAATACAGGTAATAGACTTTGACATTTAATTCACTTCAACAGGCCGGGCGCTGTGGCCGAGCGGTTCTAGGCGCTTCAGTCCGGAATCACGCTGCTGCTACGGTCGCACGTTCGAATCGTACCTCGGGCATGGCTGTGTGTGATGTCCTTAGGTTAGATAGGTTTAAGTGGTTCTAAGTCTATGACCTCAGATGTTAAGTGCCATAGCGCTTAGACCCATTTGAACGATTTTTTTCACTTCAACAAATGCGTCTCTTGTAGCACGCAAAATATCTAAGTGGTATTCAATATCTTGCCATACCTTCTGCAACATGTCTCGCGTGATTGTTGCAATGGAATCTCTGATGCGTTGTTAGAATGCTATTTTGAACACAATATCTTTCACGTACCCTCAAAGAAAGAAATCTAAGGGGGTAATGTCAGGTGATCTCGGAGGCAATAGAATTGGGTCATCTGTTTGGGTTTCATTAAGAGAGTTGCAGACATCTAGAGTCCAATAGGGGGGTCGGGTTGGGGTGGGAAGGAGGGGAACGCCATCTTGCTGAAAGATGGGTGTTTCTTGTATATCCTGTAGCTGGGGTACGGCAAAATTCGCAAACATGTCCATCTAATCATACCCACTTACACTGCTTTCAAGGAAGAAAAATGGGCCAATCACTCGATCACACATTAACCCTCACCAGACATCAACCTTTGGACTGTCCCGAATATGTTCTCGTACGACATGAGCATTTTCTGATCCCCTGAACTGGATATTATGACATTTAACTAAGCTAGAAAAATGAAATATAGTCTCGTCAGAAAAACATGTGCGCTTCAAGAAATTACTGTCCTCATCCGAACGGTTTAGCATGTCCCTTGCAAATTGTTCACGTTTCCGTCGATCATCTGCTTGTGGCAGGGGTAAAATACAGGGAGCGAAAGGCTATTTACAATTTGTACAGAAACCAGATAGCAGTTATAAGGGTCGAGGGGCATGAAAGGGAAGCAGTGGTTGGGAAGGGAGTGAGACAGGGTTGTAGCCTCTCCCCGATGTTGTTCAATCTGTATATTCAGCAAGCAGTTGAACGGAATGGATAGTGTCTTGAAACGAGGATATAAGATGAACATCAACAAAAGCAAAACGATGATAATGGAATGTAGTCGAATTAAGTCGGGTGATGCTGAGGAAATTAGATTAGGAAATGAAACACTTAAAGTAGTAAGAGAGTTTTGCTATTTGGGGAGCAAAATAACTGACGATGGTCGAAGTAGAGAGGATATAAAATGTAGACTGGCAAGGAAAGCGTTTCTGAAGAAGAGAAATTTATTAACATCGAGTATAGATTTAAGTGTCAGGAAGTCGTTTCTGAAACTATTTGTATGGAGTGTTACCATGTATAGAAGTGAAACGTGGACGATAAATAGTTTGGATAAGAAGAGAATAGAAGCTTTCGAAATGTTGTGCTACAGAGGAATGCTGAAGATTAGATGGGTAGATGACATAACTAATGAGGAGGTATTGAATAGGATTGGGGAGAAGAGGAGTTTGTGGCACAACTTGACGAGAAGAAGGGATCGGTTGGTAGGACATATTCTGAGGCATCAAGGGATCACCAATTTAGTACTGGAGGGCAGCGTGGAGGGTAAAAATCATAGAGGGAGACCAAGAGATGAATACACTAAGCAGATTCAGAAGGATGTAGGTTGCTGTAGGTGCTGGGAGATGAAGAAGCTTGCAGAGGATAGAGTAGCGTAGAGAGTTGCATCAAACCAGTCTCAGGACGGAAGACCACAACAACAACAACAACAACAACAACATCTGCTTGTAATGCCTGGACAGTGTGAACGTTCGCGAACCACTTCATGCGCTCTTTGCCACTTTAAGTTCCCGCGCAGTTTGTCTAGTCGATATCCGTGGCGGCCTCGTGAATGCTGTTTAGTTGCCTGCGCGGCCTCCTCCGAAACAGGAGGACTGCTTATCCGTTTCTGATCCGACCGTGTTGCTAAAACAGTTTCTATTCATGGCCTGATAAATTTGACACGCGGTGCTTTCTCTCCATAATGAGGCGCAAACTTTCGCTGCACAATAATCGGTGATTTGATTTCTGCTAGTCACACCGTACAACTCATTGACCTTTCCCTGGGCGGAAGCCATTTTTACGATGTAGTCTACACAGCGCTCCTTGTGGCGTAAGTGTTAAATGAGACACATATGCATAGCACAGAAATTTCATGTTTTCCCCTTTAGAACTGAACAAAAAACAGACGTTACCGTCACAAATATAATTAATATTTAATCCTGAAATCAGGGTAAACATCCATAAACACCCTGTAGTTTTAATATATTTGGAGAATATTGTTAATTTTTCTGTTACAGAGCTTTATGGTGAGTAAAATAAGTGTATTTTTAAAAGTAGTTACATAATGTGTGGAAAGTTAAGCCAAACTTCCTCAGTCGTTGACGCGTTGCTGTCTTTCGAAATTAGTTTTAGCTTGGATTGAACGTAAAGTTCGTAAATGTGGCGATCAGTTGAACTGAACAGTAACTGAAACAAATTAAATGCTTCAATTATAATGTTACTAACACCAGAAGGAGGCAGATCTATAAATAATTTAGATGCTAGGAACGTGGTGTTATTAACGCACCGCTATTGTGTGTGTCGTACGACCTCCATAGCATGCTCAGTAAAGGTTGCAGATACGTTACTAACGAATACCTGAGCTAATTTCTGCCAACCACCATCTTTCAGTAGTGTTTAGTGGAGCTGGTATGTGACATGATCGACGCCGAACGGAATCCTTTATCAGAGAAGAATCACCGAATCATTCACAAAAATTTATTGAGCGTAATAAACGCAAGACACGTTAAAATGATCGCCATTAATCTCGGGGTCGCGATTTCCTAAGAGCAGTAATAAATTAATGACTGAGTGCAATGCACGTTCCGCCATTGCGTGTCTTCACAGTGATCTGCCGACTTCGCTATTTCACCCAAAAACGATCTGAAACAGGATTAATTTGTACACAAAACATATAAATGACCACACTGGGAGAACGTAGGATAAGAATTATAACAAAAGGCTTTTTAGACCTGCTTCATATTTAATTACAAGAATAAAATCAGTGCACATTGAATGAACTTACGATATGAGTCGACTTACGAAGGCATGCTGAGGAAGACAACATGTGAAAAATATGCAGAGCTACGCTTCTAAGACAAACGGAACAGAACTTTGAATATCATTTTTGTTACAGCCACAGTCTGATTTTACATTTCTCATTTCCTTTGGGGGTGCTTTTACATTATATGGTTCTGAGTTACAGAGATTTACAAGAAACTTTTATGTCTTCAAATAAAATAAAGGGCACCTACGAGCGAAACACAGGTTCCTGCTGAATGCTACAAGAAAAATAGGCCTTTACGTAAGGTAGTAATTGTATTGTATTGTACTAAACTGGGGACCTAGAAACGACGGAGAGGCTTCGTCCCCGCCGTAGTCCTCAGTGGTACACAACCCCACAACCGGCTACAGCAGTCTACTCACCCCACCGCCGCCCTACACCGAACCCAGGGTTATTGTGCGCTTCGCCTCCCACAGACGAGTGTAACCCCAAATTTTTGCGTGGTAGAGTAATTATGGTGTACGCGTACGTGGAGACAGTGTTTGCCCAGCAATCGCCGACATAGTGTATCTGAGGCGGAATAAGGGGAACCAGCCCGCATTCGCCGAGGCAAAGGGAAAACTGCCTAGAGTGTGTGTGTTTGAGGTTTACGGGCGCTAAACAGCGGGGTCATCAGCGCCCAAAAAAACTGCCTAGAAACCATCCGCAGACTGGGCGGCACACCGGACCTCGACACTAATCCGCCGGGCGGATTCGTGCTGGGGACCGCCACGCCTTCCCGCCCAGAAAAAGTAGTAATACTTCATCGTGTAGTATCTTGTACCTTGAAATGTAAGAAAGTCTTCTAGCGCGCAACACGTGATGTTTGCAAATGAACTGGGTTTCCTTAATTAAATTTCAGTTACTGATTTTTGATGTGTGGTAGAGTAATAATGTAACACATGTACTGTTAAACACCGTGCTGCCTAGATTTTCTCAACTACATCACTTCAGAAAGTGAATAGAATATTTGTTCCTAGGTACCTTGGAACAGTTTTTCTGTTTTTCACGCGCCGAAAACATTACTTTTTCCGGAGTAATTTCAGAAAAGAAATGCGGAACATGTAAGGGTGAGCCGGTAGGTACGGCGTATGCTTTAAGGAGTGTTAATGTTAGCGATTCCGAACTAAGAACGCCTTATGGACATATGATGAACGATTTGCGAGACAGAACACATTCAGTGTCAGTTTGGTACGTTTCCCTCGATCAGCTCGAGAACTACACCCTCCAACGACAAAATGTGGCAGTCAAAAAATTAAAGATTAATTTTCGTACAAGAGAAATTCTATTCACTTTTTGTCCAGGAGCAATGGTCTGCGCGGAGAGAGCGCGAGAATATCAAAATCTCGAGCGATGCGCATGCGCTTCGATTAGGTAATCTTTGAAGGCCAATTTCTGGTAGTTTCCCAAGTTGATAGACCGCAAGCGTCCTGCATCAAACTGTTCGTCTCAGCTTCTTCTACATCACTGATGTACGTTGTAAACAATGATGATGGTTGAGTAATACGAAAATAAATAACAATGTGAATTAAATGTGTTGTATCTCGGAAAGCATTCGAAATAAGGCACATGTTGTAAGCCGTGTATATTTCTATTGTGTATTGTCAAACCACAATTTATGAAAGATGTTTACATTTTATTAGTAGATGTTGTGGTAGCAGGGATTGTCTGCACCAGAAAGCATTGCTGGCAGGAGAGACCGCATATTGAAATAATTTAAAAAAGGGCGGGAGAGACCGCGTATGGATAGATTTTAAGAAAAGAGCGGGAAAGACCGCGCATTGATACATTTTTAAATGGTAGCAGGGATTGTGTGCACCAGAAGGCATTGTTGGCAGAAGAGCCCGCACTTCAGCGTTCGTAGCAAGTCAGTAGTAAGCGAGATGTGAAGCGAGTCGGTAGCAGGTCTGAAGCGAGAGGTTGAGAGGAGCGGTGTGCTTGCGAGCCACCAGCTATGTTTTACAAAAGATTATAAACGGATGTACAGAGACATCAGCTAACTATTATCATAAGAGGAACTAATATTATTGGAATATTTTTTTTTGAGAAACTCAAGATTATTCAATGTATGTTTGCGCAATGCTAGTTGTAAGATTATTGTAAAAAGTAAGTCCCACTTGCGCGTTTGTAAAATCATTTCATTCAGAATATAATTAATTTTTGCCATCAATATTGCATTGCTGATTATAATGCAACCCAAAAACCAGCAACGTAAAACTTTGCAAAATTTTATTGTTGTCAAGAAAAAGTTTAACTATGAATTACGTAACTTCAGTCAAGAATAACGTCAGCTTTGGTAATACAGCCATTTATTATGACATCCCACCAGTAGCTAATAAAGTACAGTAAAACAGAGTAAGTGTATTCATGTTGTTCGATGTAGCAGTCAGATGACGATCCAGTAACAGTAAAAAAAGGTAAGGAACAGTTTTGGGTTATTGCAGGTAATGACTGAGGGCCACATTCAATGTTTCGTCGAAATAATCAGAAAATAATTTTTAATAAGCAGCATTTAAATTTGTATGCGAAGATTGAGAAAGGGAATTAATTTCAAAGGGAAGATTTCATTTATTATTATTATTATTATTAGTAAGCAAGAGATAGAAATCCTCAGGGAAGGTTTCATAGGTTATTGTAGAAGGGAAATTTGCGTAACAAAAAGAGGTATAGAGGAGACGGGAAGGCTTCAATGTCCATACGATGTTTTTAGTTCAGAGCCACTTACACTACCATACCTCGAAGCACGTATTTTTTTCTCCTGGCTCACCCTGTACAATGAATGTTATTATTTCAAAATGGAATAAGAAAAGAAAAACGTATATTGCACTTCTTTTACAGGTCTATTAAGTCTTACAAGTATTCCAAGGGACGACACACTTCCCTACTGAATATTACCCATTGTTCTCTTTGACTTACAATGGGAGAACGTTACTAGTATGTTTGTCGTAGCCGAAACGCTGTTCGGAAGATTTGACTGAGTAATTACCTAAGACTTGGTGGAGGGAAAGAAGCGTGATGTGTGAGTTAACGTCGCGCTAAAGATAGGGGCAGGTGCAGACAGGTGGAGATGCAGTCCACTGCGAAGACGACGGATCCCAAGACGGTGTGCTGCTTCATCAGCATTCCGAGCAGAGGTGAGCGCCAGCGCGGCACGGGGAAGCGGACGCCCTGCCCTTGCTGACAGCTGACGGCGCGGTCGCTGACCATGTCGACACTTCCGTGTGCTCAGCAGGGCTGCGTGCGGACCTCTACATCAGGGGTGTCGAATCCGCGGCCCAAAGCAGTTATCAGTACGGCCCAAGAAGTGGGCATCTATCACACGATCGGAGAATACCGCTTAGGCCGACGTTGCACTATCGTATTTCTTTGTCAAAGTTGATATGTCATATATTTACATCAAAGAAATTTGATGCTATAATAGGGGACTTCGTCAAATCTCGCCTGTCGTCAAATAAATACACTATGTGATCAAAAGTATCCGGACATCCCCAAAAACATACGTGTTTCATATTAGGAGCATTGTGCTGCCACCTACTGCCAGGTGCTCCATGTCAGCGACCTCAGTAGTCTTTAGACATCGTGAGAGAACAGAATGGGGCGCTCCGCGCAACTCACGGACTTCGAACGTGGTCAGGTGATCGGGTGTCACTTGTGTCATACGTCTGTACGCGAGATTTCCACACTCCTAAACATACCTAGGCACACTACTTCTGATGTGATAGTGAAGAGGAAACGTGAAGGGACACATACAGCACAGCGTACTGGCCGACCTCATCTCTTGAGTAACAGAGACCACCGACAGTTGAAGAGGGCCGTAGTGTGTAATAGGCAGCCGTCTATCCAGACCATCATACAGGAATTCCAAACTGCATCAGGATCCATTGCAAGTAGTACGACAGTGAGGCGGGAGATAAGAAAACTAGGATTTCATGGTCGAGCGGCTGCTCATAAGCCGCATATCACGCCGGTAAATGCCAAACGACGCCTCGCTTGGTGTAAGGAGCGTAAACATTGGACGATTCAACAGTCGAAAAACGTTGTGTGGAGTGACGAATCACGGCACACAGTGTGACGATTCGATGACAGGGTGTAGGTATGGCAAATGCTCGGTGAACGTTATCTGCCAGCGTGTGTAGTGCCGACAGTAAAATTCGGAGGTGGTGGTGTTATGGTGTGGTAGTGTTTTTCATGGAGCGGACTTGCACTCCTTGTTGTTCTGCGTGGCACTATCACAGTCAGGCCTACATTGATGTTTTAAGCACCTTCTTGCTCCCCACTGTTAAAGAGCAATTTGGGGATGGCGACATGCATCTTTCAACACGATCGAGCACCTGTTCATAAAGCACGGCCTGTGGCAGAGTGGTTACATGACAATAACATCCATGTAATGGACTGGCCTGCACAGAGTCCTGACCTGAATCCTATAGAACAACTTTGGCATGTTTTGGAGCGCTAACTTTGTGCCAGGTCTCACCGACTGACGTCGATACCTCTCCTCAGTCCAGCACTCCGTGAAGAATGAGTTGCCATTCCCCCAAGAAACCTGCCAGCACCTGAATGAACGTATGCCTGCGAGAGTGGAAGCTGTCATCAAGGTGGGGCAACACCATACTGAATCCCAGCACTATCGATGGAGGGCGCCACGAACTTGTAAGTCATTTTCAGCCAGGGTTCGGATACTTTTGATTACAAAGTGTATGATCAAATCTAGGGCGTCGGCGTAGATTTGATCACAAAAGTCGTTCGTCTTGAGTTGAGTGCAATGTCAAACGTAACCGCTTGGAGCGCTGGCGCCGCTACAGCTATCTGACGTTTCTATAGTGTGTTTGTAAGCATCGCTTAAAACTTGGTGTGTTCATTTGCTTCGAGTAAGAGGGGTGGGGGGGAGGGGAGGGAGGGGGGGAGGAAGGAGCACAGTGCATGCTATTAATTGTGTTGATGGGCAGGTGGAATATGCTGCAGGTGATTTCATATCCACAATCACAGCTACGGCCATCCACCTCTACATCTGGAAACATCCAGGCAGCTTTTCAGCAAGCCAAAATAGAGGACGTGATCACACTCTAAAACAGACAAAAATTGTTTCTTAGCTATCCGTTCTACTTTGTCTATTTTTGAACTCTAGATCCCACAAATTAAAAAGCGCTTCATTTGTTACGTACTTTTTATTAATTTTGTAGTTGTTGGAACACTAATTTCACTAATTAAATTGTTCAAAAATAAAAACAGTTCTTATTGCCCATATAGTGTACTAAACATTTATTTACCTCCATATATTCTCCCTTCAGTGCTTTATAAATCGCTTCACACGTTTCTGTAATTATTTTGGTTATTAAGCAATGTGATATTCGAGTACTGTGTTGTAAACTAGAGTATCTCTCTCCTGTATCAAGAAACCCCAGTGCCACAGTTTGCCTGTCTTCTGCATGTATAGCATTTCTCAAGCGAGTATTCTCTTTTGTAATATGAGAAGCCACTTTACTGAGCAAATACTGAAATACACTCTCATCCACTCGTAAACAATTTATATGTAAGAGTTGACATCCTCCACTTGCAGCTCTCGTAACAAAATTTGCTGAATGCTTTTATCATCTCGCCGTTAATACCTACGGCTTCATCCAAGTATGTTTCCTTTTTTCCGCCGTTTTTGTTCCAAATGCACATACAATGCAATTGTGGTACTAGTAACTGCAGCCCATAGTAACAAGTTGTCCGCCATCTTGAAATCTGACGAAAAACGTGACGACAGTGCTATACCCCTTTTTAGCGCCAAGTCAAAGACTTCTGTCAAAGAAAATTGACGAATATTTGACCATATTTCCTTGTCAAAGAAATATGATAGTGTAATACCGGCCTTATGTAAAGTTATGATAAATTGTTGTGAGATGTATGGTCATAACACCCATTACGTATTCTCCAGCCGATGTCTTACATTTGAAAATGACGAAGTAGGTCGTTGAAACCGGCACTGTAATCTCCTCTTTTAAAGCAAAGTTTTATGTACTGTGACTATGGCTTCGCTATAGTAACATATATAAACATATGTTATAATGCCGTGATTTAAAACTAAGAGAAGACATTTTTTTATTGCAGAGCTTCCTCTCTTTCATCTGTCCTTCATCTGTTCTTTAGTTCATTTTTACTTCTTGTTTTCATATTTTCACCAATATATTTAACGTTGTCTGTTTTCTTGGTGTTTCTGTACTTGGTTTTTAAAATTATTTGTAGGTTATTTTCATTCTGTCTTAACCAACAGTATTTGTAGGCCTGCCTTCTCTGCTGTTTCTTTCAGAAGTTCAAGTCTCTTCTTTGCGTTCTCTAAGGTTCCATCTATTATTATGGCATAGTCTGCAAGACCAAACGGTTTAATGCTTATTTCGATCTACCCAGCTGTATCTATTCAGTAAATTTTTGTTTTTCTTCCTCTACTTTCCATTCCCTTATAAATTTTTCCAGCATACAGTTGAGCAGTAATGGTAACAAACCGTCTCCTTGTCTGATTTCTGACAGAATTTTGAAGGCACTAGACGTTGTTCCAAAAAATTTAACTTTAGATACACCGTCATTGCCAACCCGCCCGGGTAGCCGAGCGCGCTGACGCGCTGCTTCCTGGACTCGGGTACGCGCGCCGGCCCCGGATCGAATACGCTCGACGGATTAACGACGAGGGCCGGCGTGCTGGCCAGCCTGGACGTGGTTTTTAGGCGGTTTTCCACATCGCGCTAGGTGAATACCGGGCTGGTCCCCACGTTCCGCCTCAGTTACACGCGTCACAGACATTTGAAACACGTCCGCACTACGATTTACACTCGACGCAGACATTTGGGGTACACTGATACTGTCCCGGGGGGTGCGGGATGGCGGCAGGAAAGGCATCCGGCCATCCCTAACACTAACATTACCACATCCGTTGTAACCATGCCGACACTGCGATCGCTGCGGGACTATGGCGTAAGCGAAAGAAACAATACACCGTCATTGCCGCTCCCAAGCCCGAGGCGCCATCTCGCGAGTATGGGGAAGAAGGAGGGGGGGACGAGTAAGAAACTGGTAAGGAAAAACATGGATCAGCTGGCCCGGGTGGCTGTACCATGCAACGCTCTCTTACCAGGGTTACAATGAAGTCCTGAATGGCAAGGAAGGCAGCCCTGCCGTTAGGGTTAACGTAAAAGTAAGAAATTAAAATCGAAACCTGTCTGTTCCCGGATGTGGTGGTGTTTGGTCAACGCCTGTACCCTATGGTAGGGGTGGTTGGAAAAGAACACTCCAACAATCTTAGTTTCAACGCTGGTACAGACACGTCCACCCACATTTTAAAAATAGGATAATTAAATAGTGTGATGAAGCCGGCCGCTGTGGCCGAGCGGTTGTAGGCACTCCAGTCCGGAACCGCGCTGCTGCTACGGTCGCAGGTTCGAATCCTGCCTCGGGCATGGATGTGTGTGATGTCCTTAGGTTAGTTAGGTTTAAGTAGTTCTAAGTTCTAGGGGACTGATGACGTCAGATGTTAAGTCCCATAGTGCTTAGAGCCATTTGAACCATTTTGTATGATGAAGAAACGATTATTGTTATTATTGCTGAGTAGTACTAGTACTATTAGTACAGAGTGCGGCACGTAAAACCGACAAGTCGTCCACAGCGCTAATGTTCCAGTACGTCGCGCGCCCAACAATAATGGAAAACGAGAAACGCCGCACAGACAGTCGCGCACGAACTGACCATTGCCTGTGATGTGCCGACGCTAAGCGGAACTTTCTTGTTGGGTGAGGCCGCTGCAGCCGCAGCCAGTGAAACTCGTCGAAACCAGTTGAGAAAAAGACTTTATTGTGTGAAGCCGGATGAGTGTAAGTGTGCGTTAATGCCGTACTCGTCACCCGAGCGTGTTGCCATTGTTGAATCGTTCATTCGCAGTGCATCTTTTGTGAAAACAAAGGATCTATTTCAGGAGGCAGCAAAAAGCACCGTACAGGGATTGATCGATCAGTGGCGGAGTTCAGGGTCTGTTCAAAATGCTCCCAGGAACAGTCCACGACCTGTCTGCACATCTGAGTTAAAGATGCAGGTTGAGAAAATAATGACTAGACGTTCTCGTAAGTCGTCCGAGAACCTGAATCAACAGGTTCAAGCGAGTCAGAGAAGTTGCAGACGTTGCTTAAGGGGTCTCAAGTTAAAACCGTACTGGATAAGTGTTGTGCTAGAACTGAAGGCGCCTGACCTGCAGAAGAGAGTGAATTTCTGTTCGTCGCTGTTGAGAAATGTTGCCAGTGGTATTTTGGACTCACTAAGGCTCTTCGTGAGTGACACGGCGTGGTTCCACCTGTCTGGGTACATACACTACTGGCCATTAAAATTACTACACCGAGAAGAAATGCAGATGATAAACGGGTGTTCATTGGACAAATATATTATACTAGAACTGATATGTGATTACATTTTCACGCAATTTAGGTGCATAGATCCTGAGAAATCAGTACCCAGAACAACCACCTCTGGCCGTAATAACGGCCTGGATACGCCTGGGCATTGAGTCAAACAGAGCTTGGATGCCGTGTACAGGTACAGCTGCCCATGCAGCTTCGACACGATACAACACTTCATCAAGAGTATTGACTGGCGTATTGTGACAAGCCAGTTGCTCGGCCACCATTGACCAGACGTTTCCAATTGGTGAGAGATCTGGAGAATGTGCTGGCCAGGGCAGCAGTCGAACTTTTTCTGTATACAGAAAGGCCCGTACAGGACCTGCAACATGCAGTCATGCAATATCCTGCTGAAATGTAGGGTTTCGCAGGGATCGAATGACGGGTAGAGCCCCGGGTCGTAACACATCTGAAATGTAACGTCCACTGTTCAAAGTGCCGTCAATGCGAGCAAGAGGTGACCGAGACGTGTAACCGACGGACCTCACACCATCACGCCTGGTGATACGGCAGTATGGCGATGACGAATACACGCTTCCAATGTGCGTTCACCGCGATGTCACCAAACACGGATGCGACCGTCATGATGCTGTAAACAGAACCCGGATTCATCCGAAAAAATGACGTTTTGCCATTCGTGCACCCAGGTTCGAAGTTGAGTACACCATCGCAGGCGTTTCTGTCTCTGATGCAGGGTCAAGGGTAACCGCAGCCACGCTCTCCTTGCTAATAGTCCATCCTGCAGATGGTTGTTGTCTCGCAGACGTCCCCATGTGTTGACTCAGGGACCGAAACGTGGCTACACGATCCGTTACAGCTGTGCGGATAAGATGCCTGTCATCTCGCCTGCTAGTGATACGAGACCGCTGGGATCCAGCAGTCCGCAGCTCGTGGTCGCGCGGTAGCGTTCTCGCTTCCCGCGCCCGGGTCCCCGGGTTCGATTCCCGGCGGGGTATGGGATTTTCTCTGCCTCGTGATGACTGGGTGTTGTGTGCTCTCCTGAGGTTAGTTGGGTTTAAGTAGTTCTAAGTTCTAGGGGACTGATGACTACAGATGTTAAGTCCCATAGTGCTCAGAGCCATTTGGACCATTTGGATCCAGCACGGCGTTCCGTATTAACCTCTGAACCCACCGATTCCATATTCTGCTAACAGTCATTGGGTCTCGACCAACGCCAGCAGCAGTGTCACGATACTATAAACCGCAATCGCGATAGGCTATAATTCGTCGGAAACGTGATGGTACGCATTTCTCCTCCTTACACGAGGCATCACAACAACGTTTCACCAGGCAACGCCGGTCAACTGCTGTTTGTGTATGAGAAATCGGCTGGAAACTTTCCTCATGTCAGCACGTTGTAGGTGTCGCCACCGGCGCCAACCTTGTGTGAATGCTCTGAAAAGCTACTCATTTGCATATCACAGCTTCTTCTTCCTGACGGTTAAATTTCGCCTCTGTAGCACGTCATCTTCGTGGTGCAGCAATTTTAATGGCGAGTCGTGTAATTATAGCCTGACTTCCCTTACAACTGACCCATGTAGAGGACGTGCATGGTTAGAGGGCAGTTAGCTCCGTACCTGGATCTAATGTAAACACAACTTACATTCCGTATTACAGTTACGCTGGTATTCTCCGTTCAGTAGAGTTGGGAAGGTTGAGACAGGTGCAGCCGGCATTCCTGCGCGTAACGGTGTGTTCGCGCCAGGCGAACCTGCTGCCGCTGCGTCGTGCCTGTTGTGTTGTGCCTGCCTATCTCTCTCTCTCTCTCTCTCTCTCTCTCTCTATCTTCTCCCTCCCCCTCTTTACCTCTACTCTGGCTTCGCCCGCCTCTGGAGAACGGAGTCCCCAGACGCACCGTTACTGCCTCACCCCGCGTTACCGTATGCAAAAGGCCCAAAGCCGGCAGCTACCGTCACTGGCTGCTCCACATCCACATCTGTGTGAATATTCCGCAAGCCAGTCTACAGTGTGTCGCGGCGGATCGTTCTTCGGGACAATATCAACGATTTTCTGCCCTAGCTCATTCGCCCAGTGGGCGAACGGAAAAATGACTGCAAGGATAATCGTAAGTCCTAATTATCATTTCGAAAGAATGACATTGTAATCTTGAAACTTGGTGATGCTATCATCCCTTGTCTACATGTTCACCGTTCAGTGATGCATTTCCCCTACGATAGATGGCTGACTTGGCGGAGACCTCGGTTATAGGAGTCAGTATTTCGGCTGTTCAGGAAACGTTCTACATCTTCATCTACATCTACATAGATACCACGCAAGTGACAGTACGGTGCTTGGCGGAGGGTACTCTATACCACTACTTGTCATTTTCTTTCCTACACCATTCGCAAAGAGAGCGAGGGAAAAATCTGTATCTATATGCCTCCGTATGTGTCCTAATTTATCGTATCGTATCTTTGTAGTATTTACGTTGGCGGCTGTAGAACCGTTCTTAAAATGCCGGTTCTCTAAATTTTCCCAGTAGTGTTCCTCGAAAAGAACCTCGCCTTATCTTCAGGGACCCTCATTTGAGTTCCTGAAGCATTTCCGTAACACTTACGTGTTGTTTGAACCTACCGCTAACAAATCTAGCAGCGCCAACGGAATTGCTTCGATTTTTCTTCAATCCGACCTGGTATGGATCCCAAACTCTTGAGCAGTACTCAAGAATAGGTCCTGTGTGCGGTCTCCTCTCCAGGTGAACCACTCTCTCCTAAAATTTTCCCAATAAACCGAAGTCGACCATTCGCCTTTCCTACCACACTTCTCACAAGCTCACCCACCTGATATCGTTTTGCAACGTTGCGCCCGATATTTAAACGATTTCATTGTGTGAAGTAGGACACCAGTAATACTGTAACCGAATATTACAGGTTTGTTCTTCCTACTCATCCGCATTAACTTACATTTTTCCACATTTAGAACTAGCTGCAATTCATCACACCAATCTACACTCACGCTCATTAATTAAAGATAGTGCTGATACATGGTGAAACAACGCTCTGGTGGGAGGTTTGCGGGTTTAAATCATCTCGGGGTATGACCATGCGGTGCATTTGACCTGCGGTCGTCGCACGGTGGACCTGTCAGCAGTCCACATACGCACAGGTGTGTTGGTGTATGTCAGAGTACGGTGCAGCGAGTAAGGGTGCAGACATTTTCAGACGTCCTAATGCTGATTGTGTGTTGAAAATGGCTCAAAGAACACATATTGATGACGTTATAAGGGGTAGAATACTAGGGCGACTGGAGGCTGGTCAAACACAGCAGGTCGTAGCACGGGCCCTCCGTGTGCCACAAAGTGTGATCTGAAGATTATAGCAACGATTCCAGCAGACAGGAAACGTGTCCAGGCGCTACAGTACGGGACGTCCACAGTGTACAACACCACAAGAAGATCGATATCTCACCATCAGTGCCCGCAACGGCCACGGAGTACTGCAGGTAGCCTCGCTCCGGACCTTACCGCAGCCACTGGAACAGTTGTCTCCAGACACACAGTCTACAGACGGCTGAACAGACATGGTTTATTCACCCGGAGACCTGCAAGGTGCATTCCACTGACCCCTGGTCACAGGAGAGCCCGTAAAGCCTGGTGTCAAGAACACAGTACATGGTCATTGGAACAGTGGTCCCAGGTTATGTTCACGGACGAGTCCAGGTATAGTCTGAACAGTGATTCTCGCCGGGTTTTCATCTGGCGTGAGCCAGGAACCAGATACCGTCCCCTTAATGTCCTTGAAAGGGACCTGTATGGAGGTCGTGGTTTGATGGATGCACGTACATCCCTGCACGTCTTTGACAGAGGAACTGTAACAGGTCAGGTGTATCGGGACGTCATTTTGCACCAACATGTCCGCCTTTTCAGGGGTGCAGTGGGTTCCACCTTCCTCCTGATGGATGATAACGCACGAACCCACCGAGCTGCCATCGTGGAGGAGTACCTTGAAACAGAAGATATCAGGCGAATGGAGTGGCCTGCCTGTTCTCCAGACCTAAACCCCATCTAGCACGTCTGGGATGCTCTCGGTCGACGTATCGCTGCTCGTCTTCAAACCCCTACGACACTTCAGGAGCTCCGACAGGCACTGGTGCAAGAATGGGAGACTATTCCCCAGCAGCTGCTCGAACACCTGATCCAGAGTATGCCTATCCGTTGTGCAGCCTGTGTACGTGTGCATGGTGATCATATCCCATATTGATGTCGGGGTACATGCGCAGGAAACAGTGGCGTTTTGTAGCACATGTGTTTCGGGAAGGTTTTCTCAACTTATCACCAATACCGTGGACTTACAGATCTGTGTCGTGTCTGTTCCCTACGTGCCTATGCTGTTAGCGCCAGTTTTGTGTAGTGCCTCGTTGTGTGGCACCACATTCTGTAATTATCCTTAATTTATGGGCATGAGTGTATAAATGAGACTGCTTACAAAACACTCGTGCAACCCATCCTAGAATATTGCTAAAATGTGTAGGACCGGCACCGGTCCAGACAGGACGAACAGGGTTTCAAATGGTTCAAATGGTTCTGAGCACTATGGGACTTAACATCTGTCGTCATCATTCCCCTAGAACTTAGAATTACTTAAACCTAACTAACCTAAGGACATCACACACATCCATGCCCGAGGCAGGATTCGAACCTGCGACCGTAGCAGTCGCGCAGTTCCCGACTGAGCGCCTGAACCGCTAGACCACCGCGGCCGGCTACGAACAGGGGAGTACAATGCTTAAACGTTCGTTCCATTTCATATCGCTTTGCAACTTTACGCCCTGACATTTAAAAGACGTGACTGTGTCACGCAGTATGCTACTAATGCTGTATTGGAAAATAACGGCCTGGTTTTTACAATTCATCTGCATTACCTCGCATTTTTCTGCATTGTACAGCTAGCTGCCAACATCACACCAACTATAAATTTTGTCGTCTTGTATCTTGCTACAGTCACTGAACTTCGAGACCTTCCTGTACACCACAACATCTTCAGCGAACAACCACTGAATATTGCCCTCCCTGTTCGCCGAATCAACAGCGAACAACGGCGATCCTGTCACACTTCCTTGGGGCACTCGATACCCCTGTCTCAGCTGAACACTCGCCGTCGAGGACAGCGTACTGGGATCTATTATTTAAGAAGTCTTCGAACCTCTCACATATCTGTGCACTTATTCCAAATGCTCGTACCTTCGTTAACAGCCTGCAATGAGGCACCGTGTCAGATGCTTTCCTGAAATCTGGAAATATGGAATCAGCCTGTTGCCCTTCGTTCATAGTTCTCAGTGTATCATTCGAGAATAGGACAAGCTGAGTTGCGCAGGAGCGATGCTTCCTAAAACCACGGCGATTGGGGGACATACGCATCTCTGTCACCTCATCGTCTTTCTCGAAATGCCTGCCACACTATTATTTCTCCATAAGGAACCTTTAAAGAAAGGAGAATATGAGAGTGACGCAAAATTTGATAAATCATGAGTGACTGTACTCTGGGGTGGCGACATGGAGTAGAAGCACATCCTGTACACCTTCCCTCGACGTTTCGTCTTGATAGCGTGCCGTATCCTCGTCAGGAGATTTCAGGTAGTACGGTCCTCTGGCGGTTTGCTCCTTACGAACATAACGTATTACAGTGGTGGTCAACCCAGGCCCTGCCGCCCACTAGAGGGCTTTCCAGCTTTCATGGTAAATGCACATATCGTGTGACTAGGGCCTACCGTCGGGTAGTCCGTTTGCCGGGTTCAAGTCTTTCGATATGACGCCACTTCGGCGACTTGCTGGTCGATGGGGATGAAAGTGATGATGATGATGACAACGCAATACCCAGTGCCTGAGCGGAGAAAATCTCCGACCCAACCGGGAATCGAACCCGGGCCCTTAGGATTGACATTGTCGCGCTGACCACTCAGCTACCGCTATGCATTAACTTGTTAAAGCCTTTTTGATCGCTGTATACTTTTTTAATTCTCTTAAACATAACGTCAGGTATTAAAACGTATAAGTATTCCCTTTGTGTATGCAGCAATTAAAGCTTATCTTTCACTAACGAGATGCAATTCCTTTTTCTGTTGCAGGTAAGCATCAAAGACTGGAGCTAGCGGATATTTGACGTAGCGGATCAAGGTATTGTTTAATGACATCTGTTTCTAGCAGCAAACATCCATTGACACACTGATATTTTGTTGTAGCTGCGATGCTAAGTGTCGCTGAGGTGACATGGTTGACGGAGTTTGAAGCGTGAGAATTTTCTTTACTTTTGTATAAGTTGCGATTATGTTTGATAATCCTCTGGATCATTCTAAAATCTTTGCTTGTGTCGTGTATCCGAGTAGACTCGACACACATTACGGAGGGAGGCGATACGCACGCCGCACGTATTTGGCGAGGCCTCGTAATATCCTTCCGGTATATACGAGGTCTGTTCAAAAAATTTCGCAACATTCGTAAATTCGCGCCAATGATGTGCTGGAGCGAAAGGCGGTTGGCGTCCCTGCTCACTCCTGTGTTTAATGTCTAACTGCCGCAACTTTCATCACTGATTGTCTGTTAGTTATTGTTCAGTGCTGTATTGAGTAGAACGTTATTTCTAACAGTTTGCGAATTTCGAGATGGCAGAGTTAGAGGAGCAACGCGTCTGCGGTAAATTTTGCGTGAAACTCAAGAAACCCTTTACGGAGACACGGAAAATGACGCAGGAAGCCCTCGGCGATGAGTGCTTAAGCCGTACTCGGCGTTACAAATGGTTCACACGGTTTGAAAATGGCCGGACGGAAGTTAGAGAAACCCTTGTTCATGACGCCATTCGACGCCTACCATCATGTCAAGAGCGACGACGAACCTGTACGAGCCAATCTATGGCTGACTGAGAGTTTGCAGAAAAATGTAAAATTTCAGTTGGATCATGTTATAAAATCCTGACACAGCGTCTTTGAATGCATCGTGTTGCCGCCACGCTACCAGCTCATGAGTCAAGACCAGAAAGACCTTCGCCTCGCAGTCTCAGAAGAGCTTTTGTATCGTGCAAATGAGAACGAGATGTTGTTTGTTGTTGTTGTGGTCTTCAGTCCTGAGACCGGTTTGATGCAGCTCTCCATGCTACTTTATCCTGTGCAAGCCTCTTCATCTCCTAGTACCTACTGCAATCTACATCCTTCTGAATCTGTTTAGTGCATTCATCTCGTGGTATCCCTCTACGATTTTTATCCTCCACGCTGCCCTCCAGTGCTAAATTTGTGATCCCTTGATGCCTCAGAATATGTCCAACCAACCGATCCCTTCTTCTAGTCAAGTTGTGCCACAAACTCCTCTTCTCCTCAATTCTATTCAATACCTCCTGATTAGTTATCTGATCTACCCATCTAATCTACAGCATTCTTCTGTAACACCACATTTAGAAAGCTTCTATTCTCTTCTTGTCCAAACTATTTATCGTCCATGTTTCACTTCCATACATGGCTACACTCCATACAAATACTTTCAGAAACGACTTCCTGACACTTAAATCTATACTCGATGTTAACAAATTTCTCTTCTTCAGAAACGCTTTCCTTGCCATTGCCAGTCTACACTTTACATCCTCTTTACTTCGACCATCATCAGTTATTTAGCTCCCCAACTAGCAAAACTCATTTACTACTTTAAGCATCTCATTTCCTAATCTAATTCCCACAGCGTCACCCGATTTAATTTGACTACATTCCATTATCCTCATTTTGCTTTTGTTGATGTTCATCTTATATCCTCCTTTCAAGACACTGTCCATTCCGTTCAACTGCTCTTCCAAGTCCTTTGCTGTCTCTGACAGAATTACAATGTCATCGGCAAACCTCAAAGTTTTTATTTCTTCTCCATGGATTTTAATACCTACACCAAATTTTTCTTTCGTTTCCGTTACTGCTTGCTCAATATACAGATTGAATAACATCGGGGAGAGGCTACAACCCTGTCTCACTCCCTTCCCAACCACTGCTTCCCTTTCGTGCCCCTCGACTCTTATAACCGCCACCTGGTTTCTGTACAAATTGTAAATACCTTTGCGCTCTCTGTATTTTACCCTGCCACCTTCAAAATTTGAAAGACTATATTCCAGTCAACATTCTCTAAGTCTACAAATGCTATAAACGTAGGTTTGCCTTTCCTTAATCTTTCTTCTAAGATAAGTCGTAAGGTCAGTATTGCCTCACGTGTTCCAATATTTCTACGAAATCCAAACTGATTTTCCCCGAGGTTGATTTCTGCCAGTTTTTCCCTTCGTGTGTAAAGAATTCGCGTTAGTATTTTGCAGCCGTGACGTATGTTGCTTAAGAGAATCATAACCGGTGATGAGACGTGAGTCTACGGTTATGATGTTGAGACCAAGCTTCTCCAAGACCAAAAGAAGCTCGTCATGTCAGGTCCAACGTCAAAACTGTGCTGACAGTTGTCTTTGGCTTTGAAGGATTAGTCATCATGAATTCGTGGGACAGGAACAAACTGTCAATCGATGGTACTATCGGGACGTGTTGGTACGCCTGCGAGAAAATGTGAGAAGGAAATGGTCTCAAATGTGGCGAGACAATTCATGTCTTTTGCCTCACCATGCCGTACCTGCACATTCATCCCCGTTGGTGCGCGACTGCTGCACAAAAAACGAAATCACAGTAATACGTCTCCAGACGGCCGAGCGGGGTAGCCGAGCGGCCTAGGGCGCCTTGTCAAGGTCAGCGCGGCTCCCCCCGTCGGAGGTTCGAGTCCTCCCTCGGGCATGGGTGTGTGTGTCGTCCTTAGCGTAAGCTAGTTTAAGATCAAGGAATGTGTAAACTTAGGGACCGATGACGTGAGCAGTTAGGTCCCAGAAGACCTAACCATAGAATTCCGAAAAACTCTCCAGACGTCGCCCCTGCGGCCCAATATCTGGCCGCTGTGACATCCGAATGCTCCACAAATGGTCCCATACATATTCTATTGGAGACAGATAGCAGCATCTTGCTGGTTACGGGAGTACCTCAACATTACTCGGACACTTCACACAGACACGTGTCATATGTGGACGAGCATCATCCTATTCAAAAAATGGTACCACGATACTCTCACACGAGAGGTAACACACGAGGACAAAGGATGTCTGTGACGTATCGTTGTGCAATTAAAGTGCCCTAAGTGACAATCAAGGCTGTGGACTGCAACCCTGACGATGAGTACGCTTCCCCTCTTACTTGCATTCACTCCAGCATTGGGCTACAGAGACTTCCGAATGCCCCACAAGTCTGGATACTGCTCGATTCGAGCAAGTGGCCAAGTGGAAACACACAGTGACACCCCTCTGAAACACTGTGTGTCGTGTATGACGCTGTGTGTTTAGCTTGGCAGTAGCCGCCTACTTTGGTCATTCTTCCCCTAGGCCTCTCGTGGGGTCGGGGGACATTAGTAGGAGAAAGAGTCCTGGCGGGGGTGTAGGAGGAAGGAAGTGGTTGGTGGACGCAGCGGATCGGTGGAGTTGTGTTGCGCACCAACAAGTGGTCTACCGTAATGCTGGACATGAGCCTAACCTGCCGGCTAGACCTGGAGATTGCTTCTGGATGACGCAGTCTGGCTGGGGTACTGTGTTCGGCCAACGTTACCACCTGGCCTGTTTTCTGCTCATTCGTCTGCAGCGCGCCCATTATGGATGACTGATTTGTTTCTTGTCGAACTGGAATTACGTACCACACGGCGGGCTGGTTTTGAGGGTGCTTATTAACGAACGAGAATTAGGTTGTGTGTGCCGTGCTGTATGAGCAGGTCGCGTGTGGATGTTGATACTAACTAGTATTCATAAACCAGCTTCGTGCCCTGTTATTGTTTAGAGAAGAAGCGCCGTGTTTATGCGTTGTGCGTCGCTCGTGTCATGAAATTTTAACTCTGGATAGCTGATGACAGTATGAACCAAAATTACTAATGTTGTGTAGGACGACAACGCACCATTTTTGTAACTGCGGAAAGTTGGCGCCACACGCTCCGATTGGCCGTGGGATTGCCCTGTTGCCGGGCGCTCTGGACGACGCATGACCGCGAATGCTTTGCCTCTCTGAGATGGCGATGTATCCAAGGCGGCCCACACGCTCGGTGGTAGCGCGCCAGCCTTCCACTCTGGAGGCCAGGGGGAGAATCCGCCAGGGTCCCGACACATCAATTGTAGTTTCGTGATAAGACGAACCGGGAACAAACCGTCAACAGCTGCTAGTTCGCGTACAGAAAGTCTTTTACAAATTGTGTCGGCCCTGAAAAGGGACTCTTTTGTAGCTAGGACATTGTTTACTTAAAGCAGGTGCTCGAACTGGCGACACTCTGACGCGACACAAACTTGATAACGTCGGTGTTTTGCCGAAATCTTTCAAAGATTCCTGCCACTGCCCTGATGTGATCGGCGGCATATTGAATGCAATCCCTTAACACCTCTTCGTTTCTAGGTGGTTCGCGTCTGGGTGGGTGAACTAGATCGTTGAAATGGCTCTGAGCACTATGGGACTTAACATCTGAGGTCATCAATCCCCTAGAGCTTAGAACTACTTAAACCTAACTAACCTAAGGACATCACACACATCCATGCCCGAGGCAGGATTCGAACCTGCGACCGTAGCGGTCGCGCGGTTCCAGACTGAAGCGCCTAGAACCACTCGGCCACAGCGACCGGCGGGTGAACTAGAACCTTGAAGAATCCCCAGAGGAAAAATCCAGGCGGCGTGACATCTGGTGATGGCGGGGACCATGTCCTACGACCACCTGTGCCAATTACCCGGAAGTCGAAGAGTTCATTTAAATATCCGCGCAGCACGACTGTTATGAGCGCGTCCCCCATCGTGCTGCAACCACATGCTTAGCCGTATGTCCAGGGGAACATCTTGCAGCAAGCCGGCCGGGTAGAGTTTCTCGTAAAAAGTGAAGGTAATTTGCCCCGGTAAGCCGAGGAGGTAGATGGACCAGCTCAACCAGATGGCACACACAATGCCTGCGCAAATGTTGAGCGAAAATCGTTCCTTGTGTCCGTGGACGTACGTGGCATGAGAATTTCCCCTTGCCCAGTGCTGAACGTTTCGAGTGTTGTAAAGGCCATCCCAATGGAAAGTGCACTCGTCGGTAAACGACACAATGGCGGGGAAGTCGGGATCTCGTGCAACACATCGCAGAAGCCACCGGCAAAACCCTTGCCTGTGTTCATAGTACGCCACAGGATTTAGGTCTTGGAGAGGGTGGAAACTAAATGGATGCTGGCTCCTTCAAAACCTCCCAGACTAACCGACATGTGACCCCCAACTGCTCGAGTACTTGTCGTAGGTGCTTCCTCGAAGCGGTCGACAACAGTCTCTTTATATGCAGCATCCTGTCGTGTTCGAAGTCTTACAGCACTACCATAATATTCCACTAACGAGCCTGTTTCGCCAAGTCGCCGGTGAACTGCTGTAAGCGTTTGCGGGTGTGGGTGGCGTCTTGCTGGGTACCGTTCCTCATACAACCATCGAGCTTCATGCGCAGTACCGTCCATAAACAAACACCATATCTCGTTGTTCTTCTAACGAATACTATGCTGCCATGCTTACCGTACGACTAAATCGCAGATGACGTGTGTGTGTGTGTGTGTGTGTGTGTGTGTGTGTGTGTGTGTGTGTGTGTGTTCCGAAGCGAAGCTTACGTGTGAATGCCTCTGACGTGAGGTGCAGACAAACAGTAAGACCAATTCGACACGTGTGTGTACCACGTTAGGGCAGTGACGGGAAGAGGGCCGTTTGTATGTGTGAACCGAGAACCATAGCGCTGCCCGTCAGACGACAAACGGCAACAGGGCAATCCCACGGCCAATCGGAGCGCGTGGTGGCAAGTTCCCATAGTTCAAAATTGGTGCGGTGCCGACCTACACAATATTAGTAAGTTTGGTTCCTACTGTCATCAGCTATTCAGGGTTAAATTTTGTGACACGAGCGACGCACAACTCATAAACACGGCGCTTCTCTAAACAATAACAGGGCACGAAGCTGGTTTATGAATACTAGTTAGTATCAATATCCACACGCGACCTGCTCATACAGCACGGCACACACAACCTAATTCTCGTTCGTTAATAAGCACCCTCAAAACCAGCCCGCCGTGTGGTACATAATTCGAGTTCCACAAGAAACAAATCAGTCATCCATAATGGGCGCGCTGCAGACGAATGAGCAGAAAACAGGCCAGGTGGTAACGTTGGCCGAACACAGTGCCTCAGTCAGACTGCGTCATCCAGAAGCAATCTCCAGGTCTAGGCGGCAGGTTAGGCTCGTGTCCAGCATTACGGTAGACCACTTGTTGGTGCGCAACACAACTCCACCGATCCGCTGCGTCCACCAACCACTTCCTTCCTCCTACACCCCCGCCAGGACTCTTTCTCCTACTAATGTCCCCCGACCCCACGAGAGGCCTAGGGGAAGAATGACCAAAGTAGGCGGCTACTGCCAAGCTAAACACACAGTGTCATACACGACACACAGTGTTTCAGAGGGGTGTCACTGTGTGTTTCCACTTGGCCACTTGCTCGAATCGAGCAGTATCCAGACTTGTGGGGCATTCGGAAGTCTCTGTAGCCCAATGCTGGAGTGAATGCAAGTAAGAGGGCAAGCTTACTCATCGTCAGGGTTGCAGTCCACACCCTTGATTGTCACTTAGGGCACTTTAATTGCACAACGATACGTCACGCACATCCTTTGTCCTCGTGTGTTACCTCTCGTGTGAGAGTATCGTGGTACCATTTTTTGAATAGGATGATGCTCGTCCACATATGACACGTGTCTGTATGAAGTGTCCGAGTAATGTTGAGGTACTCCCGTAACCAGCAAGATGCTGAATCTGTCTCCAATAGAATATGTATGGGACCATTTGTGGAGCATTCGGACGTCACAGCGGCCCGATATTGGGCCGCAGGGTCGACGTCTGGAGAGTTTTTCGGAATTCTATGGTTAGGTCTTATGGGACCAAACTGCTGAGGTCGTCGGTCCCTAAGTTTACACATTACTTGATCTTAAACTAGCTTACGCTAAGGACAACACACACACACACACACCCATGCCCGAGGGAGGACTGAAGGACTCGAACCTCCGACGGGGGGACTCGCGCTGACCTTGACGTGGCGCCTCAGGCCGCTCGGCTACCCCGCGCGGCCGTCTGGAGACGTATCACTGTGATTTCGTTTTTTGTGCAGCAGTCGGACACCAACAGGCGTAGCAACACGTCCCGATAGTACTATCGATTGACAGTTTGTTCCTGTATTCAGGTGCACGACCTCACACTTTGAACTATTCAGAGTCAATTGCCGCTTCTCGTACCATACAGATATATTGTGCAAATTATTCTGCAGTTGGTTTTGATCTTCTGATGATTTCACTACACGGTAAATGACAGTATAATCTGCAAACAATCTAACATTGCTTTTCAGATTGTCTCCTAAATCGTTTATGTGGATATTGAACAGCAGAGGACCACTAACATACCTTGGGGGACGCCAGGTATCACTCCTGTTTTACTGGATAACTCTCGTCAGTTACTACGAACTGTAGTCTTTCTGACGGGAAATGGTGAGTGAAGTCACACGACAGGGACGATGCTCCGCACGCACGCAGTTTGATTATCACTTCCTTTGTGAGGGGCGGTGTCAATGGCGTTCTAGAGATATGGAATCGGGTTGAGATTACCTGTCGATAGCACTGATCTTCCCCCCCATGAACCATGGACCTTGCCGTTGGTGGGGAGGCTTGCGTGCCTCAGCGATACAGATAGCCGTACCGTAGGTGCAACCACAACGGAGGGGTATCTGTTGAGAGGCCAGACAAACGTGTGGTTCCTGAAGAGGGGCAGCAGCCTTTTCAGTAGTTGCAAGGGCAACAGTCTGGATGATTGACTGATCTGGCCTTGTAATAATAACCAAAACGGCCTTGCTGTGCTGGTACTGCGAACGGCTGAAAGCAAGGGGAAACTACAGCCGTAATTTTTCCCGAGGGCATGCAGCTTTACTGTATGATTACATGATGATGGCGTCCTCTTGGGTAAAATATTCCGGAGGTAAAATAGTCCCCCATTCGGATCTCCGGGCGGGGACTACTCAAGAGGATGTCGTTATCAGGAGAAAGAAAACTGGCGTTCTACGGATCGGAGCGTGGAATGTCAGATCCCTTAATCGGGCAGGTAGGTTAGAAAATTTAAAAAGGGAAATGGATAGGTTGAAGTTAGATATAGTGGGAATTAGTGAAGTTCGGTGGCAGGAGGAACAAGACTTCTGGTCAGGTGACTACAGGGTTATAAACACAAAATCAAATAGGGGTAATGCAGGAGTAGGTTTAATAATGAATAGGAAAATAGGAATGCGGGTAAGCTACTACAAACAGCATAGTGAACGCATTATTGTGGCCAAGATAGATACGAAGCCCACGCCTACTACAGTAGTACAAGTTTATATGCCAACTAGCTCTGCAGATGACGAAGAAATTGAAGAAATGTATGATGATATAAAAGAAATTATTCAGATTGTAAAGGGAGACGAAAATTTAATAGTCATGGGTGACTGGAATTCGAGTGTAGGAAAAGGGAGAGAAGGAAACATAGTAGGTGAATATGGATTGGGGGACAGAAATGAAAGAGGAAGCCGCCTGGTCGAATTTTGCACAGAGCACAACATAATCATAACTAACACTTGGTTTAAGAATCATGAAAGAAGGTTGTATACGTGGAAGAACCCTGGAGATACTAAAAGGTATCAGATAGATTATATAATGGTAAGACAGAGATTTAGGAACCAGGTTTTAAATTGTAAGACATTTCCAGGGGCAGATGTGGACTCTGACCACAATCTATTGGTTATGACCTGTAGATTAAAACTGAAGAAACTGCAAAAAGGTGGGAATTTAAGGAGATGGGACCTGGATAAACTAAAAGAACCAGAGGTTGTACAGAGATTCAGGGAGAGCATAAGGGAGCAATTGACAGGAATGGGGGAAATAAATACAGTAGAAGAAGAATGGGTAGCTTTGAGGGATGAAGTAGTGAAGGCAGCAGAGGATCAAGTAGGTAAAAAGACGAGGGCTAGTAGAAATCCTTGGGTAACAGAAGAAATATTGAATTTAATTGATGAAAGGAGAAAATATAAAAATGCAGTAAGTGAAACAGGCAAAAAGGAATACAAACGTCTCAAAAATGAGATCGACAGGAAGTGCAAAATGGCTAAGCAGGGATGGCTAGAGGACAAATGTAAGGATGTAGAGGCCTATCTCACTAGGGGTAAGATAGATACCGCCTACAGGAAAATTAAAGAGACCTTTGGAGATAAGAGAACGACTTGTATGAATATCAAGAGCTCAGATGGAAACCCAGTTCTAAGCAAAGAAGGGAAAGCAGAAAGGTGGAAGGAGTATATAGAGGGTCTATACAAGGGCGATGTACTTGAGGACAATATTATGGAAATGGAAGAGGATGTAGATGAAGATAAAATGGGAGATATGATACTGCGTGAAGAGTTTGACAGAGCACTGAAAGACCTGAGTCGAAACAAGGCCCCCGGAGTAGACAATATTCCATTGGAACTACTGACGGCCGTGGGAGAGCCAGTCCTGACAAAACTCTACCATCTGGTGAGCAAGATGTATGAAACAGGCGAAATACCCTCAGACTTCAAGAAGAATATAATAATTCCAATCCCAAAGAAAGCAGGTGTTGACAGATGTGAAAATTACCGAACTATCAGCTTAATAAGTCACAGCTGCAAAATACTAACACGAATTCTTTACAGACGAATGGAAAAACTAGTAGAAGCCAACCTCGGGGAAGATCAGTTTGGATTCCGTAGAAACACTGGAACACGTGAGGCAATACTGACCTTACGACTTATCTTAGAAGAAAGATTAAGGAAAGGCAAACCTACGTTTCTAGCATTTGTAGACTTAGAGAAAGCTTTTGACAATGTTTACTGGAATACTCTCTTTCAAATTCTAAAGGTGGCAGGGGTAAAATACAGGGAGCGAAAGGCTATTTACAATTTGTACAGAAACCAGATGGCAGTTATAAGAGTCGAGGGACATGAAAGGGAAGCAGTGGTTGGGAAGGGAGTAAGACAGGGTTGTAGCCTCTCCCCGATGTTGTTCAATCTGTATATTGAGCAAGCAGTAAAGGAAACAAAAGAAAAATTCGGAGTAGGTATTAAAATTCATGGAGAAGAAATAAAAACTTTGAGGTTCGCCGATGACATTGTAATTCTGTCAGAGACAGCAAAGGACTTGGAAGAGCAGTTGAATGGAATGGACAGTGTCTTGAAAGGAGGATATAAGATGAACATCAACAAAAGCAAAACAAGGATAATGGAATGTAGTCTAATTAAGTCGGGTGATGCTGAGGGAATTAGATTAGGAAATGAGACACTTAAAGTAGTAAAGGAGTTTTGCTATTTGGGGAGCAAAATAACTGATGATGGTCGAAGTAGAGAGGATATAAAATGTAGGCTGGCAATGGCAAGGAAAGCGTTTCTGAAGAAGAGAAATTTGTTAACATCCAGTATTGATTTAAGTGTCAGGAAGTCATTTATGAAAGTATTCGTATGGAGTGTAGCCATGTATGGAAGTGAAACATGGACGATAAATAGTTTGGACAAGAAGAGAATAGAAGCTTTCGAAATGTGGTGCTACAGAGGAGTGCTGAAGATGGGGTGGGTGGATCGCGTAACTAATGAGGAGGTATTGAATAGGATTGGGGAGAAGAGAAGTTTGTGGCACAACTTGACCAGAAGAAGGGATCGGTTGGTAGGACATATTCTGAGGCATCAAGGGATCACCAATTTAGTATTGGAGGGCAGCGTGGAGGGTAAAAATCGTAGAGGGAGACCAAGAGACGAATACACTAAGCAGATTCAGAAGGATGTAGGTTGCAGTAAGTACTGGGAGATGAAAAAGCTTGCACAGGATAGAGTAGCATGGAGAGCTGCATCAAACCAGTCTCAGGACTGAAGACCACAACAACAACAGCACTGATTACTTCGTGTGAATAATTGTGTTCGACAAGAACGTTATTTTCTGAAACCGTGGTGGCTGCGTGTCAAAACATCGTATTCTTCGATGTATTTCATTATGTTGGAACACAGTAAATCTTCCAAAATCGTACTGCAAATCGACGCCAGTGATATAGGCTTGTAATTCGGGGTCTTAGTTCTACTTTATTTCTCGTGTACAGGTGTAAAAACAAACAAAACACTTTGTAGTTTACTTTAAACTACAGTATTACTAAAATAAAATAATCAGATTAAATTTATACCATACCAGACATTGTGTAGGGGCAAAGCCGTCTGTGACGTCACTCTCAACGTAAGTATCAGTAAAATACACACATCAAAAAGTTTTGCATCAGCTCGGTTCCGAGAGTTCCGGAAACTGTACAGAATACTGGAATAGAGATCAACGTAAACATCATCTCCCCCATTTTTATTGACCACGAAAACCACACGTTGCGTGTTTTACCACCATACACCGACACCTATAGAGGTGGTGGTCCAGATTACTGTACACACCGATACCTCTAATACCCAGTAGCACGTCCTCTTACATTCATACATGCCTGTATTCGTCGTGGCGTACTATCCACAATTGCATTAAGGCACTATTGGACCAGATTTTCCACTCCTCAACGACGACTCAGTGTGGTTGGTGGGCCACGTCGACCATAAACAGCCCTTTTATTTCTATCCCTGGCATGTTCGATAGGGTTCATGTCTGGAGAACGTGCTGGTCACTCTAGTCGATCGATGTCGTTACCCTGAAGGAAGTCATTCACAAGATTTGCGCGATGCGGGCGCGAATTGCCGACCACGAAGACGATTACCTCGCCAATATGCTGCCGATATGGTTGCACTATCGGTTGGAGGATGGCATTCACGTATCGTATAGCAGTTACGGCGCCTTCCATGACCACCAGCGGCATACGTCGGCCCCACATAATGACATCCCAAAACATGAGGGAACATCCACCTTGCTGCACTCGCTGGACAGTATGTCTAAGGCGTACACCTTGACCGGGTTGCCTCTAAACACGTCTCCGACGCTCATCGGTGAAGAGAACGTGATGCCAATCCCGAGCGATCCGTTCAACATGTTGTTGTGCCCATCTGTACGGCGCTGCATGGTGTCGTGGTTGCAAAAATGGAGCTCGCCTTTGAAGTCGGGAGTGAAGTTGCGCATCATGCAGGCTATTGCGCACAGTTTGAGTCGTAACACGACGTCCTCTGGCTGCACGAAAAGCATTATTCAACATGGTGGCGTGGCTGTCAGGTTTCCTCCGAGTCATAGTCCGTAGCTAGCGGTCATCCACTGCAGTAGTATCCCTTGGGCGACATGACCGAGGCATGTCATCGACTTTTCCTGTCTCTGTGTATCTCCTCCGTGTCCTTTGTTTAACTCCGAGGCGCCTGGACACTTTCCTTGTTGAGAGCCCTTCCTGGCACAAAGTAACAATGCGGACGCGATCGAACCGCGCTATTGACCGTCTCGGCATGGTTGAACTACAGACCACACGAGCCGTGTACCTCCTTCCTGGTGGAATGAATGGAAGTGATCGGCTGTCGCACCCGCTCCGTCTAATAGGCGCTGCTCATGCATAGTTGTTTACATCTTTGGGCTGGTTTCGTGACATCTCTGAAGAGACGAAGGGACTGTGTCTGTGATACAATATCCACAGTCAACGTCTATCTGCAAGAGCTCTGGGAACTGGGGTGATGCATAACTTTTTTTGATGTGTGTATAATAAGTTTACTGTTTTTTTAATCGATACCAAGTTCTGATGCTGACAGCGTTTAAAGAGACCCAACAGCTAAGGTCATAAGCCAACTGATCTTCCATCCCCACCCCTCAGTACACAAGCAGTGTACCCAATGTGTCTATGTATAAAGTATATTATGTGTACAAGTGTGAGAAAGTGTTCTACAGGTCTGGGACGAAACACGGGAACCAGCCGTGTATTCACCCAGTGGGATGTGTAAACCGCCTAAAAATCACAACCTGGCTGGCGCACCGACCACCCGTCGTTAATCCGTCTCGGAAGTGGGCGCGTTAACAATCCCAGACTGTGCCTCCTAGCCAATAATGCCATACCATTATTTCATTTCCACCGCTATCATGATAGGGGGGAATTATTCAATTTATCCTTCACTAGACTCTGAAAGTGTACTGCAAATTCTCTGTCTTTCAAGTCCTGGTTGTAATTACTAAGGCCAATCGACGTCCACTAGATGCTGGGCCAAGACGTGTAATAGTTGTTATCTTCAGCTTTTGTGCTGGCAGACCACCTCCGGGATACCACAGTATAGCAACTGGCATGCAGACAGCGGTTGCTAGATTGAGGCTTCGCCTCTCCAGCGGCCTGGAGTCCGGCGGCGCTGGAGGCTGTCCCGCGCTCGGCTCGCGCCAGCGTCCAGTGAAAGCGCCTCCCCACTCCAGCAGGGCCTTGCGTAAGCGCCGGCTAGTGGTCAGCGTCATTAAGATAAACGCGCCAATCATTTTCCTCTCACCTGTCACCCCGGTCTCAGAGCGCTCGCTCGTCTTCTCTTCCACCAGAAGTCCACATTCTTTAAAGTATCACATCTGAGGAGAAACGATTTACTTGACATACCACAGTTTGGACTGCAGAAGGATTGTTAGACAGACAATGCTGTGTATATACTCACTCATCACAAATTACTAGCCTTAAATGATAAAATATCGCCAGGTGGTATTTCTTGTGATATTTCCAAGGCGTTGGAATGTGTAGATCACTTTACTGTCTTAGAAAAACTCAAGTTTTGTGCAATTGATGGCTTTATGCAGAGCTGATTTGAAACACACTTAACAAACAGAACGCAAAAGTTGTGCTAAAAATTCAGTGTTGTTGGCGTCGAAAATTGTAGCGACTGGGGACAAATCACGCAGGTGTCCCACAGGGTTCAATTTTGGGTCTATTGCTATTTCATTATTTTAATCGTGGCAGCGACAACAGCTACCGTTACGAAATTGTCTCCAATGAAAAACAGCCCACAGTTGCACTAAATTATGTGTATTTTAAACCTTGACCATGGTTTCAGCTATAATAATAAAGCCTTCTTCAGAAGTCATACACACTAATGAAAAATGTCTTAGCCCAGCGGCTGCGTCAAGACCAATAAAATTTAAACAGACATAAGCCTGTTTCGAACATAAGTAAAATTACATATGGCACCGTATGTCCTCCGCCACCATCTCTGAGGTGTGTATGACTTCTGAAGAAGGCTGTATTATTATAGCTGAAACCATGGTCAAACATAATTTAGTATAACTGTGGGCTGTTTTTCATTCGAGACAGTCTACTGCTATTTCTTATACATGTGAATGACTATCCACTTAAGTCAACAAGCAGAATTGGTACTTACTGCCGAATATAGTAGTGTTACGTCAAATCGGATTAGAAAGAAAGCAGTAGAAGACACTGTTAATGGTGTTTTGCGAAGAATCATCAACTAGTTCATTGAAAATGGACTGTCCTGGAATTTTGAAGAAAACATTCTATTCAGTTCTGTACAACAAATAGTTATACGAACAATTGATGTAGCCCATAAGCAGGAGTCACTTGGATGTAGACAGTGTTGAAAATTGAACAGGACGAAACATATCACTGAGCTTCTCAAACAATTAAGTTCAGCTACTTTTTCCCTACGTATAATTTCTAATCTTGGAAACAAACGGATTGACGTTCTGAAATATTTAACACACCTACACTCAATAATGCTTTATACAGTAATATTAACAGTAACCGTTTAAGGGTGAAGAGACTTCTCGATCGCGAAATGAGGATTCTCAGTCCCCCAAATGCGCCAGTTTTGCTTATTAGATTAGATTATAAATGAAAAAGGACGAGAACAACAAGGCATGCACGCATGCGCATTTTAATTATCATCATGCCCCGCGATAAACCGTTCAGAAGTTACGACGATTTTGTTCCATACAGTTCAGTAATTGAAGCCCTGTACAACGTAATATCCACATCAAAGAACAACTAGTCACCGATACATTAGAGTAAATGTCTAAAACAGGGGAAGTCAATCTTTTTTACCTAATGCCCACTTTCGTATCCCTGTTACTAGTAGAATTTTCGGAACGCCCACTGGTTCCACAGAAATGGTGATTTATAAAGCAGGGAACTAACTGTATACAATAAGTTTGAGAAAAGGTTGCAGCAAGACGAAAGACTACCCTCTTGCAATGTACGAGTTCCGAGATCAACGCTTTCCAGGACGGTGGGTAGGCTACAGTTCATCGGCACCACCAGCTCCCTCGAAACGGCCACCAAGAAGTCCTGCTCTCGCCACATGTGACAACTGGTTACGGATAGTCATTAAGTCACATGTATCTGCAGATCGTTATATTACGAAAAAAATGCACAACACTATTGAGGATGCATTTCGCAATGAAACACCGTACCTGCTCAAAAATATGTCAAGAAGAACATGGAGGCGTACGGAAATTTGTTTACAACGTGATAGGGAACACACCGGTATCTTGGACACTTAATACATATTCCTGAGGGTATTTTCGTTCTTTAGTTGCGACTACATAAAATGCGTGTTTTTTTTTCACCATATGCGTTTCGCGTTATTGAGGTAAAGCGTCGTCAGTGGTCTGTTACTAAAGATGTTTACAAATTTGGTTTGTTTTTAAGATCGAAAACCCGCGTGGGATTACCCGAGCCGTATAGGCCGCTGCAGTCATGGACTGTGCGGCTGGTCCCGGCGGAGGTTCGAGTCCTCCCTCGGGCATGGGTGTGTGTGTGTTTGTCCTTAGGATAATTTAGGTTAAGTAGTGTGTAAGCTTAGGGACTGATGACCTTAGCAGTTAAGTCGCATAAGATTTCACACACATTTGAACATTTGAGCATTTAAGATCGAAATGCCGGCCGTGCGGTTCTAGGCGCTGCAGTCTGGAACCGCGAGACCGCTGCGGTCGCAGGTTCGAATCCTGCCTCGGGCATGGATGTGTGTGATGTCCTTAGGTTAGTTAGGTTTAAGTGGTTCTAAGTTCTAGGGGACTTATGACCACAGCAGTTGAGTCCCATAGTGCTCAGAGCCATTTGAACCATAAGATCGAAAAACTTTTCGTTAACGATGTGTTACTTTTTATTTACGATGATTTCCGCTTGCTTCCTTGCCTCCATAGGGAAATGCCATCAGCTACCACGTCTGTGGTGTATTTCTAAAATACTTGTAGTCTAATTTTTAGTTGCTCTGCAGAATTATGTATTTCTTATGTTTCAGAGAGGACACTTTCTCGCACACGACTGTTTTCTGTTTATTTTTACAGTTATTAAGTGTGTATTGTGGTTTCTATTTTGTAGTGTTGCCAACGTAATATTGTCACTAGTTTTTTGACAACGCTACAACACACAAACCGTAATATACACTTATAAGTATAAAAATAAACAGTAAACAGTCGTGTGCGAGGAAGTGTCCTCTCTAAAACATAAGAAATGCTTAGTTCTACAGAGCAACTAAAATTCAGACTACAAGTATTTTAGAAATACACCAGAGATGTGGTAGCAGACAGCATTTCGCGACGGAGGCGAGAAACCAAGACGAAATCATCATAAACAAAAAGCAATACATTGTTAACGAACTGTTTTTCAGTCTTAAAAACAAATGAAATTATAAATACCAGGGTTGGAACTTTAATAGTGGCAACTATTTATTTACAGCTCATAAGAAATAGATACGTGTTTCAAAGTTTTACTGACCTTCACAGGAGTCACCAGCATTGTGTATAACCCGTTGCCAGCGATGCGAAAGTCGTAGGATACTCTTAGCACTGTCAGTTGTGTTGACAGTTCGATCAGCGCGGTCTGTTACCCGGCGAATTTGTAGCAGTTCAGAAGCGAATGCCGAGAAGTGTTTCCTTTAGTTTAGAATATGAGTTGAACTCACGAGGGCTTAAGTCAGGGGTGTGCAGTAGGTGGTATAGCGCTTAGCAGCCCCATCACTGAAATCAGTAACATCTTGCACTGTCTCTAAGCTGGTCGTAGGTTGTGTTCCAAAAACGATCAGCATAGAGGCGCAAGAAAGTACAGTGCAAACTGTTGTTGATTTGTTTGACTGATGGGGCCACTAAGTGCTATACCACCTACTGCACTCACCTGACTTCAGCCCTTGTGAGTTCAACACGGTTTCAAAAGTGAAGGAAACACTTCTCTGCATTCACTTTTGAACTGCTACAAATTCGTCGGTCAATAGACCGCGCCGCTCGAACTGTCAACACAACTGGCACTGCTAAGAGTATCCTACTACTTCCACATCGCTGGCAACGGGTTACACACAATTCTGGTGACTACTCTGAAGGTCAGGAAGACTTTGAAACACGTATCTATTTTGTACGAGCTATAAATATATACCCTACAGTCCATTAAAATTGCTACACCAAGAAGAAATGCAGATGATAAACGGGTATTCATTGGACAAATATATTATACTGGAACTGACATGTGATTACATTTTCACGCAATTTGGGTGCATAGATCATGAGAAATCAGTGCCCAGAACAACCAACTCTGCCCATAATAACGGCCTTGATACACCTGGGCAGTGAGTCAAACAGACCTTGGATGGCGTGTAGAGGTACAGCTGCCCATGAAGCTGCAACACGATACCACAGTTCATCAACAGTAGTGACTGGCGTATTGTGACGAGCCAGTTGCTCGGCCACCATTGATCAGACGTTTTCAAATGGTCAGAGAACTGGAAAATGTGCTGGCCGGGGCAGCAGTGGAACATTTTCTGTATCCAGAAACGCCCGTACAAGACCTGCAACATGCGGTCGTGCATTATCCTGCTGAAACGTAGAGTTTCGTAGGGATCGAATGAAGGGTAGAGCCACGGGTCGTAACACATCTGAAATGTAACGTCCACTGCTCAAAGTGTCGTCAATGCGAACAAGAGGTGACCGAGACGCGTAACCAATGGCACCCCATACCATCACGCCGGGTGATACGCCAGTGTGACGATGACGAATACGCGCTTCCAATGTGTATTCACCGCGATGTCGCCAAACACGGATGCGACCATCATGATGCTGTAAACAGAACCCGGATTCATTCGAAAAAATGACGTTTTGCCATTCGTGCACCCAGGTACGTCGTCGAGTACACCATCGCAGGCGCTCCTGTCTGTGATGCAGCGTCAGGGGTAACCGCAGCCATGGTCTCAGAGATGACAGTCCATGCTGCTGCAAGCGTCGTCGAACTGTTCGTGCAGATTGTTGTTGTCTTTTAAACGTCACCATCTGTTGACTCAGGGATCGAGACGTGGCTGCACGATCCGTTACAGCCATGCGGATAAGATGCCTGTCATCTCGACTGCTAGTGATACGAGGCCGTTGGGATCCAGCACGGCGTTCCGTATTACCCTCCTGAACCCACCGATACCATATTCTGCTAACAGTCATTGGATCTCGACCAACGCAAGCAGCAATGCCACGATACGATAAACCGCAATCGCGATAGGCTACAATTCGACCTTTATCAAAGTCGGAAACGCGATGGTATGCATTTCTCCTCCTTACACGAGGCATCACAACAACGCCGGTCAACTGCTGTTTGTGTACGAGAAATCGGTTGGAGACTTTCCTCATGTCAGCACGTTGTAGGTGTCGCCACCGGCGCCAACCTTGCGTGAATGCTCTGAAAAGCTGATCATTTGCATATCGCAGCATCTTCTTCCTGTCGGTTAACTGTCGCGTCTGTAGCACGTTATGTTCGTAGTGTAGCAATCTTAATGGCCAGTAGTGTAGTTGCCCCTATTAAAGTTCCAGCCTTCGTATATTTAATTTCAGACCACTCATGATGCATTACCTCAATAAAACGAAAGGCTTCTGGTGAAGAAAAACACGCATTTTCTTGTAGTTGCAACGACAGAACGAAAATACCCCAAGTAAGTGTACAGAAACTACGAACAATGTGGTCGCACACACGAAGAATTTAATATGTAAGTTAGAACTTGTGCCAAAACATTTCAAGTCAATTAGCATTCGATACTACGGGGTACGCGGACTCCTCGCCCACTCTGTAGAATGCCCGCTTACCTTATAAACTGACAAAGGAACATCCCCATCGCAGCCCCCTCAGATTTAGTTATAAGTTGGCACAGTGGATAGGCCTTGAAAAACTGAACACAGATCAATCGAGAAAACAGGAAGAAGTTGTGTGGAACTATGAAAAAAATAGGCAAAATATACAAACTGAGTAGACCATGCGCAAGATAAGCAACATCAAGGATAGTGTGAGCTCGGGAGCGCCGTGGTCGCGTGGTTAGCGTGAGCAGCTGCGGAACGAGAGGTCCTTGGTTCAAGTCTACCCTCGAGTGAAAAGTTTAATTTTTTATTTTCAGACAATCACCACCACACGTACTGTTTATCAACAAATGTAGGAAATAATCATACAAATGCTCGACAATCGTTACATCCCTTAAGGAACTTTCCGATGCCTTAGAGTTCAGAAAATAGTAATTGACATTGTTATTGAAGTCGCGAGCTATTATTTGCTGGATTCATATTGCCCACGGAATACATCTCACGTATTTAATGCACTCTCGTCCAAAGTAGCGAACAGTCAACTGCCAGCCAGGGAGCCTCGTTAGCAGGAATACTCTCTCTTCCGTGCGCTGTAGTCGACTGACGTCATGTGTTTCGATGTTTGTTTTGGTGTAGCATCATCATACTACGGCGCAGTTACCTCGCATCGGACGGACGGACGGACAGGTAATAATTGTCTGAAAAGAAAAAGTTAAACTTTTTACTCGAGGGAAGACTTGAACCAAGGACCACTCGTTCCGCAGCTGCTCACGCTAACCACGGGACCACGGCGCTCCTGAGGTCACACTCTCCTTGATGTTGCTTATCTTGCCCATGAACTACTCCGTTTGTATATTTTGCCTATTTTTTTCACAGTTCCACACAACTTCTTCCTGTTTTCTCGATTGATCTGTGTTCAGTTTTTCAAGGCCTATCCACTGTGCCAACTTATAACTAAATCTGAGGGGGGTGCGATGGGTTCAAAAATGGCTCTGAGCACTATGCGACTTAACTTCTGAGGTCATCAGTCGCCTAGAACTTTGAACTAATTTATCCTAACTAACCTAAGGACACCACGCACAGCCATGCCCGAGGCAGGATTCGAACCTGCGACCGTAGCAGGGGTACGATGGGGATGTTCCCTTGTGAGAGCGCTGTTGATAACATTGGCTGCTGGATAGACTGACTGAGTTCCGCTATGGAGCCGTACCGTGTGCTGTCCAGTCTACCGGCTGGCACGGCCATCACCAGGAGACACGGCCAGGGAGGCGGCGCGGCCGTATTCATGAGACGGTGCGTGGGCGTGGGAGCGGCCTCATCCCGGCCACAATGGGCCCTCGTCTGCCGGCGGCGGCCACGCCCACTGCCCGTGACTCCGCGCAGCGTCTGGCGGCAACTCGCCACTCCGCAGGCGTACATCTCGCAGCACACTCCCGCATACACTACTGGCCATTCAAATTGCTACATCAAGAAGAAATGCAGATGATAAATGGGTAGTCATTGGACAAATATATTATACTAGAACTGACATGTGATTACATTCTCACGCAATTTGGGTGCATAGATCCTGAGAAATCAGTACCCAGAACAACCACCTCTGGCCGTAATAACGGCCTTCATACGCCTCGGCATTGAGTCAAACAGAGCTTGGATGGCGTGTACAGGTACAGCTGCCCATGCAGCTTCGACACCATACCACAGTTCATCAAGAGTAGTGGCTGGCGAATTGTGACTAGCCAGTTGCTAGGCCACCATTGACCAGACATTTTCAGTTGGTGAGAGATCTGGAGAATGTGCTGGCCAGGGCAGCAGTGGAACATTTTCTGTATCCAGAAAGGCCCGTGCAGGACCTGCAACATGCGGTCGTGCATTATCCTACTGAAATGTAGGGTTTCGCAGGGATCGAATGAAGGGTAGAGCCACGGGTCGTAACTCATCTGAAATGTAACATCCACTGTACAAAGTGCCGTCAGTGCGAACAAGAGGTGACCGAGACGTGTAACCGATGGCACCCCATACTATCACGCCGGGTGAAACGCCACTATGGCGATGACGAATACACGCTTCCAATGTGCGTTCACCGCGACGTCGGTAAACACGTAGGCGACCGTCATGATGCTGTAAACAGAACCTGGATTAATCCGAAATAATGACGTTTCGCCATTCGTTCACCCAGGTACGTCGTTGAGTACACCATCGCAGGCGCTCCTGGCTGTGATGCAGCGTCGAGGGTAACCGCAGCCATGGTCTCCGAGCTGATGGTCCATGCTGCTGCAAACGTCGTCCATCTGTTCGTGCAGATGGTTGTTGTCTTGCAATCGTCCCCATCTGTTGACTCAGGGATCGAGACGTGGCTGCACGATCCGTTACAGCCATGCGGATAAGGTGCGTGTCATCTCGACTGCTAGTGATACGAGGCCGTTGGGATCCAGCAAGGCGTTCCGTATGACCCTCCTGAACCCAACGATTCCATATTCTGCTAACAGTCATTGTATCTCGACCAACGCGAGCAGCAATGTCGCGATACGGTAAACCGAAATCGCGATAGGCTACAATCCGACCTTTATCACAGTCGGAAACGTGATGGTACGCATTTCTCCTCCTTACACGAGGCATCACAACAACGTTTCACCAGGCAACGCCGGTCAACTGCTGTTTGTGTAGGAGAAATCTGTTGGAAACTTTCCTCATGTCAGCACGTTGTAGGTGTCGCCACCGGCGCCAATCTCGTGTGAATGCTCTGAAAAGCTAATTATTTGCATATCACAGCATCTTCTTCCTGTCGGATAAATTTCGCGCCTGTAGCACGTCATCTTCGTGGTGTAGCAATTTTAATGGCCAGTAGTGTACGTTCGGAGCGGTAGCCAGCGACATCTTGAAAAGTCTCCTTGCGTGAATAAATGTCTATCGACTGTGTTTGCCAGCCTTTTCTTTCCCAGCGAAACCTCCATTGTCAGGTACCCAAGACTGATTGAGACGAAGTTTTTCGTCACGACCTCATCAGGCAATTGGTCTTTCTCTTTTTTTCCCCATCAGTCTTAACTGGTTTGATGTGGCCCGCCACAAATTCCTCTCCTGTGCCAACCACTTCGTCTCAGACTAGCAATTGAAACTACGTCCTCAATTATCTGCTGGATGCTTCCCTGTCTCTGTCTCTCTACTGTTTTTACCCTCTATAGCTCCGTCTAATACCATGGAAATTGTTCTCAGGTGCCTCACCAGATGTCCCTTCTTTTTCTCCTCAGTGTTTCCCACATATTCCTTTCCTCGCCGATTCTCTGGAGAACCTCCTCATTCCTCACCAACTGTCTTCTGTAGCACCACATCTGAAATGCTTCGATTCTCTTCTTTTTTCCTACAGTCCGTGGCTTACTGCCTCCAAGCCTACGTTCTCAGAAATTTCTTCCTCAAATTGAGGTCTGCGTTTGACACCAGTAGACTCCCTTGGCCAGCAATGCCATTTTTGCCAGTGCTAGCCTGCCTGTTATGTCCTCCTTTCTCCGACCTTCATGAGTCACTGATGGCTCTAAGCACTATGGGACTCAACATCTGAGGTCATCAGTCCCCTAGACTTAGAACTACTTAAACCCAACCAACCTAAGGGCATCACACACATCCGTGCTCGAGGCACTATTCGAACCTGCGACCGTAGCGGTCGCACGGTTCCATACTGAAGCGCCTAGAACCGCTCGGCCACAGCGGCCGGCCCGTCATGAGTTACTTTGCTGTCTAGGTAGCACAGTTCTTTAACTGCGTTTGCTTCGTGACCATCAATCCTGATGTTAAGTTTCTCGCTGTTCTCATTTCTGCTACTCCTCATTACTTTCGTCTTTCTTCGATTTATTCTGTATTCATTAGATTGTTCATTTCATTCAGCATATCCTGTAATTCTTCTTCACTTTCACTGAGGACACTGATTTCTTCAGCGTATCTTATCATTGATATCCTCTCACCTCGAAATTGAATTCCACTCTTGAACCGTTCTTTCATTTCCGTCACTGCTTCTTCGACGTATAGATAGAACGATACGGGCGAAAGACTACTTGCGCGCCTCACACGCTTCTTAATCCGTGCACTTCCATTTTTATCTTCCGCTCTTATTCGTGGTTCTTGAATATATTGTATATGATCCGTATTTCTCTATAGTTTATCCGTATTTTTCTCACAATTTAGAACATCTTGCACCAGTTTTACATCGTCGAACGCTTTTTGCAGATCGACAAATCCTATCAACGTGTCTCGATTTTTCTTCAGTTTTACTTCCACTGTCAGCGCCAACGTCAGAACTGCCTCTCCGATCATTTAGCAGATCCTCCATTTTGTTTTCCACTCTGTCTTTTATTCTTGGCAGCAACTCAAGTGCGTGAGTTGTTAAGCTGTTTGTGCGATTATATTCGTAGTTTTCAGCTCTTGCAGTCTTCGGAGTGCGGAGTGCATGTTGTTTTTCCGCAAATCTGATGATATATCGACAATCTCATATATTATGCACAAGAACATCAATAGTAATTTTGTTGCCACTTCCTCCAATGCTCCTAAAAATTCTGGTGGGATATTATCTATTCGTTCCACCTGATTTGATCTTAAGTCTTCGAAATCCCTTTCAAGTTCTGATTCTGATTATTTTGTTACATAAACGTAAAAAATTATGACCGCTGGTGTGTAGTGTGGGGAGTGACCAGCGATGCGATACAGATCTCCTTTTCGCGGGACTCATCCCGTATCTTCATGAGTTGGCACTTTACTAAGGATTTGACAGTGTTATTGGCAAAGGTTGGCCGGGGGCCTTGAACGTTTTCGAAACTACCTAAAGATCCTATTTGGACAAAACAAAAGCAGGAAAGAGGACATCCAAGAAAATTTAGAAACTTTCAAATACATTACTACGTAACCAAATCACATACTTAATGAAGAGACAGCGTATACATCACACATCTCAATACTTTCAACAAACTTTGGTTTAAAGTGTTCCCTCCATCGTTTCCTTATATTTCATCTTTTGTCTTATGTTCCTTCGAAAATCATAAGTCACCAATGAAAAACTGTTAGAACACTTCATAATAATTTCGATTATGAAGTACGTATCATCTCGTAAGAGTCAGAAAATTATAGTCTCAGAGGGCAATCCTGTTTCTCGAATATACCACATGTATAAAACGGAAATACTGTACTTCAAGCGAATATTTTTGGTGATATGCGAAATGTGGCAGTAAAATAGTGGGACTATCGCTGTAAAACGTTTCATTTCATAAACACATATATTTAGTTCCTGTCACTCTCAATACACTCACCTCCTCTATCCCTACAACGCTCCATGCAAATTTTCCCTTGATGGAAACAGTGCTCGAAATCTTCCTTCGTGAGCTCCTTGATGATGTGTACCGCTTTTTCTTTAACTACTTCGACGGACTGAGATCATTTTAATGCCGATTTGACCTTCGAGAGTAGTTAATAGTCACATGATGCCAAGTCGGGCGCGTAAAGTGTGTGGTCTAACGTTGGGATGCTGTACTTCGATAGAAACCTCTCAATAGACAACGCGGCATGAGCCGGTACGTTGTCTTAATGGAGTACCCACGACTTCTCTTCCACAATTCGAATCTTTTTCTTCTTATTTTCTCACGGAGTTGAGCAAGAACGTCAAGTTATTAATGTTGATTGATAGTTTGACCTTCAGGAACCCAGTAAGAATACACAATTACATGAATATCGAGAAACACATTCATCATCGCTTTGAATCTTAATTTGGTCATTCGAGCTTTATTCGCTCTTGGTGTCGTTGGCCCCTTACAGTGCATGAATTGCCACTTAGTTTCTGCATCATAAGTGAGAAACGAAGATTCGTCACATATCATCACTCATATTCAATGTCTTCTCGGCCATCTTGGAAACACCTGAACAACTCAAAAACTCGCGTACGTGAGAAACCATCTTCGCCATAGACTTCTTTTAGTACATTTCGGTAACAGTTTTTTTTTTCAGTTTTCATGTGAAACCCCACACTTTGCAATTTTGTTATCTATAGCTTCATCACACTCATATGTGACATCACATCCAGATAATTAAAATGGCTGCGCTGTTCTACTACTGTATTCTTTTCCGCTATTTTTGTTCTTATGGGACCCAAGCCTATAAAACGTACGATATCAAAAAGTAGTGTTTGATTCATGGATTACAGATATGGACTCGACAAACTATTTCATAAATTAACGATACCGCCTTTTACTTGAAGCAGATTGTGTATATCAACGTATTTTGATCTAGTAAATCGACTGTGATACCTCAGTTTCTTTAGAATGCTTTATAAAGTGTGTGAAAAGGGGAGTTAAACAGTGCTTTGGTTTATGGGATTCGTTCATGAAACCTATCGTGCACAAAACCTCTTCTGTCACTTCGAATACTATCTCCTTGCTGGAGCACATCGTCCTGTACAAGTAGAATAGCAAGTGTAAGCAAATATTGGTTTTACCAGAATCCTCGCCCTCCTCACGAACTGCACTTTGCGATTGTTAGATTTAGATCTGAAGGTGACTTGTAACAGGGGTCGAAGCCGATAATCTGAATAAACAAAAAAGTGACAGCCCCTGTCTCGTTTCATCATATTAAAATTGGTCACGGTGCCCTCAAATGTTAAGTCTTCAATTATGGAGAACTTCGCAAACAACTGATAAGTGCGTATCAAAGAGCAACTCCGATTGCACCATTTATTAGGGCTGAATTAGATTGAATTTATTGGGAATCAAGGTACTGGTAGGTTCGAACAACACGTAAGTGTTACGGAGATGCTTCGCGAACTCAAATAGGAATTCCTTGAGGGAAAGCGACTTTCTTTTCGAGGAACACTATTGAGAAGATTTAGAGAATCGTCATTTGAAGCTGACTGACAAATGATTCTACTGCCGTCAACATACATTGCGAGTAAGGATCACTAAGATGAAATACGAGATATTAGGGCTCATACGAAGGCATATAGCCTAGACAGTCGTTTTTGCCCCACTCAATTTACGAGTGGAACAGGAAAGGAAGTGATTGGTAGTGGTACAGGGTGGCTTGCAGAGAGAGTATCGATGCAGCTGAAGAATGAAGAAGTTTGTGGCGCAACTAGACTCCAAGAATAAAGCTGTTGATAGGACGCGTTGGTTGGTTCGTTGATTTGGGAGGAGGGGACGGAATAGCGAGGTTTGGGGATTAGAGGAGGAAGTCATCCGTACCCTTTTAAAGGAATCAGCCCGGCATTTACCCGAAGCGATTTAGGTATACTGAAACGTCCCCTTTGAACAATTATACAAGACTGTGCTTAAACTGACATACAATATTTTTAGCGCAACGCAATCTGACTTTCAAAAATCCCTACAAAAGAATGGCCCTGAATAACATTAAACTATACCTTTCAGAAATCACTTACCTCACAAAAATCTTCATTACTCGAACTACTGCAATACAGCGAGCGCCACTACTGCCAGCTAAATAAAAGATTCAAACTACGGAAGGCACTAACTACTGATAGGGATAGTTAGCAAATGAAAGATATTAATAGAGAACAAACAATGTATTTACCTTAATAGTCATAATATATGCAGCAGTTCATGACAAATTACAAAACTCCGCCATCTCTCTCCCCACATCCACCACTGCTGGCGGCTCACCTCCAACTGCGCAACGCTACGCGCTGTTCACATGCAGCTGCCTAACACTACAATGGCGAGTATTACAACAATGCAAAGCAGCCACAGACTGCACACAGCACAGCCAGTGATTTTCATACAGAGGTGGCGTTACCAATAAAAAAACCTAAACAGCCTACTTACATAGCCCCCATGCTCCCCACAAAAAATTTTACAAATTGGTTTCGGCAGTGGCCAATACAGATTTGAAAAAAATTTTCATAATTACAATAACAAAGATATCAAATGCACACACTTATTGATACAATGTTGGTCAAAAGCTAAAATTTTCTCACAGTCCATAAAGACAGTCCTCATCATTCGTCACAGTAAAATTGCAGTGTTTTTCTCAAAGTCTGAGCAGTAAAAGAAAATGCACACAGAAGTAGTGGATTTCCATGCAGTCTTGAAAAAGTAGTGTTGTCCATCCAACGGAAAGACAATGCTGGCTCTTGACATGCAGACAGGTAATGGGCCACAACAGAGCAAACCCACAGCAGAGTCAGTCGAAGTTTTGAAGAATATTGGTGGGTAGGTCATCACAGAGCAGACCCACTGTAGTCCTGGTAGAGATTACGGTATTGGTGGGTCATCAAAGGTGCAGACCCACTCCAGTCCTTGTAGAAATAATGGTATTGATGGATCATCAAAGATGTAGACCCACTGTAGTCCTTGAAGAGATGGCCAGCAGCCATCTGTTGTGACTGTGCAGGTGCACAATCACCATTGAAGAGTCTTGCGGATAATATAGCAAGTCCATAAACCACCACTTGTGCACTCACAAAGTTTTTGGAATTGTCCTCAGAACCAGCAATGCTGTTATCCAGTGCCTTGCTGAATTATTAACACACGTGCAAACACTATCAGTCCCTACTTCTCACATATTGTCCATATACTATGACCAACAGAAACGTGTGCAGTGAAATGGAACTTACATGTTAATAATATGATGAACTGGTGTCAAGTACAATTTTATAACATAAGAATACAATAACAAAGGTACAAAATACATCATTAAAGAACATAACAATACAGATAACATTTGAAGTTCAGGCTTTACAACAGAATAGAAATAAACATATACATCAATGTTACAGGAATTATGACATGAGTACATAGATAAAAGACCAGAATAACTTTCAGAATATCAACTTCACACATGAGCGTTAAAACAAAACAGAATAAATAATGTCTAAACATCTTTACAAAGAAAATAACATATTATAAATGCAAATTACATTTGAGGATAACAGTATTCCTCATCATAGTGAATGTAGCTTAGTACTAGAACAGAAAAAAATTTCTATGAAACAGTACACAGAGACAGGAAGAAACGAAATACACAAGGGTACACAAACACATAGCATAATAATACAAAAGGAAAGGACAGGGTTTGTTCAGGATGGCAGGACGCGGGATCAAACGTCGTCCTCCCGAAGACGAGTGCAGTGTGCTAACCACTGCCCCACCGCGCTCGACGTTGATTGGTCACGTCATGAGACATCAAGCAATCGTCATTTTGTAAGGGACCGAAGCCTGGGGTAGGAGGCGGGGGCGGGGGGATTCTAAAGAGAAACCTCAGCATGAATGCAGTGAGCACTTTCAGATGGATATGTGTTGTTGCAGTTATGTAGAGAGGGAGTCTTGCAAAGGTTAAACTAGCATGGATAGCTGCTTCAAACCGTTCTCTGGTCTGCGGGTCGTAACACCAGTATCAGTTCCTTTCAACTGACCTTCAAAGACCTTTGTTCGTTCTGACAGGACCACGGGATAGTGAGTAGTTAAGTAGTGCAGCCTTAGTGACAGGGCCGTGTAGTCACCCGGTGGTTAGCGTGGCCTGTGTGAATGGGCGCTTCGCCTACGCAGTGCCCGCTGCTAAGCTATCCGGCCGAGCCCCACTTCCCGTGTTTACGTACGGCACGACGCGTGTCCTCTCAAGGAGAAGAGAAACCACTTTCTACGCCGCAGCTGCGCGCGCATGAACTCACTAGCCGACACGCGCTGCCCCGTCTGCACACAGTACAAGCCGATACCAGTCACCAGCTTCACCCGCTAAACGTTCACGGAATCTCAAGTTCTTCTAACAAGGCGGATGCGCCATATAGATGTAATCGAAACTTCGTTGGTGACAGAAGGATGAAAATATACGAACACCTATTTCGACTTATTGCCAAGACCCAATAGTTTGCGAGTGACTGTCAAATAGTTTTAAAACTATCCTAGGCTACGGTAGATTGCCATAAGTAATCGAATACTACGTTAGTGTTCCTAGTAGCTTTCGTCAGTTAAGGTCGTACCTGCATTACAGGTACATTGGGTGTGTTGCATACGTAGAGACGTGACCTCAAAACGATCGCTTTCTTTACAAATCTGATCAATGTCTTACTAGATTCTCCAAAGAATGAGAAGCAGGGAACGGTTTAGAAACCGAGCGTGGGTATATAAAGGGCATGTAACCTTCGGAACATTTCTGTTCTACATAGTTATCCTTCTGCAATTACTTAAAAGTAAACAGTGTTTACAACAAAATTGAAATGTTCGGTCTTTAATTGAGGTTTCATTTGAAAATTGCTGATTTGTAATGTGAAACAGAGGGATGTTGTTGTAGGAATAAAGAATGGAATGCAGATGTATCACATAGCGCTCGAAAACGCAATTTCTTCAACAAAAAGGTAAAATAAAAAAATGCAAAACAAAAATATATCAAACATTGTTTCAGTACTTTTCCGAGATTCTATGAAACTTGTTTCTGTTTGTTTTAAACAACTATCGCACTTATCAATAATAGCAGAAAACACTTGCCTGTCATCATAATGAAAATTCTATTGAGTACAAAATAACGACAATAATTATACATAATTTTTCACTTTTGAGTGTGTAAATTGCTTTGATTGCATCATCATGATCATTAGTGTTCTGCCAAAAGGCAGATTTTAACATAGTAGTTCACCAGGCTGTCCGATCTTCTGCCATCCTCTTCAGGTCCGCATAATTTCCTCTTCCCTTTATGTCGTCTATCATCTTGTATCTGCTTCTTCCTCTCAGTCTTCTCCCACAAAACAATCCTTCAAAAGTATCTGCTAGCAAGCACTCCTTTCTCAATGAATGTACCAAACAGTTCTTTCTCCTTTCTCTTATAACCTTCAGCAGACATCTTCTCTCACCAGTCCTTTCCAATACTCTTACGTTACTCACTCTTTCCATCCAGCTTATCCTTTCCATTCTCTCTACATCGACATCTCAAATGCTTCTAACTTTTTTTCATCCTCTCGTCTGAGCGTCCATGTTTCTGCCCCATATAGTGCCACACTCCAAGCAAAACAATTGCCACACCTTTTCCTTAGACCTTTATCTAATTTTCCACATAATACTCCCCTCTTTCTGTTGAATGCCTCCTTCGCTATGGCAATTCGAGTTTTCGCCTCCTGGTGACGTCTCAAGTCTTCAGTTATGCTTCCAAGATATTTAAATGCACTTACTTCGCTAAGGTAGCTTGTCCTATTTTAATACTGGACAGTCTGCGTATTGTACTGATGACCATACTCTTTGTTTTTGCTGTGTTTGTTTGCATCCCATATTCCACACAAGCTTCATTTAGATCTTTCAGCATGTTATTCGCTGTCCGCTCACTTTCTGCCACCCATACTATGTCATCAGAAAATCTTATACATTCTATACTCTTTCCACCAATACATATTCCTCTTTAGCCATCTCAGCCTTTCGCCAAAACTATACAAATTACGCATAAAAGTACACAAATTACGCACTCAACAAATTTTTATTACTTATAAAATGCCATGTATGTTCTGTAAGGATACAGAAAACACAATGGACTGACACTGAATGTCGTGCGGTTCCAATTACCTGCAAAACAAAAAAGACTAACAAAGAAAACGAAAAACAAGGAGAAGTCGTCGGCTCCCATTTTCTCTCACGCATTCATTCGTGTTTCTTTCCCGCCCATTCTACCAATACTACCGGTAAACCTGTCACTTACTACGTCATTTTCCTACTGCACCAAGACTACCAAACCGCAGCTTTAGTAGAGCGCATCACTACGGTTAAAGTTTCGACTTGACTTGATCGGCCAACTGTGTCGGTAGCGCAGTGTCTGACATCACAGTTCCAAAACTTTACGCCATGTGTTAATATCCAGACCATTTTTCTCTTTCTTGACGCGCAAGTATTTGAAATCATCATTTTTTGTCAGATCGTCAAATAAAATGGAATTAATGACAAAGATTTCAAATTTCATTAAAAATAGATTCACATGGATTAACCCCTTTCAGAAAAGTTCTACCAACAGTTTTCGTTTGCCTTCAAGAAGTTAGTAACAAATTTCGTCCTCGACACCATCAAAGAGTAAAATAATTAATGAAACGACATAAAAACGTGCCTGCAACCGCCACAAATCTAGAAAGCTCATAAAAAGAAACCTATCATCAGTTTATCGTCAGAATAGAGCTGTTACTGTACATTACTAACTCGAGCAGTGGGCAAAACATTCCATCCTCATACGATGGGCTATTTGTCGATGAAATCGGAATACCGATGGGTTCTCTAAAAGTAACGTCCTTACATAGACCCTGCGACGTATTCTTTTACTGAAACTTGTAGAATTACAATACATTCGTCGATCACGGAAGGGCCCCCTTTCGCATTGTACAGCAACGGGAGATCACAAATAGAAGCTGTTGTGACCAGACGAAAATACTTCCATCCAGCCACAATGGCGGGTTTTATTCCTCTGGGAGAAGGCTGTCAGACTAGGACACGAAATATTAGCTCATTTTATTGTTGTTGTTGTGGTCTTCAGTCCTGAGACTGGTTTGATGCAGCTCTCCATCCTACCCTATCCTGTGCAAGCTTCTTCATCTCCCACTACCTACTACAACCTACATCCTTCTGAATCTGCTTAGTGTATTCATCTCTTGGTCTCCCTCTACGATTTTTACCCTCCACGCTGCCCTCCAATGCTAAATTTGTGATCCCTTGATGCCTCAGAACATGTCCTACCAACCGGTCCCTTCTTCTTGTCAAGTTGTGCCACAAACTCCTCTTCTTCCCAATTCTATTCAATACCTCATCATTAGTTATGTGATCTACCCATCTAACTTCAGCATTCTTCTGTAGCACCACATTTCGAAAGCTTCTATTCTCTTCTTGTCCAAACTATTTATCGTCCATGTTTCACTTCCATACGTGGCTACACTCCATACAAATACTTTCAGAAACGACTTCCTGACACTTAAATCTATACTCGATGTTAACAAATTTCTCTTCTTCAGAAACGCTTTCCTTGCCATTGCCAGTCTACATTTTAAATCCTCTCTACTTCAACCATCATAAGTTATTTTGCTCCCCAAATAGCAAAACTCCTTTACTACTTTAAGTGTCTCATTTCATAATCTAATTCCCTCAGCATCGCCCGACTTAATTCGACTACATTTAATTATCCTCGTTTTGCTTTTGTTGATGTTCGTCTTATATCCTCCTTTCAAGACACTGTCCATTCCGTTCAACTGTTCTTCCAAGTCCTTTGCTGTCTCTGACAGTATTACAATATCATCGGCGAACCTCAAAGTTTTTATTTCTTCTCCATGGATTTTAATACCTACTCCGAACTTTTCTTTTGTTTCCTTTACTGCTTGCTCAATATACGGATTGAATAACATCGGGGAGAGGTTACAACCCTGTCTCACTTCCTTCCCAACCACTGCTTCCCTTTCATGTCCCTCGACTCTTATAACTGCCATCTGCTTTCTGTACAAATTGTAAATAGCCTTTCGCTCCCTGTATTTTACCCCCGCCACCTTCAGAATTTGAAAGAGAGTATTCCAGTCAACATCGTCAAAAGCTTTCTCTAAGTCTACAAATGCTGAAACGTATGTTTGCCTTTCCTTAATCTTTCTTCTAAGATAAGTCGTAAGGTCAGTATTGCCTCACGTGTTCCAATATTTCTACGCAATCCAAACTGACCTTCCCCAAGGTTGGCTTCTACTAGTTTTTCCATTCGCCTGTAAAGAATTCGCCTTAGTATTTTGCAGCTGTGGCTTATTAAACTGATTGTTCGGTAATTTTCACATCTGTCAACACTTGCTTTCTTTGGGATTGGAATTATTATATTCTTCTTGAAGTCTGAGGGTATTTCGCCTGTCTCGTACATCTTGCTCAACAGATGGTAGAGTTTTGTCAGGACTGGCTCTCCCAAGGCCGTCAGTAGTCCTAATGGAATGTTGTCTACTCCCGGGGCCTTGATTAGACTCAGGTCTTTCAGTGTTCTGTCAAACTCTTCACGCAGTATCGTATCTCCCATTTCATCTTCATCTACATCCTCTTTCATTTCCATAATATTGTCCTCAAGTACGTCGCCCTTGTATAGACCCTCTATACACTCCTTCCACCTTTCTGCTTTCCCTTCTTTGCTTAGAACTGGGTTTCCATCTGAGCTCTTGATATTCATACAAGTGATTCTCTTTTCTCCAAAGGGGGCGAGGGGGGGGGGGGGGGGACCAAACCAACAGCGGAGGCATCGGTCCCATCGGGTTAGGGGAGGATGGGGAAGGAAGTGGGCCGTTCTCTTTCAAAGGAACCATCGCAGCATTTGCCTGGAGCGGAAAACCTAAATGATGGTGGCCATTATGCTAACCACTGAGCCACCTCGTCCGGCGAGGAAAGTGCAAGCTGAGTTTCGCACGAGTGGACATAAGCTTCTGTCTCAAGAAAATTTGTTATATTTGAACTGAAAATATGTTCAAGGATTCTGCAGGAAACCGAAGTCACGTATTTTGGTGCGTAATTTGGCGGGTCCGTTACCTGTGTTTTTTTCCAGTCGCTTGGGACTTTCTGCTGACCGAGAAATTCGCAATAAATGCAAGCTAGATAAGGGGCCAATGCCGTAGAGTACACTTGTAAAACCAAACTGGGACTCCACACGAACCTGGTTACTTATTTGCGTTTAAATCATTCTGTTGTTTCTGCACGCACCCAGTTTTTAATATTCTTCTGTAGCACCACATCTCAAAAGTTTTATCCCGTTCTTTTCTGAAACATTTCACTTCAACACGAGGCTCCACTACAGGCAAATGCTTCCTGAAATTAAGAACCTTCAACATCGCAGCGCGTCAGCAATCGTTGGTTAATATATTAAAAAACTAAAAACCAGCCTCGATTGCGAAAAAAGCACCTAGTGTTGAGTGTTATCCCAGGTTTCGGCGTAGATAACTAAACCTTCTTCTGAACAACAATAAAACCCACAAGTGCCTAAGAAGAGCTTTGTCAATGATTAAGAGAACACCATAGCTACACATTTATAAACGAAAAAGAAAAGGAAAACACAAACAGTACATGTGTACAAAGGCAAAACCACTACTTAACTTAATGGTGTACGCTCCACCTCACACCGGCCTATGCTCGATGGGCCATGACCCGCCATAAACTGCAGCTACAAACGGTCGCTCACTTACAAGCCTTGAGGCTTAAGTTAAGTAGTGGTTTTGCCTTTGTACATATGTACTGTTTGTGTTTTCATTTTCTTTTTCGTTTATAAATGTATAGCTATGGTATTCTTTTAATCATTGACAAAGGTCTTCTTAGGCACTTGTGGGTTTTATTGTTGTTCAGAAGAAGGTGTAGTTATCTACGCCGAAACCTGGGTTAACACTTAACACTAGGTGCTTTTTTCGCAATCGAGGCTGGTTTTTAGTTTTTTAATAAGCGTCCTGAAATGGCATCCTAACATTTAAATTCGATCAACACCGTTCAGATTTTTTTTAAAATGGTTTTACGTTGCCAGTCTGTATTTTACGGCTGCTCTACTTGCGTCATCTTCAGTTATTTTGCTGCCGACGTTGGGATACTTATACGCCACTATAAGTGTCTCATTTCGTAATCTAATTAACTGAAGGTGACCGAAAAGTAGAGAGGGTATAAAATGCAGAATGTTATTTACATATTGCTAAACGGCTAAAACTATCATCTACCCACACAGTCACATTTGCATGGTGCCTATATAAAGGCTTCCAGGGGCAATGAAAAGTTAATTTTTAATATTTAGTCTAATAATTTACGTAATTTAAAAATTTAGAATGTTGTATTCATACTCACTAAGAGGTGTAGTCTTAGGTTAAAGATTAAACACAGCAAGGCAAATATTAAGTTTAGAAACTGTGCATATATCACGAAGCAATATAAATCGTGGCGCACAAATTGCGCAGACTTTATTCAACCAGTACTTGGGAATCAGAGCACTTACCGACTTGCAACAAACTTTCCACATAACTTCAAATTTTTCTGAAACTTTTCCTCGCTGACACCCCCTTACAAACAAAGCAAAACAGCTATCGCTTATTACAGTGTCGATACAGAAAAACTTCAGCGTGTATTATTTCTTTACTATTAACTCAGTTCGCCGCTCATTTTGCAGACAATATCCACAGATACCACGAAAGAACAACAAAATTTTTTCGTTATACAACCTATAGATTAAGAGAAAAATTAGCTCTTCAGTGTCTGACGCTTTCATTATTTACATGATTAATGGCAGATATCAAATATCTAATAAATTAACTCATTTGCAAAGCATGCAGACATTGGGAGCTGTTTTATACATGAGAGATTGATACTTCAAAGAATCGGGGAGGTGGGTTTCGTTTACTGGTAATATGGTAGGTCGCCCAGTTATTCCCAAATAATATGGTATATGAAGCGGTATGTGGTGGTGACCTGTAATAGTAGCTGAAACGTCCCTAGTTTTATCGCATAACTTGCTGACAAACCGGGTATTGCCCGAGTATTCATTTTACAAATTTCACTTGTGATTTAGACGATCATCTTACTTTTGTTTGGTATTACCTTGTATGTACTGCTGCTGTAGTCTCGGTGTGAGATGATCCCGGACAGATTCTGATCGCTGGACGCAGCTGCTTCTCGTGTCTGCTAAGCAATTTTATTAACGTCTCTGTGGCAACGCGTTTTCGTAGCTCTGTAGACGGCCGTTGTTTTGAGCTATGGACGTTTGCGCTCCACGGTTGATAGCTGTCCAAAGCGCCGCCAGACTTCAGGTATTTCCTAAAGCTGATTAGGCTGTAGAAGTGTCTTAGGATCAGCTGAAGAACGTTGATACAACCCGTTGCCTTTGACCAATGGCGCCATAATTTACTCATACATATTAATGTCTTTATTTTCGAGCCATAGATAATAAATCTGTTATCTGCTGTGGATAAGCGCCATCATTGCAAATTCAAATAAATGAACGTGTTTTTAAAAGATACCGCTAGACAATGCGTAAGATTTTTTTTCGTTTCAATTGATTTAAATAATTGGTTCTTTCCAAATCATTTGGTACTTAATTTCATTTTTAGTGAGTTTGCGGTGCTCCCTGCCGCCGTTGAATAAGCAGCTGAGCAGCAAGTCGTATACTCCTAGCTCACTCGTTTGTTACATAGTTTAATTCTTAATTTCTTTGCGTGTTTTTGGTACTTGCATTGTTTAATTCATAAATTTCGGGTGTATTATAGTATTTGAGTTGTAGCATCGCGTTTTAGTACCTGAATAGTGTAAATTCGCGTAGTCGTTTGTCTACTGTTTTTGTTTTGAACGGCCAGTGTCGGTTGGTCACAGTCAGTGTGCTCCCTGCCGCCGTTGGATAAGCAGCTGAGCAGCAAGTCGTATACTCCTAGCTCACTCGTTTGTTACATAGCTTAATTCTTAATTTCTTTGCGTGTTTTTGGTACTTGCATTGTTTAATTCATAAATTTCGGGCGTATTATAGTATTTGAGAGTTGTAGCATCGCGTTTTAGTACCTGAATAGTGTAAATTCGCGTAGTCGTTTGTCTACTGTTTTTGTTTTGAACGGCCAGTGTCGGTTGGTCACAGTCAGTGTGCTCCCTGCCGCCGTTGGATAAGCAGCTGAGCAGCAAGTCGTATACTCCTAGCTCACTCGTTTGTTACATAGCTTAATTCTTAATTTCTTTGCGTGTTTTTGGTACTTGCATTGTTTAATTCATAAATTTCGGGCGTATTATAGTATTTGAGAGTGTAGCATCGCGTCTTAGTACCTGAATAGTGTGATTTCGCTTAGTCTCCTTCCGCCGCCGAGCAGTGTCAGCAGTGCGCAAGTAGCAGCATTACTGCATTTACTAGGCAATCTTGTATTTTAATAACCGTTTAAATTTTGTCGATTTGTTTGCGCTCTCTGTAGATTAGTTTAGAAGTTCTTTGTAAAACAGTTTTTAGCATGGATAGGGACTGCAAGTGCTGTGTTCGGATGCAGGCTGAGTTGGCATCCCTTCGCTCCCAGCTTCAGGCAGTGTTGGCTTCGGTCACACAGCTTGAGGCTGTTGCCAATGGGCATCACTGTGGGGGTCCGGATGGGGGTTTGTCGGGGACGGCCAGCTCGTCCCACGCATCCCCTGATCGGACTACGACTGTGGTTGCCCGGGATACTGCCCGCATTGAGGCTGATCCCTCACCTGTGGTAGAGTGGGAGGTCGTTTCAAGGTGTGGCAGGGGGCGAAAGACATTCCGGAGGGCTGAACGGAAAGCCTCTCCAGTTTGTCTGACGAACCGGTTTCAGGCTCTGTCTCAGGCTGATACTGATCTTCGGCCTGACATGGCTGCTTGTCCTGTTCCAGAGGTTGCCCCTCAGTCTGCAAGATCCGGGCAGTTGCAGAGGGTGGGCTTACTGGTAGTTGGGAGCTCCAACGTCAGGCGCGTAATGGGGCCCCTTAGGGAAATGGCAGCAAGAGAGGGGAAAAAAACCAATGTGCACTCCGTGTGCATACCGGGGGGAGTCATTCCAGATGTGGAAAGGGTCCTTCCGGATGCCATGAAGGGTACAGGGTGCACCCATCTGCAGGTGGTCGCTCATGTCGGCACCAATGATGTGTGTCGCTATGGATCGGAGGAAATCCTCTCTGGCTTCCGGCGGCTATCTGATTTGGTGAAGACTGCCAGTCTCGCTAGCGGGATGAAAGCAGAGCTCACCATCTGCAGCATTGTCGACAGGACTGACTGCGGACCTTTGGTACAGAGCCGAGTGGAGGGTCTGAATCAGAGGCTGAGACGGGTCTGCGACCATGTGGGCTGCAGATTCCTCGACTTGCGCCATAGGGTGGTGGGGTTTCGGGTTCCGCTGGATAGGCCAGGAGTCCACTACACGCAACAAGCGGCTACACGGGTAGCAGGGGTTGTGTGGCGTGGGCTGGGCGGTTTTTTAGGTTAGATGGCCTTGGGCAAGTACAGAAAGGGCAACAGCCTCAACGGGTGCGGGGCAAAGTCAGGACATGCGGGGACCAAGCAGCAATCGCTATTGTAATTGTCAACTGTCGAAGCTGCGTTGGTAAAGTACCGGAACTTCAAGCGCTGATAGAAAGCACCGAAGCTGAAATCGTTATAGGTACAGAAAGTTGGCTTAAGCCAGAGATAAATTCTGCCGAAATTTTTACAAAGGTACAGACGGTGTTTAGAAAGGATAGATTGCATGCAACCGGTGGTGGAGTGTTCGTCGCTGTTAGTAGTAGTTTATCCTGTAGTGAAGTAGAAGTGGATAGTTCCTGTGAATTATTATGGGTGGAGGTTACACTAAACAACCGAACTAGGTTAATAATTGGCTCCTTTTACCGACCTCCCGACTCAGCAGCATTAGTGGCAGAACAACTGAGAGAAAATTTGGAATACATTTCACATAAATTTTCTCAGCATGTTATAGTCTTAGGTGGAGATTTCAATTTACCAGATATAGACTGGGACACTCAGATGTTTAGGACGGGTGGTAGGGACAGAGCATCGAGTGACATTATACTGAGTGCACTATCCAAAAATTACCTCGAGCAATTAAACAGAGAACCGACTCGTGGAGATAACATCTTGGACCTACTGATAACAAACAGACCCGAACTTTTCGACTCTGTATGTACAGAACAGGGAATCAGTGATCATAAGGCCGTTGCAGCATCCCTGAATATGGGAGTTAATAGGAATATAAAAAAAGGGAGGAAGGTTTATCTGTTTAGCAAGAGTAATAGAAGGCAGATTTCAGACTACCTAACAGATCAAAACGAAAATTTCTGTTCCGACACTGACAATGTTGAGTGTTTATGGAAAAAGTTCAAGGCAATCGTAAAATGCGTTTTAGACAGGTACGTGCCGAGTAAAACTGTGAGGGACGGGAAAAACCCACCGTGGTACAACAACAAAGTTAGGAAACTACTGCGAAAGCAAAGAGAGCTCCACTCCAAGTTTAAACGCAGCCAAAACCTCTCAGACAAACAGAAGCTAAACGATGTCAAAGTTAGCGTAAGGAGGGCTATGCGTGAAGCGTTCATTGAATTCGAAAGTAAAATTCTATGTACCGACTTGACAGAAAATCCTAGGAAGTTCTGGTCTTACGTTAAATCAGTAAGTGGCTGGAAACAGCATATGCAGACACTACGGGATGATGATGGCATTGAAACAGAGGATGACACGCGTAAAGCTGAAATACTAAACACCTTTTTCCAAAGCTGTTTCACAGAGGAAGACCGCACTGCAGTTCCTTCTCTAAATCCTCGCACAAACGAAAAAATGGCTGACATCGAAATAAGTGTCCAAGGAATAGAAAAGCAACTGGAATCACTCAATAGAGGAAAGTCCACTGGACCTGACGGGATACCAATTCGATTCTACACAGAGTACGCGAAAGAACTTGCCCCCCTTCCAACAGCCGTGTACCGCAAGTCTCTAGAGGAACGGAGGGTTCCAAATGATTGGAAAAGAGCACAGATAGTCCCAGTCTTCAAGAAGGGTCGTCGAGCAGATGCGCAAAACTATAGACCTATATCTCTTACGTCGATCTCTTGTAGAATTTTAGAACATGTTTTTTGCTCGCGTATCATGTCATTTCTGGAAACCCAGAATCTACTATGTAGGAATCAACATGGGTTCCGGAAACAGCGATCGTGTGAGACCCAACTCGCTTTATTTGTTCATGAGACCCAGAAAATATTAGATTCAGGCTCCCAGGTAGATGCTATTTTTCTTGACTTCCGGAAGGCGTTCGATACAGTTCCGCACTGTCGCCTGATAAACAAAGTAAGACCCTACGGAATATCAGACCAGCTGTGTGGCTGGATTGAAGAGTTTTTAGCAAACAGAACACAGCATGTTGTTATCAATGGAGAGACGTCTACAGACGTTAAAGTAAGCTCTGGCGTGCCACAGGGGAGTGTTATGGGACCATTGCTTTTCACAATATATATAAATGACTTAGTAGATAGTGTCGGAAGTTCCATGCGGCTTTTCGCGGATGATGCTGTAGTATACAGAGAAGTTGCAGCATTAGAAAATTGTAGCGAAATGCAGGAAGATCTGCAGCGGATAGGCACTTGGTGCAGGGAGTGGCAACTGACCCTTAACATAGACAAATGTAATGTATTGCGAATACATAGAAAGAAGGATCCTTTATTGTATGATTATATGATAGCGGAACAAACACTGGTAGCAGTTACTTCTGTAAAATATCTGGGAGTATGCGTGCGGAACGATTTGAAGTGGAATGATCATATAAAATTAATTGTTGGTAAGGCGGGTACCAGGTTGAGATTCATTGGGAGAGTGCTTAAAAAATGTAGTCCATCAACAAAGGAGGTGGCTTACAAAACACGCGTTCGACCTATACTTGAGTATTGCTCATCAGTGTGGGATCCGTACCAGGTCGGGTTGACGGAAGAGATTGAGAAGATCCAAAGAAGAGCGGCGCGTTTCGTTACCGGGTTATTTGGTAACCGTGATAGCGTTACGGAGATGTTTAATAAACTCAAGTGGCAGACTCCGCAAGAGAGGCGCTCTGCATCGCGGTGTAACTTGCTCGCCAGGTTTCGAGAGGGTGCGTTTCTGGATGAGGTATCGAATATATTGCTTCCCCCTACTTATACCTCCCGAGGAGATCACGAATGTAAAATTAGAGAGATTAGAGCGCGCACGGAGGCTTTCAGACAGTCGTTCTTCCCGCGAACCATACGCGACTGGAACAGGAAAGGGAGGTAATGACAGTGGCACGTAAAGTGCCCTCCGCCACACACCGTTGGGTGGCTTGCGGAGTATCAATGTAGATGTAGATGTAGATAATTTGGAAGAATGGTTTTTCGTTTGTAAGAATTTTTACTTTTTGACTATAGTTTGTAGGTATGGATTTATCTATTCCCATGAATATGGAAGACTTAAAGCATGCTTTGGGCTTAGACATGATGACAGCCATTCGATTTTTGCGAATGTGTGGTTTTCTTGCTGATTACATTCGACGTCGTGAGTGGACGAACATAAGCACCTGATGAATGTGTCTGTTCGCCGTACTCGCGACTTATTCATGTGGAGGTGTAACAAGAATCGACTATGGCGCTCAATTGCAGAATGTGAGAAATCGTAGCTGGCCTTGAGGGATATTATAAAAATTACATACTGTTGGTGTTTGCAGTATCCTGTGTGCACATGAACGTCGTGTGAGAGAGCGTACCGTTTTTAGACCCGTTTGCGTTTTGTTGGCAAGTTTGTGGAGAACACACAAATTATAGGGGGGGTCTTTGGAGGAGCCAGGTGTTATAGTCGAAATCGATGAGTCTCATTTTGGCAAAATCAAGTAAAACAGGGGGAACCCACGGTGGGATTATGGGTTTGGGGGATTGTTTTTTGTCGCTTTTTTTCGTCCTCGTTTGAACAACTATTACTACGATGTTTTTCAGTCGATAGTAGTACTATTGAAGGCGAAAAGACCGATGTACAAAAATTTTTATCCCGTACTTCGGTTGACCTATATAGGTAGGTATGGATTCATCTATTCCCATGAATATGGAAGACTTAAAGCAGGCTTTGGGCGTAGACGTGATGGCAGCCATTCGATTTTTCGATTACATTAGCTATCCTGTTCCTCGGTTGACCTATGTCGAGTTTTTCGCCTTTGCTAGTACTTTATCCTATTCTTCAGTTGATCTACATATAGTAGGTACGGGATACAAATTTTACTCTTGTAGGTCTTTTCGCTGTTGCTAGTACTGCTATGATAATTTTCAGGGGAATAAAAAAATTTGTATCCCGTGCCGGTACTTTAGTTGACTTAAATACAGTATGTAGACTTCTGTTGACCTATATAGGTCAATTGAAGTACACGATACACACGTTATAAATATCGTTATTTTCCCATTCGCTAGTACTAGTATCCCATTCTCCAGTTAACCTATATAGCTCAAATGAAGAATGGGATATAAAGTTTACTGTTGTCGGTTTTTATTGTCGTCGATAGTAAGACTATGATATTTTTCAGTCGATAGTGGAAGGCAAAAAAAAAAAATGTATCCGTTACTTCAGTTGGCCTAACCGAAGTATGTTATACAAATGTTATGCATAGTGGTCTTTTCGCCTTCGCTAGTAATAGCGTCTACGTAAGAAGAGAATGCTGGTAGTAGCGGAGGCGAAAGAAGCAACATCTATAAAATTTGTATCCCTATATAGGTCAACTGAAGCATAATATGCTAATGTTAACGAAAACGGGGAGATAGACGTAAGTTAATTATATGGTAACTGAGATATTTCATGCAAACTTCTATCCTTTATTTTTTACACAAGTGCTAAGACTCGAGCAAGCGATGTACTTAACATTACGTTCGAAATATTAATTGACGTGACATATGTCAACCATCTGTTTGTTCTCTGCTGCATTTCATTGTTTATGAACACTCGTCTTTGCTGTTAAATCTGTGTAATAAATCATCTCTGGAAAATTCTGACGTCATTGGTCAAAGCCGACAGGTTGTATCCCGTTCTTCAGTAGTCCCGTGTCTTAGTAATAAAGACTGAATGTATTAAAACGTCGTGCATAATGTAGCATTTTATTACGCATCTGTGTGTTTATGACTCCATATCTGTTGAACTATGTATTGTACAATGGCATATTTGTGTAGGTAGATTCAGCGGCTTAAGCTGATACTTTTTGCATAATATGTCGCGAATAGTGTGCAGAAAAGAAGTAATAAACTTAAACGTCATGCATGATTAGGCATTTATTCACGCATGCCATTGTTTATGACGCCATATCTTCTGAGCTATGATGGGTAGGTGGTTCTTGCTCCCGTAGCAATTGTTGCCTGACAGTAAGGGACACGTGTACCAAGTCAGGATGGAAACGGTCGAGTAGTTTAGGAGGTGATGAGGAACATGCATATGTTATATTTTATAACACACTCACGGAAAAAAATCGGGACACCAAAAAGTAATTAATATAGACTGATGAAATATGGGGAACACATTTGTCTAGATAACATTTAATTGAGTAACAATCTAGCGTTACAGGTTAAGGTTATGCTAGATAACCCGTTGCAAATGTGAAATGCTGGTACACTAATAACAAGCGGAACCGCCAGAATGTTGAATGCAAGCATGCATTATGTTGTACAGGCACAACATGTAAGTTTGTGGACTGGAGTTCCTTGCATGTGTAACTTAGTCGCTCAATACAGCGACGATTAATGCTGCTTAAGAATGACTCGGGAGTTGTCCGATATGTCCCATAATTGCTCGACTGCAGACAGATATGGTGATCAAGCAGGGCGAGGCAACACGTCGACACTCTGTGCAGCATGTTGCGTTACAACAGCAGTATGTGGACGAGCGTTATCCTGTTGGAAAACACCCAGTGGAATGTCGTTGATGAGTGGCAGCACAACAGGTCAAAATCACCAGATTGACGTACCACAAGACTGATCCTGCTGTCGTACGAAATCGCACTCCATACCACAATTCCAGGTGTAGCTTCAGTGTGTCCAGCGTGCAGACAGGTGCCCTCAGCTGGCCTCCAGCTTACCAACACATAGCAGTCACTGGTATCGGGGGAGAACCAACTGTCATCAGAAAACACAACAGGCGTGCACCCTGACTTCCAGTTTTTATTTATTTAGCGTCTGATAGACAAAAGTCACAATAACACATAAAATACAGTACCACAGACATATTAAAATACACTTTAGAACTTTATATCCAAGCCACTGATTCAGTCCACCACTTCGGAAGTAACAAGGTTCGAATCCACTAGATTTCCAGGGAAGGCACGGAGGGGGCAGTCCACTGCTATATGCTTCATTGTTTGTGGAACGGCAGCACAGTCACAGTACAGCGTGTCCAGCCAACCCCATCGAATCACATCTTCGCACACCACATGGGATGCGGTTAAGCCTGCTCCAAGTGCATTTTGGCAATCTGAAACCATTGGAGCCTGTGAGCTGTCTTTGGGGTCGAAATGGCTGCTTAACAATTCCATGGCCGTTTTACATGCCGTTTTACGGGACTTCAACCCGGATGCTTCCAGCCGTCTCACATCTTCGTGAATTGGGAGTGACGAGTTATTCAGTACTCTTGACCACAGGTGACCAAGATGTTTTTGTCTTCTGATGTGAGGAGGTGGTATGTTACGCAGCACCGGCAGCCACTGGACTAGAGCAGCAAGTGATGTTCCAGATATGATACGCACAGTGTGACGAAGTTGAGTGTCCGCTAGGTGAGTGTGGCAGCTATTAAGCCATACTGCAGAGCCGCACTCTGCTGAGGAATAGGCGAGTGCTAGAGCAGATGTTCTCAATGTGTTGGCGTCAATTCCCCATGATGTACCAGCTAGAGGCTGAAGAAGGTTATTGCGGCTCTTCACTTTTGCAGCAGATTTACGTAATTGGCTTTATATGTCGGGGTACTTTCCAAAGTCATACCCAGTGAGGCGGAACCGGTTTATAGTATTTCGTGACTTTAATTATTTATAAATGATATTTCAGGTAGATCAAAAAAATATAAAACCAATTACCTATTGTCAGCGTAACAATTCGTTTGATCTCAAAAATGGTTATCCCGGCTAATATTTGTCACTCTGCTAAAGAAATCTCCACTAGACGTTGCATACAAATGTTGTCTGTAAAGACGTGTGAGTCGCACTAAATTGCATATCATTCATCAGATTTTACACAACTGTTACTTAAGATGGAAGCACTTTTCTCTAGCAAAGGGGACATTTAGTCACAAAAGACTACCCGCGCCCAACACTGACGCATGTCTCCTATTAAAATATTTCATGTAAATCGTCAGAAATAATTAGGCTTCATACATCTGCAAATAAGAAATTTATATTACGTAACGTGCTGTGAACACTATTTTTAAAGATTCAATCTAAGTTGAATCATGTCTTTTAAAGTAGACCACCGGTGCACTTTTATTTCCATTCATTTATTTGTAACAACATTTATGTTTGTTAAAATTCTCGATTGAAAACTGCCGCGGAGATATTTTTGCTAAAATGGCGGCAGACAGACGACAGTCAATTTGTCTATTGTTATCCTGGATTTATGTTATCAAGGTAATATATTTAGATAAAACTCTTTGAACCTATTATCTCCAATGTTAAGCATTTAAAATCAATTTCAATGATAAATACCGACATATTTTTGATACCAACCACTAGTAAACTTCGCTGTAAGTTACTAGCGCTAATAGCTGCGCTCCTAATTGCGGAGCTGAAAATTAACAATTAAAAACATTAGTTAGATTTGATTACAATTGAAATAAATACAAATCCACGTCTAGACAATAGCGACTCTATTTTTCAAATAATAATTAACAATATAGGGTTAGAGGTTTTGTCTTTGCAGACCTCACACGTCTCACGTCCGAACAGTACATTCGTTAGCACAGGAAAAACAACTGAACCACAATTATCACAGATAACAAAAAAAAGATTATAATTTTAGTTGTCCATGAGTGTAGTTCTCTGATAATAGTTTTAATTCACACAGAAATTAAATTATTACAGAAATAATGAAATAATTATCGTCAATTTTACGCAAGGCGGTCTTTTTTGTACGTAGTGTCGATAATATTGCGCCGAGCGGTTCTAGGCGCTATAGTCTGGAACCGCGCGACAGCTACGGTCGCAGGTTTGAATCCTGCCTCGGGCATGGATGTGTGTGATGTCCTTAGGTTAGTTAGATTTAAGTAGTTCTAAGTTCTAGGGGACTGATGACCTCAGAAGTTGTCCCATAGTGCTCAGAGCCATTTGAACGATTTTTGATAATATTGCTTGAAGTTCTTACATTTAGTTCATTTTAGCATCTCGTGGCTACAACATATTGTCGTGGATATTACACCAGATATGTAGGCGTGCCATCGAACCGCAATGCTTCCCCTCTAAAATTGACTCTTGGTTGGTAATTTGAGAGCCTATTGTCCAGGTGAAAAGTAGATACCTCACTTTTGTGAAGGTTCGGTTTCAGATGCCATTTCTTAAAGTATTCATCCATGAGTACAGGGTCCTGGTCGAGGACATTCTCTGCTTCTGGAAAATTAGTGCGTTGAACAGTGAGGTTGATATCATCCGCATATATAAATTTGCGGGAGAGTGCGTTAGGCAGATCATGAGTGTGTAAATTGAAAAGTGCTAGAGAGAGCACCGAACCTTGCGGCAGACCATTACTCAATTTGGGAATTCGGCTTCTGCTGTTTTCAGAGTAAACTTGAATTAGTCTGTTACTTATAATATTTTCGATTAAAGTTGATATCTACTCACAGGGGACGACCTTGATCAGTTTTAATAAAAGAGCTTCCTTCCAAATGGTGTCGTAAGCTGCCGTGAGATCAAGGAAGACAGAGACGCTCTTCAAATTCTTCTCAAAACCAACTTCCACAAAAGTGGTAAGTGGGCTCTCGCGTGACACCACTGAAGTCGCAGATGGCGCTACAGGGCGACTGGCTCGGAGTTGTCCTCGAAGTAACCGATTTGCAACAGATAGTTGTGTCAGTGTGATGCCAACTGCTGGTCAGATTGCTGCTGCACATGCAGTACCATGCGACAGAGCCATAAGCCGAACACGACCGCCGTCCCTGCCTGTAGAGCCACGTGGCCGTCCGGAGCGCGGTCTTCTCTCGACAGTACATTATCATGACCATCGCTGCCACCAATCATCAACAGTGGCTCCATTCCTCCCACATATTTCTGCAGTATCGCAGAAGGAACAACCAGGTACTTGTAGCCCCATAACAGGACCTTGTTCAAACTCTGATACGTGCTTATAATGCCGCCTTTGTCTCCGATACAGTGTGTATTTAAAGCAAACCCGATTTGCATCCTCATAGGGATGCTACTAGCGCACTCTTACGCGAATGGCTGGAAATTTGAATGGGCATCATTTTTCCGGTGAATAAACGTGCGTATTAACAGTTTAATAAGCCACAGCTGCAAAATACACTACTGACCATAAAAATTGCTTCACCAAGAACAAATGCAGATGATAAACGGATAATCATTGGTCAAATATATTATACTAGAACTGACATGTGATTACATTTTCACGCAATTTGGGTGCATGGATCCTGAGAAATCAGTACCCAGAACCACCACCTCTGGCCGTAATAACGGCCTTCATACGCCTGGGCATTGAGTCAAACAGAGCTTGGATGGCGTGTACAGGTACAGCTGCCTATGTAGCTTTAACACGCTATCACAGTTCATCAAGAGTAGTGACTGCCGTATTGTGACGAACCAGTTGCTCAGCCACCATTGACAAGTCGTTTTGAGTTGGTGAGAGATCTGGAGAATGTGCTGGCAGGGCAGCAGTCGAACATTTTCTGCATACAGAAACGCCCCTACAAGACCTGCAACATGCGATCGTGCAATATCCTGCTGAAATGTAGGGTTTCGCAGGGATCAAATAAAGGGTAGAGCCACGGGTCGTAATACATCTGAAATGTAACGTCCACTGTTCAAAGTGCCGTCAATGCGAACAAGAGGTGACCGAGACGTGTAACCAATGGCACCCCATACCATAACGCCGGGTGATACGCCAGTATGGCGATCACGAATGCACGCTTCCAATGTACGTTCACAGCGATGTCGCCAAACACAGCTTCGACCATCATGATGCTGCAAACAGAAGATGGATTCATCCGAAAAAATGACGTTTTGCCATTCGTGCACCCACGTTCGTCGTTGAGTAGACCATCCCAGGCGCTCCTGCTGTGATGCAGCGTCATGGGTAACCGCAGTCACGGTCTCCGAGATGATGGTCCATGCTGCTGTAAACGTCGTCGAACTGTTCGTGCAGATGGTTGTTGTCTTCCAAACGTCCGCATCTGTTGACCCAGGGATCGAGATGTGGCTGCACGATCCGTTACAGCCATGCGGATAAGATGCCTGTCATCTCGACTGCTAGTGATACGAGGCCTTTGGAATCCATCACGGCGTTTCGTATTACGCTCCTGAAGCCACCGATTCCATATTCTGCTAACAGTCATTGGATCTCGACCATCGCGAGCAGCAATGTTGCGATATGATAAATCGCAATCGCGATAGGCTACAATCCGACCTTTATCAAAGTCGGAAACGTGATGGTACGCATTTCTCCTCCTTGCACGAGGCACCACAACAACGTTTCACCAGGCAACGCCGGTCAACTACTGTTTGTGTATGAGAAACCGGTTAGAAACTTCCCTCATGTCAGCACGCTGTAGGTGTCGCCAGCGGCGCCAGCGTTCTGTGAATGCTCTGAAAAGCTAATCATTTGCATATAGCAGCATCTTCTTCCTGTCGGTTAAATTCGGCGTCTGTAGCACGTCATCTTCGTGGTGTAGCAATTTTAATGGCCAGTAGTTTACTAACAAAAATTCTTTACAGACGAATGGAAAACCTGCTTGAAGCCGACCACGGGGAAGATCAGCTTCGATTCCGTAGAAATGTTAGAACACGTGAGGTAATACTGACTTATCTTAGAAGATAGATTAAGGAAAGGCAAACCTACGTTTCTAGGTTGTAGCCTCTCCCCGATGTTATTCAATCTGTATATTGATCAAGCAGAAAGGAAACAAAAGAAAATTTCGGAGTAGGAATTAAAATCCATGTAGAAGTAAAAAAAAAAGGTTCAAATGGCTCTGAGCACTAAGGGACTTAACATTTGAGGTCATCAGTCCCCTAGAACGTAGAAGTAGTTAAACCTAGCTAACCTAAGGACATCACATACATACATGACCGAGGCAGGATTCGAACCTGCGACCGTAGCGGTCGCACGGTTTCAGACTGAAGCGCCTAGAACCGCTCGGCCACTTCGGCCGGCCATGGAGAAGAAATAAAAACTTTGAGATTCGCCGATGACATTGTAATTCAGTCAGAGGCACCAAAGGAACTGGAAGAGGAGCTGAACGTAATGGACAGTGTCTTTAAAGGAGGATATAAGATGAATATCAACAAAATCAAAACGAGGATAATGGAATGTAGTCGAATTAAATCGGGAGATACTGAGGGAATTAGATTAGGAGATGAGACGCTTAAAGTAGTAAATGAGTTTTGCTATTTGGGGAGCAAAGTAACTGATGATGGTCGAAGTACAGAAGATATAAAATGTAGACTGGCAATGGCAAGAAAAGCGTTTCTGAAGAAGAATTTGTTAACATCGAGTATAAATTTAAGTGTCAGGAAGTCGCTTCTGAAAGTATTTGTATGGAGTGTAGCCATGTATGGAAGTGAAACATGGACGATAAATAGTTTGGACAAGAAGAGAATAGAAACTTTCGAAATGTGGTGCTACAGAAGAATGCTGAAGATTAGATGGGTAGATCAGATAACTAATGAGGAGGAATTGAATAGAATTGGGGAGAAGAGGAGTTCGTGTCACAACTTGACAAGAAGAAGGGACCGGTTGGTAGGACATATTCTGAGGCATCAAGGGATCACAGCGTGGAGGGTAAAAATCGTAGAGGGAGACCAAGAGATGAATACACTAAACATATTCAGAAGGTAGGTACTGGGAGATGAAGAAGCTTGCACAGGATAGAGTAGCATGAAGAGCTGCGTCAAACCAGTCTGTGGACTGAAAACCACTTACAACAAAATTAACTTTCATTCACAGCGCGTGCTTGGGATTGCGAATTTTTCCCGTGCGTTTGTGTTTTGGTGACGCGGTCACACGGTCGGAAGTGCTTTGTTCAGTCGGCGTGGCATGTTTGTTTGAGGCAGATGGCGGTAACGATTTACGTGTTGCCGAGGGCCAGACAAAGACGGAGAGTTGAGTTGGAGAGCTGACGACGGAGAGTTTGGAATGAATCGCGGGAGAAAAACGGCGTACAAACGGAAGCCTGTGTGTATGTATGTTGGGAAGAGGCTCGTGTCGGTGGTGACTCACAGTCAGAGCAGACCACAGCCGGGGATGAGCTCACGTCTGGAACGGCGCACCGCAAGCGTGAGCCAGGCTGCTAGAGCAGCGCTGAACGGGGCGGGGCGTACCCACACCTCGACTGCAGGCGCGTCTGGGACTAGATTCAAGGGAAACGAGGAATCAGAATAGCCTTATGAAGGGGGAAAAAACCTGAGAAATGAAAATATGACAACAACCGAAGTGAAGTCAGTCTGTTCTGAAATACAATCAAGCCTAATGCATATTAGAAACCCTTCGATACCACTCGCTATCAATCACTGCACTTACAAAATGTAACAACTTCATATAAATCTGTTTTTATCTAAGTGAAATACTTTGTCTACTGTTTGCATCTGATATGAATTGAAAAAAAATGTTATTTAACAAAAATAAACGTAAAAAATATCACTTTTATAAAGTGATTAGAAAAAATATTGTCGCTAAATATATGCTACTAATAAATCTGTATAGCTATCGTGTCAGCCTGTATGTCTGTTTGGACAGGTTGATCTAGAAAACTAATAGACGAATTTTCATGGGGTTTTCAGCGATAACTGGAGCATACTTTGGGGCAACATATAGGCTTATAGGATCACGAAAAAAAAAGATGTCATACTTTAAAGTTTCGTCCGAGTATGCTGATGCGTTAGCTCCATACTTAACAATCACATACAACTGTTCTCTCGACGAAAGATCCGTACCCAAAGACTAGAAAGTTGCACAGGTCACACAATATTCAAGAAAGGCAGTATGAGTAATCCACTAAATTACAGGCCCATATCGTTAACGTTGATATGTAGCAGGATTTTGGAACATATATTGTGTTCGAACGTTATCAATTACCTCGAAGAAAACTGTCTATAGACACACAGTCAACATGGGTTTTGAAAACGTCGTTCCTGTTAAACACAACTAGCTCTTTATTCACATGAAGTGTTGAGTGCTATTGACAAGGGATTTCAGATCGATTTCGTATTTCTGAATTTCCAGAAGGCTTTTGACATTGTACCACACAAGCGGCTCGTATTGAAATTGCGTGCTTATGGAATATCGTCTCAGTTATGTGACTGGATTTGTGATTTTCTGTCAGAGAGGTAACAGTTCGTAGTAATTGACGGAAAGTCATCGTGTAAAACAGAAGTGTTTTCTGGCGTTCCCCAAGGTAGTGTTAGAGGCCCTTTCATCTTCCTTATCTATATAAACGATTTGGGAGACAATCTGAGCAGCCGTCTTCGGTTTTTTGCAGATGACTCTGTCGTTTATAGACTAATAAAGTCATCAGAAGATCAAAACAAACTGCGAAACGATTTAGAAAAAATATCTGAATGGAGCTAAAAGTGGCAGTTGACCCTGAATAACGAAAGGTGTGAGGTCATCGACATGAGTGCTAAAGGAACTCATTAAACTTCGGTTACACGATAAATTAGTCTAGTCTAAAAGCCGTAAATTCAGCTAAATACCTAGGTATTACAATTACGAACAACTTAAATTGAAAGAAACATATAGAAAATGTTGTGGGGAAGGCCAACCAAAAACTGCGTTTTATTGGCAGGACACTTGGAAAATGTAACAGACCTACTAAGGAGACTGCCTATACTACGCTTGTCCGTCCTCTTTTAGAATACTGCTGCGCGGTGTGGGATCCTTACCAGATAGGACTGACGGAGTACATCGAAAAAGTTCAAAGAAAGGCACCAAGTTTTGTATTATAGCGAAATATGCGAGAGAGTGTCACAGAAATGATACAGGATTTGGGCTGGAAATCGTTAAAAGAAAGGCGTTTTTCGTTGCGACGGAATCTTCTCACGAAATGCCAGTCACCAACTTTCTCCTCCGAATGCAAAAATATTTTGTTGGCGCCGACCTACATAGGGAGGAACGATCACCACGATAAAATAAGGGAAATAAGAGCTCTTACGGAAAGACATAGGTGTTCATCCTTTCCGCGCGCTATACGAGATTGGAATAATAGAGAATTGTGATTTGCAGAGTATCCATGTAGATGTACATCTGCTGAACCGATCTGGGTGAAGTTTTGTATGGAAATTGAACCCTGAGGAAGAACAGAGACTACTTTAGGGAGCAAGGGGGTGAAGTAGCAAACGGAATTTTCTTTTTCACGTCAGTGAACATAAAGGTTGACTGATTCGGGGGAGCGGACCAAGCAGCAAGGTCATCGCTTCCATCGGATTAGGGAACAATGGTGAAGATAGCCATGCCCTTTCAAAGGAACCATCCCAGCATTTGCCTGAAGCGATATATTGAAATCATGGAAAACCTAAATCAGAATGTCCGGACGCGGGTTTGAACCGTCGGCCTCCCGAATGCGAGCCCAGTGTGCCAACCACTGCGCCACCTCACTCGTTGCGAAAGAAGGGAGAGAGTGCCAAGGATCGGTAGTGAACATAAACCATACTGCAAAAACATTAAATTTGTTGCATAATATACAAGTTGTAATGAGGCATACGAGTAGCTACTTCAACAGCACGCAGCATAGATGCGCGTTCCTGGCCATACCCCTCTGTGCGCACTTCGCGGCAGGGGTGGTGCGTATGCTGTTGCGTCGTGCGTTGGGACAGCTTGGCAGGGGGCAGCAGGGCACACACCGCGAGCTATGCTTATCCAAACAGGCAGACACGTGACGGAAGCTGGCGTTATTGCACACAGAGTAGCTTACTTACTGACCGTCAATCGTCATAACAAAGCTACTGATATGTGACCACAGCTGCAGGTAACAGCTATCTTTGTAATATATATGTAAACATCTGTTTAATGTAATTTTAGCTGCTATTTTACCATCTATGTAAGTCTGTAGACTCTTTGATTATAACTGTAGTACGTTTGAAGACTACATCGAGCTTGGTGGGAAGAGACGCTATGTTAGTGAGTCATGTGGATTCGGTTGCTCACTCATTTGTAGGGAGTTGTATTTCGTAAAAACTGGTTTATCATTGTAGAACAGGTTGACTTTTTGCTATGAAGAGAGGTGGGGAAAAATGCTTCAGATGGCTCTGAGCATTATGGGACTTACCATCTGAGGTCATCAGTCCCCTAGAACTGAGAACTACTTAAAACTAACTAACCTAAGGCCATCACGCACATCCATACCCGAAGCAGGATTCGAACCTGCGGCCGTAGCTGTCGCGGGGTTCCATACTGAAGCGCCTACAACCGCTCGGCAACACTAGCCGGCCAGGTGGAAAACAAATGCTAATGGGAACAGGGCGCAGACGACTCTAAATATATTAAAGACTCTTATCCCTAACTTCAGTTTGTTGCAGAATCAATGAACATATTCTCAGTTAGAGTATAATACACTTTCTTGACACTGAGAAGCTTATGTCCACCAATCAGCATGTTTTTAGGAAGCATCGCTCGTGCGAAACACAGCTTTCCCTTTTCTCGCATGGTACGCTGTGAACCATGGATGAAGGGCAACAGGCTGATTCCATATTTCTAGATTTACGGAAAATATTTGACAAGGTGCCCCATTGCTCAGTCCCTAAGCTTACACACTACTTAACCTAAATTATCCTAAGGACAAACACACACACACACACACACACACACACACACACACACACGCACATGCCCGAGGGAGGACTCGAACCTCCGCCGGGACCAGCCGCACAGTCCATGACTGCAGCGCCTGAGACTGCTCGGCTAATCCCGCGCGGCTGTGTGAGTTGCTCGAAGACTTCTTAAATAATAGAATGCCTTGACGGTGAGTGTTTATCATAGACGTATAATCCAGGAGTGCCCCAAGGCAGTGTGATAGGATCGCCGTTGTTCGCTGTTGATTTGGCGGCCAGGGAGGGCAAGATTCTGCGGTTGTTTGCTGTGGTGTACGGTAAGGTGTCGATGCTGAGTGACTGTGGAAAGATACAAGACGTCTTTTTTAGTCGGTGTAATTGTGTAACTGTGGAAAACTGTAAGTTAATGTGAATGAGTAGGAAGAAGAAACCTGTGATGCCTGGATACAATGTTAGTCGTGTCATACTTCACACATCCAAAACGTTAAAATATCTACGTATAACATTGCAAAGCAGTATGAAATGGAAAGAGCATACGAGAATTGTTGAAGAGAAGGCGAATGGTCGACATCGGTTTATTGGGAGAATTTTAGGAGAGAGTGGTTCACCTGTAAAGGAGACCGCATGCAGGACGCTGGTGCGACCTACTCTTGAGTGCTGCTCCAGTGTTTGGGATCCGTACAAGGTCGGATTGAAGGAAGACATCGAAGCAATTCTGAGGCGGGATGTTACATTTGCAAGTAGGTATTACGGAGATGCTTCGGGAACTCAAATATGAATCCCTGGAGGCGACGTTTTCTTCGAGAAACCCTATTGATAAAATGTAGAGAACTTGCATTTGAAGATGACTGCCGAAGCATTCTACTGCCGCCAACATACATTGTGCGTAAGAACCACGAAGATAAGAAACGAGAAATTAGGGTTCATAGGGAGACATTCATACAGTCGTTTTTCCCTCGATGTTTTTACGAGTGGAACAGGAAAGGAAATGACTATTAGTGGTGCAGGGTACGTTCTGCCACGCTTCGTACTGTGGCTTGCGGAGTATCTATGTTTATGTGGATGTATATGTTGATAGAAGGTTGCTTATTTCCTACAAGTTTCATCCTCCTCCGACGTAGTTGTAGGAACTCTTAAGGTTCGGTAGCAGCCCTTTCGGTCACTTCACCCTCTTAAACACCTGAAACCGCTTGCATCGTGGTAGTCTGAGACCATCCCTCTCGATCCTCAGCGATAGGTTTGTTCTTAAATCTTGACGTCGTGTCCTAGACACAAAGAAAAAGAAGCATTTGTTTATGTGGCCAATACCATCCGACTTTTGAATATCCAGTACTACCCAACTGACAGTGAACATTAAAACATGGTGCAAACAAAAGCAGTTCCATTATTACAATACAATAAAAATGGTTCAAATGGCTCTGAGCACTATGGGACTTACTATGGGAGGTCATCAGTCCCCTAGAACTTAGAACTACTTAAACCTAACTAACCTAAGGACATACATACCCGAGGCAAGATTCGAACCAGCGAACGTAGCGGTCGCGCGGTTCCAGACTGAAGCACCTAGACCCCCTCGGCCACAACGGCCGGCTACATAAGGTTACTTACATATTGAATATTAATATCTTTAACAGAATAAGTCTATAATTAAAATTATAGCGTTCACCAACTTCGACGTTCAGAAACAAATGAATCTTAGCTATGATGGAAACTCAAGAGCTCAAGTTCTATCCAACGGTCAAGTTATTCCAGGCACTGTATTTGTCTGCTGTCCAGCAGTAAGCCCAAGAAACACAAAGTGTTCACTACTTCCCATCCGCGCACACTAACTGCCTTTCCCCTAAAAACAAATAAACATTCAACTTGATGAGATGAAATGGTTCGCTGAAGAAATTCAGTCCAAATTCGTGCCCCAAAACTGCCCAAACAGAGCTTAAATTCCACTTCCTCTTTGGCGGACCGCTAAACTCTAGTTTCCTTTGCTTCTGGCTTTCTGCTGCTCATGTGCTCTTTATAAATGTAAAGTAAGAATGGATGTGGAACAGTACAAACAAGCAAAAAAGGATGAAATTCATTGCAGAGGGTCTTTTCCACGTGACAAGAAAGTCATAGAAATAATGAAAATTTTGAACTGACAGGCTCACAGAAACAGAGCCCCATTGCCCAGAGTAATATTTTCTGGTAAATATTAAGTAACGGTTTCGAGTAACGAATGTAGAAGCGTCTGCAAATCGCTGTTACTGTTTCCGTAGGGGCGTTAAGGATAATATTTTATTTATCGCGATAATTCTTAGTGCAAATGAACTGGGTGCAGAAAGAGAACCCGGTGATATCGTCAGACAAGGGTAGGGCATGTTTCATAATTCACAATAACAAAAGATTGTTTCTTATTCGGGAGAATAGAGAGGGGGGGGGAGAGGGGAGAAGCGGTAGTGTGTCTTCTTGGCATACGTAAAATTCTGGGTTTATATGCCAGCTCATAGACAGCAAAAATTTGTAAATGCATCGTCTTCTAACTTTCCTTAAACTGTGCTCTTTCTAATCTCTGTTTCATGTGTAATCAAGCAATTATAATTAAAATAAATAAAAAAGCAACGAGTGCCAAGAAGTCAACACGCGGGAAGAATTGACCAAAATATTTTTTGAGCTTACGACATACGACAATAATATGCAACACGCAAGGGGTTTAAAAAGGCAAGGGGCGGAGGTGAGCAATCATCTCTCCGATGGTGGAATTTCTCGGCGCAGATTTGATGACTAGCTGCACAAAATGTGGTTTAAGGAGGACAGGAGCGTTTAAAATTTAATTTCTGTTTTCATTTTCGTCGTTGTGTTAGATTACTGTTACTGCTCAGTTTATTAGAATAAAAATCCATTTGTGATCTCCCTGCATCAGGAAAAATAAAAACAAGCGACTTTCAGATATTATTGTTAAAAACATTTCACCTTACAGAATCGCCTGTACACTACCTCACAGCAGTTTTGTTTCTGGTGTTAATTTATCGCCTTAAAAAATAATGAAATTATGGTGTTTCTAGCATAGGCGATAGAATAATGAAATTTTACTCAGTGAACATCCAATAAAAATCTCATGAAGCGAAACCATCCTGTAGATGTGAATTGAGAGTTTGCCTTCTTTTTATCAGTTTGAACGTTTACCTTGAGCTAATTTAAGCAGTAACCTCGCTCTTTGGCATAACAGGTGGTGTCTGGAGCAAGTCAGCTTAAAGCACACACGCTCACGTGTGCTCGTTGCTAATTTGCCGTAGATGTACAGCCGTGAGTCTGCAAAGGTGCATTTCAACCAGTGGTCTTGTGGAAAGTTTCGTTCGTTTCAACATCTCCCAGTCTGCTATGACCCCAGTGTCAGCTTTTTTCTGTATTTTTGTATATCGTCCACTCAGAAGCAGTCTTCTGATCTGCGATGTGTACAAGAAGTTTAACATATTGAAAACGAGAGCCTTTCAGTCGTTGTGGATGCGTTTGTAACTTTATTTCTTTCTTACACAGTGCGGCATCGTGGATCAATTTTCACATTACTAGTCACATGGCATTTCATTTAGTTATTTTACTGTATATTCTTGGGTAACAGAAGGGATACTGAATTTAATTGTAGAAAGGAGAAAACATAAAAAATGCAGTAAATGAAGCAGGCAAAAAGGAATACAAACGTGTCAAAAATGAGATCGACAGGAAGTGCAAAATGGCTAAGCAGGGACGGCTAGAGAACAAATGTAAGGATGTAGAGGCGCATATCACTAGGGGTAAGATAGATACTGCCTACAGGAAAATTAAAGAGACCTTTGGAGAGAAGAGAACCACTTGTATGAATATCAAGAGCTCAGATGGCAACCCAGTTCTAAGCAAAGAAGGGAAAGCAGAAAGGTGGAAGGATTATATAGAGGGTCTATAGAAGAGCGATGTTCTTGAGGACAATATTATATAAATGGAAGAGAATGTAGACGAAGATGCAATGGGAGATACGATACTGCGTGAAGAGTTTGACAGAGCACTGAAAGACCTGAGTCGAAACAAGGCCCCCGGAGTAGACAATATTCCATTGGAACTACTGACGGCCGTGGGAGAGCCAGTCCTGACAAAACTCTACCATCTGGTGAGCAAGATGTATGAAACAGGCGAAATACCCTCAGACTTCAAGAAGAATATAATAATTCCAATCCCAAAGAAAGCAGGTGTTGACAGATGTGAAAATTACCGAACTATCAGCTTAATAAGTCACAGCTGCAAAATACTAACACGAATTCTTTACAGACGAATGGAAAAACTAGTAGAAGCCAACCTCGGGGAAGATCAGTTTGGATTCCGTAGAAACACTGGAACACGTGAGGCAATACTGACCTTACGACTTATCTTAGAAGAAAGATTAAGGAAAGGCAAACCTACGTTTCTAGCATTTGTAGACTTAGAGAAAGCTTTTGACAATGTTTACTGGAATACTCTCTTTCAAATTCTAAAGGTGGCAGGGGTAAAATACAGGGAGCGAAAGGCTATTTACAATTTGTACAGAAACCAGATGGCAGTTATAAGAGTCGAGGGACATGAAAGGGAAGCAGTGGTTGGGAAGGGAGTAAGACAGGGTTGTAGCCTCTCCCCGATGTTGTTCAATCTGTATATTGAGCAAGCAGTAAAGGAAACAAAAGAAAAATTCGGAGTAGGTATTAAAATTCATGGAGAAGAAATAAAAACTTTGAGGTTCGCCGATGACATTGTAATTCTGTCAGAGACAGCAAAGGACTTGGAAGAGCAGTTGAATGGAATGGACAGTGTCTTGAAAGGAGGATATAAGATGAACATCAACAAAAGCAAAACAAGGATAATGGAATGTAGTCTAATTAAGTCGGGTGATGCTGAGGGAATTAGATTAGGAAATGAGACACTTAAAGTAGTAAAGGAGTTTTGCTATTTGGGGAGCAAAATAACTGATGATGGTCGAAGTAGAGAGGATATAAAATGTAGGCTGGCAATGGCAAGGAAAGCGTTTCTGAAGAAGAGAAATTTGTTAACATCGAGTATAGATTTAAGTGTCAGGAAGTCGTTTCTGAAAGTATTTGTATGGAGTGTAGCCATGCATGGAAGTGAAACGTGGACGATAAATAGTTTAGACATGAAGAGAATAGAAGCTTTCGAAATGTGGTGTTACAAAAGAATGCTGAAGATAAGATGGGTAGATCACATAACTAATGAGGAGGTATTGAATAGAATTGGAGAGAAGAGAAATTTGTGGCACAACTTGACTAGAAGAAGGGATCGGTTGGTAGGGCATATTGTGAGGCATCAAGGGTTCACCAGTTTAGTATTAGAGGGCAGCGTGGAGGGTAAAAACCGTAGAGGGAGACCAAGAAATGAATACATTAAACAGATTCAGAAGGATGTAGGTTGCAGTAGGTACTGGCAGATGAAGCAGCTTCCACAGGATAGAGTAGCATGGAGAGCTGCATCAAACCAGTCTCTGGACTGAAGACCACAACAAAAACAACAACAACTGTATATCAATTTTAATTGGTTTTAAAAATCCAAAAATTTCGAAACTTTTTTGCATATATTCGAACAACTTTTACATACTTCAGATTCTCGTCACAGATGTACAGCATCAGTACATTACAAATACGATAGATTCACACACATTAATGCAGTTATCTAGATCGTCGTTACTAAAAACACTTACGTATGCAGTTTTAAATTTTATGGAAAAAATTAGTTAATGTGGACTAATAAAATTTCGAGAATACATTGTCTAGGTAACATATTTAAGTGATTAACGTTCCAAGAACACAGGTCAATGTAAGCGTCAGATAAGCCATTGCAAATGTGAAACGGTAGTACATGAATAACCGGTGTTGAATCCAAGCATGTAAACGTGCATGCATTGTGCTGTACGGGCGCCGGATGTCAGTTTGTGGGAAGGAATTGCATGCGAATTGCATCTGGTCGGGCAATACAGGCACGGATAACGCTGTTCGTGGATGGCTCTGTAGTTGTTGTCCGATGATGTCCCATGTGTGCTCGATTGGAGACAGGTCTGGTGATCGAGCGGGCCAAAGTAACAGGTCGACACTCGGCACAGCATGTTGGGACACAACAGCGGAATTCGGACGAGCGCTATCCTGTTGGTAAACACCGCCTGTAATGCTGTTCATGAAGGCAGTAGAAGAGGTCGAATTACGAGATTGACGTACAGTTCTGTAGTCGTGTTGCGTGAGGAAACCACGAGATTTCTCTTTCTGTCACGCGAAATGGTTCCCAGACCCTCACGGCAGTGGGTAAGTCCAGTGTGTCTACCACGCAGACATATTGGGTGCAGGTAGTAAACTGGTCCCCTTCTAACCAACACGCAGCGATGGCCGAGGCAGAACCAGCTTTCAACACAAGCACGACAGACCTCCACCCTGCCCTCCGATGAGCTGTCACTCGACACCACTGAAGTCGCAGGTGGCTGTGGTTTGCGGTTAGTGGAATGCACGCTGTCCTCGAAGTAACTGATTTGAAACAGTTCGTTGTCTCACTGGGATTCAATTTCAATTGAAACTGGTTGGAATCGTCATTGTGGTGCCAAGTGGTGCTCAAATTGCCGCTGGAGATGCAGTACCAGAACACGCTGGTCTTCCATTTCTGCAGTGCCAGGTGGGCGTCCGCAGCCCGCTGTCCTTGGGGTCATGCATTCTCTTGATCATCTCTGCCAACAATCATGCACAGTGACTACATTCCTGCCAGCTCTTTGTGCAATATCGCAGAAGGAACATCGAGCTTCTCGTAGCCCTGGTACACGACCTCGCCCAAACTAGTTGTAAGGTGGCTATAATTTCGCACCTTACAAGAACTCACCCACATACTTTGCCGTGATCTACAAACAATTAGGTATCATGTGATAGGTTGTATATCGTATATATGAATATATAAAGGAGACTGACATTGTCACGTACGTCTTGTAAATAATTGTTAACGCTTATTGCATGAAAGGTGACAGAGTGTCTTTATAATAAACACGGCGTAATGAATGATTGCCTATACCAGTAGAGGTTGGAACGCCAGTGGAGATGAAACGGCAGGCAGAACTCAAGCTCTGGGCGAAAGGTCCGCACAGGTGTTGGTCCTGCTTAAACACAGGGAGTAGGGGAAGGACGTCTTAGCACCTAAGCACTGAAGCATAGTAGAGTTGCGACCGACCGGTGTTGTAGCCGAACCGGAAGGATTATACTTCGGAAACTACGGTAATCTTGGACGCAGGTGAGAGGAACAAGGAAGCGACACCTCGAAAACCACGCAGGCTGGGTTATTTCCAAGGATTTCTACCCAGAATAGTACCATTGTAAGAGTATAGGTTTTTCCTTGCAAAGTGGACGATAAAAGACTAAAATATGGTTGGTCGGCGTTCGGAAGAATCTGTAGAGGGGGAGAATATTCCGTGGTTTCAGGAATATAATTCGTTTTTGGAATTACGATGGTGGGGAGCCAAGCCTTGCTGGGAAGCTAGCAGTGGAGAGACGAGGTCTTCCATTGTGAGCGCCCGTGTGTGACGGTCTCTCGGTATCAGCTTTTGTTGGTACGGACGGACTTGCTGTCTTTGCTCTGAGGAGAGTTTATAGTTAGGCAGCGTTCAGTAATTGAGAGCACTTCCTCCGCCTATACTTACGTTGAGACGTTATCTGAACTCCGTCCTTGTGGCTGGGAGTTCGCGTTTCTCGTCTGTAGAACACCGAGAGGAGAAGGCAGTATTAGTGTATTAGTCAGAGGACCGCCTTATGCCGTCCTAGTGTTTGAAAGAGTTTGTTTGTGGCTGGGGTTCTTCCATCGTCGCAGACAACTACTAGAACCATCACTTGGACGCACCGGACGCAGTACATACGGTGATATTGTAAATTGCTTCGGCTTATTAGTGCTATAAAAGCTAAACAGCTGTGATGACGTTAGTTTAATTCCACCGAGGTTCCACACCACCGTAGATCATCTCTGAAAGTAGTGTCTTCTTGTGCTTGGTATATATATGATGTCAGTCATTTCGTGTCAGTGAAAAAGACCAATAAAAAGGTGTTAGCATGTGGACGCAATGTGCTGTTCCAGTCTCTTCTGTACCTAAGGTCCATCACCGTTCCATTTGGATCCCTACGTAATTCGGTGCTCTCCGATACACACGATCGAACAGCGGAGGAGTGGTACTCAAGCGTCAACTTTAGGTTACAATATCTCCGGATGTAATCAACATTTTACAATGCAACAAACGGCATTGATTACGCATTTGTTTATATGTTCAGATGTGCTAACAAAACTAACGGGGTTCCATTTAAAAAAACGTAGGTTTGTGTTAAAAAACATACTTCCGTGCATTTTTGTATGGTTTGTATTAACCAATTACACTAGCCCCTCTCCTCACGTTCGGTCTGTGGAATCGATTCGTCAGTATTTGATGTGGTTTACGAAATATATCCAGCGGTAATGTTAGGTGACTCACCCTGTATATGAAGATAGTAACTGTTCTCAAAAGAACAGATACCATTGATGACCGTGCAGTTTCCATAGAATAAATGACACACCTGTCGGCAGCTGAGGGTTTGGATTATTATTTATTCTAGAGAAGCTGCACGGTCATCAGTGGTATCTGTTCCTTTGAGAGCAGTTACTATCTTCATATATGTAGTTAAAGGCTACCCGGCCATTGACCTTCATCTGTGCGAATGCGCACAGGTTGCCCGAACTATTACGGGAATCGTCGCGTTATTTGGCGCGAGTAATGAGTGGAAAGGCAAATGTCTATTAGTAACATTACGAAAGTAGGTTGTGGACATTCGGGACTGTGGGTCTCACGGGGAGCGTGCAAGGGATAAGTCCCTGCAGTCGCGCTATTCATCTGTGTCCTCGGTGGCTCAGATGGATAGAGTGTCTGCCATACAAGCAGGAGAGCCCGGGTTCGAGTCCCGGACGGGGCACACATTTTCAGCATGTCCCCATTGAGGTGTATCAACACCACCTGCGGCAACTGAGGATTTGGATAAGTTACCATTTAGTCTCTGCTTCCTTAGCACTTTCCGAATACTGTTACTACATTTCGATGGTTTCTTTTGTGTCCTAAACCATTTATTCGACTTAAAATCACCAGAACGCGATCTACCATCCGTTAAAACTTTGCCCATATTTCCTCTACGTCCATCACACTGGAACTAAATCATGTCCATTTATTTTGCAAGTGGGATGTTAACAACTGCTTATCTTCTCTCTCCAGCAAAAATCAGCCTGTGTATGTGTGTCGGTTGTCATTCATATCCATCAACCTGTGTAGTCTGTAGGCTTGCAAGAAAAGTAATGTTTCGTCTTGTAGTGTGCCTTCGCATAATTATACAGGTTACAGTTGAGAGGAAACCTGTTTACCTTCTTTTTTAACTTAATTTCATTTTATTTTTTATCTTGTATAGCTAAAAAACTGTTAGTATCATTCAAGTGGCTGAGAATAAGGCATTTAAAAATATACGCTGTTTGTAACAGAAACTAAGGACACGTTTCATGTACAATTGTACACCGGATAACAGCAAATGCTGACGTGTAAATTACAATATGACTTCACAATGCCGCGAATGTACTAACTGTTTACTTTTTGTCTTTGTTCCAGGTTGTCAGTCCTCACCGGAGTTGCTGGAGAGTTTTCATCAGGTGAGCACACATTTCCAGCAACTTTTATTGATTATTTATCAAGTAATCGCGATGCTAGTAATTCAGGGGGATACCACGAGTTAAAAAAAGCAAAGGATGAGATCTTATTTGAATGTGTCAGAAGCAAGCTAAATGCACAGAATAAAATATATGCATGATTACACGACAATCTTAGTTATATGTACATAGATTATAGAAAGTAAATTAACAAGACAAAGGAAATAACGAAATCTACATTCAGACACCATTTGTCGAAAACTGAGCCACGTCTGGGGCGCTGTCTTGCACCGAGCATGAAAACGGGCAGAGAGGCCACTGGCGCATACGGCTAATTGTTTGTTCTCGGCTACACACGCACTTGCTGTCCTTTATTAGACACCCAGAAGCGTCTTTAAAAAGTAATTAGTTATTCACATGTTATTGCTCAAGCTCTAATTCGTTTGATGAATGATAAATGTTTTTCTTGTTACTTGATGCTGAAAATTTAAGACGGAAGAAGATTTTCGAAATGCTGAGGTGGGGGTAGAGGAATAGAAAAACAGATTACAGCTGTCCACACACAGAATGGGAGAGTGGTAATACAGACTATATCGACTAAAACTAGCACCGCTTTTAATTCGTGAAAGTTTCAAGATAATGGAAACGAGGTTTTCGGAAAAGGGGCCGGTAATTTTATATCAACTGAAGACAGTTTGTATTTAAAATGGAACGATGTTATTGTTTTAATGGCAGTGGAAAGCTCTTGAAGCTTTCCGCAAAAATGTCCCAGGAATGTGAAGTTAACAGGGAACGCAGTCGGTATCGGTTACTGCGGTTGACCAGCGCCATGGGGCTGAGGGGAAGGGCGGGGGAACCTCTCCTGCCAGACTGTCTGTGATCAACATTAGGCGACCAGTATAGCACACTGGGTTCTACGAGTCAAAATGGCTCTGAGCACTATGGGACTTAACATCTATGGTCATCAGTCCCCTAGAACTAAGAACTACTTGAACCTAATTAACCTAAGGACAACACACAGTCACCACGAGGCAGAGAAAATCCCTGACCCCGCCGGGAATCGAACCTGGGAACCCGGGCGCGGGAAGCAAGAACGCTACCGCACGACCACGAGCTGCGGACTCTACGAGTCAAAAATCCATCGATCCGTCACATAATGCACAAAGTATTCCGAATGAAGCAAACACAGAACTAATTTGTTATTAATAGTTTGTCACCGAAAGAGTTATAAGCACCATTCTGCCTTGTTCAGTGCCACAGTTTATTTAAATTGTTGATATTAAATTACATCTGTATTGAGTGTGAGGTCTACTTTTCACTCTATGTGAACACTTAGTTGCAGTATCTTCATTCATATTCCAAACACAAGAATCGTTACAGCAAATGTTAAACACGATTAAATTGTTGCACATTGATCCGCAGTCTCGGTATATTTTTCGTTCGTTAGGGGCTGTAGAATTTGCAGTTGATGTTCGTTAATTTAGAATTTATAGTTATTATCAAGTAACATTCAGATGACGTCTATGCGCCATGTCCCAATAGAACTGACAAACAAGTCCGCCAACCCGTTTGCCGGACAACCTTATGGACATTAAAATGAACTGTATCAATCACGAACACGAGGTTTATAATACTCGTGGGAGATCTACGTACGTATTTGCCACCCAACTACTGAGAATCCATATCATTCCACTAATGAATGTCAACTTATTCTCTCGATATCGATCTGTGACTTATGGCTGCTCATTTCTGTACGAAATGTTTAGGAAGATGTCGGAATCACCCTCTGTATAGTAGCGTCATCGGCGAAATGCGTCGAGCTCTTTCGACGTTATCCGCTAGGTAATTTATATACATTGCAAACTGGTCCTGTTACGTACTCCATGGAGTAAGTTTGCGTCTGAATATTTCTATCCGTCAAGGATGACAAGCTGCGTTGTATAGAGTCTCCTCAATCCATTCATGAAGCCTTTGTGATATTGTCCTTCCCTTTACCACATCCCATCCAGGTCCGTCCGCATACACCTCCATGGTGTTCACCTAGGCCGCAGATTCGTCTCGACCTTTCGCATGACCCTAAGGACTCCGCTGACACTTACTCTCGTTTCTTGACGTGTTCCGGGGCTCTGAAGTCGTTTACACCGACGGCTCGATGGCTGATGGTAATGTTGGCTTCGCCTACTTCCACAGAAGCCATTTTGAACAGCATTCCTTGCCCGATGCTGCAGTGTATTCACTGCCGAGCTGGTGGCCATCTCTCATGCCCCGGGGAATCGTTTCTTCTGTGTACTGACTCCTTGAGCAGCCTACAAGCTATCGTCAGTGCTTCTCACGCCATCCTGTACTTACCAGCCCATTTAGTCGATGGTTTCAAGCGTTAGTTGAGCAATAGGAGGTCGTGCGTTGTCTTGCTGGAGAATCACACCTCTCCTCTAGGGTCCACCACGTTTCGCTCTCATGTTTTGTTTCAAAGCAAATCGGAGTAGTACTGGCTGCTCATTCTACGCTGCTGTTCGAGATAATCCAAAAAACTGGACCTTCAGAATCCCAAAACACCGTCAACATGAGTGTTCCTGCCGCTGCTTAGGTTTTGAATTTTTTCTTGACAGGTGAGCTGGTGTGCTTCCACTCCGTGCTTTGTCTTTTAGATTCTGGCTCATAATAGTGAACCCAAGTTTCATCACAAATTAAAATTTTATTGAGGAAGTCCTCACTTTCTCTTCCATAACGTTCCTTTAACTCCGTGCACACTCTCAACTTCGTTTCCTTGTGTAGCCGCGTCAACTCCTCTGGGACCCAACTTACACATGTTTTGCGGTACTTCAGCTTTTTACGAATGATGTTATGAAATGTACCAGTACTAACTTGAACCTTATCAACTGTCATTTTCACAGTCACAAGGTGGTCGGCACGAATAATGCCATGAATTCAAGTGAGGGCGTTGAAACTGCAACTGGTTGGCCAGAGCGGTTTTCATCAGTCACTGAGTCGCGATCATTTTTTAACTGCTCTACCCATTTGTAAAAATTTGCACGATGCATACAAGCTTCACCATCAACTTTAGACATTCTACACTATATATTCAATGGTTTCTCTTCACCAAGTAAAAAACGAATAACAGGAAGTTTTTGAAGTAATGTGGACGTTTCAAGCTGACTCGCTACATCCAAATGTATTTTTGAGGTTGTAAACAAAACGACGTTGATACATCAGCTGATCAGGGCTCATCCCAGTGATGCCATCTTAAGGCCATAAAAGCACCAAACTTGCACGACCAACAGTTTTTTCCCCAGTCAATTTGTCTCTTTAATGATTGAATTACCCTCGTAGATCATCGTCCAGTGCTGACAGACTGGGAACGCCGTATAGTGAACTTTTAGAAGTGAACAGCATATGCTTATGTACTGTGAAGTTTATCTACGTTTATTTGCATTTAGCCATTGGGGAACATTTTTGTATTATATTACAAGCAGTGATGCGGACTCGTATTTCAACTAGTCACAAAATTAAGTAAACATTTTTAACTCATTTGTGTGACTTTTGTTACTAATTTGTTGTAGTGTTGTAGAATCTTCGTTCTGTTACCTGATTCTGGGGCGTAGCTGTGTAATAGTGGGAGGGAGAAACTGCCATAGGGGTGTACTGCACCAGAAGCCGTTTCACGAATTCAGCAACTCGGCCTCCACAGCAGTAGCGACGAGGCCTTTACAAAACAGGCGACAAGTGTTCACAAAAATATGAGTATGTTGATTGGGTAACAACACGAGCCTCTGAATACCAACCCATTCTGTGAAAACCGCACATCGATAATACTTTACTGGACATTAAAATTGCTACACCAAGAAGAAATTCAGATGATAAACGGGTATTCATTGGACAAATATATTATACTAGAACTGACATGTGTTTACATTTTCACGAAGTTTGGGTGCATAGATCATGAGAAATCAGTACCCAGAACAACCACCTCTAGCCGTAATAACGGCCTTAATACGCCTGGGCATTGAGTCAAACAGAGCTTGGATAGCGTGTACAGGTACAGCTGCACATGCAGCTTCAACACGATGCCACAGTTCATCAAGAGTAGTGACTGCGTATTGTGACGAGCCAGTTGCTTGGCCATCATTGACCAGGCGTTTTTAGTTGGTGAGAGATCTGGAGAATGTGCTGGCCACGGCAGCAGTCAAACATTTTCTGTATCCAGAAAGGCCCGTACAGGACCTGCAACATGCGTCGTGCGCTATCCTGCTGAAATGTAGGGTTTCGCAGGGATCAAATGAAGGCTAGAACCACGGGTCGGAACACATCTGAAGTGTAACGTCCGCTGTTTATAGTGCCGTCAATGCGAACAACAGGTGACCGAAACGTGTAACCAATGGAACCCCATACCATCACGCCGGGTGATACTCCAGTATGGCGATGACGAATACACGCTTCCAATGTGCGTTCACCGCGATGTCGCCAAAGACGGATGCGACCATCATGATGCTGTAAACAGAACCTGCATTCATCCGAAAAAATGACGTTTTGCCATTCGTGCACCCAGGTTCGTCGTCGAGTACTCCACCGCAGGCGCTGCTGTCTGAGATGCAGCGTCAAGGGTAACCGCAGCCGTGGTCTCCGAGCTGATAGTCCGTGCTGCTGCAAACGTCGTCGAACTGTTAGTGCAGATGGTTGTTGTCTTTCAAACGCCCCCGCCTGTTGACTCAGGGCTCGAGACGTGGCTGCACGATCCGTTACAGCCATGCGGATAAGATGCCTTTCATCTCGACTGCTAGTGATACGAGGCCATTGGGATCAAGCACGGCGTTGCGTATTACCCTCCTGAACCCACCGAGTCCATATTCTGCTAACCGTCATCGGATCTCGACCAACGCGAGCAGCAATGTCGCGATACGATAAACCCCAATCGTGATAGGCTACAATCCGACCTTTATCAAAGTCAGAAACATGATGGCACGCATTTCTCTTCCTTACACGAGGCATCACAACAACGTTTCACGAGGCAACGCCGGTCAAGTGCTGTTTGTGCATGAGAAATGGGTTGGAAACTTTCCTCGTGTCAGCAAGTTGTAGGTGTCGCCACCGGCGCCAACATTATTTGAATGCTGTGAAAAGCTAATTGTTTGCATATCAGAGCATCTTCTTCCTGTCGGTTAAATTACGCGTCTGTAGCACGTCATCTTCGTGGTGTAGCAATTTTAATGGCCAGTAGTGTACTTCCGATTTCCGCATTATTTGCGGTGAAAGTTTTAGGTGATTCTGTCTGTATAATGGAATAGGAGTGGACCGAAAATTGACCCTTGTGGAACTTCCTTTGTAAATTTTTTTTTTCCGATCTCTAAAATTATCTGGATTTCCGATGTTGTCTGCTCTTTGTAAGCGGATGGAACAGGAATAATCCCTAATGCAAGCAGAATGGGAAGTACCTTATGCCATTCACCTCGCAGTGGTTATCAGATTGCAGATGTAGATTTGTCACCCGGCAAGAACAAGGGCGACAGACGTACAGGGAGAGAGAGAATCGACGCAACGCTGTCCGGCCTTAGCGGACGCGTGCCTGGCATGCCGGCCGGCGCGCCGTGAAAGTCAACAGCGGCAGCTAACGCGGCGTTCACGGGGCTGTGATTTGCGGAGCACATATTTGCGTGTTTGCCCGGCCGCGCCGCGCCGCGCCTGCGACCGCCGCCTAACGGTGTCCCGCAGCGCCGGCTAACTGTGCGTGCGGCCGGCATCTCAGACTCCAGCAGCCACCAGCCACCCGCCGGCCTACGGAGCACCGCCACGTTGCTGACACTCCGACACTTTGCACACGAAACGGCAGCTTCCCTGCACTGGCATCCGTGATACCGAGTGAGTGCAGCTCCACTGAGCACTCCACAGTATTCACCAACCGGCATGTGTACTGAGTAGGAGGGGTGGTCATAGAAAAAAATGACACTGCAACCTTGAATCTTGGTGTTACTCCTTCTGTCTACATCTTCACCATAGTATACAGTCACGACACACACTGCTGTGAAAATTGTTACCGTCTGACAGTAGGAGCGACACTAGCGCCCCTAGCGGCGACAAAACTAACCGTAGGATTAATGTTTCTTTTTAATTATTTTCCTCGTTAATTAACGTGATAATTATACATTTTTGCGTTCCAGTCTTTGGTAAATTGTGAAAAAACGTGAATGATTGTGAAATAAATAATGACGATGAAGTCCCATACTCCGAGGAGCGTAGGGGACGATGCGGGAGACCCGCACCGCTGTACTAGGGAAGGTCCTAGTGGAGATGGTTTGGCGGCCGGAGTGGCCGAGCGGTTCTAGGCGCTACAGTCTGGAACCGCGCGACCGCTACGGTCGCAGGTTGGAATCCTGCCTCGGGCATGGATGTGTGTAATGTCCTTAGGTTAGTTGGGTTTAAGCAGTTCTAAGTTCTAGGCGACTGATGACCTCAGTAGTTAAGTCCCATAGTGCTCCGAGCCATTTGAACCATTTGAACCATTTGGGGATGGTTTGCCATTGCCTTCCTCCAAGTGAAATAAATAGACACATCAAAAAACGTCTTACATCACCTCGGTTCCGAGAGTTCCGGAACCTGTACAGAAAATTGGAGTACAGATCAACATAAGCATCATTCCCGCTCTTTTTATTGCTCATGAAAACCACACATTGCATGATGTACCACCGTACAACGAGACCTTCGGAGGTGGTGGTCCAGATCTTTGTACACAGCGGTACCTCTAATACCCAGTAGCGCGTACTCTTGCATTAGTGCATGCCTCTATTCGTCGTGGCATACTATCCAAAAGTTCATAAAGGCACTGTTGGTCCACATTGTCCCACTTCTCAACAGCGATTCGGCGTAGATCCCTCAGAATGGTTGGTGGGTCACGCCGTCCATAAACAGCCCTTTTCAGTCTATCCCAACCATGTTCATAGGGCTCATGTCCGGAGAACATGCTGGCCACTATAATCGAGCGATGTCGGTATCCTGAAGGAAGTCATTCACAAGATATGCACGACGGGGGCCGCCAATTGTCGTTCATGAACACAGATGCCTCACCAATATGCTGCAGACATTGTTCCACTATCGGTCGGAGGATGGGATTCACGTATCGTTAAGCAGTTACGGCACCTTCCATGACAATCAGCGGCGTACGTCGGCCCCACATAATTCTACCCCAAAACAGCAGGGAACCTCCACCTTGCTGCAGTCGCTGGACAGTGTGTCTAAGGCGTTCAGCCTGACCGGGTTGCCTTCGAATACGTTTCTGACGATTGCCTGGTTCACGGCATATGCCACACTCATCGCTGAAGAGAACGTGATGCCAATCCTGAGCGGTCCATTCGAAATGTTGTTGCGCCCATCAGTACCGCGCTGTATGGTGTCGTGGTTGCATAGATGGACCTCGCCATATAAGTTAGGAGTGGAGTTTCGCATTATGCAACCTCCTGCACACAGTTTGAGTCGTAACACGACGACCTGTGGCTGCACGAAAAGCATTATTTAACATGGTGGCGTTGCTTTCAGGGTTCCTCCGAGCTATAATCCGTAGGAAGCGGCCATCCATTGCAGTAGTAGCCCTTGGACGGCCTGAGCGAGGCATGTCATCGACAGTTGCTGTCTCTCTGCGTCTCCTCCATCTCCGAACAACATCGCTTTGGTTCACTCCGAGACGCCTGGACACTTCCCTTCTTGACAGCCCTTTCTGGCACCAAGTAACAATGTGGACGCGATCGAACCGCGGTATTGACCGTCTAGGCATGGTTGAAGTACAGACAACACGAGCCGTGTACCTCCTTCCTGGCGGAATGACTGGAAGTGATCGGCTGTCGGACCCCCTCGATCTAATAGGAGCTACTTATGCAAGGTTGTTTACATCTTTGGGCTGATTTACTGACATCTCTGAACAGTCAAAGGGACTGTGTCTGTGATACAATCTCCACAGTCAACGTCTATCTTCAGGAGTTCTGGGAACCAGTGTGATGCAATACTTTTTTGATGCGTATATAAAAACATCCTTTTTATATAAATGTAGGCTTTCCCGGTGGATACTGTTGATGAAATCATATCGGGCTTCCAACCGGGTAGCTGCGTTGAAAATTCGCGACGTTTCGATGAGTGTCATTCTCATCATCTTCTGACTAAGTCACTTCGCCAGAAGATGATGAAAATGACACTCATCGAAACGTCGCGGATTTTCGACGCAGCTACCCGGTTGGAAGCCCGATATGATTTCATCAAAAACATTCTTTCTATTTGATTCAGTGAAGTAAGCTACAACTTAATCGTCAAGACATTTTTTCGAATAAAAGTACAATTGCAGCTTAATCCGTTGAAAGCAAGCCAATACGAACACCTATTTCATGCCTGACAACCATGCACTGAGGTGAGAAAAGCCATGGGACGTGAACCTTTATCGTTTCAGACCTCAACTTTCTCGGCATATTGCAGCAGCTCGACGTGGGACGGACTCAACAAGTCGGAGGTTCGCTGCAGCAATGCTGAGCCACGCTCCTTCTATAGCCGTCCGTAATTGCGGAAGTGTTGCCGGTGCAGGATTTTGTGCACGTAATGACCTTTCGATTATATCCGATAGATGTTCGATCTGAGTCATGTCGGGCGATCTGGGTGGCCAAATTATTCGCTCTAACTGTGCAGAATGTTCTTCAAAGCAGTCACGAACAACTGCGGAACACCATGAAAATTCCATCGTTGATAAGGTGGCATTGTATGTTTTAGTTAGTGCCGCTCTTTATGGCACTCCGCACCATCCTCTATTGTAAACACCACGTTGCAAATCAAAACAAACGATATTGTTGGCGCTCATCCGATACCGTATTCTGAAGTGTAGCTTTATGTCCACTTCGACTGCTGCTGTCGCATTGTACGAGGGTTGTCCAGAAAGCAAGATCCGATCAGTCGCTAAATGGAGACCACAGTGAAAATCAGAAACATTTTATTTGCAAGAGTTTGCTACACTTTCCAGGTACTTCTCTGCATAGCCACCGCTCCGACTTAGACATTTGTTGGAGCGTTATACCAAATTTCCAACACCACCGTCATAGAAGGCAGCCACCTGTGCTTTCCGATAATTCTCTGCGCTGGTCTATAGCGCGTAGCCTGCGCCCAAGTGTTGTCTTCGTACCCAGCGTTTCATGTGAACAGAGATGATACTCAGGACGAGCCAGTTACGACTGTGTTGTGGGTGATCGAACACTTCCCAGCGAAAAAGCTGCAGGAGCGTCTTCACTGCCCCTGCAGAGTGCGGCTGAGAATTGCCGTGAAGAAGGAAGTGCGTGGCAGTTGTGTTAGGCGGGCTGCATTCATTAAGGCGAAGCCTGTCAGCTGGCCCTCCTACTTGGCGGGAGACATCGTTGTTGTAGGCACCTTCACTCGCTCACAGTGCGCTCACAACTGAAAAGAGCGTCTTGATGCGAACGACGGTCGTACTAGAGACACTGCCCAACACATCTGTGCAAAGCTTCGTAGGACATTCACTGTGGTGTCCACTTCGTGACCGATCGGAACTTATATTCTGGACAACCCCCGTATAACAAAAATGAGTTGGAGTGTCGTGACTGTGCTTGTTAGACTGCACCTTCACACTTAATGCGAAACATTTTTCCCGACGATCCATAATTTAGTGAAGACACATGTTGTACGTTGTCACTTCTTAAAGTAAGTAACACATGTCGTCCCACGCTGACACAATTGCGTAACAAGAGTGGCACATTGTCGGAAGAATGTTCCACGCTCCATGAGAACTGTGTTCTGCTGTGACAAGGATAACAGGTGCGTCACATTCAGCAACTTAAGTGATACGGGACAGTTCGATTCTCGTGGGGAAAAGCGTCTAAACTGCACATAGATTCGCCGTGAAATTCTGGCGGTGTGTGGATCAAATGCAATTTGCATCCAGCTGTACTGAAATGGTGCCAACAATTTGACCAAGGTCGCAGATACGTTTGTGATGCTGATGGGCAAGAAAGGCCATCGATGTCACCGCAGACACTAGTGTCCAGGCAATGGGCGAGCTGCAAGAACGTCTTGGGGAGAGGTTTACTCAGATTATGACAGCATTTCAAATTTTTACATTCGCCCAACTACTATGTAAACGATTAAAACTCAAATTTTTATTGTCATGAAAGCAGTTAGAGAGACAACGTACAACTGGGTTAGCCACTTATTAATATACACTGAAGTGGCAAAGAAACTGCTCTAGGCATTCGTATTCAAATGCAGATATGTAAACAGGCAGAATATGGTGCTGCGGTCGGCAACGCCTATGTAACACAAATGTCTGGCGCAGTTGTTAGATCTGTTACTGCTGCTACTATTGCAGGTTATCAACAATTTAGTGGCGTTAAAGTCGGCGCACAAGCGATGGGACACAGCATCTGCGGGGAAGCGAGGAAGTGAGGTTTTTCCCGTACGACCATTTCACGAGTGTATCGTGAATATCAGGAATCTGGTAAAACATCAAACCTTCGACATCGCTGCTGCCGGAGAAAGATCCTGCAAGAACGGGACCAACGACGACTGAAGACGGAAGTGCAGCCCTTCCGCAAATTGCTGCAGATTTCAATGCCGGGCCGTCATCAAGTGTCAGCGTGCGAACTATTCAACGAAACATCATCGATATGGGCTTTTGGAGCCCAAGGCCCACTCGTGTACCCTTGATGACTGCACGACACAAACCTTTAGCCTCGCCTGGGCCTGTCAATACCGACATTGGACTGTTGATGACTGGAAAAATGTTGCCTCGTCGGACGATTTTCGTTTCAAATTGTATCGAGCTGATGGACGTGTACAGTTATGGAGACAACCTCACGAATCCATGGACGCTGCATGTGAGCAGGGGACTGTTCAAGCTGGTGGAGGCTCTGTAATGGTGTGGGTCGTGTGCAGTTTGAGCGATACGGGACCCCTGACACGTCTACATACAACTCTAACAGGTGACACGTACGTAAGCATCCTGTCCCATCACCTGCATCCATTCGTGTCCATCGTGCATTCCGACGGACTTGCGCAGTTCCAGCAGGACAATGCGACTCCCCACACGTCCAGAATTGCTCCAGAGCGGCTCCAGGAACACTCTTCTGAGTTTAAACATTTACGCTGTCCACTAAACTCACCAGGCATTAACATTATTGACCATATCTGGGATGCCGTGCAACGTGCTGTTCAGAAGAGATCTTTACTCCCCCGCAGTCTTAGGGATTTATGGGCAGCCCTGCAGGGTCATTGTGTCAGTTCCCTCCACCACTACTTCAGAATTCGTCGAGTCTATGGCACATCGCGTTGCGTGCTCGCAGGGTCCTACACGATATTTGGCTGGTGTATCAGTTATTTTCGCTCTTTAGTGCAGCTCCAATTGAGTACATTATCGCAAGGTATAAATTTTTAAGTTTAATGACTAACGGTATGAAATATGGATAACTGAGTTTTTGTTGCCCTTGGAAATCGTAAGCCGGCCGGAGTGGCCAAGCGGTTCTAGGCGCTTCAATCCGGAACCGCGCGACCGCTACGGTCGCAGGTTCGAATCCTGCCTCGGGCATGGATGTGTATTATGTCCTTAGGTTAGTTAGGTTTAAGTAGTTTTAAGTTCTAGGGGACTGCTGACCTCAGAAGTTAAGTCGCATAGTGCTCAGAGCCATTTTTGGAAGTCGTAAGATAATCTGCAGTTGGGTTTGTTCCCCAGGTTATCCAACTGTTGTTGTTGTTGTTGTTGGTCTTCAGTCCTGAGACTGGTTTGATGCAGCTCTCCATGCTACTCTATCCTGTGCAAGCTTCTTTATCTCCCAGTACTCACTGCAACCTACATCCTTCTGAATCTGCTTAGTGTATTCATCTCTTGGTCTCCCTCTACGATTTTTACCCTCCACGCTGCCTTCCAATACCAAATTGGTGATACCTCGATGCCTCAGAACATGTCCTACCAACCGATCCCTTCTTCTAGTCAAGTTGTGCCACAAACTTCTCCTCTCCCCAATCCTATTCAATACTTCTTCGTTAGTTATGTGATCTACCCATCTAATCTTCAGCATTATTCTGGAGCACCACATTTCGGAAGCTTCTATTCTCTTCTTGTTATGCACCTAGGATTATAGATATCTTGTAAGACATGTGATAACACCAGTACGGCTCGCTTGTTCCTGAGCTATAAACGAGAAAAATTGTGACCGTCCGCTCCACTTTGCGTCTAAGGTAATGTGACAAGAACTTGGCCGTGGTTCCCGGGTCACGTGACTTTGGCCTCGGAGTGCAGCACGACACAAACAGTGACTTGCGCGGTCTAGTTATATCTTCGGTCTGTGCTTGGTGTACACCGTCGCTGCGCCGACACGCACAGCCGGTCAGTGGCACGGCAGTAGGCTGGCAGGGAAAGCGAGCCGCAGCGCGCTGGAGAACGCACGTCGGCACGCGGCTGTGGCGACACGACCGAGCGCGGTCTGCATCTGCAATCGCCGGCAGCTTTTTATGTCCGCAAGTGCGTGTGCGTGTGCGTGCTATGTGCGTGTGCGCCTCAGCTGGCCCGCAGCGACGCAAGGCCGCCGCCCGCAAAGGGGTCCCCCTAATGCGTCTCCTTCCTGTTCCACTTACTCTCGCTTTCGTGAGACGCCTCATTAACGACGCCCTCCCCTGAATACTTTCTCTCTCCTCCCCAAATTCTGCCCTTCCTTTCTACATGGTTAAGGACGAGGGGCGTTCAATAAGTACAGGATTATTACAAATGATTGAAGCGATTTCACAGCTCTACAATAACTTTATTATTTGAGATATTTTTACAATGCTTTGCACACACATACAAAAACTCAAAGTTTTTTTAGGCATTCACAAATGTTCGATATGTGCCCCTTTAGTGATTCAGCAGACATCAAGCCGATAATCAAGTTCCTCCGACACTCGGCGCAGCATGTCCCCATCAATGAGTTCGAAAGCATCGTTGATGCGAGCTCGCAGTTCTGGCACGTTTCTTGGTAGAGGAGGTTTAAACACTGAATCTTTCACATAACCCCACAGAAAGAAATCGCATGGGGTTAAGTCGGGAGAGCGTGGAGGCCATGACATGAATTGCTGATCATGATCTCCACCACGACCGATCCATCGGTTTTCTAATCTCCTGTTTAAGAAATGCCGAAGTGCGGTGGAGCACCATCCTGTTGAAAGATGAAGTCGGCGCTGTCGGTCTCCAGTTGTGGCATGAGCCAATTTTCCAGCATGTCCAGATACACGTGTCCTGTAACGTTTTTTTCGCAGAAGAAAAAGGGGCCGAAAACTTTAAACCGTGAGATTGCACAAAACACGTTAACTTTTGGTGAATTGCGAATTTTCTGCACGAATGCGTGAGGATTCTCTACCGCCCAGATTCGCACATTGTGTGTGTTCACTTCACCATTAAGAAAAAATGTTGCTTCATCGCTGAAAACAAGTTTCGCACTGAACGCATCCTCTTCCATGAGCTGTTGCAACCGCGCCGAAAATTCAAAGCGTTTGACTTTGTCATCGGGTGTCAGGGCTTGTAGCAATTGTAAACGGTAAGGCTTCCGCTTTAGCCTTTTCCGCAAGATTTTCCAAACCGTCGGCTGTGGTACGTTTAGCTCCATGCTTGCTTTATTCGTCGACTTCCGCGGGCTACGCGTGAAACTTGCCCGCACGCGTTCAACCGTTTCTTCGCTCACTGCAGGCCGACCCGTTGATTTCCCCTTACAGAGGCATCCAGAAGCTTTAAACTGCGCATACCATCGCCGAATGGTGGATCTTTGTTGAGCTTCGTCCTGAAGTGTCGTTGCGCTGTTATGACTGACTGATGTGAGTGCATTTCAAGCACGACATACGCTTTCTCGGCTCCTGTCGCCATTTTGTCTCACTGCGCTCTCGAGCGCTCTGGCGGCAGAAACCTGAAGTGCGGCTTCAGCCGATCAAAACTTTATGAGTTTTTCTACGTTATCTGTTGTGTGTCGTGACCATATGTCAATGAATGGAGCTACAGTGAATTTATGAAATCGCTTCAATCATTTGTAATAGCCCTGTAATGGAACATTGCACAATTTAATAATTTCATGAAGTTCAGATAGGTGGCGGCGCTATCCGAACCCCTTAATACAACGTCTGTAACAGAGACTCGATCCAAGCGGGTAGCGTCACACGTGTTCAGAGACACTTGCAGAATGTCTACGGAGACCTGGAAGTGAACAAAAGCACGGTGAGTCGTTGGGCGAGGCGTCTGTCATCATCGCAACAAGGTCGCGCAAACTTGTCCGACCCCCCGCGTACCGGCCGGCCTGTGAGTCCTGCGGTGTCGGAACGAGCGAACACTCTCATTCGAGGTGAGCAGCGGATCGCAAGCAGACGTCTCACTGCAGAACTGGACGTCTCTTGGCAGTGCTGATGCACTCCCGCACCAGCTGGGTTGCTCAAACGTGTGCGGCCGCCGTGTGTTCCCCGCCGCCTAACTGCAGACTATAAAGAGCACCTCTGCTGAGCTGCTTGCGCGTCACGAGGCTGATCGTCATAATTCTTCGTCGAACATCGCCACAGGCGATGAAACAGAAACGAAACGGCAATTCATGGAGTTGCTTCGTATCACCTCTGTTCCGAGGGAGAACTTCAAAGCTGCGCTTTCAGCCAGTAAGGTTACCGAGAGAGTCTTTAGAGACTCTGTAGAGGTTATTCTGTTTTACGTTCTCCCTCGTGGTGCAAGGATCAACGAAGCAGTACGTCACTACGACGTTCACCAGTAGAGTGGTACCACGAGGGCATGCAGGTCCTTCCAGTAAGGTGATGTGAGGCCGTCGCGTTGAACAGAGATTATGTTGAAAAACATGGTTTTGTAGCGAGGAGACTGGGGAATAATATGGTGTATTCGAATCCTAAATAAACCAACCTGTTTTCAGCAAAAAAAAAAGTGTTGCAATACTACTTTAACGCTGCTCGTAAATACGCTATATCTATTTTGGATGCCGAACTGTGAGTGTGGCTTAAATTCGTGATTTATGTGATTATAATATGCACCCATTCGCTTTTCTAAATTTTTGATACGACTTATTTTCTACACCATTGAAGCTGTGGAAGCCATTGACGGTCATCACCAGGTGGAAATGGTACAGGAACATTATCTGGACCATGTGTAAGTAGGCTGTTTAGGTTTTTATGTTAGTAACGCCAACTGACTGTGCTGTGTTCAGTCTGTGGCTGATTTGCATTGTTGGAATTTGCTATTGTAGTGTTGGGCAGTTGGCTGTTAACATGCGTAGCGTTGCGCAGTTGGAGGTGAGCTGCCAGCAGTGGTGGATGTGGGGAGAGAGATGGCGGAGTTTTGAGAGCGGATGATCTAGACGTGTGTGCATCAGAGACAGTAAATTTGTAAGACTGGATCTCATGAACTGATATGTATAATATGACTTTTGAACATTATTAAGGTAAATGCATTGTTTGTTCTCTATCAAAATCTTTCATTTGCTAACTATTCCTACCAGTAGTTAGTGACTTCAGTAGTTTGAATCTTTTATTTAGCTGGCAATATTGGCGCTCGCTGTATTGCAGTAGTTTGAGTAACGAAGATTTTTGTGAGGTAAGTGATTTGTGAAAGGTATAGATTATTGTTAGTCAGTGCCATTCTATTGTAGGGATTTTTGAAAGTCAGATTGCGTTGCGCTAAAAATATTGTGTGTCAGTTTAAGCACAGTCATTTATAATTTTTCTGAGGGGACGTTTCATTCTCTGTTCAGTACTGATCTCCTTACCACTAAATCTGAGAGGTGTACGATGGGGCGTTTCCCTCGACGGACTCGTCAAAGTACTGCGGCAAGGCAAGCCGTTATAGCACTGAATTGATGGCGGCCCCTTGATTTATAATTTATGCAACCCTCAACACTGAACTGCCAACGGCCGTGACGCAGTGGTAACACCGGTTCCCGTCAGATCACCGATGTTAAGCGCTGTCGGGCTGGGCTAGCACTTGGATGGGTCACCATCCGGTCTGCCGAGCGCTGTTGGCAAGCGGGCTACACTCAGCCGTTCTGAGGCAAACTGAGGAGCTGCTTGATTGAGAACCCCAGTCTCGTAAACTGACATACGGCCGGGAGAGCGGTGTGCTGACCACATGACCCTCCATATCAGCGTCCAGTGACGCCTGTCGGCAGAGGGTGACACGGCGGACGGTCGGTGCCGTTGGGCCTTCCAAGGCCTGTTCGGACGGAGAGTACGGAGTCAACATTAAAATCGTTCTTGCTCCGTATCCGATTCCTGTAGGAAACACAATGTTTTTGCAGGAGCCTTTCGACACGGCCGCCTCCAGGAACAACATATCACGCCCCCTGGCAGTCAGTACACCGCAGAGGTGTTGGTCGCACTCACACCCTCCAGCTGGTGTGCTCGGGAGCCTCCCTCGCCTGGAGTTGTGTGCCGCGCCTTGCCTTCCCCTCGCTTCCCACGACACGCCCCACGCCCCTGGGGGCGCCACCGCCTCGTTATAGACGCAGGGCGCTGAACTGCCAGGAAGTCGGCCTCAGTGGCTCAGCCGTTCTGCCGCCGGCTCACCCAGGCTCAACGTCGCTCTGGCAGCGCACTCAGTGCCGCAGAACCCGCACACCTTCGTCGCACACTGTTGCGTGGATCAAATCGCGTGTCAGCAACGGACAACACGGGCTCTCATTAACGACGCCACAGGACGTGAGGGGTCCACCTGTACGTGGAACCCGATTTTGTAATATAATTCACGAAAAATGACCTGAAATGATTGTCATATGTCGAAGAGATTGTATTTTTGCCACCACTGAACCAAAGATGTTGCCTGAGTCGCAGATTCGATTGTAAGCGGTATCCATTCCATTCTGTTATACGTAGGATGTGAGACTTTAAAATTAGTGGCTAGCTGTGAGAGTTTAGTTGTCGGTCTATGCACGCTGCATCTACATCTACATACATACTCCGCAATCCACCATACGGTGCGTGGCGGAGGGTACCTCGTACCACAACTCGCATCTTCTCTCTCTGTTCCACTCCCAAACAGAACGAGTGAAAAATGACTGCCTATATGCCTCTGTACGAGCCCTAAACTCTCTTATCTTTGTGGTCTTTCCGCGAAATGTAAGTTGGCGGCAGTAAAATTGTACTGCAGTCAGCCTCAAATGCTGGTTCTCTAAATTTCCTCAGTAGCGATTCACGAAAAGAACGCCTCCTTTCCTCTAGAGACTCCCTAAAGCATTTCCGTGACACTCGCGTGATAATCAAACCTACCAGTAACAAATCTAGCAGCCCGCCTCTGAATTGCTTCTATGCCCTCCCTCAATCCGACCTGATAGGGATCCCAAACGCTCAGCAGTACGAATAGGTCGTATTAGTGTTTTATAAGCGGTCTCCTTTACAGATGAACCACATCTTCCCAGAATTCTAGCAATGAACCGAAGACGACTATCCGCCTTCACCACAACTGCCATTACATGCTTGTCCCACTTCATATCGCTCTGCAATGTTACGCCCAAATATTTAATCGACGTGACTGTGTCAAACGCTACACTTCTAACGGTGTATTCAAACATTACAGGATTTTTTTCCTATTCATCTGCATTAATTTACATTTATCCATATTTGGAGTTAGCTGCCATTCTTTACACCAATTACAAATCCTGTCCAAGTTATCTTGTATCCTCCTACAGTCACTCAACGACGACACCTTCCCGCACACCACAGCATCATCAGCAAACAGCCGCACATTGCTATCCACCCTATCCAAAAGATCATTTGTGTAGATAGAAAACAACAGCGGACCTACCACACTTCACTGGGGCACTCCAGATGATAGCCTCACCTCCGATGAACACTCACCATCAAGGACAACGTACTGGGTTCTATTACTTAAGAAGTCTTCGAGCCACTCACATATTTGGGAACCAATCCCATATGCTCGTACCTTAGCTAGGAGTCTGCAGTGGGGCACCGAGTCAAACGCTTTCCGGAAGTCAATAATACAGTTTTTATAAAATAAAGTGATGAACGGTATTGTCTGTGCTCACACAGAGCTGGTAGTCTTAGGTCGTAGTTATTGGTATGAAAGTGTGAGTGCGTGTCATTGATTTGTAAGTGAGCCGATAAGACTCGCTATTTGATTTTTTTTTTTTTTTGTGTGTGTGTGGGTTTTGAAATCACCCGCCGTCTCAGTATTCTCCGCGATGTCAATATTGAGATCGGGTTGGAGTCTCCGGTTCCCGCATATCTTTCCGCGCGCCGCGCGGCTGCAGAAGAGGCTTGCTGTGAGTTAACTCTGGATTGTGCGTGAGGAGCGACGTCGATTTCTGAGGGCAAGGCCGCTTGGTCGGTGTGCCCCGCGGAAGCAGTCGTTTGGGGACGGAACGCCGTGGACTCGAAGATCCTAGCGTGGAAGGCCGGAGTTGTTGCGCTGTCGATCATCGTGTGGTCATTCAAGGGCTGAGAAGTGATTTCCTGGTTCTGCACTTGGATTCCGACGAAGAATTACGGCTAGTTTGGTGCATGAGGTGAACGTAAGCATTCTAAAATTGTGCCCGCTGGTGGCGCGTATGTCAGACTTGTGAGTGGTTTAAGCTTTGCTTCGGCACTGCGGCCTCCAGTTAGAGCGCAGCTTGCGAGGGGAGCGTTGATATCGGCACTGTCATCTGTTTAGCTGCTTTAAAGTAAATGACTGTTTTGGGTCGACGGTGGATCCAAGTGAAGCACAAAATCATTGCTTATCTTACTAAGAAACCTAAATCGGTCCCCAGCGTGTTAAACTCTGTTATCTACGTTATAACGACTAATTGACACTGGTGGTGTCCACGACTGAACCTCGGAGGTACTGTTAAGTGTTTTTAGTAAGGGAGAGATTGTGGAGTTTTTCAGTCGAACTCATATGAATCACGCCAGATGATACGCCGGTATAGCGATGACGAATACACGTTTCCAATGTGCGTTTACCGCGATGTCGCCAAACACGGATGCGACCATCATGATGCTGTAAACAGAACCTGGATTCATCCGAAAAAATGACGTTTTGCCATTCGTGCACCCAAGTGCGTCGTTGACTACACCATCGCAGGCGCTCCTGTCTGTGACGCAGCGTCAAGGGTAACCACAGTCGTGGTCTCCGAGCTGGTAGTCCATGCTGCTGCAAACGTCGTCGAACTGTTCGTGCAGATGGTTGTTGTCTTGCAAACGTCCCCATCTGTTGACTCAGGGATCGTGACGTGGCTGCTCGATCCGTTACAGCCATGCGGATAAGATGCCTGTCATCTCGACTGCTAGTGATACGAGGCCGTTGGGATCCAGCACGGCGTTCCGTATTACCCTCCTGAACCCACCGATTCCATGTTTTGCTAACTGTCATTGGATCTCGACGAACGCGAGCAGCAATGTCGCGATACGATAAACCGCAATTGCGATAGGCTACAATCCGACCTTTATCAAAGTTGGAACGTGATGGTACGCTTTTCTCCTCCTTACACGAGGCATCAGAACAACGTTTCACCAGGCAACGCCGGTCAACTGCTGTTAGTGTATCAGGAATCGGTTGGAAACTTTCCTCATGTCAGCACGTTGTAGGTGTTGCCAACCTTGTGTGAATGCTCTGAAAAGCTAATCATTTGCATATCACAGCATCTTCTTCCTGTCGGTTAAGTTTCGCGTCTGTAGCACGTCATCTTCGTAGTGTAGCAATTTTAATGGCCAGTAGTGTATTTTCATAATTTAGCTTGGGACGTCATTCCGTGGTTTGGTGTGGCCATCCCACGAGTTTAAAATCACGAAAATTTTCTTACTGCCTGGCTGAGATTGCCTTGCAACAGTTGTTGGTTTGTCTCTTATCTACCCCACTATAACGCTGTTTGGTGCGCTGCGGTGTGGTAAAGTGAAAGTTCAAAATGGCTCTGAGAACTGTGGGTCTTAACTTCTGAGGTCATCAGTCGCCTGGAACTTAGAACTCTTTAAACCCAACTATCCTAAGGACATCACACACATCCTTGCCCGAGGCAAGATTCGAACCTGCGACCGTAGCGTTCGCACGCTTCCAGGCTGTAGTGCCTAGAACCGCCCGGCCACGTTGGCCGGAAAAGTGGAAGTGTTCAGTAGTACCGCACCTATTTCGTCGCCCCTTTGAAGATCTGCAAGCCGTATCCATATCGACGTATAATCCCAATACGCAATTTGTAAGTTGGTTGCGCCCTGTAAACGTTTTGTACATCGTGGGAAATCTTTCTCGCGCCGCGTGTGATCCTGAAGGAGAGCACGGCGCACAACAGCGCATGACCACGACGAAATCAAAAGATATGTATTGTACATATATATTTTTTAACCGATGTAACCACTGAGCTTAACAGTTTGTGTGTTTTTTATTTATTTTGAAAGGAAAAGATTAAATACCTGTTATAATTAACATCTGTGCTCAATTGTCATAATTCCTTGGGTTTAGTATCCATCACATGTAGCGAGGTTTATGGTGTAAAGTGTTTAAAAGCAGGGAAAATATTTTGTGATTCGGTGCACATCGTAGAGGCTACGGGGTTTGAGTGTACATTGATAGTAATCAGATTTTATTGTATGTAAGTTGTTGTTTTAATTAAAATATTTTATTGCATTTAGAGATTACAGGTGAAATCTATGAAAATTTTAGTATTGCAATGTGGCATTAGAATCTTCTCTTTAACCTTACATTATGCAATTTGTATTTTTTTCCTTTGTTAAAAAGGGATTTTGAGTTTTAAGCGTTGTAAATTGATTCTGAGAGCTGTTCTTTGATCTTTAAAATAATAGTTCAGGAACTTTCATTAATAAACTACAGGGTGATTAAAAAAGAATACCACAACTTTAAAAATGTGTATTTAATGAAAGAAACATAATATAACCTTCTGTTATACATCATTACAAAGAGTATTGAAAAAGGTTTTTTTTCACTCAAAAACAAGTTCAGAGATGTTCAATATGGCCCCCTCCAGACACACGAGCAATATCAACCCGATACTCCAACTCGTTCCACACTCTCTGTAGCATATCAGGCGTAACAGTTTGGATAGCTGCTGTTATTTTTCGTTTCAAATCACCAATGGTGGCTGGGAGACGTGGCCAAAACACCATATCCTTAACATACCCCCACAAGAAAAAATCGCAGGGGGTAAGATCAGGGCTTCTTGGAGGCCAGTGATGATGTGCTCTGTCACGGGCTGCCTGGCGGCCGATCCATCGCCTCGGGTAGTTGACGTTCAGGTAGTTATGGACAGATAAGTGCCAATGTGGTGGCGCTCCATCCTGCTGAAATATGAATTGTTGTGCTTCTTGTTCGAGCTGAGGGAACAGCCAATTCTCTAACATCTCCAGATACTGTAGTCCAGTTACGGTAGCACCTTCGAAGAAAAAGGGACCAAAAACTTTATTGGCTGAAATGGCACAGAAAACGTTCACCTTAGGCGAGTCACGTTCATACTGAGTCGTTTCCCGCGGATTCTCAGTGCCCCATATACAGACATTGTCACGGTTGACTTTCCCGTTAGTGTGGAAAGTTGCTTCATCACTAAACACAATCTTTGAAACGAAAGATTCATCTGTTTCAATTTGAGCAAGGATAAAATCACAGAAATCGATTCTTTTAATCTTATCAGCTGCAGACAGTGCTTGAACCAGTTTCAGACGATAAGGTTTCATAACTAACCTTTTTCGTAGGACTCTCCATACAGTTGATTGTGGAATTTGCAGCTCTCTGCTAGCTCTGCGAGTCGATTTTCCTCGGCTGCGAACAAATGCTTGCTGGATGCGTGCTACATTTTCATCACTCGTTCTCGGCCGTCCAGAACTTTTCCCTTTGCACAAACACTCATTCTCTGTAAACTGTTTATACCAACGTTTAATACACCACCTATCAGGAGGTTGAACACCATACTTCGTTCGAAATGCACGCTGAACAACTGTCGTCGATTCACTTCTGCCGTACTCAATAACACAAAAAGCTTTCTGTTGAGCGGTCGCCATCTTAGCATCAACTGACGCTGACGCCTAGTCAACAGCGCCTCAAGCGAACAAATGTACAACTAAATGAAACTTTATAGCTCCCTTAATTCGCCGACAGATAGTGCTTAGCTCTGCCTTTTGTCGTTGCAGAGTTTTAAATTCCTAAAGTTGTGGTATTCTTTTTGAATCACCCTGTATTACAAGAGCAGGTCAACAAAGACTTTATGATCAAATGGCTCTGAGCACTATGGGACTTATCATCTATGGTCATCAGTCCCCTAGAACTTAGAACTACTTAAACCTAACTAACCTAAGGACATCACGCAACACCCAGTCATCACGAGGCAGAGAAAATCCCTGACCCCGCCGGGAATCGAACCCGGGAACCCGGGCGTGGGAAGCGAGAACGCTACCGCACGACCACGAGCTGCGGATAATGAGCAGATTTGCCTAGCAATATGTAATGCAAAAAGGGATGACATTCAATCAATGGTAATTAACACACCATTCCTATAATGCATGTTTGAGCAGAAGGTGAAACAAGCAGCGAGAGGTCTTTTCGTTTGGAATTCCGAGGGACAATGCAGAGGAAAGGCCGCGCTACAAGGGGTACCACAGAAACCACTTAAAGGGGTGTCCCAGGCGGAAAGTCAACGACCGACCAGGTGACTCAGACGGGGAGAGTGACTATAATGGCCCATCTGAGGGAGGACGGGAAAGAAAGCTTTCAGAAAACTGCATTTCAGAATTCCAAATGGATACGAAACAAGACCAGTGACGCATTTTCGATCACGTTTCAAGCAAGCGGTACACAAGTGAGAGAGTCAATGTACGTATTCAGGTGTCTGGAACAGGCACAAAACATCCTATTGGCGGAAACGCGCTAGGAAGGAGAAAATAGTCAAAGTTTCGACGCAATTTAATGGTAGGGACCTTGCAATTGGTAGAGAGAGTTTCCACAAAATAAGAGGAATGCTCCTATTGGTCGAAAAAAGCCGTGACGTGAAGAACGAAAGAACCTAGGTGGGGAGACAGTTTGGCTGTGAGTAAGACAAGACAGAAATTTTTGGGGACTCTTCTCTGAACTGGCGTCAAGTGCAGAATGGAGCGCATAATGCTCTGTACTATGCAGGAGAGTAATTTGTGTGAAGACTGCGTTCACAGCAGCTGACATCCAGCTAGAAATTAGCTGTAGCATCGTTTAGTTCCAACTGTGGAGAAATGAATCAGCCAATTAGTTAATTGTCGTTGAAAGAACTGTGAGGGCATTATAATATGAATGCTGCTCCAACCATGCCTGTGTATATTGCCATATTCTAAGATTAGGAATCAGTACATGTCCTTTCGCATAACGAGAAACATAGGGAAAGTTTCTGCTGGAAAATTCAGCAAAGGTGTAATTAGTTCTATAGGAATTTCAGCGGAAGAGAGTGGCCTAGCAGACAACAGCTCATCGCAGCTTAAGGTAAATACCGCGTGCAGAGGTGTAAAACTTGTTGGTTCAACAGCTTGCGTCCACTGTAAACTCGAGCGACCTTGGGTAATGTTTTGCTCACTTTATCACATAACCAACCGTCCACTGTAAACTTGATTGTAATCCAAAAAATAGTACCGAACTTTGAACCAGAATCGGAAGATTTTCGTAGCACTGACCAACATCATAACGTAAGTGTATGAACAATTTTGTAAAGAAACTTCTAGTTAAACTTTAATATTGCCGTGTTTAGTATAATTTAACCTTCTGAAAGTTAATGTTTAATATTGTTGTGTTTAGGATTATTTCACTTTTTGATGTTGAAGAGATGTTTTATCCTGACAACTGTTTTTCTTTTATTTTTTATTTTTTTTTCACATTGAAAACTGTGTAAAAGCGTGTAATTTTGTGCTAATATTGCGACATTAAACATGTCATTTCAACTTACACAGTTGTCTTCAATCCTAGAATAAGTAAACCACAAAATATTGCACCTTAAATATTTAGTTTTAAGTATGCAGCAACGCAATGTGCCTTTCGCTAATTTTTACAGTACTGACCCTTGAATGCAGTAACCAAGTATTGTCAATCAGATTTAATGTATAGGTTTGTAATATTTTGTGTGTTTTGTAATCCTGATACAGAGAAGTTAAATTTTGGAATCTATTTTGTCAAACGATGTCAGACCTTTTGTCATCTAATAATCCAAGTATTGTTAACTACGACAGTAAGTGAGAATTGTAGAACAGTTGAGAAGTTCACTGATTTTGAAGTTAATGTTAAACATTCCATACCACATTTTGTGAAGGTAAAACCTTATTCTGAACACAATTTTCAAACTGAAGCATTCGGCCTTAGGATATCCCCTTATCAGTACCTCATCCTCTTCCACGTCGTGTTTATTTGAACCCAATGAATATGTTTTAAAAGAAATCATTTTTACAACAGAATAAGAAAAGCATTAATGTATCAGAATCAGAAAAGTATTAATATTTGTAAGAGTTTGGCTCTGAGCACTATGGGACTTAACTTCTAAGGTCATCAGTCCCCTAGAACTTAGAACTACTTAAATCTAACTAACCTAAGGACACCACACACATCCATGCCCGAGGCAGGATTCGAACCTGCGACCGTAGCGGTCGCGCGGTTCCAGACTGTAGCGTCTAGAACCGCTCGGCCACCCCGGCCGGCTTGTAAGAATTTCAATGCAGGCATCATTGCGCAGCGCTGAGCCAGTATCCAGTATTTTCACTGAACATTTGCAAGGTTATTCATTTATCAACCAGTCTATTAATATTATTTGTATGAAGCTATTTTACGGCCGGCACTGCACCTCACTGTGCCAAGACTGAATATTTGCTACGCCCGCTGTGGAGAGAACAGAATACCAAGATTACATCCGTTGCGACTTTAGAGCTAAGGAAAATTTATTTCATTGTTTATTTCCATAGGGAATTTTATCAGGTTATTGGTTCAAAATGGCTCTGAGCACTATGGGACTTAAGATCTGAGGTCATCAGTCCCCTAGAACTCCGAACTACTTAAACCTAACTAACCTAGTTAGGGTGGTTCCGGACAGAAGCGCCGAGAACCGCTCGGCCACACCGGCCGGCAAAAATTAAGTGTTTGTTCTAATGCCTACCTGCTATTACTCTACCTTCCTATGATACTGTTACGTAAGGTAACAGTTTCTAGTTGGTTGTTGAAAACCAGTTGAAGAATTTTAATTCTATTTGCAACCGGTTGGCTTGAAATTCGTGACATTGTAATTAATTACGGTTGCTGACCACAGCCATGTTCAAAACATTAACTTTGGATTGTTATTGCCGGGAAAATTTCCATATTTTTCAAAGAATCATATATGTTTCTGCGTTTAGTTTTAGAATATCCGTAATTTTTTTGCTAACATTGTTTTGAGGTAGGCAGTCGATTCGAGGGTGCATAGGGTGGCCATGCTTGAGGACAGTGGAGTTTGAGCGACGCTAAGAGCCTGGCGTGCCGCCTGTCTGCGGATGGTATTGGTTGGTAGCCACGATCGGAGACAAGTATGTATGTAGCGACGTTCGAAAACGCTCAAGTTGAGCGCAATACAGTGGTTTAGGACAGCAGACAGCAGTGTATTTTGTGAACTGTGAACAGACTGTCGAGTGCCGTGATCGCGAGATATGCATTTTATAGTGAAGTGTTGTCGCATCAGTTATTAACTTCCGCCCTTACGTAAAAGCCCCTCAGACTGCATTGCATTTGTTTAGTCAATATATTGAAGACTATTCGTCGAAAAATAGAAATAAACTATTTGTTCAAATTATAGATCAACTTGAGTGACTCGATATTTTTGAACTTCACCGCAATACCTGAATGCATTGCTTTTTCATATTTTATTTCAGCTTGAAAATTGCGTTTACGACAGGTGTGAGCTGGACGAAAAACGTAGCCAAACATTGGGACCAGCCACATCTCTGGACCGCTCAATGAAGCTGAGTGTTGAGTGTAACAAATTATATAAGGCTCACCGGCCATTTGACCATGTTTTTCTGTGCATATGCACAAACTGTGCCCGAACTCTTACGGGAGTCGGCAGTAAAGCCGCGAGTAATGAGTATAATGAGCAGGGGCACTATGAATATAGTGCAGGACAATAAGTTGCTAATGTGGGTCTCGCGGGAGGTGTGCCAGAGATAAGATAGAGCGCCTGCCATGTAAGCAGGAGATCCCGGGATCGAGTCCCGGTCGGGGCACACATTTTCTACTGTCCGCGTTGACTTATACAAACGCCTGTATGCAGCTCGTTGCAGCTCGAGCCAAACTATTCAATCTACAGTGCGTAGCGACCAGTACCGTTGTAATAGGAACTTTCCACAAATTAAATTAAATTCATTCAGAGATCTGGAGGTCAGCATACCCCTCCACACCATAACACCTCGACCACTAAAGCAATCATGTTTCACAATGTCCACGGATGTATAACATACTCCCACTGCCGGCCGCTGTGGCCGAGCGGTTCAAGGCTCTTCAGTCCGCAACCGCGCCGCTGCTACGGTCGCAGGTTCGATTCCTGCCTCGGGCATGGATGTGTCTGCTGTACTTAGGTTTGTTAGGTTTCAGTAATTCTAAGTTCTAGGGGACTGATGACCTCAGATATTAAGTTCCATAGTGCTCAGAGCCATTTGAACCATTTGTTCCCATTTTCTGCCTTATGAGCTTACATCCAGAATCACTACGAAGACTGAATCCGCTGTCATCCGAACCCACACCTCGTTGGTCCAGTCACTATGCTCTTGGTTCCATCACAGATCCTTGAACGGTGTACACACATCGGTCACGTTAAATGTGACGCAGTGTTCCTTCTGCATGAGCGTCTTTTTAACGATGCATCCGGTCCTGAACTCATAGACACGATGCCATCCAGTAGCGCAGCAGGAGAACCTGTTGGAAGGAAGGGACATTGGGCGAATGGTCTGGCCTGCTCGTTCCCCCCGATTTAAATCTCGTTGAGCATATGATGGATGCGTTGGGCAGACGTATCGTACCGGCGGACACCTATATTCAAATTTCCGTGCAGCAGTTCATATTCTGGCTTGCTGAAGCTTCTGCGAATCATTTGACGTGAATGATGGGACAGTTCCTTTCAGTAAGCCATGGCAACGTTTCTCTTCACCAGTTGGGGCTAGTGATACCGCAGTTCTTTTCACACACTTCCCTAACCGAATCTTGTAGTCCGTGTGTGACGACCGCATCATCGCGAATCTTTGATTCCAGTCTTCCTTTAATGCTTCCTTCGAAAGGAGAAGCGCCGTTAAGCGTAGTCTCAGACATCGGAGGAAGCGAGACGCTGACAGAAATAGGAATGACGCCTCCGAACCCGTCCCATCTGCCGCAGACTTTCTCTTCTGGCGCCAAACGCCTGCTAGCTGCAGTGCCGCGTTTACAGGATGCAACAGTCTGAATCCGGTGTTTCTTGATGAGGATGGTCGTTCAGTAAATAAGGCAACGCCTGTAAAAATATTGGTGCCTTATTTATTGAACAACCATCGTCATAAAGAAACACCGGATTTGGTGTTACAAAAACGTACGGCCAAACTTTCAGGAAACATTCCTCACACACAAAGAAAGAAAATATGTTATGTGGTCTTGTGTCCGGAAATGCTTACTTTCCATGTTAGAGCTCATTTTATTACTTCTCTTCAAATCACATTAATCATGGAATGGAAACACACAGCAACAGAACGTATCAGCGTGACTTCAAACACTTTGTTACAGGAAATGTTCAAAATGTCCTCCGTTAGCGACGATACATGCATCCACCCTCCGTCGCATGGAATCCCTGATGCGCTGATGCAGCCCTGGAGAATGGCATATTGTATCACAGCCGTCCACAATACGAGCACGAAGAGTCTCTACATTTGGTACCGGGGTTGCGTAGACAAGAGCTTTCAAATGCCCCCATAAATGAAAGTCAAGATGGTTGAGGTCAGGAGAGCGTGGAGGTTATGGAATTGGTCCGCCTCTGCCAATCCATCGGTCACCGAATCTGTTGTTGAGAAGCGTACGAACACTTCGACTGAAATGTGCAGGAGCTCCATCGTGCATGAACCACATGTTGTGTCGTACTTGCAAAGGCATATGTTCTAGCAGCACAGGTAGAGTATCCCGTATGAAATCATGATAACGTGCCCCATTGAGCGTAGGTTGACGAAACTAAAATGAGCTCTAACATGGAAATTAAGCGTTTCCGGACACATGTTCACATAACATCTTTTCTTTATTTGTGTGTGAGGAATGTTTCTTGAAAGTTTGGCCGTACCTTTTTGTAACACCCTGTATATATACGGAAACGTCCTTTCAGCTGCTTCAAATTCGATGTTTCATCTGCAAGTTTCGAACAGTTTCGACGGCTGGCAGAGCCGCAGTGAAGCATTAAAATGGCGTCTAAGCAAGACACTCGTTATAAGCAACCAGTTGTAATCGAATTCTTTGTTGTGGAGAAAGCAGCCGAGTTGGGCGTCCAGAGACATCTGTGTAAAGTGTATGACAGTAACTGAAAACCATCATGATTTACCGCCAAGAGCTACTTGTAAAATTTGTTTATTGAGGAATTAGTTTCGTCCCATAGCCCATTATCATAATCATAAAAGCATTTACATCCTTATACTATGCAACATAACATCAGAGACAATAGACAATAAAGTCCACGAATTCGGTGTAGTTGTCACGTAGTGTATAATTACGTCGCCAATCATAAAATGTGCCAGGCTGCGCACCCATTCACGCTGTATCAACAGCCAGCATTAACACTACCAACGGAGGCAGTCTGCGCTCTACTGACTCCACAGCTCATCACCGTTTAGCTCTTGGACCAGAAGTTATTTGAAAGTCTGTTCTCACAGGAGCCAGTTGATACGAGTAGTGCTGGACGATGCGTGAAGAGTGGAGTTGTACCTTGCCAAAGCTACGGTAATTTGTGTGCAGTATATAAATAGTAGTACGTAAATTGTAGGATCACGGCAGTATTGGTAGGGAAAGAAACATGAATGAATGTGTGTGAAAATGGGAGCCCACGACTTCTCTTTGATTTTGTTTGTTTGTTATGCATATGATTAGAATCGCACATCCTTCCTTGCGGTCCTTTGTGTATTTTATATCCTTATAAAATATGTAGTCCATTATATAAGTAGCAAAAAGTAGTTGATCGCCCAACTTTTGCAATTTTATCTATTTCTTTTGACGCACGTGCAGTTTACATGCACAGACATAAAAATCTGTGTAATTATTATCGTTATTTTCCACTCAGTAATATGTTCATCACGATCAAAGGCAAGAGCCTCCTGTTGTCATTGATCAGTGCAAAAGGTGTTTATGAGTAACAGAAAATTGTTTTATATGAGCTCGATTTTTGTTTTGTGTTTTTCTTAATAATGCCTTTTTTGAGCAAATTTGCGTTTTCTAGCGATATATGATAAACCTGTACTTTTTTTTTTTGTTTCTGTTTCTACTAAATCACCCCTTTGTTTCACGTTACAAATCAACAATTTGCGATAAAACCGGAATTAAACACTGACTGTATCAATTGTGTTACAAATAACATTTATTTTCAAGTAACAGGCATGAAAATAACAATGTAGAACAAAAACCTTTCCTAACTTCCGCGGCCCTTTTTACACTGAAGAGCCAAAGAAACTGGTCTAGGCATGCATATTCAAATACGGAGGTATTTAAAAGGGCAGAATACGGCGCTCCGGTCGGTAACGCCTATATAAGACAACAAGTGTCTTGTCAGATTCGTTACTGCTTCTGCAATTGGCGGGTTATCAAGATTTAAGTGAGTTTGAACGTGGTGTTACAGGCGGCGCACGAGTGATGGGACACAGCATCTCCGAGGTAGCGATGAAGTGGGGATTTTCCCGTACGACCATTTCACCAGTGTACCGTGAATATCAGGAATCCGGTAAAATGTGAAATCTCCTACATCACTGCGGCCGGTAAAAGATCGTGCAAGACGGGGACCAACGACAACTGAAGAGAATCGTTCAACGTGAGAGAAGTGCAACTCTACCGCAAATTGCTGCAGATTTCTATGCTGGGTCATCAACAAGTGTCAGCGTGCGAACCATGCAACGAAACATCATCGATATGGGTTTCCGAAGCCGAAGGCCCACACGTGTACTCTTGATGACTGCATGACACAAAGCTTTACGCGTCGTCTGGGCCAGTCAACACCGACATTGGACTGTTGATGACTGGGAACATGTTGCCTGGTCGGCCGAGTCTCGTTTCAAATTGGATTGAGCAGATGGATGTGGAGACAACCTCATGAATCCATGGACTCTGCAAGTGAGGAGGGGACTGTTCAAGCTGGTGGAGGCTCTGTAATGGTGTGGGGCGTGTGCAAAAAAAAAAAAATGGCTCTGAGCACTATGGGACTTAACATCTTTGGTCATCAGTCCCATAGAACTTAGAACTAATTAAACCTAACTAACCTAAGGACATCACACACACCCATGCCCGAGGCAGGATTCGAACCTGCGACCGTAACGGTCGCGCGGTTCCAGACTGTAGCGCCTAGAACCGCGAGACCACCGCGGCTGGCGGGTGGGGGTGGGGGGGGGGGCGTGTGCAGTTGGGCTGATATGCGACCCCTGATACGTGTAGATACGACTCTGACAGGTGACACGTACGTAAGCATCCTGTCTGATTACCTGCATCCAAACATGTCTGTTGTGCATTCCGGGGACTTGGGCAATTCCAACAGGACATTGCGACACGCCACACGTCCAAAATTGCTTCAGAGTGGATCCAGGTACACACTTCCGAGTTTAAAAACTTCCGCTGGCCACCATACTCCCCAGACATGAACATTAGTCAGCATATCTGGGATGCCTTGCAACGTGCTGTTCAGAAGAGATCTCCACGCCCTCGTACTCTTACGGATTAATGGACAGACCTGCAGGATTCGCTCCAGCACTACTTCAGACATTAGTCGAGTCCATGCCACGTCGTGTTGCGGCACCTCTGCGTGCTCGGGGGGACCTACACGACATTATGCCGGTGTACCAGTTTCTTTGGTTGTTCAGTGTATATTCTCACTCAGTTTCTAGGTGATTCACTGCCCTTGGTTTCTGTAGGAATCCAGAAAGACACATATCAAATATACAAAAAAATCAATCGAAATGAGGTAACGAGCGACAGGTATGCAACACACCTAATGTATAGGCAGCGCCTTTACTACCTTCATTGGACTAGCCTGCTAGGAAAATTACCGTATTCTACGCTTAGTTATAATATAATTAAAGCGTCATGAAGTGCAGAAACTGAGCTTCATGGCCAGCCATTTCCTGTGTTGCGGACTGACCCGACAGCCAATCCACGATTACTTGTAGCCGAATAGCACGCGTTTAAGCTCACGCAGGCTGGCGTGAGGTCTGGAACAGATCAGAGAAATAAGACTAGCCAAACAAGAGTAACTGGTAGAATACTTAACTTTAATCCACAATTGGTGAACATCGCTCTTGTTGATACATTATATAATCTCAATATAAACTGGTCATGCCGCCTTGCTAGGTCGCAGCAAATGACGTAGCTGAAGGCTATGCTAACTATCGTCTCGGCAAATGAGAGCGTAATTTGTCAGTGAACCATCGCTAGCAAGTCGGCTGTACAACTGGGGCGAGTGCTAGGACGTCTCTTTAGACCTGCCGTGTGGCGGCGCTCGGTCTGCAATCACTGACAGTGGCGACACGCGGGTGCGACGTATACTACCGGACCGCGGCCGATTTAAAGGCTACCACCTAGCAAGTGTGGTGTCTGGCGGTGACTCCACATCCTGGACGTTCTATCAGAGCCACTGCTCCCAACATGATAAAAGTAAAGTCATACGGCATTGTTGGCTGGGAGACCCTTTAGGCCAGGTTAAGCCGTCTAATTGCATGGTCATTCTGTCCATCGTGCGCAATGGCACCTTTCCTTCGCAAAGTGTGAGAGGTGTGCGTGATAAGTCCACGTGACTGTAATGTGTGTGTGTGTGTGTGTGTGTGTGTGTGTGTGTGTGTGTGTAGTGTAGTGTAGTGTAGTGTAGTGTAGTGTAGTGTTTGTGTTGGATGATTATGAGGGAAGGGACAGGGTGAAACCTGGTGCCAGCACACAACCTACTCCTCTCGAATAGCAAGAAGGGTGCCGCCGAGCTCAACGTCCCTATCCAACGGACGGATCACCATAAACAGTGTCACGTCCTCTGACTTGATGAGATACTGCTGATAAGTTCGGAATTTAATCCAGTGCATTGGCTCAAAGTCTCGTGATAGGGAATTTTACACTACCAACCATCCTCCCCTTTGCCTCAAAGACAAAGGGGGAGCAGCCTTGCACTTGTCGTACTCAGATGGTGACACCCAAGTACTGGTCACGCCCGACATTGCATAACTTCTGACGATAACCAGTATAATCAACGAGGCAAGGCCGTTGGTCCCGACACGGTGAATCGGGTGGACGACATTACTCGTGAACACCGGCGCATTTCAACTGGACAGTTGCCTCTGCAGCTGTTGGTAAGGACTGAAAGTGCATGTGCACTGAAATAGAAAATTTGCAATCAGTGTGTCTGCTTACTTTACACACGTGGGAGTGGACGTGGTCTGTAAATGAATTATCACTCAAAAACAGACGCTTTCTCAGTGAGAAATGAAAGATGAATGTTGGGAATTACTGGGAGAGAGAGAGAAAACAGATGAATGTATCATGGGACTGACTAGAGTGGAACTCATAATTGTGACTCTAATAATAATAATACTAATAATAATAATAATAATAATAATAATAAACCCCGTGGAGGCCCGGGAAAAGAATAGGCCTCCGGTATGTTCTGCCAGTCGTAAAAGGCGACGAAAAGAACAAACCACTAATAGGGCTAACCCCCCTTTTAGTGTGATTCGTTGGTTCAGGACAGAACTAAAGAACCCTCGGACAAGCGCCGTCATGGTCGGGGACGACGTTTGAACCCTATGACCGCCCACAGTGGTAACGACACAGCTAGCCAACTGGAAAATGATTTAAATCCAAATAGAGGTGTTTTGCAGGATATGTTTCCTGCAAGCACCCTAGAAGGAAAACAAAGACAGAGAATGAGACGGTCAGATGAAGTTAATCGACACCTCATGTTCTGTTATTACCAAGCAACAAACCTAGGAACCAACACAACTGGATACAGATCACAAGTATACACAACATTTATTACCAGATACCCTGAATTAAAATTTTTAACAGAACAACGACTAGCTGATCAGATCCGTGTAATAATCAAAATAACAGGATACCCAAGTCAGAATTAGAAAACATCAAACAACAAGTACAACAAATACTGGAACAAAATAATGTGTAATCAGAAGAAGAAGAAGAAGAAGAAGAAGAAGAAAATACAGTAATGGACTCAAACATCCCAGAGCAAACAAACAAAGAACAACACGCATCAATCAAACAATCAGAGGAAAACGAAATCTTAAGACAGCCACCAGAACAAGCACAAATAGAACACGAAGTGACACACATGTTAGATATAGAAGAAAAATTTCAGCTGACCCATATAGAATACAAGGACACAAATACAGACATTAGACCATTCTTGCATAGACCACCAAATAACCCACAAGTCGAAACAACAATAACAACTATCAACACAATCATACACAACAAAATAAATGAAAATACAACTATGGAAGATTTACAACTACTGGTTTATATAGGAGCACTCACTACACTAAATATACACACTAGGCAGAGATCAGAACCAACCAACACACAGAAGAAACCCACAAAACCAGCATGGCAACACAGGCTACAGATCAGAATAGAAAAACTGAGAAAAGACATCGGACAGCTAACACAATTTATAAGAAATGAAATGTCAGAAAAAAAACGAAAAAGGTTAGGTAAAATCTCACAACAAGAAGCGATAGAGCAATTAGATGAAAAGAAGCAGAAATTATAAGCATTGGCCAAACGACTTAGAAGATACAAAAAAAGTGAAAATAGAAGGAAACAAAACCAAACATTCAACACAAACCAAAAGAAATTTTACTAGACAATAGATAACACACAAATTAAAATAGACAATCCACCAAACATAACAGACATGGAACAGTTCTGGAGCAAAATATGGTCAAACCCGGTGCAACATAAGACATGCACGGTGGATATAAGCAGAAACAGACACATACAAGCTGATACCACAAATCCCTGAAGTGATAATTTTGCAACATGAAGTCACCCGAGCAATTAATTCTACACACAATTGGAAAGCCTCTGGAAAAGATAAAATAGCAAATTTCTGGCTAAAGAAGTTCACCTCAACACATTTAACAGTTACTTTGCAGACCCATACACAGTCCCTGATACACTTACAGAAGGAATAACTTATCTGAAACCTAAAGATAAAGCAGACACAGCAAACCAAGCAAAATAACGCCCCGTAGCATGCCTACCAACAATATACAAAATATTAACTTCAGTCATTACACAGAAATAAATGACACATACAACACAGAACAAAATTATAAATGAAGAACAAAAAGGCTGCTGCAAAAGAGCACGAGGATGTAAAGAGCAGCTGATAATAGATGCAGAGGTGACATATCAAGCTAAAACTAAACAAAGGTCACTACACTACGCATACATCGATTACCAAAAAGCTTTTGATAGTGTAGCTCACTCATGGTTACTACAGATATTGGAAATATGCAAAGTAGATCCTAAATTGATACAGTTCGTAAACATAGTAATGAAAAATTGGAAAACCACACTTAATATCCAAACAAATTCAAATAATTTCACATCACAGCCAATACAGATTAAGCGTGGAATATACAAAGGAGACTCATTAAGTCCTTTCTGGTTCTGCCTTGCTCTGAACCCACTATCCAACATGCTAAATAATACAAATTACGGATATAATATTACTGGAACATACCCACACAAAATAACACATTTGCTATACATGGATGATCTAAAACTACTGGCAGCAACAAATCAACAACTCAACCAATTACTAAACATAATACACTCCTGGAAATTGAAATAAGAACACCGTGAATTCATTGTCCCAGGAAGGGGAAACTTTATTGACACATTCCTGGGGTCAGATACATCACATGATCACACTGACAGAACCACAGGGACATTGACACAGGCAACAGAGCATGCACAATGTCGGCACTAGTACAGTGTATATCCACCTTTCGCAGCAATACAGGCTGCTAGTCTCCCATGGAGACGATCGTAGAGATGCTGGATGTAGTCCTGTGGAACGGCTTGCCATGCCATTTCCACCTGGCGCCTCAGTTGGACCAGCGTTCGTGCTGGACGTGCAGACCGCGTGAGACGACGCTTCATCCAGTCCCAAACATGCTCAATGGGGGACAGATCCGGAGACCTTGCTGGCCAGGGTAGTTGACTTACACCTTCTAGAGCACGTTGGGTGGCACGGGATACATGCGGACGTGCATTGTCCTGTTGGAACAGCAAGTTCCCTTGCCGGTCTAGGAATGGTAGAACGATGGGTTCGATGACGGTTTGGATGTACCGTGCACTATTCAGTGTCCCCTCGACGATCACCAGTGGTGTACGGCCAGTGTAGGAGATCGCTCCCCACACCATGATGCCGGGTGTTGGCCCTGTGTGCCTCGGTCGTATGCAGTCCTGATTGTGGCGCTCACCTGCACGGCGCCAAGCACGCATACGACCATCATTGGCACCAAGGCAGAAGCGACTCTCATCGCTGAAGACGACACGTCTCCATTCGTCCCTCCATTCACGCCTGTCGCGACACCACTGGAGGCGGGCTGCACGATGTTGGGGCGTGAGCGGAAGACGGCCTAACGGTGTGCGGGACCGTAGCCCAGCTTCATGGAGACGGTTCCGAATGGTCCTCGCCGATACCCCAGGAGCAACAGTGTCCCTAATTTGCTGGGAAGTGGCGGTGCGGTCCCCTACGGCACTGCGTAGGATCCTACGGTCTTGGCGTGCATCCGTGCGTCGCTGCGGTCCGGTCCCAGGTCGACGGGCACGTGCACCTTCCGCCGACCACTGGCGACAACATCGATGTACTGTGGAGACCTCACGCCCCACGTGTTGAGCAATTCGGCGGTACGTCCACCCGGCCTCCCGCATGCCCACTATACGCCCTCGCTCAAAGTCCGTCAACTGCACATGCGGTTCACGTCCACGCTGTCGCGGCATGCTACCAGTGTTAAAGACTGCGATGGAGCTCCGTATGCCACGGCAAATTGGCTGACACTGACGGCGGCGGTGCACAAATGCTGCGCAGCTAGCGCCATTCGACGGCCAACACCGCGGTTCCTGGTGTGTCCGCTGTGCCGTGCGTGTGATCATTGCTTGTACAGCCCTCTCGCAGTGTCCGGAGCAAGTATGGTGGGTCTGACACACCGGTGTCAATGTGTTCTTTTTTCCATTTCCAGGAGTGTAGACGTACAAGTTTATATGCCAACTAGCTCTGCAGATGACGAAGAAATTGAAGAAATGTATGATGAAATAAAAGAAATTATTCAGATAGTGAAGGGAGACGAAAATTTAATAGTCATGGGTGAATGGAATTTGGTAGTAGGAAAAGGGAGAGAAGGAAATGTAGTAGGTGAATATGGATTCGGACTAAGAAATGAAAGAGGAAGCCGCCTGATAGAATTTTGCACAGAGCACAACTTAAGCACAACTTAATCATAACTAACACTTGGTTCAAGAATCATAAAAGAAGGTTGTATACATGGAAGAAGCCTGGAGATACTGACAGGTTTCAGATAGATTACATAATGGTAAGACATATTTAGGGACCAGTTTGAAATTGTAAAACATTTCCAGAGGCAGATGTGGACTCTGATCACAATCTATTGGTTATGAACTGTAGATAAAAACTGAAGAAACTGCAAAAAGATGGGAATTTAAGGAGATGGTACCTGGATAAATTGAATAAACCAGAAGTTGTACAGAGTTTCAGGGGGAGCATAAGGGAATAATTGACAGGAATGGGGGAAAGAAATACAGTAGAAGACAAATGGGTAGCTCTGAGGGATGAAGTAGTGAAGGCAGCAGAGGACCTAGTAGGTAAGAAGACGAGGGCTAGTAGAAATCCTTGGGTAACAGAAGAAATATTGAATTTAATTGAGGAAAGGAGAAAATACAAAAATGCAGCAAGTGAAGCAGGCAAAAAGGAATACAAACGTCTCAAAAATGAGATCGATAGGAAGTGCAAAATGGCTAAGCAGGGATGGCTAGAGGACAAATGTAAGGATGTAGAGACTTATCTCACTAGGGTATGATAGATACTGCCTACAGGAAAATTAATGAGACCTTTGGAGAAAAGAGAACCACTTGTATGCATATCAAGAGCTCAGATGGAAACCCAGTTCTAAGCAAAGAAGGGAAAGCAGAAAGGTGGAGGGAGTATATAGAGGGTCTATACAAGGGCAATGTACATGAGGTCAATATTATGGAAATGGAAGAGAATGTAGATGAAGATGAAATGGGCGATACGATACTGCGTGAAGAGTTTGACAGAGCACTGAAAGATCTGAGTCGAAGCAAGGCCCCGGGAGTAGACAACATTCCATTAGAACTACTGACGGCCTTGGGAGAGCCAGTCATGACAAAACTCTACCATCTGTTGAGCAAGATGTATGAGACAGGCGAAATACCCTCAGACTTCAAGAAGAATATAATAATTCCAATCCCAAAGAAAGCAGGTGCTGACAGATGTGAAAATTACCGAACAATCAGTTTAATAAGTCACGGATGCAAAATAGTAACGCGAATTCTGTACAGACGAATGGAAAAACTGGCAGAAGCCGACCTCGGGGAAGATCAGTTTGGATTCCGTAGAAATGTTGGAACACGTGAGGCAATACTGACCCTACGACTTATCTTAGAAGCTAGATTAAGGATAGGCAAACGTTCGTTTCTAGCATTTGTAGACTTAGAGAAAGCTTTTGACAATGTTGACTGGAATACTCTCTTTCAAATTCTAAAGGTGGCGGGGGTAAAATACAGGGAGCTAAAGGCTATTTACAATTTGTACAGAAACCAGATGGCAGTTATAAGAGTCGAGGGGCATGAAAGGGAAGCAGTGGTTGGGAAGGGAGTGAGACAGGGATGCAGCCTCTCCCCGATATTATTCAATCTGTATATTGAGCTAGCAGTAATGGAAACAGAAGAAAAATTCGGAGTAGGTATTAAAATTCATGGAGAAGAAATAAAAACTTTGAGGTTCGCCGATGACATTGTAATTCTGTCAGGGACGGCAAAGGACTTGGAAGAGCAGTTGAACGGAATGGATAGTGTCTTGAAAGGAGGGTATAAGATGAACATCAACAAAAGCAGAACGAGGATAATGGAATGTAGTCGAATTAAATCAGGTGATGCTGAGGGAATTAGATTAGGAAATGAGACACTTAAAGTAGTAAAGGAGTTTTGCTATTTGGGGAGCAAAATAACTGATGATGGTCGAAGTAGAGAGGATATAAAATGTAGACTGGCAATGGCAAGGAAAGCGTTTCTGAAGAAGAGTAGTTGCTAACATCGAGTATAGATTTAAGTGTCAGGAAGTCGTTTCTGAATGTATTTGTGTGGAGTGTAGTCATTTATGGAAGTGAAACATGGACGATAACTAATATGGACGAGAAGAGAATAGAAGCTTTCGAAATGTGGTGCTACAGAAGAATGCTGAAGATTAGATGGGTATATCACATAACTAATGAGGAGGTATTGAATATGATTGGGGAGAAGAGGAGTCTGTGGCACAACTTGACTAGAAGAAGGGATCGGTTGGTAGGACATGTTCTGAGGCATCAAGGGATCACCAATTTAGTATTGGAGGGCAGCGTGGAGGGTAAAAATCGTAGAGGGAGAGCAAGAGATGAATACACTAAACAAATTCAGAAGGATGAAGGTTGCAGTAGGTACTGGGAGATGAAGAAGCTTGCACAGGATAGAGTAGCATGGAGAGCTGCATCAAACCAGTCTCAGGACTGAGGACAACAACAACAACAACAACAGAAGTATTCAGAAATGATATAAATATGGCTTTTGGAACAGACAAATGTAAGAAAAATAGCGTAGTGAAGGGAAAACACGCTAAACAAGAAGATTACATATTGGATAGCCACAGCGACTGCATAGAAGCGATGGAAAAACGGATGCCTATAAATATCTAGGATACAGAAAAAAATAGGAGTAGATAAGACAAATCTCAAAAAAGAACTAAAAGAAAAATATAGACAAAGACTAACAAAAATACTGAAAACAGAATTGACAGCAAGAAACAAGACAAAAGCTATAAATACTTATGCTATACCAATATTGACCTACTCATTTGGAGTAGTGAAATGGAGTAACACAGACCTAGAAGCACTCAATACACTTACACGATCGCAATGCCACAAATATAGAATACATCATATACATTCAGCAACAGAAAGATTCACATTAAGCAGAAAGGAAGGAGGAAGGGGATTTATCGACATAAAAAACCTACGTTATAGACAGGTAGACAATTTAAGAAAATTCTTCATAGAACGAGCAGAAACTAGCAAAATACACAAAGCAATCACTCATATAAATACATCGGCTACACCACTGCAATTTCATAACCACTTCTACAACCCTTTAGATCGCATAACATCAACAGATATAAAGAAAGTAAATTGGAAAAAGAAAACACTACATGGCAAGCACCAGAATCATCTAACTCAGACACACATTGATCAAGACGCATCCAACACATGGCTAAGAAAAGGCAATATATACAGAGACACGGAAGGATTCATGATTGCAATGCAGGATCAAAGAATAAACACCAGATATTACAGCAAGCATATTATTAAAGATCCCAATACCACAACAGTTAAATGCAGATTTTGCAAACAACAAATAGAAACAGTAGATCACATCACAAGCGGATGTACAATACTAGCAAATACAGAATACCCCAGAAGACACGACAACGTAGCAAAAATAATACATCAACAACTTGCCATACAACATGAACTAATAAAACAACACGTTCCCACATACAAGTATGCACCACAAAATGTACTGGAGAACGATGAATACAAATTATACTGGAATAGAACCGTTGTAACAGATAGAAAAACACCATATAACAAACCTGACATCATACTCACCAATAAAAAGAAGAAATTAACCCAACTAATCGAAATATCCATACCCAATACAACAAATATACAGAAGAAAACAGGAGAAAAAATTGAAAAATACTTCCAACTGGCTGAGGAAGTCAAGGACATGTGGCATCAGGATAAAGTTGACATTATACCAATTATACATCAGCTACAGGAGTCATACCACACAATATCCACGAGTACATCAATGCAATACAACTACATCCAAACGTATATATACAACTACATAAATCTGTAATTATTGATACATGTTCAATTACCCGAAAGTTCCTAAATGCAATGTAACAGTTAAAAGGAAGTCACGCTTGATCAAGGTCTGCGTCACTTTCCGTTTTTAATCAGACATAACGTCTGAGAAGGAAAAGAAATAATAATAATAAAAGAGTGGGCGGGACATGTATCAAGGCTTGTGGACGACAGATGGACCATGAATGTTGCTTGCTGGATTCCAAAAGCTAAGAAAAAAGCGAGTCAGTTACACAATGGAACCAGAGTAGGCGATGTAGGAAACATGCAGGAGCCACCTGGATGTGTCTTTGACGATTGTAATGAGTGAAAAAATTTGGAGAAGTTCCTTATCTACCAGTGGATGTCAGATTGGTGCCACTGATGATGACGATGATGATGGTGGTGATGACAGACTGATGAAGGCACTGATGAAAATGAAGGCACTGATGACATGAAGGCTCTGTTGCTGATGACGGCACTGGTGACGATGACGGCACTGATTTTGATGACGATGTTGACGATGCTGATGAGGATACTAATACGACGACGATGACGATGTTGCTGATGACGATGTTGCTGATGACGATGTTGCTGATGACGATGTTGCTGATGACGATGTTGCTGATGACGATGTTGCTGGTGACGATGTTGCTGGTGACGATGTTGCTGGTGACGACGATGCTCGTGACGACGATGCTGGTGATGGTAACATAGCTGGTACCCATGATGGCACTGACGACCATGACGACGCTGGTGACGATGGTGGCGCTGGTGACGATGCAGATGATAATTACACTTGTTACGATGAAGGCAATGTAGACGACATAGATAATGATGGTGATTATGACTATACAGATGACGATGAAGGCGCTAATGGGTGTGAATATGATGCTGACGATAGTGGTGATGATGAATCGCTGTCCTACAGCACGTTACTGCGTTACCCTGGAAATTACCTTTTCACAACCTGCAAACGTCTAATTCACCCTGTTATCTCCATCCGTGGTTCGTAGGATACACTGCGTGAATAATACGAGTCGGTTTTCTCGTAACAGATTGCGGCACATCTACTGGTTAAGTACTTGAACGAATTATTTGTATAGAATGTTAAGGCACCTAGTATGAAATTTATTGCCGAATTGTGTTCAGGGAAGTGTAAAACACATTCCGAGTCTTAAATATGGAACAGATGTAAATGCTCCTGGAACACGGGAGGGAGGAGATGTTTTTTCTGCTGCGGCGACCACCACCACCACCGCCCGCTGGCTGAAACCTGTTGCTGTGAGGGTAATCCCGGGCGCGTCGCTTCCGCAGAGATCTCGGCGAATTATTAATGAGGTCGCCAGCAGACGTAACGGGGAGCGCGCTGCCAACTGCGGCTGTTTCATATTTGTGTTAACCTGCGTCTGTTTCCCGAGCTTCTGGATCCTGTGGACAACTCATATCCGGCGACGACAAGTCTCTCCATCTGCATACTTCGCAGTCCATTGTACAGTCCATGGTGGAAGGCGATTTAAGCCACTAGTAGCCACTCCCTTTCCTGTTCGACTATACGTCTTTGTAAGAGCACAGTTCTCGTTTATCTCCTCTTTGGTGTCTTACGCGAGGTGATCGTTGTAGGTAGTAGGATCGATCTTCAGTCTGCTGCAAATCCTGGTTGTCCGAGGCACCGCGACGGAATTATCCGAATGGGACGGAAATCGCCAGACGTGATGTACACGAATGTTACAGTTTCACAAAAATTGGATGATTTATTCAAGAGGAAGATCTTCACAAATTGAGGAAGTCAGTAACGCGTTGGTCCACCTCTGACGCTTATGCAATGCTAAGATATGTCCAATTGGGTCGTTATATCGTCAAAACCCCGAGCTGGTTAAAGCGCGCTACCCCTAATGCTCTAAACTTTCTCAGTTGGGGAGATATCCGGCGACGTTACTCGTCAAGGTAGGGTTTGACGAGGACAAGGAAGGAGTTCGATACAGTTCCGCACTGTCGCCTGATAAACAAAGTAAGAGCCTACGGAATATCAGACCAGCTGTGTGGCTGGATTGAAGAGTTTTTAGCAAACAGAAAACAGCATGTTGTTATCAATGGAGAGACATCTATAGACGTTAAAGTAACCTCTGGTGTGCCACAGGGGAGTGTTATGGGACCATTACTTTTCACAATATATATAAATGACCTAGTAGATAGTGTCAGAAGTTCCATGCGGCTTTTCGCGGATGATGCTGTAGTATACAGAGAAGTTGCAGCATTAGAAAATTGTAGTGAAATGCAGGAAGATCTGCAGCGGATAGGCACTTGGTGCAGGGAGTGGCAACTGACCCTTAACATAGACAAATGTAATGTATTGAGAATACATAGAAAGAAGGAGCCTTTATTGTATGATTATATGATAGCGGAACAAACACTGGTAGCAGTTACTTCTGTAAAATATCTGGGAGTATGCTTGCGGAACGATTTGAAGTGGAATGATCATATAAAATTAATTGTTGGTAAGGTGGGTTCCAGGTTGAGATTCATTGGGAGAGTCCTTAGAAAATGTAGTCCATCAACAAAGGAGGTGGCTTACAAAACACTCGTTCGACCTATACTTGAGTATTGCTCATCAGTGTGGGATCCGTACCAGATCGAGTTGACGGAGGAGATAGAGAAGATCCAAAGAAGAGCGGTGAGTTTCGTCACAGGGTTATTTGGTAACCGTGATAGCGTTACGGAGATGTTTAGCAAACTCAAGTGGCAGATTCTGCAAGAGAGGCGCTTTGCATTGCAGTGTAGCTTGCTGTCCAGGTTTCGAGAGGGTGCGTTTCTGGATGAGGTATCGAATATATTGCTTCCCCCTACTTATACCTCCCGAGGAGATCACGAATGTAAAATTACAGAGATTCGAGCACGCACGGAGGCTTTCAGACAGCCTTTCTTCCCGCGAACCATACGCGACTGGAACAGAAAAGGGAGGTAATGACAGTGGCACATAAAGTGCCCTCTGCCACACACCGTTGGGTCGCTTGCGGAGTATAAATGTAGATGTAGATGTAGCAGTAGAAACTGTCACCGTGCGCAGGTGGACGAAATGTAAGTCCAGGATGGCTTACCAAGAACTGTAACAAAACGGGGCGTAGAATATCGTCGACGTACCGCTGTGCTGTGAGAGCGCAGATGACAACCAAAGGGTTCCTGCTATAAAATAAGATGGCACCCCAGACCATTATTCTTGGCCGTTGGGCCGTATGACGCGCGAGAGCCAGTTGGATATCGCGCTGTCCGGCGCATCTCCAGACACACCTTTGCTGGTGGCTGGGGCTCAGTTCGAAGAGGGACTCATCACTGAAGACAACTCTGCCCCAGTCAACGGGGTTGTGGCCAAAGACCTGCCTGGAAACTCCTCGGACGGCATTGGGATACCAACGTGACTGTCGCCCGCCGCGCCGACAGCCACGAGTGACGCTGTGCGCTCAAAGTAGGACCCATTTGGTTGCCATCCATGGCACTCTTACAGCGCGACGGTACGTCGACGATATTCCCCGCTCGGTTTTTTGCCTGTCAAGGCAAGCCATCGTGGGATTACGTTTCAGAAAGATAATGTCAGCCCAGACACAGAGGGAATTTCCTCATGAGGACATCCAGCAACTTTCTCAATGAAGGCCGAGCCGAAAAACTGCTTGAGTAAGGACCAGAGGTGTACCAAGGCGTAATTGACTTGATCAATTCGTGAAGCTCTTTCTTTCGAATAAATCATCCAATTCTTCTGAAATCATTTGCTTGTTCGTACATGAGCGTCACATCTGCCAATGTCCGTCCCATTCGGATGAATCCTTCTATACTCATGCTCATAAATTAAGGATAATGCTGATACATGATGAAACAACGCTCTGGTGGGCGGTTTGCGGGTTTAAATCACCTCGGGGTATGACCATGCGGTGCACCTGACCTGCGATCGTCGCGCGGTAGCGATGGCAGTAGTCCACATACGCAGAGGTGTGTTGGTGCATGTCAGAGTACGGTGCAGCGAGTAAGTGTGCAGACGTTTTCAGACGTGCTAATGGTGACTGTGTGTTGAAAATGGCTCAAAGAACACATACTGATGACGTTATGAGGGGTAGAATACTAGGGCGATTGGAGGCTGGTCAAACACAGCAGGTCGTAGCACAGGCCCTCCGTGTGCCACAAAGTGCGATCTTAAGATTATGGCAACGATTCCAGCACACAGGAAACGTATCCAGGCGCTACAGTACGGGACGTCCACAGTGTACAACACCACAAGAAGACCGATATCTCACCATCAGTGCCCGCAGGCGGCCACGGAGTACTCAGGTAGCCTTGCTCGGGACCTTAGTGCAGCCACTGGAACAGTTGTCTCCAGACACACAGTCTACAGACCGCTGAACAGACATGGTTTATCCGCCCGGAGGCCTGCAAGGTGCATTCCACTGTCCCCTGGTCACAGGAGTCCATAAAGCCTGGTGTCAAGAACATAATACATGGTCATAGGAACAGTTGTCCCAGGCTATGTTCACGGACTAGTCCAGCTATAGTCTGAACAGTGATGCTCGCCGGGTTTTCATCTGGCGTGAACCAGAAACCAGATACCAACCCCTTAAGGTCCTTGAAAGGGACCTGTATGGAGGTCGTGGTTTGATGGTGTGGGGTGGAATTATGATTGGTGCACGAACACCCCTGCATGTTATGACAGAGGAACTGTAACAGGTCAGGTGTATTGGGACGTCATTTTGCACCAGTATGCCCGCCTTCTCAGGGGTTCAGTAGGTCCCTCCTTCCTCCTTATGGATGATAACGCACATCCTCAACGAGCTGCCATCGTGGAGGAGTACCTTGAAACAGAAGATATCAGGCGAATGGAGTGGCCTGCCCGTTCTCCAGACCTAAGCCCCACCGAGCACGTCTGGGATGCTCTCGGTCGGCGTATCGCTGCACGTCTTCAAACCCCTACGACACTTCAGGAGCTCCGACAGGCACTGGTGCAAGAATGGATGGCTATACCCCAGCAGTTGCTCGACCAGCTGATCCAGAGTGTGCCAACCCGTTGTGCGGTCTGTGTACGTGTGCATGATTATCATATCCCGTATTGATGTCGGCGTACATGCGCAAGAAAAAGCGGCGGTTTGTAGCACATGTGTTTCGGGACGGTTTCCTCAACTTATCATAATTACCGTGGACTTAGAGATCTTTGTCGGGTGTGTCCCATATGTGCCTATGCTATCAGTTTTTTGTAGTGCCACGTTCTGTGGCACCACGTTCTGCGATTATCGTTAATTTAAGAGCATGAGTGTAGGTGTTTCTTTTTTCGTCTTGGAGTATAACTCTGGTAAATTGGGGACTCGCAAGTCGACAATGAGTCGGCCAGCCGAAAGACTTGCAGCCACTTTTGGGCCTCACGAAATCATTGTTATTACTTACTTTTCTGACACATTTGACAGGTTGGTTTTGCTTTCCTTTTTTCATTGTCTTTCTACTCGGATCAGGTAGACGTTGGAGCACTTTCTCAGCAGTGACACTGCGATTTGAAAATAATTGAGCCCTGGTGGCGGGTATGATGCACTTTCACGCCATTAGCGCAAAGTACTGGCCGTAATGAGGGCGCGCGACTGTCTGGCTGGTCCGCAGAGCAGACGAAAGCGAAGGCATCGCTCGGCTTCAGTTTCACTCGCACCTCCTCCGGCGCCTCAGCTAGCCACCCGCAGTCGGCATAAATATAGCCGCTGAAATGGAAAGGGTGCCACCGTAGAAGACCAGTCCGATGTTCAGCAGTCATTGTGGAGACGTTGACCATATAACGGGTCTAAAATGATTACGCTTTCATTCCATTCCGATCTGATATTCATGATTATTATCAGTATAAGTTACCAACCCCGTGGGCAAGAGTACACCATAGCAGTCGTTGATGACATGGAAGCACACATTGACCAGATGTCTTGTTGAGGAAGTTTTTACCATTCCTGAAACACCTGTTCATTGTCAGTTTGTGGAGGTAGCTGACGGACAGCTCGTATAGCAGTAGCAGATTAAAAATGTACGGACTGCCTATGTAATCCGAACCCGCCAGTATAAAGGGAGGTGGTGAGTATTGTGTTGTCAGTACAGGAGTCGTGACAGCGGCTTGGATCGATGAGGAGAGCTCACTGACTTCGAGCTTGGACTAGTTATTGGTTGTCACCTGAGTAACAAATTCTTCGGGAACACTTCAGTTCTTCTAAAGCTGCCCAAGACGAAGAATGACCACAGTAGAACCAAGACCTGGCACACCTCGTGTGCTGACGGACAGGGACTGTCGGGTGTTCCGGAGCGTGGCTGGGAGAAATGGCATGAAATCAGTGGAGGGAATGACTCAGGAGTTCCAAAGTTCTGCTAGCTCTCCAGCCAGCACAGTGACTGTGCGCAGACAGAAAGAATGGGGTACAGTGGTCAAGCAGCTTGTCACTAGCCACACATTTCTGTGCTGAATGGTAAGCGGCGCTTGAATGGTATAAAAGCGATGCCACTGGACATTGGGTGACTGGAAAGGAGTCAGTTGTGGTGACGAATCACGCTATACCCTGTGCCAAAGCGATCTAAGGGTTTGGGTTTGACGAATGCCCCGAGAACGTTACCTGCCATCATGTTATTATACTATTTGTGCGTTTTTCGTGGTTGTTGGTCTTAAGAAGACGATGAATGCGGAAGGACACGAACAAATTTTACACCATTGTGTACTGCGTCCGCTAGAGATATACTTCCACGACGGTGATTGTTTGTGTGGGCGTAACTGCACCCTGTCGTGAAACAGTGATTTATAGACAGTAACATTCCTGAAGTACACTACTGGCCATTAAAATTGCTACACCACGAAGATGACGTGCTACAAACGCGAAATTTAGCCAGCAGGAAGAAGACACTGTGATATGTAAATGATTACCTTTTCAGAGCATTCACACATGGTTGGCGCCGGTGGCGACACCTACAACGTGCTGACGTGAGGAAAGTTTCCAACCGATTTCTCATACACAAACAGCAGTTGACCAGCGTTGCCTGGTGAAACGTTGTTGTCATGCCTCGTGTAAGGAGGAGAAAAGCGTACCATCACGTTTCCGACTTCGATAAAAGTCGGATTATAGCCTATCGCGATTGCGGTTTATCGTATCGCGACACTGCTGCTCGCGTTGCAAGAGATCCAATCACTGTTAGCAGAATATGGAATCGGTGGATTCAGGAGGGTAATACGGAACGCCGTGCTGGATCCCAACGGCCTCGAATCACTAGCAGTCGATATGACAGGCATCTTATCTGCATGGCTGTAACGGATCGTGCAGCCACGTCTCGATCCCTGAGTCAACAGATGGGGACGTTTGCAAGACAACAACCATCTGCACGAACAGTTCGACGACGTTTGCAGTAGCATGGACTATCAGCTCGGACACCATGGCTGCGGTTACCCTTGACGCTGCATCACAGACAGGACCGCCTGCGATAGTGTACTCAACGACGAACCTGGGTGCACGAATGGTAAAACGTCATTTTTTCGCATGAATCCAGGTTCTGTTTACAGCATCATGATGGTCGCATCAGTGTTCGGCAACATCGGGGTAAACGCACATTGGAAGCGTGTATTCGTCATCGCCATATTGGCGTGTATTCGTCATCGCCGTATTGGCGTATCACCCGGAGTGATGCTATGGGGTGCCATTGGTAACACGTCTCGGTCACCTCTTGTTCGCATTGACGGCACTTTGAACAGTGGACGTTACATTTCAGATGTGTTACGACCCGCGGCTCTACCCTTCATTCGATCCCTGAGAAACCCTACATTTCAGCAGGATAATGCACGATCGCATGTTGAAGGTCCTGTATGGGTCTTTCTGGATACAGAAAATGTTCGACTGCTGCCCTGGCCAGCACATTCTCCAGATCCCTCACCAATTGAAAAACGTCTGGTCAGTGGTGACCGAGCAACTGGCTCGTCACAATACGCCAGTCACTACTCTTGATGGACTGTGGTATCGTGTTGAAGCTGCATGGGCAGCTTTACCTGTACACGGCATCCAAGCTGTGTTTGACTCTGTGCCCAGGCGTATCAAGGCCGTTATTACGGCCAGAGGTGGTTGTTCTGGGTACTGATTTATCAGGATCTATGCACCGAACTTGAGTGAAAATGTAATCACATGTCAGTTCTAGTATAATATATATGTGCAATGAATACCCATTTATCATCTGCATTTCTTGTTGGTGTAGCAATTTTAATGGCCAGTAGTGTAATAGCAACCCAAATCAAGCCCATCGCTCTCTGTCGCCAATCTGATCTCGATCTGGCCGGTCGCTGTGGCCGAGCGGTTCTGGCGCTGCAGTCCGGAACCGCGGGACTGCTACGGTTGCAGGTTCGAATCCTGCCTCGGGCATGGATGTGTGTGATGTCCTTAGGTTAGTTAGGTTTAAGTAGTTCTAAGTTCTAGGGGACTTATGACCTAAGATGTTGAGTCCCATAGTGCTCAGAGCCATTTGAACCATTTGATCTCGATCTCAAGAGACAGCAACTTTGGTGAGTGTCCGGAAACTAGTACCAGAGCTGGCTGTGTCCCTCGCTAACTGCTGCCCGGTGAGAGTAACGCTCCACATTTAGCTTCCGCACGTCGCCTGTACATCATGAACGCAGAACGTAGAATTCCCAGCTGTTGCCATGCTACCACTGCTTGGCGAGTACTTATGGTGATGGAAACAAAGCAGTGAGACGGCTGTGGGAAAACTTTCTTGCCTGTAACGTTACCTGAAACGGCACGGTTTCCCATTTACCCACTGGCTGCTGCAGTCAGCAAAAGTCCTTCAGACCCCTGCGCCAATATTCCAACATTCTCTTGCTGCCCTATTTCATCATGACACCATTTGCGGTTCCAATTAACTGACAAGTACCAATAAGTCTTCATTAGAGTTTCTACGAAGTGCAATAGAACCTTCAGGTTTACATATGACGTTTTGATTGTATTAGATACGACAAGCGACCCCTATAATACATAGAAAATACTCTTATTTACTGTTACAATCACAGGATCTCACATTCAAGTCACACCCATCATTCCATTCGCTAACCTGCTTGGCGAGTTTGCAATTAAATCCTTGAGCACTGGCTGGTTTCGTAACATCTCCTACAAATGTCACTAAGTACACAAGTTATAAGGACACACGATATCACTTACAGAAACGACAAACTGGCGAACTAAAGTTTCTTTCATGTCTTTGCACTTTTCTGTGTAAGACCGAGCACTTACACCGTCGCGATGAAATTCGACAATACTCTGAAAATCTCCATGTATCCTTGTGGTGTCCTCTAGTTTAATTATTTAGCTCAATGAATAATTTTAATTAGTGTAAAAATATAATTTTTCTATGCATACTAACTGTTGCACGACAAATTGTAATTACGAAGAAAAAGTTGCAAATCACTTTTTTATGTAATTCTGCTAGCATGCGAAGCTAATTACAGAATATCTCTCTCGCAGCAGGATACGTAATCCATGGTTTTGGACGCCGCAACGAAATACCCATTATGAAACACTTAAACAGACAAAGATTACTAACACTAGGTTCAGACTAACGTGTCTCGTAAATACGGACCAGTTATTAATTGACCGCATCTATTTTAACAGTAAAACTCAAAAATGGTTGTGTCATCTGTTTGTCTATTTGAATACTAATCTCCACAGCTGTTAGACGAATTTATCTGAAATAGTTTGCTCAGCTTGTGTTAGTGGTTCGAAAGTGAAATCATCATGGAGTAGTTCACCGAAGGAACAACAGATGCCGCTGTCAGTTTAGTAGTACACAAAACAACAAATAGATGGCGTAGTTAGTGTTTCTGACCTCTGTGACACATGTATTTTCGGAAGTTTACTTCAGCGACAGAATTAAGTACAGCAAGCTTACCTTTATGAAAACAAACAGCAAATTTACTTGGCTAGGATATACAGATTTACTGATATAGCTTTGTGTATTAAAAGCGTAACGACATTGTTTTACCTCCTCCGATACATTTTATTTATATTTGACTTCTTTGCCGGCCGGGGTGGCCGAGCGGTTCTAGGCGCTACAGTCTGGAACCGCGCGACCACTACTGTCGCAGGTTCGAATCATTCCACGGGCGTGGGTGGGTGTGATGTCCTTAGGTTAGTTAGGTTTAAGTAGTTTTACGTTCTAGGGGACAAGACCTCAGAAGTTAAGTCCCATAGTGCTCAGAGGCATTTGACTTCTTTCCCAGGAAAGTTCTTTCTTTTTTTCTTTAACTCAGCGACAGAAGTATTTTCAGAAGTTTACGTCGGTAGTAGAAGCAAACGCCTGAGCCTTATCTTTACGAATACAAACTAACACTGAATTTACTTGGACGGTGTAACAATACGAGTCAAGGTAGATGTAACGGAACTTGAGTAGCGTATTTGACGCTATTGGTTACGGTAGAGAGTTCGATCTTTCCGTCCTGTCTGTATATTTATACATCATATTGCATGACTAAAGGCTGGGCGAGTGTAAAGCTATCGTTAAAAATGCACGCCGTGCAATTTGTTACGATTTGGTCGGTCATAATAATAATAACATGCTTTTGAATACAATTAAAATATAACGGCGATACCTGTTTAGTGTTATTGGAAATAATATGTAGTAAATTCAGTAAGGTAGCCGATCCTATAAGAAGAGGTAAAATTGGGCATATTGAGGTGTTTTGCTCTATATCGACGAAGCCGATGATACGGCGTCATTTTTTCGTTTACTATTAGAAATAATCAAGTAAGGAAGTGCTAATTGTGCATTGTGAAAAAATTTAGGGGCGAGTTTTAAATAATTACGGTATACAATCAGAGTAACAAAAGGACAATTAGTTACACGAAATCGCGGATAGCGAAATGTGGTCGTTAAATTGAGTACACCTACAGGGCGATCAATTCCGGGATAAATCTATACGCATCTCACGAGGGACTAGGTATTCAGACCGTTTTTTTTTTTTAATTGTATCGCGGAGAGCGGGCTCCAATTTATGAAAAGGAGAAAAAAATTAACGTTTTACGCGAGCTCTTCATAATAGCCGATCGGAGAGAAAAGTGTGTAATCATCTTACGCCTGAGAAACATTCGTGGAGGGTGGTGGCTAAACTAGAAGAGTCAGTAACAAAATACTGTATCATTATCATTGACTGTTGGTATCGACCGACCAAAACTGTCCATCAGAGGGTTTCGATGGAACTTGGGAGTTAGGGTTCAGGCACTCGCATATACTCCACTTCAGGGTGTGAATGAGTGGTGAATGCAAAATAAAACTGTGAACCAAGTTACGTTAAATAAAACAGAAGAAACAAGACAGTTTGGTCGTATCTGTTATTATTCCATAAACTGTAACATTTCTTATCATTGTACGAAGCCTTTATACATGATTTTTATGACAATTTGCTTCGAAGGGATCTCGTTACGAGTTAAGTTTTGGGGACCTGGTTAAGAGGGGGTAGTTCGTAGATCCTAACTACTGCAGCTATTGTGGAATCAGGTGCTACCGTGACCGTTGTGTGTTGTCAGTGACTTAAGGTTACCATATCTCATGCTCTAAGATCGACGCGCCTTTCCACTTGGTATAACGCTGCCTCATGGCAACAAGGACAACGCCGACGACGAAGGAAGATACGGTAGAACGGGATGTGTTGATTTACTGATTTCGCTTTATGTATTAAAAACCTACTGATTTGATTCTTTCAGTTGTTTGTATTTATATTCTTTGCTAGGATAAATGAATTTATTTGCTTTGTAATTTGAGTCCTTACTCATTACATTTTGACTTCGTTCCTGTTTACAAACAAAAAATTTCTAGCAAATGGTCGAGCCTTTCTGAATACACCAGCACAGCGAAAGGACTTTGCGGTCACAAGGATCCAGCGAAGATCGTGTGGCGAGACTTACTGCAGCTCTAGAACATCAGGCCTTAACTCGCTCCTTGGGAACTCCTTCCAAAAGTGAGGTGCGGCGTAACTCCGTTTGTGAACGTCATGCTTTATCTCGCTCCTCAGAACGCTTCACTCACGGAGGCTTAAAGTTACTTCTGAGCGACATCATAGAATGGGAAATTTTGATGGGAAGTGGTCCAGCCGTAGATACTTAGTGCCACACACGAGAAGCTGCAGTGGGTAGGACGCTGAAATTAATTTAAATGTTAGGAAGAATTTTCTTAAAGTATTTATCTGGAGTATATTTTAATATGGCAGCGAAACGTGGACGAGCAACAGTACAGACAAGAAAAGGGTGGCAGCTTTCGATATGTGGTGCTGTGTGTTACGGAATGACGCTGAAGATTCGATAGATAGATCGGATTACTAATGAGGACATACGTGTAGTTGAATCAATTGAACACCACAGTTGTCTTCTAGACCGAATCTTTGAACTGAGACATACCGCCAGTTCCAGTTGGACTTGCATGTTGACTTGAATTCCGAGCTACGGTGCATCTCTCCATTTTTCGCAGCGACATATATAGCCAGAGGAAAAGGAAGTATGTGGCAGATAAAAATCATCGGATCAAGCTGGGATCGAACCCGAGAGCTTTACGTCTATCGTGTGACCCCTTAATGCGTATCGCTAAGTCACTGAGGTAGAGTGAATCGATCGAATGGGCGAGAACAGAAATTTATGGAACAACTTGGCTACAATAAGAATTTGGTTAATGGAATGAATTTTGGGACACCAAGAAATAATTTGTAATGGAGTGAAGTGTGGGGAGGGGGTGAAAATTGTAGAGGCTAACCAAATATTGAGCACAGTAGGCAGGTTCCAAGTGGATGGAGGGTACAATAGCAACATAAAGGTGAAGTGGGTTGCACAGAATAGACTGCCACGGAGAGCTGCAACAAAGCAGTCTTTGCTCTGCAGATCGCCTTCCCTTCCTGAGAAGGAAGCCACAAGTCGTCCACACAACGGCTACTCCCACCTGAAATGAGTGACGAGTTAATGCTACGGAGATGCCTGAGTGTCTGAGGAAATGGAAGCCATTCCTCTTGTGCGTATCTGGCGTGTTTGGCGGCAAGTTTGTGTTTCAAACCAAGCAGCCCTTCGCATCGGCGATAAAAAAAAACGTGTTGAGTTTTGCGAATTCATTCTGGACGCGGCTGTTGGAGAAACTATTTTTCACGTAGTGGGGTACTTCTGGAACAACTGGACGCCCCCCCCCCCCCCACCTCCTTTCATCCTTTCCCTCTTGCAATCGTTAATGGCGCTTGGGAAGAATGATTGTCGGTAAGCCACTGCATTAGCTCTAATTTCTCGAATTTCGTCATGTTGATTTCGTGTGGGAAGAAGTAATATTTTGTCAGACTATTCTGGGGGAAGAGCGCTCTCGAAATTTCAATAGCAAACCTCTCTGTGATGTACAACTCTTGTCTTCTAGCATCCGCCGCTGGAGTCTGTTGAACATCTCTGTAATGCCCTCTCACCGACTAAACTATCCCGTGACGAAACGTGCCACTCTTCGTTGTATCTCCTCTATCCCTTCTATTAGTCCTATCTGATAAGGATCCAATATCGATGAATAGTACTCAAGAATCGGTCGAATAATTGTCTTATAAGCCACTTCCTCCGTGGAAGAGTTGCATATCCTTGAGATTCTTCCTATGAATCTCAATCTGTCGTCTGCTTTTCGTACTATTCGTTTTATGTGTTGATTCCACTTAGGGCCGGTCTGGATGGTTGCTCCTAGATACTTTATGGAGGTAGCTTTTCCAGCAGTTTGTCATCAATAGTGCAGTTGTAAAGTAGTGAATTTCTTTTCCTGTGTATGCGCAATATGTTACATTTATTTACGGTCAGCAACAACTGCCAAAGCCTGCACGAACCATAAATGCTCTGCAGGTCCTTATTAGAATCGTTACTGTCTTTTGGCTTTGCTATATTCATCTAGAAATGGTTCAAATGGCTCGGAGCACTATGGGACTTCACTGCTGTGGTCATCAGTCCCCTAGAACTTAGAACTAATTAAACCTAACTAACCTAAGGACATCACACACATCCATGCCCGAGGCAGGATTCGAACCTGCGACCGTAGCGGTCGCGCGGTTCCAGACTGAAGAGCATAGAACCGCTCGGCCACAACGGCCGGCTATCTGCGAACAGCGTTAAAGAGCTTTCGACTCTTTCTACTATATCATTCATATACACTGTGAACAATAACGATCTTATCACGCGTCCTTGGGGGTACCTCGGAAATTACGGCTACATCCGTCTGTTTTGTTCTGTAAAGAGCGACGTGTTGAGTGTAAAAGTGGAAACGTAAGAACATAGACAACATAGCAGCCTCACACCATTGACGCACACGAGACAGTCTGCAAAATTTCATGTGTTTTGCGATATCTCCCCAGAGAATATTTACACCGCCGATGAAGAAGACTGTTGCAGGAATCGCGCACCTGGACATATTTGAGGTCTACTTTCTTCCACAGTTGCAACAATATGTCGAAAATTACGCTTTCCAACAGGGCGGAGCTCCACCGCAGTGGCGCCTAAACATAAGAGCATTTTTTAACAATCAGTAACGCCCATTCAGAATTTTCAAAGAACTGAACTCCCATGTATAAAAAGCATCTCAATGTTGATGACGTCATACCTCCTGAAGTAAGTGTCATATAATGACACAATTATTCCGGCATAATCCGCGGTATGTGTGGATACTGCCTGAAAAATGTGCTGAGAACATAGTATTAAAGAAGTACCGGTAATTAAAACGTGATGTCTGCTGCTGATGTTTTACTACATGAGTAGCGAAAGTATGGTAAGCAATTAACTCTCTTCATTATTTTGTGGCGAGTGTGAGTGAAAAAAAAGTTTCCAAGGGTTTGAAATTATGTGTAAAGTATGTTGGAAGGCTCCAAGAGCTTTCATACTGGATTAATATAGTATGGATAATTTGAGTGCAGCGAGTTACACTACATCCAGACATGTAAACACTTTCCAACATTAATGCTTGACTTACCGTTTTGAACATTTGACATACAAGGTCTGTCCAAAATTTCCGAACGTCGTCCACAAAATTTTTCTGCGCTTACCTGTTACTTATTGTGCATGGTCCCCTACGAAATACTCGCCGCCGCAATTGACACACCGCTCCCAACACCGTTTCCCGTTCCTGAAGCAGTCTTGGCACGCCTCTTGTTGGATCGTGGAAATAAAAAAAAGTCCGCAGGTGGCCACGTTTGAAGAGCATGGAGCTTGAGGCAGCACACTGGTTTCATATTTTTTTTGTACTATAATGACGCACCAAGAAGCATAAATCTGCGGGTGCATTATCGTGACGCAGGAGTCATTAATTGTCTCGCCATAATTGAACTAATCCTTCAAAGACAACGAAAACCATCAGCGTGGGTTTGACATTCGATCTGACCTGACGAGCGTTTTTTGGTGTAGGAGAACCTTTCCCAACCCATTGTGAAGATTGAACTTTGGTGTCAACAAAATAACCGTGGATCGACGTCTCATCACCAGTTGTGATTCTCTTCAGGAACACCTCATTTGCGCGGGCCAAAAGCTCTTCGCAGATTGCGACGCAAAGGTCTTTCTGGTCTTGGCTCATGAGCCATGGGGCGAACTTGGCGGCAACACGATGCATTCCAAGTTGCTGTGACCGCATTTCATGATATGATCCAACTGAAATCTTGCGTTCTTCTGCAATCTCTCGGACAGTCAGTTTCGTTGAGGTTCCTGACATGAGCGTCGTCGGTACACGAAGGGCGTCCTGAACTAGGGTCACCTATAACTTCCGTCCAGTCATTTTGAAACCGTGTGAACCATTCGTAGCATCGAGTATGGCTTAAGCACTCATTACCGTAGGCTTCTTGCATCATTTTGTGCGTCTCCATAAGGGTTTTCTTGAGTTTTCCGCACAATTCAATGCAGACGCGTTGCGCCTCTAACTCTGCCACCTCTAAATTCGCAAATTGTGCAACACAATGTTCTACTCAATACGGCACTGAACAGTAATTAACAGATATACAAAAATGAAACTCCCGGTAGTTACACATTAAACACAGGCGTGTGCAGGGATGCTAGCCGCATTTCGCTCCGACTCACCACTCGCGCGAAATTACAAGAATTTGTTGAAGAGATCTTGTAAGATTGTACCTCCTAAGGCGAATATTGCCACATCATTTCAAATTTTTAAATTCGGTCAATAATTATATTGTCACGTAGAAGAAGGTGTAATTAGATGAATGACGGACACTAACTTCACTAAACGAAGGTTTATCCAGCACTTTACATACAAGAGCGCGGAGCGAACTCCCTCCGGCCAGAACACACACAGTACATATACAGCTACAGAACATTTCAGTAGAACGATTCTTTACATTTGTGGATACTTCTAGAATTTACTCGAACCGAATATATAAATTAAAACTGTGCAGTCCAAGTGAGTTTTGAACTCACGAACCTCCATACAACAGTTTAATATCATAATCACTACACTACGTGCTACTCAGCTTCTGCTGAGACAATATTAAATATTGAAACATCAGATTTTTTTTGCTACTGGAAGTCGTTCAACGTGCAGCTCGACTGAATGATGGATCGGCAGTGAGGGGCATCCGGATCTGATGTTGCAACATCGACTTCTAAAGTCACCTGATCTCACTGTATATTCTGAGGGTGTGGAGAATTTGGTAAGGATCCCTCTACGTTGCTTCCTTTCCGGCAACTATGGATGGACTACGACACTACACAGCCAGTGAATGCAGTAAATCCTGACTTTCTCGCAAAACTACGGACCGAGTTGAAGTAACGTCTGCATTTTTGTCGTACGTCCGGTGGAGGGCACATTCAACATTTGAGAAAGGTGGATGAAAAGTTCAGGATCAAAGTTAATTGTAAAAAGTACCCTAACGTTGCACATCCATAAATGTATTAGAGTCGGAGGGTCCTTTGAAGGTTCCAAGATGTTATGTGGGACAATTGGAAGAACTCTGGAGAGAAAAACAAGAAAGGAAATACAAATAAAATTCTATAAAGTTACGGCTGTACCTACTCTTGTACATGGTTTCGAATCACGGACGCTAACAAGAAACGAAAAATCCCATATACAGTTAGAGAGTGAGATTAGTAAGGGGTTGAAATAAAATGGATCAGATAAGGAATGGATCAGATTTGAAAATCTTTTCGGTTAATGGGAAGACGGAAGAGAACAGAACGAACTGGAAGAATCATGTTAATAGAATGACAGAAAAGAGACTTCGAAAAAAGATAATGAACTGTAGGCCGACTAGAGAGAGAGAGAGAGAGAGAGAGAGAGAGAGAGAGAGAGAGAACTAGGTAGGCCGCGTACGCAGTGGATGGATGGGTGCGTGGATGACACAGACCTGAACAGGTGACTTCAATATCTTACCCTTGGGAGATGACGATGATAATGAAGGTGATTTGTGAAATTACACTACTGCCCATTGAAATTGCTACACCACGAAAATGACGTGCTACAGACGCGAAATTTAATCGGCAGGAAGAAGATGCTGTGATATGCAAATGATTAGCTTTTCAGAACATTCACACATGGTTGGCGCCGGTGGCGACACCTACAACGTGCTGGCATGAGGAAAGTTTCCAACCGATTTCTCATACACAAACAGCAGTTGATCGGCGTTGCCTGGTGAAACGTTGTTGTGATGCCTCGTGTAAGGAGGAGAAAAGCGTACCATCACGTTTCCGACTTTGATAAAGGTCGCATTGTAGCCTATCGCGATTACGGTTCATCGTATCGCGATACTGCTGCTCGCGTTGGTCAGATCCAATGACTGTTAGCAGAATATGGAATCGGTGGGTTCAGGAGGGTAATATGGAACGCCGTGCTGGATCCCAACGGCCTCGTATCACTAGCAGTCGAGATGACAGGCATCTTATCCGCATGGCTGTAACGGATCGTGCAGCCACGTCTCGATCCCTGAGTCAACAGGTGGGGACGTTTGCAAGACAACAACCATCTGCACGAACAGTTCGACGACGTTTGCAGCAGCATGGACTATCAGCTCCGAGACCATGGCTGCGGTTACCCTTGATACTGTATCACAGACAGGAGCGCCTGCGATGGTGTACTCAACGATGAACCTGGGTGCACGAATGGCTAAACGTCATTCTTTCGGATGAATCCAGGTTCTGTTTACAGCATCATGATGGTCGCATCCGTGTTTGGCGACATCGGGGTAAACGCACATTGGAAGCGTGTATTCGTCATCGCCATATTGGCGTGATGGTGTGGGGTTCCATTGGTTACACGTTTCGGTCACCTCTTGTTCGCATTGACGTCACTTTGAACAGTGGACGTTACATTTCAGATGTGTTACGACCCGTGGCTCTACCCTTCATTCGATCCCAGCAAAACCCTACATTTCAGCAGGATAATGCACGACCGCATGTTGCAGGTCCTGTACGGGCCTTTCTGCATACAGAAAATGTTCGACTGCTGCCCTGGCCAGAACATTCTCCACATCTCTCACCAATTGAATACGTCTGGTCAATGGTGGCCGAGCAACTGGCTCGTCACAATACGACAGTCACTACTCTTGATGAATTGTGGTATCGTGTTGAAGCTTGAAGGTACATGGGCAGCTGTACCTGTACACGCCATCCAAGCTGTGTTTGACTCAATGCCCAGGCGTACGAAGGCCGTTATTACGGCCAGAGGTGGTTGTTCTGGGTACTGATTTCTCAAGATCTATGTACCCAAATTGCTTGAAAATGTAATCACATGTCAGTTGTAGTATAATATATTTGTCCAATGAATACCCGTTTATCATCTGCAGGTCTTCTTGGTGAAGCAAATTTAATGGCCAGTAGTGTAGAAGGTGCGAAAAAAGAGACTGGCAGAAGTCAAGCTGCGAGAGTGGATCGTGGGTCGTGTTTGGGTACCTTAATCGGTAGAGCAGTTGCCTGCGAGAAACACATGTTCGAGTTCCTGTCCGGCACACAGGTTTAAACTGCCACAAACTCTCCTAAACTCTATTGCCCCGTACGTAAGCTAAAATTGACTCCATCTTGTGATCTTCTTCGTGAAAAAGATAGTCTTTTGAATTGAGGTGAATTGTTTTGAGCACCCTGTATTAAGGTGTGATGCTTCTGACAAGAATGGCCAAAATCCTATTTTTTCGCCTTGAGTGATGGTTATCTCGATGTAAGAGTGGAATGTACAGAGGTAGCTAGTTGTTCCATTGTTACGAGACTTTTCCTTCTCCCACGACGTTTAACGCGACGCCGGTGTGGGAACGAAGAGCGCGGTATTTGAGCCGCGCGGCTTCTCAACAGGCTTTTGCCGGCACGCAGCGCAGCGCAGCCGGCAACAGGCCGTGTTGTCGCTGTTTTACAACCGCAGAAAGCGCCTCTGTGTGACAAACGATCCACGGCGGGGCTCGCTGCGTGTTAACGTTTGTTCGGCACGGTTTGCTACAGGGCAAACACCTGCAACACTTAAACCGAAATCATAGAGACGCAGGCGTAGCAGCTAGCAGGTGGGTTTAGAACGTATTGCGGGAACATCAGCTGTCGACTTAAATCCCTGTACACTCGGTATCAGGACACACTATAGCGGACACCGCCGCTCTGGATGAAGGTGTCTCTCTGGACTGTCGGAAAGGCTTCCATACAGTTGCGCACGCCGGCCGGGGTGGCGGAGCGGTTCTAGGCGCTACAGTCTGGAACCGCGCGACCGCTACGGTCGCAGGTTCGAATCCTGCCTCGGGCATGGATGTGTGTGATGTCCTTAGGTTAGTTAGGTTCAAGTAGTTCTAAGTTCTAGGGGACTGATGACCCCAGAAGTTAAGTCGCATAGTGCTCAAAGCCATTTGAACCAGTTGCGCACCGTCGCCTGGGTCCACAGCTCGTGGTCCAGTGGCTACCGTTGCTGCCTGTGGATCACAGGGTCCCGGGTTAGATTCCCGGCCGGGTTGGGGATTTTCTCTGTCCGGTGTCTGGGTGTTTGTGTTGTCCTCATCATTTCATTATAATCACCATTCATGACAGTAGCGAGATTGGACTGTGTACGGGCTCTGATGACCGCGCAGTTGAGCGCCCCACAAACCAAACATCATGATTGTCATCACCGTCGCCCGGTACATCTACACTCTTCAATCCACGCTAAGCTGTGTAGCGGAGAGTACTTGGTCTATCACTCCCAGCAGCACCTTTTCACGTTACAGTCATGAATGGTCCGCGGAAAGAACGATTGCCGGTAATCTTCTGTGTGAGCAAGAATCTCTCTTATTTTTCCTTTATGATGCTTTTGCGAGATGTTTGTAGGAGGAAGCAATATATACTGCCTGGCTCTGCTACGAACGTCCGCTCTTGCACCTTTAACACTAACTATGCCGTGATGCAGAACGCCCCTTTTGCAGTGTCTACTACTACACGTAGTTGAGTATCTCCGTGACGCTTTCGCGCTTACTGCATGAACATGTGACGAAACGCGCCGCTCTTCTTAGGATCTTCTCTGCTCCCTTTATCAGATCTGTCTGAAACAGCCGGCCGGGGTGGCCGAGCGGTTCTAGGCGCTTCAGTCTGGAACCGCGCGACCGCTACGGTCGCAGGTTCGAATCCTGCCTCGGGCATGGATGTGTGTGATGTCCTTAGGTTAGTTAGGTTTAAGTAGTTCTAAGTTCTAGGGGACTGATGACCTCAGATGTTAAGTCCCATAGTGCTCGGAGTCATTTGAACCATTTTTTTGTCTGAAACAAGTCCCATAATGATGAACAGTATTCCTCTTAAAGGGGACAGGGGGTGGAAAAGGAGCATAAGTCACCATGTGCAAATCGTCAGACTAAATCCATCAAGTGCTTGAGAATGAGGGTGCTTAGTGACTTGCAACAAGCTTTACACGCAATTTCGAACCCTCATTACTCGTTCCTTGCCTCCCCCCACCCCTCCTGCGTGTACGTGCGCCCACCCCCCCCCCCCCCACACACACACGCGGTTATGAAAGGAAAAAAAATTGTATCGGTCACTTAATTTTCCCTGTTCATGCAGTAAAACTGCCGCATCAGTCATGACGTTCCAGTTTTTTACACACACACACACACACACACACACACACACACACACACACACACACACACGGTCACCTTGTGGTGCGGGTTTACGGCATCATTTATCATAGGGCCACGTTTTTTCGAAGATACCGGTGCTTCCGGTCCTGTTACCTGTACCGTCACTGGTAAGCGCTGTGATTGTCTTTTGGGCAACCACGGCATTCCAGCTCTCCAACAGCGTGGATGTGTGGACGATACCAATTTTATGCAAGACGGTGCACCTCCACACATTGCAAATCCAGTTAAGCAGCTGCTGAAGCGCCATTTGGGAAATGCTAGAATTATCAGCCACCATTTCCCTACAGCCTGGCCGTCCCGATCACCTGACCTTAATCCGTTTGACTTCCGGCTGTGGGGCTAGGTGAAAGACGATGTGTTCAGTGTGCCGATTGAAAATTTAGCTGCATTGAAGGCACGCATTGCTAATACATGCTGAACGTGGCCCCGGAAACATTTCGATCAGTTGTGGAACATGCTAGTTCTCGATTTCAACCTGTTGCAGAAAATGGTGGACAGCATATTGAACGTGTTTAGCGCAGATCACACGGAAATTAACAATCCCATTTGATTTTGACTAATGCTTTTTATGCAGCACAATTAAAAACCAATATGACTGATGCTTTTTAGGCTGTTTTTGGCCTCAGGACAGACGTAACTAACGGTATTACACTTGTACACCCATGCACACTGAATAGCACAGCTTGTTTAACGTCAGACATCCACCTTGGGCATTGTTGTATAATTCATTTGTCATTTGCAGTCGACCACTATTAAAGTATGATGCTTACAGCGCCATCTATTTCTACATTTCGTTACTATTTATTTCTCTTCATCCGTACATTTTCCCCCTTCTCCGATAATATTCCGCTGCAATTTGACACCATTCTGATCAGTGGTTTTATTTCTACAGCGGTTTGAAAGTTTAAGCGACGGCCTACACTGATGTTTTAAGCACATTCTTGCTTCCCACTGTTGAAGAGCAATTCGAGGTTGGCGGATGCATCTTTCAAAACGATCGAGCACCTGTTCATAATGCACGGCCTGTGGCGAAGTGGTTACACGACAGTAACATCCCTGTAATGGACTGGCTTGCACAGATCATGACCTGAATCCTACAGAACACCTTTGTGGATGTTTTGGAACGCCGACTTCGTGCCAGACCTCACCGACCGACATCGATACCTCTCCTCAGTGCAGCACTCCTTGAAGAATCGGCTACCATTCCCCGAGAAACCTTCCAGCACCTGATTGAACGTATGCCTGCGAGAGTGGAATCTCTCATCAAGACTGTGGGCGGGTCAACACCGTATTGAATTCCAGCGTTACCAATGGAGGGCGCCACGGATTTGTGAGTCATTTTCAGCCAGGTGTCCGGATACTTTTGATCACATTGTGTACGTTCTTGCTTGTCACAAATATTTAGCTGCCTTCGAATCGTTAACACTGTCGTAAATTCAGAAAGATGGCAGTACACATTGATTGTTAATGAACCGTGTCCGAAATGGAAAATGAACATTGATGTTACGGTGTTCGAAGTAACACTCATGTGTTTTGTACCATAATTTCCATACTTTTACGTCACGTTAAATGTTCCTTTAAAGCCGAAATAGACACTTTATTATAGCAAGCAATATGTTCACAAGTTGCGACATGTTCGTGGATTTAAACAATGATCCAGGGAGTGTAAAATGAATTTTTTTTTTCGTCAATCATTACAAAACTTTTGGTACTTAGACTACTGGTTTCCGTCAGCAATGACCACCTTCAGATCTGTTTTATGGCCAGTAGCCAGAGGCAATATGATTGCCGCAACTAAAGGCCTAGTTTGCATCAAATTTAAAGATGTGCGCTAATATTATGCTGATTTTGTGTACATCTTGTGACGATGTCACAACGGCTTTATTGTTTTACGACTATTTATAAAACAGATCTGAACATCGTCATTGACTAAAAACGATAGTCTATGGACCAAAAGTTTTGTAATCATTGGCGGAAATTAAAGAAATTCAACAGTATTTGGCAACACAGTTAGGAATGCACTGACTTCTACAAATTACAAAAAAAAGTTTTAGGTGAATCTTTACAATGTGCCTATTTTCCAGAAACAGAAAACAGTGACAAGAGCACTCACGTATTGAAAATATGGCAAAGTTATATTTCCTCTTCTTTTTCAGAAAAATGACTGTAATGACAAAATACACCAGTCCATGAATCATTTGCTGAGAAATTGTTCCACGTGTAGACATTCAGCTGTCGATATGTCCAAAGATAAAAATGTCTTCGCTGGACCGCACATAAGCTCATCCGAAACGAAACAAACCTGTTGGCCCTCGCTAACCTCAAATTCCATTGGTTATTCACGTTTCGTGCCGATCTATCCTTAATGGTAAATGTCTCAAGGGTGTCGCCATGTTAGTATTGGATTTAGCAATGTTAGTGGTAGAGGGTGACCACTGTGATTCTAACACGAAAAAGTCAGTCTTTCGCCGCAGTCCGAGTCCTCGACTCCCCACTGGTTTACGGCAGATTGATCGATCCTAAATAGTACTTCAACTGATTTCACTTAGCAAGTTGCAATTTGAGATGTTAAATACGTATGAAACTGATGAGCTGCATCGAAACGAATGGATTTGAGAATGGCATGTTCCTGATCGCGGCGACCCCATACAGGCTCTGTGGTCGCAGTTTCTCTTTTGGCGTTAACTGTCCTACTTCCGTAAAACAATTTTTACCAAAAGGCACAGTGTGCTTCGCAAAAATCAAAAATGTTTTGTTACTTGAGTAAAGCTTATAGCCGCCCGCCCGGTTGGCCGTGCGGTCTCATGCACGGCTTTTCCGATTGGGAAGGAGCGCCTGGTCCCCGGCACGAATCCGCCCGGCGGATTTGTGTCGAGGTCCGGTGAACCGGCCAGTCTGTGGATGGTTTTTAGGCGGTTTTCCATCTGCCTCGGCGAATGCGGGCTGGTTCCCCTTATTCCGCCTCAGTTACACTATGTCGGCGATTGCTGCGCAAACAATTTCTCCACGTACGCGTACATCACCATTACTCTACTACGCAAACGTAGGGGTTACACACGTCTGGTGTGAGACGTTCCCTGGGGGGTCCACCGGGGGCCGAACCGCACAATAACCCTGGGTTCGGTGTGGGGTGGCGGAGGGGTGAAGTGGACTGCGGTAGTCTTCGTGGGGTTCTGGACCACTGCGGCTGCGGCGAGGACGGAGCCTCTCCGTCGTTTCTAGGTCCCCGGTTAACATACAATACAATACAATACAATACAATACAATACATACCAAATCTTATAGCCTATCCTGATTGCATTGGTAACCCTTTACTGGGTTTAGAACGAAAAATCGTCGCTCTGTACTGAATTTTAGAGTCGCCACCGTGTACGCTGCCACACCCCGATTGAATTATAGTTTATTGCAATTCTTTCTATTCTATACCTTTAAAATATCTGTACCTATCCAGCAGACCTAAACTTTATTGCAGATACATCTAAATTGTAAAGAAGTAAATCTTTTATTTAGGAATAATATTCTAAAAATTAAAATATGACAAAATATTTTCTATTCTGGTTACTAACGTAATGTGTGGAATTAGAGAGGTCTAGTATCTCAACCAACATGCCGTATATATCTGGTGAAAATTTGGTTTTCTTCACACGCACATTTAACGGTATCTCAATATAAAGAAGCGTTTTAGAAAATCTTGTGCATATTTTTTTAATTACTGTTGATAAAAGATATCACATATCCTAAATTGCTCATATGCTTGCAGATTGTTTAGAAAGTATTTTGCATTAACTGTGATAAACTACAAAACTACACTGCAGAGCCAAAGAAAGTGGTACACCGCCTAATATCGTGCATGGCCCCGGCAAGCACGCAGAAGTGCCTGAACACGACGCAGCATGGACTCGACTCATGACTGAAGTAGTTCTGGAGGGAACTGACACGATGAATCCTGCAGAGCTGCCCGTACATCCGTAAGAGTACGAGGGGGTGGAGATCTCTTCTGAACAGTACGTTCCAAGGCAACCCAGATATGCTCAATAATCTTCATTTCTGGGGAGTTTGGTGGCCAGTGGAACGGCTTCAGAAGAGTGTTCCCGGAGCCACTCTGTAGCAATTCTAGACGTGTGCGGTGTCGCATTGTCCTGGTGGAATTGCCCAAGTCCGTCGTAATGCACATTGGACATGAATGGATGGAGGTGATCAGACACGATGCTTACGTACGTGTCACCTGTCATCTTCCTAACTACACGTACCAGGGATTCCATATCATTCCAACTTCACACGCCCCACATCATTACAGAGCCTCCACCAACTTGATCGGTCCCCTGCTGACATGCAGGGTCCGTGGATTCACGAGGTCGTCTTCGCCCGTTCCATATAATTTGAAACGAGACTCGTCCGACCAGGTAACATGTTTCCAGCCAACAGTCCAATGTTGGTGTTGACTGACCCAGGCAAGGTGTAACGCTTTGTGTCGTGCAGTCATCAAGAGTACACCAGTACTTCGGCTCCGAAAGTCCATACAGATGATGTTTCGTTGAATGGTTCGTTCAGCGTTGAAATCTGCAGCAATTTGCATAAGGATTTCACTCCTGTCACGTTGAACGATTCCCTTCAGTCGTCGTTGGTCCCGTTCTTGCAGGATCTCTTTCCAGCCGCAGTTGTGTCAGAGATTTGATGTTCTACGGGATTCATGATATCCACGGTACACTCGTGAAATGGTCGTACGGGAAAATCCCCACTTCAACGGTACCTCGGAGATGCTGTATCCCATCGCTCGTGCGCCGACTATAACACCACGTTCAAACTCAGTTAAGTCTTCATAACCTGTCATTGTAGCAGCAGTAACCGATCCAACAATTACGCCAGACATTTGTTGTGTTATATAGGCGTTGCCGACCGCAGCGTCGTATTCTGCCTGTCTACAAATGTCTGTATTTGAATACTCATGCTTATACCACTTTCTTTGGCGCTTCAATGTACAAGATCTGTACGAAAGAAATAGTGCATGAATTAAATAAATGCTAATTTTCAGAAAAAAAATTCCTTATCGCGAACTGTAGGGCAGCCTTGTTGAACCGTCTTTTCAGTCCGTCGTCCGTCGGTGTAAATAATCTGAGGTTGGTATTACATCCTGGCCGTGCATTTGTCGCTCACTTGCACTTTTTTTAAAGCACCCGCAGCTAAATTTCTTCCATGTCACTGTCACTTAAAATCTCTGAGAGTAGCTTTGTTTGGAACGCCACAGTGTGGCCAAGATGCGGGGATATACTAGTTCAATATAGGAACAACCCGAAGAGTCACTTCTTCTTGCGTTAAGGTCTTCCGTGGACCACGTGTCAACTTCAGTTCCTGATCATTTCTTGTACTTTCCTTTTTTTCCAATCTTTCCACATTGTTCCGTTATGTTTTCTTTCTTATTTTGAAACCACTTTTTGCAGTTTTATTTTCCCTTCCGTTTTGTAATCCTTCAAATTTTAAAACTTTTTCCTTGAAATCTCTCTTGCCGATACCTGTTCTTCTATTACGTTAATCCTTTCCAAGTCTTTCTTAAATTCTTGAATTCTTTTTGGTCTTAAAATGTTTTGTGCGTAAGATATTTAATGATCTACTTTGTGAGTCTGTCTCATCCATACTGTAACGAAAAAAAATGAGCAGAATAGTAATCTCGTCTTCCTCATTGTTTCTAATGTTTTCCATCCTCTGCTAGTTACTACTTAATTGCCAAAATGCTGCATTTTTCTAAGGATCTAATTTTTGTCATAAAATTCTTCTTTCTTATATCTCTAATTTATCAAGCCTGTACTTTAATGCCAGACATTCCTTATCGAATTAACATTTTGGTTTCGTTACTGTGTTGTAGTGTTTTAACTTATTTTTAGATAAGATCATTTTGTTGTAACTTCTACAGTACGCTTCTTTCCTTTCCTCTAAAGCACAGCTTCTAACCCGCTTCCTAGTGTCCCCCTGATTTTTGAATGTTTTTACGTTTTCGCTTTACCCAGTGTCCGTCATTAAATATTTTGGAGAATTTTTTATAGTTGTCATAAATATTGTTTTCACTGCAGAGATTAGTAAGATTATCATGTCGGTTGTGTCTTTCAGAAGATTCACTTGCACTGTTGCATCTGTCAGGCTTTCAGAAAGCGTGGCAAAATCGTCCGCAAATGCTAAGCAATTTATTGCAGTACCTGTTTTTCGATCTTGTTAGCACGAATACCGATATTTTAAATTCTTTCAATTTCTCAATCCAAATTTTTATAATTTTATCCATTACACAGTTGAAAACGTTAGGACACGAACCATAGTCTAGCCTTCCCCCCGTATTTATTTTGAAAGGTCGAGATATCCCAGCCATAAATTTCGCTTTCGAGACTGTATCTGTCAGAGTTTCTCGGATTAGAGTTGCCGACTTATGGGCGCTATAAACAGAGGTTCACCGTTTCTCGGGGCACTGGTTTCCTAGTGATGCCTCCAAAGTCGTAACAAAGTCTGCGTTCGGGACCTTCCACACGTACTTGGCAGAGCAGAGAGAGTGGTTCTACTAAGTCGCTGACAACGGCGCGTGCTCGGTTCTCTGTGGAATGCCGTAAACAGCTCTGCTCTCTCTCTCTCTCTCTCTCTCTCTCTCTCTCTCTCTCTCCCTCCTCGTGTTCCCGCGCCGCGTCCTTCGTTTCCACTCGCAACAGACCACTCCCTCGCTCGTGCTGGAACGTCGCGGCGCTAGCGTGCCAGACCCAACTGGCCTTTACGACCAATCGGGTGGTTACGCAAGAAATGGCGCATAAAAACTTCTTCCGCGGACGTATTCCGGACGGCCACTCGCAGTCGGCCTCTGCTCTTGCCCTTCTGATGCCTCCTCCGTCTCATCGCATCAAAACTCTATTTTCTGTTTTGTCAGTACAAAAAAGGGTTCAAATGGCTCTGAGCACTATGGGACTTAACTTCTGAGGCCATCAGTCCCCTAGAACTTAGAACTACTTAAACCTAACTGACCTAAGGACACCACACACATCCATGCCCGAGGCAGTATTCGAACCTGCGACCGTAGCGGGCGCGAGGTTCCAGACTGTAGCGCCTAGAACCGCTCGTCCACTCCGGCCGGCTTTTTCAGTACATTTTCTGACATTCCAGGTCTAGAATGTCTCTTCCACCATCTTAAAAATGTACCTATCGAGGCACAAAAAAGGCGAATGCGTTCATCTTCATCAAAAGACTCTGACTGAAAAGTAAGGTACCAGCTGCCTCATTCGACCTTCCTCAGCACCATCACAACTTTTGCCAAGAATTTTGGCATACGAACATATTCGCGCTCTGTTTACGTTGCAGCTCTCCTGACTGTAAGTCACTCACACCCACTAGTCCATTGCTGCAAGCCGCTCATACCCATCCACTCCCGCGTGGCCTTTCTCACTCGTTACCTCTTTGTGTCTCTATCATTGTCTCCCGTATCACAACCACCGTCCCCTTCGTTCTCCCCTACTACTACAGTCTCCTCTTGCTGTCACTCTCTCCCTCTTGCTCTCTCTTACTGCTAATATATCCTCCTTCTTACTGCTGCTCTTTTGACTGTCACTATTTGTCTCTTTCTCTTTGTCACACACACCTTCTCTCCCGCCGCGTGGTCTAGGGCGCCATGACACGGTTTGCGCGGCTTCCCCCCGTCGGAGGTTCGAGTTCTCCCTCGGGCATGGGTGTGTGTGTGTGTGTTGTCCTTAGCGTTAAGTTAGTTTAAGTTAGATTAAGTTGTGCATAAGCCGAGGGACCGATGACCTCAGCAGTTTGGTCCCATATATATATAATTTCCAAATTTACTCTCTCTCATTATCACTGGCTCTCATTCTCTTCAATTTTCCCTTCCTTCATCGTCCTCCTCCTCCCCCCACCCCCACCTCATCACCCCAGCACTGTCTCCTTCGCTCTTTTGTTAGAACTGTTCTGTCACTGTCAGTGTCCTGTCTCTTTCTACCACAATGCCATTGTATCTTTTGCTCTTCCTATACCACAAGCAATGTTAATTATCGTCAGGTTACCTTCCATTCAGAAAGTGGGTGCACTCAGCAACTCTTATGTGGCTTATAAATTATACAGTGCACCACTCAGTCGTCCTTTTTTTACATTTTATTACGCAAATACAGATTTCGGGTAGTGGCTAACCATTCGCAATGCACTATTTTCTATTCTAGATGCATGTAAGTCCCAGGGACTTAAATGCATCGAGAATAGAAAATAGTGCATTGCGTAATATATAGTGATCTGCGTAATAAAATCTGAAAAAGGACTGATTGCTGCACTCTATAATTTATAATGTTAATTATCTTCCATTTCATAGTGCTTTTCCATCTGTTTCTCGGTGCCATTGTCTCCTCTTGTCTCAGCATAAAAAAGCGCGAATATGTTTGCATGCCAAAATTTTTGCGAAAAATTTTAGAGGTGCTGGAGAAGGGAGAATGAGGCAGCTGCCTACCTACTTTTCAGTCAGAGTACATTAGCCTTTTTTTGTTCTCCCGTAGGAGCATATTTCAGCCGGTTCCCTTCTTTTCCCTGCAGTAGCAGGGCACATCACTCATATGCAAAGGAATATTTTGATAGTTTACTTATGTGAGATTGAAATAACGAATAACTAATTTCACACCTGATATCGGAATTAACGTGCTCGAAGATTTTACATATGCATGAGTACTACCATATGGGGTTCCCAGAACTCTTCTGATGATAACGGAGACACTGTACAGAATTATTTCTGCCTGCTATGTCGCTTTATAAATTTTGTTTTTACCTCACACCGGATACAAGTAGGGTAACTGTGAATCTCAGTACCTCGGAAACGGATGAATATATCAAGAAAATTTCCAAGTTTCTTTGAAATCGGGATCTTAGAAATATGTTGCAAAAATTTCTGGCATCTGCTGTGCATAGCCGACTTGGAGTCCGCGGCTCGGTTTTGATACCCAAAAATCATGTTTTGTTGTGTTACTATGAACTAAATGGTGCCACCATAAACTCTTTCAAGCGCTTCATAGGCCACGTACACTGAAAATCCAAAGAAACTGGTTCACCTGCCTAATATCGTGCAGGGCCCCTGCGAGCACGCAGAAGTGTCGCAGCGCACGACGTGGTATGGACTCGACTAATGTCTGACGTAATGCTGGAGGGAATAGACACCATGCATCCTGCGGGGCTGTTCATGAATCCGCAACAATACGAGGTGCATTCAAGTTCTAAGGTCTCCGATTTTTTTTCTCCGGACTGGAAAGAGATCGAAACATGCACATTGTTTTAAAATGAGGCCGCATGCATTGTCAATACGTCCCAGAGATGGCAGCACCGTACGACAAATGGAATTTTACCACCAGCGGCGAGAATGATAACTGTTTTAAATACTTAAAATGGCGACGTTTTCCTTACTTGAACAGCGTGCAATCATTCGTTTTCTGAATTTGCGTGGTGTGAAACCAATTGAAATTCATCGACAGTTGAAGGAGACATGTGGTGATGGAGTTATGGATGTGTCGAAAGTGCGTTCGTGGGTGCGACAGTTTAATGAAGGCAGAACATCGTGTGACAACAAACCGAAACAACCTCGGGCTCGCACAAGCCGGTCTGACGACATGAACGAGAAAGTGGAGAGAATTGTTTTGGGGGATCGCCGAATGACTGTTGAACAGATCGCCTCTAGAGTTGGCATTTCTGTGGGTTCTGTGCACACAATCCTTCATGACGACCTGAAAATGCGAAAAGTGTCATCCAGGTGGGTGCCACGAATGCTGACGGACGACCACACCGCTGCCCGTGTGGCATGTTGCCAAGCAATGTTGACGTGCAACGACAGCATGAATGGGACTTTCTTTTCGTCGGTTGTGACAATGGATGAGACGTGGATGCCATTTTTCAATCCATAAACAAAGCGCCAGTCCGCTCAATGGAAGCACACAGATTCACCGCCACCAAAAAAATTTCGAGTAACCGCCAGTGCTGAAAAAATGATGGTGTCCATGTTCTGGGACAGCGAGGGCGTAATCCTTACCCATTGCGTTCCAAAGGGCACTACGGTAACAGGTGCATCCTACGAAAATGTTTTGAAGAACAAATTCCTTCCTGCACTGTAACAAAAACGTCCGAGAAGGGCTGCGCGTGTGCTGTTTGACCAAGACAACGCAGCCGCACATCGAGCTAACGTTATGCAACATTTTCTTCGTGATAACAACTTTGAAGTGATTCTTCATGCTCCCTACTCACCTGACCTGGCTCCTAGTGACTTTTGGTTTTTTCCAACAATGAAAGACACTCTCCGTGGCCGCACATTCATCAGCTGTGCTGCTATTGCCTCAGCGATTTTCCAGTGGTCAAAACACACTCCTACAGAAGCCTTCGCCGCTGCCATGGAATCATGGCGTCAGAGTTGTGAAAAATGTGTACGTCTGCAGGGCAATTACGTCGAGAAGTAACGCCAGTTTCATCGATTTCGGGTGAGTAGTTAATTAGAAAAAAAATCGGGGGCCTTAGAACTTGAATGCACCTCGTACAAGTAAGTGGAGTTCTCTTCTGCGAAGCACGTTGCAGGACAACTCAGATATGCTCAATAATGTTCGTGTCTGATGGCAACAGAAGTGTTTCAACTCAGAAGAGTGTTCCCGAAGTCACTCTGTAGCATTTCTGGACGTGTGAGGCGTCACATTGCCCTGCTGGAATTGCCTAAGTCAGTCGGAATCCACAATCGACAGAAATGGATGCAGGTGATCAGACAGGATATTTACGTACGTGTCACCTGTCAGAGTCGTATCTAGACGTATCAGGTGTCCCATATCGCTCGAACTGCACACGGCCCACACCATTATATACCCTCCACCAGCTTGAACAGTCCCCTGCTGACATGCAGGGTCCGTGGATTCACGAGGTTGTCTCCATTCACACACACGTCCATTCGCTCGATACAATTTGAAACGAGACTCGTCTCACCAGGCATCAAGTTTCCAGTCATCAACAGTCCAATGTCGGTGTTGACGGGCCCAGTCATCAAGACCGAAATCGGTTGAATGGTTTGCACGCTGACACTTGTTGATGGCCCAGCATTGAAATCTGCAGCAATTTGCGGGCGGGTTGCACGATTCTCTTCGCCCGTCGTTGGGTCCATTCTTGCAGGATCTTTTTCCGGCCGCAGCGATGTCTGAGATTTGATGTTTTACCAGGTTCCTGATATTCACGGTATACTCTTGAAATGGTTGTACGGGAAAATTCCCACTTCATCGTTGCTTCGGGACGCTGTGTCCCATCGCTCGCGCGCCGATTGTAACTCCACGTTCAGATTCACTTAAATCTTGGTAACCTGCCACTGTAGCAGCAGTAACCGATGTAACAGGTGCGCCAGACACTTGTTGCCTTAATAGACGTTGCCGACCGCAGCGCCGTATTCTGCCTGTTTACATATCTTTGGCGTTTCAGTGTAGATGAATTTTCATTGGGTTTTCGGATAATTTTAGAGTAGCTTGGGGCAAGTTATATGCTTTATTTCATCAAAATTGGAACACAGGAAAACACTTATGGGAATTTAAAGCTTTATCTAAAATCGTCCGCTCAACTTAGTACTTCGAATGTTTAATCATCAGAGTGTAGTACACGAAGTACCAGTAGATGTCACTCTTACTTTCTTAACTAGTGACTGACATGTTTTCGGAAGTTTACGACAGTGACAGAATTAAGCGCCGCAATCTTATATTTACAATTATAGACTAATAGCGAACATATACGCACTTACTTCGCTGTTTGTATTAAAACCTTACTGACATTGCTTTGCTTTCTTTGCTAGGAAAACCGAATTTATTAAGTTTGGTATGTGGTTTTGTGCTTACTCATTACATTCTGATTTCGCTTTGTTTGTAAATAAAAATGCGTGAACGATGGCTGAGTGTTTCTGGGTGCAGCAGAATGGCTAAAAGACAGAGGGCTGTGCGGTCTCAGGAGTCCAGTGCAGATGCTGAGGCGAGACTTGCTGCTCCTCGAGAACATTAGTCTTTAACTCGCTCTTTGGAAACTACTTCCGAAAGTGAGGTGCGAAGTAACTGTGATAGAGAGCGTCACGCATTATCTCGCTTCTGAGAACCCTTCACTCACAGAGCCTTAAAGTTACTCCTTTCATAGGAGCGGAAGTTTTGACGGGTAGTGGTGCAGGTCAGCGAGCTTTACACCTCGAATCCAGCTAATTGCTAACAACTTACCAGTTTGCTTTAAATGTGTACGGCAGTGGGACGATAGACAAATACTGTTTATTCTTTTCCTTTGTTCAGCGGTGTTAAAATGTTCCGTTGTTGATTATTCACTTTTATGTCTTACGAGAAAGAGAAATAAAGTTGTATGTTCTCGCTTGCGCTTATAAGAACCTATTATGTGATATGATGTTACGTAGCAGCCATAGAAAAATTCCCGACGAGCTTATGTTATTCCGTGACAATAGACAAGGTCAGTCGCTGCGTGTCGCAGGAGTGGACGTTTCTCGCTTGGCAAGTTCTATGTGGCTCTCTCCTGTGGTAGTGAATCAAACAAGCTCTTTGTTCATGTCGCCATTCACACCACAGGGTGATTATAAATGAAGTTAAACTTTCAAACCGCTGTAGAAATAAGACCGCTGGTCAGAATAACGACAAATTGCAACGGAATATTAACGGAGAAGGTGGAAAATGCAAGGCAGAAGAAAAATAAATAGTTACAAAACGTACCAATAGATGGTCGACTACAAACGACAAATGAATCCTACAACAAAGCGTTAGGTGTACGTTTGACGTTAAACAAACTGTATTACTCAGTGTGCGTGGGTGTACAGGTGTGATATTGTTAGTTACGTAAGCCCATCCACCACAGCAAGGTCATATCACATCGGTTGGGAAAAATCATCTTTAATTGTCCTGAGGCCAAAAACCGCCTAAAAAGCCTCAATCAAAATCAAATCGGGTTATTAATTTCCGCATGACTGGCGCAAAACATGTTAATATGCTGTCCACCGTTTTCTGCAACAAGTTGAAATCGAGAAGTAGCATGTTCCACAACTGATCGAAGTGTTTACAGGGTTACGTTCAAAATGTGTTGCGCAATGCGTGCCTTCAATGCAGCTAAGATAGCAATCGGAACACTGAACACATCGTCCTTCACCTAGCCCCACAGCCGGAAGTCACTCGGATTAAGATCAGGTGATCGGGACGGCCAATGGTGGCTGATAAATCTAGCATTTCCGAAATGCCGCTACAGAAGCTGCTTAACTGGATTTGCAATGTGAGAGGTGCATAAAAACGATCCCATCCACACAACCACGCTGTTGGAGAGCTGGAATGACGTGGTTGCGCAAAAGGCACTAACAGCGCTTACCAGTGACGGTACAGGTAACAGGACCGCAAGCACCTGTCTCTTCGAAAAAACATGGCCCCATGGTAAATGATGCCGTAAACCCCACCAACAGTGACCTTTTCAAGATGAAGTGGTACTGGCTGATCTGCGTGTGGATTTTCCGTTGCCCATATTGGACAGTTCTGTGTACTGACATATCCTGTCAGATGGAAGTGGGCTTCGTCTGTTCACAAAATCTTCCACAGCCAATCATTTTCCACTTCCATGCGAACAAGAAATCCTAAAGCAAAGGTCTCTCTTGCTGGTAGGTCAACAGGAAGCAACTCGTGCACATGGGTAATTCTGAATGGATAGCAAAGAAAGATGATTCGTGGGATTTTACGCGCACCGTGCTCACGGTTGACTTCAATGTTCGGGCAGTTCTCCGTGCACTACACGTTTGCACACCACCACTCATCTCGTCTTGCACTGCTGTGCCCACGAATCTGTTCGTTTCCTCCCTCTATCAGGTTGCACACCAAAAGACCCCATCTTTCCGAATCGTTTTCTCCAGACTCCCGCCAGTCATCGGATCCACGCCTTTTTTCAGACCCTTCAGTGTCCGGAACTTCTGCGGAGCGACGTGTGCACAGTCACCATTCTGGTAATTCAGCTGTACAAGCGGAGCGCGATTCTGCATTGAGGCAGGCATGACGAACGTCGCAGACGCTAAAGGAGGAGAAGCCGTGTACCCGGCGTGTTTATACGAGTACCAATTTCAATGGGTCGCGTGCATGACAGGTGTTTTCATTTACGTATTCTGGCACATACAGCGCCATCTATTGATCAATTTTCACACTATTTTTTCTTATTCTGCCATACGTTTTTCCTCTTCTGCGGTAATATTCCGTTGCAATTAGACGTCATTCTGACCAATGGCGTTATTTCTACAGGTTTTTGAAAGCTTAACTTTAATTATAATCGCCCTATATTTCAAGCGTTGCATACAAAGCTTTAAAAGGCAAAAATAAATTTCTCGTGTGTAAAGTGTCAGGCACAGCTACCGCGGGGTTGCAATTAAAGTTCAGGTACTTGTGGAGGTCCAGTGTGGGCTGTAATTATCGTTCGGCAGCGAAACTTGGTAGATACGATAATGCGTTAATGCGGAAGAGATTTATGCTTTAAAAAAATATCCAATTTTGGCACTAAGTGCAAATCTGGCTCTCATATTGAACAAACTGTGTAAGAGGCGATTAGTAATAAAATGAACATTATGCCTTTCTCGCTTGTTTCCATCCTAATCCATTACATACGGAGACATTTCTATACGTCTCTTTTACATTACTATGATCAGACTTCCACCTCGTGGCCAAAATTCGAACTAATTTTCGTGCAGCGTAAAGCGATTCCGCATTAACACATTAGAGTATCTACCAAGTTTAGCTTCTGTGCGATAATTACAGCCCACACTGGACCTCGGTGAATAGGTGGACTTTGGTTATAGCCACCCAGTGCAAATAAATAAACCCAGATTTCTCAACTAGTCCTTAAATAAAAGTGTCATTTCTGTTGCGTATGTGGAGGCTAAGCTCCATCGAGGTATGTTACTTTTCAGGGCCAAGCCAACGAAAGTTACGTTCATCCTCAAGTTCTGAACACCTGCGTTGGTAGGAGTGACGGCATTGTGTGTATAAGGAAAGATTACACAGCAGGGTTTTCCTTCAGAAGTCGTATATAGGGATGGGTGATGAAGCCTGAGACGGCGATAGTGGAGGTGAGAGGAATGTAGGTGTTTTTGGAAGCAGAACACGGGTCGCCGACTTTTGCGGGCAAAAGCCATCGCGTGTGGCTAACGAGTCTTACTGCAGGCTTAAGTGCGGGAACGGCCGTGAGGGAGCTCCAACGTGTCGTTATGCAAGCCGACCAGCCTGCGACAGACGTCGGATCATGCCTCAGACTTGACTCTGAGCCCGTTTTGAGCGACTTTCTGGTAAAAAGCCACTAGCCCTTATGGGCGCGCGTCATGGGTCTGCGTGTAAATCAGCAGCCAGCCGACCACATTGCGAGTGGGTCAGTGACGTCAGTGATCAATTAACTGTGCCGAGAGTGGAGTTTAAAAATCCTGAGTATGCAGCACACTGCGCATGCGCAGAAACAGCGGACTGTTGCGTCGTCCGCTAACGTTTTAAGTTGACCTTTTGTCGCCGCGCGCATTCCCGTTATAGTAGTACATTTTGTGCTTTTGTGTCTTCCTTTTTTCCGATGCCACACTGCTGTAAAGGTTGTACCCGAACCCGATTGTTTCCTACTGGTGTTTTCCCGCAACAGATACGAAGTATCTGCAAGCGAGAAGGTACCGACTTTTACGTTATGCAATACCTGGCCGAAGAAGCAGCCTACGTTATGTGTAAATAATAACGTAAATAAGTGAAAGTTTTGTAATGAAATCAGTTGCAACAGTGAAAACTTTCAGAATTACTTGACGAGAAAATAGTTTTTGATGTTATGTGGCATGCAGAAAGAAATCAAAATGCAAAGGATAAAGTAAAAAGGCGCTGTTTACTGTCTCCTAAATATTGTTTGGCGTAATCATTTGTGGTTGAAGGGCCTTCCTGGTCCACATTTGCTTCCTAATATGTAGTAAGGTAATGTGGTTCTGCTGTGAACAAACGCAATTTTTCTTGCTTTACTGCCCGTGTATACTACCAAGCCCGCCCCCCCCCCCCCCACACACACACACACTCTCAGAGTGTGTGTGTGTGAGAGAGAGAGAGAGAGAGAGAGAGAGAGAGAGAGAGAGAGACAGACAGGGACAGAGACAGAGACAGAGACAAAAACACAAGCCCCCGCAGCCTCATCTCACTGCAAAATTCAACAATCCCTCCCGCAACAAGATGGTGGAACAAGTGAACATCAAACAAACTGTGGAACAGTGTGTGTTGGGAAGCTTTCCGTAAACACCTTGTAAAAGCACGAAAACGGGAGGTACACGACAGGTAAGTACGCACATTTACATACATAGTCTGCTCGCCCTCTCCCATCAACATCTCACAAAGCCTAATCACAATCAGCATATATGCCAACACTCTTTTTTAAAAAATAGTCTCTAACCTAGATATCGCTGGTCGAAGAGTAAAATAGTGAATATTTGTTTACAAAACAACGTAATATAACGACAGTAGTGTAACAGAATAAAGTAAAAATAAAAAATCGATGATATCACATAGGTCTAAAAAACTTTGAGAAATTATGTTAAAAACATTGATAAACGTTTATTAATTGTATATGACGTACTGGAAGGCAATAATTATATCTATGCTGCAAATACCAAACAAACTTTTGAACAGCAATATTAATAATAATGTATATATTTGTTCTTCATTGTACTTATAGTAAAGTAAATACCATAATCTCAAAAAACTGGTAGATATCATAACGCAAAAATTCTTTGTATATTACTGAACAGATAATACATAAAACCCACTGAAGATGGAAAAACTTCTCTGAAATACCTGTGGGTAATAAAACAAGGAAAACTGTGTTTGCTCAAGACAGAGCCGCAGTTTCTTACTACATTTTGGTTGACATGTTTGTAAGTATACGGCATGAGGTATTTAAAAATTTTTTGGAAATAAATGGAAAACTGCAAATCAGATAAAAAAAGGTTGTAATAAAAATTGCTCATCCTGAATGAGGGATATCCAACGACCAACGACACCAAATCCGACCTCTTACCCAACCTTCAGGGAATTTTTTCTTGTGCAATCAGATTATCCAGGAGAAAGTACGTGACTTTTGGATTTAACATTTATCCCATTGCCTGATAGAAGTCACTGTAATCGACAAAAGTCAAAATGGGACAAAAACCGTTGAAAAATGATATCATCTTCAGAAACACACGCCAGATTAGGATCCCAGGAGGTTATAAAGGCAACAATTGTAAAATGTTTAATGAGAAACCAGTTTTTATATGAAAAAAACTTGATTGCCAGGAAATGATACGTTTATTTGTCCTCAGTATTGGTGTAATTTCTTTCACTGAGGTCCCTAAAACGGAACGCAGATGGAACGTTCATGGGTTTGTTTGTAAATAGTTTAAAATCTTTCGGCGTTATACATCAACCGTGAAAGAAATTACACCAACAATGTGGACTAAGCAATGCACTTTATACTGGAGAATCAAATTTTTTTTGCTATAAAATCTTGTTTATCTTTAAAGACTGTAGAATAACTGCCCTTATAACCTCCTGTGATCCTAATATGATGTATATTTCCTGAGATATTTTCATTTTCCTACGGCTTTTAATTTTTTTCATTTTTGTCCATTGCAACGCCATTTATCACACAGCGAAAAAAATTACATGTTTTTCCCCCAGATAATCCGACTTCGCAGTTAAGAATGGAGGTAGCTCTGTAAGATTTCAGAATTCGATTGGATGACTCCTTTCGTGACGAACAAGTTTTACTACGATCTTTTTTTTAATCGGATTTATAGTTTAACAATTATTTTAAAAAATTATAAATGTCTCACTTCCTCTATAAGAGCCTCGACTGCAAAATGTGGTGAGGAAAAGGTTGGCCTTTTCGGAGAAATTTCGCAATAAAGTTTCAGTAAAATTCCCAAATAGTATATTTCATACCCATACGAGTTTTTTAAAATTAAGAAAAGTCATTGTATTCAAATATACTACAACAACTATATTTTTAAAGTCGTAAATCATACACAAAATTTAGTCCTTAAAAATTCGTCAGTTGCCACTTTGTTTACTTGCAGACTGAGTTCACTTAACATTGGTTAGAACTCACTTAAAACTGTTACTTGCTGGACGAATTAAAGAAACGGTACTACGAATCCTCTCAAAAATAATGATTGGAAAGAGCGAATTGTTTCACCTTTTGGTTCTAAGATCTGCATTTAACAATGTTTCCAATAACAAAGTGTAACAAATCCAAACTTAATATATAGTTCACCACATTACAAAATTAATTTTAGTAAGCACGTTAGAGCAGCCCACAAAGAATTTTAAGTATGTCGCTTAAGATATCTGCCATCACAGGTCACGTAAATTCACGTCAACAATGTTAAGGGACGCAACTTCATATTGTTTACTTAGTTAAATAATTATTCACATTTACCTAATTAGCAACATCTTTTGGAGCGCATTTGCGTTTAGCAACAAATTCAGGATCTTTATGTGAGTCGTAGTTATCCACATCATCTTCAAATTCGTACAAATCGTCCCTGAAAAATATTCTCCTGGTACGAACACCGCGCGCATTACTACAAGTGGGAGGTATGTTTTTGCACTTACACTGTTTACGTGCTCACATCGGACAAAGCTGCCACTAGTGAGAACCTGAAATAGAGGTGGAGCTGTGATTTCTCGGATTATCGTGAAACTATCAACTACTCTGAATAAAGCAGATCAAGTACTATGTTTTGCATGCATTAGCTCTGTTTCTCATCGTCTGTCCATTGCGCCATAAATGGAGCAAATGATTCTGGCTGACATTGCTACTGTCACCCCCCTATTGAGCTCAAACAGGAGACTATGTCGGTAGTGTTCCGATTACTCCACTTGGTACTCCATTTTCTAACGTCCATAGCTCCACTCACTATCTCCAAATGACAAAATGACAATATGTGAACTTGGGACAACTGTAGAACGGGATACAACCCGTCGGTTTTGACCAATGACGTCATAATTTGCCACAGATGATTTATTAGACAGATTTAACAGCAAAAACGAGTGTTCATAAACAAAGGAATGCAGAAGAGGAAACAGATGATAGACGTGTATCACATCCAGTAATATTTCGAGCATAATGTTAAAGATATCGCTTGTTTGAGTTCTAGTATTTCTGTAAAAAGTGAAGGAAAAAAAGGCCGGCCGGTGTGGCCGAGCGGTTCTAGGCGCTTCAGTCTGGAACCGCGCGACCGCTACGGTCGCAGGTTCGAATCCTGCCTCGGGCATGGATGTGTGTGATGTCCTTAGGTTAGTTAGGTTTAAATAAGTTCTACGTTCTGGGGAACTGATGACCTCAGATGTCAAGTCCCATAGTGCTCAGAGCCATTTGAACCATTTTTTGAAGAAAAAAAGGGATAGAAGTACCGGTAGCATGGAATATCTCAGTTGACATATATATGAGTTGTATCTTGAACTTCTGTCGATCTGTATAGTTTAATTGCAGTACGGGATACAAATTTAACGTACGTAGACTTCTTCGTTTTCGTTAGCATTTATATGCTATTTCTCAGTTGACCTATATAGATAAATCTATAAGTACAAAAGAAAATGAAAAACTAAGCATTCTCCTAAATAAAAAGCTATTCTTCCAAATTATCTCAAACTCAATAAGAATGAAATTAAGTACCGAAAGACTTGGAAAGAACCAATTATTTAAATCAATTCAAACGAAAAAAATCTTACGCAATGTCTAGCGCTGTCTTAAAAGCACATTCATTTATTTCAATTTACAATGATGGCCATTATTCACAGGAGACAGCCGATTTATCATCTACGGCTCTAAAGTAAGGACATTAATATCTATGAGCAACCTACGACGTTATTGCTCAAAGCCGACGGGTTATATCCCGTTCTTCAGTTGACCGTGAACTCAAATAGCAGCAGTGAACTACTTATAAAAGATGACCCGTAGCAACCGAAATACCAACATGCAAGACTAAAACCCTACGAACTTACGCACAAACCTAATAGATATTTTTCAATGTTCAAATGACAGGTTTCGTTCGTATTCTTTCAGTTCTCAGGAGTGAGGAGAACTTAACGTACAGCCTTTGTCACGGACATCGAAAAGAATGAAGTCCGTGATTGTCATTTGTCCCTCCAAGTCTGTTAATATATTTAGATTTTTTTCATAAAAAGTGTATTCCACTGCAACCCCACACTCACCGTTCGGGCGCCACACTGCACCCGAGACAACTCTCACCAGACACGCAATATTGCCGCCGACGTGTCAATGAAATGGACCACGGTTGATAGGCGAAACGCAGTCCAGGAATAAAACGCCAGGGCGTTACCGTGGAATCGTTTGCCACGGGTAGCTGGTTGAGACAAGATAATCGCTCTACGAAGCGGCGCAGAAAACCAGTGTAGCATCTAGTTGCTACGAACTCGGCTCATATTGCCAGTAAAACTCCTTTTCATGCTACAGTGCGAGACACATTCCGATCTAGAACGAATTTACATGAAATTTTCCTTCAGACTAAAACCGTGAGTCGGATCGTGACTGTAAACCGGAAGCTTGCTTCCGTCGAGTTTAGAAAGTAGGAGATCAGTTACTGGACTGAAGTGAAGCTGTTACGGCGGTCTGTGATTCGTGTCTGGTTATCTCAGTTGGTAACAGCAAGAGTTCAGAGTTCTAGCTCCGGTCCGCCGAACAGGTTTAATCTGATAGGACGCTTCAGGAACGAGCAGCACTCCCTTGCAGAATGCAAATTCATTTCGGAAACTTTCCCGCAGGCTGTGGCTAAGAAGAGGACCACTCGGCAATCTGATTTTTGTAAATTTTTATATTTATGGCACGTGAAGTTCTGAACTCAAAACGTAACGATCAGCCATAGCAGTTCAATGCGACTCGCAAAAGTTCTCGAGAAAATCGACTTTGAATTCTCCGAGCGATTTTAATTCACTAAAGGTGGGGTAAAACTTTGGTTGGCCTTGTGGCTCCATCGGCAGCGCTCGAGACTGGTAATTGCTGGACTACTGGTTCCAGACTCACTTCTGTCATTATTTTTTCTTTTATTGTTTTTTTCCCGTTCAGTTCGAATATCTACGTCATTTCAACATAAAATTAATAATAAATTAATAATATATCGTTTCTATGAAAAATGCACGTCTTTGTATTTAAAATTTAGGCTTTCTCTGGAACAGAGACTCAACTGAAGTACATTGAGATCGAGATACATAGCATCAAACGTTTGCAATAGTTTATCATTTCAAAGTTTCATACAAGGACTAAATTTCAGTCAAATACAAACAAAACATTGCAGTTTCAGAGTATATGACTTGTAGTATAATATGTAAGAGTTACTGACATATGGATCTCAACTAGGTCGTTGTTCTGGGGAACGCTTTAGTTACACACACACACTGCACACAAAATTTGAGTTTTCGTTGCAAATATTCCGAAAAAAATTGAACCTGTAAAGATACACTACCTGTAGTGTGTACTCCGTGTTTTTACAACGCTTATCATGGTGGCACATGGGGGACCACATAAGTAGTATAAAAAAATGGGCACAGTCCAGTTAAAGAGTATTTAATGTCGAACTCGATGTTTTGTTTCCATCTGTGACCCAAAAATGTAGTTTATAATGTTTTTAATTAACGTATCTTATAAAAGACTTTAACTAAGAGTTTATATTTCCAATGATAACTGGAGTTTTATGTGTGATATGTCATTAAAAATAAGGAGATGTGCATTTTTTAACATTGTGTGCCGAACCAAGACTCTTACCTGGAACATTTGTCATAAAGGTTCCAGGTGATATTAATAGCAGGCCGTTGTGGCCGAGCGGTTCTAGGCGCTTCAATCCGGAACAGCGCTGCTGCTACGGTATCAGGTTCGAATCCTGTCTCGGGCATGGATGTGTGTGATGTCCTTCGGTTAGTTAGGTTTAAGTAGTTCTAAGCCTAGGGGACTGATGACCTCAGATGTTAAGTCCTATAGTTCTTAGAGCCATTTGAACCATTTTTGTTATTAATATTGTGCCCTGCCCCACTGTCATAGTGCTCAGCCTCGCTGCACACTTCCCGCACCGCCATGGCACACTTGAGTTCGAGGAAGAGGGCAAACTGCGAATGCACCACATTCAAAAGGCAGTCCGGTTGCACTGCATACAACTTGGTTTTACACTTCATATTTCGCAAAAACTCGGATCACGGACCAAACAAATTTTCAGTATTATTAAATTGGTTTTTTTTTCCTTATCTGTTCTGAAGACAATTTTTATCTGGCACAAACTGTCGGCATATAGACAGAGGCAGAAAATTTTTAATAATTTCGCACTCAGGTTGCCACTTATTTAGTCTTTTCTACGAATATGTCGATCGATATACTTTAGTACTTTTGCAGTCTCCTGGTGAAGATGTGGAAACTCCACCTAAGGAATGAAACATATAAGTGTTGGACAGATTTAAAGTAAAAGGATTTGTGATTAAAATGGGAATTACTTCGCGGGCCAATCAGTTGCACCTGCACATGCATAGGGGTGCTTTCAACCGTGACGCAAGCAGTGTCGAAAACAGGTGTAAGATTGGCTGTGTCTTCGAGGAGCTATCCTTGTAATTCTTTGAAGGCCACAATTAGTTCAGACCTCGTGTATCTTTTAACGCCAGTGAGCTTAGGGAACTGGACTGTGTTTGTCATAATGTGTCCCTTCCACAACGCGATTTTCTTTTGAAATGCATCCCCATCCAATCGGAAAGAAGTGATTTTTCACCTTGCAATATCTTACTGTGGGCAGTGTGCAGTCAAGTCCACTTAAAACGCGAAGTCTGTAATCCATTCCGGTTGTTCTAATGTTCGTTCCTGCACTCCTTTTTCCTTCATAAATTCCAAAATAGCTAGTTTAAATCGAAAAAATCTTTCCAGGCACGCTTCTTGATGTAACCAACGTACTTTTCAGTAATATACATAGTCTCCATACTTTCATTCATTTCCATTGAAAACTGGTGCAACTGACTGTGGAATAATGCGTGCCACTTGAGAAATTGTACTTTTCGTGCCACTAATTTCTTAACATGCTGCATGCCTGCAAATTTAGCACAAAATGCTTCTTGATGTACGCAACAATGAACTTTATCTATCGATCGTTGTAGTTCTTTGCTCTTTCATTGTGGACCAAATCTTCAAAATTTCTTGCACGGTATTTTACTATCGTTTCGTAGCAAATTTGAAGTACCCGTCAGTTACGCGACTGTATAATATATTTTGAGAATTCTGATCCCTCACTTCTATCTTTCCCATTCACCTTTAAAGGCCTGTGACGATAGAGTGCTAGATTGCCTCTTTTTATGCAAAGAGTTACTGGACTTGTGATAGTCCTTCATACAACGAAGAAATAGCGAAGGGTAAACAGCACTGACTCCACGATTCTGCCGAACTGGAGAGTTGTGTCAACAGTGTAGATTTCGCTAGGAACTGATAGTAATGTTTATACTAGTTTCTGTTTATGGCTGTTACGTCTCAATATTATTTTATCCACTGACCATTTTCCCTGGAACATAATGCCGATTATTGATGATGTGCTCTGACGTAACGACAATCGCTTCACCTTGCGATCCTGCACAAAACACCGCTCAATTATTTGGTACCGTGTTGATAAGCCCTTCCGAGCAGAATGCACGGAGTAGCTTCCTTCTCTTTCGTCGAAAGTGGCCTCTGTTGTTTTCCGTCCAGACACATTCCCTTTACTGGCCTGCGTTACTTATCGTTCTAGCTGCAAATTGCAGCTAACAACGCTTTGTCCTTTTCGAGTCGTATCCCTTTGCCGTGCAAGTGCCTCTAATTAAGCCTAACACTTCGGAAGCTCTCCTGGAACAAAGCATACTGCAGAGAAATGAATTACTAGGGTATCATGAGACAACAGGATTCTTTTAATTTTTATATTTATGGTGAGTGAAGTTCAGAATAACAAAGCCATAACAACGCGGTTCTAAAAAAGAAATTCGGGAAAACCGACCTTGAAGTTTTCCGAGCGGGTTTAACTCGCTAAAGACAGGACAATTTTCGAAGGGCCTCGTGGCTTCATCGGTAGCGCTCAAGATTGGTAACTGCTGGATTGCTCGTCTGACTTCAGTCATTACTTTTTCTTGCTTCATTGTTTTTCCTTAAATTCTAATACCTATGTGATTTAAATGCAAAATTAATCAAATATGTGATAAGTAAAACATTCCTCCACAAAGAATTCTAACTCTGGAGTGGCGTGTGCACTGATTTAAAATTTGCTGTCAGATCAATATTGTGCCACAGTTTACGAGCCATATTCTTTTATTTCAACCGCGGTATACTCGGTTCGAAATTTAGGACACAAAGCTGCCACCTTTGGCCTAACCTAACTAGGCGATGACTCGAATCGAGGTTGGATGACGAATACAAGAATGTTGTTTCTTTCTTTTCCGGCTCTATCCAAGAGATATGGTTGAAATGGCTCTGAGCACTATGGGACTCAACTACTGAGGTCATCAGTCCCCTAGAACTTAGAACTACTTAAACCTAACTAACCTAAGGACATCACACACACCCATGCCCGAAGCAGGATTCGAACCTGCGACCGTAGCGATCGCGCGGTTCCAGACTGTAGTGCCTAGAATCGCTCGGCCATCTCGGCCGGCCTATCCCAGAGATAATAGATATAACTAGTTGGCAAGTGGTAACATGGTAATCTCTTCGCAACCACTCTCAGGTGTTTTCAGAGAGTGACCAAGTGCTGGCTGGGGCTACATCCGCACACCCTCAATTCTGAGGTAGGTCAGGACAGCAAGAGCAACATGTAGCCTTGAGTTATTTTGTTGAAAGATAACGTCACAGAGATCTTGCAGGTAGGACACTGATGCTGACCTTAAAACATCGGGAATGTAACTGACAAAATCACCAGCTACGAAAACCACAGGTGATCATGTTGTGTACCCAATGGCATACTACACCATTACGCCAGTAGTTGGTCCCGTGTGTTGACGATGAATGGGATCTGACATCGTTAGTTCTCCTCAGTCTGCACACGCCGACACCTCTGTTGAGATGCTGTATGTTGAACTGGGACTCGTCTGAAGAAACGACGTGGTGCTACTCCTGTATTGGGCGCATCACTGTCAGATCGCCTTTCTCAGATGCTGCGTCAACGGGAGCCACAGTGGTGGTTCCGTGTTAGCTGTCTGTGGAGCACCAGCCGTCGACCCACTGGATACTTGTGTTTCTGCAAGCAAACTCGTTTCCTGACTGAATGTACGCACGAGGCTATATGATAAGGCCCAGTGAACGTCTGTTCTCTCTGGCACTAGTCGCTTGGGACCGTTGATAGGCATGGCTTTGTATATGACGCTCCTGAACTCGTCATTTACTCACATGGTACTCGTGAATCCACAACAAAGCGAGCAACAATAGGCTGTTGTCGAATCCAACATGTACTGGTGGAATGGAATGGACAGCGTCTTGAAAGAAAGACGTAAGGTGAACATTAACAAAAGCAAAACGAAGTAATAAAATGTAGTTGAATTAAATCAGGTGATGTTGAGGGAATAAGATCAGGAAACGAAACTTTAAAGTAGTAGGAGTTTTGCTATTTGAACACCAAAGTAACTGATGATGGTTTGAAGTAGAGAGGATATAAAATGTAGACTGGCAATGGCAAGGGAAGCATTTCTGAAGATAACATCGAGTATATATTTAACTGTTAGGAAGTATTTTTGAAAGTATTTGTATGGAAGTGAAGCACGCACGATAAACAGTTTAGACAAGAAGAGAACAGAAGCTTTAGAATTGTGGTGTTACAGAAGAATGCTGAATATTAGATCGGCAGATCACGTGACTAATCAGGAGATACACAATAGAATTGGAAGGAAAAGAAAATTGTGGCACACTCTACAAGAGGAAGGGATAGGTTGGTATTACAGATTTTGAGACATGAAGGGAACACCAATTTAATACTAGAATGAAGTGTATGAGGGGGGTAAAAATCGTAGAGGGAGCTCAAGAGATGAATATACTAAGCAGATTCACAGGGATGTAAGCTGCAGTAGATATTAGGAGATGAAGCGGCTTGCACAGGATAGAGTAGCATGGAGAGCTACATCACAACCAATCTGTGGACTGACGACCACAACAACAACAATTGGTAGCCATTTATTCTGATTAGCCGACCGGTGTGGCCGAGCGGTTCTAGGCGCTACAGTCTGGAACCGCGCGACTGCTACCGTCGCAGGTTCGAATCTTGCCTCGGGCATGGATGTGTGTGATGTCCTTAGGTTAGTTATGTTTAAGTAGTTCTAAGTTCTAGGGGACTGATGGCCTCAGATGTTAAGTCCCATACTCCTCAGAGCCATTTGAACAATTTTTTTATTCTGATTAAAGGCAGCATAAAACGAAGTTCTCACAAACAGATAACATTCAAATGAAGTTTCTGAATGAATAACTCACTCTGTAATCTTCGCGTTTATGCGGAATATAGATGACATTAATTCCACCTCTTTCATTGCACTCACTGTACTGTTGATCATTTGTATATCGCGAAGGACACAGTACAACTCATGTCAGTTGGAGGTTTCATCCATGTCACCTTCCTGATGTTCCAGTCTTAATGGCCAGTTATATTTCGAATACCGTGTGAGAGTTCGCGAACACTTTCTCCCGCCTGAATTCCATCTGCCATCCGACCACCAGTGGCCCCGTGGGAACTCGTAACTCATCGGATGTCTCCGTTGTAGTTCGGGACTTCAGTCCCAAGACGGCGTCCGTCGCTAAGGGTATAGAGACCACCAGGGTCAGGGTCGCTAATCTCTCACGAACGTGTCAACTGCATTATGGCAGTTAGCAGGAGGAAGGCGTGCACTTCGCTAGAACCAGGTCGAGCAAAAGTCTCCCATCACCTAAACTCGAAAAACCACGGTGCTGAGAGATTCTGCGATCACGGCCCTCCCCACCTACTAACACTGCTATACGAGCTTTTTTCACTGGTTTCGCCTACTGAGAACCACATGAAATAACTTTTTTCCATTTCTTTCCAGTAGTTTTTATTCTTTATCTCTGTTGTTCTTTCCTGTGTCCTTTCTGCACCTGTCTTCATCGCTTTCGCTGAACTTTTCTCCTTCCCTATTTCTCCCTCCGTTATTTCCATTTCCCTCGGGGTGTTGTTGAAGTTAGCCACTCAGGTCGTTGCGCGTGCAAATGCAAGCGGCCCGTTAGAGCAGTGTTGACGAATGTGTTCTTCGTTTGGTTTCCTAAAACCAGATAAGAGAGCGATACAAAAAATGAGTCATAGGACGTAGTAAGGATGGAACCCGCGCTGAGGGCTGACCAGTTTCGGCGCTATCATCAATGCTATGAGAGCAACTGAAACTAATTGTATCTGGCGGGCCGCTTGAATTTCCTCGCGCAACTTCCTCGCCCTGTATTTACAACATGTTTCGCGACTACATTATCCCATTATTAAGTGCTACAAAAAAGACAACACAAATCAATACATCGCAATACTACACATACTGTTAACCATGTAATGATTTGAGTTTCCTTGTTTTATAGCACTTGATATTGTTATAAAGTAGTTCCGAATCATGTTGTGGTAAATATACCACACATTTCGACAACAGTGCGTAACATTTTCGCTACTCAAACAAAGACTGTTGAAAGAACACCATTCCCCAGTTGTAGCTAAAGAAGTTTTCCATTTACTGTTGCTATTTCCGCGGTAAGCTATGGTCAAGCACAAATATTCGATACCGTTTCGAGGCACAGATTCTAATAATGGTACCGTTGTAGGGTTGTGTCGCACTTCATAGCAATGCAAATAACTTTCGTGATCACCGACTACCACAAGCGGTCTCTAAACCTGTGCTAACCACATTCATGTATTTTAGCTTGCGTACGAATAACAAAAGTTGAGATGTTGCAATGCTTATGTCAGTGATCACAACTGTTGCTTCCATTGCTATAATGTTCGACACAACACCATAACTTAAAACTTACATGGTCTGTTCAAAAAATTCGGGAACTTCGTCCACAAAACTTTTCTACGCTTTCCTTTTCCTGATTGTGCGTGGCCTCCTTCCAAATACTCTCCTCCATGATTGATACACCGCTCCCTGCGTCGTTTTCACTTCGGAAAGCACTCTTGGTACACCTCCAGCTGGATCGCACGAAGCGCCGTCTGCGAATTTTCTTTTATCTCGTCTACTGTTGCAAACTTTCGTCCTTTCAACGGGGTTTTCAACTTTAGAAATAAAAAAAATGTCTACTGGGGCGAGGCTTGGAGAGCACGAAGGATGGGGAGAGACAGTGATTTCGTATTTTGTGCAATAATTACGCATCAAAAGGGATGAATGTGCCGGTGCGCTATCGTGATGCAAGAGTAATGAACTGTCTTGCCACAGCCGGCCCGGTGGCCGAGCGGTTCTAGGCACTTCAGTCCGGAACCGCGCGAATGCTACGGTCGCCAGTTCGAATCCTGCCTCGGGCATGGATGTGTGTTATGTCCTTTGGTTAGTTAGGTTTAAGTAGTTCTAGGTCTAGGGTAAAAACTGATGGAAGCCGACCGCGGGGCAGATCAATTTGGATTCCGTAGAAATGTTGGAACACGTGAGGCAATACTGACCCTACGAATTATCTTAGAAGAAAGATTAAGGAAGGCGAACCTACGTTTCTAGCATTTGTAGACTTAGAGAAAGCTTTTGACAATGTTGACTGGAATGCTCTCTTTCAAATTCTGAAGGTGGCAGGGGTAAAATACAGGAAGCGAAAGGCTATTTACAATTTGTACAGAATCCAGATGGCAGTTATAAGAGTCGAGGGGCACGAAAGGGAAGCAGTGGTTGGGAAGGGAGTGAGACAGGGTTGTAGCCTCTCCCCGATGTTACTCCATTTGTATATTGAGCAAGCAGTAAAGGAAACAAAAGAAAAGTTCGGACTAGGCATTAAAATCCATGGAGAAGAAATAAAAACTTTGAGATTCGCCGATGACATTGTAATTCTGTCAGAGACAGCAAAGGACTTGGAAGAGCAGTTGAACGGAATGGACAGTGTCTTGAAAGGAGGGTGTAAGATGAACATCAACAAAAGCAAAACGAGGATAATGGAATGCAGTCGAATTAAGTCGGGTGGTGCTGAGGGGATTAGATTAGGAAATGAGACACTTAAAGTAGTAAAGGAGTTTTGCTATTTGGAGAGCAAAATAACTGATGATGGTCGAAGTAGAGCGGATATAAAATGTAGATTGACAATGGCAAGGAAAGCGTTTCTGAAGAAGAGAAATTTGTTAACATCGGGTATAGATTTAAGTGTCAGGAAGTCGTTTCTGAAAGTATTTGTATGGAGTGTAGCCATGTATGAAAGTGAAACATGGACGATAAATAGTTTGGACAAGAAGAGAATAGAAGCTTTCGGAATGTGGTGCTACAGAAGAATACTGATGATTAGATGGGTAGATCACATAACTAATGAGGAGGTATTGAATAGAATTGGGGAGGAGTTTGCGGCACAACTTGACCAGAAGAAGGGATCGGTTGGTAGGATATGATCTGAGGCTTCAAGGGATCACCAATTCAGTATTGGAGGGCAGTGTGGAGGGTAAAAACCGCAGAGGGAGACCAAGAGATGAATACACTAAGCAGATTCAGAAGGATGTAGGCTGCAGTAGGTACTGGGAGATGAAGAAGCTTGCACGGGATAGAGTAGCATGGAGAGTTGCATCAAACCAGTCTCAGGACTGAAGACCACAACAACAACAACAACAACAACAACAACAACAGGTCTAGGGGACTGGTGAACTCAGATGTAAAATCCCATAGTGCTCTGAACCATTTGAACCATTTGTTTCGCCACATTTCAGGCTGTTTCTTTCTCACATTTTCCCGAAGGGCCGCATCACGTGCCGATAGTAACCACGATTAACAGTTTTGCGTGTGGCACGAATTCATGATGAACCAGTCCTATCAGCATGGCTTCGAATTTCGACCTGCCCAGACTAGCTTTTTTTTGGGGGGTCTCTGAAAACCTTCCCTGACCCGTCGTTAAGACTGAACGGTGGTCTCAACATCATTACTGCCCACGCCTCATTTCCAATTATGATTCTCTTAAGGAACAAGCCGCCCTCATTTGCACGATCCCAGAGCTCTTCACAGATCGCCAGGCAAAGGTCTTCCTGGTCCTGAACCCATGAGCCGCGGGACCAGCTTGGCGGCAACACGATCAATTCCAAGATGCTTGTCAGGATTCCATGACATGATCCAACTACGCGTAAAATGGTACATTCATCTGCAGGCTCTCGGGCAGTCGGTCTGCGATTGGCATGCAAAATTTCGTTGACGTTCCTGACAAGGGCGTCGTCGGTAAAAGTTAGAGAAAAGTCAGAGAGCGTTTTGAACGAGGTCGATATTTGACCACTGACTGGCCATTTTTAAACCGTGTGAAACTTTCGCAAAACAGAGTTCGACTTAAGCACTCATAGCCGTAGGCATCCTGCATCATTTGGTTTCCTTGAGTTTCAGGCAAAATTTAATGCAGACGCGTTGCTCCTACAACTCTGCCATCTCGAAATTCGCAAATTGTGTGACACAAGATTCTACTCAGTACAGCACTGAACAATAGAAACAAGACATGCAACAATCAAACTTTCGGCAGTTATAGATTAAACAAAGGCGTGTGCAAGTATGCCAACCGCATTTAGCCGCAACATACCATTGGCACGAAATTACGAGTGTTCTGGAATTTTTTTAAACTTTGTTTTTTTTTCTTCTTCTAATAAAACCCCATGTCATTCCAAGCATGTGTATTAATTTTTACCTCTCTATCTACATTATTAAGTTTTCCAATTTATACTGACTTTTTGATCACCCGGTATTTTGTAGGCAGTTTCACAGTATATATAAATGACCTGGTAGATAGTGTCGGAAGTTCCTTGCGGCTTTTCGCGGATGATGCTGTAGTATACAGGGAAGTTGCAGCATTAGAAAATTGTAGCGAAATGCAGGAAGATCTGCAGCGGATAGGCACTTGGTGCAGGGAGTGGCAACTGACGCTTAACACAGACAAATGTAATGTATTGCGAATACATAGAAAGAAGGATCCTTTATTGTATGATTATATGACAGCGGAACAAACACTGGTAGCAGTTACTTCTGTAAAATATCTGGGAGTATGCGTGCGGAATGATTTGAAGTGGAATGATCATATACAATTAACTGTTGGTAAGGCGGGTGCCAGGTTGAGATTCATCGGGAGAGTCCTTAGAAAATGTAGTCCATCAACAAAGGAGGTGGCTTACAAAACACGCGTTCGACCTATACTTGAGTATTGCTCGTCAGTGTGGGATCCGTACCAGATCGGGTTGACGGAGGAGATAGAGAAGATCCAAAGAAGAGCGGCGCGTTTCGTCACAGGGTTATTTGGTAAGCGTGATAGCGTTACGGAGATGTTTAGCAAACTCAAGTGGCAGACTCTGCAAGAGAGGCGCTCTGCATCGCGGTGTAGCTTGCTCGCCAGGTTTCGAGAGGGTGCGTTTCTGGATGAGGTATCGAGTATATTGCTTCCCCCTACTTATACCTCCCGAGGAGATCACGAATGTAAAATTAGAGAGATTCGAGCGCTTTCCGGCAGTCGTTCTTCCCGCGAACCATACGCGACTGGAACAGGAAAGGGAGGTAATGACAGTGGCACGTAAAGTGCCCTCCGCCACACACCGTTGGGTGGCTTGCGGAGTATAAATGTAGATGTAGATGTATCCATATACATCAGTGAATCTACCTGCAAAATTGTGTCGTTCTCCGAGCCATAGTTAAGAACGGGGCCCAAGAGAAATACGGGCCTCGCAACGACGTCAGTCGGCGTGTTAGCCATACTTCGCGAAAGCTCGGCTCCATGCAGGGCCCACGGGAAATTAATGTGTAATTCAAAAGGTACCCACTAAAGATTTTAACTTTGTCTGTGCTATTGAGGGCTTGCATGCATTTAAACGAGCAGTCAAGAAATAATAAAATCGTCTGAAACAGTCAATGGCTCCACGCCCGAGGCGGCTGCTGGACTAGTAAAACCTGCAGTGTCACGCACCAAGGGCCTCGGTTCAGGAGACGTGACGTCATAAACATTGATAGGCGTGGAAGACTAGTTATCTTGAAACGGGACGCAAGCTACTCAGACTACACCCATCCATTGTTTCATAATGAGAGCGCTAAGCGACTTGCAACAACCTTGAAACATAATTTGTAGCTGTTTTATCGATGCATGTACAACATGGGAGTTTGATTCTTTAAAGAACCAGTGGTGGTGATGCTACTGGTGACATTTTAATCTATTACAATTAAACTGGTGCGGTAAAATAAGTGGACCTTTTTACTAACTGACCAGACAGATCCAAAATATTAGAAACAATCCTGTTGCCATAATCAGGAATCAGCCGCAGTCGAAACCGCGCGTGTGCAGTGCCTACTATACTGAGGGTCGCTTACTTTCAGTTCACTGTGCGACGCAGGCCCAGAGCGAGCCGCCGGAGAAAGTGTGGGTGCTGTTTTGCTGCGGTGGGTTTCGCTTGGAGGGTTGCCCCGCGTCAGCGACCACCGCCGGCTGCCCCTACTCCTCGGCAGATTTTCTCCTGCCACGCTGCTAGGGTCAGCTTTTCTCCGGTACACCCCAAGTCCCCACTGTGTCAGCAGGTGTGCCGCAAACACGGTGGGAGCAGGATCCATCCCGATTTTCTTCTCCTGGATCCAGGTAGCAGGTAGCGCCCACTTCCCTCACCTCCCCCCCCCCCTTTTGAAGGTTCCATGCATCAATCTGCAAAAAAAGAAATCCTTATAGGATCGCTTCGTTGTCTGACTGTTAAGAACCCTTTTTCTTAAAACTTGGTAGATGTACCAGGTTCAAATTTATGTTTCAAAAACTCACGACATTGATCTGCACACACTGTTTTTTTATAGAAGAAAGATTAAGGAAAGGCAAACCTACGTTTCTAGCATTTGTAGACTTAGAGAAAGCTTTTGACAATGTTGACTGGAATACTCTCTTTCAAATTCTGAAGCTGGCAGGGGTAAAATACAGGGAGCGAAAGGCTATTTACAATTTTTACAGAAACCAGATGGCAGTTATAAGGGTCCAGGGGCATGAAAGGGAAGCAGCTATTCAATCTGTATATTGATCAAGCAGTAAAGAACAAAAGAAAAATTTGGAATAGGTATTAAAATCCATCAAGAAGAAATAAAAACCTTGAGGTTCGGCGATGACATTATAATTCTGTCAGAGACAGCAAAGGACTTGGAAGAGCAGTTGAACGGAATGGATAGCGTCTTGAAAGGAGGATATAAGATGAACATCAACAAAAGCAAAACGAGGATAATGGAATGTAGTCGAATTAAGTTGGGTGATGCTGAGGGAATTAGATTAAGAAATGAGACAAAGTAGTAAAGGAGTTTTGCTATTTGGGGAGCAAAATAACTGATGATGGTCGAAGTAGAGAGGATATAAAATGTAGACTGGCAATGGCAAGGAAAGCGTTTCTGAAGAAGAGAAATTTGTTAACATCGAGTATAGATTTAAGTGTCAGGAAGTTGTTTCTGAAAGTATTTGTATGGAGTGTAGCCATGTATGGAACTGAAACGTGGACGATAAATAGTTTAGACAAGAAGAGAATAGAAGCTTTCGAAATGTGGTGCTACAGAAGAATGCTGAAGGTTAGATGGGTAGATCACATAACTAATGAGGAGGTATTGGATAGAATTGCGGAGGAGTTTGTGGCACAACTTGACTAGAAGAAGGGATCGGTTGGTGGGACATGTTCTGAGGCATCAAGCGAACACCAATTTGGTACTGGAGGGCAGCGTGGAGGATAAAAATCGTAGAGGGAGACCAAGAGATGAATACACTAAGCAGATTCGGAAGGATGTAGGCTGCAGTAGGTACTGTGAGATGGAGAAACTTGCACGGGATAGAGTAGCATGGAGAGCCGCAACAAACCAGTCTCAGGACTGAAGACCACAACAACAAGAACAACCGATTTCGGCCGTAAGCTATCATCTGGCACCAAAATCACTGAAAACATTTCACTTGTTATGAATTCTGAAACACAAAACGTTGAATATTTTAAGCCACATGAAACATGTATTACAAAAACTCGTTCATAGCATTTACAAGTGCAGCATTCATCTTATTTACATAAAATAGGACGATTGCTCCACTTGTAAGTGCTATGAATGACTGCATACGATGGCTTACTGCCGAAACCGATCTTACTAATAAAATTCAGTATATGCAGTTGTCATAAATATTTTGAAACATATATCGACTGCTAAAAATTGCCTGAAAAAAAACCTATCAAATTTATGTGGCTTATTGAGGTCTATGGTCCCTTGACGGTCTAAAAATTTTAAGCTTCTAAGTCATTTCAATCAAAAGACGCGGCCACTTATGTCTCACATTCTGATACTAGAAGACCCACTCATCAAAATCTATAGTCTATTTCCCGTTGACCTAGAATCATGAAATCTGGCAAGGAGCAAAGGTTTCACAGTATAAGTAAAGCAAAAAATTTGAAAATAGTTAATTTGGAAATATATAACACAGAATTTTTTTTCATGTTTTTTATAAGTCTTTTTTTCTGCCCATCTGCTAACATACTTTTTCTCTGGAACTTTCTCTGGTGAATGAAGTTAAAATTTATGTCACATACTAAGGTTCAGTGTCCCTTGATAGAGCAAAAAGTTTTAAGCTTCTAAGTCGGTGCAGTCAAAAGATACGGCCATTTATGTCAGATATTTTCCTACTCGAAAGCTCACTCGTTAAAACCTACATTTTCTGTTGACCCAGAAACATGAAACCTCGCAAGAAAAAAACTTGCGCAGCACAAGGGAAGGAAAAAATCAGAAATTTGTTAATTTGTTATTACATCACATGAAAAATTTTTTTGTCTTATTTTTTCATCTGTAGGTGTGCTCCTCTGTTAAGACCCATTTTGCTCTGGAATCAACGTATGAAGTTCAAATTTATGTCACATACTAATGTCTATGGTTACTTGGCGGTGTAAAAAGTCTAAGCCTTTTTCTCCAGAACACTCTGGCGCATGTGGTTCAGATTTGTTGCGCATACTAAGATCTAGCGTCGGTTAGCAGTGAAAAAATTTTAAGGTTCTAGTTGTAAGTCGGTGTGCTGGAAAGATTCGCGCATTTATGTCACATATTTTGAAACTCTCACATTCACTCATCAAAACTTATAGGCACTTCACGTTGACCTAGAATCATGAAATTCGGCAAGAGACAAAGTTTCACACTACAAGTAAAGTAAAAATTCTGGAACATCTAAAATCGTAACTACAGTACATAAGAAATATCTTTTTGCCACTTGAAGATACATTGCAGTCACGATACGTGAAAAGCATATTAGACGAATATTACTGCACGCAAAAATAAAATGTAAGCTTCAGTCAAGTTATAGCAAGTAAATAAGTATTTTTATCAAAACTTTCCTCTCTAGATATGTCAATTGAAGTCCACTGCAAGCTTCTTTTTTTTTTATGTGCGAGCTACACTGACGAACTACTGTAGAAATTTTGCTGCGGTCTTGGAATTCCTGAAACCTGAGACGAATATATTGCCAGCATCAATGTCGATAACAAGCAAAAATTGTTGAGTTTCTCGGTTTCAAGGATGGATGAAAATATATACATATACACTGCAGAGCCAAATAAACCGGCACACCTGTCTAATATCGCGTACAGTCCCCGCGAGCACGCAGAAATTCCGCGACACGACGTGGCATGGACTCGACTAATGTCTGAAGTGGTGCTGGAGGGAACTGACACCACAAATCCTGCAGGGCCGTCCATAAATCCGTAAGAGTAGGAGGGGGTGGAGATCTCTTCTGAAAAGCACGTTGCAAGACATCCCAGATATGCTCAATAATGTTGATGTCTGGGGAGTTTGGTGGCCAGCGGAAGTGTTTAATCTCAGAATAGTGTTCCCGGAGTCACTCCGTAGCAGTTTTGGACGCGTAGGGTGTCGCATTGTCCTGCTGAAATTGTCCAAGTCCGTCGGAATGCACAATGGACATGGGTGGATGCAAGTGATCACACAGGATGCTTACGTAGGTGTCACCTGTCAGAGTCGTATCTAGACGTATCAGGGGTCCCGTATCACTCACACTGCACCCGCCCCACGCCATTACAGAGCCTCCACCAGCTTGAACAGTCCCCTGCTGACATTCAGGGTCCATGGATTCATGAGGTTGTCTCCATACCCGTACATGTACATCCTCTCGACACAATTTGAATCGAGACTCGTCCGACCAGGGAAGATGTTTCCAGTCATCAACAGTCCAATGTCGGTGTTGACTGGTCCAGACGACGAGTAAAGCTTTGTGTCATGCAGTCATCAAGGGTACCCGTGTGGGCCTTCGGCTCCAGAAGCCCATATGGATGATGTATCCTTGAATGGTCCGCGCGCTGGCAGTTGTTGATGACCCAGCATTGAAATCCGCTGCAATTTGTGGAAGGGTTGCACTGCCGTCACGTTGAACGATTATCTTCAGTCGTCGTTGGTCCCGTTCTTGCAGGATCTTCTTCCAGCTGCAGCGATGTCGGACATTTGATGTTTAAGCGGAATTCTGATATTCAAGGTACACTCGTGAAATAGTCTACGGGAAAATCGCCACTTTATCGCTGCCTCGGAGATGCTGAGTCCCATCGCTCGTCCGCAGACTGTAACACTACGTTGAAACCCATTTAAACGTTGATCACCTGCCATTGTAGCAGCAGTAGCCGATCTAACAACTGCGCCACACACTTGTTGTCTTATATAGGCGTTGCGGATCACAGCCCCGTATTCTGCTTGTTTCCATATCCCTGTATTTGAATATGCATACCTATACCAGTTTCTCGGCGCTTCAGTGTGTAAGGATTCCTTTATTTTTGTTTTGGTCGGTTGAGGTGCTAAAGCCTAATAGCAATAAATTCAGGTAACGACGATAGAGGTCGTTAGCGATCTTTCCAAAGCAGATCAAACGCTCAGCAATATTGATACCTAGTGACTCTGCTAGGCTGTGCGAGTTATGTAAACAGAATGCCTGTCGTCTTGGGAACACAGCATCACCATTGGGGAACAAACATTGTACTATGGGATGGTCTGATCAGCTAGTATGGTCACACAATCTTTGGCAGTAATGCGACCTTAAGCCCACGGGAAATCACGACATGGCTGCCCAAATCATCATCGATCTTCCACCATGTCTCACTCTTGGGAAGCAAAATCGGCCAGAAGTTGGAAACTGTGCCAGACAAAACTCATGCGACCAAATACATTCTTCCATTGCTCGATTGCCCATGTTTTATGGCTTCGGCGCCACGTTTTTATGTTACAGGCTTTTGCGTCGTTGATGTGTGATTTTGAAAGTCCAGCCCGCTCTGTTGACAGGGTTCGCGAGTGCCGACAGTGACCTCTGCAGCTGTCGTCTCACTTTTCGCCACAACCCTCTTCAGTGACCGACTGCCACGATGACTCAGTACACACCTTCGCCCGTATTGTGACTTGGCGGGTGATGTTTTTCTGCTTTCCTAAATGCGGTATAAATCTTCACTAAGGTGTCTCTTGAAACACCAAACACTTCGGCTCCCTTTGTTACGGAAGCAGACACCATAGAGGCACCAGCACATTGCCCACGTTCGAATTCATTTAGCTCCTGCATAATGCAGTCACAGCTCCCCAGAACGCTGTTCTGACGACGATTGACGCTTGCAACGTGTTGAGGACATTGAAAAGGTGCCGTTTGTGGTGCAACAGAACAACCAGCAGCATTGACTAGCATCTGCATTTATGTCCAAGTATGCATTTCTTTTTCCGTATTTTTGTGTCAGTTGGGTGTACAGAATCAGTTCAGTAACATGGGTCGATTTGGAGATGCAACATAACAACAGAAAGGAGATATCATGTCTACACACGACCTATTTCTATACCATCAGTATTTGCAAAAGTTCTTGAAAAGACTGTGTATGTAAGGATAATTGATCATTTTATATCAAACGATTTGCTATCGAATGTGCAGTTCGGCTTTAGAGGTCGTTTAACAACTGAAAATGCTGTATTCTCTTTTCTCTGTGAGGTACTGGATGGGCTAAACAAAAGGTTTCGAACTCTTGACATATTTTTTTGATTTAACTAAGGCATTTGATTGTGTTGATCAGAAAATATTGCTCCAGAAGTTGGACCGTTAGGGAATACGGGGAGTAGCTCACAATTGGTTCACCTCTTACTTTAGCAACAGGCAGCAAAAGGTCATTATTCACAGTGTTGAGAATGGCTGTGATGTGGGGTCTGCGTACTGTCAAGTGGACGGTGCCCCAGGGATCAGTGTTGGGGCCACTCCTGTTCCTTATTTATATAAATGATATGCCCTCTCTTATTACAGGTAACTCTAAAATATTTCTGCTTGCTGATGACACTAGCTTGGTAGTAAAGGATGCTGTGTGCAACATTGAATCGATTTCAAATAGTGCAGTACGTGACATCATTTCATGGTTTGTAGAAAATAAACTAACGCTAAATCACAGGGAGACTCAGTTTTTATAGTTTCTAACACACAATTCAACAAAACCCGACGTTTTAATTTCACAGAATGGGCATATGATTAGTGAAACTGCATAGTTCACATTTCTAGGTGTTCAGATAGATAGTAAGCTGTCGTGGAAAGCCCACGTTCAGGATCTTGTTCAAAGGCCTAAAGTTGCCATTTTTACTATTCGAACGGTATCAGAAGTGATTGATCGTTCTACAAGAAAAAAAATTCAATAAGCTACCACTCGAATTCAAAAATCGTAGCAGTAATCCACGCGCTTTCAAATCGAAACTGAAGAGTTTCCTCGTAGGTCACTCCTTTGTATTCTGTAGAGGAGTCCCTTGAAAAATTAAGCTGATTGTTATTGTATTGTTGATTGCGTTTACTTAAGCTTATGGACTATCTTTTTTCAGGTTCATAAACATTTATTTCTATCAGTTATTACTTTTATGTTGTAATATTATGTACTGACACGTTCCATGACCTTCGAGATTTGTTCCTCAATTTGGTCCTACGGAACTTGACGTGTAAATAAATAAATAAAATCGTTGATGGACATGCCCCAACTGTTAATGTATCATCGCTGAGTGTCGAGCTTGTCTACAAGATGTAGCGCTCGCATGGGGTACCGCCAGCAGTCACATAACACGGCATCAGAACAGCGACCGTAAAAGTACTAGGGTTGTTCAGTAAGTAACGCAACACATTTTTTTTCCTGAAAGCAGGTTGGTTTTATTCAGGATTCAAATATACCATATCATTCCCCAATCCTTTGGCTACAACAGTTCGACGGCCTTGCGCTATCTTACAGGGAGGGCCTGGATGTCCGCATCGTACCACTCTGCTGGTCGAGCTCGGAATCGACGTCTTCCTGCATCCACAACCTCCACATCATCTGCGTACTGATCCCTGTGGAGTGCGTCCTGTACTGGGCTGAAATGAAATGATCGTATGGCATTGTTGGCCGGGAGGCCCCATGCGGGGAAGTTCGGGCTGCAAGTCTTTTTTAGTTGACGCCACTTCGGCGATTTGCGAGTCAATGATGATGAAGAACACACAACACCCAGTCATCACTAGGTAGAGAAAATCCCTGACCCCGCCGGGATTCGAACCCGGGACACCGTGCGCCGGAAGCGAGAACCCTACTGCAAGACCACGAGCTGCGGACTATATTGGGCTAAACAGATGGAAGCTGGAAGGTGTGAGACCCGGGCTGTAGGGTAGATGAGGAAGAACAGTTCAATGCAGGTTTGTGACCGCCTCTCCCTGCTTTGTCATGGAGAAGTAGAAATTCGTTTGCGTTTTTATGGCGACGAACACGCTGCAGGCGTTTCTTCAGTTTCCTGAGGGAGCACAATACACTTCAGAGTTTATCTTTGCATCATGAGAAAGGACATCGAGCAGAATGACCCTCTCAGATCCCTAAAAGATCATCGCATTAACTTTACCGCCTGAGGGTGCGACTTTGAACTTTTTCTTCGAAGGACAGACGCTGTGACACCTCTCCATGGGCTGCCGTTTTGTTTCCGGTTCGATGGGATCAACCCTGTGGAATCGCCTGTGACGATGTTCTACAAAAGACTGTCACCATCAGACACAACGCGAAAGCAATTCCGCACAGATAGTCCGCTGTTCCTTAAGCCGTCGGCACACGGACCGTGCTGTCGAACGTCAAAGTTGAGCGTTCCGAGTTCAACGTGCTCAGAAACGACGCGACCTGTGCACACGGTACGTGGGCCCCAACGTGGCATACGCGATCGCAACGCTCTCCAGTGGCAGTCGTCGGCTGTACCTGGCTCGTAAATTACACTGTTAACAAAATCGACGGGCGCAGAATTCTCATATTAGCTCTATTAAAACGTACTTTTCGCTCCCTCATCCATATGCTTGTCAGGTTGTTCTGTCTCTAATAAACATAAATAAAAACTTCAATATCCGTGAAAATATTACAAGGGAAAACGGAGAGTACCATATCCGGTCAGTAAGGACATCGGTTTATCAAAGTTGCATTATAAATAATGCGATACAAATGTAGAATTGTTCTCCACATGAGGTAGAAATTATTTCATCACTCTCAGTTTTTAGTAAAACCCTACGGTATTCTTACTTGATCACTCTTCCTGTTCATTAGCTAAGTCTTTACATCTGAATTACAAAACTTAAAAGAAAACAGGGCAAATTATCTTACAAATAGAGCAAGCTGTGCTATAGATTCAGGCAATCGAACTAAGTCATGCTACAAACAGAGCGCACTTATATTTACATGCCAGCGAATATTGAAGTATGTATTTGTATTAAGTTAATAAGAAAGTATCAGAACGTATTAAAAACGCGAAAGCTAGAAAAAAAATTGTAGACACGAATTACAAACACATTCGACTTTTCCTTACAAATCCATGCCACTACTCTTTTTTTTTTTTTTTGCATTATTTTCGTAATTTGGCCGTAGCAGACGTCACATAACATCCCTTGAAGTGCGTTGGCGATCCCTACACTCAGTTTCTTTTATTAAAGAGACCAGCCAGGTCTGTGACCGAACAAGCTTTTTTTTTTTTATCATTGTGTTTAGTCGTTGCGGACGTCCATAACATCCGGTCAAGTTCGTTTGTTGATCCTTGCACTGAGTTTTTTATTACAGAGGCCAACCAGCTCTCTGACCGAACACGCTGAGCTACCGTGCCGGCATATATATACATATTTTTTTATTTATTTATTTATTTATTTTTTTTTTTTTTTTTTTTTTTTACAGAGGCCAACCGGCTCTCTGACCGAACACCTTGGGCTACCGAACACGCTGAGCTACCGAGCTACCGGCACTCATTGAGCACGAAGTTTGGCGGACTATATATCTAGCATCTTATCGTGTCCTGAAAGTTTTAGTCGTAGCTGTATTACTAACTGAAATTTAATTATAACCGATTGTACCAACAGCAATGCGTTTTTGATGGATCCTCAACATGGCGTTGCCTTCTAGTGGTATATTCTTATAATACGCAAGTTACAATAATTCTTTTACCACGCATATGACGTTTCTCGTCAATTTATTAGAGCAAATGATAAAATTAACGGAGGGTTTTTGAGAGCTCTCCAGTTTGCTTGTGCTCAGAAGTGGCATATATACCACACGTGCTTCAAATGAAAGCCAATAGAGCGCCTCACAACTCTGCATCGAATGGAGTAGGCGTGCATGTGACGTAGTTAGCGTTCTGCCATCTTATTCGTCAACATTCAAACGCACGCTCAGAATATGTGATGCTAGATACTGCTCTGCACGTTCGGAAAGATTCCGGAACGTGCTGTTCCACGCTATGACATCAGAAACTCGGCACGTTCAACGTTCGGATGCACGGTCCGTGTGATGGCGAGGAACGCAGTGTGGTGTCACCGCCAGACACCACACTTGCTAGGTGGTAGCCTTTAAATCGGCCGCGGTCCGGTAGTATACGTCGGACCCGCGTGTCGCCACTGTCAGTGATTGCAGACCGAGCGCCGCCACACGGCAGGTCTAGTCTAGAGAGACTCCCTAGCACTCACCCCAGTTGTACAGCCGACTTTGCTAGCGATGGTTCACTGACAAATTACGCTCTCATTTGCCGAGACGACAGTTCAGCTACGTCATTTGCTACGACCTAGCAAGGCGCCATATTCAGTTACTACTCTTAACAGATAATATTGTGAATCATGTACTGTCAAGAGCGACGTCCATCATTAATGGATTAAAGTTAAGTATGAAACTAGCTACGTCCGATTTCTGAATTCTAATTCCTTGACATGTTCCAGACCTCACGTCAGTATAGTTCTTCCCTCCTCACGCCAGCCTGCATGAGCTAAAACGCATGCATTTTGGCCTCCTCTAGCAACACGGTGTTGGCTCTCCCGCCAACACTACACCCAGGGGTTATACACCTTTGCGTACGCCAACTTCGAGTTTGTCATCCGTCGATCGCCTCGAGTGAGAGTTCAAAAATGGTTCGAATGGCTCTGAGCACTATGGGACTTAACTTCTGAGGTCATCAGTCCCCTAGAACTTAGAACTACTTAAACCTAACTAACCTAAGGACATCACACACATCCATGCCCGAGGTAGGATTCGAACCTGCGACTGTAGCGGTCGCGCGGTTCCAGACTGTAGCGCCTATAACCGCTCGGCCACCCCGGCCGGCTGAGTGAGAGTGTCCGCACGTTCGAACATTGCAGGAGTCACGCCTGTGTGTGGCTGGCCGACACGCGGGAGATCGAATGGGTTTGCGCGACCTCGTTGTAATGGGGCAGACGCCACCACCAATGACTCACCGTGCTCTTGTTGACCGCCAGTTCTCCATAGACATTCTATGCCTATAAATATATGCATTGCTGTGGTTGCCCGCCAAAAGAAACCAAATGACAGCTCTCTGCTTGGAAAGTAGCTCCGTCACAATTTTGAAGGCTATATATAGCAACGTCACCTGTCGGAGATTCGTGAAACTATAGGGGCTAAAGCGGGAATATTCCTCGATGTCACGCAACAAGTTTAGCATTTTTTCAACGGAAACTGTAAGAGAAAAAGTGTTGCATTCCTTACTGGACGCCTCTCCTACTTAAGATGTCTTCGAGCCATTTACATATCTGACGACCTATGTCGGTAATGCCCGATATCTAGGCTGCCTGCACAACTGGCACGTTGTGTGGGTAGTATCAGAGCGCGTTCCAGAGAGACGAACAGACAGAGAAGGGAGAATAAGACATGAACATACGTGAATCGAGAGATGGGGAGGGAGTTGTTGACCGTCTCTCGGACTACCTGGCGCTGTGGAGCAGTGGTCTAACACGACTCGTTGTGTTCGCAGGCGCGGCCGGCGATGTGAGCAGAGAGACGGTGATGGCGCTGGACGAGCAGACGGCGCTGGTGCTGTCGCTGCAGCTGGTGGCGTTGTGCGCCGTGGCGCTCGGCCTGCTGCTCTACCTGGTGTGCCGCCTGCGCGCCGCCCCCGCCGACGCCGCCCCCGGCGCCGCCCCCGCGTGCGCCGCCCCCGGGCCCGCGCCGCGCGCCGTGCTGGTGACGAGCGCCGAGACGGCGCTGGGGCTGCAGTGCGCGCTGCGGCTGTCGCGCCTCGGCTACCGCGTCTTCGCCGGCGTCTCGCCGCCCCCGGACGCCTACGACGCCGGCCCCGGCGCCGCCCTCGCCAAAGGCATCGCCCTGGCCGCCGAGTCGGAAGACGACGACGACGACGACGATGACGAGGACGTAGACTCCTCCACTGACGCGCACAGTGATGCCGGCGTTTCGCCGGAGACACGCACAGGTAGGGGCAGTAAAAATTTCCTAAAGCACTGTAATATACTTGCCGAATACCCAGTGTTGCCCAGGTGTTTACTTATTCCAGTCTTCCTATTCCCTCCCTCTGACTATATCTTCCTTTCCCCACTTTCTGCCCCACAACTCCCTCCCCATCTCTCGATTCACATACGAGGGGGGACCCAAAAGAAACAGGACTCCGAGGGCGCTGCCACTCGTAGACGTACTGCAGGGTTCTCACGCTTCATGAAACAGCTGTGCAGACGGCGTCAGTGTAGAGCTGAATATGCGACTGCCGTATTGTGTTTCTCTGACTGTTGGCGGGTTACCTCTGCGAAGTCGTTATGGCAACTTTAAAAGAACAGAGAGTGTGTGTGAAATTTTGTTTCCTGCTTAAGAAAACTGCAACGGAGACACACCAAATGCTTCAGGAAGCTTTCCAGGAGGACGCTATGAGCCGCGCACAGGTGTTCGAGTGGTTTGGGCGCTTTAAATGTGGTGACGCCATTCAGCATTTCGAAATGAGGAGAACATTGAAAAGGTCCGCCAAAAGAGCAACGAGGATTGTCGCCAAACGATCGACCAAATTTCAGCAGAGACAGGAATCAGTTGTAGCTCGAGCCAGCGGATTTTGAGTGAGGATTTGCACATGAGACGTGTTGCTGCTAAATTTGTTCCGCGCCTTCTCACACAGGAGCAAAAAACCATCCGCATGAATGTGTGTCAGGACTTGAAAACAGAGATCGCACGTGATCCAAACTTCTTGAACAAAGTCATTACAGGGGATGAGAGTTGGTGTTACGGGTATGACCCAGAAACCGAGCAAGCGTCAAGCCAGTGGAGGACTCCCAACTCTCCCAGACCAAAAAAAGCGAGGCAAGTGAGGTCAAATGTGAAGGCGATGATCAGTGTCTTTGTTGATGTTCGTGGAATTGTTCATCGGGAATTCGTACCCCCTGGCCAGACTGTTAACCAGCACTTTTACTTGCATGTTTTAAGGCGTCTGCGAGAGGATGCGAGGAGGAAACGCCTGGAACTTTGGCGATCAGGTGACTAGTTTCTGCATCACGACAACACTCCAGCACACAGGTCTTACGAGTGACTCACTATTTGGCATCTCAGAGGTGGTCTGTCGTATTCACCGGACCTAGCCCCGTGCGACTTTCTCCTATTTCCACGAATGGAAAAAAACGCTAAAAGGGGAGCGTTATGACGATGTGGACGCGGTAAAAACAGCTTCGCAAAGGGCACTGGACAATATAAAACTTGAAGAGTTCCAAACATGCTTCCAACAATGGGAAAAGAGACTTGACAAGTGCATCGCATGTAATGGAGAGTATTTTGAAGGTGACTGAAGTAATTTTGTAAAAAGGTTCATCAATAAATTTTTATGACATCAATCCGGTTTCTTTTGGGTCCCCCCTCATATGTTCATGTCTTATTCTCCCTTCTTTGTCTGTCCGTCTCTCTGGAACGCACTCTGATACTACCCACACAACATGCCAGTTGTGCAGGCAGCCTAGATATCAGGCATTACCGACATGTTGCACCCCCACCAACCCACCCCTATGGGAGCTAGGTGAATCCCACCACCACAGTACTTCTTTCCAGACAATAACTAGTAGGTGAACCAAATTTGACTGGAACCGATCCAGTGGTTTAGGAGGATATGGGAGCATTTTTACAACAGTCATTGTCTTCTGCTTGTCAACTTCCATAGTTTTCCTACATTTACTGCCTTCTTCCTGAAGGCGCCTTGAACTCATAGCATTTTTAGTCATCTCGCATCTAACTTTTAGGTGGTCTTCTACATTCTCTTCACTCAGCTGGTGCCCATTCATATATTACTTTTGGCCCTCTATTATCTTCCATTCTCTGGAGGTAGCAATGCCAAGTTAACATTTTGCTTTGTATGGCATCGAGAATAATGCCTTTTTCTCTGTATTTTCCCATGTCTTAATGTCTGAAATGTTCCAGTCTGAGATACACCAACATTTCCGGCAAAAAAAGACCACCTCAAGGAACATCCATTTATTTTTCTCCTATTAGCTTCTATATCACAGCGTCATATGTGGTGATACTCTCTACAATTGTCTTGTACAGTAAGATCGTTCTTTTTCTTTGCAATTTTTTCGCTCCATAGCAAGGATTTAAGCTGGACAACAACTCTTTTTCTTGTCCAGTTGTACTTGAGATACCTTATGTGGTTCTTCCATTTGTTGTAAATATGGCGCCCAAGTATTTAAATGTACAGACACTTTTAATTTTACAGAATCCAACTCTCTTCGTTCGTCTTCATCCACTACCATGTATCATGTATTCCGCTTTTTGTGTGTGTGTGTGTGTGTGTGTGTGTGTGTGTGTGTGTGTGTGTGTGTGTGTGTGTGTGTGAATGTCAGGCGCCATTTTGAGTATATTTCGTGAAGTTTCCTGTACAAGTAACTGGAGTCGTCTTTGTCTTCTTCTATCAAGACCCGGTCATCAGCGAAAAGTAAAGTACACAGTCTTTCTTGTGCTACAGGAATCTCTAAAAAAATGGTTCAAATGGTTCTGAGCACTATGGGACTTAACATCTGTGGTCATCAGTCCCCTAGAACTTAGAACTACTTGAACCTAACGAACCTAAGGACATCACACAACAGCGAGTCATCACGAGGCAGAGAAAATCCCTGACCCCGCCGGGAATCGAACCCGGGAACCCGGGCGCGGGAAGGGAGAACGCTACCGCACGACCACGAGCTGCGGACCAGGAATCTCTATTCCACGACACTGCATCTTCCAGTTTTGCAAAATTTCTAACAGTGCTTTAAATGAAGTCAGCGCTAATGAGCACTCTTGTCTTAGATTACATTTTCGCAGAATTCTTGCGAAATATTGTTACCTACTTTAACCACCTGTAGCAGTGTTCGTGCAAGTTCCGTATTGCCTGAATTACTTCTTACCGATGTCAAAATTTTGCATTGCTGCCCACAGCTTACTTAGTAGGTCTATCACATTTGTTCTGAAGATCAATCAGTGTTGAGTACAGTGTCATTCCTCCTGTTTACCATGATGCGTCTCGAGGAGATACACCCTCACCTTCAGGTGATGTGGATTGCATTACATTTTTGTTTGCTGAATGTCAACTGTTGTCTAATAACTTCGCTACAAAAAAAAAGCTATAATTTGTCACTTGTTATCGTAATATGGGACTGAAATTATAAATTTTAATCAACAATAAAGCTACGTACAAGATTCCTAGGAGAAGGAACACTGAGACACAAAGCAACAAGACAAACAGTCCAGAGACTGCACATATGTAATTTACAAGCCAGTATGTTTTTAAATTTCTTGACTGTTTCTTGTTGTTGTTTAGAATTTGTATGCCATTTAATGCTAAAAATGTAACCCCCAGGGCTCTTTCTGTTGAAACATCTTGTAAGACGCTTTATTATTATTCGTTTTTCTGCTTCTCCTACCGTCTTTTGACACGAATGTCTCCATTACTCGCGCAACAACCTTCCAGTTTTGAGTCTTTTTCTCGTTAAACTATCACGTCACTCTAGCATTAGTCCATATGTAATACAGACTGATCGTAAACTTGAACTCGACAACTGTTTCTAAGACTTAATTCTTAATGTACATTATATTCTTATCATATCTGATTTTCAGTTATACTCCCAATATTTTCCTATTAGGGTATCCTCTTCCTTGTTGATGCTTTTCTGCACTAGAGACAAAAGACACCAAATGATAAGCAAAGAGAAGGTAGTTGAAATATACACTGGGACAATTTTTTTGTTTTCAAAAATGTTGTGTTGTCAGGTTCCAACTTGTATCTAAAAACCTTGTTGAATCTTGACAGATTGACTTTTGCGCAGGTTGGAGAGAAACTTAATATGGGTCTGACTAAGAGTTTATTTATCTCTTCAAGTTAGATGAAGAGAAACAGCCATGCTGTTGACTAAATAAGAAACAGGATCACCTGAACTCTGGAAGTCATTAGTGTAAAACAAGTAACGATCAGACAACCGGTATGTGACCGAACCAGTTATACCACTTCAGGCCTAAATATGTAATTTAACCAGCGTAAATCCATTCCCGACAATGGCTTTTCGTCTTCAAAAAGTAGTGCTGCAATTAAGCGTAGGAATAGCTGAACCCAGTGGACGAAGAAATATTCACCCACAGGAGACATCACGCGAGCACCACTGGACTTGATAATGGACTCAAATCGACGGTGAAACGCGTCAACCAGATTTTTCGGGTGTGTCATATTCAGCTGAAACCACTCATACACGATTAGACCCTGCAGAGTTATCACGATCCGGATACAGTGGTTGCTACGTTCCAGCTGCTGTTCCAGATAGCCCCAGCTATTGCCTATTGTTGTTGTTGTGGTCTTCAGTCCTGAGACTGGTTTGATGCAGCTCTCCATGCTACTCTATCCTGTGCAAGCTTTTTCATCTCCCAGTACTTACTGCAACCTACATCCTTCTGAATCTGCTTAGTGTACTCATCTCTTGGTCTCCCTCTACGATTTTTACCCTCCACGCTGCCCTCCAATACTAAATTTGTGATCCCTTGATGCCTCAGAACATGTCCTACCAACCGATCCCTTCTTCTGGTCAAGTTGTGCCACAAACTTCTCTTCTCCCCAATCCTATTCAATACCTCCTCATTAGATATATGATCTACCCATCTAATCTTCAGCATTCTTCTGTAGCACCACATTTCGAAAGCTTCTATTCTCTTCTTGTCCAAACTAGTTGTCGTCCATGTTTCACTTCCATACATGGCTACACTCCATACAAATACTTTCAGAAACGACTTCCTGACACTTAATTCTATACTCGATGTTAACAAATTTCTCTTCTTCAGAAACGCTTTCCTTGCCATTGCCAGTCTACATTTTATATCCTCTCTACTTCGACCATCATCAGTTATTTTGCTCCCCAAATAGCAAAACTCCTTTACTACTTTAAGTGTCTCATTTCCTAATCTAATTCCCTCAGCATCACCCAACTTAATTCGACTACATTCCATTATCCTCGTTTTGCTTTTGTTGATGTTCATATTATACCCTCCTTTCATGACACTGTCCATTCCGTTCAACTGCTCTTCCAAGTACTTTGCTGTCTCTGACAGAATTACAATGTCATCGGCGAACCTCAAAGTTTTTATTTCTTCTCCATGGATTTTAATACCTACTCCGAATTTTTCTTTTGTTTCCTTTACTGCTTGCTCAATATACCGATTGAACAACATCGGGGAGAGGCTACAACCCTGTCTTACTCCCTTCCCAACCACTGCTTCCCTTTCATGTCCCTCGACTCTTATAACTGCCATTTGGTTTCTGTACAAATTGTAAATAGCCTTTCGTTCCCTGTATTTTACCTCTGCCACCTTCAGAATTTGAAAGAGAGTATTCCAGTCAACATTGTCAAAAGCTTTCTCTAAGTCTACAAATGCTAGAAATGTAGGTTTGCCTTTCCTTAATCTTTCTTCTAAGATAAGTGGTAGGGTCATTATTGCCTCACGTGTTCCAGTGTTTCTACGGAATCCAAACTGATCTTCCCCGAGGTTGGCTTCTACTATTGCCTATGGGATTAAGAAATGGTAAATAAGTGGGTGAGTCGACCTGAGGGACGTTTCGTCAAACCATGAACCTATGAGTGCGTTGTATACACTGAAGCGCCAAATAAACTGGTATAGGCATGCGTTTTCACATACAGAGATATGTAAACAGGCAGAACACGGCGCTGCGAACGGTAACGCCTATATGAACGACAAGTATCTGGCACGGATGCTGCTACAATGGCAGTTTATCAAGATTTAAGTGAGTTTGAACGGGGTGTTATAGCCGGCGCACGAGCGATTGGAGACAGCATCTACGAGATAGCGACAAAGTGGGGATTTTCCCGTACTACCATTTCACGAGTGTCCCGCGGATATCAGCAGTCCGGTAAAACATCAAATTTCCGACATAGCTGCGGTCGGAAAACGATCCTGCAAGACGACTGAAGAGAATCGTTCAACGTGGCGGAAGTGCAACCCTTCCGGATATTGCTGCAGACTTCAATGCTGGGCCATAAACAACTGTCGGTGTGCGAACCATTCAACGAAACATCATCGATTTGTCCTTTCGGAATAGGACGCCCACTCGTGTACCCTTGATGACTGCTTTACACCTTGCCTGGACCCGTCAGCACCGACATTGGACTCCTAATGACTGGAAACATGTTGCCTGGTCGGACGAGCCTGGTTTGAAAATTTGTCGAGCGGATGGACGTGTACGGGTATGCAGTCCATTAACCCCGCATGTCAGCAGGGATCTGTTCAAGCTGGTGGAGTCTCTGCAATGGCGTGGGCTGTGTGCAGTTGGAGTGATACGGGACTCCTGATACGTCTAGATATGACTCTGACAGGTGACACGTACGTAAGCAACCTATCCGATCACTTGCATCCATTCATGTCCACTGTTCATTCCGACGGACTTGGCCAGTTCGCCGGCCGTTGTGGCCGAGCGGTTCCAGGCGCTTCAGTCCGGAACCGCGCTGCTGTACGGTCGCAGGTTCGAATCCTACCTCGGGCATGGATGTTTGTGATGTCTTTAGGTTAGTCAGGTTTAAGTAGTTCTAAGTCTAGGGGACGGATGACCTCAGATGTTAAGTTCCATAGTGCTCAGAGTCATTGGCCAGTTCCACAAGGACAATGCGACAACCCACAGGCCCAGAATTGCTATAGACTGGCTCCAGGAACACTCCTCTTAATTTAAACACTGGCCACCGAACTCCCCAGACATGAACATTATTGAGCATATCTGGGATGTCTTGCAATGTGCTGTTCAGAGGAGATCTCCACCCCCCTCGTACACTTACGGATTTATGGACAGCTCTGCAGAATTCATGGTGTCAGTTCCCTCCAGCACTACCTCAGATATTAGTCGAGTCCTCGCCACGTATACCAGCCGTCAGGCAGGTGTACCACTTTTTTGGAAATTTGTGGTAAGGAGTATGGGACCAAACTGCTGAGGTCATCGGTCCCTAGCCTTACGCACTACTTAATCTAACTTAAACTAACTTACGCTAAGGACAACACACACACACTCATGCCCGAGGGAGGACTCGAACCTCCGATGGGGGCAGCCGCGCGAACCGTGGCAAGACGCCTAAGACCGCACGGCTACACCGCGCGGCTGTACCAGTTTCTTTGGCTCTTCAGTGTATTAAAAATTATATATATATATATATATATATATATATAAAATAATTCCTGGTGAAACCAGTATCACAGTTGCAGTAGCCTAAACGTTGTGTTTTTTTTTCCACTGGCTGTTACTTACAATATGACACTGTACCATAGGCAGAAAACTACAGTAAATGTTAACAATATAAACGATGGTTTAGTATTAGTTTATACACAGTGCACTCACGTTAATGTGACCACCATTCTATGTTCGACGTCAAAATGCAATAACCACTCACAAACGGCACGTGGCACAGCCACAGTGGGGGATATATAAAGCGTGTCGGTGGAACGCGGACAAGGGAGGAATTGTTGTAACGTTGAAACTGTGCAGTTCGTCTGACGTCCAAAAGAGCATGATCATTGGCTTTCGGGCCAAGGTTGGAAGCATTTCCGAAATGGCTAAGTTTGTAAGCTGTTTGTATGCCGTCCTGGTGAAAGTATACCGTGTATGGCAAAATGGCGCAACCCAAAACCAGTACCGTGTCAACTGCGGTGCACCATGGACCATAGCTGATAAGAGGGAGCGACGGCTGCAAAAATGTGTATGGGCGAAGAGACATGAAACTGTTAAGCAACTGCCGGCCGCTTTGACCGAGCGGTTCTAGGCGGTTCAGTCCCGAACCGTGCTGCTGCTACGGTCGCAGGTTCGAATCCTGCCTCGGGCATGGATGTGTGTGATGTCCTTAGGTTAGTTAGGTTTAAGTAGTTCTAAGTCTAGGGGACTGATGACCTCAGATGTTAAGCCCCATAGTGCTCAGAGCCATTTGAACTATACTGTTAAGCAACTGACCGCCCAACGGAACCAAACGCTTATCAACAGCGTGTCCTCAACGAACGTTCAGCATAGGTTGCTGCATACGGCCTCCACAGCAGGCGCCTGGTTGCTATAAACATAGGTTTGGCTCTCCTTAATCTCCCTTCCAAGAGAAGTCTTAGGATTGGTTTTGCCTCACATCTCTTCGGAATCCAAACTGATCTTTCGCGCGGTCGGCTTCTGCCAGTTTTTCCATTCTGCTATAAAGAATTCGTGTTGGCATTTTGTAACCATGACTTATTAAACTGATAGTTCGGTAATACACTTGTCAGCATGTCCTTACCGTGGCACTGGAATTATTATATTCTTCTTGTAATCTGTCCGCCCCGATAGCTGAGTGGTCAGCCTGACGGATTGCCGTCCTATTGGCCCGGGTTCCATTCCCGGCTGGGTAAGGGTTTTTTCCACTCAAGGACTGGGTGTTGTGTTGCCTTCATCATCATTTCATCCCAATCCGGCGCGCAGGGCGCCCAATGTGGCGTCGAAAGTAATAAGACCTGCACCAAGGCGGCCGGATCTGCCCCGTAAGGGCCGGCCAATGACGCCAAACGCTCATTTCTTTCCCCTTGTAATGGTGGTATTTCACCTGTCTCATACTTCTTGCGCAGTAAGTGGAAGAGTTTTATAGTGACTGGCTGTTCGAAGTCTATCAGTAGTTCTGGCGGAATGTTGTCTACTCCTGGAACCTCGTTTCGCCTCAGGTCTTTCAGCACTCTATCAAATTCTTCACGCAGTATGATGTCTCCCATCTCATCTTCATCTATGTCATTTTCTATTTCTATAATACTGCCCTCAAGTTCATCTCGCTTCTATAGAGTCTCGACACTCCTTCCATCTTACGGCTTTCGCTTCTTTCCTTTGGACTGGTTTTCCATCTGAGCTCATGATATTCATACAGCTGCTTCTGTTCTACAAAGGCCTCGTTAATTTTCCTGTAGGCTGTATCTATCTTTCCCGTCGTAATATAGGCTTCTAAATCCTTGCATTTGTTCTCTCGCCATTTCCGCTCAGCCATTTTACATTTACAGTCAATCTCATTTTTTAGACATTTATATTCACTTTCGCTGCTTCTTTTACTGCATTTTCTATGTTCCCTCCTTTCATTAGTTAAATTCAGAACCTCTCCTGTTATCCAAAGATTTCTACTACGTCTTGTCTTTTTACCTATTTGCTTTCTCTAAACCACCTGTTCATCTTTTACTGTACTTCTTTCCTTCATTTCACTGAATCCTTTCCTAATGCTCCATTTGAAACCCCAACCACCTCTGGACTTTCAGCTCATCCTGGTCCCTTATGCACAAAAAAAAGGTTCAAATGGCTCTGAGCACTATGTGACTTAACTTCTGAGGTCATCAGTCACCTAGAACTTAGAACTACTTAAACCTAACTAACCTAAGGACATCACACACATCCATGCCCGAGGCAGGATTCGAAACTGCGACCGTAGCGGTCGCTCGGCTCCAGACTGCAGCGCCTAGAACTGCACGGCCACTCCGGCCGGCCCTTTTGCACAATTACCTACTTTTTTTTGCAAGTTAATAACCAACAGATTGTAATCAGAGTCCACATCTACACATGGAAACATCTTAAAATTTAAAATCTGATTCAGAAATCTCTGTCTTACCCTTGTATGTAGCTAACCGAGTCATTTCTAAGGTTGATGGTGAGCTCTGAGTGCAATGCTGCCACAACTATAAGGAGGAAATAGAACTTAAAAGCGGAAGATTGCCTCTCATTTCTCATAACAGGATGATTAACGTACTATTAGCATCTGTTCGGCTAGCCCTGCGCCACGGACGCGGAGATTTTTATTTTTAATTTACTGGCTTCGAGACGTGCCCATTCAGTCATCTCAGCAGTGAAAGTTATTGGTGACAATACGAACATAAGGGCAACACAGCACCCGGTTCTCCACCGCACAAAATTTCACCCTGCTCAGGAATAGAACCCGGGACCCTTCGCTTAGCAAACCGCCGCACTCAGCGCGCAGCTACCGATGTGAGCTAACAAAGAGAACACGGCAAGTGCCATAACCTGATTTCTCAGCAACTTCACTCGGCGGAAGAGGAGCCAAAAATAAACGAACACGTGTCTCGGCTTACCCGTAGATACTCGACCATTTCTGAGAAAATGGCGATCAAAGTTTTCGAGGTACTTTATGTGCGTTTAAGAGGGTAAATCGCTTAGACGAAGTGGTGGCGCAGTGGTTATCATCGCGGTTCACGTTTCTACACCCAGTGTTCGAAACTTGATTATTACTTTTATATTTGTTTTTCATTTATCCTACCTGTGTCCATAGAAGATTATTACACGAATGTTTACAATGTATACAGAAATAACCTTGTCCTTATTCATCTACTAACTGTATGTCCGGTGAATGAATTTGATGAAGAAGAAAGAAAAAAACAAAAAATGAATGAAAAATTTGTTTAAAAGTCTTTTGGGTGAAATTCCTGTAGTGTGTCTTCATTCACAATCAATTGAAAGAGCCAGTTGTCGGTAAAGTAGTTTGCCGTGAAATTATTGCCAACGCGAGAAATCTTCATCAATGTTCAAAAAATGTTCAAATGTGTTTGAATTCCTAAGGGACCAAACTGCTGAGGTCATCAGTCCCTAGAATTACGCACTACTTTATCTTATGCTAAGAACAACAGACAGACAACACATGCCCGAGGGAGGACTCCAACCTCTGGCGAAATGGGCCGCGCAATCTGTGTTGCGGCGCCTCAAACTGCGCGGCTTCAAGAATGTTGATTGAGTTTCTTTCACGAGCGAGATTCATACGAAGAAATGTCTCTGTGGCAAATCTGGCTTCGCGCGCTGCTGGTGTTCGGAATTTCTATGTTTCGAAGGTTTCTACGATCGGTATCATTCAAGGGAATGCAGCAGGCCTTCCTAAACAATAAAATATACGAATTAGTATAAGAACTGATATAAATGGTTCAAATGGCTCTAAGCACTATGGGAGGTCACCAGTCCCCTTGACGTAGAACTACTTAAACCTTACTAACCTAAGGACATCACATACATCCATGCCCGAAGCAGGATTCGAACCAGCGACCGTAGCAGCAGCGCGGTTCCGGACTGCAGCGCCTAGAACAGCTGGGCCACAACGGTCGGCAGAATTGATATAAGAAAGAAGTATAAGTACCGGGTGATCAAAAAGTCAGTATAAATTTGAAAACTGAATAAATCACGGAATAATGTAGATAGAGAGGTATAAATTGACACACATGGTTGGAATGACATGGGGTTTTATTAAAGCCAAAAAATTATAATAATAATAATAATAATAATAATAATAATAATAATAATACAAACGTTCAAAAACTGTCCGACAGATGGCGCTTCATCTGATCAAAATAAGAATAATTACCATAACAAATTAAGGCAAAGCAAAGATGATGTTATTTACAGGAAATGCTCAATATCTCCACCATCCTTCCTCAACAATAGCTGTAGTCGAGGAATAATGTTGTGAACAGCACTGTAAAGCATGTCCGGAGTTATGGTGAGGCACTAGCGTCGGATGTTGTCTTTCAGCATCCCTGGAGATGTCGATCGATCACGATACACTTGCGACTTCAGGTAACCCCAAAGCCAATAATCGCACGGACTGAGGTCTGGGGACCTGGAAGGCCAAGCATAATGAAAGTGGCGGCTGAGCACACAATCACCACCAAACGACGCGCGCAAGAGATCTTTCACGCGTCTAGCAATATGAGGTGGAGCGCCATCCTGCATAAACATCGTACGTTCCAGCAGGTGTTTATCAGCCAGGCTGGGGATGATGTGATTCTGTAACATATCGGCGTACCTCTCATCCATCACGGTAGCAGTTTTGCTGTCGAGTGCCATCTGTCGGACATTTTGTAAACTTTGTTTTTTTTCTTTCTTCTAAAAAATCCTATGTCATTCGAAGCATGTGTATCAATTTTTACCTCTCTATCTACATTATTCCGTGGTTTATTAAGTTTTCAAATTTATACTGACTTTATGATCACCCTGTATATGAGAATTTAAAAAGATTGCAGCGCCTGACAGTACACACACACAGATATATATATATATATATATATATATATATATATATATATATATATATATATATATATATGGTCAATGTATGACACTTATTGTGAAACCCAGTCGTAATTTTACAGTTAATATGCTGCCTATGTACCCGTTAAGTTAATGAGAAACATTCGTGTGCTAGTGTTCTACGGGCGTGGGTAGATAAATGAAAAGCAGAAATAAAATAATCATAGGGTTCCGAACAAGAGGCACAAAACTGAGACGTCACGATACTAGCTAGTGTACCACCATTACGTGGAAAACGTTACACGCAGTTTTGTTAGATACGGTCGCGTTTCTACGGATATGCCGAAACATGTGTTCGGTTATTTTCAATGCTCTTCCACTGAGCCAAGTTTGTGGGTCATCGGGTTATGGCACTTGACGTTTTCTACTCGTAAGAGGAGATGTTGGGTTGTAACGTCCGAATCTTCTCCAGAGAGGTACCGCTGGTTAAGATCCCGCGACAACAGTGGCAGGTACCGGAGCTGGAATTGGCCGGTGATTTCTACCGTGAGCGGGTTCGTAATGACTGTTGATCGTGACGAGGCGGCAGTCACGTCCCAATGTACTGATGCCGCTCTTGTCGCCGTAGCTGATGGCCGCCGCGTGTGGTCTATAGCTTACGTCATCGCCCTTTGAGGTAGTATGCACAGTGCCTGCTGCCTCACGGGGGGAGATATACTCTGTGATCTAGGCATCCTGATTAGCTACTGTTATGGTTCAAATGGCTCTGAACACTATGAGACTTAACATCTGAGGTCATCAGTCCCCTAGAACTTAGAACTACTTAAACCTAACTAACCTAAGGACATCACACACATCCACGCCCGAGGCAGGATTCTAACCTGCGACCGTAGCGATCCCGCGCTTCCAGACTGTAGCGTCTAGAACCGCTCGGCCACACCGGCCGGCAGCTACTGTTATGACTGACTATACGAGGGTTGGAACTTTAATAGTGGCAAATATTTATTTACAGCTCGTACAAAATAGATACGTGTTTGAAACTTTTACTGACCTTCAGAGTAGTCACCAGCACTGTGTATAACCCGTTACCATCGATGTGCAAGTCGCAGCATATTCTTAGCTGTGCCAGTTGTGTTGACAGTTCGAGTGGCGCGGTCTATTGCCCGACGAATTTGTAGCAGTTCTGAAGCGAATGCCGTCAAGTGTTTCCTTCAGTTTATAAGTCGAGTTGAACTCTTGAGGGCTTAAATCAGGGGAGTGCAGTAGGTGGTATAGCACTTAGCACCCCCATCGGTCAAACAAATCAGTAACAGCTTGCACTGTACGTGCTTGAGCATTGTCCTGCAAAATGATGGTAAGGTCCTGCAGGAAGTGTCATCACTTCTGTCTGTATGCTATTTTTGTAATACAACCTACGACCAGCTTAGAGATAGAAGGAAACACTTCACAGAATTCGCCGATCTATTGACCGTCTCGTCATGGTTGAACTAGAGGCAGCACGAGCCGTGTACGTCCTTCCTGGTGGAATGACTGGAACTGATCGGCTGTCGGACCCCCTGTGTCAGACAGGCGCTGCTCATTCATGGTTATGTACATCATTTGGCGGGTTTAGTGCCATCTCTGAACAGTCAAAGGGACTGTGACTGTGATACAATATCCACAGTCAACGTCTATCTCCAGGAGTTCTGGGAACCGGGGTTATGGTTCAAATGGCTCTGAGCACTATGGGACTTAACTACTGTGGTCATCAGTCCCCTAGAACTTAGAACTACTTAAACCTAACTAATCTAAGGACATCACACACATCCATGCCCGAGGCAGGATTCGAACCTGCGACCGTAGCAGTCGCGCGGTTCCGGACTGCGCGCCCGGGTTGATCCGAACGCCTTTTTATGTGTGTATGTGGAGCAGACTCGCTATGGCAAAAAAGGCATTTCTGGCCAAGAGAAGTCTACTAATATGAAAATGGTTCAAATGGCTCTGAGCACTATGGGACTTAACATCTGTGGTCATCAGTGCTCTAGAACTTAGAACTACTTAAACACATCCATGCCCGAGGCAGGATTCGAACCTGCGACCGTAGCGGTCTCGCGCTTCCAGACTGACGCGCCTAGAACCGATTGGCCACACCGGCCGGTGACTGATAAGGTAAGGAATGAGGAGGTTCTACGCAGAATCGGAGAGGAAAGGAATATGTGGAAAACACTGATAAGGAGAATGGACAGGATGATAGGACATCTGCTAAGACATGAGGGAATGACTTCCATGGTACTAGAGGGAGCTGTAGAGGGCAAAAACTGTACAGGAAGACAGATTGGAATACGTCAAGCAAATAATTGAGGACGTAGGTTGCAAGTGCTACTCTGAGATGAAGAGGTTAGCACAGGAAAAGAATTCGTAGCGACCCGCATCAAACCAGTCAGTAGACTGATGACAAAAAAAAAAAAAAAAAAAAAAAAAAAAAATGTGCAGCAATAAAGGGATGTCTAAAAAATAAAACGCGGAAGGGAACAAGATTGAGATTTCATAAGACAACGGCAGCTGCAATGCCTGTATATGGAAGTGAATCGTGGGTTATAAGTAAACGCATTGTGTGGACGGGCGTTATCTTGCTGAAATGTAAGCCCCAGATGGCTTGTCATGAAGGGGGACAACCAGGAGCATTAAATTTCGTCTACGCATCGCTGTGCTGTACAGGCGCCGCGCATGACAACAAGAAGGGCTTCTCGCTGTGGAAAGGAATGGTACGCCAGAACATCACTTATGGCGGGCGACATTCACATTGGTAACACACAGCTTTCCGAAGCGTTTCCAGACTCGACTTCGTTGGTCATCAGAGAGTTCGAAGAGCGATTACTCACAGAACACAGTTTCTATTCTAGTGAATGAGATTCCAAATGTGCATGGGGACGCCCCGAACAGCAGTCGGATAGGAACTTAACTGTCGCCCGCCATCCCATACGACAGTTAGGAGTAATATTCTGGGGTGCCATTTCATTCCGCAGCGGGACCGTCCTTTGGTTGTCATCCTTACAGCACAGCGGTACCTCAAAGATATTTTACGTCGCGTTTTGTTGCCTGTCATTGTAAGCCATGTTGGGCCTACATGTCAGCAAGATAATGCCCGCCCACGCACGGCAAGACTGCTTGTCTTCGTGCTCGCGAAACCCTACCTTAGCCACCAAGGCCTTCGTATCTCTCTCTCCAATTGAGAACGGTGGAGCATTATGGGCAGGGCCCTCCAACCATGTGGGAATTTTGACGATCTGATGCAGCAATTCCACAGAATCTGACACGACGTCCCTCGGGAGGACATCCGCCGAATCTGTTGATCAAATGGTTCAAATGGCTCTGAGCACTATGGGACTCATCTGAGGTCATCAGTCCCCTAGAACTTAGAACTACTTAAACCTAACTAGCCTAAGGACATCACACACACCCATGCCTGAGATAGGATTCGAACTTGTGACCATAGCAGCAGCGTGGTTCCAGACTGAAGTGCCTAGAACCGCTCGGTCACAGCGGCCAGCTAAGGGTAGTATCGACTACCCCTGTTCCGGTCCCGTTGCCAATATCTGAGGAAGAGTTGGTGTCTGTGAGTTGTGTACTCAGAAGGCCTTTTTTTTTTTTCTTTATTGTCATTTAAACACCTTTACATAAGGTGGGCTGGCAGCAGCATACTACGCTGCTCTTTAGCCACAAGTTTAACAATTGAAAAACGATGGAGACACAGAATAGAAAGAACAAAATTGTGGGGCAAAAAAAAGTAGACACACAAACAAAGAACACGTAGTCATTCAGACGCGAAAACACCGAAAGAAACTGTTGGCACTGCACACGGACACTGATGAATTAGAGGGTACAGGTGAACGAAGGAGCGTGACGGCGAAAAACACAAAAGCACGAACCCCGGGGACCTGCCAAGAGGGGGGAAGGTGGTGGGGGTGGGAGAGGGGAGAGCAGGGATGCCAATGGCAGGGGAGGATAGGGGGAGGAATGAAGGGAGGAAGGGGTAGGGGAAGCCTGGGGGACGAGGGGGGGAGGAAGGGAGGATGGAGGGAAAGGAGAGAGAAGGGAGGGAGGATGCCCATAGGAACAAACACGGGAAGTGGGAGGGGAGGATCAAACTTGGTAGGAGGGGTAGATCGAGAGCAGGAGGGCTTCATCAGCGAGGGGGAGCTGGTAAGGAGGGTGGAGAGATGGAGAGCAGGTAGAAGGCCTTTGCTTGCCGATATATACACGGGTTCGCTGGCCAGAGAAAGGAGGCACCAAGTTTGGGGATTGGCGGTAGCGTCGCGACGAGAGGCGGTCACGAGGTCCGCAAGGAGGGCCTGCGCAAAGTAAAGATACCGTGGTCAGCGTCGGCTACAAGCACCAGGCCAACACCCCGTAAGTTGGTTGGCAACAGTCGTGTCGGTCAACCGCTCGTGGCCTGGCTGCCCTCTTCTACCTGGCTGTCATCGGCACCGCTCAGTAACTGCCGCGACGCGCCGGGGATCCATGGAGCTGTAATCCTCGTGGTGATTGGTGTCATTGTCTACCCTACCTCCTAAATGTTTTCTGGTTTGTACCCTACCCAGAGAGTTTCACTCGGTCGGCTCTTGGGTCGTAAATGTAGGCCATAGTATTGTACTGAGACACTGGGTGTCGTTTCAAAATTTGTTCTGATATTATATTACCCTTCCTTTCTAGATCATACCCGATCAGTAATGTTTTAATGAATCAGCTCCTCGTCGGAAATACAGTCCGAACAATTGTACTGAAGCACAGGTTGCCGTTGAATAAACACGGGTCTTGTCGTTAGATTTAGATGTTAACAGGATCAATTCCTTGATTTTAATTGTGCTTGAGATAATCTGAACTACCTCTTGTACTAAGCTGTCCGTTCCTGTATTTTTAACTGGACCTTGTCGTTCCGCCGAGTGAGTTCTCTTGTAATAAGAGCTCTTAAGACGTTCCTTCAGAGCGGCCTTTATAACTGGGTAGCAGTTTAACTTTTGACATATTAACTGTCACCAGTGGTTTAGTCAGAATAAGTTTGTCAAAAGGTATGGGTTGGGATCCAGTCGCACCTTGTTGCTGATTGAAATGAAAAGGTTGCTCGCTTTGAAGCGAGCATTATCATTGTCATAATTGTCTCCTAATTTGTTTAACCTTTAAGCACTGGTGCGCATCTTAACCCTGAAGCTTTCGACATACAGTTCCACCCCCCCCCCCCCAAAAAAAAGTCTTTTGTTTGAATAATTGAAACACTATTGTCATCAATTGTAGCATGTCAGGTACGCCAGATACGAAAAATACGGTATTTTTTCATTACCCGAACGTGTTTCAGCACCACTGTGCCATAATAAGTGGTTTTCCGCTTTATTTATTTTGTAATGCGAACATTTTTATTAAATGATTACAAAGTTATGTGAATGTCTAGTTCAATCAATAGTTCGTTTGTTTTTGTTAATACCTTCACACTTGGTGTGCATGACTTTTCCGGATCACCTGTGTATTATTTACTACAGGTAGATTGTCATCTCCAGCCAAACGATGTTGATGAGAAATTTTGCTGGGAGTTAACCAATCATCTAGAATGTAATTTAGATTGTCGCATTATTTCTCGCCTAAATAATCCACATAATTTTGTAATCATTTAATAAAAATGTTGACATTACACAATAAATAAAACGGAAACCCACTGATGATTGCAGAGTGGTGCTGAAACATGTTTGGATAATGAGAAACAACGGTGTTTTGCATAACTGTCGGACCTCACATCGCCGGCCGCTGTGGCCCAGCGGTTCTAGGCGCTTCAGTCCGGAACCGCGCTGCTGCTACGGTCGCAGGTTCGAATCCTGCCTCGGGCATGGATGTGTGTGATGTCCTTAGGTTAGTTAAGTTTAAGTAGTTCTAAGTCTAGGGGACAGATGACCTCAGATGTTAAGTCCCGTAGTGCTCAGAGCCATTTAGATTTGGACCTCACATCGTACAGTTTTAACTGCAAACACAAGGAGCTGGAAATCCAAACAATGAATATCTCGTCATCAATATTACTTACATGTTTCCAGCGCAGTGGTAAATACCGCTTTCACCAGATAATGGGTGGCCTGCAGGTCCGGGCCCTTGTAACTAATGTCATGCTCTTCTTCTTTTGATTTCTCTTGTAAAAGCTTATTCATTTCACAAATTTGTTAATTTGTAAAGAAAACAAATTTATTATTATATATTGTTAAATAAACAGGTTGTGTGAAAAGAAAGTTACATTGGTGGGTCGCCCCTTCCACGTTTTCTTTAATACCGGTAAATGCCATGTCTCAATAAGAGTGTGTTTTCCGGGCAGTTTTATATTGTTCTCCCTACGTAGCGTGTGATGGGCCGGTGTAGAGTGTGAGATAGAGAGAGCACAAGTTCCACGAGCCACACACCTTACCGTGGCCTACAGGGTGTGTATGTTAATGTCACGCTTTGACGCGTTTAGTTGGCTGTCGGCTCCCAAGGGCCTAACGAAGTGCGCGCGACCTTGTCCCTGTTACAACGCCTCCCATTCACGGGTCGGACTTCGGCACAAGACGAATGCCTTAACTTAAGCGTCCTGGTTTCTCGTCCGCTCTAACACAGTTGAAGCGCGAAAAACAAAGTCGTTAACTCACAACCGCCTAGGCTGGCCCTCTGAACCAAGGACAAATTATTTGAACGGTACCGGAATTCTTCATGTTTACACCAGTTGTATGGTAAGTCACAACACGGAGTGAAAATGCCATGTACTGGGTGATCAAAAAGTCAGTATAAATTTGAAAACTTAGTAAACCACGGAATAATGTAGATAGAGAGGTAAAAATTGACACATGCTTGGAATGACATCGGGTTTTATTAGAAGCAAGCAAAAAAAAAAAAAAATATTGCTAGACGCGTGAAAGATCTCTTGTGCGCGTCGTTTGGTGATGATCGTGTGCTTAGCCGCCACTTTCGTCACGCTTGGCCTCCCAGGTTCCCAGAGCGCAGTCCGTGCGATTATTGGCTTTGGGGTTACCTGAAGTCGCGAGTGTATCGTGATCGACCGATAACGATGCTGAAAGACAACATCCGACAGCAATGCCTCACCATAACTCCGAACATGCTTTACAGTGCTGTTCACAACATTATTCCTCGACTACAGCTATTGCTGAGGATCGATGGTGGACATATTGAGCATTTCCTGTAAAGAACATTATCATTGCTTTGTCTTACTTTGTTATGCTAATTACTGCTATTCTGATCAGATGAAGCGCCATATGTCGGACATTTATTGTACTTTTTTTTCTAATAAAACCCCATGTCTTTCCAAGCATGTGTGTCAACTTGTACCTCTCTATCTACATTATTCCATGATTTACTCAGTTTTCAAATTTATACTGACTTTTTGATCATCCAGTAGATTGTCAACAGTTCTGCACAACGGCCAAAGGCAATCCCACCGCGACAACACAAGTAAAGTACATCTCTGACAGTAAGACACAAGTAAAGTACATATCTGACAGTGTATGGGCTGTTGTTACACAACGCTATCAGATTATAAGAGTCTCCAAAACTGAAATTGTATAAATTAATTTTTAACTAACTCCAACCAAATTAATTAGAAGACGTAAAAATATATACTAAATAAGCCGTCCTGTGAAATTCTGTATTGTACATTGCAGTGTGTAGGCTATTGCCGCAGTGCATCACGTCACACTGTGTGACTTGCAGTTTCAACACACAAAACTCAAAGAATAAAAATGCTACATAAAATTAACAATCTAACTTTCAAAGAATAGATATTCAGAATGTTTCTGCTAAAATTCCCCGTGAACTCACTCGCACAAGCTGACTACAAAATTTCCACATACTGCTCGATATGCACGCAAATATAACACTGCACTCTCGGAATAAAACTGTCCGCATAAGAAATAAGATCTGAAATAAACTTTACCTAATCTGACCCTGAATTTGATTTTGACAGCCAACACCTAGAATGCTCTTATTATCTTGCCTGTAATGTAACTGGCTCTACATAATTTTCATGGCTTACCTGTGGCAATGGAAACTCGGTACTGCTCGAAGTGATGAACATAACAAAATGCAGCGCAGCAGCAAACTGTCTAATACGAAGGAAAGCCTTGGGTAGCGCAATGGAAGGACGTACAACAATTATAAGCACATTAAGCTTTAGTGGTCTAAAAAAATACCTTTCGTACCTTGGACCACATCCCCAGAAAAGGGATGGTGGAGACAGTGTGGCCAGGTTTCGGATTGCGACCCCTGCCCACACTGCCCCCGCCAGCCCGTGCCCTGATCCCCCTACCAAAAAAAAAAAAAAGGGTTAGCGTCTTTGGTTCACAATCAAACCGTCCTCGGTCCTGGGTTCGAAATTCACCACCTGTTAAATTTTGATTAATAATCAGCATTGGCGGCCGAAGAATTCCGGCGGAAGTCAGCCTCATTCTGCCAACGGCCTTGTCAAAGAGGGCGGAGGAGCGGATAGAGGTTCAGGGCACTCTCTTGTCCTAGAGGTTGGAAACTGCCCCTAAAGGCGAAAGACGATGCAGAAGGCAATGGAAACCAGTGCATTAAAGGCCGGCTGAGGTTGGCCGAGCGGTTCTAGGAGCTACAGCCTGATGACTACTACAGGTTCGAATCCTGCCTCGGGCATGGATGGGTGTTACGTCGTTAGGTTAGTTAGGTTTAAGTAGTTCTAAGTTCTAGGGGACTGATGACATCAGAAGTTAAGTCCCATAGTGCTCAGAGCAATTTGAACCATTTGAACCACTGCATTAAAGACACGTAACGTGTATCCACAGGACATATGGCCTGTAATTGAAGAAGTGTCATGATGATCTCTCCATTGGCAAAAGAGTCCGGAATAGTCCCCCATTTGGATCTCCGGGAGGGGACTGCCATAGGGAGAGGTTACCATTAGAAAAAGATTAAATAATCAACGGAAGGATAACGTTCTACGAGTCGGGGATTGGAATATCAGATGCTTGAACGAGGTAGGGAAACTAGAAAATCTGAAAAGGGAAATGCAAAGGCTCAATCTAGATATAGTAGGGGTCAGTGAAGTGAAGTGGAAGGAAGACAAGGATTTCTAGTCAGATGAGTATCGGGTAATATCAACAGCAGCAGAAAATGGTATAACTGGTGTAGGAATCGTTATGAATAGGGAGGTAGAGCACAGAATGTGTTACTGTGAACAGTTCAGTGATAGGGTTATTATCAGAATCGACAGCAAACCGACACCGACAATGATAGTTCAGGTATACATGCCGACGGCGCAAGCTGAAGATGAAGAGATAGAGAAACTATATGAGAATATTGAAAGCCTAATACAATACGCAAACGGATATGAAAATCTAATAGTCATGGGAGATTGGATTGCAGTTGTAGGCAAAGGAGTAGAAGGAAAGGTTACAAGACAATACGGGCTTGGGAAAGGAATGAGAGTGGAGAAATACTAATTGAGTTCTGCAACAAGTTTCAGCTAGTAATAGCGAATGCTCTGTTCAAAAATCACAAGAGGAGGTATACTTGGAAAAAACTGTGTGATACTCAAGGATTTCAGTTAGATTACATCATGGTCAGACAGAGATTCAGAAATCATTTGCTGGATTGTAAGGCGTACCCAGGAGCAGAAATAGACAGGTAGTGATGAAGAGTAGGCTGAAGGGCAAGACATTAGTCAGGAAGAATCAATATGCAAAGAAGTGGGATGCAGAAGTGCTGAGGAATGACGAGATACATACGAAGTTATCTAGGATTGTAGATGCAGCAGTAAAGAATAGTCCAGTAGGCAGTACAGTTGAAGAGGAATGGACGTCTCTGAAAAGAGCAATCACAGAAGCTGGAAAGAAAAATATAGGTACAAAGAAGGTAACTACACAGAAACCATGGGTAACAGAAGAAATACTTCAGCTGATCGATGAAAGAAGGAAGTACAAAAATGTTCACGAAAATTCGGGAATACAGATCGCTGAAGAATGAAATAAATAAAAAGTAAAGGGAAGCTAAGACGAAATGGCTTTATGAAAAATGTGGAGAAATCGAAAAAGAAATGATAGTCGGAAGGACTGACCCAGCATATAGGAAAGTCAAAAGAATCTTCGGTGAAATTGAAAGCAAGGGTGGTAACATTAAGAGTGGAACCGGAATTATTGTTAAATCCAGAGGAGAGAGCGGATAGGTGGAAAGAGAACATAGAAGGCCTCTATGAGGGGGAAGATTTGTCTGATGTGATAGAAGAAGAAACAGGAGTGGATTTAGAAGAGATTGGTATCCAGTATTAGAATTTAAGAGAGCTTTGGAGGGCTTAAGATCAAATAAGGCAGAATGAATCGATAATATTCCATCAGTATTTCTAAAATATTTAGGGGACGTGGAAACAAAACGACTATTGACGTTGTTGTGTAGATTATATGAGTCAGGCAATATATCGTTTGACTTTCGGAAAAGTATCATCCACACAATTCCGAAGACGGCAAGAGCTGACAAGTGCGAGAATTATCGCACAATTAGCTTAACAGGTCATGCATACAAGTTGCTGACAAGAATAATGTACGGAAGAATGGAAAAGAAAATTAATGCTGTATTAGATGACGATCAGGTTGGCTTTAGGAAAGGTAGAGACACGAGAAAGGCAATTCTAACGTTGCGGTTGATAATGGAAGCAAGACTAAAGGCAAATCAACACATGATCATAGGATTTGTCCACCTAGAGAAAGCGTTTGACAATGAAATGGTGCGAGACGTTCTAAATTCTGAGAAAAATAGGGGTAAGCTATAGGGAGAGATGGGTAACACGATATGTACAAGAACCAAGAGGGAATAATAAAAGTGGACGACCAAGAACGAAATGCTCGGCTTAAAAAGGGTGTAGGGAATGTAGTCTTTCGCCCCTACTGTTCAGTCTGTACGTGGAAGAAGCAATGGTGGAAATTAAAAAAAAGGTTCAGGATTGGAATTAAAATTCGAGGTGAAAGGATATCAATGATACTATTCGCTGATGACATTGCTATCCTGAGTGAAAGGGAAGGAGAATTATATGATTTGCTGAATGATATGAACAGTGTAATGAGTGTAGAATGCGGATTGAGAGTAGATAGAAGAAAGAGGAAGGTAATGAGAAGCAGCAGAGATGAGAACAGTGAGAAAACTTAACATTAGGGTTGATGATCACGAAGTAGACGAAGTTAAGGAATTCTCTACGCAAGCAGCAAAATAAACCAATGATGGACGGAGCAAGGAGGACATTAAATGCAGACTAGCACTGGCAAAAAGGGCATTCCTGTTTAAGAGAAGTCTACTAAAATCAGATATCAGCCTTAATTTAAGGAAGAAATTTCTTAGAATGTACATCTGGAGTACAGCATTGTATGGTAGTGAAATATGGACTGTGGGAAACCGGAACAAAAGAGAATCGAAGCAATTGAGATGTGGTGTTACAGACGAATGTTGAAAATAAGGTGGGCTGATAAGGTAAGGAATGAGTAGGTTCTGCGCAGAATCGGAGAGGAGAGGAATATGTGGAAAACGCTGACAAGGAGAAGGGACAGGATGATAGGACATCAGCTAAGACATGAGGGAATGACTTCCATGGTACTAGAGGGAGATGTAGAGGGCAAAAACTGTAGAGGAAGACAGAGACTGCAATACATTCATGAGATAATCGAGGACGTAGGACGAAGAGGTTAGCACAGGAGAGGAATTCGTGGCGGGCCGCATCAAACGAATCAGAAGATTGACGATTCAAAAAAAAAAAAGTTTTTGTCCTACTTTTGCGCAGTGCGCCGACACACACAATCAGAAAAATGAAATTCTTTCGTGAGGAGACTGTAGTGGTATTTCAACTAGCTAATTGCTTGAAACGGGATCTAACTTTTAAGAAACTATAGCACGAAAACGGCAACTCGTCCTTTGAGTATTACAATGATCTTTAAAAAAATTACTTTTTATAAAACGTACTACTCTGCCGGGAAATTAATTCAAAAATGGTTCAAATGGCTCTGAGCACTATGGGACTTAACATCTATGGTCATCAGTCCCCTAGAACTTAGAACTACTTAAACCTAACTAACCTAAGGACATCACACAACACCCAGTCATCACGAGGCAGAGAAAATCCCTGACCTCGCCGGGAATCGAACCCGGGAACCCGGGCGTGGGAAGCGAGAACGCTACAGCACGACCACGAGCTGCGGGCGGGAAGTTAATTATTGGACTGGTATAAAGAAGTGGTACGTCCGCAGTCTCTGAGTGCTGCCCATGTGAACTCATAACTTTACTTAATCAGGTGTCAACATTGAAAAACCAATAAAGAAAAATTCCATTAAAACCTTCCGTTATTCAATCATCTCATAACTACGTACAAGTAAGATCATTACCTCCAGTCTTCACTTGTCAAATTAATCTTTACCAAACCATATTCCAAAATCCGTCATCGTCGTCCGTATACTTATCTCTGTCCTCTGGAAGTTATTTCAGTCCGTTCTGTAGCATTGCCAAACCCAAATCACCCACTTCGTTCTCTCACAAAGCTACAGCAACGACAATGCTACCAGCGACCAAAGATCACATTGCTTCCACTCAGAAACTCTGTGGCGTAACATACCGAGTGTTGAATGAAAACTCCGTGTGAAAAATATCCAGTACAAAGATGTGAAGTATGACACGTCGAATGACAACAGAGCTTACCTCATTTTCCTCGAATACCAAAAAAAGTAGCAACGTTCCAGTCTACAACGGCGTTATTGCTGACAGAGTATGTCGTGTAGCAACTTCACTAATCGCCACTGGTTTAAGAGGAGGGAAAAAGATGTTCGTTCTGTTATAAAAGTTAACTCGTACGGCATGACAAAACGGGAATCCGTCAATAGACATGTTCAGCTAGCTATTAGGTAAGTTCTTTCAATTCGGACGCCACTTTGCTGACTCAACCTACCCGAATAATCTACACCTACATCGATACTCCGTAAGCTACCGTACAGTGCGCGGCGGAGGGTACTCTGCACCACTATTGGTCATTTCCTTTCCTGTTCCCCTACCAACCAGAGCGAGGGAAAAACGTCTGCGCACATGCCTCAATATGAGCCCTAATTTCTCGTATCATATCTTCGTGGTCCTTACGCGCAATGTATGCTGGCGGCAGTAGAATCGTTCGCCATTCAGTTTCAAATGCCGGTTCTCTAAATTTTCTCAATAATGATTCTCGAAAAAGACCGTCGTCTTCCCTCCAGGGATTCCCATTTGAGTTCCTCTCGGTAATACTTCCGTGTTGTTTGAACCTTCTGGCAACAGATCTGGTAGCCCGCCTATGAATTGCTTCAATGTCTTCGTTCGATTCGACCTGGCACGGGTCCCAAACACTCGAGCAGTACCCAAGAATGGGTTGCACCAGCATCCTATATGCGGTTTTTATTACAGATGAACAACTCGCTCCTGAAGTTCTCTCACTAAACCGAAGTCGACCGTTCGTCCTGCCTACCACAGTAGTCACATGCTCGTTCCATCTCACATGGCTTTGCAACGTTACGCCCGGATATTTAAACGACTTGACTGTCTCAGGCAGGACACTTGTAATACTGTATCCGAACGTTACACGTTTGGCCTTCCTACTCATTCGCATTAACCTACATTTTTCCGCATTTAGAGCTAGCTGATTCATCACATCAACTGGTAATTTTGTCTACGTCCTCTTCTTTCTTCCTACAGTCACTCAACTTCGACACCTTACCGCACATCACGGCATCATCAGCTGACAACCGCAGATTGCTGCCCACCCTGTCCGCTGAATCATGAGAGAGAGAGAGAGAACAACAGCAATCCTATCAATTTCTCTGGGGAACTCCTGACGATACCGTTGTCTCTGATGAACACTCGCCGTCGTGGACAACGTACTGGGTTGTATTATTTAAGAAGTCTTCGAGCCACTTACATATCTGAGAACTTGTTCCATATGTTCGTTCCTTCGTTGACAGCCTGCAATGGGACACAGTGTCAACTTATAAATTCTAATTCATTATATTTGAAGAAATTGACTTTCGTTAACTTTATGAATACGGTTGGTAGGATATGGAACGCAGGTGGTATCTGTATGTATTATTTGGCTGAAAAGGAATGGTCATGCTCATACTACTTTATATTCCGTGATATGAATATGTTGGCCTTACCAAAAAAAAGGTACATTTGTACAGTTTTACCAGTGACTAGCGTGACTCCTACAGCGTAAAAACAAACACTCTCTCTTCAGGCCACAACTGGCCTATCGGGACCATCCGACCGCCGTGTCACCCTCAACTGAGGATGCGGATAGGAGGGGAGTGTGGTCAGCACACCGCTCTCCCAGTCGTTATGCTGGTTTTCTTTGACCTGAGCCGCTACAATTCGGTCGAGTAGCTCCTCAATTGGCATAACGAGGCTGAGTGTGCCCCGAAACAAGGCAACAGCGCGTGTCGGAAATCTAGAAATATTGAATCTGACAGTTGCCCTTCATCCATACATCGCCCTGCATCATGTGAGAAAAGCGCACGCTACATTGCTCACGAGCGATGCTTTTTATAAACGCTGCTGATTCTTGGATATAAGATTGTCAGTCTCAAGAAGTTTGTTATATTCGAACTGAGTATATGTTAAAGGATTCTGCAGCAAATCGTCGAAATGGCACGCACAGTTTAGCGCAGATTGCGGACCATGTGTCGTTCCTCGTACATCATCACATCATTGAGAGATAAAGGCCAGCAGACTGGAAAATTCCGGCTTCTGACCAGAATTCGATCCCGAGTCTGCAGGCGCGCACTTTGCCACTACACTGTCTAGCACAATTTTATTTTATTGAATAGCGAGCTGTACAGACTACAAGTTGACCGTTGCAAAAAAGAAAACAGCAACCAGCAGAAGAAAACAGGAACCAAACGGTGTTAACAATGGAAAAATTTGGAAATTTGTGGTAAGTTCTATGGGACCAAACTGCTGAGGCCGTCTGTCACTAGGCTTACACACAACTTACTCTAACTTAAACTAACTTACACTAAGGACAACACACACACACCCATGCCCAAGGGAGGACTCGAACCTCCGACGCGAGGATTCGCGCGAACCGTGGCAAGGCGCCTGAGACCGCACGGCTACCCCGCGCGGCTGTTAACAATACTATTTGTTCACACAAATGACACCGACACCAGTTTCGAACAGACAGGTTTACCTTCATATGGCCTTTCACATTTATATTACATTGTTTGTTGTTTATATTAGTTATTGGGAGAAAAAACAGTCAACAACTAACGTAAACAACAGCAAATCTAATATAAGCGTGAACTGAAGACGAACCTGTAGGGGGGGAAACTGGTAACAGCGCTATTTGTGTGAATAAATAGCATTGTTAACACCGACTGGTTGCTGTTTTCTTCTTTGCATGGATCAAATGGTTCAAATGGCTTTGAGCACTATGGGACTTAACATCTGAGGTCATCAGTCCCCTAGAACTTAGAACTACTTAAACCTAACTAACCTAAGGACAGCACACACATCCATGCCCGAGGCAGGATTCGAACCTGCGACCGTAGCGGTCGCGCGGTTTCAGACTGAAGCGCCTAGACCCGCTCGGCCACACCGGCCGGCTTGCAAGGATCAACCCGCAAAAACTTCCCTATTGAGACTTATACAACCAGCCAGTTCTCCGGTATGGCACTTGCAACGTTCTTAATAAAGTATTTGTTTTCTAATTTCTGGCATAATTTTTTTTGCAGTGATCTGTGGAGAAACTCAGTTCAGTCGTTTCAGAATCCCTTCTCAATTTTTTGTATACAAAACATTTATGTACCAGGGGTAGTAAAATGAAACGAAACAGCTGGAAAAAAATACCTTCACAATTTTTTGTGTACAAATCATTTATGTCCCATTGGCCTTGTTGCAGTTGGTAACACTGATTTACGTCAGATCGCCGAAGTTAAGCGCTGTCCGGTTTGGCTAGAACTTTGAAGGTGACCGGCCGGTCAGCCGAGCGCTGTTGGCAAGCGGGGTGCACTCAGCCCTTGTAAGACAAACTGAGAAGCTACTTGATTAAGTTGCGGCTACGGTCACGAAAACGGACATACGCCCGGGACAGCGGTGTGCTGACCACATGACCCTCCATATCCGCATCTGGTGACTCCTGTGAGCTGAGGATGACACGGCGGTCGGTCAGTACCGAGACCTGTTCGGACATCATTTACGCACCAGCGGCAATCAAATGAAAACTATACAGCTGGGAAAAAGTAACCAGACTGTTCATTATTCCAAAAGCAATCTTCGTAACTACTAATACATTTATCCCACTGTAAGAGAAGACGGGCAATGCCTTCATGGAAACATGTTTGTGGTTGTCTACGGAATCATGACTGGATCCAGGCGTGCACCTATTCGTCCGAAGCAAATTGACGGCCACGAATGTCGCTCTTAGGGCTCCGAAAATACGTATATCGCTTGAAGAGGGATCGGAACTCTATGGAGGATGTGTAAGGACTTCCCAGGGAAACCTCCGCAGCGTTCTCGGAACCACCTTGATGACGCGTGACCCCTCTCTCTCTCTTTCTCTCTCTCTCTCTCTCTCTCTCTCTCTCTCCCTCTCTCCCTCTCTCCCCCTCCCTCTCCCCACACGATTTCCTCATTTTTTGGGCCCTGAAAAAAGAAGATATTTGTGACCGTCGATTGTCTTCGGACGAAAGTGGTGGTGGTGGTGGTGGTGGTGGTGTTGATGATGATTGGTTTGTGGGGCGCTCAACTGCGTGGCCATCAGCGCCTGTACAAAGTCCCAATTTTTACACAGTCCAATGTTTAACTCAATCCAACTTAACAACTTTCACGAATGATGATGATGATGATGATGGTGATGATGATGATGATGAAATGATGACAACACAAACACCCAGTCCCCGGGCAGACAAAATCCCCAACCCGGCCGGGAATCGAACCTGGGACTCCGTGATCCAGAGGCAGCAACGCTAGCCACTAGGTTCGGACGAATAGGTGCACGCCTCGCGACAATCATGGTTCTATAGGCAAGCGCAGTCATTTTTGAATATCTTGTCTCATAGTGGTATAAATTTATTAACAGTTATGGCGGTTACTTATGAAATAATTTTCGTTTCTCTTTTACACAAACAAAAATACAGGTTGTTTCAAAAATAATATACGTAGTACAAAGTATCAAGTCAAAAGTACCGATCGCTGCGCCACTGCTCGGTTATTGGTGGAAATAATACGGTATACTCTGTTCATCATAAGAATAAACCTGATGTAATCATTACGCCATGTATCCTTCCGCGTTTGCTCGAATCTCATTGGATTTCCTTTTCACGTGGAGCGGAAGCCAACTTGTGTCCAGATCAGTCAAGTACGGTCACAAGGATACCTTTTATGCTGTGTTACACGCACATAGACTGAGCGATGACGCGAGGGACAACAGCTTTATCGGCGCATTAAACTTGAACACCACTGCCCAACCAGCAATTCAACTAACCTGCAATGATGTGAGCAGTTCAGAGGTAAAAAGAGACGGGCAAGAAAACAATATAGCTTCGAATGTCATTCAGTTTTTAAAGAGAATGAAATAATACTCGGAAAAACTCCAGCACTACCGCGCGCTTTTTAAGTGACCAGATGGAAAGAGTAAAATGCACTCGTTCCCACCTGACACAGTATTCTAATTACAAACAAGACTGATGAAAATTCCTATTTTAAACACAGGGTGTCATAATTTTAAGTACTTGGGAGTGACACTGTATGGATGATGTAAACAATAAACAATCAAATAGGCCAGGGCAAGCGAGCCATAAAACAACTAAATGATATTCTCTCGAACAAAAACATAACGCGCAGAACAAAACATACCACCTACCACACAATTATTGAAAGTGTCACAATATATGGTGCAGAGTTGTGGGAACTACAGTAACTCAGAGGCAGAAAGATCGCCTGCTGGCTGTCGAGATGGATTTCTGGAGGCGGAGTTGTGGATACTCCAGACTTGACCATATTAGAAATGATAGGATCAGAGAGGTTATGAATGTCAAAAGCACAATCCTAGACTACATACATGCCAGACAAGATGGTCATAACGTGTACGGCAATGGACTCCACATCAAAGAAGAAAGCGCGGTAGACTTGCGAGATGCTGGAAAGACGAATTCAACGAAGCAATGGCGGCGAGAGGATTTAATGAAGGCGACTGGAATGACCGTGAACGATGGAGATTGAGATGCGAGAGGCGGTGGCAGCCGTAGAAACCTCGCTCATTATATATATATATTATTATTATTCACGTTTGGGCCCTACTGGACCACGCGAAGTACAATCACGGGGCATTCAGTTATTTTCTTTTAGACTTTCTCTCTGCCCAAATTGTTTTCATTCTCTCGGAATGAGCTCTTTTCCTTTCATCAGACCATGTGGTTCCAGTTTTCTTTGGTTTTTCAGCTTGACCAACTACCCAGTTATGAATTTTTTGCCTAAATAATTTTCTGTCTTGAATTTCATCTTGTTTTATATCTGCCTCTTTCATGTCCTCTTTTATAGCAGCAATCCATTTTATTGTCTCAAATTTAGCTTTACTTCGATTTTCGTAGAATTCCACTACTTGTTTAGTTAGTCTGGTAGCATCCATTCTTTTAATATGCCCATAAAATTTTAATCTGCGTTTTTTCATATCCGAATATATGCTGGTGTATTGTTGAATTTCACTATTTGCTCTTAGCCTGTATGTTCCTTCTTCAGTATATTTTGGACCTAGAATTTTTCTGATTACTTTTCTTTCTCTTTTTTGGATTTCTTGAATGTCCTTTTTTCTGTTTAAAATTAGCGTTTCAGCCCCATAAAGGCACTCTGGTTTTATGACCGTGTTGTAATGTCTCAATTTAGAGTACCTCGAGAGACATTTTTTGTTGTAGATGTCTTTTGTAAGTCTAAAAGCTGTCTCCATCTTTTGACAACGAATTTCATTTCCAATTTTTTCTAGACCAGTCTCTGAGATTGTTTCACCTAAATATTTGAATTGCGAAACTCTTTTGATTTTTCCATACTTAGTTTCCAAAAGTTTGGGTGCCAGTTTGTTGCTAGTCATATACTGTGTTTTTTCAAATGAGATTTGGAGACCTACTCTTTCTGCTGTTTCTTTAAGAATTTCTATTTGTTTCTGAGCAATTTGGATGTCCTGCGTTAGAATAACCAAGTCGTCTGCAAAGGCCAAACAGTCTATTCGAATATTTGTTCGTCCTAATTTCACTGGTTGGTCAATTTTGAACTCCAATTTTTGTTCGCGCCACTCTTGTATTACTTTTTCTAGAACGCAGTTAAATAGCAACGGAGAGAGTCCATCACCTTGCCTCACGCCTGTTTTTATTTCAAAGGATTCTGAAATTTCTCCTCTGAACTTTACTTTTGATTTTGTACCAGTTAGCGTGTCTCTGATAATTGCCGTGGTTTTAGGATCCAGGCCTTGTTCTTTCACAATTTGGAAAAGAGATTCACGATCCACTGAGTCATAAGCCTTTCTAAAATCTACAAAGGTACAAACTAGTTTTTTATTGTAAATTTTTTGATGTCTGAGAATTAGTTTGAGGACTAAAATCTGTTCTGGGCAAGATCTATTTGGCCTGAAACCTGCTTGATATTCGCCAATTTTCCATTCAAGTTGTTGTTGTGCTCGGTTCAGAAGACATTGAGAGAGGATTTTGTATGTGACTGGAAGAAGAGAAATTCCTCTGTAATTATTAACATCAGTTTTGTCTCCCTTCTTATGAAGTGGGTGAATCAAGGCGGTTTTCCATTCATCAGGAATTTTTTCAGTTTGCCAAATGTTTTGCATGATTGAAGTAATTTCTTTAACGGTTTTTGAACCAGCTGCCTTTAAAAGTTCTGCAACAATTCCATCTTCACCAGATGCTTTGTTGTTTTTCAACCTATGAATTTCTTTAATGATTTCCTCTTCATTTGGTGCAAGTGAAACTAGATTGCATTGTTGGGGAATTTTTGGTGGAAATCTTTCTGTGGGCTCGGGGCAATTTAGAAGTTTCTTAAAATATTTAGAAAGTTCTTTGCAATTTTCTTGGTTGTTAAGAGCCAACTGTCCATTTTCCTTCTTGAAGCAAAGATTCTGGGGTTGGTACCCCTTTATTTTGGTTTTAAAAGTTTTATAAAAATTTCTGGTATTGTATTTCTGAAAATCTTCTTCAATTTCTAAGAGTTGACTATTCTCATATTGTCTTTTTGTTTGTCTAATTAGTTTTGAAGTGTCTTTTCTAGTTGTCAGGAATGTATCATATGTGTCTTCTGTCTTGTTGCTATTCCATGCTTTAAATGTCTCTTGTCTGGCTTTGATTGCATGATCACAGTTTTCATTCCACCAAGCATGTTTCTTGTGTTTTCGTAAAGGAATTTGATCTTGAGCTGTTTTGATAATCTTGTGTTTGAGTTGTTCCCAATTTTGTGCACTTGTTTTGTCAAATTCGTCTGCTAATAATGATGGTTGGATTTTACTGGTGTCAAATTTGGGGATTAATGGTGTCCTTTTGTTGAAATTTTGGGGTTTTAGCTTTAGTTTCACACGGGTTAAGTAATGGTCTGAGTCAATATTGGCGCCTTTACGAACTTGAACCTTTAAAATTTCTTTGTGACATGGATACGAGATTGCAGTATGGTCAATTTGGAATTCACCTATGTCCTTGTTAGGTGATCGCCATGTCTTTTGTTTTGAAGGTTTTTTCTTAAAATGACTTGACATAATTTTGAGATTGAAATTTCTGCAAAATTCTACCAGCCTCTTTCCATTTTGATTGGTCCATTTATGTGCAGGGAATTCACCGACCGTTTTTCTAAATTTTCTCTCTTTCCCTAACTGTGCATTAAAATCACCCATTAAAATCTTTACATAATTTTGAGGAATTTTGGAGACTGTATTCTCTAACACTTCCCATGACTTATTTACTTTTTCTGGATTCGTTTTATTCTCCTGGTTGATAGGCATGTGTGGGTTAATTAAACAGTACATTTTATTTGCACATTTCATGGAAATTGTCATTAGTCTGTTGTTTACTGGATTTACTTCGATTACGGAGCCAAGAATGTCTTGCGAAATTGCGAATGCAACACCCAGATGCGGAGTGTTTTTAAGAATTCTTTTGTCTGTTTTACTTTTAAACAATCGGTAGTTTCCAAAATCCATGGTATTCTCATCAGGCAACCTTGTTTCTTGCAGGGCTAAAATTTTGATATTTTGTTCTTTTAGTGTGTCTCCTAATTTATAGAGTTTTCCTGGTGTCAAGAGAGAGTTAATATTGATAGTTCCAAAAAATGTTTCGACCTTGGGCATGAGTCGGTCAAAAGACTTCGATTTCCTCTGGTTTGGGATATAGCGTTTCAGCCTAGTCTCCCCAGAATCCGATAGACTAGTTGCGCCACTGATGGCGGAGGATTTGTTACCACCTGGGGTAATTTTGTAATTACTAAAACGCTCCATAATAGTACTTAGAATCAAAGGGTTGAGCTCAGAAAAGCTCAGTGGTTAAGACTGGAGTGGTTAGTTCCAGAATTTGTATTACGGCCGCACCTCTGGTGAACAGACGCCGACCACAGTGCCGCTTGTTACAAGTCAGACGCAGGGTGGATTTATTGTATTATGTGCCTCTTCCGCTAGTTCCACCGTACCGAGATTCGTTCTCTCCGCCTTCACTACCGTTGAGGTCTTCGCTGTAACCCTAGCAAAGGGGCCCTGACAGAGTACTATCACCCGGGCCAGGTGAACTCTGGTTTTTTAAACGAGGTTGTTACTCCTCCCCCCCCCCCTCCTTCCTCATCACTTGCATAATGAGGCCCCGGGCTTGGGACCGGTACAGCGGAGTATATATATATATATATATATATATATATAAACACAGAGTAATTTTTCTGAGCTAGCTATGTGTGATGTAAGAGCATATTGCAGGGATTTCACCGTACTGTTGAATACTGAAGCCACTGAAGGTATTACTTACAGTCAGTCGTCTGGTAATCTCTTAGCTCTTTTCTTATCCGAATCCGAGAAATACATTTCAGTACTGGAACTGTCACCTGCTACGTTCACTACGTGTCGGTCAACAACAGAATCCACGAAGCCATTGCAGATCTCACATTCTCTTCCCTTTTATGACGTGCCGTTCTATATCCCGCCAACGTTCGGCTGTGACGTGTGAAAAGGCTGCGTGCGTTAGTTCCAGTACGTCTGGCAGCTTAACAGTCTTGGTATTTCTCGGTCAAAATCCCTTAACTTGGCTCCACATCAGTTCTGTTGGGTTCATATTGTAAAGGTACAGTGCCAAATGTAAAAATGCAGCATTTGTATGGTGTGCCCGATGCTGTGAAAATGATTTTCACACTTCTATTATAATATTAAAATATTTGCATATCTTCGTGAATCACCATGTATACTGGAGTCACGTGCGCTTTTTCCCAGTTTCTTGGTACTTGCGCGACGGATTCACGATAAATGCAAGCTTGGTAATGGACCAGCACCATAAAGTAGTCTTTGTAAAATCGAATTGGGATTACGTCCGGACACGGTGATTTATTTGCTTTCAAATCTTTTAGTTGTTTCTCTACGCCAGGGGTGCTTATTACTATGCCGTCCATAAGGGAGTCTGTTCGATGGTCGAATGACGGTATGTTGGTACGATTCTCCTGTGTGAACGACATCTTCAACGTGAAATTCCATTTTGCGTTGTGGTGACGGAAAGATAATCACTCCACTCAGTTATTGCGTCCTAGGAAAACAGCGTTCCGTAATCCGTTTCCACGAGCGGAAATTCATAGAAGACTTTCAGCACGATTTGAGGACAAAGATTTGTCTCAGTGCAGTGTTTACCAGCGGACTGAACAGATCCGAAATGATGGAACGGGCGTTAAGGACGAGGAAAGAGAGGGGTGAGCAGCTACAGCCGCAACTGACGCCTATGTTGAACAGTTCGCTGGCTAGGTTCGGAATAAGAATGGAGTGACTGTTGATAATACGGCAAACTGTATGCGGGTTAGTTGTGGTTTTCCATACGATATCATGCAAAACAGTCTCCATTTTCACAATGTGTGCGCGAAATGGTTTACAAAACAAACCGATGAAGAACGATCTGTAATTACATAATCACTGGAGACGATCCATTTGAACATAACTTAAAAGTTTTCATGTTTGTAGACTGAAGCAGCGAGTGGAAATTTGTACCAAGCCCGGGAATCGAACGCGGGTCTCCTGGTTACTAGGCAGGTGCGTTAGCCAGTAAGCCACCTTCGCCCAGCGGTTCACCCAACTGGACGAATTACCCTGGCATGCCTCCCTCCTCGATCCAAATTCTCACTTCCACCACGGTCTACTTAAATTTCCCCTTACATACGAACATAATTGCCGAGGCTCGCCATATTCTGGAATAGTGCCTCAGCAACGAATGTTAATGAGGGATCCAGCCTGAAATCCAGGTGCAGGTTCTTCTACAAATGAAATGGCACAATTTCAGAGACTTTTACTGGTCTCATACAGATATGATTTTATGTGTATGTCATTTCATTAGTGTTATTTAAAAGGCCTTCGATTCATCTCCGATCAGCAGGTGAAGCAAGCGGAGCAGACTTGCATTGCTACGCTACCAGACACCTTTCTCTCGTTTCAGTGTTTATTGGAAAACGTGTGCAACGGCGGACCCAGTGAAAAATTATGTCGATAAAAATTGTGTGCTCTAAGTTTTAATAAACCATTATGATTCAAACGTTGGAATTATATAGCCAACCCATTGCAAATAACTGTTTTGGTACAATTCACCTAGGATTCGACACCTGCTAAAAGTGTCATCAGAATGAAATTTTTACGTCATAAGGCTTAAACGTACTTCATTTCATTTTTGACTTGAACATAGCTGCTATAAATTCTGACCATTGCTTTCTCGCAATGTAATTTTACGATTCCTCAAAATTTCATTCTGATGAAGATACCCTTAATAGGTGTCGAAACGCAAGTCAATTGTCCGACAACACTTATTTGCAACTGACCTGACTGTATAATTCCTATTTTTGAAAATTGTATACGGTTGCCAAGAAACAGCCACGTTTAAAACTGTATTTTTATTATTTCGTCGGCCCCCGGTAGCTGAGCTAGCCTCAAAGTCTATCGCTGGGATGTTTGCAGTTGCGGTGCCGCCTACACACGCCGGCTCTGAGGGGACTCCACCCACAGACGAGGGGGCGGATCCGACGCCTCCGCCCTCAGCCCCAGCGTCGCCGCTCCACACGACGCCACCAGTCGTCGCGACGCCTCCCCCCACCAGACCGGCGTCGTCCCGGTAAGCAAGCAGCGCCCGCTCTCCGCCCGTCTATACGGCTAGTCATTAAGTCGGAGAAAGTTACAAATTTTGCCGTGTTTACTTGTCTGCGGTACTGGCCATTAAAACTACCTTAATGACAGCATCCTGGAAACGTCAAACGTGGCATTCGCTGTAACTACGTGCTTGGACATTCGAATAATAAGCACTTCCTTGCAATTCCACAAAGCAGATATGGCTAACACCATATACAGGGAGTGGACAAAAATGTGGAAACAATATGGCGTACAAAAACTGTTGGCGTAGAAAGCAACTTCCAGTCGTCTCGAGATGGATAAATATACGCTACTGGGCAGTAAAATTGCTACACCAAGAAGAAATGCAGATGATAAACGGGTATTCATTGGAGTAATATATTATACTAGAACTGACATGTGATTACATTTTCACGCAATTTGGGTGCATAGATCCTCAAAAATCTGTACCCAGAGCAACCATGGCACCCCATACCATCACGCCGGGTGATACGCCAGTATGCCGATGAAGAATACACGCTTCCAGTGTGCGTTCACAGCGATGTCGCCAAACACGGATGCGACCATCATGATGCTGTAAACAGAACCTGGATTCATCCGAAAAATGACCTTTCGCCATTCGTGCACCCAGGTTCTTAGTTGAGTACACCATCGCAGGCGCTCCTGTCTGTGATGCAGCGTGAAGAGTAACCACAGCCACGGTCTCCGAGCTGATAGTCCATGCTGCTGCAAACGTCGTCTAACTGTTCGTGCAGATGGTTGTTGTCTTGCAAACGTCCCCATCTGTTGACTCAGGGATCGAGACGTGGCTGCACGATCCGTTACAGGCATGCGGATAAGATGCCTGTCATCTCGACTGCTAGTGATACGAGGCCGTTGGGATCCAGCACGGCGATCCGTATCCATATTCTGCTAACAGTCATTGGATCTCGACCAACGTGAGCAGCAATATCGCGATACGATAAACCGCAATCGCGATAGGCTACAATCCGACCTTCATCAAAGTCGGAAACGTGATGGTACGCATTTCTCCTCCTCACACAAGGCATCACAACGACGTTTCACAAGGCAACGCCGGTCAACTGCTGTTTGTGTATGAGAAATCGGTTGGAAACGTTCCTCATGTCAGCACGTTGGGTGTCGCCACCGGCGCCAACCTTGTGTGAATGCTCTGAATAGCTAATCATTTGCATATCACAGCATTTTCTTCCTGTCGGTTAAATTTCGCTTCTGTAGCACGTCATCTTCGTGGTAGCAATTTTAATGGCCAGTAGTGTAGGTCCTGACGAAAGCAAAGTAATCAGAAGTAGCAGAAATGAGAACAGCGAGAAACTTAACATCAGGTTTGGTGAACACGAAGTTCATGTGCATATATACTCCGCTAGCCACCAAGTGGTGTGTGGCGGAGGGCACAATTCGCGCCAAAGTCATATTTCCCACCCTCTGTTCCACTCGCGGATCGCGCGAGGGAAATACGACTGTCTGAACGCCTCAGTACGAACTTTAATTGCCCTTATCTTTGAATGGTGATCATTGCGCGTTTTGAAAGTTGGTGGTAATAATATATGCTCTACATCTTCGACGAAGAAAGGGTTTCGGAATTTAATGAGCACCCCTTTTCGTTTAGCGCGTCCTCTATCTGCAAGTGTATCCCACTTCTAACATTCAATGAGATTTGTAACGCTCTCGCGGTCGCTAAATGTACCAGCTTTCCCAAACAAGAAAACTCTACGCTGTTTCTTTGGCTTTTTTTTTTTTTGCAACTTCCACTGACATAGAAGCCACAACGACATTGTGGTCGCTAATACCTTCTTCTAGATTAACTTCCTCAAAAAGATCACGTCTGTTTGTCGCCACGATATCTAATATGTTCCCATCTCGAGTTGGTTTTCTAACCTATTGCTCAAGGTTGTATGTTGAGAGCGCTCCTAGAATAGCTTCACTCGAGATGACGTTGAGAAATTCTGCTGCCTAGGCAGCGAAATAACCTATGACGGACGGAGCGAAGAGGATATTAAAAGCAGACTAGCACAGGCAAAAAGGCATTCCCGATCAAGAGAAATCTGCTCGTATCGAACACAGGTCTTACTTCGAGGAAGAAATTTCTGAGAACACACGTTTGGAACACAGCACTGCTTGGTGGTGAAACATGCACTGTGGGAAAAATCGGAAGAGGGAAGAATGGGAGGATTTTAGATAAGGTGCACATAAGGTAAGAAATGAGGAATTTCTCTTTAGAAATGGTTCAAATGGCTCTGAGCACTGTGGGACTTAACATCTGAAGTAATCAGTCTTCTAGAAATTAGAACTACTTAAACCTAACTAACCTAAGGACATCACACACATCCATGCCCGAGACAGGATTCGAACCTGCGACCGTGGCAGCAGCACGGTTCCGAACTGAAGCGCCTAGAACCGCTCGGCCACAGCGGCCGTCGTTCTCTTTAGAATCTGTGAGGAAAGGAAGGGGGGAAACATTGACTAGAAGAAGTGACAGAATCGTAGAATATCTGTTAAGACATCACGGAATAACTTCCACAGTAATAGGGAGCTGTATGGGAAAAAACTGTAGAGGAAGACTGAGATTGCAATTCAACCAGCAAATAACTGAGGATGTAGATTGGCACATGAGACGAATTCATCTCTGGCTGCATCAAGCCAAAGCCTCATGAGACTCAAAAAACCGCTCTCGAGGGAGTCTTATGCCATGCTACAACATAGTGGCAAGCGAAGGTAACAATGATGGAAATGGATAGCGATCACACACCGTTCTCTTAATGTAGGCCAGAAAGGTTCAGAAATACTGAGATCTGGTAACTATGGAGGCGAAGGAAAATGTGATCATTCATCCTCGTCCTCACAAAGGCAGGCCTTGAGGATGTGAGTAGCGTGAACAAGGGCCCTGTCGTCTTAGAACACAGCATCACCACGCCAAGGGGCCCGAGTTCGATTCCCGGCTGGGGCAGGAGATTTTATCCGCTCAGCGAATGGTGTTGTCTTCATCATCATTTCATCCCCATCTCCGACGCGCAAGTCGCCCAATGTGGCGTCGAATGCAATGAGTACCGGCCCTCGGCGGCACAATTTCCTCCAATAGAGGACTCCCGGCTCACAATACCGTACGCTCATTTTCACAGCATCACCATTGGGGAACAAACATTGTACCATAGGATGGATCTGATCAGCCAAAACGGTCACGTAATCCTTTGTAGTAATCTGATCTTGGAGAGGAGTACCCATGGGGCCTCTGGAATATCACGAAACGGCTGTCCAAACCATCACTGAACCCTCGCCATGTTTCGCTCTTCGGATGCAATCTTGGCCAAAATCTGCAGTGTGCAAGAAGACTAAAATGACTCTCTTCCAGTGCTCCTAATTCCAGCTTCTATGGCTTCGGCACCGTGTTTTCCTGTTCCAGACATTCGCGTCAGTGGTGTGTGCTGTTGGAATTCCAGCTGGCCCTGAAATCCCCTGCTTATGGAGCCCCCATCGTGTTACTTTGGCGCTGGCAGGGTTTGCGAGTGCCACATTCAGTTCTGTATTGGCTCATGCAGGTGTCGTATTCTTATTTTTCGTCACGATCGTTTTAGTGACAAACTGTCACTATCGCTCAAGACATGATTTCGAACGCGTTGTGACGTAACTGGTAATGTTTTTCTGCTTGCTCCTGTATGCGGTATAAGTCTTCCATACAGTGCCTCTTGGAACTTCAGCTACGGTGGTTCCAGAAGCATCCACCATATCAGCACGAACAGTTTGGCCACTTTGGAATTCACTTAGCTCCGACATACACTATGTGATCAAAAGTATCCGGACACGTGGCTGAAAATGACTTACGTGCTTTCTTTGGAACTGGAATTATTATATTCTTCTTCTCACGTATCTTGCACACTAGATGGAAGAGTTTTGTCATGACCGGCCCTCCGAAGGTTATCAGTAGTTCTGAGGGAATTTCGTCTACTCCCGAGGCGGTGTTTCCTCCACCTCATATTCCTTTACGTTCTCTTCCATTTCTATGATATCTCCTTCAAGTACATCTGGCTTCTATAGACCATCTACACTATGTGATCAAAACTATTCGGTCACAAGTTCGTGGCGCCGTCCATCGGTAATGCTGGAACTCAATGTGGTGTTGGCCCACCCTTAGCCTTGATGACAGCTTCCACTCCCGCAGGCATACGTTCAATCAGGTGCTAGAAGGTTTCTTGGGGAATGGCAGCCCATTCCTCACGGAGTTCTGCACTGAGGAGAGGTATCGATATCGGTCGGTGAACCTTGGCACGAAGTCGGCGTTCCAAAACATTCCAAAGGTGTTCTATAGGATTCACGTCAGGACTCTGTGCAGGCCAGTCGATTACAGGGATGTTGCGGTGGTGTAACCACTCCGCCATAGGCCATGCATTGTGAACAGGTGCTCGATCGTGTTGAAAGATGCAATCGCCATCCCTGAATTGCTCTTCAACCGTGGGAAGCAAGGAGGTGCTTAAAACATCAATGTAGGCCTGTGCTGTGATAGTGCCACACCATGAAGAACACGACCACGCCATAACACCACCGCCTCCGAATTTTAATGTTGGCACTACACACGCTGGCAGATGACGTTCACTGGGCATTCGCCATACCCACATCCTGCCGTCGGATCGCCGCATTGTGTACCGTGATTCGCCACTCCACACGACGTTTTTCCACTGTTCAGTCGTCCACTGTTTACGCTCCTTACACCAAGCGAGGCGTCGTTTGGCATTTACCGGCGTGACGAGTGGCTTATGAGCAGCCGCCCTACAATGCAGTCCAAGTTTTGTCACCTCCCGCATTACTGTCATAGTACTTGCACTGGATACTGATGCAATTTGGAATTCCTGTGTGATGGTCTGGATATATGTCTGCCTACTACACATTACGACCCTCTTCAGCTGTCGGCGGTCTCTGTCAGTCGAGTTCGGCCTGTATGCTTTTGTGCTGTACGTGCCCCTTCACGTTTCCACTTCACTATCACATCGGAAGCAGTGGACCTAGGGGTGTTTACGAGTGTGGAAATCTCGCGTACAGATATATGACACACGTGGCACCCAATCACCTGACCACGTTCGATGTCCTTGAGTTCCGCGGAGCGCCCCATTCTGCTCTCTCACGATGTCTAATGACTACTGAGGTCGCTGATATGGAGTACTTGGCAGTAGATGGCAGCACAATGCACCTAATATGAAAAACGTATGTGTTTGGGAGTGTCGGGATAGTTTTGATCACATAGTGTTGTGCACACACAACTACACAAAACACTGCTCGGGCCAGGATTAAGACTTGTAACCTATTGATATAATTTCATAGGTACTGTTAGTGTTCAGTTCCAACAATGCAATCTGCAACATTGGGTAGTATCTGCATTTATGTTGGAGCATGCATTTATCTTGGTGTTCTCAGTCAGAAATCGCCTTTGAATGTTGGTTGTTCTTGAAAAGATCGTGTTATGCCTCATGTAAAAGACAGAAACATCTACCAGCATGTGTCGGGATTCGACAGAGATGAGATCGAGACCTGTCAAGACTATGGTTTATCATTCCACGATACTGCTGCTAACGTTGGCCAGGATCCACAACCCTCATACTCAATGCTTAGCGGTATTTCAACAGATACACGTGACTAGCGCCCGAGAGGACAGACATTTTCTTCACTTTGTTCCGTTCGTACCTTGAGTCAGGAAGTGTCCTGCTTTGCGAGAAAAAAGTATACAAACAGTACGACGACGTCTGGAGAAGAACAGACTGTCAGTGCAGTCACCATTGTTGCGACTTCCTTGACAAGGCAACAGAGAGAGCTAAAAGGACAGTGGCGCCCACAAATCTGGACATAGCAATGATAGAACGTCGTCTCTGCAGGCGAGGCCCCTTCCTTTGTGCAGCATCACAATGGACAGATCCATCTATGGAGGCCATGAGAAGAATGGGAGCCTGCAAACTGCTTTCAGCACCGGTCAAACGGTTCAAATGGCTCTGAGCACTATGGGACTTAACTGCTGAGGTCATTAGTCCCCTAGAACTTAGAACTACTTAAACCTAACTAACCTAAGGACATCACACACATCCATGCCCGAGGCAGGATTCGAACCTGCGACCGTAGCGGTCACGCGGTTCCAGACTGTAGCGCCTTTAACCGCTTGGCCATCCCGGCCGGCCAGCACCGTCATTCCAGCCCAGTACCTGGTGTCTACATCTACATCTACATTTATACTCCGCAAGCCACCCAACGGTGTGTGGCGGAGGGCACTTTACGTGCCACTGTCGTTACCTCCCTTTCCTGTTCCAGTCGCGTATGGTTCGCGGGAAGAACGACTGTCTGAAAGCCTCCGTGCGCGCTCTAATCTCTCTAATTTTACATTCGTGATCTCCTCGGGAGGTATAAGTAGGGGGTAGCAATATATTCGATACCTCATCCAGAAACGCACCCTCTCGAAACCTGGCGAGCAAGCTACACCACGATGCAGAGCGCCTCTCTTGCAGAGTCTGCCACTTGAGTTTGTTAAACATCTCCGTAACGCTATCACGGTTACCAAATAACCCTGTGACGAAACGCGCCGCTCTTCTTTGGATCTTCTCTATCTACTCCGTCAACCCGATCTGGTACAGATTCCACACTGACGAGCAATACTCAAGTATAGGTCGAACGAGTGTTTTGTAAGCCACCTCCTTTGTTGATGGACTACATTTTCTAAGGACTCTCCCAATGAATGTCAACCTGGTACCCGCCTTACCAACAATTAATTTTATATGATCATTCCACTTCAAATCGTTCCGCACGCATACTGCCAGATATTTTACAGAAGTAACTGCTACCAGTGTTTGTTCCGCTATCATATAATCATACAATAAAGGATCCTTCTTTCTATGTATTCGCAATACATTACATTTGTCTGTGTTAAGGGTCAGTTGCCACTCCCTGCACCACGTGCCTATCCGCTGCAGATCTTCCTGCATTTCGCTGCAATTTTCTAATACTGCAACTTCTCTGTATACTACAGCATCATCCGCGAAAAGCCGCATGGAACTTCCGACACTATCTACTAGGTCATTTATATATATTGTGTGTCACAGTGTGCAACGCCATAATGTACCGAATGCCATCACCTCAGGTTTACATACCGGTAATTTAGAAATAAGTCGTTACATTTCTGTCGTTGGCCCTGGTCTATCTTCCAACAAGATAGCACCAGACTATCTGTCTACAAGGTAATGGAAGACCGCATGTTGGCATGCTATCCTGACCTGCTGTGATACACAGGGTGTCCGACCATTGCCCTGGCCAGCTCCTCCAGCTGTATCAGCAACTGAAAACATCTGGTCACTGATTGCCGAGGGATGCAACCACCTTACAGCCACCTTAATGGATGAACTCTGGCATAGGGCTGAAGCAGTGTGGAGCTGTCATTGAGGCTCAGTTCGTCTCGAACTGTCAGTGAGGTTCAGCGGCCGTTGCTGCCAGATGAGGCAGCTCTGTGTGCTACATTTCGTACCTGGTATACCTACAGATCATCCATAAATTGATCTATTTACACTACTGTAATGTTCATGCAAAACAGAGAAAATTTCATAATTTGCTACCCTTCTTGGTGTTGCTATTTTAAGAAGACAACACCGGATAAACGCTCATTGACTCAGTGGTTCTGACTACAGATTCAGATGTGGGGATGAGTGCGAGGAGTTTTACCTGCCGTTTATCGCTTCTCCTACGGCAATTTGTTTTCATTGTGAAAAATTCCGAGTTTGTTTCGGATACACGTAAAGATGTAGATCGCCCCAGTTCAAAGGTCTGAGGACGGAAGAGGATTACCATCTTCAGCACTGGGGCCATGCCTAGTAAACCACAGTAGTGTACAAACCAAACTTGAAAATAATGACAGGTTGTTTTTTTATATCCCTGTCTTCCTCTATACTTTTTACCTTTTACACTCCACATAAATTATTCCGTGATGTCTTAACGCGTGTCATTTTACCGTGCCCCTTCTTGTAGACGGTGTTTTCCATATCTTCCTCCCTTCGCCGATTTTCCTAAACTTACCAGTCCCCCTAATCTTCAACTTCCCTCTATAACACCACACCGACGCTTCGATACTGTTTGTTTCTTTCTGGTTTTCCCACAGTTCTTTCCATACAATGCTGTGCTACAGACGTACATTCTCAGAAAGTTTTGCACCAAATTAAGGCCGAAGTTTGATACAGACTAACTTCTCTTGGTTAGGAATGTCCTCTTTGCCTGTGGTAATGTGCTTCTAGTCTCCTCATGTCTTCGTGCATCACGCGTTAATTAGCGTCCACAGTAGCAGAGCTCCTTAATTTTATCCGCTTCGTCGTATCCAATTTTGATGTTAAGCACATCGCTAAGCTCAGTTACGCCACTATTCGTTACTTTCGTCTTTCTTCGGTTCACTCTCAGTCCATATTCTGTGTTCAGTAGGCTGTTCATTCCGTTCACCACGTCGTGTAGGTCTCCTTCAGTTTCACTGAGTGTAGCAATGTTATCAGCAACAGCTTCACATTGTTTTGTGAGACCCTGTCATTAGCAACAGCTTCACATTTTTTTTAATAAGACCCAAACTTTGTGGGGTCGAAATTGTACAGGTGCTCGAGGGTCCAAAACTGACTATTCTTAAATAAGAAACCATTTGTCTGAAACGAGGTTCCCCCCAGGGGGTCCACAACTCTCTTGTGGACACGTGCGTAGCGAGCACGGGACCCCGAGCTAATGTGGCCCTCCTTCCTTTCCGGGCTGCATACCTTCCCTTCCCTTTCCGCATCCCTCCCCGTCCCCCATCTTCGCCCCCCCCCCCCTCACCTCTGGCTCTTTTCTTCCCTTTCTCCCCCTCTGGGAGTATGGTTTTGTGCCTACGTCCGGAGACGGACGCTTGAAACTGTTCCAAATTCCTTGCTCTTACACTTGCAAGTCCTCGTCCTTCCTCTGTCCTTCTCTTTTCCTTCCCTCTTCTCCTTGCCCTTTTCTCCGCTGCGGCGTTTGAGACCCCCTCTTCTTTCCTTTCCCTTTCTCTTTTTTCCTCCCTGTGCGTGTCTGAAGGCCGACCCACGCACTTCCATGCGTAGCCGGTGACGGGGTAACGCGTAATTCCCCGCCCCGGGTAGACAGGTAGGACACGTACGTACCCCCTGGTAACGGCCAGGCCCAGGGAGGGGTGATTACCCGAGCTGATACCTTCCGAAAGTGCCGATTGGTCCCTCCGTCCGTTTGTCGGGAGGTGTGACCTGAGGTGTGAACAATCACCTAAGGCGGGTGTGCCCTCGGTGAGGGCCCCCACAAGGGAGGAGCGCGCCATCGGAGACGCCGGTAATCATGGGGGATTCTTCCGCAATGGTTTCCTCACCTTCCACTATGTCTGCTCACAAACGTAAGTTCACTGAGTCTCAGCCACAGACGGTTCTTCCATCGTTGCCACAATTCCTTGTTGTTTCTCGGTCTGACGAAGGTCACGACTTTTCCACGGTCAACCCTTTCATTATTCAGAAAGGTGTCGACGCAATTGCGGGTCCTGTAAAGTCTTGTTCCAGATTACGGAATGGCACCCTGTTGTTAGAAACACACAGTGCCCTCCAGGCTCAAAAATTGCTGCGTACTTCTCTGCTCCACACCTTCCCTGTCCGGGTGGAACCGCACCGTACCTTAAATTCCTCGCGTGGAGTCGTTTATACACGCTCCCTCGATGGATTGTCTGACGAAGAAATTCAGCACTACCTGTCTGACCAGGGCGTCACGGCTGTTCATCGGGTTATGAAAAGGGTTGACCCGAACATCATTCCAACCCGCACTGTCTTCTTGACATTTGACAAAGTTCAACTCCCATCAAACATCAAAGCAGGCTATGAGATAATTTCCGTTCGCCCTTATGTCCCAAACCCTACGCGTTGCTATCGATGTCAGCGGTTCAATCACACCAGCCAGTCGTGTTCCAATCCGGCCAAATGTGTTACGTGTGGCAAGGATGCCCATGAGGGTGCTTGTCCACCTCCATCCCCTCGCTGCATCAACTGTATGGGTGACCACGCTGCTTCCTCTCGAGATTGCCCCGTTTTTAAGGACGAAAAGCTCATCCAGGAAATAAGAGTGAAGGAAAAGGTGTCGACCTTTGCTGCTCGAAAGTTACTCGCCAGTCGACAGCCCACCGTGCCTCAGAAAGGAAAATACAGCACTGTCCTTGCTTCTCCTCGGCCAACAAAGGAGGCGGCCACGCAGACTTGCGACCTCACCTTTAGTACCACGGTCGTCAGATCGGCCAGCGCAAAGATCGCCCGTTCAACCTCACCACTTTCGCCTGCACACTCTATGGCTCACCCTTCGTCGGGTTCTGCTAAATCTCGAGCCCAAAAGTCAGACGCCAAGTCTTCGAAAAAAGAGCATTCTCGTGAAGAGTTTTTACGTACCGCTACTTCACAACCATCGGTTCCTCCTTCATCTAAACATCATACTTCCAAGAAGGCTACGAAGAAACACAGTTCCTCTCCTTCTCCGCCAAGGCGTGTCCCATCTACAGCACCACCTGGCGGCAATCGCCCTCGGCCGTCTTCTGTGTCGCCGAGGCGCACTGCTGGTGGCCGCTCAACTGGCCGATCGTTGGTGGCAGGAGCTGCTCCTGACCAACCTATGGATCAGGATCTTCTGCCTTCGACTGAATGCCATTCCATGCTGTCGGTCGCAAGCTCTGAGCAGTCGTTGAGTTGACAGCACCCTTGGTCATGTTCCTCCATTTTCTGTTCACCCTATGTCCATTATCCACTGGAATATCCGCGGCATTCGCGCCAATCGGGATGAATTGTCGATCCTCTTACGATCCTACTCGCCGGTCATCTTCTGTCTTCAGGAAACAAAACTGCGTCCCCATGACCGCTTTGTTCTCCCTCATTTTCAGTCCGTCCGATATGACCTCCCCTCTGTTGAAGGCACTCCAGCCCATGGAGGACTCATGATTCTGCTCCATGATACTCTCCATTATCACCCAATCCCCTTAAACAGTTCCTTCCAAGCTGTCGCCGTCCGTCTTTCCCTTTCTGGATACACGTTCTCTCTTTGTACGGTATACCTTCCATCGTCTACACCAATGGCACGAGCTGATCTCCTTCATCTTCTTGATCGGCTTCCACCCCCCTATTTGCTGGTTGGGGACTTCAATGCCCACCACCCGCTTTGGGGATCTCCACATCCTTGTCCACGTGGCTCACTATTGCTAGACGTCTTCCCCCAAGCGGATCTAGTCTGCCTCAACACTGGGGTCCCCACATTTTTGTCTGCCTCCACGGCAAATTTATCTCATTTGGACCTTGCGGTCGGTACTGTTCCGCTAGCTCGGCGCTTCGAACGGTTCGCCCTTGATGATACACACTCGAGTGACCACTTCCCATGTGTTCTTAGACTGCAGCCTCAACTGCCATATATGCGCTCGCGACGCTGGAAGTTTGCCCAAGCCGATTGGACACTTTTTTCGTCTCTAGCGACATTCGATGACCATCGCTTTCCCAGCGTCGACGATGAGGTCACACATGTTACCGACGTTATTCTCACAGCTGCGGAACGTTCAATACCACGCACCTCCGAATTGCCCCGGCGCCCCCCAGTTCCTTGGTGGAACGAGGCATGCCGTGACGCAATACGTGAGCGGCGACGTGCTCTTCGCATTTTCCGTCACCATCCGACTTTGGCCAACTGTATCCGATATAAGCAGCTCCGTGCGCGATGCCGTCGCGTCATCTGCGATAGCAAGAAGGCAAGCTGGAAATTCTTTATTAGCTCATTTAACACCTTCACTCCCTCCTCGGAAGTTTGGAGTCGGCTTCGACGGTTGTCAGGCGCGCCTAGTTTCTCCCCGGTCTCTGGGCTCACTGTCGCGCATGATACCTTAGTGGACCCCGTCGCAATTTCTAACTCATTGGGTCAGCACTTTGCTGAGATTTCGAGCTCGTCAAATTACCCGCCTGCGTTTCTCCCGAAGATACGTGCAGCGGAAGTGCGACATCTTAATTTCTCCTCTCAAAATCACGAAAGCTACAATACTGTTTTCTCCATGCGGGAACTCCGACATGCCCTCTCTTCTTCTCGCTCCTCCGCCCCAGGACCGGATGGTATCCATGTCCAAATGTTGCTGCATTTATCAACCCATAGCCTGCGTTACCTCCTTCGCCTTTATAATCGAATTTGGACCGACAGTACCTTTCCCAGGCGATGGCGGGAAGCTATTGTCGTTCCCGTTCCGAAACCTGGAAAGGACAAACATCTCCCCTCTAGCTATCGCCCCATTTCTCTCACGAGTAGTGTCTGTAAGGTTTTGGAGCGTATGGTGAATTACCGTTTAGCTTGGTGGCTGGAATCCCGCAGTCTTTTAACACCAGCCCAATGCGGATTCCGAAAGCATCGTTCTGCCGTTGACCATCTTGTTGCTCTCTCCACTTATATCATGAACAATTTTCTCCGGAAACGCCAAACGGTAGCAATATTTTTTGATCTGGAGAGAGCATACGATACCTGTTGGAGGACAGGCATCCTCCGCACACTATTCTCTTGGGGCTTTCGAGGCCGGCTGCCCCTTTTTCTTCGCGAATTTATGGCAGAGCGCACATTTAGGGTGCGGGTGAACACTACTCTCTCCCGTACTTTCTCCCAAGAAAACGGGGTAACCCAGGGCTCCGTGCTGAGTGTTGTACTGTTTGCCATCGCCATTAATCCAATTATGGATTGTCTCCTTCCTGATGTTCGGGCTACCTCTTTGTGGACGATTTTGCGATCTACTACAGCTCTCAAAGGACCAGCCTTCTTGAAAGACGTCTTCAAGGATGTCTCGATCGCCTCCACTCGTGGAGCATCGAAACCGGCTTCCGTTTCTCACCCAGTAAGACCGTTTGTGTTAATTTTTGGCGACGTAAGGAGTTTCTTCCGCCCTCCTTACATCTAGGTCCTGTCAACCTTCCGTTTTCCGACGTCGCTAAATTCTTGGGTCTTATGTTTGACAGAAAACTGTGCTGGTCCTCCCACGTTTCCTATCTTTCGGCTCGCTGTCTACGTTCCCTTAACACCCTCCGTGTCCTGAATGGTACCTCCTGGGGAGCGGACCGAGTGGTCCTTCTCCGCCTCTATCGCGCCTTAGTGCGCTCGAAATTGGATTATGGAAGCATAGTCTACTCCTCTGCTCGGCCGTCTATTCTTCGGCGTCTCGACTCTATCCACCACCGTGGATTACGTTTAGTGTCTGGAGCTTTTTACACCAGCCCTGTGGAAAGCCTTTATGCTGAGACTGCTGAACCTCCGCTGTCCAATCGGCGGGCAGTCCTTCTGAGTCGTTATGCTAGCCATCTGTCTTCCATGCCTGCTAATCCAGCCCATGACCTTTTTTTCGACGCCTCCTTTGATGTCGGGTATGCAGGCCGCTCCTCCTCCCTACTACCCCCGGGAGTCCGCTTCCGTCAACTGCTCCATTCTCTTTCCTTCCGCTTTCCTAAAACCTTCTTGACAACTTGGGGTACAGCACCGCCTTGGCTCCGTCCCCGGATCGACTTGCTCAGAGACCTATGTCAATTTCCCAAGGATGGTACCCCTACACTTGTTTACCGTCGGGCATTTGCTGCTCTATGTGCACAAATGACGGAAGCCACATTTATTTACACCGACGGCTCGAAAACATCGTTAGGTGTAGGGAGTGCCTATATTGTTGGCGACACCCCAAATCACTTTCGGCTTCCCGACCAGTGTTCGGTTTATACTGCGGAGCTTTACGCTGTTCTCCAGGCTGTCCACTACATCCGCCGCCATCAGCGGATACAGTACGTAATCTGCTCAGATCCTCTCAGCTCTCTCCTAAGTCTCCAAGCTCTTTACCCTGTGCACCCTCTGGTCCACCGGATTCAGGACTGTCTGCGCTTGCTCCACCTGGGGGGCGTCTCAGTGGCGTTCCTCTGGCTCCCGGGACACGCTGGTATCTGTGGGAATGAGGCGGCCGATATAGCGGCCAAAGCTGCAGTCTTTCTTCCTCGGCCAGCTATTCAGTCTCTTCCGTTTACCGATCTACGGAGCGGTTTATGTCGCCAAGTTGCTCATTTATGGCATGCGCATTGGTCAACACTTCCCCATAATAAATTGCGGGAAGTGAAAGCCCTTCCTTGCGCTTGGACCTCTTCCTCCCGAACGCGTCGTCGGGAGGAGGTAATTTTAGCTAGACTCCGGATAGGGCACTGTCTTTTTAGTCATCGACATCTTTTAAGCGGTGATCCTCCCCCACTCTGTCCCCACTGCTCTCAGCTGTGGACGGTTAGACACCTTTTAATTGAATGCCCCTATTTTAATCCGTTACGCTCCCGTCTACAGCTATCGTCTGATCTATCGTCGATTTTAGCAGATGACACGCGCTCAGCTGACCGCGTTCTACAGTTTATTAGTGACAGTGAAATGACCTCAGTCATTTGAAGCTTTTTTTTGGGGACAACCAACCCCTTTCTGTAGTGGATTTTTAAGCATTCCTTCTGCCTTTAGTTTCTCAAATTTTATGACTTTGATCCCATTGCTGCTGATTTTAAATTTCGTTTTTTTCCTGTTTTCTACGTCACGGGCTGGGCGCTAATGACCATAGAAGTTTTGCGCCCTAAAACCACAAACAAAATGAAACGAGGTACGAGGTGTCAGGAGGTATTGAATGTCGCTCCTGATATTTAACTCTCTTATGTTTCATAAAAAAACAACCACAGCTTGCAACGTCTACTTTGGTGGCGTTATCTGTCACTCGTGACAGACTCCTGGTTGGATTTACCACTGTGACTTATGTCGACGATAGAGCATACTTGATGTATCGTGTAGCGGTATGTAATGCGCAGAAAGCCGGAAGAATGCACAGATAAAAGATTAACAGCAGGTGAATAAATATTATTTGCTGGTGGAAAATGGAGACGAGGGGAGAAGGATGTGACTCGAATGCATTTCCGGAAGACATCTGGTCCGCCACGCTAGCCGGTTGCGCTACCGCCACTGCTCGACGGCTGGCGGTGCCGTACGGCATTCAACAACTTGGTAAAATTTAGAACCTCGGTTTCTGAAATACGTTTGAGAAGCGCAGCGTCCGAGACCATCACTATTTTACATCTAAATATTTACTGCAGTACTGCCAAAGATGAGCATTATAGGAAGCCTCTTGTGTATATGACGACAAAAGTCCTGAAATAGCGATATGCAAATGTACAGATGTCGGTAGTGTCTCGTACACTAGGGGTAATAGGGCAGTGAATTGACGCAGTTGTCGTTTGTAATCAGGTGGTTTACACTACTGGCCATTAAAATTGCTACACCAAGAAGAAGTGCAAATGATAAACGGGTATTCATTGGACAAATATATTATACTAGAACTGACATGTGATTACATTTTCACGCAATTTGGGTGCATTGATCCTGAGAAATCAGTACTCAGAACAACCACCTCTGGCCGTAATAACGGCCTTGACACGCCTGGGCATTGAGTCAAACAGAGCTTTGATGGCGTGTACAGGTACAGCTGCCCATGCAGCTTCAACACGATACCACAGTCCATCAAGAGTAGTAACTGGCGTATTGTGACGAGCCAGTTGCTCGGCCACCATTGACCAGACGTTTTCAATTGGTGAGAGCTGGAGAATGTGCTGGCCAGGGCAGCAGTCGAACATTTTCTGTATCCAGAAAGGCACGTACATGACCTGCAACATGCGGTCGTGCATTATCCTGCTGAAATGTAGGGTTTCGCAGGGATCGAATGAAGGGTAGAGCCACGGGTCGTAACACATCTGAAATGTAACGTCCAATGTTCAAAGTGCCGTCAATGCCAACAAGAGGTGAGTGAGACGTGTAACCAATGGCACCCCATACCATCACGCCGGGTGATAACGCCAGTATGGCGATGACGAATACACGCTTCCAGTGTGCGTTCACCGCGATGTCGCCAAACACTGATGAGACCATCATGATGCTGTAAACAGAACCTGGATTCATCCGAAAAAATGACGTTTTGCCATTCGTGCACCCAGGTTTGTCGTTGAGTACACCATCGCAGGCGCTCCTGTCTGTGATGCAACGTCAAGGGTAACGGCAGCCATGACCTCCGAGCTGATAGTCCATGCTGCTGCAAACGTCGTCGAACTGTTCGTGCAGATGGTTGTTGTCTTGCAAACGTCCCCATCTGTTGACTCAGGGATCGAGACGTGGCTGCACGATCCGCTACAGCCATGCGGATAAGATGCCTGTCATCTCGACTGCTAGTGATACGAGGCCGTTGGAATCCAGCACGGCGTTCCGTATTACCCTCCTGAACCCACCGATTCGATATTCTGCTAACAGTTACTGGATCTCGACCAACGCGAGCAGCAATGTCGCGATACGATAAACCGCAATCGCGATAGGCTACAATCCGACCTTTATCAAAGTCGGAAACGTGATGGTACGCATTTCTCCTCCTTACACGAGGCATCACAACAACGTTTCGCCGCGCGGGATTAGCCGAGCGGTCTAGGGCGCTGCAGTGATGGACTGTGCGGATGGTCCCGGTTTAGGTTCGAGTCCTCCCTCGAACATGGGTGTGTGTTTGTCCTTAGGATAATTTAGGTTAAGTAGTGTGTAAGGTTAGGGGCTGATGACGTTAGCAGTTAAGTCCCATAAGATTTCACACACATTTGAACATTTTTGAACAACAACGTTTCACCAGACAACGCCGGTCAACTGTTGTTTGTGTGTCCGAAATCGGTTGGAAACGTTCCTCATGTCAGCACGTTGTAGGTGTCGCCACCGGCGCCGACCTTGTGTCAATGCTCTGAAAAGCTAATCATTTGCATATCACAGCATCTTCTTCCTGTCGGTTAAATTTCGCGTCTGTAGCACGTCATCGTCGTGGTGTAGCAATTTTAATGGCCAGTAATGTATTTTAGAGAAGGTCCACAGTCTCAAGAGTGTGTCGAGAATATAAAATTTTACGCATTACCTTCACCACGGAGAAAGCCGTGGCTTTCATTTAACGGCCGAGAGCAGCGCCTTTTGCATTGAGTTGACAGTGCTAAGAGACAAACAACACTGCGTGAAATAGCCGCGTAAGTCATTGCGGGACTACGGCTAACACATGCGTTGGGACAGTGCCACGAAATCTGGCGTTAACGGGCTATGGCAGCGAGCGAGGGCCTTTGCTATGGGTGCGACATTGTCTACAGCGCCTGTCCGGGGCTCGTGACCGTATTGGATGGACCCCAGACGACTGGAAAACCGTTTCCTGGAGAGAGCTGACTGTAAGACTCCGCGAAGCCATGTACTCAGGTTGTCAACAAGGTACTGTGCAAGCTGGCGGTGGGACCATAATGGTGTGGATTGCTTTCACACGGAAGGGATGGATCCTGTGATCAATCTGAACCGCTCATTGACTGAAAACGGTAATTTTTCACCACTTGGATACCGTTTGCAGCCATTCATTGATAGATTTTTTTTTATGACAATGCGCCATGTCACTGCACCACAACTATTCGCGATTGGTTTGACGAAAACATTCTGGATAATTCGTACGAATTATTGAGCACCCACATCATCCGACGTTAATCCCATCGAACATGTATGGGACGTAATTTAGAGGTCAGTTCCTGAAGGAGGCAGCGTCGCTCATTATTTCTCCAGTGTACTTCCAACGACTTGTTGAGTCCATGCCACGTGAAGGTGCTGCTCTACACCGAGCGAAAGGAGCTCCGACGATTTCGGTAAACGCATGACACCTCTCCTGAGTAGAAATAACTTGTAACCGATGCACTTCTGCATCTTTACTCTAGCCTTGGCACCCTCGCATTGACGATGGGAACAGAAATCGCTTCGCCATTGCATACTATAGGGTCTAAGCCGACGTTTCTATGGTACTGAGGCGATTACAGTATTGAACTCAGTGTATTGTAGTGTAATTCGGAATCTTGAATCAGAAAATTTGTGACCCAGCAATGTATAATGTTGAAGGAGGCCAGTAGCATATGCCTTTTCCGGATGAACACAAGTCGGTGCGTCTGATCGCCGGATGGAGTTGTTGTTATTGTTGTTGTTGTTGTGGTCTCCAGTCCTGAGACTGGTTTGATGCAGCTCTCCATGCTACTCTATCCTGTGCAAGCTTCTTCATCTCCCAGTACCTACTGCAATCTACATCCTTCTGAATCTGCTTAGTGTATTCATCTCTTGGTCTCCCTCTACGATTTTTACCCTCCAAGGTGCCCTCCAATGCTAAATTTGTGATCCCTTGTTGCCTCAAAACATGTCCTACCAACCGGTCCCTTCTTCTAGTCAAGTTGTGCCACAAACTTCTCAATACCTCCTCATTACTTACGTGATCTACCCACCTTATCTTCAGCATTCTTCTGTAGCATCACATTTCGAAAGCTTCTATTCTCTTCTTGTCCAAACTAGTTATTGTCCATGTTTCACTTCCATACATGGCTACACTCCATACAAATACTTTCAGAAACGACTTCCTGACACTTAAATCTATACTCGATGTTAACAAATTTCTCTTCTTCAGAAACGCTTTCCTTGCCTTTGCCAGTCTACATTTTATATCCTCTCTACTTCGACCATCATCAGTTATTTTACTCCCTAAATAGGAAAACTCCTTTACTACTTTAAGTGTCTCATTTCCTAATCTAATCCCCTCAGCATCACCCGATTTAATTTGACAACATTCCATTATCCTCGTTTTGCTTTTGTTGATGTTCATCTTATATCCTCCTTTCAAGACACTGTTCATTCCGTTCAACTGCTCTTCCAAGTCCTTTGCTGTCTCTGACAGAATTACAATGTCATCGGCAAACCTCAAAGTTTTTACTTCTTCTCCATGAATTTTAATACCTACTACGAATTTTTCTTTTGTTTCCTTTACTGCTTCTCAATATACAGATTGAATAACATCGGGGACAGGCTACAACCCTGTCTCACTCCTTTCCCAACCACTGCTTCCCTTTCATGCCCCTCGACTCTTATAACTGCCATCTGGTTTCTGTACAAGTTGTAAATAGCCTTTCGCTCCCTGAATTTTACCCCTGCCACCTTCAGAATTTGAAAGAGAGTATTCCAGTTAACGTTGTCAAAAGCTTTCTCTAAGTCTACAAATGCTAGAAACGTAGGTTTGCCTTTTCTTAATCTTTCTTCTAAGATAAGTCGTAAGGTTAGTATTGCCTCACGTGTTCCAACATTTCTACGGAATCCAAACTGATCCTCCCCGAGGTCCGCTTCTACCAGTTTTTCCATTCGTCGGTAAAGAATTCGCGTTAGTATTTTGCAGCTGTGACTTATTAAACTGATAGTTCGGTAATTTTCACATCTGTCAACACCTGCTTTCTTTGGGATTGGAATTATTATATTCTTCTTGAAGTCTGTGGGTATTTCGCCTGTCTCATGCATCTTGCTCACCAGATGGTAGAGTTTTGTCATGACTGGCTCTCCCAAGGCCATTAGTAGTTCTAATGGAATGTTGTCTACTCCCGGGGCCTTGTTTCGACTCAGGTCTTTCAGTGCTCTGTCAAATTCTTCACGCAGTATCTTATCTCCCAATGTTGAATAATTTTCACCTTTAAAAATTGTTTTTTTTCTTTTTATTGAGATATTCTATGTAGATTTTGCCTCAAATATCATAATGCTCAGCTATGGTAACACATTTGAAGTTATGTTAAGATATTATGTGCTGTATGCATGCCAATTCATGTCCAACATCTGGTTTGTTCTTGTACCTACACTCATACTCATAATTTTTTTTTTTTAAATCTTATGGGACTGAACCGCTAAGGTCATCAGTCCCTAAGCTTACACACTACTGAACCTAAATTATCCTAGGGACAAACACATACACCCATGCCCGAGGGAGGACTCGAACCTCCGCCAGGACTAGCCGCACAGTCCATGATTGCAGCGCCCTAGACCGCTCGGCTAATCCGGCGCGGCATACTCATAAACTAAGGATAATGCTGATACATGGTGAAACAACGCTCTGGTGGGCGGCTTGAGGCTTTAAATGACCTCAGGGTGTGACCATGCGGTGCATTTGACCTGCGGTCGTCGCACGGTGGCGCTGGCAGCAGTCCACATACGCAGAGGTGTGTTGGAACATGTCAGAGTACGGTGCAGCGAGTAAGTGTGCAGACCTATTCAGACGTGCTAATGGTGACTGTGTGTTGAAAATGGCTCAATGAACACATATTGATGACGTTATAGGGGTGGAATACTAGGGCGACTGGAGGCTGGTCAAACACAGCAGGTCGTAGCACGGGCCCTCCGTGTGGCACAAAGTATGACCTCAAGATTATGACACCGAGCGAGGTGGCGCAATGGTTAGACATTGGACTCTCATTCGGGAGGACGACGGTTCAATCCCGCGTCCGGCCATCCTGATTTAGGTTTTCCGTGATTTCCCTAAATCACTCCAGGCAAATGCTGGGATGGTTTGTCTGAAAGGGCACGGCCGACTTCCTTCCCCATCTTTCCCTAATCCGATGAGACCGATGACCTCGCTGTCTGGTCTCCTTCCCCAAACAACCCAAGCCTCAAGATTATGGCAACGATTCCAGCAGACAGGAAACGTGTCCAGGCGCTACAGTACGGGCACATGTGTTTCGGGATGGTTTTCTCAACTTATCAGCAACACCACGGACTTACAGATCTGTGTCGTGTCGTGGGTGTACTCCCTATGTGCCTATGCTGTTAGCGCCAGTTTTGTGTAGTGCCACGTTGTGTGACACCACATTCTGCAATTATCCTTAATTTATGAGCAGACCAAAAGAAAGTAGTACGTACATCATGTAAATTAACTGTATGCTTCCCTAGTGAGATGGAGATATTTATACGGGAGAGAAAGTCCTGCTGGCCGGTATCAAATCAGTCACAAGAATGACGACAAAAAAGTGCCTTCCAAGTGTATCTCATTGAAGACAACGTACAGCATCGGATATTCCTTTCTGACCATGGTTTCTTATTCCAATATGCCCCGATTAGGGGCTCCCCGTCGGTATAAATTTGTCCCTAAGGCTGGTATTACACTATCAAATTTCTTTGTCAAATATCTTTGTCAAAAGTCTTTGTCAAAGATATTTGATGGTGTAATAGGAACTTTGTCAAATGTCGTCCAATATTTGATCAAATATAGGACCTCGCTGTAGATTTGATCAAAGAAATCGCTTGTCTTCTGTTCACTGCAATGTGACGTGTTACCACATGGAGCGCTAGCATCGCTGCAGCATTCTGTCGTCTGTAGTGTTTTTATAAACATTGCCAGTAAATACAATTGGTGTGTGCCGACAACTACAATATTAATAAAGATGTATGAAGCTGATGAGGCGCATTACAAAGTGAGGAACCCTGAATACAAAAATAGATTAAGAAGATTGGAGACCCGACCTAACCTAACCTAACCTAACCTAACCTAACCCAACCCTCTCCTGTAGCAAGGAATCGGAGTGTTACAGTGAGCCTGTCTTCTGAAGACGTAGCAGTTCTTAAGTGAATATTGTGCTTTGTGATATGAGGATACACTTCACTGAGCACATACAGAAATGTATGCTCGTCCATTCTTAAGTAATTGATGTACGACTTGACGTCTTCCACTGTAAGCTCACGTAACAAGTTTTGTTGAGTGCTTTTATCGTGTCGTCGTAAAACCCACGGCTTCACCCAGATTAGATTAGTTTTTCGTTCCATAGATCCGTGCTGAGGAGATCCTCGTGGATGTGTAACATGTCAATTTTTTTTAAGCTGGAATAACAATACGGTACTAGTAGTATGAATAAACACAATACATCATTTGTTTCTATTAAAAATTTCGTCAATGGAGTAGAAGGAGCTGGCCACTAGTAAGTCTTTCAGGCTCTTTTATTTGTAACATTTTTTATGTTTGCTGGCAAATTATTGAAGATGAGTGTTCCTGAGTAGTGGACCTCTTTTTGAACTAAAATAAGTGCTTTTAAGTCCTTGTGCAGATCATTTTTGTTCCTGGTATTGTATGTATGAACTGAGTTGTTTGTTGGGAAAAGAGATATATTATTTAGGACAAATTTAATTAAGGAGTAAATATACTGAGAGGCAGCAGTTAGTATACCCAGTTCTTTGAAGATGTTTCTACAGGACGTCCGTGAATTTACTCCACAAATAATACGTATTACACGCCTTTGGACTCTGAAAACTTTTGTTTGACTTCAAGATTTACCCCAAAATGTTATACCATATGACATTATGGAATGAAAGTAGGCAAAGTATGCAAGCTTTTTCATTTTTATGTTGCCTATGTCTGCTAACACTCGAATTGCAAATACAGATTTGTTAAGGCGTTTCTGCAGTTCTGTGGTGTGCTCCTCCCAACTGAATTTACCATCAATTTGTGATCCCAGCAATTTAAGACTGTCAACCTCGTATGTATTGTTCCATTTTTTCCCCCACTTCTTTCCGCATGCGCACACAATGCTGCGGTTAGTAACAGGTTGTTGTCAGCCATCTTGAGCTTTGACGAAAAACTTGATGACAGTGTAATACCACTTCTAGCGCTACGTCAAAGATCTTTGTCGGAATATTTGATCACATCTTTGACAAATAAATTTGATAGTGTAATACCGGCCTAAGCAGACTGGGACATTCTTGTACGTACAGACCTGGTGCTGCTGACAGTATTCTTGTGTTCCAGGGGCAGCCGTCGCTGGAGCGGCGTGCTGGGAGTGCTGCGAGCGGCGGCCAAGGCCCGCGAGGCGACTGGAGCTGGAAGGCTGGTGGCCATCCCGCTGGACGTGACCAGGGAGGACCTGCTGCACGAGGCCACCGACCTGGTGCGCGCGCACCTGCCCGCCGGCGAGGACGGTCAGTAGTCGCCTCCACGGCAAACATACGTCCATACATGTCGACGACGTTGTCTGTGGAGCACTTTGATTAAAGCAACAGTCGGGACCGCGGTAACATTTCTTTATTATTACCGGTTTCGGCTTACGTTAAAGCTATCCTCAGTCCTGCAAGGGTAGGAACAGTAATGTTTCAAACAGTACTGGGCTGAATACTGTGATGAACCTTTTGCATTTCTTTTATGTTTTCGCCTTCCTTAAAGGCAAAGAGAAAAGATGAAGTGGTAGCCCATCATACAACCTATGCCTACAGTCAGCTATTTTTGATTCTCAGTTGTTAAAAAAGAGAGGAGTTTTTCTTGTACCAGTAGAAGGAAGGAAGGATTCGCACTCAGCTAGTGAACGAGTGAGAAGCACGCCATTTTTAGCGAGTAATTGTAGACCGCCATATTGGGGTCGCTATGAATAAGTGAGGAGTATGTACTTCTTATGCGCACCGTTTAGAAAAATACAGTATTCTTTTATTAACAGAAAGGTCGTGTGAGTTGTTATTTCAAATAGTACAATAATTACAAGGACTGAAGCCCACCTGTGTACTTTGGAAAATTACGAAGATCCGATAAGCTTAATGGGAATACAGTCAAGACGTCAAAGGTGAACACGGCGACCAAACGTAGCATTATAAAGAATGGTAAGCACAAATCTACAGCGGAGAAAGAAACTACTTCACCCTGTAAAATAATATGAACTAATACGAACTTGTTTCCAGGCATAGCTCAGCTTATTGTGCTTGTCATTCATGCTGAAAAATTAATCTCATTAATTCAATACATTTTAAAAAGCCACGCATTTCAACATTTTATTATCATCTATTCCATTATTTTATTATATTATAAAGTGGCGACCGTGACAGGACTGTAAGGGAGGAACAGGAGAAGGTAGTAGCAACAGACGAAACGAACTACGTAAAAATCTGGACGTTTAATCGAGGTTTAGAGGATTTTTTGGATAGACATAAGAAAGATAATGTCGGAAATAAGTCTCTTTATTTAGGGAGACAGTATAACACGGCGCTGCGGTCGGCAATGTGTATACAAGAACACAAGTTTCCGGCGCAGTTGTCAGATCGGTTGCTGCTGCCACAATGGAATGTTATCGACATTTAAGTGGGTTTGAACGTGGTGTTACAGTCCGCGGACGAACGATACGACACAGCATCTCCGAGGTAGCGATGAAGTGGGGATTTTCCCGTAGGCCATTTTCACGAGAGTACCGTGAAATCAGCAATTCAGTAAAACATCAAATTTCTGAAGTCGCTGTAGCCGGAAAAAATCCTGCAAGAACGGGACCAACGACGACTCAATAGAACCGTTCAACGTGACGGAAGCGCACCACTTCCACAAATTGCTACAGACTTCAGTGCTGGGCCATCAACAAGTTTCAGCGTGCGAACCATTCAACGAAACATCATCGATATGGCTTTTCGGAGCTAAAGGCCCACTCGTGAACTCCTCATGACTGCACGACACAAAGCTTTACGCCTCGCCTGAGCCCTTCAACAACGACATTGGATTGTGGATGACTAGGAATATGTTGCGTCGTCGGACGAGTCTCGTTTCAGATAGTATCGAGCCCATGCACGTGTACAAGAAAGGAGACAACCTCATGAATCCATCGAGATCTCTTCTCAACAGCATGTTGCAAGACATCCCAGATATGCTCAATAGTGTCCATGTCTGGGGAATTTGGTGGTCAGCGGAAGTGTTTAAACTCAGAAGAGTGCTCCTGGACCACTCTGTAGCAATTTTCGACTTGTCGGGTGTCGCGTTGTCCTGCTGCATTGCCCAATCCGACGGAATGCACAATGGACATGAATGGATGCACGTGATCAGACAGGATGCTTACGTACGTCTCACCTGTCAGAGTCGTATCTAGACGTATCAGATGTCTCACATCACTCCACCATTACAGAGCCTCCACCAGCTTGAACAGTCCACTGCTAACAAGCAGGGTCCGTGGATTCATGAAACTGTCTTCATAGCAGTATACGTCCATCCGCTCGATACAATCTGAAAGGAGACTCCTCCGACCAGGCAATATGTTTCTAGTCATCAACTGTCCAATGTCGATGTTGACGAACCCAGGCGAGACGAAAAGCTTTGTGTCGTGTACAGGAGTGGGCCTTAGGTTTCGAAAGTCCATATCGATGATGTTCCGTTGAATGGTTCGCACGCTGACACTTGTCGGTGACCCAGCATTGAAATCTGCAACAATCTGCGAAAGGCTTGAACTTCTGTCACGTTGAACGATTCTCTTCAGTCGTCATGGGCGCCGTTGGTGCAGCATGTTTTTCCGGCCGCAGCGATGTCGGAGATATGATATTTCACCCGATTCCTGATATTCACGGGACACCCTTGTAATGGTCGTACAGGAAAATCCCCACTTAATCGCTAACTCGGAGATGCTGTGTCCCATCTTTCGTGCGCGGACTACAACACCACGTTCAGACTCACTCACATCTTGATAACCTGCCGTTGTAGCAGCAGTAACCGATCTAACAACTGCGCCAGACACTTGTCTTTTATAGGCGTTGCCGTCCGCAGCGCCGTATTCTGGCTGTTTACGTATCTCTGCATTTGAATACGCATGCCTATACATGTTTGGTAGGAGCTTCAGTGTATACTTCTCTGGTTTCTTAGTTGCCACTTCGGCCGTTACGTTACCATGACAACGGCGTCCCTTGAGTACAGGCTTCTTTGATTTCATGGCGTTGCCTAGAAAACGGCATCGTTTTGAATTCTTACCATGGGGTACTGACTAGTACATATACAACGACTGTATATGATTTAATATTTGTATCCTTTACTGTAATTTTACCTGCTATTACGTCTGTATGTAATATTATTATGTGCATATAATTACTGCTAGTTTATTCGTTTATCAACAAAATAAGAACGATGTATTTGTTACTAGATGACACTTCTTATTCTCTTGTTTCCTAAGTTTGTGTATTTTATTTTAACATAAATGACTATTTCCTTACGGTTTACAATGTTTTAACATCTTATGTACTCGTACTTGGTTTACTAGAACTTACTTTGCAAATTTCGTCCGGCAACGACATTTCAATTCTTATGAAGCTGTTGCCGACGGAATTCATGGTCGACGCGGGAATTGCACACTATGTAACAAGTGACTCCACAGTCGTTAGTCGCAGAGTACGATCGTGGTATGACGTGAAAAACCGAGGAGCCGTCAACACCACAGGGGTGAATGCTACAGCATTTTCTCTGTTTTCTACTAACGCCGTATGCAGTAGTACTGTTTGTAACTTTGTTGTTTCTTTCCTTGCAGGCCCTAAAACCGCTGAGGATGGCTTTCACATAAGCCGAAACCGATAATAATAAACAAACGTTATTGCGATCTCGAATGTTGTTTTAATGAAGTATACGTCCAATAGCCACTACTTTCAGTGCAACCTATATACATCGTCATCTACGTCATTACTCTGCTACTCACAATAAAATGGCTGGCAGAGGGTTCAAAAGAACCAGGTTCAAGCTGTCTCTCTACCCGTTCAGAGGAACCATCCCGTCATTTTACTTAACCAATTTAGGGAGATTACGGAAAACCTAATTCGGAATGGCCGGACGCGGGTTTGAACCGTCGTCCTCACGAATGCGAGTCCAGTGTGCTAACCACTGCGCCACCTCACTCGGTTATGTAGAAGAAATCAGTCATATTTATACTGATGGGGGTCGCATGACCTAATTTGCTGCCGGCCAGAGTGGCCGAGCGGTTCTAGGCGCTACAGTCTGGAACCGCGCGACCGCTACGATCGCAGGTTCGAATCCTGCCTCGGGCATGGATGTGTGTGATGTCCTTAGGTTGGTTAGGTTTAATTAGTTCTAAGTTCTAGGGCACTGATGACCTCAGATGTTGAGTCCCATAGTGCTCAGAGCCATTTGAACCATTTTTGAACCTAATTTGCTGTAGGAACAAGGAAGCGAGGAGGAAAAAAAATTAGTTCTTTAAACAATCGATCTATTTTTTCTAAATTGCTTCACAAGTAAAATGGATATTTTCTCGAAATGAATCTATGAACCATTATTCATTTGATGATCAAATAAAAGACGAAATGTATCTTCTAAAATCCAGCAAAAAGAATCTCCACAAAGAGATGCACATAGATGTGGCCAAAAGTACAATAAATGATCGTTTGTGCGAAGCTAACGAAGGTACAGATTATTCTGCTAACAAGTGGTGGATACTTCCAATTGAACAGAAGATTGCTAACAAACCGTGATTGTCTTTCCAGAATCTGTGCTGCGCGCAAACACAAGTTAAAAATCTCATCCAAAGTGTAAAGACACTGGAAAGTGACAAAAGTTGCGGAACTGTTCTCAGAAATCGTGAACTATGCAGAGAAGAAACAGCACCAGTGCTAAAGAGGCGGCGCTTACTCGACCAGCTCAGAGTAAACTGCCAGGCTGGGACCAGCCTCCTCCCTCTCTCCAAGTGACCTCTCAGGCACCCCATCCTCGCACCGACTCCCAGACTGGTCCACGTTCCTCTCCGTTCCGAGAAAGCTACGGTTTAGAGGGAAGGATCTACGACTTTCACTACAGTCACGACCAAGAATTCATACACTACTGGCTATTAAAGTTGCTACACCAGGAAGAAATGCAGATGATAAACGGGTATTCATTGGACAAATATATTATACTACAACTGACATGTGAGTACAGTTTCACGCAATTTGGGTGCATAGATCCTGAGAAATCAGTACCCAGAACAACCACCTCTGGCCGTAATAACTGCCTACATACGCCTGGGCATTGAGTCAAACAGAGCTTGGATGCCGTGCACAGGTACAGCTGCCCGTGCAGCTTGAACACGATACCACAGTTCATCAAGAGTATTGACTGGCGTATTGTGACAAGCCAGTTGCTCGGCCACCATTGACCAGACGTTTTCAGTTGGTGAGAGATCTGGAGAATGTGCTGGCCAGGGCAGCAGTCGAACATTTTCTGTATACAGAAAGGCCCGTACAGGACCTGCAATATGCGGTCGTGCATTATCCTGCTGAAATGTAGGGTTTCGCACGGATCAAATAAAGGGTAGAGCCACGGGTCGTAACACATCTGAAATGTAATGTCCACTGTTCAAAGTGCCGTCAATGCGAACAAAAGGTGACCGAGACGTGTAGCCAATGGCACCCCATACCATCACGCCGGGTGATACGCCAGTATGGTGATCACGAATACACGCTTCCAATTTACGTTCACCGCGATGTCGCCAAACATGGTTGCGACCATCATGATGCTGTAAACAGAACCTGGATTCGTCCGAAAAAATGACGTGTTGCCATTCGTGCACCCAAGTGCGTCGTTGAGTACACCATCGCAGGCGCTCCTGTCTGTGACACAGCGTCAAGGGTAACCGCAGCCATGGTCTCGGAGCTGATAGTCCATGCTGCAGCAAACGTCGTGGAACTGTTCGTGCAGATGCTTGTTGTCTTGCAAACGTCCTCATCTGTTGACTCAGGGATCGAGACGTGGTTGCACGATCCGTTACAGCCATGTGGTTAAGATGCCTGTCATCTCGACTGCTAGTGATACGAGGCCGTTGGGATCCAGCACGGCGTTTCGTATTACCCTCCTGAACCCACCGATTCCATATTCTGCTAACAGTTATTGGATCTCGATCAACGCGAGTAGCAATGTCGCGATACGATAAACCGCAGTCTCGATAGGCTACAATCCGACCGTTATCAAAGTCGGAAACGTGATGGTACGCATTTCTCCTCCTTACACGAGGCATCACAACAACGTTTCACCAGGCAGCGCCGGTCAACTGCTGTTTGTGTATTAGGAATCGGTTGGAAACTTTCCTCATGTCAGCACGTTGTAGGTGTCTCCACCGGCGCCAACCTTGTGTGAATGCTCTGAAAAGCTCATAGTTTGCATATCGCGATAAAAGATATTTATTTAAGTGGCGACTAGTTTCGGGCAAAAGTCCATTTTCAAACCAACACGTAAAGCAAGACTGTGACAACCACAATATATCTGTTAATAAAACCATAGAAGATGGATAGCAGTCGATAATCTATGGTTTTATCAACAGCTATGATGTGTTTGTAACATTCCTTTTTAACATGGTTGTTTGAAAATGGGCTTCTTGCTGTCGGTTAAATTTCGCGTCTGTAGCACGTCATCTTCGTGGTGTAGCAATTTTAATGGCCAGTAGTGTATCAACATGGTGAAACGCAGGGGGAAGCCTGCAGGAACGCCTCCAGTCTCGCTTACAGTACGGCTATTAACTGGCCCAGAGGTTGGTACACCATATGCTGCGTCACCACTCGTTGGTACCGAGATTTACGCTATAGCGCCTATGCCGATGATCCTTCTGATTGGCTGACATCATCCGGACAGTTAGTTTCTGGAATTTTCTTACACTGAACACGGTACAATGCCGGTGTCGCGCATTTGCAACCACCGACAGGAAATGCAGAATCGTCACACCAGAAATGCTGAGTGGGGGCACGTGCTCCCCTTGGTATCACTTCCAAGACGCTCTGCCTCGCCAGCAGTCTATCGGCGAAAGCGACAGCCGTCCCATATTCGTGGTGCTGCAACAACCCCCGTCAGTTACTGTACTCCCTCAGGCCTACCTCAGCAAAGGGAAACTCGCGAATCTTACACCAGAAGCCACTAACGATGTATTTCCCTCATGCACACAGAACAACATCAAGCTGCCAGTTTTACTTACTATCGCAAAGCGATATATGTCACGGTACTGTCAAAATAGCGTATACAGGGTGATATTTTCCACTGTGTACAGACTGTATGAATTGATCGATGATGGTTCAGATGGCTCTGAGCACTATGCGACTTAACATCTTAGGTCATCAGTCCCCTAGAAGTTACAACTACTTAAACCTAACTAACCTAATGACATCACACACATCCATGCCCGAGGCAGGATTCGAACCTGCGACCGCAGCAGCAGCAGCAGCAGCAGCAGCGCGATTCAGAACTGAAGCGCCTAGAACCGCTCGGTCACAGCGGCCGGCGAATTGATCTTTGAGAAGATACGGAACAGAAAAGGTGTAATGCGTGGTTTCAGTGCTAGAGACAATTTATTCAGTCACACTTTGTTATAGAGTCTGCGGCCGGATACGCACTGTACCACGCAGCCAGAGTGACAGTACGCATGGTTTCCTCCTAGAGGGTGGTGCTGTCCCTCATACGTTGTGTGCTAGCGCCCTCTCCTGCCATAGCAGTTGGTAATTTCGTGTCCGATTCGCTTCTCTTGGTGACTGACCTTCTAGTGGATGTGGTACAGCGTTGTACACAATGGTTCCGTATTCGAACCGAGAGCTTGCCAACATGGTGCTTACTTACGGAAAGGCGAATGGCAACGGGCGGCGGGCAGCAAGGTTGTTTCAGGAGACTTATCCCCACCGACAACAACCACAGCATTCAATGTTTGCGGAAGTGTTTCGCCGTTTGTCTGAGACAGGGTCGTTCCAGGAAATAGAAACCATGAATGACTTAGTCAAAATGTTCAGACACCAGACTAGGAGGAAGATGTGGTTAACACTGTGGAAGGCGACTGCCGTGTCAGTGCCAGGCAGTTGGCCCGCCAGCACAGGCTAAGCCAGACGACCGTGTGGAGCACTCTCTACGACAATTGTTACAACCCTTGTCACTTGTAGCGTGTGCAGGGCTTACTAACGACAGACTTCCCAGTCTGCCGGCTAGGGTGACCGAGCGGTTCTAGGCGCTGCAGTCTGGAACCGCGCGACCGCTACGGTCGCAGGTTCGAATCCTGCCTCGGGCATGGATGTGTGTGATGTCCTTAGGTTAGTTATCTTTAAGTAGTTCTAAGTTCTAGGGGACTGATGACCTCAGATGTTAAGTCCCATAGTACTCAGAGCCATTTGAACCATTTGGAAATTCCCAGTCTGCAGTTTTGTGACTGGTTTCTTCACCAGACAACCACGCTTCATGGACTTGTGTCGTCCATGCTGTTCACAGATGAGGCCACCTTTATGCGGAGTGGTATTTTTAAATTTGATAAGTCATCAGTGGGCCAGTATGCAGAACCCCACGGTATGGCGACAGCGAATCATTAGCATCGGCACAGCCGCAGCGTGTGGACCGGGATAATTGGTTACTGTATCTTGGGACCAGTCTTCCTTCCACGTCCCTTAACAGGCCGGAAATATCGGCGTTTCTTGGTTCAAATGGCTCTGAGCGCTATGGGACTAAACATCTGAGGTCATCAGTTCCCTAGAAGTTACAACTACTTAAACCTAACTAACCTAAGGACATCACACACATCCATGCCCGAGGCAGGATTCGAACCTGCGACCGTAGCAGTCACGCGGTTCCAGACTGAAGCGCCTAGAACCGCTCGGCCACCTCGGCAGGCTCGGCGTTTCTTCCTGGTGACCTTGCTTCCGCTTCTGGAAGAAGTGCCACTGACGATTCGAAGGGTTATGTGGCTGGAACATGATGATGTTCCAGCCCACTTCGCCGTTAACGTCCAGACCCATCTCAGTCGTGTCTTCCCTGGTCGATGGATCGGACGAGGGGGTCCACTTGGATGGCCTGCTCGTTCACCGGATCTCAACTCGTGCTATTTCTGGCTGTGGGCTCATCTCAAAACTATCGTGTATGCAGAGCCCATTCCAGAAGTGGAGACACTGGAGCAGCGTATTCATGCTACCTTTTGACACTGTTCGGATGTAGCCTGGCCGATGTGAACGTGTGAGAGAGAGTATTCTACACCGCGTACAAGCATGCTGTGAGGCTCATGGAAACCATTTTCGACACATGCTGTTACTGTGGCTGCATGGTACAGCGCGTATTAGGTCGCAGTCTATGTAAAAATGTATAGGTGAATTAATGGCCTCTAGCATGGAAGCCATGGATTTTTGGACATAAGTTCATGATACTTTTTTTTGTGCCATACCTTCCCATCGGTAAGTTGCTAGAGTTTGTACACGGTGGAAAAAATTGCCCTATATATAAGAACATGTGACAGGAATTCATTGTACATGATTTTTTCCGATATGGAGTCCGACTGATAGTAAAGTCAAGCAGGTGTTGCATTTCATTCACACTGATTGGCTAGGAACAGCGCGGTAGACAGCCTCGAACTTGAGAGTCCTTAATTCAAATTAAGGAAATAACAGTCTGAAGCATACACCCTGCACAGCCATCGCCCCGAACGCTGGCAATAGCCCCCCTCCATCACCCCAGCTGGCACCAGCGTCTCTCGCGGCCTTGGCCGCTCCACGCCCCGCATGCCCCGGCGGGCAGCGCGTGCTCTGCCGGCCCGGCGAGTTTCTCCAGCCTGGCTGCCCGTCTGAGCGAGTCGTTAGAAAGCGGGCCGCGCCGTCGCACGCACGCACACGCACCTGCTCGCACTCACGCGCCTGCCGATAGCCATCCCGTGGAGCGCTCGCCCACGGCCGGCCGGCGTCCGTCCATCCACAACCCTCCCTTCTGGTCGATTCTGCTGGTTCACTACCCCGAGGCGGAGTCAGTGCGACAGACCAGAAAGGAGCCTCCGGCCACTGACGTAACAGCGACGACTGACATGCAACTATATACCAAGCACTCCGTATTCAGGCTACAAGTGGGCCATCGGGACCATCCGACTGCCGTGTCATCCTCAGATGATGCTGCTGATAGGAGGGGCGTGTGGTCAGCACACCGCTCTCCCGGTCGTTACCATGGTTTTCTGCGACCGGAGCAACTATACAAGGTGTTACAAAAAGGTACGGCCAATCTTTCAGGAAACATTCATCACGCACAAATAAAGATGTTATGTGGACATTTGTCCGGAAACGCTCAATTTCCATGTTAGAGCTTATTTTAGTTTCGTCAGTATGTACTGTACTTCCTCGATTCACCGCCAGTTGGTCCAATTGAAGGAAGGTAATGTTGACTTCGGTGCTTGTGTTGACATGCGACTCGTTGCTCTACAAGCACATCAGTACGTAGTATCAACAGGTTAATGTTCATCATGAACGTGGTTTTGCAGTCAGAGCAATGTTTACAAATGCGGAGTTGGCAGATGCCCATTTGATGTATGGATTAGCACGGGGCAATAGCCGTGGCGCGGTACGTTTGTATCGAGACACATTTCCAGAACGAAGGTGTCCCGACAGGAAGACGTTCGAAGCAATTGATCGGCGTCTTAGGGAGCACGGAACATTCCAGCCTATGACTCGCGACTGGGGAAGACCTACAACGACGAGGACACCTGCAATGGACGAGGCAATTCTTCGTGCAGTTGACGATAACCCTAATGTCAGCGTCAGAGAAGTTGGTGCTGTACAAGGTAACGTTGACCACGTCACTGTATGGAGAGTGCTACGGGAGAACCAGTTGTTTCCGTACCATGTACAGCGTGTGCAGGCACTATCAGCAACTGATTGGCCTCCACGAGTACACTTCTGCGAATGGTTCATCCAACAGTGTGTCAATCCTCATTTCAGTGCAAATGTTCTCTTTACGGATGAGGCTTCATTCCAACGTGATCAAATTGTAAATTTTCACAATCAACATGTGTGGGCTGACGAGAATCCGCACGCAATTGTGCAATCACGCCATCGGCACAGATTTTCTGTGAACGTTTGGGCAGGCATTGTTGGTGATGTCTTCATTGGGCCCCATGTTCTTCCACCTACGCTCAATGGAGCACGTTATCATGATTTCATACGGGATACTCTACCTGTGCTGCTAAAACATGTGCCTTTACAAGTACGACACAACATGTGGTTCATGCACGATGGAGCTCCTGCACATTTCAGTCGAAGTATTCGTACGCTTCTCAACAACAGATTCGGTGACCGATGGATTGGTAGAGACGGACCAATTCCACGGCCTCCACGCTCTCCTGACCTCAACCCTCTTGATTTACATTTATGGGAGCATTTGAAAGCTCTTGTCTACGCAACCCCGGTACCAAATGTAGAGACTCTTCGTGCTCGTATTGTGGACGGCTGTGATACAATACGCCATTCTCCAGGGCTGCATCAGCGCATCAGGGATTCCATGCGACAGAGGGTGGATGCATGTACCCTCGCTAACGAAGGACATTTTGAACATTTCCTGTAATCAAGTGTTTGAAGTCACGCTGGTACGTTCTGTTGCTGTGTGTTTCCATTCCATGATTAATGTGATTTGAAGAGAAGTAATAAAATGAGCTCTAACATGGAAAGTAAGCTTTTACGGACTCATGTCCGCATAACACATGTTCTTTCTTTGTATGTGAGGAATGTTTCCTGAAAGTTTGGCCGTACCTTTTTGTAACACCCTGTATATTAAGCGTCTTCAGGCCACAAGTAGCCCATCGGGACCATCCGACCGCCGTGTCATCCTCAGCTGAGGATGCTGATAGGAGGGGCATGTGGTCAGTACACCGCTCTCCCGGTCGTTACGATGGTTTTCTGTGACAGGAGCAACTATATACACTCTAATACAAAAGAAGGCGCCGCGAAGGAATTTACCGAATGGGACAGAAATCGGCAATTGTGATGTACACGTACAGAAAAGCAAATGATTACAATTTCAGAAAAATTGGATGATCTATTACAGAGAAAGAGCTTCAGAAATTGACCAAGTCAGTAATGCGTTGGTTCACCTTCTAACAACCCTACCACAACAAAGGTCAAAAATTAATTATGATTGAGATGTTGCTCACGCTGCTAAATACTGCATTTTCGGGCAATAAGAAAGTTATATTATGTGGCAGGTGTCATTAGAGCACAGTTAATAAAGTCATTTCATGAAATAATGGATAAACTAGGCACTCATTTTTTCGTGTTTCCCACGCTGGTCTCGTTGTGAAATCATGGCTCAATCGTCGAAAATCTAGGTGGTGGTGATTCCACGCTCGGATGCAAAGAGACCTAGGTGTTATTCTGTGATATTCAAAAGTTTTATAGACGTGTTTCATAAACCATTCTTGAAGATTAAACTTTTGCAAGTTAGCACAGTGGTGATGTAATAAAAGTAATCAGCACTCGGAATTTAAGTTACACTTCTTTTTTATTACTTTTGTTGCAATATCACCTAACTCACAAAACATCACTTCACAATATAAAACATACTTGAAAATATCTTCCTCACTGTTAAAGTTCACATTTTATAAACTGACTACAATTTCCATCTTTTCAACATGACGACCAAGACTTGACACTCTAATAACCGCTTACGCGCCCAAAAATCAGAGTTACATGTGCGTCAAAGATCATAGTGACGAACGAATACACATAAGAATAATATCATTGCAATATAAACATATCAGTATATCAAAGTACCTCTACATTAATGAAATCAAATCTGAACGTTGTCACAGAAATATATTAACTATTTTACAGAAATACAGTAGAATATTGCTAGTATCGAGAGGTTGAGGTGAGGTGCCGTAATGGTTATGTAATTCAAGAACCATTACAACCACTGGCCCTTATATAACCAATTATTTGGCTCGGCATTCATTGACAGACTTGGATGTCCTCCTGAAGAACAAGGCGCGAAATTCTGCCCAACTGGCGTGTTACATCGTCAAACTCTCTAACTGGTTGGAGGGCCCTGCCCGTAACGCTCAAACTTTCTCGACTGGAGAGAGAACCAGCGACTTTGCTGGCCGAGGTAGCACCAAGACAAGCACTAGAAACTCTTGCCATCTTGCTGAAATATAAGGCTAGAATGACTTGCCATGCCCGCATCTCGTGGTCGTGCGGTAGCGTTCTCGCTTCCCACGCTCGGGTTCCCGGGTTCGATTCCCGGCGGGGTCAGGGATTTTCTCTGCCTCGTGATGGCTGGGTGTTGTGTGATGTCCTTAGGTTAGTTAGGTTTAAGTAGTTCTACGTTCTAGGGGACTGATGACCATAGATGTTAAGTCCCATAGTGCTCAGAGCCATTTTTTTGACTTGCCATCAAGGGCAACAAAACGGGGCACAGAAGATCGTCTACGTATGGCTGTGCTGTAAGGGTGCGAGAGATGACAACCAAAAGAGTCCTGCTATGAAAAGAAATGGCGCCCGACGTCATCACTCGCGGTTGTCAGCCTCGAATCTCATTGGCTGGAATAGCTATTGAGCGCAGATGAGCAGCGCAGACGCGTCTGGGGAGGACCAGACAGCTGCGGGCTAGCAATCTGTCATTCACCATAAGGCCTGACAACCAGGAGTGGTCGTCTGGAGTGCCATTCCTTTTCGTAGCAGGACTCTTTTGGTTGTCATCTCTGGCACCCTTACAGCACAGCCATGCGTACACGATCTTCTGTGCCCCGGTTTGTTGCCCTTCATTGCAAGCCATCCTGGGCTTTCATTTCAGCAAGTTTCTGTACGTGGTGAGAGTTTCCACTGCTTGTCTTCCTTCTTGTCAAAATCTACCTTAGCCACCAAAGTCGCCGGATCTCTCCCCAGCTGGGAACACTTGCAGCATTATGGAGAGAGACCTCCAACCAGCTCGAGATTTTGACGATCTAGCGCTCAAATTGACGGAATTTGGTGTGATATCCCTCAGGACCAACTCCAACAACTCGATGAATCAGTGTCAAGAAGAGTAACTGCCTGCATGACGGTCATAGGTGCACCAGCGCGATATTGACACGTTCAGTTTGTGAACCTGTTTCTTCTCATTAAATAATCCAGTTTTGTCCGATATTGCAATCGTTTCTTGCCAGAGTGGCTTGCCGTCAAGGGCAACAAAACGGGCACACAATATCGGCGTATCGCTGTGTTGTAAGGGTGCCGGGCACGAAAACCAAAAGGGTCCTCATTTTCTTTTTTAGAGTTTATTTACACTACTGGCCATTAAAGTTGCTTCACCACGAAGATGACGTGCTACAGACGCGAAAGCTAACCGACAGGAAGAAGATGCTGTCATATGCAACTGATTAGCTTTTCAGAGCATTCACACAAGGTTGGCGCCGGTGGCGACACCTACAACGTGCTCACATGAGGAAAGTTTCCAACCGATTTCTCATACACAAACAGCGTTGCCTGGTGAAACTTTGTTGTGATGCCTCGTGTAAGGAGGAGAAATGCGTACCATCACGTTTCCGACTTTGATAAAGGTCGGATTGTAGCCTATCGCGATTGCGGTTTACCGTATTGCGACATTGCTGCTCGCGTTGGTGGAGATCCAATGACTGTTAGCAGAATATGGAATCGGTGGGTTCAGGAGGGTAATACGGAACGTCGTGCTGGATCCCAACGGCCTCGTATCACTAGCAGTTGAGATGACAGGGATCTTATCCGCATGGCTGTAACGGATCGTGCAACCACGTCTCGATCCCTGAGTCAACAGATGGGGACGTTTCGAAAGACAACCATCTGCACGAACAGTTCGACGACGTTTGCAGCAGCATGGACTATCAGCTCGGAGACCATGGCGGCGGCTACCGTTGACGCTGCATCACAGACAGGAGCGCCTGCGATGGTGTACTCGACGACAAACCTGGGTGCACGAATGGCAAAACGTCATGTTTCCGGATGAATCCAGGTTCTGTTTACAGCATCATTATGGTCGCATCCGTGTTTGGCGACATCGCGGTGAACGCACATTGGAAGCATGTACTCGTCATCGCCATACTGGCGTATCACCCGGCGTGATGGTGTGGGGTGCCATTGGCTACACGTCTCGGTCACCTCTTGTTCGCATTGACGGCACTTTGATCAGTGGACGTTACATTTCAGATGTGTTACGACCCATGGCTCTACCCTCCATTCGATCCCTGCGAAACCCTACATTTCAGCAGGATAACGCACGACCGCATGTTGCAGGTCTTGTAGGGGCCTTTCTGGATACAGAAAATGTTCGACTGTTGCCCTGGCCAGCACATTCTCCAGATCTCTCACCGATTGAAAACGTCTGGTCAATGCTGGCCGAGCAACTGGCTCGTCACAATACGCCAGTCACTACTCTGGATGAACTGTGGTATCGTGTTGAAGCTACATGGGCAGCTGTACATGTACACACACCATCCAAGCTCTGTTTGACTCAATGCCCAAGCGTATGAAGGCCGTTATTACGGCCAGAGGTGGTTGTTCTGGGTACTGATTTTTGAGGATCTATGCACCCAAATTGCGTGAAAATGTAATCACATGTCAGTTGTAGTATAATATATTTGTCCAATGAATACCCGTTTATCATCTGCATTTCTTTTTGGTGTAGCAATTTTAATGGCCAGTAGTGAAATATGTTTTTCTTTGACGTACACCTCGCCCAGTTTCCGAGTGAGCAAGCAGAGAGACTAAAGCTACAGCAGTCTCATAGGTTATTTTAAACACGAGGGCTGCACCACTGCGGTTCCGGTCAACAGGATGCACAAGGGCCAGAGGTGTTACTGGCGGCATAGAGCTCTGCATGAACTGATTATAATTTCGTGTGGCTCAATTGCCTGGTGGGAGGAAGTCTTTCTATTGGCCACCACTTCGGTGACTAGCGTGTCTCCAACGTGCCCAAGCAATACTACCGAGAAAAGGGGACCTGCAGCTTAATGTGGAGTCCCAGCCACGAATCGTTGTTCCTAGTGAACCTCTCATCACTGAGCGGCGGACCCCGAAAAATTTCCATCGTTCGACCAGGATTCAGTCCCGCAGGCTCTCGGTTTCCAGGTGCGCGCTCTACCATTAGACTACCAAGCCTACGTCTGAATGAACAGAATCGTTGGCTAGACGCTCGATCCGTGCTGGGATATCTATGCACAAATCAGAGCTACACTTAAACGGCGTTTTTGCGACATAATGAGAGGAAACGCTGCAGCCTATGCTTTGTCCAGGTTGAAGCTGCTATATCCTATTAATTAATTAAGTGCTTCGCAAAACGAATTTTCGCTGTTTCGCTCATCACACCAGGAAGAGGACGCCTGCAGTCGACTAGAGATGCACGGATCACCGAAGGTACACCACCTTTCTTCTTTTCTTGATGGTGGTGTAGAGGGAAGGGGAGCATACGTCTTACCAGTCTTCCTCTCTTGTGCAACCTCTTAATCTCAGACAGCACACTTGCGCCTTATGTCCTCAGTTAGGCCTTTGAGTGTGTTCCAGTCTCTGTCTTCCCATCTTCCCCTATAGTTTTTACTCTCTACAGCCCCCTTCGATACCATGAAAGTTTTTCCCTGGTGTCCTACCACATGTTCCAATCGTTGCCTATTCTGCGGAGAACCTCATCTTTACTCATCTTATCAGTCCACCTAATATTCAATATCAGGTGCGGCACATCTCAAACCGTTTGATTCTCTTCTTTTCCGGTTTTCCCACAGTCTGTTTTTCACTACCATACAGTGCTGTGCACCGAAGCACATTCTCTGAAATTTATTGGCTCCAAGCACTATGGGACTTAACATCTGAGGTCATCAGACCCCTAGACTTAGAACTACTTAAACCTAACTAACCTAAGGACATCACACACATCCATGCCTGAGACAAGATTCGAACCTGCGACCGTAGCAGCCACGTGGTTCCGGACTGAAGCGCCTGGAACCGCTCGACCACAGCGGCGGGCCAGAAATTTATTCTTGAGATTAAGCCGATGTGGACTTTTCCCCCAGAAATTGCCTCTTTTACCTGTGCTAGTCCTCCTTGTTTTGTCCGTCTTGAGTTGTGCTGGAGATAGACGAGTGTGTATAGCTCGTTTACAAAGAGGCTGCCTTACAGAATAACTGTGGGAGTCAAACGCGCTAATTTTCTCGACTGGCGTCAATTCTAATAAAATCGTCTTGGGTATCCGTCCTTGCTACTTGGAAACACTAGAAACAGTTGTATAGGGTGTCCATAAATTCCCGCTATAATTTAAAAAAATTATTAGAAGCTATTAAAGACAAAGCATCGTGGTTTGTTGTAAAACGTTTAGTAGCTCTGAAAGGTCTTTTTGTGTGTTATACCCGAATTTCAATGTGTACCACACTCGCCGCTCGTAGGACATCGAGGCGATATTAGAGTTCTGTCCATGTACGGGTAAGCGTTGCAGAATCTGCAGTTCTGACTGCTTGATTGCTTCGTGCGCAAAGGATAGCAATGTCAGTGACGGCCGTTTGTGTTCCTTGACGTAACCCCACGAACATAAGTCTAATGGCGTGACATTGGGTGAGCGCGGAGGCATGCGATGGGTATTTGACAATACCTGTGTCTTTAAACCTTTTGAACTATGTGGTGGTGCTGGTTTTTGCCTGTGGTGCCCCACCATACTAGCGTCGATAATTCCGCAGTGTCGTCGTCGCAGATCTAGACTTGTATGCCAAGTGACGCATTGCGCCTTCTCCTGGTCTGTCGCCATTTTGATACACTCCTAGTGTAATATGCAACAACGACAAAGGGAAGAAAAACTTTGAGAGCTGCCTAAGCAGTGGTCGTCAAATTTTTTCCTTAAGAGACAATATTGATATTGTAGGCGACAACTCGAGCCGCAAAGGAAGAAGGGTCAAGTGGTTGGAGAGAGAGGGGCGGGGGGGGGGGGGGAAGGGGGCGGGGGGCGGAAGGAAGGAGTGAAGTGGAGGAGATAAAGTGTCAAGAGAAACTTAATTTTCACCGTACCATGGTTGTTGCTCTCCGGGAAGAAAGGATATTGTGGAGACATGGCTTAGCCACAGCCTGGAAGAAAGGAGTGTTAGTTCTGCAAGGTTCGCAGGAGAGCTTCTGTGAAGTTTGCAAGGTAGAAGACGAGACATTGCCGAAACTAAAGCTGTGAGAACGGGTCGTGAGTCGTGCTTGGGGAGCTGAGTCGGTAGAACACTTGCCCGCGAAAGTCAAAGGTCCCGAGTTCGAATCTCGGTCCGGCACACAGTTTTAACCTGCCAGGAAGTTTCATATCAGCGCACACTTCGCTGGAGAGTAAAAGATGCATTCTGGGAACGCGAGAACAGTGCACGCCTGCGAGGGCGGACGCACTGGCAGATACGTGTTGGTTGTTTTCATCTAAGCGTCTCGTAGAAATACCTAGTCGGATATCCCGCGAAAGAGGTAGGTTACCGAGCGGTAGTTTGCTGACAGCATTCCAAGGCAGAGCGTCTGCCAAAGAATGTGTCACTGTTCAGCCTCCGGTAGCAGTCGGCTCACGTAGCGGGCGTGGCGGCGGGCCGAGGTTAATTACGTGTAGCAGGCGTATAGGCGGCGCTCTTCGCACGCCGCGGCCGTCAGTGGTGCGGGAAGAACACGACCTAATCCTGCTTCAGTGGGGTCGTGACTTCAATTAACGGCCGACAATAGAGCGCATTTGTAGATGAGGAGCCTGGTACACACGTAAAAAAACGTTTTACGTCAGCTCCGTTCTGAGAATTCCGGAAGCTGCACAGAAAAGTGGAGTAGAGGTCAACATAAGCATCATTTTCACCCTTTTCATTGCTCATGAAAACCACTTATTGCATATTGTACCACGGTACAGCGAGACCTTCGGAGGTGGTGGTCCAGATCGCTGTACACACCGGTACCTCCAATACCCAGTAGCACTTCCTCCTGCATTGATGCATGCCTGTATTCGTAGCAGCATACTATCCACAAATTAATCAAGACACTATTGGTCCATATTGTTCGGCGATTCGGCGTAGATCTCTCAGAGTGGTTGGTGGGTCACGTCGTCCATTAACAGACCTTTTCAATCTATTCCTGGCATGTTCGGTAGCGTTCACGTCTGGAGATCATGCTGGCCACTCCAGACGAGCGATGTCGTTATCGTGAAGGAAGTCATTCACAAGATGTGCACGATGAAGACAAATGCCTCGCCAATATGCTGCCGATATGGTTGCATTATCAGTCGGAGGATGGCATTCACGTATCGTGCAGCCGTTACCGTGCCTTCCATGACCCCCAGCGGCGTACGTCGGACGCACATAATGCCACCGCAAAACAGCAGGGAACCTCCACCTTGCTGCACTCGCTGGACAATGTGTCTAAGGCGTTCAGCCTGACCCAATTGCCAATCCGACGATTGTCTGATTGAAGGCATATGCGACACTCATCTGTGGAGAGAACGTGATGCCAATCCTGAGCGGTCCATTGGGCATGTTGTTGGGCCTATCTGCACCGCGCTGGATAGTGTCGTGATTGGAAAGATGGACCTCGCCATGGACGTCGGGACTGAAGTTGCGCATCATGCAGCGTATTGCGCACAGTTTGAGTCGTAACATGACGTGCTCTGGCTGCACGAAAACCATTATTCAACATGGTGGCGTTGGTGTCAGGGTTCCTCCGTAGACAGCGGTCATCCACTGCAGTAGTAGCCCTTGGGTAGCCTGAACGAGGAATGTCATCGACAGTTCCTGCCTCCCTGTCCGAACATCACATCGCTTTGGTTCACTCTGAAACGCTTGGGCACTTCCCTTGTTGAGATCCCTTCGTGGCACAAAGTAACAATGCGGACGCGATCGAACCGCGGTATTGAGCGTCTAGGCATTGTTGAACTACATACTACACTTGTCGTGTCCGTCCTTCCTGGTGGAATGAGTGGAACTGATCGGTTGTAGGACCGCCTCCGTTCAATAGGCGCTGCTCAATGCATGGTTGTTGACTTCTTTGGGCGGCTTGAATGACATCTGAACAGTCAAAGGAACTGTGTCTGTGATACAATATCCACAGTCAACGTCTGTCTTCAGGAGTTCTGCGAACCGGTTTGATACAAAAGTTTCTTTGATGTGTGTATTTCAGAAAGGTACGGAAGAGTACATCGAAAGCATGTACAAAGGTGAGCAGCTGTCCGAAAGTGTGGTGGAAGAGGGGAGGCAAGGTTACTGTGGAAGAAACGGGAATGACCAGAAACATTGTGAACACATACTGGATGGTTATAAATAAGCGCACCTACTCACAAAGGTCCAATGTGGGCTGTAGAGAATCGTGTAGCAGCGAAATTTTATAGATACGCTAATGCTTCAATGCGGAACAGATTGACGCAGGAAAAAAATTTAATTCCGATTTTGACCACCAGGGGCAAAGCTGGTGCTATAGCATCTCTTAGACGTCTCCAGTGCTCATATTGACCGAATTGTGTAAGCGGCGGGTAATAATAAAATCAGCACTGTGCCTTTGTCACGTGTTTTACCTTTTCTGCCCACGTCCCGTTCCTAATCCATTACATACGGAAACCATTCTGAACGTCTTTTCTTCATTCACAGAGCCAGATTTGCACCTGGTGGCCAAAATTAGAACTATTTTTTCCCCAGAATAAGTCCGCTCCGCATGGAAGCATTGGAATATCCACCAAGTTTCGCTGCCATACTACAACTACAGCCGACACTGGAGCTTTGTGAGCAGCGAGACTTTAATTATAACCACCTGCTACTTAACAGTGTGCTGGCCCACACTTGGGACTCAACACAGCCGCGATTCGACAAGCTCTTCTAGGTTTCTGGGAGCATTTGGTACCAGATGACTACGCAGAGGCGATGGGATTCCTGTAAATTGCGGGCCAGTGCAGCTCCTACCTGATATCGCACGAGATGCGTTTTATCGCTTGCAAACAGGCGACCAAGATGTCAACGCTAGTTGATTACCATGTCAGTCAAACCGCTGTAAAACGATTCTGGTCCTGTGATGCGAGCTGACGTCCTGCTGGCAGACATCAAGTTTGAGTTGCATATGGTTGTCATTAATGTTAACGTAGTCCACAGCTGTAAAGGAGCATTCGACCAGTGGCTCAGTTCCCATGGCAGCTCACGTGAGTCTCCCTCACAGTACAAGGTTAGTACACTGGCCAGTCGCACTAATGGGGCCACGTGTCAAAAGCCTCGGCAACCAAATTTTGCCTTGGGGACGAACTACGGAAGAGTATAGTCGCTGAATGCCGCACCGACGAATGAGAAACGCTGGCTTAGCCACGCCTCCTAGAGCTTCGCTATGACGCCACAATCTCGATTATCTACTTACGGCACAGTTACGAGGAGAGCTAATTGGTTCATAAATAATGTGCTATGCAAGATGACAGTGAAAGACACTATAATGTTTGCAGTGGAATCTTTTGTAAGGTTTTGTTTTTTATTTTTGTTTATGCTTATTTTAACACTTGGTTTAAGAATCATGAAAGAAGGTTGTATACATGGAAGAACCCTGGAGATACTAAAAGGTATCAGATAGATTATATAATAGTAAGACAGAGATTTAGGAACCAGGTTTTAAATTGTAAGACATTTCCAGGAGCAGATGTGGACTCTGACCACAATCTATTGGTTACTACCTGTAGATTAAAACTGAAGAAACTTCAAAAAGGTGGGAATTTAAGGAGATGGGACCTGGATAAACTGAAAGAACCAGAGGTTGTACAGAGTTTCAGGGAGAGCATAAGGGAACAAATGACAGGAATGGGGGAAAGAAATACAGTAGAAGACGAATGGGTAGCTTTGAGGGATGAAGTAGTGAAGGCACCAGAGGATCAAGTAGGTAAAAAGACGAGGGCTAGTAGAAATCCTTGGGTAACAGAAGAAATATTGAATTTAATTGATGAAAGGAGAAAATATAAAAATGCAGTAAATGAAGCAGGCAAAAAGGAATACAAACGTCTCAAAAATGAGATCGACAGGAAGTGCAAAATGGCTAAGGAGGGATGGCTAGAGGACAAATGTAATGATGTAGAGGCTTATCTCACTAGGGGTAAGATAGATACTGCCTACAGGAAAATTATAGAGACCTTTGGAGAAAAGAGAACCACTTGTATGAACATCAAGAGCTCAGATGGAAACCCAGTTCTAAGCAAAGAAGGGAAAGCAGAAAGGTGGAATGAGTATATAGAGGGTCTATACAAGGGCGATGTACTTGAGGACAATATTATGGAAATGGAAGATGATGTAGATGAAGATGAAATGGGAGATACGATACTGCGTGAAGAGTTTGACAGAGCACTGAAAGACCTGAGTCGGAACAAGGCCCCTGGAGTAGACAACATTCCATTGGAACTACTGACGGCCTTGGGAGAGCCAGTCCTGTCAAAACTCTACCATCTGGTGAGCAAGATGTATGAAACAGGCGAAATACCCTCAGACTTCAAGAAGAATATAATAATTCCAATCCCAAAAAAAAAGCAGGTGTTGACAGATGTGAAAATTACCGAACAATCAGTTTAATAAGCCACAGCTGCAAAATCCTAACACGAATTATTTACAGACGAATGGAAAAACTAGTAGAAGCCGACCTCGGGGAAGATCAGTTTGGATTCCGCAGAAACACTGGAACACGTGAGGCAATACTGACCCTACGACTTATCTTAGAAGAAAGATTAAGGAAAGGCAAACCTACGTTTCTAGCATTTGTAGACTTAGAGAAAGCTTTTGACAATGTTGACTGGAACACTCTCTTTCAAATTCTAAAGGTGGCAGCGGTAAAATACAGGGAGCGAAAGGCTATTTACAATTTGTACAGAAAGCAGATGGCAGTTATAAGAGTCGAGGGACATGAAAGGGAAGCAGTGGTTGGGAAGGGAGTAAGACAGGGTTGTAGCCTCTCTCCGATGTTATTCAATCTGTATATTGAGCAAGCAGTGAACGAAACGAAAGAAAAATTCGGAATAGCCATTAAAATCCATGGAGAAGAAATAAAAACTTTGAGGTTCGCCGATGACATTGTAATTCTGTCAGAGACAGCAAAGGACTTGGAAGAGCAGTTGAATGGAATGGACAGTGTCTTGAAAGGAGGATATAAGATGAACATCAACAAAAGCAAAACGAAGATAATGGAATGTAGTGGAATTAAGTAAAGGAGATTTGCTATTTGGGGAGCAAAATAACTGGTGATGTTCGAAGTAGAGAGGATATAAAATGTAGACTGGCAATGGCAAGGAAAGCGTTTGTGAAGAAGAGAAATTTGTTAACATCGAGTATAGATTTAAGTGTCAGGAAGTCATTTCTGAAAGTATTTGTATGGAGTGTAGCCATGTATGGAAGTGAAACATGGACGATAAATAGTTAGGACAAGAAGAGAATAGAAGCTATCGAAATGTGGTGCTACAGAAGAATGCTGAAGATTAGATGGGTAGATCACATAACTAATGAGGAAGTATTGAATAGGATTGGGGAGAAGAGAAGTTTGTGGCACAACTTGACCAGAAGAAGGGATCGGTTGGTAGGGCATGTTCTGGGGCATTAAGGGATCACCAATTTAGTATTGGAGGGCAGCGTGGAGGGTAAAAATCGTAGAGGGAGACCAAGAGATGAATACACTAACTAGATTCAGAAGGATGTAGGCTGCAGTAGGTACTGGGAGATGAAGAATCTTGCACAGGATAGAGTAGCGTGGAGAGCTGCATCAAACCAGTCTCAGGACTGAAGACCACAACAACAACAATGCTGATTTTATAACTGTATCTGACAGAACGAAATCACTTTTGTTTCGTATTACGTTCTGTGTTTACATTTATTTTGACCACTTTATTATCTCGTTTCGGATCTTAGTAGTGCTCTACAAGCTCTCCACACTCTCACCCGAGTCATTGTCCATCTAAACGCATTTCCACGCTGCACCAGTTTATCATTTCACACAAACTTAATCTGTAACAATGTCGCGCATGTGACTGCACTAGTGCGATTACGTCACAGGGAAAACAAATACGGCGCGACAAACGCGAACAACGGTGATCTACCTAAACTGGGCTCTACATCGACATATATACTCCACTAGCCACCAAGCGGCGTGTGGCGGAGAGCAAAATACGCGCGAAAGTCATATTCCCCCCTCTGTTCCAATCGCGGATCGCGCGAGGGAAAAACGATTGTCTGAGCGCCTCAGTAGGAGCTCTAATTTCCCTTATCTTTGAGTGATGATCATTACACGCTTTGAAAGTTGGTGGTAATGACATATGCTCTACATCCTCGGCGAAGACTGGATTTCTGAATTTAGTGAGCAGCCCCTTCCGTTTAGCGTGTCGTCTATCAGCAAGTGTGTCCCACTTCAAACTTTCTATGAGATTTGTAACGCTCTCACGATGGCTAAATGTACCAGTCACGAATCTTGCCGCTCTTCTTTGGATTTTCTCAATGTCTTGAATCAGACCCAACTGGGTAGTGTCCCATACAGACGAACAGTACTCAAAGACTGGACGAACTAACGTATTGTAAGCTAATTCATTAGTTGAAGGACTGTATCGCTTCAGGATTCTACCAATAAAACGCAATCTAGAGTTCGCCTTACCCGTTACTTGTGTGATCTGATCATTCCATTTGAGATCATTTCGAATAGTCACAGCCAGATACTTGACTGATGTTACCGCTTCTAAAGACTGGGCATTTATTTTGTACTCTTACATTAATGGAGATTTTCGCCTTGTTATACGCAGTAGGTTACACTTACTAATATTGAGAGATAGCTGCCGGTCATTAAACCACGCATTTATTTTCTGCAAATCCTCATTGATTTGTTCACAACCTTCGTGTGATACTACTTTCCTGTAGATTTCAGCATCATCGGCAAACAGTCTCAGGCCGCTGTCAATACCATCAACTAGATCGGTTACGTAAATCGTAAAAAGCAGCGGACCTGTTACGCTGCCCTGGAGCACACCTGAAGTTACGCTTGTTTCTGTTGAAATCTCCCCGTTCAGGACGACATACTGCTCCCTGTCTGTTAGAAAACTTTCTATACAATCGCATGTATCACTGGATACACCGTAAGCGCGCACTTTTTGTAGTAAGCGACAGTGCGGAACTGAGTCGAACGCCTTTCGAAAGTCGAGAATTATGGCATCAACCTGGGAGCCGGTATCTAGAGCCTGTTGTATATCATGCACAAAGAGGGCCAGCTATGTCTCACATGACCACTGTCTCCTAAAACCGTGCTTGTTTCTGCAGATGAGATTCTCAGAGTCTAGAAACGCCATTATGACTGAACACATAGTATGTTCCAAGACTCTACAAAAAATCGATGTCAGTGAAAATGGCCGTGATTATGTGCATCCGATTTTCTACCCTTTTTATAGATTGCTATGATCTGGGCCTTTTTCCAGTCCCGTGGAACAATCTGCCGTTCCAATGATCTCTGATAGACGACAAATAAGAATGGTGCTAAATTTTTAGCTTAGTCAACATAAAATCTTACACGGATACCGTCTGGGCCAGATGCCTTCCTGGCGTCTAAGGAGCTTAACTGTTATACAATCCCAGATACACGAAACACTATATCAGCCATCCTTTCGTTTGTTCGATAATTGAAATTTATGCGTTATTAGTCTCGTGGTTATCAAGGATTAAAACGTCACGGTATTTGGTCACACGAGAGATTCCACCGACGAGCGGTTAGCCGAATTCAGAAAGATAAGCACGGTCGGTGATTCTCGCGGCGTCTGCTGGGACTCCCTGTCTTCAGTGCCGGCGCTGGCAGGTGTCTGGTGTCCGCTGGTGGGAGACGTCCTTGCCGAGGGCGCGTCCGCCGCGGAGGTTTCCTTTTTTCCTGTTCCTTTTCCTGCTCATTTCCCGCGGCGCGAGGCCGCAAGGACGGCTGCACCTGCCCCCCGACGGAGCTGCTCGGACCACTCCCCGAGTCAGAAACCTCTTACGTCACAGCCTGGGGCAAGACAGTCACAAGTTACCAAATGTCTCTAATACCTTGCACTTACCTGCCCTATTACAAAATGCTCTACCAAATGATTTAATGTCTGTGGAGACTATTACCAAAGCAGTTACATTGAAGCGCCAAAGAAACTGATACAGGCATGCGTATTCAGATACCGAGAGATACAAACAGGTAGAATACGGCGCTGCAGTCGACAACTACTGTTACAATGTCTGATCATCAAGATTTACGTGAGTTTGAACGTGGTCTTACAGTCGGCGCACGAGCGATGGGACACAGCATCTCCGAGTTAGCGATGAAATGGGGATTTTCCCGTACTACCATTTGTAAGTAGGCTGTTAAGGTTTTTATGTTGGTAACGCCACGTAGCGCTCTATATGAAAATCACTAACTGTGCTGCGTGAAGTCTGTGGCTGGTTGGCATTGTTGGAATAGTCGCTATTGTAGTGTTGGGCAGTTGGATGTGAACAGCGCGTAGCATTGCGCAGCTGGAGGTGAGCCGCCAGCAGTGGTGGATGTGGGGAGTGAGATGGCGGAGTTTTGAGAGCGGATGATCTGGACGTGTGTCCATCAGACACAATAAATCTGTAAGACTGAATGTCATGAACTGATGTATATATGATGATATTTGAACACTATTAAGGTAAATACATTGTTTGTTCTTTGTCAAAATCTTTCATTTGCTAAGTATGCCTATCAGTAGTTAGTGACTTCAGTAGTTAGAATCTTTTATTTAGCTGGCAGTAGTGGCGCTCGCTGTATTGCACTAGTTCGAGTAATGAAGATTTATGTGAGGTAAGTGATTCATGAAAGGTACAGGTTATTGTTAGTCAGGCCCATTCTTTTGTAGGGATTATTGAAAGTCAGATTGCGTTGCGCTAAAAATATTGTGTGTCACTTTAGTGTTGATCAGAATAAGTAAAGAGAGAAATGTCTGAGTACATTCAGTTCTGCTCAGCTGTTTGAAAATCAAATAACGTAAGGGGTTTATCAGCACAGTGATTCATTAATTTTTCTAAGGGGACGTTTCACATTTCACGGGTTTACCATGAATATCAGGAATTCGGAAAAAAATCATATCTCCGACATCGCTGCGGCCTGAAAAAGATCAGCAAGAACGGGACCAACGACGAGTGAAGAGAATTATTCAGCGTAACAGAAGTGCAACCCTTCCGCAAATTGTTGCAGATCTCAATGCTCGGCCTTCAACAAGTGTCAGCGTGCGAACCATTCAACGTAACATCATCGATATGGGCTTTCGGAGCCGAAGGGCAGTTGGATGAACTCCTTGACCACGACACGACAAAAAACTGTACGCCTCACCTGGGCCCGTCAACACCGACATTGGACTGGTGTTGACTGGAAACATGTTGCCTGGTCGGAAAAGTCTCTCTTCAAATTGTATCGAGCGGATTAAGGGTACGGGTATAGAGACAACCTCATGAATCCATGAACCCTACATGTCAGCAGGGGACTGTTCAAGCTGCTGGAGGTTCTGTAATGGTGTAGGACGTGTGCAACTGGAGTGATATGGGGCCCTTGATTCGTCTAGATAACACTCTGACAGGTGGCAGGACAATGCAACACCACACACGTCCAGAATACAGGGTGGTTCCAGGAACACTCACAGTTTAAGCACTTCCGCTGGCTACCAAACTCCCCAGACATGAACATTACTGAGCATATCTGGGATGCTTTCCTACGTGCTGTTCAGGAGAAATCTCCGCTCCCTCGTACTCTTACGGATTTATGGATAGCCCTACAGGGCCGGCCGAGGTGGCCGAGCGGTTCTAGGCGCTACAGTCTGGAACCGTACGACCTCCGAAGTTAAGTCCCGTAGTGCTCAGAGCCAGTTGAACCATTTTTTGAACAGCCCTACAGGATTCATGGTGTAAGTCACATCCAGCACTACTTCATACATTAGTCAAGTTCATGCCAAGTTGTGTTACGGCACTTTTGCGTGCTCGCGAGAGCCTACGCGGTATTAGGCTGGTGTACCGGTCTATTTGCCTCTTCAGTGTAAACGATATGCACTCTGTTATTACGGGTGTTTCTAAACCATTTCTGTTTGCTGATGTCACTAGCTTGGTAGTAATGGATGTTGTCTGCAATATTGGCCCTGTTTCAAATAGTGCAGTTCATGACATCAGTTTCTGCGCACAATTCCACAAAACTTCACGTTTTTATTTCACAGAATGGCCGTATGATTAGTGAAATTGAACAGTTCAAATTTCTAGGTGTTTATATAGGTAGTAAACTGTCGTGACAAGTGCACGTACAAGATCTTGTTCGAGGACTTAACGTTGCCATTTTTACTATTCGAACGGTATCTGAAGTGAGTGATAGTTCGACACGGAAAGTAGTCTCGTTTGCTTACTTTCATTCTCTTATGACGTATGGTATTATATTTTGGGGTAACTCTTCCCATTCTCAAAGGATATTTTTGGCTCAGCAACGGACGGGCGGGCAATAGGTGGTGTAAGTCACCAACCTCTTCTCGACCCCTGTTCATTAGTGTGGGTGTTCTGACATTATACACTCCTGGAAATGGAAAAAAGAACACATTGACACCGGTGTGTCAGACCCACCATACTTGCTCCGGACACTGCGAGAGGGCTGTACAAGCAATGATCACACGCACGGCACAGCGGACACACCAGGAACCGCGGTGTTGGCCGTCGAATGGCGCTAGCTGCGCAGCATTTGTGCACCACCGCCGTCAGTGTCAGCCAGTTTGCCGTGGCATACGGAGCTCCATCGCAGTCTTTAACACTGGTAGCATGCCGCGACAGCGTGGACGTGAACCGTATGTGCAGTTGACGGACTTTGAGCGAGGGCGTATAGTGGGCATGCGGGAGGCCGGGTGGACGTACCGCCGAATTGCTCAACACGTGGGGCGTGAGGTCTCCACAGTACATCGATGTTGTCGCCAGTGGTCGGCGGAAGGTGCACGTGCCCGTCGACCTGGGACCGGACCGCAGCGACGCACGGATGCACGCCAAGACCGTAGGATCCTACACAGTGCCGTAGGGGACCGCACCGCCACTTCCCAGCAAATTAGGGACACTGTTGCTCCTGGGGTATCGGCGAGGACCATTCGCAACCGTCTCCATGAAACTGGGCTACGGTCCCGCACACCGTTAGACCGTCTTCCGCTCACGCCCCAACATCGTGCAGCCCGCCTCCAGTGGTGTCGCGACAGGCGTGAATGGAGGGACGAATGGAGACGTGTCGTCTTCAGCGATGAGAGTCGCTTCTGCCTTGGTGCCAATGATGGTCGTATGCGTGTTTGGCGCCGTGCAGGTGAGCGCCACAATCAGGACTGCATACGACCGAGGCACACAGGGCCAACACCCGGCATCATGGTGTGGGGAGCGATCTCCTACACTGGCCGTACACCACTGGTGATCGTCGAGGGGACACTGAATAGTGCACGGTACATCCAAACCGTCATCGAACCCATCGTTCTACCATTCCTAGACCGGCAAAGGAACTTGCTGTTCCAACAGGACAATGCACGTCCGCATGTATCCCGTGCCACCCAACGTGCTCTAGAAGGTGTAAGTCAACTACCCTGGCCAGCAAGATCTCCCGATCTGTCCCCCATTGAGCATGTTTGGGACTGGATGAAGCGTCGTCTCACGCGGTCTGCACGTCCAGCACGAACGCTGGTCCAACTGAGGCGCCAGGTGGAAATGGCATGGCAAGCCGTTCCACACGACTACATCCAGCATCTCTACGATCGTCTCCATGGGAGAATAGCAGCCTGCATTGCTGCGAAAGGTGGATATACACTGTACTAGTGCCGACATTGTGCGTGCTCTGTTGCCTGTGTCTATGTGCCTGTGGTTCTGTCAGTGTGATCATGTGATGTATCTGACCCCAGGAATGTGTCAATAAAGTTTCCCCTTCCTGGGACAATGAATTCACGGTGTTCTTATTTCAATTTCCAGGAGTGTATATATTATCTACTATCGTTTCTTGATAACGGTGTGAACTTATTCCCAAGAATTAGCAGCTTTCGCTCAGTTAACACTAAGCAGAAATTCAATCTGTATTTGGATCGCACTTGCTTGACTCTTGTGCAGAAAAGTGTGCAGTATAACACTGCATCCATTTTCAGTAAGTTACCACGAGAACTCAAAGATCTTAGCAGTAACACACGGGCTTTCAAATCGAAACTCAAGAGTTTAATCATGGACACTCCTATTCTGTCGAGGAGTTCCTTGAAAAAGTAACCTGATTTCTGTGTTATACAGTGTGTCCCACTCAAACGTCTCTGATTTCAAAGACCCAGGAAGAAAACACAGTAGATACGACAATGAAAAATGCACCACATTGTAGAGCATCTCAAAGAATTTATTTATTTATCATCAATACACCTCTACATGTGAACCATTTGTAGCACGAGGAATATCGAATCTACATTCAATTTCTTGCCAAGTTCTTTGTAACATTTCCTCTGTTATTGTTGCAGTCGCATTAGTGATAATATGTCGTAACGCAGGCCTATCGTCCACTTTGGTCGCATACACGCTGTCCTTCACGAATAGCCACAGGAAGAAATCAAGCTGCGTAATGTCGGGTGAATGTGTTAATGGGTCCTCCGCGTCCGATCCAACGATTGGGGAATTTCCTATCCAGGAACTTGTGAACAGTCGTTGACCAATGCGGTGGATATCCATCTAGTTGAAAGATGATGTTGGGTTGCAAGTCCTGTATCTGAGGGTACACAAACTGCTCCAACATGTCCAGATACACTGACCCATTCACTGTTTGTTCCGCAAAGAAGAACGGTCCAACAATTCTGTCGTGCATAAGCCCACTCCAGATGTTTAGATTAGGGGTATCACGAACATGTTCAATGACAATGTGCAGATTTTGCGAACCCCAAATCCGAACATCAACCTTTCCTGATAAACGAAAGGTTGCCTCATCGGAGAATAACCATCTTTACAGGAAGCTGGCATCCATTTCAGTACGCTGTAGCATATCCGCAGCAAATTGTTGTCGGCGTGGTTTGTCGTTCGGCGTCACATGTTGCAGAATTTGCACTTCGAAAGCACACATACGAAGACGCTGGTGAACTACACTATGCAATATTGGTCGAGGTACATCAAGTTGCCTAAATGCTTGACGAATTGACTTACGTGGACTTCTGAGAAACGTTTGTCTGATGTCCTCCACTGCCTCTTCCGAAACTCCGTAACATACACCGCCAGAATGTTTCAGAACACTTCCTGTTGCCACAAACTTCCTATACCATTCCTTAATTGTTTTCACATCAGGTGGATCACATTAATACACGACGATAATTTCTTTGGACAGTAATCGGCGATTTTGTTTCCGCAAACCACAGTACTGCCTGCACGGACTGCTATGGAGTCGGCGTTTTCACTTCATGCGACCATGCTCCACTCTGGCGACGACACTTGGCACTTCTGACGCGGAATATAAATTCTTTGAGATACTCTACAATGAGGTGCATTTTTAATTGTTGTATCTACTGTGGTTTTTCTCTCCGAGGTCCTTGAAATTACGGAGTGGGACACCCTGTATTGTTATTGTGGTTATATATACTTACGGATTGTCTTTTTTTGGGTTCATAAACATTTTATTTTATGCACTGGCGCGTTCTATGACCTTGGAGATTTGCGCCTCGATTTGGTCCTTCAGAACTAGACCTGTAAAATAAAAAAATTGTAAACTTATGTTAAAGGTTTAACAGATTGAGACATGTCTTACAGCTGGGAAATGCGTGTGCAGAGTGTTTCCGTAAGAGCGTGCAAAAATGTAACAGGACGTAGAGAATGCTTCACTGAGCAAGTTGAGGAAGGGAACCTCGTGTCGGAGAAGCCAGCTTAAGGAGATATGGAAGTAAACTTGTCTACCGCTTTGTCTAGAATTACTGTTTTCCAGTTTACTTACAACTAATATGCGTACATGATCACACATACTGATCTGTTTATTTACATGTACATTGTACATTGAAATAAACAGTTCACATAGTATGCAAAAAACTGGTGATTTCTCAAACTGGGAAACAATCAAGAATGGGGTGCCGCAAGGTTCGGTCTTGGGTCGTCTGCTGTTCTTAATATATATTAATGACTTGCCATTCTATATTCACGAAGATGCAAAGCTGGTACTTTTTGCCGATGATACAAGTATAGCTATCACACCCGACAGACAAGAAGTAACTGGTGAAATTGTAAACGATGTTTTTCAGGAAATCATTGAGTGGTTCTCTGCAAATGGGCTCTCATTAAACTTTGACAAAACACAGTATATACAGTTCCACACAGTAAATGGAATGACCCCATTAATAAATATAGACTTCGATCAGAAATCGGTAGCTAAGGTAGAATATTCAAAATTTCTAGGTGTATGCATTGGTGAGGGGTTGAACTGGAAAAAACACACTGAGGATCTGCTGAAACGTCTGAGTTCAGCTACTTATGCTATTAGGGTCATTGCAAATTTTGGTGATATACATCTGAGTAAATTAGCTTACCACGCCTATTTTCATTCTCTGCGTTCGTATGGCATCATATTCTGGGGTAACTCATCATTGAGTAAAAGAGTGTTCTTTGCGCAAAAGCGTGTAATCAGAATAATTGCTGGAGCTCATCCAAGATCATCATGCAGACACTTATTTAAAGAGCTAGAAATCTTCACTGTAGCCTCACAATATATATATATATATATATATATATATATATATATATATATATATATATATATATCACTTATGAAATTTGTTATTAACAATCCGAAAGAATTCAAAAATAGTAGCAGTGTACATGGATACAACACTAGGAGAAAGGATGATCTTCACTACTCAAGGTTAAATCTAACTTTGGCTCAGAGGGGGGTAAATTATGCTGCCACAAAAGTCTTTGGTCACTTACCTAATAGCATCAAAAGTCTGACAGATAGCCATATAGCATTTAAAAGGAAATTAAAGAATTTCTTAATGGCAACTCCTCCTACTCATTAGATGAATTTTTGGATATAGTAAGTGGGTAATTTCCCAACCTGCACAAAAAAGAAAAAAAAAAGAATTGAGTGTCATGTAATATTTTGTCCAATGTTATTCCCCCCCCCCCCCCCCCCCCCCCTCACCATGGACCTTGCCGTTGGTGGGGAGGCTTGCGTGCCTCAGCGATACAGATAGCAGTACCATACGTGCAACCACAACGGAGGGGTATCTGTTGAGAGGCCACACAAACGTGTGGTTCCTGAAGAGGGGCAGCAGCCTTTGCAGTAGTTGCAAGGGCAACAGTCTGGATGATTGACTGATCTGGCCTTGTAACAATAACCAAAACGGCCTTGCTGTGCTGGTACTGCGAACGGCTGAAAGCAAGGGGAAACTACAGCCGTAATTTTTCCCGAGGGCATGCAGCTTTACTGTATGATTACATGATGATGGCGTCCTCTTGGGTAAAATATTCCGGAGGTAAAATAGTCCCCCATTCGGAACTCCGGGCGGGGACTACTCAACAGGATATCGTTATCAGGAGAAAGAAAACTGACGTTCTACGGATCGGAGCGTGGAATGTCAGATCCCTTAATCGGGCAGGTAGGTTAGAAAATTTAAAAAGGGAAATGGATAGGTTAAAGTTAGATATAGCGGGAATTAGTGAAGTTCGGTGGCAGGAGGAACAAGACTTCTGGTCAGGTGAATACAGGGTTATAAACACAAAATCAAATAGGGGTAATGCAGGAGTAGGTTTAATAATGAATAAAAAAATAGGAGTGCGGGTAAGCTACTACAAACAGCATAGTGAACGCATTATTGTGGCCAAGATAGATACGAAGCCCACACCTACTACAGTAGTACAAGTTTATATGCCAACTAGCTCTGCAGATGACGAAGAAATTGAAGAAATGTATGATGAAATATAAGAAATTATTCAGATTGTGAAGGGAGACGAAAATTTAATAGTCATGGGTGACTGGAATTCGAGTGTAGGAAAAGGGAGAGAAGGAAACATAGTAGGTGAATATGGATTGGGGCTAAGAAATGAAAGAGGAAGCCGCCTGGTAGAATTTTGCACAGAGCACAACATAATCATAACTAACACTTGGTTTAAGAATCATGAAAGAGGGTTGTATACATGGAAGAACCCTGGAGATACTAAAAGGTATCAGATAGATTATATAATGGTAAGACAGAGACTTAGGAACCAGGTTTTAAGATGTAAGACATTTCCAGGGGCAGATGTGGACTCTGACCACAATCTATTGGTTATGACCTGTAGATTAAAACTGAAGAAACTGCAAAAAAGGTGGGAATTTAAGGAGATGGGACCTGGATAAACTAAAAGAACCAGAGGTTGTACAGAGATTCAGGGAGAGCATAAGGGAGCAATTGACAGGAATGGGGGAAACAAATACAGTAGAAGAAGAATGGGTAGCTTTGAGGGATGAAGTAGTGAAGGCAGCAGAGGATCAAGTAGGTAAAAAGACGAGGGCTAGTAGAAATCCTTGGGTAACAGAAGAAATATTGAATTTAATTGATGAAAGGAGAAAATATAAAAATGCAGTAAGTGAAGCAGGCAAAAAGGAATACGAACGTCTCAAAAATGAGATCGACAGGAAGTGCAAAATGGCTAAGCAGGGATGGCTGGAGCACAAATGTAAGGATGTAGAGGCCTATCTCACTAGGGGTAAGATAGATACCGCCTACAGGAAAATTAAAGAGACCTTTGGAGATAAGAGAACGACTTGTATGAATATCAAGAGCTCAGATGGAAACCCACTTCTAAGCAAAGAAGGGAAAGCAGAAAGGTGGAAGGAGTATATAGAGGGTCTATACAAGGGTGATGTACTTGAGGACAATATTATGGAAATGGAAGAGGATGTAGATGAAGATGAAATGGGAGATATGATACTGCGTGAAGAGTTTGACAGAGCACTGAAAGACCTGAGTCGAAACAAGGCCCCCGGAGTAGACAATATTCCATTGGAACTACTGACGGCCGTGGGAGAGCCAGTCCTGACAAAACTCTACCATCTGGTGAGCAAGATGTATGAAACAGGCGAAATACCCTCAGACTTCAAGAAGAATATAATAATTCCAATCCCAAAGAAAGCAGGTGTTAACAGATGTTAAAATTACCGAACTATCAGTTTAATAAGTCACAGCTGCAAAATACTAACGCGAATTCTTTACAGACGAATGGAAAAACTAGTAGAAGCCGACCTCGGGGAAGATCAGTTTGGATTCCGTAGAAACACTGGAGCACGTGAGGCAATACTGACCCTACGACTTATCTTAGAAGAAAGATTAAGGAAAGGCAAACCTACGTTTCTAGCATTTGTAGACTTAGAGAAAGCTTTTGACAATGTTGACTGGAATACTCCCTTTCAAATTCTGAAGGTGGCAGGGGTAAAATACAGGGAGCGAAAGGCTATTTACAATTTGTACAGAAACCAGATGGCAGTTATAAGAGTCGAGGGACATGAAAGGGAAGCAGTGGTTGGGATGGGAGTAAGACAGGGTTGTAGCCTCTCCCCGATGTTATTCAATCTGTATATTGAGCAAGCAGTAAAGGAAACAAAAGAAAAATTCGGAGTAGGTATTAAAATTCATGGAAAAGAAATAAAAACCTTGGGGTTCGTCGATGACATTGTAATTCTGTCAGAGACAGCAAAGGACTTGGAAGAGCAGTTGGATGGAATGGACAGTATCTTGAAAGGAGGATATAAGATGAACATCAACAAAAGCAAAGCGAGGATAATGGAATGTAGTCTAATTAAGTCGGGTGATGCTGAGGGAATTAGATTAGGAAATGAGGCACTCAAAGTAGTAAAGGAGTTTTGCTATTTGGGGAGCAAAATAACTGATGATGGTCGAAGTATAGAGGATATAAAACGTAGGCTGGCAATGGCAAGGAAAACGTTTCTGAAGAAGAGAAATTTGTTAACATCCAGTATTGACTTAAGTGTCAGGAAGTTGTTTGTGAAAGTATTCGTATGGAGTGTAGCCATGTATGGAAGTGAAACATGGACGATAAATAGTTTGGACAAGAAGAGAATAGAAGCTTTCGAAATGTGGTGCTACAGAAGAATGCTGAAGATTAGATGGGTAGATCACATAACTAATAAGGAAGTAGTGAATAGGATTGGGGAGAAGAGGAGCTTGTGGCACAACTTGACCAGAAGAAGGGATCGGTTGGTAGGACATGTTCTGAGGCCTCAAGGGATCACCAATTTAGTATTGGAGGGCAGCGTGTAGGGTAAAAATCGTAGAGGGAGACCAAGAGATGAATACACTAAGCAGATTCAGAAGGATGTAGGTTGCAGTAGGTACTGGGAGATGAAAAAGCTTGCACAGGATAGAGTAGCATGGAGAGCTGCATCAAACCAGTCTCAGGACTGAAGACCACAACAACAACAACAACAACTATGTAATATCTTGTATAGGCACCTTTTATTAACCTGACACGTTCTACATCATTACGAAGTGTCGTATTCATGATCTATGGAACAAGTACTAATCTAATCTAATTCTTCAAAAAATGGTTCAAATGGCTCTGAGCACTATGGGACTTCACATCTGAGGTCATCAGTCTCCTAGAACTTAGAACTACTTAAACCTAACTAACCTAAGGACATCACACACATACGTGCCCGACATGCCCGAGGCAGTCGGACGTGCGACCGTAGCGGTGGCGCGGTTCCAGGCTAAAGCGCCTAGGACCGCTCGGCCACAACGGCCGGCTACATGTACGTTCGTAATTTACTCCAAGGAAACGAGGAGGTCGAACCTGATTACTAGGAACTATTTCCAGATCGCTGGATTGGAAGGGGAGGTCGTATTCCATGGCCTGCGAGGTCGCCTAAACTGAATCCCCCTGATTACTTCCTACTGGAATATCTACAGTCACTTGTATGATACAGAGGTAAAATTTGTTGCTAGAATTGTAGCTGCCTGTGATTGGTTTGGTTTGGTTGTTTGGAGAAGGAGACTAGACAGCGTGGTCATCGGTCTCATCGGATTAGGGAAGGATGGGGAAGGATGTCGGCCGTGCCCTTTCAGAGGAACCATCCCGGCATTTGCCTAGCTGCCTGTGATGTGATTGGAATCTTGTTCGTCGATGTCATACTTGCACTAAGGTTGACGGCCGTCAGTTTCAGCACATTTTGTAAGATCCAGTACAATCCTGTCAATGATGGTAGTTGCAGTTAGCTGTATCAAATGTAAATGAAAAAATACACACTACTGTGATTTTATTCCTATTACCTCCCTAGCTCAAATTATTTAGTGGAGCACCCTCTATGTCCTGTTAAATTTTTTCACGCTCTTACAGAAACTCCCTGTATGTCGTGGGGCAGCTAACTCACGGCACGAACATTACACAGATGCTATTTAGTCAGCAGTTTAGCGTGACAACACTTTACGACTTCGAACAATAAATTGGGGTTTTTAGTGTATCTCTTGGTGGTTGGCTTTTGCTTTTTTGTTACCATGGCCTGCCAACCACTGTAACACTCTGTGTGTTTCTATTTAATTCCTCTTTTTCTGGTATTTGTCTACGTCTTTCTTGTTCTGTGTCGTCCCGTGTCATCTCCGTTGCTTGTTTTGGTTCAATTTGGCTCTTTCACGATAGTGGAAAAAAGGGACTGAAGGCCTTTGTAGTCTGGTCCCTTTAAATCCCACAAACCAACCAACCAACTTCGAACAAGCTTCACACATAATTTCAAACCTTTCTCGCTGGCACCTCCCAAACCCTCCCCCCTCCCACCGGAGGGAAAAAAAACACTTCCTACGTTTTCGCTGTAAGACTTCGGCATTAGGCTTGATGTTTTGATTTATTACTTCACTAACTGACAAACTCAGCATTGCCAGCCCGCATCTCGTGGTCGTGCGGTAGCGTTCTCGCTTCCCACGCCCGGGTTCCTGGGTTCGATTCCCGGCGGGGTCAGGGATTTTCTCTGCCTCGTGATGGCAGTAAGTAGTTCTAAGTTCTAGGGGACTGATGACCATAGATGTCAAGTCCCATAGTGCTCAGAGCCATTTGAGCCATTCAGCATTGCCAATTTCATATTAAAAACTGTGTTTGCAGCCTAACATAAAAAATTTATTTCCATGCATTCCTGAAAACAACTTTGGATCATGAAACAGTCGTACAGAAAAGTATGCGTGTTGTTGTGATCTTCAGTCCTGAGACTGGTTTGATGCAGCTCTCCACGCTACCCTATCCTGTGCAAGTTTCTTCATCTCCCAGTACCTACTGCAACCTACATCCTTCTGAATCTGCTTAGTGTATTCATCTCTTGGTCTCCCCCTACGATTTTTACCCTCCACGCTGCCCTCCAATGCTAAATTTGTGATCCCTTGATGCCTCAGAACATGTCCTACCACCCGTTCCCTTCTTCTCGTCAAGTTGTGCCACAAACTCCTCCCCAGTTCTATTCAGTACCTCCTGATTAGTTATGTGACCTACCCATCTAATCTTCAGCATTCTTCTGTAGCACCACATTTCGAAAGCTTCTATTCTCTTCCTGTCTACACTGTTTATCGTCCATGTTTCACTTCGATACATGGCTACACTCCATACAAATACTTTCACAAACAACTTCCTGACACTTAAATCTATACTCGATGTTAACAAATTTTTCTTCTTCAGAAACGCTTTCATTGCCATTGCCAGTCTACATTTTATATCCTCTCTACATCGACCATCATCAGTTATTTTGCTCCCCAAATAACAAAACTCCTCTACTACTTTAAGTGTCTCATTTCCTAATCGAATTCCCTCAGCATCACCCGATTTAGTTCGACTACATTCCATTATCCTCGTTTTGCTTTTGTTGATGTTCATCTTATATCCTCCTTTCAAGATACTGTCCATTCCTTTCAACTGCTCTTCCAAGTCCTTTGCTGTCTCTGACAGAATTACAATGTCATCGGCGAACCTCAAAGTTTCTATTTCTTCTCCATGGATTTTAATACCTACTCCGAATTTTTCTTTTGTTTCCTTTACTGCTTGCTCAATATACAGATTGAATAACATCGGGGAGAGGCTAGAACCCTGTCTTACTCCCCTCCCAACCACTGCTTCCCTTTCATGTCCCTCGACTCTTATAACTGCCATCTGGTTTCTGTACAAATTGTAAATAGCCTTTCGCTCCCTGTATTTTACCCCTGCCACCGTCAGAATTTGAAAGAGAGTATTCCAGGCAACATTGTCAAAAGCTTTCTCTATGTCTACAAATGTTAGAAACGAAGGTTTGCCTTTCCTTAATCTAGCTTCTAAGATAAGTCGTAGGGTCAGTATTGCCTCACGAAGTATGCGTACAAATACATATGTAACAGTATTCGCATTAAACATAGTACTAGTGTATGCTAGACGCATCTGCTTCGCGCGTGTACTCCGCTATCTACAAACGTCTCTATGGCAACACCTCTTCATAGCTCTACAGGTGGCTATTGTTTCGCCTACAGCCGTCTGCGCATCGCAGTTGAAAGCACTGCCAGGTGTCAGGGCTTTCCTGAAGTTGACCCGAATGTAGGAGTGTTCTAGTAGTAAAGAGGAAAAGTATGAAAACTTCAAGTACGATGCGGCATTTTTTCACGCGTTTGTACACGTGATATGATACCTCGAACTATATGTCGTACAGTGGTATTTTTGTGTAGATAAAGGGGATTGGTAAAATAAGGTGAACAGTGGTAGTAAGGGGATGGTTGTGTTTGACGGTCAACAACGCAGGTAAGGCACGTATCGCGCTGGGCTGCGATTGTTCAGTACGGACTAGGCGTCAGTGCAGGTTGTTTACGAGTAGTGCACACTTCGTATTTGCATTCAGAGGCCGAGCTCGATGTACAACAGAGTTCCAAAGACCGCAGATTTTGGGAATCCGATTAGCTGGAGCATCAGTAAGCAAGCCAGAGCAACAGTTTCAACAGTCACGACAGCCTACACAAAACACAGAAAGACGTAAGGATAATAGTGGGCGCAAATCAAAACTGAATGACGGAGTTCGTTGTACGCTAACACGAAATGTGTCGAAAGAACATGAAACTACGGCGACTAAAGTACCTGCAGAGCTCAATAGCCATCTTCGGACCCCGTATCTATCGACACTGTCCGCCGAGCACTCCATAAAGCGAATATTCGTGGACGAGCTGCAATACCGAAACCCTCAGTGACGACAATCACGCAAAGAAGCGTGAAACATGGTGGCAGGAGCATAAATCCTGGACTGTTGATCAGCGGAAACACGTTGAAACACGTATGTAACATAGCAGCGATGGCGAGGCATTGTAGCATCTGTGACCAGAGAGTTTGCGCTTGACCGCGCGAGTGTTGCGAGCGGTTCTCAGTCGGTCAGTCAGTCGTTGCGAGTCAGTCAGTAGTAGTCGTTGCGAGTCTGTAGCTCTGTCTAGTTGCAGAGCAGTACGCTAGTAGTCGTCATGCAGAGCGGTCGGTCAGTAGTAGCAGCCCAGTGCGGTTGTGTGATGTAGGCGGTCGGCAACACTGGTCAAGATGGTGAATAAGGTATACTATTAATTAATATAATCATTAGATAATGAAAAAATTTATTTATTGTAATTATTCTCCAACAAGTCCCCCAATAATAATTTTTATTTCAAAAGCATTTTCTCAAAAATTTAATTTTTTATTGAACTAAAGATTTCGTTGCACTTCCCATTTCATTCCACTTCTTTTGAAGAAAAATTCCACTAAAATCACAAAAAAAAGAGAATATTATTATTTGCAATGCAGTTCCTCCAAGCGGTGCGCAACAACAAGAGCAGAAATGTGACATCCATTTATTCTGAGGTAAGACTTTAATTCTGATTGTTTTACACAGGGCCAAAGACCGATGTTTCGGTTTAATTGAATTTTCTTATCACTGAATAGACTTTAATTTTTTGTGAGGAATTTATATTTGAGTCAGATTGCGATTCTCAGTTTTATTGTCATTAAATTTAATTGCAGGGAGGTTACGTTTGGACGTTTGGCTCCTATTCATTTAATATTTCTGTCTTTAAAATTTTTGTGGGGAGGTTACAACGTCCTATGGTTTTCGTTATTTCCAACATCGGGCCTTGATTCCAACGGTTAATCGTGGAGGTGGGATGGTGTGGGGAGCCATATCATGGCATTCTGCTGGTCCCATCGTTACTCTCAGACGCCATGTTACAGCCAACATTTTAGGCGATCAGGTGCACCACATGATCAAATGTTGTTCCCCAACAATCATGCCATATTTCAGGACGATAATGCACCAATTCAGAGCCAGGACGTGGTATCAGGAGCATGCAACTGAACCACAGCGTCTTCCCTGGCCAGCTCTGTCCCCGGACTTGAACATCATCGAACTCTCGTAGGAAATATTGGAGCGCAGACTCCGGAGCAGATTTCCGCCTCCCTCGTCACTACAGAAGTTAGCTCTGATCGAAGACTGGTATAACAGTCCACTGGAGACTATATAAACTGTTGTGGATTGGCAAGAGAGCCAACCCACTGTGAGAGGAAGCCGAAAGGCACGCGTTTTAGCTCACGCAGGCTGGCGTGAGGTCTGGAACAGGACAATGAAATGAGACTAACAGAAAACGTACGTAGCTGCTGGAATACTTAACTTTAATCCATAATTGGTGAACATCGCTCTTGACGGTACATGTTTTACAGCATCAATAGGTCGTAGCAAATGACGTAGCTGAAGGCTATGCTAACTATCGTCTCGGCAAATGAGAGCGTAATTTGTCAGTGAACCATCGCTAGCAAAGTCGGCTGTACAACTGGGCGAGTGCTAGGAAGTCTCTCTAGACCTGCCGTGTGGCGGCGCTCGGTCTGCAATCACTGATAGTGGCGACACGCGGGTCCGACGTATACTAACGGACCGCGGCCGATTTAAAGGCTACCACCTAGCAAGTGTGGTGTCTGGCTGTGACACCACATAAACATTACATGCCAGTCTTCCAAGAAGAATCACAGCTTTATTACTGGCAAATGGTGATCCAACCCTATATTAGTAAACATTTCCCAAGTAGGTACAGGTGTTCTCATTATTTTGCCTATCACCTGTACGATTAGCGGCGTATGTGGATACTGTCTGCGAAACACTGATCACCGAGAACATTATGAGCACCTATCTAACAGCCAGCCGGTATGTCCACTTTTGGCACGGATAACAGCGGCAAGCGTCGTCGCATGGAAGAAGCTGGAGGGAGATGGCACCACACCTGCACACACAAGTCAGCTAATTCCCGTAAATTCCGCGGTGGGGGTCGGTGAGCTATGACGCCACGTTCGATCACATCCCTGATGTGTTCGATCGGCTTCAGATTTGGCGAGTTGGGGGGCTAGCACATCAACTGGAACTCGGCACTTTTTGTCTTTCTCGAACCTCTCCGCCACACTCCTGGCCTCGTGACACGGCCCATTATCTTGTTGAAAAATGTCAGGCCGTCCAGAAACATGATGGTGATGAAGCGGTGTGGGTGGTCTGCAACTAGTGTATGATCTTGGCGGTCATGGTGCCTTTCACTAGCTCCACTGGACCCATGGGTGCCCATGTGAATGTTCCCCAGATCGCAACAGACCCACCGCCAGCTTTCCTCCACCCCACAGTACAGGTGTAAAGGAGCTGCCCATCAGGGAGATGACGGATCCGCGCCGTCCCATCGGCATGATGAAGAAGGTATCGGGATTAATCAGACCATGCAAAGCTCTGCCTCTGCGCCAACGTCCAGTGCCGATGGCCACATGCCCATTTCAGTGGCAGATGTCGTGGTGTTAACACTGTTGTGGTCGAGCGGTTCTAGGCGCTTCAGTCTGGAACCGCGCGACCGCTACGGTCGCAGGTTCGAATCCTGCCTCGGGCATGGATGTGTGTGACGTCCTTAGGTTAGTTAGGTTTAAATAGTTCTAAGTTCTAGGGGACTGATGACCTCAGAAGTTAAGTCACATAGTGCTTAGAGCCATTTCAACCATTTTGTTAACACTGGCACACGGTTGGGGTCATAGGCTGGGGAGGCACATTATTAGCACTGTTTGGTGCACCGTGTGTTCAGTGCACACTTGTACTCTACTCTGCATTACAGTCTGGTGTTAGTTCCGCCACAAGGCGCCGCCTCTCCTGTTTTACCAGTCCGCCCAGCCTACGACGTCCAACAGCTGTAATGGGGGTGACCGCCCAACTCCCATTTCATCTTCATCTACTCGTCTTCCATCTCCACTACGCAGCGCAAAAGGAGGTCCGATGCGATGTTAAGAGGTATCCCATGACATTTGTCACCCCGGGTTATTACTCCTCCACTATAAACTATATACGCAACACACTTTGCAGACAGTATGGAGATTAGCACTGAATGAAAATGCACAGTTATGTCATTGTACGCCTCATAGTTCAGGAAATGACGTCATAAATAATGTGTTGCTTGAAAAACTGCCGTACCATGCAGGGCGTTTAAATTTGATACTTCTTTGCTACTTAACTCTGCTTGCAATAACTTTCGCAGACGGAATGCACATTTGTCGCTTAATGTACTTAAAATATTATGTCATTGTACGACACATAGTCCAGCATATATTACGTCATAAATTTCAAGCACAAGGCTAGAAACTGCGTGGTACGGGCGTAGACGTACAGCTGTAAGTAAATACCTGAGCATTGCTGGGTATCTATATTAGTAAATAAATAAACAAGATTTTGACAAAGAGCAGGTATTTTGGAGCGACGCATCAGAACGGAAGATTGATAACATAAAAAAATTTACTGTCAACATCTGGTCTGCCGGCGATCCAAACTAATAAAATTACCGCGAGCTTCCAGGAGTCTCAAATGGTTGAATACCCACGAGATTTCGGACAAATTCCTCTTCGGCATTGTCAGGTGAAGACTACTGTGTTTTACGCTCGAAAATGACTGAGAAGTCCGAAACGTCTTGGATATTTAAGAACCGCAGTCAACTGAGCTGCACCGTGCTTTCAGAAGTCCGATTATGAAAACTGCGCGTAGCAAAGTGTGCGGCATCCGCCTTCCTCCGAACAGTAAACGCGCTCTGCCAGAAATACCGAAGTCAAATCGACGTGCTGAGGCATTAGAATGGTGGCGGTGGTTGGTTGCCTAACGCACCGCGTGGCCTTCGGGAACGGCGCCAGGCGCGCATTAGCTTTAATGGGATACGCGATCACCTGCCGGCGGTTTCCCAAACAAGTTCTGCCGGCTGCTGGAATCTAGACTTGCGCCTTCTTTTCCTCCTATTTTTTCCCCTTCCTTCCTTCCTTTTAGCGAGGCGATATGTGCCCTTCTTCGCCATCTGAGACAGCGAATATTCCTTTCACGTAACAAACGCTGACATTTGCCAAGATTATGCAATTTCTATTTTGCTGGCTGGGTTTCTAAACGTGACCTCACCATTAGCGGTCCAGAATTTTCATTTCTTTATTCACATCTTGTGTACATTCCAAGTGGCACATTATTAGTTAAGTGGTGCATCCGATGATTTGAAGAAACATTCTGTAGCGAGAATCAGAGCACGTACTAGCTGTGAAGCGTCGTAATTACGGTTTTTATAGATTCCAACTGCGCAGGTCGATGGGATTCTCAGCACTACGTTGTTAATCGTACGAGGTGCGTTCAATAAGTAAAGCAGCAAGACGTTTCTGTTATGAACGCAACTTGGTTTTATTCAGGATGCCAATACAACACAATCTGCTACGGTCGCAGGTTCGAATCCTGCCTCGGGCATGGATGTGTGTGATGTCCTTAGGTTAGTTAGGTTTAAGTAGTTCTAAGTTCTAGGGGACTTATGACCACAGATGTTGAGTCCCATAGTGCTCAGAGCCATTTGAACAACACAATCTCCGTTACGCCACCTTACTGGAAGGGCCTTTATGCCCGCATGGTAGCACGCTACTGGTCGACTACACAGTGGCTCCAGGAACACTCTTCTGAGTTTAAATACTTCCGCTGGCCACCAAACTTCCCAGACATGAACGTTATTGACCATATCTGGGATGCCTTGCAACGTGCTGTTCAGAAGAGATCTCCACCCCCTCGTACTGGTACGGATTTGTGGATCGTCCTGCAGGACTCATTGTGTCAGTTCCCCCCAGCACTACTTCGTACATTAGTCGAGTCCATGCCACGTCGAGTTGCGGCACTTCTGCGTGCTCAGGGGGGGCCCAACGCGATATTAGGCAGGTGTACCAGTTTCTTTGGTTCTTCAGTGTATTTAACACATTAACTTATTTATAAAGTTATCAGTCGGTTGAAGCTGTTTTATACATGGGAATTCGAGTCTTTAAATAATCGGTGGTTTACTGGTAGTACAGAAAGTCTCCGCTGGAATGGTCACTTAGTTATAAGTGTAGATTACAAGAGCTTAAAACTGCATCAATCTTCTGTACGTAGTATATTAAATTACTGCCCGCAGAGAGACAGTAAATCATTATTCGCGTGCCCCGTAGGCAAGCAGAACGAGAAGAACGCCTAATTCGGAGTAAGCTGTGCCATGTACTTCACACTGGTCTGCAGGTATGGATGAAGACGTCGACCCAGACCTTGTGTGAGGTGTTTGGTTATTTGGGCCGCGACACTCCACACCGCTTTCGTGGCCCGTGCACCTGTATGTTGCCGGACAGTCGGTGTCTCCAAGCTTTCACGGCAAACCGGCTTGGCGACGTGTCGTTAATAAACACACTTCCACCTTTCAGCTACTCGCTTACTTTAAGCGAAAAAAATTTAAATTCTCTCCGTATATTTCGTTCCTTCCTCCTGCCGCTTCTAGCAAACCCCTCCCCAGACTCAATAAATGTCACGACAATAAATGGCCATCGCGTTTTTTCATTTTTTATGCAACAGTTTTCCGTTCAGTATCCTCTCGTGACCATATTTGGAAGTGTAATATCACATGTGACAACAGAAGCAACTGTATCAGACACCGTGCTGTGTGTAGGAACCAAAGACGTTACCCCTTACTTAAGGAAAGCAAACATCATCATTGCATTATTTTCTGATTTTTATTATCTCAGTTGTGTCATACCTCTGTACGCGAAATTTCCACACTCCTGAACATCCTTAGGTCCACTGTTTCCGATGCGATAGTGAAGTGGAAACGTGAAGGGGCGCGTACAGCACAAAAGCGTACAGGCCGACCTCGTCTGTTGACTGACAAAGACCCCCGACGGCTGAAGACGGTCGTAGTGTGTAACAGGCAGACATCTATCCAGACCATCACACGGGAATTCCAAACTGCATCAGGATTCACTGCAAGTACTGTGACAGTTGGGCAGGAGATGAGAAAACTAGGATTTCATGGTCGAGCGGCTGCTCATAAGCCACACAACAAGCCGGTAAATGCCAAACGACGCCTCCCTTGGTGTGAGGAGCGTAAACATTAGACGACTGATTAGCGGTAAAACGTTGTGTGGAGTGACGAATTACGGTACACAATGTGGCGATCCGAGGACAGGGTGTGGGTATGGCGAATGCCCGGTGAACGTCATCTGCCAGCGTCTGTAGTGCCAAAAGTAATATTCGGAGGCGGTGTTGTTATGCTGTGGTCGTGTTTTTCATGGAGGGGGCTTGCACCCCTTCCTGTTCTGCGTGGTACTTGTTGTGACTTGGCAAGACAGCCAAGTCACAATGAGAGGAAGCCGAAAGCCACGCGTTAAGCTCACGCAGATTGGCGTGAGGTCTGGAACAGTTAAAGGAATTAATAGTAGCAAATAAAGTACGTAGTTGATGTAATACTTAACTTTAATCCACAATTGTAGAACATCTCTCTTGACGGTACATGTTATAATCTCAATATAAAATGCTATGGCGCCTTGCTAGGTCGTAGTAAATGTCGTAGCTGAAGGCTATGCTAACTATCGTCTCGGCAAATGAGAGCGTAGTTGTCAGTGATCCATCTCTGGCTAAGTCGGCTGTACAACTGGGGCGAGTGTCAGGACGTCTCTCTCTAGACCTGCCGTGTGGTGGCGCTCGGTCTGCTATCACTGACAGTGGCGACACGCGGGTCCGACGTATACTACCGGACCGCGGCCGATTTAAAGGCTACCACCTAGCAAGTGTGGTGTCTGGCGGTGACACCACAGTACTATCACAGCATAGGCCTACACTGATGTTTTAAGCACCTTCTTGCTCCCAACTGTTGAAGAGCAATTCGGGGATAGCGATTGCATCTTCCCTCACGATCGAGCATCTGTTCATAATGCACGGCCTGTGGCGGAGTGGTTACACGACAATAACATCCCTGCAATGAACTGGCCTACACAGAATCCTGACCTGAATCCTATAGAACACCTCTGGGATGTTTTGGAACGCCGACTTCGTGCCAAGGTTCACCGACCGATATCGATACCTCTCCTCAGTGCAGCACTCCGTGAAGAATGGGCTGCCATTCCCCAAGAAACCTTTTAGCACCTGATTGCACGTATGCCTGCGAGAGTGGAAGCTGTCATCAAGGCTATGCGTGGGCCAACATCATACTGAATTCCAGCGTTACCGATGGAGGGCGCCACGAACTTGTAAGTCATATTCAGCCAGGTATCCGGATACTTTTGAACACACAGCGTATATGAGAAAAAGTACCACCACTGGTGTTTCCTAAGAATGTCTTTATTGTATAGCACGACTAGTTTCGGCGGCCGATTATCGACGTTCTCAGGCCCCAGCATTGCCGAAAGAGTATTTGATTTCCTTGGCGCATTTACTGTGGGATCATTGTTTAGTTAACCATCACACGTGGCCTACCTGTCATGAGGAGTCTGCACTCGACGCCGTGTCGTGGTGTTGGAGACAGTATAAACTCGTGATGACAGCTACCCCACGTGTGATGGTTAACAATTATCTCACAGTAAATGCGCCAAGGAAATGAAATACGCTTTCGCTAGTGGGTCTGAGGATGACAGTAATGTGCCTCCGAAACTTGTCGTGTGATAAAGACATTCTCAGGATACACCAGTGGTGGTCCTTTTTTCATACGATATAATTTTGTAGGTAGATTGAATGGTATGTGGACGTACTATCTGCAAAATGTGTTGCGTAGAGGGTTGTTCACTCGCAGAGGGCTTTTGTGAGAAATACGTGCCATGTGAACAGCGCCGAGAGTTAGCTTGCCGGCAGTGTCCTAGAGGAGTAAGATTCTAGCCTCCAGAATCATTCCTCCGCTTACTCCACTCTCTTATACATCACGAACGTGGTCATATACATTTGTTTTCCATTCCACTAAAGCAATTAAAGTGCATCTGCAGCCCGACGCTCTTCCATTGCAATCTCTTCCTTCACACACAGAACTACGACTAAAAACTCTCTCGGAGAGTGATTACTGAGCATTCACCGACTCTCTTACTCTGCTATATGTAAACGCTTCCGACATCTGCTCTCGGAAAATTCTCAGATGCTTAGAGAAAGTGCTCGCAAGTAATTATCAGATAGTACCTAGCAGCGAAAATCCTTCCCTAGTCTAAATATTCTGCGAACACTATCAGAGACTGGCACCCCTGATTGTGCTAAACCCTAACGTAAGATTGTACGTGTTAATGAGTAGATTTTGAATTTATAAATTCGATCAGTAAATATATGGTTTAGTCAGAATCAGATTTTTATTATCCCCGAAAGCTGTTAGACGCCAACGGCCTTGCCGCAATGGTCGCACCGGTTCCCGTCAGATCACCGAAGTTAAGCGCTGTCGGGCTTGGCTAGCACTTGGATGGGTCACCGACCGTATCTGCTGTCGGGCAAGCGGGGTGCACTCAGCCCTTGTGAGGCCAATTGAGGAGCTACCTGATCGATGACTGACAACGACCGGGAGAGCGGTGAGCTGACCACATGCTCCTCCACATCCGCATCCGGGGACTCTTGGGGGTTGAGGATGACACGGCGGCCGGTCGGTCCAGTTGGGCCTACAAGACCTGTTTGGGCGGTGTGTGTGTGTGTGTGTGTGTGTGTGTGTGTGTGTGTGTGTGTTGTAAGTAGGCTGTTTAGGTTTTTATGTTGGTAATGCGACGTAGAGCTCTATATGAAAATCACTGGCTGTGCTGTGTGCAGTCTGCCGCTGGTTTGCATTGTTGGAATTTGCTATTGTAGTGTTGGGCAGTTGGCTGTTAACAGCGCGTAGCGTTGCGCAGTTGGAGGTGAGCCGCCAGCAGTGGTGGATGTGGGGAGTGAGATGGCGGAGTTTTGAGAGCGGATGATCTGGACATGTGTCCATCAGAGACAGTAAATTTGTAAGACTGGATGTCATGAGCTGATATATATATATATAATGACTTTTGAACACTATTAAGGTAAAGACATTGTTTGTTCTCTATCAAAATCTTTCATTTGCTAACTATGCCTATCAGTAGTTAGTGCCTTCAGTAGTTTGAATCATTTATTTAGCTGGCAGTAGTCGCGCTCGCTGTATTGCAGTAGTTCGAGTAACGAAGATTTTTGTGAGTTAAGTGATTCATGAAAGGTACAGGTTATTGTTAGTCAGGGCCATTCTTTTTTAGGGATTTTTGAAAGTGAGATTGCGTTGCGCTAAAAATATTGTGTGTCAGTTTAGTGTTGGTCAGAATAAGTAAAGAGAGAAATGTCGAAGTACGTTCAGTTCTGCTCAGCTGTTTGAAAATCAAATAACGTAAGAGGTTTATCAGCACAGTAATTCATTAATTTTTCTAAGGGGACGTTTCAGTGTGTGTGTGTGTGTGTGTGTGTGTGTGTGTGTGTGTGTGTGTGTAAGCTGTTACACAGGCAAGCTAAAACTGGGAAAAACCGACCGGTTAAAACCAATTCGTAATATGCGATATTTTCCGGTGTCTGTTTGGTCTCGGTTATGGCAGGTGTTTTTTTATATTTTACTAATAACGGAAATATCAGCAATAGCAGCAGAGCCAAAATGTTTAGCTTTTAAATAAACCTTTTTTTTTAAAAAAAAGATAAAATTTGCCATAGTTCGAAATATTGCGCTATTATACAAAATGGGATAACGGAAAAGTGCTTTTTTAATAACAATGTCTACAGAAAAGAGCAACAAACAGATGCAATAAGAACTGATACACCATGGCTGAGGCGGTACAGTGAGGTGACAAAAGCCGTGAGGTACCTCCCAATGTCGTGTCGGACCTCCTTTTCCCGGCGCAGTGCGGCAGCTCGACGTGACACAGAGTCAACAGGTCGCTGGAAGTCCCCTGCAGAAATGAGTCAGTCTGTCTGTATAGCCGTTCATAATTGGGCGAATGTTACCGGCGCAACATTTTGCGCACTAACTCATCTCTAGACTACGTCCCATAAGTATTCGATGAGATTCACGTTGCGTGACCTGGGAGGCAAATCATTCCCTCGAATTTCCCAGAATGTTCTCCAAGGCAGTCGCGAACAATGGTGAGCGGCGACATGGCGCATAGCCATCCATAAAAAATTCTTCATTCTTTCGGAACCTAAGGACCATGATGGGCTGCCAATGGTCTCCAAGTAGCCGAACGTAAACATTTCCAGGCAATGATCGGTTCAGCTGGACCAGAGGACCAACTCCATTCCATGCAAACACAGCCCACCAGCAGTTTGCACAGTGCCTTGTTGACATCTTGGGTCGATGTCTGCGTGGGGTCTGCGCCACTCTCGAACCTTACTGTCACCTCTTACCAACTGAAATCGTTGTTACTCATCTGACAGGGGCACACTCCTCCAAACGTCTAGGGTCCAACTGATGTGGTCAGAAGTCGAGGAGAGATGCTGCAGGCGATGTCGTGCTGTTGGCAAAGGCACTCGACCTGTCGTCTCCTGTCATAGCCCGTTATCGCCAAATTTTCGCGGCACAGCCCTAAGGGGCTTCTGCGGTTATTTCAAGCAGTGTTGCTTGTCTGGTAGCATTGACAACCTTACGCAAACGTCGCTGGTGTCGGTTGTTAAGTGAAGACCGTCGGCCATTGCTTGGTTCGTGATGAGAGGTAATGTCTGAAGTCTAGTATTCTCGGCACACTCTTGATATTGTACATGTAGGAATACTGAATTCCATAACGTTTTTCGAAACGGAATGTCCCATGCGTCTGGAACTACCCATCATTCCACGTTCAAAGTCTTTCAATTCCCGTCGTGTGGCTATAATCACATCAGAAACTTTTTCGCATGAATCACCTGAGTGCGAATGACGGGTCCGCCGATGCACTGCCCTTGCATATCTCGTGTACGCCACTCTACTGCCATTTGTATACAGGGTGAAAAGTATTTAAACTGATAAACTCTGGGAGGTTGTAGGGGACATCAAAACAAATATTTTTCCCTAATGGCACTTTTTCCTATGAGGATTATTTAAACCGGTGGAGGCCGTATAACGCTCTTCAGTTGTTAGAGGCCGTATTACGATCTTCAATTGACAGAGCGCGCATTACGCTTCTCAGTTGTAGGCAACTGCTGTCCACCAGTGTAGTAGTGCACTGTCTCTGTTTACTAATGGGGCGATACATGTGGAGTGAGTACAATGATATGGTTGGTGCGTACTACATAGCGCACCACAACGGACGAGCTGCATAGCGGGTTTATCAACAGCAATATCCTAATCGTCGTATCCCGCATCATACGACCTTTGCTGCTGTGTACCAACGTCTGCGTGAGACCGGGTCGTTTAGCAGATTACCTGGACAGGGACGCCGTGGCACGGTAAGAACGCTGCAATTGGAGGAAGCTGTCTTGCAGCATGTGGAGCGGGATCCTTCAATCAGCACTCGTGCAATTGCACGTAACATGGGGACGAATCAGACGAACGTATGAACAGCTCTTCGAGAGCAGTTGTTACGTCCATTTCACTTACAACTTGTCCACAACCTGGAAGCAGTTGATTATCCACCCGGAGCACAGTTTTCGCAGTGGTACCTGGAACAGTGTGAAATGCATCCTACATTTCCATCCTCTGTGTTGTTTACCGATGAAGCAACGTTCTGGCGTGATGGAGTCTTCAACATGCACAATTGGCATGTTTCGAGTGAGGATAACCCACATGCTACAGTTACTAGCGCTCATCAAATGCGGTTCTTCGTTAATGTGTGAGTCGGTGTTGTTGGGGACTGTTTAATTGGGCCGTATCTGCTACCTAGACCATTAAATGGCAGGCACTATTACAATTTTCTCGCCAGAGCATTGCCGGAGTTCCTGGAAGACGTCCCGTTCCCTACAAGACAACACATGTGGTTCCAACATGACGGGGCGCCGGCGCATTTCAGTCGTCGTGTGCGTCGATGGAGGCATTTTTGAAAATGTACTGTAGTTGAAATTGGGTTGTGTTAATGTGTTGTCTCTTGGTCATAAAAAATGGAAGACTGTTTGTTGGTTTAAGGGGGGTAGGACGTCAAACGGGCCGAGTTCGAGAAGGAGAGGCGCCACAGGACATTTTAATTTGCACTGTCTATACTTTTACAAAAAAATTCATTAAACTTCGTCAGCATGACCAGGAAGGATTCAGGATTCACACTCGTTGCAGTGGAAGTTCAAAACACTAAAAAATAATATTTTTTAAATGTGAAATTTCATGATTTTTTCACTTACTGTTGGCTGCATTTGTTGCTATAGGTACACTTTTCCTCATAAGTAACAGAGATTCTTCGATGAACTTTGCACAGCTTACAAACCATACTTACAGGTGTATGAAACTCCAGAACTTATTTAATCTATTGAAAAATGTGTGGGCTGTTACGTTTTAAACTTCGTGTTTAGAGAAAACTCGAATTTTGTAGTTAATTATCTCAATTTTTACCACAGTTTTTAACAGATTTGGGAAATTCTAGAGTTTCATACACCTGTAAGTGTGGTTTGTATGCGGTGCAAAATTCATCGAAGAATCTATGTTATTTATGAAGAAAAGTGTACCTACAGCAACAAATGCAGCCAATAACAAATAAAAAAAACGATGAAATTTCACATTTAAAAAAATTTGTTTTGTTATGTTTTTGAACTTCCTCTGCTAAGAGGTTCAAATGGCTCTGAGCACTATGGGACTTAACATCTATGGTGATCAGTCCCCTCTGCTATGAGTGTGAATCCTGAATCCTTCCTGGTCGTGGTGACAAAGTTTTATGAGTTTATTTGTAAAATTATAGGCAGTGGAAATTAAAATGTCCTGTGGTGCCTCTCCTGCTCCAAGTCGGCCCGTTTGACGTCCTACCTCCCTTAATTAATTTGCCGCCAGAGAAATCTTCCTCTACCGGTTTAAATATTCCTCATAGGAAAAAATGTCATTAGGGAAAAATATTTGTTTTGATGTCCCCTACAACCTCGCTGAGTTTCTCGGTTTAAATACTTGTCACCCTGTATATGTGTGTTGTGTACATAGTTCCGCGTAGTCAGCGCATACAGAACTTTCCCACTAGAGCGCGCCCCGCTAAGCACAACAGCGTAGGCGCAGCGCTCGTCCGTCTCCGCACTACGAGATGGCGCTGCCATAGAGACGGACCAAATTCTGCTTCCACTGATCCGCATATTAATATGTAACGCAGCCAACGATTTTGCTGCTAACGTAGAACCTTTTCTCCTCGCAGATCACACTCGCGCAGTGATACCTGAACGCGCGAGGTTTTATAACGAGTGTACAGACCTCTGATTAGTCAGTCTGCATTAGTCTATAATCAAGTTTCAGTCTGTGCCTAATAAGATTATCATATTGCTGCACATAGCCATGAAGATAAATGAATAGACACTTTGCCAAGTATCAGAGATGTGTGAGAATAAGAGTAACGTACCAAGACCAAAGGAACTTCAGATTGTCAATTGTAAATAGCATCCAGAACCAATTTAAGTTATTTCTATGCTTTTTATTATTTTAATAAATGTGTGTGAAAATTAATCAAGTTCTGTTTAAAGTTGGTCACCGTCAATCTGCTACTATAAGCATGCAAGTGGCATTTCTATCGTCTGACCTAACGGCAGGAGATAACCAGGCCACGATAAGACCACGAGACGTATTGCTGACACTCGCCTACTTCGTTAGAGCGACGAGTCAAATAATCTGATGGTGTGTGTACCGAAGGTCTTACAGTACGGACACCACAATGTGCATACCGCCATCCCGTGACTTTTGTTGCCTCAGTGTAGATCGACAACCCGGAACTTGTGGTTTGCGGGTACAGCTGTGAGAGATGTGTGTGTGTGTGTGGTGTTGCAGGTCTGTGGGCGGTGGTGAACACGTCGGGGTCGTGCTGCCGCGGCCGCCTCGACGCGCAGGGCTCGGCGCAGTGGGAGCAGGTGCTGCGGCTCAACGTGGTGGGCGCCCTGAGGACGGCCAGGGCCTTCCTGCCGCTGCTCAGGCAGGCCAAGGGTGAGTGGCGGGCACCGGCGCTCGTCTGCAGGGCCCGATGGCATGACGCTAGGATTTGATTAATTTTGATTCGCTGAAAACCTACTGAATAAGATTGTTGATTCCAGAATGAGATTTTCACTCTGCAGCGGAGTGTGCGCTGATATGAAACTTCCTGGCAGATTAAAACTGTGTGCCCGACAGAGACTCGAACTCGGGACCTTTGCCTTTCGCGGGCAAGTGCTCTACCATCTGAACTACCGAAGCACGACTCACGCCCAGTCCTCACAGCTTTACTTCTGCCTCATATCAGCGCACACTCCGCTGCAGAGTGAAAATCTCATTCTGGAAACATCCCCCAGGCTGTGGCTAAGCCATGTCTCCGCAGTATCCTTTCTTTCGCTTTCGGGAGTGCTAGTTCTGCAAGGTTCGCGGGAGAGCTTCTGTAAAGTTTGGAAGGTAGGATACGAGATACTGGCAGAAGTAAAGCTGTGAGTACCGGGCGTGAGTCGTGCGTCGGTAGCTCAGATGGTAGAGCACTTGCCCGCGAAAGGCAAAGGTTCCCAGTTCGAGTCTCGGTGGGGCACACAGTGTTAATCTGCCAGGAAGTTTCAAGATTGATGATGTATGTAATGCTACTTCTCGAATGTCAGTGAAGAATACTGCAAAAAGTTCAAGTGATTCTTCAGTTTCTCCCGGCGTATTTGTTGTTCGAACACTCCACGTGTATACTGCCGGTTCATAGTGTCCAACGGGCACAATATTTCGGCGATCAGACATGTCGCGCCGGCCGGGGTGGTCTCGCGGTTAAGGCGCTGCAGTCCGGAACCGCGGGACTGCTACTGTCGCAGGTTCGAATCCTGCCTCGGGCATGGATGTGTGTGATGTCCTTAGTTCTAAGTTCTAGGGGACTGATGACCTAAGATGTTAAGTCCCATAGTGCTCAGAGCCAACCAGACATGTCGCCATCGTGAGGTGCGCTGACGAACTGAGCTCCTGAGGGCGGGCGGCCGATGAAGGGTTAAGAAGACTCTCGGCAAGAAGTACGAACTGGCGACCAGGGCGTACGTAGCAAGCACATCGACGCTGGCAGTATACCCGTGGACTGTTCGAGCCACTAATAAAACATTTTTCTGCATTTCTTGCAATTTTCATTTTTCAGTGTGCAAGGAACATTTTCTACTGAGGAATTGCCGATATAAAGATGAAATTTGCTACAGACTTTGCACACACTTTCTATGGTATAAATTTTTTCAAAATGCATTACAGTCAAATTTATTTAAATTTTTGTCAACTAAAATTTGCTACATGTCATACACATAAATTTTAAAAAAAGTGTAGCGAAAGGTATAAGACTGATATTAAGAAACTGCTAACTCAGATTTGTTTATCTAATTACTAAGAATAATTTTGAAAGTGACAAGTAACCACTGACAAACTTGCACAATGGATACACTTCGATTGTGATCGGCTTTGCATATTATGTTACAGTGTAGAGAGTGTTGTACGAGCCCATACGGCTGCTAGGGAGGTGAAACAACCCCTTGAAAAAAAATTGAGTTTAATATCCCTAAACGATTAACGTTGAAATGGTAACACGGATGAAAGAAAAAAACTTCCTGTGGATTTTAATGTCCATTGCGATAGTGCATCCAGATTTGTCAAAAGTCATTTTTTTCGAAATTCCATCTCCCCATTACTTCGTTTTTCATTTTGACAATCGACTAATAGCAAAGCATATAGCATCATTCATATCACATTTAGTCATACATGATGAAGTGGTATTCCAAAAACGTATTTGTCAGAAATGAGCTAGAAACTCTCTATAACAAAATGCATTCAGCATTTTTTTTACCTGAACCGTTCTGCGCATTTCTCATTATTACACAGATCCGCAATGATGTACAAAGAATTTTGAACATAATGCAATTAAATCTGAAAACGTTGCAACTTAAAAATTAAAAATATACAGTGAATGTAAAAGAGAAAACGCAAATACAACACAAGATATTTTATATTCCATAAAATTAAGAAATTATATATAAATCAGAAATAATCTAGAAATGTATCTATATCACAGTATGAGCATCTGATATGTGTCCGCTTCAATGACAATTGTCATGTTGTACTTATACGGATATGGTGTCTGTTCTTTAGGACATAACCGAAAGAACAGACACCATATCCATATAAGTATATAGTTCTGGTAACACCGGCCAAGACTTTCTTCATCTGTGCGGATGCACACATATTCCCCGAACTCTTAAGAGACCTGGTAAGAATGCCTTCCACGAGTAATGAGTGTGTTGGGGTGGAACACTATGAATGTAGTGTGTGGACATACAAGGTGGGAATGTGGGTCTCACGGGAAGCGACAAGGGATACGTCCCTGCAGTCGCACTGTCTTCTGTGCCCTCTGTGGCTCGGATGGATAGAGCGTCTGCGGTGTAAGCAGGAGACCCCGGGTTCGAGTCCCTGTCGGGGCACACATTTTCACCTGTCCCCGTTGATATGTATCAACGCCAGCTAGCAGCTGAAGGTGTTAATATAATTCTAAACTGTCATGTTGGGTTATTTAGTACGTCTTCCCCAGATAAACATATTATAAATGTGTATTCTACACACACACACAATTCAATTTGTCTAATCATTTTCCAAACACAAGCTGTAACAGAATCAGTGAAAATGGATATTGCAGTTTTCAATTATTCGATGAATTTGGGACGGTTTTTATAAACAGATGCTTTCGCTGCACCCCAGAAGAAAAGTTAGGTTGTGTTAGGTCAGGCGATCGTGGAGGCCGAAGTCCCTGTGAAATTATGCCATCACCAAAAACATCAGCAAGCAGTGACATTGAAACGCGAGCTGTAAGCGCGGTTGCCCCTTCTTGTTGAAAATAACCGTTCAGTATTTCACTTAACCCAAGTTCTCCTATGAATGGGTACAGAATATCACTGCAGTATCGTTGTGCGTTTATTGTTTCGTTGAAAAATATGGGACCCACAATCCGACGTCTAAAAATTGCAATCCAAACTCCTATTTTCACAGAACGAAGTGATTTCTCATGAACACACAATGGATTTGCAGTACTCCACATACGAGAATTTTGCGAGTTCATGTACACGGATAAATGAAATCACGCCTCATCAGTGAAAAACGTTTCATTAAGAATATCCCTTCCATTTTGTTGAACGAAATTTTTGAACCATTGACAATAATGCAGTCTCTTGCCATGATCAGTGTTTTTCAGTTCTTGCACGACTGTCACTTTATATGGGAAAAGTTCTAATTGTTTCCATACAGCTGTGTGGGCCGTTCCGACACTAACATAGATTTCCTGGTCGAGTTTTCTCACTGGCATGTTCGGAGTCATGGACATTTTATCGGAAAGATCGAGTAGTTTGTCCTCAGACAAAACGCTAGGACGACCACGTCTCGGTGCATCTGTCACTGAACCCGTTCTTCGAAATTTGTTAATCAAATCTCGCACAGTATCGCGATGTGGGAGTGTTGTCTCCGGGGAAACTGAATTAAATGTTTGACGAACTTCGACGAACTGAAACAGTGTCTTTACTGCTAGCTTTGAACACTTGTTCGACTAAAAACACGCATTCTTCAATGGTTAGCATCTTGACAGTGACAAAAACGAAACAAACGAACAAAGGAACTAAAGTTAAAATTTCACGGCGACACGGAACGACACACACCAACGATACTACTGACACTGGCTGAGATAAACGAAACAGAGGAAAAGTGGGAGAGTCTACTTGAAGGGAAGTAACCCAGGCAGGCGAACAAACATGCGGCGCGCGAGGCTAACAACCATACGGCACTGCGGAGAGACTTTTTGAACACCCCGTGTGTGTGTGTGTGTGTGTGTGTGTGTGTGTGTGTGTGTGTGCGTAGAATACACGTTTAGAATACGTTTATCTGGAAAATACTTACTAAATAACCCAACGTAACAATTGTCATTGAAGCAGACACATATGAGATGCTCATACTGTTATCAAGATAATTTCTAGATCATTTCTAGGAAATGCATCTTTGGAATACCATTTGTCATATACAGTTGAATGTGGTTAATGATGCTATATGTTTTATTATTAGTCAAATGTCTAAATGGAAAACAAAATTTCGGCAGGTGGGAGGAGGTTTACAGGAAAATGCTTTGTCAGCAAATCTGCGTGCACCCTTTCAGCATACATAAAAAACCATAGAAGTTTTATTCGACATTTTTTATATCTGTTACCAATTTGAGGGTATTTGTTCAGAAATGTTAAACTCAGTTTCTTTCAATGGGTCTTTCACCGACTTATCGACTATATATGCATGTATAGAAAAATGTGTGTATTATTTGTTCTACACTTGTTCAAAGTTGATCATAATCGAAGTGTATCCCTAGTGTAGGTTTACTTGTGCAGAAATGTTCTTCTTGTGATATAATGTGTTTTAGAGTATCCAGCAATGTTCTGATCATATTATTTGATAAAAACATTGAAAAAAGACCAGATTATAACCAATAACAATAAAAACAGATAGAAAATTTGGTTAATTATCTCTCAAATAGTAAAAGTTACATTAACTTATACAGGGTGTTACAAAAAGGTACGGCCAAACTTTCAGGAAACATTCCTCACACACAAAGAAAGAAAATATGTGGACATGTGTCCGGAAACGCTTACTTTCCATGTTAGAGCTCATTTTATTACTTCTCTTCAAATCACATTAATCATGGAGTGGAAACACACAGCAACAGAACGTACCAGTGGAACTTCAAACACTTTGTTACAGGAAACGTTCAAAATGTCTTCCGTTAGCGAGGATACATGCATCCACCCTCCGTCGCGCGGAATCCCTGATGCGCTGATGCAGCCCTGGAGAATGGCGTATTGTATCACAGCCGTCCACAATACGAGCACGAAGAGTCTCTACATTTGGTACCGGGGTTGCGTAGACAAGAGCTTTCAAATGCACCCATAAATGAAAGTCAAGAGGGTTGAGGTCAGGAGAGTGCGGAGGCCACGGAATTGGTCCGCCTCTACCAATCCGTCGGTCACCGGATCTGTTGTTGAGAAGCGTACGAACACTTGGACTGAAATGTGCAGGAGCTCCATCGTGCATGTTGTGTCGTACTTGTAAAGGCACATGTTCTAGCAGTACAGGCAGAGTATCCCGTATGAAATCAGGATAACGTGCTCCATTGAGCGTAGGTGGACAAAACTAAAATGAGCTGTAACATGGAAATTAAGCGTTTCCGGACACATGTCCACATAACATCTTTTCTTTATGTGTGTGTGAGGAATGTTTCCTGGAAGTTTGGCCGTACCTTTTTGTAACACCCTGTATGTACCTGTGTATTTTGCCATGTGTCACTCCTCTACAGAGAGTCGTGCGTGTTGTGCGACAGGTCGCCTGGTGACGGTGGGGGCGAGTCCGCCGGGAGCCGGGCTGGCGGCGACGACGGCGGCGCGGTACGCGGTGGAGGGTGCTAGCGCCGCCCTGCGCCGCGAGCTGGCGCCCCTGGGCGTCGCCGTGGTAACGCTGCGGCCCGAGCCGCGCGCGCCCGGCCTGCCCGCCGAGATGCTGTTCGCCGCGCCCAGGTCAGCCCCCGCCTCCGTACCGACACGGCTGTTCGCGACTATAGTCCGCGCAGGGTGCGCTGGCGGGTGCGCAGCGACCAGTTTTCGCCCCAAGCGCTGGGCGAGTTCATTCGTTCGTTCGGAAGGGGAGGCCGACGTTGTTCGCCCGTTTTCAGCCGGTCGTGCTCACAGAATAGAGACGCTCCCCCTGCAGTTATTCTCGAACGATAGTACAGACAGAACTTCAGTGTTTCCTTTATGATGTCTTCATATGTCAGCTTCGTGACGGCATGCCCATCATTTTATAAATGGTCACAGTTATTGTGATATTTGCATTTAACCAAGACACAGCGCGAAATTCGAAAAAGTTTTCAATGAAAAATAGGGGTTGCTATGATTTTAAGTACACTACTGACCATTTAAATTGCTACACCAAGAAGAAACGCAGATGATAAACGCGTATTCATTGGATAAATATATTATACTAGACTGTCATGTGATTACATTTTCACACAGTTTGGGTACATAGATCCTGAGAAATCAGTACCCGGAACAACCAGGTCTGGCCGTAATAACGGCCTCGATACGCCTGGGCATTGAGTCTAGCAGAGCTCTGATGGCGTGTACAGGTACAGCTGCCCATGCAGCTTCAACACTATACCACAGTTCATCAAGAGTAGTGACTGGCGTATTGTGACGAGCCAGTTGCTCGGCCACCATTGACCAGACGCTTTCAGATGGTGAGAGATCTGGAGAATGTGCTGGCCAGGGCAGCAGTCGAACATTTTCTGTATCCAGAAAGGCCCGTACAGGACCTGCAACATGCAGTCGTGCATTATCCTGCTGAAATGTAGAGTTTCGCAGGAATCGAATGAAGGGTAGAGCCACGGGTCGTAACACATCTGAAATGTAATGTCCACTGTTCAAAGTGCCGTCAATGCGAACAAGAGGTGACCGAGATGTGTAACCTATGGCACCCCATACCATCATGCCTGGTGATACGCTAACGATGGCGAATACACGCTTCCAATGTGCGTTCACCGCGATGTCGCCAAACACGGATGCGACCATCATGATGCTGCAAACAGAACCTGGATTCATTCGAAAAAATGACGTTTTACCATTCGTGCACCCAGGTTCGTCGATGAGTACATCGTCGCAGCCGCTGCTGTCTGTGATGCAGCGTCAAGGGCAACAGCAACCATGGTCTCCGAGCTGATAGTCCATGCTGCTGCAAACGTCGTCGAAGTGTTCGTGCAGGTGGTTGTTTTCTTGCAAACGTCCCCATCTGTTGACTCAGGGATCGAGACGTGGCTGCACGATCCGTTACAGCAGTGCGGATAAGATGCCTGTCATCTCGTCTGCTAGTGATACGAGAATGTTGGGATCCAGCACGGCGTTCCGTATTACCCTCCTGAACCCACCGATTCCTTATTCTGCTCTCAGTCATTGGATCTCGACCAACACGAGCAGCAATGTCGCGACACGATAAATCGCAATCGCGATCGGCTACAATCCGACCTTTACCAAAGTCGGAATCGTGATGGTACGCATTTCTCCTCCTTACACGAGGCACCACAACAACGTTTCACCAGGCAACGCCGGTCAACTGCTGCTTGTGTATGAGAAATCGATTGGAAACTTTCCTCATGTCAGCACATTGTAGGTGTCGCCACCAGCGCCAACCTTGTGTGAATGCTCTGAAAAGCTAATCATTTGCATATCACAGCATCTTCTTCCTGTCGGTTAAATTTCGCGTCTGTAGCACGTCATCTTCGTGGTGTAGCAATTTTAATGGCCAGTAGTGTATAATGCATAATTCATCACATGTTGCTGCATATGAAATTTAGTTAACATCCTGAGCTTTTCTTTAGATGTGGATGGTGGTCTCTATCTGCCACCAATCTCAAGAAAACTGGTTTATGAGTCACACTAATTTGTGATTGTGCATGCCACTGATGAAACCCGAATGAAATGCCCATATCATTCATCATAGCTCATAAGTGGTTTGAGATATCGAAACGAGATGACAGCATGCAAAGAGGGGAATATTTTTTCATATGGTTATTATACTAAACTTCGTTATCTACTGTGTTTCTCCGCTAACTATAGACTTTTTCGATGAAATAATCTAATATTTAAGGGACGTTGATAACTGGCGAAACAAGAAATACTCTTTGTTTTGCAACTACATAAGTAGACTAATTACACATTTCTTATTGCGCTGAGAATGTGTGTTTTCGTAAGCTATCGAACATACTTGTCCTGAGTTCCTCACTTAATAAACTTAATAAACTACTGTTTCAAAATTCTGGTACAGTTGCATCTGCATAGCATGTTAGTGAGGTAACAGTCTATAAACTCCACTGTATTTTGGCAAGAGAAGTAAATTTTAACTCTGCAACAAGAGAAATGTAGATTTTACTCAAAATTTTCCACTCTTGACACTTCTCTGAAAGTTACATTTAGTTAACAATTTAGACGAAATTAAATCATTGCTTCTGTTGTACTTTCAGCGCAATTCTTTTTAGATACTAACCGAAGTGGTGATGATGGTAGATCTTTGTGGGTCATCACCATGTAAGTGTGGGAATGGAGAGGCTCCGCTTAATATCTAAAAAAGATGTGAGTGCAGGCTCCAGTTTAGAATGGCACTTCCCCTCCAGTGCTTGGCATTTCCCTACACTGCACCAACTGCCTGGCCACAAACCTTCACCACTGCGACTGTCCACACACTTGTCTAGCCAGCTGTGCATCTGCTGGCCACATTATTCTGTGCGCACATTACCTCTGGGATTTTAGAAGGAATCTAAAATGCGTACAGAAAATACCCACATGCCGTTTTAGACACCATCTCTCCAAGTTCTTGACTTGCATTACATATAATCAATGTACACTATCTAATCACCTATTCCTGAACATTAATATGAGATATGCCCACCCTTCGGCTTTATGATGGCTTCAACTCTGTTAGGGACACAATGTGCCTGAATGTCCGTACAGGAGTGTCATCCCAGTTTTCCTCAACAGACAGAAGCACAAGAGGTACTGATGTTGGACGCTGGGGTCTGGAGTGATGTCAACCTTCCAACCCATCCCAAAGATGTTCCATTGGGTCCAGGTCAGGACTCTGGTCAGGCCTTGTCCACTTCAAGGATGCTGTTGTCCACAAACAACTGCCTTGCAGATGTTCCTTTATGACAGCGTGCACTATGATGCTGCTACACTCATCGCCTCTAAACCGTCCATTTCCTGTACTCAATACACAGTTGTGTAAATTGCGTTCCTATTCTTCAGCATTCAGCATTTAGCGTTTTTTTAAAGAGAAATTAGGGGACCACACCCTAACAACGAAAAGCACTCCCATACCGTAACACTAGCATCTCTCTACTTTTAACTGTTGACTCTACACATGATGGCAGCCAAAGTTTTCCAGACGTTCGCCAAACCAAAATGAGACAGTCGAGACGTGATGGTGCCTGAGTTTTCTTGAAACCATGAACGCCCAATTACAGCGCTGTTAAACGCGGTTCTTGCCAACCACGGTTCCTTCAGGCGTGCATGCATGTTCGAATTACAGTAAGTGTAAAAACGCAGCTTAAAGACACATATGGAAGTTTGGACGGGACATGAAGCGTGCACAAGTAGCCGAAATGTTTAAGGCGTCAGCTCGCAGCTAGCAGACCTTCCATCGGACTACCACAGGGTATAGCGTGATTCATCACTCCGAATCTCCCGTTTCCAGTCATTCACTGTCCAATGGGGTCGTTCTTTAGATCAATTCAAGCGTCACTTAACATCGACTACTGAAACTTGTAGACGATAAGGAGCTGCTTGATCATTGGACGCCATACTTTTTAATCCCATATGAAAAGACATTGTGCTAGCTGGATTATTGGTAGCACTTCGGAATTCAGGAATGGTCATTCCGATGATTGCAAGACATTTATTACAACCACTCTGAGTCTTGCTTGATGCACCCAGCCAGAACTAGTCTTGGTTTAGCTGTGGGCTGTTGCTTTGCTTTTCCACCTCACAGTCACGCCACCAACAGTAGACCTGGGCAACTTTAGAAGGGTTGAACGGTCCCTGATGGATCTGTTACTCACGTGACATCCAATGGCAAGTCACGTTCAAAGTCACTGAAGTCTCTTCACTAACCCATTCGATGTTACTGATTCTCTGCTCATAATATAATGCTCCCTGCCTCACTCATGCCTCTCGTGACATCGAGTGCACAATTCGGCAGTGTGTAGGGCTGTACTGATAATTTTGATCAGATACCGTATGTCTTTCTGTAGGTCTCGTAGTTTTCGCGCTGTCGTTGTCTGAAACCTCAGAGGTAATTATGAATAACCTTACAGCTGGATATACTTTTTGTTCCATAGAACCTTAATCAGAGGATCCACACAGTTATAGAATATGTCGTAGGAACAAATGGGTCAAAATACATTTTAACACAAGAAAAGCGACGCATCACGATGGAATTATCATGAAGAGACGATATTGGTAGACGTGAGGTACATTTAAAGACAAATGATTGCGATTTCAGAAAAATAAATGACTTATTCAAGAGAGAGAGATTCGCAAACTGAGCTAGCGGTTGGTCCACCTCTGACCATTATGCAAGCAGCTATTGAGCTTGGCATTGATTGTCACAGTTGCTGGATGTCTTCCTGAGGGATGTCGACCCAAATTCCCTCCAATTCGCGCGTTAGATCGTCAAAATCCCGAGATGGTTGGAGGTCCCTGCCCATAAAGCTCCATTATCAATTGGGGAGACACACGGTGACCTTCCTGGCCAAGACAGGGCATGGCAAGCACGAAGGTAGACAGTAGAAACGCTCGGAGTTTGTGGGCGAGGGTTATCTTCCTAAAATATAAACCCAACATGTCTTGGCACGAAGGGCAACAAAATGGGGCGAAGGACAACGTCAGTGTACTTCTGTGCTGGATATGTGTCGCGGATGACAACCGAAGTGGTCTTTTTATGAAATTAAATGCCACCGCAGACCAATACTCTTGGTAGCTGTACCATATGGAGGGTGACAGTCAGGCTGTTATCCCACCGATGTCCAGTGAGTCTCTAGACAAGTTGTCGCTTGTTATCAGGGTTCAATTCGAAGTGGGACTCATCACTGAAGATAATTCTACTCCAATAAGATTCCCGGCCCAATGTAGCCGGTATCACTGCAAACAGGCTTGTTTGTGCTCAGGAGTCAATGGTAGTTGGCTTAAGGGACAGCGTGAGCTCAGTCTCCATTCCATGAGCCGCCTGCTAATGATCCTTTTGGTCACTGATTCACCAGCTGCACGTCGGATCGATAATAAATGATGAATCGAGGTCACCAAGTGCCTCTCTGGCGACTGCTCAGTTCTCGCATTCTGTCTAGAGATGGGCAATCTCGTTCATCTTTGGGAACTAGTTCACTGGTGATCGCTCTTTCTTGGTAACCGTTCATTTTTACTCGTTCACCGTTCATTTGTGCTTCGTATATGGTTCTTATGAAAACTGAAAATTAGTAGCGTAGGTGACTGAAGATGGAAGGCGCCAACAGGGGCAACATGCCTCCCCCCTGTAGTACAGAGTTTGTATTCATAACAGAATTCTCACACACTTGAAATTTTTATGATTCTGCAAAACTTCTCGTTTAGCCAACTGTAGCGTTGTGTGGCTGATGGCAGTGAAATAAATATAAGGCGGCGCACGAAAAACCGGCCCCGAGTTCAGACTGCTCGCCAATTAAGCACGATTTGTTGACCGCTGCGAGCAGAATAAACAAACATGTAATAATTAGGCAGTGAAGAAATAACATATAAGCTAATGCAAACAACTTAGAAACAATAGACGACGTTTGGCGGGCGACAGTGAGCAGTCTAGTACTCGGGGCAGATTTTTCGTGCGCCACCCTGTACCACTGAAATAATATTGTAGGAGTTGTTATATTCTCTTTACAAAATGTGACACCATGCACTCGATTATGAAGCGCGGGCTTCATTCGGTTGTAAGTCGGTCTGCCTTCCGTAACAATGAACATGCTGTTTTACCTTGGATAAAAAAAAGACGGAAAATGGCCACTAATGTGTGCCTTGCCGACTTCCCTTGCATGTGTAATAACAAAAAAAACTTGCCTTTTTACAAGTATTTCTTCTGCTGTTTATCGAAATAGTGAAGTAAGCTGATATGCTGTTTTGTTACCTGAAAAGATGTATGTACAGGGTGGCCCAAAAAGGATGGTCACATTTTAAATAACTATAACTCCATCAGTTTTACAAATTAATTTTATTCAATTACGTAACTAAATGCTCCCAGGCACCCAATTACAAGAACTAACCACAAAAAATCATGTACGGAAAATGACTTCCGGAAGATGGTGTCCTTCCTCGGTGATGCATTCCACAAGTCTTTCCCCGAAATTTTCCATCACTTTCACTACTGTTTCTTCTTGAATTGCCATAATTTCCGCACTGATTGCCTCCTTCAGATCAATTAAGTTTCGGGGCTTCTTTACGTAGACTTTTGACTTTAGGTATCCCCAAAGAAAAAAATCACAGGCTGAGAGGTCAGGTGATCTCGCGGGCCAGTGGACATCTCCAAAACGCGAGATGATGTGGTGGGGGAACATCCGCCTTAAAACACACATGGAGTCATTGGCTGTGTGGGCCGTGGCCCCGTCCTGTTGAAACCAAATTCGATCTCGATTTACATGTAACTCTCACAGTTTCGGCACCAAAAAGCTACGTAGCATGTTAACGTAACGTTTCGAGTTCACTGTGACTGTAGCGTTGTTCTCCTCAAAAAAATAAGGACCAACAATCCCCAATCTTGAAATTCCACACCAGACTGTTATCTTAGCACTATGAAGAGGCTTTTGGTGCAATTCTCTGGGATTATCTGCTGCCCAATACCTGCAGTTTTGTTTATTGACATAGCCGTCTAAATGGAAATGGGCTTCATCTGACATAAGAAGCACAACATCATTATTAGAGTACAAAATGTCAAGCATTGATTCACAAAATCGTCTTCGCTGCTCAAAATCACGATCATACAGCTTTTGCGTGATCATAATTTTGTATGGGTGAAACTGTAACTCACGGCTTAAAATACGCTGCAACGAACTACGGCTGAGGCCTAAAGTTTGAGCACGACGCCTAGTGGAACGACGCGGGCTTTGCAGCACTGACGCTCTAACATCATCAATGTTCTGTGGAGTAACTGCCGTACGTGTACGCCCTGTAGATTTACCACTTTTGACAGACCCTGTTGTCCGGAATGCAGTCACCCAACGTGATATGGATCTGCGATCTGGAATGGGTCCATCACGTGCTACACCAAAACGTTGTCGAAACAATCGTTGCACAGTAATAAACGATTCATCATTTCTGAAAAACTGTTCCACAGCAAAAACACGATGCTCGACCGTCCACTGCGCCATCTCGTGGCAAACTGGGTGTAATGGCCGACTTGCAGACGGCCGGCAGTGGTCCCCCCTCCTCACCTTTCAATGGTACTACGCAGTTCAAATCCGACCATCCTTTTTGGGCCACCCAGTATTACATACCTCCTAATTTTTATGTAATTTACGTAGTTATAAAATACACTTTAATTACGCTGAATGGAATACGAAAAGAACCAGAAGTTCAGAGTTCGAAAAAGGTTTGAAACAATGGCCGTCAGAAGCGAACGAAACAAACAACAACTCGATACTGAACTAACTCCGAGCAGTCGGCAGTTGAACTGCAACGAGTGGCCACGCGAAGAAGCAGAGTCCGGCCGAGCGAGACCGAGACCGAGAGAGGCGGGAACGGGACCGAGGCTGGCTGGAACGAGACCGGCCGACGCGCCGTTGCGGGAACGAGACCGACCGTTTCCCGTTCCCGGGAACCATAAGTAGAAAGCCGCGACCGAAGTGAACTATGAAAGACCGTTCCTTAGAATTCGTTCCTCAGTCGTTCCGTTCATGTTGATGAACCGTTCCTTTGGACTCGTTAGTTCGCGGACGACCCATCTCTAGTTGTGTCGTCCCTCTAGGTCGACCGTTTCCTTCTTGACGCTCTGCTGGGCCGTGGTTCACCCATTCCTGCCAACGACGTCGAGCGATTAGAACATTATTCCGACAGACTTCCTTGGCCCCAACTACATGTCCTCTCTCAAATGCTGACATCCGCGCATATTGTTCACGCGACTATCAGCGGGACATAGTTACTATCCAACTGAGTACATGGAATGTAATTCACGACGACTTTATGCCCTGGTGTCGACGTGTCGCCGGACTATCCTCGCTAGCTGTGCGATGAAATTGCGCTGCAGCGTCACACATTCATCCACCAGCCACCAAAGTTTACACTTTTGCATTCCCCGTTGAATATCAGTTTGTGACCAGTTTGCATAACTCCTTCGCAGTACGTCGCTTTTTTGTCTTCGGGTGTATTATCACCGCAAAAAAATGATGTAGAATTGTTTCCGGTAAGTCACGCGACCTGCCACTGCTGAGGTCAGAAGTGGCAGTGAAGTGGTATGTGTCAGCTGCGCAATATTAGCGGAGTAAGTTAGGTCGACTTAGAGCTATGACAGAATGGTACACACGAGTTAGCAATGTCTGGCTGTGCACATGACCACACGGTCAATGAAATTGTCTGATTTGTTGGAGTATGAGCAAGGACTGTGCAAAACGTTTACAGGGAACGTTATACTACTCACGGCCACATAACACGGCGTAAGACCGGTGGTCGTAAAAAGATCATAACCGACAGGGAGTGGAGAAAAGCTTCACACCTTGTCAAAGAGCCGGCCGAAGTGGCCGTGCGGTTAAAGGCGCTGTAGTCTGGAACCGCAAGACCGCTACGGCCGCAGGTTCGAATCCTGCCTCGGGCATGGATGTTTGTGATGTCCTTAGGTTAGTTAGGTTTAACTAGTTCTAAGTTCTAGGGGACTAATGACCTCAGCAGTTGAGTCCCATAGCACTCAGAGCCATTTGAACCATTTTTTAACCTTGTCAAATACAATCGCTTTCGAACCCAACATGAATTACAGTTGTCATTGAATCCCGACCAGTTTTCGAGAAGCGAACTGCATGCAATGGACACTTAGAGTTTGGTATTCACCAAAGCCCGTTTCTCACAGAAAGAGATAAAACGGCACCTCTTCAGTTTGTCAAACAACACAGAAACTGGGCGTCTCGTGTTTCCCCCTTTTAATGGCATGGAGTCCACCAACGTGGCGTTTAATCTACGGTGTGTACAGGTTGCGTGTGTTTAGGCTAGAAGAGATTCTATGGTGTTTTGCGTATGTGTTTCGAAGTAATAGTTGGGTCCACTTATTTAGTTTACCAGGAATACCAGCCAGGATTCTTATCGATGGTCAAGAGCTACCTTTTCATAGACATCTATATGATGAGTATGCTGTGCACACTCCTGTCTTTCAAGATGACAAGAACTGCGTTTAACAGCGCTGTAATTGGGCGTTCGTGGTTTCACGAAAACTCAGACACCATCACGTCTCGACTCTCTCATCATTAAGTCTACGACAGTTTGAAACAGCGGGTAAATCATGACAATCAAGATGATTTGTTAGCCCTAAGGAATATAATCCTCAATGATGAGGATACGATATTGCAGTGCCTGTGTTTGTTAAGATGTATAATGCACGGTTCCTTCAGGCATGCATGCATGCATGTTCGAATTACATTAAGTGTAAAAGCGCAGCTTAAAGACACATGGAAGATGACATATGGAAGTTTCGGCGGGACATGAAGCGTGCACAGATAGCCGAAATGTTTAAAGCGTCAGCTCGCAGCTAGCAGAAAATCCGTGTTTGTGTACCGGTCTACACAGACTATTCTATAGTTGCGGGTTCCTCGTATTCGCAACTGATAATACATTTCCTGCATTCAATGAGTAGCTTCAGATGAAGGTGGCATAACTGAAGAATCTTGAGACCATCTTCATCAGCGAATTCAGGCTATCAGGAATCCTACAGATAATGTTACACAGTTTCCTGAAGGTATCCAACGTGAATAGTCTTATCAGTGTACAACAAAGTTGTACGAAGGTATCTGAACAAAGCCTCATCTATGTAGAGAATCTGTGCACCTACCATAACTAGTCTGTATTGTGTTCAGTATTACTCTGTCAGTGTACAGTAATTTTGACCCTGGCAAGATAATTCCTCCTGCATGTGTCCCTTGCATATGAGATTCTGCAGTCATAATCCACTGGTTACGCGACTGTTCAATGAATGTTTCAGCTTCCTCATTGGTGGTCATCTACATATTAGCAATCTCTTCAGTATGGTTGGCAGTGTAGATGGATTGGAAGTTGATGGTTGATATAAATACTTTTCTTCTCTCCCATAGGGATATCTTTTGCGTGGAATCTGATTGCATCAGGGATGCGATTTGTTTCCATACCCTTTTCATTCTCTAGCGACCTCCTATCAGTTTTATTTGTTACCTTACCCATTTCACTCCCTAACAACATCCTCTCAGTGTTATTTGTTACTTTACTTATTAAACATCCCATCAGTATCGTTTGTTAGCTTACCCATTTTACTCCCTAATAACTCTTCATCAGTATGATTTGTTATTTTATTCATGTCACTTGCAAGTAACTTCCTGCCAGTATGGTCTGTTGTTCCCAATAACAGCCTGTCAGTATTATTTGTCATATTACCCATTCCACTGTTCAATAATTTCATATCAGCTGACTCTGTCCTATGCCACAGCCTCCCTCGCCAGATTCGCCGGGAAGGAGACACCGTGGTGGACATCCAGCCAGCAGAGTACAAGTACAAGGAGAGCGACTTCTCGGTGCTGACGCCGCACGCCATGAGGATCCTGGAAGAGGCCATCAGCGCGCCCAAGCCCCGGGACACCTACCAGCTGAGCTCGCGCCGCAAGTTCCCCAGCATCAGCGGTTTGGTCACCGTACTGAAGAAGAAGATCAGCAGCCACAGATACAAGCCGCAGATCATGTAGGCCCCCAGTGCCGGAGGGCTTGGGATAGGGAGGGCCAAAGCAACACTCCACAGACAGTGGGCATGTAGTCTAGACGCCAGTCCTACTTGGGAAGACGTTTCACTACAGCATTTCTCACCAGAAAAAAATTTCTTGATGGTAATTCCTTACCTACTTCACAAAAGTGCTGATAACTTAAAAGATGTCCGAATGACAACATACTGTCGCTCTGACCAACATTTCAGGTATTAAAATAGCACTTTATTTTGTTTCTGTTACTGCACAGATTAAGCCATGAAGCCAATTTGATATGACTGTATATAAAAACATTTCCAAGAGGACATACAGTGAAACTTCATTCATTCAGCCTAACTGATATGAGCTGAAAGTTCTTTTTGTTGAGTTGAAAATCTGCATTATTGATAAAGCTTTCTTCAGGTGGTTATCAACAGCCAATATATTGGAAAAAATCCTTCTTTTGTGGGTACAGCCATACAATTTTATTTATTCTCAACAGGTTTTTGGCACTGGCTACCATCTTCAAAGCAGGTAATAATATACAACAATTGGTAAAAACACATGTTTTCTAAATACAACAACATCAAGTATAACGTGTGGCAAATTATCACATTGCTTATTTCACTGAATATCCACTGCAGTAGATTTATGCAACAAAAGTTTGCCAACATGTACACATTTGACCTTAACACCAAATAATCACCACATGCTCAGTCATACCAGGATCTGTATCCATGCTCTGAATGAGCTTGTGGTAGTTATCTGCTATTAAGATGGAGCATGTACATGTTATCACATTTCGACGATTTAAATGTACTATATGTGAATATGGCAGCCAGTAGCAAAACTCACAGAGAATAAATAAAATTTACAGTGTATTGTAGAGTTGAAAGTGTGTATTGTTGAGTTGAAAGTGTGTATTGTTGAGTTGAAAGTGTGTATTGTTGAGTTGAAAGTGTGTATTGTTGAGTTGAAAGTGTGTATTGTTGAGTTGAAAGTGTGTATTGTTGAGTTGAAAGTGTGTATTGTTGAGTTGAAAGTGTGTATTGTTGAGTTGAAAGTGTGTATTGTTGAGTTGAAAGTGTGTATTGTTGAGTTGAAAGTGTGTATTGTTGAGTTGAAAGTGTGTATTGTTGAGTTGAAAGTGTGTATTGTTGAGTTGAAAGTGTGTATTGTTGAGTCGAAAGTGTGTATTGTTGAGTCGAAAGTGTGTATTGTTGAGCTGAAAGTGTGTATTGTTGAGCTGAAAGCCTGTATTGTTGACCTGAAAGTCTGTATTGTTGACCTGAAAGTCTGTATTGTTGACCTGAAAGCCTGTATTGTTGACCTGAAAGCCTGTATTGTTGACCTGAAAGCCTGTATTATTGTGATGAAAGCCTGTATTATTGAAAGTCCATAGTGATGAAAGTCCGTATTATAGAATTCTTCTCCAAAATAGTTATTCGTACCTACATTTCGGAATATACAGTGAGGTTGTGGCGAAATAAAAGATTAACTGTGTTTTCTGCTGACCTGTTGAATGGACTTCCAAAACGAGCCAGTGTCATCTCTCTTGTGGACCTGAGCCAAAGACAAGTTTCCCTCTACTATAACATATATTCGTTATTTATGGAATGGTTCAACATTTACGACATCTTAACCTATGCTTATCCCCACACACTTTTCTGTTAGAAATATTGTGCCGATATTGGAATCTGAATAGTCATTCAGTACTATTCTGGAAACCCGTTTGGTCGAATTTATCTGAAAACCTAGACCCCTCTCCTAGAGTATTGTTATTTGTTCCTGGTTTGCGCAGCATCATCAGTGGTGGTCAGTTTTGATCCAGTTGTCCTTTTTAATTTTGTGACTAGTACATCTTGTTTTATCGCAAAATCGAAAGCTTTATGGCATTTTTTCCTTATGTCGTAAAAACTTGAGTTAGCAATCTCAGATTCTATCTTCACATTCTGGCACTCTGATTTTATCATCTAAACGTAACCATTTATATATTCTTAACATTTGTTCTGGTTACTGTATTCTACTGTTTGGTACTTTAACACTCTTTTAAGTGATCACATAGCTGTACTTTAACACAGCTCGTCATGTGGGCGTCAGCAAGCTTTGACTCTGTTGCCTGCTTATGAGCAGCAAAGATACAGACGCTATTCATTATCGGTCTCAGGTAAAGTAAACGGGAAGGGAGGATTTGTGTTCAACATTTCACAAGTAAAGAGTGTGGCGCCAATAATGACTGCTATAGTAAGGTGGCGATTCACTTTGCGATATAAAAGCTAGTCAGAGTTACCACTAATTCAAAATTAGAAAAATCCGAATAGCAATGGTTTTACTGTAATTAGGTTAGAGTACAAGCACTCATAACATCACAGAATGGCAAAAAAAGAGCGAAGGGGGTTAGCCAGTCTTCACCGTTAAAGACGTGATACCAAGCGTATCCTGAACAGCAGTCACATATTATTCCACTTAGCGCTATTAGAACGCACTGGACTGTGTATAGCAGTTCCTCGTTGTCTGTGAGGTAATAGTCATTTGAAAATGGCAATTCAGTCGAAACTGTGCAGTAATGAAAGCAATATAAAGAACTGTTTAATCCTTCCAATGACAGTGTGCCAGAATATTGACATTCAGGCAATTTGTGGTGACAGTGGGCATTATTGCGACTCAGATTTAAAAGATATTGCATATCGTCGTATTTCGAGATATAACTTGAATGTGGGGAGCTGCTTTTGCAGATACACGACTCATTGATACCTCATCTACTGAACGCTTGTATAGCATCATACTCCATTTTACTTCCATAGCATTCTTTTTTTTACATTTGTATATAATGGATTGTGTATATACTGGGATTGTATGTCATTTATTGGCACGAGAATAACGTTTACGCATATAAAACACACGTAACTAATATTCAGAAGTTATAATCAACATTGTTTTTGGTGGCCAACAAAATCATTCACAGCTGTGGAAAGACTAATAATTGATTAACATTAGATATATTTATATTATAATCAATTATATGTCATTTTTATATATCATATCATGTATGATAAACATGTGTATATTAAAAGGTACTATTACATTCTTTCTGTAAATAACCCATATTACACTTGTTGAAATGAGCACCTAGAATTTCGTCACATGTTAGGAATGTGTAGTTGTAAATTTTGTACTAACAAAAATCATGTTTTTTGAAAATATATTGTCAGTAAATATATAGTTTTTCATTGAATCCATTTTGCAGGAATAACTTTCTCCTTTGTGAATAAATACGAAAAAGCTAAATGTGTAGTACATTATTATGTGCATGTGTCACTTAAAAAGACACCAAGAGCTGAATATAGTAACCTAAATGCATTCTTTTGCAACTTGAAGCGAAAAAACGATGAATTAATTGCACGTACTTGGATCATCGAATTAAGTGTATAAGCTGCAAATACGTTCCTTAAAAACAAAAGTTCTGAATATCATGTATTACACAAATGACACCATAAAAATTTCAAACATCACATGAAAACCTCACATTCCTATACTTCAGAGCTATAAAAGCTGTGTAGTTAACATTCTCAGACGTGCAGTTGCAAATATTAACAAAGCATCAAAAAATCTCTAAACAATGTATGCATTAAACACACCCAGACGCTACTATGCTAACGAAATAATAGGAAACACTGCAAATACTACAAAATAATGAAAGACTACATGTTATATAGAGAATTTTATTAATCTCTCTTGATATATTGCATCAATGATGTCAAAACAATAGTAAAGGTAGTAAAGGCCGACTTGACTATGTAAATCAACTCAACAATGACTGTGTTGTCTTCCATTCTAATCCAAGAAAACAATGAAAATATAATGTTAAGCCACTTAGCAACATTTTAGAGATCAGTACTTACATCTAATTATTGACAAATTGGCTGCTGCCAATCCAAAAGTTGTTTTGAACAAAACTGTGCTTCACTAGGAATGGTGCTATTGGAGGTGGTTTGCTGATGATTTGTTCTGAATTACATAGTTATTCAACCAGTCATAGGTTTCTACAGTTTAACATAAAGTCCAAACAACGGTCCAATTTGACATTTTTCTCACAGGTACAAATCGTTCAAAATAAAAATGGTTCAAATGGCTCTTAGCATTATGGGACTTCACTGCTGTGGTCATCAGTCCCCTAGAACGTAGAACTACTTAAACCTAACTAACCTAAGGACATCACACACATCCATGCGTGAGGCAGGATTCGAACCTGTGACCGTAGCAGTCGCGCGATTCCAGACTGTAGCGCCTAGAACCGCTCGGCCACTCCAGCCGGCAGTTGTGTTCATATTTTGTATATTTGTTAGCCAAAAAAGGATGCCATAGCTAAGAATTTAGTGTACATATGAATAATATGTAACTAAAAGACACTGCATGTTACACACTGATGATAGGATTCTAAGGGCATAACATGCTGATAACATTCTGTTTGCAAGTACCTTTGTGTGTTCACACCACTTCAACTGAGAATCAATATACATTCCTAGAAATTTTGCATTTGTTACACAGTCCATAGGGGTGCCATCTAAATTTAATTTAATAGTGTCATTTTTCCTCTTCAGACTGAAATTCATGGTATTAGTTTACTTTATGTTCAGTGTCACTTTATTGCTTATTGACTAATCACAAACTTCCTTGAGAGTTTCATTTGCTTCCTGGGCAAGGAGTTCTCTTGTTTTCTCAGTGACTATAATATTGCTGTCATCAGCGAAAATAACAGGTAGTTATTCTGCTACAACAGAGATGGCCAAGAACACAGTTCACAGCAGCACTCGGCCAGGGTGGCACCACCCACCCCACCGCACCATGCTGTCTGAGCATGAGGAGGGAGATGAGGGGGAAAACTCGGGGCACACCTCATTTAAACGCCAGTTCAGTCACACTGCATATGATTCGGTTTTGTATTTAATGTATCTCAACAAAACAGATAAAAGCAAACCAAATTTTCAATGTTGTTTAATTATTTTTTGCGCGCTGAAGACGTACTAAAATGTTTAGTGCAATAAGTCCACTTGAAATGCGAGGTATTGTGGCGTTCGCTGTGTTATTCAGTGGTTTGGTATTGAACTAATTCGTAAATGAAAATGACAATCTTATTTCATTACATTGAGTAATTACTAAATAAATTTTCTCCCGGCTAAAGATTTGGTCAAGTTGCTAAAGAACTCCAAGTTCAAACGTTGTGTTAAAGTGTTGTCTGTAAGTTGTGTGTCACTAAATCACAGTTCATACAACAGATTCTATACAACTATTGATTATGATGGAAATAGTTATCTTCAGCAAAATGATCATTAAAACCACCGAATATCAGCCGTGCGCAACACTGACGTATGTTACCTGAAACAATATTCTTCGCAACTGGTGCGTAATTAATTTCGGCTCCATACATCAGCTAGAAACGTTTGTTATAAGGATCGTGCTATGAGCACTGTTTTTAAAGAACCAATCTGATTCGAATCATTTTCATTAAAATGGGTTCGGGACCACCGATGCACATTTATTTTTACACATTTGTATTACGTTCGGCATTTGCGTGTGCAGAGTTGCGTAATTTGAATTTGCCGCTGAGATAATTGTTAAGATGGCAGCAGACAATTGATAGAGACTTTCTATTGTTAGACCAAATAAGTAACTATTTGAAATGCTTATTAAACTCTATAAACTCTACTTTCGTATTGTGCACTATTTAGACTTTATCAAGCAAACATTTGATTTGTTTCTAAGGAAAACACAGACAAAAACGCGATACATATCGCTATCGCCAATGGCTGCCCTCCTTGCAGCGGAAAGAAATAATTAACACAGATAATGCTTACTGAGAGAGGAATTAAAGTTACAAATAATTATTCACTCATATTTATAATAATAATGAACTCTATTCTCAAGTAATAATTAACAAATAATTACAATCTCTTAACAGACCTCAGTTTGATATGCGTCCGCAACCTACAAAAGCCAACCAACAAAAGGTAAAAACAAAGGAAGACAAACGCAGATCATAAAAGGAATTTACAATTATCATTAACTTTGTATGATGCACATCGATATATCCAATTACATTATAGAATATTATATAAATAATTAATATTTATCATCGTTTTCACTATTTTTAATATGTCGAATAGATAATGTTTATAACTGTTACAGGCATAATTTCCTCTCGTCGCACTGTAGCTAAAATTTATCTCGTGGATGTTAGAGTATGCATTCCGGGGATGTTCTGATTTTCGTTCCTGCACTCCTTTTTCCTTCTTAAATTCAACAACAGCCAATTTCGAGTCGAAAAATCATATTGGTATGCTCCTTGAATTAAACAACGTACTTTGAAGTAATACAGGATGAATCGCCTAAAACTAGCACTGCAAAAATTGCGGAAATGGAAAGTGTTATTGCTGTGCGGTTTTCACAGAATTGATTGCTAATCAGGGACTCGTATTGTTAGCCAATCAACAGTATTTAATAATACTTAGGGTCTGTATTTTTTGTGAAAAATTACACTTTTTAAATGGAACGATGCCTATTGACATTAACAAAAAGCCGGATAAATTAAAACGTCAGTGGTGTTCGTAGCAGGATTCTAGTGCAAGTAGTTTATAAGATATCGTACTTTGAAGAGTTCCCACACTGACTTTTTTCACAATACCTGTGGTTATTCACACTAATGAACCACACAGGTGCATACAATAGTCGTGTGGATTGTGACCGGTAACGAGACAACTGACCATCACATATTGTGTTCAAAATGACCACTGGCAGTGGCAACACACTCTTCCAATCTGGTATGGAATGACTGCTGCACGTGTGCTAGTATTTCAGTGGAGACGTCGGAGCAGGTTACGTCGTTCCATATAACACGGTATAGCTAGCATGTTCTTATAAGCAGCTTTTCCCATAGAAGTCTACATGCATCCAATCCGGTGAACAGGCCAGTTAGGATAAAGGTCCTCTGCATCCAATCCAACGATTTTGAAACAATTCGTGAAGAGACGATGTAGTAGTTCGTGCACTATGGGCTGGACAGGCAACATGGTGGTACCAAAGGTTCCTCTTAGTCTGCAGAGGAATGTCTTCCAGCATCCATGCAAGATGGTCCAGCAGGAGGCTGCGATCCTTGTGAAGCATAGGCCTATGAGCTGATGGTTCGCTATCCCACACCATACAATCCACTACTCTGTATACATTTGGTACCTGTATTCTTGCTTTTAAAGTCCTGTGTCGTATATTTGATTTCATGGCATGTACTACATATTTTAAGTAATAACTAATGCAATATGGTGGCTTAAGCCTTTTTAACCTTCGTCCGTGAAGATGGTCAAAGACCGAAACAGGTAGATATTTGGGTTTATAGTAAAGACAGCTGATGGTTCAAATAAGCATTTTATACAATTCATGGACACTGGCATTTCACCTGACGAAGCCATCGGCGATTGTCAACAGACCAATAGTACATGTTTCGGCGGTTTATCGGCCATGATTGATAGATGTGGCTTCATCACTAAACAAAATACGTGATACATCTGGCATATCCTGTCTTAATGCATGTGTACAGGAATTAACACGCTTCTCACAATAGTTTCCATGCAGCTCTTGATAGAGAGACATGTGATACAGATGGATGCTATGTCGTTGGAGAATGCGTGGGACACTCGCCTGACTCATGCCGCGTTCGGATCAACTGTAACAGCAGCGAAAACATTAATTTTTCCCTCCCTTGTCGTCACTTATTTCCTGCTGTTACGTTGTCTAGTTACTACACTAAAATTTTGACGTAACTGGTCAAAGAGGTTGATAAATAACTGCCGAGTTCGTTGACGTCTGTTGGAATATCTTACCGCGTGCAGCTTACAAGAACGAACTGCACACTCTCCATACATCACGAGCACGTCGGCTTTTTCTGCAGTGGTAAATCCTATCGTCCACTCACGACCTGCTGTTTGGACTGTCACACACTGACTGATTAGCAAGTCGCATTGCACTCAAAGAACACACAAGCACACTGTAAGCAAACGTAACAGCACCGTACCTAGCGACTACGCAGGATAAAAGGCATAAACAAGTGTCGGTGTGGAAATTTTCAACATACAATAGCTCCAAAACGATTCGCTCTAGAATGCTGCAACAACCACCACTGACATTCTAATTTACCCTACTTTTAGTTGGTTAATGTCAATAGGCATTGCTCCATTTAAAAAAGAACACTTATTACCATCTGTTGATTGGCTAACAATATGAGCCCGTGATTACCAGTCCATTCTGTGGAAATTGCACAACCATAACACTTTCGATTTGCACAGTACTTGCGATGCAAATTTAGGTGATGCATTCTGTATGCAGTTAGTAGCTTACTTAACATATATATAGTCAAAAAAAGTTTTGCATCATCTGGGTTCCGAGACTTCCGAAACCTGTAAAGAAAATTGGAATAGAGGTCAACATATACATTATTTTCGACCTTTTTTTTTGCTCATGAAAACCACACATTGCCGGCCGAAGTGGCCGTGCGGTTCTAGGCGCTACAGTCTGGAGCCGAGCGACCGCTCTGGTCGCAGGTTCAAATCCTACCTCGGGCATGAATGTGTGTGATGTTCTTAGGTTAGTTAGGTTTAATTAGTTCTAAGTTCTAGGCGACTGATGACCTCAGAAGTTAAGTCGCATAGTGCTCACAGCCATTTGAACCAAGCCATTTTGAACCACACATTGTATGTTGTACTGTTGTACAACCGTACAGCGAGACCTTCAGAGGTGGTGGTTCAGATTGCTGTACACACCGGTGCCTCTAATACCCAGTAGCACGTCCTCTTGGATTGATGCACGCCTTTATTCGTCGTGGCATACTATCCAGAGGTTCATCAAGGTACTGTTGGTCCAGAGCGTCCCACTGCTCAACGACGGTCCAGCCTAGATCCCTCAGACTGGTTGGTGGGTCACGTCGTCCGTAAACAGACCTTTTTAATTATCCCAGGCATGTTCGATAGGGTTCATGTCTGGAGAACATGCTGGCCACTCTAGTCGAGCGATGCTGTTATCCTGAAGGAAGTCATTCACAAGATGTGCATGATGGAGGCGCGGATTGACCTCCACGAAGACGAATGCCTCGCCAACATGCTGCCGAAATGGTTGCACTATCGGTCGGAGTATGGCATTCACGTATCGTACAGCCGTTACGGTGCCTTCCATGACCACCAGCAGCGTACGTTGGCCCCATATAATGCCACCCCAAAACAGCAGGGAACCTCCACCTTTCTGCCCTCGCTGGACGGTGTGTCTAAGGCGTTCACCCTTACGGGGTTGCCTCCAAACACGTCTCCGATGATTGTCTAGTTGAATTCATATGCGACACTCATTGGTGAAGAGAACGTGATGCCATTCTTGAGCGGACCATTCGGCATGTTGGTGGACCCATTTGTAGCGTGCTGCGTTGTGTCGTGGTTGCCAAGACAGACTTCGTTATGGACGTCTGGAGTGAAGTTGCGCATCATGCAGCCTATTGCACACAGTTTCCGTCGTAACACGACGTCCTGTGGCTGCACAAAAAGCATTATTCAACAAGGTAGCGTTGCTATCAGGGTTCCTCCGAGCCACAATCCATAGGTAGCGGTCATCCACTGCAGTAGTAGCTCTTGGACGGCCTGAACGAGGCATGTCATCGACAGTTCCTGTCTCTCTGTATCTCCTCCACGTCAAAACAACATCGCTTTGGTTTACTCCGAGACGCCTGGACACTTTCCTTGTTGAGAACCTTTCCTGGCAAAGTAACAATGCGTACGCGATCGAACCGCGGTATTGACCGTCCAGGCACGGTTGAACTACAGACAACACGAGCCGTATACTTCCTTCCTGGTGGAATGACTGGAACTGATCGGCTGTCGGACCCCATCCGTCTAAAAGGCGCTGCTCATGCATGATTGTTTACATCTTTGAGCGGGTTTAGTGAAATCTCTGAACAGTCAAAGGGACTGTGTCTGTGATGTAATATCCACGGTCAATGTCTATCTTCAGCAGTTCTGAGAACCGGGGTGATGCAGAACTTTTTTGATGTCTTTATTAACAGTTAATGTGTCTTTCCTTTGCTTTAATGATCTTTAGCGAACGTTGTGTAATTTATTCGACCAGTTTAGAGAATATGTTTCGTAGTTTGTTGTCATGAAAAGACACCTTTACCCAATTTAGTCTTATGCACTCTTTTGTTGAACAGTCCATTTTACCACGACACCTTTTTCCAGTAGTCCACAAATTCTCGGTGTGATATACGTTTGGTGAGTTACCAGATCACTGAAGCACATTAATGTTGCTTTTTTCCATGAACGGCTTGATTTCTTTAGATGTGTGACGCAGGATCAGATCACGTTGAAATGTTAGTCCACCATCTGCATAGATCTGTAGGAATGGCACAATCTTGCACCTAGGGGTTTCCATGTATTTGGTTGATTTAATGATGTCACCAACTGGAACTAGTGCCTCAGGATCATTTGAGTAAAGGAAACTCAAAACATATTTTCGATAGGTTGTTTTGCAGTCTGTTCCAGATGCTCAGCTCTCACTGCCTCCTGGGTAATTCAACCGACAACCCTTGCTCTGTATCCTTGAACAATAGAATGTGACTCGCCACTGTTAACTACACGTTTCCCGTCATTAGAGGTCCAAGGTTTATGTATGATTTATGCCAACGGTTTTTTCCTTCTTGGCAAGAAGTAATAGCTGTTCTTTTATTGGCGTTCAGGTCTTCCGGCCATTATCAAGAATCCTATGTGATACCACTGAAGTATCAATTTCACTCTAATAACCAATAAATCTCTCTGAAGATTCTTACTTGTGTCGTGAGGATGAAGTCTTCTGTTTCTAACTAGAGTTTCGCCTCGCCTGTTCTATGATTTTTTTTTTTTTTGTTTTCGTCCACATCTACCTTTTCTCTTTGGATATAACGAGGCAATATCGCTATATGCTCAAATAAGTCTCGAAACACTAGCTTTTCGCACACCAACAACAGGGGCAGTGCCTCTTATAAATGCGTATTCACGAAGAGAAACTATTTTCACCGGCATCTTTGGTGAAATGTCGGCCGTTTTAAAGAAACACAAAGTTTTCCTGTCGAGAACACAGAAATAACACATGCTGCTGTTGCACACACTGTACAAGCACGCAAAAGAACTGGAGGGGACCTGCAATTGTTGTTCATAGCCAAAGCAACAATGGTCCGCCATGAGTCCAATAACTAGGCGGAATGCAGCTAACCAAGTTCAGTTACTTGTACACTATGAGCTTGTCCAAATTAATTTGCAAATTAATTTGGATGGAGAAACATTGTGGTCTGCGTCTGATCTGACACAGTTGTTCGCCCTTCCCGCTTATCCTCCGACATCCACGTTCTGTGACGAGGCTTGCATGACCGCCAGCTCGGTGTCTGCTCGAGGTCTCATCGTCCTGCAACCTCTAAAGGTTGATACTGACAACAGTTAATAGACGAAGAACCGACAGGTTTCGCCGTTTTAGAAATGCCCAAGGGCAGACTCCGGGTTATAACAATCTTGGTACTGTCAAAGTCGTATACGTCAGTGAATTTTCTCATTTGCGGCCAATATCGTCGCTAGAATGATTGTCCATTCGTCTCTGCTTCACTTATACACTGATCAGCCAGAACCTTATGACCAGCTACCTAATAGCTGCCGTGTACACCTCTGGTACGGATCACTGTGGCGATGCGTCGTGGCACGGAAACAATGAGGCCTTGGCAGGTCACTGGAGAGAGCTGGCACCACATCTGCACACACAGCCGGCCGCTGTGGCCGAGCGGTTCTAGGCGCGTGAACGCTACGGTCGCAGGTTCGAATCCTGCCACGGGCATGGATGTGTGTGCTGTCCTTAGGTTACTTAGGTTCAAGTAGTTCTAAGTTCTAGGGGACTGATGACCACAGATGTTAAGTCCCATAGTACTCAGAGCCATTTGAATCATTTTTCTTGCACACACAAGTCACCTAATTTCCATAACTTCTGTGGACGGGACGATGAGCTCTGACGCTACATTCAACCGCATCCCGGATGTGTTCGATCGGATTCAGATCTGGCGAACTGGAGGGCCAGTACATCAGTTGGAACTCGCCACTGTGTTCCTCGAAACACCCCATTACGTTTCTGGCCTTGTGAATTGGCGCATTATCTCGTTGAAAAATGTCGATGCTGCCACTGAACATTGTCATCATGAAATGGTGAACGTAATCTGCAACCAGCGTGCAATGCCCCTTGGCTGTCATGGTGCTTGCACGAGTTCCACTGCACCCATGGGTGCCCATATGAATGTTCCCCAGAGCATAATGAAGTGGCCATGGGATTGTCTCCATCCCACAGTAGAGATGTCAAGGAACTGCTCCCTTGGGAGACGACGGATTCGCACCCTCCCCTCTGTATGCATCGCTCTGCCACTGCGCCAATGCCCAGTGCCGATGGTCACGTACCCATTTCAGTAGCAGTTGACGATGTTATGGTGTTAACATTGGCACATGCATGGGTTGTAGCCTGCAGAGGCCCATCGTTAGGTGTGTTCGGCACACAGTGTGTTCAGCCACACTTGTACCCTGCCCAGCATTAAAGTCTAAGCAATGTGGCCTTCGTAGGTCGCTGGAGGAAGTAAGCACCACACGTACACACACAAGTCACCCTGTCCAGTCTGCCCAGCCTACGGTGTCTGACATCTATAACGAGGGATGGCTGTCCAAACTCACGAAGTTTGGATATGGCTTCACCGCAGTTTGATGACACTCACCATAACATTCCTCGAACAACCAACAAGTCGTGCAGTTTCCGAAATGCTCATTCCGAGCCTTGGCCCATCACAATCTACCTTCAGTCAAATTCAGATAGATCGCATGGCTTCCCCATTCTATACATGAACAGTATGCTCACTGATACTGCATGGATCATAAGTGGGCCTCACTAGCATTCTTTCCTCGCCAGGTGACGCTGATATCGCCTGGACTGGTTTATATCTATTGTAAATCGATGGTAGAGTGTTATGGCTGATCGGTGTCTATTGGGTAGTTGTAATTAAACTGCCGGTATTCCGTGTGTCGCATTGCAGGCTGTAATGTAACGCGTGGCTCTCTGCTATTTTTTCTTTAACTGATTTGTGCCTGTTTTTATTCTGAGAAGCTCAGTAATGTATGTAAATACCGAAAATGTAAATGTGATTCAAAAAGTACTTGAAGTGAAGTGAAGCGCAGCTGGACAGCAAGAAACTCTTTAGCGCGCAATCCTCGCAACGATAGTATTAGAGAATCTTTGATTATGGACTTAAAAAAAAAAATTGATTTTATTAAAAAAGAAGAGGACTGTTAATCTGTGTCTTGTGGAAAAACGACGTGTTGCTTGGCCGTCGCTCAGAACGTGTTGTTACATTTAATGAAAATTGATATTTTAGTGATAAAACCGAGTGAAGTATGTGTAAGAGTTGCCAAACATTTATGTATCAAATTTTCTGCAAGTGAAGAATAGAAATGTCTTGTTTTTGGGAAATGAGGTGAACTTCATTGTTGTCGCCGTCTATTAATTGACGGAATTGTAAGTGTACAAAGTTCACTAAAATACCGGAAAAGAAATGCATTCTCTATAGTTTTCATTCAATAAGTAACAACCTCTCATAATTTCTTAATTACAGTAATTGGATTATGTTCTTGTAGAATAGTATGGTGCTGAACTCCACTGACCGATTTTGATGTAGCAGGACGTGTAGTTTGAAGGAAGTTTGTGTGTTCTCACGAAAAACAGATTGCTGTTTGATCTTACTTACTTACGATAGTGGTCCCTTAGGTATGAAAAGCTACGAAAACTTGGACTCAAAGCTATCCGCAATACGGCCAAGTAACTAACAGAGTCGTATTTTAAACCTTAAAGAACAATAACTTCCTCCAAATTGCAATACGCCACCAACTGGTGCAGAAGCTGATCATTCAAGGCGGCAGCAAACAAAAATTCAGGTACCAGTTACGACTTAAAGCAAAAATCACCCACCTCCCCAGGAGTCGGAACTCCAGCACCCTTTAGAAGACATAGATGCTTCAGTAGCTGATTCTGATTTTGTTTAGGATAAGGTACTTTATTAAGAATGATAATATACAGTAATATCATCTTGTACTTGAATGTACTTGGTCAACACACCATCAATCTTAGACCGAATATTAATTCTATCATTAGCATTAACACGTCTTCTGTTTCTAGTATATAATGATTTTATTATTTAAAAAAAATCCATTTTACAAGGCTATACACATTGCAGGATGATGAAACATTGTATGCATGTTCATTACCTAGTGTGCTCGGGAAGTATGCTGAAAAAAATAATAGTTCAACTTCCTGCCACCAGGCGAAAATATGGCGCTGTAAGCAGGCAGAATGGGGTGAGGGGTAGGTAAAGGGCTGAAGGGATCAAACACATGAAACAGTAGTTTTGTCACATGGCTTAAGATATGGTCTCAAGATACAACATGTGTTCAGTAGAGGCTCCTGATTCAGCAACATGCTGCATCCATAACACGTCATCGTCGACAGTGGCTGCAGCAGATCCAGTCACAGCAATATGTCGTCTTATGCTCTTTTCCAGATTAGGAAGAATTTGGATATATCTCTGATAGACACGATCTTCCAGATATCCCCATAGCCAGAAGTTAGATGGAATTAGGTCGGGGGATCTGGAAGGCCGCACATCTTGAAATTACCTAGAGATAGTGTAGTCCTTACCGGAGGTTTCTCGAAGCAAATCTTTCACCTGGCAAGCGACACGTGGTGTCGCCCCATCTTGCTTGCACACAGTTGCGTTCTTGAAAACGTGGAATCGGGTGTCACACTAGGATATCCTTGTTGTTGTTGTTGTGGTCTTCAGTCCTGAGACTGATTTGATGGAGCTCTCCATGCTACTCTATCCTGTGCAAGCTTCTTCATCTCCCAGTACCTACTGCAGCCTACATCCTTCTGAATCTGCTTAGTGTATTCATCTCTTGGTCTCCCTCTAAGATTTTTACCCTCCAGGCTGCCCTCCAATACTAAATTGGTGATCCCTTCATGCCTCAGAACATGTCCTACCAACCGGTCCCTTCTTCTTGTCAAGTTGTGCCACGAACTCCTCCCCAATCCTATTCAGTATATCCTCATTAGTTATGTGATCTACCCATCTAATCTTCAGCATTCTTCTGTAGCACCACATTTCAAAAGCTTCTATTCTCTTCTTATCTAAACTATTTATCGTCCACGTTTCACTTCCATACATGGCTACACTCCATACAAATACTTTCAGAAACGACTTCCTGACACTTAAGTCTATACTCGATGTTAACAAATTTCTCTTCTTCAGAAACGCTTTCCTTGCCATTGCCAGTATACATTTTATATCCTCTCTACTTCGACCATCATCAGTTATTTTTGCTCCCCAAATAGCAAAACTCCTTTACTACTTTAAGTGTCTCATTTCCTAATCTAATTCCCTCAGCATCACCCGACTTAATTCGACTACATTCCATTATCCTCGTTTTGCTTTTGTTGATGTTCATCTTATGTCCTCCTTTCAAGACACAGGACATCCTTATAACACGCAGATGGCACTGTACACCTAACGGGCCCACTAGGTGACATCTCCATGAAGAAAATCGGACCGAGAATGAAGGAGCTCGTGAAACCGGACTAGATAGTCACACAGGATGAGTGCAGAGCATGTTCTTGCACAACATATGGCGGAGTAGAACTCCATACGCTACCGATCCGTGTATTCGTAGCATTGTGCAGACTAAAATGCGCCTGGCCCGTGCAAAGAATGTTCCCTGCCCACATGTCATCCATTTCTAAGTGTTCCAGAGAACGAAGGGTGAAGTCACAGCTTAGTAGGCTATCTTGGGGCTTTCTTTCGCGGACATTCTGAATCTCGTAGGAATACCAGTGCAAAATGCGCTCTAAGGTCTGTTGACGAGGGGAGAGATTATTCCCGTGACACAGCTCGAGCACTGTCTCCAGAGTTTAAGGCATATGCTGCACGGTCTTCTATAGCTATGGCATCAACAGTCGCCAATGGAGTGGGCCACCTCGCTCTCCCTGATGCACCGATTAATACACCATCTTTTTAAAATTTCTTGATCATATTCATTAGCCCATTTGCCGACAGCTGTTTCTGTCAGCGATATTCCCACAATGCAGCGTTGCTGTTGCTTCTGTTCTGGCAGAAAAACTTTACCAGCAGTCTAGCCGTTGCGTTTCGTACAGAAAACTTCTGAACCCTTTACATCAGCAGTCACGCCACAAAAGAAGTCGACACACGTCGCAAAGTCACAAACAATGAACTGACGTCAAAACAGTAAACATTCTGACTGCTTACAATGCCATATTTTCACCTGGTGGTAGAAAATGGAACTATTATTTTTTCCTGCATACTCCGCGAGTGCCCCGATTAATTAACACCCCTAAGATGTTTCAGTGTCCTGTGACGTACACAGCGCGCACTGCTGTACTTGGAACACATTCTGTTTAACAGACTGGCTTCTTCCTTACCGTGTCACCTGCCCGCAAGGCCACCAGGGGGCATTCGGCGTCACGTTGGGCTGGGGTCGTGATGCTGTGCGTCATCAATGTATTTCGAACATTGTTCAACCATAAGGAGCGACTTATGTACATGGCATCAACATGACTTGTAAAGCAGCTAGAATTTTTATTTTAGAAGGAATATCTTAACTCCTGCACAATGAAAAGGTAAAATATTTACTATTAAAAACAGTCTCGATCACGATTTAGAAGAAATTGAAATCTTTTCACTTCACAAAAGTAATCCATTATCTGTTTTAAACGAACAACTTCAATTCAAAGACAAACATTTCTTTGAGCTTTTCGATGATCTGCTTTAGAATGTTCATTCTTCTGTCCTTTGTTGTTTTTTTAAATTATTAAGACATCTAGGAAATATTTTATCTTTACATTGTAATTTTATTTCACCAAACATTATTTTATGGCTATCTGTTTTAGAATTTTTGCTTATATGATTTTAGACTGCATATTGCTAATTCACATCGTTTTATTTTTGACATTACGGCTCATAGTATTATAATTTTAAATTCCTTCCATTTTCATTATTTTCATTTGTTTACAAGACTGAATACAACTTAAGGAAAATCAGTGCCTTAAAAATTGTCACATGTAATTAAAAAAAAAACGCAATCTACATACGAACTTCATCGACAATATTTCATAAATATGGACAACTAATTCGTATCGTATTTGTGCAGCATGTAGTACACATGTCAGCTAAAGATCATTGCAGCCTACTCATTGAAAATCGTTTCAATAAAGACATGTTCCTGCTCAATAATACATCGTCTGACGTGACAGTCTTTGCCATTCCACTTTCGCAACAACTTCGATAGGAAGAAGCCTGCTTCCACATCTTTGCACTGGCGTTTATCCTCACCATGGCAACCACTAGTTCGCCTATCGACTTTACAACAACTTCAGTGGAAAGACGCCTGCTGCCTCATCTTTGGAACGGCGTCCAACTTCACCATGGCAACCAGTGGTTCCAAATGGTTCACTAACATGCCTTGAGAGGGCAACCCATGTTCTGCCAAACTGAAGTTCATTTATCCTACATTTTTAAATATTTTTAACGCTTCTTAATTGACAATAGCTGTTTAATGAGCTAAGTTTAGTGTGTATTTATTTTTATATCTTGACAATGTTCTTTTAACTAAGACATTTTACATTGTTATTCGACTGATAACTCATTGATTAGTAATGACATCATGCCGTCAGAAATGGGCGGAGCCTCCATTATATATAGTAAGACGTGCACTGGTTTCTCCAGTAGAGATTCTCCAACAGAAAGAGGTTCCTACTCAATAGTAATTCATCGCTTTATAACTTTATGTATTATTTTAAATGTATCTAGCCCTCTAATTAAAGCTTTGTATACAACTTGTACGTCTGAAGATGACCACAGTAGTGGTCGAAACCGATCACCTTAATAAATATATCGTGATCAAGACTGTTTTTAATAGTAAATATTTGTAACACATTGATCACTGCCACTCCCATAATGTATTCAAAAGTAATGAAAAGGTAAAATATATTAGTAATTGAAGTTAATTCATATTTCAAAAAGAATTGATGACTTACAGGTACTATTTCTTCTGGTTCCTAATGGTGACCTCCGCTACCCTCTCTATAAGAATCACTGTGCAACATGTTTTCTGACATCGACAGCTGATAACTGTTATCTCCTGCTGGTTATTACCTTAACATGTGGAGTGTATCACAGTCTTTGATGCCTTTATCTTACGGTTATCGAAAAATCTGTGAGCACTTTGAGTGCGACTGCGTGCATGTAGAAGTGATAAGATTACTTTTAGCACCTTACTTAATCACGATGTCATGTTCCGAAAATATCTGACACACGCACGTACACGCTAAGGAGGGATGATTGAGTGTATTACACCGGAAAAAGCCGGCCGCTGTGGCCAAACGGTTCTAGGCGCTTCAGTCCGGAACCGCGCTGCTACTACGGTCGCAGGTTCGAATCCTGCCTCGGGCGTGGATGTGTGTGATGTCCTTAGGTTAGTTAGGTTTAAGTAGTTACAAGTCTAAGGGACTGATGACCTCAGATGTTAAGTCCCATAGCGCTTAGAGCCATTTGAACAATTCCGTTAGAACACCGGCAAAGCGAACTGTAGACCTGGCCAGGATGGCAGCACTGTAGCGTTTCCACCCGAGGAACAGACCGCAGAGTTAGTAACACTGTACACTCTGACATTCTTAAAGTGGAGCACTGACTCTCGTACATGTATACCTCGATGCTCTGTAATTAAACACTGACACACTCTTCGTCCACTATCACTTGGAGAACGTCTACTCACAGCGTAGTGTGTATGAATCCACGTTTCGCAGGAAGTAACACTTGTCCGCATTGTGACTGGTAGCTGGATTTTTCGTAAAAATCTAATGTAAGTGTTCGTGTTTTATTTATTAGCCGCGCGGGATTAGCCGAGCGGTCTAGGGCGCTGCAGTCATGGACTGTGCGGCTGGTCCCGGTGGAGGTTCGTCCTCCCTCGGGCATGGATGTGTGTGATTGTCCTTAGGATAATTTAGGTTAAGAAGTGGTGTAAGCTTAGGGACTGATGCCCTTAGCAGTTAAGTCCCATAAGATTTCACACACATTTGAACGGTTTTTATTTATTTTTTAATTATGTTTTCTCGTTTATTGTAGCATCATTTAAAATGAAACCCCACATATACAACACTTTTTTCCCAGTTAATGGTATTTTAAGGCGTCCACCCGTGACTTGTCCACGACGTTTCGGCAGATTGACTTGCTGCCATCTTCAGGTGGTACCTGATTATTGCTCCGCACAGTGCAGCGCCTCCACGCCCACATTTGCATAGCTACCATCAAGAACAAGTTCTACTGTCATTTTCGCACAGAAAGGTTAGTATTTCTGTCGAGGAGTGACAGGATGGAGGCCTGTGATGAAGTCCGTGCGTCTGAATGAGGTCAGACACTATTATCGCCCTATCTAGGAGACAGTAGATGGTTCAAGTGGCTCTGAGCACTATGGGACTTAACTGCTGTGGTCATCAGTCCCCTAGAACTTAGAACTACTTAAACCTAACTGACCTAAGGACATCACACACATCCATGCCCGAGGCAGGATTCGAACCTGCGACCATAGCGGTCGCGCGGTTCCAGACTGTAGCGCCTAGAACCGCTCGGCCACCCAGGCCGGCGAGACAGTAGACACAAAGTGGTTGTAGACTAGCGGTTTTTAAGGTCAGAGGGGAGAACAGTGCTACAGAAAGCGCCCTGGAAAAATAAAAATCCTCAATGAGAGTCGTGGCGTCAAACAATCGCCATATTGATAGCTATTAGGCCCTAAAATGTTTCAGTTATCTGGTTTCTCAAGATCAGGGTAGACTGCTGCGATTGTTAAAATTACCACTCCCACGGAACTTACAGCTGTTCCAAGGAATAAATAATGGGTCACTTTTGCGTAAATATTCTCACACTCAACTATAGGAAACCACTTTTCAAATTTTTACAAGCTGCCAAGACTTCTGTGGAATAATGGGATAAATTATAGTGTCCGATTCCACTCGTCGGCTTTGAGCAATGACGTCATACCTAAGGCAAAGACTCTACGTATATTCAATCTATGAAAGCAACGGGTCATATTCGTAAACAAACAAATGTAGCATACGATAAAATTACAATCACATTCGCACAGTTATTTATTTAGTCATGAATTACATCGAAACGAACTGAAGATAACGAAAACAATTAAGAACAAGAATTAAAAACAAATTTTCATTTCTGTAAGAAGTATTCTCGTAATTTATGCGACCAGAACAGCACGGAGAACCTTTAAATTGCATTACAGTAAAGCGCATGGTGAAGTCATACTGTTATAAAATAGCGTTAATTTTGTATTAATTATTGAATGTAAGGGGAGGAGCGCAGGAAAGTTGGGGTTCTGAGTGGGGAGACTCTAGAATGTATCAGAGCAACGGGAAAATCAAACGAATCACAACAAATGCAAAACAGTAGCGTAAAATGTCGAGAAACCTACACACTAAATTCTAAAAGAAAAGCCAGTACATGACAAACGAATATCTACAAAAAATAAAGAATATTGGAATCGATAACTAGAATTAACCTCTGTAGGTAAATTCCACTTACAGATTCCAACCGCTCCATGATTCACATGTAAATTATTTTTGCAGTTATATGCACTCAAACGTAATACGATTTCTACATTTGTAATTGCTTTGTGAAACTACTGCAGTGTATAACAAAAACTGCACTAGGTAACTAAAACTGACCTTCTATATAGGTCAATTCTAGTTAGCTATTCCAATATTAGTAACTTTTTTGTAGTAGTTCAGAGGGCAAATACAAATGCAGAAATCATATTAGCCTACATTTTAATACACACACGTGTTGGAAACGATCTAATTAATGAATCATATACTGGGTGGAATCAATAATTAGAATTGGCCTTCATTGGAGGTCAGTTCTTGTTACCGATTCCAGCTTTTCAGTGGTTCATAATTTTGGACATTTTTGCAGTAGATATGTGGCCTACGTTTTTGTAGGTACAGCTTCCAAATTGTTCTCTTTTTCATAGTAATGAAGATAGTAATACGATATGCAGAAATCCGGTAACACTTTAGTGTACACACTTGATGCTAAAACGATCAGTGTCAGTGTCGTCGTAACTGCTGTCTGCTTCACGTCTGCTGTGCAGCGAGCTACGTTAATTTAAGTATTAACTGTATTTTTCTTATTTGTCACTTCTTCTTCCGTGTGTTTTTGCTTTTAGGAAGCTTTAATTGTCGAGTGCTAGTAATAGCGTTCGATAGATTTCGTGTTTGTTTTGAATACAGTCAGAGAGAGTCCCTTTAGTCAGCCATAGCGCCAGCAGTGCTAGTGTTTGTTTTCAATACAGTCCAGAGACAGGTAGTGCTATTTTCATTGTTTTCTGCAACAAGTGTCTAGTAACCACAGTTTAGTCGACTATGAGCCGCCTTTAGTGAATTAGCAGTCTAGGTAAAAGTTGATTAATTCTGCACAGTAAATTGATTTGTTACGATGGATAGGATGTGTGACTGCTGTGTATGGACGCAGGAGAATCTGGCCACTGTTCGCGAACAGCTGAACGTGCTGATGGCCGCGGTCAGCCGTCTTCAGGCTGCTGCCTCGGAGTGTAGCGGCAGTAGGGAGTCTGGTGCGTCGCGTGGTACACCCCAAGTGTTACATGCTTCACCCACTGTCCCTGCTGTCGAGACATCTTCGCGGGTACCGGGTGGACATGTGGCTGCTCCTTCAGCAAGGTCCGAGCAGGCACGCACGGGGAGGGGTTTGTTAGTGATTGGGAGCTCCAACGTTAGGCGGCTGATGGAGCTCCTTAGGGAAATAGCGGAAAGGTCGGGGAAAAAGGCCAGTGTTCACTCTGTCTGCTTGCCGGGGGTTCTCATCCGAGATGTGGAGGAGGCCCTGCCGGCGGCGATAGAGAGCACTGGGTGCACCCGACTGCAAATTGTTGCTCATGTCGGCACCAATGACTCCTGCCGTCTGGGTTCAGAGGTCATCCTCAGTTCGTACAGGCGTCTGGCGGAATTTGTGAAGGCGGAAAGCCTCGCTCGCGGGGTGGAATCAGAGCTAACTATTTGTAGTATCGTTCCCAGAACCGATCGCGGTCCTCTGGTTTGGAGCCGAGTGGAAGGCTTAAACCAGAGGCTCAGACGATTCTGTGGAGATCTGGGGTGCAAATTTCTCGATCTCCGCTATCGGGCTGAGAAATGTAGGGTCCCCCTGAATAGGTCAGGCGTGCACTACACGCCGAAAGCGGCTACAAGGGTAGCAGAGTACGTGTGGAGTGCACATGTGGGTTTTTTAGGTTAGAGAATTCCCTCCCTAGGCTCGACAAGACGCCCCCTGAGACGCGGAAAGGTAGGAGTAGGCAAAATGCAACAGGGAATAACAATATTAATGTGCTAATAGTAAACTGCAGGAACGTCTATAGAAAGGTCTCAGAACTGCTCTCATTAATAAACGGTCACAATGCACATATAGTACAAGGGACAGAAAGATGACTGGAACCAGACGTAAACAGTAATGAAATCCCAAACTCAGATTGGAATGTATATCGCAGAGACAGGCTGGACAGTGAAGGGGGAGGTGTGTTCATAGCAATAAGAAGTGCAATAGTATCGAAGGAAATTGACGGAGATCCGGAATGTGAAATAATCTGGGTGAAGGTCACGGTTAAAGCAGGCTCAGACATGGTAATTGGATGTCTCTATAGGCCCCCTGGCTCAGCAGCTGTTGTGGCTGAGCACCTGAAGGCAATTTGGAAAATATTTCGAGTAGATTTCCCCACCATGTTATAGTTCTGGGTGGAGATTTTAATTTGCCGGATATAGACTGGGAGACTCAGACGTTCATAATGGGTGGCAGGGACAAAGAATCCAGTGAAATTTTTTTAAGTGCTTTATCTGAAAACCACCTTGAGCACTTAAACAGAGAACCGACTCGTGGCAATAACTTATTAGACCTTCTGGTGACAAACAGACCCGAACTATTTGAAACAGTTAGCGCAGAACAGTGAATCAGCGATCATAAAGCGGTTACTGCATTGATGATTTCAGCCGTAAATAGAAATATTAAAAAAGGTAGGAAGATTTTTCTGTTTAGCAAAAGTGACAAAAAGCAGGTTTCAGAGTACCTGACGGCTCAACATAAAAGTTTTGTCTCAAGTACAGATAGTGTTGAGGATCAGTGGACAAAGTTCAAAACCATCGTACAATATGCGTTAGATGAGTATGTGCCAAGTAAGATCGTAAGAGATGGAAAAGAGCCACCGTGGTACAACAACCGAGTTAGGAAACTGCTGCGGAAGCAAAGGGAACTTCACAGCAAACATAAACATAGCCAAAGCCTTGCAGACAAACAAAAATTATGCGAAGCGAAATGTAGTGTGAGGAGAGCTATGCGAGAGGCGTTCAATGAATTCGAAAGTAAAGTTCTATGTACTGACTTGGCAGAAAATCCTAAGAAATTTTGGCCTTATGTCAAAGCGGTAGGTGGATCAAAACAAAATGTCCAGACACTCTGCGTCCAAAATGGTACTGAAACAGAGGATGACAGACTAAAGGCCGAAATACTAAATGTCTTTTTCCAAGGCTGTTTCACAGAGGAAGACTGCACTGTAGTTCCTTCTCTAGATTGTCACACAGATGACAAAATGGTAGATATCGAAATAGACGACAGAGGGATAGAGAAACAATTAAAATCGCTCAAAAGAGGAAAGGCCGCTGGAGCTGATGGGATACCAGTTCGATTTTACACAGAGTACGCGAAGGAAATTGCCCCCCTTCTTGCAGCGGTGTACCGTAGGTCTTTAGAAGAGCGTAGCGTTCCAACGGATTGTAAAAGGGCACAGGTCATCCCCGTTTTCAAGAAGGGACGTCGAACAGATGTGCAGAACTATAGACCTATATCTCTAACGTCGATCAGTTGTAGAATTTTGGAACACGTATTATGTTCGAGTATAATGACTTTTATGGAGACTAGAAATCTACTCTGTAGGAATCAGCATGGGTTTCGAAAAAGACGATCGTGTGAAACCCAGCTCGCGCTATTCGTCCACGAGACTCAGAGGGCCATTGACACGGGTTCCCAGGTAGATGCCGTGTTTCTTGACTTCCGCAAGGCGTTCGATACAGTTCCCTACAGTCGTTTAATGAACAAAGTAAGAGCATATGGACTATCAGACTAATTGTGTGAGTGGATTGAAGAGTTCCTAGATAACGGAACGCAGCATGTCATTCTCAATGGAGAGAAGTCTTCCGAAGTAAGAGTGATTTCAGGTGTGCCGCAGGGGAGTGTCGTAGGACCGTTGCTATTCACAATATACATAAATGACCTTGTGGTTCAAATGGTTCAAATGGCTCTGAGCACTATGGGACTCAACTGCTGTGGTCATTAGTCCCCTAGAACTTAGAAGTAGTTAAACCTAACTAACCTAAGGACATCACAAACATCCACGCCCGAGGCAGGATTCGAACCTGCGACCGTAGCGGTCTTGCGGTTCCAGACTACAGCGCCTTTAACCGCACGGCCACTTCGGCCGGCTAAATGACCTTGTGGATGACATCGTAAGTTCACTGAGGCTTTTTGCGGATGATGCTGTGGTGTATCGAGAGGCTGTAACAATGGAAAATTGTACTGAAATGCAGGAGGATCTGCAGCGAACTGACGCATGATGCAGGGAATGGCAATTGAATCTCAATGTAGACAAGTGTAATGTGCTGCGAATACATAGGAAGAAAGATCCCTTATCATTTAGCTACAATATAGCAGGTCAGCAACTGGAAGCAGTTAATTCCATAAATTATCTGGGAGTACGCATTAGGATTGATTTAAAATGGAATGATCATATAAAGTTGATCGTCGGTAAAGCAGATGCCAGACTGAGTTTCATTGTAAGAAACCTAAGGAAATACAATCCGTAAACAAAGGAAGTAGGTTACAGTACGCTTGTTCACCCACTGCTTGAATAATGCTCAGCAGTGTGGGATCCGTACCAGATAGGGTTGATAGAAGAGATAGAGAAGATCAAACAGAGAGCAGCGCGCATCGTTACAGGATCATTTAGTAATCGCGAAGGCGTTACGGAGATGATAGATAAACTCCAGTGGAAGACTCTGCAGGAGAGACGCTCAGTAGCTCGGTACGGGCTTTTGTTGAAGTTTCGAGAACATACCTTCACCGAGGAGTCAAGCAGTATATTGCTCCCTCCTACGTATATCTCGCGAAGAGACCATGAGGATAAAATCAGAGAGATTAGAGCCCACATAGAGGCATACCGACAATCCTTCTTTCCACGAACAATACGAGACTGGAATAGAAGGGAGAACCGATAGAGGTACTCAAGGTACCCTCCGACATACACCGTCAGGTGGCTTGCGTAGTATGGATGTAGATGTAGATGTGGATCTAAATAACGAACCGTGGTATGTTTGGAATCAGCAACTAGAATTAATCTACACTCCTGGAAATTGAAATAAGAACACCGTGAATTCATTGTCCCAGGAAGGGGAAACTTTATTGACACATTCCTGGGGTCAGATACATCACATGATCACACTGACAGAACCACAGGCACATAGACACAGGCAACAGAGCATGCACGATGTCGGCACTAGTACAGTGTATATCCGCCTTTCGCAGCAATGCAGGCTGCTATTCTCCCATGGAGACGATCGTAGAGATGCTGGATGTAGTCCTGTGGAACGGCTTGCCATGCCATTTCCACCTGGCGCCTCAGTTGGACCAGCGTTCGTGCTGGACGTGCAGACCGCGTGAGACGACGCTTCATCCAGTCCCAAACATGCTCAATGGGGGACAGATCTGGAGATCTTGCTGGCCAGGGTAGTTGACTTACACCTTCTAGAGCACGTTGGGTGGCACGGGATACATGCGGACGTGCATTGTCCTGTTGGAACAGCAAGTTCCCTTGCCGGTCTAGGAATGGTAGAACGATGGGTTCGATGACGGTTTGGATGTACCGTGCACTATTCAGTGTCCCCTCGACGATCACCAGTGGTGTACGGCCAGTGTAGGAGATCGCTCCCCACACCATGATGCCGGGTGTTGGCCCTGTGTGCCTCGGTCGTATGCAGTCCTGATTGTGGCGCTCACCTGCACGGCGCCAAACACGCATACGACCATCATTGGCACCAAGGCAGAAGCGACTCTCATCGCTGAAGACGACACGTCTCCATTCGTCCCTCCATTCACGCCTGTCGCGACACCACTGGAGGCGGGCTGCACGATGTTGGGGCGTGAGCGGAAGACGGCCTAACGGTGTGCGGGACCGTAGCCCAGCTTCATGGAGACGGTTGCGAATGGTCCTCGCCGATACCCCAGGAGCAACAGTGTCCCTAATTTGCTGGGAAGCGGCGGTGCGGTGCCCTACGACACCGCGTAGGATCCTACGGTCTTGGCGTGCCTCCGTGCGTCGCTACGGTCCGGTCCCAGGTCGACGGGCACGTGCACCTTCCGCCGACCACTGGCGACAACATCGATGTACTGTGGAGACCTCACGCCCCACGTGTTGAGCAATTCGGCGGTACGTCCACCCGGCCTCCCGCATGCCCACTATACGCCCTCGCTCAAAGTCCGTCAACTGCACATACGGTTCACGTCCACGCTGTCGCGGCATGCTACCAGTGTTAAAGACTGCGATGGAGCTCCGTATGCCACGGCAAACTGGCTGACACTGACGGCGGCGGTGCACAAATGCTGCGCAGCTAGCGCCATTCGACGGCCAACACCGCGGTTCCTGGTGTGTCCGCTGTGCCGTGCGTGTGATCATTGCTTGTACAGCCCTCTCGCAGTGTCCGGAGCAAGTATGGTGGGTCTGACACACCGGTGTCAATGTGTTCTTTTTTCCATTTCCAGGAGTGTATATACGTCAGTTCCAATTAACGATTTCAGTATTTGTTAGACCCTACTTTTTGTCAAATTTCATTACTTGTGTAGATTTAACAATTAGTATTAAAAGTTAACGCTGATTCATAATATTATGACTTCACCATGCGCTGTACTGTACTGGATTTAAAGACTCTCTGTGCTTTTCTTACTCGCATAAATTACGATAATTATTTTGTTTCAGACATGTATACTCCTCTTTTGCTATTCTTATTTATTTTCATTACCTCTAATTGTTATCGGCACAGTTTCTGGCTAAGTAATTAATCCCGTGAACTGTGTAATTTTATCGTTCGCTACATTCGTTTGTTTATGAATATGATCAGCCGCTTTCAGAATTGCCTCTATGTAGCTTCTCTGCCTTAGGTATGACGTCATGCTCAAAGCCGACGTGTGGAATCGGACACAGTTTGAACGTGGTGTTATAGCCGGCGCACGAGCGATGGGACACGGTACCTCCGAAGTAGCGATGAAGTGTGGATTTTCCCGTACGATCACTTCACGAGTGTACCGGAAATACATCATGCAAGAACGGGGCCAACGACGACTGAAGAAAACCGTTCTGCGTGACAGAAGTGCAACCCTTCCGCAAATTACTGCAGATTTCAATGCTGGGCCATCATCAAGTGTCAGCGTGCGAACCATTCAACGAAAATCCATCGATATGGGCTTTTGGAGCCGAAGACCCACTTGTGGACCTTTTATAACTGCATGACGCTACGCTATACGCCTCGCCTGGGCCCGTCAACACCGACAGTGGACTGTTGATGACTGGAAACATGTTGTCTGCTTCAACGAGTCTCGTTTCAAATTGTATAGAGCAGATGGACTTGCACGGGTATGGAGACAACCTCATGAATCCATGGACATTGCATATCAACAAGGAACTGTTCAAAATGATGGCGGCTCTCTATTGGTGTGGGGCGTGTGCAGTTGGTGTGATGTAGGACCCCTAATACGTCTAGATACGACTGTGACAGCTGACTCGTGCGTAAGTATCCTGTCTTATCACCTGCATCCATTCGTGGCCATTGTGCATTCCGACTAACTTGGGCAATTCCAGCAGAACAATGCGACACCCCACTCGACCAGAATTGCTACAGAATGGCTCCTGGAACACTCCTCTGAGTTTAACCCTCCCGTTACCAAGCTTTTTCACACCTCTATTTTACCAAGCGGGGTATTTGGACTACCCCAAAAGATTTTTGTGTTTTATTGTAATATTTGTTCTCATATTTCGTTATTTCCATTAAATGGGTTTATTTAGTATTGTAAAACAGCTTCTCAGGTTATTAGAAGTATTTAGTCAGAGCCCAGACACAAAGTACAAATAAAATTTTATATCTTTCACTAAATTAATAATCTATGTACTATGTGACTTTTGAGTCACTGCTGTAAAATATCACAAGACTTTTTTCAACTTTTCTTCAAGTACATTTCTGCACTGAATGCACTTCGCAGTAACAGTTTCTTCTCTGTGTATATTACAAACGGGTCTCTTGCACGTTACACATTAGGATCTTGTTTTCCGATCTTCGTTTCTCTTGCAATCTTGACATCGTTGTGGCGTTGGTAACTTGGAACACTGGGTCTGGATCACTGCTGTAGATTGCAATACCACAATCTTTGAGTGCATCTTGTACAACTTTATGAAGACCATTGATATTTTTGGCTCTTTCTTCCATGTTTCCTTTGCTGAGTTCCAATGCCAGTTCAGTCGTGAAGAGTTTACGTCGGCTTTGGTTATTCTTCCGCCATTCAGGAAATCTTTGAGTGTACTGAATATATGCATTCAGTGCTGCAATATCTATCATTTCCATGAAGATTCTTAGTGGCCACCGCCTCGTTCCTCTAACACAACTGTATTCTCATGTCATTTTGTCCCCATTATTTACAGCACCTTTGGTTTTGTTGTAGTGCAGTATGATTTCGCGTTTGTGTTCGCTTTCTTCAACACTCACTTGTCTCTCATTATGCTGAGTGGAGAGTAGTAGCCTTTCCCTTCTTTGGAACGTAGGAAACTAGGGTCAAGTCATTTGTGAAACCAAACATTGAAGAGTGAACTTCTCTCTTTCTGTTTGGCAAGAAATCCTTCGGAACTTTTCCTTATTGCAACACAAGGTACCAACCAATGTCGTGTTTCATTTTAGTAGTTCAGCAGCCAATGGAAAACTGGTGAAAAAATTATCAGTTGTGACACCATGACCGTTATTCAGAAATGGTTCCATCAGATCCAAAACAACTCTCTGTCCTTGCTTCACTTCCCGAGCATTGTCCACCATTCCTGTGTAAATTTGGATCCGCAATAAGTAAGATGTCTTCACATCAGCACAAACCCAAATTTTAATGCCATACTTGCCAGGCTTGCTGTTCATGTAAATCCTAAAAGGGTAGTTTCCTCGGTACGTTGCTAATCGTTCATCAATAGTCACGTGTTCATAAGGATAGAAGTTCTTGCACAAGTTAGACTGAAATTTGTCGAACACTACCCTGACGGCTTGTAGCTTGTCCTTGGTTTCTTCAATTCTCTGTGCTCTTGTGTCTCTATTGTTAAATCGCAAGAATTTCAGTATACACAAAAATCGGTTTCTTGACATGGCAGCGGGAAAGAATGGTTGCCGAAAAGCAACATTACCTCCCCACGGATTGGAAGGACATGTGCGATGTCCATGAGTTCGACCAGCTCCTATTAGAATTGCTAATACAGCGTACACTTCAGTTGCATTTATATCTCTCCATGTCGTTTTGTTCGAAGAATGAGCTGCATTCCATAAAAAAACTACTCGTTTGGCTTCCCTGTTCGTTTCTTCTACAATGATGCTCACGATTTCTGGTGAGATAAATAATAAAAATGACTCTGTTATTGTTTTGATTGTTTTTCCATCATTCACTGGGCCAGGTGTTAACGTTCAAAATGTTGCGACGTCGACACCGCTCACCTTTTGGTGGTTCACTAGAACATCGTAATCCACTTCTAGAAACAAACGAATCTCCAGTGTCTTCGTCTTCTTCTTCTTCATCATCATCCTCTACTTCTTCTTCTACTCGTTCATGTGATTGTGTAGTGTCTTCTGATATTTCATCATCAGCTTCATCTGATGCTATGATATGGTCTTTGTCAAGGGGTTCTATATATTCATTCAGTTCATTGTCAATGTCCCATTCATTTTCATCGTCACTGACATCAGAATTCTATAGAATTTCCACGATCTCTTCGCTAGAAAGTCCTTTGGACATCCTTACTTGCAGGTGAAATACTGGCTCGTGTTGTCAGCTCAACAGTGAACGTCAAATTGAACTCGACAATAGTAACCAGCAACAATAACAAACATTGGATCTATGGCAATACTCAGCAAAGAAGATGAATGACAGATATATTTCCCAAAATCTACTTTTTCTACAAATAATAAAATAAGACATTTCATACCAAGCGGGGTAGTCTTACAATCCCACCAATAAATGACTTGAATAACAATGATAAAGCCAAAAAAATTAGACAGTCGTGAGTGTGGATTCGACGTCAGTGATTTTAGTACAAAGTCATGAGACCACAGGCATGTAGCCCTTCAGATAACACTATTATAGGGAAAAAATCAACCTGGGGCAGTCAGAATACCCCGCTTGGTAATGCGAGGGTTCACTTCCGCTGGCCACCAAACTCCCCAGACATGAACATTATTGAGCATATCTGGGATGCCTTGCAACGTGCTGTTCAGAAGAGAACTCCACCCCTTCGTACTCTTACGGATTTATGGACAGCCCTGCAGGATTCATGGCGTGAATTCCCTCCAGCACTACTTCAGACATCAGTCGACTCTATTCCAAACCGTGATACGTCACTTCTGCGTGCTCGCGGGGACCCTAGACAATTTTATGTAGGTGTACCAGTTTCTTTGGATCGTCAGTGTAGCACCAAGTATCTTTTATCTATTCCATAATGTAGAATATGCTTTAAAAGGAACAGAATGTCAGTCTGCTGAATCCGTGAAAAAAAAAAAAGCGGCATGCGTCATCAAGGAGCTCACAAATGTTCAGATGTGTGTGAATTCCTAAGGGACCAAACTGCTGAGGTCATTGGTCCCTAGACTTACACCCGTGTCCTAGGGAGGACTCGCAATCCGTGACATGGCGCGGCCTCTCCGCTCGGCAAGGAGCTCACAGAGGAAGACTTCCAGCACGTATCAGGCAACGGAAAATTCACATGGAACATTTTAGACACAGATGAGGGGAGTACACTGAGGGTGACAACAACTAAATACACTACTGGCCATTATAATTGCTACACCACGAAGATGACGTGCTACAGACGCGAAATTTAACCGACAGGAAGAAGATGCTATGATATGCAAATGATTAGCTTTTCAGAGCATTCACACAAGGTTGGCGTCGGTGGCGACACCTACAATGTGCTGACATGAGGAAAGTTTCCAATCGATTTCTCATACACAAACAGCAGTTGACCGGCGTTGCCTGGTGAAGAGTTGTTGTGTTGCCGGGTGAAAGGAGGAGAAATGCGTACCATCACGTTTCCGACTTTGATAAAGGTCGGATTGTAGCCTATCGCGATTGCGATTTATCGTATCGCGACATTGCTGCTCGCGTTGGTCGAGATCCAATGACTGTTAGCAGAATATGGAATCGGTGGGTACAGGAGGGTAATATGGAACGTCGTGCTGGATCCCAACCGCCTGGTATCACTAGTAGTCGAGATGACAGGCATCTTATCCGCATGGCTGTAACGGATCGTGCAGCCACGTCTCGATCCCTGAGTCAACAGTTGGGGACATTTGCAAGACAACAACCATCTGCACGAACAGTTCGACGACGTTTGCAGCAGCATGGACTATCAGCTCGGAGACCGTGACTGCGGTTACCCTTGACGCTGCATCACAGACAGGAGCGCCTGCGATGGTGTACTCAACGACGAACCTCGGTGCACGAATGGCAAAACGTCAATTTTCGGATGAATCCAGGTTCTTTTTATAGCACCATGATGGTCGCATTCGTGTTTGGCGACATCGCGGTGAACGCACATTGGACGCGTGTATTCGTCATCGCTATACTGGCGTATCACCCGGGGTGATGGTATGTGGTGCCATTGGTTACACGTCTCGGTCACCTCTTGTTCGCATTGACGGTACTTTGAACAGTGAACGTTACATTTCAGATGTGGTACGGCCCGTGGCTCTACCCTTCATTCGATTCCTGCTAAACCCTACATTTCAGCAGGATAATGCACGACCGTATGTTGCTGGTCCTGTACGGGCCTTTCTGGATACAGGAAATGTTCGACTGCTGCCCTGGCCAGCACATTCTCCAGATCTTTCACCAACTGAAAACGTCTGGTCAGTGGTGGCCGAGCAACCGGCTCGTCACAACACGCCAGTCACTACTCTTGACGAACTGTGGTATCGTGTTGTAGCTGCATGGGCAGCTGTACCTGTACACGCCATCCAAGCTCTGTTTGACTCAATGCCCAGGCGTATCAAGGCCGTTATTATGGCCAGAGTTGGTTGTTCTTGGTACTGATTTCTCAGATACTCGTGGCCCAGGTAAATGAACGAGACGTGCCAGCTTAGAATCGAATATACCTAGTGTGCAATGTATTACGGAAATGCCTGCCATTTAATGTCTACAAACTGGAGCTGGTTCAAAAAATTGTTCAAATGTCTCTGAGGACTATGGGACTTAACATCTGAGGTCATCAGTCCCCTATAACTTAGAACTACTTAAACCTAACTAACCTAAGGACATCACACACATCCATGCCCGAGGCAGGATTCGAACCTGCGACCGTAATGGTCGCGTGGTTCCAGACTGTAGCGCCTAGAAGCGCTCGGCCACCCTGGCCGGCACACATATTTGAATATTTTTTGTTTCTTTATGGACGACGTGACCCACAAACCACTCTGAGGGATTTACGCCGAATCACGGTTGAAGAGTGGGACACTCTGGACCAACAGTACCTTGAACCTGTGAATAGTATGCCACGACGAATACAGGCATGCATCAATGCAAGAGGACGTGCTACTGGATATTAGAGGTAGCGGTGTGTACAGCTATCTGGACCACCACCACTGAAGGTCTCGCTGTATGGTGGTACCACATGGAATGTGTGGTTTTCATGAGCAGGAAAAAGGGCGAACTTGATTGTTACGTTGCTCTCTATCCTAATTTTCTGTACAGGTTCCGGAACTCTCGGAATCGAGGTGATGCATAACTTTTTTTGATGTGTGTATTTTTCGTGTGGTCCCACATCCACAATCGCTATGTACACAATCTGAGACAATGCAGTATGGCGCAGAGAAGACGCCTACCAATCTCTCTGCAGTGGAGAACCGTAAGAAGAATGGATCCAGGACAGTCGCAAACTTATGTGGCCCTGTGACTTACTTTGAATCGTTATGTTGTTTCTCGGATGTGGCAACAGTTTGTAGAAACCGAAACTGCATCGCAAAGACCAGGGCAGGACCGACCACGTGTCACATCAGAAAGAGAGGACCGTTATTGGGCTGTAAGGACACGACGCCACTGCCACGGCAGGCAACTGACCTCGCAGCCTGGACCTGTTGTGTCGAGGCAGACGGCGTGCAGAAGGCTTCGGCAGAGTGGCCTGCGTTGTCGGAGACCTGCTGCTCGTCCACCTCTGACGCGGCTTCACAGAGGGGAACGTCTAGAGTGGCGTCGTCAAGATGCCACATGGACGACCGAACAGTGGGCGAATATTCTACTCACAGATGTGTCCCGATCCAGTCTGGAGAGTGAAAAGCCTCTGGATTGAACGTGGAACACGATTTCGCGACCCAGATATCGTGGAAAGAAACCGATATCGAGGAGGATCCCTAATGGTGTGGTCAGGGATTATACTGACCACTCGAACAGCTCTTCATGAAATTGTACGGGTCAATCGACATGGTTTAACTGCAGTCAGGTGGCGTGACGAGGTCCTGAGACCTCATTGGTCGATATTTTCTTGGAAATGGAAGATAATGCATGCATGGCGTGGCCTGCTCGCTCTTCCGATTTGAATCCCACAGGGCATGTCGTGGAAGCAGCGGAGACGGGTTGCCTCACGTCAGCATCCACCAACCACTCCCAAGGACTTTCGAGTAGCTCTGCTGGAAAAATGGGCATTACTGCCTCAACATGAGATTGCAGACATCGCTCACTTCATGTCCCGTCGGTGTCAGGCCTGTGTTGCTGCCAGAGATGGTCACACCCCATACTGAGCACATTAACCAGTTCTCGGAATGTGTGTGCAAATTCGTTAAGTTGAAAAAAAATTACGAACATTTTTGTCTATCGTTATGGATGTTGCAGTTGTTTACGTTCTGTATTCTTTACATTGTTTCTTATTTACTTTCACCTGTTTCTGTGGCAAAATGAACTCAATCTTGTAAAATTTCCATTTATTGCTTTAATTTTGGATACCAATGTACCGGGTGATCAAAAAGTCAGTATAAATTTGAAAACTTAATAAACCACGGAATAATGTAGATAGAGAGATAAAAATTGACACAGGTCCTTGGAATGACATGGGGTTTTATTAGAACAAAAACAAACAAAGTTCACAAAATGTCCGACAGACGGCGCTGGATACAAAACGTCAGTGAGCGCGCATGGCAATCGTGTATAAAAGGAGGTGTAATGAGAGAGAGAATCAGATGCGCCAGCAGTCGCAGCATGTTGACGTTACCTGAAAAGGCGCTTTTAGTGAAGCTGTATTATCAGAATGGGGAATGTGCTAGTTCAGCGTTACGATCCCATCGCCATAGGAAGCGAATTCGAACGGGTAATGGTCCGTTGACAAATGCAGCTGTGGCGAGAATGATTTCGAAGTTCGAAGCCACGGGTTGTTTAGACGATAGACCCCCGTAGTGACCGACCGAGCACAAGGTGTAATGCTGCTGAGACAGTTCAGGAAGAAATGGAGACTATAGCGGGTTCGTCTATGCACGGGGAAGTCAGCGCTCGTGCAGTCGCACGTCGCACCGGCATTCCATACACTACTGTTTGGTTCGCACTTAGGCGTACCCTCCGATGCTGTTGTTGTTGTTGTTGTTGTGGTCTTGAGTCCTGAGACTATCATGAACTGTTATCTGGCGATTTAGTGAAGCGGAGGGCATTTGCGGTGTGGGCGTTTCAAAAGATGGCGGAAGATGACGATTGGTTGAGTAACGTGTTGTGGACCGACGAAGCTCATTCCACGCTCCGAGGTTCTGTCAACGCCCACAACTGCAGAATTTGGGCTACCGAAAATCCTAGAACTGTCGTGGAAAGTTCATTGCACGACGAGAAAGTCACGGTATAGGTTGGATTTACCACATCTACCGTTATCGGGCCCTTTTTGTTCGAAGAAATGCGTGATTCTGGTTTTGTAACTGCTACCGCGACGGGTGAGAGGTACGCCGATATGTTACAGAATCGCATCATCCCCAGCCTGGATGATAAACACCAGCTGGAACGTACGATGTTTATGCAGGATGGCGCTCCACCCTATATTGCGCGCGTCGTTTGGTGATGATCGTGTGCTCAGCCGCCACTTTCGTCATGCTTGGCCTCCGAGGTCCCCAGACCGCATTCCGTGCGATTATTGCCTTTGGGGTTACCTGAAGTCGCAAGTGTATCGTGATCGACCGACATCTCTAGGGATGCTGAAAGACAACATCCGACGCCAGTGCCTCACCATAGCTCCGGACATGCTTTACAGTGCTGTTCACAACATTATTCCTTTACTACAGCTATTGTTGAAGAATGATGGTGGACATATTGAGCATTTCCTGTAAAGAACATCATCTTTGCTTTGTCTTACTTTGTTATGCTAATTATTGCTATTCTGATAAGATGAAGCGCCATCTGTCGGACATTTTTTGAACTTTTGTACTTTTTTGGTTCTAATAAAACCCATGTATTTCCAAGCATGTGTGCCAATTTGTACCTCTCTATCTACATTATTCCGTGATTTATTTAGTTTTAAAATTTATACTGAGTTTTTGATCACCCGGTATTTTATAAACACCCTTTATTGTCAAAAGTAATCGCTTTTTAAGACTCCCTTGTATAGGTCTGACATTGTATTGTATTGTATGGAATTGCGGACCTAGAAACGACGGAGAGGCTTCGTCCCCGCCGTAGCCCTCAGTGGTTCACAACCACACAACAGGCTAAGGCAGTCGACTCACCCCCCCCCCCCCCCCCCTACCCGCGAACGTCTGACACCAGACGAGTGTAACCCCAAATGTTTGCGAGGAAGAGTAATTATGGTGTACGCGTACTTGGAGACAGTGTTTGGGCTGTAATCGCTGACATAGTGTAACTGAGGCGGAATAAGGGGAACCATCCCACATTCGCCGAGGCAGATGGAAAACCGCCTTAAAAACCATCCACAGGCTGGCCGGCACACCGGACCTCGACACTAAATCCGCCGCACGGATTCGTGCCGGGGACCTGGCGCTCCTTCCCGCCCGCAAAGCCGTGCGTTAGACCTCACGGCTAACCGGGCGGGCTAGGTCGGACATTATTTTTACGTATGAACATTTCTATCTGTTGAGCAAAGCAAGGTGTTGCATACCATGCAAAAATCTGTTGCATACCGATGCGTCCAGTTGTGCATGTTAGGCATCGTACAAAATTTGTTGCATGATGTTGCGTCCAATTATGCATGTTAGTATCATACGTAGCATTACGTTCAATTGTGCAATTGCCAAAGGTCACATGTCAACGTCGTGCTCCTCTTCAGATTCTTCCGCGACACCTTTGGTATCCTAATTATGTCACTCGCGTTTTTGCTTCGCATTTATCTAATCTTCCTTGTTCGTATATTGTTCTGATGACACACACATCACTCGAGATAAGGAAATTGCTAATATCAGATTGCTATTTCAAGTGCTACGACTGGTATAAATACTCGGATCTTCGCGAGTGCAACACAGTCGACAGCTGCCTTCTGTCTATTTCTGATCCGTCAGCACCTCAGGAACTGAGCGAGATGGCCGGCAAACTGCAGCACATCACTTTCCACAACGGCCAGAAGATGCCCATTGTGGGTCTGGGCACTTGGCAGGTGTGTTACGTTTTATTACGGTATGTATAGTGTGTATGTCACAGCTGCAAAGCCGGCCGCGGTCGTCTCGCGGTTAAGGCGCTCAGTCCGGAACCGCGGGACTGCTACGGTCGCAGATTCGAAACCTGCCTCGGGCATGGATGTGTGTGATATCCTTAGGTTAGTTAGGTTTAAGTAGTTCTGTTCTAGGGGACTGATGACCACAGTAGTTAAGTCCCATAGTGCTCAGAGCCATTTTGAACAGCTGCAAAATACTAACGCGAATTCTTTACAGACGAATGGAAAAACTGATAGAAGCCGACCTCGGGGAAGATCAGTTTGGATTCCGTAAAAATGTTGGAACAGGCGAGGCAATACTGACCCTACGGCTTATCTTAGAAGAAAGATTAAGGAAAGGCAAACCTACGTTCCTAGCATTTGTAGACTTAGACAAAGCTTTTGACAATGTTGATTGGAATATTCTCTTTCAAAGTCTGAAGGTGGCAGGAGTAAAATACAGGGAGCGAAAGGCTATTTACAATTTGTACAAATAGCAGATGGCAGTTATAAGAGTCGATAGGCACGAAAGGAAAGTAGTGGTTGGGAAGGGAGTGAGACAGGGTTATAGACTATCTCCAATGTTATTCAATCTGTATATTGAGCAAGCAGTAAAGGAAACAAAAGAAAAGTTCGAAATAGGTATTAAAATCCATGGAGAAGAAATAAAAACTTTGAGGTTCGCCGATGACATTGTAATTCTGTCAGAGACAGCAAAGGACTTGGAAGAGTAGTTGAACGGAATGGACAGCGGCTTGAAAGGGAGGAATAAGATGAACATCAAAAAAAGCAAAACGAGGACAATGGAATGTAGTCGAATTAAGTCGAGTGATGCTGAGGGAATTAGATTAGGAAATGAGACACTTAAAGTAGTAAAGGAGTTTTGCTATTTGGGGAGCAAAATTACTGATGATGGTCGAAGTAGAGAGGATATAAAATGCTGACTGGCAATGGCAAGGAAAACGTTTCTGAAGAAGAAAAATTTGTTAACATCGAGTATAGATTTAAGTATCAGGAAGTCGTTTCTGAAAGTATTTGTGTGGAGTGTAGCCATTTATGGAAGTGAAACATGGACGATAAATAGTTTAGACAAGAAGAGAATAGAAGCTTTTGAAATGCGGTGCTACAGAAGAATGCTGAAGATTAGATGGGTAGATCACATAACTAATGAGGAGGTATTGAATAGAATTGGGGAGAAGAGGAGTTTGTGGCACAACTTGACGAGAAGAGGGGATCGGTTGGTAGGACATGTTCTGAGACATCGAGGGATCACCAATTTAGTATTGGAGGGCAGCGTGGAGGGTAAAAATCGAAGAGGGAGACTAAGAGATGAATACACTAAGCAGATTCAGAAGGATGTAGGCTGCAGTAGGTACTGGGAGATGAAGAAGCTTGCACAAGATAGAGTAGCATGGAGAGCTGCATCAAACCAGTCTCAGGACTGAATACCACAACAACAACAACAGTGTGTATGTCTCTATTTGTTCCTCTGTCAGAGCCTGTTGACCACGGGCGCCATTTTGTTCAAATATGTGTGAATTCCTAAGGGAGCAAACTGCTGAGGTCATCGGTCCCTAGACTTACACACTACTTACACTAACTTATTCTAAGAACAACAAATACACGCATGCCCAAGGGAGGTATCGAATCTCCGGCGGAAGAGCCCGCGCAATCCGTGACATGGCGCCTCAAACCATATTGCCATTCATAAGCAGACCACCTAGCAGTTTCATTTTTTATGTTTATGGTACGTGAAGTTCAGAACTAAATTATCAATCTCCCAAATCAGTTCGATGCAACTCTCAAAAAATTCAAGAGAAAATCGACTTTGAAGTGTTCCGAGGAATTTAATTCACTAAATTCAAATGTACCAAAGGAATACGAGATTACAAACGTCTAAAAATGGGGTTGACGGGAAGTGCCAAACTGCTAAGCAGGAATGGCTAGAGGACAAATTTAATGATTTAGAAGCAATTTCAGTAGGAGGAAGATAGATACGGCCTACAGAAAAATTAAAGATGGCTTTGGGAAAAAGGGAAACAGCTGTATGACCATCGAGAGCTCAGATGGTAAACCAGTTGTAAGCAAAGAAGGGAAAGCTGATAGGATCAAACGGTTCAAATGGCTCTGAGCACTATGGGACTTAACATCTGAGGTCATCAGTACCCTAGAACTTAGAACTACTTAAACCTAACTAAGGACAGCACACACATCCATGCCCGAGGCAGGATTCGAACCTGCGACCGTAGCAGTCGCGCGGTTCCGGACTGAAGCGCCTAGAACCGCTCGGCCACCGCGGCCGGCCGCTGATAGGTGGAAGGAGTATACAGGGTGTAAATTTTAAGTTGACAAACCAGAATAACTCGAAAAATAAGCTTCACACAAAAATTTGTAAAATCCAAAGTAGATTATTTTCGAGGGGGACAGCTGCTGGTGCTAAAATTAGCCCGCCACCCCAGCCCCCTGTAGGTGGGGTGGGAGGCAGCTTTAAAATTTGGCGCTGTAATTCAAGAAAATCCGTGTTCTCATTTTTGCTTGGAAAATTGGTTTGTCTACCCAAAGTCTGACTGACACACAGTGTTGAACGGTGTGTTTTCCGAAACCAAATTTCGAATTATAGATGACTGTATTTTCTGACTGATGGCAATTCGATAAAATTTAAAAGAGGTAGCAAAAAAGAAAACCCTCACAGGCATAAATATAAAATATACGGAAGCAAATCAATAAAGTAAATGGATTTTTAATGAAAATTGTATTGGGATTAAAACATTGTAAATAACATCTTTTTCATATATGATCTCCCGCGACCTCTATGCACTTAGTCCATTTCTTGACAGGTTACCTGATTTCGCACTGGAAGGAGTTTTGCCACATACGCGCAGCTTACTCGTGCCGCATGTAGGAGTGTTGGAACTTAAATAGTGGCAACTATTTATTCACAACAGATACAGAGCAGCTACATGTTTGCACCTGTTCCTGTCCTTCAAAGTAGTCACCAGCGTTGTGTAGAAGCGATGTGGAAGGCGTAGTATACCGTTAGCAGAGCCTGTTCTGTTGATGGAGCGAATGGAGCGGTCTAAAGTATGGTGATCCTCGTGTACGACTGTGATGGTGTTATCCTAACGCATTACGTTCCTCCACGGCAGATCGTCAATGCACAGTATTACTGTTCGTTTTTGGAGCATCACCTGCGACCAGCTTTCCGAAAGAAACGGCGACACTTTCTGCCGAACCCACCCATCATTTCGCACGACAATGCGCGGGCGCATACAGCGCAATCTGTGGCTGCTCTGTTCGGTCGATGGGACTGGGAAGTACTGTACCATCCACCATACCCCCCGGGCTTAAGTCCTTGTGACTGATTTGATTCCGAAGCTGAAGGTACCACTTCTTCGCATTCGCTTCAGAACTGTTCCAGAGATTCGACAGGCAGTAGACCGCTCCATTCGACCCATCAACAGAACAGGCTCTGCAAACGGTATACTACGCCTTCCACAACGCAGGCAACAGGTTTTACTACTTTGAAGGACAGTAACAGGTGCACACATCCAGAATGAGATTTCCACTCTGCAGCGGAGTGTGCGCTGTTATGAAACTTCCTGGCAGATTAAAACTGTGTGCCGGACCGAGACTCGAACTCGGGACCTTTGCCTTTCACGGGCAAGTGCTCTACCATCTGAGGTACCCAAGCACGACTCACGCCCCGTCCTCACAGCTTTACTTCTGCCAGTATCTCGTCTCCTACCTTCCGAACTTTACAGAAGCTCTCCTGCGAATCTTTCAGAACCAGCACTCCTGAAAGAAAGGATATTGCGGAGACATGGCTTAGCTACAGCCTAGTGGATGTTCCCAGAATGAGATTTTCACTCTGCATCGGAGTGTGCGCTGAAATGAAACTTCCTGGCAGATTAAAACTATGTGCCGGACCGAGACTCGAACTCGGGACCTTTGCCTTTTGCGGGCAAGTGCTCCACCCTCTGAGCTACCCAAGCACGACTCACGCCCCGTCCTGACAGCTTCTCTTCTGCCAGGAAGTTTCATATCAGCGCACACTCCGTTGCAGAGTAGAAATCTCATTCTGGAAACATCCACCAGGCTGTGGCTAAGCCATGTCTCCGCAATATCCTTTCTTTCAGGAGTGCTGGTTCTGAAAGGTTCGCAGGAGAGCTTCTGTAAAGTTTGGATGGTAGGAGACGAGGTACTGGCAGAAGTGAAGCTCTGAGGACGGGGCGTGAGTCGTACTTGGGTAGCTTAGATGGTAGAGCACTTGCCCGCGAGAGGCAAAGTTCCCGAGTTCGAGTCTCGGTCCGGCACACAGTTTTAATCTGCCAGGAAGTTTCAGGTGCAAACATATAACTCTTTTTTATCGGTTGTGAATAAATAGTTGCCACTATTTAAGTTCCAACCCTCGTATGATTTTAAGCTGACCCGTTCCACATCATAGAGAGAGATCGAAAGCAACCAACCGTTGGAAATTTTCAGTCGTCGGAAGGAGAGGTGGGCAAAGCTCTGGACGTGGCGCTGGAGGCGGGCTACAGACACATCGACACCGCCTTCCTGTACCGCAACGAGAGGGAGATCGGGGCCACGCTCAAGAAGTGGTTCAGCTCCGGGAAGCTCAAGAGGGAAGACGTGTTCGTCGTCACCAAGGTAAGAAGTCCTGCGCTGCAGGCAACACTGCCAATTTCCCTTCGACCGTGTGCTTCACGATTCCTGTTGCAGACTCCTGTAGGTTGTAGAGGGGACATCATGGATAAAGCATTTATTTCTAATTTCTGCTACCAGTCACTTTTTTTATTTTATGTTTAATCTAACATAATACAACGCGTTTCGAATATGTTCTGTTCATCTTCAGGCGTTTATACATGCATACAGAGAAATGTTACTTAAATAATCGTAAACTAGATTAATCTAGAACTCTTTGTCCATTGTTTGTTACTGACATATAAAAGCCTTTCACACTATTTTCGTAACACATAACTGATGCAAATCTATCTGCAATTTATACAGGGTGTGATATCATATACAGTCAACCACAAAGAAGAAAACCAGAGAAGACATCACTGATTTCGATTTCTAGCCCCCCCACCCCACCCAAATACCACACCAGACGCTACAGGAACGAACAATTGACAAAGAGTTCTAGATTAATCTAGTTTAAGACTGTTTATTTTTAAGTAACATTTCTCGGTATTTATGTATAAACGCCTGAAGCTGAACAGAACATGTTCGAAACGCCTTGTATTATGCTAGATTAAACATAAAATAAAAAAGTGACTGAACATAGCCATTATGGCCGAGAATAATGATGGATAAAGTTTTGATAGGAAAGTACTGTGCGGAAATGTAAGTTTGTATGTAAAATAAGTTGCAATATCGGATCACTCTCTAGTCTCTAGCTTGACGGTACACAATAAACTCCTACCTGTGAGATCTAGAGGAGTTCATTGTAGCGATCAGGACTGTTGATTCTTTTATAAAATGGTTCAAATGGCTTTGAGCACTATGGGACTTAACATCTGAGGTCATCAGGCCCCTAGAACTTAGAACTACTTAAACTTAACTAACCCAAGGACATCACACACATCCATGCCCGAGGCAGGATTCGAACCTGAGACCGTGGCGCCTATAACCGCTCGGCCACTCCGGCCGGCCTTTATGTTGGTACATAGACTGTCACTCAGTGAAGTGTGTCAGTAGCTCGTGATCTTACGGTTAGCATCAGCCTCGATCATCAGGTCCCGCGTTCGATTCCTGGCCGGGTCGAATTTTCTTTGCTATGGACAGGGTGATGTTGTCCATCATCAAACGGGAAAGTTGCCGTAGTACCGTCAAATAATAACGCTTGCACCAAGCAGCCAAACATCCCGAACAGGATGCCGGTATTACTAAACACGAAAATAACTCTCTCGGTTACATTTTCAATACTAAACCGCTGAATCGTTTTCGATGAAATTTGGTATGGGGACAGCTTGAACTCTGAGGAAGAAATAGGCTACTTTTAAAAGAAAAAGAAATTACCTAAGAGGGAGAAATAAGCAACGGAACTTTCTTTTTACATCACTGAGTATACGCCACGTAAAACATTGTTATGCTCTCACCGATCCATACGCAACACTCGATCCATGCTGTGCGTGACGTGTCGTCGTGCGTTCAGAGAGATGTGGGGTTGGTTGGGGGGGGGGGGGGGAGGGGGGTACACATGACGAGCTGTGCTTACCTGAACAAGCAGACACGTGAGGATAGCTGACGTTATCACACATACAGCAGCTTACATCCTCGCCATTGCTCACCTTGATAAAACTATCACAAGTAAGCGCAGGCACAGTTAACAGATTGTACGTAGTGTAGCGAGCAGGAGAGAGAGGTTGAAAGAAAAGAAACCAGTGTGGCCATCCGATTTGTCCATACAGTAACAATTGGCTCCTTCGTTTTCTCAATACAGTATGGCTACGCTCTTACCACACATACACCAACAGCAAAGGTGAGAAACTCGTGGACAGTCATAGAAATATTCCAGTTTGCCGCTGGAAGTTCCTTTGTACATGCGTGCGTCAGCTGTAGAATGGAATGACAACAATGAAAATTTGTACCTGGCCGGGACTCGAATCCGAATTTCCCGCTTATCGCTTGGTTGACAATATAGGGAACTCTGAGTCAGGCCGTGAGTTGTGCACCGATACCCAAATGGTAAGGCGACTGTTCTCGGTAAGAGGGATATTCGGGTTCGAGTTCCAGACCAGCACAAATTTTCATTGTCGTCATTCTGTCCTCCATACGATGGTTGTCCATATTGGCAATTGAGAATACGTTTAATGTGAATACGGAAGTGTCTAACATGAAGCTGAGAGCTGGCAGTTTTTACTATGTACAAATGAAATTGGGGAAGTGCAAGCAGGCTAAATCAGAAAAGGATGAGAGAGATTCGTGTAGAAATTGAGAAAGAAATCGCTGTCAGAAAAAATTAGGAGGCTTGCAGGAAGATTAATCGGAACCATTACACTGTAAGTCGATTTGAACCTGTTTACTTCGTCTGCCTCCACAGTTTCTCCCCACAGCTCCCTCCATTACAGAATTAACTTAGTTCTGCCTCGGAATGCGTTCTCTCCACCCAGCCCTTCTTTTAGTCAAATCGCATCATTTAAAAGCAGTAACTCTTCATTAATTAGTGGAGGCTAGTTCATACTCAGGCAACGATGGCGTATGAAGGGATAGGACACATCATGGTGTGAATGATAGCAGATGAGAATAATCCCCATGGGTGGCCGACTACGGTAGTTTTAGAACGCTACAGGCAATCGTCTGGATAGTTGGTAGATGAGTTTCACACGTTAGGTAGGACAGTCGTAAATGGTTTGATTTAAGTCATGGACGCAGATGCTGATGGTAGTTCCCCCTATAATTATTGCCTAGGTTATGGGAGGAGTAGACTGGTTAAAATGGAGTTGGATGGATCGTTTCGAAGCGTGAACTACAGAGCTGAGAACAGAAGGCATTGAGAACGCTTCACAGTTATAGACAATGAAGCAAATTAATGTGCCGAGAGTAGAAATAAAGCTCACCTGAGCAATATGAAGGAACTGGATCGCACAGTTTTATGTCTAAAAAATCTAGCATAATTATCGTTTTCAATATTTTGGTAATGTAATCAACCACAATTTAGAGTTTTGTAAGACACTTAGGGGCCCATTCGTCCGATTATAAAGAATCGCTCGACGAAAGATCCGTTTCCAAAGATTGGAAAGTTGGACAGGTCACACTAATATTCAAGAAAGCATTAGGAGTAATCCATTAAATTACAGGCCAATATCATTAACGTCGATATGCAGCATGATTTTGGAACATATATTGTGTTCGAATATTATGAATTACCTCGAAGAGAAAGGTCTATTGACACACAGTCAACATGGATTTAGAAAACATCGTTCTTGTGAAACACAATTAGTTCTGTACTCGCACGAAGTGTTGAGTGCTATTGACAAGGGATTTTAAATTGATTCCGTATTTCTGGATTTCCGCAAGGCATTTGACACTGTACTACACAAGCGGCTTGTGCTGAAGTTGCGTGCTTATGGAATATCGTCTCAGTTATGTAACTGGATTCGTGATATCCTGTCAGAGAGGTCACAGTTCGTAGTAGCTGACGGGAAGTCATCGAGTAGAACAGAAGTGATTTCTGGCGTTCCCCAAGGTAGTGTTTATGGGTCCTTTCGCTGTTCCTTATCTATATAAACGATTTGGGAGACAATCCGAGCAGCTGCCGTAGGTTGTTTGCAGATGACGCTGTCGTTTAACGACTAGTAAAGTCATCAGAAGATCAAAACAAATTGCAAAAATATTTAGAAAAGATGGTTCGAAAATTGGCAATTGACCCTAAATAACAAAAAGTTTGAGGTCATCCACATGGGTGCTAAAAGGAATCCGTTAAACTTCGGTTACACGATAAATCAGTCAAATGCAAAGACCGTAAATTCAACTAAATACCTAGGTATTACAATTACGAACAACTTAAATTTGAAGGTTCAAATAGTTCAAATGGCTCTGAGCACTATAGGACTTAACATCTATGGTCATCAGTCCCCTAGAACTTAGAACTACTTAAACCTAACTAACCTAAGGACATCACACACATCCATGCCCGAGGCAGGATTCGAACCTGCGACCGTAGCAGTCGCGCGGCTCCGGACTGACCGCCTAGAACCGCTAGACCACCGCGGCCGGCAAATTTGAAGGAACACATAGAAAATGTTGTGGGAAATGCTAAGGAGAGACTGCGTTTTATTGGCAGGATACTTAGAAAATGTAACAGACCTACTAAGGAGGCTGCATACACTACGCTTGTCCGTTCTCTTATAGAGTACTGCTGCGCGGTGTGGGATCAAAATGGTTCAAATGGGTCTGAGCACTATGCGACTTAACTTCTGAGGTCATCAGTCCCCTAGAACTTAGACCTACTTAAACCTATGGACATCACACACATCCATGCCCGAGGCAGGATTCGAACCTGCGACCGTAGCGGTCGCGCGGTTCCCGACGGTAGCGCCTAGAAACGCTGGGCCACCGAGGCCGGCTAGGTGTGGGATCACCAGATAGGATAGGCGCGGTACATCTAAAAAGTTCAAAGAAGGGCAGCGTGTTTTGTATTATCGCGAAATAGGAGAGTGTGTGTTACTGAAATGATACAGGACTTGGGATGGACATCATTAAAAGAAAGGCGTTTTTCGCTGCGGAAGAATCTTCTCACGAAATTCCAATCACCAACTTTGTCCTCCGAATGCGAAAATATTTTCTTGACGCCGACCTACATAGGGAGAAACTATCAGCATGATAAAATAAGGGAAATCAGAGCCCATATTTTCTTTCCGGGTGCTGTACGATATTGGAATAATAGAGAATTATGGAGTTGGTTCGATGAACCCTCTGGCAGGCACTTAAATGTGATTTGCAGAGTGTGCACGTAGGTGCAGATGTAGATCACTTCACTGCTGTAGTTGAGAAGATACAAAATTATTAGAAGGAAAGAAACCATGAAATTTTTTATTTTGAATTTAAAAAAAGAAAATATGTTTTTTTAAACATATTTCTCTAAGACTCAGAAATTTGTCAGCCGAGAAATATAAAACGACAAAAGAAGTCTTGTGGTTGATTATATTTCGAGAAAATGGACAGTCATGATTACATTACTTTTTTAACGTAATGTTCTTTCTTTAAATTGTATGGGATTATTCACAAGTATCTCCGAGGTTTCAGAAGACGACTGGGAGAAATCTATAAGCCATATATAATACATACATCAGTGGATAGTGCCTCTCTCCAGGTTTGTAATTCAGTTTACAGGTACTCAGCACATAGGTGTACCGTTTGTGATGGGCCAGTTACCAATAGGACAGTAAAAACTATTGCCACACACGTTGCAGCACGCCATGGTCGATATCAGCGACCGCCTAAATTATTATTCCATGCAGATCTTCCAGCTTAAATGTCAACACACGATCTTTGACATAATCCAGTAAAAGGGAATCAGATGGAATGAAGTCAGGTGACCATGGGAACCACTGAAGCAGAGGGGAATTATATAAGAGGGGCCACGTCCAGTCCATGGCTGAGGCAATTCGACATTGAGGTAATCACGTCTGAAACAATGTATGATGTCCCATAAACTTAAGCAGAGGACGTGGCACAAAAGACGTTAACTTTAGGTGAATCACGAATGTGTCCCGCAATCTCGTGTGGTTTTTACGTGGCCCGGACACGCATTTTATGACAGATCACCTTCCCAGGCACATGAAACATAGCTTCGTCTCAAAAACCAACTTCTGTGAAACACCGTTGTCCTCCAGCAGCTGTTGCGAAGTCATGGCAAAAGAGAACGAAGCTCAATTTCCCGAGTTGTCAGTGCATGCGGCAACTGCAGCCGGTACGGCTCTCCACGCATATGTATGCGGAGAATATGCCAGATAGCTGACTGTGGTACATGCCACACGTTTGCTCGCGGGTGTCGATGATTTCTTCTGACTCCTGACGAACTGTTTCCGCCCGCGCTCCACCTTCCCAACTTGTGGTCACAGCTGGCCTCTTATTTTTATTTTTATTTTTTTCGCACCATGTAAGGAGCCAGTACCACGGAATGTGTTATACCAACCATAGATTTTCCGTTGGTGCCTTAACCTGACATTTGGTACGAAATCGTCACTGAACCGTCACGACTGGCACATTTCGTAAATCGTGAACACAAGACGCATATATTGCTGCACTATGCGCCGTGTTCTGACATCCCTCATCTACCGTGGAGCGCTCTGCAGCTCCGCCAGTGCATATAAAAGCCCCCGTAAACGATGAAACAATATGTCAAATCTTACTATTGTTGCCAAAGATTTGACAGTGTACTATTCTGTTTTACGTGTTTGTCAACACAGAGGGTGTGTGACAGGAATTTTGATTGCCAGAAATTTCACAAGATGGCGGACGTTGTTTGTGTTTTGGTTACGCCAAATCCATTATCTTTAATGAAAAGTAGCTTTATTACAATAAATCTCACTACACCACGAATTTCCACAACTATGGAAACTACGATCAAGAATAAAAACAAAATAGCACCGGCGGTTTCAAAGCTGTAGAGGTATTGCATCTTTCCCTGACATATATTACGCAGGAAAATCAGTATTCCACTACGCACAACATACGAGCAGGAGTGCAAAAAATAAAATATATCGAAGTTCTCAAGTTCTTCCACATACATGTACATGTCCCCAGGTTGAAATATTTTAATGAACTATCATTAGAGGATCAAGTAGCAGAGAATAAATTTTGGTGTTCTTTTGTCTTCTTTTTCAATGTGAGGGTGAGTGTAACATTTTCCTTAACAGGTTTTCATGTGTACATTTCTCTCATTTTAAACCGTCTCTGGACCAGACGACTTGTTTCCTACTTCTTCTTCTCCTTCTTTTTCTTCTTCTTTAAACACAGAGTCAGAGTCAATGTTAGAAATGCTTTACATGCATTTGTAGCCAATCCCACTAGTGTCAAAACGCAGCATACGTGAACAGCATCTGATTCAAAAGTGAGGTTAAATTGACAATCTTTGTTGGTATGTGTAAGGGCTTGTTTGACAGATCCCTGGCTAGATGAGAACCAGTTTGACAAATGCGTTTTATATTTAACGAAGAAATTCACCAAACAGCATTGCAAATTGAGAAGCTTTTTTTTATTATTTTCGCTACAAGTTTCGGCAATTCAATATGCCATCTTCAGGCGCCATATGTACACTACTCAAAAATTATCGATGCTAGCAAGCTGCGTCTATCTGTTTCTTGATGTCGTGAATTCTCAAGTGCTTCCTTCGAATACTTACTGCAACTGTCTTCGAGGAAAGCACTTGAGAATTCACCACGTACAGAAACATATGGCCCCAGTATGCCAATACCGATAATTTTTGAGAGGTACATATGGGGCATGAAGACAGCATATTGAATTTCCGAAACTGGTAGCGAAAGTAAAATAACTTGTCAATTTGCACGGTTGTTTGGCGAATTTCGTTGTTAAATATTTGACCAGCCGCTGTCACACGCCAACAATAGATCAACGGAGAAATAAGTCCGACTGTTTACGAGCGCCTTTACGAGTCGAAACTAGGAGAGATGGTCTATCCACTGATATGTGTCATTTTCCTTTATGTCTTCTAGTTCTCGGGTAGTCGTCTTCCGAAACCCCGAAAGTGATTATGAATAACCCTGTACTCCTCGCCATGGAAGTCCAGCATGCTCACGCGCCTCTACAACCATATACCGAAATGGTTCCTTTTAAAGGGTGCGGCCGATTTCCTTCCTCATTCGTGAAGCACTCCGAGCTTTTGCTCCGACTCTGGTGACCTTGATGTCGACAGGACGTTAAAGCCTAATCTTTCTTCCCTCGTTTCATCTACGAACGTAACTGTTCCATTGTAGAAAGTACGAAGGCCTGCCAAATGATTTAAGTGACTATGGTGACATTTACCTTTTTTACCTAGATAAAGAGTATCTTTATCCTCAAATTTTTAATATTTTCGTTATTACGAGGGTGAGTTAAATGAAAACCTTAAATATTTTTTTAAATATTATTTATTGTGCAGAAGTGGTACAAAGCTGTGTCACTTTTCAACATAATCTCCCCCACGCTCAATGCAAGTCCTCCAGCGCTTACAAAGTGCATAAATTCATTTAGAAAAAAATTCTTTTGGCATCCCGCGCAACCACTCATGCACCGCGTGGCGTACCTCTTCATCAGAACGGAACTTGTTTCCTCCCATTGCGTCTTTGAGTGGTCCAAACATATGGAAATCACTTGGGGCAAGGTCTGGTGAGTATGGTGGATGAGGAAGACACTCAAAATGCAGGTCTGTGATTGTTGCAACTGTTGTACGGGCAGTGTGGGGCCTTGCATTGTCATGTTGCGAAAGGACACCTGCTGACAGCATTCCACGTCGCTTTGATTTGATTGCAGGCTGCAGATGATTTTTTAGGAGATCTGTGTGTGATGCACTGGTGACAGTGGTCCCTCTAGGCATGTAATGCTACTAAATGACACCTTTTTCATCCCAAAAGAGAGTCAACATAACCTTCCCTGCTGATGGTTCTGTTCGAAACTTCTTTGGTTTTGGTGATGAGGAATGGCGGCATTGCTTGCTCGCTCTCTTCGTTTCAGTTTGGTGTAAGTGAACCCAGGTTTCGTCCCCAGTAACAATCCTTGCAAGGAAGCCATCACTTTCTCGTTCAAGGAGCCGAGTAAGTTCTTCACAAGCATCAACACGTCGTTCTCTCATTTCAGGAGTCAGCTGCCGTGGCACCCATCTTGCAGACACTTTGTGAAACTGGAGCACATCTTGCGCAATGTGGTGTGCTGACCCATGACTAATCTGTAAACATGCTGCAATGTCATTCAGTGTCACTCGGCGGTTTTCCTTCTCTATGGCTTCAACTGCTGCAATGTTCTGTGGAGTCACAACTCGTTGTGCCTGACCTGGACGAGGAGCATCTTCCACTGAAGTCACACCATTTGCGAACTTCCTACTCCATTCGTAGACTTGGTGCTGCGACAAACATGCATCACCGTACTGAACCTTCATTCGTCGATGTATTTCAATAGGTTTCACACCTTCACTGCGCAAAAGCCGAATAACAGAACGCTGTTCTTCGCTGGTGCAAGTCGCAAATGGGGCGGCCATCTTTATACTGATACTGCGACGGTATGTGTGCAGCTGCACTATGCTGCCAGCTACAGGCCATACTGCACGCTTACCAACTTACGGGTTAAAGGCGCGAAATTTCGATTTGTTATTACAAATTTAAGGTTTTCATTTGACTGACTCTCGTAAATAGCCATTTTGTATTTTTACTTTCTCTGGATTTTTATTCTCACTACAGTCGACCCCGATTAGCTATCATAAACCCACTAAAGGCGATCAATACATTGGTGAATGACGGAGTGTACAATGATGGAGGTGTTTTCATCGACATATCACTGTTTTAACTAGCCCAGTTTAGCAAGTGAGAGGACAAGATAGCTTGATTTTCATTTCCAGCTTCCATTCATGGGCATGCGGCAGTCCGGGGTGGAGAAGTACCTCAAGAAGTCTCTGTCCGCCCTGCAGCTGGACTACGTGGACCTCTACCTGATCCACAACCCCGTGGGCTTCCAGGACGTCGACGACGGCGGCTTCCCCAAGGACGAGGACGGCAACGTGCTCCTCGACGTGACCACCGACCACGTCGCCATATGGAAGGTACGAGCCGTGTAGCTCCTGCGCGTTGCACGGGCTGGCATCGCACATATTGCCGTCCGCGAAGTGTACAGCGTGCAGGAAAACAACCTGGTAATAAGAGTGACAGCAGGATAGGCTATCGATGAATCGCACAAAATTTCCGCTATATCCGCAGGTCGGAAATTCAGCACAGTGTAACCACAGCCAAGAGACGACGACCGACCAGCGACGAGTCCACAGAAATGTGTGCACGTCAACTAACTCGCCGCAGCAGATACCTGTTATGCTAAATTAATTAAATAGACGACAGAGGGATAGAGAAACAATTAAAATCGCTCAAAAGAGGAAAGGCCGCTGGACCTGATGGGATACCAGTTCGATTTTACACAGAGTACGCGAAGGAACTTGCCCCCCTTCTTGCAGCGGTGTACCGTAGCTCTCTAGAAGAACGTAGCGTTCCAAAGGATTGGAAGAGGGCAAAGGTCATCCCCGTTTTCAAGAAGGGACGTCGAACAGATGTGCAGAACTATAGACCTATATTTCTAACGTCGATCAGTTGTAGAATTTTGGAACACGTATTATGTTCGAGTATAATGACTTTTCTGGAGACTAGAAATCTACTCTGTAGGAATCAGCAGGGGTTTCGAAAAAGAAGATCGTGTGAAACCCAGCTCGCGCTATTCGTCCACGAGACTCAGAGGGCTATAGACACGGGTTCACAGGTAGATGCCGTGTTTCTTTGACTTCCGCAAGGCGTTCGATACAGATCCCCACAGTCGTTTAATGAACAATGTAAGAGCATATGGACTATCAGACCAATTGTGTGAGTGGATTGAAGAGTTCCTAGATAACAGAACGCAGCATGTCATTCTCAATGGAGAGAAGTCTTCCGAAGTAAGAGTGATTTCAGGTGTGCCGCAGGGGAGTGTCGTAGGACCGTTGCTATTCACAATATACATAAATGACCTTGTGGATGACATCGTAAGTTCACTGAGGCTTTTTGCGGATGATGCTGTGGCATATCCAGAGGTTGTAACAACGGAAAATTGTACTGAAATACAGGAGGATCTGCAGCGAACTGACGCATGGTGCAGGGAATGGCAATTGAATCTCAATGTAGACAAGTGTAATGTGCTGCGAATACATAGAAAGAAAGATCCCTTATCATTTAGTTACAATATAGCAGGTCAGCAACTGGAAGCAGTTAATTCCATAAATTATATGGGAGTACGCATTTAAAATGGAATGATCATATAAAGTTGATCGTCGGTAAAGCAGATGCCAGACTGAGATTCATTGGAAGAATCCTAAGGAAATGCAATCCGAAAACAAAGGAAGTAGGTTACAGTACGCTTGTTCGCCCACTGCTTGAATACTGCTCAGCAGTGTGGGGTCCGTACCAGATAGGGTTGATAGAAGAGATAGAGAAGATCCAGCGGAGAGCAGCGCGCTTCGTTACAGGATCATTTAGTAATCGCGAAAGCGTTACGGAGATGATACATAAACTCCAGTGGAAGACTCTGCAGGAGAGACGCTCAGTAGCTCGGTACGGGCGTTTGTTGAAGTTTCGAGAACATACCTTCACCGAGGAGTCAAGCAGTATATTGCTCCCTTCTACGTATATGTCGCGAAGAGACCATGAGGATAAAATCAGAGACATTAGAGCCCACACAGAGGCATACCGACAATCCTTCTTTCCACGAACAGTACGAGACTGGAATAGAAGGGAGAACCGATAGAGGTACTCAAGGTACCCTCCGCCACACACCGTCAGGTGACTTGCGGAGTATGGATGTAGATGTAGATGTAGCTGAAGATAGTGGTTCCAGTCTCATGTAGGTGTCCCTTAAATTCCTACCCGTGATAGCTTACATAGATGATAGAGGACGGTAGGAGAGCAAACAAGAAAACACTGCATGACAAGGTTCCCCAAACTGTCTTCTGCAGAACGCTGGTGTTCCGCGGAAAGTTTTGGATCACCTCGTTTCCGAGAGTTCCGGAACCTACACAGAAAATTCAAACAAAGATCAACATAAACATCATTTCCGCCCTTTTTATTGTTAATGAAAACCACACATTGCATGTGGTACCACCATACAGCGAGACCTTCAGAGGTGGTGGTCCAGATTGCTGTACGCACCGGTACCTCTAATACACAGTAATACGTCCTCTTGCATTGATGCATGCCTGTATACAGGGTGAGTCACCTAACGTTTCCGCTGGATATATTTCGTAAACCACATCAAATGCTGACGAACCGATTCCACAGACCGAACGTGAGGAGAGGGGCTAGTGTAATTGGTTAACACAAACCATAAAAAATGCACGAAAGTATGTTTTTAACACAAACCTAAGTTTTTTTAAATGGAACCTCGTTAGTTTTGTTAGCACATCTGAACATATAAACAAATACGTAATCAGTGCCGTTTGTTGCATTGTAAAATGTTGATTACATCCGGAGATATTATAACCTAATGTTGACGCTTGAGTACCACTCCTCCACTGTTCGATCGTGTGTATCGGAGAGCACCGAATTACGTAGGGATCCAAAGGGGACGGTGATGGACCTTAGGTACAGAAGAGACTGGAACAGCACATTGCGTCCACATGCTAACACCTTTTTATTGGTCTTTTTCACTGACGCACATGTGCATTACCATGAGGGGTGAGGTACACGTACACACGTGGTTTCCGTTTTCAATTACGGAGTGGAATAGAGTGTGTCCCGACATGTCAGGCCAATAGATGTTCAATGTGGTGGCCATCATTTGCTGCACACAATTGCAATCTCTGGCGTAACGATCGAACAGCGGAGGAGTGGTACTCAAGCGTCAACTTTAGGTTACAATATCTCCGGATGTAATCAACATTTTACAATGCAACAAACGGCACTGATTACGTATTTGTTTATATGTTCAGATGTGCTAACAAAACTAACGGGGTTCCATTTAAAAAAACGTAGGTTTGTGTTAAAAAACATACTTCCGTGTATTTTTTTTATGGTTTGTATTAACCAGTTACACTAGCCCCTCTCCTCACGTTCGGTCTGTGGAATCGATTCGTCAGTATTTGTAGTGGTTTACGAAATATATCCAGCGGTAATGTTAGGTGACTCACCCTGTATATATGCATACCATCCACAAGTTCATCAAGGCACTGTTGGTCCAGATTGTCCCACTCCACAACGGCGATTCGGCGTAGATCCCTCAGAGCGCTTGGTAGGTCACGTCGTCCATAAACAGCCTTTTCAATCTATCCCAGGCATGTTAGACAGGGTTCATATCTGGCCACTCTGGTGCAGCGATGTCGTTATCCTGAAGGAAATCATTCATAAGATGTGCACGATGGGGGCGCGAATTGCCGTCAATGAAGACAAATGCCTCGCCAATTTGCTGCCATTATCGGTCGGAGGATGGCATTCACGTATCGTACAGCCGTTGCGGAGTCTACCATGACCACCAGTGGCGTACGTCATCCCCAAATAATGTCACCGCAAAACATCAGGGAACGTCCACCTTGCTGCACTCGCTGGACAGAGTGTCTAAGGCGATCAGCCTGACCGGGTTGCCTCCAAACACGTCTCCGGCGGTTGTCTGGTTGAAGCCATATGCGACACTTATCGGTGACGGTTCAAAAATGGTTCAAATGGCTCTGAGCACTATGGGACTTAACTGCTGAGGTCATCATCCCCTAGAACTTAGAACTACTTAAACCTAACTAACCTAAGGACATCACACACAGCCATGCCCGAGGCAGGGTCCGAACCTGCGACCGTAGCGGTCGCGCGGCTCCAAATTGTAGCACCTAGAGCCGCTCTGCCACTCCGAGCGGCTCATCGGAGAAGAGAACGTGATGTCAATCCTGAGCGATTCAAACGGCATGTAGTTGGTCCCATCTGCGTCGAGCTGTATGGTGTCGTGGTTCCCAAGATGGACTTCGTTATGGACGTCTGGAGTGAAGTTGCGCATCATACAGCCTATTGCACACAGTTTCCGTCGTAACTCGACGTCCTGTGGGTGCACGAAAAGCATTATTCAACATGGTGGCGTTGCTGTCATGGTTCCTCCGAGTCATAATCCGTAGGTAGCTGTCATCCACTACATTAATAGTCCTTGAGCGTCCTGAGCGAGGCATGTCATCGACAGTTCCTGTCTCTCTGTATCTAAACAGTCCTCCAAAGTAGTACGTTCAGTCAATGATTTAACAATTGCAAATTTCAGGGAAAGCCTACAGCAGTTAGACTGGGATGAGGTGTACCGTGAACCTAATGCCAATTTAAAATATAATTTATTTCATGACATTTTTGTAAATGCATTTGAAAACTGCTTCCCCAAGAAAATAGTTAAATATACTCGTAAGAAACCTTGTAACAAACCATGGCTTACTAAGGGTATAAAAATATCTTGTAACTGGAAAAGGGAAATGTATCTGACAGCAAGAAAGAGTAGTGACCCAGAAACTATCAAAAATTATAAAAACTACTGTGTTATATTAAGAAAAGTTATTAAAAAATCCGGGAGTATGTGTATCATGTCTGAAATCAGCAACTCTGATAATAAAATTAAAACAATTTGGAATATTATTAAAAGAGAAACAGGTCAACCAAGAGCAGAGGAAGACAGTATTACCATCAAATTGAATGAAAACTTTACAAACAAAAAGTCAGAAGTTGAAAATATTTTTAATAATCATTTTCTAAATGTTGTGGATATAGTAGGATCCAGGTGTTCATTAGAAGATGCTAGGCTGTTAATGGAAGAGGCCATACCTATGCAATTTGATACAATTGAAATCTCACCCACTTCTCCCTCTGAAATTAGGAAAATAATAAACTTGCTTAAAAGCAAAAACTCACATGGAATTGATGGCATTTCCAGCAAAATACTAAAAGCTTGTTCTCAACAGATAAGTAAGATTCTCAGCCACCTGTGTAATAGCTCTCTGGAACAGGGCATTTTCCCTGATAGACTGAAATATGCTATTGTTATACCTTTGCATAAAAAGGGGGATAGATCTGATGTCAACAATTACCGTCCAATCTCCCTTCTAACAGCTTTATCCAAAATTTTTGAGAAAGTAATGTATTCAAGAGTAGCTTCACATATCTGTAAAGATGAAGTACTAACAAAATGTCAGTTTGGTTTCCAGAAAGGTTTTTCAACAGAAAATGCCATATATGCTTTCACCAGTCAAATTTTGAATGATCTGAATAACCGAACACCTCCCATTGGGATTTTTTGTGATCTCTCAAAGGCTTTTGATTGTGTAAATCATGAAATTCTGCTAGACAAGCTCAAGTATTGTGGCATGAGTGGGACAGTGCACAAATGGTTTAATTCGTACCTAACTGGAAGAGTGCAGAAAGTTGAAATAAGTAGCTCTCGTAACATGCAAAGATCAGCACATTCCTCAAACTGGGGAACTATCAAGAATGGGGTTCCACAAGGGTCAGTCTTGGGTCCTTTGTTGTTCTTATTATATATTAATGACTTGCCATTCTATATTCATGAAGAGGCAAAGTTAGTTCTCTTTGCTGATGATACAAGTATAGTAATCACACCTGAGAAACAAGAATTAACTGATGAAATTGTCAATACTGTCTTTCAGAAAATTACTAAGTGGTTCCTTGTAAGCGGACTCTCACTGAATTTTGATAAGACACAGTACATACAGTTCCGTACAGTGAATAGTATGACGCCATTAATAAATATAGACCTTAATCAGAAGCGTATAGCTAAGGTAGAATATTCCAAATTTTTAGGTATGTCCATTGATGAGAGATTAAATTGGAAGAAACACATTGATGATCTGCGCGAAACGTTTGAGTTCAGCTACTTATGCAATAAGGGTCATTGCAAATTTTGGTGATAAACATCTTAGTAAATTAGCTTACTACGCCTATTTTCACTCATTGCTTTCATATGGCATCATATTTTGGGGTAATTCATCACTGAGGAATAAAGTATTTATTGCACAGAAGCGTGTAATCAGAATAATAGCTGGAGTCCACCCAAGATCATCCTGCAGACATTTATTTAAGGATCTAGGGATATTCACAGTAGCTTCTCAGTATATATACTCTCTTATGAAATTTGTTATTAACAACCAAACCCAATTCAAAAGTAATAGCAGTGTGCATAACTACAATACTAGGAGAAAGGACGATCTTCACTATTCAAGATTAAATCTAACTTTGACACAGAAAGGGGTGAATTATACTGGCACTAAAGTCTTTGGTCACTTACCAAATAGTATCAAAAGTCTGACAGGTAACCAACAAGTATTTAAGAAGAAATTAAAAGAATTTATGAATGACAACTCCTTCTACTCCATAGAGGAATTTTTAGATATAAATTAAGAAAAAAAATATTAAAAAAAATAAAAAAATAAAAATAAAAAAACAAAAAAATAAAGTTGTTATATTAACTTAAGTATGTTGTTAAATTAACCTAATTATGTCATGTATTGGAAAATTTGACTCGTTCCACATCATTACGAAATATCGTAGTCATGATCCATGGAACTAGTATTAATCTACTCTAATCTAATCTAATCTAATCTAATCTCCTCCATGTCCGAACAACATCACTTTGGTTCACTCCGAGACGCCTGGACGCTTTCCTTGTTGTTCAAATGGCTCTGAGCACTATGGGACTTAAATTCTGAGGTCATCAGTCCCCTAGAACTTAGAACTACTTAAACCTAACTAACCTAAGGATATCACACACATCCCTGTCCGAGGCAGGATTCGAACCTGCGTGGTTCCAGACTGTAGCGCCTAGAACCTCTCGGCCACAACGGCGGGCCCACTTTCCTTGTTGAGAGCCCTTCCTGGCACAAAGTAACAATGTGGACGCGATCGAACGGCGTTATTGACGGTCTCGGCATGGTTGAACTACACACAACACTAGCCATGTTCCTCTTTTCTGGTGGAATGACTGGAACTGATCGACTTTCGGCCCCCTCCGTCTAATAGGCACTGCTCATGCATGGTACTTTGCATCTTTGGGCGGGTTTAGTGACATCTCTGAACAGTCAAAGGAACTGAGTCTGTGATACAATATCCTCAATCAACGTGTATCTTCAGAAGTTCTGGGAATTGGGGTATTGCAAAAACTTTTTTTGACGTGTGTAGTTGCCTCGCAAATCACCAGACCGATGCTCTCTCCACTGTTAGTTCCAGGACGGGAAACGGGAACTACTTGTGATGGCTGGGTTGCCTGAAGTACCGACAACAACCGGAACACGACCGAACACTGTCAACTCGTCTTCATTACGTCAGAATTCTCGTTTGGTGATTTTCGTTCGCTTGTGTACTCTCTGGTGTAAGACGGGCACAAAATTACAAGATGAAGAGACTTGTACCGAATAGAATGGCGTGCATCTTCGGGACGAATATTACGCTAACGACAGCTACAGTCTCAGACGCTAGTCTGTGTTTCATTAAACGCCCCGTATACACCAGACGATAATAAATATCGAGGCGCCTATTACACAGCACGTAGCACTCCGTCTTCAGGCCACAAGTGGCCCATCGGTACCATCCGACCGCCGTGTCATCCTCAGCTGAGGATGCGGTTGGGAGGGGCGTGTGGTCAGCACACTGCTCTCCCGGCCGTTACTATGGTTTTCTGTGACCGAAGCCGCTACTATTCGGTCGAGTAGCTCCTCAATTGGCATCACGAGGCTGAGTGCACCCCGAAAAATGGCAACAGCGTATGGCGGCCTGGATGGTCACCCACCCAAGTGCCAGCCACACCCAACAGCGCTTAACTTCGGTGTTCTGACGGGAACGGGTGTATCCACTGCGGCAAGGCCGTTACTCAGACACCTATTCGTGAATGTTAATGTGTGGTCTGCCGGTGTGGCCGTGCGGTTCTAGGCGCTTCAGTCTGGAACCGCGGGACCGCTACGGTCGCAGGTTCGAATCCTCTCTCGGGCATGGCTGTGTGTGATGTCCTTAGGTTAGTTAGGTTTAAGTAGTTCTAAGTTCTAGGGGACTGATGACCTCAGATGTTAAGTGCCATAGTGCTCAGAGCCATTTCAACCATTTGCTAATGTGTGGTGTGTCCACCCTTCACCTTTATGACGGTTTCAACTCTGCTGGGGTCTCTCTCAGTGAGGTGCCTGTATGTCTGTTGAGGAACGGCAGCATATTGTTTCTCAGTAGCCAAAACCAGAGAAGGTAGTGATGTTGAACACTGGAGTGAAGTCGACGTTCTAACTCATCCAAGGCCGGCCGAAGTGGCCGTGCGGTTAAAGGCGCTGCAGTCTGGAACCGCAAGACCGCTACGGTCGCAGGTTCGTATCCTGCCTCGGGCATGGATGTTTGTGATGTCCTTAGGTTAGTTAGGTTTAACTAGTTCTAAGTTCTAGGGGACTAATGACCTCAGCAGTTGAGTCCCATAGTGCTCAGAGCCATTTGAACCATTTGAACTCATCCAACAGGAGTTCCGTGAGGTTCACGTTCTGTCTCTGGGCAGACCTGTCCATTTCTGGAATGTCATCGTGCACGCAGTACACAGCGGTGTAAAATGCGTTCATGTCCGTCCGCATTTGGTTGGCTGGTTGATTTGGGAGAAAGGACCAAACATCGAGGTAATCGGTCCCATCAGGTAAGGGAAAGCATGGAGAAGGCCGTGCCCTTTCACAGTAAGCTTCCTGGCATTTATCTGTGAAGAATCACAGAAAACCTAAATCAGGATGGCCGGACGCGGTTTTGAGCCGTCGTCTTCCCTAATGCGAGTCCGGTAGATAATTTTATTCAGGCATTCGCCAAACCCAAACGCTGGCACATGATGTAGCGTGAGTCATCACTCCAAATCCCTGGTTTCCAGTCATCAAAATGGCTCTGAGCACTATGGGACTTAACTGCTGTGGTCATCAGTCCCCTAGAACTACTTAAACCTAACTAACCTAAGGACATCACACACATCCATGCCCGAGGGAGGATTCGAACCTGCGACCGTAGCGGCCACGCGGCTCCAGATTGTAGCGCCTAGAACCGCAAGGCCACTCCGGCCGGCTTCCAATCATCCACTGAGCAGCGGTATCGCTCCTCGCACCACCTCAAGCATCACTCAGCACTGAGCACAGAAATGTCCGGCTCATAAGGATTCGCTCTACCACTGTACTCCATTCTTTTTCCTCGCTATGCACAGTGAGTATTGCAACTCTACTGTTGGTACTATCAGTACAAGGGGTCTGCTTGGTCGAGCTTTAGCTGTGGTTATTCCTTCTTGACAATAATAGCACCGACAGTCGAGTAGTTTTAGAAAGGTTGAAATGTCCCTGACACATTTGTTAACTGGGTCGTATCAAATGACTGGTCCATGTTCAAAGTCACTAAGCTTTCCTGACTGACCCTTTGTGATGTCGTTGCTTCTATACTGACAACACAACAGCTCCCACCTCCTATTACACTCCTGGCCGTTAAAATTGCTACACCACGAAGATGACGTGCTACAGACGCGAAATTTAACCGACAGGAAGAAGATGCTGTGACATGCAAATGATTAGCTTTTCAGAGCATTCACACAAGGTTGGCGCGAGTGGCGACACCTGCAACGTGCTGACATGAGGAAAGTTTCCAACAGCAGTTTCCAATAGCAGTTGACCGGCGTTGCCTGGTGAAACGTTGTTGTGATGCCTCGTGTAAGGAGGAGAAATGCGTACCATCACGTTCCCGACATTGATAAAGGTCGGATTGTAGCCTATCGCGATTGCGGTTTATCGTATCGCGACATTGCTTCTCCCGTTGGTCGAGATCCAATGACTGTTAGCAGAATATGGAATCGGTGGGTTCAGGAGGGTAATACGGAACGCCGTGCTGGATCCCAACGGCCTCGTATCGGTAGCAGTCGAGATGACAGGCATCTTATCCGCATGGCTGTAACGGATCGTGCAGCCACGTCTCGATCCCTGAGTCAACAGATGGGGACGTTTGCAAGACAACAACCATCTGCACGAACAGTTCGATGACGTTTGCAGCAGCATGGACTGTCAGCTCGGAGACCATGGCTGCGGTTACCCTCGACGCTGCATCACAGACTGGAGCGCCTGCGATGGTGTACTCAACAACGAACCTGGGTGTACGAATGGCAAAACGTAATTTTTTCGGATGAATCCAGGTTCTGTTTACAGCATCATGATGGTCGCATCTGTGGTTGGCGACATCGCGGTGAACGCACATTGGAAGCGTGTATTCGTCATCGCCATACTGGCGTATCACACAGCGTGATGGTATGGGGTGCCATTGGTTACACGTCTCGGTCACCCCTTGTTCGCATTGACGGCACTTTGAACAGTGGACGTTACATTTCAGATGTGTTACGACCCGTGGTTCTACCCTTCATTCGATCCCTGCGAAACCCTACATTTCAGCAGGATAATGCACGACCGCACATGTTGCAGGTCCTGTACGGGCCTTTCTGGATACAGAAAATGTTCGATTGCTGCCCTGACCAGCACATTCTACAGATCTCTCACCAACTGGAAATGTCTGGTCAATGGTGGCCGAGCAACTGGCTCGTCACAATACGCCAGTCACTACTCTTCATGAACTGTGGTATGCATGGGCAGCTGTACCTGTACACGCCATCCAAGCTCTGTTTGACTCAATGCCCAGGCGTATCAAGGCCGTTATTACGGCTAGAGGTGGTTGTTCTGGGTACTGATTTCTCAGGATCTATGCACCCATATTGCGTCAAAATGTAATCACATGTCAGTTCTAGTATAATATATTTGTCCAATGAATACCCATTTATCATCTGCATTTCTTCTCGGTGTAGCAATTTTAATGGCCAGGGGCATACAAAAAGAAATGAGCTGGAGTATGGAATGCACAAACCAGTGACATGAGGGTAATATCGTGGCGTGTGTAACGAGGTGTGGTGCCGACCAGAGCGTGGAAGTTCGCATCCTGTCGCTAGAGGGCACGCGTACATCTCATGTGACAAGAAAGAGCTAGCAGCAGCATGCATGCGTCGTTCAACGCTGCCAGTCGCATTGCAAACAATGAGATGGAGGCGTCAAAGGACGAGCAAAGAGGTGTTGTTCGTTTTCTGACAGCGGAAGCAGTAGGAGGATCGCACATTCATCGAAGAATGTCACAAGTGTACGGCGAACACTGCATGTCCCTTGCAAGAGACAATGCGTGACAGAAGCACTTCAGGGAAGGACGGGTGTTGTTAGCCGATGTTGCAAGGTCTGGAGCACTAGACTGCATTACTGATGACATCGACCACCTGGTGGATGCACTCTTACCCAGGACCGCCGAGTGACAGTGAAAGCCATAGCCGCCTTGGTCGGACTGAACATCGGAAGTGTTCACACCATCATGAAGGAACGACTGCACATGCGCAAAGTGTGTGCCCAATGGTTGCACCACGGTCTTCAACTACACCAGGAAGTATGTCGAATGGCCCACTGTCTTGCTCATCTGCAGCGCCACGATTGGGAAGGGAATGAGTTCCTGGCACCAGTGGCAGTTGGAGATGACTCATGGTGTCATCACTTCGAACCAGAATCAAAACGACAGTCTCCAGTGGAAGCATCCAGGGTCACCACCACCCAAAAAGCCAAGGCTATCCACACGAGTACACGAAACCTTATGCTGACGTTCTTCTTCGACCAAGATGGCCCCCTTCTGATTCACTTCCTGCAGCACGGGACAACAGTGAATGCCCAGCGTTACTCGCAAACCTCGACGACCCTTCGCCAAGTGATCAAATCAAAACGACCAGGCACTCTCACCCATGGGGTCATTCTGCTCCACGGCAATGCAAAACTTCATATGGCCAACACAGTCGCGGCACTCCTGCAGAAATTTTGGGTCCCCTTAGAAGGGCTCTGAGGGGCAAATGATTCACCTCGGATGACAAAGTTCAGCTGTATGTGCGGAACTGGTTAACATCGCTGCCACAGGAAGTTTATGAGATAGCTATGCACCGCCTTGTGTCACAGTGGGAAAAGTGTCTCAACAACCAAGGTCAATACTTCTAACATACAGGTACTGGTTTCTGTAATTATGCCTCTGGCTCGTTTCTTTTTGAACGCCCTTTATATACTGACATCTAGTGGTCAATTCGAGGTTTTGTAAGGGCGTCTGAATATTTTTGACCATATAGTGTGCTTCTGTAAGAGTATAGATGGTTTTGACTGTTTGCTTACTACGTGCAGGGAATGGAGGCCCAGGTGGACGCGGGCCGTGCTCGCTCCATAGGTCTGTCCAACTTCAACGCGCGCCAGATCAAGCGCGTGTGGGAGTCAGCGCGCATCAAGCCGTCCAACCTGCAGGTGGAGATGCACGTCTACTTCCAGCAGCGCGAGCTCAGGGCCTTCTGCCGCGCCCTCGACATCACCTTCTGCGCCTTCGGACCACTCGGCTCGCCGCACATCTACCCGTTCGTCGAAAGCCATGGCGGAGATGTCAGCAAGTAGGTGGCATCTGAGGTCAATCCCGCATTACTCAAGGATGTCGAGATCCTTTTGGTATGATAGTGCAGTCTTTAGGAAAGCGTCACTAAATGCAGTAGTGGTGAATTTTTTCATGTACCGGGTGATCAAAAAGTCAGTATAAATTTGAAAACTGAGTGAAACACGGAATGATATAGATAGAGAGGTACAAATTGACACACATGCTTGGAATAACATGGGGTTTTATTAGAACCGAAAAAATACAAAGGTTGAAAAAAGTCCGACAGATGGCGCTTCATCTGATCAGAATAGCAATAATTAGCATAACAAAGTAAGACAAAGCAAAGATGATGTTCTTTGTAGGAAATGCTCAATATGTCCACCATCATTCCTCAACAATAGCTGTAGTCAAGGAATAATGTTGTGAACAGCATTGTAAAGCATGTCCGGAGTTATGGTGAGGCATTGGAGTCGGATGTTGTCTTTCAGCATCCCTAGAGATGTCGGTCGATCACGATACACTTGCAACTTCAGGTAACCCCAAAGCCAATAATCGCACGGACTGAGGTCTGGGGACCTGGGAGGCCAAGCATGACGAAAGTGGCGGCTGAGCACACGATCATCACCAAACGACGCTGGCAAGAGATCTTTCACGCGTCTAGCAATATGGGGGGAGCGCCATCCTGCATAAACATCGTACGTTCCAGCAGGTGTTTATCACTCAGGTTGGGGATGATGCGATTCTGTAACATATCGGCGTACCTCTCACCCGTCACGGTAGCAGTCGCTGACGTTTTGCTGTCCAGCGCCATCTGTCGGCCATTCTGTGAACTTTGTTATTTTTTTTTTTTTTTGTTCTAACAAAACCCCGTGTCATTCCAAGCATATGTGTCAATTTTTACCTCTCTCTATCTACATTATTCCGTGGTTTATTAAGTTTTCAAATTTATACTGACTTTTTGATCACCCGGTACCTCAGTTAACCTATCATGTCTGTAAGGCGACGCAATATTGCTGGAGATGGATTGACAGCCCCGCTGACTCTGATTGCAGACTACCACGGTACAACCAGCTGAGCGACCCGCTGGTGAAGCAAATAGCGCAGAAGCACGGCAAGACGACGGCCCAGGTGCTCATCCGCTTCCTGATGCAGCTCGAGGTCGCCGTAATTCCCAAGAGCTCCAACCCAGCACGCATCAAGGAGAACTTCGCGGTGAGTAGCTCTAGCTCGACTTCGTGCCTCGACTGGAAGCGTGACCTTCACTGGATGAGCCGAGTAGTGCCCCAGTTGATCGACGATGAAGACCACCCTAGCAGTCGAAAGCAAGAAACGAAAAATTCAGGAAAAACTGAAATTAGTTTTTCTATTGTCCTCTTCGTAGTCCTGTATCCACTTCCCCCCATATACATGTTGCCGTTGTTGTTATTGTTATTGTTGTGGTAGTGATCTTCACTCCAGAGATGCAGCTCTCCATGCTGCTCTCCTCTGTGCAAACCTCTTCATCTCTGAACAACTACTGTATTCTTTATCCTTCTGAATCCGCTTACTGTATTCATTTCTCTGTTTTCCACTACGATTTTAACCCCGCACACTTCATCTTCTAGTCAGGTAGTGCCACAAATTTCTTCTCTCCCCAATTTGTGGCGTCTTGCCCACTCGTATCGTATAGTGTGCCTAAAGGATGCTGCTTTCTCGCAATGCTATACAACAATTCAAGCAAATACCATTAGTAGTTTTATTTCAATAAAGCAAATTGACAATACTTAACTTTGAAATAACAATGGTGTCGAAAGTGATGGGCGACATGCAAACAGTTATGTTCTTCGATATAGACAAAGTCCAGACAAGTGATTGATATGGATCACTACTATCTGCAATCGTAGCACACTCTCTGCTAGGCCGTGCTAATGCTGTCCACTGGTGTCTGGCAGACGCTATTTTTTTTCCTTGATTCAATTTCGATTCCCCCCTAAGGGGGGTGGGCTGGCTGCTCTTCAGCCTACAGACTTTTTAAAACATAAGAAGAAGATAAGAAACAATAAAAGCAGGCGATAAAACGGTGACTTAAATAGTAAAACGGCGGAAAATTGTGGAAAGTTAAAAGATAAAACAAAGGGTTGGCAATGGTAATAAAATACGACAGACAATTAAAAAACACGGCGACAGTCTGGTTTCTGTTTGCAAGAGATATAAAAAAAATCACAAGCCGCGACAGTATGATTTCCGTTCGCAACACTTCGGAAAAGACTCACAACACTGAACACTCACTGTAAACACTGCACTAAAATGTCGGCACAAAGATGACACACCATAGCCAAGGGCAGACGGGGAGGGGGGGGAGGGGCGGGGGGGGGGGGGGACCTCGACAGATGAGGGGAAAAACAAGGAGGCAGGAGAGGAAAAACGAAAGGGGGAGAACCGAAGGAGGTAGAGGACTTATAAGTGGTGGGGGAGGGGGGGGGAGGAGAAGGGAAGACACGAGAGAGAATGGGAAATGCAAAAGGACTCGGGGGGAGAGAAGAGGGGCAGAGAGAGGGTAGGCGGGGAAAAAAGAAGATAAAAGGGGGGGGGGAGCCGAGGAAAAGGATGGAGGAAAGGAGGGGGGTGAGGATCAGAGTTGATAGGAAGTGCCGAGGCTAGCATGAGCCACGCTTATATTCGCTCCGGCTAGATGCCGCTCCTAGCGACGTGACGTCCTGGTCAGCGCGCTGTTGGCTGCCATTGTCTCACCGCCTTCTCTGGTCTTGGGTTCCTCTTCTTCGTTCTGGCGCTTGCGGTCACGCCAGAACACAATTATATTCACTATCTCAACATTTACATGATCTACCCATCTAATTTTCAGAATTCTTCTGTAGCACCACATTCCAAAATCTTCTAGTTTCTTCTTGTCTGAAATGTGTATCTTCCATGTCTCACTTACATACATGGCTACACTGCATAGAAATATTTTCAGAAAAGACTTCATAACACTTAAATCTATATTCGATGTTAACAAATTTCTCTTCTTCAGAAACGCTTTTCTTCCCACTGCCAGTCTACATTTTATATACTCTTTACATCGACCATCATCAGGTATTTTGCTCTGCAAATAACAAAACTCATTTAACTCTTCAACTTTCTCCTTTCCTAATCTGAATCCCTCAGCATCACCTGATTTAATTCGACTAGAATCCATTGTCACTATTTTGCTTTTGTTGATGTTCATCTTATATCCTTCTTTCGCGACACTCTCCATGCCATTCAACTGCTCTTCCAAGTCTTTTGCTGTCTCTGACAGAATTAGATTTCTATCAGCAAACTTCAAAGGTCTTATTTCTTCTGCCTAATCTTTAATTCCAACTCCAAAGTTTTCTTTGTTTTCCCTTACTGCTTGCACGTTGAAAAGATTAGATAAATTCGTGCATAGGCTACAACCTTGTCTCACCCCCTTCTCAACCACTGCTTCCCTTTTATGCCCCTCAACTCTTACAACTGTCGTCTGGTTTCTGTACAAGTTGTAAATAGCGCTCCCTGTATTTTACCCTTGCTACCTTCAGAATTTCAAAGAGTGTATTCCAGTCAATATTGCAAAAACCTTTCTCTAAGTCTAGAAATGCTATAAACGCAGCTTTGCCTTTCCTTAACCTATCTGCTAAGGTAACTCGCACGGTCAGTATTGCCTCGCGTGTTCCTCCATTCCCCCGAGGTCAGCTTCTACCAGTTTTTGCATTCTTCCATAAAGAGCAAGTGTAGCATCTTGCAACCAATTGCTAGTTCGGTAATATAGACACCTGACAACACCTGATTTCTTTGTAACTGGAATCACTGCATTCTTCTTGAAGTCTGAGAATAATTCGCCTGTCTCATACATCTTGCACACCAGTTGGAAGAGTTATGGCTCTGCCAAGGCCATAACTTCCACATAGACGTATGCTGCTTCTAACCGTTGCCAAGCACTCACAACTGATCTGAGAAATTCCGATACATTAATTTGGAAAACGGAAAATACGAAATGTGAAGAGAAAGGTCGAAGAAGCCGGCCGTTGTGGTCGAGCTGTCCTAGGCGCTTCAGTCCGGAACAGCGCTGCTGCTACGGTCGCAGGTTCGAATCTTGCCTCCGGCATGGATGTGTGTGATGTCCTTAGGTTAGTTAGGTTTAAGTAGTCCATGGTCTAGGGGACTGATGACCTCAAATGTTGTGCCATAGTGCTCAGAGCCATTTGAACCATTTGAGGTCGAAGAAAGGCAACCTTACTTATATAGCATTTGCAAACTTGAAGAAAATTTGTGGCAATGGTGACTGGACTACACTCCTCGAAAATTTGGAACTGGCAGGGGAAAAATATAGGAAGCGAAATGTTATTTGCAACCCATGCAGAAACCACGTGGTAGTTATAATAGTCGGAGGGCATGAAAGTTGAGAAGGCAGTGAGAAAGGGTTATAGCCTGTACACGACGTTTCTCAAAATGGACATTGGACAAGCTCTGAAGGAAGTCTGATGCTTGGAAAAAAAATTAATGTTCAGAATGAGTGAAAAAACATTGAGATGTGCTGATGACATTGTAATTCTGTCAGAGAGAGAATAAGGCTTGGAAGAGAAAATGATTGGACAGTGTCTTGGAAGTAAGATATAAGATGTATATCAACAAAAGTAAAACAAGAATGAAGGAATTCAGTCGAATCAATTGATGCTGCGGAGATATAACTCGAAAACGAGACACCGAAAGCAGTAGATGCATTTTGCTGTCTGGGCAGTAAAATAACTGACAGCGCATGATGTAGAGAGGGTATAAAATGCAGGCTGGCATTAGATAGAAATTAATATCTGAAAAAATAGGAATTAGGAATCATTTAGTATCAACTAAAGTGAAGCGAAGTGTTTTCTGGTGTGGAGTCTAGCCTTATGCAAATTTGAAAAGCGGACGATAAGCAGTTCAAAGAAGATAGGAAAACTTTTAAGATGTGGCATTAGAGGAAAAGGATGAAGTTTGGACGGTTAAATGGACTAATTAATAAGACAATAGTTAACCGAATTTTAGAAGTTTGTTGCTCAGCTTGACTAAAAGAAGGACCCAGTTGGATCGCACATCCTGAGGCACCAAGGAATTGCTAGTATGGTTGTGGATGGAAATGTGTGTGATGGGAGGGGGAGTGGAAGAAATTGGAGACTGACCAACGCTTGGACACAGTATGAAGGTTGAAAAGGATGTATGTTGCGGTAGTAATGCAGAGATGAAGACGTTTGCACAGGTGCATCAAATCACTCTTCAGACTGGCAACTACAACAACACCAACAGTAAAGAGAGCGGTGGAAAAACCACGACAGGGGCATAAAGGCAAATGTCGAGAGAGGGATCGTGCGAGGTGACACACTGACCAGCCTGACCAGCACATTGGACTCCCTTTCGGGAGGACAACGGTTCATATCCACGTCTGGCAATACAGTATTTCGACACCTTCCCGTACAGCAAAGCGTTATCAGCAAACAGCCGCAAATTGCTGCTCATCCTGTTCTCTAGATCATTTATGTCTACAGATGTATGATCCTGTCGCACTTCTGTGGGGCACTCTTGACGATACGCTTGCCCTGATGAACACTCGCCATCGAGAATAACGTAATGGGTTCTGTTATTCAAGTCACTCACATGTCTCGGAACTTAATCTAAATTATCGGACAATCATTATTAAATGGGTCGAGAGCGTGCTGAAACGTAATGCCTTGGAATCTTTTATGTGAAAACTCTTAATTTAAAAAAAAAATAAAACAAACGTTATTAACATTCTGCATCGGAGGCATTTCTTTTCGGCACCCCTTTGTACGTCTTGCATAACGACCAGGGCGGTAAAACTAGAGGAATTCGGTCTTTTATAGAGGGGTGCTGACAATCTTTGAAACACAAAGGGAAGAAAATTAACCCTCAGCCACACGCCTTACTGTGGCTTGCGGAGTTGTTGTTGTTGTTGTTGTTGTTGTCTTCAGTCCTGAGACTGGTTTGATGCGGTTCTCCATGCTACTCTATCCTGTGCAAGCTTCTTCATCTCCCAGTACTTACTGCAACCTACATCCTTCTGAATCTGCTTAGTGTATTCATCCTTTGGTCTTCCTCTACGATTTTTACCCTCCACGCTGCCCTCCAGTACTAAATTGGTGATCCTTTGATGCCTCAGAACATGTCCTACCAACCGGTCCCTTCTTCTTGTCAAGTTGTGCCACAAACTCCTCTTCTCCCCAATTCTATTCAATACCTCCTCATTAGTTATGTGATCTACCCATCTAATCTTCAGCATTCTTCTGTAGCACCACATTTCGAAAGCTTCTATTATCTTCTTGTCCACACTATTTATCGTCCATGTTTCACTTCCATTCATGGCTACACTCCACACAAATACTTTCAGAAACGTATTCCTGACGCTTAAATCTATACTCGATGTTAACAAATTTCTCTTCTTCAGAAACGCTTTCCTTGCCATTGCCAGTCTACATTTTATATCCTCTCTACTTCGACCATCATCAGTGATTTTGCTCCCCAAATAGCAAAATTCCTTTACTACTTTAAGTGTCTCATTTCCTAATCTAATTTCCTCAGCATCACCCGACTTAATTCGACTACATTCCATTGCATGGCTTGCGGAGTACAGAAGTAAATTTTGACCTCTACGCACAGCCTTGAAGTATGTCACTTATGAGCTATAGTAACACGAAACTAATGAACGCTTTTTATTTAACTTTCAGGTGTTCGATTTCGAACTGTCCCCAGAAGAGATGGAAGCCCTGGAGGCTTTGGATAAGGGACCAAAAGGCAGACAGGCGAATGAGCACGTCCTTCCTGGGTAACTAAATAATATAATTTTATTTTATATTAATGTTAAAATGAAAAAATATATTTCACAGCATACAGACATACGTAAGTTATTCTCTCCAAACGGACAAAGTTATGAGGGTTGTTCGAATAGTAAGGAACGATCGGTCGCGAAATGGAAACCACAGTGAAAATCAGAACTGTTTTCTTTGCACATTTAGCTACACCTTCCAGATACTTCTCTACATAGTCGCCGCTCCGATTTAATTTGTCGGAGCGTTATACCAAATTTCCAGCACCATAGTCATAGAAGGCAGCCGCCTGTGTTTTCCGATAATTCTCTACGCTGGTCTATAGCGCGTAGCCGACGCTCAAGTGTTGTCTTCGTATCCAGCATTTTATGTGAACAGAGATGATACTCAGGACGAGCCAATTAGGACTGTGTTGTGGGTGATCGAACACTTTCCTTCGAAAAGGCTGCAGGAGCGTCTTCACTGCCCCTGCTGAGTGCGGCTGAGAATTGCCAAGAAGAAGGAAGTGCGTGGCAGTAGTGGTAGGTCCGCCTCCGTAGCGGTAGCATTACTGCCTACCACGCAGGGGGCACGGGTTCGATTCCCGGCAGGGTTCTAGGCACCTTTAGTCGCTCACAGTGCGCTCACAACTGAAACGATCGTCTTGATGCGATCGACGGGCATACTAGAGAAACTGCACAAAACGTCTGTGAGAAGCCTCGTCGGATTTTCACAGTGGTTTCCACTTCGCGACGATCAGCTCTCTGGCAAATGGTATAGAAGGTATCAAGAGATAACTAATGCTAATAACATACGATAGCTCTAACACCAAAACTTTTTAACAAGGATTTTTTAATTGATGTAACTGTGAGTTCATATTAAAACCTTGTTCATGAGAAATTTTTAGAAAGGAACTATACCAGATTTTTACATTTTTTAGGAAATGTGTATTTGAAAATTACAGGTTGTCGTTGATACACTTGTTGATATTATTCCACATAAAGGCCACCCAGTTCAGTGTATGTTGTGAGCCGTGCCACAAGCTTCTTTGTGCCCTCCTCGGAAAACTCTCTCCCCCCCCCCCCCCCCCCCAGTTCCTTACCTCCACTTTAGAATCTCTTTCTGCACCTGTTCGTCGGTTGAAAATTTAGTTACACTTATGTATGCTTTCAGGGGAGTAAAGAGATGGTAATATAAAGGTGCCGAGTGAGGAAATGGTTTAAAACATCCCAACCAAATGAGTCCAAGAGAGCCTTGGTGGCTAAGGCTGTGCGAGGACGGGCGTTGTCGTGCAATAAGCACACTCCTCTCCTAAGCATTCCACTGCTTTTGAGTTTCCCTAGGATCTCACAATATCGCTGTGGATTGATGGTGTGTCATTGAGGCAAAAATTCAAATTATGCCTTTTCGGTCCCAAAACTCTTAGGCCATAATTTTTTTGCCCGAAATCGTGGTTCTGATTTTTTTGACAGATGAGAAATTGTTGTGACGCCACTGTAGCGATCGTCTTTTTCATTCAGGCTTGTAATGAGCTACCCGTGTTTCATCCCCAGTCACAACAGAACTAAGAAAGCCTCACCTTCCAATTCGAATCACCCAAAAAACTCGCGGCCGCTATTGATCCATTTTTCTTATGCTGCTCTGTCACCTGTTTTGAGATCTACCTAGCGCACACTTTCCGGTATCCCAGCGTTCCTGTGAGTGTCTCGTATAAGACAGTTCTACAGAGTTGTCAGACCATCGCAGAAATTTCATCCAATATCTAACGGCTGTCTTCACGAACAGTTTTCTCGATCTTTTGCACCAATTCCTCAGTCAAAATGGAAGGCCATCCACTCTTCTGTTCGTCATGAACATTTTTTCTGCCTCCACTAAATTCCCTACACCACTAAACACTACTCGTTCTGTTCATAACACCTTCACCGTAAGCCGTTTGGATTTGTGGCAAAATTTCGGAAGGTGTTATTCCTTCCGCGAGTAGTAAGTGGATCACAGCACGTGACTCGCACTTGCCGGGATTACTTACCTACATCTTTCACGTAACTGTACACTACAACTGGCGTTTACATGCTGCAGTGTTCCTGCGGTGCTCGCTCTGGTCAGGGGATACCCCCGCCACCCCCCTCCCCGTCACTCATCCAGTCAGTGTCGCCAACCATCAAAAATCAACAAACCACAACCCGTTATGGTCACAGTACACTTTCTTTCTGAACACGCCTCGTATTTCTATATCACTTAATGTCTTAAGTGGTCACCCAGCCCAATTGCAGGTTACCAGTGTAATAGCTTCCATGGATATATGCGACTGCAGTCTTTCAAAAAAATGGTTCAAATAGCTCTGAGCACTATGGAACTCAACTGCAACTAGTTAAACCTAACTAACCTAAGGACATCACAAACATCCATGCCCGAGGCAGGATTCGAACCTGCGATGGTAGCGGTCTTGCGGTTCCAGACTGCAGCGCCTGTAACCGCACGGCCACTTCGGCCGGCTGCAGTCTTTCTCGGCGTATTCCAATGATGAGCTTCGTTCCCATCAGCTGAAGATGATGGGTACGAAACTCATCGAAACTTCGCGACAAGACGACGCCACCACTCAGCTGATAGCCCGAGAAGAATTCATCAGCTTCCATGGATACCAAAAACACTGTTTCCAGTATTTCATGTAGTTACTGAACGAATTGAAAAATTAAAGCGCTGCTATAATTTGTTCATTAAGAGGTATTTTTTTACGTTAAAGGCGGTTTAACACAATAAAACAAGTATTATACACCCATCATAAAAAGTTAAACATGTAATTAGTTTTCGTATCTAAATGAGATAGATGTCTGTGCAAGACATTTTTGATAATACTTTATGTTCTAGTAAATGAAAAGCGCATATTTGCTTTTGTTCCACAGTCTTTTTCTTTGTGTGGTATATTCTACATCCTTGCGGATCTCCTCACTGTGGATTTACGCAACATAAACTGTACAGAGAGTAGTCAGAAACTGACGTCGCTGCGTAGGTTATGCTGAGAAAAAATTATGAAGAAAAAAATTCGTTATCTTACATTTTTTCCGAGTAAATAAGCACTGAAAATAGCCAATGAGGACTTCGCGCATGTAAATTCAAGTGGTGTGACAAGGACTGAGTTGCCAAATATGTGCTTCATTTGGTTTCCTAAAACAGAACAAGGCAGCGATGCAAAAATTTGCTCATGGGACTGTAGCAAGGATCGAACAGGAGCCAAAGGCTGAGCAGTCTCGTACTTTGTCATCCGTGTTATGGGAAGAAATGACACTAACTGTATTTGGAAGGCTGCTGTAATTTTCGCGCCCAACGACACGATTGACGAACTTCGCTGCTAATTAAATCGGAAACGGCGCAACGTATCGAATTTTTATCTGAGCAGCTATATCTCAGCACAACCTACCCTGCAACACACTTACAAGCTTTACAGACTGTTTGTTACGATTATATGTAAATAGAATGGGTTCACTGCTGTCATCCGCAGCAGAACGCTACGCAGAATCAGCGGCGATGAGCGGAAATGTGTACCGAACCGGGATTCGAACCCCGGATCTCCTGCTTACTAGGCAGGTGCATTAACCATTGTGCCATCCGGATACAGCGTTATCGCAACTACGCGGACTGTCTAGGCTGGCCTCACGGGCGATCCACATTTCCATCGAGAGCCATCTATCCGCATAGCTCGAATCCCAGTCCGGTGCACATATTCGTTCGTCTCGGCTGATTCCGTCTTATGTCCCTCTGGAGTTGACGGCCATGTCCGAAAGAACAGGCACCACGCATTCATACATTGAAGAGCCAAAGAAACTGGCACACCTGCCTAATATCGTGTAGGGTCCCTGCGAGTACGCAGACTTGATTAATGTCTGAAGTAGTGCTGGAGGAAAACGACACCATGAATGCTGCAGGGCTGTCCATAAATCCGTAAGAGTACGAGGGGGTGGAGGTCTCTTATGAGCAGCTCGTTGCAAGATATCCCAGATATGCTCAGTAACGTTCATGTCTTGAGAAGTGTTTCAGATCAGAAGAGTGTTCCTGGAGCCACTCTGTAGCGATTCTGGACGTGCGGGGAGTTGCATTGTCCTGCTGAAATTGTCCAAGTCCGTCGGAATACACAATGGACATGAATGTATGCGGGTGATCAGACAGGATTCTTACGTACGTGTCACCTGTCAGAATCGTATCTAGACGTATCAGGGGTCCCGTATCACTCCAACTGCACACGCCCCACACCATTACAGACCCTCCACCACCTTGAACAGTCCGCTCCTGACATGCAGGGTCCACGGATTCATGAGGCTGTCTCCATACCCGAACACGTTCATCGACTCAATGCTATTTGAAACGAGACTCGTCCGACGAGGGAACATGTTTCCAGCCATCAACAGTCCAATGTCAGTGTTTACGGGCCCAGGCGAGGCGTAAAACTTTGTGTAGTGCTGTCATCAAGGACACACGAGTGGGCCTTAGTCTCCAAAAGCTCATATCGATGACGTTCCGTTGAATGACACTTGTTGATGGTCCAGCATTGAAATGTGCACCAATTCGCGGAAGGGTCGCACTTTTGTCACGTTGAACCATTCTCTTTAGTCGTCGTTGGTCCCGTTCTTGCAGGATCTTTTTCCGACCGCAGCAGTGTCGGAGATTTGATATAGTACGACATTCCTGATATTCACGGTACACTCGTGAAATGGTCTATGGCAAAATCCCCATTTCATCGCTACCTCGGAGATGCTGTGTCCCATCGCTCGTGCACCGACTATAACACCACGTTCAAACTCACTTAAATCTTGATAACCTGCAGCAGTAACCGATGTAACAACTGCGCCAAACACTTGTCTTGTACAGGCGTTGCCGACCGCAGCGCCGTATTCTGCCGGTTTACACATTTCTGTATTTGAATACGCATGACTATACCAGTTTCTTTGGCGCTTCTTACCACTCTGCGTACCTACCTGTCTACAGGGAGTTGCGACATACGTCTAGGGGCGATAGATCTCGTAATGGGGAAGAACTGGAGGCAAAATGTTCCCAGCGATGCTAGACATTTGAGATCAAGACTGGTGTTAAACAGGGAGATGGATTGTCACCAATGTTGTTCAATATAGCACTGGACGAAGTGATCAGGCAGTGGAGAGCAATAAACGAGGAAATGGGAATACCAAAGACCCATGTGGGGGACAAAAAGGATAACAGGGCTCAAGTGGACTGCCTAGCCTTTGCAGATGACATGGCAATAGTAAGTGAGACGGAAAAAGACGCAAAGACACAACTCGACAACTTAACTAAGGTAGCCAGAAAGGTGGGACTGAGGATCGCCTGTAACAAGACAAAGACATTAAACACCACTGCAAACTGGGAAACACCGGAAGGCGCTGTGCAAATGGTGGACAAATTTAAATACCTGGGAGAATTTATAACAGGAAGGAACAGGAGCAAGGAGGGAATAACAGATAGGATAAAGAAGATGACGTCAGCCTTCTGCATGACGAGAGAGGTATACAATAAAAAGAATATATCCACAGAGGCAAAGAAGCCACTACAAGGCAACAGTGAGGAATGCAGTATTATATGCTGCTGAGACGATGACACTAGGAAGAAATAGGGCAGAGTAACTAGAGAAAGAAGAGAGGAAAATACTGAGAAAAACACTAGGTCCCAAAAGAGGTGGAGAGAGGTGGATGCGAAGACCTAGGGAAGAATTGTACCGGAACATGAGAACAATATCCGGGGAAATCAGACTCAAAAGGGCAAGGTTTGCTGGATATGTAGTTAGAATGAGTATGGACAGGATGATGAAGGGAGTGTGGGAAACAACAGGGAGGACAAGGGGAAAGACAGGAACCAAGTGGGTTGTTGAACTTCGGAAGGACTGGTTCGAATTGGGGATAAAGGTCGAAGGAAAGGAAAACTGGAGGAACAAATATACACCGACAAATATGCCGGAGATCAACGACAGGGAAGAATACAGGAAAAGATTAGAATGTCACCAGTGCAGCCGCCAGGAGAAACGGAATCTGAAGATCTCGGAAGAAGAGCGGGAGAGGAGAGGAGAAAGAATGAAGAGTTTCTGGGAGAAGAAGAGGAAAATGCAGTCCACGAAGGGGCTACCCGAGGTCCTACAGAGGCCGTATCGCAAGAAGAAGAAGGCATCCTTTTAGTATTTTCCCACCCTGGGAGGACGAGATTGCATGCAACGACCAGGGTCTACTAACCAGATGTGCAGCATACTACCTAGCCCAGTAAATTGACAGCGTTGTTTAAAAAAAAATCATAAGAATGGGTGTCTGTACGTGAAGAAGGATATTTTAGATTCGAATTAGAATGTTCAGCTTTTCTAGACCTAGTGCTGTTCACTAGAAGAAGAGTTGCGATGTCCTGACACCTCTTATGGCAATCTAAAACGACGCCTAACATCGCTAAGAAAGAGTATCGAACGTTTTGTCTCTAAGAGAAGTTGTTCCCCATGACGTGATCTATCATCCCCACACGGTTGATGCAAAAACTTTGAAACACCCTGCATATAAACAGAAATGAATGTGTACGCTCAAGATAAGACTACTTGGTATCTAACAATCTTAAAGAATACTTTTCAGCTCTCCTTTCTATGGATTTAAGTGACCAGACCATTCTTAATTTACAGCTTTAGTGGTTACTCTATATTTTCTAACTGTTACATTTCATTTACAGACTCGGACGCCATCCCGAGTTCCCGTGGTTTGATCGCTACTAGTCATGAGGAGCGAACGTTATGAGCAAAGGAAAAGCTGCAAGCTTGGCACCGGCTGAAGTATACCTAGATCATAACGTTTCTTTATCAGTTTGAGAAAATGGTGTTGACAATAATACGGATGAATTACATTTGTACCATTAAAGCAATAATAAAACATTTCATTAGAAAATCGCATTTCTCAACTGAATTTCTTTCATCGATATTTCCATTCATAATATATTTCATATCCTGCTCTAAATTGGCTGCCTGACATCAAAAGTGAAGCATCCAGAAGATATGGTGAGAAGTCAATGAAAGTTCGTACATGTCTACGAAGTCTGTTCAAAAAGTTGCGGAACATTCGTAGTTTCTGTGTGTTGGGGCGAAATGTCAACGAAATTGTGCGTACCAATGGAAGACTGACGGTCCGAGAGGTTGCAGAAGAATGTAACATTTCAGTTGGGTCATGTCATGAAATTCTGACACAGCATCTTGCAAAGCATCGTGTTGCCTCCAAGGTCGCCCCACGGATCATGAGTCAAGACCAGGAAACGCTCGCTTCGCAGTCTGTGAAGATCTTTCCGATCGTGCACGTCAGAATGACATGCTCCTTAAGAGGATCACAACTGGTGGTGAGATGCACGTATACGGTCATGATGTTGAGCCCAAGGTTCGATCTTCACAGTTTTTTTTTTCTTTCTTTTCTCAGGTTTTGGTTAATTCTGGCCCTGGCCAGATTTCAATGGTATGTTACAAAGTCGCACATTGCGAATATAAGTTAATAAAGTAAGTCAAATGAAAGATAAATAACTGTTTCCGTTAGTGGATACATGTTTTTGATGCACAGTATGAGTAAACATGTTTATGTGCACATATATACACATCCATACATAAGTGTATAAATGTATGTGAAAACGTTTACTCATACTGCGCTTCAGAATCATGTATACACTTCTGGAAACTGTAACTTATTTTTAGGTTTGTTTTAATTTTGTAAACTTATATTCACAAAGCGCCGATTTGTAACACAGGGCGTACATAAAGTTCTGGAACACTTTAAATTATTTATTGCACAAGAACTAAACATTGTACAGATGCCATAAAAATTGCATTTTGAAGAGAAACTCTGAAAGTTTTTTCTACAAATATTCGATATGCGAACCATGAGTAACCCGGCAGACGTCAATACGGTAATCGAATTCTTGCCGTATCCGTCTCAGCATGGCATCGTCGACTGCGGCAGTCGCTTCCCGTTTTCTATGCCGGAGCTCTGCTACATCACGTGGTAGAGGCGGTACATACAACAGATCTTTAATGTGTCCCCACAGAAGAAAGTCACACGGAGTGAGATCTGGTGATGGGGGAGGCCATTTCATAAAACAGCTGTCCCTTCTATAGCACGGCCGATCCATCGATGCGGCAGCTCCGTCTACAGGTAACCACGAACTTCACGATGAAAATGGGGTGGAGCCCCATCCTGATTGTTGTGTCTAGGCAAGACAGCCTAGACACAATGAGAGGAAGCCGAAAGGCACGCGCTTAAACTCACGCAGGCTGGCGTGAGGTCTGAAACAGGATACGTAATGAATGCTATAAAGAAAAGTACGTAGCTTCTGGAATACTTAACTTTAATCCATAATTGTAGAACATCGCTCTTGATGATACGTGCTTCATAATGTTGTTGTTGTGGTCTTCAGTCCTGAGACTGGTTTGATGCAGCTCTCCATGCTACTCTATCCTGTGCAAGCTTCTTCATCTCCCAGTACCTACTGCAACCTACATCCTTCTGAATCTGCTTAGTGTATTCATCTCTTGGTCTCCCTCTACGATTTTTACCCTCCAAGGTGCCCTCCAATGCTAAATTTGTGATCCCTTGTTGCCTCAAAACATGTCCTACCAACCGACTCTTCTTCAAGTCAAGTTGTGCCACAAACTTCTCTTCTCCCCAATCCTACTCAATACCTCCTCATTAGTTACGTGATCTACCCACCTTATCTTCAGCATTCTTCTGTAGCATCACATTTCGAAAGCTTCTATTCTCTTCTTGTCCAAACTAGTTATTGTCCATGTTTCACTTCCATACATGGCTACACTCCATACAAATACTTTCAGAAACGACTTCCTGACACTTTATACTCGATGTTAACAAATTTCTCTTCTTGAGAAACGCTTTCCTTGCCATTGCCAGTCTACATTTTATATCCTCTCTACTATGACCATCATCAGTTATTTTACTACCTAAATAGCAAAACTCCTTTACTACTTTAAGTGTCTCATTTCCTAATCTAATTCCCTCAGCATCACCCGACTTAATTTGACTACATTCCATTATCCTCGTTTTGCTTTTGTTGATGTTCATCTTATATCCGCCTTTCAAGACACTGTCCATTCCGTTCAACTGCTCTTCCAAGTCCTTTACTGTCTCTGACAGAATTACAATGTCATCGGCGAACCTCAAAGTTTTTACTTCTTCTCCATGAATTTTAATACCTACTCCGAATTTTTCTTTTGTTTCCTTTACTGCTTGCTCAATATACAGATTGAATAACATCGGGGAGAGGCTACAACCCTGTCTCACTCCTTTCCCAACCACTGCTTCCCTTTCATGCCCCTCGACTCTTATAACTGCCATCTGGTTTCTGTACAAATTGTAAATAGCCTTTCGCTCCCTGTATTTTACCCCTGCCACCTTCAGAATTTGAAAGTGTTAATTAGCAATTGAATACGGCGCCTTGCTAGGTCGTAGCAAATGTAGCTGAAGGCTATGCTAACTATCGTCTCGGCAATTTAGAGCGTAATTGTCAGTGATCCCCTTCTGGCAAAGTCGGCTGTACAACTGGGGCGAGTGCCAGGAAGTCTCTCTAGACCTGCCGTGTGGTGGCGCTCGGTCTGCTATCACTGACAGTGGCGACACGCGGGTCCGACATGTACTAATGGGCCGCGGCCGATTTAAAGGCTACCGCCTAGCAAGTGTGGTGTCTGGCGGTGACACCACACTGATGAATGATGAACGGAGAGTCCGTTTGCATTTGAGGCGTCAGCCATTGCTGAAACATGTCCAAATAGGAATATCCAGTGACAGTGCTCTCGGCGAAAAAGAATGGCCCGTACAGTTTTCGACGTGACAAGGCACAAAAAACACTTACCTTTGGGGAATCATGCTCAAATTCATTGCATTCGTGTGGATGCTTTGTATCCCAGATTCGACAATTATGCCTGTTAACTTTCCCATTTGTATGAAAAGTGGCTTCGTCACTAAAAATTAAGCCATCAACAATGCCACCCACATCCTCATTCAATTGTTGCAACTACGAACAAAACTGAAAACGCTTGTCTTTGTCGTCGTCATTGAACTTCTGCAGTAGTTCCAATTTGAATGGTTTCACAAACAACTTTTGTCGCAGGACTTTCCACACTGTCATTGGAGCCATTTCGAACTTATGGGATGCACGATGCACCGATTTCTTTGGACTCCTTATTAATGTCTCTCGTATGTGCTCCACATTCATTTCACTCACACTGGGAGTATGGAAACAACCAACATTCTGCCCCACTGTGCATTGTTGCCAGATGTATCCAAGATGGCGGCTTGTAGACTTGGCAACAGCGCATGACGTCATTCAAGATAGCTGATTTTGGCGGGAAGTTTGAATTTTGGCGGGAAAGTGCCACACCCCCTCCTCCACAAATATGGCGTGAAGTTAAAACTCCAACAGGATAATGCATCACACCAAGAAAAATGGCGGGAAAAAGAGACTTGTCTTTATTATTTAACCAGTTTCAAGCAAGTGTGTTCGCCACGAGCTCTAGAGCCCAATTGGCTTAGTTGATATCGTCGCCACCAGAGAGCGCCACTGTGACGTCATCCAAGATAGCCGATTTTGGCGGGAAGTTTTAATTTTGGCGGGAAGAAGGTCAATTGGCCTACCTCCACTAACCTAACCCCACTCCCCCCAGGAAATGGTGCGAAATTCAAATTCCAACATGATAATGCGTCACACCTACGATAATGGCGGGAAAATGGACTTATATTTATTATTTAACCACTTTCAAGCGGATGTGTTCTCCACTGAGTCTGGACTGCAGCTGGCTTAGTTGACATTGGTGCCACCAGAAGGCACTCTCCTAATGTCAGATCATGACTTAAGTTCTGTTATTCAAGGTGGCTGCACCCGATGTATCCACCACGAGCTCCAGAGCTCAAGTGGCTTAGTTCATTTCGTGACCACCAGAGGACGCTACTGTGGCGTCATGTGATGACACAAGATTGTCTGCTCTGTCTCACGCACGTGTTATAACCAGACACTCGCCACGCCACTGGCCCGCGGGCGTCCGACTGCTTACGTCACACACGCTTGGCCGCCACCTCCATACACACACAGTCTTCTGTAAACATGCTAACAAACAAAAAAAAATGGTTCAAATGGCTCTGAGCACTATGGGACTTAACTTCTGAGGTCATCAGTCCCCTAGAACTTAGAACTAATTAAACCTAACTAACCTAAGGACATCACACACATCCATGCCCGAGGCAGGATTCGAACCTGCGACCGTTGCGGTCACCCGGTTCCAGACTGTAGCGCCCAGAACCGCATAGCCACTCCGGCCGGCAAATATGCTAACATCCACATCGCACATCTAACCTATCAATTACCTAAGTACTTAATTCCATTTCAATTTTAATCGTATTAAATAATTCAATTTACAATTTCATATAGCTATCAAAAAGGTGTTCACTGTACTTTCACCTATCTACTTTCAACTACTTTTCAAGGTCCAGACCGCCACCTCTTCCTAGGAACCGTCGCCGAGTTTGAATTCTGTCAGTAAAGAAAGGCCATTTGCGCTTTCGCCACCAACCTAAGAAAATTGCGACGAAAGAAAGCACACTTGTACTGTCCTCATCCACTCGACCGCCAATTCCTCCTTGCTTGCTAATCGTCAACTGTCTAAATCATACACCAACCTTTATTTAAACACTTAGAGGGAGAACCACCACCAAGTGTATTCGCCACTGAGTCCATAGCCCAACTGACTTAGTTCATATCGATACCACTAGGGGAGGACACTGTAGCGCCGCAAGTACCATAATCTAAGATGGCGCCACCTAGTGTGTTCACCACGAGCTCCAGACCCCAACTGTCTTAGTAAATTTCCCCGCTGTCAGAGGACGCCACAGTGACACCAGCTAATGACGCAAGTACAGTTATCCATGATGGCAGCGAACAGTGTGTTCTCCACGAGGTTTATGACGGTGTCATCCGTTTCCTGACATATACCAAGATTGTGAGGGAAAACGACTCAGCCTGCTCTGGGCTGCTGAGGGGAGTAAAAAAGGAGTTCACTCTATTTAGTTTCAAACATTTTCTTTAGGTGATCGAATATATTTATCACACTGACGCAAAACACTCGCCATGTTATGCTTGGGGTCACAATACACAGTCTGCAGATATGCAAACAGCTCTAATTTTCCGAAATCATTTCAGTACAGACCTGCAAACTGCTCCTAAATAATACAGCACACTGATGTGTAAACACGCTAAGTACTCGTAAACTGCCCAAATAGCGCATATCATGGCCTACAGACCCGCTCCCGAAATAATCCAATCAACGCACGCAAGCACAGTCCACCGCCCCCTGTCCATTAGAGTACACGGGAGGTAGCGATAAGTGATGCATCCCTCAGATGTCAAACCGCACACAGCCCCTACTCGGCTACCACAAGCATGGGGTGGCGGCACCCCCATTCATACATAACACCTGAGAAATTCCTATCCAAATACGTGTTCACCTACACATACGTGCTGACGTGATCGGGCGGGAGCGCAACCACGAGCTGAAGCCAAACACAAGCCAAAGTTGTATGCAGCCGCCGTTAATGACCGGGCGTTTATTTGCACAGCATGCACTAAGCAGAGCCACGCATGTTCGACGTTCCTCCATACCATCACTCTAACTGCGGTCTGGCGAAGACACTGCAGAGTTCCGTTCCACAATAGCAGAACCTGCTTTCTCCTTAGCGATTCGAACGGACCCTACGTCACGTTCGACTCACACTTCACTGCGCTTAGCTACATACCATCTCAATTGCAAAAAACCAACGAACCTTATCAATCATAACTCACATTGCTATCTAAAATAATAACCAAGTCTAACTATACTAAATTCCATAGCACCCCCCAGAAATAGTTAATGCTCGCTTTCTTATTGTCTCAGCTTGCATGTGCCAAAATTCCTGCCCTTACAGAATCTGTTAACCAAAACATCGTCGAAGCCAGAGTTCCTCCCGGACATAACGTGATAGCCTTCCTGTTCTCAACATAGTCAAATGTTCTCACCACTCCTATATCCCAGCACAATCAATAGAGCATTTTCTTTCTTGGGCTTTTTGTCGTTATTTTGCAAAGATTGCTAAATTGCACCGACAGCTCCCTCAATCTATACACCCCCAACCTGTTCTTTCTATCTACAGACGCTACACTCAGTAGTAATAAACTATTTTACACTGATCACCATTTTGCACAGACAATTAAACGTCGCAAATTTGTGTACAGGTCATCAAATATAAACCATGCTCGCAAGAATATTGCACCGACAAACCGATCTCCAACCAGGGACTATATCACCGAGTACCGTCAATCTTCGCTGTACTTCTCGATATCAAGAACACCGCTCTAGTCTCCCCATCACTAGCGCAACATAATGAACAACATATACACTGTAAATTATTTCTCCACAAACACCAAACTTTAGCGAGGTGCAGCGTGCTGTAAACCATTGACTAACTAGAAACAAATAGAGTAAACTGACATTTGCGCTCTCGAATACCGAAGTCGGTGATTTAACAGATTCGAATGATCAGTATTGTTTACAAACCAACAAGGGTCTTTCCCCCGTCAAGAGAACAGGCAAACGTGTGTCTAACACACCACAATCGATATTCCCTCAACTAAATAAAGGCACCAAATGTGCAGAAGCAGTAGACAGAACAATTTACATGGAAGGGAATAACGTTTCACCGCAAACGCACCATCTTCCCAAAGTTACACTTGATCAGAAAAGCAACCCAGCACATACTTAGTTCGCTATTTGGTCCTCTAGAAGATGGTAAAGTTAACCATGACACATTCCTACACTCCAACAGACCTCTGCATTCGGAAGACTGCTACCATTAACAGGGGAAAGCGAGTCAATACCACCACAGACTTTTCACACATGAACAGATTCTAGAAATTCCCTAACGTGTATCTTCTATCGTTACACTTACAATTAAATCTTACGATTGAGGTCTCAACTGAACCGTATTCGGCAATCAGCAAAGTATTGGAAATACACCCTGCTGTCGGCCGTGGCTCTGGAAATACCTGTACCTTCCTTACCACTAGACATACTCCTCCCTTCGCTATCACAGTACCCCAAGCCAAATCCATACCCTCCCTACAACAGCACATAGACATTTCCTTTACACAGATATACTTTATAAACCTGTTGCTCAAATGCGAACATATCACACACCCAGCACTAAATATAATATCACCTGCTCAATAATTGGATGCATACGACACCAAATAATACTGACCGCAAATCAACGTGCTGTGTGCATCTCTCTTACGTTCTTCCTGCCCGTCATCCCACTGTGTCATAGACATAATCGATCACATGTTAAACAAAAAATCCCGATCCCAACAACTACTGCATGTTACTATCAAAAGCAGAAAGCAGAGCAAACGCTCTCCGAATGCGGAGGTGACTGGATACAGTCGAGTACAGTGCTTCATTACACCTCCCGACCAGTGCATTTGGGCTAGGTGTTGGCAGCTGTGCTAGATTTACAATCAATTTTAGAACATAGAACGAGCTGTTATGTCATGATCACATATATAGATCTGACCTGAAGTGGATAGAGTTGCGAAAAATGATGAGGGTATAGGTATAAATTGACCGAATATAGACGCAAATGCGGCGAAATTGAGGAAGGACTTTGCTGTCTTTTGGTTACCACCGATAAATTTGTATATGGGACCAAGTATGCGGCAACAGGAGGAATCCAGGGAAATGAAGACATCGAAACGAAGGAAATAAGGAAGTCAATTTTTTCCTATTGAGGCAGTATTTTACTGTATGTCTACTGAGGTGCCCGCAATACACGCGAGTTGACTACTGTATTTGATGCTTTTAGGAATGACAGAGAACTATTCATTTCTAAATTTATTTCCATCTGCGTTAAAAGATAACAGAGAGTGGACCGGGTGATCGATTGAAATGGAGTTGTAGCTAGGTACAAATTAATGGTTGTCAGACTCATTCTAGACAAGGATAAACTGATGGAGGTTAATTTTTTTTTTTTCAAGTGTTCTATCCGCGTGCATCAGTCACATGACATAGCCCGTCTTCTACTCGTATGCAGCTACATGTTCCGTATGTGTTATAAAGCACTGTCTATCTGCGATCATTAATGGTAAACCTGTCTGTCATCAGAGGACTTCCATCTCATGTGTGAAGAAGCTTGACACACTCCTCTAAACGAGCTTTGATTGACGCGATCGCCCCTGTCGCATTTTGTGTGTGTAAAATCGAGACTTCAGCGTCACAACTAAGTTACAGGTATGAGCATGTGATGCACTACAATCCCCGTGCACACATTTGCACGATATTTGTTGTGTTTACAGAGTTAGTGGCGGAATGACTTGTAATTTTCACATGTGGGACGCTGCTGCTATGCATTTATCTGTTTCCTTGTAAGATGTATGCACCGCTACTGACTATCATTTTACATAGGCTTGATGCAGGCATGGTACAATTTCTGAACTGTGATCGGGTGTGAGCAGCGGACACTATGTTAAGTTTCTTCACACATGAGATGGAAGTCTTCTGATAACCGACAGGTTTACCCTTAACGATCAAAAGTAGACAGGCTATGTAAGGTGACTGACGCATCTGGAACCACTGGTACCTCAATAGGCATACAGTATAGTGCAGTATTATATAAACGTGGACATCGAAAGGAAGGGAATGAGGGAGGCAGTCAATTTGTTTCCCATTGAGGCTGTATTATACAGTATGTCTATTGAGGCACCAGTGATTCTGGATGCATCAGTCACGTGATGGACCTCAATCAGCACATCATCTACTACCACTGTCTGTCATCGCCTATAGCTCAGCGGACATGTCGCGGAACGTCTGATATGCTCTCGAGACAGAATGCGTTGCAAAAAGTAGTGTATTATGCAGCTGGGTGGGGTGTGAGGGAGTTGCAAATACCAGTCACAAGCCTCCTTTCTTAGCCGAATGACATTCAAAGTTCATTGAGTTTATAACGAGGTGGCATCGTTGGCTCTTAATACACACATTTCTACGATCACCATCACGGTATCTGTCCGGAAACACCACCTCAATCAGAGATAATGTTGTACCTCAATTCGTAAAGCGGTTATAGGTTTTAACATGGATACTTGGGTGCATCTGTAGAACGATGAGCGCTTGTGAGAGTAACATGCAGTAGTTGTTTGAATCGGGATTTTTTCTTTAACATCTGCTCGATTACGTCTATGACTCACAGGAAGAATGTAAGAGACATGCACACCCATTGTTGATTTTTGGTCAGTATTATTTGGTATTGTATGCACTCAGTTATTGACGAGGTAATATTGTACTTAGTATTAGTGCTGGGTGTGTGATATGTTCGCATTTGAGCATCAGGTTTATAAAGTGTATGTGTTTGCTTAAAGGAAATGTCTGTGTGCTGTTGTAGGGATGGTATGGATTTGGCTTGGGGTACTGTGATAGCAAAGGGAAGAGTATGTCAAGTCATAAGAATGGTAGTGATATTTCTATTTCCAGAGCCACTGTCGACAGCAGGGTGTATTTCCGGTACTTTGCCCCTTGTTGAATGCCGCTCAATTGAGACTATGATTGTAGCATTTAATTGTAAGTATACTGATAAATATATATGCGACCAGTTTTCTGGAATGTGTCCGTGTATGCAAAGTCTGTGGTGAAATTGATTCGCATTCCCATGTTAATGGTAGCAGTTTTCCGAATGCAGAAGCCTGTTGGGGTGTAGGAATGTATCATAGTTAACTTTACCATCTTCTAGACGACCGAATAGCGAACTAATACTTATTATGTGCTGGGCGGCTTTCCTGATCAGGTGTAACTTTGAGAAGATAGTGCGTTTGCGGTGGAGAGTTATTCCCTCCCACGTAAATTGTTTGGTCGACTGCTTCTGCACATATGGTGCCTTTATTGAGTATTGATTGTGGTGTGTATTGGACTCACAATTGCCTGTTCTCTATACATGGGAAAGACCTTAGTTGGCTTGTAAATTATAGGGATGATTTGGAATATGTTACATCACCGACAATGGTATTCGACAGTACAAATATCATTTTTCTTGTGTTTGTTTCTAGTTATTGAGCTGTCTAGAGCAGGCTCCACCTAGCTAAGGTTTCGGGTTTGTAAAGAAATAATTCCCAGTCTATATCTACAGCTAAAATGGTATAATATTATGGTGAAAATATGGTTATTCTTTTAATGGAGGACTATGGAGACATCTGTAGAAATGCGAACAAGAAAGCGGAAACAGTAACGCGCTTGTGCCGGGGTGAAACCAGCCTGTCTTTGCACATCAGTTCTGAGAGAGTGACTTTGGTTCACTAATATGAAGGGGCTGATTTGGTATGATGAGGGATATGAATTGCATGTTTACTACATCGAGACAGTACTCAGTGGTATATTGCCTGGTTGGAGATCGGTTTGAAGCTCCAATGTTCTTGCAAGTATGGCATGTATTCGATGACCTGTAGACAAGTTTGCGATGTTTACTTGTGTGTGCAAAATGGTGATCAGTGTAAAATAGTTTATTACTACTGAGTGTAGCGTCTGTAGAAAGAAAGAACAGGTTGGAGGTGTATAGAGTGAGGGAACTGAGTGTGCAATTTAGCAATCTTTGCAACATAACGACAGAAATCTCCAGAAAGAGAAGGTGGATGGTGTTTCAATACCGGTGGCGTTAGTAATTCGACTGATAAATTCGATAAGAGCGAATGAGAATGCTCGATTGATTGTGGTGGTGTATAGGAGCGGTGAGAACGTTTGCGTATGTTTAGAGCAGGAAGGCTATCACGTTACGTCCGGGAGGAAGACTGGATTCGGCGATATTTTGGTAGACAGGTTCTGTTAGGGTAAGAATTTCCATGCATGCAAGTGGAGGCATCAAGAAAGCAAGCGTTAACTATTTCTGGGACACTATACAGTTCCCAAGAGGTTGGCTTGGCTCTTATTTTTTTACATAATGATGTGACATAAGAATGAGATTGGGAAGGCTGTTAGATGAGTTTGTAATTATGTGCGTGCACTTGGCGGTGTTGTGTCGGTCACGCTGGGGCACGGGTACATGCGGTTGAGTGCGTGTGTCAACACGCTCTGTGCTGTTCTGCCTTCAATGGAAAAGAACAGTGGCGCCTGGAGATGCCTCGAATATGAGACTGGCATGAACGCGTTTTGGAATGCTATGACAGTATAACGGTGACTGCATAGAGGCATACAAATTTCACTGGTGTTCGGTGGCGGCGGCTGGCGGGTGCGACAGAGCGGGCTGGACCAGAGCTGTGGCTGCCTCCCTTCGCGAGGGTTGCGGCGTGTGCGGACCAGCTTCACTAGCGTCATCGTCGGCGCCTAGGTGAACACGTATTTGGACAGGAATTTCACGAGTGTGGAGTATGAATGCAGCTGTCGCCACCTCATGTTTGTGGAAGCCGAGCAGGGAGCTGTGCGCGGTTTGACAGCTGACGGGCGTGTGACTTTCCGATCCTGTGGAAAGGGCGTGGCGGAGGGTGCTTTCGCGCGTTGATTGCATTATTTTGCGAACGGCCTTGTAGTCTATGCTATGTGTTATTTGGACAGTTTACGAGTACTTCTGATATATGTATTGCATTATTTGGAGCAGTTTGCTATTGTGTACTGAAATTGTGAGTTGGTTGCGTGTCTGTGGGCTGTGTGACATGGCCCCAGGCACATCTGGGTGGGTGTTTTGTGATAGTGTGATGGATATACTCTATCGTTAAATAAGTTGTTTCAAAATAAATAGAGTGCTGTCAATCCTTACTCTCCCCAGCAGCCCATAGCAGGTTGAGTTTTCTCTACCCATCTTGGTTTACGTCACGAAAAGGACGATGGTGTCTTCTGCTGGTGGTACTATTAGTCCTCGTGGAGAGCACACTGTTCGCCGCCATCATGGATAACTCTACTTGCGTCATCAGCTGGTGTCACTGTGGCGTCCTCTGATGGTGGGGAAATGTACTAAGACAGTTGGGGTCTGGAGCTCGTGGTGAACCCACTAGGTGGCGCCATCTTAGATTGCGTCACTACAACGTCCTCTAGTGGCATCGATATGAACTAAGTCAGTTGGGGTATGGACTCAGTGGCGAATACACTTGGTGGTGGTGCTGCCTCTAATTGTTTAAATAAAGGCTGGTGTATGATTTCAACAGTTGACGATTAGCAAAGCAGAGTCTTTTACATGGATTATTATTTTGACAATTTACGAGTTGTTTGGCTATCTGGACGTAAATTCTGTGCATTGTTTATGAGTGGCTCGCATGTCTATAGGTTGTGCAATGTGTTATTTTTGACGGTTTACAATTAGCAAGAGTGTGTGCAGAGCTTTATACATTAGTTATGTAGGAATAGTTTGCAAGTCTGTATGCTGTGGAGCATGTCAGAGCGTGTGTTCTGTGATACATATACTCCATCCCTAAGTAAATTGCTCCCAAATAAATACACTCCTTCCTCTCTCCATCAGCCTAGTGTGGGCTGACTCCTTTTACCACCCGCCCCTAGGAAGAGGTGGTGGTGGTGAGCTTAGTTTGAGCAATTTTCTTACGTTGGTAGCGAAAACGCAAGTGAGCTTTGTTTATGGCAGATTTCGCACTTGGCGCCAGATCCTAGGAGGACGTGGTGGCCAGGTGGATGAGGTTAGTACAAGTGTCCTTTCTTCCCCCCCCCCCCTCCCCCCCCCCCCACACACACATTTCTTAGGTTGGTAGCGAAAGCGCAAGTGACATTTCTTTACTGCCAGAATTCAAACTTGGCGACGGTTCCTAGGAAGAGGTGGCGGTCTGGTCCTTGAAAAGTAGTTGAAACTAGGTAGTTGAAAGCATAGTGAACACCTTTTCCGACCTATATGAAATTGTAAATTGAATTATTTAATATGATTAAAATTGAAATGCAATTAAGTACTTAGGTAATTGATAGGTTAGATGCAGTACGTGGGTGTTAGTATATTTACATAAAACTTTGTCCGGCGCATGTATAGGTGTGGCAGCTGAGGGTGTGTGACATAAGCAGTTAGACGCCCGCGGGCTGGTGGCGCGGCGCGTGTCCAGTTAGAACGCACACACGCAAGAGAGAGCAGACCATCCCTTGTCATCACGCGATGTCACAGTAGCGTCCGCTGGTGGTCACGATATGAACTAAGCCACTTGAGTTCTGGAGCTCGTGGTGGATACATCGTGTGCAGCCATCTTGAATAACAGTATTTGCGAGATGATCTGATGTCAGGATAGCGCCCTCTGGTGGCACCGATATGAACTTAGCCAGACCTAGTGGAGAACAGATCGGCTTGAAATTGCTTAAATAATAAAGACAAGTCTGTTTTCCCACCATTATCGTTGGTGTGCCGCATTATCATGTTGGAATATGAACTTCGCGTGATTTTTATTAGGGAGGGGGCTAGGTCAGTGGAGGTAGGCCAAGTGTACAATCTTACGCCACATGGTGCATACACTGGGTGCAGCCATCTTGAATAACGGTACATGCATCATGTTCTGACGTGAAGGTGGCACTCTCTGGTGTCAGCAATATGAAGTAGACTCTAGACCTCGTGGTGGTGGACACAATGGGTGCAGCCATCTTGAATAACTACTTGCGTCATGATCTGATGTCTCGATGGCGCTCTCTGGTGGCAGTGATATGAACTAGGTCAGTTGGAGTGCAGACCCAGTGGAGAACACAGACTGGGTGCAGCCACCTTGAATAACAGTAGTTGTGCGATGATCTGATGTAAGGTTGGCACCCTCTGCTGATGAGAATATGAAATAAGTCAGTTGGATTCTGGACCTCGTGGCGAACACACCTGCGTGATATTGATTAACTAATAATAAAGACAAGTCCGCTCTTCCCGTCATTATTGTGCTGGAATTTGAAGTTGCCGCCTTCTAGCGGGTTGGGGGTTATGTTAGTGACCGTGGCCCAATTGGTCTATTATCCCGCCACTTTCGTGGTGTGACGCTTTATCCTGCTGGAATTTTAATTTCCTGCCAATGTTTTCTGGAGGGTTAGTTTAGTGGAGGTAGCCCAGTTGCCCTATCTTCCTGCCAAAATCAAACTTCCCGCCAAATTCCGCCATCTTGGATGACATCATGCACTGTTGCCAAGTCTATATGCCACCATCTTGGATGACATCATCGCCGTCGTCTTGAATAAATTTGGCAACAATGGAATGTGGGATGGCACCGGCCTAGCCCCCCTACTACCATCAGCTCTTATCAGCTGAAATCTGGACTCATATGGCCAGAACTGGAGGGGTGTTATCGAATTGCTAGTATGAAGAAGAGGGTCTACTGACGGGATGCGTGGAGCAAAAGCTCATCGCCGGGCAAAAATTTTCGCAGTTTTTTAACGATGCACACGTTGAGCGTCTGGGTCAGTGGATTCGTCCAAGTACATTTCAACCCAAGTATGATCTCATTTCTGTTGGTTATGCTGTGTTATCGACTCAGCCAGGGCAGTCTCAACATGCACTTGTAGTACCCGTATATTTTACTTTATCACATCACAGATCTTTATGACACAGGCAGTGTTCATAAAAGATTATAAACGAAAGGTAATCATTTAGACGCGCGGGATTTGCTGAGCAGTGTAAGGAACTGCAGTCATGGACTGTGCAGCTGATCCCGACAGAGGTTCCAGTCCTCCCTCGGGCATGGGTGTGAGTGTTTGTCCTTAGGATAATTTAGGTTAAGTAGTGTGTAAGCTTAGGGACTGATGACCTTAGCAGTTAAGTCCCATAAGCTTTCACACGCATTTGAACATTTAATCATTTAATAAGATTTCGAGAACTCCCCAGAAAACATATGCTACATTCTGCCACTGGTATGCACCCACAGAAATTTTGGAAAGTCAGCGCCCTTGCCATGTTACTCATCCATGACACTTTACATTCACAAAGCACGTACCACGTTTACTCATATGTCTTTTTCAGTCAGTGAGACAGCGTTGAAACGTTTGTAGTGTAATACATTTTGAGATTAACTCTAAAATTGTGCCAATCAGGATTATGTCACTGGCAGAGTATATAAATAACTAAACTATGTTCAGTTTTTCTCATTCCCTGGCCGGAGGGGTGCGTGCGGTGCAGGACATACATCGGTTTTTTCGGTCGAATTAAACCAATCTGCGGCTACATCACACTCCAAGTTTGATCGGTGAGACAACCGGCTCATCCAAGTATCTGTTGGTTGTGTCAGTTATCCGAATGTTTTCACTCAGTGTTTGGGTTTAACTTACACACTTTTTTTCACCCATTTCCGTGGGGAGCGACGGTAGGGATGGGAAAAACAGACTGGTTTAAATCGACACTGGTATTTTATTTAATTAACCGTAGTAGCAGTGGTAAAATGCTTTGTTTTTAAATGTCCATAAAATTTGCATTGGTTTGAAACATTGCTCTATTACAGAAAGTGGGAAAAGCGATCAGTGCTGTTTTAGAAACAATGCCGACAGAAACAAGCAACAAACACACCATTTTAACAATTGGAGCAGCACTGCTGAGAAAATAATTTCATTGTTGGCGTGTGTCGTGGCGAGCAATGTAGTACAATGATTCATTTGCTGTAAAAGATTAAAGATTTGTCTGCCATTTCTACGAAATAATAAAAGAGGAAGGAAATTATGGTAACAGTAATAAATTAAAAAGTTAATAACATTTCGTTCGTAGTATTCAATAAAATTAGGAAATACCTGATCTGCTGCCTCTGTCTTTTACATAATATGCCTTTAGCTGCTTACAGCCCTTGAAAATGGACAAATCAACATGAAAAATAGTTGTTCAGCCTGACTGTTCGTAACGTCCAAAATAGTGGTGGCCCGGTTACAACACGATTTTTGAACAGCGTTTCAAAAAATTAGAACCAGTGATTTTTATTGTATTCAACCACCTATTTCGAAAGAAGCAGCGAAGGGGGACGGACTAAGGTATCTTTTATTTGCCTTTTTAATTTAATGTTTTGATTCCTTCTCTTGAAACTAAGAGAGTCAAAAAGAATTCCAGTGTTTGTTCGATTTTTGTGTGTGCTGCGGAAGGAAAATAATGAGAATAAAAAACAAAAAATCGATTATTTCAGGAACCGATTATTCAGAGCGGAGTTAATACTTTGGTTACATTGGGGTGGAAAATCGCGATAGGATAAATAAAAATGATGCAACGACGGTCGTTGGGGGGCGGGCGCTGCCGCCGAAGCCTCTTCCTGCTGCTGCCAGGGCCAGGGTATCAGCTGGAGCGAGGAGGTGGCGCAGTGGCCGGCGTGAGCGCAACACTGCCGGGACTTGAGCTTAGAGGCAGCCGGCCATTGCGCCACCTCCTCGCGGCGGCTGCTTTCCTGGCCTTCGCAGCAGCAGGGCTCTGCCGTGGAGCGTGCGGGACGCAGGCGCGCGCAATCAATTTAATAAATTTTTTTGATTGCTGGACATTTCACACCTTTTCAGTAGAACGGAATGCAAATAGTCGCAAAAATTTGTCATGTTCCTTTCTTCTTCAGGTACCCTCCCCTGAGAGAAACTTCTACGCTTGCTCAAATCGAAAAAAGCGTTGTGCTCCCAACGAAGAGTTGGTACCGCGTCTGGAACAATTTAATGCACAGCAGTCTATTTATCAGTTTTAAATGGTGAAAGGAAGCTGAAGTCTTTCAGTACTTAATTAAATACGAGGACTATCCACAAAGTACATTACGTTTTGGGATTAAAAATAAATAAAGTATTGGAATTTTTTTTTATTATATACAGATGAAAGCCACACTTAAAATATTACTTTTCTACATAGTTGCCATTTAAATTAAGGCATTTATCGTAGCGATGGACGAGCTTGGAAACTCCTTCGTCGTAAAATTCGGCCGCCTGAGCCTTCAACCACGTGGTTACCTCTTCTTGAAGCTGTGTGTCGTCATCAAAACGCTGCATAGCCAACCAGTTCTGCATTGCTGGGAATAAGTGGAAGTCGCTCGGTGCCAGGTCGGGACTGTACGGCGGATGAGGAAACAACTCCCACTTAAAAGATTCGAGAACTTCACGAGTGGCATTTGCCGTGTGGGCCGGGTGTTGTCGTGAATCAGCAAGATCTTTGAGCCCAACTTTCCCCTGCGCTTGTTTTGTATTGCTCTTGTGAGGTTGTGCAGAGTTTGGCAATACCTTTGAGAGTTTATTGTAGTGCCTCTTTCCAGGAAATCCACAAAAATCACACCTTTTCTGTCCCAAAAGACAGTCGCCATCACCTTCCTTGCCGACATTGTCTGCATGCATTTCTAGGGTTTTTGGGGGGAATATGTGTGCCCCCACTGCATTGACTGCAATTTTGTCTCGCAGTTCACATGCTTAACCCATGTTTCGGCACCAGTAACGATGTGATCGAGTAATGAGTCGCCATCTTTCTCGTAAGCGTCCAAAAACATTAACGCTGCAGTCATTTGTTGATTTTTGTGAATCTCTGTCAAGATTTTTGGTATCCATCTTGCACAAAACTTGTGGTAACCAAGCTTTTCGGTAATGATTTCGTGCAACAAACTTCGTGAAATTTGTAGAAAACTCATAGAGACTTCCGTTATTGTGAAATTACGGTTTTCACGGACCGCGGCATCGACTTTTTCGACAAGTTCGGCAGTCACTATGCTGGGTCTTCCACTTCGCTGTTCGTCGTGAACGTTAGTTCGGCCATTTTTAAATTTTATGACCCATTGACGCACTCCACCTTCAGTGATTATGTTGTCCCCATACACTTCACAAAGCTGCCCATAGATTTCTATCGGTGTACAGTTTTTTGCAGTCAGAAACCTTATTACAGCACGCACTTCACACTTCGCGGCATTTTCAATTAACGCTGAAATTTCAAACTGTCACAGTAACTCAACGGATTACAGCACAAACCTCTCACTAGCACGGCAGGATGCCGACTGAGCGGCGGAATGCCATGACACCAAGATGGCCGCGCTAGCCCCGCCCCTAACGGACACAAACGAAAACGTAATGTACTTTGTGGATAGCCCTCGTAAATACGTATATTGCTTATTTCAACTTCGGTGCACCCCATTCATGTACACCTGGGATGGGGCTCTCTACCCTCTTTGGGTATGTGTACCTAGTTCGTATTGCAGTACTTTATTTACTTCATTTAACAAAGTATTACAGACTGGTTTCACTAAGAGTCAGTCAACTAAACCATTAAACTGAGGTTTTCAGTTGAATGAACATGCTTCAACTGACAAAAAAAGTAAAATTCTTGTTTCATTTGAAAAGAAAGACTGGATAACTCAGTACACAAAACACCACCAGATTGTGTCGACTGCCTTCACTCGGAAGAAATGAAACAATTAATCCAGCAGATACGTAAAACTAAAACCGACTGGTGATCTGATGGAATTACATTATCCTTGAGGCATATGAGTCTCAAGAGAAGCTAAAGTAATTAATTAAAATTTGTGTGAGGGCTGATACTTGAACCCTAGTCTCCAACTTACTAAGCAACTGTGCTAACCACTACATCACTATGGTTCTGCAGTATGATGGATTACTCTAGTCCAGTGTGCTCCCTAACACAAACATCAGTTAACGGCAATTACTCATTTTCCCCTTTCTCAAATCGTTAGTTTTGCCGGCATCTAAAACTACAACTAACTGGTGATCAATTACATTTTTCTTCAGGCATATGAGTCTCAACTTTAACTTCGACCATGATAGAAACCAGAATAATGAGCTCTTCTAACCATTCTCACATTTTTTTTTAAGTTCTCATTTGGTAGGTCGTTGTACTTGGTTGGAGCAGACGTCCAATGAGGTTTAAGTTCAACGTTGATCCACTGAATTCTTTTTATTTCAGAAGACAGTTATTCGTCTGACCAAACACGCTGAGCTACCGTGCCAGCATTATTATCGGAGCAGTGTGTCTGCACTAGTTTACTAGACTACCCCAGTCCAATACGCTCCTTCACACTAACTTCAATTCTCGCCTTCAGCCCTTTTCCCCCTTGTTAAATCGTTAGTACTGCCGAGGCTCTACATTTACATCTACGTCAACATGGTTACTCTGCAATTCACACTTAAGTGCCTGGCAGAGGTTTCATTGAACCATTTTCATACTACTTCTCTACCATTCCACTCTCAACTGGCGCGTGGGAAAAGGAACACCTAAATATTTCCGTTCGAGCTCTGATTTCTCTTATTTTATTATGATGATCATTTCTCCCTACGTAGGTGGGTCTCAACAAAATATTTTCGCATTCGGAAGAGAAAGTTGGTGGTTGAAATTTCGCAAACAGATCTCGCGGCAAAGAAAACCACCTTTGTTTCAGTGACTGCCACCCCGAATCGCGTATCATATCAGTGACACTCTCACCGCTATTGAGCGATAACACGAAACGAGCTGCCCTTCTTTGCACTTTTTCGATGTCCTCCATCAATACTACCTGGTAAGGATCCCACACGTTGCAGCAGTATTCCAGCAGAGGACGGACAAGTGTAATGTATGCTGTCTCTTTAGTGGGTTTGTCTCATTTTCTAAGTGTTCTGCCAACAAAGCTCATTCGTTGTTTCGCCTTCCCCACAATACTATCTATGTGGTCTTTCCAATTTAAGTTGCTCGTAATTGTAATTGCTAGGTATTTAGTCGAATTGAGAGCCCTTAGATTTGTGCGAATTATCATATTTCTTTTAGTACCTATGTGGATCACCTCGTGCTTTTCTTGGTTTAGTGCCAATTGCCACTTTTCGCACCATACAGGAATTCTCTCTAGATCATTTTGTTATTGGATTTGATCGTCTGATGATTTTACTAGACGGTAAATTACAGCGTCATCTGCAAACAATCTAAGGGGGCCTCTCAGATTATCACCTAGATCATTTTTGTAAATCAGGAACAGCAGAGGGCCTATGACACTACCTTGCGGAACGCCAGATATCACTTCTGTTCTACTCGATGATTTACCGCCTATCACTACGAACTGTGACCTCTCTGAGAGGAAATCACAAATCCTGTTACACAACTGAGACGATACTCCATATGCACGCAATTTGATTAATAGTCGCTTGCGAGGTATTACAATGGCGTCCCATCTTTGAACGTAATGTGAAAAAAGCGAATGAATAATTCGACCAGTACGTAAAGCTACAACCGAATAGGCTTTTCATTCGGTTGCTGTCATCACTATAGTCCAATTAAAACAAGTTGACATCTGTTACTTTCCGCTACGGTGTTGTCACATTCTCTGCCGGTCACCGCTCGGTCATAGGTGCACACGAACACGGCGGTACGTTTCCAAGTGCTGTTGGCAGCGGCTGCCGCGAGGTATGACGGAAATGGGTCTGTCGACAGTTGATTTTTAAATGACCAATGACTTAACTGCGGCAGACGACGGGTTTTGTAGCCCTGCATTTAAACACGTTTCCTAACCTAACCATAACCTTGTGATACGAAATGTATCTGAGAAGACGGCGATCAACAACTTGCAACAGAAATAAAATGTTACCTGAAACTCTCCTCACATCGGCTACAAGTGATGCCACATTACTAGCTGATTTTATTAATTGGTTTTCTTTTTTCTTTTTAAAGCGATCGTATCTATATATCAGAAAATGGAATAATGTGAATTGGGTTCTTTCGATATTCTTTACTATCAATATATCTATTTTATTATTTGTGATTCAGCGTGAAGCGTCTAAATGTATGCCCCGTAACTACGTACGTAAGAAAATAACAAATAGAATTTTTACCTCAGGGATTAATCATAGATGAAGAGCATGATAATCTATTATCATAGAGTTTATCATAGAGTCATGTTGTGAATATTGTATGCAACTGTTAATAATTTCTTTGCTTGATGTTATTTCTCTATAATTCTTCAAAAGCCATTTATAAAACATTGGCCGAGAAGAGGCTTACAGTAATCACTGAACTGTTGTCCTAATTGAATTTCTTAATATTTCTATAACAGTTGTTATTGCTATATCCGAAATTTATTTGCACATCGTGTACATGTCGTACTCACAGCCGTATCTTGTACAGGAAGCTGTAAAGGATTTGTTTTTTTATTAGCCGTGGCGCTTAATGGCTGCCAACAATGGTTCCGATCTAGCAGCGCATAACTGGGCTCAGCTTCCTGAAAACTTACAAAATTATTTTGCTTTGGAAGGAGGGATAGGCTAAATACTTAAGTAAAAACAATTTTATACTAGATAACATGTAATTAGGATAAAGTTATTACAATAGTTTACACTATGGCCGACTGTGCGTGCTATTCAGACCGGAGTACTAGAAAGAGCGTCACCGTTATTATCTGTTAATTACATTGTTCTGTAAAGCGTTAAATAATGTCCTTTGCTTCAAAGAATACACATTCGCTGCCACACTTTCTCGACAACGTAACTGCAGAATGCCTTTTTACATTTTTATTATTATTCATAGTTATTAATCTTTATTTAAACCAAGAGTCTTTTATTAACTGACATTCCCAGGAGGACACAGTACGCAGCTGATGAGCAGCCCTGGTTGGTACTCGGCTGCAGATTACAGGCGACACAAGCAGATTCCAAACGAAAAAAACAGTGATAGGAAAAAAATAAGAGCAAATAAAAAAGTCAGTACTATGATGAAAATGGCGCAGCAAACTATCAGAAATAAAAAAAATTACATCTAAACCAATTAACTCAATAAAAATGATTCGAACGCATCACCTTCCATACTTGAGGCTTGCACACTAACCACTACACCATGCCGTTTGACTTCAAGGGCTGATGTCTATATGAGACCAGTGGACTAGTCACGACTATTGATTAGCAGCCTTCAAAAACTCGACATCGTGAAATGTCGTGCAAAGCTTATCTAATGTAAGCGAGTCTCTGTGATTATAACAACTGTATACATGACGCTGAATCGCGTCTTGTGCGGGAGGATCCAATAGTGTTTGGTTAGTGCAATGCCTAAACATGTGTATTTCGTCAGCATTGTTGCATACAGGATTTGTATAAGAATTTATTGTAGATATCACTACAACCACTTAGTATTCTTCAATGTATGACCCTTGAGAGTCAACAACCCGCCGCATGCGAGATTTCCACTCTCCAAACGCTGCCGAGAACGCTGAGTCCGGGATGGCCTTCAAAGCCCTCGTCGTGGCGGCTCGGACCTCTTCCAGGGTCCTGTGATGGTGTCCTTTCAGGGAAGTTTTTAGTTTGGGGAACAAAAAAAAGTCTGGCGGGGCCACGTCGGGACTGTAGAGTGGCTGGGGAATCGTTGGAATCCCTTTCCTGGCCAGGTAGTTGGCCACAACGAAGCAGGTGTGACTCGGCACGTTGTCACGATGCAGCTTCCAATCATCGGCGATGGATTTCAGTCTCTTGAGCACTTTGCAATAAAATGCAACGTCGACAGTTTGGCCTTGGGGCACAAACGTCGAAAAACACAATCAGCATGGCTTTCACCTTCGATTTGCTCATGTGAGCATTTTCTGGACGTGGGGATGCTGCCGTGTGTCATTTGGCTCTCGTCCCCTTTGTCTCCGGGTCGTACTGAAACACCCAGGTTATGTCTCCAGTGATAATGTTATCTAAAAATTCTGGGTCAGCTTCATGGCTCTGGAGATTGTCTTGTCAGGCGTCCACGCGTGTTTGCTTTTGAATGTCTTACAAAATCTTCGGGACCATCTTGACCCAGATCTTCCTCATCGACAATTCTTTGGTGATGATGTTGTGCACTCTCATTTTATCAAGTCTGGGGTCGTCTGCTATCATCCTGACACTCATCCGACGGTCGGTGTTCAATAAAACGCGCACACGTTCTATGTTTTCGTTCAGTTTTGCTGGTTGACGGGCTTCGGGAGCGGTGCTCGTCCTCAACGCTGTCCCGATCCTCTTTAAAGCACTTCACCCACCTGGAAACCTGGCCGTTTGACAGGCAGTCATCGCCATAGGCTTGCCGACATGTATCCAACGTTTCCGTACCAGCTTTTCCTAGTATCACACAAAACTTGATGGTGTAACATTGCTCGAGCGTTTGCTGCACGACTTTCTGACGTGTCCACTCAACGCACAATACTGCCGAGACAAGAGCCCGCAGGCGACTGGCACGCTGCACGTTTTCGGCCAGATTAAATAAAAATTTTTACGAAATAACTTCTCCGTTTTTCTGGATGTTTTGGAAAACTACTGCAGATACACGTCTGGTACATGTTTTATTAGATTCACCAGATCAATAACAACAAAATAAACGGAAATCGTGCTTTACTTTAACCTCTTACAGCTTTGCGATGGCTTTATATAAGCAAAGTTGCTAAATTTCAGGCAAAATCTTGTATTAGCCTTAACTCCGTAACTAAACATTTGCGGACCTATGCCTATATGGACTTTTTTTTTTAGTTTCACTTGTAGAATAACATATTAAACTATTTGGATATCTTCGTGAATCACCCTGTATAAGACAAGTGACTGGTGCAGTTGTTAGATCGGTTGTATGTTGTGTGTTGTGTATCGAACCAGGGACTTAGAAACGGCAGAGAGGCTCCCTCTCGCCATAACCCTCAGTGATTCACAGCAGGCCACATCTGTCCACCAACCCCACTGCCGCCCTACACCGCACCCACGGTTACTGTGCGGTTCGGCCCCCAGTGGATCCTCCCGGGAACGTCTCACACCAGACGAGTGTAACCCCAGACGTTTGCGTGGTAGAGTAATTGTGATGTACGCGTACATGGAGACAGTGTGTGCGCAGCAATCGCCGACATAGTGTAATTGACGCGGAATAAGGGGAACCAGCCCGCATTCGCCGAGGTAGATGGAAAACCGCCTTAGAAACCATCCACAGGCTGGCCGGCACACCGGACCTCTACAGTAAACTGCCGGACGGATTGGTGCCGGGGACTGGCACGCCTTCCCACTCGGGAAGCAGCGCGTTAGACTGCGGGGCTAGCCAGGTAGGCTTGTTAGATCGGTTTAAGTGAGTTTGAACGTGGTTGTATAGTCGGCGCACGAGCGATGGGACACAGCATCTCCGAGGTAGCGATGAAGTGGAGATTTTCTCGTACGACCATTTCACGAGTGTACTGTGAATATCAGGAATCCGGTAAAACATCAAATCTCCGACATCGCTGTGGCCCGAAAAAGATCCTGCAAGAACGGTACCAACGACGACTGAAGAGAATTGTTCAATGTGACAGAAGTGCAACCCTTCCACAGATTGCTGCAGATTTCAATGCTGGACCATCAAGAAGTGTCAGCGTGCGAACCATTCAACGAAACATCATCAACATGGGCTTTTGGAGCTGATGGCCCACTCGTGTACCCTTGATAACTGCACGACACAAAGATTTATGCCTCGCCTGGGCCCGTCAACACCGACATTGGACTGTTGATGACTGGAAAAATGTCGCCTGGTCGGACGAGTCTCGTTTCAAATTGTATCGAGCCGATGGACGCGTACGGGTATGGAGATAGCCTCGTGAATCCATGGACCCTGCACGTCAGCAGGGGACTGTTCAAGCTGATGAAGGCTCTGTAATGGTGTGGGGCGTGTGCAGTTGGAGTGATATGGGACCTCTGATACGTCTAGATACGACTCTGACAGGTGACAAGTACGTAAGCATCCTGTCTGATCAGCTGCATCCATTCATGTCCATTGTGAATTTCCAGGAACTTTGACAATTCCAGCAGGACAATACGACACCCTACACGTCCAGAATTGCTACAGAGTGGCTCCGGGAACACTGTTCTGATTCTAAGCACTTCCGCTGGCCACCAATTTCCCCAGACATGAACATTACTGAGCTTATCTGGGACACCTTGCAACGTGCTGTTCAGAAAGAGATCTCCGCCCCCTCGTACTCTTACGGATTTACGGACAGCCCTAGGGGATTCATGGTGTCAATTCCCTCCGGCACTACTTCAGACATTAGTCGTGTTGCGACACTTCCCCGTGCTCGCGGGGGCCCTGCACGATATTAGGCAGATGTACTATTTTCTTTGGCTCATATTAGTGAGTCTCAGTTGGATTCCGTAAACTCACACAGATGGGTGTAACACTTAGTGGGGACATGAAGTGGAACGACCCCATAGGCCCTGTCGTAGATAATTCAGGTAGCAGACTTCGGTTTATTTGTAGACTACTAGGGAATTGCAATCGGTCTACAAAGGAGATTGCTTAAAAATCACTCGTGCGACCCAATGTAGAACATTGCTCAAGTGTGGGGGACCTGTACCAAATGGGGCTGACAGGGGATGTTAAACATAGACAGAGAAGGGCAGCACGAATGGTCACAGGTTGTTTGACACACGTGAGAGTGTCACTAAGATGTTAAAGATAGACGTAAACTGTTCCGGGAAAATGTTCTGACAAAATTCCAGGAATCTGGTTTATATGATGACTCGAGAAATATATTACAAACCCCTACATGTCGCTCCCATAGACATCGTGAGAATACAATTAGATTGATTACAGCACAGACAGAGGCATTTAAACAATATTTTTCCCGCGCTACATACGTGAATGGAACGGTAAATAGCACTAACAAGGGTTACAGTGGGACATACCCTCTGCCATGTGCTTCACAGAATACAGATGTAGATGTAAATGGAAAGCCAGGGAGCTCAGTAAGACCGGTAAATGCTAGCTTTCTTTTCAGCTCATCCTCATCCAAAAAACATACATACTTTACAAGCCATTGTGCAGCGTGTCACAGAGATTACTTTGTGCACTGCTGGTCATTCTCTTTCCCGTCTCCATCGCAAACAGAGCGAGGGAAAAGCGTGTGCCGATATGCCTCTGTGTGAGCATCTACCTTGTTCTTGAAGTAATTACATACGAAGGATGCTGGAAGCAATATAATCATTCTGCTGTCTGCAGGAAATTCTGATTCTCTAAACTTAGCCAGCAGTGTTACTTCAAATGTTTATCTTCTTCCTTCCGAGGACTGCCCTCTAACACTCCAGGAATAATCAAACCGACTGGTAACAAATTCACCAGCATATCTCAGAATTACTCCCATATATTCCATTAACTCTCCAGTAGGTGCACTGGAGTATAAAGTACGGCATATGCAAAATAAGTTTAGTATTTGCGAGAAATGTCTCCCACAGGCGAGAGTATTAAAATCCTATGGTTAACTGCCGAAACATTCACAACAAAGTGGCAGAATTTGGAGCGCTTCTGATAAGCAGTGAAGCCGACATAATTCTAGGTACAGAAAGCTGGTTAAAACCTGGATTGATAACAATGAGACTTTTGGGGAAAATTTAAGTGTATATCGAAAGGATAGGATAATGGGAAATGGAGGTCACGTATTTGGGCAGTAGACTTCGAACTCAAATCCACTGAGAAAGAAATTGAAGTTACATGTGAGATTGTTTGGACAAGACTCATTATCAGGGGTAGGTATAAAATGGTAACTGTATCCATCTACCGCCCACCGAAAATTTTAGAGAAAACTTCACTTCGCTTGTACTTAAGATCGCCAATCATAGTGTAATCATCGGTGGAGACTTAAGTCATCCAACAATCAATTACGATAATTACAGTTTTGTTAGTAGTGCGCGTGATCAGACAACCTGTTATACATAACTAAACGCCTTCTCTTAAAACTACCTAGAACATATAGTTAGGAATTCCATTCATGATGGAAATATATTGGATGTAATGGCAACTAAGAGATCAAGCCTTTTTGAGGATGTCCACATCGAAACTGGAATCAGTGACCATGACACAGTTGTGGCAGAAATGATTAGCAAACTAAAAAGGACAACTAAAACAAGCAGAAAGATTCACAGGGTGAGTCACGAGGTTTTCCCCCGATTGCTGGAGGTTATTCTTTAGGTTGTTTGGAACAAAAAATGTGAATACAGTAATGTGATCAGATCCATAGTTAAGGAGCTACAACAGAGTTCCAAAACAAGCCACGGTGTATGGAGCACTACACTTGTGTTCAAAGGAGACACGATCAATCGTAAGTTCAAATGGTTCAAATGGCTCTGAGCACTATGGGACTCAACTCCTGTGGTCATAAGTCCCCTAGAACTTAGAACTACTTAAACCTAACTAACCTAAGGACAGCACACAACACCCAGCCATCACGAGGCAGAGAAAATCCCTGACCCCGCCGGGAATCGAACCCGGGAACCCGGGCGTGGGAAGCGAGAACGCTACCGCACGACCACGAGATGCGGGCCAATCGTAAGTAGACATGTGCAGCGAGTGGTGCGTTTGCATAACAAGCGCGTTGTTGATGCTGCAGTCACTGTTTACTGTTAATAACTCCCGTGTACAGCACACTTTGTGATGCCGTACAAGTTTTCATCGCAGGAGTATGGAGAGATGGTGTACATTTTGGGCTTCTGTGATGGCAATGCGAAAGTTGCTGTTGCCGAATATCACCATCCGTATCCTAATCGTAGGATTCCGAATGCCAAAACATTTAGTGGAACATATCGAACATTGCTAGAAACTGGTACTCTTCCCAGTATTCGTATTCACTCCGGGAGACATCGTGACGTTCAAGAAGAGGAAAAACATTCGTAATTCAGTAGAGCGCAATCCTCGTTCAAGTACAAGACGCCTAGCTACCCGACTGAACGTTTCACAATCTAAGATATGTAGGATTCTTCATGAGAATGTGCAGAAAGTTCACCATTTAGAGCCACATGATTGTGCCAACCGTTTGCACTTTTGTAACTGGTTAAATGGAAATCGGCAGCTCTATCATCTTCAGTGATGAGGTAACCTTTACAAGAGACGGCATCAACAACATGCATGTCTGGGCAGACGAAAATCCCCATGCCACGGTAGTATCTCAGTTTCAACGCAGATTCAGTGTCAATGTCTGGTGTGGTGTTACTGGGGCCGTTTATTCTCCCAGGAAATTTAAATGGTCAGATGTACGATAACTTTATAAGAGAAGACTTCTTGAAGATGATCCTCTGGAAACAAGACTCCACATGTACGCCCAACATGACGGGGCACCTGCACACTTCCACCATGTGGTAACAGCTTATCTTAATCAGCAATCCTCACATCGATGGATAGGTCGCGGGGGCCCTATCAACTGGTCTGCCAGACCCTCAGATTTAACACCCCTAGATTACTGCATCTGGGGGTGGATGAAAGACATTGTGTACGAAGTTAAGGTGGAAACACGAGAAGAACTGATACAACCCATTTTCGATGCCGCAACGTCACCAAGGAACGAGCATGTACGAAATGCTACTCGCGCGGTTCACTCCCGTGCGAATCTTTGCCTTCAAATGTAGGGAGGAAATTTTCAACATTTGCTTTAAGTCCACTCTGAATGCAAGAGACTGCTACAAAATTGTTTAAATTAATAATTATGTGCATTTTTGAAAGTGAAATCCTACAATAAAGGTTTTTTCTGTCATTTTCCTGAGTTTTTCAATTACTGTAGCTCCTTAACTATGGATCTGATCCCGTTACTTTATTTGCATTTTTTGTTCCAAATAACCCAAGGAATACCCTCGAGAAACCGGAGGAAAAACCTCGTGATTCACCCTATATACGTTCAGTAACCAACATAAAAAATTTGTTGTGTCATATCCCAATGAGGAACTTGAAACTTCCAGGACAGCACAGGAATCTGTACAGGACCTACGGCTCAAGTTCAAAAGAGTAGCTGACCATGCACTCGATAGATATGTACCCGGTAAACAGTTCATACTGGGAGGGAACCTCCACGTTATACAATCACTATAAAGAACTTCTAAAGAAACATAAATTATTGCATAATATGTGTAAAACAAAGCATAGGGCTATAGATAGATAGATAGATGCTGAATGAACCGCGTTTGGCTCTCAAGAGAGCAATGCGTGATGCCTTCAATAACTACCGTAGCAGAATATTGTCAAATGATCTTTCACAAACCCAAAGACGTTTTGGTCGTATGTACAGGCTGTTAGTAGCACCAAATTTCGTGTGCAATCCCTAACGAATGAGGCAGGAACTGGAATTTAAGGTAGCAAATCAAAAGCTGAAACCCTTAACACCGTTTTCAAATGTTTATTTACAGAGGAAAAACCTCGTACCACTGAAAAAATGAATGAAATAACTATTAGTGTCAGTGGTGTTGGGAAACAGCTGAAATTGTTGAAACTGAACAAAGCTCTAGGGCCTGGTGGAATCCCTGTCAGATTCTATACCGAATTTGCGGCCGAGTTAGCCCCTCTTCTAATTATAATCTATCGTAGATCCCTCGAACAAAAAACCAAGTCCAGTTCTTGGAAAAAAGCGGAGGTCACACTCGTCTTCCAGAAGGGTAGTAGAAGTGAGGCACAAAACTACCGTCCAATACATTTGACATCGATTTGTTGTAGACTCTTTGAGCATATTCTAAGCTCAGACATAATGAGATATTTTGAACACACCTCCTCAATGCATGGATTCCGAAAACATCAATCTTGTGAAACCAAACTCGCACTTTTCTCACGTGACGTACTGCAAGCTTTGGATCAAGGCATTTAGGTAAATGCAGTATTTGTTCACTACCGAAAAGCATTTGACTCAGTACCACACCTACGATTATTTTCAAAAGTAGATCATTTGGGGTGACTGGATTGAGGACTTTTTGGCAGGGAGGACGCATCAATTTTATCTTGGATGGAGACTCGTCGTCAGACGTAGAAGTAACTTCAGGTGTGCCCCAGGGGAGTGTGTAGGGATCCTTGCTGTTCATGTTGTATATTAATGCCGTTGTAGTAACCTCAGTCTTTTTGCAGATGATGCAGTTATCTATAATGAAGTACTGTCTGAAAGAAGCTGCATAAATATTCAGTCAGATATTGATAAGATTTCAAAGTGGTTCAGAGATGGCAAATTGTTTTAAATGTTCAGAAACGTAAAATTGTGCACTTCACAAAAAGAAAAAAAATATAGTTTCCTATGGCTATAATATCAGTGAGTCACTGCGGAATCGGCCAACCCACACAAATTGAGTGGGTATAACACATTGTAGGGATATGAAATAGAATGACTACAAACGCTCAGTCGAGGGTAAAGCGGGTGGTAGACTTAGATTTATTGGTAGAATACCGGGGAAATGCAGTCAGTCGACCAGTTCCAGGATATTGCTCAAATGTGTGGGACCCGATCAAACAGGACAAACAGGGGATATTGAACGTATACAGAGAAGGGCAGCAAAAATGGTCATAGGTTTGTTTGATCTGTGGGCGAATGTCACGGACATACTGAAGGAACTGAACTGGAAGATTCTTGAAGATAGACGTAAACTATCCCGAGAAAGTCTATTAGCGAACCTTCGAGGACCAGCTTTAAATGATGCCTCTAGGAAGATACTACAGCCCTCTATGTATCGCTCACATAGGGATCTTGAGTGTAAGTTTATATGAATTATTGCATGCACAGAGGCTCTCAAACAATGATTCATCCAGCCCTACATAGGTGAACGGAATGGGAAGAAACACTAATAACTGGTATAATGGGACGTACTCTTTGCCAGGCACCGAATGTCAACTTTGTTTGCGTGAGTTAAGTAAAATTTCTCCTGTGTAATTGACCTTCTTTCACTAGCATAGCCACTCCTCTACGACTAGTTTTGTATGCAAGTGGTCTGTAAAGTACAAAAGATGTTTTTCTTATTCAGGTCACGTAAAAAACCCCCAACTGACAAAATTTTTGATCTATCCAATTCTAATTCCGCTGCCGCCATAGAGTATTCAGATGGGGACGATGACAGTTCTGCTGGGATATCATTCTGATGGGATATCATTGGTTATAGCGAGCATGTTTCACAAAGTGAGCAGGAATACGATCTTGAAGATGACTGTAATGAAGGCAATAACTGGTTTGCAAATGAGATTTATTTCGCAGGAAGAGACAAACATAGTAAATGGAAGATAATCTCTAATGTCAGTAAAAGTAAAACAAAACAAAAAACATCGTGAAAATCTATCCAGAATCAAAATCTGTCACAAAAAGGATTACAAGTGAATTATTGGCTTTCACAAGCATCGCTTCTTCATTGACATTGTTGTGAAATGAAATGAACAAAAAGGTACGAGGGACCTTCAATGAGTAACGAAACACATTTTTTTCCTCTGCCGATTCCGGTCGAAAAAATACAGAATTTTCTGTGGGACATCGTGGAATATTCCCATTTTAGCCTCTATATTATCATGAAATTCGAATATGTGGTGGCACTTTACGTAGCCTTCAAACTGGACTTCCACACGAGAGCTGTTGTATAATTTCTTTTGGTGGAAAAGCAGCATATCACAGATATTCATAGGCGGTTGCAGAATGTCTACGGGGATCTGACAGTGAACAAAAGCACGGTGAGTTGTTGGGCGAGCTGTCTGTCTTCATTGGAACAAGGTCGCACAAACCTGTCCAATCTCCCGCATCCCTACCAGCCGCACACAGCTGTGACACATGCAATGGTGCAACGTGCGGACACTCATTCGCTGTGATCAAAGAATCTCAGTCGAAGACCTCCCTGATCGACTGTACACCTCTGTTGATAATGCTGACACACTCATCCACCAGTTGGTGTACTCAGAAGGTTTGTCCTCCTGGATTCCTCGTTGCGTGACAGAAGACCATAAAGAGCAACGAAGGACCAACTGTTGGGACCAGTGAAGGATGCACTCCACAGAATGATGGGAAGGTTATTGATACAGCAAGACAATGGCTCTGACATCGATCAGTAGAGCAGTACCGTGCGGCAATACAGGCCCTCCCAGTTACGGTTGTGTAAGGCTGTCGCAGTGACCAGAGAATATGTTGAAAAATAGGATTTTGTAGGCAAAAGAGTGGGGATAATATGATGTATTGAAATCCTGAATAAAGACAACATGCTTTCAGAAAAAAAAAGTGTTGCACTACTTATTGAATGCCCCTTGTATATTGTATATAAAATGAAACTGTTTTATTCAAGAGAAAGAGAAACTCATCTGACTCCAGCACCAAGATAATGCATTTCTGAGATTACTTTACCTCATTGATGTCAGGAAAGAAAACCATACCAATATCGTTGTAATATGGACACACATGGTTCAGGAATGAAAATAATCCATGTTGTGATGAGTTTCAAAAGGTTTCTCTCCCTGCTTGGGTGTTTAAATTTTGATGACACGGCCACTAGGCGTCAGAGAAAAGGAAATGACAAATTAGCATTCGTCTGTGTAGTTCTGGAAACCTTTAATATATTACGGACCTATATACATAATTCTAATAGAAGCATGCCATATGTAGCAAAGATTAACAATTAAACAACTTCAAATAATAATAAAATACTAATAAATGAGGTATTCTTTCACTACAAATCCACAGAAGTAATGGAAATGTGATAGATTGGTATAGGATACAAAGTACGCTGCGTGTCTACTAACTTATGAAGAATGCGTGTGCTATTCGGGGGGTAATCTAATCTGACCAGATGGAGGTTCCAAGTATGTAAACAGTACTCAGGAATGGGTTGCACATGAGTTCTGTACATGGTCTCCTTTATAGGTGAACAACCACCTTTCCCAGAACTCTCCCAGCAAAGTATAGTAAGCCATTCACCTTCAACACAACTGACTGTACTCATTCCATTTTAGGTCGTTTCGCAACATTTTGCACAGATATTTAAAATGTAAAAGTGAAGCACCCAGAGGACATGGTTGGATGTCAATATAACGCAGTACATGTACATACCATAGAGGGGTATGTAAACGATTACTGAAGTATCCTTGTACTGAGGGCTGATCAAAGACAGCTTAGAAGACAAACTTTATTAACAAAACCAAAACTCAATTATAATGTCCTTGGATGAATATTGACACAATCACATACAACAGAAATATCTCTCCTGTAATATCATCTGTGATATAATTACACAACGAACCCCAGAGTAGTGGTAGGTGGCGGCGTGAAGACCCGAGATGTTACTGGGTCGGGTCTGCCAGTGTGGAGTACTGAGACGAAGCTGTCGGTACTGCCAACTGGTAGCGCTGCAACTGAAATGCTGATGTGGCCGGATGGAACTGCTCATACTGCTGACTTGAGATGTAGGACATTACTGACTTTGCACTGTCTGACATTGGCCTAAGTAGTTGAGTGCAGATGGATATTTGCGAGGACATGTGACCTAGCGTAGCAAAATAGTGCCCTGTCAACAGTGCTCTCTGTTGTGACAGGCACACTGCCTGTCGGCAAGGTCAGTGCCCCCAGGCACTGTGGAGGTGACGTGTAACTCAGTGCTGAACAGCCCTGGACACGCAAGGAAAATATCTCTGTTTTGATATAAATAAATTTATACGAAAAAAATAGTAAAAAACACCAAGCATGCATCTGGTGTAACACTCTGATAAACTGCAGTCTGCTTGAAATGGGAGGCGGAGTGGGTGGAGGGTGGAATTAATTGTATCAGTTACACATTAAAACAATGAATGCTCCAAAGTATGTCCTCTGTTTGCTGACACATCCACCAATGTCTAAAGTGGTTTGTTTTACTTTTGCAAAGCGAAAGCTGTTATACATGACATATCAGGTTTGCATGGTAAATGCTCACATTTTAGCTCATCGGTAAGGCAGGCACACTCTGGAGTGACGTTGTGTGTAGCGTAGCCCCAGGTTTGCAACTTCAGATGGAACACACACGATCTAACGCAACAGCTCCTTCAGAACTGATGTGAAGTAACACAGTCATATTGCGGGCCTTATCACTACCAGACGAACGTGGCATGCTCCACTTTTGCCACGTGCCATTTATATTCTGTGACAGTTTATGGAAGTTTCAGCTTTTGTTGTGTGTCTGTCTTTGTACTCAGGAAAATGAGAGATGATCCTCAGTTCAGTACACATGTTGTACACCTTGTGGAGAAATACCTATGTAAATATGATTGCAAGAGCAGGAATGCTCAAGATGAATAATGGGGAAGGATTGTAAGTAAAACATCACAGATATGTACAGTAAAAGAAATTTATTTAATTTCTTTGTGGAAGAGAAAGATGATTTGTAACTAAATAGTGTTTTTTAATGTGGTTTGCTATCAAACATGTGACCATACATTTTTACAGTTTTGCTGGATGTAATTATGATGGGGTGGACTGCAGAAAAACTTGAAGCCACAAGCAGCACAACAAAAAGTGCTTATCGACCATTTCTGGTCACCGACCTACACGATCGGCATCCCTCGGCAGAAGCAGCTGCTTCCGTGACACTGTTTTGTGTGTCAGTGCCCTGGAGCCACGCTTCAAGATGTCATACCGGCTCGACTAGCTTCTGTGTGAAAACTGCTGCAGTTATTGCCTCTGTTCCAGAACAACTGTGCACTGACACGGAAGCACTGCCCTTCCATGAACTCAGCACTGAGCAGCTGCATTTAAGCCTGTCATGGACCAGGCACCATCACCAAACAAGTGTGCAGTAATGTCTGTGTTGTCCAATGCTGTATTCGTGACGCTGCTGCCGCTACCGTCACCAGGTTCTGAGCTTCTGTCTGCCGCCTGAGCATCCAGGCACTTGGACACACTGCCATTTTCTCAGGACTATCATCGGGGTCCCGCCGTCCCTGCTCCTGCCGAGGTATAAACTACAGACTCGCACACCCTGCACCCACGGGAATGACGCTGTCTGACATATTCACTGCAGAGCAGCTACACTGGGCCAGGAGATACGGGAGTCACACGCTCTGCGCTATTTCCCACTGACGGAGGGCGGCACACTGGGAGATGACGAATGGTGTATTCACTTCACTTGCCGTCGTTGCTTGTAGCCTCGGAGTCTAATGATTGTAAACAAACAGTAAAAAAATAATAATAATAAATGCTTGTATATGCGAAACATCTTTCTCTACAACAACATTATAATTGTGGATAAAATAATTTTGGGTATCGAGCTCTGTGATTGTAACCACTAAAACAGCTAAACTGACAATGTTTCGACTGACTTGCTGCGTCAGCAATTTAGCAATTTTAGTAGTTAGAATGATTTTATCCAAAATGACACTGGCCATGAAAGCCTGTGAACGTTATGATGGGTGCCAGAAGACCTGCCGAAAATGAATATAGATGACCACCAGACAACAGTAGCCACGTTTCTGCAAATGCTACACAGCAATATGAGTAAATGCTGATTTTTAGAGTTTTATTGGACCTGTAGGACTGCTTCCCTATCCATTATTCCCCTTTTCCTTTTTGTTATACTGTATACTAGTGTTAGTAGTTGGTAGAGAGTAAAGATAGACAAAAAAGCAGGACCCTCCTATAGTTATCCCGACACATCGCTATACACTTTCTGCCATAGGCAGGATTATTTAACTAACAAGAGGATTGGGAGATAACTGAAAAAGCAATGCATTTGCGAATTTTGTGTGTTTATTTACTAATTATTATGGTTACATTTTGTTGATGTGGAAGTAGCTGTTTATTGTCAGCAGGCTTGAACAGCAAATATATCGTTACGGAGATTGGATACGTGTACGTGTGTGTGTGTGTGTGTGTGTGTGTGTGTGTGTGTGTGTGTGTGTGTGTGTGTTTCATGGGCCTTTGCCTCGAAGGGTAAATAAATATTCATGAAAGATGATGGGTGGTATTAGCCAAGGAGTCCCACATACTGTTCTACAGTCACGATTTACAGTGCTGTCGAGCCAGCACTATCTGACCTATGCAATTGGTGCTTGATGTCCCATATTGTGTGAGTTCACATCGTTCCACTCCCAGAAATCTGTGAAGAGAAGTCCTAAAGAGATATTCACAGACAAAACTGAATTCTTCCAAAGAGTAAGTCTGCACTCAGTATACTCCATGACAAACCTTAGGTTTATTATTTTTTCTTGTTATGAGCAAGGACAACAGCAACGGATGTTATATTTCCAGACTAATTTTTACCTGCCACCATCACTGGAACCCCTACTCTAAACACCACTCACACATTAATTTACCTACCAGACCCACCTTTAGAGACCTGTAATCTGAATTACATGAATAACAGTGTAGATCTGACCATGCTTGCCTTCCTAGGTCAAATATTTGCATGCAAAATGGTCACATATCAATGGAGCACATTTTAGACCATGTGGAAAGGTAGCGTACAGATCATCACACGGCTGCACAATTTTTGTTGTAATAAGTAGTGCTTACTGCCAGTTCAAGGGGAAAGTCGCCCAAATTCCATCCCTATAAATCTCCGACTTAAGGGTTCCGACCAGTAATAACAACAGCCATGAGAAACAGCCAGAGCCACTGTCCGTCTAAGCTACAAATTAAGTTCAGTAGATTCCACAGTACCCTGTAATGAGCAGCAGTTTTCTTCCACACATCTTGACTTGCAGTTGGTAAACACTCAGGCTGCAGATAATCCCATATTGCCTTTGACATTTTAGCCACAGTGCTTTGAATGGTATTGTGTCCTCATAAAAGTAAAAATGTACTCATCAACATCTTTGACTTTTGCTAATTAACATTGAGTTAACTACAGCCATCATCATTTGACACTTATCATGCCACAGTGATGGGCTGAAACGTGTATGTGCGGCTGATGTAATATTAGGTCAAGCCAGTTACAATGATTTTCTGCAGTTTTGAATGTACTTTTATGGCTCCCAGAATCATCTGTGAGGTCAGCAGGCTTCATAGATGACAGCAGCAGTATACCGGAACAATTCAACTTCTTTAAAACCTTTGTTATTCTCTCTTGCATCTTTGGCGTTAGGTTATGTTTGAGTTCTCTTTGTTTTGTGCATTTTGTGTATTTTTCCTCTGATTTTGTGTTCAAAATATGCAGCTAGGAGGTGAAATGTTTGGAGAAAATGATTTAAAAAGTCCTTGATAAGTATACATACAATGAAAATGAAGTATTTCATGACAATTCAGATTACACATCATCTGAAAACTGCACTAATTCTACATCCTTTTAAACATGAACTGCTGCTTACGTTTAGCGTGTTGTATTCACAGATTGTGTTGTTATGAAAGATTCTGCTTTGGGTAAGTCAGTAAATGAATGTGAGCATAAGAGTCCAGTGAATGTAATGCTGGACTGCATATCTCTCCATGTTTCAATTTGCATCACCTTTACTAGACTTTAAATGCAAAATTTTGCTTTGATCTTGTGTTTTGCGCAGTTCTTTGGATGTAAATTGGCTGTAAAAGAAATATAAACAGAAATTTCACATGTTTGCTTACATTTCTGAATACTAGAATCCCTTTTCCCTTTTCTCTGTGATGATTACTGTTACATTGAAGTTTCATCTGTGTACTCAAAATTTAACACTAAAAATACCAAAATATGTGTGTTTAAAGTAGAAAATGTTTTGAAATTCAAACGATGTATTTGCACACACATAACTTTAAAAATATATTTTAGCCAGCAGACAGGTAATGGCAGCTACCTACGAGGCCAGTACCTTAAGTGTGAAGTGTGATTGTGCCAATATAGTCATTTGTATTCTGTCCTTTGCTTCTAATGATTTTCAAACTGAAAGTCTATGATAAAATGGAAACTGGATAAATAATGCACAATCACTCTGTTAACGCCTTGGATAACCTTTACCACGCCTTGAACTTCTGTATCATTGTGATGGGTAAAAATTAGTTTTTGTTAAATTGGTGAAATGAACTGAAGATTATAAGCATGTAAGTAAAACTGCAACACCTGCAATGGCAGAAATTTTATCTTTGAAGAAAACTGGCAACATGTGCACAGTACAAACATCAATCCTAGCAGGTCTGATGACTCAAGTTTCTGCACATTAATTTTTTTAATTATAAATCTTGGATTATGTTGAAACACACATTTCTTTGCTCCTCCACATAATGTCTGCTGCGTAAATGTTATTACAAACAGTCTACACTGCAAGATATTGATAACTGGTAAGGGGTGATTCTTCAATTTCTCCAGGCATATTTTATGACGAAATAAATCTCGGGTGAACAGCCTGGTACGTGTGTGCATAGGACACAGTACATCAGCGCACCTGATGGTCGTGGTCGATTGCCGAAATATTGTGTCCTATGCACATTCATACCAGGCTGTTCACTCGAGATTTATTTCACCAATTGGTAAGGGGTTTTCAGACAAAATAATCATTATTGGATTCAACAGTCATAAATTTATTTTCAAAACAATAACAAAAATAAAGAAGTCTCATATTTAAAACCATAAATACAAAAATACCACAGACGTAGCAAAAGGTACACTTCTAAAAGCCCATATCAGACGAGCTTCAAACCTTTTATATTCAACTGTGACAACCTGAATGTCAAATACTATTTTTAACTTTACAAGCCAGTCACAATTTAAATAACTTACTACTCTGTCATGTTTATAAAAGGCAGATTTGTACAAAGTTCACTATTATAAAAATAGTCACAAATATCCTCTATATTGTGACAGGTATGGTGTATACCTGTGTACAACATTATTACTTCCAATTGATCATTTGTGCACCTGTAAAATTATCATAGATTTCTTATTCATGTATGAATATTTTTGTAAATGTAACATTCAGCAAATGGTCTGTTGTTTTGGGCAACACTTCACTCCTAAGTGAGGACAACAGATACAGATCTTTACCAAAAGTAATAGTGCACAGTAAAAAACATAGATATATTTGTCACACTTCACTCATGATCAGCTGGCAAATGTCTGGTGTTGTACTAGCTTCCTAAATGCACCTACATCTAGTGCCATCAGTTCCTCGTAGCTTCCCTGTTCAATGATCTTCCCTTGATCCAGGACAGCAATTTGATCTGCAAACAATGTGTACAATGACAATTATTTCACTGTAAACCAGCATGCCACATAATTTCTCAGACATTACAATCACTGACAGTACTGTACATTCAGGAGAAATGATATTTCAAAACAAAACAAGTATGACAATTTGTAGAAGTAATGAAGCATTAATTCCTCGAAGTAGTTTGCAAATTGGTATAATCATTCAATTGTGTACAGTATTTTAATATGTATGGCAATGTTTCCTGCAGAAACTCTACTAATATATCATGTATACTGATTTCCAGAAATAAACAAACAAAGAACAAGTGTGCTGAACATTCAAATAAATCACACTGCTCATTATTTATAAGCCTGAAACTTTTTAACAGTCCCATCCCTATACATCTCATAGATGATAATATTTTTATACAACAAACCAGAGTTATTCTCAGAAAGTAAATTTTTTGTCACCCAAGGAATAAAGTTAATTTGATGCTTCCTGTTCATCGATTAAAATTGTGTTTCCATATTCCTCAACACAGGGGAATGAAAATTTCAATGGGCTAAAAGATATGAACATTCTGAACATGAAACTCTGTCTACTGGCAAAGGAGCCGGTGTTCTAGCTGATAGGAGATTTGGTGAAGGATGATGTTATAATTTAAGCAGGGTGCCATTGATCATTAGCATTATTATGTAAATATGACTTTATTCTGAGAAGAAATATTAACTTTAGAATAGTGCTCTGCCTCCATTAGCTACAAGTTTATATAAAACTGAATGTAATTACTGATTTTTGATGTGTTTACTGTACTGCAACCCAAAAAATTATAATTGTAGGTTATGAGATGAATAAACCGCTATTCACTATACCACATTTCACAACGACAACACTTTCAGTGGATGTCTTTTGAAATAAAAGGGCATTTATGGATGATCATTATGCTACAAGCTATCAATTATTATCAGGAAAAGTCTAATATGTTCATGGGACACAATACACTGTTGAGTTAAGAATCATTTCATTTCCTTAGTGTAATGTATCATATATGGACGACTGGAATCAGTGCTTGCACAGTGTAGTGTCATAGTTTGTTAAAGATGAGTGCAGAATGAAAAGAACAGAGTGTATAAATCCTAGTGCTGAACACAACCCACTTTTCTAAATATTGCAAAGGCAATCAGCAAGCTTAGCATCTCAGTCCAACGGGTGGAATAACAGCAAATACAGTCATAGTCACGATCTCAGACTATTGGAAATATTACAGATAGATTTAACAATAAATCCACTACAGATGGAGCAAGAAGCTCACATTGGATGAGGATGGAAACTCACATTGGATGAGGATGGAAACAGAGTGTTCTCAGTACAAAATGTATTTGTTTTGGTCACAACGTAATAAAGTGATATGAGTGGTTTGAATTTCTCAAATATCTTCTTCAGCTGTAAAACAGGCAAAAAAAAATATTGTTCATAAGGAATTACGAGGTGGAATACAAAATTTTTGGGACTGGTGCTGCCATCTGGAAAGTAGGAGTAGTAGATCTTTGCCCCGCTAGGTGGCGAGAGCTGCATATCTGATGAGTCAGTGTGCAGAGTGGCATTCAGCTAGGAGGACATTTTGCGTGTCCACAGTGATTTCCGTAATACTCTGTGTTTGGTGTGAGGTGATTTTATGATGGATCCACGAACAGAACAGCGCATGTGTATCAAATTCTGTGCGAATCTCGGTAAAAGTGCTACGGAGACCTTTGCAATGATTCAACTGGATTTACGGTTATGACCCAGAGACAGAGCAACAATTGTCCCAGTGGAAGAACACGGGCTCTCCAAGACCCAAAAAAGTGAGACAGGTGAAGAGCATGATCATAGTTTTCTTTGATACCAAGGGAATTGCGCACAAAGAATTCGTCCCACCAACCAAACAGTGAATTCAGCGTACTACTGTGACGTTTTACTACAGCTCTGTGAAAACGTGCGGCGACGATGGCCCAAACTCTGGCGTCAAGGGAACTGGCTGCTGCATCACGACAATGTGCCCTGTCGCATGTCCTTGCTCACCAGGACCTTTTTGGCAAAAAGCAACATAGTGGTTGTACCCCACCCACCGTACTCGTCAGATTTGACACATTGTGACTTCATGCTATTCTCAAAACTGAAACTCAAATTGAAAGGCTGTCAGTTTGACAGAGGATTCAAGAAGCATCGCTGGTGGTGATGAACACCCTCAAAGAACATGACTTCCAGAAAACGTTTGACCAGTGGCATAAGTACTGGGACCAGTGTGTATGTGCAGATGGGAACTACTTCGAGGGTGATGGTGACCATCAGTCCAAAGGTAACGTTTTCAATGGATGGCAGCACCAGTCCCGAAAATTTTTGATAGCACCTCGTATACCTACTTGCAATGTGTACTACAAAAAGAAAATGAAGTGACAGAACACATTAAAATATTGTTACAGTGAATAACTCGTCACATGTAGTACAAACTTGTACAGAGTCATAAAAACTACTGTTCATTTTACGATGTCGCTACTTACCACAGAGAGAAATGTCCGTTGGGTAGAAAGCACAGTGGTATGTACAGACGGCAGTTCAGCTGGAGGTAATAAAAGAATTCCACACAAATACTAAAATGACAGGAGAGTATATGAGATGATAGAACACATGTTCTAATTTCTAACCTTTCGTCTTCAGTCGCTGATTGTTGTGAAGGAGCACAGATGGGCCTAGTGGAAGTAGCCTCATTGCCTCCTTGGCTTCAAGTGGGGCAGTAAGTGTCAGACTCATTGTTTCTACATGAAGCTTTCTGCCTCATGTGAAGCTAAGGAAACAGCTTCCACATGGCCCATCAGCAACTGAAGACAACGAGATAGAGTGCGCCTGAAGAAAACTAAACCTACTGGCTGCAATGAACTTATTTGCAGTGCAACATTTCCTCCTTGTCCTTTTGGATCTTGCACTTCATTTGTTAAATTTCCTCATAATTTATTGATGTGCACATTTCTATTGTCAAACTGTAGCCTGCTCATTAGACTACACGTTATATCTTCTCACATACTCTCCACAGATTTTACTATTGTTATGGCATTCTTTTACGACCCTCAGCTGAACTGCCAACCTCCTTTTTCTAGTGTATTTTGTTTAATTTAGTTTTAATATGACTATTTAATTGTGTAGCTGTGCGCAACATTGAGCTCTCTAGCTCTCAATGTTAAGTAGCACCAGAGCACATAGCACTTTTAACGATTCGCACATGTATTACAAGTGACAAATTACTCACCGTAACAATATTTCAGTTGTATGTTCTCTGTCTCTTTTCTTTTCCTTTTAAACTGTACAGATTGTAAGTGTGCTGAACATTCTATGAACATTATTTTCTGTCTATTTTAGGCGTCAAAAAATGACTGCCTGAGCAATCAATCTGGTCATATCTTACTAATGTACGAGCAAGATAAATTTAATAATGAAAATTTAAGACAGCATACTCCACACACATGACCTTGACAGATCTTACAGAATGACAGTGTCCAATTAAAAAGAACCAACCTGGCATTTGACTTCATCAATTTAGCAAAATCCTTGCTGAACTTATGACTGGATGGCTTGACAGAGATCTGAACCCCCATTCCCTTTGAATGCAAATCCATTCTCTTAGCCACTGTGCCATGCTGCTAGGTGAGAGGTTTTGAATTTCAACCTAGGAAATTAGGGTGCAAAGTCTGATGATAAGAAATTTTCCCTCACCACCTCTCCTGCCCTTACCAACCACATTTGAGTATGGATGTTTTTCAATGTAAACTGTCAACATGTTGCCATACTTTCCATTGAGAAAGTGTACTTATAATAACATGTACTGTCATTGTAATACTGATACATTTCATGATATAGTAGGGGTCATAACTATAATCTGTGGAACAGGGAAAAAAATTGAAGTGAACTAAACTAAACATGTTCCTTCATCAGGAAAATCAGGTTTATAGGGAGGAAGATAGGTGGTTAGCTACTATGGGTAAAGGAAAGAAGGAGAAGTTGGTATGAACTCTGGGAGCAAGAGGGATTATTCAATTTCTTTCTGCTACTGTTGGTCCTCAAAGATGTGGATAAAACCAAAAATTGTTCACTATTTTCATTTACACATTAATTAAAGAACTTGCCACGATCATATAAAAGTGGATAAGCTAATGATACTCTCTTTCAATTTCTGAAGGTGACTGGGGTAAAATACAGGGGACAAAAGACTATTTTTATTTCGTACAGAAACCAGAAGGCAGTTATAAGAGTCAAGGGGCATGAAAGAGAAGCAATAGTTGAGAAGGGAGTGAGCCAGGGTTGTAGCCTATCACTAGTGTTATTCAATCTGTACATTGAACAAGGAGTAAAGGAAACCAAAGAAAAATTTGGAGTATGAATTAAAATCTAGGGAGAAGAAATAAAAACCTTGAGGTTTGCCGATGACATTGTAATTCTGTCAGACACAGCAAAGGACTTGGAAGAACAGTTGAATGTAATGGACAATGTCTTGAAACGAGGCTACAAGATGAACATCAACTAAGGCAAAACAAGGATAATGGAATGTAGCTGAATTAAATCGGTCAATGCGGAGGGAATTAGATTAGGAAATGAGACACTAAAAGTAGTAGATGAGTTTTCCTCTTTGGGCAGCAAAATAACTGATGATGGTCAAGGTAGAGAGGGTATAAAATGTAGATTGGCATTGGCAAGGAAAGAATTTCTGAAGATGGAAAGTTTGTTAACATTGAGTATAGATTTAGTGTCAGGAAGTCTTTTCTATACGTATTTGTCTGGAGTGTAGCCACATATGGATGTGAAACATGCACAATAAACAGTTTAGACAAGAAGAGAATAGAAGCTTTTGAAATGTGGTGCTACAGAAGATCTGAGGCATCAAGGGATCACTAAATTAGTGCTGGAGGGAAGTATGGAGTGTAAAAATCTTAGAGGGAGACCAAAAGATGAGTAAATTAAGCAGATTCAGAGGGATGTAGGTTGCAGTAATTACTCGGAAATCAAGAGGCTTGCACAGGATACAGTAGCATGGAGAGCTGCATCAAACCAGTCTTTTCACTGAAGACAACAACAACAACAACAAGATAATAACTATGTTATTGTAGCCAAGAATCATTAAAACCATTTACAATGCTTACACATGTAACAAAGCACGTTTATTCTTTCCATATGTTATGTTGTTCTTCCCTCCTGCCCCCCCCCCCCCCCCCCCCCAATGATAATTATTGTTATTATCATTCAAATCTTAAGGTACTCTTATTTACATAAGAAGTACACAATACCAAAAAATCTCAAATATTGACTAACAGGTTACCCATCTTAACTTCCTTGACTGCTACATTCCTTTGGTTATCAGGAGTATGATGAGGTAGTTAGTTTGCATGAAAACTGTGTTAATTACAAAATATCAGTAATTTTCGATTTCATTATCATTGTTCACATGTCAACATATACCCAATTATTAGCTTCTTGAAAAAGTAGATGAAAAAGCTATATAAATAAATAATGTATCTCTACAATCAGAGACAAAAATAGGTTAGCAACACCAACATTCATTTAATTCAGGTGTAATTAAGATCTGTAGTTACAACATTGTTACTGAAATAGAATCAAACATTTGCATAAACTAACCAAAGTAATTTAACAGAAGTCACTGCTGTATCTTTGAAGTCCTTGTTAAAACTAATCTCCATCCACAATTCATTTGCTTAGAATGTAATCTTTAGTTGTAAGTTATGAAAATCTAGCAAACAACAATAGGTAAATTCAATTTTAATTATTGTAAACTTATATAAGAGGCATGTTGGAAGCCATTTTAATAATTCTGCATAGAGCTATGAACTGTACAAGATGTATGTCCGAGGGGGAATGTACCATGTACTGTGTTTTATCTAAATTTCACGTCCAAGAGTTTATTCAATAATTCAGCGACTGTTTCTAACGAGTGACTGTGAACTCTTAATTAATTTCATTCTGTCAGTGTTAAATTTCAATAATGGCTAATGCTTACTAGGACAACAAGGTCAGACCACAAACTGTGATTATCATAAAAACAAGTCCAATCAGCATCCAAGTACAATTTTAGTGTGTTAATTGCAATCTGGCGTAAAGTACATTACTGAAAGTAGTCTACTTTTAACACTTTTCAGACAGTTTCGATGGAGCCACAGCTACAAAGTGCAAATTTGTGTAGTTAACATATGCAGGCAACATATAGATCACATTACCACACCATGCCGAAAACAGGAGTTACATAGCACTCTCATTATGTGATACAATTAATAATAAATAAATGAAATAGTTCTGCTAATAAATTCATCAATGGATGTAGTTTATCAGTAGCTAAACATTTTATGGTTATTAGCAAGCTACAGAAAACATATATGTTTCTGAATAACTGATATCTTTTTGGACCAAAGCGAATGACTAAGTCTCTACGAAGATTGTTCTTATTCCTGGTACTGACTCTGTGGACTAAAGTGCTGGTTCAAAAGGGACACATATTCCATACAACAAATTTTGTAAATGAATGAATATACTGAAAAGGTGTAGTTACTACACTTGATTCTTTGAACAGCCTTCAGCAGGCGTTCTTGAATTCATACAGCAAATAATTCATTTTAAATACTTTTGGGCGCAGAAAAACTTAATTTGACTTGATCAGTTCTCCCACAGTATAATACTATACGACATTACAAAATTGAAGTAAGCTGAGCAAGCTTACCTTTTATTTGTGCTCATCTATACTTGACAATGTTCACAAAGATCTGAGTAGGTGTTTCAGTGATGTATAATCAAAATGGTCTTGAGAGAGACGTTTCAATACAAAACTAAAAGTATGCAAGACACAAAGCAATGTAAAACTTGAGCAGTTCAGTTGTCTTTTGTTGATTCTGTGCTCAGTTGACTCTTCAATCACATCATAAGTTCTTAGAACCTTTATCCATTTCCTGTGTGTGTCTACAAAAATGCGACACGTATTCTGTTTATCTGTATGCTTCCGCAACCCGAAAGTTGGCAAAACAAAGAAATGCAGCAACAGTTTTACAAATAAATAGTCTATGGCTTATTTTGTTCATGCCACTCCCTCCTGCATTCTTATCCTGTGCGTCTCCAACCCACCCCCACACTCCCCTGTCTCTACCCCATACTAATACTACCACTCATGCCAGTCTACCTGCTGAACTGTAGTCCTCTCCTGGCATTGTGCATTCATCCAGGATAATGTAGCTGCATTGGTGTGTGTGTGTGTGTGTGTGTGTGTGTGTGTGTGTGTGTGTAGATGACGCAATGCCTCTGCCATTTGGTGATTTGCTACTGTTAATCAGACATAATTAAGATTCTGACAGAACTTTCTACAATATTCAAACACGCAACAGTTTAAGGAGTGGTAGTCAAATGGAAACAAGACCGACTCCACAATGAGCACAGTGTGGATTTTGGTAACACAGGTAGGAGTGAGTATAGAAGTACAGTAGTAACACCTCTACAGGGAATCAGGATGGAATAGCGTGAACTTTCACTGCTGTGTCAGTTGTCTGTTAGATGCAGTTGACATCGGGTCAGTGAGTTGTCCGACTTCACTACCGAGGCTGGGAAAGAGGAACAGCGAGGGGCAGTGCAGTTCTTGACAGTGAAAGGAGTGTATGGGAGTGAAATTCATGGCTGAATGTCTGCTTTGTATTGAACACAGTATGTCAGGTGCACAAGTGTTTGAACAGATAAATTATTTTGAGGTCAGATGTCATTAAAGACAGCAGTTGACCAGGTCAGTCTCATCACGTAGTTACCCCATCTGTAACTGCAGCAGTAGACAGTGCCATCAGAAATGACTGACAGCAGATGGTGGAAGACATTCAGCTCGTTTTGGTTATCAGTCACAATACCACACACACCATCGTGACAGCGCGTCTGTAATTCTGGAAAATTTGTGCACAGTGGATTCCCCAAGCAACTGAAATGGGTGTCAACATCACTGCAGCATCTGATTGGTATCATGATAAAGAATATCGTTTCCTGCCCCACAAAATTGGGGGAAGATGCTACACTATGTGATCAAAAGTATCCGGACACCTGGCTGAAAAGAACTTGCAAGTTCGTGGTGCCCTCCATCAGTAATGCTGGAATTCAGTATGCTGTTGGCCCATCCTTAGCCTTGATGACAGCTTCAACTCTTGCAGGCATACGTTCAATCAGGTGCTGGAAGGTTTCTTGGGGAATGGCAGCCCATTCTTCACGGACTGCTGCACTGAGGTATCGGTGTCGGTCGGTGAGCCCCGGCATGAAATCGGCGTTCCAAAACATCCCAAAGGTGTTCTATAGGATTCACGTCAGGACTCTGGGCAGGCCAGTCAATTAGAGGGATGTTATTTTTGTGTAACCACTCTGCAACAGGCTGTGCATTATGAACAAGTGCTCGACTGTGTTGAAAGATACAACTGCCATCTCCGAATTGCTGTTCGACAGTGAGAAGGAAGAAAGTGTTTAAAACATCAATGTAGGCCTGTGCTGTGATAGTGCCACGCAAAACAACAGGGGGTGCAAACCCCCTCCACGAAAAACATGACCACACCATAACACCACAGCCTCCGAATTTTACTGTTGGCACTACACCTGCTGGCAGGCATATGGCGTTCCCCAGGCATTTGTCATACCCACATCCTGCCATCGGATCGCCACATTGTGTGCCACGATTCGTCACTCCACACAATGTTTTTCCACTGTTCAATCGTCCAATGTTTATGCTCCTTACACCAAGGAAGGTATCGTTTGGCATTTACTGGCGTGACATGTGGCTTACTAGCAGCCGCTCAACCACGAAATCCAACTGTGTGATGATCTGGATAGATGTCTGCCTATTAGACACGTCGACCCTCTAACTGTCAGCAGTCTCTATCAGCCAATAGATGAGGTCGGCCTGTATGCTTTTGTGCTGTACGTGCCCCTTTACGTTTCCATTTCACTATCATATCGGAAACAGTGGCCCTCGGGATGTTTAGGAGTGTGGAAATCTGTGTACAGATGTATCACACAAGTGACACCCAGTCACCTGACCAAGTTGGAAGTCCGTGAGTTCCACGTCAGGTCCCATTCTGCTCTCTCACGATGTCTAATGACTACTGAGGCTGCTGACATGGGGTACCTGGTAAAAGGTGACAGTAAAATGCACGTAATGTGAAAAACATATGTTTTTGGGGGTGTCCGGATACTTTTGATCACTAGTGTAGCAATGGCGCCATCCCCACTGAAAAAATCCAAAGCTCTGCATGCCAGCTACAGGAAAGTCATGATGACTGCTTGGGCCCACTGCTCATTGACTTTCTGGAACACAGTGTCACAATTAACACATACATAGCGGTATGTGAACATTGCAAAAACTGAAGCACACCATGAAGTCCGAATGCCCAGGAATGCTGTTGGATGGTATTCTACTGCATGGTAATGATTGTCCACATGCTGCCAAGGTTTTTTGTGCTACACTGCAGAAGTTTGGCTGGGAAGTACTTACACAACGTGCAAACAGTCACGGTCTCTCCCCATGTGATTTTTATAGTTTTGAGGGCCTGAAGGAATACATTTGTGCCAGTTATTTGCCTTCCGACAAAGAGGTGCACGCCTAGCACAATCATCGTTTCATATGCAACACAAACATTTTTCCATGCTAGCAGTGATTGTCTAGTCTCTCAGTGAGGCAAGTGCATTAGCAGTGATGGAGAGTACTTTTTGAAATAACAAACTGTTTATTTACTCTTTTTCCATCTGCCTCATTTTCATTTGGCTCCCCTTGTATCACATTTCAACAAGACATACACCATTAAACAAAAGAAACTGATAACTTCTGGCATTAAAACTACAGACATGCTACAAAATGCCGACAGAAATACATATGAATACATTATGCAGAGTTTTACTGCACCTGCATTCCTGATGGTGGACAGCCGGTGTGCTATGGTGAGGACTGTGCGCCCCTTCATGACTCGCTCCAATGCTTCCTGCACCAGGTGTTCGCTTTCAGCATCTAGAGCACTGGTGCAAAAGTACATATTAGTCAGTGGTTTTGCCATACAACTTATAATCGTACAATGCAGACTTTCAAAAAATGGTTCAAATGGCTCTGAGCGCTATGGGACTTAACTTCTGAGGTCATCAGTCCCCTAGAACTTAGAACTACTTAAACCTAACTAACCTAAGGACATCACACACATCCGTGCCCGAGGCAGGATTCGAACCTGCGACTGTAGCGGTCACGCTGTTCCAGACTGTAGCACCTAGAACCGCTCTGAGACTTTCATAGCTGGTTTTTGTGTCATTGGTGACTTTTGTGTGCCTTCCAAAAATTCTGGAGCTTGTCACAAAAAACGACCAACTAAGAAGAAATCTTTCTTCCTGTTTGTAACAACAGTTGCGGATCACTTCAGCTGGGTACTTGGAAGAAAGTGTTGATACTAACAAGACAGATGTACATATATTTGAACACTACAAAGGATCTACACCCACCGCTTGCCACAGCAGGAGTATACAAGATTTCTAGGACATGCACTCAAGTGTGCACAGGAACTACAAAAAGAAGCATTAATAACCACCTTGAGGAACACAAGAGCATTTTTCATCCAGACAACCTAGATAAATCAGCAGTGGTAGATCATATACTAGGACCAGGAAATCATCAAATTCATTTCTCCAGTGCTACAGTGATATCCAAAATCAATCACTACTTTGTCAGGATATAAAGAGACACCATACATATGCAGAAGCACAAAACCAAAAAGCGAACGGTGCCAGTTCTTTGCTACTACAAACTCCACAGCACACGTCAGCACGATTCTACGATCTCAGACAGTGGTCTGAGGACATTACGAACTGCCCATTATGTGGATATCTATGGAAATTTGTGGTAAGATCTTACGGGACCAAACTGCTGAGGTCACCCGAAACCTAAGCTTACACACTACTTTATCTTACTTAAACTAACTTACACTGAGGACAACACACACACCCATGCCCGAGGGAAGACTCTAACCTAGGTTGCGGGGAGCCACGTGAACCGTGACAGGACACCTCTGACTGCGCGGCTACAAAACACGGCGGATAATCTACGAACAGTCTGGCTTACAGCGCTTGTCTGAGGTTGTAACTGGTTTCTGACTCTTTATAGCCCCTGATGATGTTTCCTGCAGTGAAAGACGGAATGTCAGACAGAGAAATTTGCCACAGACAATAGCCTAATGCCTTTAAGGTAAAAATCACCAAAGACAAAGTACTATCCATAAACGAGTGGTAAATAGAGCATGAAAAATATTTTAGTGGCTCATTCCACTGACAGCCTGGGAAGTGAGATGTATACACTTATGGTAAGATACTTACAATTAAAAGCTCTCGTGTTTTAGGCTGGGTATCAATTTCGAAGACTGTGACATTTCGGCACGTATGTCAAGGTATTGTTGATTTCCCCCTACCAATACACAAGATGTGGCTGCCCCACTCCCCGGGCGAAGGCACTGAGGTCTTTATTGTGCTCTACTAATAGCTGTTCACCCACTCAATACATAAAGGAATCGACAGAAGCAAAGATCCTTGAGAATCCTTGTCAACAGGGATGAGAGCTAGCAACACAGTTTGGTGTGGAATCCCACATCGTGCTTAGCAGTGGGTAGCATGTGAGGAGGGTCAAAGAGTGCCCAAGCAGTGATCTGAACACAAGCCTGTGGCCTGGCCGAATCTCGGGCCCCCTCGTTCCAGTCAGTATGCCAACAGGTCATACAAAACTGTGGAGCCTCTGCCAGTCCCACACATATAAATATGGGGGGGGGGGGGGTTATCTGTATTCTGTAATATCTTCATGTTTCACAATGGCATTAAGAGTATGGCACTTGCTGAAATGCTATGGTGTTTCAATACTGCCACTTGGCTGGAAATACAATAGCTTTTCAATGCGAACATGCAATGGGAAAGACTACATTGGCATATACAGGGTGTCCCAGCTATCCTGTCCACCCAAAATATCTCTGGAACAATAACAGCTACTGGAAAAAGACTTTCACCGGTATCGACGTAGGGCTGGGGCCCATGAATGTACATATTTGGAAACATTCTAAAACGAAAGCATATGTGTTTTTAACACACACTTATGTTTTTTTAAATGGACCTCCTATATTTTTTCTTCAGCAATCCACAGCATGACAAAGCACATACACAATGGCGTTGATTGCATCGCAATATTCCCATTACATCCCGAGATATCGAGACGCGAGGTTGACGCTTGAAACACCCGACATGCGCTGCTAGCGCACGTCCTGAGGCTCAGGTGTGAATCCCATGCTGCCTGTAATCGCAATGTGATTGATATGTGTAATCACACCTCCATACTTATCAAGAGGTCTGAAACGAATAATACGGTCTGCTGCCATCAACCCTCATAAACTCATAATGGTTTCCCTCTTGCACGTTTTACATATTTACACACACAATATGAACCAGTACCAATCGGTGTACACCCGTCAGGTTGTCTTATTTATCCTGCACACCCAAAATAAGGTTTATCTAATGCTTTATATGACCCACTGGGCCTGTCGCGCAGGGCCTGGCTCTACCTAGTCAAGTGTCCAACGTAGTTCCCACTACTGCCACAGTTACCACTTCACCTTGTTTATGATTTGCGACCCATGCAAACTCCTGTACTCCACCAGCCTCCAAGCATCCCATTTGTTGTTGCTTTGGCGTGCAGTACACCGCTTGCCAGTGTAGTCGTGCATCAGAGTAATCTAGTGACGGCACGGAGGTAGTACACATTGTGAATAAACGTTGTGTTGTGGAACTTATACTGTACAGTATAATGTACACACATGAAGATATGGTAGAAATGCTGCTGATCTATGTAGAATGTACTATGACGGGAAATACGTTATGAGATTGCTTGTTTATTGATAGTACTGTTAGTGAACATTATGATTATTAAGTTAATATGTCTGTTTTCTACCCTACTCTACATACCTGTACTGTACCCTGTTGTAGGTGGACAAAATGCTGTTCAGGCAGAACGACTGTACAGAAGACGATTTCCTGACAAGCCATCGCCTTCACGCTGGATGTTTGGTCGTCTCACATCTCGTCTACGTGAAACGGGAAGCTTAAATCCAAGATCTCGACATCGTCCTAGAACACTCACAGATGAATGTGCTGAAGTTGCTGTGCTCGCTACCATAGCTGTGAATCCTCAAATCAGCACACGTCAAATTGAACGTGAAGTTGGTGTGTCGAAATCAAGTGCACAGCGTATTCTTAAACGTCATAAATTTCATCCTTACCATGTTCATTTACACCAGAATCTTCATGGAAATGACTTCCGCAATAGGGTAACATTTTGTCGGTGGGCTCAGCAAAAACTTCTGACTAATCCAAATTTTTTTGCAGATGTTCTCTTTACCGACGAAAGAATATGCATTATTGGTCTGCAGACAATCCAAAATGGCTCCGTCAGGTAGAGCATCAACGTCCGTGGAAAGTTAATGTTTGGTGTGGGATTATTGGAGATACCATTATCGGACCTTTCTTTATAAATGGCATCCAAAATGCAGACAATACTCCAGATTTATATGACACAATCTTCCTGTTCTCTTGGACACTGTACCTCTGAACCGGAGAATGGTCATGCGGTATCAGCATGACAGATGCCCTGCACATAACGCCTTACGAGCACGACGACTTCTGAACCGTAAGTTCCCTGGTAGGTGGATTGGACAAGGTGGCCCAGTTAGGTGGCCTGCCCGATCTCCGGACCTTACACCGCTGGATTATTTTCTTTGGGGAGCAGTGAAGAATGCTGTTTGCCAACATGAACCAACAACACCAGAGGACATGAAGCAATGCATTATTGATGCTTGTACAGCCATCAAAGAGGAAACAGTAGCACGAAGTAGGGCATCCTTCATCTGCAGAGTGACCCTATGTATGCAAGCCAATGGGCATCACTTTGAGCATGAGATGTGAACGCTATGTTTAGTATGTAGTGCTGGTATCACAGTGGAAGTTTCTACAAAGGGCCATTTTACCCAGTGATGTTAAGAAACATTTGTTTGCAACAATTTGTAATTTAACGCATTAGATAAACATAACATTGATAATTATGTGATAATAAAACTAATTGGTTAAACATGTTTACATTCATCTTCTATATCCTACCTGAACTTCCCAAATCAAAACATTATTCCCTAAACAACGGTAAAACTTTTAGTCCACTTGCTCATTTCACTAAAACCATCAACATGAATTTTACTATTACGAGTGAATGATTAACTGTCACTTGCGCTAGGTCTACAGTAAAGTAAAGTTTTAACGTTGAACGGCATTACCTTTTTAGTAACGGATTAACGATAAGCGAAGTTAACTTTATGACTAACGTTGCGGTACACAGATATGTTACAGAACCGCATTACCCCTAGCCTATGGGATAAATACCTGCTGGAATGTACGACATTAATGCAGGATGGCAGCAGACCGTATCATTCGTTTCAGACCTCTTGATAAGTATGGAAGTGTGATTACGCATGTCAATCACATCGCGATTACGGGCAGCATGGGGTTCACGCCTGAGCCTCAGGATGTGCGCTAGAAGCGCATGTCGGGTGTTTCTAGCGTCAACTTCACGTCTTAATATCTCGGGATGTAATGGGAATATTGCGATGCAATCAATGCCATTGTGTATGTGCTTTGTCATGCTATGGATTGCTGAAGAAAAAATATAGGAGGTCCATTTAAAAAAACATAAGTTTGTGTTAAAAACACATATGCTTTCGTTTTAGAATGTTTCCAAATATGTACATTCATGGGCCCCAGGCCTACGTCGATACCGGTGAAAGTCTTTTTCCAATAGCTGTTATTGTTCCAGAGATATTTTGGATGGACAAGATGGCTGGGACACCCTGTATAAGACACTTTGTCTGTCCCACCATCATTAACAACACAAACATAGAGTTTCATTCAACTGAACTGTTACAATTGTGGTGGTGGTGTCTTCATCTGATGCAGCTCTTCATAATAGTCTATCCTGCGCAAGCCTCTTCATCTCAGCACAACTGTTGTCAACTAGTTCCATTTGAACTTGCTCACTCTATTCAAGCTTTGGTCTCCCTCTACAGTTTTAACCACCAACCCCCACATGTCTTTCATTACCAAACCTATGATTCCTCAATGCATCAGGGTGTACTATCAACCGCTCTTTCTTTTGGTAATTTATGCAACGAATTTCTTTTTCCCCAATCTTAGTTGAGTACCTCCTCATTAGGGTAAATGGTCAGTTGCAACTGTCCGTCAACTGAAGTTGGGAGAGCATTGCTTTGATCTGTCAGGATGGAGTATTTGAGTCTACTGAAGGTGTAAGTGGCTGCAGCAAGACAGACAGACTTTAATAAAACTCTTTACTGACACATCATGCCGAAGTAGACACACGAGTGCCCTCGTCTAGTGGAAGCAGCCTGGCATCGACAGACGACATCTTTGTGCACAGTGCAGCAGAGGCATCCAGGCCTGAAGCCCTCGTGTGTAACTAGTTGCAACGTGCTGTTGGCAATCAGCTGATGTGTAGGCAGGAGCAACACCTTCAGCACAGCTGGTGGTGGCTCAACTAAGGCTCACAAAGTTCACTGGGGTTCTACGGACAGCCCAGTGGCACCAAATCTTGGACCCCAAGGCTGCTGCTGATCCGATACACGGGTCAGCTGGGCTTCCTCACCGAAATCTTTACTGCAGGTAGGTCATCGAGCATGCATTTCGGTGATGTCCCACACTGAGCTATTTTGCTGTCTGGTGGTGACGGCACGCACAGTCTGTTCGTGCAATGCAGTGTCGGTGTGTGGTTATGGCTGTCTTGCCACTATTGAGTGGTGGTAGGGGAGGTTACCAGGTTGTCCGTATCATCAGATACGTGCCTTTGAGATGGTGGGTGGATCAATTCCTGTGTGTTGTGATATTTTCTCCACATCACGATGAGTTATTTGATCTGCATCTAATCTTTGGCATTCTCCTGTAGCACCACAATTCAAAAACTTCTATTTTCTTTTCTTCTTCTGTAAACTGTTTATCGTGCATACTTCTTTTGTGTATAAATGCCGGCTGGTGTGGCCGAACGGTTCTAGGTGCTTCAGTCTGGAACCGCGCGATCTCTATGGTCGCAGATTTGAATCCTGCCTCGGGCATTGATGTGTGTGATGTCCTTAGGTTAATTAGGTTTAAGTAGTTCTAAGTCTAGGGGACTGATGACCTAAGATGTTAAGTCCCATAGTGCTCAGAGCCATTTGAACCATCTTAATAAATATTTTTGTAAAGACTTCCTAACATTTAAATTTATTTTTAAAATTTTGTTTCTGTGAGGATCCACAGCCTCTAAATACTCTATAAACAAAAATATGGTGTGTAGTAGGCTGTAATGTAAACTTACTTTATTTAAATCCTGCGATGCGATTGGCTAAATTCGACCACAAGTTATTTTGAAGCATGTGTATGAAGTTATGTATTGCATATTGCAATACTTAGATTCTTTTACTCTGCACATATGAAACCAGGCATTATATTCCATAAGTACATTAGGAATGGATCTGCATTGGAAACATTACAACCTCACATGCCACATACTGTTCACAGTTATCAATATGTGGCATGTGAGATTGTAATCTTTTCAATGTGGATTAATTCCTAATGTAATTATGGAATATGACATCTGATTTCATACGTGTAATCCAAAAGAATCTGATACTTACAATATGTAATATGTAACTTCACACATGTAGCCTGAAAAGGAGTTATGGTCACAATTAGAAAATGAGTTATGATCAAAATTAGCGAACTGTAAGATTTAAGTAAAGAATGTTTATGTTGTAGCCTATTATGGAACATGTTTTCTTTTATAATTTAAATTATGTTTTTAACAAATTCCTCTTTTTCAGAAATGTGTATCTTGTTATGGTCAGTCTGCATTTATATTCTTTCTGCTGAGGCTATTGTCACTTATTTAATACAAAAATAACAAAAAACACCTACTACTTTTAGTGTCTCATTTGCTAATCTAATTCCTTCAGCGCTGCCTGATTTAATTTGACTGTATTTCATTACCTTGGTTTTAATTTTGTTGATGTTCATATTATAAGCTCTTTTCAGGACAATATCTATTCCATTCAGCTGCTCTTCCAAGACTGTCAACATCTCTGGCAGAATTACAATGTCATCAGCAAAGCTCAAAGTTTTTATTTCTTCTCCCTGATCTTTAACTCCACATATACTAAAACTTACAGCTAATGCAACTCATACTTTATGAAAGAAATGTGAACTGTGCACAGCTAAACTTGCACCTCTGTTCTCCCAGCAACAGTGCAGGACAGCCTTACTTTACTTCACATTACCAAGGATTAAAGCAATGTCGGAATCTGCCCATAGCTTCATAAACCCAACAGGTAATAGATGAGAATGCTGCTGTCTTCCTCCATAGCACAAAGTGAGGTGGTGTAGTGCTGGATGGTTTAAGTACCCATCTGACAACTTAACATTTATCTTTTTCACAGTACCTTTGCATCATCAAGCAAAGCAAATCCTGGGACTGTTTGTTTAAAAAGGGCATGGCTGACTGTTCCCCAGTTCTTGTCATAACTGAGCTTGTACCAAATCTCTTCTTTTTCCATTCTTCATATACTGCGTGTCTTATGTGTAGCTTTTGTAACAGCAACACACACATCTTGAGTATAGATGTATGATATAGGTATTTTCGACTTTCAGAAGTACTTCATTCAATTAACTACAGAACTGGCCAATATGATACATTTGTGGTAAAATGGAGGTGGTGGAAGGAGAAGATATGCTGGACAGCAGGTTCCCTTCTCTACAAGTGAGAGGAAATAGTACTGGGTGGGAGAATTGCTCTCCGACATATCACTGTACAACAACATTGTCACGGACTTAATCTCTGTTAACACCACCTCCCCCTCTTCTACCCTCAATGGTAGAATTTTAATATGTACTTAATTACTTTTTTGTTTTTATCTTCATACCACATACACTAATATTAGTAACAAATTGTACCCAAAACTGTATTAAAAATTGGGCAAATCAGATAAAAGAACCATCCTCTAAACGGTTGGGTTGGATTGTTTGGGGGAAGAGACCAAACAGCAAGGTCATCGGTCTCATCGGATTAGGAAAGGATGGGGAAGGAAGTCGGCCATGCCCTTTCAAAGCCTGTAAAGGGACTTAAGCTTCATTGCAACTCAGTATCTTCATGAAACTGTTTTTGACAATGGGACAGTGAAAGGAAGCTGATAAGCTGAACACTTCCCGAGATTAATGGGTCAGAGATGTTGACATATTTAACACTGGCAGGATAAGAGATGTATCTTCTATTAAAACTGTGTAAAACAACAACCAATGCAATGAATTTCAGTACTGTTCAATGAAGTGCTATATCTGATTTGACGTGATTTGTAGTGTGTTTAATTAATCGAGAATTATAATAAATGTCTTTAATTTACTTTAAAGTTGTTCTTAATCTCTTCTGGTGATGCAAAGTGTTTTAATGATGTGTCACAGAGACCAATTATCGATAGTGTCTCATTAAAACTCACTGTATAAAACTTGAAAAACTTTTCTGGATAGTTCTTTTGACTGGAATAATCTGTCATTGAGAATGAAATGTGCACAATACCTTCTCCAGTTCTTTATTTTATGGCCTAAATAATGTGATGTGTGCAGCTCTGTGCTTACGTGGATGTCAGAAAACAAGTCTAAAGGTCTGAGGTTCAGTGCTAGTCGGTCCAAAGATTTTTTTCTGACACCTTCTTCTTTCTGAAACATTTCTGCTTATTCGAGTCGTTCACAAGGCCTCTCCCAATCTTCTTCCACAGTTTATAGTCCACTATTTTCTCCCGTTTTAGTCCTCTCCGATTAACATCATCCTTTACCTGGACTCTCCATCTTGTTCAAGGTGTTTCAATTCATCTTCTACCATATTCTGCTAATTACAGAGCTCTTCTTGGTAGTCTTTCTTATCCCATTCTATTCACAAGGCCAAACCATTTCAGTCTATTTTTCTCCACAGTTTCTTTAAGGGGACTGATCTGAAGCTTGTTTCATATAGATTCATGTCTTATCCTGTTCATCTTACCGAGCATCACTTGTAGAAGCCAATGTGGTGTTCAAATCAACAAAGTCTGATGAGAGCTTTACCTTAACAAAGCAAGTCACAGGGGAGTGTTTCCACGTTAATCGTTTGGTAGAGCATAGAATAAGTATGAAGTATGCACACAGAATCAGTTAAGAAATCTCTACAGCATCTGATCAACTATATGTTATCGAACTGAAAGGCCGAGGATTGTCATTTTCGATTGGACAGTTTGGTCAATGAAACAATCGAGCATATGAACCCTACTTTACCCTCACGTATCCTATCCTCACCTCCTCTGTCCAAAACTCTTACTTACCCCTACATGTTCCCATCTCTCACTTTTCAGCTTCACTTCGCTGCTTCTCTTATGAGACACTCATTTCCTCTTCAACCTATCTCTCATCACTGACCAGTATCCTCCTTACCCTATACCTTTTAACCCCTCTACTTGCCACACAACTTTCTTCTCTCCACACTCCTATAGCCTGAACTGGCAGTGTAGATACAGCCACAGGTGTCAGCATCTTGATGCCTGTGTTGTTGTGTGTGTACTTATATTAAGTGCCAGGAATCACTCACCTACAGGTGAATGGCTGCCTTTTCTCACTACTGTTTATTGTTTCCATTCTGAAACGCCTGTTATCTACATAAAAGTAATCCGCCTCAGATATAATACGCATGTGTCAGAGCAGTTTCCAATCTTGGAAGCACTTCTGGAACTCATTTTTCAATATGATGTTCAGGTCTTTCTGCGATTCTGTTTTTATGTCATCAATGGTGGCAAAATGGTACCCTTGCACGGTTCTCCTCAGCCTCAGGAATAGAAGAAAGTAACAAGGGGGCCATGTTCAGTGAATACGGCGGAATCACAAGAGGCCACCTTTGGTGAATACGGTGGCTGAGGCAACATAGCAGTTTTGTTTTTTGCCCAAGAATCATAAACAAGCATTGAGGTGCGAGCAGAAGCTTTAGTGTGATGCAATTTCTATGAATGGTTTTGGCACAGTTCCTTTTTTTTTTTTAGATTGCTTTTTGCAAATGGCTTGTAACTTTCAGATAGTATCCTCTCTTGACTGTACGACCGTAAGGTAGGAACTCATTATGCACTATCCGACTGTAATAAAAGAAAACAGTGATAAAAACCTTTACACTTGATGAAACTTGTAGAATGTTTTTCAGTCTTGGCTCTTCAGGCAGTTTCCACTGGGACAGCTGAGCCTCAGTTTCAAAATTATACCCTTATACCCATATTTCGTCATCACCTGTTATAACTTTCTTTTGAAGTTCTGAATCATTGTCAACTTCACTCAGCAACTTCTGAGCAATATCTTCATGTTGTTGTTTTTGGTAAAAATCCAACAATTTCAGAACAAACTTTGCTGCTACACATCTCATGTCCCAAATGTCCCAAAAAATTGCTTGGCATCAGCCAAAGGATATGTCGACATCATCGGCAAACTCTGATGACAACTCGGCGATTTTCCAGAACCATTTTCTTTACGTCTTGCACATTGTTGTCAGTAATTGACGTGCTAAGGCATAAAGGGTGGTCATCAACTTCAACATTTTCTTGACCCTCTTTGAAAAATTTATACCACTTGTAAACTCTTGTCTTACTCAAAGTAGATTTGACAAAAGCCACATTCAACATTTTAAATGCGGCGATGCGCTTTATTTAATTTTTAAAGCAAAATTTAATGCAAATTCTTTGATCCATCTTTTTCAGCAATAAAAATTCGCTGAGCACTTGAAAACACACATAGCCTTTCAGACTGTCAACAATAAACTATACTCAAAACAGCTGAAAATTAAAGCACGTATCAGGAACATGTGTACCAACAAGATAAAAGAACTGAAAATTGGGTTTATAAAGCCTGTGGAACTAAAAAAGTCCCATTACTTTTTGATCACATCTTGTACGACTGGCATCTCGTCTCTCCAGCTTTTATTTCCAGTTGATGAGTCCTGATGCTGCTGCCACTTCTTTATTTGAGCAGCTCCTCATTTAGCCTCATGAGATTGAGTGAACCACATTTCCAGAACTTCGTACCTCTGAAGAAATCTGAGGAGGTATCGGGAATCGAACACAGGTCCTACTCCACCAAAGGCAGCAATGCTAACAATTTGGCTAGGGAGGCAGTCTATTATCTACATTTACGTAAATACTCTGCCAGTCACTTGCATTTTGTGTCACTGCATTCTTTTTTGTCCCACTTGCAAATGGAGAGAAGGAAGAAGGAAAGCCCATATATCTGCATGCACAAAGTTAGGAAAACTCCAAAAGCCTACAAATGTGTGTATCACAGCTGTTGTGAGGAAAACTGCCTGTCTATTAATTACTTTGGTTTTATTTGTTGACTGTGTGTTCTCTGGATCCATATTTGAATGAGCTCACCCTGGATGTGGAGCGTGTCAACATAGATTTATGACGAATGTCTCGAACATCATAACTTGAGGCTCGAGCATTGAAAATTGCTTTATTTCAGGCATATCTGCTAACATAATGTAGGCTGTCTCTAAACAATTAAAATATTTGTTTTTCATTCAGTTTCACTAAAAATTATGCCCTCAAATAGGAAACTCAACACAATATTATTTACGTCTCTATTTCTTCACTTTCAACCCATTCCACTGCTAGTTCCTGAAACATTTCATAATGGCTTTTCATTTTCCCAAGAGTTGCATTCTAAGTAATTGTGGCAACTAGTTGTATCTATCAACTAATCAATACTGGGAAAAATTACATCCAGAAATTATGACAAACACAAGTGAAAACTTTACTTACCTTGTTGCCTCATCTAGCACCAAGATTCGAGGATTCTGAAACAGAAAAGGAAAAGGAAAATTTAGCAGGGTCAATAATGCAGTTGTCAAATAGCACATTTCATTTAGAGGAATGAAACTCTATTCATGTATGGAATGAGTTTATATTTTGAGGATCTGTTAAAAATGGTTGGAATTACTACCGACTGTATAAGCTTTTTATAGGAGGAGCAAGGAGGTATTAAAGACAAGACAGGAAGATTAACTTTATTATTTGGGGTAGCATCATGATTAGTTTGCAGCACAATGAGAACTACATGGACTGAGGGTAACTCAGTGTAAGAGGGGAATGTAATAAATAAAAACAACTCACACTAAACAGGCTACCATACACAGAATGAAAGCAGACACAGAGGGGAAAAAAAAACCCACCATGAATAAATTAGCAAATACTTCAATTAAGTAAAGTATACTAACATCCTCTTGACTTCACAACAGGTGGGTCCCCTCTTAACTTGGGTTTAAATGACTTGTCCTCCTCTGCCAATCTCCCAAAACCTATCCCTCTTTCCTTCCTCTGCAAGGTAGGGTTTTTTAAAAAAAAATGTGTATATTGGCATTACTAGCATTTCCCTTCCTGAGGACAAGCACTGAGGAAATGCAACATGAAACAATGAACGGCACGAGCATACCTAAGCTATCACAGCAGAGAACAACTTTCCCAGACCCTGGAAGAAGAAGGTGAGAATGTTGACACAGAAGGCAATCTATTAATAGCTTGAGCTCAAGTTAGTCCGCAACAATTGACAACATTTCTTCTGTCACTATAATCAGTGGGAGGTATTGGATATTGTGCCAAAAAAACACAGATGATTCATAAACAGATTGCTAGAAAAGCATTGTCATTATATTACTAAATAATGATGTATGTCGAAAAATATGAAAACTAATAAATAGCTGACATTTTACACTTACTAACTGCAGACTAGGACAATAGGTAGAAGCAAACAAAGATTAAATGAGGGAGTGGCAAGATGAGTAAAGAAAAACTAGGATTTGTTGAGTTAGAGAAGTACTTAATAAAGTAAGGAGTAGTACAATGTCTGAAATGCTGTGGAGAATAGGAATGAAGTACAAAAGTAGATGAAAAAATCTATGAAACCGACAGAGAATAACAAAAGTGAAAGAGCAATAAGGAAATGTTTGCTACCTAGTGAACATATCATAATTTTATAGAATACTGGATCGAGGAAACTTTAACACCTAGAACTTAGCATGCCATTCTAATGGGGAGAAATCACTGGATGTGAAAGTTGCTTTGGGTGTACTTAAGGAAATGTTAGACGGGGCTGTTAATGCTCTCAGTTTGAACAGCTGAGTGGATAACATTGGATGCTCTGCGAAGTATAGAATGCTGTAGACGTATACATGGTGTATGTACATCTACATCTACATCTACATCCATACTCCGCAAGCCACCTGACGGTGTGTGGCGGAGGGTACATTGACTACCTCTATCGGTTCTCCCTTCTATTCCAGTCTTGTATTGTTCGTGGAAAGAAGGATTATCAGTATGCCTATGTGTGGGCTCTAATCTCTCTGATTTTATCCTCATTGTCTCTTCGCGAGATATATGTAGGAGGGAGCAATATACTGCTTGACTCCTCAGTGAAGGTATGTTCTCGAAACTTCAACAAACGCCCGTACCGAGCTACTGAGCGTCTCTCCTGCAGTCTTCCACTGGAGTTTATCTATCATCTCCATAACGCTTTCGCGATTACTAAATGATCCTGTAACAAAGCGTGCTGCTCTCCGTTGGATCTTCTATATCTCTTCTATCAATCCTATCTGGTACGGATCCCACACTGCTGAGCGGTATTCAAGCAGTGGGCGAACAAGCATACTGTAACCTACTTCCTTTGTTTTCGGATTGCATTTCCTTAGGATTCTTCCAATGAATCTCAGTCTGGCATCTGCTTTACCGACGATCAACTTTATATGATCATTCCATTTTAAATCACTCCTAACGCTTACTCCCAGATAATTTATGGAATCAACTGCTTCCAGTTGCTGACCTGCTATATTGTAGCTAAATGATAAGGGATTTCTCTTTCTATGTATTCGCAGCACATTATACTTGTCTACATCGAGACTCAATTGCCATTCCCTGCACCATGCGTCAATTCGCTGCAGATCCTCCTGCATTTCAGTACAATCTTCCATTGTTACAACCTCTCGATATACCACAGCATCATCCGCAAAAAGCCTCAGTGAACTTCCGATGTCATCCATATGGTCATTTATGTATATTGTGAATAGCAACGGTCCTACGACACTCCCCTGTGGCACACCTGAAATCACTCTTACTTCGGAAGACTTCTCTCCATTCAGAATGACACGCTGCGTTCTGTTATCTAGGAACTCTTCAATCCAATCACACAATTGGTCTGATAGTCCATATTCTCTTACTTTGTTCATTAACGACTGTGGGGAACTGTATCGAACGCCTTGCGGAAATCAAGAAACATGGCATCTACCTGGGAACTCGTGTCTATGGCCCTCTGAATTTCGTGGACGAATAGTTCGAACTGGGTTTCACACGATTGTCTTTTTTGAAACCCATGCTGATTCCTACAGAGTAGATTTCTAGTCTCCAGAAAAGTCATTATACTCGAACATAATACGTGTTCCAAAATTCTACAACTGATCGACGTTAGAGATATAGGTCTATAGTTCTGCACATCTGTTTGACGTCCCTTCTTGAAAACGAGGATGACCTGTGCCCCTTTTCCAATCCTTTGGAATGCTACGCTGTTCTAGAGACCTACGGTACACCGCTGCAAGAAAGGGGCAAGTTCCTTCGCGTACTCTGTGTAAAATCGAACTGGTATCCCATCAGGTCCGCGGCCTTTCCTCTTTTGAGCGATTTTAATTGTTTCTCTATCCCTCTGTCGTCTATTTCAATATCTACCATTTTGTCATCTGTGCGACAATCTAGAGAAGGAACTACAGTGCAGCCTTCCTCTGTGAAACAGCTTTGGAAAAAGACATTTAGTATTTCGGCCTTTAGTCTGTCATCCTCTGTTTCAGTACCATTTTGGACACAGAGTGTCTGGACATTTTGTTTTGATCCACCTACTGCTTTGATGTAAGACCAAAATTTCTTAGGATTTTCTGCCAAGTCAGTACATAGAACTTTACTTTCAAATTCATTGAACGCCTCTCGCATAGCCCTCCTCACACTACATTTCGCTTCGGGCAATTTTCGTTTGTCTGCAAGGCTTTGGCTATGTTTATGTTTGCTGTGAAGTTCCCTTTGCTTCCACAGCAGTTTTCTAACTCGGTTGTTGTACCACAGTGGCTCTTTTCCATCTCTTACAATCTTGCTTGGCACATACTCATCTAACACATATTGTACGATGGTTTTGAACTTTGTCCACTGATCCTCAACACTATCTGTACTTGAGACAAAACTTTTGTGTTGGGCCATTAGGTACTCTGAAATCTGCTTTTTGTTACTTTTGCTAAACAGAAAAATCTTCCTACCTTTCTTAATATTTCTATTTACGGCTGAAATCATCAATGCAGTAACCGCTTTATGATCGCTGATACTCTGTTCTGCGTTAACTGTTTCAAATAGTTTGGGTCTGTTTGTCACCAGAAGGTCTAATAAGTTATCGCCACGAGTCGGCTCTCTGTTTAACTGCTCAAGGTAGTTTTCAGATAAAGCACTTAAAAAAATTTCACTGGATTCTTTGTCCCTGCCACCAGTTATAAACGTTTGGGTCTCCCTGTCTATATCCGGCAAATTAAAATCTCCACCCAGAACTATAACATGGTGGGGAAATCTACTCGAAATATTTTCCAAATTATCCTTCAGGAGCTCAGCCACAACAGCTGCTGAGCCAGGGGGCCTATAGAGACATCCAATTACCATGTCTGAGCCTGCTTTAACTGTGACCTTAACCCAAATTATTTCACATTTCGGATCTCCGTCAGTTTCCTTCGATACTATTGCACTTCTTATTGCTATAAACACACCTCCCCCTTCACTGTCCAACCTGTCTCTGCGGTATACATTCCAATCTGAGTTTAGAAGTTCATTACTGTTTACATCTGGTTTCAGCCAACTTTCTGTCCCTAGTACTATGTGGGCATTGTGACCGTTTATTAATGAGAGCAGTTCTGGGACCTTCCTATAGACGCTTCTGCAGTTTACTATTAGCAGATTAATATTGTTATTCCCTGTTGCATTTTGCCTACTCCTACCTTGCTGCGTCTCAGGGCGGGCCTAGGCAGAGAATTCTCTAACCTAAAAAACCCACATGTGCACTCCACACGTACTCCGCTACCCTTGTAGCTGCTTCCTGCATGTAGTGCATGCCTAACCTATTCAGGGGGACCTACATTTCTCCACCCGATAGCGGAGGTCGACAAAAAAAAAATCCAGACTTTTCCCTGCTTTCTCCATTAAAAATGCACTTTTTTTTGATAAAAATACAATTTCACACAGGTGAAGATACACCATAACCCAGGTGGAAATACATTTCCATGTTAAATGACAATATACTTTTCCTTGGAGCTGTAAAACTTGTAAGCCCTTTGAATGGTGAAGGTTTTATACATTGGCATAGATCTTCCTGGCACTTTAGGAAACGAAATCCAGCAAAAAACAACAAGTTTTGAAAAGATCTTTGGTGCACGGCAGCATGTACACTGCATATTTTCAAATTACAAATGTATAAACATGGACGTCAAATATATCACGGTAGCTTCCAAAGCAATGAAATCAAGAATGTGCTGCACAATGTGCTTTTGTCAGCCAATCATAGCTCATGTCACATGATCTCACCAGCCAACAATAACAGATATTCATAGCATATGATGCATGGTTAGTCAGCCAATAGCAATAGCTACTTAAGTAGCATGAACACACAAATCGAAAAGTTAATGGTTTAAATTAATGTACAGACAGCTAAACTTTCATACATAATACTGCTTGTCAAAATTGGCAGGATCCTAAGAGTACAGCTTAAATTGCAGTAGCTGAATATTTCTGACAAGGACGATTCCAAATTTCAGTGCCCTTTGCCAAACATTGCATGTGTTAGCTGGCTGAAGGATAATTATTAGTTTTGCTATCATTTTTGGTTGCAATCCTTGAAAGGACTAAAATAAAAAATGAAAACCCAACCTTGAAGCTTGGTCTTTTTAGTGTGTGTTACTCTTTAAGATATACCAAACATAAATGTGTCAGTAAAATTTTAAATAATGGCATAAATGGCTGGTCTTCTGAGACTGAATTTTTTTTTAAGTGGCTGGTCCTCAAACTGTTAAATTTCGAATGAGAGTCTAATGCTCTGTGATTTAAGAAATCTATCACACATTATCAAACTTAACATAATTCATCTTGCGTAAAAAGAAATTTACTTTGGAAGTAACACTTCTCAAATCACCGTTCGCAATATTTTCTTGCAAGGTGTTAGAAAAATGAAAAGTTGTCATGTCACACACATAGAAAGCAGCTTGTTGTTATTAAGTGTTGCATAGTCTTCATCCTAAAGCCTTTGACACATTTTGCTGCTGGCAAACGCTTGTGTGTGCACTGTGTTTTGTATTGTAAATGGTGCATTTTCTTTGCAACTAAGTTTTACTTTGGTATTATTCTCTTATTTATATTTTATTGCTGCAGTATTATTCTGCAGTAGTAGGCTGAAGTAAAATTATTTGTTACAGTATTAGTTCTTATTAGACCAAAATTTAACTGAAAACTAAAATAATGAAAAAATTCCACAATTCTAAAAATTCCCAGGTTTTCCCCAGACTTACCAGTTGTACCAGGGTATATTCAACTCAAGTGTACTACTGGTACCAGCTGCTCATGTGACAGTCCAATGCTGGCATAAGTCATGGCAGTGTCTGCCAGTTCAGTTCTTTCAACATCTCTGTGACACTCTCCTGTGGGTCAGACAAACCTGTGACTATTCGTGCTGCCCTTCTCTGTGTACATACCATCTAAGAGAGACACAAAACTATCCCATGAAAGCCCAGTTCGAAAGCTTCTAAAACCGATTTTAAGAGATGATTTTAGTAATATAGTACAACTTCCTACATATTGCTCCCACAGGGGTCATGAAAACAAGGATTACAATTAAAGTGTGCACACAGGTGTTGACAGTCATTCTTCTTGTGCTCCATAAGTGAATGGGATGGGAAATAGCTCTAATAATTGACAGAAGTTGAAGTATCCTCTGCCATGCACTTCACAATAGTATTTGCAGCACTGATACAGATGTAAGTGTGCCAGTTACTTGTCTAGAATTAGGATAATACGATGGGTTGATGTGGAGACGTGAAAGAATGGCTGTAAGGATCTATCGTGTTAGGACAGTTTCAAATCTGAGAGGAATTACTGCTATCAGTGAATGCAGGGTGATCCTGATCAGCTTCTGAGTCAACACTACAAAAGAAACAGTATGTCCTGAATTGGCCTCACATGATGAAAACTGAACAGTTGCTGACTTGATGCATATAATGTGTTCCAACAAGTTGACTTCTTTTCAAAAGATGCTAGGTGTCAGCTACCCAAACAGCCGAATGAGATGTTGAATCCGATGATGTGGTATGGCATATTTCCACCCAGAACCAATTTTCTGATTTTTCGGGGGCAATGTTTATACACTGACATGAGCCCACTTATTCAGCTTATCATTAACAGGAACCCTTTTTTTTTTTCTTCAATATTCTCAGAGACCAAATGTTGCCCTTCTTCTAGTCTTTGAGGTGAGTAAGCTACAGGCACTTCCGTCTTCGGGTTCACAGGGCTGCACACATACATTCCCAGTTCGACGAACGCTCGAGCCCCCTAATGCACCTCGACTGATCTGTGAAATCATTGGATCTTAATCCCATGGAAAATGTCTGAGACTGTTTGGAACAAAAGGCAAAACATAGCCATTGACATCTCAACAATGTAGGCTGAAGAGCCAAAGAAACTGGTACACCTGCCTAATGTTGTGTAGGTTCACCGAGAGCACGCAGAAGTGCCGCAACACGACATGGCATGGACTCAACTAATGTCTGAAGTAGTGCTGGAGGAAACTGATACATGAATCCTGCAGGGTAGTCCACAAATCCTTACAAGTATGATGGGTGGAGATCTCTTCTGAAAAGCACGTTGCAAGGCATCCCAGATATGCTCAATAATGTATATGTCTGGAGAGTCTGGTGGCCAGCAGACGAGTTTAAACTCAGAATAATGTTCCTAGAGCCACTTGTGGCAATTCTGGATGTGTGTGGTGTCACACTGTCTAGCTGCAATTGGTCAAGTCCACCGGAATGCACAATGGACATGAATGGCTGAAGGTGATCAGACAGAATTCTTACAAATGCATCACCTGTCAGTCATATCTAGACCTATCAGGGATCCCGTGCCCCCCACCATTACAGAGCCTCCACCAGCTTGAACAGTTTCCTGCTGATATGCAGGGTCCATGGATTCATGAGGTTGTCTCCATACCCGCACACGTCCATCCACTCGATAAATTTGAAATGAGACTCATCCGACCAGGCAACATGTTTCCAGTCATTAACAGCACAATCTCGGTGTTGACGGGCTCAGGGGAGGTGTAAATCTTTATGTCGTGGAGTCATCGAGGGTATACAAGAGGGCCTTTGGCTCTGAAAGCCCATATTGATGATGTTTTGTTGAATGGTTTGCACACTGACTCTTGCTGATGGTCCTGCATTGAAATCTGCAGCAATCTGCGGAAGGGTTGCACTGCTGTCACGTTGAACGATTCTCTTCAGTCGTCATTGGTCCTGTTGTTGCAGGATCTTTTTCCAGCTGCAGCAACGTCAAAAATTTAATGTTTTACCACATTCCTGATATTCACAGTACACTTGTGAAATGGTCGTACAGCAAAATCCCCACTTCATCACTACCTCGGAGGTGCTGTGTCCCATCACTTGTGTGCCGAGCTTAACATTATGTTCAAACTCGTGTAAATCTTGATAACCTGCCATTGTAGCAACAGTCACCAATTTAACAACTGCACCAGACACTTGCTATCTTATACAGGCGCTGCCAACCACAGTGCTAGATTCTGCCTGTTTATATATCTCTGAATACGCATGTCTGTACCAGTTCCTTTGACGCTTCAGTGTAGTAAGTGTATGGGATTAAATCATCAATTAATGGGCTCATCTGAATATGGCATACCTTCCTTGCCAAATTGAGTTCATTCACAAGGTTGGTTGGGAGTTAAAAGTCATCCCCAAGGCTAGAGGTGGTGTTACATGGTATTATTGTGTGTCTCTTGTGTGCGACATGACTATCTGCCAAGGTATCGACAGGTAATTACACTAGCCCTGGAAAGAGGATTAGACAGACTGGAATTTTCAAACCAAGCAACTGGTGATGTTTGTGTATGAGGTATTGTCAGACAGGAAGAATAGGAGGCAGCAAAAATTAGTAAAAAAGCAGACTACTCACAAGAAACATCTAAGTAACAACTTTAAATATGCTTCATGAAACACAGAAGAGAAAATCTACCTTGATGAGTGCGCGGGCAATAGCCACACGCTGCTTCTGTCCGCCCGAGAGAGCCACTCCACGCTCTCCAACTGGTGTGTCGAAGCCTTCGGGCAGCTGCTTCTGGATGAAGGTGAGTGCATTGGCTTCCTGGGCAGCCCACTTCAACTGGTCCTCCGTCACTGAAGCAGGGTCATTTGCACCGTACAGAATGTTCTCCCTGACACTGCACGAGAATAGGACTGGTTCCTGAAATAGGCAACGAAATTCAGGTGCTAGAGCCACACTGCCCTGTCCCGTACTTAGGCGTATTCTTCACAGACATTAATATTAAATTAAATTGTTGAAAATGAATGAAGAATCTTCATTGGTCATTGATCATTTTGCAATGAAATGGGCTTTGTCAATGACACAGATCATAATAATTAGGGACCTGAAAATTCACATTTGCAATAAATGTGAACATGGATTCAAAACCTACCTACAAATGCAAAATTACCTAATAAATGCTATTTCACAGCAAATTGCATAAAGGTGAACTATTTTATCATAAATAATTTGCAATATCTTTCTTCTGCAGACAAATGCGAAAATGTAACCAATTTTCGGTTACTGGTATTGCATGCTGGTGAAGTGCAAGTGTGAATAAAAATGTGCATAAGAATGTATTTTCAAAATAAAGAATATACCTATGAATGAATTCAATGACTTATCAGTGCACTTTCAACCCTTTCAGGCCTGGATTTTTTCTGGAGGCAGGAAAACGTTCCTTTATGCTCAACATGATTTTTTTATGCACGATTTATATAAGTACGTGCACCGGTTTTCAATACATGCTTTGAACATTTGGCTCCTTTTTATGGACTAACATTAATAAATATATTTATAATTCAATAATTACCATGCAAAATAACACTGATAATATTCAATTATACAGTGGAGTATAACGAACCAACAACTTCAGTTAATTCTGGCAGGTACATGCTGCTGCACACTGCTACATTCACTTGTTGATATTTTTACAGTGACGCCTGCTATAGAGGGGAGCAATTGTGCATTATGAGAGGATTTACGAGTCATATATACAAGGGGCATTTGAAAAGTCCGTGCGAAGTTGGAGAGATGGCACCAACGGCGTGTATCGAGGTCATGTTTAGTTAGTAGCATCTTTGGAAAGAACACACACCAAGTTTCAGCTATATTGGTCTGTTTCTTTGTGTTTCGAAGTCGTGTTAATCAAGGAAGTCGAGTGATTGTCAAAAGGTGGACGAAAAAGAATTTCGTGTGGTGATCAAACATTACTTTATGAAAGGAAAAACGCCTCAGTAGACTAAAGAGAAGCTTGATAAACATTATGGTGACTCTGCACCTTTGATTAGAACAGTTTACAAGTGGTTTCAAAATTTTCAGAGTGGCCATATGGGCACAAGTGATGCTGAATGTTCTGGATGCCCTGTGGACATTAAGACTCCAGAAATCATTGATAAAATCTATGATATGGTGCTGAATGACAGAAGAGTTAAGGTGCACGAGATTGCTAGTGCTGTGGGCATCTCGAATGAATGGGTACATAATATTTTGCATAAACATTTGGACATGAGAGGGCTATCGGCAAGATGGGTTCTGCGATTGCTCACGCTTGACCAAAAATGGAATCGTGTGAAGTGTTGCAAGGATGGTTTGCAGCTGTTCAGGAAGAACAGATGGGTTCTGCGATTGCTCACGCTTGACCAAAAATGGAATCGTGTGAAGTGTTGCAAGGATGGTTTGCAGCTGTTCAGGAAGAACCTGCATGACTTTAAGTGTCGTTTCATCACTGTGGATGAAACATGGATACATTACTATACTCCAGAGATGAAAGAACAATCTAAACAATGGGTTACCAAGGCAGAATCTTCACCAAAAAAAGGCGAAGACCATTCCTTCGGCTGGAAAGGTTATGGTGACTGTCTTTTGGGATTCGCAAGGAATAATCGTCATCGACTATCTTGAAAAGGGTAAAACTATTACAAGTGCATATTATTCATCATTATTGGATCGAGCTGCAAGAAAAACACCAGCAATTGGATCGCAAAAAAATCCTTTTCCATCACGATAACATACCAGCATACAACTCAGTAGTTGTGGTCGCAAAATTAATGGAAATAGGATTCCAACTCATTTCACATCCTCCCTATTCTCCAGACTTGGCTCCCTCGGACTACTACTTGTTCCCCAATTTGAAGAAATGACTGGCAGGACAAAGATTTTATTCAAATGAGGAGATGACTGCAGCAACTAATAGCTATTTTGCAGACTGCACAATTCCTATTATTCGTAAGGGATCAACAAATCAGAACAGCATTGGACAAAGTGTAAGTCTAAAAGGAGACTATGTCAAAAAATAAAAAAGGTTTACTCCAAACACAGAAGCAGCTTTTATTTTTGCATAGACTTTTCGAACGCCCCTCGTATGTATGGTACATGATGTTTCAGCCGAGGAAAAATATTTCTGTTGCAGCTAATACGCACTAAATACAAATGTACACAATTGTAGTCAGAGCATCTAAAAGGTGTAAGATATGCTCTGTGATGCACACCATTTGAATGATCTCTATTACATACAAATCTGCATATGCCAACACAGCTGCGGGACCTAGTAGCTTAGAACAAATAAAGACGTATGTTTGGCTGCTTGATAAACTTGGTATTGTGGACACACTAATGTGGCAGCTTTAGCTGGGGAGGTTGTTTGAATTCAAGTAATTGTGCAGTACCAGTTACCAAATATTTTGTGACTCTGCTTTGCTTTGCTTTGCTTTGCTTTGCTTTGCTTTGAGTTTCGTGTTGCTTGTTGTTCCCTTTTTTGTTTTGAAATGAGTCAAGAGACAATCCTGGTACATCACAAGGTGAATGGATAGATGATCCCTATGACCACATCACAGTTAGAACACAGTTGTCAACTGGTTGCCCTGAGAGAGGGAGGTGGAGCTTGTTCCTCTACTCTGTTCCACTCCTGTCCCCACAGACGGTCTACGTTGTCATTTGTTTATACTCTGAACTGACTTCCATATTAATGTGCCCATACTAGCGACTACAAAACAAAAACTAGTCAGCGTGTTTCGACCACACAGAGTGTCTTCCCCTAAAGGGCAAATATAATTATTTTCGGTTCCATTTCTACTCTCAGTAAACCACTCATTTTATCTTCAGCACTGTCAAGTATGGGACACACACCTACAAACACTGACAAATGGACTCTGCAATATGCTTATCAGGGCTTATACATTACAGATTCGAGATCAATGTTCTGCAGATTTTTAATTATCGAATAGGATGGGAAAAAAAGATAACATTGTGAATCACTTTAAATCAGAGTAACCTTTTAAATTAGTATGTCTTATCATTTACAAAAGATGGAGAAAAAAATTGGCACTAATTTCGCCTAAGATGGATGCTACATTTTCAAGTACATAACAATTATGTAAGCAAGTATCACTGTATGAATTGATGCAAGTACACTTTCATTACCTGACTGACAGTGCCTATATGAGAACGCAGCCACTGAGGATCCAGGTGGTGGGTGTCCTCGCCGTCGAGCAGAATGCATCCACCATCGGGGTCATATAGCCGTAACAACAGTGAAGCGATTGTGCTCTTGCCCGAGCCACTCGCCCCAACCAGTGCCGTGATCTGGCCGGCGGGCACTTTCAGGCTGAGCCCCCGGAACACGCCGGGACTCTCTCGACGCACGGGGTAGCAGAAATGGACATCCTGGAACACGATATTCCCGACTGGGGCTGCCGCTGGAGTCAGACCACCTGAAATGAGATACTCTTGTCGCGAAACAATCATGAAGATCACTACTTACATCACTGTTCACTTAACAATAAAGTCCTCCTATGATGCCACATCGAGCAGACACAATTATTTGTTTCCACTTTTATCCAAGCATGTTTAGGTTCTTGTTGGCCTGTCATCAGTGGGTTTGTTTTATTTACTGTGAAGAGTATGTTACACTGAGAAGCAAACATATGTAGGTCGGGCCACGGTTGTCATTTTAACTGTAACAGGGTGTATATGCGGAAAGGGGGGGGGGGGGGGGGGGGAGCATATATATATAAAAAAACCGTATTTCCAAGTTAAAAATACACTTTTCCGCAGGTGAAAAAACACTTTTTCCTGGGTGAAAGTACATTTTTTCCACGTTAAGTGACAATATACTTTCCCTCGATGCTATTAAAACTTATCAATCCTTTGAATAGTGAGCCCTAATATATCGGAACAGAAATTCCCAGTACTTTAGGATACGAAACCCAGCAAGAAACAACATGTTTTGTAAAGATGCGCGCAACATTTACGGTGCATATTTTCATATTTCAAACATATTAACACAAATTCCACCAAATACAACATGATACCTACCGAAGTACTGAAATTTCGATTGTGACACGCTTTTGTTAGATAATTATAGCTCAAGTCATGAGATCTCGCCAGCCAATGACAGCAGATATCCAGAGCCATAGAGCATGTGATATAGTTAGCCATTAGCAACATCACTGGTAAGTAGCACGAACACACAAATGGGGAAAGTTAATGGTTTACATTAATTTGAATACATATAGTTACAAAAGAAGCTAAGCTTGCACATATAATATTTATCAATTTGAAAAAATAACATAAATATGACAAATTAACCTTCTAACTTGGTCTTTTCTTAGCCTGTGTTATCCTTTAAGATATGAAACACGAATGTGCCAGTAAAATTTTAAGTAATGGCACAAATGGCTGAGCTTTTGGACCCGAAATTTTTCCAAGTGCCTGGTCCTCAGGGTTAAATTTTGAATGACAGTCTAATGCTCTGTGATTTAAGAAATTCATCCCACATTCTCATATGTAACATAATTCATCTGGCTTGAAAGAAAATTTGCTTTTAAAGTAACGCTTCTCAAACCACCATTCGCTATATTTTCCCACCAACTGTTTGAAATGTAAACAGTTATGATGTCACACTCTTCAAAATGAGGCACACAAGAAAGATGCATCCAAAGCAGTTTTTTGTTATGAAGTATTGCACTGTCTGTGACACATTTTGTCGTCAGCAGACAGTTGTGTGCACAGTGTTTTGTTGTTGTACGTGGTGCATTTTCTCTGCAACTGAAGCTTTATTTCGGTGTTATTCTCTTGTTTATGTTTTATTGCTGCAGTATTATTGTGCTGTAGTGGGCTAAAATAAAATTCTTTGTTAGAGTGTCAGTTGTTACCGGTCAAAATTATAAAAATTTAACTGAAAACTAAAACAATGAAAAATTCCTGTAGTTCTAAAAGTTCCCGCATTTTACAAGTTTGCTAGCATATGTTGCATTATTACACCAAATTCTGTCATATGGCATAATCTTCTGGGATACTGTAGCTTAGGTGTGTTTATTCTACAGAAGTGTGCAGCAAGAATATTGTGTAAAATTTTTAACTGAGCATCTTGTCAAAGACATTTCAGGAGCCTAGGGGTACCAATACACACAGTGTGTTTGTTTTAATTTGAGACAACTAAATATCTTGAAGATGACTCATTGTTTGAAATAAATTTTCTAGGGGAAAGTTAATATTTGTAAAGCAGACATACAGATGTCTGTCTGTGCTGAATCTGGCAACCTCCTAACCATCCCATCTGCATGGATACATACACTCTTTTAGTGCTTATTTGGATTCTACACCAAAAAATACGTACGGTTTACTCAAACCATTGTTTCCTGTTCATGGTACATGGCACTGTAATAGACACATGTCAAGTGTGCCCTGTTTTTGCAATTAACAACAACTGATGCATTTGATTCTACATTTAATTTATGATGTAAATGTAAACCTTTGTGTTCTAATGGTTGATGCTGATGTCCAAACGTTACTTAAGTGTTGCAAACGTGATTGTACAGTACTGTAAAATGTGTATTAGATGGAGTCTGATTTTGTCGGTATATTGACAGCTAACAGTTGCCTGTGTCAAGTTAAAATGCTTTGTTTTGGACTGATGAATAAAGATTTTTAGAGATAACTGCAACCAGTCTTTCAGAATATAGAGCATGTGGGAGTTGTTGCCCGCGACAAAGTTTGTGTCGTGTTATGTAACCAACATACAGTACGTGGAAAACATAAGCTATGTTTTCCTATGTGATTTGCGCAGCAGGATGAAATTGATGAATAATATTAACTCTGACCAACAACTCCCACAATGTTGCAATCAATCATCAAAAACTGTGAACCGTCTGACAATGTGTCACTTGGTGACTTTATGATGGGTGTGGTATAGTAAAAACTGAACCATCATAAAAGGTGACTGGTTGCAGTTATTTCTAGAAAAGGTTTAAAGATGTGAAAGTAAAATTACTCAAAAGAAAATTTTTTTAGTACTGAAAACTGATGTGTAAACTGCAATTTCGGAGATAAGAAAGCAGTTCAACCACAAAATAAGTAGAAAACAACAACATACTTTGTGAAAAGCCACTGAAATGAGTACTTTGGTAAAGGATATCATGATGTACATCACAGGTTGTACTTCAAAATTATTTACTTGCCAGACTGACATTTGGTCATATAGCCTATCACGAGTTGCATATACTGTGCATATCTTCACCAACCGACGTGTCTGCGAAGTATAAACACAACAATCTGTGAACCGCAGAGATCAACATCATTTTAACCAGCATAAAGATTTTATATTAGGGATACACATCAATTAATGTAGACGTGCACAGAGTATGCCGCTGATGATGGGCTATATGCCTGAATATGTTATGGCAAATAAATACTTTTCAGGAGCAAGTGGTATCATTAAGGTGTCCTTTATCAAGTATATGCAAGCAATAGAGACCCACAATACGAGATTGTTTGTTTTAAATAATTTTTTCAAGTAAGTATGTTGTCACTGAAAGTGCTTAGAACATTTATACTTGTGGAATGACAGGTCTAGATGTTATTTGATTACAAGAAAAGTTTGTGTATGCTGTGTGAACAAGACACAGCCAGGACAAAAGCACCACAGGCACAAAGATGCGAGCTGGTGCCAGTACTATAGAGACTCATCACTTGCACGAGTTCCAGCAACGCCACAGGTGGCACTGAGGATGAAGATATCGACTTCGCCTCGGCCAGTTGCCAGATGAGTACAATCCGCCAATGACCAGAACACAAGGGACAGAAGCATTTTCAGACAATAGAAGAGCAGCTCTTGCCCACCGGTTAGAGATCATCGTCGAGGGCTGACTTAGACAGGGAATGTCGTTTAGTGAACTCTTAGAAATGAACAGACAGTTGTTGTAAATTGCATTTGCTATGTACTGTGAAGTCTACCTACAATTATTTGCACTTAGCCATTGGCAGTCTTTTTGTGTTATATTACAAGCAATGTTGCAGACTTCAACATTCAACTAGTCACAAATATAAGTAAACATTTTTAACTTATTTGTGTGACTTCTTGTTACTAATTTTTTACAGTGTTGTAGAACCTTTGTTCTCCTATCTTGTTACCAGACCCTGGGGCATAGCGCTGTAATAGTGGCAGGGAGAAAATGTCTTAGCAGTGTACTGCACCAGAAGCCATTTCACGAACACACAAACTCGGCTTACCTTAACACCTGTGACAACTTGGCCTCCACAGCAGAAGCAATGAGGTCATTGTAAAACTGGTGACGAGGGTTTACAAAAGTATATACACCACTTAAGGTATATTCCTTGTATACCAGCAATTGTAGAAGCAGCAGAATCCAATTCTGTGCCACATATGTGCTCAAAAAGTAAAATGGAAATATCTTAACTTCCAAATTCAAATAAAACATTAAATAATCCAGTTTAAGGTGCGAAGACTGAAGCATGACTATACAATGTACACGCTTCTAGATGATACGTCTTTACCGCTGGTCGCGACTAGCAGCCATCTTAATAAATTGGTGAGGGAAAGTACGGCTGGAATGTAAATAATTTAAGAAGTAGCAGTAACTACCCACCAAAGAATAGAGGTGCTGAGTTACTGAATGGTACATAAACAAGACAGAGAATTTTGCTACCTTACAGACAAATCCTTTTCCAGAGCTATGAATTGCTGTGCAGACATTACACCATAGTGGGCATGACTACAAACTAGCTCTCCTCCAAAAGGATCAATCACCACCAAATGGTAGAGTCTACCATCCAGTACAGAACACCCTGCCGAACACGGCAGCTAAGTTTTAACAGTCGCTCCTCAAACTGTGCCATCTAGATCCTTCCCAGGAACCTCAGCTTCAGTGAACTGAGCTGATGGGAGTTTTCCTCACAGCACATCCTTTGAGCCTGTAATCTTTGTGACCTGAATCACTGTTAGCCTTCCGCTCCACATCATCCACCACCTCCACCCCATGACTCTAATTTCACTCATCGTGCACCCACACTCCTTGCCCACAGTCTCCCCCTTCCTCTGTTCTACCTGTCCCAGCCAATCCACTCATTCACATCATTGTGCACTCCCCAGGTCTGATTCCAGTAACCACTCACTGGTGCCCTACTCCTATCCTGTGTGCCAGCTGCTTCTCTCTCCCAGTTTTCAACCACCCTTCCCCAACCTCCTTACCTCACCCACGGTCTCTCTCTTTGCTTTGCATTCAACATTGCCACCCAATGATGCATCTAGACTGCTGGTTATCATCAGCCCAACCCCTGCATTCAGGCTGGTTCCTGCAGTATCTGGCTCAGCCCCATAGGGCCTCCCTGTAACCAGCCAGAGGGCGCAGAAGATAAGTGACACAGATACTAAAGACTGGCACCTCTTGATGCATCTGCTGCAACTTCGGTAGCCGACAGGAAAACTGTAACCTTATGCTGCGTGAGTATTCCTGCCCGGGTGGAGCCGGCTAGAGCCAGTTCCGTCTTTGCCTGCCAGCGACTGATGTACTATCACCGTTTGGACACCACCTCTGTTTGGACATCATCTTCACCACTCACATGACTGGGTTCTCGTGACTCATACTCTGGCTTCGGTGTCCAGCTCAGTGGACAAGTCGTGCTGCTCAGGAGATAGAACATTGAATACAGGCTTTGTTCTGAAGATAGACCATTGACTGGCCAAGAGAATGTAATCTATGTTCTCAAGAATCTATTTTCATTTCATTGAAGACCAGTTGTTTGTGATGAACTTTTCCTTCACATTACTAAGAATTTCTGGGGAATGTTTATTTTCTTTTGTTGTACTGCATCAGAAACAGCGGTCTGTTTGTGTTCAAAGTTTCCTTGTTCAAATAAACGAAGTTTAATTACATCTACCTGTCACATTGTGTAAGAACTGTGAGAAGTACTTCAGCCCCTCCCCATCCCCGTCATTACTCCCTTCCAGTCCACCTAACCCTTCTTTCCAAGCAAGCTGCAGAGCTACAGTTTTGGCACAGTGTATTCAGCTGGTACAATGCAGCAGAAGTAATTGTGTGCATACGTATGCACGTTTTTACAAGGTGTTGATAAATTAGTGGAGTGACCGTCGATAAATAAATGAAGGGACGCGTCGCACGGCAAAGCGTTACGTAAATTCAGTACAAATGTGGTTCCAAAAATCCTTCATCCGTGAGCTACGAAAGGAATTACGAGGGCAGTCTGAAAAGTTCTCAGTACGATAGCAAAAATGACAATTCATGCTTTCAAAGAATTTTTTTCTAATGCAATCTCCTCCAATATCAATACATTTCACTCAGCAGTGTTACAATCACATTATCCCCCACTGTAGTGTTCCTGTGGAAGTGCTTCAGAGTACCAACCTACAGCCACAATGCTTCTTGATTTGATGAAAAGAGTTGACCAGTGAGAAACTACTTCAGTTTTGAGAACAGATGAAAGTCCAAGGGAGCCAAATCTGGGGAATAGGTGGATGTTCCAGCACTTCATAGGGCAAATTCCTCAATTTCCCCATTGCCAACACACTTTTGTGGTTAGGTGATTGTCCTGGTGGAAGATGATTTTTTTTCCTTTATTAAGCCGGGCCTGTTTACACGAATGCTTGTGTCCAGTTTTGTTAGAAGCTGAGAGAAGTATCTCTGGTTATTGTTTTACCTTTTTCAAGATAGTCAGTCAATGAATTTCCTTTCTCATCCCAAAATACCAATGCCACAATCTTTCTCACTAATGGCATCATCTTTGCCTTCTTTGGAACTCAAGATTCAGCTTCTCTCCACTGTATTGCTTGGATACAGATGTGTACTGCAGAATCTGTGTTTCACCCACTGTCATGTATTGACACAAAAAGTTACTTCTGTTTTTCTTAAAATTCATCAAACACTTTTTGGAAAGTGTTGTGCAAATACATTTGTGATATGCAGTGAGCACATGCGGCACACGTCTTGCACTAAGTTTTCTCGCATTTGATTCCTGGTGCAAGATGCGACTGACATATTCCTTTGATATTCCTAGAGCATTATCAATTTGAAGCACCTTTATACACGAATTTTCCAAAATTGTATCATGCACTTTGTCACTGATTTCTGGTGTGTTTGCACATCTTGGGTGTTCTTCATGTGAACCATCTCGGATGTTTTCACGGTCACATTTTAACTCGGCCGCCCATTTCTCCATGGTGAAAATTGAAGGTGAGAAGCCACCATATGCATTTACAATCTGCAAACTAATTTCAGTTGGTGTTAAATCTTGTTTTACAAAGAATTTAATCACTGCACGATAGTTGATTTTTCCAATTTTCAATGCCACATACACTACAACTGTTTCAAAGAATTGCCTACAGCCAACTGTTGCCTGGAATGACTTGAAATGTTACACGGTGTCTACTAACATGTGTACCAACTTAAGGGGGAAAAAAATCACGTGAATAGTGCTGCGACCTCTGGGTGATGAAGAGAACTATTTGAAGACCTATGTACCTGTAGTCACACCTCATTATATGTGCATTTTTACTTACTTTCTTCTTTACAGATGGTCTTGGAAACTGTTTTTGGTTTATCTGATTGTCTTTTGTACAGCATCAATGTGTGGGGTGGAAACATTTGTGATCACCTTGTTCGCTCCTTACTGGACAATCAAATCTACAGATTCTCATAAATGAGGTGCTTCATTTACTCAATAATGTACCTCTAGACGACATCAAATAGATGTAATTTATGCGTGATAGTGTTCTACTCACTTTATTCTGAAGCACCAAGTAGGGCCAGTCTTTCAAGGAAGCAAGGAAGGAAGATATATTAGGGTTTAACATCCTGTCGACATGGAGGTCATTAGAGATGGAGCACAAACGCAGAAACATCATTTCGAAGGAATTGTCCTGACATTTTGCTGGAACAATTTAAAGAAATCTTGGAAAACCTACACCTGGATGTCTGGACAGGGATTTGAACTGTCAACCTCCCAAATGCGAGTCCAGTTTCTTAACCAGTGTACCACCTCACTCGGTCAGTACCTGAATAAGCAGCTTCCAAAATGATGGACGAAATTTGTTTGAAGAGTTGAGGATGCTCCAGTGTGTGGCCTGCCTAATCACCAGATCTCAATCCAACGTGTTTTTACCCCCGGGGACATTTAAAATATTTCACATATTCAACTCCCATACCTAATGTCAGTGTTCTGTGGGGGCATATCGAAAATGTATTTGACCAAATACGACCTACTACAAAACTTTCAAGAGAGCAGAGCAAAGCATGAAACGCAGTCTCAGGGCATACCGTGAAGTAGGAGGAGGTCACTTTGAGTAACTTTTATAAATATACATTGTGTGTGTGTGTGTGTGTGTGTGTGTGTGTGTGTGTGTGTGTGTGTGTGGAGGGGGGGAGGGGAATTCTTTATGATTTTTGTGTAGTGTCAGTGTACAGAATAATAAAGCTATAACACACCATTTATTTGTATGTCATTAGAAACAGACTGAATCATATCATGAAACTCTAATAGTTATGCGGTTCATGATATAATCGAATAAAAAACTGAAACTCAGTCCATCTAAAATTATTTAAAAAAAACTATTAATTAAATAATTATTAAACTTAACTTCTAGTCATCTCTTCCATCTTTATCTGAAAAAGTTTTACACACACACACACGCACACACAAACACACACACACACACACACACACACACACACACACATTTTTCTTAGTAACTGGTAACATTGTACAGCTAAGTGCACCTCTAACTGGGATTGCAGGCTGCCTGTCCACAATCTCCCAGAGCCGTGTGCTGGCGCCGAGGCCACGGCTGAGCTCCGAGTAGAAGCTCGTGAGGCCCCCAAGAGAGATGGCCGTGTAGGCAGCGTACAGCAGAAATGCCGACAGCTCGCCGACGGAGAGGGCACTCTGGCCGACCATCACCCCTCCATAGTACAGCACGGAGAGGATAATCACGTTGCCGGAAAGTCCAGTCTGCACAGCAGAAGAAAAAAAGAAAACCGTACAAACCATCTGCACGTCTACAAATGAGCTATGTTAAGACTTTTAACATTAACTTCAAAGCAGATGGTTGACAGAAGTCATTTTCAAGCATAGGCTGCTGTTTTACTTTGAATTTTATTTAAGAGTTCACTAGTTCATCTCCTTAGACATTATCTAGCTGCATCACAATAAAAGCTGTTGAGCTTACAATATGAACACAGTTTAAGTGTTGCGGGCATCGTGGAAGGCTGGGAATGGAATGTCCTTTAGGGCACACATAAATCCAGTATCCACACTGCCGATCGTCGTGCAATGGTATCCTTTCCAGGTTATCTTGAGCCAGGAAAACAAAAAGAGTCTGCGGGAGCAAGGCTGGGACTGTCGAGGGTCTGGGGGATTGTTGCCAACCAATTTTTTATCGATAATCCCCCACTGCCTAGGTGCCTTCCAGGGTCGTGCAATGAGTGGTCTGATACATCCGAGTCTTTTTTCAGTCTTTTGAATGTTTCCAGAGGATTAACTATCAGTTTAACACTCATTCTATGGTCTATGTTCGAAAGTTCATGCTCACAAGTCACACTGTTTACATATTTTGATTTTGAAGGGCATCCAGTGTACGTTTCAGCAGACCACCAAACACGGATTCGTGTGGGGACACGTCCCAACTCTCCGAGAGTTGGAGAAAACTGGTGTTGGCTGCAATGAGGAGATAACAACCCCTATCAATTAGCCCAAGTGAGCAGACTGCAATCCTACCAAAAGGAGTGTCAGAACAGAACTGGTGATATTACTCTCTGGATAAACCTCATATATTCCACATATCAGTGTGGAGGGAAAAGCAACATCTGATGTCATCCCTAGAGAGAACTTCACACAAACCTAGTCGACACAAACCCAACTATTGCAAGTGCGAAGTTCATATGTAAAAGAAGAAAAAGTGCTGCTAAATACATCGACATGCATCCTGTTTGATTTTAAGACACTACCTCATCATGTGTGTTTTCACTTCAATAGTTACACGAACTTTTTTATGCAATTTTGATCATTTTGCTTTCCACACTTAATGTACATTAATTTTAACAAAAACCACGACAGCTGTATTTAAGGAATGTTTCTTTTGCCACAACTGGTTTTGTTCTAATGACCATCATCAAGTGACCTGTAGACATTAGGTTGAAAGCTATGGAAACACACACATAATAAATGATATGCAACTCACACTGAAAATTTGCCAACAGTCTTCTTAACTAATTCTGTCAGAATTATCATTTGTCTTAAGTCTAATAGTCTTATATAAAGTTAAAGGGAAATTGCGGAATGTGACAATCACACAAACTGACTGGCACAAGCACAGCAAGCAGTACGTGCAGGAAACACAATGTGCTGTGTATGCCAGACAGTCCAGGGAACAAAGGAGGTGGCTTACAAAACACTCGTTCGACCTATACTTGAGTATTGCTCATCAGTGTGGGATCCGTACCAGATCGGTCTGACGGAGGAGATAGAGAAGATCCAAAGAAGAGCGGCGCGTTTCGTCACAGGGTTATTTGGTAACCGTGATAGCGTTACGGAGATGTTTAATAAACTCAAGTGGCAGACTCTGCAAGAGAGGCGCTCTGCATCGCGGTGTAGCTTGCTCGCCAGGTTTCGAGAGGGTGCGTTTCTGGACGAGGTATCGAATATATTGCTTCCCCCTACTTATACCTCTCGAGGAGATCACGAATGTAAAATTAGAGAGATTAGAGCGCGCACGGAGGCTTTCAGACAGTCGTTCTTCCCGCGAACCATACGCGACTGGAACAGGAAAGGGAGGTAATGACAGTGGCACGTAAAGTGCCCTCCGCCACACACCGTTGGGTGGCTTGCGGAGTATCAATGTAGATGTAGATGTAGATGTAGATGAAGGCTACTTAAAGAAACCGCTAAACTCAAACATCCTGCTCGGCATCTATCACATGACATATCAAGGTCTGTACCTATTTTCGGAAAATTCTTTGAATCACTGTACGGTGTCTTTTACACTTGAATGTCATCCTCATAATTAATGTCATTATCTTTATTTGAAATTGTTGTATCTTACAATAGATATATTGTACTTGATAAAGTTACCTTAAATATAGCAGTGGTGGTTTTGGTTAACATTTTTTTGGGATGTTATGTATGGTGCCACAAAAATGAAATTTGTAAAAGGGTTGCACCTTCTCCATTTTACACCTGGATTTCACATCTGGGATAGACTGTACATGTACCTAATATGTGTGTGTGAAACTTATTTGCTAATTATTAAACGATGGAATGCAACAATATCACGAAAGGAAAGTTGATATCATAAAGCGTAGATGCTGAGTTGCAGATAGGCACAACAAAAAGACTGTCACAAATAAAGCTTTCGGCCAGTAAGGCCTTCGTCAACAATAAGGGAGACGACGACGCCCACACACACACACACACACACACACACACACACACACACACACACACAGGAGAGAGAGAGAGAGAGAGAGAGAGAGAGAGAGAGAGTCTTACATGATAGGTGCATCAATAATTATAAATTAAAGAAAGGTAATTTTTAATTACAAATGCTGGCAGCAATGGGCATGACAGAAAGGAGTGCAGGATGGAGAGGAACCATAGTCCACTGCCATCCTTAATACAAATTTCAATTCACATCTTCAGCCCATTTCCCCAGGGAGAGCACTGGACTAGGGTAATCTGCCAGCAGTGATAGCCACAATGTTACCGGGTGTAGTGTTTAGCACATCTGCCTAATAAGCAGGAGACCTGGGTTCAATTCCCAGCCATGGCATAAATTTTAATTCATTGCTTCACTTTTTATCTTTATTGGAGATAAAGTTGAAACTCATCTGTCGCCATGAAAATATAATTCCATCAGATCGATAGATTCCCAGCAAGTGTCTCCATATGAAGAGAGATCATACGACGGTAAGTCGATTATTATCTGCAAATTAGTTATAACATTTTATTGTAATCAAACAGGAAACTTAAAAGAACATCATTTTTTGACATAGTCTCCTTACGTTTCAAAGCACTTGGTCCATCATTGTACAAGCTTCCTGATGCCCTCATAAAAGAAGGTTTTCAGTTGAGCTGTGAGCAAGGAATGCACTGGTGCTTTCACTGCTTGGTCCAAGGCAACTCAACGGCCCCTTAATGCCTGTTTGAGTGGACCAAACAGGTGATAGTCAGAACGTGCAAGATCAGGACTATAAGGAGGATGATCCATTATATAAAATTTGAGTTTCTGGAGCGTTTCAGCAGTGTGGGCAGCAGTATGCTGACGGGCATTGTCAAGCAAAAACACACCACCTTTTGACAGCAATCCTCGGCGTTTGCTTCGAATTGCAGGCCTTAGCCTGGCAGTAAGCATCTCACTGTAATGTACACCGTTTATTCTTGTGCCCCTTTCCCAATAATGTTCCAGTACTGCACCTTGTGCGTCCCAAAAAACTGTAAGCATCAGTTTTCCTGTGGATGGTTGGGCCTTGAACTTTTTCTTGCACAGCAAATTTGGATGTTTCCATTCCATACTCTCCGGTTACTCTCTGGTTTGTAATGATGGATCCATGTTTCATCACCAGTAATGATCCTGTCTAAAAAGTTGTCCCATTTGTTCCCATAGCAATCCAAATGTTTTTTAACAGATGGCCAAGAGCGTTTGTTTATGCAACTATGTGAGTTGTTTTGGGACCCACCTTGCACAAACTTTATGAAACCCAAGTCTGTTGTGGATGATTTCGTAGGCAGAACCATGACTAATTTGCAGACAATGTGCCACTTCATCAATAGTTAATTGTCTGTCTAAGAGAATCATTTCAGATGAACACTCAACAGTTTCTTCAACTGTGGCGGTAAACAGTCGTCCGGCTCCTTCATTGTGTGTAACGCTAGTGCTACCATTTTGGAATTTTTCAATCCATTTGTAGACACTCTGTTGCGGCAAAACAATGTTCCCATACTGTACCGAAAGTCTTTGATGAATTTTGGCCCCCGATACGCCTTCCGACCACAAAAAATGGATCACTGAACATTGCTGTTCTTAGGTGCAAATAGACAGTGGAGCAGCCATGATTAACAGCATGGCAGCGATAATGAAACTAATGTAGCAGCTTGAAAATTGCAAAGATATAACATCAAATAAACAAAGCATGCATCATCAACATAAAACAACAGTACTACCAAAATACACAAAAATGTAACTAAATTGCGGATAATAATTGACATACCCTCATACTTACAGCCAACTATTTAAATAAAAATATATACACAAGAAATACGATGTTCGCAGTATGCCAGCCTACGGTAACATAAAGTGCGGCATATCGTGGCACTTTACAGCAGCGCACAAATTGGTCTCCTATGTTCCTACAAAACTAAAGGGCCATATTAATTAAACAGGTGTGGCAGTCCACAGAGACCTAACAGCGCTCAGACCTACCACTGCTCAATAAGAATGATATTTGACAAGTTGTAGGTCAGTAATATCAGTGATACTTACAAAAACATGACACTGTCAGAGGATTTGCCAAAGTAGATCTATGTGGACATAGATGGCAAGTTCGACAATGTAAAGTTGTGGAAGATGTTTGAAACATTCAGAAAAAAATATATATGCTAAGGAGAAAGACACACAATGTACAATATGTACAAGATGTGGGAACAAATAATAAGAATGGAAGACAGAGTTAGAAGTGCTCACATTAAAAATCATGTACAGTGGGGAAGCTGCCTTTGTCCTACACTCTTCAACCTACCAAAGAAGCATTTAAATAAATTAAATAAAGTTTCATAAGAGAGATTAAAATTCAGGTTGAAAGGATATCAGTGATAAGATTCCTTGATGGCACTGCTGTCCTCTTTGGAAGTTATGAAGGATTACAGAGCCTGTTGAATGGGATAAACAGTTTTCTGAGCAGAAATAAGGATTAAGAGCAAACCAAAGAAACGTGATAGTATTGAGGAGCAATGTCTCAGTGATAGAGACAGACGTGTCAAAGGTGCAACCACATCAGAGTGGTATCTGAGGACATGCCAGACTAACTTATGGTTCTCGAAGAGGGGCAGCAGCCTTTCAGGTAGTACAGAGGCAACAGTCCGCAAGACTGACTGATCTGGTCTGCTGACTGATTTGATGAGATCTGCCACGAACTCCTCTCCTGCGCCAACCTCTTCATCTTTGAGTAGCACTTACAACCTATATCTTCCATACAATGCTGTGCTCAAAACATACATTCTCAGAAATTTCTTCCTGAACTTTAAGATTTATCTTTGATACTAGTAGACTTCTACTGGCCAGGGATGCCATTTCTGCCAGTGCTAGTCTGCTTTTTATGTTCTCCTTTCTCTGTCCATCATTGGTTACATTGCTGCCTAGGTAACAGAATTCCTTAACTTCATCTACTTTGTGATCACAAATCTTGATGTTAATCTTTTTGCTGTTCTCATTTCTGCTACTGCTCATTACTTTTGTCTTTCTACAATTGACTGCCAATCCATATTTCGTACTTATTGGACTGTTCATTCCATACAGCAGATCCTGTTATTGTACTTAACTTTCACCGAAGATAGCACTGTCATCAGCTAATCTTATCATTGGTATCCTTTCACCTTGAATTTTAATCCCAGTTTTGAACTTTTCTTTTAGTCCCGTCTCTGCTTCTTCGAAGTATAGATTGAGCAGTAGGGGCCAAAAACTATATCACAGTCTTACACTCTTTCTAATCCAAGTACTTCATTCTTGGTCATCCATTATTACTGTTCCCCCTTGGTTCTTGTACATATTGTACATTATCCATCTTGCCTTATAGCTTACCACTATTTTTCTCATGAATTTCGAACATCTTGCACCACTTTACATAGTCGAATGCTTTTTACAGGTCAAAGAATCCTACAGAATCGTTCTCTTGATTTTTCTACAGCTGTTATATTTCTTGTGGACATTGTAATGTAACAGACAGAGTCTCCTACAGCAGTATATGGTACATCTGCTAACTAAACATATTGATTCACCATAATTTTTGTTATACAGTTACATATTTATTAAAATGATAACTTTAGAGTTGTTAAACCTGTAGGGAACTAAAATACCCAGCACAGGGAACTAAAACACCCGTTTCTCTAGTAAGAAATTTGCATATGTCACTTATAACTGTTAAAAATATTCAGTTTATTAAATTTAGAAGAGGGAAGATTTCTATTTTACAAGCAACTGATTTAAATTTTTTTTTTTTAATTTTCTGTTTTGTCTCACATACATTTATTTGTACAATTTTTTCTGCATTATAAATTACAAACAATATAAACAGATAGTAGCAGTTAGAATTTTGTAAAGTTGTTTGCTCTTGTTCAAATGAACAATTGCAAAGATTTGGATGGAAGCTGTAACTGTTACGAGATGCTTTAAGTGAGTATGAATCTCATACTCAGATAAGAATACAAAATAGCCCAAAAAGTAAGTGTAGGACTTCTCCAGCAAACAAGGATGATGTATAATCGTGATTAACTGTCATCATCATCCCCAATTCACCAAGATAAGCATATGAAATAAATGTTTCTTTTTCATGCTCTACAACCTTTATGACTTTATTGAGAAGACTGTAATTTATAACTAAAACTGTAATTCAATTTACACCTTCAGTGACAACAGTAGCATTTCAACATGTACATGTACTGTATCCCCCCCATGAACCATGGACCTTGCCGTTGGTGGGGAGGCTTGCGTGCCTCAGCGATACAGATAGCCGTACCGTAGGTGCAACCACAACGGAGGGGTATCTGTTGAGAGGCCAGACAAACGTGTGGTTCCTGAAGAGGGGCAGCAGCCTTTTCAGTAGTTGCAAGGGCAACAGTCTGGATGATTGACTGATGTGGCCTTGTAACAATAACCAAAACGGCCTTGCTGTGCTGGTACTGCGAACGGCTGAAAGCAAGGGGAAACTACAGCCGTAATTTTTCCCGAGGGCATGCAGCTTTACTGTATGATTACATGATGATGGCGTCCTCTTGGGTAAAATATTCCGGAGGTAAAATATTCCCCCATTCGGATCTCCGGGCGGGGACTACTCAGGAGGATGTCGTTATCAGGAGAAAGAAAACTGGCGTTCTACGGATCGGAGCGTGGAATGTCAGATCCCTTAATCGGGCAGGTAGGTTAGAAAATTTAAAAAGGGAAATGGATAGGTTGAAGTTAGATATAGTGGGAATCAGTGAAGTTCGGTGGCAGGAGGAACAAGACTTCTGGTCAGGTGACTACAGGGTTATAAACACAAAATCAAATAGGGGTAATGCAGGAGTAGGTTTAATAATGAATAGGAAAATAGGAATGCGGGTAAGCTACTACAAACAGCATAGTGAACGCATTATTGTGGCCAAGATAGATACGAAGCCCACACCTACTACAGTAGTACAAGTTTATATGCCAACTAGCTCTGCAGATGACGAAGAAATTGAAGAAATGTATGATGAAATAAAAGAAATTATTCAGATAGTGAAGGGAGACGAAAATTTAATAGTCATGGGTGACTGGAATTCGAGTGTAGGAAAAGGGAGAGAAGGAAACATAGTAGGTGAATATGGATTGGGGGACAGAAATGAAAGAGGAAGCCGCCTGGTAGAATTTTGCACAGAGCACAACATAATCATAACTAACACTTGGTTTAAGAATCATGAAAGAAGGTTATATACATGGAAGAACCCTGGAGATACTAAAAGGTATCAGATAGATTATATAATGGTAAGACAGAGATTTAGGAACCAGGTAATAAATTGTAAGACATTTCCAGGGGCAGATGTGGACTCTGACCACAATCTATTGGTTATGACCTGTAGATTAAAATTGAAGAAACTGCAAAAAGGTGGGAATTTAAGGAGATGGGACCTGGATAAACTAAAAGAACTAGAGGTTGTACAGAGATTCAGGGAGAGCATAAGGGAGCAATTGACAGGAATGGGGGAAATAAATACAGTAGAAGAAGAATGGGTAGCTTTGAGGGATGAAGTAGTGAAGGCAGCAGAGGAACAAGTAGGTAAAAAGACGAGGGCTAGTAGAAATCCTTGGGTAACAGAAGAAATATTGAATTTAATTGATGAAAGGAGAAAATATAAAAATGCAGTAAACGAAGCAGGCAAAAAGGAATACAAACGTCTCAAAAATGAGATCGACAGGAAGTGCAAAATGGCTAAGCAGGGATGGCTCGAGGACAAATGTAATGATGTAGAGGCCTATCTCACTAGGGGTAAGATAGATACCGCCTACAGGAAAATTAAAGAGACCTTTGGAGATAAGAGAACCACTCGTATGAATATCAAGAGCTCAGATGGAAACCCAGTTCTAAGCAAAGAAGGGAAAGCAGAAAGGTGGAAGGAGTATATAGAGGGTCTATACAAGGGCGATGTACTTGAGGACAATATTATGGAAATGGAAGAGGATGTAGATGAAGATGAAATGGGAGATATGATACTGCGTGAAGAGTTTGACAGAGCACTGAAAGACCTGAGTCGAAACAAGGCCCCCGGAGTAGACAATATTCCATTGGAACTACTGACGGCAGTGGGAGAGCCAGTCCTGACAAAACTCTACCATCTGGTGAGCAAGATGTATGAAACAGGCGAAATACCCTCAGACTTCAAGAAGAATATAATAATTCCAATCCCAAAGAAAGCAGGTGTTGACAGATGTGAAAATTACCGAACTATCAGCTTAATAAGTCACAGCTGCAAAATACTAACACGAATTATTTACAGACGAATGGAAAAACTAGTAGAAGCCAACCTCGGGGAAGATCAGTTTGGATTCCGTAGAAACACTGGAACACGTGAGGCAATACTGACCTTACGACTTATCTTAGAAGAAAGATTAAGGAAAGGCAAACCTACGTTTCTAGCATTTGTAGACTTAGAGAAAGCTTTTGACAATGTTGACTGGAATACTCTCTTTCAAATTCTGAAGGTGGCAGGGGTAAAATACAGGGAGCGAAAAGCTATTTACAATTTGTACAGAAACCAGATGGCAGTTATAAGAGTCGAGGGACATGAAAGGGAAGCAGTGGTTGGGAAAGGAGTGAGACAGGGTTGTAGCCTCTCCCCGATGTTGTTCAATCTGTATATTGAGCAAGCAGTAAAGGAAACAAAAGAAAAATTCGGAGTAGGTATTAAAATTCATGGAGAAGAAATAAAAACTTTGAGGTTCGCCGATGACATTGTAATTCTGTCAGAGACAGCAAAGGACTTGGAGGAGCAGTTGAATGGAATGGACAGTGTCTTGAAAGGAGGATATAAGATGAACATCAACAAAAGCAAAACAAGGATAATGGAATGTAGTCTAATTAAGTCGGGTGATGCTGAGGGAATTAGATTGGGAAATGAGGCACTTAAAGTAGTAAAGGAGTTTTGCTATTTGGGGAGCAAAATAACTGATGATGGTCGAAGTAGAGAGGATATAAAATGTAGGCTGGCAATGGCAAGGAAAGCGTTTCTGAAGAAGAGGAATTTGTTAACATCCAGTATTGATTTAAGTGTCAGGAAGTCATTTCTGAAAGTATTCGTATGGAGTGTAGCCATGTATGGAAGTGAAACATGGACGATAAATAGTTTGGACAAGAAGAGAATAGAAGCTTTCGAAATGTGGTGCTACAGAAGAATGCTGAAGATTAGATGGGTAGATCACATAACTAATGAGGAAGTATTGAATAGGATTGGGGAGAAGAGAAGTTTGTGGCACAACTTGACCAGAAGAAGGGATCGGTTGGTAGGACATGTTCTGAGGCATCAAGGGATCACCAATTTAGTATTGGAGGGCAGCGTGGAGGGTAAAAATCGTAGAGGGAGACCAAGAGATGAATACACTAAGCAGATTCAGAAGGATGTAGGTTGCAGTAGGTACTGGGAGATGAAAAAGCTTGCACAGGATAGAGTAGCATGGAGAGCTGCATCAAACCAGTCTCAGGACTGAAGACCACAACAACAACAAACAACATGTACTGTATAGTTTCATCAACATGGCATCTTCATGGGTAAAAGATATTGAAATTAAAATGCTAGCCCCCATTCAGATTCCTGGACAAGAAATACTTGGGAGGATATTGTCATCAGACAAAACAAAACTAATGTTCCACAGGTAGAATGTGGAATGTTAGATCCCTTAGCTCTTTCATGGTTAAAATTTATTTTGCATGGGTTTGAAAAACAAAAGGTAAAAAAAAACGTCTTTCTTTGTGATAGATAATACACGTTCACTGCCAAAAATGTTTTAAGTGGGCCGATTTTGAAAACTGATGAACTGAAGAAAACTGATGAATCAAACTATGTTCTTTATATCTAAAAACAAAGATGATGTAACTTACCAAACGAAAGCACTGGCATGTTGATAGACACACAAACATACACACAAAATTCAAGCTTTCGCAACCAACAGTTGCTTCATCAGGAGAGAGGGAAGGAGAGGGAAAGACGAAAGGATGTGGGTTTTAAGGGAGAGGGTAAGGAGTCATTCCAATCCCGGGAGCGAAAAGACTTACCTTAGGGGGGAAAAAGGACAGGTATACACTTGCACGCACACACACATATCCATCCGCACATACACAGCCTTTACAAATGTCTGCTTGTGTCTGTGTATGTGCGGATGGATATATATATGTGTGTGTGTGTGTGTGTGTGTGTGTGTGTGTGTGTGTGTGTGTGTGTGTGTGTGTGCGCGCGCACGTGCGAGTGTATACCTGTCCTTTTTTCCCCCCTAAGGTAAGTCTTTCCGCTCCCGGGATTAGAATGACTCCTTACCCTTTCCCTTAAAACCCACATCCTTTCGTCTTTCCCTCTCCTTCCCTCTTTGCTGATGAAGTAACCGTTGGTTGCGAAAGCTTTAATTTTGTGTGTATGTTTGTGTTTTGTTTGTTTGTGTGTCTATCAACATGCCAGTGCTTTCGTTTGGTAAGTTACATCATCTTTGTTTTTAGATATATTTTTCCCACGTGGAATGTTTCCCTCTATTATATTCAAACTATGTTCTTTGTTTTACATGCACCTAGGATTTTCAAAGTTACACTTTTTTAATTTTAGAATGAATTTATCAGGATGGCAATTATGGAAAAAAGTATAGCAAATCAGTACCAAGACATATTTATCCTTCTGACACTGAAAAACATGAAATACTGCACACAAGTTTTCAACATAACATTTGAAGATGGCTTTGACATACCACACACCAACGTTTTTCTACATCCTACGAAGTTTTCTGTGGCATATACGTACCACTGCATAGAAATTACGTACAAACCAGCAGAATTACTGAGGTGTAAAGTAATGTTTAAAAATTATGTCTATGAGGTATAAGAAAACACAATTAGTTACTTTAGACATTCTTGGAATGGAGAAGATAGTGATTTACCCGATTTTCATTGAACAGATGCAATGTGCCAGCTACAACACATGCCGTTCTATTTGATTGCTCACAGCCTTCTGTATATCCATAGTATTTTTCACAAAGTTCTGAAAGCATCTTGCTACATGCTCAAATTAGACAGATACGAGATATAGACTTCCCAATGCAAAAACCCGTGTATTACTTTAGCTGTGTGTATCCTATCAACCACAAAAGGGTTAATTATGTAGATAGGTTACTGAATTTGAAATGATAAACAGATAGGTTTACATATAGTAGAAAACAGTGAAATGTTGTGGCAGGAAAAAAAGGATTTACAGTTAGGTGAGCACAGGGTTATCAACAGAAAATCAAACAGGGGTACTGTAGGAGTAGGACTAATAATGAATAAGAAAATATGAATGTGGATAAACTACTATGAAAGTATAGTGAACACATTATAACAGCCAAGACAGTGTGCTGTTCCACGGGCTCTTTACTGTGATCTCGGGTGGTGAGGTTAGGTCTGAACATGCACTATGATTCCTTATTATTCAATCTTGTGAACCTTATTATTTCAGCACATTCACCTACCTCTTCTGAACAAACTTCATTTGTGAAAGTGCCGCAGTTACTGATGGAAGTTAACAGTATAAACCCAACAGCCAATTCTCCAAATAAATACAAGGCTCCTCACAAACTTAACATATATTGTACTCTTGTTTACAATGACAATAAATTATAAAGTTGCAGTAGATACTGCATATGAGGTAGGGTATCTATCATCATTCTAGTTTGCATATACATTGTATCCATCCATTCCTTAATGTATGCACATAAATAAAACATACATCCAAACAGTAGGTTATACTAATTCATTACAGAAATAAACTTTTTATAGTGGCAATCATCTTTCATCAGTTCAGTAAATGCTTGTGCAACACGTAACTTCACCAAAGTGATACAATATGCTATTTACACTACAGCAGATAAAAAGAAAAGCCCCACTGCAGTAATATAAGAGTATATGCCAACTAGCTCACAGACAATGGAGAGAGAGAAAAATCTATGATGAGATAAAAGAAATTATTCTGTTTCTAATGGAAGATAAAAGGAAATATTCAGTTTATAAGTGGGACAACAGTTTAACTGTGACGGGGACTAGAATCTGATAGCATTACCATCAGCTCTTTTATTGAAAACAATCGGCATCAACCAGTTTGGTCTTAGACCACATCAACAGAGATATATTAACTTGCACTGTTTTTAACCTGTTGATGATGGCCGAAGACCGAAAGCAGTTGATGGTTACGGCTTTCAATAGAAAGAGCCGATGGTCTAACATGCGTTTCATGAGAGCGAACAATAGTGGGTAAATATGAAGTGAGGGAAAGGAATGGGATAATTTTGCAGAGACTACAGTTTAATCATTGTTACCTGATAACACTTTTTTTGAGAATCATAAAAGATGGTTGTATATATGGAAGGGATCTGCAGACACTGGACAGTTTCTGAGACAATATATACTGGAAAGAGTGATTTTGAAACCAGATTTTAAACTGCAATGTACTTCCAGAAGCAGGTGTGCATTCTGGCCATAATTTACTGTTTGTGAAGTTCAGATTAAAGCTGAAGAAATTACAGCGAGGCAGAAAGTTAAGCACATGGGACCTGCAAAACTGAAAGCACTTGTTGATATTTTATTAAAGTGGGCACTATACAACAACCAGCTGAAATGGGAGAAAGGAATACAATAAAACATGAATGGATAGCAGTTTTGGGAGATGAAATAGTGGAGAGAACAAAGGATGACAAGGTACTGAAATGAACTGAGGAAAGGAGAAAATATGCAAAAACATAGCAAGTGAATCAGGCAAAAGGGAATACAGATCATTAAAAGTGAGACTGGCAGAATGTGCAAATGTCAAAGCAGGAATGGCTAGAAGATAAATGCAAAGCTGTAGAAGCATGTGTGACTGTGTGAAGGATAGATGTCACACAGGAAAAAGAGGAAAGAGAAGCAGCTACGTGAATATCAAAAGCTCACACACCAAGCCAGTACTAAACAAAGAAGGGAAGGCTGAAAGGTGGAAGGAATATATACAAGGGTTATACAAGAGAGAGAAAATTGAAGACAATAGTACGGAAAGGAAATAAGTAGATGAAGATAAGATGAGAGATAGGATACTGCGTAAATAATTTGAATGAGGTCTGGAAGACGTGAGTCGAAACAAGGTCCCTGTAATAGACAACATTTCCTCAGAATTATTGAGATTCTTGAGAGAGCCAACTATTTTTCCACCTGGTATGCAAGACTTATCTGACAATTCCAAGGAAGGCAGGTTCTGACAAGTACGAATATTATTGAACCATCAGTTTAAAAAGACTTGGTTGCAAAACACTAACAATTATTTAAAGAAGAATGGAAAGACTGGTAGAAGCTGAGCTCTGGAAAGATCATTTCTGGTTCCCTAGAAATGTAGGAATACACGAGGCAATTTACCACTGCAACTTATTTTGTGAGACAACTAGAAAAAAAAAACTATAATTATAACAATGATAAATTTAAAGAAAGATTTTGGTGGTGTTTGCTGAAACGGACTCTTTAAAAATGTGATGGCAACAGGGGAAAGAAACAGAGGGTGAAAGATTATATACAACTTCTATGGAAGCCAAACTGCAGTTATAAGAGTTGGAGGACGTGAAATGGAGAAAGTATTTGAGAAGGGAGGGAGACAGAGTTGTATCCTATCCTGGATGTTATTCAGTCTGGACATTTGGCAAAAAGTCAAGGAAACCAAAAAGAAATTTGGAATAGAAATTTGGGTTCAAGGAGAAGAAATAAAAACTCGGCGGTATGCCAATGGCATTATAATTCTTCCCGAGGTGGCAACAAAGGACTTGGAAAGTAAATTGAATACAATGCACGGTGTCATATAAAGAGATTAAATGATAAGCATCAAAAAAGTGAAACAAGGAATACAATGCACAGTGTCGTATAAAGAGATTATATGATAAGCATCAAAAAGTGAAACAAGCATAAGGGAAAGCAGTTGAATTTAATCAGGTGATGCTGAGGGAATTAGATCTGGAAGTGAAAATAGTAGGCGTATTTTGCTGTTTGGGGAACAAGTACAGAGGATATAAAATGCACACCTGTAATAGCAAGAAAAGCTGTTCTGTAGGGGAGAGAGAAGCAACATCTAATGTAAAGAAGCATTTTCTGAAAGTATTTGGGTGGAGCGTATCGTCGTACAGAAGTGAAACGTGGATGATAAACAGTACGGAGAGGAAGAGAATAAAGCTCCTGAAATGTGGTGCTGCAGAAGAACACTGAAGGTTAGGTGGGTGGATTGGATAACTAATGAAGAGAGAGTGCAAAAACTGAGGAGACTACCGAATTTACTCAAATCTAAGCCGCACTCGAAAAATGAGACTCGAAATCAAGGAAAAAAAATTTCCCGAATCTAAGCCGCACCTGAAATTTGAGACTAGAAATTCAAGCGGAGGGATAAGTTTTAGGCCACACCTCCAAATCGAAACAAAGTTGCTCCATTGTAATATGAGACACAATTTACGTTGAATAAATGACGATACAGGTACAGTAGTTTGGTTCGAGTCGTAAGCTTAGCAGTTAAGCTTTACCAGGTAGCCATTGCTATGCGTCAGGCGCTCCGTCCATATTTATATGGGTACCCTTCCTTTTTCACATGCTTCGTCTGGTTTGAATTGATCGCTTATTTTTCTTTGATCTGATAAGTGCCGTTCTCTTTGTTATAGGTGTTTACATCACTCTAAGCTGAAAATGCATTACTGTACTGTGTCATGCATTGTTTGTCGCATTCTGATAATGAGTGTTTACAGCCTGTCGCCGCTCACGGCATGGCTTGCTTTTGTGCGCGCTACCGCCACTTACAATTAAAGAGAGAGGAATCGACTCATTAGCGAAACAATGGCAAGAGACTGCTATTTGTTGTTACTTACACTGCTGCTTTCTTTGATAATGATCAACAAATAATAGGCTGCGTATGATAGAAGATGTTCTGAATGAGAGTTTAGCAAATATTTTTCTCCGTTTGAAAATCTTTGCAGACGCCTCTTTAGTGCATTATGTTCTGGACAGCAATTAGAGTCATCTTAGATTTAAAAATTTAGTCAATTAGCTTGCTTCAATTCTGACTGTATCACTATTAGGCATAAGAATAATATGAATATAAACATGACATGATATGTATATTCTTCCACGTTTGCTGTTGTCTTACTATAGTTTCGTAGTTTATTAGGCAGACAGGGTTTAAATGAGATAGCAACAAACGTGAAAGAATACATGGCAAAATGTTTATATTCGTATTATTCTTATGGTGAAGAGAATACTGTGTGTGATTCACAATTCATAAAAGTTCCTATTAGCAACCATCTCTTCTCACAGGTAGGAAAAAATTCAGAACGTAGAGTTGGCCATATTGGCGAACATCCCCAACAGTCTTGCCAGTTGGATTTTCACAGTACATAGACATGCTGCTACATTCGAAGATGAACAATATGGAATTTGTATTTACTTCACTGGATAATGTATGAAAATGCAGTGGTCGAAACTCGGGGCGGAGAAAAAAGCTCGTCTTCCACCTTTTTTAACAAAATTTTTTTTTTACTGACGCAGAGGTTTTGGCGCCAGTATTTATATTTGTGCCTGCAAAGCATGCCTGTGTAGCGCTACATATATTCGACGGCAGAAGTTAGTTGTGGCGGCACCAACCAACATTTTTCAGAACTTTCGCTTACTTTGCACACGATTCTAAGCCGCAGGCGGTTTTTTGGATTACAAAAATCGGAAAAAAAGTGCGGCTTAGATTCGAGTAAATACGGTAAGTGAGATGGGGGGACAATCTGACTAAAGGATCATATCAGATTAGAGGACTCATCTTCACCTCTTGAGGCATCAAGAATAGCAATGTAATGATGTGCAGGGGTAACAATCGTAGAGGGAGACCAAGCATTGACTACAATAAGCAGAATCAAATGGATGTATGTTACAGTGGTTATGGAGATGAAGAGGCTCACAGAGGATTGACTGGCATGGAGTGCTGCACCAAAACAGTCTTTGGGATGAAGACCGCTACAGACACAGCCGATGTGTTGGTAGGAACTCAAACATCCATTTTTCTTATACAGGGTGTTACAAAAAGGTACGGCCAACCTTTCAGGAAACATTCCTCACACACAAATAAATAAAAGATGTTATGTGGACATGTGTCCAGAAACGCTTAATTTTCATGTTAGAGCACATTTTAGTTTCGTCCACCTACGCTCAATGGAGCACGTTATCATGATTTCATACGGGATATTCTACCTGTGCTGCTAGAACATGTGCCTTTACAAGTACGACACAACATGAGGTTCATGCACGATGGAGCTCCTGCACATTTCAGTCGAAGTGTTCGTACGCTTCTCAACAACAGATTCGGTGACCGATGGATTGGTAGAGGCAGACCAATTCCATGGCCTTCACGCTCTCCTGACCTCAACCCTCTTGACTTTCATTTATGGGGGCATTTGAAAGCTCTTGTCTACGCAACCCCGGTACCAAATGTAGAGACTCTTCGTGCTCGTGTTGTGGACGGCTGTGATACGATACGACATTCTCCAGGGCTGCATCAGCGCATCAGGGATTCCATGTGACGGAGGGTGGATGCATGTATCATCCCTAACGGAGGACATTTTGAACATTTCCTGTAATAAAGTGTTTGAAGTCATGCTGGTGCGTTCTGTTGCTGTGTGTTTCTATTCCATGATTAATGTGATTTGAAGAGAAGTAATAAAATAAGCTCTAACATGGAAAGTAAGCGTTTCCAGACACATGTCCACGTAACATATTTTCTTTCTTTGTGTGTGAGGAATGTTTCCTGAAAGTTTGGCTGTACCTTTTTGTAACACCCTATATAGCACTGCTGTCTTTCCAATGATATGATAGGACAAATTTGGTCCTTTTCTTTCTAGAAAATGGTGCTGATATAACTTGTGCAGGAGCTTCATGTCATGGGTTATGCAGTTCTCACACACTCAGTGTAACAATACTGCGTCTATATATTGCAGAGAAGTGGGAGGCCAAGAACAGCACAATAATATTGCGTAATATATACTTCCAGGAAATGTCAGTCAGAAGTCTACCTCCACTGTGAACGTGTCAGTGTTCGTCAGTCCGGAACTCGAGTGTATTGCGAATGAGTTGCTTGTCTTGATAAACATGAGCAGAAATTACGCAGAATGAGCAAAACAAGTCTGAACTGCTTCCAGTGAACATTTAATGGATGAGGAGTTCATCTTCAGTATGTTGTTCAAAGAGTCAATACCAATCTCAGAAAGCCAATATTATTGTGCAGCTCAGGGGTGCACAATAAATATTGAGTGTGTGAGTGCCCCCTCAGCAACTCTCATCACTGGTGAGGTGCTGTTTGGCAGTTATACAAGTGAACTGTGTAATTTATTAATTACATGTGGTGATTTCTATGTATTTCTCTACTGTAACAACTGCTACAAATAAAATTAAACAATTATTTACTGATTACAGATTAACAGCTTACATGATTCCATGTCTGTGTTGGGACACTTGTGTTCACTGAACAGCTGACCTGATATTGTTTGTCAGTTATGAGAACTGCTACAAGTACAATAAACATTTGTGCTTACTGTCAAGACACATCTTCATTTTTCTCATCTATTGTGGACAATGAGGTATCTGCCATTTCTTGACCGATCAGGAATTTTAGTTTGTGAAGTACTGCATTGTACTTTCATATACATCATTCCGTACACTTCCCAATCTTTCGTCATTTACTTTTTTCAGTTCTTTGCACAAATTTGTTTGGAGTAAACTGAATCTCTCTCAGCTTCAGCATGAACTGCTGTATATTACACAATACCATCCTCACACAGTACAATAGATCCACACTATACTGAGCGAGTGTCAACCTTCTTAAAGCTCTCAGTCTACAGTATATTGTGCAAACAGTCAATACCAATCACAGAAAGATAATATTATTGTGCAATACTCAGTGGTGCACAATAAATATTGGTGTGTGTGTGTGTGTGTGTGTGTGTGTGTGTGTGTGTGTGTGTGTGTGTGTGTGTGTGTGTGTGTGTACACCAATTACATACAAATAAATAACAGAAGATATACAAATAAACACAGAAAACATAGAAATAAATCACAGAATATAATAAATCTTCTTGGACCAAACAGAAACAAAGACTTTTAGCAGTAAATATATTTTGGTCAAGTTCGGACCAAGAGGGTCCACGGGACACACTAAATCTGCCACTGTTTACCTACATGACCTGGCACTGGCACACATATCACTCCATACCGCACCTAGTGACATTGCTGGACATATGCTTCATTAAATCAGTTAGGCCATTGATACGTAAAGCAAAAATACAGGATGAGGGACAAAAAACTGTGCAGTAAAGAAACCAAAGTGCATTTGGGCGAAGACAGTGGAAACGTCCTCTGTGCAGCTTCCATCTGGTAAAAACAACTGTACAGGCCTGTGGGCTGCAGTTTTGTCAGCAGCGCACGCACACACACATCCAGAGAGAGAGAGAGAGAGAGAGAGAGAGAGAGAGAGAGAGAGAGAGAGAATGTTAAATATACAGTTAATACTATGGAAGATACTGAAGCTTTTGTATGGCACAACAAGATTTTTCTAATAAAAATTTTATTTTTATAGTACTTTATTTTACGGTAGCTTAAAGAGGTAGTCTTTATGATACTCGATATATCTATACCACAAACAGTTTGGTGCAGTTTTTCGTCTGTTTGCTGATTGACTGATTTGTGCTTGTAAGCAACACAGGCACTGTAAAGCATGTAACACACACACACACACACACACACACACACACACACACACACACACAGTGACAAACTATACAAAAAGTAAATTCTGGTACTGTGGGAGCATGAAGTTATCATTTACAGAATGAAACTTTTATTACTGTCACATACAAGCATGTATGTACCAACATCTGCAACAATTATCAGGTTCAGATATTACCTTTGATGGAATTTGAATTCTGTGGGTGTGTTTCATATCCCCCCAACCCCACCCCCCCGCCTCAATTGGAGTCTTAGTGAACATAAATGAAGAGTTGGTTAAGTCCTGCACAAAACACCCATAAATGCGACACAGTCTGACTCACCAGTCCAAAGAAGATCCCCCTCACAAAGGATTCACGGTAGGCAAGCTGCAGGACACGGTGCAGCTTCTCGCTGTATGACTCGCACTCCCTCTCCTCCTGGCTGAATGCCTTCACCGTGCGGATGCCACTGATGCGCTCCTCTGCCACTTGGTTTGCAGATGCCAGAGAGTCCTGAAATGCAGAACAAGCAACATAATATTGTATTATTACAGCCTCTATCTTAAAGGACGTAAACTGCTTAAAAATAGATTGATCTACGTCTACATACATACTCCACAAACCATTGTATGATGCATGGTGAAGGGTTCCCTGTACCACTACTACTCATTTCGCTAGGAAACAGAGCGACGGAAAGATGACTATCTAATGCCCTTGTACGAGCCCTACATCTATATCTACATCTACATGACTACTCTGCAATTCACATTTAAGTGCTTGGCAGAGGGATCATCAAACCACAATCATACTATCTCTCTACCATTCCGCTCCTGAAAGGGTGCGGGAAAAACGAACACCTGAACCTTTCTGTTCGAGCTCTGATTTCTATTATTTTATTTTGATGATTTTCGCATTCGGAAGAGAAAGTTGGCGACTGAAATTTCGTAAATAGATCTCGCCGCGACGAAAAACGTCTTTGCTTTAATGACTTCCATCCCAATTCGCGTATCATATCTGCCACACTCTCTCCCCTATTACATGATAACACAAAATGAGCTGCCCTTTTTTGCACCCTTTCGATGTCCTCCGTCAATCCCACCTAGTAAGGATCCCACACCGCGCAGCAATATTCTAACAGAGGACGAACTAGTGTAGTGTAAGCTGTCTCTTTAGTGGACTTGTTGCATCTTCTAAGTGTCCTGCCAATGAAACGCAACCTTTGGCTTGCCTTCCCCACAATATTATCTATGTGGTCTTTCCGACTGAAGTTGTTCGTAATTTTAACACCCAGGTTCTTAGTGGAATTGACAGCCTTGAGAATTGTACTATTTATCGAGTAATCGAATTCCAACCGATTTCTTTTGGAACTCATGCGGATCACCTCACACTTTTCGTTATTTAGCGTCAACTGCCACCTGCCACACCATACAGCAATCTATTCTAAACCGCTTTGCAACTGATACTGGTCTTCGGATGACCTTACTAGACGGTAAATTACAGCATCATCTGCGAACAACCTAAAAGAACTGCTCAGGTTACCACCCAGGTCATTTATATAGATCAGGAACAGCAGAGGCCCCAGGACGCTTCCCTGGGGAACACCTGATATCACTTCAGTTTTACTCAATGATTTGCCGTCTAATCATCATGGTCCTTACGCGAAATGTATGTTGGTGGCAGTAAAATCTTTCTGCAGTCAGCTTCAAATGTCAGTTCTCTAAATTTTCTCAAGAACATTGCTTACCCTCCAGGTATTTCAATTTGAATTTCTGAAGCATCTCCATAATACTTGCATGGTGACCTAACCTACCTCTAACAAACCTAGCAGCCCAGCTCTGAACTGCTTCGATGTCTTCCTTTAATCCAACCTCTGCAGATCCCAAACACTCAAACAGTACTCAACAACGGGTTGTACAGTGTCCTATATGTGGTCTCATTTGCTGATGAACCACAATTTCCTAAAATTCTCCCAATAGATTGAGGTCAACCATTCACTTTCCATAACACACCCTCACATGCTCATTCCATTTCATATCGTTTCAAACGTTACACATGGATATTTAATTGACTTGACTGCGCAATACACTACTAATACTGTACTCTAACATTGTTGGTTTGTTTTCCCTACTCATTGGCATTAACTTACATTTTTCTACATTTAGAGCTAGCTTTCATGCATTACACCAACTAGAAATTTTGTCTACGTCGTCTTATATCCTCCTATAATTACTCAATGATGACACCTTCCCACATACCACATCATCATCAGCAAATAGATACAAACCACTGCTTACCCCGTCCGTTAAATCATTTATGTATATAGAAAATAACAGCGGTCATATCACACTTCGCTGGGGCAGTCCTGACAATACCCTCGTCTCTGATGAACACCCATCGCTGAGGACAATGTACTGGGTTCTGTTACTTAAGAACTCTATGAGCCACTCACACCTCTCTGATACTAGTCTCTAGGCTAATACCTTTGTAAACTGTCTGCTGTGGGACACCGTGTCATACACTTTCCAGAAATCTAGGAATATGGAATCCGCCTGTGGTCGACCACCCGCGGTTCACAGGATCTTGTGGGAGAGAAAGTCAAGCTGAGTTTTGCATGAGCTGTGCTTTCTAAAACCATGGCGATTCATGGACAGAAGCTTTTCCCTCCTGAGGAAATTTATTATATTCAAACTGAGAATATGTTAAAGGAATATGCACCAAACCAATAAGGACATTGGTCTATAATTTTGTGGGTCTGTTCTTTTACCCTTCTTATATACAGAAGTACGCTTTTTTCCAGCCACTTGGGACTTAGTGCTGTGTGAGAGATTCATGATAAATGCAAGGAAGGCACCACTGCTTTGGAGTACTCTTCGTACAACCAAACTGGGATTAAATCAGGTCCTAGCAACTTATTTGCTTTAAACTATTTCAGTTGTTTCTCTACACCAATGATGCTTATTACTATGTCCCCCATATGGGAATCTGTGAGATGGTCAACCAACAGTATGTTTGTATGATTCACCTGTGTGAATGACTTTGAAAATGCTACATTTGAACCTTCAGCTTTCATTTTGCTATCTTCTAGTGCTACATCAGACTGGTCAACAAATTACTGGATAGATCCACTAACGATTTTATTTAGGACCAGCCAAATCATTACAATCACCTGTTTAATATTGTGCTGGTCCACCTTTGGATCGCAACACAGCAGTCATTTTCTGTGGCATGCATTTGACAAGTCTGTGGCAGATTTCTGGAGGTATGTGGCCCCAGATGTCTACATGCAGATCACACAACTCCTCTGTATTACAGGCTAATGATTTGAGGGTGCAATAGTGGCCCAGATGTTTTGTATCAGGTTCAAATCAGGAGAATTTGGCATTCAAGAAACCAACCTGAATTCATCAGCACATTCTTCAAAGCACTGTAGTCCAATTATGGTCCTGTGGTATAAACAACTGTCCTCCTGGAAGATGTCATTAGCATCGGGGAAGAGATCATCAGAAGAGATGCAGGTTGTCCACACTGATGCTGATGCAGTCCATAGCTGTTGAGAAGGATATGAAGACTACCACATGTACCACAGAGATGCAGGTGAATGTACTCCGTAACGTATTACTGTCCCCCCTGGGCTACATCTGTCACGTAATACAACTTTTCAGCAATTGCCCTGCATGACAGCATATCTGGACAGGACCATTGACCATGTGTAGCATCCGACCAGGCAACATGTTTCCATCAATATATGTTCTACTCTTGAAAATGCTACGGCCACTGTAATAGCAACTGATCATATCATAGGTCAACATGGGAGCACGCAGCAGGTGATGTATGCTGTGAAGCTCACCTTCAACAATGTATGCTGAACAGTGTGTTCCAAAAGACGTCTGCTGTACAAGCACTGTACTATGACATCAGGCCTGCCACAGATCGTAACCTATCCTGATTTACCAAGTGGGTAAGCCTATGACTTCCACATAGTGTTATTATTATTGTTATTTACTTTCATATCCAGAACAGTACAGCACAGTGCAGTTATTTACAAATTTGAAACATATCTACAATGAACACATACGACTCTGTAAATTTCAAATTGATTTTGAGGCCTAGAATTTGGCAGTCCTGATTGCTGGAACATTTTCTGAAACCAGGTCCTCCAGTGTGCCGGCTTCAGGCAACTTTGGCCAGACCAAGAGGTACTCAGTATGTTTAACTTCTCCAAATTTGCAGGTTGCATCGCTAGTGCCGTAGCCCCACTGCTTCAAGTTTTGTTTGCACCGTGTCACTGCAATTCATAGTCTGTTCACTGTTTTCCACGTCTGGTAGGGTAGCTGCAAACCAGTAGCAGGCTCTTCCTTTAGGTTTTGGCTATTACTTCCAGTTGTCTTGTTTTGTCACAGTTAGTGGAAGATGAAGATATAATGGCTTCAGTTGTCCGAAGAAAGTTATTTCTTGACTTCAGTATAGGACACAATGATTCACTTCCAAATGTGGGATGTCTGCATTTATTTTCTTGTTTTTTCTTCTAAGCCTCTGCCACTGTTCTTTTTCTAATATCTGGGGACGCTATGACTATAAGATGGTTAATTTTGTCAACTGGAGTAGGTCATAGGCAACCTATTATAATGCAGCCTGTCTCATTACGTGCAGTCTCACCGTGCTTGGTGTGTGCGTGTGGAGTTCTGCCAGACTGGTGCAGCATATTCTGACAGAAACAAACACAGAGCTAGAGCAGAGGTTCATAGAACTTTTGGTTGAGCCCTTCACATGCTGTTAGTGAACTTGCTTATATTATTATTTCAGTTGCAGACCTTGAACTTCATGTTGTTCTTGCAATGGTCTTTGAAAGGAAATGTGTGGTCAAGCTTTACTCCAAGGCATGTAGGAATGTCCCAGTGTTATAATTGCTTTCCCTCCAATTTCCTTCCAATTTTTTCCTAGCTTGTCTGTTTTTCAAGTGAAACACATGGACCTGTGTTTTGGATGGGACAGGCTGTATGTGGTTATTGTCATAGTATTCTGCCAGATGAGGTGTGGACTTCCAACTCCTAGTTTCCTGCAAGTTGTTTCACGATCCTTCAACCACTATCCACAAATGCTCACAACAGCAGCACATGAACAGCTTTTCTGTTTCTAAGATGCTTGCTCCCAGGAGCAGGGACATAACAATCTGCCCTTTGTCAGAGTCACTTATGTCAGTGGATTTTCCCCATTTGCAGTCCATATCATTAGTAGAATGACTATTCAGTTACCTCTTCTCTGCTTACTCATTTTCCTGGTCACTTCACGTGCCTGCAGCACAACCAGATAACATTCAGTGTCACTGTGGGCAGTCGTGACAATGTTTTGGATCAACACTACAGATACGCACCAGCCTCGTGGCTTGCATAATTTGAATTTTTTAATCACAAATAGCTATATCCCTGACTTGGGGATTATGTAAGTCATGCTCCACCTTTGTCAAAAATGTGCTGAAGGAAGGACACAGATATCAAATCCATATAGATGTGCTCCACATAGCCAACAAAGGAAGAAAACTATTAGAAGCACCTGAGAGAAACATTTAGCTCAAAATACCCAGCTGGCTCTAAGTGACCAATTACAGCTGAGTGCATCCCCAATTTTGAGCTTCATGTGATGCTATCAACCAGCCAAATACTCACAGACCATCATAATGACACATTTAATATTGACCATTGTGTAAAGTGTAATTTGCAATGTTAAAAAACATTGTATCTCCACTTATAATATTTGGTCACCTAAGAATTAGTGTCTCTTCTGGACCTTGTTTCCTGAAGATGGCCCATTTAAGTCAAAACCTAGTTAAAAATAAACAAAAATCAGTAGAACAAAAACAGTTTAATTGTAATTTAATCTTAAAGATAAATCTTTTTATAGCTATGTACAGCCACCTGGAGGTAATGTGAACCTGCATTCTCAGTGCAGTTCATGGTGTACGCTATGTCTAATTCTCAATGGGGCAGTAGGGCCTGTGTACATTATTCTATCTAGCAACACGAAAGGCTAGTCAGTGCAGGAAAGTTGCTTGCCTAGCTGGTATATGCCATAATGACACCATTTAAGCATTCAACAGCAACTGTTAGACACAAAACAACGTAGTTCAGCCTTGTAATGGTTGCCATGATCAAGAACACCAGTGATTGAACTCTGAAAAAGGACTCTTCCTAAATTTTTGAGGAAACTCACTACATTCAGTTCTGTATAACAAACAGCAACACCAAGAATTGATGTAGCACATGGACACGAGTCAGTAAACAGGGTGGATCTGCTCCTAATTTTTTTGTGTACAATTGGTCAATACTTGAACTGGAAGAAGTATATTACTGAGTTGCTCAAACAATTAAGTTCAGTTCCTTTTGCTCTTTGTATACTTGTTACTCTAGGAAACCATTGAGTCAACCTTCTGACAGTTTGCGTATTTTCACTCAATAACGTATTATGGAGTAATTTTCTGAGGAGATTTATTACTTAGAAATAAAGTATTGATTCCACCAAAATGAGCAGTAAGAACAATACGTGATGTTCTCCTTGGTCGTTTAGTAGATATGTCTTCATGGTGTTAAGCATTTTAACTGCAACATCACAATACATATATTTGATAATGAAATTACTCACAAATAATCCATCAAAATTTGAGAAGAATAGTTATATGTACATAGGTACAACAACAGAGGTAGAAATGATCTTGATTACCCAAGCTTAACATTGTCAGTGGCTCAAAAAGAAGTTCAATATGCAGCAACAAAAATTTTGCATTCTTCATCCGATACCACAAAATGTCCGACAGGTAGCAAAATAAGTTTTAAATCGAACCTAATCATTTCTTTTGGACACCACCTTTTATTCCATAGATGAATTTTTATTTAAAAGCTCGTTAATGTTAACACTCATCACGTATACATATCCAATCAACTGAATTATTCCACATTATTTCAATTAAAGAATTGCTCAATTGATCTATGGGAAACGTAACTAACAAACAAACTACCTACCTGACTGATAACAACTATTTGCTGATATTGTGACTCACACATACTCCATGGAACGTGCAACAGAATTATGCATCGTCTTTTTGTGGAAACTGGGAGGTCTGTGTCAAACCAGACAGTGCAGAACTATCTCCACTGGTTCAATGTTGCCTATAGATGTTCAATACAAATGACAGTACAAACTCCAGCACCATAATCTACACAGAAGATGGGCAAGGGAACACCTAGAATGGAATCCAGATCAATAGCATGAGGTTCTCTTCACCGAAGAGTGCATGGTAAGTCCAATTTCTGGCTATTTTTGCAGAAGAGTACTCCTGCATGTGTCCTTGTACCAATGTACATCTCTCTCTCTCTCTCTCTCTCTCTCTCTCTCTCTCTCTCTCTCTCACACACACACACACACACACACACACACACACACACACAACGGTTTCAGCAGTGGCAAGGATCATGTCATGTGTAAGGTAATGGGGAATAATATGGCCATACAGCAGCTTTGCTGGCAATGGAAATATCAGCAATGAAAAAATGGATGGGATGTGAAAAGCACAAAGATAAGTCAATATATTCATAGACTAATCTTTCCCTGATAAAGAGACAGCAGTATTCAGCAGTTTCAGATGGTTTAAATTACTTGGTTACATAACTGCATATAATTACCGTATATGACTTTGCGCTTAAGTAAATAATGTAGGGTGTGCTTGGAATGAGTCCTTGGATTATTGAAATATAAGTCACGTGAAAACGAGTTCTTCCAAGCAGTTCGTAATTTAAATTTAAAGCACAGCAGCAGAAATAATATGTTGGGCTGGTATACTTCAATCTAAATGTTTCGTAGTAGAATTAAGTTATAAAGATGTTTAGAACAACTGCAAAGTAAGTCATTATTTTATTATGAAGGCACCATTCAGTTTCGATCTTTGTAGTGCCAGACAAGTATTTGTATGTCTCATATTTAGTGCAAAGACGTCATTAAATGAAGGGAGAGGGTGAAACTGTGCCAAAACATTCCTAATTATGTAAATCTGATTGCATGCCATAAATTATTTCTGATTATAATTTTCTGTGCTTAAGAGTAAAATTGTGTATTAAATGCAGAGTGAAAATAGTGTAATGCAAAATGGACATAAAAGTACTTGTTTTGTGTTTTGATGAGCATTCGTAGTTCCGTTGCATAGTGCTTTGTTTTTTTTTTTAATTGCAACAAATTATAAAATTATGTGGTGATAAAGGTGTGTAAAATTATATACTGTATTTAGGTTTAAGTATTTAAATCTTATAAAATTTGTAAACAGATTGTGGCCATGTTTAGGAATTATTTTGATTAATGTAGTGTCACATGACCCAACTGGGGACTGGGGATACGAGCGGGAAAATGTGGTATTTGGTCATTGTCCATTGTGGTGGTAAGTTCGGAGCGGCAAATTGCCGCAAGTGTAAGCATGGACGCCAGTGTATGCGAATAAACTGTGAAGGAACAACGTGAAAGTGTGTAGGTACAGGACAATAAACCACATGTGCGAATTGCACCGATCAGATTTATTTGTGAACTTTGATATGCATGGCCACAAAGTTAGAAGTGTTTTTTTAAATAAATAAGTTTCAATCTGAACTTGTACAGTGTACCTCATTTTGCGCAAGGTTGTGGTATAGACAACTGTGTATTCAATTCACTGCTGTTCAGTCCAACCCCAGTTGCTGAGTGGTCATCGTGACAGAATGTCAATCCTAAGGGTCCGGGTTTGATTCCCAGCCGGGTCGGAGATTTTCTTCACTCAGTGACTGGGTGTTGTGTTGTCCTAATCATCGTCATTTCATCTCCATCAATGCGGAAGTCACCGAAGTGGCGTCAAATCGAAAGACTGGCACCCGGCGAGCGGTCTACCCGATGGGAGGCCCTAGTCACACGACCAGATGACTGCTGTTCAAAGGCTAGCCAATATATGACTCAGTATTAGGGGTGCAAATGCAACCATTCACTACCAGCTCTCTTTGCAGATGAGCCACGAATAAAATAGGTAGTGAACGAGCCCGAGTACATTTGCACACGTTTTGTCCCAGTATTGCGTATGGACGATAGATGTCTCTCATCGCTCTCAAAAATAGTCTGATGGCTGTGCAGTATTGGGACAGGTTGTTACAACCTATACTATCCTGCCCAACAGCCAACATTCTGGTGGTTTGCCCCTCTTTCGAAAAGATAATGCTATGAGCATACTGTGACCACCTTGTGAATACCTTCCTCCAGGAGGCAGGGGTAACTGAATGGAATGGCTTGTGGTATCTGCTGACATGAACGCAACTGAGTATGCCCTAGCGCCACTTTAAATATCAATGCACTGTTGCAGGAACACACTGGATGAGCTCCAGAGAGTCGTCATCAAAGAGAGGGACAAGCTTGAGCAGCAGGAACGAAGTATATCACAACACATGGAGTGGAACAACATTGTATTGAATATGGACTCTCACACCATATTCTGCTGACAATGTCTTCTCAGGCTTCCATCCAGGTGGCTTTGTTGAATTTCTGCAATGTTTCAATGAGTGTCATTGTCATGTTCTGGCAAACTGTTTAATTTATGCAGGCATCCCATATACCAGGTGATTGTAATTAAAGTCCAGCTACTCATGGAGGTCCAATGTGGACTGTAATTATCGTTTGGCAGTGGAACTTTGTAGATATGCTAATCCATTAATGCACAACCAATTTATGCTAAAAAAGTTCCAATTTTGGCCACCAGGTGCAAATATTGTACACTGTTTGAATGACAACATGACATCAGTGCTATCATTTGACAAGCCATTATGTGAGTGAACAGTACGGCTATTAACAAGAGAGACCATGTGTTGTTAGTGCAACTGTTGTATGTGAATGACAGTGACTGCAGTGGTGCATTGAGGGAGTACTGCTAACTGAAAGGTCTGAGGGGAGGTCCGTTGTCATTAAATGATTTAAAGAAGATGATGATAAAATTCAAAAACATGGGTGAGCTTCTTGTGGCACCTGGAAGAGGGAGGCATCCTGTCCCAGTGGAAGGCACTGACGAGATTGCTGCTGCTGTTACTGCCCACGCAACACGTGCCCTGGGTAATGCTAGTGCTAGTGCAGTGTCGCCAGAATCGTCCATCCCATGATAAACAGCATGGAAAATTTTGCAGCCTATTTTACACTTGTATCTGTACAAGATCCAGACAGTGCAGCAACTGAAATCTCATGAACCGTAACAACATTCTGAACTTGCTCTTTGGTTTCTGGCATGATTCGAAGTTGATAACATGGCCAGACAATATTCTATTGAGTGACAAGGCACATTTTACACTTCAGTTTGCAGTGAATACACAGAACTGGCAAATTTGGGATACTATTAAATCATGTGCTTTGGACAAAGAGTCACTTCACTAGCTGTATGTGACTGTCTAGTGGGGGTTCACAAGCACATTTATTCTTGATCTGTTCTTCTTTGAAAATAATACATCCACAGGGCATTCAGGGAGAACTGTCAATCACATTGTTTTACAGACACAGAATCTCATTGTTGCCTCCAGTGAACATACTGAACAAATTGTGTAAACACTGGTAAATAATAAAATAATCATTATGTCTTTCTGACTTGTTTGACATTTTCTGCCCACGTCCTGTTTCTAATCCATCACATATGCAAACATTTCATTCCATCCTTCATGCATTCACGACAGATTTGCACCTGGAACTATTTTTTTTTCAAGTGTAAATCATATCAGAATACCTATCAAACTTTGCTGCCATACGATATTTACAGCCCAAACTGGTCCTCTATGAGAAGCTGCATTTTATTTATAACCACCCAGTATATTCCTGAGAAGTGCTGTGTCTCTTCACCTCTTCCCCTTTGCAGACTTCGTTGACCAGAAGTGGGCAGTGGACTGCTGCTCAACTCTCTGTACACTTAGTCTTGTCCAGGGTGTGGACTTGGTGTATAGCTGCTAGTAAAGGGTTCCCACTGAACTTAGCTGGCAGCTCTCATCCCTTTGATGAGAATGTCACGGAGCCTAATCTCATCCAGAGGCTTAATTTTTCCAGTGGTCCCAGGTGGTATGAATTGCAATGTTACACCCTTTTTTGGAGAGGTAGTTTGCTCTAAAGGAGTATGATATTTCTACACAGACCAGGGATCAATCAAAAGCAAGTTATTTTGACCAGCTACTGCCCAAAGGGGTGCTCATACTGTAACTGTGGTTCTCTTACACCCATTTTCCTGCTCTTGCTTGCTTTGATGTAAATATTTGCTACTGCCCTTGAAAGATCATAAACACGAGAAAGAATCATCCAGCACACTTTGATGCGTGTAATGTAGTAGGCCACTATCATGCACATTCGGTAAATTGTATCAAGCATTCTTGAAACGTGCGAACACCAGTTTTTGTACCAAATGCACTTTCTCCCCCTAAATATACTATACGGTCATACTGCTGTGCAATTACTCGAAATGTGTTCATAATTGCTTTTTTTACTATGCTGTGGATGATCTTCCGCATATGTAATTATGTTTAGTACCCGCTCCTTGGACAATGATTGTCCTTCACGACATTTCACTGGAGACAGGACCTGTGGCTCCCTGTCTGACAAAAATGATTAACTACATGGCTTGACACCTGTTTCAATATCACTTTCACTTGCTAAGTATGTACCATCATCACTGTATTGCTAAAGTACATTGTCCACAAAGTCGAGAGTATATGACAACACATTCCACTAACTTATCTTGCAATAATGCTGATATTTCATCTGCCACTTCTTTTTCACTCTGCAATATTTCTTGGATTCCTTTCAGACAAAATGTCAACTTCAGCAGCAGCTGTTGTAGATATAATGTTATGTTTGCTTTGTTTATCTTTGCCATTGCTCTGCTTTGTATCAACACTACTAGCACTGAAGCACTGTTGTGAGTTACTGATTAATCAGTTCAACTATGTTACATAGGCTCATGTTATGCACACCATGTTCAACTATGTTACATAGACTCATGTTATGCACGCTATTGGATACCTCCAGTCCCACCCCTGTTGCCATTAGGAGGCAATATTGTGGTTGCTCGGTAGAAAATACGTGAGACTTCGAATTTCATAAACATCACTGGCCTTTTGTGCTCTCGCATTCAAGTGGTTTCTTGTGAGTATGCACACAGAGCACTTTTAAGTAGAATGAACACACAAAACTAATCTTAGAAAAGGCAGACGCAAGATTGAGATTCATTGAAAGAATGCTCAGGAAGTATAGTCACACACAATGGACCTTGTTTACAAGACCCTGGTTCCAACGATACTTGGGTATTATGTCCAAGAAACCATGCTACGTCCTCCCTAATAAGAAATCCTAAATATAGTTACAAATTACATTTGATACACCCATACGGTCACACTTCCATTAATACGTGTCGGTGTGGCACCAAGTAAAAGCTTTTTGTAAGGCAGAAAAATTGCACCCACCTGTTTGCTTTGATTCTTGACTTTCATGCAAGAGGAGTGCCACAAACCATCCAGAACAAGGGATGCAGGATGCTCAAAGCACGTCTTCTGGGAATCTACGACAAAGCTGTTGAAAATAGACATTTCCTATATCGAGAATGTCTACTAACAAAGTTTCAAGGACTAGCTTTAAAGGAGGACTCTAAGAATATACTACATTCACCTACGTATTACTCACAAAGGGATCGTGAGGATAAGATAACAATAATTACAGGATACACAGAAACATTCAAACAATTGTTCTTTCTGCACTCCATACATGAATGGCACGGGAAGAAACCCTAATAACTGGTACAATGTGATGCACCCTCTGCAGAGTGTAGATGTAGATGTAAAAGCTCTCCCACATATTGTTCAGCACACAACACTTTTTCTCTAAGACTTGTCCCAGGCAACATTTGAACATCTATCAGATATTTGTCATCTTGCCCCCACCAATTTGTGTGTTTTCCTACACCTGAAGAAATTATTGTACCATCAACATTATCAGTCATGGACAGATATAGATAGCTCATAACACACGGATTGTTTTTCCTAGCAGTAGACTTCTACCACACATTGAACCCAGTGCGTGAAGTTTCAACACAGATCGAAGGAACTGTAGCGTCTTTTTTCAAGTGACTATGTTTTCTTTTTGATAACTGTCACAAGCAAACATACATAAATACAGATACATAAATCTTTTATGTATCTGATACGTGCAAATTATCTTGCTTTGTGCGACATGCCATCCTGTCACAAGTGACGAGTTGAACTTGATGAACAAGCAACAAGCTGCAACTATCTGATAGCCTGCTATGACTTAACAGCTTTAGTGTAATAGCCCCTACAAGACAATTCCTCCACAACAGCAGCACAAACTGAAGCTTCATCTTGGAGTCAATACTCTTGAGATACCTGTACTCACCTGCACTGCCTTGGTGATCTGCCTCACAAATCTCCCATAAACAATGGCAACACCAGCCAGAGGGGGTACAATTGCAAGGCCAACAAGTGCCAGCTGGGGTGACATGTAGAACTGTGGAAAAAACAAAAAAAAAAAAACATTATAATTATTTCTATATGAAAATGCAAAGAAACAACTATTTCAAGAATAAGCCACCAATATACTGCAATTCACAGTTGTTCTAGAAAGAACCAATGACCATTTATGAAAGCTTTGGGAGGAACTAAATAAAACCAAGGACAAGTTAGCTATGTGGAAATTTAATGGAAACAGTGGGCTCTCAACAGAGTTGATCAAGGAATTAAATATAGGGGGGAGGTACCAACCTGTCCACACAGTTTCCCCAAGTCTCAGCCTGATGGTGATGTTTATCCCATACACTTCTCAAAAGCGTTTTCAAAACTGTCACCAAAATGCTGGAACAACACTGAAAGAACTGATTTTGCTCTAGACTAATTAGAAGGGGATGCTGCTGAATGGGGAACAGACCATCAGAGGAATTTCCTCCTGGGATGACTTTCAAGCACAATTTAGGAGAAAGTAATGGTCATCCAGTACTGAGGAGTAGTTAACGTTGGAATTATTGGATGCAAAGCACTGTAACAATAGTTAGGGCAGTTACAAAAAACACATGGTGGGACATCTGACCAGGTAAAAATATTTAGACAAATCCATCGAGGAGAGTCATTTGATCGAGGTGCTGGTGAGAAGGGTATCTTACCACATAGGAAAAGATACATGATATAAGGGCTGGGTGACAGTAAATGATTTTTAACCTTTGTAGAAGGATTAGATGCACTTAGCAAAGGAAGAGTAGATTGCTCACAGAGTGAGAACCGTACATCAGAAAATCAAGACGGAAACCATCACCCTTCACGATTTCAACGAAAGAACAAGAGCGGATTTTGTGATGTTAAGCAGCTGAATTAATAATGCTGACATAATCAGTGGAGTAACCAGTCTCACACTTTTACATCCTCTCATACGAATAATCAAGGCAAATATGTTAAGGCACATCGGTCATTTTATAATCAACAGTTGGAAAACAATGTGCAGGAGCAGGGGCCAGTCTCCAGGACATAATAATGAAATTTTAGCCCCACATACCTAGAGATGATTTTAGGAGAGTCAGGCCTACTTGTAGGCCAGACACATTGATGACCACCAAACTCCCGAGTTAACTGTTACACTTCTCAGGCACTTTGTTCTATATGTAACATTTTCATTTTCTTTATTCTATCCGGTTTGTCAAATTTTATGCATTCTTTGACTACCTTATGACAAGTTAATCTGCAGAAATAATGAGCACCTTAACATTGGATACACACATGCAAAAAAAGTAATTGTTGCTCTCACAGGCATACTCAACAAATGACGAGCATAAATATTGTGTCAAATGGAGAGCATTTCAGCATCTTAACTGAATCATTAACTTTTTTTTAAAAAAATCAACAGAGTAGTGCGTTTACTAACAGTTGCGTAATTTATTATTATCTGTTACCAAGACCAAGAAACCAGTGGAACCCCTATGTATGAATCAAGCAGCAAGAAAACATTCACCATACACAGGTAGTGTACAGAACCCTCCAGTGCGCGGCACATATAATGACTAAAAATTTATTAGCCGCATGGAGTTAGGCACAGAGGAATGGCACACAGGGACAGATTCTGAAGACAATAAGAGTGAGTCACTTTGAAAGAAGTGAGGAAGTAGTGGAGATAGAGCACTGAGCAGGAATGTGTACCCATGTATGTAATTTGGTATAACTGTTAAGGTTAGCATACCAAAAAGATCGTGACGTCACCAAAATGAGGAGTGAAATAATATATATTAGGACACTATCAATGTGAGATTATGTATGATAGTACAGATACAAGCCTTCTGTGGGAGACAGTGTATGGTCGATGCCTACAGATCAATATGTTATGACTTACTCCAAAGTTGCGACACAAGGGGATCTGAGTTTTACAGTTCACTGACAGAAGCATGTAGTAAATAGACGATATGGATGCAGATGTCTGAGCTTTGCGAATTATTAATAACGCAGGATGTGATAGGCAGATAACATGATATGTAGAGCAATGAAAGGTTGCTAGGGCTACAAGTTTGTGACTCTGTTGGTTTTATATTAATAATATGAAGAAGACAGTAGATGGCATAGAAATACGTGCGGTAATCCACGTTTGGTGATGCCTAATGAGGGCCTGATAAATGAGTCTACCTATTCTATAATAATGAACAGATTTATAAAAAGTTTATTTGGGGGAAGTTTATACTTTTAGTTAATAATTGGTCAAATTGGTTGGATTGATACATATTTTCTAGAGGAAGTTATTTTAATGCAAATAAAGAATTCCATATTTACCTACTTTACTTGAAGAAAAGATCAAGTAAGATGTAGAATCCATAAATTACCATTACCTGAGTTATTTGCCCATCCATTAAATATTGATAAGTAAAGTTAAATGGAGAATGGTCTTCTTACTTAAATATAAGACTGGTAGACAAACTGATTCATGAACAGATTAATTTCTGAGGTGGTTTGTGCCAAGAATGGGCCCTTACACTACTTCCGTGAGTCAGTTATGTCTACAGAGTAATTGAAACAATATAAAAGTAGTTGTGTCTAGAGCATGCAACTATTACTTACACTCTGAACTTCCCTTTTTCCTGCAGACATGAAAGATACACATCAGGACAATTAGATAATTGTGAGTGAAAGAATTCCAAGTCTGATATATTATGGAGAGTTTTTTTACACATAAATAAATGAAATAGTGCTTAACACAAATGCTATATATTAGTAGTTTCAATTTGTCTTCTTTTCAAAGTTAAAAGACAGAATATGTGGTGAAATTATTGTTTTTAGTTGATAATTCCACATAAAGAGTTTAGCCCATATTAGCATTGTTTAATTAGTAAGATTCTACAATTGAGACATCTTCTGTCCATGGTGAGAGACATTTGGTGTACCCTATCACTTCACCTAAGTGATAGGATGCACCATGTTGTTAGTGGAGATGAATGAGGATCGTCAATCTAGAAAATATTTTCTAATAGTCTGTTCGATGGAACACACATACTGGGTGTGGGAATTCATTTCTATCTGTGCATGTTATCAAGTGTAAATTGGCGCAGTGTCTCTATCAGACAGGACAATGCGGGCAGCAGATCCACACATTTCAGCACTTGCTCGTGTGGTGGTTGCTCCATGCAGCTGACCCTGCCTTGGAGTTACACCAGGCATCAGGGAGTAAGGACATTTGTGATACTCAACACTTACGTCACGAGATGAAAAGAAGAAGTTAGTTAGTTTGCTATGATATGTAAAAACGGATGTACACAGTGCATGTAATGTCAAAAGTTGTATGGCAGACATAGACTATATGAGGTTTTTCCAGGCTGTAAATGTTGGATGAATATACGCAGATAAAAATAGAAGTTCATTCTATCATTTCATTTTGTATTCAGAAGAAAGAGCAGTTCTGCCCAGTTTCCAGCACAAGACCAACTGCTTGTAGAAAATGAAGTCAATGAAAAGAAGAGACACCGTACAGAGGGATGATAAATTTATAAATTTCAGGATTATAAGGACAGACCAAATTACAACAGCACCTGAATCTGTCCACATCTGCTCAAAATTAGAGGGACACCTCTAAGGCTCTCATTCATGATGGGATTAACATAGCATGACATTTAAGTGAATGAATGACTGAACGAATAAATAAATAAAAATATGCTAGAAAGACATACAACAGATAATTTAAAGCAGTTTATACCATCATAGAAACACCTGCAGTAGCCATAGCTGTGGAGCGCAGTCCATCTGACACATTGGAAGTGACTGCCTGGCTTACAACAGATGTGTCAGATGAGAGCCGGTTGATCAGCTCCCCTGTCTTGTTACGGTCGAAGAAGGCAACTTCCTGTTTCACTATCGAGCCAAACACCCGTTGGCGCAGAGCTTGCGTTATGCGGTACCCTGAGAAACAGAAATTTCAAAAAATATACATTATTTTATGGTGCCAGCACTTTCAAAAGCCTCAAAGGATTTTTCACTTGCAATGAATCTCTAACAGAATGACCTCCTCTGAACAAACTGAGAAGGATTCTGAAAACATCAATAGTGTGAAACCTAACTTACACTTTTACCACAAGACCTCCTACAAGTCACGGATTGAGGTAATTAGGTACGGGTATCATTTCTGAACTTGTGAAAAAGCATTTAACTTGGTACCACACCAACATTTATTAAAAAAGCACAGTTATATGGAGAACCAAACAATATTTGTGACTGGTCTGTAGCATTCAAGATATGAAGAACTTACATTTGTCAAGGGGGGAGGAGGGGGGGCAGGGGGGGGGAGAGAGAGAGAGAGAGAGAGAGAGAGAGAGAGAGAGAGAGAGAGAACTGAAAACAGCACTTTCTATCAGAGAATGAAATTGTGCAAGGAGACAAAAAAGAACACTAAAATATATATCTTTAGAAAGGCAACTAAAATATTCTTCATAAACAGTGCATGGGCCTTAGAGGACTCAAGCAATGGTTAGTAATGGAAGGGAACAATTACAACATCCTGTCATTCTGCAATATGTCATCACAATGTAATGCTTTCAGAAGAAAATCTTGTACCAAGGTATACAGCACATGATAGTAATGCTTAGTCATTCTCCTGAGCTCAATGTCTCACTCATCATGGGAGCATGCTGTCCAGTTTTTCAGGTGAACTGAGGAAGCATGAAGATGTTCATGAGACATAATTGCATGTTTACAAGATGGGAGTCAGTTTTCCAGACAGATTGGAGGCAGTGCAAGGAGCATAAGAGTCTGTTCATGGTCCAGGAGTCACCATTGGTTGCCCTTTGTGTGTGTGTGTGTGTGTGTGGGGGGGGGGGGGGTGCATTAGTGATGCAGTGTGAAATTACTTCCTTTTTTTATGACATAATTTATCTGGTACAAACTGTTTCTAAATCAAAGAGCATTATACAAATAGGAACTTACCCAATATGGCAGTGCAGTTGTTAAGTCCCTGACCTCATATTCCGGAGGATGGAGTTTGCTCTGTCTGACCATCGAATTTAGGTTTGCCACAGTTTTCCTAAAGTATTTCATGCAAATGCCAGAGTGGTTCCCTCAGCAAGGCCATGGCCAACTGCCTGTCCTACCCCCATAAAAGCACACTTATATAATCTGTGTGTATGTATATTTTGGGCTATTTATTTTCACTGTATTATGATAACAATCCTATATCATTGAGAGATGATCCTTGGGTGAATAAATAGATCAAATCAGTATGTTAGCACGGATGGGGTTCATCAACACAAGTAGAAGTAACTTCAGGCATGCCCCAAAGAAGTGTTGATCTTGTGTACTAATGACCTAACAGACAGTATCAATCGTAGCCTCAGACGTTTTGGAGATGATGCAGTCAGTCGTAACAAAGTACTACATGAAAAATTGTCCACACTAATGTCCATTACTTCATAACAAGAAAAAATGTAGTATCCTGTGAGTACATCATCAATGAATCACAGGTGGAATTAGTTAGCTCATATATATACATCATACACAATGTGCATGTAGCAATCTGTAAGGATATGAAATGGAATGATTACAAAGGCTATGTTGTAGGTGAAGCAGGTAAAAGATTCTGGTTCATTGACAGGATACTGTAAAAATGCTGTCAGTCTACAAAGGATAGGATTTAATGTCCCATCAATGACGATGCTGTCAGAGACAGAGCACAAGCGCAGTTTTGCGAAGGACAGGAAAGGAAACTGGCAGTGCCCTTTCAAAGAAACCATCCCAGAATTTGCTTGGGGCGATTTAAGGAAATCAAGGAAAACCTAAATCTGGATGGTGATTGGAGCCGTTGTCCCCCCAAATGTGAGTTGTGTGTGCTAACCACTGCAGCCCTTCACCCAGTGACTGATTGCTTACAAATCAATTGTGTGTCCCATCTTACAATACTGTTGCAGTGTGTGGGACTCGTACAAAATACAATTAATGGCAATAGTGAATGTATACAGAGAAGGGGAGCACAAAAAGTTTATTGGATGTGAACGTTACGATTAACCAGCATTTACATCCCCGAGTCCTAATATTCCAATAAATTATAAAATGAGTGGCTGATAAGATACTTATTTTATTTCAGTTTTGAATATTTAGAGATTTCCAATTTCTTGCACGAGATCTGCTGGCAACCTGTCAGACTTTTGCACCACAAATATCTTTTTGAACTGTAGACAGGCACACGTATTCTACATGGAAATAATTTTTAATAGTATTGTGGTTGTGGATTTCACAATTCATACTAAATTCCCTGTTATTATTAACTACAGATACCATTAAGGAGTAAACATTATGGCACGTGAGTATAAGATGCACTATGTCCCAGCAGTGGGTCCTGCAGAACAATCATTTATCAACTTTGTGTAACATTCTTAAAGTCTTTTCATGAGACATTGTCCAAGGATATTATGCACTAAGACACTGTCGAGTAAAAATATGTTGTGATCAACACAGTGGGAGAGATTTCTAAGTGAAATGTGACAGAAGTGAGTGTTTCAATTAATTAATCCACATGCCAGTGCCAAATCCATTTCTTATCCATACGGATTCCTTGGAATTTCACACATGCAGCTTCATCTACTGAACGCTATCAGTCTCTATTTCTAACATCTGTAAGCCAGTTTTATGTATTTAGAATTTGGTAATACAAGTCTTTGAAACTGCCACTCCCATTTCCCTACAAGCCTCAAGCTTCTGTCTTGGCTTTTGCTCAATGTCCAAAACCCATCCCACGTCCTACTAAGTGTGCACCTCTGGTCTGTGTTAAAATGGTTGCAGTTTATTCTAGTTTCTGCCACTTCTTTTATAACAGAACCCCAATATGATGATATTTGAGAAAAAACTCTCATATTTTCAAATTGTATTTAACGCTCATTTTTAGGCAACATTCAGCCACTCCTGACTTCTCTAGTTCCCTTTGTTTAATATGTCGTAAATACTTCACACAATGCTCAGCAACAGTTGTGAATAGCTTGACCTATGTAAAAGCTACAACATTCACAAAGGACACCATACATATCAGTAACTCTAAGAATAATGTTGTCTTTAACAGAGCGTAACATATCTCGTATCTTGGAGGTGGGCCGAAAGGTCCTATGTTGTTAGTCATTGCTCCACAGTATGGAAGGAGAGCAACTGGCTTGGCCTCTTCTGATGATTCATGAGGCATCTTTCACTGGTGACACCTGAAGGCTTTTGCTATTTCTCCCTTGCACTTCAGATGCTAAAAATTCAGACTCTAGATGGTCATCATCAAAAGTTCTCTCTGCCTTGTGTACTACTCAGGACTGCTTTCTTGTGTGTAGGGCGACAAAAACTAGTGACATTCAACTACAAGTCAGCCTGCGTAGATTTCCTATACATTGGGTGACCAATTTCTGCTCAGCTAAATCGTTAAAGAATGGAAGCTTGCCATCCCTCTCGAACCGGACAGTGAATTTAATTCTGGGACAGACACTGTTCATGTAATCGATGATCTGCTGCCATACGTTTTCACCATGAGGCCATATCAAGAATGTGTCATCAACGTACCATAGGGTGGTATTACACTATCATATTTCTTTGACAAAGAAACTGATCAAATATTCGTCATATTTCTTCAACACAGATCTTTGACGTGTTGCTAAAAAGGGGTATTACACTGTCACCATATGTTTCATCAAATTTCAAGATGGCAGGCGACAACTTGTTATTATGCGCAGCAGTTGCTAGTACCACAATTGCATTGTGTGTGTATTTGGAAGAAAGCAGTGGAAAAAAAAGGAAACATACTTGCATGAAGCAACATGCACTACGTCAAGATAATAAAAGCATTCAGCAAAATTTGTTCTGAGAGCTGAAAGTGGAGGAAGTCAAGTCTTAATATAAAAATTATTTAGAAATGGATGGGAGTGTATTTCAGTATTTGCTCAGTAAAGTAGCTTCTCATATTACAAAACAGAATACTGTCTTGAGACATGCTATACGTGCAAAAGACAGGCAAACTGTGACACTGCGATTTCTTGATACATGAGAGAGCTACTCTAGTTTACAACACAGCACCCCAATACCACACTGCACATTAACCAAAATAAATCCAGAAACATGTGAAGCAATTTATGAAGCACTGAACATAAATGAATGTTAAGTCCACTATACGGGCAATAAGAACTATTTTTTATTTTGGATAATTTAATTAATGGAATTAGTGTTCCAACAACCAAATAAAAAGTATGAAACAGATGAAGAGCTTTCTAACTTGTGGCATCTAGAGTTCAAAAATTGACAAAATAGAATGGAAAGCTATGAAAGAATTTTTTATTTTAGAGTGTGGCCACATCTTCTATTCTGGCTTGCTGAAAAGCTGCCTGGATGTTTCCAGATGTAGAGGTGGATAGCTGTAGCTGTGATTGTGAACACGAAGTCGCCTGCAGCATATTCCACCTGCCCATCAACACACAATTAATAGCTTGCACTGTGTCCCTTGCTCACCACCCACCCTAGTCAAAGCATGTTTATTAAAAAAAGAAAAAAGTGTCATAGAAACAAACCAACTTTGAAGCCTTGTTTACAAACACACTACAGAGACATCAAATAGCTGCAGTGATGCCAGTGCTCTGCTCGAAGCAGTTACATTTCACATTGCAGTGAACAGAAGATGAACAACTTTTATGATCAAATCTATGGCGAGGCCCAAGATTTGATCATATTTATTTTAAAACGGGTGAGATGTGACAAGGTTCCCTATTACACCATCAAATTTCTTTTACATAAATATCTGACATATCAACTTTGACAAAGAAATATGATAGTGTAACACCTGTCACAGGAAACAAGAGGAATGCACCTTACAGAGTTCAGAGCTCTGTTCCTCAAAGTGCTCCATGTGAAAGTTCATTATGCCTGGAGACAGCAGGGATTCCATAGCTGCGCCATCTGTCATCTCATAATATTGGTTGTAGTACAGAAACTATGTGGTCGTTAAGGCATGACACAACAGCTTGACAATCTTAGGTGGAAACTGTTGGGCCGAAAGATCCAGCATGTCTTGTACTGACACCTTGTAAAAAGTGACACAACACCCACAGTAACCATTATATCATTCTGGCCTAACTTTATTTTTCTGAGGTTCTCAACAAATGAGTGTGAGTTAATAATGTGATGTTTGTAGTGTCCCCTCCAAGATGTTTTCCAAATCTGTAGGTGGATGAACTGTTGTACACCATAATGGGATTCTGTTATGAAAGAAGTGGCTGAAATTAGAACAAACAGCAACAATTTTAAGAGAGGCCAGGGGTACACATTTAGTAGGGCATGGGGGCGGGCTTTGGACTTCGAGCGAAAGCAAAGATGGATCCTTGACACTTGTAGGGGTGCTGGAGCAGCAGTTTCAAATGCGGCTTCAGACTCTCACACTATCTGATGTCACCCGGTCCCACAGTGAGACGGAGCTGCTAGGAGATGCCCAATTTGCCTTCCATGCATGAGCCACTCCACCCTTCTTTGGAAGGTTCCAGTCGCTGCCACTGCATCTGCATAAGTAGAGCACCATGCTAGCCCCAGCAGTCAGTGATTTTAGCTCCTGGTGATGGTGATGGAGACAGTTATCGAAAGCTGGATTTTTTTTTTTTTCTGCAAGTAAACTGAGAAGATTTTACTGAAGCACGCCACTGAGAAAGACTCCGAGGATACATACAGGTTAAGCTACTTGGTATAAACCAATGGTAAGCATGGCTCCTGGCTGTTTCTGGTATTGATTTGTTTGGGTCCTTTACCAGTATACATGTTTCATTATAAATATCACAGTTTTAGAACAGCCCTCCAATATATTTAGTAAATTAAGAGGCTCAATAACAGGATTAAGAACAATGGGACTTCATATTTAATTTTTCCCCACTTAGAATTCAGTTTTAATCCTTTAGTATCATTTGTTGATATGAACATCTGTTTCTCATTGTTGAGATATGATGCTATCCATGCAAGGAGGGAGGCCTTTAACATCCCAACATTTTAATTTTTTTTTTTTTTTTTTTTTTTTTTTTACAAACATCGAAGCCCTTGATAAGGTCACAGAAAATGGCAAAAGGATAATTTTTCTTGTTTTGTTGTACCAGAACTGAATTTGTGAGATCATATTTTCCTCATTTTGTAGAACGTCCATTACAGAAGCCAGACTGAGCTGTTGTTGAAATGCTGCTGAGAGACAAGCAATGTGCTGCTATTAAAAATTTCTCCCCAAAAAATTTTGAGGATGTGGGAAGGAAGGAGGTGGTGGTGTTACAATTAGAGGTCAACTGCTTATCTCTGTTTTTACAACCACCATATACTGTAGTGTCTCAGAAAATACAGGTTCACACTGGTTAGAAAGGCAGTTCAAGGCTGGGAAAGGGGGTGGGGTGGGGTGGGGTTGGATTGTACCAAGTCAGCACAATATTCTAGTCCATTGGCTGATGTGTCATCACAGCAAGAAAAGTCACTGCTTTTGATTTTTGTGAACTCTATCAGTTATCTATCAAATCTGGTGTCGAATTTAATGGCCATCGGTTTGAATTTAACATCACCTGTCTTGCAGCTATTGTGATGGAGGAGTTAAACATTGTTTGCCTTACTATGCTTATTTGCTTCACGTCTAATAATACATCAAATTTTCTGTGCTTTCTTCTTGGAATTCTGGATGTTTTACTTTTTGACAAGGTGAAGAATTTTTCCAAGACTGCTTGGTAGCCTGAAGTCTTGATTAAAGCTAGTCCTTTGCTTTAAACACATCTCACTCTTCCTGGTATGAGATACTTTAATCCCAGGCATCTGCCACATTTTCTCATACAGGTGATCTAAATGATTAATGGAAAATCTCATATAAAGATGTGAAACAAATACTAACAAAGAGATAGAGGGGCTGACCAGTACTTACCTCAGCTCAGTACAGCTGATAGATACACAAAAAACAGAACCAAAAATTTACGTTCCTAGCTTTCAGAAAGCTTTCCGAAAGCTAGGAACGTAAATTTTCGGTTCTGTTTTTTGTGTATCTATCGGCTGTACTGAGCTGAGGTAAGTACTGGCCAGCCCCTCTAACTCTTTGTTAGTATTTGTTTCACATTTTCTCATATCTTCGACTGTAACTGTCCCTGATGAATTCTACTGGAAAATTAGAGACACAGTGTTATTAGAATATTTTATGGTAAAAATTAAATTTTTCTCTATTGTGTGTTCTTGGTAAACTTCTTCCCATTGTTCAACCATTAAGTTCTGTCTGAACAGAGTGAATGTGTCAGCATTCATGATTACGTGGAACTGTAGTTTTTCCCTTATTAGATAAACCTGATTGAAAAAGGGAGGATGATTTACTGCTACCATTTGACCATGTACTGTGCAAGCAGAGAGGTTTGCATGTTTGTGCCTAAAGCTGAGGCTGTAGTAGGACAGCTACTGGCAGGGTCTTCCGTGCCAGACAGGCCTCAACAGATGAGCCAAACGAAGATCGCCTCACAACACCCCATCCCTCCCATATCCACTTCCACAGTCCTTCCCCAATTTCCCAGATACCCAACCCAAGGTGCGATGTGATTCATGCCGAGTAGCGCATGGCACACGGGCAGGTGTGTCATTAATGGAGCCTCAGAGATACCAGGTGACCTCCCCGACTCATTAGGCTTGGACCACGTGGGGTTTTGTGGTGTCAACTGAATAGATCGCCAATTCTTTTGGGACAAATATCAAGAACTGGAAAAGAAAACAAAAAACTGGGGGACTTGAGACCTAAAACATTCAAGCTTCACAGCTGGAGCATATGGAAGCTGTTTCTGCTATTGGATGGGGAGAAAGACCAGTCCAAGAAGTGGAAACTATTAGTGAGAAGTTGAACCACATCAAGATTAAATCCTTGTCTGGGGCTCAGAGGAAGAAAATTCTCAAAGAACAGAAAGAATGTGCTGCTGTAATGAATGGCTTCCTAAACAAAAATGGGGGCAACTAAAAAGTCTTGAACCTAAGACCCCCACAAAAAGCCTGTCTCAGAAGCAAGAGGGTAATAAGACCCCTCCCATCCCTGAGACTGAAAACATGACAACAAAGAAGGAGTCTGATACTCCCACTACTCTGGATAAACGGTCCAGAAAAAGCTGAAGCAAGAAATGTGGAAACAGACCTATAGTACTGATGTCTCATTTTCAGGATGGCAGTCATCCAACACGGATGTCTACTGGTCAACATCACTTTGCAGCAGATGTAGCTTGTTCAGATTGCTCTCCTTGAGAAGAGTGGGTGGAGGAGGAGAGGGGGGGGGGGGGGGGCAGAGGAGGAACACAAGTTCAGGACCAATGATCAGGACAGCGCTCTTATCTTTGTGAGGGGATACAAATAGTGGAGTGGCTTAAGGATGTGGTGTCCAAGATATTTCCATGGGAGGAGGCAAAGCTGCTGGTTAAGAGAGCTGATGAGCTCTTCAAGACTGCAAAGTTATCAATTTGGGTACCGAAACTTCTTAAGGATAATCCTCCAGACTCTGATCACAAAACTAAAGGTGCAGAGCCAGGTCTCAACAGGGAATATGAGGGTAATCGACCGATGGGATGTATCGGATGGCCAAATGCTTGTGGTGGAAGTTGGAAAAATATTCCTGACGGCAATGCGAGAGGAAGAACCAAAATAGTACTTCGGGTTTTTGAAGGTTTCCATCTGGATAATCAATTACATTGAACGCAACCATAGTGGAGGCTGCAAATACTGCGCATAAACCTGCAACATAGTAAATGGACAACTGCCAACTTGAGCAGTCATCTGTGAAGACAGGAAGTAGAAGTGGCCCTGATACAGGAAACCTATCTATGTAAAGAGGCTTTTCAGGCCTCGGAGGAACTGGAGGTAAGTTGATTTATTCTAAAAATATAAAGAACTCCGAAGTATTTGTTTGATTTAAGAATGGAATTTAATTCATGCCAATGGCAAGCTTCTGTTCCATAGACTTACTGACCATCAGGACGAAACAATGTGAGGAAGGAAGCATGAGGGAAATTGTAATGAACTCGGCTTACCTTCCTTATGAGAACAATACTCTTCCTTCCGAGAAAGAGTGGAGACTGGCAGTAAGTCGCTCACAGCTGAATGAAGTTGGTTGTGATGCCAATGTTCACAGTCTAGTGTGGGGAAGCAGTGACACCAACAGCAGAGGTGAGCACCTACCCCGATTTCTACTACAAAATTATCTGGAAATTTTGAATAGGGAACCTACCTTCAGGAGCAGAAGACAGGAAAAGTAATTGATATAACTTTCAGGACCACTTTAATGTGTAGCTGTGTCAAACATTGGCATATGGAAATGGCCCCACCACTATCTCACCACACATATGATGTCTGAGATTGAAACAGGTGTTAAAAAGACCATAAACTATAGGAATCCCAGTAAAACAGACTGGGACTCAATGAGGAAATAACAGACACAGTGACATCCACCATTATGACCTCGTATTTACAAAACTTACAAATCATCACGAACCGAACAAACAGAAAAGCATTTTGGTGAAACAACAACTAGAAGTGCAAAAGAAGCAGAAAAGTCTGTTCAACCTTGCAAGAAAGAAAGGAAAATGCACAAAATATCAGGATGTCCTTGTTAATACAACATTGTGACCAAGCAAGCGAAGTTGTCTTCTTGGAAGGTATTCTGTGAGGAACTGGCTAGTACAGATAGTTGTGCTAAACTTCACAAAATCCTCACTAGAATACTAACTAATCCAGGATGCACTCCAAGAAAGGCAGATGGTGGGTACATAGGAACAGAGAGTGAAATGCTGGATGTGCTCCTGAAGACTCACTTCCCTTAGTACACTCTGACAGATAACACAGACCAGGAGTCAGTCCCTAAAAGGCATTGATTTACAGGTGATCCAAGGGGGAAAAAAATGGGAATCTGCCAAAGAATGTGCTGATCTGAAAACAAAAATTCTGTGGGCAGTGGGAATGTTTAACCATTCATGTCACAAGGCCCAGATCGTACCTTTCCAGCTCTATTGCAACAAGGAGGACAGGATTTAATTAGATTCCTATGTACACTGTTTAGGGTCAGCGTACCAGCAGGAATCATTCCTAATGCTCAGAGGACAGGGGGGTTGTTTTCATTCCAAAGCCAGGGAGAATTGATCATACCACGGCTGAGGTAACTTCTTCTACATGTAAACCAACATGCAAGTGAACCAGGCAAATCATGTGAAACTGCACTTCACAAAGTTGGGAAGGTGGAAAAAGCTCTGCACTTTCAGGAAATAGCTCTCTGCATCTTTCTGGATACCGAGGGGGCTTTTACCAATACAGACTTTGAATCCGTGGTAGAGCTGCGGAAGAGCACAGGACTGAGACTACCTAATGCAGGTGGATTATGACCATCCTATGTAAAATAAAAGCAGAAGCCACCATGATGAATGAGAAAATGACGTCAACATCAGCAGGCGGTATCTACATGTAGGGGTTTTGTCCCTCTACTGTGGGATTTAATGGTGAATGAAGTCACTGAAGAGTTAAATATTTGAGACTAAATCTATTGCTGATACTCAGACGATTTAGTTATGGTAATACTCAGCAAATTTGTTAGTACTGTTACAACAATGGGGCACAGTGAGCACTAGATTGTGGAAAACTAGTATAGAAAGGAGGCTGTATGTGTCATTTCTAAGAAAGATGTTTTAGTGCCATTTATGAGGAAGCAAATCCAGTAAAAATACTGAAAACTCTACAAGCAGAGGGGAAAGTAAATTATCTATGGACAACCCTGCATGCGAAACTAGCATGGTCTCCTCATATAAATAATATATGTTCAAAGGCAAAACGTACTCTTATGAGCATTAGAAGGGCCCATGGTAAAAACTGAGGTCTAAATGTAGGAGTGTGTACTGGATATATACCATAAGTCTTACGATAAGTTATTAAGCTACAGTGTGGTGGAATAAAATAGAACAGAAGGTAGCTGCTAAGGAGCTTGCCAAGGTGAAGATTGTGCTGGGATGGAAACCATGCAGGACAAGCATCCACTGTACCTCTGGATTACAATGAATCCAGGGGGATACAGGTTAAAAACTGGAAACAACAGGATTCCTTTAGGATATCCATAATCTCACACTATTATAGTGAGTGTGGTAAGTATAGGAATGTTTGGAGAAATGACAGCTGACCATACAATAACTTCCACCTGATCTGAAGAAACTTTCCATGTAACATCTGGAGGAAGGGAGCAGTGGAGGAATGAACCGACACCCATCAGGAGATGTACTATGGTTTATTGGGCTGGTTGAAAACAGATGAAGGCAGTGGGGCCAAAGTATATCGGTTACAGCCTAGACTACAGAAAGCCGTCCTTCTAGGGAAGCTGGTCACAGTACTCCAGGTGAAAATATCCACTGTGTGTGTGTGTGTGTGTGTGTGTGTGTGTGTGGAGGAGGAGAATTTATGTAGGTGTTGCACGGATTGTACCTTCTACATATATTCAGACAGCTAAGCAGCTCTGAACACTATCAGCCCCTTCAACAAGATCAAAGAATGCCCTGGCATCCTTGGGAGACAAGAGAAAATCACGTGGTAAACCTGCTATGGCCCCTGGTCACTCAGGAAGCAGTGGCAATGACAAACTGATAGACTGGCCAGGGCAGGCATGATGACTCCATTTATTAGACCACAATCTGTCATAACTACCACTAAGGTGAAGATAAAATCAAAACAACATAGCTGGATTAGATGGCAGCATGTAGAATATTGGACTACAATCCAAAAACAAACACATGGTAAGCTAATGATACTGAAGCCGTATTTCAAGGGAAGTTCTGTAATCACAAACCTCAAAACAAAACAGATTAAACTCTTGGTAGGACTCATGACTGGCCATTGTAACGGCAAGAAACACCTACACATGATGGGTATAGAGCAAGAAGCCCCTAGGTGTTGATTATTTGGTAAGGAGGATGACACCGCACCACATTTAGTCTTCCAATGCAGAGCACTGAAGGGCATAATACACATAATATTCGGGTCGGAAGAGCCTGAAGAAATTATGTATAATAAGGAATTACTAAAGGTTCTCCTACTACCTCCTAAGGGTACGTTTGCTTTACTAGAATCATAAGGAGTGAAACTGCAGAGTAAATTCAGTTTTGGTGCAGGCAATAGTGGGCTACGATCCTTGTAGTTTTCGTCTAAACACATTAATCAAATCAAATTAAATGAAGCACAAATAAGGTGATTACAAAGAAGACATCAAAATTTGGAATGACAAAGAATTAGAGAAAAAGAAAGCATTCTCCTAATCAAAAATTAAGATTATGAACAGCACCCAATGCAAGGAACAGATCAAAAGTTGTTAAACCTGTAAAGAATATTTTCTTCGAGTTCCATTGATGGTAAATCTTGATGAAGAATTGAGAAGGAGTTCCTGTGAGGATGTATTCCTGCAGCACAGCATTGTACGGTAGAAAAATGTGAAGCATCAGAAATCCAGAAAAAAAAGGATAGTTTAAGTATCTGAAGTAAGGTGCTATCAAAGAATACTATACTTACATGAGAAAATAATATGCAAGGAAAAAAGCGCACAGAAAATTATTAGAAGGAGGGACACACTATTGGGACATCTGTTACAGCATCCAGGGGTGTTTGAATTGGGAATGAAAAGAGCAGTAGATGGGCATATTCTAAATTCAAATATAATAAATTTTCTTGAGACAGAAAAGCATCTGTCCACAAAACAGCACAGATTTAGAAAGAACGACTGACATGAAACTCAACATGTCCTTTTCTCACAAGATATCCTGTGAACCATCGATGAAGGACAACAGGCAGAGTCAATATCCCTAGATTTCCAGAAAGCATTACACAGTGCCACACTACATATTGTTAATGAAGGTTTCATATATGGACTGTGAGTGGCTTGAAGACTTCTTAAGAAACAGAAAACAGTACACTGTCCTGGACAGTGAATGTTTCTAAGAGACAAGGGTATCGTCAGGAGCGCCCCAGGAAAATATGTTAGGACTGTTCCTGTTCTCTACATACATAAACAATCTGACGGGCAGAGTAGTAAGCAGCAAGCTGTTTCTAGTAGATGTTATGAATGGCAGCTTGCTCTAAATGTGGAAAAATGTAAGTTAATGCGCATGAATGGAAAAAACAATCCTGTTGTTGTTGTTGTGGTCTTCAGTCCTGAGACTGGTTTGATGCAGCTCTCCATGCTACTCTATCCTGTGCAAGCTTCTTCATCTCCCAGTACCTACTGCAACCTACATCCTTCTGAATCTGCTTAGTGTATTCATCTCTTGGTCTCCCCCGACGATTTTTACCCTCCACGCTCCCCTCCAATACTAAATTGGTGATCCCTTGATGCCTCAGAACATGTCCTACCAACCGATCCCTTCTTCTGGTCAAGTTGTGCCACAAACTTCTCTTCTCCCCAATCCTATTCAATACTTCCTCATTAGTTAGGTGGTCTACCCATCTAATCTTCAGCATTCTTCTGTAGCACCACATTTCGAAAGCTTCTATTCTCTTCTTTTCCAAACTATTTACCGTCCATGTTTCACTTCCATATATGGCTACACTCCATACAAATACTTTCAGAAATGACTTCCTGACACTTAAATCTATACTCGATGTTAACAAATTTCTCTTCTTCAGAAACGCTTTCCTTGCCATTGCCACTCTACATTTTATAACCTCTCTACTTCGACCATCATCAGTTATTTTGCTCCCCAAATAGCAAAACTCCTTTACTACTTTAAGTGTCTCATTTCCTAATCTAATACCCTCAACATCACCCGACTTAATTCGACTACATTCCATTATCCTCGTTTTGCTTTTGTTGATGTTCATCTTATATCCTCCCTTCAAGACACCATCCATTCCGTTCAACTGCTCTTCCAAGTCCTTTGCTGTCTCTGACAGAATTACAATGTCATCGGCGAACCTCAAAGTTTTTATTTCTTCTCCATGGATTTTAATATCTACTCCGAATTTTTCTTTTGTTTCCTTTACTGCTTGCTCAATATACAGATTGAATAACATCGGGGAGAGGCTACAACCCTGTCTCACTCCCTTCCCAACCACTGCTTCCCTTTCATGTCCCTCGACTCTTATAACTGCCATCTGGTTTCTGTACAAATTGTAAATAGCCTCTTGCTCCCTGTATTTTACCCCTGCCACCTTTAGAATTTGAAAGAGAGTATTCCAGTCAACATTGTCAAAAGCTTCCTGTAAGTCTACAAATGCTAGAAACATAGGTTTGCCTTTCCTTAATCTTTCTTCTAAGATAAGTCGTAAGGTCAGCATTGCCTCACGTGTTCCAGTATTTCTACGGAATCCAAACTGATCTTCCCTGAGGTCGGCTTCTACTAGTTTTTCCATTCGTCTGTAAAGAATTCATGTTAGTATTTTGCAGCTGTGGCTTATTAAACTGATTGTTCGGTAATTTTCACATCTGTCAACACCTGCTTTCTTTGGGATCGGAATTATTATATTCTTCTTGAAGTCTGAGGGTATTCCGCCTGTTTCATACATCTTGCTCACCAGATGGTAGAGTTTTGTCAGGACCGGCTCTCCCAAGGCCGTCAGTAGTTCCAATGGAATGTTGTCTACTCCGGGGGCCTTGTTTCGACTCAGGTCTTTTTCAGTGCTCTGTCAAACTCTTCACGCAGTATCGTATCTCCCATTTCATCTTCATCTACATCCTCTTCCATTTCCATAATATTGTCCTCAAGTACATCGCCCTTGTATAGACCCTCTATATACTCCTTCCACCTTTCTGCTTTCCCTTCTTTGCTTAGAACTGGGTTTCCATCTGAGCTCTTGATGTTCATCCAAGTGGTTCTCTTATCTCCAAAGGTCTCTTTAATTTTCCTGTAGGCAGTATCTATCTTACCCCTAGTGAGATAAGCCTCTACATCCTTACATTTGTCCACTAGCCATCCCTGCTTAGCCATTTTGCACTTCCTGTCGATCTCATTTTTGAGACGTTTGTATTCCTTTTTGCCTGCTTCATTTACTGCATTTTTATATTTTCTCCTTTCATCAATTAAATTCAATATTTCTTCTATTACTCAAGGATTTCTACTAGCCCTCGTCTTTTTACCTACTTGATTCTCTGCTGCCTTCACTACTTCATCCCTCAAAGCTACCCATTCCTCTTCTACTGTATTTCTTTCCCCCATTCCTGTCAACTGTTCCCTTATGCTCTCCCTGAAACTCTGTACAACCTCTGGTTCTTTCAGTTTATCCAGGTCCCATCTCCTTAAATTCCCACCTTTTTGCAGTTTCTTCAGTTTTAATCTACAGGTCATAACCAATAGATTGTGGTCAGAGTCCACATCTGCCCCTGGAAATGTCTTACAATTTAAAACCTGGTTCCTAAATCTCTGTCTTACCATTATATAATCTATCTGATACCTTTTAGTATCTCCAGGGTTCTTCCATGTATACAACCTTCTATAATGATTCTTAAACCAAGTGTTAGCTATGATTAAGTTGTGCTCTGTGCAAAATTCTACCAGGCGGCTTCCTCTTTCATTTCTTAGCCCCAATCCATATTCACCTACTACATTTCCTTCTCTCCCTTTTCCTACTACCGAATTCCAATCACCCATGACTATTAAATTTTCGTCTCCCTTCACTAGCTGAATAATTTCTTTTATTTCATCATACAATCCTATAATGTTTGAATACAGTATCAGTGATGTGCTGCGTGACACAGTCAAATCTATTAAATATATATGATGAGACTTACCAAACAAAAGTGCTGGCAGGTCGATAGACACACAAACAAACACAAACATACACACAAAATTCAAGCTTTCGCAACAAACAGTTGCTTCATCAGGAAAGAGGGAAGGAGAGGGAAAGACGAAAGGATGTGGGTTTTAAGGGAGAGGGTAAGGAGTCATTCCAAGGGGGAAAAAAGGACAGGTATACACTCGCGCGCACATACACACACATATCCATCCGCACATACACAGACACAAGCAGACATTTGTAAAGGCAAAGAGTTTGGGCAGAGATGTCAGTCGAGGTGGAAGTAAAGAGGCAATGATGTTGTTGAAAGACAGGTGAGGTATGAGTGGCGGCAACTTGAAATTAGCGGAGGTTGAGGTCTGGCAGATAACGAGAAGAGAGGATATACTGAAGGGCAAGTTCCCTTCTCCGGAGTTCTGACAGGTTGGTGTTAGTGGGAAGTATCCAGATAACCAGGATGGTGTAACACTGTGCCAAGATGTGCTGGCCGTGCACCAAGGCATGTTTAGCCACAGGGTGATCCTCATTACCAACAAACACTGTCTGCCTGTGTCCATTCATGCGAATGGACAGTTTGTTGCTGGTCATTCCCACATAGAAAGCTTTCTCAGTGTAGGCAGGTCAGTTGGTAAATCACGTGGGTTCTTTCACACGTGGCTCTGCCTTTGATCGTGTACACCTTCCGGGTTACAGGACTGGAGTAGGTGGTGGTGGGAGGGTGCACGGGACAGGTTTTACACCGGGGCAGTTGCAAGGGTAGGAGCCAGAGGGTAGGGAAGGTGGTTTGGGAATTTCATAGGGATGAACTAAGAGGTTACGAAGGTTAGGTGGACGGCGGAAAGACACTCTTGGTGGAGTGGGGAGGATTTCATGAAGGATGGATCTCATTTCAGGGCAGGATTTGAGGAAGTTGTATCCCTGCTGGAGAGCCACTTTCAGAGTCTGATCCAGTCCCGGAAAGTATCCTGTCACAAGTGGGGCACTTTTGGGGTTCTTCTGTGGGAGGTTCTGGGTTTGAAGGGATGAGGAAGTGGCTCTGGTTATTTGCTTCTGTACCAGGTCGGGAGGCTAGTTGCGGGATGCGAAAGCTGTTTTCAGGTTGTTGGTGTAATGGATCAGGGATTCCGGACTGGAGCACATTCATTTGCCACGAAGACCTAGGCTGTAGGGAAGGGACCGTTTGATGTGGAATGGGTGGCAGCTGTCATAATGGAGGTACTGTTGCTTGTTGGTGGGTTTGATGTGGACGGACGTGTGAAGCTGGCCATTGGACAGATGGAGGTCAACGTCAAGGAAAGTGGCATGGGATTTAGAGTAGGACCAGGTGAATCTGATGGAACCATAGCAGTTGAGGTTGGAGAGGAAATTCTGGAGTTCTTCTTCACTGTGAGTCCAGATCATGAAGATGTCATCAATAAATCTGTACCAAACTTTGGGTTTGCACGCCTGGGTAACCAAGAAGGCTTCCTCTAAGCGACCCATGAATAGGTTGGCATACGAGGGGGCCATCCTGGTACCCATGGCTGTTCCCTTTAGTTGTTGGTATGTCTGGCCTTCAAAAGTGAAGAAGTTGTGGGTCAGGATGAAGCTGGCTTAGGTAATGAGGTAAGGGGTTTTAGGTAGGGTGGCAGGTGATCGGCGCGAAAGGAAGTGCTCCATCGCAGTGAGGTCCTGGACATGCGGAATATTTGTGTATAAGGAAGTAGCATCAATGGTTACAAGGATGGTTTCTTGGGGTAACAGACTGGGTAAGGATTCCAGGCGTTCGAGAAAGTGGTTGGTGTCTTTGATGAAGGATGGGAGACTGCATGTAATGGGTTGAAGATGTTGATCTACGTAGGCAGAGATACGTTCTGTGGGGGCTTGGTAACCAGCTACAATGGGGCGGCCGGGATGATTGGGTTTGTGAATTTTAGGAAGAAGGTAGAAGGTAGGGGTGCGGGGTGTCGGTGGGGTCAGGAGGTTGATGGAGTCAGGTGAAAGGTTTTATAGGGGACCTAAGGTTCTGAGGAGTCCTTGAAGCTCCGCCTGGACATCAGGAATGGGATTACCTTGGCAAACTTTGTATGTGGTGTTGTCTGAAAGCTGACGCAGTCCCTCAGCCACATACTCCCGACGATCAAGTACCACTGTCGTGGAACCCTTGTCCGCCGGAAGGATGATGATGGAATGGTCAGCCTTCAGATCACAGATAGCTTGGGCTTCAGCAGGGGTGATGTTGGGAGTAGGATTAAGGTTTTTTATGAAGGATTGAGAGGCAAGGCTGGAAGTCAGAAATTCCTGGAAGGTTTGGAGGGGGTTATTTTGAGGAAGAGGAGGTGGGTCCCGCTGTGACGGAGGACGGAACTGTTCCAGGCAGGGTTCAATTTGGATAGTGTCTTGGGGAGTTGGATCATTAGGAGTAGGATTAGGATTAGGATCATTTTTCTTCATGGCAAAGTGATATTTCCAGCAGAGAGTAAGAGTGTAGGACAGCAAATCTTTGACGAGGGCTGTTTGGTTGAATCTGGGAGTGGGGCTGAAGGTAAGGCCTTTGGATAGGACAGAGGTTTCGGATTGGGAGAGAGGTTTGGAGGAAAGGTTAACTATTGAATTAGGGTGTTGTGGTTGCAGATTGTGTTGATTGGAATTTTGAGGTTTTGGAGGGAGGGGAGCTGGAAGTGGGAGGTTGAGTAGATGGGAGAGACTGGGTTTGTGAGCAATGAGGAGCTTGAGGTTTGCTGGAAAGGTTGTGAAGGGTGAGTGAGTTGCCTTTCCGGAGGTGGGAAACCAGGAGATTGGATAGTTTTTTAAGGTGGAGGGTGGCATGCTGTTCTAATTTGCGGTTGGCCTGTAGGAGGATGCTCTGAACAGCCGGTGTGGATGTGGGAGAGGGAAGATTGAGGACTTTTATTAAGGATAGGAGATGACGGGTGTGTTCATTGGCTGAGTTGATGTGTAGGTGAAGGATTAGGTGGGTGAGGGCAATGGATTGTTCAGTTTGGAACTGGTATAGGGACTGATGGAAAGAAGGGTTGCAGCCAGAGATGGGAACTTTAAGTGTGAGGCCTTTGGGGGTAATGCCAAATGTCAGACAAGCCTGAGAGAATAAAATATGGGAGTGTAATCTGGCTAGGGCGAAGGCATGTTTGCGGAGGGAATGTAAATAAAACTTAATGGGGTCGTTGTGGGGGTGTTGTGAGGGTGACATGGTATTAGAAGGTGGAAAGTGTAACATGAGGCTGAAATGAAAATGAAAATAAAAATATATGGGGAGAGATAAAGGTGAACTAGAAAGCAACTGGAGATATGGTGTGAAAAAAGGCGAAAAAGTGTTGGTTAGAGCTGGGCTATGTTGATCTTGTGGTGAACTTGTGTAGGTAGACAACGATGTGGATAAAGGTTACGTGGTTGTGTTGCCACCAAAACACGTTAAAGGGTGGAGAAATTCGGGAAAATTTCGAAAAAACTACGTGTAAATGTATTAAAAGGAGTGGTTTTGTGGTGGCAGATTATGAAAATGAGGCTAATAATTGTCTGACGAAGAAATAATGACGTTAAAACCTGTGGGAAGTGGCTAAAAATGATCAGTGATGTGAGAAAAATGGAAATGGAAATAAAGCAAAAGTTATTAGAACTAGCCGAAATGGTTGTTTAATAGGTGAAAGGAACTGTTTGTGAACTAGAAACGGTGGATTTTATAGTAGCCGTAGTGTTGAAAGCGGGGAAAAAAAAATAAATAAATAAATAAAAAAATTTTTGGTTATGGTTTGGAAGTGGGTTACGTACTATTACGTATTATTGAATATATATCGGCAGGATAAAATTGTATAGTAGATTACAGTAAAAAGGAGAAGGTGAATACAAAGTGAAACTACTGGCAAAAACAGAAAGAGAAAATAAGACGATAGAAAAGATTTCGAAATGCAACAGTGACAATAACAAACGTAATTGTTGGGTTCAAATTAATGATATGAATATAATAGAGGGAAACATTCCACGTGGGAAAAATATATCTAAAATTCACAAACCCAATCATCCCAGCCGCCCCATTGTAGCTGGTTACCAAGCCCCCACAGAATGTATCTCTGCCTACGTAGATCAACACCTTCAACCCATTACATGCAGTCTCCCATCCCTCATCAAAGACACCAACCACTTTCTGAAACGCCTGGAATCCTTACCCAGTCTGTTACCCCCAGAAACCATCCTTGTAACCATTGATGCTACTTCCTTATACACAAATATTCTGCATGTCCAGGGCCTCGCTGCGATGGAGCGCTTCCTTTCGCGCCGATCACCTGCCACCCTACCTAAAACCTCTTTCCTCATTACCTTAGCCAGCTTCATCCTGACCCACAACTTCTTCACTTTTGAAGGCCAGACATACCAACAACTAAAGGGAACAGCCATGGGTACCAGGATGGCCCCCTCGTACGCCAACCTATTCATGGGTCGCTTAGAGGAAGCCTTCTTGGTTACCCAGGCGTGCAAACCCAAAGTTTGGTACAGATTTATTGATGACATCTTCATGATCTGGACTCACAGTGAAGAAGAACTCCAGAATTTCCTCTCCAACCTCAACTGCTATGGTTCCATCAGATTCACCTGGTCCTACTCTAAATCCCATGCCACTTTCCTTGACGTTGACCTCCATCTGTCCAATGGCCAGCTTCACACGTCCGTCCACATCAAACCCACCAACAAGCAACAGTACCTCCATTATGACAGCTGCCACCCATTCCACATCAAACGGTCCCTTCCCTACAGCCTAGGTCTTCGTGGCAAATGAATGTGCTCCAGTCCGGAATCCCTGATCCATTACACCAACAACCTGAAAGCAGCTTTCGCATCCCGCAACTAGCCTCCCGACCTGGTACAGAAGCAAATAACCAGAGCCACTTCCTCATCCCTTCAAACCCAGAACCTCCCACAGAAGAACCCCAAAAGTGCCCCACTTGTGACAGGATACTTTCCGGGACTGGATCAGACTCTGAAAGTGGCTCTCCAGCAGGGATACAACTTTCTCAAATCCTGCCCTGAAATGAGATCCATCCTTCATGAAATCCTCCCCACTCCACCAAGAGTGTCTTTCCGCCGTCCACCTAACCTTCGTAACCTCTTAGTTCATCCCTATGAAATCCCCAAACCACCTTCCCTACCCTCTGGCTCCTACCCTTGCAACTGCCCCGGTGTAAAACCTGTCCCGTGCACCCTCCCACCACCACCTACTCCAGTCCTGTAACCCGGAAGGTGTACACGATCAAAGGCAGAGCCACGTGTGAAAGAACCCACGTGATTTACCAACTGACCTGCCTACACTGTGAAGCTTTCTATGTGGGAATGACCAGCAACAAACTGTCCATTCGCATGAATGGACACAGGCAGACAGTGTTTGTTGGTAATGAGGATCACCCTGTGGCTAAACATGCCTTGGTGCACGGCCAGCACATCTTGGCACAGTGTTACACCATCCTGGTTATCTGGATACTTCCCACTAACACCAACCTGTCAGAACTCCGGAGAAGGGAACTTGCCCTTCAGTATATCCTCTCTTCTCGTTATCTGCCAGGCCTCAACCTCCGCTAATTTCAAGTTGCCGCCACTCATACCTCACCTGTCTTTCAACAACATCTTTGCCTCTTTACTTCCGCCTCGACTGACATCTCTGCCCAAACTCTTTGCCTTTACAAATGTCTGCTTGTGTCTGTGTATGTGCGGATGGATATGTGTGTATGTGTGCGCGCGCGCGCGAGTGTATACCTGTCCCTAAGGTAAGTCTTTCCGCTCCCGGGATTGGAATGACTCCTTACCCTCTCCCTTAAAACCCACATTCTTTCGTCTTTCCCTCTCCTTCCCTCTTTCCTGATGAAGCAACTGTTTGTTGCGAAAGCTTGAATTTTGTGTGTGTGTTTGTGTTTGTTTGTGTGTTATCGACCTGCCATCGCTTTTGTTTCGTAAGTCTCATCATCTTTGTTTTTAGATGTATTTTTCCCACGTGGAATGTTTCCCTCTATTACATTCGTATTAAATATATAGTCACAACAACCGAGTAACGTGAGTGGTTGGGAAAGTGAATGACTGACTTCAGTTTATTGGGAGAATTGTAGAAAAATGTTCCTCATCTACAAAGGAGGCTGCATACAGAATACTTGTACAGCCATTTCTTGAGTACTGCTTGAGTGTTGGGGATCCCTGCCAGGTCTGATTAAAGGAAGAAATCAAAGCAGTTCAGAAGTACTGCTGCTAGGTTTGCTACCAGCAGGATCAGTCAACATTTGGGGCCTGTATTTGCGGACTGGTTGCAGCTCGTGGTCTTGCGGTAGTGTTCTCGCCTCCCACGCACAGGGTCCCGGGTTCGATTCCCGCCGGGGTCAGGGATTTTTCCTGCCTCGAGATGGCTGGGTGTTGTTGTGTCATCTTCATTATCACCATTCATCGCCATTACGGTCGGAGGAAGGCAATGGCAAACCAAATCCGCTAGGACCTTGCCTAGTCAGCAGTGCGGGTCTCCCACATCGTCCCCTATGTTCCTCGGATCATCACCATCACCATCACCATCAACATCGTTTGTGGACTATTGCTGCAAACGTAGATTTTATGTAATGATCACAAAGACAGTCATATTTCCTTTGCTCCATTTGTGAGGGGAAGAGGAATGGGAGTGACTAGTAGTGGTACAAGATATTCTCCACCATGCACCGTATGGTGGCTCATGGAGTATTACATAGATGTACAAGCGAAGACTGGTATTTATAGGGGTGGACAAGGATAGAATTCTGTCATGGTTTTAAGTTCACATCCACTATGTCTAAACAAGTCTAGCAACCTCTGCAATTTTATCTGTTCTTATATACACTATCCAGCCTCATTAATGTGACAACCTGTCAAAAGGCTGAATAACCACCTTTTGTTGTGCGGGTTGGTGTGGCACAGGGAGGAAGACAGTCAGTAACATTATGGAAGGTACAAGGAGGGATGTGGAGCCACACACACCAGTGCTACAGGCAACTGTGCTACATTTCTCGATAGAGGACCATTGTGTTCAGTCTGATCTAGGTGGTCCTGCAGATTCTTGACTGGGTTTAAATCCGGGAAGTCTGGTGGCCAGGGAAGTACAGTAAACTCATCCTGGTGCTCTTCAAACCATGCATGTACACCAAGAGCTGTATGACAAATTGTACCTTCCTGTTGGTAGATGCCATCACACTGAGGGTAAGAAAAAAAAAAAAACTGCATTTAGGGGTTTGGTTTGGCTTGGTTTTGTTTTGCTTTAGGGCACAAAAAACTACTGGGGTCATACGCGCCCAAGTCAACACTGTAGAACACGAAGAAAGAGAGGTGATAAAACACGACTATACATCAGTCCCAAACGACACACTAGAAAACAGCAACTCAGATGGCAAGCCCAAGCGGGAATGTAAATGGTTAAAAAAAAAAAAAAAATGGGCAGTCCATCAGGAAGTGGTGGGCAGTTAAAACTTGGGTGCAATATGTAAAAAGTGGTGCAGTTGTGACACTTATCAAATGACGATGGCTAAAAAGGCAGTGCCCAATATACAGTCCTCCTCCCAGTGGGAGGGCCGAGAGGAGGTTATCCGAGCCACTGGGAGAGGCTTAATAAGCTGGAGCTTATTCCCCTGAAGCGAGGACCATTGGCAATGCCAAAAGGACACTACCTCCTTGCAGATGGCAACACAGAGATAAACAGAGGGAATATAGAAACTTGCGGGCTGAGCTACGGGGACTGCAGCCTTGGCAGCAGTGTCAGCAGCCACGTTTCCTGGCAGACTGCCATGACCCAGAACCCGAAGAAACATCACACTGGCTCCACCAAGAGTGAGCAAGTGAGAGTGTTCCTGGACCCACTGCACTAAGGGATAGGCGGTGTACAGCACACATACACTTTGAAGGGCGCTGAGTGAGCCTGAGCAGAGGGCACAATTGAAAGGACTGTGTTGCCGGATTTACTCCATGGCCTGACACAGAGCGAAGAGCTCCGCTGTAAATACTGAGTAATGTGCTGGAAGCCAATATCAAAAGACACGGGTGCCAATGACAAAGGCACACCTGACCCCACAGTCAGTCCAAGAACCATCCGTGCATACAAGGGTACTATCGCGAAGTTCCGCGCAAAGGTCGTGAAACTGAAGGCGATAGACCGAAGCTGGAGTAGTGTCCTTAGGAAGCGAATGAAGGCCACTGTTAACATGGGCTTCATGAAGCCAAGGTGGTGAAGGGTTCATACTCACCGGGAAAGGTGCAGGTAGTGTGAAGTTAAACCGCCATATCAAGCGCCGAAAGTGGACTCCAGGAGGTAACAGAGAAGAGGGATGCACCCCATATTGGCAATCAAAGGAATCATCAAAGAAGGAGGCATAGGACAGGTGGCCATGCATGGCAGACAAACAGCATTCATACCTGCTCAGGAGAAAGTCACGGCAGTAGGACAGTGGTAGTTCAGCAGCTTCAGCATACAGACCCTCAACCGGGCTAGTGTAAAAGGCACCTGTGGCCAAACAGATGCCACAATGGTGGATAGTGTTGAGACAGCGTAAGAGGGATGGATGTGCAGACGCATAAACGAAGGATCCATAGTCGAGTTTCAAATGGACAAGGGCCTGGTACAAATGGAGGAGGTTGGTTCGATAGCATCCCTGGGAGTACCATTGAGGACATGTAAGGAACTGCATACAGTGGGCTGCCAGGTAAGACACATGGGACGACCAAGAGAGTTTCCTATCAATTGTGAGCCCCAGGAATTTTGTAGTTTCAACAAATGGAAGGGCAACAGGCCCAAGAGAAACCATTTGCACCGCCAGAAATTCATAGAGACGGTTTTGTCAGTGGAAAAACGAAAGCGATTGTCGATGCTCCAGGAGTAAAGATAATCAAGACATTGCTGAAGACACCACTCAATGAGACAGGTCCATGGAGAACTCCATAAGATGGCAAAATTGTTAACAAAAAGGGAGCTCGAGATGCCCGGCAGGAGTCGGATCATTACAGGGTTAATGGATTGCAAAGTTATATGGACACATTTAACAGGGCTAGGAGAATAAAGTTAATTGTGGGGTGTTATTACCAGCCACCAGGTTCCACAGCGACAGTTCTAGAATCATTCAGAGGGAGTCTACATTCTGTATCGCAGAAGTACTCGGATCATGCTGTATTAGTCGGAGGTGACTTCAAGCTACCTCATATAGACTGCAATGTCTATAGATTCATTACAGGTGGTACAGACAAGCCATTGTGTGAATTACTTTTGAACACATTATTCGAAAACTATCTTGAGCGGCTAAATCGACAGCCAACGCGTAATGGAAATATTTTAGATCTGGTAGCCACGAACAGACCAGACCTCATCGATGGTGTCACTGTTGAGACTGGGATTAGTGATCATGATGTTGTCATGACGACTATGGTTACGAAAGTTAAAAAGTCAGTCAAGAAGGCTAGGAGAGTATTCTTAGTAGAAAGAGCAGATAAGCAGTTGTTAGCATCCCACTCAGTAAATGAATCGACTTCATTTACTTCCGGTACGATGTACGTGGAAGAATTATGGGCAAATTTTAAACACATTGTAAATCACACATTGGACAAGTATGTGCCGAAAAAGTGGGTTACAGACGGAAAAGACCCACCATGGTTTAACAGCGCAATTCGGAGAATCTTCAGGAAGCAACGGCAGTTGCACTCGCAGAACAAGAAAGTTCGGGAGAATGAGGAGAGGCAAAAGTTAGTAGAGATTCGTGCTGCTGTAAAAAGAGCGATGCGCGAAGCATTCAACCACTACCACCGTCATACCTTAGCAAAAGATCTAGCTGAAAACCCAAGGAAATTCTGGTCTTACGTAAAATCGGTAAGCGGGTCGAAGGCTTCCATCCAGTCACTCACTGATCAGTCTGGCCTGGCAACGGAAGACAGCAAACCGAAAACTGAAATTTTAAATTTAGCATTTGAGAAATCTTTCACGCAGGAGGATTGTACAAACATACCGCCGTTTGAGTCTCGTACAGATTCCCGTATGCAGGACATAGTTGTAGACATCCCTGGGGTTGTGAAGCAGCTGAATGTGTTGAAAATAAATAAATCGCCAGGTCCTGATGGGATTCCAGTTCGGTTTTACAGAGAGTATCCTACTGCATTGGCTCCTTACTTAGCCTGCATTTATCGCGAATCACTTGCCCAACGTAAAGTCCCGAGTGACTGGAAAAAAGCGCAGGTGACGCCTGTATATAAGAAGGGTAGAAGGACGGATCCTCAAAATTACAGACCAGTATCCTTAACATCGGTTTGTTGCAGGATTCTCGAACATATTCTCAGTTAGAATATAATGAATTTCCTTGAGACAGAGAAGTTGCTGTCCATGCATCAGCACGGCTTTAGAAAGCATCGCTCCTGCGAAATGCAACTCGCCCTTTGTTCACATGATATCTTGCGAACCATGGATGAAGGGTATCAGACGGTGCCATATTCCTTGACTTCCGGAAAGCGTTTGACTCGGTGCCCACTGCAGACTCCTAACTAAGGTACGAGCATATGGGATTGGTTCCCAAGTATGTGAGTCGCTTGAAGACTTCTTAAGTAATAGAACCCAGTACGTTGTCCTCGATGGTGAGTGTTCATCGGAGGTGGGGGTATCATCTGGATTGCCCCAGGGAAGTGTGGTAGGTCCGCTGTTGTTTTCTATCTACATAAACGATCTTTTGGATAGGGTGGATAGCAATGTGCGGCTGTTTGCTGATGATGCTGTGGTGTACGGGAAGGTGTCGTCGTTGAGTGACTGTAGGAGGATACAAGATGACTTGGACAGGATTTGTGATTGGTGTAAAGAATGGCAGCTAACTCTAAATATAAATAAATGTATATTAATGCAGATGAATAGTAGAGATGGGCAAACTGAAACACGTAACTGTTTCGAAACAAATGAAACAGTACAATGTAATGTTTCGATACGCTGTTTCGAAACAGTGAAACAGTTTGTGTTTTGTAATCTAATAAACCTACACATTTTATCATCTTGAATGTCTACTGTATAAGTATGTCCATATAAACAAAAATGAGGTGCGAGAGCGATAATCATATCGCAGAAAGTATGAAACTATCACTTAGGCATCTTGGCAGTTTCGTATTTCCTGCAGCAAATGCGTTGCTTTCGTGTCGTGTGACTTTCATACTTTTCAATTGGCTGAGGACAGCCACAGCTGAAGACAGAAGAACCACCACGAACAGAACTGGAGGTGAGAGCAAACTGCAGAAACAACAGATATGCTACTAGGATTCCCACATTCCGTTTGTATGGGTAATATACCCATCCTGCTAATTTCCATGCACACAAATGGAATCATTGTGGATAATAGGCACAGTGACTATAGACTCACAAATAACGCCAAATAATTCGAATAAATAACAAAATATACGGTAACAGAAAAAATTTTGTCTTTCAAGGTGTTTCGAACCGTTACTATAAATTCACCATGCTTCCCAGCCCTTCCCGTTCACCATTACACTATCAGTGACATGTCAAACAGATTGCTTGCAATTACACCTACATCAAATTTATGTATATGTCTAATAACTGTCACTCTACACCTATTTTTATTCGAAATGTTGTAGGCTTACTTGCGTTGCTTAATATGATTACTGTACATGAACAGAGAAGCGCGTGTTATAAAAAAAAAGGGTAATTTAACTGAATGATTTTCCCATATTTATTATTTTGAATATGAATAGTATGCGTTGTTTTATTGTTTGGTTAGTGTTTATAAAGCAGATGTTATGCCATTTCAAAATAGGACAGTCAGCTAGAGACGAAGCTTTATTTTCGGATATCTTAAGCTTCATGCTATTGCTAGTCAAAAAGATTTGGACGTTCTTAAAAGTGTTTCATGAAGTGGTATGTTGTGTTTCAGTACCTGTGCCGAGCCCGAATCTCATCCGACACAGAGCGGAATGAAACATCACTGTTTCGATAGAATTAGTCCATACCAAGCACTGGTGACTGAAACAGCCTTATTTTGAAACAACGATACAGTTTCTGTGGCTGGCTCGAGATTGAATCTGGTCCGGTTATCTGAGACAGGGACGGAATGAAACACCACTGTTTCGAAACAGTGAACCACAGCCGTTCCGAAACATTGAAACAGTTCCACATATTGACACACTGTATCAAAACATAGAAACAGTGGCCAAGTCTAATGAATAGGAAAAAGAGCCCCGTAATGTTTGAATACTCCATTAGTAGCGTAGCGCTTGACACAGTCACGTCGATTAAATATTTGGGCGTAACATTGCAGAGCGATATGAAGTGGGACAAGCATGTAATGGCAGTTGTGGGGAAGGCGAATAGTCGTCTTCGGTTCATTGGTAGAATTTTGGGAAGATGTGGTTCATCTGTAAAGGAGACCGCTTATAAATCACTAATACTACCTATTCTTGAGTGCTGCTCGAGTGTTTGGGATCCCTATCAGGTCAGATTGAGGGAGGACATAGAAGCAATTCAGAGGCGGGCTGCTAGATTTGTTACTGGTTGGTTTGATCATCACGCGAGTGTTACGGAAATGCTTCAGGAACTCGGGTGGGAGTCTCTAGAGGAAAGGAGGCATTCTTTTTGTGAATCACTACTGAGGAAATTTAGAGAACCAGCATTTGAGGCTGACTGCAGTACAATTTTACTGCCGCCAACTTGCATTTTGCGGAAAGACCACAAAGGTAAGATAAGAGAGATTAGGGCTCGTACAGAGGCATATAGGCAGTCATTTTTCCCTCGTTCTGTTTGGGAGTGGAACAGGGAGAGAAGATGCTAGTTGTGGTACAAGGTACCCTCCAATACGCACCGTATGGTGGATTGCGGAGTATGTATTTAGATGTAGAATAGCAAAGAGGATGACACTCAGGACAGAACCCTGATGCACACTGTTTTCCTGGATAAAGACATCCGACAAGGTAGAACCCACTCACATCTTGAAAACTTGGTCTTTGCCTGAATGAAACAGGGCAGATGGCCATGGAAGCCCCATGTGTAAAGAGTACGGAGGATACCAGGTCTTCAGCAGGTTTCGTAGGCCTTCAAATCGAAAAATACGGTCGGAGTCTGGGAATTTCGCAGGAAACCATTCGTGACGTGGGTGGACAAAGTAACAAGATGGTCAACTGCAGAATGCTGCACTCGAAATCCACAGTGTGCATTCGTCAGTAAATTGCGAGACTCGAGCCACCCTACCAGCCGGGCATGAATCATACGTTCCATCATCTTGCAAACTCATCTGGTAAGAGAGATGGGGCGGTAGCTAGGAGGACAATTTTTGTCCTTACTGGGCTTAGGTATGGGCATGAAGGTGGCTTCCCGCCAGTGTCTGGGAAATGTGCTCTCTCCCCAGGTGTGGTTGTATGTGTTAAGCAGAAAGTGCTTGCCCGCAAGAGAAAGGTGCTACAACATCTGAATGGGAATGGCATCTGCCCCTGGGGCAGAGGATCAGGATGTACTGAGAGTATGATCTAGCTCCCTCACAGTAAAGGCGGCATTGTAGCATTCATGATTCGGAGAAGAGAAGAGTATTGCACAAGCCTCCTCTGCTCATTTCCGATGGAGGAAGGCAGGGTGATAGTGGGAAGAGCTCAAAAGTTTCGCAAAATGGCGGCCCAAGGTGTTGGAGATACCAATAGAGTTGGCTCACATGACAGAGGAAGGGGTGGAACTGTTAAAACAGCTAGTGAACAAATCCAGCTAGCTCTTGTGCTATCCTGAAGAACACAATGACACTTTGCACACACCTGTTCATAATGAATGCAGTTTGCCATTGTATGATGATGGTTAAAAATGTGAAGAGCACGTCTCTGTGTGTGAATTGCATCATGACATGCCTCAGTCCACCAAGGAACTGGGAAACAACGTGGTAAAGAGGAAGTGTGAGGAATGGAACGTGCTCCAGCCATAAGGATGATGATCGTGAAATATTCCATCTGGTTATCACAACTGGGGAAATCTTGGTCTTCACAGGTCACCACTCAGCCTTAGTAAGCTGCCATTTGGGTGTACACGCGGATGGGGTAGGAGTCAGCAATCGGATAGCACACGGGAAATGGCCGCTCGAGTAGGTGTCCGAAAAAAACGGACCACTCCAAGATGAAGCAGTGCAGAAGGATAGGTCCAAATGGGAATAGGTGTGCGAGGAGCCGGAAAGGAAAGTGGGTGTTCCAGTCTTGTTGCAGACAAGGTTAAGTTGGTTAAGAAGGTCAGCCAAGAAGGCATCTCTCTGACAGGTCCTGGAAGAACCTCAAAGGGAATGATGTGCATTAAAGTCACCGAGTAGCAAAAATGGGGGCGGTAGCTGCCCATTAAGCTGAAGGAAGTCTACCCCGGTGATATCAAATGATAGAGGGACATAGATGGTACGGACGGAAAAAGTCAGGTGGGAAAGAAAAAAGTGAATTGCAACAGCTTGAAGATGGGCAGTCAGGGAGACGGTTTGACTGTGAAAGTCATCCTATAAGAGCAGCACGACACCCTCACGAGATGGAATGTCGACCTCAGGGGGGGGGGGGGGGGGGGGGAAGGTCAAAACAAATTGTTAAGAAATGTGAAAGCTCAAAGCAGTCGTGATGGAGCAATTTCGCTTCCTGAAGGCAGAGTACAAGGGGAAGTTTCAATGCTATAAGCAGCCGTATATCCCCTTTGTGGGACCGAAGGCCACGAACATTCCACTGTAGGAGTCTCACGATGATGAGGAGGGGATGTAGTGGGGTGTCACCTCAGTGGCTGCTGAGTGACAGCATACAAAGAGTCGCTACTACAGAGGACAGAAGCAGGAGGATCTTGCACCATGGGGCCCACAGAAGCATTAGCTTGCTTGTGCGGTCGGTCTGTGGAGTCCAACGCCGAAAACAGTTGGCGCACCAGCGACACAGAGGCCGGCTGAACTAAGGTATCACGTGGCGACAATGTCAAAGGGGATCTTCGAGTTGGTGAAGGTGAAGACTGCTTGCCTATAGTGGACTTCTTTGAGCCTTTCCGATTAGAGGAAGACTCGGGTGTTGTTTGGCTGGAGGGACGGAAGAAGTCTTCACAGCAGTACTCCTCCTGTCCTTTCCTGTCTACCGGTTGTGTAGCTGGTGGCTTCACCCCTCGAGGCACGAGTTTGACAGTTTGCTGCGCAGCTGGATGGGGGGATGGTGATGCTATCTTGACACTGGACGATTTCATAACCTCGGACCTGAATTGGAAGTAACATGTCTGCGTGGCCATGTCCTTCGTCGAGCGAGGGGTAACAAGAACAGAACTATAGGTGGCAGGTGGGAGAACGCAAGGTTTGCAACTAGCAAGTAACTTGCAAGCGACTGGGTAAGGCACTTTTTCCTTTCCCCGGATCTCTTGGACAGCCCACTCACCAAGACACACGAGTGAATCTCGAGAGGAGGCGGCACGGCCATCATTGCAGTTAATACAGTGGGGAGGAGGACGCAGACAATCACCCTTATGCACATCCCTACCACAGGTTACACATTTGGCTGGGCGTCGACAAAACGTTCTAGTGCGATTGGAACCGTGACACTGGTAGCAGCACATCGGGTTCGGAATGTACGGCCGGAGTGTGATAATTTTGTCGCGTGCTTTGATCTTGGACGGAAGCCCCACTCTATCAAAGGTGAGGAAAAGAGTGCGGGTGGGCACTAAGGAGAAATCTACCATTTGCATTACGTGATGGACAGCAATGGCACCCTGATCAGAGAGGTAAGATTGGATTTCGGCCTCGGTTAGACCGTCAAGCAACCTGGTGTAAATTACACCACAGGAAGAATTCAAAGTTCTGTGGGCCTCGACACGAACAGGGTAGCCGTGGAGAAACGAGGCAGCAAGCAGTTGTTGTGCTTGAGAATCAGACGTAGTCTCCAAAAGCAAAGTACCATTGCATAAATGAGAGCAGGATTTCACAGGGCTGCAATTGCATCAACACCTTATTGAATAATAAACGGATTTACCATAGCAAAGGACTGACCATCTTCAGTAAGTGAAACCACAAGGAACCGCGGTGCAGCGAGAAGGGCCTATGAATCGTTAGCCTAATTACGTTTACGCTTCGTAGCCGTTGATTGGGAAGATGATTGACTCATTGTGAGAAAATCCACCACGACTGCCAGTGTCTCTGATGGCGCACTCCTTCCAACTGTGGGCCCCTCTTTGTAATGGGCCACACCCCCCTTAGGTGATTGTTCATACCTCAGGTCACACCTCCGAAACACCTGGCCGAGGGACCAATCAGCAATTAGGGAAGGCTGCAAGCTCAGGCAATCACCCGTCCCTGGGCCTGGCCTGTACCAGGGGTACACGCGAACTCTACCTGTCAACCTGGGGCTGGGAATTATGCGTTAGCCAGTCAACTGTTACGTGTCAGAAGCATGGGCCAACCTTCAGGAGCCTACAGGGAGGAAGACGAAAAAGAGGTATCTCAAACACAAAAGCAGAGGAACGAGAGAAGGGAAACAAAGAAAGGGCAACAGAGTGAAAAAACAAGGGTGAGACTGCTCTTATGTCAGTGACAGTCAATGCAGAATGTTCCCAATAACATCGTAGACAAGTGAGGGAGAAAAACAGCGAGTGGATAGACATGCAGCACAGAAGGGAAAAAATGCTGCACAGGCTAGGGGCCTGTGGCAGCCAAGCACGAACCTGCCAAAGAGTGGCAAGCCCCCTGTGGGGACAACTGCGGGAAATTGGGAGTTTGTGGGAGGGGACAAGATAAATATAACAGTAAAAGAAAAAACACACAAAATGATGAACAAAAAAAATAATCACAAAAAAACATATCTACAGGAATCGGACAATTCCCTTGACCTATATAGGTCAACCGCAGCTGATAATACCAAAATCCCAACACCTACAGCAAAAACTACGGAAATTGGAATCAGACATTTCCCTTGACCACAGCCGACGATACCAAAACACCAATACCTACACATAAAACTACAAAAATTGGAATCGGTCATTTTCCTTGATTTTTATAGGTCAACCACAACTATTGATACGAAAAAACCAACACCTACAACTACGAAAAACAAAATCAAAACCACAATACCTCAAAAATTCAGATCCCTACGTAGATTAAAACACATTCAATACACAATAAATACACAGAACATTACAACTTGAGGGGGGGGGGGGGGGAGGGAGAATTACCACCAACAAATACAAGACGATACCTACAAATACAACCCTCTCATAAACTCCGCACCACAACGACGTCACACACAACATCCTTACATCATAGGTCAAAGCAGATGGGTGGAATCTGACACTTTCGTTGACCCATCCTCTGCTGTTCCGTATCTACATAAACGATTTTGGAGACATTCTGAGCAGCCTTCTTAGGTTGTTTACAGGCCATGTTGTCGTTTACCAGAAGATCAAAAATTGCAAAATGATTTGGAAATCATATCTGTATGGTGCAAAACTTGGCAACTAGCCATACACAACAAAATATGTGAGGTCATCCACGTGAGTGCTAAAAGGAACTCATTAAACTTCGCTTACACGATAAATCAATCAAATCTAAAGGCCGTAAATTAAACTTTATATATAGGAATTACAATTAGGGACAACTTAAATTGGAAACAAAACATGGAAAATGTTGTGGCGAAAGTGAATCAAAGACTGTGCGATTTATTGGCAGAACACACAGAAAATGCAACAGATCTACTAAAGAGGCTGCCTACACTATGCCTGCCTATCATCTTTTGGAGTACTACTGTGGTGTATGGGATCCTTACCTGATAGCATTAACAGAGTACACTGAGATGGTTCAAAGGTAGCAGCATGTTTTGTAATATCGAGAAATAGGGGTGGTCATGATACAGGATTTGGCATGTTCACCATTAAAACAAAGCATTTCTCATTGCAGCAGGATCTTCTCACGAAGTTTCAATCACCACTTTCTCCTCTCAATGCAGAAATATTTTGTTGATGCTGACCTACACAGGGAGAAATGATCATCATAACAAAATGAGAGAAATCTGAGCACACACAGAAAGCTATAGCCGTTCTTTTTTTTCTGCGCACATCATTGCTCAAGAATGGAGTAATAGAAAATTGTTGTTAAGGTGATTCGATGAACTGTCCACCAGGCACTTAAATGTGATATGCAAAATATCCATGTGAATGTAGATGAACTTCAAACAGAAACAGAAACAGACAAAGAGAGAGAGAGAGAGAGAGAGAGAGAGAGAGAGAGAGAGAGTGTCCGCGCGTACGCCTGCCTGTCTCAGTGTAAATAAAACATAACATAAACATATATCACATAGAACATTTATTACAATGTGTACTGACTTGTTTCATGCCACAGCACAAATTGCAGTTCTGATCAATGTAACATGCAAAATTAACTACGTAGCCTCACAGCGTTTAATTTCCTGCCGAATGTTTTTGGAAGTGAGAAAGCTAAAAATAAAGTGCAACCTGGAAATTCCATTTAGGATATAGGACACGTAGATGAGAAAATCGCAGTATAAAGAGCTCTGTAACTGTAAGAATAATACAAGAAAAGCTTTATCATTATCAAGATGTGATTATATTACGTACACATATTTCCAAGCTGTGCATTTTCTATAATTTCACTTACACAGTCACAATCATACTAAATAACATACCTGATACTGCCATTAGGTACACACGGCCAAAGTTGCAGAGACCACCAATCAGAAACACCCCTAGCAACATTAATGACATCCTCTTGAGATTCTCTGTTGATTGCTGTGGGTCTGAATCTTTGCTGTATATTACGTCAATAACTTTCCCCAAGCAGAAAGGTACTGCCATTGTTATTGTGCTTGAGATGGCAAGGAGACATATGGCACCTGGTGACATAAGTCTTATCTTCAACACCATATGCAACTATATATAATATGAAGAGTTTTTCGTGTTTTTACAGGGCATACTGCTATAAAAGAATGTAGAAGGATAACTAAATTTTGTGTCAAATTGTATGTGCATAATTAAAGTAACAGAAAACACAGAACTTAAATAAGTAAGAGTTGTTATACACCTAATTACATATTGTTGTAATGTGCTGGGAAAAGATAAGAATCTGTACTTGAGTTTCCAGTTCTCAAACAAATCTGCGCTTACCGGCTAATGTCCACCGTTCAGGTTTTGCCAGAGACAACAATCTTTTCAATTCAGATGCTTTTGGCATTACAAAGGAACTTGTCTGTTCCTGTTTGGTTCTTGATACTAGTTTGCTTTTTCTTGACTGCAATACTGATTTATATCGAACAGAATTCGAGAAAATGTTTCGAAATTTTACAGTTAATTTTGATGACTGCGGAATTCTGGGCGAAATTACTACGAAACGAACAGGCTGTTGCATGCCTGTGGAGTAACTACACAGAAAATGTGTGTTGCATGACAATTTCGATCTTACAGCCTGCATAATGAATGCATAATTTCTGTCTAAATGCCTACACCGGCCGACAACTTCTGATAATTTTCCTTGAAAATACATGTTGACTAATAAATATCGCTATTAGACTGAAATCTTACGGCACATCTACTTTGTTGTTCATCACATATAACAATTTCTATTTTACCACAACAGTCCACAACGCATCTTTCTCTTGCTGTTACATATCACACCGCATGCTTGAAAAGTGCTTCATCATTTCCTAAAACGTTTGTTGTGCCCAACACTATCCCGTTTTCAACATGCTCCCGATGACTTTTATCACATAAACACTAGCTATTCACTTGTTACTTGGTTCGTGTGTTTCCGCTGGGTTGGCACCCCGACATACGAAAGTATATTGTTCTGAAACAGAAGACAGAAGTGGACAGAAGATATCAGTGTGGTGCACTAGTGGTATTGTTGGGTATTGGGAACACGTCTGTTGCCGTCACGCATGGAAGATACTTACGTTAGTTAATAAATGTATTAATAACAAATAGATTTTCAACTAAAATGACGGACAAAAATGTTACTGATGACACGCAAGCGAGTCAGTATGACGAATATGATGATCGTCCAAGTACAAAACCAGAGCGATTTTCCAGCAGGTAGGCCTTATACATAACATTTGAGTCTAAATATACAAATGGTAATTAAAACGCCTGTTATATCATAAACCAAGAAATTATGTTCTGGATGTTCCCAATGAAATATAAATGATTCTTATTGGGTAGTTATGAAGTTCATCGTTTGGAGATAATGGTACGGGATTGTGCAATACAATAAAGCCGCAACATCTTTCTCTCTCTCTCTCTCTCTCTCTCTCTCTCTCTCTCTCTCTCTCTTTTTGTAGTAACTAAAGATATTGGGTTTCGCATCAGGTTTTATATTCCTAGAAAAGAATGAAATGCACAACTGTAAAACTGCTTCACACTGCCCATGGTAACAAAATATCTAACAGAAAGCAGAAGTGTTTTTGTAATGCAAAATAACAACGTCATTGATACTAGGAATTCGTGAAGTAATTGTGGAATAGAAACAAATAGTCAGTTACAAATCTGTAGATAACCAACAAGTAGCTGTCATTTTGCTGAACAGTGTGAAACCGGAGGGGTGGTATTGGTAGGTCCAATGTTTCTCTTGGTTTATGCACATAGTGTAAAAATTTGTTTTTTGTCGTGCATTAGAATCATGAGCATCATCTGTTATGTGCAACAAGCTTAAAAATTCAATTGGATATTTCTTAATTGCCATAAAGTCAGTCTCGCATGGAATTCCCTTTTTTAAAGTTAGTAGGTTATAAACTACCCCTGACATTGAATATGGAATACACAGATGTAGATATGTACCTTATTGGAGCTGCCATTTTTGGTGCTTAGGAAGTGATAAATGACAGAAAAAAATCCTAGGATGAAGATGTGATCATTCCCAGACTGTTTAAATGTGTTGTGCTAAAAAAAGGAAGAAAAAAGAGAGAGAGAGAGAGATAAGTTTGGAATCTAAATTTATTCATTTTCAGCTTAATTCTATTACTTATAAGGAGAAGACTTGTAACAGTTTTCCTCGCATAATTAAAATATGATTGTTGTTGTGCTAGTTCACAGATTTGAAAATCTTAGCCATTGATGAATTTAATGCTTATTTAAGGCTGTTGCTGTTGCATCCTACCCAAGGATAGAGCCAACTAAAATTTTTATGATTGTTTTGAATGGTGTGGCAGCTCATACATTAATTTTTCATGTATGTTAACTTTAGTAACAGTTTTATGCAATTCAGTAACACACTACGGCCTTGGGCATGTTATCTTACGCAAGTTGGGATTACAGCCTCCATGCATGTGTCCCTTGTCCTTTCTCCTTGGTAAAATTCACTGAAATGCCGTGTGTATGATATGTTTGATAAACAAGACAATCTAGATTGTGTTCAACTGTTATTACTGATTTTGGCCAAATTAGGCCACCTTCTGATTTAAGATAAAAACACAGAACTACTGCAGCCTGGCAGAGTGTCCATAAACCTACCTTCAGACTACTCTCAAATAGTGTGCGGGAAAAGTGGATCTTCAGTCTTTTTGTATGAGCTCTAATTTCCCTTATCTTACTACAGTGATCATCTCTCCACATGTAGGTTGGCAACAACAAAATATTTTCGCATTCAGAGGAAAATATTGGTTTTGAAATTTTGTAAAGAGATCTTGTCACAACAAATAAATCACCTTTGTTTTAATGATTGCCACTCAACTCACATATCATATCCATGGCGCTCTTTCCCCACTATTTTGCAATTTTAAAAAATAAGCTGCCCTTCTTTGAACATCTTAAATGTTCCCCGCCAGACCAGTCTGCCAAGGATCAGATATCATGCAGCAATACTCCAGAAGAGAATGGACAACTGTAATGTAGGCAGTCCATTTTGTAGACCTGTTGCATCTTCTAAGTATACTGCCAATAAAACCCAGTTTTTGGTTTGCCTACTACACAACATTATCTGTGTGATCGTTCCAGTTTAATTTGTTAGTAATTGCAATTGCTAGATGTTTAGTTGACAGAATTTAGATTTGTAGGATTTATTGTGTAACCAAAATTTAACCGATTCTTTATAGTATTCATCTGGATTTTCATTATGGAAATACAGAAGTGTCCGATCCCGCCCGTCTGCTTTGACCCATGATGCCACAAATATGGCGGAAATGACGACAAACCACGATTCCAATATGGCGCACATAAAGTCGGCACGTACACATCATGAGAACGAAAATACATCGAAAAACAAACACACAATTTCCACAAAAAGCCTAATGAGACTAACGGGATAAGCGCGGGAAATTGGGTGTTTTGGGTAGGGGAAAACTAAATATAAACAAATTTAGACCCCCCCCCCCCCATACAAAACCACACAAAACGACGAAAAAAACCAACATCACAAAACTCCCCAAATTCCACTAAACACAATATCATCTGGAATCGGACACTTCCCTTGACCTATATAGCTCAACAGCAGCTCTCGATCCCATAAATTAGGATCAAACACTTCCCTTGGCCTATATAACTCAAAAACATCTCCTGATACCAATATCAACATACACAGCCATACATTGAGATCGAACCCTTCCCTTGACCTGCACACTGTTAAAACATCTCCTGATACCAGTATCAACATACACAGCCATACATTGAGATCGAACCCTTCCCTTGACCTGCACACTGTTAATTTTATCCGTCATATCCATTCCTGAACAAAAACAACAACCGATTAATTGTACTAAAATTACCACACGATGTACAGCGAACAACACTAAATTAACCTTCACACAAAATCGTTTACTCACTGAAACGAATTCCACTAGAAACACAGCCAACACTCGAACAATTCTGGATAATGAGCGAAAGCAAACTGAGCACAATCAACCACAACACAACGACATCTACAGACACGCCACACTCACAAACCAAACTCCGCGCTGTCATGATGTCGCACAAGACGACACCCTTACGTCACGGGTCAAAGCAGACGCGTGGGATCGTACGCTTCTGTCGACCCTTAATTATTTACAGTCAATTACTACATTTTGTACCATACAGGTATCTTGTCTACATCATTATGTCATTATGAAATTGGTTTGATCTGATGAATTTACTATGGTGTAAATTGCTTAGTTGATATGGGGTAAGGGACCAAGCAATGAGGTCATCGGTCCCTAGATTGGAAGGACAGCATCATCTGCAAACAGTCTAAGATGGCTGCTCACATTGTCACTTAAATCATTTATATGGCTTAGGAACAGCAGAGGACCTACAACATTACCTTGGATGACTCCAGATACAACTTCTATTTTGCTCAATGACTCGGTTACCATGAGCTGCGACGTTCCTGACAGGAAATCATGAATCCCGTCGCACACCTGAGATGATACTCCGTAGGTGCTTTGATTAAAAATCTTTCATGAGAAAAAGGTATCAACAGCTCTCTGAAAACCTAGAAATATGGACTAAATTTGAAATCTCCTGTTAATAGCACTCATTGCCTGGTGTGAATAGAGAACTAGTTATGTTTCATAACAATGATATTTTCTGATTCCATGCTGTGTATCAGTAGATCATTTTCTTCGAGGGAATTCACAATATTTGTACACAGGATATGCTTCAAAATGCTACTGCAAATCAACATCAGCAATGTGGATATGTCAATCAGTGGATTACTCTTGCTTCCTCTTTGATGTAGGTCAGTAGATTACTCCCGCTACCTCTTTGGTATAGGTGTGACGTGTGCAACTTTAGTCTTTAAGTAGAAATCTTCCTTCGAGCAAGTGGTTGTATATGATTGCTAAGTATAGAGCTATTATATCAGTGTAATGTGAAAGGAACTGAATTGGTATACGATCTTGCCCTCATCAAGTGATTTATGCTGCTTTGCCACACCAATGAGATCTACTCCTGAGTTACATTGGCAACTATTCACGATTCAAATTCAGGAATATTCACTTGGCCATCTTCAGTGGCCATGTGAATAATGGGAAAGTCCCTTTTGCTGAAATGTGGAACATAAAGTCTCCTGTTGTTGTTGTGGTCTTCCGTCCTGAGACTGGTTTGATGCAGCTCTCCATGCTACTCTATCCTGTGCAAGCTTCTCCGTCTCCTAGTACTTACTGCAACCTACATCCTTCTGAATCTGCTTAGTGTATTCATCTCTTGCTCTCCCTCTACATATTTGACTATGGTCTCCTATGTATCTTTTATTTTATTTACACGTCAAGTTCTGTAGGACCAAATTGAGGAGCAAATCTCAGAGGCCATGGAACGTGCCAGTACATGAAATTACAACATAAAAGTATTGACAAATAAAAATAAATGTTTATGAAACTGAAAAAAAGTCAGTCCACAAGTTTAAGTAAACATAATCAACACTGCAACAAGAATCAGCTTACTTTTTCAAGGAACTCTGTGACAGAATAGAAGGTGGGCGTGACCCATGAGGAAACTCTTCAGTTTCGATTTAAAAGCGCATGGATTACTGCTAAGATTTTTGAATTCAAGTGATAGCTTATTGAAAATGGATGCAGCAGTATACTGCACACCTTTCTGCACAAGAGTTACGGAAGTCTGATCCAAATGCAGGTTTGATTAACTGAGTTAAAGCTTCTTACTCCTGGGAATAAGCTAATATTGTTAAACAAGAAATGACAGTAAGGAATATACTGTATATATTGAGAGAACAGTGTCAAAATACCCAGACTCGTGAACAGGGGTCGACAAGAGGTTCATGGACTTACACCACTTTTTGCCCAAACTGCCCGTTTCTGAGCCAAAAATATCCTTTTAGAATGGGAAGAGTTTTGTGCAAAAATGGTGCATTAAACAGGATCTGAGAGTTAGTCCTAAGAAGACTATTGTGCTAAAGTCCTTCGATGAAAATCTACCTGTGAAGGGGATAGTGAAACATCTAGGGGTAACCTTGGATGAGAAGCTAACTTGGACGTCTCACATTAAGGGCATCTGCTCCAAGGCACAAAGTACTCTAGTGAGTACTAGGAGGGCTTGTGGCAAAAACTGTGGCCCAAGCCCAAGGGGTATGCACTGGATATACACCACAGTGGTTAGACCTAGGATTTCCTATGGGGCCGTAGTGTGGTGGAAGAAGGTAGAACAACAGGTTGCTGCTAAGGTGCAGAGATTGCCCTGCTTAGCCATAATGGGTTGAATTAGCAGCACACCAACCACTGGAATGGAAGCCATGCTGGATATGTCTCCACTTCAACTTTGTGTCAAGATCGAGGCAGCAGCTGGGGCACACAGACTTAAAACTGGCAAAAACTGGGTCTCATTCGGATATCCAGAATCACACACTAACATAGTGAGTGAGGTAAATATAGGAATGGCGGGGGAATGTCTGCTGACTGTATAACAGCTCCCAACTGCTTCGACTTACAACATAATAATTGCAAGTAGGGAGCAGTGGGAAAAAACAGTTCGACACCATACGGGGGACATCATTTGGTTCACCGATGGGTCAAAAACAGACAAAGGCATTGGGGCAGGGGTGTACGGGGTTCAGCCAAGACTGGAGAGCATCATCTCTCTAGGAAAACTGGCCTCTGTATTCCAAACCGAAATTACTGCAATGAGGGCATGTGTGGAGGAGAATATGTGTAGGTGCTACAATGACTGTAGCATCTACATCTATTCAGACAGCCAGGCAGCCCTGAAATCATTGGCAGCTCCTGAAACAAGTTATAAGATTGTTGCAGATTGCCACAAGGCTCCGGTGGAGCTAGGGGGAAGGTATAGGGTAAACCTAGTGTGGGTCCCTGGCCACTCAGGGATCTGTGGCAATGAACAAGGCGATAGATTGGCTAGGGTGGGGCAACAACTCCATTTATTGGACCAGAACCTGTCCTAACAATCACCAAGGCTATGATCAAATTAGAACTACAGAACTGGCTTAGGAAACAGCGTGTAGGGTATTGGACCGAGGTCGATTAACAAAAACATGGTAAGGTAATGATGCCCAAGCCATGTTTTAAAAGCAGCTCTGTAATCCTGGGATTGAACAGGAAAGAGATCAAACTTGACTGGACTGATGACCGGCCATGGGAACTTCAAAAAACACATACACACAATGGGATAATGGAAGAGGACCCTAAATGTAGGATCTTTGATGAGGGTGAAGAAAATGCATCACACCTAATCTTCAAATGCATGGCATTGGAGAGTAAACGACACAGAATCTTCAGGACCACTAGACCTGAAGAAATTGTGTCTAACAAAAAACTGGTAGAGGGACTCCTTGCACTATTTAAGGATACTGGTTGGCTTTACTAGCTATACAGTGAGCGATACCGCACAGTAAACCTAGTTTCGGTGCGGCCAGTGGCGGATCAGACCTAAGCTGTTTTAGCTTCCCTATTAAAGTCAATCAATCAGTGGGAAGAGTTACCCCAGAATATAATACCATACCACATAAGCGAATGAAAATAAGCGAAGTAGACTAATTTTCGTGTGGAACGATCACTCGCTTCAGATACCGTTCAAATAGTAAAAATGGCAGCATTAAGTCTTTAAACAAGATCTTGAACATGTGCTTTCCATGGCAATTTACGATCTATTTGAACACCTAGAAATTTGAACTGTTCAGTTTTACTAATCATATGCCCATTCACTGAAGTTAAAAGGTCAGGTTTCGTTGACTTGTGTGTTAGAAACTGTAAAAACTGAGTCTTATGTTGCACATGAAATCCTTTGCTACAAACCTAGTGTCATCAGCAAAGAGAAATATTTTAGAGTTACCTATAATACTAGAGGGCATATCATTTATATAAATAAGGAACAGGAGTGACCCCAACACTGATCCCTGGGGCACCCCTCCACTTGACCGTACTCCGCTCAGACTCCACATCACATCCATTCTCAACACTGTGAATAATGACCTTTTGCTGTCTGTTGCTAAAGTAAGAGGTGAACCAATTGTGAGATACTCCCCGTATTCCGAAATGGTCCAACTCCTGGAGCAATATTTTGTAATCAACACAAACAAACACCTTAGTTAAATGGAAAAAAATATGCCTTGCATTCGAAACCTTTTGTTTAACCCATCCAGTACCTCACAGAGAGATCAGTAAACTGCAAACTGATTTTATATTGTCAACCTTGTGCTGCTGACCAGACACTTCCTTCACAACTGACCACATGGTTTTAATTTCATCCTGTGAATAAGCTATTCTGTTTGCATGTCACATACTCTTTTGCCTTCCTAATAACATTTTAAGCATCTCACACTACTGTTTGTAAAGGGCTACTGCAGCTTGATTGTGACTACTTCTAACACGTTTATATAATTCCTGTTTTGTTCTACATGATATCGTTATCCCACTAGTCAGCCACCCAGGCTGCCTATTTCTGCTAGTAGACCATTTAGAACATTCTAATGGAAAGCAAATCTCAAAGAGCATGAGAAATTTATATTTATCATCTATGTTATCGACACTATGAACATCCTGCCACTCTTGCTCCTTCACAAGGTTTAAAAAAAACTCTCTATTGCTGTTGGCTTAACTTTCGTACATTGTTTGTAATTACATGTGACATTTGTTTGAGTACAAAAGCCTTTTAGTACTAAAATTTGTGCATCATGGTCTGAGAGGCCATTCGCGCTTTTACTGACAGAATGCACATCTAGTTGTGGAAATGGAAATGCCGTGTGACTAGGGCCTCCTGACGGGTAGACCATTCACCTAGTGCAAGTCTGTAGAGTTAATGCCATTTCGGCAACTTGCGTGTCGATGGGGATGATATGACGATGATAAGGACAACATGACACCCAGTCCCGGAGTGGAGAAAATCTCCCACCCAGCCGGGAATCGAACCCGAGCCGTTAGGTTGGACATTCTGTTGCGCTGACTGCTCAGCTACCAGGAGTGGACATCTAGTAATGAAGAATGAGTAAAACTATTGTCTATGGCTGTGCAACTGTTTCCCTGCACCCTAGTTGGGAAAAACACGGTCTGCATCAGATCATATGTATTAGGAGATCTACCAACATCCTTTTTGTTACACCATCATGCACAAAATTTATATTGAAGTCACCCCATATAACTAATTTCTGGTAATTCCTACAAAGTGAATCAAGAGCCCTCTCTAGCTTGAGCAGAAATGCTTTGAAATCAGAGTTAGGGGACCTATAAACAACAACAATTAGAAGTTTAGTTTCACTAAATTCAACTGCCCCGGCACAGAATTCTAGTATCTGTTCAGTGCAGTGCCGTGATACGTCTATGGACTCGAGTGGAATACAGTTTTTTACGTACATAGCCACTCCCCCACCCCGCACGAACTCCTTGAAAAACAGCCAGCTAATCTGTATCCTGGTAAAGGAAGCCTCTGAACTGTCAAATTATTTAAGTGTGCTCCGACATACCAATAATTTCAGACTCAACATCTGTAAGCAGTTCACTAACTTTATTTCTAATACCTCTTGTATTTTGATAAAATATGCTAATTCCTTCTCTACTTGGAAACAAGACATACTCTGAAGGTGAGCCCGTAGAGAGACATCCTTTAAGCACGTATACCTATCAGCTGACTTCAATCTAAAAAAGGTGCACCTCTAACACCATCTACTACAGGAATTTTTCCATGAGTGATCCCACTGCCACCAGGAAAGTGTGTTGGGACCCTTGATGTTCATGTTGTATATTAATGACCTTGTGAACAATACGTATAGTAACCTCAGATTTTTTGCTGGTGATGCAGTTACCTATAATGAAGCACTGTTTTAAAGAAGCTGCATAGATATTCAGTCTGGTCTTAATAAGATTTCAAAGTGGTCCAAAGATTGGAAACTTGCTTTAAATTTTCAGAAATGTAAAACTATGTACTCAAAAAACGAAGAAACGTTGTAGCCTATGACCATAATATCAATTAGTCACTGTGGGCATCAACCAATTCATACAAATATGTGTGTGTAACACTTTTTAGGGACACGAAATGGAATGACCACGTATAATCAGTCATGGGTAAAGCAGGTGGTAGACTTCGGTTTATTGGTAGGATATTGGGGAAGTGCAATCAATCTACATAGGAGATTGCATACAAATCACTTGTGTGTCTGGTTCTAGGATATTGCTAAAGTGTGTGGAACCCATACCAGATAGAACTAACTGGTGATATTGAATATACAGGGTGGTTCATTGATACTGACTGGGCCAAATATCTTACGAAATAAGCATCAAACGAAAAAACTACAAAAAACAAAACTCGTTTAGCTTGAAGGGGGAAACCAGATGGCACTATGGTTGGCCCGCTAGATGGCGCTGCCGTAGGTCAAACGGATATCAGCTGCGTTTTTTAAAATGGGAACGCCCCCCATTTTTTATTACATTTTCGTGTAGTGTGTAAAGAAATATGAATGTTTTAGTTGGACCACTTTTTTCGCTTTGTGGTAGATGGTGCTGTAATAGTCACAAACGTATAAGTACGCGGTATCACGTAACATTCCGTCAGTGCGGACGGTATTTGCTCCGTGATACATTACCTGCGTTAAAATGCACTATTTACCAATTGCGGAAAAGGTCGATATCGTGTTGATGTATGGCTGTTGTGATGAAAATGCCCAACGGGTGTGTGCTACATATGCTGCTCAGTATCCTGGACGACATCATCCAAGTGTCCGGACCGTTCGCTGGATAGTTACGTTATTTAAGGAAACGGGAAGTTTCCAGAATGAAATTTTCACTCTGCAGCGCACACTCTGCTGCAGAGTGAAATTGCCATTCTGGAAACATCCCCTAGGCTGTGGCTAAGCCCTGTCTCCGTAATATACTTTCTTTCAGGAGTGCTAGTTCTGCAAGGTTCGCAGGAGAGCTTCTGTAAAGTTGGGAAGGTAGGAGACGAGGTACTGGCAGAAGTGAAGCTGTGAGGACGAGGCGCGAGCCGTTCTTGGGTAGCTCAGTTGGTAGAGCACGTACCTGCGAAAGGCAGAGGTCCCGAGTTCGAGTCTCAGTCCGGCACACAGTTTTAATTTGCCAGGAAGTGTTCAGCCACATATGAAACGCCAACTACGACCTGCAACAAATGATGATGCCCAAGTAGGTGTTTTAGCTGCTGTCGCAGCTAATCCGCACACCAGTAGCAGACAAATTGCGCGAGATTTGAGAATCTCAAAACTGTAGGTGTTGAGAATGCTATGTCAACATCAACTGCTCCCATACCATATTTCTGTGCACCAGGAATTGCATGGTGATGACTTTAAATGTCATGTACATTTCTGCCCAAGAGAAATTACGGTACGATGACAGATCTTTTTGCACGCGTTTTATTTAGCGACAAAGCGTCATTCACCAACGGCAGTAACGTAAACCGGCATAATATGCACTATTGGGCAACGGAAAATCCACAATGGCTGCGACAAGTGGAACATCAGTGACCTTGGCAGGTTAATGTATGGTGCGGCGTTATGGGAGGAAGGCTAATTGGCCCCCATTTTACCGATGGCAATCTAAATGATGCAATGTATGTTGATTTCCTGCGTAATGTTCTACCAATGTTACTACAAGATGTTTCACTGCATGACAGAATGACGATGTACTTCCAACATGATGGATGTCCGGCACATAGCTCGCGTGCGGTTGAAGCGGTATTGAATAGCATATTTCATGACAGGTGGATTGGTCGTCGAAGCATGATACCATATCCCGCACGTTCACTGGATCAGACATCCCCAGATTTCTTTCTGTGGGGAAAGTGGAAGGATATTTGCTTTCGTGGTCCACCGACAACGCGTGACAACATGCGTCAATGCATGTGCGAACATTACAGAAGGCGAACTACTCGCTGTTGTGAGGAATGTCATTACACGTATTGCCAAATGCATTGATGTTGACATACATTATTTTGAGCATTTATTGCATTAATGTGGTATTTACAAGTAATCACGCTGCAACAGTATGCATTCGCAGAAATAAGTTCACAAAGGTACATGTATCACATTGGAACAACCGGAATAAAATGTTCAAACGTACGTGTGTTGTGTATTTTAATTTAAAAAACCTACCTGTTACCAACTGTTCCTCTAAAATTGTGAGCCATATCTTTGTGACTATTACAGTGCCATCTATCCCAAAGCGAAAAAAGTGGTCCAACTAAAACATTCATATTTCTTTACATACTACACGAATATGTAATAAAAAATGGGAGTTCTTATTTTTAAAAAACACAGTTGATATCCGTTTGACCTATGGCAGCGCCATCTAGCTGGCCAACCATAGCACCATCTGGTTTTCCCCATTCAAGCTAGACAAGTTTCGTTCTTTGTAGTTTTTTCGTTTGATGCTTATTTCGTGAGATATTTGGCCCAGTCATGATCAATGGACCACCCTGTATACAGAGGTGTGCATAAATGGTCACAGGTTTGTTTAATTGTGGGAAAGTGTCACAGAGATATTAAAGGAACTGAACTGAAAGACTCTTGAAGATAGGTGTAAACTATCCTGAGAATGTCTGTTAACAAAGTTTCAAGAACCAGCTTTAAATGATGATTCTAGGAATATACTACAGCCCCCTATGGGGTATTACTTGTATGGGGGTCGTGAAGGTAAGATTAGAATAATTACTGCACACACAGAGGCAGTCAATCAATCATTCTTCCCGTACTCCATATGTGAATGGAATGAATGAACAGGAAGAAATCCTAATAACTGGTATAATGTGACACACCCTCTGCCATGCACTTCAGTCGTTTGCAGAGCATAGATGTAGATGCAGAGTGTAGTCAAATTAAATCAAACAATGTTGAGGAAAGTAGACCTGGAGGTGCCATACTAAAAATGGATTTTTGCTGTCTAGGCATTTGGGAAGGTTGTGGTTCTGTTTTGCCATCCAGATTTAGGTTTCCCACAGTTTCCTGAACAACTTGAGACAAATGTTTGGATGGTTCCTTTCAAAGGAATCTCCCCATCTGAGCGTGTGCTTGGTCTCTAACCATTATGTCTTTGGTGGAATTATAAATCAATCTTCTTCCTTCCTTCATTCCTTTTAACTAACTAGCAATCCTTTTGCTTTGTTCTTCTAATTCAGGTATAGGAATTTTGCTGTTAGGAAGCAGAAGCAACAGTGCTAATGGCAGAGGGTTTCTAGCAATCTGAAATTTCTTTCAATGTCACATTGTTTTAATAGAACCTGTTTTTTGCAGTTCTACTGTTGGAGTTCCCCCCAAATCGACACAGCTTAAGGTGGAAATGCAGACACTGTATCTCGATAGTGAGACTGAGAGTATAGTATTGGAGGCACTCAGGAAGCTGCGTGGTCCGGTATGTCTGTTTTGCACCACTGCTTTTAAAAAATAAACTGTCTCTATGTGAACTACTTATTTAAAGCATTTTACATTTTGTGGACCAAGACAGAATAAAAAGCATTGTATACTTATGGCAGTAAGATGTAGCATATCTTCGATGTTTTGTTTTGTGTTATTATTATTTATTTCTCTCATTGACTGTAATAGTGCCTTTACCTTTCTTACCCCACTTGCCAGCACTGTGCACATATGTAGAACACCTTTCATTAACAGTAATTAATTTTGTTGTAATATTTGTATATGTACTTCATCTGACAATGTTTCTTTAACAGCAGATCCAAGAAATTGTAAGGAAGATATATAAAGTACAAAATGTTCTCTAGGCATTTTCAGTCTGACCGCCCATGTGTAGTTTCAAACATGTTCGAAGTGACTGTCATCATACTTGAAACACTTCTCGTTTTCAAAAAATGCACTTGATACTGTTGATGATTATATCCTGTGTTCTACAACATTCACTTTAAACGCATGGTACTGAAACTTCCTGACAGATTGAAACTGTGTGCTGGTGTAGGACTCAAACCCAGAACTTTACATTTACAGGCTGTGCTCTCACCAAATTCAGTCCCATAGAAGTGAATTTTTTGATTTAAGTTTTGGTCTGGTACACAGTTTTAATCTTCAAAGAAGTTTGAAAGTGGCATACTCCCCACTGCCAAATGAAAGACTCATTCTGTTATCACTGTATTACCGTTTACCTCCCTCAGAACTTCACGCTGCGTGACCAGTCGTCATACCGGGACAAAGGGGGAAGGCTGAGTTGCCAGTATTGGATGGATCGAGGCCAACTCAGAGTTCAAGGTGGCGTCGACTACTCCGCCAGACCGAAGCAAAAGCAAGATGCACAGACTATCGCCAACATTTTTGCTCTGGGAAGACTCGAGGGGTGAGTGTCTTTGATATAAATTGCTGTTGGCTCCATAAATACATGACTGTGAGGAAAATGATTTTTATGCTGTAATGCAGTGTGAAGAATTGTGGCTAGCTGTCTGGCATTGTGGAGGTGGGGAAAAAAGTGGCCAAAAAGGAGGAGGATTGGTCAGAGATGGATGGGTGTGTTGACTGAGGGCATCAAATAAACAGGGGGAAGACAAGAGTGGGGAGGAGATAGGACAGAGGGGGGTGGAAACTGTTGGGTGGAGGGTGTTGGGCAGTATGTTACCACAGGTTCGGGCCGGGATGATTATAGAAGCAGAAATGTGCTGTATCAACACTGTATCAGTGATTCACGCATGACACAGATTTCGTAACTGTGTGGATTGTTGATGTAGTATTTGATCCCCAAATAGTTATATTTATTCCTATTGATCCCACTTCATCCCTCAGCCTGACACACTGTAGTGTTTAGTTTTCCGCACCTGCCCATGCCATGCGAACTTTTGATCTTCAGCCTAATCCAGCTCCCACCCCTCTCCTTTTGCTTATTGCATCCCATACCTTATCATTCCTTTTCTCCTACATTTCTGTACTTTAATGTAATTGTGTGTATTTTTATGCGGTTTCACATAGTTTCATCTATGTTAGTGTATTTTTACATACAGGGTGACATAGAATAACGGGAATGTTTGAAATGAGTAGTGGCAGCCATGTGCAGGTGGCAGCACTGCAGGTTCGTGACGGTTAGTGTGTAAACAGTCTGTCATTTCAGTAATCATAGCTCAGTGGAATGCACAATAGTGTGCGTTAGCCATAAAAATGTTTTATAAAAGCAATGATAGTTTGATAGCAGCACAGAGGGAGTTTTGATGTTTTTATAATTTAGGACGTCATGATGCTGTTCTGTCAAAATGTGATAAAATGTTGGATTAATAACTTTGAGGAGACTGGTCTGCCCTCAAGAAGAAACCAACAGGACAACCAAGAAGTGTGTGTTCTCCAGTGAACATTGATGATCTGTGCAAGTCTGTCTTACGGAGCCCACGGCATTCAATTTTTAAGCAAGCAGCAGTGGTTGGTATGTCCCGGGAGAGTGTTTGCAGAATTCTTCATCTTGATTTAAAATTTCATGTGTACAAACTGCAGACGGTGCAACAATTGAAGGACAAAGATTACCGATTACAAATAGGATTCTATCAACAAATAACAAAAATAAACAATGATAATGGATTTCTAAACAAGTTATGGATGTCAGATGAGGCACATTTTCATCTCACAGTTTTTGTGAATAAACATAACTACCGTTGCTGGGCAAACTCAGATACTTATGACGTTCACGAACACCCTTTACATGCTAGTAAAGTGACAGTAGGGTGCGGCGTTTCATCACACGGGATTATTGAACCCTATTTTTTTGCAAATGAACAGGGAAACACAATAACTCACAATGCCGATCATTTCGTGTAGATGTTACAAACTTTCATTACACCAGCAGTGAACAACTTTCCAAACATTCAAGAAGCCTGGTTTCAACGGGACTGAGCGACATCACACACTGCACGGCAGTCAATGGCATATGTGTCAGAAATGTTTGGCAACCATTTGATCTCACAATTCGATAACATTCCTGGCCTCCTAGATCGCCAGATTTATCAGTTTGTGATTTTTCTTTTTTTTCCCTTGTGGGGCTATCTCAAGAGCAAAGTCTACATGACTTGAACAAGAACCCTGGATGAGTTAAAACAGAGAATTCGGGATGCAATTCACAGTATCCCAGCTGAGATGTTGCAGCGGTCAATGAGGAATCTCAACAGCAGGTTTCACGAATGTATTCGTACAGGAGGATGCCATCTAAAGGACGTAGTGTTTAAAAAAATGATAAATGCCATCAGTGTTTCTTAAATGGCAATGTTGTAAGGTTTCAATTACTGTGAATGCAATTTCTTTCTTTTTTCATCACTTCTAGTTTTATTGGATTGTGGAAATGTTCCTGTTTTTCTGTGACACCCTGTATTTTTGCATATTTTTACATATCTGTGCATATTTTTTTTTTTTGTGTGTGCATGTTTGTGCATGTCTTTACATACTTTTTATTCATTTTTACAAGCCTTGTCACTTACCCAGCTCCTCTCTCTACCATCAACTCTTATTTTGTTCATTTCTGTTTCTTTCCTGTTTTCTTTGCACCATTCCTGCCACAATGCAGCCCTACTCTATCTTTCTGCACCAGTTCTGAAAAGTATCACTTTCCCTGGCTAAAACCCACTCCCACATCCCATTTTTAAAATGCCTCCTAAACCAAGGAATGCCCCCAAACAGCCTAACGGTAAAGATTCCTTTCTCTGTATCCCACCCCTTCCTTTCACAGTGACCTACATCTTTTCAGATTCTTCCCCCACAAACCTGTTACTGCAAAAACACATCTTCATGGCACAGGCATCGTGGAACCACCTCTGATCCCTCCACAACATACTACTACTGTGTAATCCCTACTCCTTTTATTTGATCTCCGACATTTAATCCCTTGCCCTCCAGCAAATGGTGGATTCCAGACACTGCTTCCATAAGTTATTTAACCTGCTGACATCCTATTTCCTCCTTGGGGCACCACTAGCCAGCCCCTATTGTACCCACCTGTTACAGCATCTAAACTTGTGTAGATGACCTTTTCAACTTGCTACATTACCCAAAACTCCCTAACAACTCTCCACCAAATCCACAGTTGAAAGTTTCTGATAACACTGTTGTTAACCATTCCACCAAGACCTTTAGCTCCACAGAAGTTTCAGTCCTATCTAAATGCCTCACCTTTAGCCTTACTCACAATTTTAACCATGCCGAGCTTGTTAAAGACCTACTCTCCTCCTGATCCTTGCAATGGAAACACTTCTTTGCCACCAGTCCCTCCAACCAAAACCACCCCAATTACTTAGAGTGAGCCCTGCCTCTTCCAGTTCATACCACCATCCAACCGTGCCCCCCCCCCCCCCTCGCTCCCACCTAACCATCCGCTGGTCACCTTCCAGGAATTTCTTACCTCCAACTTATCCACACCATCCTTCCCCAGGTCCCTTCTTCACAACACCAACCTTTCAGTAGAAGAAAGAATAGCCATACACAACCTCAAAACAAATCCTGACCTAATCATTGTACCTGCAGACAGAGGTTCAACCACTGCTGTTATGAATTGCAGTGACTACTTGGCCTCCATCGATCATCTGATTACTCCACCTATAAACTTTGCCAGAGTTATCCCATCCCAGAAGTCCAACACAAGCTGCAATCCCCCACTTAAAGCCTTAGGCCCTTACCAGAATGTCTCTCCCGAATCCATTTCCCTCTTCACCCCTACGAAACCCTGCACACCCACCTTCTACATGCTCTCCAAAATCCACAAACGCAACAATTCTGGACGTCCCATTGACTGGTTATTGTGCCCCCACTGAAGGAATTTCAGCCGTCATTGATTAATACCTCCAACCAATTGCCCGCAATCTAGCCACCCACATCAAAGACATCAACCACTTCCTTCACCAACTCTCCCACATCCCCACCCCTTTACTCATCACTGTTGACGCCACCTCCCTATACACTAACATCTCTCGTGCCCATTGTCTTACCGCCATTGAACGCTACTTTTCACAATATCGTTCAGACTCCAAACTCACTACCTCATTTCTCATGCACTTCATTGACTTTATCCTAAACCACAACTACTTCTCCTTCGAAGAAAAGGTGCATAAGCACATCTGTGGCACAGCCGTGAGCATCCACAAGGTCTCCTGCTATACCGACAAAGTCTGGTTCAGGTTCATTGATGATATCTTCGTGACCTGGATTCAGGACCGAGACACCCTATACCCTATCTTTGTTCCTTCACAACTTCAACACCTTCTCTCCCACCCACTTCACACGGTTCTCCTCAACCCAGCATCCTACCTTCAAAGACGTTGACCTCCTCCTCTCTGGTGGCTCCGTCCACACCTCGTTCCACATTAAACCCACAAACCACCAACAGAACCTGTATTTCGACAGGTGTCATTCCTTTCACACCAAAAAGTCTCTCTCTAATAAACAGGCCTAGAAAAAAATGTGCCCAAAGGGGGGAGGGGCAGTTGTTAGGTGATGGGTGATGAACCTGAAACTGGGACAGGCAGGCACAGAGACTGACTTCATTGCTTCTTGTCCGTGCAGCTCTGCTGCAGCCTTGCTCGCAGTTGCCTCACAACACTGAGTCAGGTAGTAGAGCCGTAACTCCCACGGCTGCGTGTGGAGCGAGACCACATTCAGTGTAAGTGGTAGTCTGTTGTGTTGCCCAGGTCAGACCACAGTCCCATGACTGCAGAACAATGCCTGGCATTGGCAGAACCCAATTGCTTAGACCTGGAAGGCCTTCATTTGTACCTCGGACGCTGTGGGTGTATCTCCAGCAGAATGTCATGTTGAGATGGTGGTACAGCACTGGTGGTCTCGGCCAAAGGCCACCCCGCAGCGGTCGTTGGCTTGTAACCTTACTGCATTGATACAGCTGTTTCAAGAGCATGTCGGTGACTCTGTGCCAGACGACAATCTGTAGCCTGTGCTGACAGCCCGGTCGGCTGATCCAGTAGTGTTTATGCAGTAGTCTGGGCCCTGTTAATGTGGACTACTGGATACTTCGGTGCTGTGCTGTCGGAAGGTCCTGAAGGCTGGTTATTGGCCAGAGAGCTGGGTGACTACTAAGGCAGCTGTTTGTATGGTGAAATGATACACAGTTGGCTGCAACTTGCACCTTGAATACGGCACTGAGCTATGGCCTCAGCCCGTACTGTTTGTTAGATAAGGCTGAAAACTTTGCTAGCTTAATGTTGGACAATCTCCCCCCCCCCCCCCCCTCCCCCCCTCCTCTCCATACTTTAGCTCTGCACTTCAATTAGGGTTGTGTCACATAGAGTTTGATCTGGGGAGAAAGGGAGAAAGTAAGTTAGTGGGATGAAAGGGCAGCAACTGCCCAGGATAGGAATATTGCACCAGCAACAGTCAGTTCCTTAGGGATGTAGGTGGGGGATGTGTGCACAGTGCAATGCGATGTTGAGTAGTGGATTCAGGGGGAAGAACAGAGGAAGACTGCGTGGAAAAGTGAAATTGGAATCCCGGGGGAGGGATGGGGTTGGGTGTGGGGCAGGACCTAGCAGTGATGTTTTTTGTTTCAAGAACTTGTGCAATTCATCTCCTCTTCTTCTTCTTCTTCTTCTTCTTCTTCTTCTTCTTCTTCTTCCTCTTCTTTTTTTTCCCTGGTGATATTAATAGGTAGTGTGTTTCATTGCTGTTTGCAGGTATGGCTTTGAGAAGAACCACTGTGTCGAAGCCCTGGAGATCAGCAAGGGGGATGTAGGCGTGGCTCTCGAGCTGCTGCTGTCGCAGTATTTTCAGATGCCGATTACCTTCTCCTCCGACATTGCCTTGCCGTCCAGTGCGACGGGAAAGAGTGAATTAAATTGCGATCCACTATCACCGGAGGATGCGGAGTACATAGTGACGCAGCGTGCCGAGGAAAAGTCTTCGCTCGAATCAATATACGAGGGGAGCTTCAAGGAACGTGTCGTGAATCGTGTGTGGGTGTTGGAACTGCAACTCGACTACTTACATAGGGTGAGCAGCCAGTGCTTTTCACTACTCGTGCATATTTTTTTTATTTTTTTAAAAAAGCTGCCAGTTACCCAGATTGTATGTATGAGGGTACTCATAAAGTTTTAATTATCACCTCAAAAATTAAACCGTGGCTCTGAAACTTGGAACATCTGCTCCTCTTTATGTACTCACCCTTCAATGTGACATATTTCTCCCAATGGCGAATGACTTTTTGGAGATCGACGCATTCCACTTAATAAATCACCTTATCATCATTCCTGAAAATTCTCCCTTTTGAAGGAGATTACTGGGGGAGGAGGGCATTTTTTTTTAATCAAAAGTGACAGTCTGTGTGACAGTGTCCCATGCAGAATGACATGGGCGATTGTAGTGGAACTTGAGCAAAAACACCCCGTGGGGCAGATTCTCCCAGCACCCCCCTCTTGGCAGTCTCGTGCAATGTTTTTGGAGACTTTGGCAGTATGTTTCTGTGACAATTTGACCCTTATGAGTTCATCTGTTAGAATCATATCACAGCAGTGATGGAAAAAACAACCAGTATTACCTCACACAGTGATGTTTGTCTCTTAATCATTTTATGCAGTTGTAAATCCATTGCTTGCCTTGTTATTTTCTTTTGGAGTCGTAGCATTTAACTGTGATGATTAGATGGCTAAAGATGTCATCTGGTTGGCCTGACAGTTGCAGCATTTCCACTTCTGCTTTGATTTGGTGGGCTAGAGCAGTCACAGAACCCGACAGGCAGTGAAATTTCTCATATCCAAAAGGTTGTGTGAGGTGTTGGGTACTTATCTGTGAAAGCTTTTTGCTTTTTCTACTATTGCTTCAATTTTGATAGGCAGGTATCAAGCATAAATCCCTAGACGCTTCGTGCAATTTCAGTATTCCTCTCAAAGACATGGGCTGCCAATATGTTCATCATTCAGACATGGATATTTTGCAAATCATAACTAAGTGCATGGCAGACAGTTCATTGAATCACCTTCACAATACTTTGCTTTTGTTCCACTCTTGTACAGTGTCTGGAAATAACTGACATATCTTTCCTTGCAAGCTTTGATTTCCCTTGTTTTATGATGATGATCATTTCTCTCTATGTAGGTCAGTGTTAACTTTCTGAGGAGAAATTTGGTAATTAAAATTTTGTGAGAAGATCCCTGCCACAGTGAGAAATGCCTTTGTTTTTATAATGTTCACTCCAAATCCTGTATTATGTCTATGACACTCTGTCCCCTGTTTCTCGATAATACAAAATGTGTTGTTTCTCTTTAAACTTTCTCAATATACACTATTAAACCTATCTGGTAAGGATCCCACATCGTGCAGCAGTACTCCAAAAGGGGACACACAAGTGTAGTGTAGGCAGTCCTTTTGTAGATCTGTTGCATCTTCTAAGTGTTCTGCCAATAAAATGCAGTCTTTGGTTTGCCTTCCTCACAACATTTTCTATGTCTTCTTTCTCATTTAAGTTGTTTGTAATTGTAATTCCTAGCTATTTAGTTGAATTTATGGCCTTTAGATTTCACTGCTGTATTGTGTCACCTAAGTTTAACGGAATCCTTGTCGCACTTGTATTGATGACCTCTCACTTTCCATTATTTGGGTTCAATTTCCAATTTTCACACCATACATGTATCTTCCCGAAATCATTTTGCAATTTTGCTTTGATCTTCTTATGACTTCAGTAGACAACAAATGACAGCATGATCTGCAAACAACCTGAGGTGGCTGCTCATATTGTCTCCATTTATATAGGTATGGAACAGCAGAGGTCCTGTAACACCATAAATCACTTCTGTCGGTTTTGGCCAGTTACTTGAACTGTGACCTCTGACAGGCAATCAAGAATCCAGTCTCAAAACTGAGACTGTTCCATAAGCACACAATTTAATTACAAGCCACTTGTGAGGTACAGTGTCAAAAACCTTCTGGAAATCCAGAAATATGGAATCAGTTTGAAATCCCTTGTCAACAGCACTCAACACTTTGTGCAAGCAAAGAACTAGTTGTGTTTCAGAAGAATGATGTTTTCCAAATCCGTGTTGACTGTGTGTCAGTAGACCATTCTCTTTGAGGTAATTCGTAATGTTTCAGTGCAATATAAGTTTCAACATCCTGCTGCATATCGGTGTTAATGATGATGGCCTGTGACTTAGTGGATTACTCCTATTCTTCTTCTTCTTCTTCTTCTTCTGCAGCTCTACAACTCATGACAAGTCTTAGCCTCTTCAACTATCTCCTTCAATTTATCCTGGTCACTTTTAACCATTTTCCAGTTTCTGTAGAGTATCTTCTGTAGGTCTTCTATGACACCGTCCTCCCATCTAGTTTTTGGTCGACCACATTCTCTCTGTCCACCTCTCTTTCCTTGTAATGTCTTTTTGATATTTCTGTATCATTCATCCATGCCATTGTCCAGCCCACCTCACCCCCTGCGGGCCTGGGGGTTAGAATAGGTATTCCTGCCTGCCGTAAAAGGCAACTAAAAGGAGTTCCACATGTTTCGGCCTTTATGTGATGGTCCCCTGTAGGGTTTGACCTCCTTTCTTCAAAATTTTCCCAAAGAGTGAGCCAATTGGGGAAGGGCACCTTACATGGTGCATCGTGTCCATCGTGCATTGAGAACTTTAGTCCACTTTCTCGGCGTCGCACTGCAGCCCCGCCTATTCCTCATCTCTTGGGCGAGGTCACCTTCCTGGGTGCATTTTCCACCATGCACTCTGCAGTGTCGCTTTTTGCGTCGACGATGACCGAGGACTTCTTAGCACCTGATATCCAGCATGGTAGCCAGTCCGTTGCGGTGGGGCCGCCATGTACCCTGTTGGTTGCAGCCCCCAGACCACACAGGGACCGTTCTGCTGATGCCTGCACCATTAATTCCCCACATATGCCAAGGGATAGATGCCCATCCCCCTGGGGCATCGTGACTCCCGGCAATGGCCATCCTGCCCGGTGGCCTTTGCTGCGGCTGGGTGGCGCCCATGGGGAAGGCCCCTGGTTGGAGTGCGTGGCATCAGGGCGGATGACATGTGATGAAGTGTAGTCCATCATCTCTTGCTGGTGGTGAAACACCAGCAGTGTTCATGAGCTCAATTCAGCGCACAGAAGTACAACCCAAAATCATTCTCTTCCCTGGCCACTCTGTGGGAGGTACGTCAGGCTAAGTATGGTAGCGGATCTTATGCACCCCGGTACCTTGTATGTTCGAGAGCTGATGGGGAATATTTCATGACGATGAAGCCTCAGATCTTTGTTTAGCATTTAAAGGACAAGTTTGGGGAAGTGGAGGGCTTGTCCAAAATGAGATCTGGGTAAGTCTTGATCAAAACAGCATCCTCTGCCCAGTCATGGGAGTTACTCGCTTGTGACAAGCTGGGTGATGTTTCTGTAACCATCACGCCCCATAAGAGCTTAAATATGGTCCAGGGTATCATATTATAGAGGGATCTTCTTTTTCAGTCCGACGATGAGCTGCGTGCCAATTTAGGGTGGCGAGGTGTACATTTCGTCCGGCGTGTCCACCGGAATCTGAGGGATAATCAGGTTGCCACTGGTGCCTTCATCTTGGCCTTTGAGGGTGCTACATTGCCCGAGGAGGTCAAGGTGATGGTCTGCCACTGTGATGTAAAGCCCTATATCCCTCCCCCGATGCGATGCTTTTAAGTGCCGGAAGTTCGGCCGTATGTCTTCCCCCTGTACTTCCAGCATCACATGTCGAGATTTCGGATGCCCATCACATACCAATACTCCATGTGCCCCACCTCCCATCTGTGTCAGCTGCGGAGAGCACCATTCACCTTGCTCGCCAGACTGCAGGATTCTCCAGAAAGAAAGGAAAATCATGGAGTACAAGACCCTGGACCAACTGACATACACTGAGGCAAAGAGAAAATTTAAATGCCTGCATCCTGTGCGTATGACATCGTCTTACGCTGCCGCTACAACAGTTGTGGCACCATCAGCTCCGCCAGCCCAGTTCACTTCTCAGAGCCAGAAGACTACACCTGCCATCTTGATGGTAGGGGACATTTCCCTCTCTGTTGCTCCTGCACCACCTACTTCGAGAGAAACACCTCCTCAACCATTGGCGTCGTCCATCTCCACTTCTAAGTGTAAGTCTTCTTTGGCTTCTCTTACTATTAAGGGCTCCCTTGGGTCACTCCCTTCCCAGGTTTCTGCTAGTGGGAAAGACGACACCGCCAGTGGCTGAAGAGCCCAAAAGCAGCTGGTCATAGGGCTTCACGCTCATCCACTGTCCCGGAGACTGAGCCAGTAAAGTCGTCACAACCAGGGAAACCCAAGAAGCAGCAAGAGAAATCCAAAAAGAAAGCCCCTAAGACAAAGGAAATTCCGCTGGCACCCACACCACCGCTACCTACAAGCTCTGAGTCTGAGGATGGGGTGGAGACTTTGGCGTCCGCTATGGACCTAGATCTCGCCAGACCCTCAGACACAATGGATGTGGACTGCTCAGGCAACAATCAGTGGCAGCAGGTGACTCTGAAGCATAAACTGCCTCGTTGAATGTTCCATGCCTTCCCAGTCTCACGATATCGTCCTCTAGTGGAATTGTGTTTTTTTTTTTTTTTTTGTTTTTTTTTTTTTTTTTTTTTTTTCCACTGCCTGGCTGAGCTATGGCAGCTCTTAAGTTTTACACCTGCTGTCTGCATTGTCCTCCAGGAAACCTGGCTCTCGGCAATGCGGACCCCTGCCATCTGCGGCTATAAGGCATTTTACAGGAACTGTAGTGACTATAATCGAGTATCAGGTGGAGTTTGTGTTTATGTTCTAAACTCAGTCTGTAGTGAACCTGTGCCCCTTCAAACCCCTCTGTGGCTGTCAGGAAATAACCGTCTGCAATGTATATCTTCCCTCACATGGTGCAGTACCTGTGAATGTATTAGCTGCACTGATTGATCGACTCCCTAAACCTTTCCTACTTTTGGGAGATTTTAATGCCCATAACCCCCTGTGGGGTGGCACCATGCTTATTGGCTGAAGCAGAGATGTCAAAACTTGACTGTCTCAGTTTGACCCCTGTTTCTTAAACACTGGGGCCATCTCACATTTCGGTGTGGCTCGTAGTAGTTACTCGGCAATTGATTTATCAATTTGCAGCCCAGGACTTCTCCTATTTATCCACTGGAGAGCACATTATGATATGTGTGGTAGTGACCACTTCCCCATCTTCCTGTCACTGCACCAGCATCAGGCCCACAGACGCCTGCCCAGATGGGCTTTAAACAAGGTGGACTGGGAAACTTTCACCTCTGTTGTTACCGTTGAATCTCCCCCACATGGTAACATCAATGTGATGATAGAGCAGGTGACTACAATAATCATTTCTGCGGCAGAAAACTCGATCCCTCACTCTTTTAGGGTGCCCGAGGCGTAAGGCAGACCCATGGTGGTCGCCGGAAGTCACTGAAGCAATTAAGGAGTGTTGGCGAGCTCTACAGCGGCATAAGCGGCACCCTTCCCTGGAGCACCTCATAGCCTTTAAACAGCTCCATGCTCGCATTCACCAACTTATCAAATGACGGAAGCAGGAGTGTTGGGAGAGAGATGTCTCGACCATTGGGTGCCATACGTCACCTTCCCAAGTCTGGGCAAAGAACAAACGTCTTTTCCTGTACCAGGCCTCAGCAGGTGTTCCTGGTGTTACCATAAATGGCGTGTTATCTACCGACACAAACACAATTGCTGAGCACTTTGCCGAGCACTTTGCTCGAGCCTCTGTGTCGGAGAATTACCCCCCCCCCCCCCTTCCCACTCTCAAACGGTGGCTGGATGGGAATGTCCTCTCATTCACTACATGCCTGCCCCATTTACAGAGTTGGAGCTCCTCAGTGCCCTTGCACATTGTCCTGACACAGCTCCTGGGCCTGGTCGCACTCACAGCCAGATGGTTAAACATCTCTCATCTGACTACAAGCGACGTCTCCTCTCCATCTTCAATTGTATCTGGTGCAGTGGCGTCTTTCCATCACAATGGCGGGAGAATATCATCATTCTGGTGCTCAAACCTGGTAAAAACCCACTTTATGTGGAAAGCTATCGGCCCATCAGCCTCACCAACGTTCTTTGTAAGCTGCTGGAATGTGTGGTATGTCGGCGGTTGGATTGGGTCCTGGAGTCACGTGGCCTGCTGGCTCCATGTCAGGGCGGCTTCCACCAGGGTCGCTCTACCACTGATAATCTTGTGTCCATCGAGTCTGCCATCCGAACAGCCTTTTCCAGATGGCAACACCTGGTTGCCGTCTCTTTAGACTTACGTAAAGCATATGACACGACCTGATCGTTGCCACATTGTATGAGTGGGGTCTCTGGGGCCCGCTCCCAATTTTTATCCAAAATTCCTGTTGCTCCGTACTTTCCGTGTCCAAGTTGGTGCCTCACATAGTTCCATCCATGTCCAGGAGAATGGAGTCCCACAGGGCTCTGTATTGAGTGTCTCTCTATTTTTAGTGGCCATTAATGGTCTAGCAGCAGCTGTCAGGCCCTCCGTCTCACTTTCTCTGTATGCAGACGACTTCTGCATTTTGTACTGCTGCTCCAGTACTGGTGTTGCTGAGCGGCGCCTACAGGGAGCCATCCACAAAGCGCAGTCATGGGCTCTAGCCCATGGCTTCCAGTTTTCAGCCGCAAAGTCGTGTGTCATGCACTTCTGTCGTCGTACCGCTCATCCGGAACCAGCACTTTACCTTAATGACAATCCACTCGCTGTAGCGGGGACATATCAATTCCTAGGACTGGTTTTCGACACTCGATTGACTTGGCTCCCTCATCTTCGTCAGCTTAAAGCACAAGTGCTGGCAGCACTTCAATGCCCTCCATTGCCTGACCAACACCAATTGAGGTGCAGATCGTTCTACACTGCTCCGGCTCTACAGGGCCCTTGTCCAATCCCGAATTGGCTATAGGAGTGTGGTTTATGGTTCGGCAGCGCCTTCGGTGTTGCATTTACTCAACCCTGTGCACCACTGCAGGTTTTGACTAGCGACAAGAGCTTTTAGAACGAGTCTGGTGACTAGCGTACTGGTGGAGGCTGGGGTCCCTCCATTGCAGATCAGACATGCGCACCTGCTCGTTAGTTACACAGCACACATTCGTAGTTTCCCTGAGCATCCGAATTACCATCTCCTTTTCCCGCCCGTGGCAGTCCATCTCCCGCATCGGCGGCCCTGCTCGTAGCTAAAGATTGCAGTTCGCGTGCGGTCCCTTCTCTCCGAACTGGAATCCTTCCTTTTACCATCTCTATTTGCGGTCTGTTCACGTATGCCTCCATGGTGTATGCCTCAGCCGCAGCTTCATTTGGACCTTTCACGTGACCCTAAGGACTCCATTAACCCTGTGGCTCTCCACAGTCACTTTCTCTAGTCTTGGCGTGTTCCGGAGCTCTGAAGTTGTTTACACTGACGGCTTGATCGCTGATGGTCGTGTTGGCTTTGCCTACATTCACGACGGCCATATTGAACAGCATTCCTTACCCGATGGCTGCAGTGTATTCACTGCAGAGCTGGTGGCCATTTCTTGTGCACTGCAGTATCTCCGCTCATGCCCTGGGGAGTCTTTTCCTTTATTTACTGACTCCTTGAGCAGCCTGAAAACTATCGACCAGTGCTACCCTTGTCATCCTTTGTTAGCATCCATCCAGGAGTCCATCTATGCTCTTGAACGGTCCAGTCGTTCAGTGGTGTTCGTCTGGACCCCTGGTCACGTCAGAATGCCAGAAAATGAACTTGCTGACGGGCTGGCCGAACAGGCTACACGGAAACCACATCTGGAGATGGGCATCCCCACAACTGACCTGCGTTCGTTTTTACACCACAAGATTTTTCAGCTTTGGGAGACGGAATGGCAAAATCTCAGTATGCACAACAAACTGAGCCATTAAGGGGACCGTGAATGTGTGAAAGTCCTCAATGAGGGCCTCTCGCAGGGACTCCGTGGTTCTATGGCGGCTCCGCATTGGCCTTCCCTGGGCGACCCTCGGCTACCTCCTGTGCCATGAAGGACCCACCTCAGTGTTGGTGCGGTGTCTGGTTGAAAGTGGCCCATATTGTTCTGCTATGTCCTCCTTTGCCTGCCCTGTGACTTCATCTTTGGTTGCTGGACTCATTATCATTGTTTTTAGCAGACAATGCCTCATTCGCTGATTTGGTTTTATATTTCATCCGTGAGGGTGGTTTTTAACGCATGTCTTTTGTCCCTCTGTGTCCTCCACCCTGGGGTTTTTGGGGTGAAGGTTTTAATGTGTTGCGGGGTGGCTGGCTTTTCCGTTTTATTTTCATAGTCGACCAGCCACTGTAATCTGCATCCTTGTTTTACTCTCTTCTAACTGTTTCTCGCATCTCTCTGTTGCTCTCTGGTCCTCTTTTGTTCCTTTTAGTGTTCGTTGCCTTTCCTTTGTTCTTGTGGGCTTCCCTTTCTTTCCGTTTTGTGTTATATGTCTCATCTATTTTATTCTTACACTTGTGGCATTGTTTAATTAGGAACAATGGACCGATGACCTCATACTTTGGTCCCTTTACCCCTCTTTTAAACCAACCAACCAACCAACCCACCTCAGCCTAGATGACTTCACATTTCTGTCAAAAGGCTGGTCTTTGTAGATGGCGTAAAATTCACAGTTGTACCTCATACTCCATCTTTCCCTTTCTCATATTGGGCTGATGATTCTCCTGAGTATCCTTCTCTCAAATGCATCCAGCAGTTCAGCTCCCTTCGCTGTCAGAGCGCAGTCCTCAGCGGTGTATGTAAGCCCTTGTCAAATCAGTGTTCTATAAATGGTTAGTTTTGTGGTTCTAGTCAGGAGGAGTTAACCCTTTGACTGCTGAGGACGTGTTAACTTGTCATGCCTCACCGTTCCCCTGGCGTGCCTGACATGTATAAGCGCGGCCCTCGAGTCTTCCTTACAGCGCTAAGGACGTGTTGACGCGTACATCGTCACCAGCCTTTCCACCACTAGGGATGAGTTTAGGTGCACTGAGTCACAACTACCTGAGTGCTACAGACGTGTAAACATGCAGAGCTGTCTTTCTGCCCTGCTCTTCCAGTAGCTGTTCAGTGGTCTGACTATATAGTTCGAAAGTGCATACATGTTTGTTGCTGCGATTCATGTGTTTACAGTTTTCTTGTTTTCTGCATGAGAAATGTCACGTGGCTGTGGTTGCACAGATAAAGAAATCCTGGATATGCTCACTAATAGGGACAGTGAGTGTGAATTATCTGACATTGCTAGCAGTGATGGGTCTTCAACAGAATCTCAAAGCTGTAGTCCTCAGCCCTGTACATCAGAGGGGAGAGCAAGAATTACAGTCAGCGGTTCCTCTGAATCCCAGGAATCAGAAAGGGACAGTGAAATGGTTCAGAAAAGAGTGTGCTTAAGCGACACGTTTTACTGGAAAGAAACAGAGTTCAGGACACAAATGTCAATTAGATACTGACCCTAGCATTCTTTCATTTTTTGTGATATTTATGTCTCAAGAACTGTTGCAATTTATTGCAGACAAAACAAATTGTTTTTACGTTTACACCAGAGAAAATATTACAGAATCTGTGAATTCTTGACTGTCAAAGTGGAAAGACACTGGATTTGAGGAAATGTATTGTTTTGTTGCTATTTGCCTTCTAATGGCGCAAGTTAAGAAGTTAAAATTAAGTGATTATTGGTCCAGAGATACACTTTTGAACCCACCAGTTTCCAGTGAAATTATGTCCCGAGACCGTTTTTGTCTACTTCTGAGAACATTACACTTCAGTGAGGCAAAGTTCCTGAGATGTTTCGTAATTCATTTCGCCCACATCACAAGCTTTGTATAGATGAAAGTCTTGCTGTTCAAAGGACGGTTATCTTTTAAGCAGTTTATTCCAATTGGGTGAAATAGATTTGGAATAAAGATATTTGTGCTGGGTGGCTGTCAGAGTGGGTACATTTTGGATTTTATTGTATATACAAGCGCAACAACAGAAATTGGGTTCCACAATTTGGGAAAAAGCGGCGACGGAGTGACAACTCTTATGGGACCGTATTTGGAACAGGGTCATATTCTATATGTCGATAATTGGTACTCCAGCCCGGACCTGTTCCTCTAGCTTCACTACCATGCCAACAGCTGCATGTGGCACTGTTCGTAAGAATAGGCGCAACATGCCAAAACTGCAGAAAAAATTAAAATGAGGAGAAACTGTGTTTAAGTGCACTGACAAGGTCCTTGCTATCAAGTGATGTGATAAAAGAGAGGTGTGCATGTTGACAACAAGTCACACAACGCAACTGGTTGAAACAGAGAAGACTGACAGAAATACTGGCGAAAAGAAAAAAAATAAAGAAACCACAATGTGTAGATTACACATAAAAATCAACATCTTTTCGACTAATTTGTAGGTTACTGGAAAATAGTAGGGGAATAAACGTTTTTATTCCGTATCGTTGTGCTGTCAATCTAATGTACTCTAAATTTCATTTTCATCATGCGTTCACTCTACTAGGTATGTGAATCCGAAGTTTACATTGTTTTCAGGCCTGATTTTCGCACTCAACTTTCATTCCAGTTGTACAGCTTGTTATGTTTTACAGAGCATTGTTTTTTAGCAAAATCAGAACGAAAATACTGCATTTTTGACGTTTTTTACAAAATCTTCAATTTTGCGCTTAATTAATTCAGTACTGAAAAGTGATATGGAAATGAAACTTCATGCCAAGTTTCATGTTCGTCATAGCATTAGTTCAGGAGATGCAAGAAGGCAAACTTCGAAATTTTTCAGGTGCCTATTTTTTTGGCTGATTTACCTACAATTTTCTGGCTCAGTATGGCTCGTAAAATTCTTTCCATTATTATTCTTAAGAGAACCCGTAAAATTGTAAAAGACGGCCAAATTTTATTTCTTTACAAAAACTATTGCCCGAGGTATTACTGCTCAAAGTCGCCAAAAATTCGCGCTGTCTCTCTTCGAGCCGTAATCAGCCGAGAAATATTCAGCACAAGGCGGATTGGGCAGCGCGGGCTGATCTGGTCCCGGCGGCGGCTCCGAGGGATAGGCATGCTGCACAGGTAGCTGGATTACGCTGCAGGCTGCGGTGCCTCAGTGCGCCAAGCAGATGGTGCGCCTCAAAGCAGTCGAAGGGTTACAGCAAAATAAGCTTTACTGGGTGCAGTTAGTCTTTGCTTTATTTCATATGAGATATCATTTAGGATGGTTACAATCAAACTGAGGTATTTGAAATGTATAAAGGTATAACTACACATCATTATTTTGGCTGGCATGTTTTCCCCACGCGCTTTCCCAGCAGCTAGGTATTTTGTTTTCTGTTCATTAATATTTAGTCCTATTTTCTTGCTGTCTTTTGAAGTGCAGTGAATACCTCTTCCATTGCTGTCAAGTTCATGCTACTATGTCGATGTCATCTGCATAGGCCAGTATCTGCACAGATCTATGAAAATTCATTCCCATATGCAAGATATTTGCTTCTCTCACCACCTTCTCCAAGGCGGTGTTGAATAGGAGGCATGCCAGCGCATCACCTTGCCGTACTACTCTTTGCCTTTACAAATGTCTGCTTGTGTCTGTGTACGTGCGGATGGATGTGTGTGTGTGTGTGTGTGTGTGTGTGTGTGTGTGTGTGTGTCTATATATATATATATATATATATATATATATATATATATATATATATACCTGTCCCCCCCCCCCCCCCCCCCTAAGGTAAGTCTTTCTGCTCCTGGGATTGGAATGACTCCTTACCCTCTCCCTTAAAACCCACATCCTTTCGTCTTTCCCTCTCCTTCCCTCTTTCCTGATGAAGCAACCGTTGGTTGCGAAAGCTGAATTTTGTGTGTATGTTTGTGTTTGTTTGTGTGTCTATCAACATGCCAGCACTTTCGTTTGGTAAGTTACATCATCTTTGTTTTTAGATGTATTTTTCCCACGTGGAATGTTTCCCTCTAAACATTCCACACAGAAAAAATATATCTAAAAACAAAGATGATGTGACTTACTATACGAAAGCGCTGGCAGGTCGATAGATACACAAACAAACACAATCATACACACAAAATTCTAGCTTTCACAACCAACGGTTGCTTCATCAGGTTTCAGTAGTTCTAAGTTCTAGGGGACTGATGACCACAGCAGTTGAGTCCCATAGTGCTCAGAGCCATTTGAACCAAGTACGGCGGTGCGGGTCCCCCGCATCACCCCCTATGCTTTGTCAAGGAGTGTGGGACCTCATCATCATAGTCTTGGGTTTATGGGGTTGAATGCAATTACTAAGTGATTTATTTGATGACCACACCACAAATCCTATCCCGAACTCATGTTTCCTTTTGATACAGGTATAAAATAGGTTTGCTTCTTTCTTTTTTAGGATTCCACTCCTGGTCCATCTTACTTATTGTAATGCTGTGATGCTCTGCTTCAGGTTCATTATATGGTCTAGCATCACTTTCAGAGCTCCTGTGTGGTGTAGTGATTCCACATTCCAAGTACCGATGACCAAATCCAATTTATGCTTTATATTGTTTTTATTTTTTTTTCTTACTTTTCTTGTCTCTGTTGTTTGATTGCCTTCTCCAAAGTTTTGTTCATGCCATGTCTGTCATTCTTTATTCATCCGGCTTTTCTTTGTTGAAGTTTTGTAGCAGATGCTTTTTACTGAATGGGCTGTCAATCCTACGTCTAACCTCTACTTAAGGACGGGAACCCCCCCCCCCCCCCCCCCCCAATACTTTGGTGACCCAACTCCCAGCTGCAAGAGGCAGCAGTTTGCTAGTTTTGGTCCATCTGGGTATTTTATTTCCTCAGTGTCCACCATATCTGGTGAACAATCCCTTATCTGCCACTTGGGGAGGCATGCAATTGAAAACTAGCTACTCCACATGGGGGATTACTTCTATTACCTTTCTTGAATATTGATGTGACCCTTGCAACATTCCAGTCTTTGGATATGGATCTTTTGTTGAGCAAGAGATTGTATATGATTGTTAAGTATGCACCTAGTGGATCACCATTCTGTGAAAGGAACGTTATTGGTATACTTGCTTTTGTCAAGTGATTTAAATTGATTCATTACTCTGAGGATATCTACTTTGTAGTTACTCGTGTTGGGAGTGTTCTTAATTCAAATTCTGGAATATTTACTTCATCATCTATGGTGCAAAAGTTTTGGAAGCTGAGGTTACTAACACTGCTTTAACAACACTGTCATCGATAGTATTTCCAGTGCTATCCCACAGAGAAGGCGTTATTGTGTCTTGCCGCTAGCATACTTGACATACGATCAGAATATCTTTTGATTTTCTGCAAGGTTTTGAGACCAAGTTTCATTGTGGAAACTATTATTAGCATCTTGCATTGAAGTCGGTGCTGAATTTAGAGCTTCTGTAAAAGACAGTCAATCTTGGCGATTTTGGATTTGTTTAAACATGGCGTCCTTTTTTTGTTGTTTCTGCAATAGTGTTCTTACCAGTTTTGTGAACCATGGGGGATCAGCTCCATCATTTGTCAATTTTAAAACCTCTCAGTTGCTGTCAATACCATTTGTTTTAATTCTAGCCACATCTGGTCTACACTCACATTGTTAATTTGGAGGGAGTGGAGACTGACTCTCAATCAAGTGGATTTTGATCTGCTTCTTTGAATAGATATTATTTTTCGTTACTTTTTGAAGGATTTGGAAGCTATGGTGTTCAGTCTACCTATGAAAGCCATATGTCCACTTATCCATTTTGATGTTCATTATTAGCTCCGGATTATTTGTTGCTAAGAGGTCAAGTGTGTTTTTGCCATCTGTTTACTATTAGAGTGGGCTCATGAACTACCGTATTTACTCGAATCTAAGCCGCACTTGAATCGAAGCCGCACCCGAAAAATTAGATTCGAAATCAAGGAAAAAAAAATTTCCCGAATCTAAGCCACACCTGAAATTTGAGACTCAAAATTCAAGGGGAGAGAAAAGTTTTAGACGGCCCCTCCAAATCGAAACAAAGTTGGTCCATTGTAACATGAGACACAATGAGATCGAATGGATGAAGATACAGCTACAGTAGTTAGGTTCGAGTCGTAAGCTTAATAGTTAGGCTTTACCAAGTAGCCATTGCTATGTGTCAGGTATTTATACAGATACCCTTCCTTTTTTACATGCTTCGTCTGGTTTGAATCGATTGCGTATTTTGCTTTGATCTGATAAGTGCTGTTCTCTTTTTTATAGATGTTTACCTCACTCTTAAGCTAAAAATGCATTATTGTTCTGTGTCATGCATTGTTCGTCACATTCTAATGATGAGTGTTTACGACCTGTTGCCGCTCGCCGCATGGCTGCTTGCTTTTTTTGTACGCGCTACCGCGGCTTTTTTTTTTTTTTTAAAAAAAATAAAATAAAATAACCCAGAGGAATTGTTTCATAAGTTAAACAATGGCAACAGACTGCTATTTGTTGTTACTTACATTGCTGCTTTCTTTGATAATGATCAACAAGAACCAAATAATAGACTACATATGATAGATGATGTTCTGATCGAGAGTTTAGCGAAAATTTTTCTACGTTTGAAAATCTTTGCAGACGCCTCTTTAGTACATTACATTCAGCACAGAAATGAGGGTCATGTTAGATTTAAAAATGTAGTCAGTTGCCGTGCTTCATTTCGGACTGTATCACTATTCAGCATAAGAATAATACAAATATAAGCACGACGTGAATATGTATATTCTTCCGCGTTTGATGTTGTCTCACACTAGTTTCGTAGTTTATTAGGCAGACAGGATTTAAATGAGATAGCAGCAAACACGAAAGAATACATGGCATAATGTTTACATTCTTCTACCTTTTCTTTTAATTTATTTACTGACGCAGAAGTTTTGGCGACAGTATTTCTCTTTGTGGCTGCAAAGCATTCCTGTCTAGCGCTACATATATTCGACGGCAGACGTTAGTTGTGGCGGCACCTACAACATTTTTATAACTTCCGCTTACTTTGCACTCGATTCTAAGCCGCAGGTGGTTTTTTGAATTACAAAAACAGGAAAAAAAGTGCGGCTTAGATTCGAGTAAATACGGTAATTGCTCAGTATCAAGGGTAAATCGAAGTCACCACCAACTCTTAATTGTATGAGTCATGTACATGTTTGAAATTAGACCAAAGTTTTCTTTGTACCTTTTAGCAATTGTATCATCTGAATTGGGAGGTCAGTAAAAGAATGCAATAATTATTCCAGTCAGGTTGCCAAGAATGACCTCTATCCATAATGGCTCAAAGGAACTATCTACTTCAATTTTGCTACAAGATGAACTACTTCTAACAGCAACAAACATCTCACCACCAACTGTATTTAGCGTATCCTTTCTGTAGACCGTTAAGTCGCAACACAGCTACAACACTTTACAACTGTTATATCAAAGGTTCCTAGATTTACATTCTTTGTGTGTTCAACCTGCACCCTTTCAGACTGAAGTACTTTTTGTGTTTCCTCAAAACAATTTACTTGACTTTTAGTCTACAGGTGCTGCAAACTCGAGTGATGTATGTGTATAAAATCTTATAGTGGAAGGTCCACATTGTATTATCACAATATTAGGAAAAGAATAAATTGCTAATCACTGTAAAGATGATGCATGGAGTTGCAGACACTCACAACGAAAAAATTGTTACACATTTAGCTTTCAGTCAAAGCCTTCTTTGGAAGAAAAGAAATAGAAAAAAAAGGAAAAATACACACACACACACACACACACACACACACACACACACACCTTTATGTGAAGTAATGAATTTCTTTTTTTATCCTGGTATTGTAGTTATATACATCATTGCTGCTTTTGTAATGGAATAGATTATGTACAACAATGTTCATGGAGGAATAAATGTACTGTGAAGGAGGAAGGCTGCATCCTGGCCGTACACCCTTCTAATGCGAGCAAATCTCTCTTGATCTTCACTTGTTGTTTTCCCCCTTTGTTTATTGTACATACTGTATGACATATCTTTCCCTATGGTGTTAGGGTTTCAAACATACTGCACCACTTAACATTTTCAAATTCCTTTGCTACAGTTTTCGATACTGTAAACTGGCTTGAGTTTTCTTAGGTATCACTTCCATTATCAGGCATAATGCACAACTGCCTTTTTGGTGCTTTAACGTTACCAAGGTTCCAAGGTTTCACTGATTGGCACCTAACATATCCCCGTCCCGTCCCGTCCCCCCCCCCCACCCCGCCCCCCCTCCCGCAGTCTTCTGTATTGTGGATGCATGAGCTGTAAAGCTGTCATGCAGTAGTTCTTGCATTTGCCTGACCTTCTTATCTTTGGGATTCTGTGGATGATATTCTTTCAATAGTCCGATAGTGTGTGTCCAGTCTTATAGTGTTTATGCACTGTGGTTAGAGGGGAGGCTATTTATCAGGATGTTGGACCAGTACATTGTTTTCCAATTGTACATAAACACTTCATCAATGGGGGAGGCAGCTACACAACCCACTCCAAAGGAAGAGGGCTGATGGCCAGCCAGGTGGCAGTTACCGACTGACTAGTAGGGGTGCAATAAGGTGCTCTGCTTTGCTGATATCTACGTTCATTGCCTGGCAAGCGGCCCTGTTGGGTGCGCCAGAAACACCAGCCTCAACGGCACGTGAAGGGAAACAAGATTCTTGCTGAGATAGTCAACTCCACAGTGAATGACTGCATCCAAACGGGCGATGCGCGCACCGAGGAGACACGCCCATGCAATGTCAAAAGACTGCTGCCTTGCACATGCTGCGACCCGCTCCCCCCAGGGCAAAAGTTCAGATGCAGCTGGAGTGAGCCAGGAAGGTACAATGTGCTGTGACATTAAGTCCAAAGGGTGGACTTAGTGCAGGAAATAGGTATTGTAATGGAAATTCGAACTAATAACTGCTGCTGGCGGCTGTGTGCTCTCCCCTCAACTAGGGTAAACCCTGTGTCCCAGTGAAACTGCTGGGCTGAGAATGAAAGTGTTACAAAACTGACAGCTATTTATACAAGGTAGCAGTGCACATATTATGCCGGTGTGCCGCTTCTAGTCACGTACTTGGCAGTGCCACTAAAGCACACTGGTGGAGTTATCCCTTGCTCACACTGTAAGAACTATTTATTACCACTGTGCTGGCAGGTTTCACTGAGCGATCCTAGCCTGTCTCTCAACAATTCATTGTCGCTGTTGTTTTGGCCAAAATGACAACACCCATGCTTACCAGCTACCACTGGCTACTGCATTATTCCCCGCCCTTGCATCTTCTCAAAGATTTACCCTTAAAATTGTAGCAGCAACACACTAACCCCCTCTCCACGGGAAAGACTTGGTCCCTCAGGTCTCTCCTAAGACATGTCTGCAACAGTACGTCACATTTACAACCCAAGGTTCTAATATGTGAATGTCCAACAGCCCAGTCCACAAAGTCTAGAATCCACATTAAACCCTTTAACTGCTGTAGTTGAGTTAACTTGTCATGCTCCACCACTCCCAAGTGAGAACATGTTTAAATGCAGCTCCTGGGTCTTCCTGAAGCACTGTTGATGTGTTCACGCTTTCTGTTCCATTGACATCTCACTGCTGGGCATGATTTACTTCCATTTCTCTGTCAATAAAAAAAGTTTTGACTATTTAAATTACAACATATGTACCTCTTTGTGTGCTGTCATGTTGATATTGTGAACTGTTTATAAAATGTCAAGATTGTTATGACCACATGATTCATGATGTGCAGGGGTGGGGATGGGCGCACTGCTTGCTCATTCTTTGGATATAAAAATCAGTAACTTCAGAACAAAAATAGATCTGGTTTTGATCTCAGTTTTAAATAAAATTTTGCAATTCATACACTGCAGCATGTGAGCTAAAAACAACCATATGGAATGTTTAAGCAATGCTTTTTTACTGCTACCAACTCTTTAAAATTTTGTGCTGTGTTTTACTTAATTTTGTGCAATGCAGAAACTGATGTGTAACAAAAAGAAATTCAGTTATTTATTGAGTAAAGATATCGGATTGTAAGATGTGCAGAAATCAATTGTTTTCACGTAACAGTTCTTTAAAATTGGATGGTAAGTACTTCATTACAACCGGAGTGCCGGGTCTCAGCACGGATAGCAGCATTTGACAAGTAGTACAGCCATAACAAAGTGATACTCAGCACGGAATGCAGAGAGCACATTTGTAGCAGTGAAAAAGTTAACTCATAAACTGGACATGCTAGATTTCATCTTAAGATATCAAGTTGCTTATGACTACCCCACTGAACAATCCACTAACTCCTCTGGAACATCGTCACATAGTGCCCTTATACTTCCCATGAAGGCTGCTGCCATCCACGGGCTGCCCCAGGACAGGAGTGAACCGGGAAGGTCTACTGCGCCGTGGCACCAAGTCAGAGGGCGGATTCAGTGCACGAAACAAGTACCATGACAGAGACTCAAACTTGTGACTGGTACTGGCGGCTCCATGCCAGTCTCCTCCCCTGGCATAACCCCTGTGTCCTAGTGGAACTGCGGGCTAAAAATGAAACTGCTACAAAATTGTTAGCTATTTATGCAAGGTAGCAACCTTATGTTAATGTTATGTTATGTCAGTGTACCATTTCTAGTCATGTACTCGACCACAACACTGAAACCCATTGGTGAAGTAATCCCCTTGCCCACACAAAACAGTAACCGGGGATTACTGCTGCACTGACAGGTTTCACCGAGCAAGCCTTGCCTGTCTCAATAATTCATCAGAGTTGCTGCCAGCAGTCATTGTGCTATTCCCCTTTACATTGCACTTTCTCATTGATCGTAGAAATGCTGCTAATCCCATCTGTTTGATTGCAAGCCTACCAAAGCTTTGTGTAACTGTCATGTTAGCAGACATTGCTTGCATTTGTAGAGGCCTTCAGTGCTGTTCCCTCTCCTAGTACATAAATAAATAAAATGTTGTGTATTGTACTGCATACCAACCGGTCTCTGTGAATTATTGGTGTTTGTTGAGAAGGCTTTGTAATACTATTTTTATGTTATTGGTTGAGTAAAGAAGGTAAGCTTTGAGTCATTTATAATTATTTCAGTGTGTTAAACAACATTTTTGTGCAAATGCAGCTCTATGCCAAGAAAAAGCCACCTTCTGATGAAGATGAAGGTGGAGGGAACTCCAACACAACCCATGGAGGTGGAAGCAGAAGGAGCAAGAATTCATCAGCGAAACCTTGCAGGTGATTGAAATAAATCTTAATGCTTTAATTGTAAAGATGTCATATCTGTATATACCTCATGTCTCTCTCTCTCTCTCTCTCTCTCTCTCTCTCTCTCTCTCTCTCTTGCGTCCGTGGATGACAAGTGGAGCAGTCGCTTGCAACTGGTTTTATGCCTCTGACCCTTCCCTCTTGGAAATAAATTTTTCGGGGTCAGATGATATATGGTTTCCTATTGCATTGCCAAACAGGACATTGTCACAGCACCAAAGTTCTTCCTATTGTCATTTCAGTCCTGTGAAGTTTCCCTGACCCATTCAGAAATAAGAATTTTTGTTTCAGAGCTGTAACAAATCTCATCACCAGCAATAATTTTTCATAAAAATTTAATGTATGGATACTCACAAGTTGCTATTCTTGATGAGACTCGACTCAACTTGACTGTCCTTTTGTTTTGAACCTTTGTCAGAGCATGTGGAACAAACCTTGCACCTTCTGTGTATGCAAATCTTCATGTGGATTCTGAAAACCACTGTATTAGGTGGTCAATACAATTGAGCTTGCGAAACCTGCCATGCTGGGGTCATGTGAGAAAACTGGTTTGGGATCATAAGAAAGGATTTCAAAAGAATTGTTTGAAGTAATTGAGGAACATCCACTGCAGGTGTCCCATGTAATCAAGATGGTATGCCTCATGTCATAATGTTGCATGGTTAACAAAGAAAACATTATGTTGTTGAACCCATGTCACCTCTGCACCATTTACTTATAAAAATTTCCTTTTTGCAGCTCCTACCACATTTGCTCGCCTTGAGAAAAATTAAATGACTGCACTTCATCCCTCTTGCAGTTAATTCATTACTCCTGTAAGCTCTTCTGAATCACACTCTTGCATTAAAATCAGCACTTCTGAAATTCTGTCACCTATTCTTGTACTGAATGAGGTGGCACAGAGGTTAACATGTTGGACTTGCGTTTGGGAGGTCATTAGTTCAAATACCTGCCCAGCTAGGCAGTTCAAATACCTGTCCGGCCAGGCAGATTTGGGATTTCTGTGATCTCTGTAAATCGCTTGAGGCAAATGCTGGGGTGCTTTCTTTGAAAGGACATGGCAGATTTCTTTCCCCATCCTTTCATAACAAGAGCTAGTGCTCCATCCCTAATGACCACAATGTAGACAGGATGTTGACAAAAAATGAAATTGACAACAAAAATCCCTGAATTAGGCAAGAAATAGCACAAAGATTGGCGAAAAACACTGAAATTGGTAAAAAATAACAGTGAATTTGGCCATAAAATAAAAACTTTTTCCCTCCTCCCCCTGTCTGTATGTCTAGAGGTTTCATCAGTCTATAAAATCAGCCTTCAAGTGCATTCTTTCATGTGCTGCTCAATTACTCCATGTATGTGGCAATCTGCATTTATCAGATGCAGCTTGAGACACAGCAAACTGGATTAACTCCACTTATTACAATTTCACCCCTTAAATTATTTTATTTTCCTTTCTGTTTTCTGTGATAAATAATGCATATATCATGAGTACTTAAAATTGCTAATTTCTTATCCATACTAGATTTTACTGAACTTCATTATACACAGTATACTCCACAGACTGCAGATGACATTAGTGTAATAGTTCCTGTAGAAACATTGTCTTTAATGAAATATTCTAAATATACAACTCACTACAACAATGTGATCTTCAAAACTTGATCCCACTTGTCTTAGCATGGAAATACCTTAATCGGGAAGCCCTGATTATTCACTTTGCAAGGAACATCCAACTTTTTCTGCAAACTTAGCATTTTAAAAAGTATTCTATATAGATTACTGTGTTATAGAATGTTCGAATCTTAAAATGTGATCCTCTCAGAATTACAGCGTTATAGTTTTGTAGCTCCAATTTTTATGGTTCCAAAAATTATACAGTTTCTAGAAAAAGATGTTAATTTATGAAATATTCAAATTACAAATGGAAAATCCAGGATAGAATGTAACAGTATGGGACTTGAGAGAACCATAAGTATTAAAAAAATATATAGCCTACAACCGTCCAGGGAGTATAAGTAGAATAAGTGTTTTGCTAACAATGATTTTTATTTATATATTACTTATATATGTTTATATACCATGTAAATTTAAAATAATACGCGCACGCTTCCCTCCCCCCCACCCCCCCTCCCCACCACTCGCTCGCGCGCCCACACACACACACACACACACACACACACACACACACACACACACACTCTCTATGCCTGGTCAAATGTATTTTAGAGCACCATGTAAAAATTTGAAGTAAATTGGTCAAGAACTTCTTGATATTTTTGCTGACATTGTTCCCTTTTTACCTATTATCGTGTCTTTGTATGTTTTACTTTTTATGCCTATTATGTTAATTTGTGAACTTCTACAGTCAGTGTTTGGCATTCAGTCTTCATGTTGTTAATCAGTTGGTGTTTGGTAATCGTAATACAGTCTTTCAATAAATATTTGAAGTTCTGCTCAGAACAACTTATTTCATTGTTATATCAATGAAAACAATCAGTTTTTGAAAACATATAGTAACTGGATAGATAAAAAATCTACTCACCATGCAGCAACATGAGAACACACATATAAAAGGTATTATGTACATAATACATTTACTTGTTATGCTATTTGTCAATAATATCCTTTGTAGCTTATTGACGTGTGATATTAAATTGAAAACTGTAAATATGAATGAAGTGAAGGTTAATCACACCTGAGTTTTGTCCAATCATGTCCTTAAACTTCCTAATAATCATCAAAAAGTAGTAAAGTGAACAAGAAATTCTACAAGCCTTAAGAGACATTAAGTCCTGAGTCTTAAAAAGTGGTCATTATTTTAGTGCACGACATCCATTCTCTTGGCCGAAAATAAACAAGAAGTTCCAAATACTCAGTATCATAGTGTGGCTATATTTGTCTCCTGTGCTGGATTCAGTGCCAAGGGTTATTTTAGTGGAGTAGAGATAATATAAAACTTCTTAGAAACAGGATAAAAGCAAGCAAAGCTATAAAGTTAGAGAAAATTTATGAAAATCAACTTAGCTGTTTTGGAATCTCTTCGTTTGATCTAATTTATTTGACAGAGTTTTTCTATTTGTATTTCTATAGTTTTCAAAATGAATATTTCTGTTACATATTGTAATTACCAATTACATCAGTGATTAATGACAAAATTAATTTTGTTGTGTATATTAATAAACTGATCATTTTACTCTGTGCTGTTGTTCAGAAATGAAAATCACACACCATCTTTGACTCTGACTTCTGCTTCAACAAACCACTAAGCAGTCTATGTCCACAGCTTTGTTTCAGATAAAATTACCACCATGTCATCCCTAGTCTAAAGTGATTAAAAAATGTTCTTCCTGACTATCCATCGTGTCCAGTAGCATTCTTAAAGATTAAATTACCTTCTAGCTGCAGGACTCGCTCATTCCTTATACTCTCCCAAAAAAATTGGTTAGAGTAAGTAACTAAGAGAAACACACTTTCCCTAATGCTAATAAACAGTATTTTGGTTACAGAAATATTCATAAGTCACAAAATTCCAAGAGTTTTGGTCAGACTTCTTTTTATCAACTCAGGATATCTTTCAAACTGTGTCAGTTACATGGAGTTTATTAACTAATATTATATTTTTATTTCCCAAAAACCATTCAGAACTTTAGTACATTACAGTATGGATATTTAGGGGACACCGTTATTTATTAATTGTTCTGATTTGTGTTACAGCTATTTTCAAAAAGGCTTCTGCAGATTTCAAAATAAGTGCAGATTTTCCCACGACGTTGCTGTTCCAGAGAAGCCTTCTCCTGAGAACGAAGAGGAGAAACACCTCTTCCAATTGGAGGTGCGCTTTCAGGAAGGTGAATAGTGGGAGATAGGACCAGGGCATGACGCATCACACCAGAATAGCCTGGCTTACACGTTTCTAGGTTATACCACATTTAGTTCTAGTATGTGGCCACATTATGAGTGTATCCGAGGTCTTACTGTAACAAGGTAGAAAAGTTAGTACCTGTCACACCAAAGTAAGCACAACTTGACAAGAAGAAGGGACCGGTTGGTAGGACATGTTGTGAGGGGATCATAAATTTAGCATTGGAAGGCGGCATGGAGGGTAAAAATTGTGGAGGGAGACCAAGAGTTGAATACACTAAGCAGATTCAGAAGGATGTAGGTTGCAGTAAGACTGGGAGATGAGGAAGCTTGCACAGGATAGAGTAGCATAGAGAGTTGCATCAAACCAGTCGCAGGACTGAAGACAACAGCAACAACAACAATAAAACATAAACGAGAGAAAAATATCAAAATAAGACTTTAGTTGCAAAGGAAATGCGCCATTTACAACAGCAAAACACGATGCACACACAAGCATGTGCCAACAACAAAATGTGTCGAGGGCCTCCGTACGAAGTCTATGGTTCTTCTGCTTCGCTGGCTACTTGAAGCCAGATTATAACTGGAAAATTTTTTCCTGGTGTGCCCAAGCTGACAGAAACACACATGCACAGAGCACTCTGGGTTGTACTGGGGAGGTGGGCAGTCTCCACGTGACACATGTTTGTTATGTGAGTTTGCCGCTTCCTCTTCGTGTACAGCTCCTCTGTCAAATGAAAACAAAACTGATTTCTGTGGGTGGGAGCTATCAAGTGAATTAAAATACATTCACATAATTATGGAAGGCTTCAGTTTTCTAATTTTATTTCAGTTCCATGTTTTTGGTAGTCAAAGCAATAATTGCCTTGCAGAACAATGAAGTTATTTTTGTCTGTTTAGTAGACATGGTGTATACGACCCGGGAGATCTGGGGAAAACCTGAGAATTTTTTCATCCAGGAGAAAACCGGGAAAAACCCGGGAATTTTTCGTTGTAGTTTTCAGTTAAATTTTTGGGGTTTTGACAGGTAAGAACCGATTCTCTAACAAAGGATATTACTGTACCCACTACTGCAGAATAATACTGCACACATTAAAACACGAACGAGAGAAAAAAATGAAAATAAAACTTAAATTGCAAAGGAAATGTGCCATATAAAACAACACAGTGCAAGTACAAGCATCTGCCAAAAGCAAAATGTGTCAAAGGCTTTAGAAAGACTATGCAATGCTTCATAACAACAAATTGCCTCCGATGAGCGTGACGTCACAACTGTTTACATTAGATACGTTTAAGCAGTTATGAGCGGGCTCATGCACATGCACAGTTGAGTCGCGTATGTGTAATACCTTCTCCCACTTCTGGCTATGGAAATGTGGCTGTTGGCTGTGTAAGCAGCAGTAGCAGCAAATTCATATTCTTGAGGAAAAAAACCTTCTTTTACAAAGCACCTAGAATCCAGCACATGTCGGTTTATCGATTATTCGTAAGATTTTCAAACGCACCCCTGCTGGTTTTTGGACATTTTTGAACACATTCTAAGTTGATTCCCGAATGAATTGTAAGTTGATTTTTGAATGCGTGCCAGGGGAATCCTCGTCGCATCTAGATATGAACTTTCCTGCAGACAAAACGAGGCGGGGCTATACGAGATGATCAGAATAAAGCCAAACTGGTGAATGCCAACTGCTGCTTGTTTATGTGGTTGATTGGTTTGCAAATGTTCATCTTTGTTATTTACTAGTGAAATTCATAGATTCAGACTACCAGAGTGGAAATAAACGATTAACAGGAATAACAGGTAAGAAAGGTTATGTATTATCTTCTCGGTGTATCCAAGAAAGTGAAATTCTGACAAATTTTTGGCCAGATCACTACACTAGTAAGGGCCAGTTAGAGACCCCGGCTAGCAGCCACCTAAGTTCCATTCTGGGTTTAGCGCGGAAGGCGCATTGTATGAACACATAATAATGCCTAACTGGAGAATAATCGCTGGATAACTAAACCTGTGATTGTGGCAAGGTTAGTAAAGTTAACCGGAGAATGAGTTTTGACAGTTGTAGGAATAGTTACAGAACTAGTGACGACAAGATTGTTTGTTAGAATGAGGTAGGAGGAGAAACAGGGACTTCACACAAATTATGGAAGAATATGACGATTCCAAATTTATACAAAAAGTTCGTTCTACTACTTTTCGCTCTCGTGCGTGAGAAACTGGAGCGTATGAATGAAATGTGAAACTATTTCCTAACACAAAGCTTTTTGATTGTAGTAGGCCAAATAGGTATTTTGTGTTGGTACTTCGTGAATTATATTGTCGTACTATAAAAGTGACCATTTTTGCCGAAACAGTCTCGCTTATTTGGTGTGTGTTACAATTGCTGCAATATTAGAAAGACCTATTTTATTTTATGCAGCACACAGTGACAAAATAGACGTAATCAGATCGAGAAACCACATCAGTCTTGGGTACTCTTTGTATTAACAGCTTTTTCAGTATTAGACGATGACATTTCAATTTTTCATGTAGCAAAACGTTTGACGAACTTCGATGAAGTAATAGTTCTTTCCCGGAAGGGAAAGCACGCCATGTAAAGCTGTAGCAAGATTAGAGAGAGAAATCGCTAGGACCTAAGGATTGAAGAAATGTGTACCGTCTTGCTGTCTCTTGTCTTTACTGGTTTTAGGTATCCTTTATTTAATTTTATGTCACACAGAAGAGCAAGTTATTAGCTAATAGGCAATAAAGAGTCCAGATTTTCTGAAGAGTTCTTGTTCTCCCGGTTACAGATAATCCCATCCAGTATTCAGGATATTAAACCAGCCGACTGGGAGCAGGAGAGGCACTACAGGACATTAATTTCCTCTGTCCTGAAATAGTTTGATGGCATCCATTACAAAATATAGTCGTTTGAGTTCCACAGAGTGAAATACAGTGATGTGCAGTATAAGAATGTTTGAAGAGGCATGGCACTGCACGTCAGCACACTTAAGACCAAATAACATCTCTTACATTTCCTCGAAAATATATGTTTTATGTATTGGACTCTTCAGAAAGATGTGCGCTACAAAATCAACAGATTTTTGAAAAGTCTCTCTCTCTCTTTTTTTTTTTTTTAACATACTGATGCGCAGAGTAGCTGTTATAGTGGGGGAGGGGGTGGGGGGGGAAGGTAGTCTCCACGTGACCCGTGTTTACATTGAGTGATTTTTCTGTTTCCTCTTCGTTTACTGCTCTTCTCACGTCAAATGAAAACAAGACGGATTTCTGTGGTTGGGAGCTATCAAGTGAATTAAAATACATTCAAATAACTATGGAAGGCTGAATTGTGAATTGTGTTACTAGTTTCAGATTTTATTTTGTGTCCTCCTTTCTGACAGTCAAGCATTAATCGTCTTGCAGAACAATAAAGTTATTTTTGCCAGTTTGCTAAAGAAATTTGGCTTTCATTAAGCTTTCCTGCTGAGGCAGTAAATTTATTTGAAACAGTGTTTAATTCCACACTATTGGCTACTTTCAACTGTTTGCTGTATTTCAAATGCATGTTTTTATCTTCTAACATGTATGTAATTAAATCATAATAAAGAATCAAACATGAGATAAAACAGTACTGGTACTCAAAGAAAATTTACATCCCAAAAACCACATTGAAAAACTTATTATCAGATCGAGGCCTGTCATTTGGAGTCTGGACATACGAATGTGCGCTTTAAGGCAAACTATGCATTTTAATATGGTTCACGAAATTCCGACGCTCTTGGAGTATCCTCTGATGTCTTGTTTCTTTTTGACATAATGTAAGAAAGATCTTTCAATGTTTTACACGTACGAACATATGAGCTTCCTACGTCATCATAGCTGCGCAAGCGCGGGAGCTTCCTACGTCATCATAGCTGCGCAAGCGCGGTGACGCCTCTTAGCTGGCGCTCTCTGGCACCTGCTGAAATGAATCTATTTTTAACAGGTCGCACGAAAATATTGCCATTGTGGTTCGAAAAGCATTATTTTCAAAGTAAATTTCCTTTTACGCAAGATGAACTGTGTGCAAGAATGTACGATGAATTTCTTAAATCGGAGAGCGTTTGCTCTCATTTAAAAATCAACTCTTCGATGACGAGCCTTTTAGAAGAATTTCGAACCTAAAAGATCATATTTGTGTGATGTATCTTAAAGTGTAACATGCGCTAAACAGATCAACATTATATGTAAAAGCTTAGCTTCTCTTGTAGCGTATTAATCTTCGAGAAAAATATTATATGTGAAAGCATTGCTTTTCTTGTAACAACACTATGTATATTAACTTAAACCATTAACTTTTCCTGTTGGTGGAATTCGAATTTATACTTTAGTAATAGGAAAATATGCAGCGTACATGTTGCTGCACATCAAAGATCTTTCCAAAGCATGTTCTTCCCCCCTGAGTTTTGTTCTCTAAAGTGCCGAGAAATTCTAGTCTGCTGTATAAAACCATATCCGTTCAAAGGATTGATAAGTTTTACAGTTCCGACGGAAAGTATACTGTCACTTAACATGGAAAAAGTGTATTTTCACCCGGGAGAAAATATATTTTAAACCGGGAGATACGGGAAAAATCCCAGATTTTTTTTTCCTTGTCTGCGTATGCACCCTGCTAGAAAAATTTGGCTTTTATTACTGTTTTCCACTGAGGCAGCCAATTTATTTGAAATGAAGTGTTTCAGTCCACAGTATATGCTAGTTCCAAATGTTTGCTGAATTTCAAATGCACATTTTCATCTTCTGGTACATATGGTGTTTTGCCATAATAAAGAACCAAACATGAGATAGTACAGTACTGGTACACTGATAAAATATACACCCTGAAAACCACAATGCAAAGTGTAATATCAGGTTGGGGATCTACTTCATTCTGAATCTGGACACACGAATGTGTACTTAGAGCCAGATTATACATGTTAGTATGGTTTACGAACTTCCTACGCTATCGTAGCTGCACAAGCGCAGTAAAGCCTGTTTTCTGGCAGCTGCTGAAACGAACCTATTTCAAACAGGACTAGGCAAAATACTGCGAATGGTGGTTTGAAAATTGTAACTTTCAAACTAAATTTCATTTGACACAAGATGAATTACATTATATGTGAGAATGTGACATGAATTTTATAAATCGCAGAGTGTTTAACTCTCGTTTATGGCATAACATTTTGAGGACCGGTCACTCAGAGGAATTTCGAGGCCAGAAGACCATTTATGTCATTATTTAAATTTTACTGGCTTAAAGCGTAACACATGCAAAAAAGACCAATATTACATGTGAAAGCTTAGCTTCTCTTGTAGCTTATGATCTTCGACATCAATGTTATAAGTGAGAGATTAGCTTTTCTTGTAGCTATACTATTTATATTAATTTAAACCATTAACTTTTCTTATATGTGTGTTTACACTACTGAACAGTGATGTTGCTATTAGCTGACTACATCACGTGTCCTATGCTCTGAATATTGGCTGTCATTGGCTGGCGAGGTCATGCGACAAGAGCTGTGATTCGCTTACAAAAGGGCATGGCAATCTTGATTTCAGTGCTTTGGAAACTAGGTGCCGTGTTTGGTGGAATTCGAATTTACACTTGCATAATTATGAAAATATGCAGCATATCTTAATATGAAAATATGCAGCGTACATGTTGTTGCACATCATCAAAGATCTTTGCAAGACCTCTTTTGCTGGATTTCATTTTCTAAAGTGACGGGGAAGTTCTACGCCGATGATGTGTAAAACATTAACTGTTCAAAGGATTAATAAGTTTTACAGTTCTGTGGGAAAGTATACTGTGACTGAACATGGTAGAAGTGTATTTTCTCGTGGGAAAAAGTGTATTTCCTTGTCTACGTATACACCCTGTAATCAAACTCCGTGCCGGACCGGAGTTAGTCTCCTCACTAAATTCAAAATAAGAATAGTAAACAATGAGCAACACACAACACATAACATTCATTAACAACTACTTCAGATTTGCTTGCAGAAGTTGAAATTGTCGTAAATGAGATCACTCAGGCAAGACCTGTACTGGTGTTCGATACCACGACAGTTCAGAACATCCACCACCTAAAACTGCCACATTCAAGTGTCTGCATTATACCATCTTTTAAATTTAGCTAGCACAGAAATGTGTCTGATACTTTGTGCCTAAGATGCTAGTGGGTCACACAGATATGCTGTTGCATTCCTGCACATTTTATTTTGCAAACATGTTTTTACACACATTATCTTTGCAAATAAGGCTTCGACGAATTGGCTATAATCTCCATATTTGTGTGCAGAAAAAACATCTGTTTCAAACTGTCTCTGATAAAATAGTCTGGATACAATTTCCTATGAGTCAGCATTTATTAGGTAATTTTGCATTTGTAGATTTTGAATCAGAATTCACATCTGTATTCACATTTATTGCAAATATGAATTTGTCGTGCCCCTATGAATAGTACACTGATGATTTAGCTTGCTTCAGCGCTATAGTGTGTGTGCATGTTCACGTACATATGCCGCCCCCCCCCCCCCCCCGCCCCCCCTTTTCCCCCGAAACACGCACGCAAGTGCATGTGCATGTGCGGCTAACATCTTGGAGAATAACAGCAAGAACATGCAGTAGAAATGTGGCACTGTTAAGCTGGTTCTAACTGCAGGCAAAGGGAGTTGATTGCAGTGTACAATCTACTTCTACTTCCATACTCTGCAAACCATTGTGAAGTGAATGGTAGAGGGTACATCCACTTCTTCCCATTTCATTCATGTACAGAGCACGGGAAGAGTGGCTGTTTGAATGCCTCTGTGATCCCTGTAGGAGTGACATGTAGATGGTTGAAATATAGTCATAGAGTCATAGTTTACACCATGTTCTCGATGCTTTGTAAGTAGGCTTTCTCAGGGTAGTTTTGATATTTCAGATTCATAAAACTGACCATATCCACATGGTATTTTGACTCTTCCTGGCTTTGTGAGACCTCATGAGTTTTTGGAATATTTGCTGGAGTGTTGAAGACCAAGTTGATTCTATGCCTATTTAGGAACTAGCTAATCTTTCCCATTTACTGAGCCCGGTTACTGAATTGAGATACAGTTCCTGCGATACTGTTATGAAAAAAGTGATTGCAATAGAAATTTATGATAACCTCTCAATAAAGGTGGTCTTCTACTGTTAAACACATGTTGGGACCCGGCCATTGGGAAGCTGCAGTGGGTGCAACAGTCTTGCAACCAAAATACTATCTTACATGGCATTGGAGTAGGCAGCAGCAACCATACAACAGTTTAACGACTTGACAGGGCAACGAGCTCAGCAGAATTTTGTACAAATGTTCAGTATGTTTCCATGCAGTTCATTAACATTTTCCACTCCAAACCCCTACGCAATATCTTCCTGTAAGCACACCTCTTTGGACGGAGCCCTTATGTCATACATAACTTTGTTTCCCATGCATTTGTAATGCTGTTTGTTTCATGAGTTGAACAGGTGGCAAAAGTAGTTCATTTACTTTCTGACAGAGGTCACTATGAGTGTGCAGCTTGAGCGTAGGCCACAAACGATTGATTTTCACACACACAATCGTGTAACTTCCAGTTTGGGCCTAGTGCAATTTGCATGTTTGTGTTGCGTGTGTTTTTGTTGGTTCTTCAAGATCAGAGGAGGAAAACTCTGATGGGGATATTGATTGCGAACCTTCAGACATATTTTCTGAAACTTCCAACAGTTCAGTTGTTGATTTATATTATTGAAAAATATCATTGCAGAATAATATGCATGTTACTACAAAAGCAAATATTGCCTCAAATTATTTTGATATTTGGAGTACTGCTGCTTGTCCTGATAAATCGCAAAATGTGGTCTCTGATGTGAGCAACTGGTTAAGAATTGACAACCAGCCTGATGTACCTGTGTTCAATAGTACTAGTGGTGTAACTTTGCAAATGGATGAAAATTGTAGTGAATTTGAATGCTCTTCAGTGTTTTCAACAATGACATGATAAAAGTAATGAAGTTGAAACAAGCAGGTATGCAGGACTAAAAATTTATGAAGTGAAGTGAATAAGTAGTAGTCTGTGAAAAGGAAGTCTATGTGGCAACAACAGTCAGCAGTAAAGATACATGAAATGTACTTGTTTTTCTCTATTATTTTGCATATGAGTGTAGTGAAGTTGCCAAAAATAAGTGACTATTGGTCAAAGGACGCATTTATAAATACTTCATGGGCAAGCAAGGCAGTGAGTAGAGACAGATCTCATTTTGTTTATGTTGCACTTGAACGACAACACGAAATTCGTAAGACTAGGTCAGCTACAACATGATCCAACACACAAAATTAGACCTTTCTTCAGTTCTTTGTCTCAAAGTGTAAGAATAACTTCAAACCACACGTGAAGCAAGTCATTGTATTGAGAAGAAAGTGCGAGTTACGTTTGATGCTACGTTACATTATGTTAGTTGTATTGCGAGGATTCTGCAGTGAGGGATTTTTTAGATTTTGAAAGAAGTTAAATATGTACTCTTTATTTAAGTACATTACAATAAAATGAATTGCCCCTATAAAGTATTGTTGTATTACAGTGCTAATGTTACTTCTAAACTAAGTTATAAAATTAATTTTAAATTTTTCTTTGAAGACTAGTGGTAATCCTAGCTCACTAATTTGAAAAAAGTATTTATTATTCTCATTATATACATAAAGATATGTAAAGTAATCTATAAGTCATTCCCTTTGAACTCATTATTACCAGTCATGATTTGTTGCTAGTGCACTCTACCATAGTAGTCTACAGTGGCTGCGTGACACAGTCTAAAACAGGCCTCATTTTGTGTGTCCATTTGGCTGGCCAGTTAAATTGTGCAATATTCAGATATGTGGGGCAGTCAGATCTAATACTATTCCTGTAAGTTGAGTTTCTCCAAAAAATGAGTCTGTAAGTCATCAGGAAAGGGAAATATGAAGAATAAGCTATTTTCTTCATGATTCACAACTTTTTGGGCTTGTAACAGAGTTGTAAATTTCTTTAAACAATATTTTGAGAACTTCCTTAGGTGTCTCCCTTAGGAGTTTCCTTCTGTTTGAATTCCAACCAAACTGTGGACTAGACATGCTGTATGCTGCCCTAGCATTTGTTTTCTGGTGCCATCAGAGAATAAATCAGTCTCACAGAAAGTTACAATGAACCAAAATGGTATGCTAAACCACAAGTAATGCTATAAGTAAGGTTGGTTGGTTGGTTGGGGAAAGAGACCAGACAGCATGGTCATCGGTCTATAAGTAAGGTACATGTCAAAAGACAATAACTTTCATCAAAAATGTCTTAATAGGCATTTATGAGAGGAGATAACGCTGAAATGTTTTCCTGTGTGCCATAAGCAAACTGGTTGCAAGATTCTGGACTAAAGCCTCTGTTCTTATTAATTTAATTATCTATATTAGTTCTAATTATGTACCACTCTGCTCTGTATTTCATCTTTTATTATACTGTCTCAGAAATTCATTGCTTGCACCACAATGCTATTAAAATACATCATGCCAGAATGATTTTCACTCTGCGGTGGTGTGTGCACTGATGTGAAACTTCTTGGCAGATTAAAAATGTATGCCGGTCTGGAACTCGAACCAGAGACGTTTGCCTTTCACAGACAAGTGCACTACCGAGCTGAGCTGCCCAAGCATGACTCATGACCCATGACCCTTTACTCACAGCTTTACTTCCACCAGTGCCTGATCAGCTGCCACTGGCAGAAGTAAAGCTGTGAGTATCATTTGTGAGTCATGCTCGGGTAGCCCAGCTGATTGGAATCCAAACAGTGAGTAACACGTGGAGGAACACTACTAGAGAACTTCTCGAAATGTCGTATACAAAAAATTACAGCTCAACTGCCAACACAAAAAAGTTGTAAACCATCAATTTTTCTGAGAAAGCATTACAATGTAGTTCCTTGTTTTTGAAATCATGTATCTATTGTCAGTTACACAAATTGCTTATAAGTTGCTAATATAATAGATACAGTTGAAATTAAAATGAAAGATAATGGCAGAGTACAGGGTGAAACTCAGACATTACAAGGTTGTAATATGCACTTTCAGCTCAGTCACAGTGTACAGCTTGTTTCCAGGTGGAATTTTTCATTCTGCAATGGAACGTATGCTGTTGTAAAACTTATTGGGTGGATGAAAACTGTATACCAGACTGGGACTTCTAAGGCTAGTGTCAGGGTCTGGCACACAGTTTTAATCTGTCAGAAGGCTTAATATTAGAGCTTAGTTACACATAAGGAATTAGTAGGGGGTAATGTGGAGGCTCTGGAGAGGTCTTAACTGAGAAATGGTAGGTGAGAAATGTGTCACATTATCTGAAGGTTTCTTTCAGGATCTCGGTACCCGCTGGAGCCCGCCCTCGTGTGTCTCAGCACGACATCTACACGCTTTCCATTGACTGCTTCTCTCCGGCTGAGCGGCAAACTGTGTGAGTTGTCCAAGGAACTTGCGCAGTTCCAGGCTCCCTACATCTACAGTCTGGCCCAGGTGCTGGTTGATCAGAGCAGTGATATGATAGAGATGTTAGCAGGTTTGTAACAGATCACTACAATCAAAAATATCTTACAACAAATTTCTACTTATGTAATTCTATTTATGATGTAATAACTGTTTTATAATCCTGACCGGTTTCCAATCAATTCGTTTTCTTGTGTGTGTATAGTTTAGCATCCATAAATATTTTCTGGTCAAGTTTTATTTGCTCAACAGTCTGAACTTTACGAAAATAGTAGCCTTTTCCCCATGTCTTCACCCACGTATGTGTTGGTTACACCTCCTCCAACGCATCTTTGTCCACTTCTTCCTCCCTCTGTTCGTCCACCTCATCGCCTCTCCTCTGTCTGTCCACCTCATAGTCCCTCCTCCGTCTATCTATGTCCTCCTCCCTACTCTCTCTGTGTCTTCATCTCCTGTTCCCCTCTCTTTGTCCATTTCCACTATCCCCTCTCCATGACCATATCTTGCTCCCCCTCCCTCTGACCTCATACTCCTCTCCCTCTCTCTTTTGATCTCTGCCTCTTTCTTTTCCTCACGCTTCCCAGTATGCCTGTAGACCTTCCATCTGCGTCATGCATCTCTCCCTCCTTCCCTTTCTCTGTCCATTTCCTTTTGCCCCCTCTCTGTTCATCTCCTCCTGTATTAATCTCAACATGTCCCCAGTTATGCTCATCAGCACGTGTAGCCCGTGCAGTGCAGCTCAATGAAGCAGGCCACTACTATTTCCACAGTATGCCTGTCACATAGGGCAGGCTAGGTATCAGGGCCTTGAAAATCATTTATTTTCCTCTGATGTACTGGCTACTGTGCAAAGCAGGTTAATAAAGTTGGCTGGTACTATTCCAACACAACATGTCTGTCATTCAGGGCAGCCTGCATGTCGGACCTCGGAAAACTGTTTCTTGCCCCCAGGCATGTAGGCTGCCCTGCCAAGCATGTCGATTTAGGAGGGCGATGGTGTTCAGACACGTTTCTGATGTGCAGGGCAGCCTATGAGTTGGAGGGAGGGGGCGGACAAGATTTTGCCTATCTGTCTGCTCCTATAGGAACTAGGTCGTCATAAACCCTGCAGCGCTCGTACTTGTGGAGTCTGCCGTTTCCGTGCCAAATTTGGTTGAAATAGGTCCAGGGTTTTGGGAGGATATCCTGAACACGGCCTGCACAATATTTGTATGAGGCACCTGCTAATCTTACTCAGGTGCAACTTGGGAGAGAGACCATAGCGGCTTGTCAATTTATATGTTGCTTTGCTAAGAAATTGCAAAAGCCAGGAGGTGGAACTGTAGTGTCATCACTGGGGACGCTGATGTTCAGAGAAGCGTGCTGTGGGCTGTACATGTGCGGACTGGGAAAGCCCATCCGCAAGCTGTGAATCCCAGTGTAAGTGCACAAGCGAGCTGTCAGTATCCAGGCCGTGGGTACAGAGTCTAGCTCATATCTGAGCATGTGCTGATGACATTGCAGTCCCACCTTCTGGTGCCTGTACTTTCATAGCAAATCAGTGTATAAATACGCAAACCGTTACAATTCCCCTCCCTACATCTACATCTGCATCTATACTCTGCAAACAACCGTAAATTGCACAGCAGAGGGTATGTCCCATTGTATCAGTTATTAGGGTTTCTTCCCATTGCATTCCTGTATTCAGCTCAGGAAGAATCAGTGTTTAAATACCTCGTGTGTGTTGCAGTTAATCTGATCTCGTTATCACAGGTCCTGTGTGAGCAATAGTATATTCCCAGAATCGTCATTTAAAGCTGGTTCTTGAAACTTTGTAAATAGGCTTTCTCGTAGTAGTTTACATCTATATTCAAGAGTCTGCCAGTTCAGTTCCTCCAGCATCTCTATGACCTCTCCCACGGGTCAAACAAACCTGTGCCCATTCGTGCTGCTTTTCTGTGTATACGTTCAATTTCCCGGTAGTCCTGTATTTTGTTACGGGTCCCACACACTTGAGCAGTATTCTAGAATGGGTTAAATGAGTGATTTGTAAGCAATCTTCTATGAAGACTGATTGCATTTCCCCGGTATTTTACCGATAAATTGAAGTCTACCACCTGCTCTACCCGTGACTGTGCCTATGTGATCATTCCATTTTGTATCCCTACAAAGTGTTACACCGAGGCATTTGTAGGAGTTGGCCAATTCCAACTGCAACTCACTGATATTAGGTTGGTGCATAAGTTTGTATCATTTTTCCGCGTGTTTAGTAAGCACAATAGTCGTACGAAACAGTAATAATTCTCCATCACTATTTACAACAGTCTGCTATTGCTGGGTAACTTTTCGACTCTACGATTGTTGTAAAAATCACACGATTCTGAAATGAAGAACTCCTCGAGCTGTGCTCGGAGCGCATTTTCGTCCAGAAAGGAAGTTACTTGAAGGTTGTTCAGTAGAGAGTGGGAAAGGTGAAAATCTGAGGGTGCAAGATCAAGTGAATAAGGTGGGTGTGTTCTCTCTATCTTTTCTAAAATTGAAATAAAAAGTAAAAGAGTTGAAGGGAATAAAATACAAGTGAAGCCGTAGTTGAGAAGGGATTGAGACAGGAATGTAGCATATTCCAGTAGTTATTCAACCTCTACATTGAGCAAGCAGTAAAGGAAACCAAGGAGAAATTTGGAAAGGAAATTAAAGTTCAGGATGAATAAATAAAATCTTATAGGTTAGCCAGTGACATTGTAGTTTTGTCAGAGACAGGAAATGACATGGAAGAACAGTTGAGTGGAATAGATAGTGTCTTGAAAAGAGATTTAAGGTGAGCATCAACAAAAGTAAAACAGGGTGATGAAATGTAGTCAAATTAAATCGGGCAGTACTGAAGGAATTAGATTACTAAATGAGGCATTACACTTAGTAGATGAGTTCTTCTATGTGGCCAGTAAAATAACTGATGATGATCAAAGTAAGGATAAAGAGCCATAACAAGAAAAGCATCTCTGAAAAGAGGAATTTGCTAACATTTAATATCAATTTAAGTATCAGGTCGTCTTTTTTTGTGTTTATAGATATTTGTCTGAGGTGGAGCCTTATATGGAAGTGAAATGTGGGTGATAAGTAGTTCAGACGAGAAGAAAATGGAAGCTTTCGAATTGTGGTGCTATCCAAGAATGCTGACGATTAGATCTGTCGGTTGCATGACTTATGAGGAAGTAATGAATCAAATTGGGGAAAAGAAATTTTTGACACAACTTGACTAAAAGAAGGGATTAGTCTGATTAAACACTAAGTTTCTTGATGTTATGAGCTATTAATATAGCATGTATAAATCCTCCTAAAATTGTTCCTTTCTGTTGTAAATGAATATGTTTAATTTCCTGGGAAACTTGCGATTTTTGCAGGAAGTTACGAATTCTTCTTAGACCCATTGCAGCCCTTGTTTCCAAAACAGGAAACGTGTGATACAGGGATGAACCCCAGTGAGCAAGGAATGTCAGTAAATGAAAATGGTCTGATTAATGGGGATGGATATCAGAAAACAGATCGTCAGAACAGAGACCTTGCAGCCAGATTGAGGTGAGAGAATTTGCATTCCTTCATTATAAAGTTTGGTGTCTGAAAAACTGTATTTAGGTGGAGTAATTGTTAATAATTCTGTCACTTATCTTGACTTTTTGAGTGTTCTACAGTATTCTCGTACACCATTCAAGAGGTTCATTGTGCCCTAATACTAACTGTGAAGTGTGTAGTGTGCAATTTCAGCAAAATGCTTATTATATTGTGTTCTTAAGTGGGAATCTGCATGTGTTGGTGCCTGAACATGCAATTTTTGTGTACGTTTGCTGCTTTCACTGATGCAATGATTCTATTGGTGGAAAGTTCTCCTTATTGTCTACAAATGCTCTTAAACATGTAAATGTTGTGTGCCAAGTGGTGACTGCTTTAACAAAACTTGGTATGTTTTCTGCTTCGGTCACTTTTTTTCCCAATATTAGTTTGGCATAATGCATGTGGCAACCTGCTGCCATCTTTATATGCCCGTATGTTATTTTTGCAGTAATTTTTGTAATAAACTCCCCTTTCAAGTATGATATTTCTCCTGGATGTGCCAGTTAAGTGCTGAAATGTCACATCTGCTCAGCAAACTTTTATATAATTTAACACTTTTTGAAAAGCACCCAAGTCTCATTTGGGCACTTGCAGTGGTGGCTTAGTGGGACTCGGGTACTGTCTCAAAAGTGTCAGTTTATAACAATATTATGAAAAGGAAAGTTGCCACTCACCGTATAGCGGAGATGCTGAGTTGCAGATAGGCACAACAAAAAGACTGTCACAAATGTTTTTTGTTGCGCCTATCTGCGACTCAGCATCTCTGCTATATAATGAGTGGCAAGTTTCCTTTTCGTAATATCATGACATTGCATCCTGAATTTTCCATTGTTTGTCAGTTTACATCATTCTATGATTTGTATAGTTGCTACAATATGGGAGAAAATTAGAATTAATTTATTGTGGGAGTAAGTAACATGAAACAACAAATGACATCTCAATTACAAAGATGTTTATAATAGAGTGGGTGGGAATTGGTTTAATATTAATAAGTTTTAAAGACTGTGCCATGGATACAGATATTAGTAGGAAGAAACATTTCTTGTGGCAGATGTTATGTGAACTGATTTACATCGTTTCGAAACAAGTACAAATATTTTGCTATTGATGGAATAACAAGTTTCCCTTTAAGATCATTGATCACCCATTCCCTGGCATAACTGAACACGGGTAATCTTATGAGTTTGTATAAAGAATTTGAACAATAATATGGAAAGGATAGATTGCTACTTATCACTCAGGAGCCATTGAGTCGCAAACAGGCACAATAAAACAGAATGGTTGAAGTATTGAGCTTTCGGACTAAAACTTTTGTCAGAAGTAGGAAACTCGCACACTTTCAAACGAGCACATCTCACCCGCACCACCTAGAACTGGAGCAACTGAATCACATTCTCTGGCAGGCTGTGCATTACCTCTCATTGTGCCCTGATATGAGAAATATCCTCCCAACTTTCCTCACCACTACACTCACAGTGGCATCCTTGTCCATCCCTACTCCATCCTTGCTCTTGACCTCTTTCCTCATGGTTAATATGTGTGCAGCAGTCACAGTCTCACCGTGGACATCTCCTACCCAATCAAAGGCAGGGACTCCTGTGAAAGCAGCCATGTGATCTACCGTCTTAGCTGCAACCACTGTGTGGCATTCTAGGCGCCACTGTCTGGAACCGCGAGACCGCTACGGTCGCAGGTTCGAATCCTGCCTCGGGCACGGATGTGTGTGATGTCCTTAGGTTAGTTAGGTTTAAGTAGTTCTAAGTTCTTGGGGACTGATGGCCACAGCAGTTAAGTCCCATAGTGCTCAGAGCCATTTGAACCATTTTTGTGGCATTCTATATGAGCATGACAACTAACGAGCTGTCTGCATGAACAGCCCCCACCAAACTGTGGGCTAGCAGTAGCCAGACCACCCAGTTGCCAAGCATGCTGCCCAACATGATGTGCTTCACTTTGATTGGTTCACAGCCTATGCCATCTGAATCCTTCTCATCAATACCAGTTTCATGAATTGTGCCCTGTGAGAACGCTCCTTACCACATACTCTTTGTTCTCATAACCACTCTGGCCTCGACCTTCACTAGTCACTGTCCTCTGTCTGCTTATTTCTCTGCTCCCACTCGAGTATTATACATGACTCCTATCATGCCAGTTCACCCATGTAGTCCATTCCCATTCTCTACTACACTCCTCTCACCTTCCCTCCCCCTCCACCAAGCGAGGTGGCTTAGTGGTTAGCACACTGGACTTGTCTTCAGGAGGACAGTGGTTCAAACCCCTGTCTGGCCATCCTGATTTAGATTTTCCTTGATTTCCCTAAATTGCTTCAGGCAAATGCCGGGATGGCTCCTTTGAAGGGCACGGCCAACTTCGTTCCCCATCCTTCCCTAATCTGTTGGGACCGGTGACCTCACTGTGTGGTCCTCTCCCCCAAATCGACCAACACTCCCCCCCCCCCTCCCCCTCTCCCTGCCCCAAGAAGAATCTCCTGATGCTGCACCTAGCAGCCATATCCTGTCCCCACCATGTCTCAGACAGCACTAGCATCTTCCATCACCCCTACCCTTTTACCCTTTATCCTTCCCCCTCCCTGCTCCACTAACCCCACTAATCCCTACAGCTAGATATCTACTCACCTCAGATGCAATCATCACAACATCACAATTGTACCCTAGGGCACAGAGCTGACAGTAATCTGTGCTTGCGACTCAGGAGAAGTAACTTTCTTTTGTGCCTCAGATGACCTACCTCGGCCATGTTCTCAGCACCTCCGGCATTCACCCCACACCACAATATATCGAGGCCATCCAGCAGCTGCTGCCTCCGTGGGACGTCTCCCCGCTCAAGTCCATCTTGGGCCAGCTTAACTACTAGCACCGTTTTATTCCACACGCCACGGTCTTGGCGGAACCTCTCCACAGTGCTTGCGACTCAGTGCTTCCTCTGTGTGATGGGTAACAACCTTTCCCTACCATGTTGTTGTTCTGTCGTAGGCTTTCTTCTCTATGAAGAATTTGAAATTTTCGTCATTGACACAATAAGTGAATAGTTACGTAAGACCTGAGTTTCTCCTGGGGTATAAAATTGTCAAACAACTTACTGGAATTCAGCCAGGTATTATTCGGTGGGAACACACCCCGCCATTTTCAAGGCAAACTGCAATGGACAGGCGATGTACATGCAAATTGAAAACCTCGGTTCTTGGGCTAATGCAGGAAAGATGACACACACTGAACACTAGTGCCACCAAAGATGACCAAAGTCAGAGATATTGATAGTAAGACTACGAACTAACAGGTGAGGTAACATTGAATCTGTCCCTCTGTGTTTTGACAAGGGAGAGAGCAGGATTCCAAACAGAGTTTAAACAAAAACCTCCGTGCCTGTTTACAAGGTTTCTCACTAATTTAATCTCAACTGCCTCCTTAATAACACTGTCCCAATATCTGGATGTGCATGCCAGTATATCAGTGTTTTTGTATAACATAGGGTGACCAGTATCCAAGCAATGTTCAGCAATAGGAGATCTACTTGGCTGCTGTAATTGTGCTCAGTACATCGGTCTCCACAGTCCTGATAGTGTGCCAATATACACCATGCCACAGCTACAAGGAATGCGATATACACCCGCCGTACGCAGACCAAGATCATCCTTAACAGAACTCAAAAGCACTCTAATTTTAGATGGAGGTCAGAAAACTCATTTCACATCATATTTCCGTAAAATACGACCAATCTTGTTGGAAGTGTTTCCTACGTAAGGCAAAAAGGCAGTAGACTTAGGTGTCAACTCAGTATTATCATCAATCACCCGATGCACAGCTGGTCGATAGCGCAATGCACATTCAATCTGTCTTTCACTATAACCATTTTGACGAAACGGAGCTTCAAGATGGGACAGCTCAGCTGGCAAAGGCTCAGTGTCAGAAATGACGTGTACCCTGTGTACCAAGGTATGAAGTACCCCTTCACACTGAACCAGATGGTGACAACTTTTAGCATGTAAATCCAAGTCGGTGTGAGTACAGTTTCCTGTAAACTGCATGTCCCAATGATCCATCATCCTTCTTCCTAACCAAAATGTCAAGAAAGGGAAGGTAACCATCCTCTCCCACCTCCCTCATAAAATGAATGTTTGGGCGGATCGAGTTCAGGTGTTCTAGAAAGGCATTTAAAATCTCCCTACTGTGAGGCCAAACAACAAAGGTATCATCAACATATCCGAAGAAACAGGCGGGTTTCAAAGGTGCCGATTCTAATGCACGTTTTTCAAAGTCTTCCATAAACAAATTTGCGATCACGGGAGACAACAGACTACCCATTGCAACTCCATCTGTCTGTTTGTAATACTTGTCATTGAATAAAAAGTAGGTGGATGTCAACACGTGCTGAAAGAGATTAGTTAATGCAGCTCCAAACGTAACCTCAATTAACCACAATGAATCAGACAGAGGAACACGAGTGAAGAGAGAGACCACATCAAAACTTACGAAGATATCAGAGTCATTCAACTGCAGTCACTCCAAACAATGTAAGAAATCAGCTGAGTTCCTGATATGATGTTCACACTGACGAACTTTTGACTCAGAGAAGCAAGATGCTTGGCTACACGATATGTTGGTGTGCCAATATTACTCACTGTAGGTTGGAAAGGAACCCCTTCCTTGCATACCATCGGAAGGCCATATAACCTAGGGGGAACAGCACTGTAGGTGTGAAGACTCTTGATAGTGTTCTGCAACAAACCACTCTTCTTCAGGAGGCTGTTGGTCTTTCTCTCGACACTTTCTGTGGGATCAGCATCGATTCTGCAATACACTGAGTCAGATAATAAACATTGCATCTTTTGTACATAATCCTGTTTGTTTAAAACAATGGTGGCATTACCCTTGTACACAGGTAAAATAACAATATCAAGATCAGCTTTGAGAGAGTGTAAAGCAGCTTTTTGCTGCTGTTACATTACTCGTGGGTGGACGTGCCCAATTCAACACACGGCATGCATCCTTCCTAACATCCTCTGCAGCGTCTGGAGGTAATTTGCAAACTGCCTGTTCAGTTTAACTGGTAAAATCAGCTACCGGCAAACTCTTCAGTGTGGGTCCAAAATTTAAACCCTTCCCAAGCACGGATAAGGTTGCATCGACAAAAGATTTCTCTGTGAGATTTATCACAGAATGTCGAGATATAACATCAGACTCCGAACGATGAAAATGTTCAAACTTTTCCAAATGCCGGGCAGTAACAGAATTGTATTCCCAATCTGCTTGAGTCCATGAGTCACCGTCCAACCAATCCCAAGTGAAATCAGACAATTTCGAAGCAACCATTAAATGAAAACGAAACAATTCTTTGGAAACAGGTTCCAAACGTCGACAAGTAAAACAAATCCGATCACAAACAAGAGCCAAGCCAGCACATTGCTTGATGCGATTGGCGGCAGGAGAATTAGTATGGTGCACAACCTTGGCAAATGTTGGGACATTATTTCATCTCGACACCTCAGTAAAAATGACAAAGAACATTGCAGTCTAACTCAACAGCTACGAAGTTTATCCAACTTTCATAAACACCAATACATTTCCTCCCTGTAGATGTAAACAATGTGAGACCTGAGTCTCTCCTGGCATATACAATTTTCAAACAACTTCGGCCAGGTAGTATTAACAGCGACCGCCAGTACTTTGGCGGAAGCACACGCCGCCATTTTCAAGGGAAACTGCAATGAACAGGTGATGTACTCGATACACCCGAACATTCGTTTTACGGTGTAGGTGGAAGAGGATGGTTGCCTTCCCTTTCTTGACATTTTGGTTAGGAAGAAGGATGATGGATGATTGGGACATGCAGTTTACAGGAAACATACTCATGCTGACTTGTATTTACAGGCTAATAGTTGTCACCATCTGGCTCAGAGTCAAGGTGTACTTCATACCTTGGTACACAGGGCACATGCCGTTTCTGACGCTGAGGCTTTGCCAGCTGAGGTGTCCCATCTTAAAGCTCCGTTTCGTCAAAATGGTTATAGTGAAAGACAGATTGAATGTGCATTGCGCTATTGACCAACTGTGCATCGGGTGATTGATGATAATACTGAGTCGACACCTAAGTCTGCTGCATTTTTTCCTTACATAGGAAGCATTTCCAACAAGATAGGTCATATTTTACAGAAATACGATGTGAAATATGTTTTCCAACCTCCATAAAAAATTAGTGCTTTTGGGTTCCATTAGGGATGATCTTGGTTTACGTAAGATGAGTGTATATCGCATTCCTCGTAGCTGTGGTATGGTGTATATTGGTCACACTATCAGGACCGTGGAAGACCGATGTACTGGGCACAGTTACAGCAGCCAAGTAGATCTGCTATTGCTGAACATTGCTTGGATACTGGTCACCCTATGTTATACAAAAACACTGATATATTGGCATGCACATCCAGATATTGGGACAGTGTTATTAAGGAGGCAGTTGAGATTAAATTAGTGAGAAACCTAGTAAACAGGGATGGAGGTTTATGTTTAAACTCTGTTTGGAATCCTGCCCTCTCCCTTCTCAAAAACCAGAGGGACAGAGTCAGTGTTACCTCACCTGCTAGTTCGTAGTCTCACTATCAATATCTCTGACTTTGGTCATCTTTGGTGGCTCTAGTGTTCAGTGTGTGTTATCTTTCCTGCATTAGTCAGAGAGCTGAGTTTTAAATTTGCATGTACATTGCCTGTCCATTGCAGTTTGCCTTAAAAATGGCGGGGTGTGCTCCCGCTGAAATCGGCGGTCACTGTTAATACTATCTGGCTGAATTCTTGTAAGTTGTTTGAAAAGTGAATACTTGTTTTCAAAATAGCATAAATTACTTGCTAAGCATGTAATAAATTACTGCTTTATTCGTTGACATCAGTAATGTGTACAACACTACTTGAAGACACAGTATTCTCGAGCAGCTCCATCACTACAGCTTTCGTGGCCACCTCCCTATTTTCATAAAGTCCTACGCGCTTTTGTAGGTCCCAAATTGGTGACTAGCTGTCGGATTGTTTTGAGCAGAAAACTGGTGTTTCTTAGGGCAGTGTTTTAAGTGTTACCCTCTTTGCCATAGCCGTAAACAGTATCATGTCTACAGTATGGAGTCCTGTAATCATTCTGTATTTGTGGACGATTTCACTGTTGACAGGTTTACGGTTTTCTGCAGATAAGTTTGCATGTGTGCATTTTAATTGTTCTCATCATATTTTTAATTTACGTGACTCGTGTATGAGTGGCACCGTTCTATATTTTAGAAACTCTGTGAAGTTTCTGGTCCTCACAATTGACTCCAAATTGTTGTGGTTGTGAGACAGTAAAGCCAGAACCGTGTAAGCCCTGAATATCATAAAGTGCCTTAGCCACAGGTCTTAGGGAGTGAACAGAGTGCATCTTTTCAGATTTATAAGGCTTTTGTATATTTGTGGCTTGACTACGTGGGCACAGTTTATGGACTGGTGAGGCCTTCTTATTTGAGGATCATTGACACTGTCCGCATGAGGGAATTAGGCTGGCTACCAGTACTTAAAGAACTAGCCCCGTACCCAGTCTCTGTGCTGAGACACTTACAATCTGACGGCAACTCGTCGTGGTGCATCAGGCATGTAAGTTCCGTGCAGCTCCAAATTCACTTCCATATCATACTGTGGCTTGTCCGCGTCAGGCGTGCCATTTTGCCAATCGCCCATGAGCGACAAGGCCGTGTGGGATCCATGTGTGGCATGTGCTGGACTCACGTGGTATGGAGCAAGTACAATGCCAAATCCACAGTTTTAACAGTCTGCCACCCTGGTTACTACAGGGGTCCAGGATAATTTTAGATTTGGTGCAGTACAAGAGAGATTTCACTCTTGCAGACATTTAAATTGAGCCTCACTCCTCTACTGCTGTCTTTATGGATAGGTCTAAACAGGGGTACTCTGTATGTTGCTCTGTTGTTTTCCCAGATAATGTCCTCAAGATTTAGTTGCCTCCAGAGTACACTGTATTTGATGCCCAACTATCTGCGATCTTGAGGGTGCTGGAGTAGGTGAGATGTGCCGTGCCTGCTAAATTCCTCACTCCCTGAGTGCCCTTCAGTCTCTAAAATGCTTGTATTCAGCTGATAAAGTAGTCCATGATGTCCAGGGTGCCCTCATCAAGCTACAATGGCTGGGGGAGGCAGTGTCCTTCTGCTGGGTGCCAGGGCACATGTGTATTGCAGGGAATGAAAGGGCATATGTAGCAGCCAAGGAGGCATGTCTTGATCCTCGGTTAGTTCAGTGTGCCAGCCCCCTGCACGCACTCATCTCGCTGTTGAGGTACAGTGTCATGAGACGAGAGGCTGGAAGTGTCTGATATAAGCTGCGTGTAGTAAAGCCCACTACATGGCCGTGGCGTACCTCCTTTCAGACACGAAGACAAGTGAGGTCCTGCTTACTCGTCTTCACATAGGCCACAGTCCTACGATGCACGGCTTTTCGCTCCGGCAAGAGGATCCTCCAATGTATGGTGCTTCTGGCGTATGGATAACTGCACTCCACATTTTAATAGACTGTGTTTTATTTTTAGACCATAGTGTAACATTACGAGTCAAGACAGCTGTAACGGAACTTGAATAGCGTAAAGTTATCGTTAAAAACGCACGCCGCGCGATTTGTTATGATTTGATCGGTCATAATAGTAGTAACATGCTTTTGAATACAATTAAAATATAACGGCGATACCTGTTTAGCGTTATTGGAAATAATATGTAATAAATTAATGAGTAAGGTAGCCGATCCTATAAGAAGAGGTAAAATTGGGCATATTAAGGTGTTTTGCTTTATATCGATTAAGCCGATGATACGGCGTCTTTTTTTTTCCGTTTACTCTTAGAAGAAAAAAAAGAAAACAAGTAACGAAGTGCTAATTGTGCGTTGTGAAAAATATAGGTTCGAATTTTAAATAGCTACAGTGTATAATCAGATTAACAAATGGACATTCAGTTACGCGAAATAGCCGACAGTGAAGTGTGGTCATTAAATTGAGTACACCTACAGGGCGGTCAATTCAAGGATAAGTCTATTCGCGTCTCACGAGGCACGCGGTATTGAGACCGGTTTGTTTTATTATATTACGGAGAGCGGGCTTCAATTTATAAAAAGGAGAAAAGCTGTATCATTATCATTGACTGTTGGTGTTAAGCAACCAAAACTGTTCATTAAAGGGTTTCGGTGAATGAGTGGTGAATGCGAAATGAAACTGTGAACGAAGTTATGTTAAATAAAGCAGAAGAGACAAGACAGTTTGGTCGCATCTGTTATTATTCCATAAACCGTAACATTTATTCTCGTTGTACGAAGCCTTTATAGACGATCGTTATGACAATTTGCTTTGAAGGGATCTCGTTACGAGTTAAGTTTGGGGACCTGGTCAACAGTGGATAGTTCGTAGATCTTAACTACTGCAGCTATTCTGGAATCAGGTGCTACCGTGACCGTTGTGTGTTGTCAATGGCTTAAGGTCATCATATCTCATGCTCTAAGATCGACGCGCCTTTCCTCTTGGTATAACGGTATCTCACGGTAACCACGACAACGCCGACGGGGAAGGAAGAGATGGTAGAAGTGGCGCCCAACGTGGGGCTCGATCGAGGAAGATTGCTGCATCGAGTCGAGTGTCATCCGGATTCACGAACCCTAGAGTTGGAAAATATTGTAGCAGCCATTGAGTCTGTCCAATGAAAGAGGTATTCTTCAATAATCGCTAAAAGTGAGCGATAATACCAGGTATGATTAAAATAACTGTATAATTATAAAAAAAAGGAAGTTGAGACTTGTGATTTCGGTAGATAAATATATATAAATACATAGTGAAAATAAGTGTATGTCTTGGTAGTGAATAATCATGTCAAAACGAACGAAAAGAATACATGATAATGTGCAGTTGAGTAGAGTAATGAGTAGAGAGAGAGAGGAAAGTGAAGAGGAAAGGGATGATGCATCCCATGAGCTCAATGTAGGACAGGAGACGTGTACAGATAATAATACAGTTATTGATTGAGAGCCGTTAGGAGATTCAAATACAATGATAAGTAAGGTAGGCAGCGTGGGAGAACATAAAGATCTTGAGGTTTCGGAAGTAGATCAGCAAGTTTATCCTCAAAATGGAAATATTAATCAAAAAATGTTTGATATGCTGGTATCAATAAATACTCAAATGGGTGTAATGAATGGAAGACTTGGTTCACTAGAAAAAGATAATAAGGAATTAAAAGAGGACAATCAAAAGTTAAATGAAAAATTTGAGGCCAAATTTGGTTCATTAGAAGTTAAAATGGATTCTTTGGAAAGCAAACTGAACACCTTTGATTATAAACTGGAAAATACTAAGAAAGAATTAAAGGCGGACTGGGAGACTCAATTAAATGCGAAATTTGGAGAACTAGATGTAGAGTTTTCTAACACCTTAGAAAGGCAATATAATAATTTAATGGGAAAACTTCATGACGTAGAAAAGAAATATGAGGTAGTTTCGAAGAGTTATGATGGCCTGTCCAATAGGATGGTTAAGTGTGAAAGCAGCTGTTTCAATGCTAGCGCACAGATAGAAGAGCTTTCGAAACAGATAGTCGAGTTTGAGTCTGATGCTCGTAAGGGGATTGACAAGTATTTAGTAGATCAAACTAAAAGACTTGACGAAGATCTATCTGAATGGATAGAAATAAAAGGAAATGAAATTGTAGACAAGGTTAAGACTACTATTGGATCCCAGCCAAATGAAAATATCAATGAGCACCTAAGTAGAAATGATGAATTAATTAAGCTCTTCACTAGCGAATTTCAGAAAATAAAAGACAAAATAGTTGATGAGTTACCTAAATGGCAAAAGGAAACCAATCATAAATTGGCGGAGTTAGAACGAAAGTCATCACAAAATTTGTTGACAGAGGACGAACGTTTGGAGAATAGGTCGAAAAACAACCGAACATGTGATAATACGAAGTACAATTGTGGTGAAAATTTGCATTGGGAAGTTGATGATTCGGTTGGTAAAGATGATGATTCTTTTGGTCAGCGAGGATATTTGTCTCCTTTAAAGGTGGAGAACAGCATTTTTAAAAGTAGACAATTCCCAACATTCTCCACTGAAAAGAACAACCTGCATCCGAAAATCTTTATCAATAATTTCAAAATAATATTTCCGCGTAGCTGGTCAGAACACGACCGACTTCAATTTATAGTATCCAAAATTACCGGAGAAGCCGCATTATGGGCCGCCGAAGTAAGTGAAAGTTGCCATACTTGCGCTGAGTTTGAACAACTTTTTTTGACTAAATACTGGTCGTCGAGTAAACAAGAGAAATTAAGAAAAGAGGTTTACCAACCTGAGTATTTTAACAGTAAAAGGAGTACTTTAAGGCAATATTTTGAAAAATACATAAATAAGACACGTTATTGGAGTGATCCAATTTCTCACAAGGAAGTGATCAGAATTTTGAAGGGAAGGTTGCCCATAAATATACGTGAAAAGTTAATAAATGTTCCTGACCACGATGTAGAACAATTCTTGTCGGTGATTGACTATAGATATGATTATGGAAGACGCAAGACAAATGAGTAGTAATCAAATGTCGACTCACACTCATAGTAATACGAATAATTATAATAATAATTTAACGTATGATAATAATAATAATACCGAAAACCAGGTCAAACCCGCATCACAGGAGCGTGGACAATCTTCATCCTATGGTTGCAATAAAAACAATGATTATAATAAATATAGAAGAGATACTTACTGTGCTAGAGGTAAACCTCGATATGGTGACGCGAATGTGCATAGTAGTGATATTAATAAGAGTAACAGGTACCCAAGTGATGAACCCAATTGCATTCGACCTTGGGAAGATAATTCGAAGCATAATGTTCATCGGCAGGATGGAACAAATGCCTCGAGTCCTCATCCAGCACAAGGAGTTATACCAATGGGCGAAGGAGCCTCCAATGTGCGACGGGGTGAATACCATAACTCGGATCATACTGTACGGATTGTGGAAGTTCATGAACCCCCACCGATGACTCAACGAGATAGATTAAACTAATACCAGTCACCAAATGCCTTCCTAGGATGACTGGAAAGGAGAAGGAAGGCAGGCATCAATTTGAACTGAGAGTGTTAAGGTACAATAATGATCAGGATATAAGGAATGAATTAATTGAAGAAAAACCTGAAGTTTCTAATAAATGTGGACAAATTTTACAGGCAATAATTCCAACAAGTATAAATAATGTTGATGTTGAAATATTAATTGATACTGGAGCAACTATTAGTGTCATGACGTTGGACTGTTTAAAACAGATAAGCCGAGGGGTAAAAGTGCCCACTTTTCCTATCACAGGATGTACCGTGTCTGGCGTGTTCAGCGCAAAAATGCAAAAAGTTGTGAAACAGGTACGTGTTGACGTTACAATACAGGGGGCTCAAATAGAAAGTACATTCCTGGTTGTTCCTAAAATGACAGTACCATGTATCTGGGGTTTGGATTTTTTATGTGAGACCGGTGCAATCATTAATTTAGAGAAAGGTGAATGTATATTTAATTCAAATGGTAATGTTTTGACAACCACCCTGAGAAAGGGCCGAGTAATTCCAAATCAATTGTGTATGAATCTAAAGGTAAAATATGTCAGTATTGATGATGAAAATGTGTATGATATATGCCTTATTGAATGTTCTGAAGAAATGATGGATAAAATGTCATTGCAGGAAAAGGTGTTAGAATCAGAATATTTATCTGTTATCCAAAGGGATGAACTGTACTACTTGTTGGAAGCATATCAGTCAATTTTTAGTAAACGTCCGGGTATAATAAAAGACTTTGAATACCATATAAAGACGTATGCACATAAACCCTTTTGTCGTACTTCCTATACTATCCCATGGACAAAGAAAGAAGTAGTCAGAAAGGAAATCAATAAAATGTTAGAATGGGGTATTATTGAGCCCTCAGATTCCGAATATTGTAACCCTCTTGTGGCGGTAATTAAACCCAATGGTGACATCAGATTGGTGTTGGATGCCAGAGAGATCAATAAGATCATTATACCTGTACAAATGCGACCGGAGAACCTAGAAGAGTTAGTACAAAAGTTTTATGGTGCCCGCTTCTTAACTTCTTTGGATATGCGTAGTTCATATTGGCAAACTAGAATATCGAAAGAATCTAGAAAATATACTGCATTCGTTTTTCTGGGCCGAAGTTACCAGTTTACTGTCGTGCCATTTGGGTTGAAAATAAGCGGTGGTGTTTTCATATCGGCATTAGATACCGTACTGGGCAGAGACCTTTTGAATGAAGTTACTTTATATGTGGATGATTTGCTAATTGCTTCTGAAACTTGGGAGGAACATTTGGACTTATTAAGAAGAGTTTTTGCGAAATTTTTGGAATACGGAGTTACTGTAAATTTGAGCAAATCCAAGTTTGCTCATAACCAATTGAAATTTCTTGGACATATAATCACTCCTGAAGGGATAAAACCAAATCCTAAAAAGATGGATGTGATTAACAGGTGTGCTTATCCAAAGAACAGAACGGAATTAAAGTCATTTATCGGCTTAGTTTCATTTTTTCGACGATTTTTACCCAATCAGTTAGGAAGCCAAGACTGTTTGTTACGGCTGTTAAGAAAAAATGTCATGTGGGAGTGGAATTCCGAATGCACGCAAGCTTTTGATAACATCCGCAATGCTTTGACTAATGCTCCACTGTTACATCATCCGAGACTTGATCAAGATTTTTATATTGCTGCGGATGCTTCTGAAACAGGATTGGGTGCCACTCTTTTCCAGATGGACAATCCAGAAGATATCAGTACCATCAAGATAATTGGGTTTGCCAGCAGAACACTCTCTAGCTGTGAATGTGCATATTGTACTACTGAATTGGAAGTACTGGCCGTGGTCTGGTCACTTAGAAAGTTTCGCTATTTTGTATATGGAAAGAAGATCATTGTATTCTGCGACCACAAAGCTTTATCTTTTATTTTAACAGGAAGGATGTTCCATTCACGTTTAACCCGGTGCAAGAATATGATATTATGCTCAAATGCATCAGAGGGAAAGACAACATCATAGCCGATGCTCTTTCAAGATTACCGAAAAGAAAGAATGCTGACGAGTGTGAAGAACGGACTATTGACTTTAAAGTCATGAATTTATCAAGGCAATATTGTGAGAGGCAGATTTCACAGCTATCTCGAAGTCTTCCACAACTGCAAGAAGATGATAAGTTGTGGAAAGCCGTTAGGCATGCTGTTGAAAGCAAAACGCTAAGTCACTCTCAAGAACAGTATCAATTAAAATCCGGAATATTGTATCGGAAGAAGGATGAAGAAGATGTTTGGAAAGTTTGTGTTCCAAATAAATATTTAGAATCACTAGTGTGGTACACTCACTTGATTTGGGGTCATTTTGGTGCCGCTAAATGTACAGCCAAAATAGCACAATACTGCTATCATCCAAATTTGGGACGTATAGCTACAAATATTATTAAGAAGTGCAAAATATGTCAGAAGGCGAAACCCATAAACTATTGTCGGAAGATAGAATTACGTCCTATCATCCCACAACAACCTTTAATGTTGGTGTCATGTGACGTCTGTGGGCCATGTCCCATGACACGTGGACGGTTCAAATATGTATTGGCTTTCTATGATCTCTTTCCAAAATATGTGAAATTATATCCTTTGAAAAATCTCCACGTTCGACCCATGTTACGCAAATTTATCAACAACTATATAACTGAGCTTGGCAAACCTATAATGATCTTGACAGACAATGCTGCTTATTATACAAGCAAAGTATGGAGAGACACTATGAAAGAACAAGGAATCCAGCACATTTACATCTCAAGATTTTACCCTTGTGGAAATCCGGTTGAAAGAATCTTCCGAGAGTTGAACCGATTTTACGGACGTACATACCCAAACAACATTATAAATGGATCGATTGGATTTATGAATTTGAGAAAGTGTATAATGACTCTTACCACACTTATCGACAGGTTATTCACCTAACCAAATAGTATTTGGTGAAAGTATTGTGCCAGAATGGATGAAGAAATTACCTGCAATAGAACAAAAGATTACCAAGAAAGAAGATATGGTGAAGAAGGTCTACGAAAACCTGAAGCATCAAGCACAATTGAGAAAAACCCGTTTTGATAAAAATGTGAAGAAAGTAGTCACATATGATGTAGGGGAAGAAATTTTATTGAGAAATCACCCAAAAGCATCAACCAGGAAAAGACTGAATAAGAAATGGCAATATTTATATACAGGTCCATATAAAATAATGAAAATACCTCATGAAGGGAGCTACCTCCTGGCAGATTGTGATACTGATGTAATTAAAGGCTTGTTCCCTCGCATAGACCTGAAGAAGTATTATCAATAATGAGCAAAATATAGATTCAAGAAACACTGAATGATACCAAGACTACACTCAGTGGACTAAATAAAAGCACCAATGGATAAATACGTACTTATACTAACTTACAAAGAAAATTAAAGAATGTACCGACGCTTTTCCATGAGATACCTTCTTGGTATCAGCAACAATGACGACGCTGAAATACGATTTATCCTCTCACCGAACAGCGAGGATGGATGATTTAAAAGTGGAATTAAGAGGAAAAGAAAAGGACCAAATCCTCTCTGGTTAAACAAGTGGCCTGATAAGGGTTTTGGCCTAGGATGCCAATCGTCGAACCCGGCTGTGATCCCTGCCTTGCACAGTCGGTTGAAGAACTGAGGGCTTCATCCAAGAAAAAAAATGTGGTGTGAATATGAAGTGATTAGTGCGAAGTGTTTCTAAGACAACCTATAAACAAATGTGGAATTTAGTTAAGGGCATTTTGTCTAGGCCCATTAACTCAACTTAAATATTGTAGAATGTATGTACTGACTTGTTGAGTGAATCTGAGAGTGAGTGTATTCGCCAAAACAAATACCCTCTCCTGTCACAGTACACAAAAAAAAAATAAGCCTGTTCTGTCTGGAACCCTCTTCAAGACATCACAGTCTGGGGGGCCGTGTAACATTACGAGTCAAGACAGCTGTAACGGAACTTGAATAGCGTAAAGTTATCGTTAAAAACGCACGCCGCGCGATTTGGTATGATTTGGTCAGTCATAATAGTAGTAACATGCGTTTGAATACAATTAAAATATAACGGCGATACCTGTTTAGCGTTATTGGAAATAATATGTAATAAATTAATGAGTAAGGTAGCCGATCCTATAAGAAGAGGTAAAATTGGGCATATTAAGGTGTTTTGCTTTATATCGACTAAGCCGATGATACGGCGTCTTTTTTTTTCCGTTTACTCTTAGAAGAAAAAAAAGAAAACAAGTAACGAAGTGCTAATTGTGCGTTGTGAAAAATATAGGGGCGAATTTTAAATAGCTACAGTGTATAATCAGATTAACAAATGGACATTCAGTTACGCGAAATAGCCGACAGTGAAGTGTGGTCATTAAATTGAGTACACCTACAGGGCGGTCAATTCAAGGATAAGTCTATTCGCGTCTCACGAGGCATGCGGTATTGAGACCAGTTTGTTTTATTATATTACGGAGAGCGGGCTTCAATTTATAAAAAGGAGAAAAGCTGTATCATTATCATTGACTGTTGGTGTTAAGCAACCAAAACTGTTCATCAAAGGGTTTCGGTGAATGAGTGGTGAATGCGAAATGAAACTGTGTACGAAGTTATGTTAAATAAAGCAGAAGAGACAAGACAGTTTGGTCGCATCTGTTATTATTCCATGAACCGTAACATTTATTCTCGTTGTACGAAGCCTTTATAGACGATCGTTATGACAATTTGCTTTGAAGGGATCTCGTTACGAGTTAAGTTTGGGGACCTGGTCAACAGGGGATAGTTCGTAGATCTTAACTACTGCAGCTATTCTGGAATCAGGTGCTACCGTGACCGTTGTGTGTTGTCAATGGCTTAAGGTCATCATATCTCATGCTCTAAGATCGACGCGCCTTTCCTCTTGGTATAACGGTATCTCACGGTAACCACGACAATGCCGGCGGCGAAGGAAGATACGGTAGAATAGCACGGTGGCAGATTTGCCAGAAGATCTGCCCTCACTTGTAATAGATATTGAAAAAAATGTGGTTAGAGTTTTAAGTTATGTGGTGTGCCTAACTAGTCTCCAGAAGTTTTAGCGGGGTGCTCTTAATGTGTTAACAGGGTGACTGGCCCATCCATGATTTTTTAAGTGTTCAGTTGGTCACATTTCCCTGTGCATGTCCTTTAGCTCTTCAGTAGTTTTATTTCTGTTTAAATACCAGGCATAGCAGCTTCACCATTCTCTGTTGTATTAAGACCTGTGAGATAGTTGGTGTGTGGATAAAGTGAATGGGACGTGAGTGAGTGAATGACTGTCATTTTATAGATTTCCTTTTCACAGTATAATGGAAATCACTAATAAATTGGAGACAAAATGTATAATATCACAGATACACACATAGAAGCGAGAGACACACACTAGCTAGTTTTTGGAACTAATTGTTCCTTCATCGGGGATGAGGGACAGACTTGTTCATCGTTTGGGAACGGCCACTCACTCAGACTAAAGGAAGAGAGACCCACCTGTAGTGAGGAAGTAATATCCTTTGACCATTTCTGAGGTCTCCAGAATAAGCACATTTATAAATGGTTGTGAAGCAGTGTTTTTGTTTGTTGTTTTATTTACGGAAGCCGGAAACTGAATAGACTCACACCATGTGTATGTCATAAGAACCGATCAAAAGGTTTCCATTTGAGGGCATTGCTGCAGCATACATGCAATGCAGTGCGCCTCCACCACGGGTATACAAGCATTGATATGTAGGCAAGGGAATAGTATGGCATTCATGTCTTTCCAACACGCGAGCAGTAACTGTGGAAACTTGGCGACGTCATTACCAAATGCTTCCAAACAGGACCACCGTGCTGTTATTCTGTTTGTGGTTGCCTAAAGCAAATGCTGGCGGACATCCATTGTGAAATGAAGAATCTTTATGGTGCAACATGTTATTAAAAAACCACATTGTGGAATTTTGTGCCAAGTTCCGTTTTCATCACAGACACAAGACGACAGTCGATCTGGGAAGCCAGCCTCATCCATTATGGACATCAAGTGAGCAGTTGATGGTGCAATTATGGTGGACCAGTGTGTAATCGTTTGCGCACTAGCAAAAGATCTCGAAATCTGCATTGGTTGTGTGCAGCATATTAGCAGGCAGGAGTTAGGCTTCTGTAAGGCCTGCAGCCGGTGGATACCCCGAGCACTGAATGTGGAACAAAAAGCAAACCAGATGGCTGTTTGCCTGAAGCACTTGATGTGTTTCAATGTTGAAGGCAACATGTTCCTCGTGTGCACTGTTGCTGGCGACTAAAGCTGGTGACACCACTGGGAACCAGAGTCGAAAGGGTCTTCGGTGCAGTGGTGTCAACCATCATCCCGTCATACCGAGAAGTTAAAGAGCCCGCCATCTGCTGAAAAGTTGATGCCTACCCAGTTCTTTGATTACAAGGTCCCATTATTCATTGATTTCAAGGAACATGGTGTCTCTATCACTGAGGAATGGTACTGCACAGTGCTTGAGAAATTAAGACATGCAATTAAGGTGAAACTTCCAGGAAAACTGTGACAAAGAGTGCTGCTGCTTCGTGATAATGCACATCTCCATATTGTGAATGCCATTACCCCAACTCAGGTGGGAAACAGTGAAGCCCCTCCCTATTTTCTTAATCTGTTCCTGTGTGATACCACACCTTTGGTCCCTTAAAGGCTTTGAAGGATCGACGATTCCTGTCGGACGAGAATAGGCAGAAGGCAGTTGTAGACTTCTTCTTGCAGCAGGACATGGTGTTTTACCAAATGGGTGTCTTCAATCTGGTGCATTATTGGGATGATTTCGTCAATGCTCATGGTGGTTTTGCCTGATTGGCATACCGATTATGCACTGTACAGCCGTTGAAAGGAAACTTTTTGATCGCCCCTTTATAATTTTCTCTTACAGTGTATAAATGGTACAAACTGTTGGAAGATGTAAATTAATTTATGCTATTTTTTTCTGATTTTACCACCAATCTCACTGGTACAACCAACATAAACTTCTTATCTGCAAGTAATGTGAACTACGGAAAATGGAAATAATAGCATATGGGAATCTGAAAATGGCAGTGTGCTGCCAAAATATGTTGTGAAAACTACACTGCATAGTAAGAAAAGTAGAGCACCCAACAAGAGGAGCAAACAAAAGGAAACTTCACAGGTTGAGAGGGTACGTTATATTATTTCAGTGGTTCCAAAATCAAGTCAAATTTATGAAAAAATAGGCAGTATGAATCAACTTCTCAGCATGAGATTGCTCCACCTGATCTGGCTGCAACCATTGGTTCAGTGGGAAGGGTGTCATAAAGATGATATATGTTTTGCTGAGGCATGCTGACCCACAACTGTTGTAACTTGTCTTTGATATTCTGGATATTGGCACTGGGATGTCTACATCTACATACATACTCCACAAGTCAGTGTATGGTGTATGGTGCATGGTGGAGGGTACCCTTCATAACAGCTAGTTCTTTCCTTTCCTCTTCCACTCGCAGAATGAACAAAAAAAACAATTGTCTATATACCGCCGTATGAGCCCTAATTTCTCGGATCTTATCTTCATGGTCACTACACAAAAGTATGTTGGCAGCAGCAGGAGCATTCTGCAGTCAGCTTCAAATGCTAGTTCTCTAACTTTCTCAGTAGTGTTCTTTGAAATAAATGTCTTCTTCCCTCCAGGGATTCCCATTTGAACTTCAGTAGCATATACATAACACTTGCATGCTGATTGGACCTACCAGTAACGAATGTAGCAGCTCACCTCTGAATTGTTTTGATGTCTTCTTTCAATCTGACCTGTGCAGGTCACAAACACTTAAGCAGTACTCAAGAATAGGTCGCACTAGCATCCTATATGCATCCTCCTTTACAGATAAACTACACTTTCCTAAAATTCTCCCAATGAACCGAAGTCAACCATTTATCTTCCCTACCACTGCTCGTTCCGTTTCATATCGCTTCGCCACATTATGCCCAGATATTTAAATGATGTGACTGTGTCCAGCACGACACTACTAGTGCTGTATCTGAACATCACGGGTTTATCTTTCCTACTCATCCACATTAACAAACGTTTTTCTGCATTAAGATGCACCTGCCATTCATCACACCAATTAGAAATTTTGTGTAGGTCATCTTGTATCAACCTATAGTCACCCATCTACAACCCCATCCTGTACACCACAGCATCGTCAGCGAACAACCACAGTTTGCTGCCCACTCTGTCAGCCAGATCATTTATGTATATCAGGGTGTATACGACCCGGGACAACCGGGAGATCCGGGAAAAACCCGGGAATATTTTCATCCGGGAGAAAACCGGGAAAAACCTGGGAATATTTTAGAATTCCGGGAATTTTTCATTGTTTTCAGTCAAATTTTTGTAATTTTGACTCTTAAGAACCGATACTCTAACAAAGAACATTACTGTATCCTGCTACTGCAGAATAATACTTCAGCAATAAAACATGAACGAGTGAAGAAACGAAAATAAAACTTAAACTGCAAAGTAAATGCGTCATATACAGCAACAAAACAAAGTGCTCATAAAAGCGTCTGCCAACAGCAAAATTTGTCAAAGGCTCTTTAGGATGAATATGCTATGATTCGTAACAACAAATTGCCTCTGATGAGCGTGGTGTCACAACTTTTTACATTAGACTCTTTTTTAGCAGTTGCAAGCGGAATCATGCGCATGCGCCGTTGAGTAGTACCTTCTCCCGCTTCTGGCTACAGAAATGTGGCTGTTGGCTGCGTAAGCAGCTGCAGGTTTGAATGTCTTGTTTCTTTTATGCCCTAATGTAAGTTCTTTTAATGTTTTACACGTACAAACATACGGCTCCCTACGTCATCGTAGCTGCGCAAGCGCGGTGACGCCTGTCATCTGGCGCTCTCTGGCAACTGCAGAAACGAACCTATTTCTAACAGGTCGCGGGAAAATATCCCAAATGGTGGTTTGAAAAGCGTTACTATCAAAGAAAATTCCTTTTAGGCAAGTTGAACTATGTACGAGAATGTACGATGAATTTCTTAAATCAAAGAGCGTTTGAATCTCATTTAAAAATAAACTCTTTGATGACGAGCCATTTAGATGAATTTCGAGCCCAGAATACAGACATTTATGTAGTTATTAAAAATTTTAATGGCACATTTGTGTGATATATCTTAAATTGTAATATGCGCATAAAAGACCAACATTATATGTGAAAGCTTAGCTTCTCTTCCAGCGTATTAATCTTAAAGACCAATATTATAAGTGAAAGCTTTACTTTTCTTGTAGCAACACTATGTATAATAATTTAAACCATTAACTTCTTCTGTTTGTGTGTTCGTGCTACTTAACAGTGACGTTGCTATTGGCTGACTTCATCATGTGTCATAAGTGCTGAATATCTGGTATCATCGGCTGGTGAAAATCACGTGACATGAGCTATGACTGGCTTACAAAAGCGCATCGCAATCTCGATTTCAATGCTTCGGAAAGTAACATGCGGTGTTTGGTGGAATTCGAATTTATACTTTCGTAATATGAAAATATGCAGCGTACATGTTATTGCACATCAGAGATCTTTCCAAAACGTTTTTTTTTTCCCCTGTGTTTCGTTTTCTAAAGTGCTGGGAAATTCTACGCCCATGTATAAAACCATAACCATTCAAAGGATGGATAAGTTATACAGTTCCGAGAGAAAATGTACTGTCAGTTAACAGGAAAAAAAGTGTGTTTTCACCCGGGAGAAAATGTATTTTTAACCGAGAAATCCGGGAGAAATCTGGGAATTTTTCTTCTTTGTCCACGTATGCACCCTGTATATAGAAAATAGCAATGGTCCTATCACATTTCCCTGGAGCACACCTGATTTTTATCCCTATCTCCGATAAACACCTGCCGTCGAGAACAACATTCTGGGTTCTATTAGTGGAGAAGTCTTTGAGCCAGTCACATATCTGAGAGCCTAATCTGTACGCACTTATCTGTGTGGAGCCTGCAGTCGGGTACCGTGTCTAATGCTTTTCGAAAATCTAGATAAATGGAATCAGCCTCTTGCCCTTCATCCATAGTTCGCAATATATCGTGAGGAAAGAGCAAGCTGTTTTTTGCATGAGCAATGCTTTCTAAAGCTGTGCTGATTCTTGGACATGAGCTTTTCAGTCCCTAGGACATCCGAGCTGGTCCTGAATGTGTTCTGTTGGGGACAGATCTGAGGATCTTGCTTATGACATCATTCCCAGCTGAATCAGTGTATGCAGCCAGACCAGGTGGCAATGTCATACTGAGAAGTGGTCTCATACTGCCTATTTTTCCATAAATTTGATGTGATTTTTGGATCACTGAAGTATGATATACTCTATCAACCTGTGAAGTTTCCATTCATTTCTTCCTCTCATTGGGGGCTTTATTTTTTTTGCCATGCAGGGTAGCTCTCACAACATATTTTGGTAACACACTGCCATTTTCAGATTCCCATACGCTATTATTTCATTTTCTGTAGTTTGCATTACTTCCTCAGTGTCATGCAGGTGGTCCATGTTGGTACGTGCCCTATACAGACAAGTTGTTAAAAATGGTGTTAGTGGCCAAAGTCCCCTCAAACACAACCAGTTGTTACCTTGAGTGGTCTCGCGGTTAAGGCGCTGTCCGGAACCGCGCGACCGCTAGCGTCGCAGGTTCGAATCCTGCCTCGGGCATGGATGTGTGTGATGTCCTTAGGTTAGTTAGGTTTAAGTAGTTCTAAGTTCTAGGGGACTGATGACCACAGAAGTTAAGTCCCATAGTGCTCAGAGCCATTTTTTTGTTACCTTGAGTCATACCTGCTGCTTGCCAGTGCTGTGACACCATGAGTAACACTGCTATGTCCCTCCAAAATGTTGGAAGAATATGACCTCTTCTCAGGTCACTGGCAAGGTTGGTGGCTGTGGTCATCTGGGGTAGTTCAGAGCCAAGATTCATCAGTGCACACAATGTAATGCATTCATTCATCAGCCGTCCATGTTTCCCAGTCACAGCACCGCTGCACATGCAGCCATTTGTGCTGTGGTGTCAATGGCAACCTTGGATGGGATAGTCATTCCCTAGTCTTGTTAGACCTTGACCAGAGACAGAATGTTACAGGGAATCCATTACTTTTTGTTAGCTGGCAGACACAGATGCGAACAGGTTACGATGTGTTTCGTACACAATACTAGTCAATTCCTAATCTGTTCCACTCACAAATAGAATGAGGGCAAAACAACAGTTTAAAAGCCACCGTAGGAGCCCTAATTTCATGCATCTTATTGTCTACTTCCTCATCTATACTCTCCAAACCCCTGTGAAGTGCATGGCCGAGGGTATGTCCTATTGTACCAATTATTAGTGTTTCTTCCTGTTCTATTCACAAATGGAGTGGATGAAGAATGGTTGTTTGAATGCCTCTGTGCATGCTGTAATAATTCTAATCTTATCCTCACAATCCGTTTTTGAGTGATACATAGGGGTTGTATCATATTCGTAGAGTCATCATGTAAAGCCGATTCGTGAAACTTTGTTAATGACCTTTCTCGGGTTAGTTTACGTCTATCTTCAAAAGTCTGCCAGTTCAATCTGCATGATCCTTACGCAAAATCTATGTTAGCAACAGTAGAATGGTTCTGCAGTCAGCTTCAAGTGCCGATTCTCTAAATTTCCGCAATAGTCCTTCAGGAAAAAAGCATCGTTTTCCCTCCAGGAATTCTTATTTGAATATGTGGTGAGTCTTCAGAACACTTGCGTGCTGTTCAAATATACCAGTAGTAAATCTAGCAGCATAGCTCCAAATTGCTTTGATGCCTTACTTTAATCCAACTTAGTAGAGATCCCAAACACTTGTACAGTACTCAAGAATGATTCCCACTAGTATTTTGTATGCTGTCTCCTTTCCCTAAATTCTCCCAGTAACGTCAAGTGGACCATTCTCCTTCCCTACTGCGAGCATGACATGGTCATTCCATTTCGTATCATTTTTCAATGTTTTGCCTAGATATTTAATTGATGCGATTGTGTCAAGCGGCATCTTGCTAATGCTGTATTCGAATGTTACTGGATTGTTTTTGCTACTCATCTGCTTTAACTTTTTTTTTACATTTAGAGCAAGCTGCCATTCATCACACCAATAGAAATTCTGTGCAAGTGATCTAGTATTCTGCTAGATTCTCTCAACAATAACACTTTCCCATACACCAAAGCATCATCAGCAAACACTTGTAAATTACTACTCACTCTTTCCATCAAATAATTTATGTACATAGAGAAAAAGAGCAGTCCTATCACACTTCCCTGTGGGGCACACCTGACAATCCCCTTGTTTCTGATGTATTCATTGTTGAGGACATCACACTGGGTTCTGTTACTTAAAAAATCTGTGAGCAAGCCGGATATCTGGGAAGCTAAACCATATGCTCGGAACTTTATCAATGGTCTGCAGTGGGGCACCATGTCAAATGATTTACAGAAATCTAGGAATATGGATTCTGCTTGTTGTCCTCCATCCACGGTTTGCAGGATATCAAGCGAGAAGAGGGCAAGCTGAGTTTCACGCAATCAGTGCTTACTAAATCTTCTGTGCTGATCTGTGGAAAGGAGCTTTTCTGGCGCAAGGACACTTATTATGTTCAAACTCAGAATATGTTCAAGAACTCTGCAGAAAACCAATGTTAGGGATATTGGTCTGTAATTATGCAGATCCATTCTTTTACATTCTTATATACAGGAGTTGCCTGCATGTTTTTCCAGTCACTTGGGACTTGATGCTAGGGGACAATTCATCATAAATGCAAGCTAAGTAAGGGGCAATGCTGCAGATTACTCTATGTAAAACCAAATTGGGATTCCATTTAGACCTGGCAACAAATTTGTTTTCAACTCTTTCATTTGCTTCTCAGGTACCAGTGGCGTATTTATTTATGTATGTATTTATTTATTTAATTGATGGATTCAAATTAATGATATAAATTAATAGGGAAACATTCCACATGGGAAAAATATATCTGAAAACAAAGATGATGTGACTTACCAAACGAAAGCGCTGGCACGTCGATAGACACACAAACAAACACAAACATACACACAAAATTCAAGCTTTCGCAACAAACTGTTGCCTCATCAGGAAAGAGGGAAGGAGAGGGAAAGACGAAAGGATGTGGGTTTTAAGGGAGAGGGTAAGGAGTCTGCTTGTGTCTGTATATGTGTGGATGGATATGTGTGTGTGTGCGAGTGTATACCCGTCTTTTTTTCCCCCTAAGGTAAGTCTTTCCGCCCCGGGATTGGAATGACTCCTTACCCTCTCCCTTAAAACCCACATCCTTTCGTCTTTCCCTCTCCTTCCCTCTTTCCTGATGAGGCAACAGTTTGTTGCGAAAGCTTGAATTTTGTGTGTATGTTTGTGTTTGTTTGTGTGTCTATCGACGTGCCAGCGCTTTTGTTTGGTAAGTCACATCATCTTTGTTTTTAGATATATTTATTTATTTATTTATAAATAAATAAATACGCCACATCAGACTTCTTGTGAGTGAGTGAGTGAGTGAGTAAGTGGATGAAAGCCTTAAACCTACTTAGTGATTTTACTTAAGACCAGAATCTAAGCACTTCTCGAAGTGCATGCTACAGACAGAGATGGCAGAATTTATGCTGTTGACTGGATTGTCACATGGTACACAACTCCTCACTACTGTGCATAGCCTCACCATTGCACATCACTGTAACATCAACAATAACTATCTACATCTACTTCTATACTCCGAAAACATTTGTCAATTGAGAACCAGAGGACACATCCCCTTGTACTAGATATTAGGGTTTCTTCCAGTTTTATACACACATGAAGTGCAGCAATAACGATAGTTTAAATGTACCTGTGTGTGCTATAATTGATCACATGTTGCCATTGTGTTTCATACGGGAGTGATGTCTAGGGGCTGTAGTGTGTTCCTACATTCCTCACAGATACCACACTCTTGGACAACATTTGAGGCTTGATCACATGACTGTTTCGTAAGTAATCTTTGTACACTGACTGGATTTTCGCAATAGCCTGCTAATGAGCCAAAATCTGCTACCTATTTTTTGTATGACGCAGCGTATGTGATCATTCTATTTCGTGTCCCCACAAACACCCACGTATTTGTATGAGTTGACTTATTCCAGTTGTTTTTCATTTCTATTGTAGTCATAGGATACAACATTTTTATGTTTTGTGAAATGCACAGTTTTAATTTCTGAACACTTAAAATAAGTTGGCAGTTGTGCTCTGCTTTGAAATTTTATCAAGAGCTGATCGAATATTCATGCTTCTGTTCTCAAATAATGCTTAGTTATAGATAACCTTATCTTCAGAAAGGCTGCCTTTACTGTTGTCTTCCAAGTCATTGATGTCCAACATGAAAATCGAGGGTCCCGACACTTCTGTGGGGGCCATTTGTCAATGACTTTCATTCCAGGATAACATGCTGCATGCACCCCATCAAGAAAGCCTCTCTGTAGTGATATATTTCATTTGATATCTCATAAGATCATGCTTTTTTTAATACGTGTTGATGAGGTTTAGAGTCACATGTGTTTTGGGAGTCGAGAAATACTGTTTATGTTATTTTCAAGATGCCTTGTGAGGAGTGTGCAAGTTATGTTTCAGATGACTGATGTTTTTGGAATCCATGCTGTTTTGTACATAAGAAGGGATTCCATTTGTGACTACTACTGAATGCTGATAAAGATTGACTATGTTGGCACTTACTCTCCAATAATGCTTATGATTACACGTTGCATGCTGAGGACTAATGTCTTCATACGTCCTTAATCACAATTTTACTGTGTTTCTTTCCAGGGAAGATGAGCGCATTTCTCGACGATTTGTAGAAAAGCAGAAACAGTCACAGTACGTTAAGTTCCTAGAGGGAAGGAAATCGCTTCCGGCATGGAGCAAAAAGGAGGAAATACTTGCTGCTGTTGCCAAACACCAGGTCGTGGTGATCAGTGGTGAAACGGGATGTGGGAAGAGCACACAGGTTTGTACCTATAGTATGCATAGACCACAGAAGAGGAGCTTTTGAAATAGGAGGACTATCCAGAAAGTAACAGACATTCCGAAACAAAAATTTAACTTCATGGAAAAACTAAATTTAATTAGACATTTTAAAAGTGCACTCTTAAGCTACTTTTCTACATAATTACCATTAAATTGAGACACTTATCATCCGTGGCACAAATTCTTCAATACTGTCTCTGTAGAAATCTGCCACCTGCAATTGCAATCAATCACTGGTTTATACCAGCATGCAGTTCAGCATAAGCATCAAAAGCGTTGTGTAGCAAGCCATGTCTTCATCGCTGGGAAGAGGTGGCGGTTGCTCACACCTCCCCTTCAAAACCCTGTAGGAGCTTTTCGGTACGATTGGCTGTGTGTGGACATGCTCTGTTGTGAAAAAACAACACTTTCGCACCAAGTTTTTCCTAACACTTATTTTGTGTAACCCGCCTTTACTTTGTCAGTTTTTGAAAATATTACTTTGAGTTAATTGTTGTGCTGTGTTCAAGGAGATCTATGACAATCTCACAGGGTTTCAGAACACAGTAGCCATGTTATTACATGCTGACAGTGTTTTCAAACTCTTCCTTGATTTGTCGGGAGAATTTGTGTGCCCCCATTCTGTCAACTGCCTTTTTATTTCACAATTGAGTTACCATACTTCACCCGAATCTCATCCCCAGGTATGATATGATTGATAACTTTGTTACCATTTTTCTTCTAATCTTCAAGGTATGTCAATGATGCAACAAGTTTCCATTTTTTGTGGTCTTCTGTTATGATTTTGGGAACCCACAGGATTTCATGCACCAAGCTCTGTGAAATTTGGGGAAAATGTTGTGAAAGTTCTGTCATTGTGAAATGATGATTTTTATGAATTTTGTCATTGATTTTCATCACAGTGTATGAATCAAAAGGCTAGGGCTACCAATGCGGTCCTCATTGTGAACATTGATATGACCATTTCTAAATCAATTCATCATTGTCTCACTCAGCTTTCACTCATTATTCTGTTTTGTACACATCCCAAAGAGTGCAATAAATTGCAATTGGTTTGCAGTTGTTTGCCAACAAAAACCTAATCACAGAATGCACCTAACAAGTGGTGGTGTTTTCTATTGTGACACACATTTTAACACGTCACAGAAAGCAAAGTAGCAGAAACACAGACCATACGATACCACCAGTGGTTGCGTACTGAGTGTAGGAATATCATGGCACCAAGATGGCAGCTGTAGCCCTGCACTCTGCCGCGATGGACTAAAAGTCTGTTACTTTCTGGCTAGCCCCCCATATCAGCCTACTCACATTTTCCTGTGAGTCTCCAAATAGGCAGACCTCTTTTCATTATTTTTTCTTAAGATTACTTAATAACAGGATGTGAAATATCATGATGCTAATGTTAATAGCATAGCCAGAGACTCACAAAATATTGAGGTGCAAATATTAACAGTATTGTCTTTATGCCACATCATTGGCTGGTGAATTTTTTTTTAACCCCCTTCTCTCTCTCTCTCTCTCTCTCTCTCTCTCTCTCTATCTCTCTCTCTCTCTCTCTCATCATTGATTGTAATGTTTGCAATGGTACTTGTATACTGGTTGACAGGAGGGGACCTGTTGATGGCAATAATACTCCTGGACAGGTATTAGAATACAGCTATCGGCCACTGCATTGTAACTGATATGTAGTGCGCTTCAGTGTTAAGTGTAATAGGACAATCCTGTTTGAAAGTAGTATCGTGTGAGTGATTGAGATTGTGGAGCAATAATTAGTTGGACAGCAAAATTTTGGCGGATATAATACCTGTGCTTTGACACAAATACACTATGTAATCACAAGCATCCGGACACCCCCAACAACATTCGTTTTTCATATTAGTTGCATTGTGCTGCCACCTACTGCCAGGTACTCCAATATCAGTGACCTCAATAGTCATTAGACATCGTGAGAGAGCATATGGGGCACTCCACGGAACTTGTGGCCATTAAGGCCTTCGTCAACAATCGATGACACACACACACACACACACACACACACACACACACACACACACACACACACTCACACACTCACACACACACACAAAGGCATGCACGCGCAAACACAACTCGCACATGACTGCAGTCTCAGGCAATGGGCTTCAGTTGCCTGAGGCTGTAGTCGTGAGTGTGTGAGTTGCGTGTGCATCTCTCTCATCTATTGTTGATGAAGGCCTTAATGGTTAAAACCATTATTTGTGACAGAGTTTCAATCTACCAGTAAGTTTCATTATTTGTGAACACTTCGTTGTACCTATATGCGACTCAGCATCTTCGCTATATGGTGAACAGTAACTTTCCTTTTCATAATCGTGAAGTAAAGAATAATTTGGCCTTAAAACTTTAACACAAAGTAACAAGAAGTATTTCAAGAGAGGATAGCACAAGCATATTCTGATAAGTGTGCAGATTCTCAGTTATTTAATGTGGAGTTGACCAACAGTTGTCACGAGAGGCAGGGAACGTATTGCTGACAGTAGGGAAGCAGAAACAGCATAATGGTCAGTCAGGAGAGCTCAGTGACTGAATGTGGACTAGGTGTTGGCTGGATCCATCAGGGACATTAAAACCGCTCTCAAGCTGCCCAAGTCAACTATGGGCAATGTGACCATAAAGTGGAAATGCAAAGGAAAAACCACAGCTAAACTGGAACCAGAATGACCTCAGTTACTGATGGGCAGGGTCCGTTAGGCACTGTGGAGTGTGGCTGTAATAGATCACAAGAAATCAGTTAAAAAAAATCACTTGCACATTGCAAAGTGCTAGCAGTCTACCTAACACAATTGTGCATAGGTAGTTAAAAACAATGGAATACAATGGTTGAGCAACATTTATAAGCCACACATTTCTGTAGTTAGTGTTAAGCAATGCTTAAGATGGCGTAAAGAGCAATGACAGTGAACAACTGGAAACAAGCGATTTAGAACTATGAATCACACTTTATCCTGTGGGTATGGATTTGGCCACTGCCTGGAGGTCATTACTTACATTTTTGCCCCAGGGTGGAACAATCAAAGCTGCCTAGCACTTTGAAACCTCAAACAAAACTACATAGGCTTATGCAGAACCAAAAAACGGGGAATGTTAACAAAGGGAGTACGCGTGTTCCATGACAGTGCATGTCTCCACACAGCCAACACAATAAAACAACTCTTGTATTAATTCAGTTTGGACATCTCTGAATTTGTTTACGGGTGGAAAAAGGTTTCCTGCCAGCAAAGAGGTCCATATTTCTGTCAAGCAATGGGCCAAAGAGGTGGCGGGAGACTTTTTTGGCTAAGATATCAGAAAGGTCACTCCTCGGTCCACATAGTGCATTTATAACAAAGATGAGTATGTTGAAAAATAGTGTTTGAAATACATTTATGAATAAGTAAATTTTTAGAAATGTGAACATACACTGCGTTCAATGCAATCACAACATTCTGTTTTGTAACAGAGGTGCTTTCATGTTATTCTCACTATAATTGATCACAGTACCAAATTTAACTTTGGTATTATAAACGTCTGGTGTTTATTCTTGCTTTGATCTGTGATAAAGTACATTTATGGTTTCAGGTTCCCCAGTTTTTGTTGGATGAGTGGTTGACTCTTCGGCACAAAGGAAGTGGTCGCCATCTTGTCGAAATTATCTGCACACAGCCGAGGAGATTGTCTGCCATTGGTGTTGCCGAGCGAGTTGCTGATGAGCGTGTAGAAAAGATTGGTAATGTCGTCGGGTATCAGGTACGTTATATTATGCGATGGCAGCAAAAATTTATTCTTACAGTCTCAGGTATATGATATAAATGATCGATGACTAGTTGGAATCGTATATAATGATAGTATTCACTCCTGAATGTTCAGAGTTGGTGATTGGTTAAAGTATGTAGGTAAAGGTAACCAGCGTGTAGTTATCCAATAAAGAATTTCTCTACTGTGTAACTCCAGGCAGGTCTGTGTGCGACACTACTTGTGTTGTTTACCAGCTGAGATGTTTTCTGCTCAGCATTTTGCTCAGGAATGACTCCTCCAAACTGGAGGAAAGTACGAGTGGACTAAGCTGAGTGCTCTCTCTCTCTCTCTCTCTCTCTCTCTCTCTCTCTCTCTCTCTCTCTCTCTCTCTCTCTCACACACACACACACACACACACACACACACACACACAAAAACCACTTTTCCTAAACTCTAGAGAACTTGTATTACCACAATCAGTACTCTTTTTATTCCTTTGTTGGTTGTTTTTTGGTTGTTGTTATTTGTTTATTTTAACCCAATGGTCATCCTACTCGTTATACTCCATCATTACCCTCCCAGCAGACAAAGGATCTACCACTGTACTAAGTGACTGACAGGAGTACGTTAGTGAAGGTCTGTCAGTAGTTTGACACCTATGCATACAGCATCTGACATTAAGATCCCACCCCTGTGATTCAAACTGGCCTGCAAACCCTCCTAAATACCTCAGGACCTTCACAAGAACTTACATCTCAATCCATAGAACTTCTTACCCCACCCAAACCATTCATCCCCATCTTTTACCTTCTACCTAAGATTCACAAACCCAGTCATCCTGGTCATCCTATAGTTGCTGGCTTCAAAGCACCCACCAAACGTATACCTGCCTTAGTTAATCAACACCTGCAACCCATAGTACAACAAAGACTTCCCTCCTATATTAAAGATAATGAACATTTCCTAGCTCGTCTGAAATCTGTGCCCGCCCCACTCCCACCACACTACTTTACTTTTCACCACTGATGCCATCTCCCTCCATACCAACATCCCTCACGTACATGGTCTGTCTCTGAACATTTCCTCAGTCAATGCCCAACTAATTTGAAGCCTATGACACACTTTCCACTCACCTTAATCAACTTTATCCTTACCAACAACTACTTCACCTTTGAGGGGCAGACATGCAAACAGATCAGGGGTACAGCCATTGGAACCAGGATGGCTCCTTCCCATGCCAGCCTTTTCGTGTATCCCTTGGAGGGGGCTTTCTTGAGATCCGTAAGCCTTCAGCCCCCGGTTTGGTTTAGATACATAGATGGCTTGCTGTATGGACTCGTGGTGAGGTTAATCTGTTAAAATTCATGGAATCTCTCAATACCTTGTTCCAATTAAATTTCGCATGGTCCTATTCTGAACCCCATGCCACTTTCCTTGATGTTGATCTCATTCTCACCAAAGGCTAGCTACAGACTTTCATCCACATCAAACCCACTAACAAACAACAGTACTTACATTTTGACAGTTTGCATCCTTTCCATGTCAAACGTTTCCTCTCATACATCCTTGGCATTCGGGGTAAATCTATTTGTTCAGATGCAGACTCTTTACAGCAATACACCACCACTCTCACTACAGTCTTCACTGGTTGTAATTATCCCAACAGCCCACACCAGAAGCAGATTTTCCGGACCATCACATCCAATCCTGGTACTGCCGATCCCTCCAAAAAAACAACCTCAGAGCACACAACTTGTCACCCAGTATTATCCTGATCCTGAATGCATCAATCAGTAACTTTGACAAGGCCATGACTTCCTAAAATCATGCCCTGAAATGAGAGCCATTCTATCTTAGATTTTGTCCACCACATTTAGAAAAGCTTTTCGTCACCCTCCCAATCTCCGCAATATGCTTGTCGGGCCCTATGCTCCTTCTGCACCCGTCTCCCTACCCTGTGGCTCCTAACCCTGTGACAGTCCACAGTACAAGACTTGACCTATGCATCCTCCTACTATGATCTAGTCCAGCCTCGTAACTGACAAAACAAATACTGTCGAAGGGAGATCGCCTGCAAAACGACACATCATATGCCAGCTGTTATGTAAGCACTGTTCAGCCTTTGGCATTGGCATGGCTACCACCCAGTTATCAGTCAGGAAGAATGGGCATTGGCAGAGAGTGTATACCAGCAACACACAGTATCCTGTTGCAGAGCATGCTATACAGCCTGACAGTCATGTCCTCGGTGACTGTTTTTCCATCTAGATTCTTCCCCCAGACACCAGTTTCTCAGAACTCCACAGGTGGGAACTACCACTACAGCATGTCCATGGTTTTCGCCACCACCTGGCCTTAATTTACATTAATTCCTTCCGTCTCGGCATTTATTCACAGTAATTACTCCTTTCATGACTCCATTTTAGTTTTCTGCATCTTTCACTTTCTGACGTGTCTATATATTGCTGCCCCCCCCCCCCCCCCCCTCCCACCTCTGTTGCATACAATGCACTTAGCTTTTCGCTCTTATTAACTTGTGAACTATGTTTTAGTAGTAATCTCTGTCTTACATATTACCCTGTCTTCCACCTTTAAGCTCTCAAGTTTTCAAACTTTGTCCGTTGCAGTCCCCAACGGTCAGTATTTCCCACTCATCCTGTTCTGTAAGTCTCACCTGACCCGGTGTTCTGGATGACTTTTCTAAACTGTGCCCCTTTTCCCAAACCTCTCCAGTCCTTTCCCTTCACCCCTCTTCCTTCCCTTTCATCTCTTCCACCAGATGAAGGAGCCACTGGCTCTGAAAGCTTGTGGAAGTTAAATCCTTTTGTGTGTGTGTGTGTGTGTGTGTGTGTGTGTGTGTGTGTGTGTTTGGAGGAGGAGGTGGGGGGGTTGTAATGTGCCGGGCTGTATCCTTGTATTAGTGACACTTAAAGTTCACGTCACAACTGGATGTATTGAAACATTTCCTCACCCAGTAGGTAGTGCGCAGTGTTCCCGACCTACCTTGCTTTGCTTATTCAATATTGTCTTCCCGGTAGCTGTGTCCATCTCACCTAAATCACACTGACATTAAGAAGCCAGGATCCTAGATTAAGTTTTCCAAAATCAAAAGTCAAGACCGTATTCATTGTTGAACATTTATGACAACTACAGTGTGATTTATTTGTTATCACTCACACGCACAATATTCATGTGACCAGGCATCTTACACTTAATCGTCACATTATGTAGGTCAAAAACTTCCAGTCTTTAACAATGTTCACAATTACACTTTTTTGGTACCGACCGGAAAAATTAACCGACTTGCCGCACTTTTGCTCCATGAGAATCTGACCGAGAACTGAGAACTGCACCAGCTCGGACCTTATATAGACGAGTGCTTGAATATTTGACTATTGCTGTTACTATATTATAGTTTATAACTTCCCAGGGTTAAAATGATCCTTTCTAATTGGTTTTGAAGTTAACTATTGGGTTTTATTACTTAAATAACATTAGTGAGCTGTGTCAATTTAAATACACGGAACTAACTTATGCATCCGCAGTGGATGTTCCCGACTTATAACCATGGCAGCCCTCTTGAACAATAATTTTTACTTATTCAAATTTACTTAATTCTTAATTAATGCACTTACAAAGTTGAGACTGGAGTCATTTTATGTAGAAAAATAAAGGTAGCAAAAGTATCGAAACAGATCTCTGAATTATTTAGTAGTTTGGTCACAATTGGCACTGAAAGTCATACAGGCTACAGATTTCAAGTCTTAATATCTATTTAACTAATAGACGTTAGATTAATTTAAACACTTTGCTGGAATCAGTAAAATTTAGGCTTTCTTTTGGATGCAGTCTTATAGCTGAATTCGATCTATTAACTCACTCGAATTTTACTTAATATGTATTGCACAATATACGCCATTGTTCATAACTTTTAATAGGATGCATTTCCAATAAAACTAATTAGCTCATTACTTTCAGAATAGACATTAGAATGTACTGAAATAATAGATTTTACTAGGGGAATTTTATTTAAACTATTTCTGTATTCTGTACTATGAGGCTGAAGGCCATAGAATCTGTAGTCGGAATCTGAGTAGTGAAAATGAAAAAAAATAAAAGTTCATTGCTTAACTAAGTTACTGAAGGAGTGTAAAACCAAAACAGGCAACCCTGCTTCGTTACAAGGTGCTACTTATCTACATTCGGTACATCCTGCCCGCTTTCTCTCTTAAATCATGCACAGACATGCATGTATGTGTGTGCATGATTTAAGAGAGAAAGAGAACAGGAGGGATTGAGCATAGTTAAGTATATGAAAAAAAAAGGCAGCCTAAGACAATCATGTAAATGGTCAGATTGTTCTCGCATTATAGAAAGTGTCGGTAATTCAAGGGCACCCGTACTCGGGAGCAGGGGGGAGGGGGGGTGTTTGCAGCCCCCCCTCTAGCTCAAGGAAAGGAAAAAACGCATTGTAGTCAGGGTGTTTCAGCAACTCCCCACCCCCCACCCCACCACCACCACCACCACCACCACCACCACCACCACCACCACCAATTGAACAAAGTGAAGGAAAGGTCAGTATTTATGGCTGCTTACAAGTCGTCATTCGTCTTCCAAAGTATTAAAAAATATTCCTTACACCCAGGTCTATGCATTGCTCTGCAAACTGATGTATGGGTGCTCATGCTGTAACTGTAAAACTGTCGTGTTCCACATCATAGCGAGAGGTTGCAGTTATGATCCACAGAATGTGCAAATCTACATTACTAAATAGTTAAAATGGTGCACAGTGTACATTTCCAGTTGCAGGTTCCATATGTAGCAACTTTTAGGGACAACAAAAATTTCGTTTTCAGTATTTCATGTAATTATTGGGTAAATTTAAAATGCTTTCCTAATCTACTCATTAATCTTATGTTAAAGGTTTAACACAATGTAAGTCAGGTATTAAAGTTAGAAACTGTGTATACAGGGTGGTCCATTGATCGTGATCGGGCCAAATATCTCACGAAATAAGCGTCTAATGAAGAAACTACAAAGAACGAAACTTGTCTAGCTTGAAGGGGGAAACCAGATGGCGCTATGGTTGGCCCACTAGATCGCGCTGCAATAGGTCAAATGGATACCAACTGCATTTTTTAAAATAGGAACCCCCATTTTTTATTACATATTCATGTAGTATGTAAAAAAATATGAATGTTTTAGTTGGACCACTTTTTTCACTTTGTGATAGATGGCGCTGTAATAGTCACAAACATAGGGCTCACAATTTTAGACAAACAGTTGGTAACAGGTAGGATTTTTAAATTAAAATGCAGAACATAGGTACGTTTGAACATTTTATTTCGGTTGTTCCAATGTGACACACGTACCTTTGTGAACTTATCATTTCTACGAATGCATGCTGTTACAGCGTAATTACCTGTAAATACCACATTAATGCAATAAATGCTCAAAATCATGTTCGTCAACCTCAATGCATTTGGCAATATGTGTAACGACATTCCTCTCAACTTAACTATCTGGCGAATGGTCCGGACACTTGGATGATGTTGTCCAGGATACCGAGCAGCATACATAGCACACGCCCGTTAGGCATTTTGGTCACAATAGCCATACATCAACACAATATTGACCTTTTCCGCAATTGGTAAACGGCCCATTTTAACACAGGTAATGTATCACAAAGCAAATACCGTCCGCACTGGCGGAATGTTACGTGATACCACGTACTTATATGTTTGTGACTATTACAGCGCCATCTATCACAGAGCGAAGAAAGTGGTCCAGCTAAAACATTCATATTTCTTTACGTACTACTCGAATATGTAATAAGAATGGGGGTTCCTATTTAAAAAAATGCAGTTGATATCCGTTTGACCTATGGGAGCGCCATCTAGCAGGCCAACTATAGTGCCATCTGGTTTTCCCCTTCAAGCTAGACGAGTTACGTTCTTTGTAGTTTTTTTCATTTGATGCTTATTTCGTGAGATATTTGGCCCGGTCACTATCAATGGACTACCCTGTATATATCTTCAGATAGCGTAACCCACAGGGCACAAATTACCCAGACTATATTTTCTAACCTAAGAACATTGTAATTTATTGCTCGAACAGTACACTCACGTGGAAGACTCATTACAATACAAGTAGCGGTACACAAGTGGCCAGCAGAGCCTTCAGCTCCAGCCTACATATTCATTAGCTCCAGGCACAGTCAGCAGTCTGTGCATACAACTGCTGTCATATTACCAGACTGGGTGGCTTCTTGTGGCCAAATTGAGCACAAACTTCAGGCACGAACTGTGAAGAGGCAAACCCACAAAATTGGTACTGTATTATTTCCGTATTTGTGAATGAGATCACTCAGAGGATTCCAATAAAGTGTACTCACAATTTCAAAGCTTTTAAAAACTTTCTCTCACTGATGCTCCATGACAAAATAATGAAAGCAAAAAATGTGTTTCGTTAGCTACATTGTCGCTCGCTGATCATGCTGTTGAACTTCAGTATCAGACGTGAAGTTTTGACTTATTACTTCTGTGCTACTAACTTTATTCTAAACACATTTTACAGACATTAACCCAGATATATCACTGAATTTACTGGCATAATTATTTCATTGCCTGACACACGTTTACGGAGATATGACAGTTTATACATGGGTCTTCAATTCTTAAATTTGGGAGACTTACTGGTAATTAACTGACAAGTATCAGCTTGTGAAGACTGCAGGTACCTGATACATATCGTGCTGCTGACAGAATAAAAATACGCACAGGCATATAGGGAAAGAAAAGGAGTGAAACATTACATCATTTGTCAAGCTGTGATTCTATACATCAAGGGCAGAGTCAGTCATTTGTGTCCTGACACAACTCAGTGACGTAACATTAAAAATGGATAATACTTAATTGTGCTGGTCATAGCTGCAGTAACTGCAGCATTTATTCTTAAAGTAGCATGTTACAAAAAAAATGTAAAATGAGCTACACGGAAGATAACAATGAGGAAAAGAGATAGGGGGATAAGATGGGTGCTAGCTTTCCTCATCATTTTTAATTTTCACTAATGATTTTTAATGTAAATGATTGCTAAAACAAAAAAAAAAGTTTCTTGCACACAGAAACACTCTCATGTCCGCACTGATTGGGTCAGAAAGTAAGCAGCAAGCTGTGAAGTAGCAGTAGCATCACAAATAAATAAACTGTGCATCAATCTCACAGTGAACAATCCTTTTGTGCTTTGGCAGAGCTGAATGTATAGATTATATTTTCATTTGCAGTTCTCAGTAACGTAATAGCACACGTGTTAACTGTGACGTTAATGTGTGTGTTACAGATACGGCTGGAGAGCAAGACGTCTTCGAGTACGCGTCTCCTTTTCTGTACGACTGGAATCCTATTACGCAGACTGGAGAGTGATCCAAACCTCGACTGTGTCTCCCACATAATTGTTGATGAAGTCCATGAGCGCAGTGAAGAAAGGTAATGTAACTCTTTTACATCGGTACAAAGGAAACCTGATAGACAATTTGCTCTGTGTGTCAAGAAAAAAAAAGTCATTGAGTTCAGTAAAAGTACAGTATAACTCTGCCTTTACATTCCTGGAATTTGTGTTTTCCCACCATTTAAGACATTTTTAATTGCTCCCCTCAAATTTCCTACGTCCACAATGTTAATTTGCATCTGATTTTGCATTGACATATTCATAATTTTCCCACAATTTACGCTTTATGAATAAATGTTCGTGGAGAAAAAACTGACGTAAAATGACGTCAGGCATTGGCCTTCAAGTAGTGTTTACAGACTTTATACGGTCAAATTTCTTGACACCAGGGCACTCCGCTCAGTGCATATGAACTGGTAAATGGGTAACAGTTTGAACAATTTGTGCTGTATCTCCTGTTGCTGCCAAGCTGTACTTGGTGTGGTGGTTGATGGGAGTAGGTAGGTTCATTCGAATAAAAATATGATGACCATCTACAACCATTTCCAAACTTTCTCTACTGCGCTTGCATAGCTCCGTGATTGTTATTTAGTGTGTTTCATCGTTTGGCCACTTACAGCACTAGTTGACAACTTTGCTGACTTTGTGATGCTAAAATGTTTTTGGTTTAGCCAGAGAACCAATTACATATTTTTTTCATGCATAGGAATACGTATTTCGAGAATTTATTCTCATTGCCAAGTGCAATATTTATGTGTGTGCTTTTTGTGATGTTTCACAAACAAACAGTGTGAGTGCACATGTATGGTTTTCTATGTAATTGAGGAGGCAGATTACCTGGTAACCTTAAAAAGACCACTTCAGTGCAAGAGACACAGAAAGCACATATGAAAAAACCACACAGAATACTTACATAAATATTTGCAATTGATAGTGAGAAAAAATGCTCAAAATGTGTCACGCTAAGCATGAAAAAATATGTAATTGGTGCAGTGTTTCATTATTTAAATAACGAGTGACAGTTCCAAGCTTTCCAAAAAACCGATTGTTATGTATGAAGTTAAGTCAGACATTTCTATTTCCCAGACAGTTACCATTTCCAGTTGCACCTGTAGTATTTTTTAGATACTAAACCTTCATTAGATAATAAACAAGTCCCTGACAAGGAGTTTGGTGCCTATTATGCACATATACCATACTTAAAATGTTACATCCCTCGTTTTACATTCCCTACATTTTACGCCATTTTTTAAAAGTCTCTTGAAAAGTGTAAAGTCAGGGTTTCACTGTAGTATTCTCCATATTCTTGCAGTAGTCATCCTAGCCTATTTCTATATATTGTTGCAACACTGTTTAAGGCATCCCACAAGTTGAGTGAAAGTATTGAAATTACCATTTTTACCCAATTATAATATGACTCTGAATACAAGACGACCTCCTGTTTTTATGAGGCTTCTGTGAAATTTTTATTTTTAACATAAAACAATGTAAAATCCAGGATGGAATGTAACAACATTAAGAAAAGGATAAATGCTACTCAGAGATGCTAAGTCGCAGATAGGTACAACAAAAGAGCATCACAGAATAAGCTTTCAGCCAACAAGGTCTTTGTCAAAAACACACACACACACACACACACACACACCACCCCAACAGTCTCACACTGAAGCCAGTTTGGCTTCAGCTGCCAGAGACTGTGGTGTGTGCACTTGTGCATGTGTGGTGTTGTCTGTTTTTGACAAAGGTCTTGTTGGCCAAAAGCTTATTCTATGATGCTCTTTTTGTTGTGCCTATGTGTGACTCAGTGACTCCACTATATGATGAGTAGCAGTTGTCCTTTTCATAACTATGTTATTTTTAACATATTGTGACTAATCAGATGTACAAGTTGTTTTATTGATGTAAAGTATCTTAAGGCCTAGTTAGAAAACAGTCATATTTTTTTCATACGCAGATTATATGACACTGATATTAGTAATTTGTCATCAAATGGCGTGGGAAGTCGCTGAACTGGTGTTGTTGCATCACATTTAAAAAGCTTCTATTCTCTTCTTAAATGAACTGTTTATCATCACGTTTCTCTTCCGTACAAGGTTACACTTCAGACAAATATCTTCAGAAAAGACTTCCTAATGTATAAATTTATATTTGATATCTTTTTTCTTGCTATTGCATCCTCTCTACTATGACCTTCATCAGTTACTTTGCTGCTCAAGAACCAAACCCATTTCCTAACCTATGTAACACAGCATTGTCTGATTTAATTAGGCTATATTCCATTATCATTTTTCCCCATATTATAACCTCTTTTCAAGACACTATCCATTCCATTCAGCTGCACTACTTTGTGACTGACTTTAAGTTTTTTTCTTTTCCTTGAACTTTAATTCCCTTTCAGATTTATCCTTGGCTTCTTTTACTTCTTATTCATTGTAGAGATTGAATGACATTGGTGATAGGCTAAAACTCTGTCCCACTTCCTTCTCAGCTGCAATTTTTATTTCATGTTCTTCAATTCTTATAACTGCAGTCTGACATCTGAGCAGGTTGCAGGTAACCTTTCATTTCAAGTATTTTATCCCTGTTGCCTTCAAAATCAAGCACTGTATTTGAGTCAACAGCATTTTTTTCTGAAATGTACTAACACTGTGAACATAAATTTGCTTTTGTTCAACCATTATTCTAAGATAAGTGTTGGCTCTTGTGCTCCTACATTTCTCCAGAACCCAAACTGACCTCCTCTGAGGTCGGCTTATACCAGTTTTTCCAATTCCCATCTGCACAGTTCAGAAAAGCTGTGCAATGATTGCAGCAGAGCTGGTATATGAAATGTTTGCTTTTGCAGGTGGCCTGGCCTCTAATGGGGTAGGATAAGCCAGCGACAACCCTGAAATGAAGGACGTCATACCCAAGATCTTTTCCAACACTCCTAAAGTGGTGTCCCATTGCCTAACCAACGTCCGCAACTTCGTAGTCCGCCCCTATGCCAATCCCTATCCCAACACCTTGCCATAGGGATCGTGTCCCTACGGAAGACCCGTATGTGAGACCTGCCCAGCCCACCCATCCAGCATTTACCATTCCAAACCTGTCACAGGCTTATCCTCCCCATCAGAGGCAGTGGCAATTGTGAAAGCAGCCATGTCCTGTACCATCTCTGCTGCAATCATTGCACAACCTTTTATATCACCATGACTGCCAACTAGCTGTCCGCCAGGATGAATGGCCACCAACAAACTGTGCCCAAGAATGCAATTGTGCTTGGTTTCAAATGGCTGCTTCAGAATCTGTGCCATCCGGATCGTTCCCTCAACTACCAGCTTTTCTGAAGTGTGCAGGTGGGAGTTATCCTTACAACACGCTCTCTGTTCCCGAAATCACCCCATCCTCAACCTGTGGTAATCTACTGTCAGTAAATCCTGCACCCAACAGTTTGCACTCCTTCTGTTCTGTCACCTTCTCTCAGTTCACATCGCCTAACCCTCATTGTGCTCCACTCTTTGCCAATGCACCCAACGGTCTTTCCTCATTCTCCGTTCCTCTCCTTTACCGCTCCCCGTTTACCCCCTCCCCTACAGCATCCTGCCATTTAGTCCCTGCGCGCTCTGCCAGGCAGCACTGATTCCTGTCCTCCCATCTGTACCCTGCTATCCTTCCCTCTTTCCTGCCCCACTCCGGACTGCTGTTTGTGTTCGATGCAACATTCTTGCTTTTTGCCTAGAGCGGCCAGAGGTTGCAGTCGTGTGGGTGTGATATATGCTGGCTTGTGTGATTGTGTGTGTGTGTGTGTGTGTGTGTGTGTGTGTGTGTGTGTGTGTTTTCTTTCACTTCTGAAGAAGGCGTTGGCGGAAACCTCAATTTATAATGGTATTTTCATTGCGTCTATTTGCAACTCAGTGTGTCATCTTTATGGTGAGTAGTAATCTATCATTTCATGAACTGATAGTTCAGTAATATTTATTCCTATCAACACCCATCTTCTTTGTGAGTGGAATTATTCCATTCTACATGAAGTCTGAGGGTATTTCACTTGTCTTTTATATGTTGCACACCAGGTGGAATGGTTTAATAATGGCTGGTTCTCCCAAGGATCTCAATAATTCTGAAGGAATGTCATCTTCTCTAGGGTCCTTGCTTCAGCTTTGATCTTTCAGTGCTCTATCAATGTTTTTCTCGCAATATCATCTCTCTCACCTAATTTTCGACTATTTCCTCTTCCCTCCTGTCAGAGGGCTCACCACTCTTTGTTGTGTTTGTGCTTGGCCACCACAGAGCCCAGCCTATGCAGCACTACTTCCTCTTTCTGTGCTGCAAACATACACGTCAGCTGTCTCTTACAGACTCACTTTCTGTTGGATGGTCTGTTTGGTGCAGACCCTGTTTTGACTTGGTTCACGATTTCCGGCACTATCTTCACCTTCCATTAACGATTATATTGTCCACATTATTTGGTTTGACCTGTCATCTTTTCCAAATTTTACAGAAGTGCATGTCGTGCTGGGAAAGTTGCCCACTGTGTAGTATGCTCTGCCTCTGTGCCCTGGCTCCCTTCCTTCCTGTTGTAGTACACCCAAAACCCAGCACAGTAGCCACCCTGTTGTGGATGGGGATATCAAATACCTGCATGGTGGTAGCCTCCTGACCACGCGACAGTTGGTGTGTTGCACATTCCTCATGTATGCAGTGTAGTCTGTGCCTGTCGTGACAGAGGCATAGGGCTTCCAGCAATGGATTACTGGCCAGGTAGCCATAGCTGAGGCTGGGTGTCCCTCATAGGAAAAGACCCATTCAGAGTGAGTGGCACCATGCCAAATAGTTTGCACATGAAGTGACCTAAACTTTCTCCCACTGGTGGTCACGTGACCTCAGCAGTCCCTTCGGATGTAAAGGCCTCATATGATGCAATGAAATCCTAAAGTGTTCACTTCACTGGCCACACCTTGGGAGGAACGTAAGACTAGATGACAAGGAGAAAAATGCTCCCTCCAATACCTGGTCTGTACCAGGACTGACAGGGACACCAGTCTGTCGAACACACTGTAGACAAATATGGGAAAGTTGCAGCCATTTCTAAGATGAATAGCGGATTCCTCCTGATTAAAAGTCATCTCCTGCCCCTTCACTGATCCTGCTATCCTGCGAAAAGTTGGGTGTCATTCCCGAGACTGCTACTCTATACACAAGACTTGGTATGGTTCTGGGCATCATTTTTTGCCACGATCTTTTGCAATCTGACAATGAGCTTCAGGCCAACTTTGAGCGGCAGGTTGTGCACTTCAACTATTGTGTCCGTAGGGGACCAAGCGAAAACAAAGTTGCTACCGCGGCCTTCGTCTTGGCTTTCAAAGGGAATACATTGCCTGAGGAGGTCAAGGTGATGGTCTACCAATGTTCCTTGTCCTAAGAGGTGCTTCAAGTGTATGAAGTTTGGACATATGTCTTCCTGTTGCACTGCTACCCCTGTCTTCTGACATTGTGGATGTCCTGTGTATGCAAACTTTCCTCCCCCCCCCCCCCCCCCCCACCCCTCCCCTCCTAATCTGTGTAAACTTTGGTGAGCTCCATTCTCCCTGCTTATAACAGATTGCACTATTTTCAAGTATGAGAATAAAATACAGCCTTATAAGACTCTGGACGAGCTCACCTATCAGGAGGCCAGAAAAAATTATGAGCGTCTTAACTCATACAAGTGACACAATCTTACGCTGCAGCTGCAATGTTGTCACCTTATCTACCAACGGTACTTTCCTCTGTTGCACCTCTTACAGTGGGCCTTCAGCACCACCCACGAACGCGTGCCCTCCAACTGGTTGAGGGCCCTTCTGGTGCTTCCACCGCACCCACTTCGGAAGCATTGGATCTCCACCTGCCTGAGATACCAGTCCCTATCCCCTAGCCAGAGGGACCTCATCTTCCTCTGGCTTCTATAGCTAGGGATTCTCCCTTCTACAGTTTCTGCTCTTCCTCAGCCAGATGCCAGCCGGTGGCTGAAGTGACCAAAGGTTGCTGGTCGTTGGACTCCTTGTTCCTCCTCTGTCCCTGAAACCAATTAAGGGAAACATTCCCAGTGATTGTCTTCTAAGGAGAAGGGCAAGAATGACAAAATGAAGTCCTCTAAGATGAAGGAAACTCTGGTGTCTCCTCACTGCCAGACTCTGCATGTACTCCTCCTGTGCCCAAAGTGGAGATCCCTGTTGCCCCTGAGGCACCAGATCTCCCCAGCCAATTGCTGCAGAATTTCTGTCAGTGGATCCCCTGACGTCTCAGCTGGTGGCAGCATGTGACCCTGGGTCATAACCTGCCCACCCCTGAACCCCCTCATGTGGTCGCTTCATGACCCCACCCTATTGAGGCAGTCTGATCCTGCAGTGGAATTTTCCACCATCTGACTGAGCTATGACAGCTTTTATACACTTACCCTGTATTCTGTGTTGGCATCCAGGAAACATGATTTCCAGCAACCCAGACCCCTGCACTTTGTGCCTACTGGGGTTATTCTGAGAATCGTACCGACTATGAGAGGGTATCAGTTGGAGTTTGTATGCATGTTCTCGACTCGGATATAGTGTCCTTGTGCCTGTTGATAAATGTTTGGAGGTTGTTACTGTGTTCAGATAAGGGCACATGTGGAGGCTGTCACAGTGGTTGTTCAGATAAGGGCACATCAGGATTTTACCATCTGTAAGGTTTATCCCAATGATGTTGTTTCCCAGGATGTACTGTCTGCATTACTCTTTCAAATCTTCCCCCACCTTTCCTTGTCTCGGGTGGCTTCACTGTCTGTAACCGTTTGTGGGGTGCAACAATGATCACTGGCTGTGGTAAAGACGTTGAAACGTTACTGGCAATCTTTGCCTATTGAACTCTGGTGCCCCCACACACTTCAGTGTGGTAGAGGGAACTTATTCAGCCATTGATTTTTCATTTTTTAGCCCTGGTCTCCCCTACCAGCTGCTCACTGGAGGGTCCACGATGACCCGTGTGGTAGTGACCACTTTCCGATATTCCTGTCCCTCCCTCAGCATTTCTCCCCTAGATGCCTGGCCAGATGGGTTCTCAGTAATGCTGGCTCGGATGAGTCTACCTCTGCTGTCACCTTAACTTGTCGCCGTAAGGCAATATCGATGCAGCTGTTGAGCATACAATGGCAGCCGACCATGCCATCCCCTCTTCCTTGGGATCCCCCTGTTGGAAGATGGTGTGCTGGTGGGCCCCAGAGCTCACAGCAGCCATTTTGCTAGAGCACCTCATTGCCTGTAAATGGCTCCATGCCCATGTCTGCTGCCTCACAAGATGACACAGGTAAGAATCCTGGGAATAGTAGGTTTCCACCAATGGATCACATACCTCTCCATCAAAGATATGGGCAAAGATCAGATGCCTCTATGGCTTTGAGTCCTCTCCAGGTGTACAAAGTAATTCCTCAGATGGTGCCATTTATACTGATCCAGACACTGTCACCGAACATTTGGCTGAGCATTGTCCTCGCTCATCTGCATCTGAGAACTACCAAGCTGCCTTTCGTCATCAAACAGCGGGTGAATCAAATGTGCTTATCTTTTACTACCTGCCACCTGGAGCCATACAATGCTCCATTCAGAGGATGAGAGCTCTCCAGTGCCCTAGCCCATTGCCCTGATATGCCCCCAGAGCCAGAGTGCATTCACAACCAACTGATGAAAAGTCTCTCAGTGGATTGTCAGTGTCGCATCCTTGCCCTCTTTAATCAGATCTGGAATGAAGGTGAGTTCCTATCTCAGTGGCGAGAAAGTGCCATAATTCTGGCACTGAAACTGGGTAAGAACCTCTTAGATCTTGAATGCGTGGTGAGCAAGTGGCTGTGTTAGCCCCTTGAGTCTCAGGGCCTTCTGGCTGCACCTCAGGGTGGTTTTTGCATAGGCTGCTCCACTGCTGGCACACTGCCGGTCGTGAAAAGTGCAGCACCAAGAAGGAATTACCCAAGCAGAGTCACACTTGGTGGAAGTGGCAACAGGTGTGCAAGCAATATGTGATATGTTTTGTAGCGAGATGGGGTACACATAGGCCGAAGAGAGCCCTCTCGTGTCGGTCCGACAGGGTCGGTGTTGCGCCTACTGTAGTTGGTGCAGAGCTGTCACACAAGGTGGAAACAATACAGTGAGTGCCAGTATACACCTACATCTACAGTTACATCCATAATCCGTGAGGCACCTGCCAGTGTGTGGCGGAGGGTACCTCGAGTACCTCTGTCGGTTTTCCCTTCTATTCCAGTCTCGTATTGTTCGTTGAAAGAAAGATTGTCGGTATGCCACTGTGTGGGCTCTAATCTTTGATTTTATCCTCATGGTATCTTTGCGAGTTATACGTAGGAGGGAGCAAAATATACGGCTTGACTCCTCGGTGAAGGTATGTTCTTGAAACTACAACAAAAGCCCGTACCGAGCTACTGAGCATCCTCTTGCAAAGTCTTTCACTGGAGTTTATCTGCCATCTCCGTAACGCTTTTGCGATTACTAAATGATCGTGTAACGAAGCGCGCTGCTCTCCGTTGGAGCTTCTCTGTCTCTTCTATCAACCCTATCTGTTACAGATCCCTCACTGGTGAGCAGTATTCAAGCAGTGGGCGAACAAGTGTACTGTAACCTACTTCATTTGTTTTCGGATTGCATTTCCTTAGGATTCTTCCAATGATTCTCAGTCTGGCATGTGCTTTACTGGCAATTAATTTTATATGGTCACTCCATTTTAAATCACTCCTAAAGCCTACTCCCAGATAATTTATGGAATTAACTGCTTCCAGTTGCTGACTTGCTACATTGTAGCTAAATGATAAAGGATCTTTCTTTCTATGTATTCGCAGCACATTACACTTGTCTACATTGAGATTCAATTGCCATTCCCTGGACCATGCATCAATTCGTTGCAGATCCTCCTGCATTTCAGTACAATTTTCCATTGTTACAACCTCTCGATATACTACAGCATCATCCACAAAAAGCCTCCATGAACTTCCGATGTCATCCACAAGGTCATTTATGTATATTGTGAATAGCAACGGTCCTGTGACACTCCCCTGCAGCACACATGAAATCACTCTTACTTCGGAAGACTTCTCTCCATTGAGAATGACATGCTGCGTTCTGTTATCTAGGAACTCTTCAATCCAATCACACAGTTGGTCTGATCGTCCATATGCTCTTACTTTGTCCATCAAACGACTGTGAGCAACTGTATCAAATGCCTTGCGGAAGTCGAGAAACATGGCATCTACCTGGGAACCCGTGTCTATGGCCCTCTTGAGTCTCGTGGACGAATAGCGCGAGCTGGGTTTCACACGATCGTCTTTTTTGAGACCCATGCTGATTCCTACAGAGTAGATTTCTAGTCTCCAGAAAAGTCATTATACTCGAACATAATACGTGTTCCAAAATACTACAACTGATCGACTTTAGAGATATAGGTCTATAGTTCTGCACATCTGTTCGACGCCCCTTCTTGAAAACGCGGATGACCTGTGCCCTTTCCCAATCATTTGGAATGCTACGCTCTTCTAGAGACCTATGGTACACCGCTGCAAGAAGAGGGGCAAGTTCCTTCGCGTACTCTGTGTAAATTCGAACTGATGGACCAGTGGCCTTTCCTCTTTTGAGAGATTTTAATTGTTTTTCTATCCCTCTGTTGTCTATTTCGATATCTACCATTTTGTCATCTGTGCGACAATCTAGAGAAGGAACTACAGTGCAATCTTCCCCTGTGAAACAGCTTTGGAAAAAGTCTGTCATCCTCTGTTCAGTACCATTTTGGTCACAGTGTGTCTGGACATTTTGTTTTGATCCACCTACCGCTTTGACATAAGACCAAAATTTCTTAGAATTTTCTGCCAAGTCAGTACATAGAACTTTACTTTTGAATTCATTGCACGCCTCTCGCATAGCACTTCTCATTTCACTTCGTGTAATTTTTGTTTGTATGCAAGGCTTTGGCTATGTTTATGTTTGCTGTGAAGTTCCCTTTGCTTCAGTAGCAGTTTTCTAACTCGGTTGTTGTACCACAGTGGCTCTTTTCCATCTCTTACAATCTTGCTTGGTACATACCCATCTCATGCATATTGTACAATGGTTTTGAACTTTGTCCACTGATCCTCAACACTATCTGTACTTGAGACAAAACTTTTGTGTTGAGCCGTCAAGTACTCCCCACCTTTTTAATATTTCTATTTACGGCTGAAATCACCAATGCTGTAACTGCTTGATGATCGCCGATTCCCTGTTCTGCATTAACTGTTTCAAGTAGTTCGGGGTTGTTTGTCACCAGAAGGTCTAATATGTTATCGTCATGAGTTGGTTCTCTGTTTAACTGCTCAAAGTAGTTTTCATATAATGCACTTAAAACAATTTCACTGGATTCTTTGTCCCTGCCACCCATTATAAACATTTGAGTCTCGCAGTCTATATCTGGTAAATTAAAATCTCCATCCAAAACTGTAACATGGTTGGGAAATCTACATGAAATATTTTCCAGATTTTCCTTTAGGTGTTGTGCCACAACAGTTGCTGAACCAGGGGGACTTTAGAGACATCCGATTACCATATTTGAGCCTGGTTTAACCGTGACCTTCACATTTCGGATCTCCGTCAATTTCCTTCGATACTATTGCACTTTCTATTGCTATAAACACACCTCCCCCTTCACTGTCCAGCCTGTCTCTGTGGTATACATTCCAATCTGAGTTTAGAATTTCAGTACTGTTTACCTCTGGTTTCAGCCAACTTTCCGTCCCTAGTAGTATGTGGGCATTGTGACCGTTTATTAATGAGAGCAGTTCTGGGACCTTTCTATAGACGCTCCTGCAATTTACTATTACCACATTAATATTGTCATTCCCTGTTGCGTTTTACCTACTGCTACCTTGTTGCGTCTCAGGAGGCGTCTTGTTGGGCCTAGGGAGAGAATTCTCTAACCTAAAAAACCCGTATGTGCACTCCACATGTACTCTGCTAACCTTGTAGCCGCTTCCTGCATGTAGTGCACACCTGACCTATTCAGGGGGACCCTAGATTTCTCCACCCGATAGTGGAGATCAAGAAATTTGCACCCCAGATCTCTGTAGAATCATCTGAGCATTCCATTTGGCTCCAAACCAGAGGACAGCGATCGTTTCTGGGAACGACACAACAAATAGTTAGCTCACATTCCACCCTGTGAGCGAGGCTTTCTGCCTTCAGCAACTCCATCAACCGCCTGTATGAGCTGAGGATGACCTCTGAACCCAGATGGCAGGAGTCATTGGTGCCGACATGAACAACTGTTTGCAGTCGGGTGCACCCAGTGCTCTCTGTCACCACCAGCAGGGCCTCCTCCACATCTCGGATGACACCCCCCGGCTAGCAGACAGAGTGATCACTGGCCTTCTTCCCTGAACTTTCCACTATTTCCCTAAGGGGCTCCATCACCCACCTAACATTGGAGTTCTCAATCACTAATAAACCCCTTCCCCTGTGTGTGTGCTCGGACCTTGCTGAAGAAGCGGCCACGTGTCCTTTCACAGGCAGAGCGGGCGACAACACACGGCCAGTCTTCACATTGACCCTCCACCTCGTGCGACGTGAACGTCGTTGAACCCGCTACTCCCCTTGGGGAGAGGGTGGCCCAACGGTGCCCAGTTCCCACAAAGATGTCTCGACAGCAGGGACCGTGGGGGAAGCATGTAACACCTGGGGTGTACTGTGCAACACACCAGACTCCCCACTGCTGCTATACTCTGAGGCAGCAGCCTGAAGACGGCTGATCACAGCCATCAGCACATTCAGCTGTTCGTGAATAGTGGCCAGCTCATTGACGTCAAAGGGAGCCGAATCGGCATGTGTGCGAGTTCAAATGGGGCAGAATGATTAGTCCCTGGGAAACGGGGTTGTCATACCGTGACATTTCAGTTCGCCCAGGTCGTGCTGCTATGACAGTGATGCGTGCGTGAAGCAGTAAGTAGAGGAAGGTCGTAAGCAGCGTCGAGCGGGAACTGGACTTTGGAACATGACCACAGCAGGGGATGACCATCATCTTGCCTGCATGGCCATTACGGACTGTACAGCATCATCCACAGTGTCGGCTCGTCGCTGGAGCACTGTGACAGCTGTGAAGTTGTCTGCATTGACGATTCGTCACTGTCTGCTGCAAGTTGGACTATTTGCACGCTTACCATTATGTCGGCTTCCATTGTCCAGAAACCACTTGCTCCTCTGACTGCAATGGGCACGTGAACACAGTCACTGGGGTGCTGGGTGGCAACATGTAATCTTTTCGGATGAGTGCCACTTCAATGTGTCCTGCTGCATACGAGTCCGGCGGTACATGGCGAGCGCAACCTGGAGGGCTGCGTTGTGGAGCGGCATAGCGGACAAACACCAGGTGTGATGGTTTGGGGCGCCATTGGTTACAACAACTGATCTCGCCTCATACGTATTGCAGGCACTTTTTGACTGCAACCAGTACCTAACAGAGGTTGTGGAGCCTGAGGTACTCCACCTGCTTCAGGCACCTCCACAGGCCACATTTCAACAGGACAGTGCCCGGCCACACATTGCAAGGATTGTACAGGCCTTCTTCGAAGAGTGACGGGTACCATTGCTTCCCTGGCCTGCACGTTTGTCAGACATGTCGCCCATCAAACATGTCTGGGATATGGTTAGTCTACATCTGGTGCGTCACTGTCTTCCAGTAACTGGTGTCACGGATTTGTGGGCTCAGATACAAACTGCGTGGAGGGAAATCCCTCAGGAACGTATTCAGAACCTTATTGATTCAATACCACGGTGTATAGCAGCTCTAATTGCAACACATGGTGGCCACACGACATACTGAATAGTAGCACTCAAAGGACATGTACAGATTTGAAAAGTTAATCATTTGTTACTTGTAAGAAAAGTTAATCATTTGTTACTTGTAAGTACCAACCTGTGGTATTAAATAGATTGACCTCATGTGTTTCCTTCTTGGTGTTGCAATTTCCACAAACGGATGTCTAATTAGGTTCATCTGCAGTCCACCATCCAGACAGCTTATGTATGTCGTCAGGACCTTATTGCTGTTCCCCCCCCCCCCCCCCCCCCCCTAGCCTATGGAAAGCTTATGACATGACATGGCATCACCATATCCTTACTACATTACACGAGTGTGGTCTCTGGGGTCCACTCCCAATTTGTGTCAAGAACTCCTCGTCACACCATATATTTCAGGTCCAAATGGGTGCTTCACTCAGTACCCCCCACATCCAAGAGAACAGGATCCCACAGGGCTCTGTAATGAGCATCCCTCTCTTTCTGGTGGCCATCAGTGGTTTAACGTCAGCTGTGGGATCTTTGGTATTGCCCTTCTTATATGCAATAATTTTTGGTTTTACTATTGTTCCTCTTATGGGTGTTGCTGAGCATCTACAGGACACCATATGAATGGTGCAGTCATGTGCTCACATCCAAGGATTTTGGTTTTCAGCAACCAAGACTTGTGTCATGCACTTCAGTAGCTGCTGTACTGCCTACCCACACCCAGAGCTTTACCTAGACAATCACTTACTTCTTGTAGTTGCGATGACCTGCTTTTTGGGTCTGACCTGTGATTCCCAGCTGACATAGCTTCTCCACTTTTGCCAACTTGAGCAGAAGTGCTGGCAACACCTCAATACACTTTGCTGCCTCAGTAACTCTAGCTGGTTACTGAACGCTCTACTCCTCTGCAGCTCTATTACATCTTGATTCTGTCCTCTCTTGATTATGACAGTCTTACATATGGTTCAGCATCACCCTCTGCATTGCAGGTACTGGACCTCATTCATCATTGTGGGGTCCGACTTGTGAAAGGAGCCTTCATAACTAGGCCTATGAAGAGCCTACTAGACAAGGCTACCCATCAGGTGCCAACAACAGCTGCTGAAGTACACTATATGCATTCATAGCTTCCCTAAACATCCCAACTACCTTCCTTTTTCCCTGGAAGGAATCTCCACCTCCCACAACAGCGACCCAGAACTGGGTTTACAGTTGCTACACACCTACAGTGTCTCTGTTCAGAACTGCAACTTCCTCCACTGGTCAGGGAGACCTCACGTCTGCCCCTATGGCTTGTGCCGCAACCTTGGGTTTGTCTTGAAGTGTTCTTTGATCCAAAAGATTCCATTGACCCCACGATTTTTCGCCACCTGTTATTGGCTGTTCTTGAGATGTATCCAGGTTAAGAAGGGGTATTCACCAATGGATCAACAGTAGATGGGCGACGAACAGGCTTTGCGTACACACGTGCATGATGCAGTGAACTCCACACTCTGCCATATGGCTGTCGTGTCGTCACTGCTGAATTGATGGTCATTAAACTAGCCCTTAGCCATGTATGTTCTTGCACTGGCAAGAGTATCCTAATCTGTAGTGACTTCTTTAGCAGCCTTCGGGCTAGACCTATGCTACTTTCCTCACCAACTGGTTACGGCTATCCTGCATCTTGTCTCTGACCTCCCTCAAGCTGGACAGCCATTTATTTTTGTTTGGAGCCCTGGTCGTGTTGGGATGAGCTGACTGCTTGGCCAGCTTGGCCACCAGAATGCCGATTCTGGAAATGGGGGTCCCAGAACCGGGCCTTCGGTCAGTTATACGCCATCGGTTGCTGGAAGTCTGGAACACAGAATGGTCTGCCCTGATCTCCCCAAACAAACTGAGAACTATTAAGGAGACGACAACCATGTCGCAGGCTTCACTGCATGCTTCTCCCATGGAATCCACCCTCCTCTGTCAATTCTGCACTGGCCACACTTGTCTGACCCGTGGGCACATTCTCCAATATGAGAATTGCCCTCAATGCTGATGTGGAGCCCGCCTGATGGTAGCCCACTTACTCATAGACTGCCCTAATCTGGCTGCTTTGACTGGCTGACTGACTCCATGACACTACGCTCCTCTCAGGACCTTGGCCTCCTCAATCACAGATTCCCAATCATCTCAGTCTTCAGCACACCTGCGCCACTTCCTCACTTCCACTGCTCTCAGGTTGGCTTCCACATCTTCCAGCCATCTCACACGCCTTCTTCTACCACCAGGATGTTCCATCATCATCTTCTTCGGGAGCCTTTCTTCTGTCAAACGCTGTACAAGTCCTAACCATCATAGCCTTCCCATTTTGATTGAGGTTACCAAATCAGGTTCTTTGTACAGAGCCCTTATTTCTTCATTAGTCCTAATTCTCCATATCTCAACTTCTTTTAAAGGACCAAAAATCTTCCTCAGCACTTTCCTTTGGTTTCTTCTCCGGAGCCTCTGTCAGTACCCATGCCTTGCTGCCATACATAAGAACTGGTTTGATCATTGTTTGGTACAGTAGCAGCTTTAGTTTCCTACTTATGTTCTTACTTTTGAGCATGGTATATAGTGCTCTATATGATCTGTCAGCGGCCTTAATTCGATGTTATGAGAAATTGGAACAAGTATATGATAATTGACTGCTTTGAGACGTCGTCTTAATCTACCTGACACGCTACCTCTGGTGCTAGCAGACAACGTGAAAGCGGCTGCCCTGGTGTTAAGTTTTGTCTGCGAAGGTGATTTATATCCATCCCTGAGGGTACACCGTCCCCCACACCCCTCTCCCAGCTCTCCCAGGGGTCGCTTGGCAGCCTTACTCGATGGGCTAGCCTGACTGCTACATGTTCCACCTTTTTACTCTCTTTATTATTTTTCACTTCTTTGTTTTAATGCCTTATATTGCTGTTATTTTAACAACTTGTCTGTGCTGTCTTTTTTATGGGCTTTTATCTCTGTTTTTTATTGAGTTAGTTACACTTAGGCTTTCCAGGGTTTGTCTTTCGCCTCCTTTCCTAGGCTACCACTCCTGGTTTTCCATTTAACAAATGAAGGGACTGATGATTTGTATTGCTACTGCACAAAAAATTTTTATGTAGCTAAGGTTGGCAATAAGTGTAAACATTCCGCAGCAACCCGAAGTCATTCAATTTTTGCCAATCAGAAAAGGATCATGTTAAAGTGTGCAGCTAGTACAGAGTTTCTACAAAGTGCATCCTTCAGTCTACCATAATACGAACATTCTCTTTGCAGTGATTTCCTGCTGCTGATTCTGCGAGACCTGCTTCCAGTACGGCCTGACCTGAGGGTCATCTTGATGAGTGCCACCATGAATGCTGAGCTGTTTTCTCAGTATTTTGACAAAGTTCCTACAGTAGAAATACCAGGTTAGTTCATCAGCATTTTAGTGGATGTGATTTTAATTTAAATTTCTGTTGCCCGCTGTACTCTTATCATATACAAATAAGGCCCATTTCACACGTGTCCAGCAAGCAACTTTATGGCACCGTGTACAGTACCGTGACATGAGAGCCATATGGCAACTTTCACATCTAAGTGACATTAGCCATTGCCGTCCAAATGGCACATGGAAGCGATGGAGCTGCCAAGGACTCGCACTGCAGTTGATGGCTGCTGTGCCACTAGCAAGCTGATGGAGGAAGTGGTGGTGGCGGCATAGTATACGTTGGCACACTCACACCTTTCCGGCATATAGTGCCACATTCCAAGGCAACAGCATCATGTACACCACTTAATTGGTTCTAAGGTTATTTGCCCCCCACCCCCCTATTTTTTAAGCCTACGCTTGATTGGGGGATAGACCGATTAATTTCTTTAGTGAAAAAATATGCAATGGAGCAAAACTCTAGAAAATTATAAGGACAGGACTCGTACAAAAATGTATCAGTCATTTATTCAGAGATCTTTGTGGATAATTTCAAAACTTAAGTGACAAAAAAATGATTGTTGTGAGTAAGTTACTTAAAGAAGTTTTCTTGTACTGTATTCAAAAAGTGTTCATTAGAGGAGCAATAACAATATTTCCAGAATTTTTTTTTATAAAGCTGCCAGTTTACAGAACCAGTTACATTAAAAAATATTCCATAATTATTCCCCTCATATTATTGCTGAAATTTTACCATGTTCCTGCCGAGTTGCCTGAACTCATTATTGGTACTTTATCTTATGCTTCAAAGCTGCCTCTGCCATGCACAGAGTTATGCAAAATGAGACAGGCTTTATAGTATCTACAAAACAAACAGCCTCCAAGTTCAAAGATTTTTGAAAAATACTCGATTTACCACTAAATATTATATACGAGTATAAATAAATGAACAAATTGCTTTTGAAACTTCTGAATACCCTCAACACATAGGTACCATCTGCTCCTAGGCTCTTGACGAACTAAAGTATTAACCATACTGCTCTTTGTGTGTTGCGCTTCCTTAATAGACCTCAAAACATACAAAATAGCGTTTCAGACAGTGTACAGTTTCCCAATATGAAATGGTTTAAATTTCATCAGGTAAGTAGAAAATATACTAGTAAGACTTTGAAACAAGTGGAGTCTTTATATATGGTGATTTTACATCTTACTAGTAATACTCATTTGTCTGTCCATGGTGACCAAATGCCAGCAATAAAGTATTATCATCAATCAATTTTGGCAAAAAAGGTAAAAGTACAGCTGTACAGACTCATATTCTGACTTAATAACACTAAAGAGAATTTACAGAATGATGAGTGGTGAGAAGTTTACCTTGGACAGCAGAAATTATAAATACAGTTTACCTAAAGATGGGGCAAGGACAGTTAGTGTGGAAGCTGAGAAAGAATAGGTGACATATCTAGGATCAAAGTATTGTATCTGAAAAAGAGGGAGCTTTAGTTAATCATGAGAATTAACATCGGTCAAGACTTTAAGGTGCGCTTCAAGAAACATTGCAAAATTCTGCACTGTATTATCAATAAAGCAAAAATCTTGATCAAAAGAAAAAAAAATTACAGGCAAAAAGACAAGGCAATTTGGAACATCATTAAGCATGAAACAAATCTACTCTTTGCAGCACCCAACATGAACTGAAAACACAGGGACAAAAAATGAACCATCAAAAGTAGGTCCATGGGGTTTCTTGCTCAGACATTGCATTCTCCACCATCAGATATCTTCTGCCAACTCATCTGTTAAAGACATCACAAAAACCTATGGGTCACTGCAAAACAGTATCTCTTGTGGCTCTGATGGTATTCAAGGAAAGTTCTGAAATGTGATGCCACGTAAATACTACCTGTGTTCACAAATATTTTCAAGAAGGTAGCTAACTTTGTAGTAGAATACTGAACCATTGTTTTGGGAAATTCATACTAACTGCCCAGTTTGGCTTCTGTAAAAGATTCTATCTAGAGAAAGCAATATATGATCCCACAAATTCAGGTGTAGTAGAACTACTGGGTGGTTATAATTAAACTTTCCCAATTAAGCACATTGTATCATGGAAATTAATTACTGTATGAGTACCAATCTTGGTAGAATTAATGTCAAGGACATGGGGAAGAGAAATAATCCAGAATCAGTTCAGTTGAAACACTTCTAATGTGCTGCTACAATACATCATACCGTTACATACCGGTACCATTACTGCTACAAAAGGGGCTCAAATAGGTAAGTAGTTTAGACCAAGACATTTACAGACTTGAGCATTGTCTACAGATATAAAAGTTTCAGTATGTATCTAATGGGAGGAAAAAATTGTTGTACCGTTGTTTCCTTTTCTCTGTGTCATAAAGGTCGCACGTTCCCTGTTGAGGAGTTCTTCCTGGAGGATGTGATAGAAGTCACAAAATATGCTCTAGAAGAAGATTCCCAGTACGCACGCAAAACTGGAAAAAAGCGTGCTGCAATGGATATCGAAGAACTGGGTCTGCAACTGGCAGTAGCAGATATTGCAACATCTGCTGTAGTCATAGCAAATCCAGCAACCCGCGATGACCACCTGACAGTGCAACAGTTATATCACCGCTACAATGGTAATTATTGTGTTGTTTGTTGTTCTCTCATTGAACTAAAAAGAATTTTCCCTTTTTTGGTATGTGATTTAAATTTGGGTATTTAATTTGCACTTCCTGTCTTGCAAGTCACCTTGGACACTAGAATATCTACCATTGATAACTGTACCAGCAGCACCCTGTATCTTCTTGATATTAGACTTTAACATTCTTTTTACATACCTGCAACCAGTTCTAAATATTTGAAAAAATACTGTTATGGTACATTATTACCTCTTGAATTATTTAGAGTGCCCTTAATTTGGAGCTTTAACTGTCCTAATAATGCAAATTGTGCATATCTCAAGTTTTGTTTCACGTTTGCAATAATGTACCCCATCATGAGAAATTGTGATCCACACACATTGTTTACTTCGTGCACACATGTAGATGAGCGGCAGGAAAAATGACCTGTTTTAAATAGTGCACCATTGTTGAACACGGCTTCGTAGATTGTTGCTGGTACCACTTAGTATGGGTACTTGGTCAAAGAAACATATCGTGTTTGCAACTGTTACTTTTCTCAGATGTGATGGCGCGCGTGTGTGTGTGTGTGTGTGTGTGTGTGTGTGTGTATGTGTGTGTGTCAGAAGGCAAGTATGAGAAGGGTTCAGCAGTTCAGAGCAACAGCCTCTCCCATTAAGAAATAGTCACCCATTATACCGTGAACAATTTGCACCCCGGACAGCATTGCAATAGCAACAGCTACTTTTCAGCATAGTTCAGCCTGATCGGTTCACTGACTTTCACAATCTTTAACATCTTGGGCAGAAATGTGCAATGGATGTTGCACCTGGACATTCGTGTCCATCGCTTCAAGTGATACAACAGTTATTACCCAAGAGATCGGCAATTACGACATAAGTTCTGTACACAGCTGCTGGAGACAATCAGCTTTCGACTAGATTCTCTCAACAATTTCATAATGTCTGATGGTGGCAATTTTCATTATCGGACTATGTGAACAAATGAAACTTTGGATACTGGCTGCCAACCAGTCCTCAACAAATCCATAGAAGACCACTTTCTATCACAAAAGTTACTCTTTGATGTGGTGTGTCTACGCAGGCTGTTATTGGCCCATACATTTTTGAGAATGGTTCAGGTGGCACTGCCATAATAACACCAGATTTATAAGTTGTTTGTTGGTACAGTTCATAATGCAGGAAATTCATCGTAAAAGTATCAATATACAGACATTTTGGTTCCAACAGGATGGTACAACTACCCACAGAGCCAGAATGTCCACGACAGACTAACGCAGAATGTTTCCAGAGGGCCCCTTTTCCTGTTCTGACCATGTTGTTCATCCAGTTTATCTGCTTGTGACTCTTTTCTGTGGAGATTTTTGAAACCCAAGGTGTATGCTAGCAGACCAACAACTATCAAAAACTCAAAAAAACAACATTCACACCAAAATTGGGGCTGTAACAAGCAACACTCTTCATGAGGTTATCAGAAGTGTGCCAAAAATTGTATTGTCAACAGGTATGTTTGCCTAAAGGACTTTATTTATAAAAGTGAAATATCTTACAAAATGTTATGAAGCGTTCTTTTGAACAGTGCACACTGATAATGTGTAACTGTATACCTCCGCAGTAAAATAAAATAGGTCATTATTTCTCCCCCATATTGTACAGTGTGGAGAAGTGGTGATTGCTGTGGAGAGAACAAGGTTGGTGTACATTAATAGACTGATGCCACTCCTGCACAGTCAATGTATATGTTATTCTACACTAACTCTGTTCTGTCTGCTACTTTCTCCAGTGTGTCTTGCAAATGCCCCCCCCCCCCCCCCCCAAATACCCTAACCCCAACTCACCCCTCTCCCACCTCCATACCCTCAACTTATTCTCCTACTTCTCCGTACTGCCTCTCCCTCTCTAGCAGTCACCCTTCCTTCCTGTCACCTCTCACTTTCCCTCCCTTCCTCCATTTTTCTTTCACCCACTGCGCGCGCGGGGTGTGTGTGTGTGTGTGTGTGTGTGTGTGTGTGTGTGTGTGTATGTGCGTGCGTGTGTGCGCGCGTGTGTGTGTTTCTGAGAAATGACACTGTCTCTTGGTAATACCCCCCCCCCTCCCCTACACACACACACACACACACACACACACACACACACACACACAAACTGGAAGCTTTAACACTATATTAGTGAAATGTCATTCTCTTATTGAATCTACAACCTAAAGTCACTATTCCAGAATACAGTTCCAACTCAAAATTTTACTCACTCTATAACTGTACAAAAAAAAAAAGCACACTAATTATTCTTAAATACTATAACATTTGTGGAAAAATGTCTCACTAATTTCTCTGATATCCACTCCCATAAGGGCCCAAAGAACAAATTTTCATTGCTGTAGGAATGCTCCCTGGCTACATGGACACCCATTTCTCCATTAAAGCTGGAAGCTCTTGGAGGACTGCCCCACCTAACCTCACATTCCATGGTTTTCAGCATTCCAATCTGTAAAATTGACAAGATTTCAGGACCTACAAGAGTATTACTAATCTCACTATGAAACCAAAAGATGTTTCAAGGTAACAATATGCATTTTACAATGAGGCAGTTATCAACAGGTTGTCAAGAACTGCTGTTTTAAGTAACATATTCTTCATTAGCTGTGGGAGGCCACAGTTGTCTTAGTCACAATTAGAGAAACCACATATTGTTATTTCTCCTCAATTTGTACATACCTTGCAAAATCCAGTGCCCAAATACGTATGTGGGAGTCAAATATCGATCTTGAAGCACAAGGACTAAACAAAACTACTAGATCAAATTTGAAACACTGAGACTACTATATTTCATGACTGAAGTGAACATTAACCTCACATTGCAGAGTGTGCTTAATGAAAATGATGATAGTGAGAACCATGACATATTGGTCTCCTGTTCCCGCGATCGGTCGTCCATCTGCCAGAACTTTGGCCCCGGTCAGGTTGTACGATCGCGGTCCGCGTCAAAGAGCTTCTCTCCGGGCTTAGGGTTTCCACTGTTCCACCTCCTTTTCGGGCCACTTTGCGTACACCCCCATGGTGTGTTCCTCGCCCTTGCCTTCGGCTCGACTTGGCACATGGCCCGAAGGACTCAGTCCCTCCAGAGGCCTTCCGCCGCCGCTTTTATTCCATCCTGGCCACGTATCAGGGCTCTGGCATTGTTTACACTGACGGCTCGATGGTTTGTGGTCGTGTTGGTTATGCGCTAACTCTAGGGGACCATTACGAACAACGATCCTTGCCGGCTGGCTGCAGCGTTTACACTGCTGAGCTGGTCGCCATCTTTCGTACCCTAGAGTATATCTGCTCCTGCTCAGGTGAGTCCTTCGTGATCTGTAGCGATTCCCTGAGCGGTTTACGAGCTCTCGACCAGTGTTTCCCTCGTTCTCGTCTGGTGATGGCTATCCAGGAGTCCCTGCATACTCTTGCCCGTTGCGGCCGCTCTGTGGTCTTTGTGTGGACGCCCGGTCATGTCGGTATCCCGGGCAATGAATATGTTGACCGCCTGGCGAAAGAGGCCATCAGTAAACAATCTATGGACATTGGCCTCCCAGAGTCTGATTTGCGAGCAGTCCTCCGCCGAAAAGTTTTTGCGCTTTGGGACACTGAATGGCACGATCGGATCACGCCCAATAAACTCCGTGCCATTAAGGAGACGACGACTGTGTGGTGGTCATCCATGCGAGCCAACCGCAGGGACTCAGTTGCCTTTTGTCGGCTCCACATTGGCCGCACTCGGCTGATGCACTGTTATTTAATGCGTCGCGAGGAACGTCCCCTGTCGCTGCGGGGCGGCTTTGACAGTGGCCCACATTTTGTTGGCCTGCCCCCTTTTAGCTGTGGTCAGGCAGACATTTGCGCTGCCTGATACGCTCCCTGCCCTTTTAACTTAGTTTTACGTTTTATTCAGGCAGGGTTTTTTTATCATTTAATATGAGTGTTTGTTTTATTTTATTGTTTAGTGTTGATTCTTGCCTTTGGCCTACGGTTTTAAACTGAGTTTTTAATGTGTTCTTGGTGGTTGGCTTTTCCTTTTTTATTCTATGGTCGGCCAGCCACCGCCACACTCCGTTTGATTTTCATTTGTTATATCTGTTCTTTGTCTGAGTTTTTCTTGTCCTGTGTTGTCTGTTGTCTCTATTATCCGTTTTTTACTCTGTGTGGTAGTTTTTAAGTTTTGGAACAAGGGATAGTTGACCGTTGCAGTCTGGTCCCTTTAATCCCACAAACCAACCAACCAATGATGTATTGGATTAGGTCATAAGAGTGTCTGTGTGTGATTATTTACAAACTATATATCAGTCAACGACACGTTTGCCGTAGCCTGTATATCAAAATTTTGTGGATAAACATTAATAATAACAATCCTGAATATTAATTAAAATTTCATAATACAAACTGGATGCATGATTTGTTTAATAGGTAATATAGTATGTTGGGACTTTGTTAAATACAAGTTAAACCTAGGAGATTAGTGGCTTGCCTTTAAATTTGATCGCCAGAGATATATGTTTTTCTTGAACCTTTGTATGTGTGCTTTGGGCCCTTAAGACTCTCAGTGACCCATATGTAAGTGATCTTGTGGATCACGCCAAAGAATCTGTAAAAATGTTTGCAGATGATGGTATTTGTAGCAGTGTTGCAACACTGGAAGACTTTAGCAAAACGAAGGAAGATGTGGAGAGGATCAACAGCTGGTGTATGGACCAGCAGTTGACCCTGAACACCTATAAACTGCATATAGATGGATGAAGGATTGTACTATACGTGATAAACGTCTGGAGACAGTAGCACCCACAATATACCAAGGACTAACTGTCGAGAGTGATCTAAAATGGAATGACCATATAAAAATAATTATAGGTATAGTAAATACCTGGCTAAAGTTCATTAGAAAAATGTTGATGAAATGTAATTCACCGACAAAAGAAATTACTTGCAGAACACTCATTTAACCAGTTAATGAATATTACTCGTTGATCTGGAACATGGGCCCAGTTAGGTTAATAAAAAAGGGGGGGGGGGGTGCAGAGAGAGAAAGAGAGAGAGAGCCTAACGAAGAGCGGCACTGTTCATTACATTATGGCATTGTTTAGTAAGTGTGAGAGCATTACAGAGATGCTCAACAAATTCTGGTGGCAAAAGCTAAAAGACAAGTGTTGAGCATCATGGACAGTTTGTACAGTTTTACTGTTGAAATTTCAGAGTGAACATTTGAAGAACAGTTCGACTATATGTACTGCCTGTGAAAAGGAAGCACTGAGAAGACGTTGTCAGGTGTCAATATAACTTTGTACACATACACGCTATTGGTGGCTAGTAAATGATGAGAGTTACAATTCCCCACGACAGCTAGCAAGGCGACCAGAGTCATTATTGTTGATCATATTTAATGGTGTCACCAGGTGTGGTAGAATACTCACGGAACATGAACAGTGTCAGATGAGTCATCAGTGTGAAGCAGACGGAGATGCCAAGTACTTGTTTGAGATAGTGTTATCAGCACCTGGCAGAGTTTAATGTCTCCATTTGGACAGTTGGTTGAATTGTGCAATATATCCAGATCTGTGGGGCATTTGTGTGACAGTGACTTTATGTTGGACAGCATAGTCACATGAGGGCAGGCCTACTCTTCTTCAAGGTTCCAGGTGCGATGATAGATCACCACAAGGGGAGGGGGAGGGGGATCACCGTGTTGTGCACCAGGTACATTGTAACCCCTCCCCATCTGCACCTGTCATCCGACAACAAGTAAAAGGCTCCATGCTACATTCTGTGTCGTTGCGTCTTATTAGTTGGAGAGTAGCAGCTGCTAAACTAAGAAATTACTGCCCCTCACACAGGTTGACATTAACACTACTACACGACTAGCTGTGCTTGGAATGATACTCTGACCAGGAAGCATGGACTGCTGGGGATTGGTGTCATATTGCGTTCAGAATGAATCACAGTTCAGCACTACCACAGATAACCGTCATCAGCGGCAACCATTGTTGGTGAATATGATGGCAGCCTGAGGAGAGGTGCCATTTTTCCAATGCTCTGTAGAGGCACAGCAGTGTTACCTCTGGCATCTTGATTAATCAAAGGCATCTGTCATCCTAATGTGTTACTTCCCACTTGATGGTGTAGTGGTGATATTTTTCAGCATGACAACACCTGTCCACAAGTTGTATGTGGCTCTGTGAACTGTCTGCCTGGCACAGAGGCACTCACATTGGCAGCAAGATTTTCAGAATGTGTGGGACCAGGTTGGATATTAATTCTGTTCCAGTGCCAGTTTCTAAAGACCAGTAACAACAGTTGTGGGATGGTTTGCCTCAGGAGAGGATGCGGCAGCTCTGTCTCTCCTGTCTCAATCGAATCAGTGCCTGCATCCGTGCCAGAGAGGGTGCAACATCATAGTGAAATATACTTCTCAGTTATTTGTAAATTTGATTCGATTTTGTAATTGTTGAAACCATATCACATACACTGTCAACCCATGAAGTTTCATCTAATTTCCTCCTCTCCTTTTTCGTGCTTCACTTTTGTTGTTCGGTAGTGTCCTACCACAGATACCTCGTGAAATGACCACAGCCGATAAATCAGAGAAACTGGAACTGAGATGGACGCTTAGTGGTAGTGGTGTGTGCTATTCACAGACGGGACAGGGAAGCGGTGGAAATGATAGTCGTAGCAGAAGTACAAACTATAAGGGGGCTTGTGGAGTACAGATGTACAGGGTGTATACGATCCCGGACAACCGGGAGATCTGGGAAAAGCCCGGGAATTTTGTAGAATTCCGGGAATTTTTCATTGTTTTAGTTTTTAGCTAAATTTTTGTAATTTTGACTGGTAAGAATCGATACTCTAACAAAGGATATTACTGTAACTTGCTACTGCAGAATAATACTGCAACAATAAAACGTGAACGAGGAAAAAAAAAACAACATAAATTGCAGAGGAGATGTGCCACATACATCTGCAAAACACTGTGCTCATGCATGCGTTTGCCAACAGCAAAATGTATCAAAGGCTTTAGGAAGAGCCCGCCAGAGTGGCCGAGCAGTTGTAGGCGCTAAAGTCTGGAACTGTGCGACAGCTACGGTGTCAGGTTCAAATCCTGCATCGGGCATGGATGTGTATGATGTCCTTAGGTTAGTTAGGTTTAAGTAGCTCTAAGTTCTAGGGGACAGATGACCTCAGAAGTTAAGTCCCACAGTGCTCAGAGCCATTTAAACCATTTTTGAACCTTTAGGAAGACTGTGCAATGCTTCATAACAACAAATTGCCTCCGATGAGCGTGACGTCACAACTGTTTCATTAGATTCATTTCAGTAGTTATGAGCGGGGTTCATGCGCAATTGAGTGGCATGTGAGTAGTACCTTCTCCCATTTCTGTAGCCAGAAATGGGGCTGTTGGCTATGTAAGCAGTCGCAGCAAGCAGCTAGATGCATGTTTCACAAAGCCCCCCCCCCCCCCCCCCACACACACACACACACACACACACACTGAAAAGCTTAATATCAGGTCGAGGCGTCCTTCATTGGGAATCTGGACATACGAATGTGCTATTTAAGTATGCACTTTAAATGTACCATTTTAGTATGGTTCACGAAATTCCAATATTCTTGGAGTATCCTCTGATGTCTGTTTTCTTTTATGACATAATGTAAGATCTTTTAAAGTTTTACATGTACAAACATTAGGCTTCCTGCGTCATAGCAACTGCCAAAGCGCGGTGGTGCCTGTTATCTGGCGCTCTCTGATGACTACTGAAATGAACCTATTTCTAACAGGTCGTGGGGAAATATTGTGAATGGTGGTTTGGAAAGCTTTATGTTCAAAGTAAATTTCCTTTTATCCAAGTTGAACTATGTGCGAGAATGTACGATGAATTTCGAATTTCTTAAATCACAGAGCATTTGATGACAAGCCATTTAGAAGTATTTGGAGCTCAGAAGATCAGACATTCAAGTCGTTATTATGAGCAGATTGATGTAGTGCTATGGGAAGCTCTCTCTCCTCTGTGGTAGCTAATTTATTTGTGGAGAGCTTTGAGCACAATTTACTGGACTCTGCTAAAAATTTTACTGCCACATTTGTGTGATATATCTTAAAATGTGTTACATTTTAAGATGTTGAAGACCACAACAACAACAACATCTTAAAATGTATCACGTGCAAAAAATATCAACAATATATGTGAAAGTTTTGCTTCTCTTGCAGCTTATTAACCTTAGAGACCAATATTATATGTGAAAGCTTTGCTTTTCTTGTAGCAACACTATGTGTATTAAAACATTAACTTTTCCTGTTTGTGATTCAGCGCTGCTTAACGGTGATGTTGCTATTAGCTGAGTACATCACGTGTCCTGTGGTCTGAATATCCGCTGTCATTGGCTGGCGGGATCATGTGACATGAACTATGACTGGCTTACAAAAGCGCATCGCAATCTCAATTACAATGGTTCGGAAAGTAACATGCGGTGTTTGGTGGAATTCGAATTTATACTTTCGTAATACGAAAATATGCTGCATACATGTTGCTGCACATCAAAAATCTTTCCAAAAGGAGTTTTCTTCCCTGATTTTCATTTTCTGAAGTGGTGGGAAATTCTACGCCTGTGTATATAAACATAACCATGCAAAGGATTGATAGTTTTACTGTTCCGAGGGAAAATATACTGTCGTTTAATAACACAGAAAAAATGTGTTTTAATCCGGGAGAAAGTGTATTTTTAACTGGGAAATCCGGCAAGAACCTGGGAATTTTTTTTCCATGTCCGCATATACACCCTGGATGTAGGTCTATTTTCAGTTTAGTGAAGGCGACTGGAAATAGAGTTGTTAAGAGAGAAGCAAAAAGTTAACATAATCACAGAACCAGAACTGGGATGACTGGAGATAGTTAGTTCGAAGATACATCACCAACTGCATTGCGTTGTTGGAGTTTATAGACTGCAAAATCCACAAGCAGAAGATATAAATATATACCAGTTATAATGTGCTTACAATGAGCTATGAGCTCACTTAGTAAAATGGTATGCTATCTTGTAAGTGACCTGGCAGAAATGTGTACATGCTCTTGTGCAGACTTGAACTATGATAACGAATGCTGGTTATAGGTGCCTGTAATGTCAGAGTACCTGATCTGTTGTGACTTGCTCAGCCATATGCCTCCATTTCACCAGGGGCATGTGTTTCTGTAGTTACTAATGTTTGCAGGGTCGGGGAAAGACCATACTTAGTAATTACTCACACAAATGTGGTGAAATTATGCGTCTGTTGAGACCAGAAACAACGTACATAAAATTCGAATTGCACTGTTCACAGTCTATTGATATGCACAGTGTAAATTATTTGCATAACACCCAGTTCCTGTTCTTTAGGGCATGTAACTATCATGACACAGATGAGTGTAGTCTCCATGATAGAATAATGAAGTGAATTTTCTTCTATTCTTGAAATATTTTTGTTCAATGTACACTTTATCTTGCATGTGCTCACATTTCCCAAAAACCATCCTACTGTGGATAATCGATAATTTCCATGAAGAGAGACATACCCATTTGAAAGTCAGTAACTGTTCAGAAAAGTATTCCAGATGGAACACATGTAACCGACATCTCAGTATGTCACCCTTTAGTGTAGGACAACCATTTGGAAGTGATTATATTATTTGTGATGCACTGGCGATGAATAGGTCTGATCATGGGTACGTGTCAACACTCGCCGCTTAGTAAGCGTAATTTCCATTACAACAATTACACCCTTGCTATGAGAGGGAGCACCAAAGGATAATGGTATCGGTATGGGCATCTGGCAATGATATGACTATACACTTAAATCTTTCCTTGAAACATGGTACCAGACGCTTTGATGTTGTGTTCAGCCCCTTTTTCAATGTGCAGTTTTGAACTGGAATTTCACACTAGCTAATTTCCTGTTTATATGAAAAAAAAAAACAAAGTTGATCTTCTCTTAAGATTTTGTGTTAAACAATTTCTTTGTAATCCAGTTCTTGTGACAGGAATATTAATCCACAACTCCTTTTGTTTATTCACAGATTACAGCACAACGACATGCAAATCATTGTATCTGTTGGATTATGAAAAAATCAACTATGAACTTATTGAGGCAGTGTTGGTGTGGATTGCGGAAGGTGATCACAAATACCCACGGAAAGGATCAATCCTGGTGAGTGTAGCCTGATTGTTAAACACTGATTTTCCCAGGTAGTCTAAAATATGAAAAGAAAAGAAAATTATTTTCAGTCGTCTGGACTATACAGCTGAATTACGCAAAGCATTTGCATTTAACAACATTAATGATAGCATTTATAGTAATGTCAGTATTGGTACATTATAATTTGTACTACAGCTGCTTTAGAACATAATTCTGCAACCTTTCTTAAAAAGGGAGAAGCAGGTATACAAAGTTCACTGTTGGACACCGTAATACCTTAGAAATTTCATATTTTTAATATTTCCAGCATAGCTGTATAAAGAATTTTTATGTTTTATTATTACTTCTGAGAGGTTATAACAAAGGTGTCTAACAACTAATTCTACCCTATTTTTTTCAGCACCTATGATATAAATAAACTTCTTCCCAAAATAGACAAGCTGCAGTAGACTCTTATTTGATGCAGCAAGATGTCCAGCATGAGCAAATATATGTTTAATCCTGTTAATGGAGTCCAAAAATCTCTAGTATTAGGAAAAGTTTTGAACTTGATGTTTTAAATATTCAAAAAATTGCTTTAAGTAAATGTTTCAAATGATGAAAATATTGTATTTATGAGAGCTGCAAATACAGCAGAACAGATATCAAGTATTAGCTTAAATGTAAGGCATAAATATAACACCACAATAGAATAGCTTATGGTTAAATCTGAATTAGGTTTCAAATTATTTGGCCATCAATTTAGATGAGACTATTGTAAAGCCAACTCAGATATCAGATTGCTTCAGTTAATTCTTTAATGTTAGCATCAAGGTCTGGCACGGAGTTCCCTCAGCCTTGTGAGGCTATAGAGGAAACTGTTCGAATAAATAAGCAGAAAAATTGACACACAAATTCCGTAAGTGGTATTGTATTGTTCCTGAAAGAAAGAAATTCCCCGCATTGACTGTTAACCATTTACATTTTACTTTTATTTTGTGTACTACAGCATTTTGGCTGTGTAGCCATTGTGAAGCAAAATGATTAACCCATTTACTATGTACGTTTGTCACATATTTTCATGGGCAGCTCATTCTCCTGCACCACTAATTAATGAACAGCTGTCAGTGTGTTGCGTTTGGGTGGGCAGAGCTTGAGTCCTCTGCAAATTTATGTTTTCTACTCCAGTTTTTTCAGGTTGTTTCACTAACCACTTTGTAGTCTGCAGTGTGTACACAGGGTGGTCGAAAAGTTTCTAGCCCGAGGTAGTTACCGTAATGTCTCGAACAAACAATACCACCACCACCACCTATTTTTATGGTGACTCTTTGTGGGTATGCAAGTCAAATTTCGTGGCTCCAGCTTTGTTAGCGTTGCTGCTAGGATGCATTATATACCGTAATGTAAGCAAAATGACAAATATTGAGAGAATGAAGAACCACGCTGTGATTGAATATTTTCATTTGAAGGGGATGGCGCCCAAGGAAATTGCGGAGGACATGTGGAATACACTTAAGGACTGTGCTCCGTCTTGTGCAACAGTGAAAAACTTGTGCCTGATTTCAAATGTGAAAGAATGAGTGTGGAAGATGCGCCTAGGAGCAGAAGGCATGTCACCATTGCCACTGATGAGACAGTGACTCCAATTCACTTTGCAGGATCGTCAAGCAATGTTGCAGCACATTGAAACCACATTTGGAATATCCCATGGACATTATCATGATATTCTTGTGGATATTCTGGGTATGCCGAAAGTTTCATCTCGTCTGGTCCCGAAAGACTTGAATGCAGATCAGAGATGGGAGCATGAGCAGTGTTATGAAGAAATCATCTGTCAATTTGAAGTAGATGAAGACGGCTTTCTTGCAAAGTATGTGACAGTGGTTGAAACGTGGGTTCGCCACTTTGATCCTGAGACAAAACAATTGTCACAGCAGTGGAAACATCCTTCATCCCCTACCCCAAAAGAGTTCTGGGTGCAGTAATCAGTCGGTAAGGTGATGGCATTGGTCTTCATGGATGCTGAAGGGGTAATTATGATGGATTACTTGCAAAAGGGCGTAACTATCAATGCATCACATTATTGCGCCCTCCTGCAGCATTCGAGAGAAGAGATAAAGAAAGAAAGGTGTGGGAAAATTGGCGTGCAGAGTTCTTTTGCGTCAAGATAATGCACCAGCACACAAAGCTCTCGCAACACTGGAAAATCTGCGTGACTGCAGGTTCGAATTATGTCATCTGCTATTTTCTCCAGATTTAGCTCCATCAGACTTATTTCTTTCCCAAACCTAAAAAAAGACCTCAAAGGATGATGCTTTAACAGTGAAGAAGCAGTGATTGATTCTGTGAATGCTTGGTTGGACTCAAAATTGAAACCTTTTATTTGAATGGTTTGCAGAAGTTATCTGAGAATGCGTGCAAGTGTGTTAGTGTACATTGGTATTATATTGAAAATAAATTTGTGTTATGAAATATCTGTCATTCTTTATTTGTTAGGCTATAAACTTTTTGACCCGCCACCCCTTGTATATGCCCTAGGACAACTGCGAAATGTGGGGAAAAAGCAGTAATTTTTTCGTCTGGGAAGAACCTGGAAATTTTCTCAATACCAGGAATTTTTCATTGTTTTAGTTTTCAGTTAAATTTTTGTAGTTTTGTCTAGCAATAGCTGATACTTTAATGAAGAATTGTACTTCAGCCCACTACTGCAGAATAATACTGCCGCAGTAAAATATAAACGAGAGGATAACACTAAAATAAAACTCCAATTGCAAAGAAAATGTGCAATTTACAGCAGCAAAACACAGTGCACACACAAGAGTATGCTGACAACGAAATGTGTGACAGGCTTTATGAGAAAAACTGTGGAGTAACAACAAACTGCTTTTGATGAGCGTATCACAACTGTTTGCTTTTGTAACAGGTCACAAGAAAATATTGCAAATGGTGGTTTGAGAAGGATGAATTATGTTGCTTTTGAGAATATGCGATCAGTTTCTTAACTCACTGAGTGTTTGACTGTCATTTGAGACTTAACTCTTTGAGGGCTGACCGCTTAGAAAAATTTTGAGCCCAGAAGACTAGCCATTTATGCTGTTATTGCAGAAGAAGTTGAGTAGCACCGTCACTTGGTGTAGCGGTTATGACACTAGAGTCCCTAAACTGTTGCATGGAGGGTTAGGAGTTCAAAACTCCCCTGAACTATAAAATTTTAATTTCTATATTCGGTTTGAGGACATCGTAGAAGTATCCACAAATATCAAGAATCATTGTACTGGGATTTTCTGTAACTGTATATATACTGTATGTGTTCTGGCCGGAGGCAGTTCGCTCCGTGCTCTTGTATGTGCAAGTCCTGACTAAACCTACATTAAGTGAAGTTAGTGTTCGTCATTCATGTAGTTACACCTTCTTCTACGTGACACTATTACTTAAAACTTTACTGGCACATTTGTGTTTGATATTTCTTAAAGGGTAACATATGGTAAAAAAGACCAAGTTTCAAGGTTAGTTCTTCATATTTATTTTACTTCTTTCTTAGATTACAAATTGTGCAATAATTATGACAAAAAGAATGATTATTGGGAGAGGGGGAAGGGCAAGGTGAGTTCTTGAGAAATTTCACATGTAATTGGCTTTTCTGTGGAGAAGTCAGAGTGCTCAACAGAACTATAGTGCACAGCAGAGAAATTTATAATCGTGCTTGTCAGAAGTATTCAGATACTGCAGTTTTCAAGTTGTGCTCTTAGGATCCAGCCTGACAACACCCTTGGAAAAAAAACGGCAAAAAAATTTGATGACCAGTATTATATGTGAAAGCTTAGCAGTTCTCGTGGCTATACTGTATGTATATCAATTTAAACTGTTAACTTTTCCTATTTAAGTGTTTGCACTACTTAACAGTGATGTTACTTGGCTGACTGAAAAGCACATCATGTAGCACAATCTCAATTTCAGTGCTTCGTAAGGTACTGTGCTGTATTTGGTGGAATTCGTATTTGTACTTTTGTAATAGGAAAACATGTAGTCTACATGTTACTGTGCTTCAAAGACTCGCCAAAATACACTGCTTTTTGCTGACTTTCATTTCCTAAAGTGCTGGGAAGTTACACTGGTGTATAAAACCGTTACGTGTCAAAGCATTTATTATTTCAACAGCTGTTACAGAAGGTATAGTGTCAGTTAACATGGAAAAAAAAAGTCCTTTCACTCTTGGTGTTGCATGTTTTCAACTGAAAAAAGTGTGTTTTCACTCAGGAATATTTTTAATCAGGGAAATCTGGGAAAATCCAGGAATTGTTTTTCTTATCTGCATATAAACCCCCCACCCTTTCCTCCCTAGCAACGTGCCTCTCCCCATTGTTTGCAGAACAGTATTCAATTTGTAATTTTTTTTCCCACTAAAAATCAAAGTATAGTTGCTTTAAATCAAAACTGGTAAAACAGACAAATTCTAAATTTCTTAGAAGCATAGTTTTGAAAGCTCTTTAGTCTACCAAAAGCACTCAAGGCCATTTTTAACTCTTGTCTTTATTTCTTTTCCCTCCATTGTGTCATTAATAAGTCAACTGGTCCAGATGTAATCCAGTTCGGTTTTAGAGGAAGTACTCTTCAGCATTAGCCCTTTATGTCTTTTGAATTTACTGCAAATCTCTCGACCAGCACAAAGACCCAAGTGCAGGTGTCTTGTGTATAAAAGAGTAAAAGAATGGACCTGCAAAATTACACACCAATATCCTCAATCTGGTACCCCGTGCCGCGGAATTTGAATCCCCGCCAGACATCATGGACGTCGAAGACCCATAGAGGTCTCTGTACCATCATGCCGTAAGCTGTGGCGGCGCGCGCCTCCTGGCCCGCATTTAAAGTGAGGGTGCCACAGTGGAACACGTGGTTGCAGCAGTCAGTAGCGGCGTCTCCGATCGAGTACTTAAGCACCTGCCTGTCGCTCAGCCTGCCGGTCTAACCTTGCGTACGTCTCAGGACATATCGCCTCGCTTTAGACAGTGTATTGACTTTTGTGCTTTCTTTACGAGTGGACGTGGTTGTATTGTTTGGTTTTCTTGACTCTGTTGTCCGTTCTTGTTGTGTCATAAGGTCCTTCGTTGGTCGTGTCCGTCCTCTCCCATTGTGTTGTTGTTCGCGGGCCGCTCCGCGGGTCCCGCCACGTTTCCGTCACTACAACCCTGCAACTGTTCCAGTCGCCGTTACAACATTTTGGCGACGAGGTAAACGGTGGTCATTGTTGGTATGGAGGCGATGTTGGTCTGTCTGCTGGAGCAACAGCAGCAGCATCTTACAAAAGTCGCTGCAGTTGCTAACAGACAAAGTCGATGCCTGGGACACATTATCACAACAGCTTCAGAGTCCTCGGGTGTCCGATGCTTTCTCACTTCCACCCTTTAATGACGCTAACGAGGACTGGGAAACCTACTTACATTGGCTGAAACAACATTTCACGGCTTTTCAAGTCATGGACGACTCCTTGCAGCGGTCATTGTTTTTGTCTTGTGCCTCCCTGGACATGTTCTTTCTTCTCTGCAAGTTGGCACCGTTGTCCGATCCTGTGGCTCTCTCTTTCCAGGAGATCTGCCTTTTTCCGACAAACTATTATTCCCAACGGTACCATGTTGTCGCCTCTCGGCTGGTGTTCCAGCAGTACCATAAACAGCCTGGTCAGTGGTATCGTTCCTGGGTCACAGAGTTGCAGGGTGTCAGCCGTCAATGCGATTTTACTTGCACCAATCAGCAGTGTAAGGCTTCGTATGCAGACTCCCTGATCCGGGATGTGGTGGTTCTGCTGGCTCCCGATCCTGAGGTCCGTACTGCGGCGTTGAAACTCGACAACCCCTCCTCGGAAGACATTCTCCGCATTGCCCACTCCTTTGAAATTGCTCAAGCAGGTAACGAGTGTCTCATGGCGTGACTGCATGTGGCGGCGATCGCGGCGTCACGGCGGGTGCCGCCCTTGCGACGTTTACGTGGCCCGGCTGACAGAGGCCAGTGCCTTCGGGACTCCTCGTTGTCCGACGTCTCTATGGCATTGGCGCTTTCGGTCACTCCTTGTCGCCGGTTGCGCGGCCCACTTCCGTCTTGCCCACAGTGCTTTACTGTACATTCGCGCGCAGATTGTCCCCACCGCTGGAAAACATGCATGCTGTGTAAGAAGGGGGGCCACATCCAATCGATTTGTCGTAGTCGCTCGACTCGCTCCAGTCCTGCCCCTTCTGGGCCTCAAGATACAGTCCGTGCTCTGAAATCAGTTGTCCCACAGGACGACCCGTCAGTGCGGAAGCTTTTCCTCACGCTCCGGATTTTCACTGAGGATGTCAGTTTTCAGGTCAACACTGGGGCCACCGTCTCCCTGATTAATGTGGTGACATATACCCGGCTGGGCTCTCCTGCGTTGCCGCCTCCCTCTCACCTTTTGGTCGCCTACGGAGACGGTTCCATTCCCTGTCGTGGGCAGTTTGTCATGCAGGTGATGTACAAGAGTGTTCCCCGACTCCTTACCCTCTTTGTCATCGACCATCTGTCGGCTTCAAATATATTTGGCCTGGATGCGTTTCAACTGTTTGGATTTTCAATTTCCGATGAAGTTAAGGTCGTTTCCACAGCTTTTCCCTTTCAGGACTTGGACGATCTGTGCTCTGCTTGTGCGTCGTTGTTTTCACCGGATCTCGGATGTGCTTCCGGCTTTCAGGCGCACATCACCCTACGGCCCCCTTCCGGTGGCCTTACGGCCAGCGGTCAAGCAGGAACTTGATCGGCTCCGAGCCGCTGGCATGCTGGAGCCTGTCACTTACAGTGCATGGGCGACACCACTGGTGGTCATGTGGAAACCCAATGGGTCCCTTTGGCGGTGAGGGGACTTCGGCACTACAGTCAATGCTCAATCCCTCACTGATACCCCATTTCCCGACAGGAAGACCTTCTTGCCGAGCTTGCCGGGGGAGAGTATTTTTCCAAGATTGATCTGGCTGAGTCATACCACCAATTGCCCTTGGTTGCCGAATCTCAGAACATGGTTATCAACACGCCTTTCAGATTGTATAAGTACAAGCTCCTTCCCTTTGGTGTCTCTTCGGTGCCGGCCATTTTCCAGCGATTCCTGGAGCAGCTTACACAGCCTATCCCTGCCTGTGTGAATTATCTGGATGACATCTTGGTCACTGGGCATTCCCGCTAGGAACATTTGCGAAACCTCAGCACCTCATTTCACGCTGTGCAGTCTGCTGGTTTACGCTGTTGGCTGGACAAGTGTTATTTTTCAACCAGAAGTGCAATACTTAGGCCACTGGCTTAGCAAAGATGGCATTTGCCCTTCGGGTTGTAATGTCGCGGCCATTGAGGCCCTTCCTCGTCCCAAAGACTTATCTGAACTCCAGGTGTTTTGGGGCAAGGTTACTTATTACTTGCTCCACGCTGCCTCTGTTGCTCAACCCCTCAATCACTTGCGTCACAAAGGGATACCTTTTGATTAGACCCCTGCCTGTGACCAGGCTTTTCTCCGTTTAAAGGCGATGCTGAAGTCCGCCCCTTGTCTTATACCCCTTTTCTCTGGACCGCCTCTTGGTTGTGGCGGCTGATGCGTCGGCATACAGGATTGGGCCGTTCTTGCACACCGGGAAGCCGATGGCTCAGAACAGCCCATCACTTATGGCTCTCAGACGTTGACCCCAACACAATGGAACTACTCCCAGATTGAAAAGGAGGCTCTGGTGATCGTGTTCGCTGTCCAAAAATTTCACACCTATCTCTTTGGGGCAATGTTCACCCTCCTGACGGACCATATACCCTTAGTTACACTGTTCAGACCCCACTCTCACCTTCCAGAGCAGACGGCTCAACGTCTCCAGCGCTGGGCATTGTTTTTACGTAATTATGTTTACACCATCTGGTATAAGCCCACCGCCCACCATGCTAACGCGGACACTTTGTCACGTCTCCCAGCGGGCCCCGATCCTGCCTTTGACCAACAGGAGGTCCACTGCTTTCACATTGATTCCGCCCGCTGGGATGCGCTGGACGGTCTGCCTCTTATGCATGCTCACATTGCTGTGGCTACCCACCACGACCCTGTCTTGCAACAGGTTCTCAACTACGTGGTCCACGGGTGGCCGTCCTACGTCACTCATTGGATGCAGTCCGATTTCGGCCCTTGGCGCCAAGTGTCCCACGCTCTCCGTGGTCGATGATGTCCTTCTGTTGGCCACGGAGTCCGATGCCCATCGGGTGGTCACCCCTCCAGCTTTGTGGCTTCGGGTGCTCATTTTGTTACACCGCGGCCACTGGGGTATGTCCCGTATGAAAGTTTTGGCTCACTGGAATGTGTATTGGCCCAACATCGATGGCGATGTTGAGCAACTGGTCCGTGCGTGCACTGTCTGTGCGCGTCACCAGGTGAGTCCCACTCTGTCATTTGCAGCCTGGCCTGTACCTCACCGTCCCTGGGATCGCATCCATATCGATTTTGCGGGCCCGTTTTTGGGGTCCATGTGGTTACTCATTGTTTATGCTTACTCCAAATATCCATATGTTGTCCGAATGGCATCCACCACCATGGAGGCTACACTCACGGCCCTGGCCCAGGTTCTCGCCATTGAGGGTCTGCCACACATATTGGTCTCCGATAACGGTCCCCAATTCACAGCGTCCTCCTTCGACGACTTCTGTCAGGCCAACGGTATCAAACATATCCGTAGCCCACCTTTCCATCCTTCATCCAATGGCGCGGTGGAGAGGCTTGTCCGCACTTTTAAACAACAGTTGCCTAAGGTGATCGACACATCTCCAACCACGTCGGCCTTCACCCTGTTTTTGAGCACCTATTACACTATGCCCATTGACTATGCCCATGCCCCTGCTGATGCCATTCTCCTCCTCCCGCCCCCACTCACGGTCCTCGCAGCGGTACGCCCCTGGCACGGCCGTATGGGCCCACGAGTAAGGGTGCGAGGCGGGTTGGACACCCGCCACGGTCGTCGCGGCCCATGGGCGGCGTGTGACATTGGTGCAGACATCGAAAGGCTTGGAGCGCCGCCATCATAATCGGCTCCACCCGCATGCCGCCACGAGACTGGCGCCGCCGCCTCTGTCCCTACCTCCTTCAGGTACGGACGTAGTCCTCGAGTCACCGTCCCTGCCCCCGGTTGCCGTCTCCTCGAGGGCCTGCTGCCGGCCCTCTCCACCTCCGGGTGGATCGGCGGCCTCCTCCCCCGCCCTGGACTCTGGATCGGCTGTCATGGATACCTCGGGCGTCACTTCCTCCCCACCAATAGCGGTTGATGAGCCCGGCTCCTCTTCCCACTGCCGCTCGCCTTGGCACCGTCCGGTGCGTTTCCGCCCCTATGCGCAAGTTTCAGGGGGGAGGGATCTGGTACTGCGTGCCGCGGAATTTGAATCCCCACCAGATGTCATGGACTTCGAAGACCCATAGAGGTCTCTGTACCATCGCGCCGTAAGCTGTGACGGTGAGTGCCTCCCGGCCCGCATTTAGAGTGAGGGTGCCACAGTGGAACACGTGGTTGCAGCAGCCAATAGTGGCGTCCCCGATCGAGTACTTAAACGCCTGCCTGTTGCTCAGCCTGCCAGTCTAACCTTGCGTACGTCTCAGGACATATCACCTCGCATTAGACAGTGTATTGTCTTTCGTGTTTTCTTTACGAGTGGTTGTGGTTGTCTTGTTTGGTTTTCTTGACTCTGTTGTCTGTTGTTGTTGTTGTGTGGTAAGGTCCTTCGTTGGTCGTGTCAGTCCTCTCCCGTTGTGTTGTTGTTCGCGTGCTGCTCCGCGGGTCCTGCCGCATTTCCGCCACTACAACCCCGCGAGTGTTCCGATCGCCGTTACAACAGTTAACATTGCTGTGCTGGAGAATTTTTGACCATATCATACGTTTGAATGTAATAAATTTCCTTGAGACAGTGCAGACCTAGAAAGCACTGCTTGTGCAAAAATCAGCATGTCCTTTTCTCACACATTGGCCTGCAAACTGTAGATGTAGGGCAAAAGGCAGATCCCATATTCTTAAATTTCTGGGAAGCGTTTGGCACTGTGCCCCACTGCAGGTTATTAACAAAGGTCTGAGTATACGGATTAGGTTCCCAGTATGTGATTGGTTCAAAGAGTTCATAAGGAAAAGAAGCCAGCGTGTTGTCCTGGATGGCAAGTGCTCATCAGAGATAAGGATGTCTCATCAGGAGTACCCCAGGGAAGTGTGACAGGACTGTTTTTGTTCTGTATATACATAAACAACCTGATGGATAGGATGAGCTCCAGTCTGGTGTGGCTTATGATGTAGTGTATGGGAGAGTGTTGCTTAGTGACTGTTGATGGATGGAGGATGACTTAAATGGAAAGGTCCCCCTGGGTCAGATTGACTTTTTGAAAGCAATTATACAGTGGTATAGATTAGGGTCCTAGGTGTCACACACTGCAGACATTCATCAAAGTGTACCCACGTTATCGACAAATAAAAATTTTGGATTTTGCTTAATACTCTAGAGTTGTAAAAATATTAATATACTGCAGAGTGGTGGTGTAGTTTAGTGGCTTAAGATATGTACCTGACATGAAAAAGACTGGGTTTGAATCAAGTCAGGTGTTTTAAAACTGTTTATTTTTAAACCTTCATTGAAATAAATTTGATCATTATTTTTATTTAATCAATTGGTGTAAATGTAATTTTTTCATTTCTAATCCTTTCTACTGTCATTTTACTCCTCATATTAAATTTTTCATTTGCTCTCATCTTCTTCATTTGAATCTTTGCCAATGTGATTTTTATGTATTAACATTGATTTAATTTCTTCTATTTTATCATCTTATATTACAGTCCACGTTATTGAATTCAGTATTTCTGTTGCTGATTTTGCTTGAATTAAGTTTTCTCTGTAATCTGTTCTTTCATGAATTTAGTTTTCTTTATAATCTGTTCTTTCGTTTAAATCTTGCAGATGGATTATTTTGACCATAACGCAACAAGAATTTGTTTTAAATGTTTATATGATAATAACAATCTAAAAAAAGTATATCTTGTAACGAAAAACGTGTTTTGGAAACATTGAGCCAGTGAGGTAAATTATTTCAGCTTTCGTTTTTTAACTGAGGGATAAAACGCTTTCAGATATTTAAATTTTATGATTGACAGATAAGAATAATTAAATTCACATGTAGAAAGATACCAAATGAAAAACTAATTATAGAAAGAAGAAACGAGAGCAAATAACGTTAGTGTGGTGATTAAAATAATGTGGCAAAGGATTAGAAATAAAAGAATTACATTTAAACCAGTTACTTGAATAAACATAATGATAAGTCATTGCACAAGCTTTAGGACATCAATGATGGATCTCTAACCACTGTTCTGCAACACTGATCTGGATAACACTATTATTTTTAAGACTAGAGAATCACACGAAATCGTTTTTCATCATTTTCCTGCAAACGTGGGCCCTATAGAACAAATGGCTCCAGGATGTGGCACGTGGGACTCTGACCCACACCAACATATAGCTGCTTTAAAAATGTTGATCCTGCCATTGGGGACCTCTCCTTGTGGCAACTTGCTCTAAATGTAGATAAATGTAAGTTAATGCACGTGAGTAGGAAAAACAATTCTGTACTTGACACAATCAGATCAATTGAAAATTTAGGCATGACATTGGAAAATAATAAATGATAGGATGAGCGCATAAGGTCGATAGTAGAGAAGGTGAATGGTCGACTTCGGTTTATTGGGAGAATTCTAGGAAAATGTAGCTCATTTATAAACGAGATCACATGTAGGAGACTAGTGTGACCCGTTCTTCAGTACTGCTTGAGTGTTTGGAATCCTCACCAGGCCAGATTAAAGGAAGACATCGAAGCAATTCAGAGGCAAAATGTTAGATTTCTTACCAACTAGGTTTGATCAATACACGAGAATTAAGGAGATGCCTTGTAAACCCAAATGGGAATCCCTAGAGGAAGATCAAATTCTTTTCGCGAAACACTATTAAGAAAATAGAGAACTGGTATTTGCAGCAGAACGATTGCACTGCTGCCAACTTACATTTCGTATAAGAATCGTGAAGGCAAGACAAAATAAGAGAATTTAGGGCTTTTACAGAGACGTGTAAGCAATCTCTTTTTCCCTTGCTTCATTTGCGAGTGGAACAGGAAAGGAAGTGACTAGTAGCAGTACAAAGTAACCTCCACGATGTAATTTATCTTGAAATACCCTAAATACAAAAAATTGTCGATTAGTTCAATGAGCTTTCATATTTTATTTACAATTTGCTTTTTGATTATATATCATGTCAGTCTTATTACAATTTATTTTCAGGCGTACTTTTAAAATTCCTCTGTTACAGTCTTCCAGTGACACTTGGATAAGAATGTTACAGTGTCATCAGAAAAAGAAAGTAGTCCCATTATGTTCTGCAAGCATATAGCTGTTCTTATTTTTCTTGTTTTAGGAATCTGAAAGCTTGCTTTAGATTCTCCATTAAATGATTTCATTCATAAGTTGCAAATGAATCTTTTGTAAGAGTTCTTAAATTAGACTTGATCATAGTGAATCGCCATAACAAAGTAAATGTTATGTGACTTCCCGTAAGAGTTTGAGGGAATTACAGAATTTAGAAATTTTTGACAGTAGACACAGAAATTATTACATTATTGGAAAAACAAAAATTCCTTTGAATTGGGATGCTTTTTTCCATCATTTGAATGCAGCTTTCATTGAATTGACAATGTCGTACTGTCACTAACTGTATTCTTATTTCTCTTGCCATATATACAGGGTGTCCCATGTATCCTGCTCACCCAAAATAACTTTTTTTTCTGGTGCTTTAAATGAAAAATTGTTTCAACCTGTGTTTTTTAACATCACTGGACAGTTCTTGCTGAGAGTGTACATTTTATGTACACCCATAGATGTAGGAGACATGGCATAGAGATTAAATTTTTGAATTGGAATTGTATAAATTATATTGAAGGGTCTCATCCTCTCCAAGAGCTTTTCAAACCCGTATCACATTCTACCATCTTATCCAAGAAACTAGTAACAATGATAAATAATACATAAGTTCTCTAATTTAAATAGCCGTTCAGTACGTTTCATTATCTAAATCATTTAACCTCTTCAAGGTGTGTGTGAACATTTTACAAATTACCTGTAAACATAGAATGCTACAGTACTTCACTGTACAGTAATTGGATCTTGTTATTGTACAGTACTGTATTACAGTACTTATGACAGAGCTCTGTGTTAAGATGTGTCAGAAGTAATACACAAAACCCACACCTCTACTACAACACTACATTGGGAACGTAATGTGCACAATTAAGACAGTAAACAGCTCTTCCTTCAAAACCTGTGTACTCTTTATAGTTCGCACATCTACGTTTTATTGACAAAAATGGTACAGTGTAATACATTTTTGAAAATCTCTTGGAGAGAATAAGTGTATTCTTGAATAAAAAGTACATGGTTCCGTTTTAAAAATATAGCCTCTATCCCATATCTCCTACATCTGTGGGGATACATAAAACATTTATCCTCAACAAGAACTACCTAATGAAGTTAAGAAACATTGGTTGAAACACTTTTTCATTTAATGCATTGGAAAAAAGTTATTCTGAGTGAGCAAGATAAATGGGACACCCTGTATATGAAAGGAAGTGAATAGTAATACATCAGTTCATATTTTTCATAACACCCAACAAGAAACAACATGAGGCCCAAAGGAGCCTTTGGCTGTTATCTCTCTCTCAGACCATTGTCTCAGGTGTGATCAGTGGAGTCTAGCAGAGACCAGCAACCAGATACAAACATCTTCTGGTGTGGTGTCTGCACACACCCTTACCAAACAAGAAAGCGTTGGTATGTTGATAGACACAATAAAAAACATACAAACACACACACACAAATTTCAAGCTTTCGCAACCCAAGGTTGCTTCATTGTGTGTGTGTGTGTGTGTGTGTGTGTGTGTGTGTGTGTGTGTGTTGCATTCCCTCAATCTCCACTCATCAGTATCCAAGACCTTCAGAAGCAAAACAAACAACATAATCAGAAGCAACAAATCATTATGTAATATAAAAGAGCTGGAAGATTTGGGGATAAATGACAAGACGAGAGAACTTGTACAACGAATGTTAATGAACACCCACTAATAATTGACTGGGCGTCACACACATAAAATTTATTGTACAGAATATAAATCATCGTTCTTCTTGTACAGTTTGTAGTGCCTGTCTGGGTCTGTTTGGAAGATAAACCTTTCCATCTTTTTCTGTAATTCCACCACATTTTTCCCTCTACTCCGTCCCAGTCTTCTCCTCTCTTTATAGCACATTCCTCCACTCCGATGATGTATTGTCTCTTGGCCTTCCTCTAGGTTTCTTGCCTCCTACATAATTGCATATGAGCCTCTCTTGAAATTCCTGCCAACACCCATTTTTTTAACATGCTCATTGCATATTAACCTTGTCTTTTCTGTAGTCTCTTGCACAGGCTTCTCTTTCACTATTTCTGTGGTGGTCTCATTCCTTACTCTGTCTGTTCTGGTAGCTCCTTTGAAAGTTTCCTCTTTCAAGCCCGTAACCTGCTCTTGTGCCTTTTCTTCATTAACCACGTTTCTGATGCATACGTGAGTACTGGAGTGTAATATACTCGGTATAACACTTGTTCGGTTTGTGGCAGTACCTCCTTGCTCCAGAACAGGCTTCTCACATTGCAGAAATCCATGTGTCTGCCTTCCACTTCTGGTAATCTCCTTATCATTTCTCCTACTTTCTTCTTTTATGCTTCCCAAGTATTTGAAATACGAGTTGTCATATCATAAATACAAAACTTGTAGTAATGTTGTAAGAAAGTTATTATAGAATCTCAGGCAACCCTCTAACCTTTTAGAATCCCATGTAGAATCTCAGGTAACCCAATGTTCGTGCACCCTCCACCGAACAGTTTTCCCTTCCTCTGCCCTGTCACCCCCTCCCAATTCACGGCCCATGTTGCCTTCAGCATGTGCCACTACACATCGACTGCTACAATCTTGCTAGGCCATTTTCCAGACCCCCTAACCTGCAAATGGCTGCGTCCCTGTGAGCCACTAGCCACCCACCCTACCTCCCACCTCCCTCTCCCTCTCTCTCTGTCCACACTACCCGATATGATCCCCACCACAACCAGTCCACTTGATGAAAAATAGCAGCGACACTGTTAGTCTATCCAGCACCGTGTGGCAGCAAGGGTGTGTTTGTTTTTTATTGTAGCTCATCAAATGATAACTACAGAAGTTAGCATGTTGTCTTTCTTTTGTGTGTGCCTGTCAACAACTCAATGCTTCTGCTTTTCGGTGAGTGGTCTTCTTTAAACCTATAGAACATCAAGTATGGTATACAAAAACAGTTATTGATCATTTAAAAAGCTATTTTTAGGGTAGGTTGCTACTCACTGCGTAGGGGAAGTGTTGAATAGTGGACAGGCACATTCGGTAGTGTAGTGTTAGGTATTTAACTATTGGACAAAGTCATTTATGAAGGACTTCGCTCAAATGCCAAAAATTTAAAACTACAGTGGATGTTTCTCTGTGTGTAATTTGTTTATGACAATTAATAGTAGTACCGAGTTTAAATTTTGTTTGTTTTGCAGGTCTTCTTGCCTGGTATGGCTGAGATAATGACGCTGTATGATCAGCTGACTGAACACCCTGTTCTGGGCTCAAGGGCAGGCAAGTTTCTGCTTGTTCCTCTCCATTCATCCCTCTCAAGTGACGAGCAGGCACTTGTGTTCAGGTGATTAAATACAGCTACTGTGTCACTGTGGGTAACAGGGTAACATTTATTTTCCAAAAAAGAGTTTCTCCTTATGGTGGTGTTATCTTATGACCATTTCACTGTGTGCCAAAGCAGGAAGAGCTCACAAAAAGTGTATGTTTTGGACTAGTAATATGCGGGGTGAACCTCAACTACAGGTACAAGCACTGTGAGGGGATTTGCTGTGCAAAATAAGGTAGAAGACATTGTACTACCTATGTTGTTACTTGTAAGTGTGCTAGGTATTCTTAGCTGTTGACACTGCAAATGTTTTTAACTGAAAACTCGCACAAGAAAGTACAGCATTTCTGTGAGTAATGTTTGTTTTAGTTAGTTATTTGCATGTTAGCGGAGCATAATGGCAACCTCTCACTATGATTTGGAATGAATTACTTTTACAATTATTACTGTACATCGTATAGGTGGAAAAATGTGTCAGGATGATGACCATTTAAACAATTTCTTAATGTAAGGATCTTTTATCTTGCATACAATAATTTATACTGAACCACGCTGGTGTCCAAAATTAAAGGAACAACAATTTTGCAAGGTTGTTTTTATTTTGACACAAAACAGTGTAAACAGATGAAAGTAGAAATAATGTACAAAACACGAACATGATCAACTGCAACATGCACAACAGTAGATAAAAATGTTCTTTGTTTTTTTTTTCCAACTTAACCTATTTGCACACACATTCTGACAATTGATTCATGTGCTCAGTTTGTGGTGCGACCATCTCTGACAGCAACACAGGACTGACAGCAACAGAACATGCAGGGATTGTCATCAATCCCATGTTGAGGTAACAACACCCATTTTTCCTGCAGAGCTGCTTGAAAGCCTAGGGGAGTGGTTGGTTGATGCTGACGTCTTGCAACTCATCTTCGCAGTACATCCCAGAATGCTCTATGGGATTCAAATCGTAAAAGTGAGCAGGCCATGCCCTGTGTGAAATATTTTCCATTTCCAAGAAAACATCAACCACCTGTGCCGTGTGGGGTCGAGCATTATTGTCCATCAATATAATGTCTGGGCCCATAGCACCTCAAAGTAACCACACGTGGGGTCCTAAGATCTTGCCGCAATACCTGACAGCAGTTAAAACTTATCGATTCACCCATACAGTTTCAGGAAGAACTGTTCAAGTGGTCAGCATAATCCCATATCAGTCTCTTTCCACAAAGTTTGGGTCCTGAAATCATGTTCCACAATCCCTCCAGATGCAAATCCATTGAGAATCACTCTTCAGAACACATCGGAATTCAGCTGCGAAAAGATCATTGGCTCACTGTTCAAGTGTCGTGGTGCCATGTTGACAACTCCACTCTAGATGTTCCCTTTTGAGAAGGCATATAAGAGGTACACTTGCAGCTAGTCTTGGACAATAAGGGCCACCCCACTGAAGCCTTTTCTATCCCGTTTGCCTCGATGCAACACATGCAGTGTATGCTGTGAGATCAGATGCCAGTTGCTGTGCAGTACTAAGGCGGTACCATCACTCTCTTACAGCCGATAAACGGTCCTCTCTTTCTGATGTCACATGTTGTCAGCCCTACTCTGGTCTTTGGGATACAGTTTTGGTCTCTACAAACTGTTATCACATCCGAGAAAGAACAGAATGATTTACACTAAACCATCGGGCCATATTAGTTTTCGATTGTCTTGCTTCCATTCGTCCTAGGGCTCTCTACTGCAGAAAGCCTGCAGGTGTCTTGTCTTTGGCTGTACACAACTACTATAGATGTGGGACTGTCCAACAAATACTACCCAGTCTGATGGCTGCCCTGACGTCATCGCTGGCATGGTTGTCTGTTGACCGGAATGCCATCTTCCATGCAGAATATGATTGTACGGACATCTGTTGAAAGCTGGTATGATTATATTGTCACTTAAATGAAACAATGGAAAATCCAGGATGGAATGTAACAATGTTAGGGAAGGAAAGTTGCTGCTCCTCATATAGCAGAGATACGGAGTCAAGATAGGCACAACAAAAAGATTCACACAATTGTAGCTTTCGGCCATTAAGGCCTTTGTCAGCAATACACACTCATGTGCACGTGCCCACACACATACACACACACACACACACACACACACACACACACACACACACACACACACACACGTCTGCAGTCTCAGGCAACTGAAAACACACTACAAGCACCAGTGCATGATGGGAGTGGCGACTGGGTGGGGGTAAGGAGGAGGCTGGGGCGGGGAGGGGAGGGGTGGTATGGTGGGGGTGGCATACAGTGAAGTGCTGCAGTTTAGACGGTGGACAGGAGAGAAGGTGGGGGGGGGGGGTGTTAAGTAGTGGAAAGGAGAGAAATAAAAAGAAATTAAAAGACTTGGTGTGGTGGTGAAATGACAGCTGTGTAGTGCTAGAATGGTAACAGGGAGGGGACTGGATGGGTGAGGACAGTGCCTAATGAAGGTTGAGGCCAGGAGGGTTATGGGAACGTAGGATGTATTGCAGGGAGAGTTCCCACCTGCGCAATTGAGAAAAGCCGGTTTTGGTGGGAAGGATCCATATGGCACAGTCTGTGAAACAGTCAAAGAGATGAGGGATATCATGTTTGGCAGCGTGTTCAGCAACAGGATGGTCCACTTGTTTTTTGGCCACAGTTTGTTGGTGGGCATTCATCCAGACAGACAGCTTGTTGGCTGTCATGCCTACGTAGAATGCAGCACAGTGGTTACAGGATTCTTGGAGCCCATAACACACATTGAAACTCTTGCCCTGCAGGAACTTGAGCAACATGCACAACACCACCTCAAAAAGCTCTCCATCCTGCTCACTTTCTATTCCCACCTAGGAGTACCAGTGTCCACCACCTCTATAACTACCTCCAAACCTCTCCCACATCCCCTCATATCTGACAGACCCTGTGTTGCAGACCTGCTACACTTACCCACCCTCCGAAACTCCCTACCACCACACACAGAACCCAGAACCTAAACAGACCTGTAACACAGTCATGAACCTTTCCTCCAGAAGCCTTATTCCCAAAGAAATATCAGTCCTTTCCAAAGTCCTCACCTTTTGCCCCACTCCCAAATTCAGTCATACAGGACTTATTAAAGACCTTCTCTCCTTCTCCTGGTCCCTAAAGTGGAAACACTTTTTGGCCACCAACCCGACCAATCAGACTCAACCAAAGACCAATATTGAACCTTGCCTAACTCAGTCCACTCCTCTATCCAACTGTGATCTGCCCCCACTGTCTCCAAATCACCCCCTGTTAACTTGCCATAATTTCTTAACCTCAAACCTTCCTCAAATCCCTCAACATGCAAACTAACCTTACATCCGTAGAACGAACCACAGTCCACCATCTAAAAACAGATCCCAACCTTATAATCCTACCTGCAGACAAAGGCGCCATCACCGTTGTTGTTAACTGCAAGGATTACCTGGCTCCAGTCACTACTCAAATCCTTAGGCCCATCCCAGAACCTCTCCCCAGAGTCCTTCTCTCTACTTACCCCTCCCCCTCCCCACACTCCCACCCTGAGAGAATCTCTGCTCTCGTATACCAACACCTTCAACCTATTACCCAGAACCTATCCTCCTATATAAAAGATACCAACCATTTCCTCCACTGACTCTCTAAGGTTCTTGTCCCTTTACCACAAGGTGCCCTGCTTGTCACTATTGATGCCACCTCCCTGTGCACTTACATTTCTAATGCCCATGGCCTTACTGCTATTGAACACTATCTTTCCAGATGTCCTATAGATTGCAAACCAACAAACTCCTTCCTAGTCACCATGACCAACTGTATCCTCACTCACAATTACTTCTCCTTTGAAGGCATTACCTACAAACAAATATGAGGTACGGCTATGGGCACCTGTATGGCACCATACTATGCCAACCTATTCATGGGGCATCTAGAGGAATCCTTCCTAAAATCCCACAATCCTAAGCACCCACCCAGTTCAGATTCATTGATGACATCTTTGCTATCTGGATTGAAGGTGAGGCCACCCTATCCACATTCTTCCAGAACCTCAACAACTTCTACCCCATTTGCTTCACCTGGTCCTACTCAACCCAACAAGCCACCTTCCTAGATGTTGACCTCCACCTCAAAGATGGCTACATCAGTACCTCTGTCCATATCAAACCTACTAACCACCAGCAATACCTCCACTTCGACAGCTGCCACCCAGTCCTTTCCATTCAGCCTAGCCACCCATGGTCGTGGCATTTGCAGTGACGAGCAGTCCCTCTCAAAATCTGCCGAGGGTCTCACTGAAGCCTTCACTGACCGTAATTATCCTCCTGAACTTGTACAAAAACAAATCTTCCGTACCTTAGCTTTCCAGTCTCCCATCACCTCCTGAAGTCCCACAGTCCGGACACAGAGGACCATCCCCTCGTAACTCAGTACCATCTGGAACTGGAGCAACTGAATTACATTCTCTGCCAGGGTTTCAGTCACCTCCCATTGTGCCCTGAAATGAGAAATATCCTGCCCAATATCCTTTCCACCCCTCCTATAGATCGTATTCCGCCATCCACCGAACTTACACAATATATTCATCCATCCTTACACAACCCCAGCTCCCAAACCCTTACCTCATGGCTCATACCCCTGTAATAGACCTAGATGCAAAACCTGTCCCGTACATCCTCCTACCACCGCGTACTTCAGTTCGGTCACTTAACATCACCCATCCCATCAAAGGCAGGGCTTCCAGTGAAACCAGTCATGTGATTTACAAGCTAAGCTGTAACCACTGTACTGCATTCTATGTAGGCATGACAACCAACAAGCTGTCTGTCCGGATGAATGGCCACCGACAAACTGTGACTAAAAAAACAAGTGGATCATCCTGTTGCTGAACACGCTGCCAAACATGATATCCCTCATTTCAATGACAGCTTCACAGCCTGTACCATATGGATCCTTCCCACCAACATCAGCTTTTCTGAATTGTGCAGGTGGGAACTTTCCCTGCAATACATCCTACATTCTTGTAACCCTCCTGGCCTCAACCTTCATTAGGCACTGTCCTCACCCATCCAGCCCCCTCCCTGTTCACATTTCAGCACTACACAGCTGTCATTTCACCACCACACCAAGTCTTTTAATTTCTTTTTATTTCTCACCTTCCCACTACTTAACCCCCACCCCTACCCACCTTCTCTCCTGCCATCCGTCTAAACTGCAGCACTTCAGTGTCCCCCACCTCTACCATACTAGCCCTCCCCCTTCCCACCCCAGCCTCCTCCTTACCCCCATCCAGTTGCCACTCCCATCATGCACTGATGCTGCTGCTCTCAGTGTGGTTTCAGTTGTCTGAGACTGCAGATTTGTGTGATAGTTGTGTGTGTGTGTGTGTGTGTGTTGCTGAGAAAGGCCTTAAGGGCCGAAAGCTGTAATTCTGTGAATCCCTATATTGTCACTTAGGCACAGGATGAGGATATAGCTGTTTGTTGCTTTAATTTTGGACACCAGTGTATATTCAATGTCTCTTTCTCCCTCTATACACACACACAAATTGTTCTGTAAATTAGTAGTAGTTGTCAAGTAACTTTGATTTCAGTTGGTGTTTGAAGTTTATTTTAGTATCAGTTAAATGCTTTACTTCACTGGGTAGGTGGTTGGAAGATTTTTAAAGATGAATCCCTTATTCCTTTCTGTGTTTGACAAAAAAGGAAATTGAATTGTGGGCGACCGAGGAAAAGATTGACAAAAGAAATGCTATATGTGGTGCAGAGTTTTTTATGGCGCAGATTCCTGGACATTCTGAAAAAATAAGAGGGCTAGGGACATTGGAAATGTGGTTACAAATGAAATGTTGTATGAGTTGGGAAGAATAGTGGGTGTCAAGAATAGTGGGTGCAAATAGAAACATCTTACACACCATAAGGAAAAGAAGGAAAAAAAATGTTTTTGTTCATGCTGTCCGGCACACTTCATGAAGTTGATCAATGACATTATTATTATTATTATTATTATTATTATTATTATTATTATTATTTACATTATTTACTTTTCCAGCCTTCTCTGATAAGTGCTGGTTTGCTCCTTCCTAATTGTGCAATATCTTTTCATTTGTTCTGATTTTTTTATGTCTTTCTTCATGTGTAAATACCCCTTTGATTGTGTGTTGGATGTCTGTTTTTGGTGTAAATCTTATTTTTTGTCTATTTTTGGTAATTATTTTATTTTATTATTTTATTTTTCAGCTTCTTGAGATTTTCTGTTTTGTTTTGCAGATCATCCAGGCTCATTTCAGTTCTTCTGTGTCCTCTCTAATTTCCTTGATCCATCCTACTTATTGTTTCAGGTATCAGATTGCCTATATAATTCTTCTTATTAATTTGGTTGCTGGTGTCCTCATGATATTGTTAAAGAAATATGTTCTCTTCTTATGTATAGTCTCTGTACACTACTTCGTTTGGAACTATCCTGCTTTATCCACATTTTTATATCTTTTAATTATACTTGATCTAGTTATTCTTCTCTCCACATTTAGAATTTTGTCAGTTCTGTTTCACTGAGTTACTTTAAAAATAATTTCAATTGCATGTGTTACCTCTGGCTGAACCACCATCTCTTAGTGTTTTAATTTTGTTGTGCTTGAAGACATTGTTTATTGTACGCCTTTATCATGTTGTTAGTTCACTGTTGCCGGGTATGTTTTTCATCCAAGTTGTATGTTATTAATTCTCCTCGGTATTCAAATTGTTTCAGTGTTTTTATTTTTCTGTTGTTTACTGTTACGTGGTTTATTACTTGTCAGTCCATTACCATCATCTCTTGTCTTTTTTAATGATATCTGGAGTCCTATTTTTTGTGCTATATTTTGTAGTCTTCTTATTTGATTTCTGGCTTTTTGTTTGTTGTTAGCCAGTAATGCCGAATCATCTGCAAATCCAACACAATTCAAATTGTTTTGATCTTTTTTGGTTTCATTTCATATTTCCTTGGGATTTTCCTTGTACTGTGGTCTCATAAAGTCTTCCAGAGCTCAGTCAAAGAGTGGAGGTGATAACCCATCACCCTACTGTAAATGGCTCAGATAGTTCTCTTCACAATTTTACATTGGATTTTGTGTTTGTGGGGGTTAATTTTATCTTTTTTTTTATTAATTTGCAATGAAGTCCAAAATCCCTTAATATTTCCAGCACTGAAGATCTATGGAGACAATTATAAGCCTTTTGCAGTCTACAAAGGTTATGACTTGTTATTTTTGTTTTCTTTTGTAGATATCCGTTCCTAATTTTAAATTGATTATCTGTTCTGAGCAATTTGTCCAATTTCTCAGTCCTCCTTTGTAGTCTCTTAGTTCCTGTTCAAGTTTATCTTTGCAGCAGCTGTACAGAATTCTTGACAAGAATTTATAAGTGGTATCTAAGAGCAAAATTCAGATTTGTTTTTCTTCCTTTTGTGTAATGAATGTATTATAGATGTAATCCAGTGTTCTGGTAGTGATTTGTTCCTGTTGCTGTGTCGTGATGTGAAAACATTTAGCATAATCAGCAAAGATATTGTTAGAGTTGCACAGATGTTTGATCTTTTCTACATGCTTTGTAGTTTTTAAGCTCTATTAAAGCTTTGTATATTTGATGGATTGTTGGCAGGTTTGTATTTCCTGGTTGTGTTTTTATTGTGGTTTCTGTGTTTAATGTAGTTATGGGGATTGTCTCAGCTACGTAGTTTGTTAAATTTTTCTACTAAGGTTTCTGTATCCTCTATTGCTATGGGTCATTTTATTTTAATCTTTCAGAATTAGTGTTGGAGAATTGTACATATGGAGTTCTCTCCTAAATGTTTTGGAGCAATCTTGTGGGTTTGTTTTCTCTCTATTTGTTTCTGTGAAAAGGATATCTTCTTGGTATTGGCGTTTAACCCTCTTGATTATTTTTGTGGTTTATTTTTCTTTGATGCATGACTTCCAAGTATGACTCTTCTGTTTTTGGCTCTGATGTCTTAACCTGACCTGGCATCTGTCTTTCACTGTTTTATCACATTCATCATTCCACCATTGGCATTTCTTCTTGGATTTATTGGGCCACTTGGTCAGCTGAGAAATTACTTTCTGTAGCTCACATGTTAATTTTATATTTGTAGTTTGTTCTTCATATCCATTGTTTTTTATCAATTTATGACAGTCATTGATTCTCTTCTTTTTGGGGTCAAAATTTTTCTTTATCAGTTGTGTGAATTAGATTTTTATATTAATCAGCAATGATTTGAACAGGTTTTACTTCCTCTGAGAGAAACCACATTTTAAATTTCCTTCTTGTTGTTCTTGCCCATGCAGATATGATCCAGATGACATTCTTTTTTTTTTTCAGGCTTGGTGTTTTCAGATTTTCAGTTTACTTTGTCTTCTCATGAAGTGTCTTGACTTTGAGATCACAGCATGCTTTCCGCAGAATTATGCCAGCTTTGTGCCATTCTTGTTTGTACATCTTTCTATTGGTCATTTCCCTATAACATCTATACATCTATTTTCCATTTCTAACTGAGCATTTAAATCACCAATTGCAATTTGGTATCACTTTTGTTGATATTTGTTGCTGCCTGATGCAAAATCTCCATATCTTATCTGTACCAAAGTAAATAATCAATTTTGGAAAATATAATATAATTGGGTAAATAAAAAGTACTAACAAAGTGGCTGCAGGAGATCACACTTGTAAATGTTAAGAAATTTGCAAGCTTTTGGAGCCAGTGGCTCCTTGTGGCAGAAGGGTTGAAGGGAAAGGAAGAGGGCTGAAGGAAAAGGACTGATGAGTTTTAGGAGATTGGGAGAGCTCAGAAAAGTTGTTCAGAACCCCAGGTCAGGTGAGACTTACCGGACAGGCAACTTGACATCTTCTCTGTGTTTTTCCTAGTATTTTTATCATTAGTTCTGGTGTTTGTATTCATTATCTAGTGTATTCTATTTTCAGCTTTTATAGTTAGTGTTGAAAGCCTAGGCAATTGTGCTATAAATTCTATTGTGGATACTATTATTTTGAATTTGATCACAAATCCTGTTCGAAATTGTGGACATTGCTTCATTTCTCTTTTCTTTGGTATTTCCTTGTAAATGCTATACCCTTGTAATTACTTAGGTTGCTGATGAGTGTTTCTCCTTTCTTGAAGTCCAGTTATCAGAATTCCATGGATGACTTATATAAAATTTTTTGCTTTATGAAAATAATTTAGGAGTAAAGGAGATAGTCAAGCTAGAGCTAGTGCAAGCAAGGAAAAGAAAGGCAGGAGGATGGAAGAGTGGTTGAGATGGGTAACTAGCAGTTTGGAGGAGGCAGCTGGTTTTCCAACAAGGAAATTGGGAGGGAGGGGCTGCAGGTGAGTTGGCTAGGCATGTGATACACGCATACTGGAGCTGGTGAGATGTGGCATGTGATGTAGCTGATTTGGGGATGAGGATTAGGAGGGGTGACAGGGCAGAGGAAGGGGAAGCTGTTGGGTAGGTCAGAAGGTCAGAGGACAGTCGGTTAGTGGACGTTGAGGCCACGAGGATTGCAGGAGCAGAGGAGAAGTAGTGAGGATAACTCCCGTCTGCGCAGTTCAGGAAAACTGGTGGCTGGTGGAGGGATCTGAATGTAGCCATTGAACATGAGCATGTTGTGTTCAATTGTATGTTGTACCACTGAGAGGAGAATTTTGTTCTTGGCCACAGTTTGGTTGACAGCCGATTGATTAATATACCAACATAAAAAGCTGTGCAGTTTTTACAGAAGAGGTGGTAGATGACATGGCCATTTTTACAGTTGTCCCTTATTTCTGATGGAATAGGATAAACCACTGGAAGGACTGGATTACGGATTGTGGAGTTGGTGGATTGGGCAGGTCTTGCACCTGGGTCTTGGTCACGGATATGGCACCTGCGCAAAGGGGATTGAGTGAGGGTGTCATAGGGATGAACCAGAATATAGTATAGGCTGAATGGGTGGTGGAACACCACTTTCGGAGGGGTACAATCAATCTTGGGTAGAATGTCCCCATGTTTCCAGGCATACGGTTAAGTTATTCCAGTACTGGGTGGCAAAGGGAGGCATCCCTTTGTAACTGAGTCTTCAGGATGGCGGGAGGATTAGCTTTGTGTGAGAGTACGGCACGGGAAATCTATCTGCGGAGTAGGTTGGACAGGCAGCGCATAACAGGTAACCGACTGCACCCATTCTGTAAGTTATCTGGTGTCTCGAAAACTTTTCACCAGTGCATTACATCACTGTGACATTGTGTTTGTCAGAAAGTGCATATTAAATCCAATAAAATACCCGACTAGGCTTACTCAGATAAATGTGCTTTCCTTTCTTACAGACTGCCAAGTAAATTAGTTGAGGTTTGATTTGTGAAAAGCAACTACTACCATTTATTGTACAACATAATTAGTATAAAAATTCTTCCAAGCCATTTGTGGCTGTTTTCAGCTAATAATAACATAATTAGTATAATGTTGTCTATCCTATTGTGCACAGAGCAGGGTAGTTGATATAATTTTTTCAATCCTATTGTGAACAGAGCATCATCTTGGTGGGTTTGTATCTGCCCTTTAAGCAACATCACTATTGACGATGCTGTAATGATTTAAAATTCTGTTTTGTATTTTACATTCAGCTTCATGTTTTATATTTACTTAGAAATTCACAAGCAATTTCTCAGCACACCGTAATACAATCTGATGCTGCATTTTCTTTTCTCTCTCTTATGGAACATATAAAGATCAGCTGTATCGGTTTTTAAAGCAACAGTATGCTATAGGACACCTTGAACCCATTAACAACAGTGTGTCCCTTAAACATTAAATCTTATTGTACGCATTTTAACTAAATGTGTAGATGGTTTAAACTGTTGGATAATTATGATTCAGTAGTTAATTACAAAATAGTCTATTGCAATCACAGGTAGTTGACTTCTCAGTATAAAAGAAAAACACTAGCTGGTGTAAAGGAAACTTCTGAAAACGTCTTTGTTGTAATGACTTCCATCCCAATTCGCGTATCATATTTGCCACACTCTCTCCCCTACTACGTGATAATACAAAACGAGCTGCCCTTTTTTGCACCCTTTCGATGTCCTCCGTCAATCCCACCTGGTAAGGATCCCACACCGTGCAGCAATATTCTAACAGAGGACGAACGAGTGTAGTGTAAGCTGTCTCTTTAGTGGACTTGTTGCATCTTCTAAGTGTCCTGCCAATGAATCGCAACCTTTGGCTCGCCTTCCCCGCAATAATATCTATGTGGTCTTCCCAACTGAAGTTGTTCGTAATTTTAACACCCAGGTACTTAGTTGAATTGACAGCCTTGAGAATTGTACTATTTATCGAGTAATCGAATTCCAACAGATTTCTTTTGGAACTCATGTGGATCACCTCACACTTTTCGTTATTTAGTGTCAACTGCCACCTGCCACACCATACAGCAATCTTTGCAACTGATACTGGTCTTCGGATGACCTTACTAGACGGTAAATTACAGCATCATCTGCGAACAACCTAAGAGAACTGCTCAGATTGTCACCCAGGTCATTTATATAGATCAGGAACAGCAGAGGTCCCAGGACGCTTCCCTGGGGAACACCTGATATCACTTCAGTTTTACTCGATGATTTGCCATCTATTACTACGAACTGTGACCTTCCTGACAGGAAATCACGAATCCAGTCGCACAACTGAGACGATACCCCATAGGCCCGCAGCTTGATTAGAAGTCGCTTGTGAGGAACGGTGTCAAAAGCTTTCCGGAAGTCTAGAAATACGGAATCAACTTGAGATCCCCTGTCGATAGTGGCCATTACTTCGTGCGAATAAAGAGCTAGATGCATTGCACAAGAACGATGTTTTCTGAAACCATGCTGATTACGTATCAATAGATCATTCCCTTCGAGGTGATTCATAATGTTTGAATACAGTATATGCTCCAAAACCCTACTGCAAACCGACGTCAATGATATAGGTCTGTAGTTCGATGGATTACTCCTACTACCCTTCTTAAACACTGGTGCGACCTGCGTAATTTTCCAATCTCTAGTTACAGATCTATCGGTGAGCGAGCGGTTGTATATGAGTGCTAAGTAGGGAGCTATTGTATCAGCGTAATCTGAAAGGAACCTAACCGGTATAAAATCTGTACCTGAAGACTTGCCCGTATCAAGCGATTTGAGTTGCTTCGCAACCCCTAAGGTATCTACTTCTAAGAAACTCATGCTAGCAGCTGTTCGTGTTTCAAATTCTGGAATATTCCATTCATCTTCCCTGGTGAAGGAATTTCGGAAAACTGCGTTCAATAACTCCGCTTTAGCGGCACAGTCATCGGTAACAGTACCATCAGCACTGCGCAGCAAAGGTATTGACTGTGTCTTGCCGCTTGTGTACTTTACATACGACCAGAATTTCTTCGGATTTTCTACCAAATTTCGAGACAATGTTTCGTTGTGGAACCTATTAAAGGCATCTCGCATTGAAGTCCATGCCAAATTTCGCGCGTCTGTAAATTTTAGCCAATCTTCGGGATTTCGCGTTCTTCTCTCTTGTAGGTGTTACACCATTGCCTTCCTCTCACCCTTGAAATGACTTACCTGACCAGTTACACACAACTATTTAATGTGTGCTGTTAATCACGGTGCACCTCGATATTCTTCACATTAACAGTTCGTCTGCAGCTCGCGGTCTACTGGCTAGCATTGCTGCCCGTGGATCAGGCATCCCAGGTTCGATTGCCGCCCAGGTCAGGGATTTTCTCCGCCCAGGGACTGGGTGTTTATGCTGTCCTCATCATTTCATCATCATTTAGGAAGTGGCAGACTAGACAGTGAAAAGATTGGGAATTTGTAAAGGTGCTGATAACGCCTCCGTTGAGTGCCCCACAAACCAAACCATCACATTAACAGTTCATTGCCAGAAGTGAAAGTAATGACAAGAGACAGAAAAAAAGATCTAAGGATGAACTGGGGGCTGGACCTCCAAGCCTTTGGATTTACAGTCACTTCGCCAAAAAATCACACACAGTTGTGTTGTACCTCTGCTAAATTCATTCCAAACAATGGAAAATCTGATTTGGAATAATAGTTACATTATTAATTAAGCAAGATTGTTACAATATGGGAGAGGTGTTGAGTGGCGCAAAAGTGTGCTTAAAGAGTAGACTGTAGGGTATTATTCAGCATCAGACTAAGTCTTTAGTCTTTCAGCAGGTAAATATCTCTCTCTCTCTCTCTCTCTCTCTCTCTCTCACACACACACACACACACACACACACACACACACACACACAGTGGCCACTTATTTTGAGGCACTGGGAGTGCACTGCAGAGGGAGGGAGGGAGAGAGAGAGAGAGAGAGAGAGAGAGAGAGAGAGAGAGAGAGAGTGTGATTTGTGTGTGTGTGTGTGTGTGTGTGTGTGTGTGTGTGTGTGTTCCTTCTTCTGATGAAGGACTTCATCAAACAGCTGAATATATCCTACAGCCTGCTTTCAACACTTTTGAAGTCCAGCGTCTTAGAAAAATTTCGGACCCTGAAGACCCGTCATTTATGCCATTAATTCAAATATTACTGTCACATGTTCGAGAGATCTTAAAAGGCAGTATACACTAGGAAATACCAAGCCTCAAGGTTTATTTTTCTTTTAATTTTAGTTCTATGATAGATAACAAATTTTACTGTTAAGTACAAATATCCTTTCATAAACAAAAAGTGTGAAGTTCTTGATAAATTTCACATTTAACTGACTCTTGTATGGAGAAGCCCGAAACATTTTGTTACGCTCAGGAGTATGTTGCAATCTGGGCAATATTAGCAAGTTTCATTCCTGCTTGACTTGCTAGTAGATTGTTTCATCTCAGTTGCAGCAATTTTATCAGGAAAGTGTCTTCTTTCAAGCCTTGTGCTGATAGCTTCACTAATAGCAATTACTTCAGCCAGTATTGTGTCATTTGGAAGAGTCCTTTACCAGTTTCTTCAGATTTTGCCTCTCAAATATTTCTTCCTCCAGTCCAGAATCATTCAGTTATTTGTCTTGAGTTTCTGAAATTTCTTGTTCACTCAACAAATCTGTCATATTTGTCGCAGAATTACAGGAAATATCAAAACCTAATGAGTACATGCATGAACTTCACAACACAGTCACCAGAATGGTAACTCCAATGTTCACTGTCGTTTAATTTTATAAACTAAAAGAAGAGGACAGCACCTGTCAGGAGACAGTATAATGGATTATACTGTAAATTATGAAAGTACGTGAATGCAGCTTGCCGCTAACTTGGTGTAATGTCTCTCACACATAAACCTGTACAGTAAAGTAAGGGCCTCCTGTTTTATCTTTAGGCTGATCCGTGATAAGACAGGCAAACAATTATACTAATGGAGGATTCTGCGTATTTTCTCTAATTTCATTCACTCTCTCTCTCTCTCTCTCTCTCTCTCTCTCTCTCTCTCTCTCTCTGTCCTTTACCTATATACAGTTTTAAATATAATATTTCATTACGTGAACTCAGCCCAATAGAATCACTGGTGGAGCCCTTCGTCTTAATATTCAGCGGCTGGCTTGCTGTAAAAGATCTTTATATCTGTTATTATTGTTAAGCGCTGCATTCAGTTGGTAAAATCGATCGTTTGAACGATTCGTTCATTTTACGACAGATTTAGAATTTCAGATGTGTCCGAAGCCTTTTTGGACGATTTTATAAAATCTCGGTGATTGCAGGCTCTCTTCGTCACAACTGAAACTTCTCCACTAATTACAGGGCCAAGACAATCATCAATGATTCAGACAGAGAACTCATTCGTCATTCACTCTAGAATAAAAGGGTCACAAACCTTATTTTTGAGGAAAATTGTATATTCAATCCATCTCCATTACATGTTCCGTTTTCTGTTGATTCCAGATCTTACTTAATTTGCATTTACAGTTTTTCTCTCTCTTCAAATAACCCACTAGTGGCACAAACGTTAATAGCTCGCTTTAGCGAGAAGAAGAGCAAATATGTCTCTTTTAGCAACCCGACAATCTTCCAACAGATACTTCCGAAGCTGTCCTAGTTATCCGTCTATAATAACCTTGGAGAATACATATATGTCTCTCTGTTATTCCAAAGAATAAACGTACTAGAAAAATACCTTGGCGTCGACGAGCTGTCGGCGCATATATTACTAGAAAATCCGATCAGATACTTTCCAAAAGGGAATAAATGTGGATGATTTGATTGATAATTATTAATTATTGCGTGGTAGAGGGTAATTTTCCGTGGGGAGATTACAACAGGTAGCATGACATCCATATATTGTTCCAATGCAAAACCAGTCCACTTTTCGAGTAATAGTTGGCTCGCATGTCTTGAAATATCACAGTGCGGAATATATCAACCACAGGCTTTTGAGTGCAGTGATGGAGGGCCAAGTTGCACTTGAGCTTTCAGCAGAGAGAACACACCCACACATTCACACAAGCAAGCACACCTCATTTACACTACCGCTACCACCACCAGCAGTGACGGAATGCGACTGTTACCTGAATAGTAACCTGAGTGTGCTGGGGAGGGGGGATGATAGCAAGTTACAGGTGGGGGAAGAATGCTGTCTGGCAGGGCATGCCAGGACAAGTGACCGCCACGAAACTTTGGCCAAGAGCGAAATGGACCAACCTGTGGCACAACATGCAAGTTGAACGTGGAATACTTGATTATAGTGGCTGCTTCACAACCTGTGCCATTTGGATCCTTCCCTCCACCGCCAGCTTTTCTGAATTGAATTGTGCAGATGGCAGTTAACATTACAACACAAAACAGACACCCCCCCGCGTGTCCTATTACCTCCTCCCTTTTCACGTCCCTCACCCTCATTGTGTGCCACCTGTCCTGTGCCGTCGCCCCCCCTTCCCTGCTCCCCGCTTTCTTTCTCCCACCTCCCAATGCTGTTCCTGGCAGTATCATCATGCCGTGACCCAGTCTCTGCATGCCCCACCATACAGCACTCTTCTCTCTCCCCAGCCATACCCTGCCATCCCTCCTCCTTCCCTGCCACACTCTGGATTGCTATTCGTGTGACAGTAACATTCCAATCAGAGCTGCTGGTGGTAGTGGTCACAGTGTGTAGGAGATGTGCTTGCTAGTGTAAATGTGTGTGTTAGTATTGTATACTGAAGAAGACTTTGGCTGAAAGCTATAATGTGTAACAGTCTTTCCGTTGTGCCTGTCTGCAACTCAGTGGGTCATCTTTATGATGAGTGGCAATCTATCTCAGTCCAAAGAATCACGTAATAGTGCCACACTTTAATTATATCTTCAAGAATAGCACAAATGCAGCACCAGCCTAACCAGATGCACTTTTTTTTTTAAAATCATCAGTCTTTCAACTGGTTTGATTCTGTTGTCAGTCTGCTCTATCTGGAACAAATGTCCGCCCGCAGTAGCTGAGTGGTCAGCATGACAGAATGTCAATCCTAAGGGCCTGTGTTCGATTCCTGGCTAGGTCAGAGATTTTCTCCACTCAGGGACTGGGTGTTGTGTTGTCCTAGTCATCATCATTTCATCCCCATCGACGTGCAAGTCACCGAAGTGGCGTCAAATCGAAAGACTTGCACGCGGCAAATGGTTTACCCGACGCGAGGCCCTAGTCACACGACATTTACATTTACACTTGGAAAAAATCTCTTCATTCCTAAGTAACTACCAAACCCAGCACCTGTTTGATAGTTATCTTGGTCTGCCCTACCGCCCCTTTACTGCCATTCCCAGCACAGTGTTTGCTTTTCCAGGATACTATAACTGATGCCCCTTTTAGCATGTCCCTTCTTCTACTAAGTGTCTTCCGTTAACTTTAATCTCATATTCAATGTAGCACATCTTCATTTCATAGTTTATGTATTCACTTCACTTCTCACGCTCTTTGAAAGCACCACATTTTAAATGATTACAGTTTCTGATTCACCAGAGCTATCAGGCTGGTGGCAGCAACTTACATTTCACTGTCATTATCTTCTTCTCACTTAAACATATCCAGTTTGTTTGAACATATGGCATAAAACTGATTTATGTAATGAACTATTCTCCCACATTGTGATTGTGTAACCTTACAGACAGTAACTCACACCCATGGAATGCCACTTCCTCCTGGCTTTCCATGCTAAGCATGATCTGATTTGTTTGGTTCTGATGTTGGTGAGCTAACCATGTACAGTTGAACTGTTTTTAATTTTCTCCATAAAAGTAGTTTTTATTCTTTGATGTAATGTTTGAAACTGCATTCAGGGTTGAGGGGCTGCTTGGGGCCTGGTTCCCCTTAACACTACCTTCTATACCGGCTGCCTCTATCGCCCACTTGTAGTATGTTTGAGTTGCTTTTAGATGCAGTTTGCCCTTTTTCAGCCTCACCCAATTTTCTCTGTTAGGGATAGCAAGCACACTGTTGAACAGTGTGTAATGCTACACTCTTCATTACTTTGACCATAATGGATCAAGGGTTGGATGACTTTGGAAAGGACAGCTCCTGTTGTATGCAGAGCCCCGTGGCACACCCACTTGTTACCTTAATTATTTCTTTCACCTTGTATTATCATTGACAGTCCAGCTGATATACATTATGTCTTTAGTCTCTCACTTTAACTGTTATGACTCTCCTGACTAGAAGGTATGTTTTACTGTGTCACTGTCTTTGCCGTTAACAGGGTTGGTGTGGGGTCAGATGTGGGTTGGGTTTCTCTCCTCATAAATGAGCTCTGGGAGACACCTTGTCTGCTCTGACTTACTTAACAATTGATCCACATACTTTTACTTCCCAGTAAATTATTTCTCAGCACTGTCATCAAAAGCGTCCTCAGTGACTTGATTTTATCACCACTATGCAATTTAAATTTAAAATTGTAGCAGTACCAATTTCTATTTGCACAAGCAAATCGGACTTCATAGAGATAAACTAACAGGGTGTATACGACTCGGGACAACTGGGAGATTCGGGAAAAACCCGGGAATTTTTTCAACCGGGAGAACACCAGGAAAAACCCGGGAATATTTTGGAATTCCGGGAATATTTTGGAATTCCGGGAATTTTTTGGAATTCTGGGAATTTTTCATTGTTTTAGTTTTCAGTTAAATTTTTGTAATTTTGACTGGTAAGAACTGTTACTCTAACAAAGGATATTACTGTATCCCGCTGCTGCAGAATAATACTTCAACAATAAAACATAAACAAGAGAAAAAAAAGGAAAATAGCTTGAATTGTAAAGGAAATGCGCCATATATGACGACGACACATAGTCCTCATGCAAGCGTCTGCCAACAGCAAATGTGTCAAAGGCTTTGCGAAGACTGTGCAGTACTTCATAACAACAAATTCTCTCCGATGAGCGTGAAGTCACAACCGTTTACATTTGATTCGTGTTAGCAGTTACGAGCGGGCTCATGCACATGCGCAGTTGAGTCGCATTTTAGTAGTAGATCCTCCCGCTTCTGGCTATAGGAATGTGGCTGTTGGCTGTGCAAGCAGTGGCAGCAAGCGGCTAGATGCTGCCGGGAAAAGGGGGTGCCAAATTCATATTCTCGAGGCGAAAAAACCTTGTTTCACAAAGCCCCTAGCATCCAGCGCACGTTGATCTATCGATCATTTATATGATTTTGAAACGCATCCCTGTTGGTTTTTGAACATTTTTGAATACATTTTAAGTTCATTTCTGAATGAACTATAAGTTGATTTTTGAATGTGTGGATAGTGTACGTGATGTCTCTGTCAGGAGAATCCTCGTCGCATCTAGAAATAAACTTTCCGCAGACAAAAGGGATGTGGCTACATGAGCTGAGCGGAGTAAAGCCGAACGAATGAATGCCAATCGCTGTCATATTATGTACTTGATTGGGTTTTCAAATGATCAGCGTTGTTATAATTACTAGCGAAATCCTTAGATTCAGTCTACCAGAATGTAACTAAACGACTACAGGAATAACAAGTGAAAAAGATTGTGTATTATCTTCTCGTTGTATCCAAGAAAATGAAATTGTGACAGAAAAGTTTTGGCCAGATCGTTACACTAGTAAGGACCAGTTGTACAGTCCCCGGCTAGCAGCCGCTTAAGTTCTATTTTGGAAGTAACGCAGAAAAATTTTGTTCGAATATGTAACAATGCTTCACCGCAAAATAATCGCAGGGTAACTAAACCAGTGATTCTGGCAGGGTTAGTGAAGTTAATCGGCGAACAAATTTTCACAGTGGCAGGAATAGCTACAGAATTGGTGATGACAAGATGGTTTGTTAGAACGAGGAAGCAGAAGAAACGGGGACATCACACCAATTGTGGAAGAATAAGATGATTCCAAATTTATATAAAAATTTTGTAATACTACTTTTCGATCTCATGCTTGAGAAACTGGTGCGTATGAATGAAATGTGAAACTATTTCCTAACATAAAGCTTTTTGCTTTTAGTAGGCCTAATAGGCATTTGATATTGTTACTTTGTGAATTATATTCTGTCATGTTATAAAAATGACCATTAGTGCCAATACAGTATTGCTTATTTGGTGTGTTACAAAATTGCTGCTATATTAGAAAGGCCTATTTTGATAATCATCTTGTGGTGCAGTTCTTCTTGTCGTCTCTGTGCTTGCTAAGAAAATGGGATGAGAAGTTCCGCCTTATGCAAGACACCCCTTTTCTTTTGTTTCACCCATACACGTTTCAGCACTTTTGTGCTATCGTCAGTGGGTTCTATTTTTATTTTTAACTTACATGATGTTATTGTTCACTTGTTTTGGTAGCTGTTCTGCTACACAATATACAACTTGTCATAGTTTTGAAGTTGTGGTATGTTTTCCTGTGTTGTTGGCGAAGTAAATAGGCTTACTTCTTTGCCTGTGTTCACGTGGCAATGCAGTTTTTCCAATTACTCAAAACATAGGTGGAGTTTTCGCTGCCATTACGTGTTGTTGTGTACAACACAAAAGAAAAAAGGTGTCTTGCATAAAGCGGAACTTCTCATCTCATAGGCCTATTTTGTTTTATCTAGCATACAGTGACAAAATAGACGTAATCAGATCGAGAAACCACGCCAGTCTTGGGTATTATTAGTGTTAACAGCTTTTTCAGTATCAGATAACGATATTTCCATTTTTCGTGTAGCAAAATGTTTGACGAACTTTGGTGAGGTAATAGATTCATGCGCAGAAAAGAAAGCACGCCATGTAAAGCTGTAGCAAGATTAGAGAGAAAAAAATGCTAGGAGGTAAGGATTGAAGAAGTGTGTACTTTCTTGCTTGTCTCTTGCCTATGTTGGTTTTATGTAGCCTGTATTAGCCTGTATTTAATTTTATGTCACACAAAACAGCAAGTTATCAGCTAACAGACAATAAAGAGTGCAAATTTTCTGAAGATTTCATGTACTCCCGATTACAAATAATCCCATCTGCTATTAATGGCGAGTTTTTAAAAAAATAATAATAAAAAAGAAGGGCAGGCTGTCAAACCGGCCGAGTGGGAGCAGGAGAGGCACCACAGGACATTTCAATTTCCACTGACCTGAATATAGTTTGATGGCATCGCTTACAAAATATACACCTTCCAATTCCACAGAGCAAAATACAGTGACGTGCGATAGAAGAATGCTGTATGAAGAGGCGTGGTACTGCACTTTGGCACACTTAAGACCAAATAACAAGTCATACATTTTCTCAAACACATATGTTTTATGTTTCAAACTTTTCAGAATGATGTGCCCTACAAGATGCACATATTTTTGAAATTTCGATTTTTTAAATATTGACCCAGTTCGCAAATATCGTAGATCCGGGGCTGATGCGCAGAGCAGCCTGAGTTATAGTGGGTAGTCTCCACGTGACCCATGTTTACGTTTAGTAATTTTGCTGTTTCCCCTTGTTTTACTCTCACGTCAAATGAAAATAAAACGGATATCTATGGCTGGGAGATATCAAGTGAATTATAATACAGTCACATAATTACGAAAGGTTTAAATATTTAATTAGTTTCAAATTTTATTTTATTTCCACCTTTCGGACAGTCAAGCATTAATCGCCTTGCGGAACAATGAAGTTATTTTTGTCTGTTTGCTAAAGAAATTGGGCTTTTATTAACCTTTTCCGCAGAGGCAGTCAATGTATTTGAAACAAAATTTTTAATTCCACAGTACTGGCTAATTTCAACTGTTCGCTGTGTTTCAAGTGCACGTTTTCATCTTCTAGCATGTATGGCATTACACCATAATAAAGAACCAAACATGATGTAATACAGTACTGGTGCTCCAAGAAAATTTACACCCCGAAAACCACACTGGAAAGCTTAATATCAGGTCGAGGTCTACTTCGTTGGGAATATGGACATACGAATGTGTACTTTAAGTTGCAGTTTAAATGTGCACATTTTAGTATGGTTCACGAAATTCTGATGCTCTTGGAGTACTCTGTGATGTCTTGCTGCTTTTACATCAGAATGTAAGATCTTTTAATGTTTTACATGTACGTACATACGGGCTTCCTACTTCATGGTAGCTGCACAAGCGCGTTGTCGCCTGTTACCTGGCGCTCTATGGAAACTGCTGAAACGAACCTATTTCTAACAGGTCGCGGAAAAATATTGGGAATGCTGGTTTGAAAAGCGTTACTTTCAAAGTAAATATCCTTTAACATAAGTTGGACTATGCGCGAGAATGTACCATGAATTTCTTAAATTACAGAGCGTTTGAGTCTCATTTAAAAATCAACTCTTTGATGACGAGCCATTTAGAAGCATGTTGAACCCTGAAGATCAGACATTTATGTCATTATTAAAAATTTTACTGGCACATTTGTGTGATATACCTTAAAGTGTAACACACGCAAAAAAATCAACTTTATATGCAAATTAGCTTCTCTTGCAGCTTATTAACCTTAGAGACCAATATTATATGTGAAAGCTTTGCTTTTCTTGTAGCAACACGGTGTATATTAATTTAAACCATTAACTTGTGTGTTACCACTACTTAACAATGATGTTGCTATTGGCTGACTGCATCATGTGCCCTATGCTCTAAATATTCGCTGTCATCAGCTGGCGAGATCACGTGACATGAGCTATGACTGGCTTACAAAACCCCATTGCAAGCTCGATTTCAGTGATTCGGAAAGTAACATGCGGTGTTTGGTGGAATTTTGATGTATACTTTCGTAATACGAAAATACGCAGCGTACATGTTGTTGCACATCAAAGATATTTCCAAAACGTGTCTTTTTCCCTGAGTTTCGTTTTATAAAGTGCCGGAAAATTCTACACCCGTGTCCAAGACCATAACCATTCAAAGGATTGATAAATTTTTGCAGTTCCAAGGGAAAATATACCGTTACTTAGGACGGAAAAAGTGTGTTTTTACCCGGGAGAAAGTTTATTTTTAACTGGGAAATCCGGGAAAAATCCGGGAATGTTTTTTCCTTGTCCGCGTATACACCCTGACTAAGCAAGTTCCGTGTAATAAATATAAATTAAGTCAGATGGCCACAGTGGTGGCTGAACAGATGCTAACCAGGCTGGCTAAGTCTGTTTACAGAAACTTACTGCTTGATCCATGAGATGAGCTATTAAAAAATAATGTTGACAGTAAAATGAAGAACCACAATACAATTAATTTCATTGATCATTACTTATTATACAGTAAGATTTACATAGACAATATGTCCATACAGATACGGGCATGGACACCTAAGAACAACTAATAAGAGAAGAACAAAACAGTGACAAAAAATGACAAGAGATTCTCCTTTTTACTCGTGGAGATGAAAATTAAATCAATGTTACCACTATTAAAGTCCAAACACTTTATGAGTTATATTGTCATCATAGAAGTATTGTTTTCTGTTCAATAAATGTCACTGTCTATTCAAGGCAAGTTATACAGGCTAAGGAAGAAGGGAAAAAAAATCATTGTGATGCTTTAATCCCCAGTCAGCTGACTAACCAACCAACGAAATTGACATGTGTCAAGATAATTTCTGGAGCACTGAAAGGGTGTGTTTTAGGGGCCATTATTCCTTATAGTATTTGTGAGTAATCTAGTGAGTAACATTGGAAGGTACATGAGGCTTTTTGTTAGACATTGCTGTTGCCTACAGGAAGGTTGCAACATCAGAAGCCTGAACAAAATGCAGGAAGACCTACATAGACTCAAAGATTGGGACAAGGATTGTTAGTTGACCCTGACTATAAATAAATATAACATAATGCTCGTAAATAGGGAAAATGATGAGTTACTGTTATATTGCACTATTGGTGAAAAATCATCGTGAATGATGAGTACTACAAGCTTCACTGTATAAATATTTCATCATTTCTTGGTCATGCATCAAGGATATTTTTAATTCAGATTCCAATATTTTGGCTGATAACCTTTCAGCCATTTTCAAGGAGAGGTGCTTGCAAGTTTTTAAGTCACTGTGTACGCTATGTAGTAAACATACATGCTTTAGAGACAACACTGTTGGTAACAAGAGCATTAGTCATAGATTAAACTTGATGCACGTAAGAGTAAAACAAAGCAAGCACTGAATCGGTGAATCCACAGTGCTTACGAAGTGTGTTGTTGATAATTATGGGTGCCATGAAGACTTAGGATATTTCCTTTGAACAGTAAATAGACTGTCAAAGAATGTTGGATCGAACACCAGTGATATACCTGCCTTCTACAGTGTAATAAATCAGCTGTGGCTGAACAGTGTATTTCCACTGGCCATTCTGTGGCTTACAGGAAAGTTAAGACATTGGCTACAGCTTGGTCTCACCTGGGATTTGATGGTCAAGGAAACTGTGAAAATCCAGTTAGCAGACAACCTGCTCAACTGAGGCGACAGTTTCCAGCTCAACAAATTGTGGAAACCCCTCATTTCATGTCTGCGCTTTCAAAATAAATATTCTAAATCTTCGTGCCACCCATAATTATCAACAACACACTTGGTAAATCCTGTGCTTGCTTTGAATTACTCATAGACACATCTAGTTTAATCTGTGAGTGGTGCTCTTGTTGCCAATGGTGATATCTCTTAACACATGTACATTTACTCCACAGCATATAAAGTGATTTAAAAGCTTGCAAGTGACTCACCTTGGGAATTGTAGAGAGGTTGATTTCGAAACATCTCAAATGCACACCCAAAAAATGATGGAATATTCGATCTGTCAGGTAAACTTCAGGAAACACAATGCTTTATAAACATTTGTACTGTCAGAAAGATTAATCACCCCAACATTTACTTTTAGTCCAATAATTGTCAGACCTCAAATTATGTCGGAAAGCTATACTGCAATGTGCTATTTCTTGACCTAATCAACTGCAGTTGTATTATCTTTCTTACTAAATAATAGCTCTTGTTTTTCACTTAATTGTTTTTACTAGCTAACACTTTTCTTTTTCTCTTTCAGGAAACCAAAGAATGGAATGCGGAAGATAGTCTTGTCTACAAATATAGCAGAAACGTCTGTCACCATTGATGACTGTGTATTTGTAATAGACACTGGAAAAATGAAGGAAAACAGGTACACTTTCATGTCGTCTTATTATTACAGCTGCTACCTGCATTTTTAAGGAGAATACTTTTAATGTGTTTTCATGGTGATTGACTCATCCAGTGGTTCTGCAGGTCAGCTGCTAGCCACATTTTTTTTAGCACTTTTTTATATTCTTAACTCTGTTTGTTTATATATTTGTTCAGCAGATTTTAGAAAATATCATGTTTTCAATTTTATGTTGTGGATGAGTGTGATTCAGCAGATGAGCAGATGAATGTGAGTAAAGGTGGGAATCCATGAACAGGTTTTTTAGCTATTCACGATTGTTATATGTCTTTAGATATCTGTCACTGACAACTTTAGCAAGGTTACAGATAACTGCAATATTGAACTACACACATTCACAAATGATAACTGCTGTATACTCATTGTATCAAAAGTAAAAGTCATTCTGGAATATTGTAGGGATGTAAAGGAAAAAGCTGACCAGTAATTTCCCTATGATGTGAAATTTCACTGCTGCTGATACACATATTTGAAAGTAAAAAAGCTAACTGTTGGTACTGTATTCTCTTTCATTGGAGAGGAAGGCGAGTTAGGTTGGGAAGAATAGGATGCACCTGTTGTGAGGATGATGAGAGACGAAGATGAAGGGGAGGTGTCTGAGGCAGTGGGAGGTCAAAGACAGAACATTGGAAGCTCTGTGCCAGCTTCAGTCGTAAGATGATGGGGCAGAGTAGGAAGTAAGGGATGGGTTAAGACAAAGGAAATTGAGTATTGAAAATGAATAGCGCAAGTAAGAATTAGGAGGGAATTGGAAAAGAGAAGTGAAATGAATAGCGAAATTAAGAACTAGGAGAAAAAAAAAGAGAGGGTGGTGAAGATGTAGATAAAAAAAGTAATAGAGAAAATAAATTCTTCAATGAAAAATGGAAAGGGGGGGGGGGGGTCCTTAACAGGGGTAAAGTCCAGAAGGGTAGTGAGATGAGGAGCTATGGTGTAGAGTGTGTTCCCATTCTTGAAGTTCAGGCAAATTAGTACTAGATGGGGGTTCCAAATAGTGTGTACTGTACCATACAGCATGCTGGAGATAATACTTAGCAACGGATTCTTTATAATTTAACTCATACTTTCAAAATAAAGTTCAGTCTCAACATACAAGGTGCAAAAAAAAAAAAAAAAAAAAAAAAGGGGGGGGGGGGGGGGCAGTCTGTATTTGGATTGGTGGTAGCACGAACCAGAATAAGAAAAAAACATCCGTTACACATGCATACCATAAGAGCTATGAGCGCTTACTCAGTAGAAAGAGATGTGTTTCACAGTGGAAAAGATGAAAAAGTGCTTACATTCTGGAACATTCTCAAACTTTCAGAAGATTGTATATAACATTCTGGAAAATTATCCAACATTCTAGAAGGAACATTACGGCAAGACAGACTCACACTTGCCTGTACAGTGAATTCCTGGATGCCAGATAGGTACATAAAACATTAACACAACTCTTAGGTATTTCCCTTTCATTATTCTAGAATTAAACTGAAACAAGCTAATCTTCTGACACTGCATCAAAAGAATAATATGGGTCTGAGATACTGAGTAGTGACATTTAGTTTTCATATGCCTATTAGCTACCCTTTACATTATTTTGAAATAGTATGTATATAATGCTTAATGTCAACAAAAGTTAAATAGAGTAATGGAAAGTACTAGGTGCAATATAAATAATTTAAGGTGAAAAGGTAACAACTCGCTGATTAGTTGAGTTGTTAAGTTATTGGTAGGCACAGAAACAGCTATAGAATGGAATCCTTCTTTACTCCTTAAACAATAAAAAACATTGAGTAGATGTAGAAGCAGTGAAGTAGAGGTTCCTTTGTCAGTAGGATTAAAGTTTAATTCTTAGAGCTGAAACCTCAACCACGGAGAGTGTGAAAGATGGAAAGAAGAGAGTGCATACACAGGGAAAAAATACAGTGTTCATAATCAGCAAATACGCATCTACATCTACATCTACACTCCTGTACTAGTTATTGGGGTTATTTCATGTTCCATTCATATATGGAGTGCGGGAAGAATGAGTGCACGAAATAATTAATCTAATCATGTCCTCACCATCTCTGCAGGAGCCATCTTTAGGGGATTGTAGTATATCTTTAGAATCATGATATAAAGGCAATTCTTGAAACTAAAGTAGGCTTTCTTGGTATAGTTTACATCTATCTTCAGGAGTCTGCCTGTGCTTATTCACATTGCGCTTCTCTGGGTGTTTACATTCAGTATCCCCTCTTAGTCCTTTCGGTATAGGTCACACACATCTGAGCAGCATTCTAGAATGTATTGCACTAGTGATTTGCAGGCAACTTTCTTTGTAGGCTGATTGCATTTCCCCAGTATTCTACCAAGGAACAAGTGTCTACCACCTGTTTTACCTATAATTGAGCCTGTGTGGTCATTCCATGCAATATCCCTACAGTATTGTGCAGTTGGTTACACCCAGGTATTTGTACGAGTTGACTGATTTCAATTACAACTTGTTGATATTGTAGCCATAGGATACCATTTTTTTTCTTTTTTACATTTCTGAACATTTTAAGCAAGTTGCCAATCTTTGCACCACTTTGATCTGACTGATTATTCATGCAGCTTCTTTCTGACAGTACTTCATTATAGACAACTGAATCATCTGCAAAAAGACTGAGGTTACTATTAAATTGTCGGCAAGATCATTAAAATACAACGTGAACAGCAAGGGTGCCAACACACTTCCCTGGGGGCACACACAAGGTTACTTCTAAATGTTTTTATGACTATCCATCCCCAATAACTTGTTGCGTCCTCCCTACCAAAAAATCCTCGATCAAATCACAAATTACACTCGATGCCTCATATGATTATACTTTTGATAATAAGTGTGGATTTGGTACCGAGTCTAGTGCTCTCCTGAAATCAAGAAATACTGTGTCTATCTGGCTGCCTTGATCCAAAGCTTCCAGTATGTCATATGAGAAAGGTGCACGTTGGGTTTCACATGATGGATGTGAAAAGCATTGTGCAGAGCACCATATAATGTGTGAGTGTATCATACTGAGCAATACTAATAAGTAAAGGCAGTAGATAGACTAGTACAGGTAAATGAGAACTGATGTTTACATTTGAAATATTGTTGTCTTTTTATGTAATCTTCTTTTATTTCTCACAGCCTGTGACCGTATGGGAATTTTCACCCTACCCTTCAATAGTTCCATTTGATTATCTTCAGGTCATTCTTTTTTTCTGCTCTCATTTCAATTCTAGTTTTCCTTTTTTATTCATCAGCTTGGTGTATTGTGTGAGGCATACAAGTTAATTGTATGGACTAAATGTTAGTGTTCTTACTTCGTTAACTGTCTGCTAAACCACAAATCATTTTATGGTACATTACACATGTCAGCTCTGTGCAGCAACAGAAGATGATTAAAACTTAGCAAACATGCATGCATATAATTACTAATATAATGGAAGGAAACATTCCACGTGGGAAAAATTATATATAAAAACAAAGATGAGGTGACTTACCGAACAAAAGCGCTGGCAGGTCGATAGACACACAACCAAACACAAACATACACACAAAATTGAAGCTTTCGCAACAAACTGTTGCCTCATCAGGAAAGAGGGAAGGAGAGGGGAAGACGAAAGGAAGTGGGTTTTAAGGGAGAGGGTAAGGAGTCATTCCAATCCCGGGAGCGGAAAGACTTACCTTAGGGGGAAAAAAGGACAGGTATACACTGGCACACACGCACATATCCATCCACACATACAGACACAAGCAGACATATTTAAAGACCTGTCTGCTTGTGTCTGTATGTGTGGATGGATATGTGCGTGTGTGCGAGTGTATACCTGTCCTTTTTTCCCCCTAAGGTAAGTCTTTCCGCTCCCGGGATTGGAATGACTCCTTACCCTCTCCCTTAAAACCCACTTCCTTTCGTCTTCCCCTCTCCTTCCCTCTTTCCTGATGAGGCAACAGTTTGTTGCGAAAGCTTCAATTTTGTGTGTATGTTTGTGTTTGGTTGTGTGTCTATCGACCTGCCAGCGCTTTTGTTCGGTAAGTCACCTCATCTTTGTTTTTATACATATAATTACTAACATATTTATGTAATTCTGGAAGTGGTGTTGCTCTTTTTATTCATGTCCCATCTCGAGCTACTGTATAGATTGCTCACTCTACATACACATCTTTAGGCTCACAGCAGGACCATGATGACGCCCCTGCCTCCCTGTTACATCCTTCATGCATTCCCATTTTGTGTCTGAAAAACTGAGTTGGCATCCTTTCACAATGAAGGAGACATTGAGTTCAGAGATATGAAAGGAAATTAGCATTTTTCATCACCAACCTTAGGCGTACGGTTTTCCAGTACCACACATGGTGCTCTGAAGATATGAGTGACTGAGGTGGTTTATTTTTTTAATTGTTAACCAACTGCAAAACTTTTTTACCAATACCAACACTCTTTACCAATTGCATCTCTCTTTCACCAATCCCAACCTATTTCAACATGCCCTTTTTCATGTTATTTTAGTAATTCTGTACTGTGCAGTAGGTACCAGTAAACCATCACCCCCTTCCACCACTTTTCCCAAGCCTTCAGGTCTCAAACTCCCATGTACTAAACAGCTTAAAATGTCTGAAAATTGTACAGATGAGTTAGTGTGTTAAATATTCGATGTTAAGCAAGAAAAATCTTTGGTTGCAGACACAAAACAGTAATTTTGTTGATTTTACTAGTTTCTAAAAGAGAAAGAGTTTAGGAAACTGAAATTATAGTTTGTTGGAAGTTTATAAGTGTTCTCTTTATCAAACTCTGGATGAGTGTAGTCTGGGTAATTTGCACTCCGTTTAAAAAATAGCTAGGTCTCCACGCATCTCAGTATTTATGACGTGATATCTCCTGAACTATATGTCGTACAATGGTATAATGTGCAGGTCCATTCAGAGAGTGGGTGCAAAATATGTTGCGAATACAGTTAGTAGTAAGGGAGTAATAAATTAAAAAATCATGCATGATGCTGAATATTTACTGCAAGAACAGTGAAAATGTAGTATGCGATAAACCTTGTTTGTTTCATTATGTTGTAGGATATGTCAGTGAGAAATAATTTTGAAAAAGGTCTGAAGTTGTGTCTGTTAGATGTCACTAAGTGCTCTCATTCTCAAATGCTGGATGAATCTAGTCTACTGTTAGCGAGTAGATTGTGATAGAATTTTAAATTTTTGAATTCTGTCAGTAATTATATGAGATATTGAAAATCAAAATTTTGTTGCCCATGGAAGCCATTATGTAGAGGTTCATGTAACCATTTAGCCATTTAGTAACATAGCAGGTAACATTGATAAAGATTTTCAGAAATCATTGTTACCAGTTGCATAGGTTGCAGTTACTTATGGAACTTTTATTCATCACAGTTGTAGTGTTCCATATCTGTAACATATAAAAGTTTTCTTTTGTCTGTATTACTTATGCTAAATGTTTTAAATGCTTGTTAAAACTTCTTGGTTTTAGTTAACTCTCTCATATATTGTTGGGCAGTTTATTTGCTAGGTTGATTACCTTGCAGAGAATACTGTCCCAAACTTTTTTGTGAATTTGTCAGTGTAAGTGTAAGTCTCGCACTCGTCCCACCGACAGAGCGATATCTTGCCTTCTGTCGGTACACTGTCCTAAATAAAACTTCAATTTGAGTCTTGCTTTTTGCCCACAGATTTGATTCCAACAAGAATATGGGGAGTCTGGACACGGTGTGGGTGTCGAGGGCTAATGCGAGGCAGCGCAAGGGTCGCGCGGGTCGAGTGATGCCCGGGGTGTGCTGCTACCTGTACACGCACCACCGCTTTCAGTACCACTTCGACTCGCAGCCGGTCCCCGAGCTCCACCGCGTTCCCCTCGAGCAGTTGCTGCTGCGGATACTCACGATGCCCGTGTTTGCGGGCACCGACGTGCACAAAGTCTTAGGTTAGTACGTGTCTCACAGAATCTCGTCTCTTCGTAGTTAGGACACGTAACTGTTCTCCAAAATTGCACCGTCGGGTGACGCAGAAGCGACTGTGTCCAGTTACAGAGACTTGGAACGCGGTCAGAGAGGAATATTGAACTTCACCAGGTAGTAATAATGAAGCAGAGAAACATGGAGCACTGTGTTCCTGCACATAACATTTGTAGAACTCTGACAGATTGGTTGTTGTAAAATTAAGAGAAGACAGAATCGCTGGGCAGTATGTACCCCCCCCACCCCCCCCCCCCCCCCACCCCCACCCCCCAGGAGATGACATTACAGTACTATTGCTAATGGACATTTTTAAAAGTGAAAAATCTGTGATGGATTTGATAGATTGCAACTCACCACATAGACGAGACATTAAGTGTCAGGCACACACATTTTGAAGCAAATAAGCTATTGGACACAGTCCTTACTCGGGTGTAGAGAAATACCGTATTTACTTGAATCTAAGCCGCACTTGAATTTAAGCCGCACTTGAAAAATTAGATTTGAAATCAAGGAAAAAGAAATTTCCCGAATCTAAGCCACACTTGAAATTTGAGACTCAAAATTCAAGGGGAGAGAAAAGTTTTAGACCGCACCTCCAAATTGAAACAAAGTTGATTCATTTAGATCGAATGGATGAAGATACAACTACAGTAGTTTGGCTCGAGTCGTAAGCTTAACAGTTAAGCTTTACCAGGTAGCCATTGCTATGCGTCAGGCGCTCCATCCGTATTTATACGGGTACCCTTCCTTTTTCATGTGCTTCATCTGGTTTGAATTGATTCCTTGTTTTGTTTTGATCTGATAAGTACTGTTATCTTTTTTTATAGATGTTTACCTCACTCTAAGCTAAAAATGCGTTATTGTACTGTGTCATGCATTGTGTGTCGCATTCTGATAATGTGTGTTTACGACCTGTTGCCGCTCGCGGCACGGCTTGCATTGGTGCGCACTACCACCGCTTACAATAAAAAAGAAGAGAGGAATTGTCTCATTAGCGAAACAATGGCAAGAGACTGCTATTTGTTGTTACTTACACTGCTGCTTTCTTTGATAATGATCAACAACAACCAAATAATAGACTGCGTATGATAGAAGATGTTCTGAACGAGAGTTCGAAAATTTTTCTCTGTTTGAAAATCTTTGCAGACAGCTCTTTAGTACATTACATTCTGCACAGAAATTAGAGTCATCTTAGATTTTAAAATCTAGTCACTTGCCGTGCTTCATTTCTGACTGTATCACTATTCAGCATAAAAATAATATGAATATAAACATGACATGATATGTATATTCTTCCATGTTTGATGTTGTCTCACTCTAGTTTCGTAGTTTGTTACGCAGACAGGATTTAAATAAGATAGCGGCAAATACGAAAGAATACGTGGAATAATGTTTACATTCGTATTATTCTTATGGTGAAGAGAATACTGCATGTGATTCATGATTCATAAAAGTTCCTATTAGTAATCATTTCTTGTCACAGGTAGGAAAAAAATAATTCAGAACATAGAGTTGGACATATTGACACACATCCCAAACAGTCTTGCCAGTCGGATTTTTGTAGTAGATATTTAGTGATGACTTGAAATGCACGATGTGTTGTTGTCTTCAGTCCGTAGACTGGTTTGATGCAGCTCTCTACGCTTTTCTATCCTTTTGAATGCAGAGTAGTAACACTCGTAAAATAAGAATGAAAATAACTTAGAAAATAAATGCTGAAATTTAAAACAAAATTTTATTAGGTTTGTAATACATCTTATACGAAATGTTTAAAATATCAGTCATGATTCTGAATCACTATCACTCGATTCTTTGTTGCTCATTTCTTCATACAGAGGATCGTCCTCCGTGCCATCTAGTGCATTGGATATTGAACATTTTTTAATTGCTTGTTCCACAGTCTGCTTTGGACACACTTCCTTGCATCATAAATCCACTGGCACACTTGTGACAAACTTGCGCATTTTTCACATCTTGTCGGTGTCAGCTGTCTGTCGCTTTTCGAAAGCCAGTCTGTGTACATGCGTTCAAGCTTGTCCTTAAATGGTTTATTCTAACAGATGTCAAGTGGTTGCAGAACTGACGTCATTCCGCCTGGAATTACTGCCAAATCCGTTTTGCTTTCCTCTAATTTTCTTTGTACTGCAGGTGTTGTATGGCCTGCGTATGCATCTACTACCAACAGACTGCATAAACCAAGCATTGCACCAGGACAACAATTCCACACACACCTAATCCATTCCAACACCATTCCTCCGAAAACCACCCAGTTTCGTTTTCTCGTACAATTACAGTTTTTGGAAATACTTCCATTTTCGGTAAAGACTTTCTCCTGAAAACTATGTATGGGGCTAATTTATGTCAATCTGCTGTGCAAGCTATCATGACGGAGATCCGCTGTTTTTCACCTCCTTGATGTAAGAACACTTATGTATTTCTTTCCTTTGGCGTCAACCATATAATTTGACGGCATGTCAAAATATATGTGAGTTTGGTCAGTATTTCCTATCTGACCAAGAAGGTATTACTAATTATGAAGCACTGAAATTCCACAAGTTTTTCTTCATAATTTTTCAGCATTATGTGCAACTGAAATTTGCCTCCGAAGTGAAAAACCCCAGTGCTTCATAAACAGATCAATCCAGCTGCGACTAGCCTTAAAATTTTCGATTTTTTGCTCTCTAGCAATTTCATGTGTATTAATTTTTAAAATTTTGGCATTCACAGGCAGGAATTTCTAACGCTGTTACTTAGCAAATTCATTTAAAATCACTTCTAGTGCATGATATCGGCCACACTTTGGCCCACTAAATGCTTTCCTGCTACTTGAACATTCAAATAATTTGTTTCTCTGCAGTCGCCATCACCTGACGTTGCTCTCATCAATCCCGTATCGCAGACCTGCGGCACGATTAGAACTTTGTTCTGAAAAAGAAATAAATCCCCTCTTGAATTTGGCTCTATAATGAAAGCACTTCAGTATGATTCACTAACACCAACAAGCACTTCACAAAATTCCACGAATCAATAGGTGCCACTACGTGAAATATTAATGAGCCTCAGTGTATCTACTCGTGCAACAATCATAAGGCCTTGTGCATTGTTGGTATTTTTGTGTAAAGAAATTTATTTTTGTTGCTACGAATGTTTGAAAGGCTGCTACATTCGAAGATGAACAATACAGAATTTCTATTTACTTCGTTGGATAATGTATGAAAATGCAGTGGTCGTAACTCGGGGCAAAGAAAAAAGCTCGTCTTCTATAAATATAAAAAGGTGCGGCTTAGATTCGAGTAAATATGGTACACGCAATACCCATCCCAGCCAAGTTCACTACAAACTTCAATCAGGCCTCAGCACAGAGTGTGTGTGTGTGTGTGTGTGTGTGTGTGTGTGTGTGTGTGTGTGTGTTTCTAAATCTGAAGCATCAGTATGAAAAGGATAGATAGGTACTCACCACATTGGGCAAGTGTTGTGCCAGACAGACACAGTAAAAAAAAGACTGATACACATTATTACCTATTGAACTAATTCCTTCATCAGATATAGACAAAACAAAACACACACACACACACACACACACACACACACGCTTGGCCACTGTTTTTTCTGGATACAGAGGCCATGCATTTTTTGTGCCTGTATTTGATGAAAGTCTTAGTCTGGTAGGCAATAATATTTAGCAGTTTTTTTTTTTTTTTTTTTTTTTTTTTTTTTTTTTTTTTTTTTTTTCAGTTTGCCTGTCTGTCACTCGTCACCTCCTCTATATGGTTAGTAGCAATTTACATTTTCATATTGTTGTTATTCCATTCAGGGTTTCTCCATGTTTGAAGGGCCGTATCCAATAGCTGGGTCTACCTTTGAAAGTGTTTCGTAAATGATTTAAAAGTAAAGGAGACAACTCACTGAATAGCAGAAGCGTCAAGTTGCTGACAGACACACAAAAACAATGCAAATTTCTCCAGTTTTCAGAAAAAATCTTTCAACAAGCCAGTGTGTGCACATGCACGCACTTACACACACACACACACACACACACACACACACACACACACACACACACACCTGTGCACCTTAATTTTTAGACACAGATTCTTGGGAGAAAGAAGTGGGAAGCAAGAGAACTGGTAGCTAGCTGCTCGAAGGGAGGTAGCAGATGTGCAGGATAGAGATGTGGGAGGGAGAGGTGGTAGATGCGTGGACAAGGCATTTGACATACAGGCAACAGAGCTGGAGAGATGTGGCTCACAACAAAGATGACACGGAGGCTTGGACTGGGAGGGAGTGACGGGATTCACGAAGGTGGAAACGATTGGTTTCAGGATGTGGGGGCAGTGAGTTAGCAGAGCTGGAGGTGAAGAGGATTATGGGAGCAAAGAACATGTTGTGTCACCGGTTGGTCAACTTTGTTCTCAGCCTCAGCTGGGCGGTGGCATTTATTCTGGTGGATAATTGGTTGGTTGTCATAATTGACAAAAACCTGTATGGTGATTGCAGCAGTGTTGGTATATGGCATATCAGTTTTCACAGTTGGCCCTGCCTGTGATCTACCTCTACATCACTATCTTGCAGTTCACACTTAAGTGCGTCCCCCCTGCGGGTCCGGGGATTAGAATAGGCCCGCGGTATTCCTGCCTGTCGTAAGAGGCGACTACAAGGAGTCCATCCCCCTCACGGGGGTAGTTCGCGCCTGCGTCCGGAGACGGACGGTTCCACGACCTATCATCGTGGTCCTTTTGGTTTTTTCACTTCTCGTTTCTTCCTTCCTTTTGTTGGTTCCTTTCTTTGCTCTTCTCCACCTCACTGTCTTCCTTACTCTTTCCCTTGCCTTCTCCTTGCCTTCTCATTGCCTTTTTCTCCTTGCCTTCTCATTGCCTTTTTCTCCTTGCCTTCTCATTGCCTTCTTCTCCTTGCCTTCTTATTGCCTTCTTCCCCTTGCTTTCTCATTGCCTTCTTCTCCTTGCCTTCTCTGGTCTCCGCCTCGGCGTTTGAGACAGTCTGTCCTCTTTCTCCCTCTCTCTCTTCTTTTTCCTCTTCTTCCTTCCTCCCTGTGCGTGTCTGAAGGCCGACCCACGCGTTCGCACGCGTAGCCGGTGACGGGGTAACGCGTAAGTCCCCGCCCTGGGTAGACATGTAAGTCACGCGCGTACCCCCTGGTAAAGGCCAGGCCCGGGGAGGGGTGATTGCCTGAGCTGATACCTTCTGACCATGCCGATTGGTCCCTCCGTCTGTTTCTCGGGAGGTGTGACCTGAGGTGTAAACATTCACCTAAGGCGGGAGTGCCCTCTGAGAGGGTCCCCACAAGGAAGGAGCGCGCCATCGGAGACGCTGGCAATCATGGGGGATTCCTCCGCAATGGATTCTACTCCATCTCTTTCGACTTCGACCCAAAAACGGAAACGTGACCAGCCAACAGTGACAAAAGTACTACCGCCTGCCCCACAGTTCCTCGTAGTTTCTCGAACTGAGGACGGAAAGGATTTTTCCTCTGTCAACCCTTTCGTTATTCAGAAGGGCGTAGATGCCATAGCCGGATCTGTCAAATCCTGTACCAGGTTGCGTAACGGCACCTTATTACTGGAAACTGAGAATGCCTTTCAGGCACAAAAACTGCTTCGGGCCACCCTCCTGTACACGTTCCCTGTCCGGGTGGAGGCCCACCGAACTTTGAATTCGTCTCGTGGTGTGGTCTATACTGACTCCCTCGACGGATTGACTGACGAGGAGCTTCAATCATTCCTCGCTGAGCAGGGCGTGACGGCTGTCCATAGGGTCATGAAAAAGGTCAACAATGACCTTGTACCGACCCGGACAATTTTCTTGACCTTCGATAGTGTTAAGCTGCCATCGCGCATCAAGGCGGGCTACGAGGTTATTTCTGTTCGCCCCTATATCCCGACACCTACGCGCTGCTACCAGTGTCAGCGTTTCAATCACACTCGACAGTCTTGTTCCAATGCGGCTAAATGTGTCACCTGTGGCAGGGATGCCCATGAGGGTGACTGTCCACCTCCGTCTCCTCGTTGTGTGAACTGTCAGGGTGACCATGCAGCATCCTCCCGCGACTGTCCTGTCTATAAGGAAGAACGCTGTATCCAGGAAATTCGGGTCAAAGAGAAAGTGTCCACCTCGGCTGCTCGCAAGCTATTGGCTAGTAGGAAGCCCACGCTGCTCCCAGCGGGGAAATACAGTACTGTCCTCGCCTCTCCTCGGACTACCCGGGAGGTAGCAACCCAGACATGCGATCTGACCTTCAGCACCACGGTCGTCCGTTCGGCCAGTGCTAAGATCGCGCGGTCGACGTCTCCTCTTCCTCCCATCACCCCACAGACACGAGCACCTTCTTCAGCTTCTGCTAAAACGAAGACACCGAAGTCAGATGCACGGGCCTTCAAGAAGGAACCATCCCGTGCAGACTTCCTCCGTACCTCAACCTCACAGCCTTCGACCGGTACTTCCACTACACGTCCTTCCAAAAAGGCACATAGGAAGCACAGTTCTCCTTCCCCGCCACGGCGCATTTCTTCTCTTGCGCCACCCAGCGGCTGCCGCCCCAGGCCGTCATCCGTTTCGCCTGGCCGCACCGCTGGTCGCCGTACATCTGGCCGTTCACTGGCGGAGGAAGCTCCCCCTCCCGGCCATCCTCCCGAGATGGCCGATGACCCTATAGACCCAATGGACGATGACTGTCCGCCTACTGATAGCGGCGGCAGTGCTCGCTCGAAGCCAGGCCCTAAGCGGCCTTCGAGGTGACCACTTCTCTCATCTTTCTTTTCTTACGATGGCACTTATTCACTGGAATATTCGCAGCATTCGCTCCAACCGAGAGGACTTGAAGTTGCTGCTCCGCTTGCACCGTCCGCTTGTCGTAGCCCTCCAGGAAACGAAGCTACGCCCATGCGATCAAATTGCCTTGGCACACTACACCTCTGTGCGTTTTGACCTACCCCCTGTGGTAGGTATCCCAGCTCATGGAGGGGTTATGTTGCTGGTCCGGGATGATATTTACTACGATCCCATCACGTTGCACACCGGCCTGCAGGCAGTTGCCATCCGCATTACTCTCCCCACTTTTACGTTTTCCTTTTGTACCGTTTACACTCCATCGTCATCTGCCGTTACCAGGGCAGACGTGATGCAACTTATTGCTCAGCTACCTGCACCATTTTTGTTAACTGGAGACTTCAATGCCCACCATCCCCTTTGGGGCTCTCCAGCATCCTGCCCGAGGGGCTCCTTGTTAGCAGACCTTTTCAACCAGCTCGATCTTGTCTGCCTCAATACTGGCGCCCCTACTTTTCTTTCGGACACATCTCACACCTATTCCCATTTAGACCTCTCTATATGTACTCCCCAACTTGCACGCCGGTTTGAGTGGTATGCACTTTCTGATACATATTCGAGCGACCATTTCCCGTGTGTTATCCATCTCCTGCAGCATACTCCCTCTCCGTGCTCCTCTCGTTGGACCATCTCCAAGGCAGACTGGGAGCTCTTCTCTTCCAGGGCTACCTTTCCGGATCAAACCTTCACAAGCTGCGATCGTCAGGTCGCACACCTCACGGAAGTCATTCTCGCTGCTGCTGAATATTCCATCCCTCACCCTACTTCTTCTCCACGTCGCGTACCGGTCCCCTGGTGGACCGCAGCATGTAGAGATGCTTTACGTGCTCGTCGACGTGCTTTACGCACCTTTAAGCGCCACCCTACAGTGGCGAATTGTATTAATTATAAACGATTACGTGCTCAGTGTCGTCGTATTATTAAAGAAAGCAAGAAAGCCAGCTGGGCTGCTTTCACAAGCACCTTCAACAGTTCTACCCCTTCTTCTGTTGTCTAGGGTAGCCTGCGCCGGCTATCTGGCACTAAGGTCCACTCCCCAGTTTCTGGCTTGAAGGTCGCGAATGAAGTCCTTGTGGCCCCTGAGGCTGTCTCCAATGCCTTCGGCCGCTTTTTCGCCGAGGTTTCGAGCTCCGCTCATTACCACCCTGCCTTCCTCCCCCGCAAACAGGCAGAGGAGGCTAGGCCACCTGACTTCCGCTCCTCGAATTGTGAAAGTTATAATGCCCCATTCACCATGCGGGAACTCGAAACCGCACTTGGCCGATCACGGTCCTCCGCTCCAGGGCCTGATTCTATTCATATTCAGATGCTGAAGAACCTTTCTCCTGCGGGTAAAGGTTTTCTTCTTCGTACATACAATCGCATCTGGATTGAGGGACATGTTCCCGCATGCTGGCGCGAGTCTATTGTTGTCCCGATTCCTAAGCCGGGGAAGGACAAGCACTTGCCTTCCAGTTATCGACCTATCTCGCTTACCAGCTGTGTCTGTAAAGTGATGGAGCGAATGGTTAACTCTCGATTGGTTTGGCTGCTCGAGTCTCGACGCCTACTTACCAATGTACAATGTGGATTTCGAAGGCGCCGCTCTGCTGTTGACCATCTGGTTACCTTGTCGACCTTCATTATGAATAACTTCTTGCGGAAGCGCCCGACCGCGGCTGTGTTCTTTGATTTGGAGAAGGCTTACGACACCTGTTGGAGGGCGGGCATTCTCCGCACCATGCATACATGGGGCTTTCGCGGTCGCCTCCCTCTTTTTATTCATTCCTTTTTAATGGATCGACAGTTTCGGGTACGTGTGGGTTCTGTCCTGTCCGACACCTTTCGCCAGGAGAATGGGGTGCCACAGGGCTCAGTTTTGAGCGTCGCTCTCTTCGCCATCGCGATCAATCCAATAATGGATTGCCTCCCAGCTGATGTATCAGGCTCCCTTTTCGTGGACGATTTTACCATCTATTGCAGCGCGCAGTGTGCACGTGTCCTGGAGCGCTGTCTTCAGCGTTCTCTTGACCGTCTTTACTCCTGGAGTGTCGCCAATGGCTTCCGTTTTTCTGCCGAGAAGACGGTCTGTATTAACTTCTGGCGCTACAAAGAGTTTCTCCCACCGTCCTTACGACTTGGTCCCGTTGCTCTCCCACTCGTGGAGACAATCAAATTTTTAGGCCTTACCTTTGGCAGGAAACTTAGCTGGTCTCCACATGTGTCATATTTGGCCGCCCGTTGTACCCGTTCTTTAAATGTCCTCCGTGTTCTCAGTGGTATGTCGTGGGGAGCGGATCGAACCGTCCTACTTCGTCTATATCGGTCGATCGTCCGCTCCAAGCTGGATTATGGGAGCTTCGTATACTCCTCTGCACGGCCATCCATCTTACGCCGCCTCAACTCCATACAACATCGGGGTTTACGACTTGCGATCGGAGCATTTTATACCAGTCCCGTAGAGAGTCTTCATGCTGACGCTGGCGAATTGCCACTCACCTACCGGCGCGATATACTGCTTTGTCGGTATGCCTGTCGGCTACTGTCAATGCCCGACCATCCGTCTTATCGTTCCTTTTTTGACGACTCTCTTGACCTTCAATACGGGTTGTATGTCTCTGCCTTGCTACCCCCTGGAGTTCGCTTTCGTCGCCTCCTTCAACACCTTCATTTTTCACTCCCTGCAACCTTTCGAGTGGGCGAGAGCCGCACGCCACCTTGGCTCCAGGCTCAGGTCCGCGTTCACCTCGACCTCAGCTCGCTCCCAAAAGAGGTCACCCCCGGTTCAGTCTACCACTCCCGTTTTTTGGAACTTCGTTCGAAGTTCAACAACATGACTTTCATTTATACAGATGGCTCTAAGACCAATGACGGGGTCGGGTGTTCCTTTATTGTCGGGGCACAAAGTTTCCAATACCGGCTCCATGGCCATTGTTCGGTCTTCACAGCTGAGCTCTTTGCCCTCTACCAGGCTGTTCTTTACATCTGCCGCCACCGACATTCTGCTTATGTCATCTGCTCAGATTCCCTGAGCGCCATCCAGAGCCTCAGTGATCCGTACCCGGTTCACCCTTTCGTACACCGGATCCAACGCTCTCTTCAGCAGCTGGTGGACGTCGGTACGCCGGTTAGCTTTATGTGGGTTCCTGGCCATGTCGGTATCCCTGGGAACGAAGCTGCAGATGCCGTGGCCAAGGCTGCGGTCCTCCAGCCTCGGACAGCTTCTTGTTGTGTCCCTTCGTCCGATTTTAGCAGGGTCATTTGTCGGCGCGTTGTGTCGCTGTGGCATGCCGATTGGGCTGCACTTACCGACAACAAGCTTCGGGCCTTAAAACCTCTTCCCGTGGCTTGGACGTCCTCCTCACGCCCTTCTCGGCGGGAGGAGGTCGTTTTAGCAAGGTTAAGAATTGGACACTGCCGGTTCAGCCATCGCCATCTGCTGACGGCTGCGCCGGCGCCGTTCTGCCCATGTGGGCACTTGCTGACGGTTAGACACATTTTAATGTCCTGTCCTGATCTTAACACACTGCGCCTCGATCTTAACCTGCCTAATACTTTCGATGCCATTTTAGCGGATGACCCACGAGCAGCTGCTCGTGTTCTTTGTTTTATCAATTTGACACACCTCGCTAAGGACATTTGATGATGTTTTTTAATCCTATGCCTGTCAGTCTGTCTTTTATTGTTTTCCCTTTTAGTTGTTGTTGTCAACTTGTGCCTCGCGGTGCATTCTTAGAGTAGTCAGGGCGCTAATGACCATTGAAGTTGTGCGCCCGAAAACCACAAAAAAAAAAAAAAAAAAAAAAAAAAAAAAAAAACTTAAGTGCGTGGAAGATGCCTGATAGGACAGGAAAAGCCTGTGAAAAGACTGGAGCAAAAGATCCATATCCTTCGCTGAAATTTTATGCAACATCAAGCCTGGAAATGAGGAACATCATACCCAAGATCCTTCCCAATCTTCTAAAGAGTTATTCTGTCACTCACCCAATCTACAAGACGTGTTGATCCATCCCTATGCCTCTCTAACTCTGAATCCCTTGCCATGGGTGCCATATCCCTGTGGAGGACCCAGGTGCAAGACCTGCCTGATTCATTCACCCAGCATGTCCTACTCCAGCCCTGCCACAAGCTTATTCTTCCACATCAGAGGAAGGGACACCTGTGAAAGCGGCCACATCATATACTGGCTGCGTTGCAATCACTTCGCACTATTTTATGTGGGCACCAACCAGCTTTCCATCAGAATGAATGGCCACTGCCAAACTGAGGCTGAGAACAGAGTTCACCACCTGATGGATTGTGTGCTAGAGTTCAGTGGCTATGTCACAACATGTGCCATTTGTATCCTTCCCTCCAGCACCAGCGTTTCTGAACTACGTACGTGGGGATTACAGGACAACGTGTCCTTTGCTGCTATAATCCTCCCAATTTGAATCTTTGCTAAACTGCTGGTTCCCCCCTTCCCCAACCTATATCTGACAGTTGCCCCTTCCTCTGTCCTGCCACTTCCTTCCAGTCCAAGTCTACATTTCATCCTCTCATGCCCTCCCAATTCATATCATCTTCATCATGCACCACAATGCACTGGCACTGGTACCCCAGTGTTGCATGTCTTGCCTGTGCACTTACCACCCCTACCACCCACATTCTTAACTCACTCACCTGGTACCTTCCTCAAAGCTGCTAGCTACCTATCCCCAAGCCCTCCTCTTGCAACATACCATATTCTCTCTCAGCTCACCTGACCAAACACTATCAGCACCACAGTTCACCTGCTAAACTGCAATCCCAGCATTGTGCGCTCAGCCAGACCAATGTGTTGTGTGTGTGTGTGTGTGTGTGTGTGTGTGTGTGTGTGTGTGTGTGTGTTGGTGTGTGTGTGAGAGAGTGAGTGAGTGAGAGAGAGAGAGAATCTGAAGTATCAAACAGCTGAATCTACTTTTAAATGTGCCTGCCGGCTGTTCAACATCGCTTCTATGTGGTGAATTGCAATCTATCAAATTAATATTGTTGTTAAAATGAAAAAAAAAAATTCCTAGTTCGTTTTTGGAGCATGGAAGATAGAGGGATAGGTTTAGGAAAGAAAATTAAATCACTCATAACCCAACTTGAGTGAGGTTTGTATCTTGTGAGGGCAAGAGGAGACAGAGATAAATATGGGAGGTGTTGAGAGATACCGACCATTTGGCCAACTGACTGACCAACTGTTTCCCTCCTACTCTCTCTTTGTCTCTTCTTGATCACACAACAGGCAGATGGGTGTCTCTCAACATTGGTCCTTCCAAATCTTTCATCCCAAAGGAAGGAACTGAGAGTTCTGAAAGCTGGGAATAGTTTTTTCACTTTTAAATTTGTGTATTTGGCAGTACTGGAATTCCAACTCCTGAAACTAAATGTTATTCTGCCATTAAACCTCCTTGTAATTTTACAGTTTTCTCGAGAAAATTCTGCTTTTATGGATTGGTAGCTCTTCAGAGCATGTTCAGATTTTTTTTTTTTTTACTGGGGGTGATAATGTGTTTAGGCTAACATCGTTTGTTTACCAGTTGAAAAAAACCAGACTCTTGCATGTGACTCAGCAGTCTAAAGCAAGTCTTTTGATTTGATGGCACCTCAGCATGTGTGGAAATAATGTGGGACTAAGGATTTTGTCATTGGGGAAGACAGGAGGAGGAGGAGGAGGAGGGTGGAGGCAGTCTTAGCTGATGGCTGTGAAGAACAAGCAGCAAGAAAATAGTATGTGCCACTGGTGAAATATGTGGTACATGATTAAGTGGAAGAATGGCCTGGGAGACTACATAGAGGAGAGAGATGGTGAATGTGGATCGATGAGGTTAACAGGCAAGCATCGAGGCTATGAAATGGGGGCTAGGGAGATATGAGCCATGGTACTTGATGGATGTGTTGTAAGGACAGTCCCTCTCCAAGTAATTGAGAGAGAGAGAGAGAGAGAGAGAGAGAGAGAGAGAGAGAGAGAGGGAGGGAGGGAGGGAGGATTTTTGGGGGAAGGATACAGATGGCAAAAATTATGCAGTCTATACCAGGCTGAACTCACCGGTGTCACATTAGATTGCTACCTCCCCCTTCCAGCCCTCGACCAACTTTCCCTCCATCCCTCCCTACATCTCACAGCCCCTTAGTTTCTCACATACTATACAAGATACAACTTCTCACTTATCTGAGCTTCAGCACTGTGACACTGTACAGGATGGCGATCTGTGTGCAAAAACTGAAAATCGGGAATTCTCTGGGAAATTGAGTGTAATGCGAAAGCGAAAGTCTGAAAAATGCGAGTGGTAGTTGACCTGTTATTGATGAAAATAAATGTTAGGAGTCATTTCATCACAAAACTCTGTCAGAGTAATTGGTGTTGGGCTTCCATAAGGAAAGGTGATGAAGTACAGTGAATTGTTGTAGTGTTTGTTGCTTGATTGTGGCTACCTCCAGCATGATTGCTGCATGTGGGAATTTTTGTTGTTCTCTGTAGCTTTTAAAGTTCTTGTTCTATATCACTTTATGTGTTTTAAAGAGCCACAGAGGTGATTGTCTGGAAACTCATCAACAATTTCAGTTTTCTTTGCATGCCTGTTTACTGTTCAGTGACTCAGCTTTGTGGTGAATGATTATCTTTACCCCTTTCTTTATTTATATTCCATCCAGGATTTACGCATATCGTCTTTTGGAACCGTTAGTTGCTTGTAGAATGTATGAGTAAATAAATTGTCATCAGATGTATGTTGGTTCTACTACTTTTTTTATATCTGACTCAGCTTGTTAAGGAAGGAAGCTGAAGGGAAAGTTCTGATTCATTATTATGATTTCCTTACTCTTTCACTTTTTATTTTGTGGGCTACACTGTGCAGTTAATTTTTTTATATGCAAGTATTCCTGTTGGCATTTAGATTAAATTGTGTTACTGCCACTTCGAACTAATGTGGAATTATATTTGCAGAACGTACGTTGGAACCTCCTCCAGTTGAGAGTATAGATTCGGCATTAAAGAGGCTGCGCGATATAGGGGCGCTGGATGAAGAGAACGAGCTCACACCTCTGGGGAAGCATCTCGCTGCACTTCCAGTCGATGTGAGGTAAATGCGCGTACTGTTTACGTTGGTAGTGGAGACATCAGTAAAGCAAAAAAAGAATTAGCCGCTGCAGCACGTGTGTGCGAGCCTACACTGCATATGCCTACAGCCCAATTAGTCACAGTAAATGTAGCAATACTGCTTAGAGCCATTTAAATGTGTATGTGTTAAAAGCTTTGTGTTCTATATCTTCCACTGAATACTCTTTTCACTTAGTGTTGAGTTTTTCCACAAGGCATATTTCCTCCTGATATATAGTTAATCACTTCATACCACTTATAGCATCTCATTCTTTCCTGGCTTCCCATGACTTCCCAGACAGTTCCAGGGTTTCTTACTTACTTGTCCAGGAATATCAAGATAATCGATATTGACACACAACTGTTGAAAATGGTTTTTTGTCAGTTGAGCGTGTGCTTTTATTTCCCAAGTTCATCATAAACATGTACTGCATTTACTGTGCTTGTGCCAATCAACATTTATGGGGTGACAGTTTAGTACCAAGTACTTCCTGTCTCTCAGAAGTAGTAAACAGGGGTTGTATGAAAAGTAATGAGTCCAAAAATGGGGAAAGGTTACTGAAGATAATACTACAAACAGTTAAAATTATTCAAAATAGGTTCCTCTAGAGTTAACACTTGTAAGTTGCCCCAAAAATCCTTTTCAGGAATATCCACCGAGCAGTGAGTCAAAGCCGCTTTGACCTCTGCAGTGCTCTCGTGGTGTTGCCGTCTGAGCGCTGTCTTCACACAGGGAACAGGAAAAAAGTCCACGGGCAGCTTTGGGGCTATAGGTAGTCAGGGGAAGTGTTGTAATGCTGTTCTGGACCAGATAGTGGTAGGCTGTGGAGCAGGTATGGCCTGCTGCATTGTCGTGATGCAGCTTCCAGTATGCAGCAGGTCCTGACCTCACTATATTCCGTGGGTGTCCTGTGCTCGGTTTGTGTTCCACGTCCTCTCAACCATCTCTGAGGAACTTATGCCATCTAAAAACAGCATCTCTTGATCGACGTTTGAACACTTTCTGAATTGTGACCAACATCTCCATAGCCAGTTATCTGAGTCCCACACAGAATTTGATGGTGTAACACTTTTCAATGGAAAGTTGCATTTTTAAGCTTTGTCTGACCGTATAGACAGCAGTACAGTAAAGTGACAATGCAAACACCACAGAAGCTCATAGACAACCGATGAGGCCATGTGTGTTTTGAAAGTGACTTCCCCCTCCATCGTACCAGCCACAAGCTAGGGCACTGTGACATAAAGATGTTTTAGAAAAAAAATAAGACTCATTACTTTTTCTACAAACCCTGTAGTGTAGCTTGTCTTCTGATTTGCCAAGTCAACAAATAGTTCATGCCAATATTATGAAAAGGGTAGTTGCTACTCACCATACAGCTTAGATACTGCAACAAAAAGACTGTTAGCTAAAGCTTTTGGCCAAACAAGCCTTTGTCAGAATTAGACAACATGCAGACGCTTGCTCATGTGGGCCCACACACACACACACACACACACACACACACACACACACACACACACACAGTCTCTGGCTGCTGAACCCAGACTGCAAGCAGTGCTCATGATGGAAGAAGCAACTAGGGTGGTCAGGGTAAGAAAGAGGCTGGGTAGGGGAGGGGGAGGGATAGTGGGATGGGGGTGGAGGATGGTCGGTGCTGCTTGTGGGAGTGTACAGGGATGAGGTAGGAACAGGGTAGGGCAGCTAGGTGCAGTTGGGCTGAGAGTGCGTTGGTGGAATAGAGGGCTGTGTAATGCTAGAATGGGAACAGGGAAGGGGATAGGGGGGTAAAGGACAATAATTTATGAAGGCTGAGGCCAGAAGGTTTACATAGATGTATTGATGAGAGAGTTTCCACCTGCTCAGTTCAGAAAAGCTGGTGTTGGTGAGAAAGGTCCAGATGGCACAGGCTGTGAAACTGTTATTGAAATGAATAACATCATGTTGGGCAGCATGCTCAGCGGTTGAGTAGTCCTGCTGTTTCTTGGCCTCAGTTTGTTAGTGGCCATTCGAGCGAAGAGACAGCATGTTGGTTGCCATCCACACGTAGAATGCAGCTTAGCTTGTAAATAACATGACTCTGCCCCATGTCTTTCTTTTGTAGATCGAATTGAAACCAATCGTGAGCCAAATCCAGCCCGCAGACCGTTGGATGCGTGCCTGTGCTGTACAGCGTCAACAATATATTAATTTCAGTCAGAAGTTACTATTGCTTGCTTGTGAAGACTAATTTGTTGTTGCAGAATGTTATTTTTGTATTCAGTAGCTGTTGCTGCCCCTAAAGTGAGAGTTGCAATAAATTCTGACATAATATGTGTTGAGTTGGCTGTGTTTACATTTACCTTAGGACTGATTATCACCAAAAATTAAAAATAAAAGTAACCCTAATAAAACTGGCTCACCCTGTGCATGTTTATGAAACACTAATTAAATTATATGTTCACTATTTTGAGCAAAATAAAATCAACTTTGCATTGAAATATGTCTATTCACAGGATAGGAAAACTTATGTTGTATGGAGCCATATTTTGCTGCCTAGATTCAGCGCTAACAATGGCAGCATGTCTCAGTCACAAATCTCCCTTTGTGGCTCCATTTGCACTGAAAGAAGCAGCTGATGCAAAGAAGCGGGAGTTTGCTACTGCTTATAGTGACCAGCTCACTGCTCTTAGGGCATACAAGGTGAGTGCCAAAGAAACTGTTGAGCATTTGTAATATTCAGTTTTTTCTTGTTTTCATTTCTGTCAAATTCCAGCCAGACCTATATAAAAAAAAAAAAAAAAAAAAAAAAAAAAACAGGCCAATGCTCAGGAATGCCTTATTTACTTACTTTTTTAAATATGAAAGCTCAGTATGACTGTTTTTGTTTCCAATGAAAAGAACTATACAGGGTGCAAACGATAACAGTTTACAATGTACCACAGTGGTGTAGGGGGAAGTTGAGATGAACAAGTTGATATAGGGAACTAGTCATGTATCAGGCTGGGAAACAAGCTCATATAGATCTATAGAAGTCACCTAATCTACATTATATACACGCCATGTGAAATTTTGAATGTTCTCTAGCCTTCTTACACCATCGGGTTAGTCGGTCAGATTTTGAAATATTTTATTTCATTCTCATTAGTCATTTAAAATTCCTGTGAGGATGCTAAAAGAAAAGATTCATGTAACATTATAAAAAAATTAATTATGTTTACAATTCAATCTAAACTTAACTTTTACAAGCACAGTTGTCTCATAGTATGAAGGCTAGAGAAACAAAATGATTTAATTTTTAGTTTTACACTATCAAGTGTCACAAAATGTAGAGGGGAAAATGTGGACAAATGTCAGTTTTGCAGGACAATTTTAGCAAGAAAAATAAATGAGCTTCAAATGGTTAAAGAGTGACAAGTGGGTAGTGTGAGAGGGTACGAGGACATTCAAAATCTTGTGCAGCATGCATGCGCTATCTGGGTGTATACAACCCGGGACAACTGGGAGATCCAGGAAAAACCCAGGAATTTTTTCATCCCGGAGAAAACTGGGAAAAACCGGGGAATTTTTTATTGTTTTTGTTTTCAGTTACATTTTTGTAATTTTGACTGGTAAGAACCGATACTCTAACAAAGGATATTACTGTATTTCACTACTGCAGAATAATACTGCAACAATAAAACATGAATGAGAGAAAAAATGAAAATAAAACTTAAATTGCAAGGGAACTGCACCAAATACAACAACAAAAAATGAAATGAAATGAAGTCCCATGCATCTTTACAGAGCGTAGGGGAACGATGCGGGAGGCCCGCACCGCTTTACTAGGCAAGGTCCTAGTGGAGGTGGTTTGCCATTGCCTTCCTACGACCGTGATGGGGATGAATGATGATGATGATGATGATGATGATGAAGACGACACAACACCCAGTCATCTCGAGGCAGGAAAACACAGTGCTCATACAAGTGTCTGCCAACAGCAAAATGTGTCAAAGGCTTTAGGAAGACTATGCAATGCTTCGTAACAACAAATTGCCTCCGATGAGAGTGACGTCACAACTGTTTACATTAGATTCATTTTAGCAGTTACAAGCGGGATCATGCACTTGTGCAGTTGAGTAGTACCTTCTCCCACTTCTGGATACAGAAATGTGGCTGTTGGTTGTGTAAGCAGTCGCAGCAAGCAGATCGATGCTACCGGAAAAAATTTTACTGGAGCGCCCAACCTGCCAGATTCATGCATGCGCAGCAAGGAGGGAGGGGCAAATTCATATTCTTGAGGGGAAGAAAACCTTGTTTCACGAAGCGACTAGTATCCAGCCCACATTAGTCTATCCATTATTCATATGACTTTGAAACGCATTCGTGTCAGTTTTTGAACATTTCATTTTTGAACACATTCTAAGTTGATTTCTGAATGAATCGTAAATTGATTTGTGAATGCGTGCATAGTGTACATGATGTCTCTGTCATGGAAATCCTCATAGCATGTAGAAACAAACTTCCCTGCAATTGGCTATACAAGCTGAGCGGAGTAAGGCTGAACGGATGAATACCAACCGCTGTCCGATTGTGTGGTTGATAGAGTTTGTGAATGATGAGCGTTGTTATAATTACTTCGAAATCCATAGATTCAGACTACAGGAGTGGAAATAAACGAATAACAGGTAAAAAAGATTATGTATTACCTTCTCTGTGTATCCAAGAAAATGAATTTTGACAGAAAATTTTTGGCCAGATCGCTATACTAGTAAGGGCCAGTTTTACAGTCCCCAGCTAGCAGACATTTTAAGTTCTGATCTGGAAGAAGCGTGGAAAATGCGTTGTACAAACAAGTAACAATGCCTAACCAGAGAATAATCGCGGGAAAAGTAAACTGGCGATTCTGGCAGAGTTAATGAAGTTAACCTGCGAATAAGCTTTGACATTGCAGGAATAGTTATAGAATTACTGATAACAAAACTGTTTGTTAGAATGAGGCAGGTGAAGAAACGGGGACATCACACAAATTATGGAACAATATGACGATTCCAAGTTTGTATTAAAATTTTGTACTACTACTTTTAGATCTCGTGCTTGAGAAACTGGAGCGTATGAATAAAGTGTGAAACTATTTCCTAACGTGGAGCTTTTTGCTTGTAGTGGGCCTAATAGGCATTTGATATTGGTACTTTGTGAATTATATTCTGTTGTTACAAAAAAGACCATTTGTGCCAAAACAGTCTCATTTATTTGGTGTGTGTCACAATTGTTGCAGTATTAGAAAGCCCTATTTTGTTTTATCTAGCAGACGGTGACAAAATAGATGTAATCAGATCGGGAAACCACACCAGTCTTGGGTCCTATTTATATTAACAGCTTTTTCGGTATTAAGCAACGACATTTCGATTTTTCATGTAGCAAAACGTTTGACGAACTTTGAGGTAATAGATTCGTTTGCAGGAAGGAAAGCACACCATGTAAAACTGTAGCAAGATTGTTGTTGTTGTTGTTGTTGTTGTTGTTGTTGTGGTCTTCAGTCCTGAGACTGGTTTGATGCAGCTCTCCATGCTACTCTATCCTGTGCAAGCTTCCTCATCTCCCAGTACCTTCTGCAGCCTACATCCATCTGAACCTGCTTAGTGTATTCATCTCTTGGTCTCCCTCTACGATTTTTACCCTCCACGCTGCCCTCCAGTACTAAATTGGTGATCCCTTGATGCCTCAGAACATGTCCTACCAACCGATCCCTTCTTCTAGTCAAGTTGTGCCACAAACTCCTCTTCTTCCCAATTCTATTCAATACCTCCTCATTAGTTATGTGATCTACCCATCTAATCTTCAGCATTCTTCTGTAGCACCACATTTCGAAAGCTTCTATTCTCTTCTTGTCTAAACTATTTATCGTACATGTTTCGCATCCATACATGGCTACACTCCATACAAATACTTTGAGAAACGACTTCCTATACTCGATGTTAACAAACTTCTCTTCTTCAGAAACGCTTTCCTTGCCATTGCCAGTCTACATTTTATATCCTCTCTACTTCGACCGTCATCAATTGGTTTGCTCCCCAAATAGCAAAACTCCTTTACTACTTTAATTGTCTCATTTCCTAATCTAATTCCCTCAGCATCACCCGACCTAATTCGACTACATTGTATTATCCTCGTTTTGCTTTTGTTGATGTTCATCTTATACCCTCCTTTCAAGACACTGTCCATTCCGTTCAACTGCTCTTCCAAGTCCTTTGCTGTCTCTGACAGAATTACAATGTCATCAGCGAACCTCAAAGTTTTTATTTCTTCTCTGTGGATTTTAATACCTACTCCAAATTTTTCTTTTGTTTCCTTCACTTCTTGCCCAATTTACAGATTGAATAACATTGGGGATAGGCTACAACCCTGTCTCACTCGCTTCCCAACCACTGCCTCCCTTTCATGCCCCTCGATTCTTATAACTGCCATCTGGGTTCTGTACAAATTGTAAATAACCTTTCGCTCTCTGTAATTTACCCCTGCCACCTTCAGAATCTGAAAGAGAGTATTCCAGTCAACATTGTCAAAAGCTTTCTCTAAGTCTACAAATGGTTTGCCTTTTCTTAATCTAGCTTCCAAGATAAGTCGTAGGGTCAGTATTGCCTCATGTGTTCCAATATTTCTACAGAATCCAAACTGATCTTCCCCGAGGTCGTCTTCTACCAATTTTTCCATTCGTCTGTAAAGAATTCGCGTTAGTATTTTGCAGCTGTGACTTATTAAACTGATAGTTCAGTAATTTTCACATCTGTCAACAGCAAGATTAGAGAGAAAAAAATTCTAGGTGCTAAGGATTGAAGAAATGTGTATTGTCTTGCTTGTCTCATGTCTTTACTGGGATTATGTATCGTGTATTTAATTTTATGTCACACAAAGCAGCAAGCTGTTAGCTGTTAGGGAATACAGATTGCAAATTTTCTGAAGAGAGGGTTCTTTTTAAAGGACATTTTAATTTCCACTGTTCTGAGTATGGTTTGATGGTATCCATTACAAAATATACACGTTTTGATTCCACAGACCGAAATATAGTGACATGCGATAGGAGAATGCTGTGTGGAGAAGTGTGGCACTGCACTTTGGCACACTTACGACCAAATAACATGTCTTACATTTCCTCAAACACATATGTTTTATGCATCAGACTCTTCAGAAAGATGTGCACTACAAAATGAACATATTTTTGAAAATTCGATTATTTTTTTAATTTTTGACATTCTATCCCAAACGCTTGAGGGAGTGGCAGGGTATTGCCCGTTTCGTAAATATCGTAGATCCGGGGCTGATGCGCAGAGCAGTCTGAGTTATAGTGTGGAAGTGGGTAGTCTCCACGTGACCCGTGTTTACATTTAGTGATTTTGCTGTTTCTCCTTTGTTCACTTCTCTCACGTCAAATGAAAACAAAACATATTTCTGTGGCCGGGAGCTGCCAAGTGAATTAAAATACATTCACATAATTACAGAAGGCTAAAATGTGTTATTAGTTTCAGATTTGATTTTATTTCCACCTTTCTGACAGTCAACCATTAATTGCCATGCAGAACAATGAAGTTATTCTTGTCGGTTTGCTAAAGAAATTTTCTTTTATTAATCTTTTCCGCTGAGGCAGACAATATATTCTAAACGGAAGTGTTTTAATTCCACACACTGTTCACTGCATTTCAAGTTCACGTTTTCAACTTCTAGCACATATGGCATTATGCCATAATAAAGAACCAAACATGAGATTAACACAGTGCTGGTACTCCAAGAAAATTTACATCCCGAAAACTACATAAAGCTTAATATCAGGTCGTGGCCTTCTTCACTGGGAATCTGGACATATGAATGTGCACTTTAAATATGCACTTTAAATATGCACATTTTAATATGAGTCACGAAATTTCAATGCCCTTGGAGTATCCTGTGATGTCTCTTTTCTTTTTTGACATAATGTAAGATCTTTTAATGTTTTACATGTACGAACATATGGTCTCCCTACGACATCATAGCTGCGCAAGTGTGGTGACACCTGTCACCTGGCGCTCTGTGGCAGCTGCAGAAACGAACCTATTTCTAACAGGTGGTTTGAAAAGCACTGCCATCAAAGTAAATTTCCTTTTACGCAAGTTGAACTATGTGCGAGAATGTATGATGAATTTCTTAAATCACAGAGTGTTTGACTCTAATTTAAAAATAAACTCTTTGATGACGAGCCATTTAGATGAATTTTGAGCCCAGAAGATCAGACGTTTATGTCATTATTAAAATTTTACTGGCACATCTTGAATTGTAATATGCCCATAAAAGACAACATTATATGTGAAAGCTTAGCTGCTCTTGCAGCGTATTATTCTTATAGATCAATATTATATGTGAAATCTTTGCTTTTTGTGTAGCAACACTATGTATATTAATTGAAACCATTCACTTTTTGTGTTTGTGTGTTCGCGCTCCTTAACAGTGATGTCGCTATTGGCTTACATCACGTGTCCTAAGCTCTGAATACCCGCTATCGTCGGCTGACGAGATCACGTGACATGAGCTATGACTGGCTTACAAAAGTGTAACGCAGTCTCGATTTCAATGCTTCGGAAAGTAACATGCAGTGTTTGGTGGAATTTGAATTTATACTTTCGTAATATGAAAATATGCAGCGTACGTGTTGCTGCACATCAAAGATCTTTCCAAAATGTGTTTTTTCCCTTGTGTTTAGTTTTCTGAAGTGCTGGGAGATTCTACACATGTGTATAAAGCCATAACCATTCAAAGGACTTATAAGTTATACAGTTCCGAGAGAAAGTAATACTGTCAGTTAACAGGGAAAAAGTATGTTTTCACACGGGAGAAAGTGTATTTTTAACCGGGAAATCCGGGAGAAATCTGGGAGGTTTTTTCCCTGGCTATACCTTAGGTCGCTTTTGATGCCCAGTTTGAGTTTATTTCTTGGCAAGTGTCTTCTGACAAATTGTTCATCTCGACTTCCTTTACATTGCTGTGGTATGTTGCAAACAGTTATTGCTTACAACCTATCACTCTTTATATTAATAATCGACCACATATTTTTGCATCTGGGAGTGAGGGCACTTCAGTTGGCTCATCTGTTTACCTGTGTGCTTGACCCATCAGAATGTTTTCAGCTGTTCAAATTACCAGACAACTTGCTTATGAAGCTGTTCAGACTTTCTCGGTGTATACAACTGAAAAAATGGATATTTTTTTTTTTTTTAATTGTAATGTCACCACAAGTTTCCTTTAACAGACATGTCAGGCTAAGTGCAAAACTAGTGTGGTTGAATAACAGTTGTCAAAATAGGAGCACCAGAATAGGTCAGTTGTATGCATCCCTATCTCTCTAAATCATTAAAATTCAGTCTTTCGCTTAGATGAAGAAACAGCAAAAGTGTAGGTAAGAGGAACACTTGCCAAGAAAATGGAAAAGTCACTCCTGCCCATGTTATCAGGAGATACAAAGTTACGTCTAGATTCTATCCTATGGCTTTTATCACTTTAGCCTGTCCATGGGCTGTGGTCAGGTTTTTTAAACTATAATTTAATCACTTATTTCTCCCTTGTGTCATTACTGTTTTCATCTTGGAATCACTCTCAGAGCTGCCCTTTGTTGCAGAAGTTCTAGCGTCATCAGCTTTAACTCGATGTATGTAGCTGACAGTTTGTTGGAGTATTGGTAAAGCAATAAATGTGCATTTTGTCCCATGGAAGCATCACAGCATCCTAATGAGTTCATAATATTGACATTGACAAAGTACAAACACATTTTCAAACACACTTTTTTATGTGAATATGAAGATTATTTTTGATAACTAAAATACTTAGTGTTTTTTCAGAACTGGAACTGTTATTGATCTGTCCTCTGTGGGGAAACTGCTGTCATGTTGAATTTTTTGAGAGAAATTTCTGCCTTTTGACTTTTAATTGTTCATTTATTTTACACAATCATGATTTCAGCTTTATAGTCATTCTCAGGTGCATTTTGAAATATGCTTGGTCATCTGTGACATATCGTTGTTGAAAAAGAAAAAAAAAAAGACATATTTTAACACTTCGACATGCACTTGAGAATATCTATGGAAATTTCTTTAAGAAAACTCACAAGTTATTGTTTGTGCCATCACATCCACATTCAAAAAAACAAATCTGCATTGTTTTGATTTGCACATTTGATTCCCCCCACACCTTCACTGATGGCACTATCAAAAAATCACATGATGGCTGCACGGAGCTGAAACTCGGACTGAGCATCTGAAAGGTATGAACGCTCCAGTCTGTGCAAGTGGAACAATACAGCATTGCCAGTTAACTCACATTGTTGTCAGTCTCATTACTTTTTCACACACCTCATAGGATAGACGACATGTATCAAACCACCTGTGCAATGAACCAGTGACAAAACTGTCATCGCAGAAGCAAACTCATTGGTAATAAGGTATGTATCCATTTTAAGTGATACATATTGTTGCGGAGAATGTTCCCTGTGGTAATCTGGCTTACCCTGTAGTGGCGAGCCACATGCCTGGTGTAGACACTGGAGTCATATTCTGCAGCTTTCAACACCTATTCCTCCGAGGCATGTATACATTCTGGGCACACTAGCCTTTCATAACTGCCCACTCCCACAAAGGAGCTTGTGTCACGCAAATGGTGAAATGCTGTAGCACACACTTAATGGTACAGTTGATGGTGAGACTTTTCCCAGTATAGACATGCTACTGCCTGTCTATTGCCACTGTCATTAGTCTTTCACTGTAAAGACTGTGTCGGCATCTTTCTGGTTGGTGTTGGCATCTTTCTGGCCAGTATACTGGGCCATTGTCTCTCAGAGCTGCATTACATAACACACGTCCACACCAGCATGAGTCGGCAAAAGCAGTGAAGCAGATGCCCCTTGGTAGCGATGTGCAAGTGCATTGCCATGACATACAGCATATCCACCCTCTCTAGTGTGGAGGTGAAATGCCAGCAGAGACAGAATATTCCCACATTCCTGGTGTTTTCATAAATGTACTTTCAGCCATTCAAACCTACACTGCCAGAGATGTTTTATCTCCACCTTCAAGTGGGTTTACCTCCTTTGTAATGCATTTGCAGCCTTATGCCCACTTTTACTCTCTACCCTCACGGGAATTGTTCCTTGTGGTTTGTCACCATTTAGCACAAGCACGCTGTATATGTTACTTTCTGAGGCAATCGAGATTCCCTCCCGCTCTCCCCCTTATCCTTTTGCAGAATTGTCTACTGTTGCTTGCTCTTCTCCATCAGGAAAGAGAAAAAGGGGTGCAAAATTCGTCTACGTTATTAACATCAGGGGAGGGGGGATCTGATTCACAGTAGGATTGTGGTGTGTGATTTTTCCTGGCTTGTGGAATCTGCTATGTGGTAATTATTAAGTCCTTCCATTCTGTCCAAGTTAACCTCACTAACTAAACCCAAAAATCAGTGAAATATTAAATAATAAACAGACTTTATTGTTATACCAGTATAAAAGGTAACTGGCCATTAGGTTTCTTAAGTTTGTAAGCATTTTAATCCCTTACAGACATAAAATATTTGTATTTTTCTATCCCTGCTGGTATAACAGTAAATTTTTCTTGGCAGATCGTTTGCCTACCTTAATCTAATGTGGGACACTTTACAAATAGAGTTTGAGGGCCTACACAGTTTTTGGTGGTGGCCGTGAGGTGAGGGTGGGGGGGGGGGGGGGGGTATTCATGTGATCATAGCTGTGTGAAAGTCACTTACATTTGCACTGATTCAAAGTTCAGCAACATGCCAAATTGCTTCTGTGCAGCATTTACAGTTTTGCTATGCTGCGCGGGTGGAGGGCATGCTATAATCATTCAATGAGTTACTAATACATTTGGATATCAGGTTTGATTCCATAAGGAAACAATTATGATCAGTGATTGTATTCATTTCAAAAAAAGAAAATGGTGCAGCAGTCAATTGCAAACTATATTTATTGCATATCTAGATTTTGGTCACTGTGTGGCCAACTTGACTACAGTAAATGTAAGTTAAAATATTAAAAATATTTGTATATGCACATAGTCCCAACCAGAGTACGTGCATGTTGAAGTGCTTTAAATATTTTAATTTACACTACCCCACTGCCCAGATGGCCACACAGTGACCAAAATCTAGATATGCAATAAACATCATTTGTGACTGATTGCTGTGCCCTTAACTACATAAAATTTGGATATATTCAGTATTCAGACTGTTTCATCCAAAGTATTCAGTTACATTATACAACATTATAAACAGGTTGTTTTAATAGTATCTATGGCAGACTACTGGCAGACCATTGTTGTAGTTATAAGCTTCATATATATGAAGTACTCAGTGAGTTCTTCCACTTAATAATAATGCCACAGTGCTTGTATCCTGCAGCTGTCCGTCCAGACAATACTCACATGGACTTGCTCTGACCCAGACTACTGGTGTGTAATCTGCGACAGAGCTAAAAATGCAGTGGCAGTGCCTGGCTGCACTCAACAGTTAGGGCATGAAACTTGAAATGTTCAAAGATAATACTATTTCAGAATTACTGTATGCTTACAGGTTAGCCTTGACATTTTGAGATTAAACTGCAGGTTCCTTTTTAACAGGAATGGCTGAAGCACTGTAATACGAGCAGAAGAGCTGGCCAAGTGTTTGCGCAGGAGAACTTCCTGTCGTACAAGACGCTGCTGACTCTGGCGGACATGAAGAAGCAGTTCTTGGAGCTACTGGCTAGCATTGGCTTTGTTCCTGGTGACGTACGCGGTGTCAAGAGAGGCTCTGAGATTGACAAGATAATTCTTGTAACCGGACCACAGGTGGGAATCTCTCTCTCTCTCTCTCTCTCTCTCTCTCTCTCTCTCTCTTTCTCTATCTCTCTCTCTCTCTCTCTCTCTCTCTCTCTCTCTCTCTCTCTCTCTCTCTTGCAAATAATTTAGGGGAAAGGAGTCAGGTAGCATCGTTGGTCACCACTGATCTTTTGCGGGCGAACGCTTCATCATTTTCAAGGCACAAATTAAATAAGAGGTGGCTCTGCATGGAAACATAAATCATCAGTGGATGGAACTGTGAACATAAAACAGAAGGTGGTTTATGAACAAAACCAGTACTACCATAACTACAATAGTCTGTCCAAAATTACTTTAGGATTGACACTTCGACAGGAGCATGTGGAGGCCCCGAACAGAGTTACCGTATCCCACATCTAACACACATGTACTCACTTTATAATCATGGAAATTGTGTTCTGAAAGAGCTACACTACATTTTCATTTTAGCTTTATCTGTTGCAACAAATTATTGAGACGTTTCGTCACGACGTTACTGGATTTTCGATGTGCGGGGATTTTTTTTATTATTGAACTTGGGTGAATACATTATGCAAATTAAATCTTAAGAATACATCATATTGTCATATGCTCAAAACCATAACTCTGTCAGAGATCTCTAGTGCCAGATAATTTGAGTTGAATGTGATGCACAATGGTCTGCTCACATGTCAGCTACTAATTGGGTGCCGGAACAGTTTCAGAATGAGAAACAGTTCACTGTAGGTTTGCAATAAAACTGTTATTAATTTTTCTGATCCACTTACTTAATTCTAATGCAACCAAAAATAAAATTGAGCTTGGTTGTCACAGTGGGAAAACATATCTTAAATAGGCCAACCTCTGTCATTTAGAAAGAAAAAAAGTGATGCAAATAACAGGGCCTCTGTATTACAGCAGTTATATTATAAACAGTAATATATATTTTGTGTGATGCATACAGAATTCCCAAGGTGAACTTCCTTTGAAATTAGTTGCTATTAAGGTCTTCTTATTGAAATTTCAGAACTTACAATGATAAAATTTTGTTATGTAGGCACTTGCAGATGTGAACTGTGCACGCCAAACACGCAGCTGGAGTTGCCTGTGCTCTGTCTCTGTTGGGATAATGGAAAAACTTCACACTCAGAGCTATGATGGATTCTTGAGGCATCACTGTCACTGCCACTGTTGTCATTTAAGGAAATAATCACCTCCAAAGAGCTTCATTCTGCCACACCCTTTCCATGATGATGCTGTGCATATGTTTGATGGCTTTCTTCCAATCTTCAGTGGTGATGCTCCTGACAGCTCCTTTTTTTTTTTTTTAAGGATAAATTTATTGTTATTCCTGCCAATGTAACCTTTAATTTGGGCCCATATTATTTCTGTTGGGTTGAAATGGCAGTTGTAAGGCAGTAGCCTAATGACTGCGTGCCCATGTTTTTTGCCAGTTCATAGATTTTGTACAGGGTGAACTGTGGCTTATGTGTATATATTTTTTCTGTAAGCTGCATGCTGAAACTGAACAATCATTTCCTCCTTTTGGTTTCCCATGTTAGGTGCCTTGTCAACAACTCTAGTACAATTGAAGATTTGGTATTAGTGAATGTTCGAACCACTTTGTAAATTTAACGTGGTTCATTTCTTCATGATAATCTACTGTTTTCTTTGATTTAAAAATCAGGAGACTTTTTGGGAGAAAACCCTGTGAGATGTCTCCATGAAGAAGTAGTAGTCTGCCACTCTTGCCAGAAGGCATTGCCATTGTTTCTTTATCTGTGTCGTCTTCCAGCCCTGCCTAACAACATGACCAGAACTGTCAAGCCACACCAATTCATCAGTATTTATGCTACGGATGTCCCTTAAAAATCGCCATCGCCATCCAGCTATATCCTCCCACTCCGTCAACAGAAATGTCCATAGTGAAAGCCGAGGTTGTGTAAAACTGTGGACGAGGATGTGTGAATGCCTTGATAAAGTTCTGATTCTGTAAGCATAACCAGTAACTTCCTGAGTGTCGGATGTTCCTTCCTGCAATAATAATCGTAAACATGATGACGAATCACATCCTCTGCAAACGAATCGATATTGGTAATCTGCTTATCCGTACTACATTTTTTTCCAGGGGTGCTAAGTTTCGATGTTTCTTCAGCTTCTTTTTCCTTGTTGGACATTTCCTTCCCAATCTCCACAACAGTTTTTTTGTTTTATTCAAAGCTGTAGCAGTTCTGTCAATCACTTTGGTAATGGAGAGCAGTGGGCCACCATTAAGTTTTTCATTCCCATTCCGACGAACTTCCTGCTGACATAATTGATTACCAAACAGTGAATGAATAATGGTAACAACAAATAATGTTAACAGCTCCCAAACCCAAAAAACAATGATGCGCAAACCATTTCTCTTCACTGGCCTCATGTGGGAATCCCCTAGCCAAGAGAATGATGGCAAACTTTTCCACCTTATGACTTCCGACGAACTTCCTGCTGACATCATTGATTACCAAACAGTGAATGAATAATGGTAACAACAAATAATGGTAACAGCTCCCAAACCCAAAAAACAAACACACAGAAAGTCACAGGGTACATAAATCACACAGGACAGCAAGCTGGCTGCAACTGGAACCCACTGCAAGCAGGAAGTGTTGTTTGGGATAAAGGTTTGGCAACTTTAGGGATTTGCTGCAGCTGCAGATAGCATGGTATAGGTGGAAAGTGGCCCGGGCTGCTGCATGGGTTTTCCCCCTTGCCACTTCAGTCCTCATTGTCAATTCTAAAGTAATTTTGGACAGGCTACACCCCACCACACAAGCTCTCCTTGGCTCTGTCAGGGAAAGGAAAAAATGTAGTGCAGTCAGGTGTTTTTCTTTCAAGAAAATGATTGAAAAGTCAGTGTTACACAGGTATTCAACAGGATCGGAACTGAACCTTTTTCTACATCTATACTCTGCAAACGATCTTGAGCCCCCCTGCGGGTCCGGGGATTAGAATAGGCCCGCGGTATTCCTGCCTGTCGTAAGAGGCGACTAAAAGGAGTCCATCCCCCTCACGGGGGTAGTTCGCGCCTGCGTCCGGAGACGGACGGTTCCACGACCTATCATCGTGGTCCTTTTGGTTTTTTCACTTCTCCTTTCTTCCTTCCTTTTGTTGGTTCCTTTCTTTGCTCTTCTCCACCTCACTGTCTTCCTTACTCTTTCCCTTGCCTTCTCCTTGCCTTCTCATTGCCTTTTTCTCCTTGCCTTCTCATTGCCTTTTTCTCCTTGCCTTCTCATTGCCTTCTTCTCCTCGCCTTTTCATTGCCTTCTTCCCCTTGCTTTCTCATTGCCTTCTTCTCCTTGCCTTCTCTGGTCTCCGCCTCGGCGTTTGAGACAGTCTGTCCTCTTTCTCCCTCTCTCTCTTCTTTTTCCTCTTCTTCCTTCCTCCCTGTGCGTGCCTGAAGGCCGACCCACGCGTTCGCACGCGTAGCCGGTGACGGGGTAACGCGTAAGTCCCCGCCCTGGGTAGACATGTAAGGCACGCGCGTACCCCCTGGTAAAGGCCAGGCCCGGGGAGGGGTGATTGCCTGAGCTGATACCTTCTGACCATGCCGATTGGTCCCTCCGTCTGTTTCTCGGGAGGTGTGACCTGAGGTGTAAACATTCACCTAAGGCGGGAGTGCCCTCTGAGAGGGTCCCCACAAGGAAGGAGCGCGCCATCGGAGACGCTGGCAATCATGGGGGATTCCTCCGCAATGGATTCTACTCCATCTCTTTCGACTTCGACCCAAAAACGGAAACGTGACCAGCCAACAGTGACAAAAGTACTACCGCCTGCCCCACAGTTCCTCGTAGTTTCTCGAACTGAGGACGGAAAGGATTTTTCCTCTGTCAACCCTTTCGTTATTCAGAAGGGCGTAGATGCCATAGCCGGATCTGTCAAATCCTGTACCAGGTTGCGTAACGGCACCTTATTACTAGAAACTGAGAATGCCTTTCAGGCACAAAAACTGCTTCGGGCCACCCTCCTGTACACGTTCCCTGTCCGGGTGGAGGCCCACCGAACTTTGAATTCGTCTCGTGGTGTGGTCTATACTGGCTCCCTCGACGGATTGACTGACGAGGAGCTTCAATCATTCCTCGCTGAGCAGGGCGTGACGGCTGTCCATAGGGTCATGAAAAAGGTCAACAATGACCTTGTACCGACCCGGACAATTTTCTTGACCTTCGATAGTGTTAAGCTGCCATCGCGCATCAAGGCGGGCTACGAGGTTATTTCTGTTCGCCCCTATATCCCGACACCTACGCGCTGCTACCAGTGTCAGCGTTTCAATCACACTCGACAGTCTTGTTCCAATGCGGCTAAATGTGTCACCTGTGGCAGGGATGCCCATGAGGGTGACTGTCCACCTCCGTCTCCTCGTTGTGTGAACTGTCAGGGTGACCATGCCGCATCCTCCCGCGACTGTCCTGTCTATAAGGAAGAACGCTGTATCCAGGAAATTCGGGTCAAAGAGAAAGTGTCCACCTCGGCTGCTCGCAAGCTATTGGCTAGTAGGAAGCCCACGCTGCTCCCAGCGGGGAAATACAGTACTGTCCTCGCCTCTCCTCGGACTACCCGGGAGGTAGCAACCCAGACATGCGATCTGACCTTCAGCACCACGGTCGTCCGTTCGGCCAGTGCTAAGATCGCGCGGTCGACGTCTCCTCTTCCTCCCATCACCCCACAGACACGAGCACCTTCTTCAGCTTCTGCTAAAACGAAGACACCGAAGTCAGATGCACGGGCCTTCAAGAAGGAACCATCCCGTGCAGACTTCCTCCGTACCTCAACCTCACAGCCTTCGACCGGTACTTCCACTACACGTCCTTCCAAAAAGGCGCATAGGAAGCACAGTTCTCCTTCCCCGCCACGGCGCATTTCTTCTCTTGCGCCACCCAGCGGCTGCCGCCCCAGGCCGTCATCCGTTTCGCCTGGCCGCACCGCTGGTCGCCGTACATCTGGCCGTTCACTGGCGGAGGAAGCTCCCCCTCCCGGCCATCCTCCCGAGATGGCCGATGACCCTATAGACCCAATGGACGATGACTGTCCGCCTACTGATAGCGGCGGCAGTGCTCGCTCGAAGCCAGGCCCTAAGCGGCCTTCGAGGTGACCACTTCTCTCATCTTTCTTTTCTTACGATGGCACTTATTCACTGGAATATTCGCAGCATTCGCTCCAACCGAGAGGACTTGAAGTTGCTTCTCCGCTTGCACCGTCCGCTTGTCGTAGCCCTCCAGGAAACGAAGCTACGCCCATGCGATCAAATTGCCTTGGCACACTACACCTCTGTGCGTTTTGACCTACCCCCTGTGGTAGGTATCCCAGCTCATGGAGGGATTATGTTGCTGGTCCGGGATGATATTTACTACGATCCCATCACGTTGCACACCGGCCTGCAGGCAGTTGCCATCCGCATTACTCTCCCCACTTTTACGTTTTCCTTTTGTACCGTTTACACTCCATCGTCATCTGCCGTTGCCAGGGCAGACATGATGCAACTTATTGCTCAGCTACCTGCACCATTTTTGTTAACTGGAGACTTCAATGCCCACCATCCCCTTTGGGGCTCTCCAGCATCCTGCCCGAGGGGCTCCTTGTTAGCAGACCTTTTCAACCAGCTCGATCTTGTCTGCCTCAATACTGGCGCCCCTACTTTTCTTTCGGACACATCTCACACCTATTCCCATTTAGACCTCTCTATATGTACTCCCCAACTTGCACGCCGGTTTGAGTGGTATGCACTTTCTGATACATATTCGAGCGACCACTTCCCGTGTGTTATCCATCTCCTGCAGCATACCCCCTCTCCGTGCTTCTCTAATTGGACCATCTCCAAGGCAGACTGGGGGCTCTTCTCTTCCAGGGCGACCTTTCAGGATCAAACCTTTACAAGCTGCGATCGTCAGGTCGCACACCTCACGGAAGTCATTCTCGCTGCTGCTGAATATTCCATCCCTCACCCTCCTTCTTCTCCACGTCGCGTACCGGTCCCCTGGTGGACCGCAGCATGTAGAGACGCTTTACGTGCTCGTCGACGTGCTTTACGCACTTTTAAACGCCACCCTACAGTGGCGAATTGTATCAATTATAAACGATTACGTGCTCAGTGTCGTCGTATTATCAAAGAAAGCAAGAAAGCCAGCTGGGCTGCTTTCACAAGCACCTTCAACAGTTTTACTCCTTCTTCTGTTGTCTGGGGTAGCCTGCGCCGGCTATCTGGCACTAAGGTCCACTCACCAGTTTCTGGCTTGAAGGTCGCGAATGACGTCCTTGTGGCCCCGGAGGATGTCTCCAATGCCTTCGGCCGCTTTTTCGCAGAGGTTTCGAGCTCCGCTCATTACCACCCTGCCTTCCTCCCCCGGAAACAGGCAGAGGAGGCTAGGCCACTTAACTTCCGCTCCTCGAATTGTGAAAGTTATAATGCCCCATTCACCATGCGGGAACTCGAAAACGCACTTGGCCGATCACGGTCCTCTGCTCCAGGGCCAGATTCTATTCATATTCAGATGCTGAAGAACCTTTCTCCTGCGGGTAAAGGTTTTCTTCTTCGTACATACAATCGCATCTGGATTGAGGGACATGTTCCCGCATGCTGGCGCGAGTCTATTGTTGTCCCGATTCCTAAGCCGGGGAAGGACAAGCACTTGCCTTCCAGTTATCGACCTATCTCGCTTACCAGCTGTGTCTGTAAAGTGATGGAGCGAATGGTTAACTCTCGATTGGTTTGGCTGCTCGAGTCTCGACGCCTACTTACCAATGTACAATGTGGATTTCGTAGGCGCCGCTCTGCTGTTGACCATCTGGTTACCTTGTCGACCTTCATTATGAATAACTTCTTGCGGAAGCGCCCGACCGCAGCTGTGTTCTTTGATTTGGAGAAGGCTTACGACACCTGTTGGAAGGCGGGCATTCTCCGCACCATGCATACATGGGGCCTTCGCGGTCGCCTCCCTCTTTTTATTCGTTCCTTTTTAATGGATCGACAGTTCAGGGTACGTGTGGGTTCTGTCCTGTCCGACACCTTTCGCCAGGAGAATGGGGTGCCACAGGGCTCAGTTTTGAGCGTCGCTCTCTTCGCCATCGCGATCAATCCAATAATGGATTGCCTCCCAGCTGATGTATCAGGCTCCCTTTTCGTGGACGATTTTACCATCTATTGCAGCGCGCAGTGTACACGTGTCCTGGAGCGCTGTCTTCAGCGTTCTCTTGACCGTCTTTACTCCTGGAGTGTCGCCAATGGCTTCCGTTTTTCTGCCGAGAAGACGGTCTGTATTAACTTCTGGCGATACAAAGAGTTTCTCCCACCGTCCTTAAGACTCGGTCCCGTTGCTCTCCCAATCGTGGAGACAACCAAATTTTTAGGCCTTACATTTGACAGGAAACTTAGCTGGTCTCCACATGTGTCATATTTGGCCGCCCGTTGTACCCGTTCTTTAAATGTCCTCCGTGTTCTCAGTGGTCTGTCGTGGGGAGCGGATCGAACCGTCCTACTTCGTCTATATCGGTCGATCGTCCGCTCCAAGCTGGATTATGGGAGCTTCGTATACTCCTCTGCACGGCCATCCATCTTACGCCGCCTCAACTCCATACAACATCGGGGTTTACGACTTGCGATCGGAGCATTTTATACCAGTTCCGTAGAGAGTCTTCATGCTGACGCTGGCGAATTGCCACTCACCTACCGGCGCGATATACTGCTTTGTCGGTATGCCTGTCGGCTACTGTCAATGCCCGACCATCCGTCTTATCGTTCCTTTTTTGACGACTCTCTTGACCGTCAATACGGGTTGTATGTCTCTGCCCTGCTACCCCCTGGCGTTCGCTTTCGTCGCCTCCTTCAACACCTTACTTTTTTCCCTCCCTGCAACCTTTCGAGTGGGCGAGAGCCGCACGCCACCTTGGCTCCAGGCTCAGGTCCGCATTCACCTTGACCTCAGCTCGCTCCCAAAAGAGGTCACTCCCGGTTCGGTCTACCACTCCCGTTTTTTGGAACTTCGTTCGAAGTTCATCGACATGACTTTCATTTATACAGATGGCTCTAAGACCAATGACGGGGTCGGGTGTTCCTTTATTGTCGAGGCACAAAGTTTCAAATACCGGCTCCACGGCCATTGTTCGGTCTTCACAGCTGAGCTCTTTGCCCTCTACCAGGCTGTTCTTTACATCTGCCGCCACCGACATTCTGCTTATGTCATCTGCTCAGATTCCCTGAGCGCCATCCAGAGCCTCAGTGATCCGTACCCGGTTCACCCTTTCGTACACCGGATCCAACGCTCTCTTCAGCAGCTGGTGGACGTCGGTTCTCCAGTTAGCTTTATGTGGGTTCCGGGCCATGTCGGTATCCCTGGGAACGAAGCTGCAGATGCCACGGCCAAGGCTGCGGTCCTCCAGCCTCGAACAGCTTCTTGTTGCGTCCCTTCATCCGATTTTAGCAGGGTGATTTGTCGGCGCATCTTATCTCTGTGGCATGCCGATTGGGCTGCACTTACCGACAACAAGCTTCGGGCCTTAAAACCTCTTCCCGTGGCTTGGACGTCCTCCTCACGCCCTTCTCGGCGGGAGGAGGTCGTTTTAGCCCGGTTAAGAATTGGACACTGCCGGTTCAGCCATCGCCATCTGCTGACGGCTGCGCCGGCGCCGTTCTGCCCATGTGGGCACTTGCTGACGGTTAGACACATTTTAATGTCCTGTCCAGATCTTAACACACTGCGCCTCGATCTTAACCTGCCAAATACTTTCGATGCCATTTTAGCGGATGACCCACGAGCAGCTGCTCGTGTTCTTCGTTTTATCAATTTGACACACCTCGCTAAGGACATTTGATGATGCTGTTTTTTAATCCTATGCCTGTCCGTCTGTCTTTTATCGTGTTTTCCCTTTTAGTTGTTGTGGTCAACTTGTGCCTCGCGGTGCATTCTTAGAGTAGTCAGGGCGCTAATGACCATTGAAGTTGTGCGCCCTAAAACCACAAAAAAAAAAAAAAAAAAAAAAAAAACGATCTTGAGGTGTATTGTAGAAGGAACATACCACTGTATCAATTATTAGCCTGTCTTCCCATTCCATTCTCATACAGAGCATGGGGAGAATGAATGTTCGAATGCCTCTGTGTGTGCAGTAATTATTCTAATCTTATAATAGTGATACGTAGGGGTTGTAGTATATTCCTAGAATCATCATTTAAAGCCGGTTCTCGGAACTTTGTTAATAGGCTTTCTTGGGGTAGTTTACATATGCGTTCGAGTCCTCCAGTTCAGTTGCTTCAGTATCTCTGTGACACACTCCCATGGATCAAACAAACCTGTGACCATTCATGTTCCCCTCCTCTGTATACGTTTAATGTCCCCTGTTAGTCATATTTGGTGTGGGCCCCATACACTTGAGCAATATCCTAGAATAAGTCACATGAGTGATTTTTAAGCAATCTCCTTTGTACACTGAATGCACTTTCACAGTACCTTACCAATAAACTGAATCCTACCACACACTTTCCCCATGACTGAGCATATGTGGTCATTCCATTTCATATCTCTGCAAAGTGTTACACCCAGTTATTGTATAAGTTGGCTGATTTCAGCTGTGACTCATGGATATTATAGTCATAGAAAACTTTTTTTTTTTCCCCCCTTTTGTGAAGTGGGCATTCTATAGAAATTCTTCCAAGCCATCTGTGCCAAACAGCAAACCAGTGCTTAACAGTATTGGTTAAAAACAGTCTTGGTTGCAATTTTATTTTTTTAAACTATGTGTTATTTAGGCATCTTCAGGTTGATCTTAATTTAGTATATCTTAGACCGATCCTTGAAACAGGGTAGCCAAAGGGCATCGTCGAATACATCAGGCAAACATCGTCTTCATTAAACTCAGTAAGAACTGTTCTAGATCAACGTGAGTGACTCCAAGCCCTGCATAATGCATTCCTGTTCACAGGAGCGAGTAACAGGATAAGATGGGGCTCAAGTAGTGCTTACTACTTGAGCCCCATCTTATTCTGTTTCTTACAGGGCTTGGAGTCACTCACGTCAATCTAGAACAGTTTTTACTGAGTTTAATGAAGGCGATGTTTGCCTGATGTATTCGACGATGCCCTTTGGCTGCCATGTTTAAAGGATTGGTCTAAGAAATACCAAATTAAAATCAACCTGAAGATGTGTAAATAATGCATAGTTGAAAAAATAAAAAAAATAAAATTGCAACCAAGTCTGTTTTTAACCAATACTGGACGTTGTATATTTCTAAACATTTAAAGCAAGTTGACAGCCTTTGCACCACTTTGAAATCTTATCGAGATCTGGCTGAATATTTATGCAGCTTCTTTCAGGTAGACTTCATTATGGATAAATGCATCATCTGCAGAAAACCTGAGGTTACTATTCATATTGTCTGCTAGGTCATTAATATAAACATGAACACACTTACGTGGGGCACATCTGAAGTTATTTCTACATCTGCAGATGGCTCTCCACCTGAGATAAGATACTGTGTCCTCCGTACCAAAAAGCCCTCAATCCAGTCACTAATTTCAGTTGATAATCCATATGATTGTGCTTTTGACAATACGCATAGTTGTGGTACTGTGCTTTTCAGAAATCAAGAAATACTGCATCTGTCTGACTACCTTGTTCAGTATGGCATGTGAGAAAAGTGTGAGTTTGGTTTCATACAATAAACGTTTTTGGAATCCATGCTGACTGGCATTGAGAGGGTCATTCTTCTCTAGATACCTCATTATGATTGAGCTCAGAATATGTTCTAAGTTTCTACAGGAAATCAATGTCAAGGAAGTTGGACAATAGTTTTGTGGATCACTTCTATTATTCTTCTTGTAGACAGCTTTGACCTGTGCTTTTTTCCAGGTACTGGACATGGTTTTTTGTTTGAGGGACCTATGATAGACTATAGTTGGAAGAGGGGCTAACTCAACTGCAAATTCAGTGTAAAATTTTACAGAGATTCCATCACGTCGTGGAGCTTTGTTCAGTTTTAATAATTTTAGCTGTTTCTCAACACCACTGACACTAATACTTATTTCTTTCACCTTTGCAGTGGTACATGGATTACATTGGGCCAATTCTCCTGGTTTTCCTTTGTAAATGAACATCTGAAAGCAGAGCTAAGCATTACAGTTTTTGCTTTGCTACCCGCAGTTTCAGTAAAACTGGACACTAGCTTTGGTGCCACTGACAGCCTTAACATATGACCAGAATGTCTTTGGGTTTCGTGAAATATCATTTGACAACATCCTGCTATGGTAGTCATTGAAGGCATCACTCTCTCTCAGCAGCCAAACACCTTTCATTCAGCATGTCTCTATCCATAGCCCTAAGCTTTGTTTTACACAGTAATCTCTGCTTCTTCAGAAGTTTCTTTTCAGTGGCTGTATACCATGTAGGTTCCCTCCCATTATGAACTGTTCTAACTGGGTACATATCCATCCAGTGCATGGTCAACTATTATTTTAAATTTCAGCCATAGTTCATCTAGATGCATGTGCCCAGTGCTGAAAGTTTCAAGTTCCTCATTGAGATATGACATTACTGATTTTTTATCCATTTTACTAAACACACACACATCTTTGTGCTTGTTTCAGTTGTCCTTTGTACTTTGGTAATCATTATTGCCACAGCCACGTCATGGTCACTGATACCAGTTTTGTTGTGGACGCCCTCAAAGTTTGGGGTTACTAACTATCTGTTCTAGGTAGTTTCCAGAGAAGGCATTTAGTTATGTTTCACAGGATGTCTTATCACACCCACCACTAACAAAACTGTAGTTTTCCCAATTAACTTTTGGGTGATAGAAGTCTTCACCGATGATTACAGTATGATTGGGAAACATGTATGTACAAATGAACGGAGGTTTTTTCTAGAAGTTTTCAGTTACATCAGGAAATGAGTCTGGTGGGTCATAAAGGATCCAGATTTTATTTTATACCCACCCCTGATATGAGTCTTGCCCAAACAATCCTACACGCAGCTTCAATTTCTATCTCAGTGAATTTTCTTGTCTACTGCATCAAATACACCACCCTTTTTAATGCATGTTTAGTCAGTATTTGTCTTGCAAAATATTAAGGATACTCCATACATCCCCACACCCACCCACCCCAAAAAAATTAAGCCTCATAAACTGAAAAAGTTTCATGAATTGAATTTTTTTTCGATAGATTCTTTGAGGTGAATATATAAAACAATGACAATGAATTTGATTGTTCTTTTGCTTATTGTCATTTGTGTACAAAATATCAGAATTTTATTATTTGGGAACAGTTTCCAATAGCAGTTAGATGATATTGTTCTGTTAATAATAATAATAATAATAATAATAATAATAATAAACCCCGTGGAGGCCCGGGAAAAGAATAGGCCTCCGGTATGTTCTGCCAGTCGTAAAAGGCGACGAAAAGAACAAACCACTAATAGGGCTAACCCCCCTCTTAGTGTGATTAGTTGGTTCAGGACAGAACTAATGAAGCCTCGGACAAGCGCCGTCGTGGTCGGGGACGACGCTTGAACCCTATGCCCGCCCACAATGGTAACGACACTGCTAGCCAACTGGAAAATGATTTAAATCCAAATAGAGGTGTTTTGCAGGATATGCTTCCTGCAACCACCCTAGAAGGAAAACAAAGACAGAGGATGAGATGGTCAGATGAAGTTAATCGACACCTCATGTTCTGTTATTACCAAGCAACAAACCTAGGAACCAACACAACTGGATACAGATCACAAGTATACACAACATTTATTACCAGATACCCAGAATTAAAATTTTTAACAGAACAACGACTAGCTGATCAGATCCGTGTAATAATAAAAAATAACAGGATACCCCAGTCAGAATTAGATAACATCAAACAACAAGTACAACAAATACTGGAACAAAATAATGTGCAATCAGAAGAAGAAGAAGAAGAAAATACAGTAGTGGACTCAAACATCCCAGAGCAAACAAACAAAGAACAACACGCACCAATTAAACAATCAGAGGAAAACGAAATCTTAAGGCAGCCACCAGAACAAGCACAAATAGAACACAAAGTGACACAGATATTAGATATAGAAGAAAAATTTCAGCTAACATATATAGAATACAAAGACACAAATACAGACATTAGACCATTCTTGCATAGACCACCAAATAACCCACAAGTCGAAACAACAATAAAAACTATCAACACAATCATACACAACAAAATAAATGAAAAAACAACTATGGAAGGGTTACAACTACTGGTATATATAGGAGCACTCACTACACTAAATATACACACTAGGCAGAGATCAGAACCAACCAACACACAGAAGAAACCCACAAAACCAGCATGGCAACACAGGCTACAGATCAAAATAGAAAAACTGAGAAAAGACATCGGACAGCTAACACAATTTATAAGAAATGAAATCTCGGAAAAAAAACGAAAAAGGTTAGGTAAAATCTCACAACAAGAAGCGACAGAGCTATTAGACGAAAAGAAGCAGAAATTACAAGCATTAGCCAAACGACTCAGAAGATACAAAAAAAGTGAAAATAGAAGGAAACAAAACCAAACATTCAACACAAACCAAAAGAAATTTTACCAGACAATAGATAACACACACATTGAAATAAACAATCCACCAAACATAACAGACATGGAACACTTCTGGAGCAACATATGGTCAAACCCGGTACAACATAACAGGCATGCACGGTGGATACAAGCAGAAACAGACACATACAAGATGATACCACAAATGCCTGAAGTGACAATTTTGCAACATGAAGTCACCCAAGCAATTAATTCTACTCACAATTGGAAAGCCCCTGGAAATAATAAAATAGCAAATTTCTGGTTAAAGAAGTTCACCTCAGCACATTCACATCTAACTAAATTATTTAACAGTTACATTGCAGACCCATACACATTCCCTGATACACTTACGCATGGAATAACTTATCTGAAACCTAAAGATCAAGCAGACACAGCGAACCCAGCTAAATATCGCCCCATAACATGCCTACCAACAATATACAAAATATTAACTTCAGTCATTAAACAGAAACTAGTGACACATACAACACAGAACAAAATTATAAATGAAGAACAAAAAGGCTGTTGCAAAGGAGCACGAGGATGTAAAGAGCAACTGATAATAGATGCAGAGGTGACATATCAAGCTAAAACTAAACAAAGGTCGCTACACTACGCATACATCGATTACCAAAAAGCTTTTGATAGTGTACCCCACTCATGGTTACTACAAATATTGGAAATATATGAAGTAGATCCTAAATTGATACAGTTCCTAAACATAGTAATGAAAAACTGGAAAACCACACTTAATATCCAAACAAATTCAAATAATATCACATCACAGCCAATACAGATTAAGCGTGGAATATACCAAGGAGATTCATTAAGTCCTTTCTGGTTCTGCCTTGCTCTGAACCCACTATCCAACATGCTAAATAATACAAATTATGGCTACAATATTACTGGAACATACCCACACAAAATCACACATTTGCTATACATGGATGATCTAAAACTACTGGCAGCAACAAATCAACAACTCAACCAATTACTAAAGATAACAGAAGTATTTAGCAATGATATAAATATGGCTTTTGGAACAGACAAATGTAAGAAAAATAGCATAGTCAAGGGAAAACACAAAACAAGAAGATTACATATTGGATAACCACAGCGACTGCATAGAAGCGATGGAAAAAACAGATGCCTATAAATATCTAAGATACAGACCAAAAAAAAATAGATGACAGAAATATTAAGGAAGAGCTAAAAGAAAAATATAGACAAAGACTAACAAAAATACTGAAAACAGAATTGACAGCAAGAAACAAGACGAAAGCTATAAATACCTATGCTATACCAATATTGACCTACTCATTTGGAGTAGTGAAATGGAGTAACACAGACCTAGAAGCACTCAATACACTTACACGATCACAATGCCACAAATATAGAATACATCACATACATTCAGCAACAGAAAGATTCACATTAAGCAGAAAGGAAGGAGGAAGGGGATTTATCGACATAAAAAACCTACATTATGGACAGGTAGACAATTTAAGAAAATTCTTTCTAGAACGAGCAGAAACTAGCAAAATACACAAAGCAATCACCCACATAAATACATCGGCTACACCACTACAATTTCATAACCACCTCTACAACCCTTTAGATCGCATAACATCAACAGACACAAAGAAAGTAAATTGGAAAAAGAAAACACTACATGGCAAGCACCCGTATCATCTAACACAGCCACACATCGATCAAGACGCATCCAACACATGGCTAAGAAGAGGCAATATATACAGTGAGACAGAAGGATTCATGATTGCAGTACAGGATCAAACAATAAACACCAGATATTACAGCAAGCATATTATTAAAGATCCCAATACCACAACAGATAAATGCAGACTTTGCAAACAACAAATAGAAACAGTAGATCACATCACAAGCGGATGTACAATACTAGCAAATACAGAATACCCCAGAAGACATGACAATGTCGCAAAAATAATACATCAACAGCTTGCCTTACAACATAAACTTTTAAAACAACACGTTCCTACATACAAGTATACACCACAAAATGTACTGGAGAATGATGAATACAAATTATACTGGAACAGAACCATTATAACAGATAAAACAACGCCACATAACAAACCTGACATCATACTCACCAATAAAAAGAAGAAATTAACACAACTAATTGAAATATCCATACCCAATACAGCAAATATACAGAAGAAAACAGGAGAAAAAATTGAAAAATACATCCAACTGGCTGAGGAAGTCAAGGACATGTGGCATCAGGATAAAGTTGACATTATACCAATTATACTTTCAACTACAGGAGTCATACCACGCAATATCCACCAGAACATCAATGCAATACAGCTACATCCAAACTTATATATACAACTTCAGAAATCCGTAATTATTGATACATGTTCAATTACCCGAAAGTTCCTAAACGCAATGTAACATATACCGTACAGTTAGAAGGAAGTGACGCTTGATCAAGGTCCGCGTCACTTTCATTCCGAACCAGACCTAAGGTCTGAGAAAGGAAAGATAATAATAATAATAATGTGCTACTACATCTGAAAAGATTCTTGTGAAAGGATTGTGTTGCTCAATAAAATGTAACTAAAGTTTGTAGTTACTAAGAAATTTTATCATGTATCTTTCAATTTCAGGAACAATCACAGAAATGTTTCGTTTTCAAACATGAAATTAGTAGCTAAGGCTGGGATGTGAATAGTTGGTTTACAGGTAACTGAATGGCACTGCTAGCCTTAATGTGTGAACAAGTGGGCTTAACATAACTTTACCTTGCTTAACCAGTTTTCCAACCAGAGTATCGTAAGCTTGCAGTGACATGTGACTGCAAGTGATTTTAGGCAAAATGTAGATGACTATCCATTGAGTGCATGTGGTCAACCAATTTTGATGCCTGCAGTATTGTTCCTATTGTCTTCAGTATTTTGTATTCGGTGTGATAATTTACGTTTCACCTGCCTGATTTTGGTTTTTAAAACATGTTTTCAGTTGAACGTGAACTGTGAAAACTGGCGGTTACTGGCAGCCATTTTATGTGCAGCACTCTACCCTAATATTGTGAAGGTCCTCACTCCGGAGAAGGTATATATTCCGAGTGTCATGGGAGCCATTCCCATGGAAAACAGTGCGAACGCACTAAAGTTCAAGACACGCAGTGATGGATATGTAAGTTTTTTTCTGTTCGACAAATGAATCTTTGTACAGTCTAAGCTACTTCCTATCATGACCCTTTAGCCATAAGTAAAATGAGATATGTCCAGAAAGTAAGTACTGTTTTGGAAAAAAAAAAAAAAAACTCGCAAAACGTTTTCAAGCCAAAATTTATTTTTACAAGAAAGAGTGTATCTTAAACTATTTTTCTACATAATTGCCACCATTCTTCAAATATTTGTCATTGCAGGAAACCAACTGTTCTATGCCCGCTTCATAGGAAGGTGCTACCACTGAAGACAGCTGCTGCTGAACACCATTTCTTGCATTGTCATTGCTGTGAAAGCACCTTCCTCCAAAATCAGGCTTTAAGTTCAAGAACAAGTGGTTGTCAGAAGAAGCAAGATCAGTGCTGTAGGTCATGGACTCTCAGTCAAGGCATTGTGTTTCTTCACGACAATACACATCCCCATTTTGCTGGTGTCACTCAAAATTGTATACAGCAATTCGGATGGGAGCAGTTCGATCACCTGCCATACAGCCCCAATCGTGCATCTTCTGATTACCACTTGTTCTTGAACTTGAAATGTGATTGTGGAGTAAAGTGCTTTGACAGTAATGACAATGCAGAAAAACTGTTTTCAGCACTGGCGACATCTTTCTATGAAGAGGGCATAGAAAAATTGGTTTCCCACTATGAAAAAATGTCAGAACAATTGTGGCAACTACATAGAAAAATACTTTAAGATATGCTCTTCCTTGTAAAAATAAATTTTGGTTTGGAAAGAAATAATTTTATGAGCTTTTCAAGAATGATACTTAAGTTTCAGACATGCCTCATACATGGATTGCAGGTGTGCAAAACTAAAAAATAGCATTTTTACAAAGTATACATGGTAAAATGTTTAAATACACTTCTATTTTTGAAAATTGGAACTCCCAGAAGGGGTAGTATCAGTCAGTCGAAAACTGGAAGTACGTGTAGAACACTGGAACCGTAATAAGTGATTACGATTGCAGAAAGGTAGCTCAAACATTGGCCCAGAACCATCAAGATTTGTGTGACTGGGCAGATCAATAGTACACCAAATGCTCACTCGATGCAGAGCTGTTAAACTGAGTGGATCTTTGCAAGCAAGTGTCAGTATGCCTATGATGTCAGTGGGTACAGAATTATCATGTGAGTGAGCTCAAATGGGTCAGGATGACTTGCCTCTGGGAAACAGGTCTGTCTTACTGTGACATGTGGCTTGTGCAACACACGCTGCTATGAAAGTTACGTATGTGTGGAACCAATGAATAGATGATGATCATTCACAGTAGCAGGCGGGTACTGGACCGCACAGTGCCATCATGTCCACATGGTGGTAACATCAGAACAGCTACGTCCACAGTGGCATCTCAATATTGGAGCATTGTGGACACGTCTGCATCGCTGTTTGCTGTCTCAATGCCTCAACTGCAATTTGGTACGTGAATGGCATCAGTTGTGTATGCATTGGCAAATTGTAGTGTTTTGGGACAAATCCCACTTTGGCTTGTTCTAGAGTATTGTGTTAGACACTGCTGTGGTGAACACAAAGGCATTTTTGTTTGGCACACTGAACAAACTCTCATCAGTATGACAGTTTGGAGTGTCATTGATTGTAATATGCAATCTTGTCTCGTCTATATTGAAGGAAATCTGAACAGGAGCTGCTATATTGTGTGTGTGGGCGAGAGAGGGGGGGGGGGGGGGGGGGGCAGATGCTTGAGTGCCAGAGATGCTGCCCGTCTTGGAGGCAGCTCCACATGCCCGTCAATAGGCCATTGCCCAGCCACATTGGCCAGTTTGCACATTTGCCCAAGATGTCATCCACAGAACACCTCTGGGATATGGTCAGTCACCGGCTTGTTCATTCTGATCCTCCTGCGACCACTGTTGATGTTTTGTGAGTGCGCCCACAAAAACTGTGGCGGTGTGTTCCCCAGCAGCTAATCCATGCATTCTTTGACTCTACGCCACGGTGTCTCGAGGCTGTGATTGCAGCACATGATGCCTTCACACCATACTGTGTTCTCAGTCAGAGTGCATGCCCAGTTACATAATGCTAATAATTTGTGTATCCCCATGTCTTTAATCTGTGGAACAAAATTCATTGTAAAATTTTGTTATTGTGGGGATCCACAGCCTCTAAATGCTTAACAAAAGAAAACATGATCGGTAATAGGCTGTAATGTAAATTATCTTTATTTAAATTGTGCAGTTAGCTACTTTTGATGTCTTGCCATTTTCAAGCACCAGTAGAACCAGTGTGAAAGTGGATAATATTGTCTGCATAAGTCTCCAAACATCATATGTAACACATTACACAACACACATTAAGATACCACCTTACCATGCAAAATTCCTACCTATTTGCGTACTACTACATACTACTAAAAACAAAGATGATGTGACTTACCATACGAAAGCACTGGCAGGTCGATAGATACACAAACAAACACATACATACACACAAAATTCAAGCTTTCGCAGCCAATGGTTGCTTCGTCAGGAAAGAGGGAAGGAGAGGAAAAGATTAAAGGATGTGGGTTTTAAGGGAGAGCGTAGGGAGTCATGCCAATCCCGGGAGCGGAAAGACTTACCTTAGGGGGAAAAAAGGACAGGTATACACTCGCGCGCGCGCACACACACATATATCCATCCGCTCATACACAGACACAAGCAGACATTCGCAAAGGCAAAGAGTTTGGGCAGAGATGTCAGTCGAGGCGGAAGTACAGAGGCAAAGATGTTGTTGAAAGACAGGTGAGGTATGAGCGGCGGCAACTTGAAATTAGCGGAGGTTGAGACCTGGCGGATAACGAGAAGAGAGGATATACTGAAGGGCAAGTTCCCATCTCCGGAGTTCTGACAGGTTGGTGTTAGTGGGAAGTATCCAGATAACCCGGACAGTGTAACACTGTGCCAAGATGTGCTGGCCGTGCACCAAGGCATGTTTAGCCACAGGGTGATCCTCATAACCAACAAACACTGTCTGCCTGTGTCCATTCATGTGAATGGACAGTTTGTTGCTGGTCATTCCCACATAGAAAGCTTCACAGTGTAGGCAGGTCAGTGGGTAAATCACGTGGGTGCTTTCACACGTGGCTCTGCCTTTGATTGTGTACACCTTCTGGGTTACAGGACTGGAGTAGGTGGTGGTGGGAGGGTGCATTGGACAGGTTTTACACCGGGGGCGGTTACAAGGGTAGGAGCCAGAGGGTAAGGAAGGTGGTTTGGGGATTTCATAGGGATGAACTAAGAGGTTACGAAGGTTAGGTGGACGGCGGAAAGACACTCTTGCTGGAGTGGGGAGGATTTCATGAAGGATGGATCTCATTTCAGGGCAGGATTTGAGGAAGTCGTATCCATGCTGGAGAGCCACTTCAGAGTCTGATCCAGTCCCGGAAAGTATCCTGTCACAATTGGGCACTTTTGTGGTTCTTCTGTGGGAGGTTCTGGGTTTGAGGGGATGAGGAAGTGGCTCTGGTTATTTGCTTCTGTACCAGGTCGGGAGGGTAGTTGGCGGGATGCGAAAGCTGTTTTCAGGTTGTTGGTGTAATGGTTCAGGGATTCCGGACTGGAGCAGATTCGTTTGCCACGAAGACCTAGGCTGTAGGGAAGGGACCATTTGATGTGGAATTGGTGGCAGCTGTTGTATTGGAGGTACTGTTGCTTGTTGGTGGGTTTGATGTGGACGGACGTGTGAAGCTGGCCATTGGACAGTTGGAGGTCAACGTCAAGGAAAGTGGCTTGGGATTTGGAATAGGACCAGGTGAATCTGATGGAACCAAAGGAGTTGAGGTTGGAGAGGAAATTCTGGAGTTCTTCTTCACTGTGAGTCCAGATCATGAAGATGTCATCAATAAATCTGTACCAAACTTTGGGTTGGCAGGCCTGGGTAACCAAGAAGGCTTCCTCTAAGTGACCCATGAATAGGTTGGCGTACGAGGGGGGCATCCTGGTACCCATGGCTGTTTCCTTTAATTGTTGGTATGTCTGGCCTTCAAAAGTGAAGAAGTTGTGGGTCAGGATGAAGCTGGCTAAGGTAATGAGGAAAGAGGTTTTAGGTAGGGTGGCAGGTGATTGGCGTGAAAGGAAGTGCTCCATCGCAGCGAGGCCCTGGATGTGCGGAATATTTGTGTATAAGGAAGTGGCATCAATGGTTACAAGGATGGTTTCCGGGGGTAATAGATTGGGTAAGGATTCCAGGCGTTCGAGAAAGTGGTTGGTGTCTTTGATGAAGGATGGGAGACTGCATGTAATGGGTTGAAGGTGTTGATCTACGGAGGCAGAGATACATTCTGTGGGGGCTTGGTAATCAGCTACAATGGGGCTGCCGGGATGATTGGGTTTGTAAATTTTAGGAAGAAGGTAGAAGGTAGGGGTGCGGGGTGTCGGTGGGGTCAGGAGGTTGATGGAGTCAGGTGAAAGGTTATGTAGGGGGCCTAAGGTTCTGAGGATTCCTTGAAGCTCTGCCTGGACATCAGGAATGGGATTACCTTGGCAAACTTTGTATGTGGTTTTGTCTGAAAGCTGACGCAGTCCGTCAGCCACATACTCCCGACGATCAAGTACCACGGCCGTGGAACCCTTGTCCGCCAGAAGAATGACGATGGATCGGTCAGCCTTCAGATCACGGATAGCTTGGGCTTCAGCAGTGGTGATGTTGGGAGTAGGATTAAGGTTTTTAAGAAGGATTGAGAGGCAAGGCTGGAAGTCAGAAATTCCTGGAAGGTTTGGAGGGGGTTATTTTGAGGAAGAGGAGGTGGGTCCCGCTGTGACGGAGGACGGAACTGTTCCAGGCAGGGTTCAATTTGGATAGTGTCTTGGGGAGTTGGATCATTAGGAGCAGGATTAGGATTAGGATAATTTTTCTTCGTGGCAAAGTGATATTTCCAGCAGAGAGTACGAGTGTAGGACAGTTAATCTTTGACGAGGGCTGTTTGGTTGAATCTGGGAGTGGGGCTGAAGGTGAGGCCTTTGGATAGGACAGAGGTTTCGGATTGGGAGAGAGGTTTGGAGGAAAGGTTAACTATTGAATTAGGGTGTTGTGGTTGCAGATTGTGTTGATTGGAATTTTGAGGTTTTGGAGGGAGGGGAGCTGGAAGTGGGAGGTTGAGTAGATGGGAGAGACTGGGTTTGTGAGCAATGAGGAGCTTGAGGTTTGCTGGAAAGGTTGTGAAGGGTGAGTGAGTTGCCTTTCCGGAGGTGGGAAACCAGGAGATTGGATAGTTTTTTAAGGTGGAGGGTGGCATGCTGTTCTAATTTCCTCTCTTCTCGTTATCCACCAGGCCTCAACCTCCACTAATTTCAAGTTGCCACCGCTCATACCTCACCTGTCTTTCAACAACATCTTTGCCTCTGTACTTCCGCCTCAACTGACATCTCTGCCCAAACTCTTTGCCTTTACAAATGTTTCCTTGTGTCTGTGTATGTGCGGATGGATGTGTGAGTGTGTGCGCGAGTGTATACCTGTCCTTTTTTTCCCCCTAAGGTTAGTCTTTCCGCTCCCGGGATTGGAATGACTCCTTACGCTCTCCCTTAAAACCCACAGCCTTTCATCTTTCCCTCTCCTTCCCTCTTTCCTGATGAAGCAACCATTGGTTGCGAAAGCTTGAATTTTGTGTGTATGTATGTGTTTGTTTTTGTATCTATCGACCTGCCAGCGCTTTCGTCTGGTAAGTCACATCATCTTTTTTTAGATATATTTTTCCCGCGTGGAATGTTTTCCTCTATTATATTCCTACTACATACTACATGTGATAATTGTAAAATTATTTTTGACTAAATGTAAAAAGTAGACGTTATATTCCATCTTTACGTTGGGAATCGATCTATTTAAGGTGACAGCTTTAAACATAATATTGAGAACTTTGCTCTAAGTGCTATAGCTTGACAATTAACATACGCACACATGCAAACACTTAAGACTGTCGATAGCAAATGTCTGAGACACATTACATACTTTGCTGGTGTGTCAGAGTTAGATGATGTAGTGTATATCAGGCAATCAGCAAACTATCAGTTTAATAAGTCACGGCTGCAAAATACTAACGCGAATTCTTTACAGACGAATGGAAAAACTAGTAGAAGCCGACCTCGGGGAAGATCAGTTTGGATTCTGCAGAAATATTGGAACACGTGAGGCAATACTGACCCTACGACTTATCTTGGAAGCTAGATTAAGAAAAGGCAAACCTACATTTCTAGCATTTGCAGACTTAGAGAAAGCTTTTGACAATGTTGACTGGAATATTCTCTTTCAAATTCTAAAGGTGGCAGGGGTAAAGTACAGGGAGCGAAAGACTATTTACAATTCGTACAGAAACCAGACGGCAGTTATAAGAGTCGAGATGCATGAAAGGGAAACAGTGGTTGGGAAGGGAGTGAGACAGGGTTGCTATTCAATCTGTATATTGAGCAAGCAGTGAAGGAAACAAAAGAAAAATTTGGAGTAGGTATTAAAATCCATGGAGAAGAAATAAAAACCTTGAGGTTCGCCGATGACATTGTAATTCTGTCAGAGACAGCAATGGACATGGAAGAGCAGTTGAATGGAATGGATAGTGTCTTGAAAGGAGGATATAAGATGAACATCAACAAAAGCAAAACGAGGATAATGGAATGTAGTCGAACTAAGTCGGGAGATGCTGAGGGTATTAGATTAGGAAATGAGACACTTAAAGTAGTAAAGGAGTTTTGCTATTTTGGGAGGCAAATAACTGATGGTGGTCTAAGTAGAGAGGATATAAAATGTAGACTGGCAATAGCAAGGAAAGCGTTTCTGAAGAAGAAAAATTTGTTAACATCGAGTATAGATTTAAGTGTCAGGAAGTCGTTTCTGAAAGTATTTGTATGGAGTGTAGCCATGTATGGAAGTGAAACATGTACGATAAATAGTTTAGACAAGAAGGGAATAGAAGCTTTTGAAATGTGATGCTACAGAAGAATGCTGAAGATTAGATGGGTAGATCACATAACTAATGAGGAAGTATTGAATAGGAGCTTTTGAAATGTGATGCTACAGAAGAATGCTGAAGATTAGATGGGTAGATCACATAACTAATGAGGAAGTATTGATTAGGATTGGGGAGAAGAGAAGTTTGTGGCACAACTTGACCAGAAGAAGGGATCAGTTGGTAGGACATGTTCTGAGGCATCAAGGGATCATCAATTTAGTATTGGAGGGCAGCGTGGAGGGTAAAAATCGTAGAGGGAGACCAAGAGATGAATACACTAAGCAGATTCAGAAGGATGTAGGTCGCAGTAGGTACTGGGAGATGAAGAAGCTTGCACAGGATAGAATAGCATGGAGAGCTGCATCAAACCAGTCTCAGGACTGAAGACCACAACAACAACAATTATTTTGAAATTTCACAAAATATTGAAAAATGAATAATACATTAATAGCTGGCAAGCCAGACTTAACAAATGCCTTCAGTGTCTGAAGGGTTCGTGCACATGTACACACAGAGCCAACCAATTCTTTTGACATTTTTTACCGTCGAGTAATCCATAGAAATATAATTTTCATTTTGTATTTTATTTTACTAATTTTACTTATTTTACTAATTATTACTTATTTGCTGATGAACCAGCAGATACCTCTTATAGAAGACAATTTATGCACATAAAACATGTCTTTTTGCTTGCCTTGTATTTCACTAAAATGGATAAGTAGTGATAATAGATAACAAAAACACAAAAGATAGTGAGTCTAAATGACACTAATTTTTGGGGACACTGTATTAGATGCATGATGGTGCCAAAAGATCCTGTCGATGTACATCACGGAATAATTTTGACTTTGGGTTTCTTAACTTTGTACTTGAATCTGTGTATTTCTCTTAAATAATGTGATGTGCTACTATGAATTTTCTTAAGGTAAGATGATATACATGTTTTTGAGAGGATCATTTGGGCACTCTCCTGTGTTCAGTAATGTGTACCCATAAGTTAATGTCATTTATACTCAGTCTTCTGCATTTTTTGTTATCTGCTATTCATTTTAGCAAAATACAAGGCAAGCTGACAGACGTATTTTATGTACATAAATTGTCTTCTATAGTTTCTGCTGGTACATCAGTAATAACAGAACTTAAAAAACAAAAGGAAAATAAAAAATATGAAAATTGTGTTTAAATGTTAGTAGGTTGACTTCTGTGTGTCTGTCTGTAGCTTTTGGATACTGATGACCTACGATATAAGGTGTTTGTTATGTCTGGCTCACGAGCAATTACTGTAATTTATATTTTCAATTTTTAGTGAAATCTGTACTATTTCATACATTATTTTAAGTGCACTGTATAAAATATTTTATAACATCTGTTAGTATGCCATTAAGTAGTCGTAGGTTGCTGATTGTCTAATATACACTGTATCAATTAACTCTGGCATACCAACAATAGCAATGTATGTAATGTGCCTCTGACTTTCTGATGCATGTCGGATGTCAAATGATTTACAGAAAATGCTGAAAGGAATTGAAAACTTGTATATCATTAATCACACACCAGTGTTTGTGCAGTTGCTGCAGTACAATCCCCATATATACATGTTAAACAAAGGTCTGTGTATTTGATGATTTTTGTTTTACAGGCATTAATTTGCTTCCTCTGATCCACTGCCACATAAAGTTAATTTTTGAAAAAAGTGTATGTTGATTTCTGCTGGTAGAGTTTCCATGTATCCATGATGAGGTTGGAAAAGTGCTTCAATATTTTTATCAACTTATTTACATGAAAGACATTTTATTGATTATGAAACTGAATAAGTCACAATTATGTGAAAATCTATGAAATTGGGTGTGTCTGTTGGTATGTTGACAGTTTTTAGCAGACAAAAATTATATTGGCAACCCTTAGTGTGAACCAAGAAGAAAGGTGTGCAAATACTGAAACACTCCAAAGTTCCTACACCCACGGGTTGCAACAGCGCTTGTATGTGGAGTTAAGTGTACATAGAAACTACAAAAAGAAGTATTAACACCTGCATTAAGAAAAAAAAGTCACCAGCAGCAGCAGCAGCAGCAACAGCAGATCGTTCACTGTTGCCAGGAAACCATCAGATTCTGTTCTCCAGTACTATGGTTTTATCAAGATCGAGTCATTACTATTCTAGGTTGTACAGGGAGGTCGTAGAAAAGTAAAAAGCACAAACACAAATTTAATATAAGATAGTGTGGATTGGAATTAGACAAGTTGTGGGCCTTAGTGCTAAATATAGCAAACAGCGGCAACTCTTACCCACTACAAGCTCCATAACACATGTTGGCACGATTCTGCGATCTTAGGCAGTGGTCTGATGATATCACAAACTGCCCATTGCATGGATACTTATAAACAGCTCAGCTTTTTGTGAGCATATTTCAGATTGTAATTACTTTCTGAGTTGTCATATCCTCTGATGATGTATCTAGCATTGGAAGACAAATTGTTAGGCAGGCTTTGGATCATGGACTTTTGCCCATACAACAAATATCACAAGGATGTAAATACCGTCCCTAGAAGCCTGCATTGTATTATAAAACATAGTACAGCCATGATGTACCATGATCCTTGGAAATAAATACATGTTAATTTTTGTGAATTGTTCAGCAGAATCATCTGATATTATTTATTTTTTCATTTAGGTGCCACAGGAGTTATCACAAATTAAATGTGTTCACGCACATTAAATAAATTTATCAATGTACTGCCACAAAACTCCTCACTGCACTCAGCCCCGTTCTAAAAAAGTTTTTTCGGAAATTAAGAATTTTGCTGCGACATAGCGATAGAAGCATGAATAGCATTAGTGGTCACAGTAAAGCAATAAAAGTGGAGAAGTAGAAAAAGTAACAAAGGAGACTCCAGGTAGGAATATCAAAATGTAGGAAAAGATAGGTTGATACTTTCCGTAAAAATAACATGTGAAGTTGCAGACAGGCACAATTAAAAAGACACTTAAAAATATAAGCTTTTGGCACAGTATTAACTGGAAAAAGAGAAACACACACCATTCAGTCACACAGGCAAACTCACGACATGCACACATTATTGCTAACTGTCGCAGCTCAGGCCAGAATGCCACATTGTTAAAAAAAACTTAAATATTTATAAATGGAAAATGCATACTGTTCTACTACGCAATGACGGAAAAATCCATTAATATGATGACTATATAGCATAATTATCTGTCCGTTGCAGTAAATTACTGAAACTGAAAGCCGAGTTAATAAATATGAACCCAATAATAACAAATTAATGCTGGAAAGAAAACACGATGAAGATGATTGTTTATAATGAGTGATGAGAGTGAGTAATATGCATTAAAAGAAAGATGAAGGGCTGATGGAGAAGTGGTAAAAATATTGCCAACTGAATTTGTTGGAAATAAGATTGATATAATTTACTGTTACCTCTCCTGTTGGTATTCCCCTTATTTCCACCATTCACATATGTGAATTCCTTCCCCTCGCTTACCAGTGACATTGTATTCTATTGCTGTATGTGTTGTTTTAGAGTTCTATATGATTTACAGCCAGAAGGGTCTTACACTCTCAAGTACCCTAAATTATTTGCATGGGAAAACCCAATTTTTAAAGTATTTTGTGTTGCTAAAAAACTAGTTGTTAATGTTGCTAAAAAACTAGTTGTTAAGCTTGTGTGTGTGTGTGTGTGTGTGTGTGTGTGTGTGTGTGTGTGTGTGTGTGTGTGTGTGTGTGTTGGATCTACATTTGACACTCTTTACTAAATATACACTGTTTATTTTCAGGTGTTCTTGCACCCTTCCTCTGTGAACTACACAGTCAGCCGATACCCTAGCCCATACTTGGTGTACCAGGAAAAGGTACGGACGAGTAGAATATATGTCCGTGATTGCACAATGGTGCCAGTTATGCCACTGGTGCTGTTCTCCGGGTGTGCATTGCATGTCGAGCTGCAGCAGGGGAACTTCATCTTGTCTCTGGATGATGGCTGGATCAAGTTTCTCATTGACAGACACCAGGTGAGTGTACAGCCATCGAAAGCTTTTCATTTATTCGTGTTACCTATAGATGGAGAAGTTTTGTGTTTGTTCCAGTTTAGCTTTGCGTGTAATATTGGTTTCTGCTGCTCTGGTTGCATGAGGCATACTTGTGTTGTGAAGTACAGAATTTTTTATTTTTTTTTTTCTGGTATGATGTTAGAAAGTCCCTGGGCAGAATAAAACTAACGGAAGGAGTGAGGGAGAGGAGCTGAGTGGTTCACAGGCATAGGCATAAGACTTAAAGCATTGTTGACTGTCTAGACAATGTTCTACTTTGGCACAAACTTACTTATATATGTTGTAGGGAAGTTCCTTTTGAATGTAAATACTTTTGGATTAAATGAGACCTACATAACATTCTAGTAACTGTTTGCTTCCAACTGTATTTTTTTTACCACATTTCGGCCCTCGTCTAAAGTTATGAGTCTGATTGAACATCGAAGATAATTCGCTTCATATTCTACCCACCAGCAATAACAAGTTCTTCCAGAAACCATTCCGCAGGACAGTTCATGGCTGTGTCGCGATCAGAACAGCTTACGCTCAAGCGTTCCCTCGCGCTGCAGCGGCTACCGGCCATACGCCACCCGCCGCCTAATATCCGGCGCCGCCCAGGTGAACGCAGCGCAACGCTGTCAGTGTATGTATCAACTGTCATTTTCGAATTTTGAAGTTCTAGTTATCATCTTACAGTTAAGCATTGGATTTTGCATAGGGGAAAATCATGAACTGCCGTTAAGCATTGTAAAAATGAGTCCCAAGTGGTAAAAGGTGCAACATCTACAATGCAATTTTTACTTTTGGTGCAACAGAGGGGTGAATGCAGAGTTGGCAGCTAGAAAGATTTGAACTGTGTGTCGAGCGAGTGCTTTTGGGAACAATACGCCAGAAGTAGATATCTCTTGTTTCAACAAATATCGCTCTGGCATGAATGATTTTCCGCATTAAGGAAGTCTCGACTACTGATATATGTGATGGGTTACCATTTAGCCATCATGCGACATTTGCATTCAACAGGCAAAGTTCAGAAGTCTGGCGGAGGAGTACTGCATGCTCTAATTCGAAACAACAAAAATCAACGGAGTGACTATTATTGAACGTCATCAGGTCGCTCATTGAGCATTCCTATGCAGTACTTTTACTGGTGACGAGTTATGATGCCTTTATCATTAACTTCCTAAGAAGAAATGAAAGGCTGAGCCCCACCAAAAGACGTAAACTCGAGCAAAGGGTAGTGTGAACATAATATTTTACATCTGATTGCTCCAAAAATGTGTTTTGGGCTACGAATTCTGCCCCAAGGGGTGTGTGCATCACAGCTGGAATTAGTTGCCAACAACTGAGAGACCTTTCGGTCGTAGTGTAAGGAAGTCGTCACTCAGTCACTTGTATTGATTGGGAAGTCCTCTCTCAAGCACTTGTCCCTCTCGTCATATACTCGTAAAATTTTACCTTTCCCGCTCTTGGTCGATCAACTGTCAAGGCAATTCATTTCTAGACGAAAATACTCTTCAAACTACACTGGTTTAATGACATTGTTAGAACCAGTAGGTTTCTACAGGTGTAGAATTTGTAAACTACTTTAGCACTGTCAGGTTGTTTTAGATATCACGAAAGGAAATTCTGCTGCTGATTTATTTCTCTTTGATGATTACTGTTGTGTTCAGTAAACTGATGGAAAATGCAATTAAAATATTCACTGTACTAATACAAATTAAATTCAGCTTACTACGGAAACATCATGACGGCAGTCTATCTTAATAAAGCATTAAGTATCTGTAAGACGATTGAGCCTATTTTAACACGAATTAGTAGGATATTACCGACTTTTGACATCGAAAAGTTCTGTATTTACTTCATGTCCTGTATTATTCGCTAGTATTATGAAAATGTGGCAGTTCATAGATAAAATTATGTTTTCGCAACTAAATATATGACAGCAGAAAAAAAAAGTGGTATTATGAATTTTGCAGTACCGTAAGGTTTTCGCTCTGACACTAAGAGGTACTAAAAGTAGCAAGACGAAATTTGCTCGAGCGTTGTCTTACGATTCCCTTATTGAGCTTGTATCTGCCTGCTTGTAGCTCTGCTACAAGCGAACAAAGGCAGCATACACCTGACAGGCAAGCACATTACCTAGGAGCTAGTGAACAGGTGAGATGTCTTTGACTTACTTATTGGCCCAGTAGCCGCTATGACAGATAAATCGCAACATAAGAGACGAGAGTATTTGTATTTCCCGTGTGGAATGGCTTTCGTTGACTCAAAAGCATCAACTGATCCCCTTGTGTCACATTTCACGAGAAAATCACATTATTCAATTGAGATGACACGATAATATCAAGTGAATTTAGCAGGCTAGTTCTGTGCTATCAAGGAAGTAACTCGTCGGTCACAGAGTTTCCAAACATATATAAAGTGGGTAGACATCATTTTGAGGTTGAATTTGTGGCAAATGTCAGTCAGATCTGAGCCCTTGGTGTAAGTGTTTCGGTGTGTTGAATTTGTATCAATGATTTTTCTATAGGTTTTTTTTTCTGTCCTAAATAGAGAGTTGAAGTCTCCCATTAGTTTTCACGTCATCTTGGTGAACTTTGTTCATGATTCTTTCGAGTGTGTTCCAGAATTTTTTGACATTTTCCGTGTTTTTCTTATTTTTGGTGTTGGTGGGAGCATGTGCATCGATGAGTGTATATTTTTTATTGGGGGTCTGGATGAGCATAGTCATAAGTCGATTGTTGACGGGTGTGATTTCTTTGACAGAGTTGCTGATAGATCTGTGTTCGAAAAATGCCGTGCCAAAGATTGGTGCGCATTTCGCTACCTTTTGTTGTGTTTTGTTTTTTAAGATGCGATAGTTTCCGTAATGCAAGGTTTCATTGTCAGTTAGTTGTGGTTCTTGAAGAGCAAGGATGAGAATTTTTTGTCGGTCGATTTCTTATGCGAGATTATTTAATTTTCGTGTTTGGATCTATGTATCGATGTTTAGTTTTCAAATGCATGTTTTCTGCTTGTAGGGAAATTTACCAGAGATCTTCCATATTCTCTGCCGTGCTAGCCTGGACTCCCCAGAATCTGAAAATCCAGCTGCCGCCTATTGGCGGGTGGGCTGTGTACCACCTGGTGTAAAGTTGACTTTGCTTGCACAGTTCATGTTTGCTTGTATTTCATTGGTTTGGCCTGGGTGATACGAGGACCAGACAGTACCAGAGGGTGTTCAAGCCTTTGGAAGCAAATATTTTCAGCCCAGCTCATTGAGCTAACACAGTGGCCAGAGTAGCAGTGATTTTCACTGAGACGTGTCTGGATTTTGGGTTCAACGGATTGAGTAGCTGTTCAGGATTGTGGTAGTATTTGGTTCACCCCAAGTATTTGATTTCCCTTGTACCACCCATATGTGGGAGGCTTTCCCCTATCCGCCACATGGGATTATTATTATTATTATTATTATTATTATCATCATTATTATTATGTCATCAGCAAATGCTGTATGGTGTATCTTCCCACCACTAAAATATATGTGTATTGTTCGATTCAATATTTCTATCACATAAATATTGGTTATAATTACATTACATTGTTGCTAGTAGACATATTTCTCACTTTTTCGTAGACAGTTGCTAAATGTTACTCCATCAAAGGAATTATGTGCGAAGCATTGTTGCAATACAGACATTCAAATTATCCGATATCTGTAATTTCATTTTGATGCTAGATCATTCTAATGGGATTCAGCCAGTCAGTCTTAATATGGATATCCGACTACAGCCCTCATCACATGATAGACTGGGTAAACCACTTTCTTAATCGGACTGCTGAATGTAGATCACTTATCTATGACAGGGCCCGAATTCTTACACACTATGGAAAGTACTAATACAATGTGCTTATTATAAATACGTTATTTAAATATAAATATATGAAGTAATGAGATAAGTGTATTTACAGGAGCAGAGCCCCATCCATAATAGCACAGCAGTGCAAGATTGGTTTCAGGGCCAAGAGAGGATAAAGCTGTTGCCGTTTGTTCCACGATCACCGAACATCAACCAGATAGAGAATATGTAGGCAGAGGTAACAAGGTCATTGCCATGTGGACCTACAAATGCAAGCGACCTTTGGACGAATATAGAAAATGTATGGTGGGAAGTAAACCATCACGCTACACTATCGATGACATAATGAAATCAATGCCGCTGCGCCTTCGAGAAATCTCACGTAATGGTGGTGGGTGGGTTGGTTACTAAAAGTATACTCGTCCTCAAAACCCATGTGGACAGTTATCTGATAATCGGTCAAGCTTTGCTTTGTCACAGCTCTTTAGCATAAAAGTCCATTTACTTTCAGTCTCCTCCTTACAGTAATTGAAAAATCTCATCCACTCGACGCCAACTGAGGATTTGATTGGTGCATGTGTTTTTCGACACACAGTAGTCGTCAAAATCACTGGAATCAATGACTGTGTGTGTGTGTGTGTGTGTGTGTTTGTGTGTGTTCACACACAGTCTGAATCAATACTACTAACATTAGACAGACAATAAATATTGCATCAAATATGACTGTAAAGTATTTTAATGCAATGGGAAGTTACAAACTGAATTTTTACCCAACCCACATCATGCATATTACATTAAGTAAGTAAGCTGTATTAACTCCATAATATCATTAGGAGAGACAGTGTGCTCTTGTTGTCACGGCTCACGACAAGTGCAGTGATCAGCAGTGCCCAATGCCGCCGCGATTTGTTTATGTTAGCTGAGCGTGGACACTGGAGCAGACGCTTCGCCATAAACAGAAAGAAATCGCCTTGGCTCCGACTGCAGGAGTGGACATCACTGCCTGCGTGTTCTTATAGTAACCAAGTCCGCCCCGGTAGCTGAGTGGTCAGCGTGACAGACTGTCAATCCAAAGGGCCCGGGTTCGATTCCCGGCTGGGTCGGAAATTTTCTCCGCTCAGGGACTGGGTGTTGTGTTGTCCTAATCATCATCATTTCATCCCCATCGACGCGCAGGTCGCCGAAGTGGCGTCAAATCGAAAGACCTGCACCAGGCGAACGGTCTACCCGACGGGAGGCCCTAGCCACACGACATTTCCATTTTATAGTAACCAACATGAGACTCTACTCACAGGTGCCATGGAGGAATTGCAACGGGTATCATGTCATTAGTCATCAGAATATTTACCAGTGATGAAATGTCCACTCTATTTGAATTAAAAAAAAATGGGAACTTTCTCACAAAGTAATGTGAGGTGATATCAAAATTTATACTATATATGAAGGTAGTATCTGTTCCCGAAAGAACAGTTACTGTTGATGACCATGCAGCTTTCCTTAGAATGAAATGATAATTAAATGGACACTCTAGCTGCAAACAGGCATTGATATACTTCATTGGGGACATGTTGAAAATATGTGCCCCGACCGGGACTCGAACCCGGGATCTCCTGCTTACATGGCAGATGGTCTATCCATCTGAGCCACCGAAGGCACAGAAGATAGTGCGCCTGCAGGGACTTACCCCTTGCACACTCCCCGTGAGACCCACATTCCCAACATGTCCAGACGACTACATTCGTAGGATATTGCAGCCCTTGCCACCCACAACTTTGAGACGAAACTATAGTCATTTCCGAGGTCCCTCACAGAACACATCAGCTGTATCCTTCTTGACAGCATAACTGAAACTTGGCAACAGTGCAGAATATGTTTGGAAACTCTGTGACCGACGAGTTACTTCCTTACTGGGCCAATAAGTAAGTCAAAGACATCCCACCTGTTCACTAGCTCCTAGGTAATGTGCTTGCCTGTCAGGTGTATGCTGCCTTTGTTCGCTTGTAGCAGAGCTACAAGCAGGCAGATACAAGCTCAATAAGGGAATCGTAAGACAACGCTCGAGCAAATTTCGTCTTGCTACTTTTAGTACCTCTTGGTGTCGGAGCGAAAACCTTACGGAACTGCAAAATTCATAATACCACTTTTTTTTTCTGCTGTCATATTTTTAGTTGCGAAAACATAATTTTATCTATGAACTGCCACATTTTCATAATACTAGCGAATAAAACAGGACATGAAGTAAATACAGAACTTTTCGATGTCAAAAGTCGGTAATATCCTACTAATTCGTGTTAAAATAGGCTCAATCGTCTTACAGATACTTAATGCTTTATTAAGATAGACTGCCGTCATGATGTTTCCGTAGTAAGCTGAATTTAATTTGTATTAGTACAGTGAATATTTTCATTGAATTTTCCATCAGTTTACTGAACACAACAATAATCATCAAAGAGAAATAAATCAGCAGCAGAATTTCCTTTTGTGATATCTAAAACAACCTGACAGTGCTAAAGTAGTTTCCAAATTTTACACCTGTAGAAACCTACTGGTTCTAACAATGTCATTAAACCAGTGTAGTTTGAAGAGTATTTTCGTCTAGAAATGAATTGCCTTGACAGTTGATCGACAAAGAGCGGGAAAGGTAAAATTTTACGAGTATATGACGAGAGGGACAAGTGCTTGAGAGAGGACTTCCCAATCAATACAAGTGCCTGAGTGACGACTTTCCTATCAATCTCCTGGATAGTTTTGTTTCTCAAATCAACAGAGTGCATTATCAAGCAGTAGCACAGGTGATGTAGTTTATTCGGTCGACTTCCTTACACTACGACCGAAAGGTCTCTCAGTTGTTGGCAACTAATTCCAGCTGTGATGCACACACCCCTTGGGGCAGAATTCGTAGCCCAAAACACATTTTTGGAGCAATCAGATGTAAAATATTATGTTCACACTACCCTTTGCTCGAGTTTACGTCTTTTGGTGGGGCTCAGCCTTTCATTTCTTCTTAGGAAGTTAATGATAAAGGCATCATAACTCGTCACCAGTAAAAGTACTGCATAGGAATGCTCAATGAGCGACCTGATGACGTTCAGTAATAGTCACTCCGTTGATTTTTGTTGTTTCGAATTAGAGCATGCAGTACCCCTTCCGCCAGACTTCTGAACTTTGCCTGTTGAATGCAAATGTCGCATGATGGCTAAATGGTAACCCATCACATATATCAGTAGTCGAGACTTCCTTAATGCGGAAAATCATTCATGCCATAGTGATATTTGTTGAAACAAGAGATATCTACTTCTGGCGTATTTTTCCCAAAAGCACTCGCTCGACACACAGTTCAAATCTTTCTAGCTGCCAACCCTGCATTCACCCCTCTGTTGTACCAAAAGTAAATATTGCATTGTAGATGTTGCACCTTTTACCACTTGCGACTCAATTTTACAATGCTTAACGGTAGTTCATGATTTTCCTCTATGCAAAATCCAATGCTTAACTGTAAGATGATAACTAGAACTTCAAAATTCGAAAATGACAGTTGATACATACACTGACAGCGTTGCGCTGCGTTCACCTGGGCGGCGCCGGATTTTAAGTGGTTTATGGCATCTGGCCGGTGGCCGGTAGCCGGTAGCCGCTGCAGCGCGAGGGAACACTCGAGCTTAAGCTGTTGTGATCGCGACGCAGCCACGAGCTGTCCTGCGGAATTGTTTCTGGAAGTACTTGTTATTGCTGGTGGGTAGAATGTGAAGCGAATTATCTTCAATGTTCAATCAGACTCATAACTTTAGACGAGGGCCAAAATGTGGTAAAAATTTAGTTTAGAATTCACGATGATTACCAATAGACCATGGGTTCACACAATCCGACAACATCTAGGAAGTAGACAACACTTCCTCCTGACACTTCCGCATCTTACAATGTTGCCAGATTGTGCAGATGGCCGGACTTAGAGTTGTCAGGGGCGGTCAGTTTTATTGGCCACCTTAAGTGAACGACTCGAACTTAGTCTCTGTAGCGGCCGACCGGCGGTCAGTTTTTATGTCTTAAGACTGTACAAGACCTTCCCACTCCATCAATCCAGCATCATCTTCTCCAGGCTTATCCTATCCCATCAGAGACTAGGCCACAAGTGAAAGTAGCCATGTCATCTACTATCCCTGCTGCAAACACTGCACAGATTTTTATGTCATATGACAACCAACCAGACATCTACCAGAATGAATGGGCACCGCCAAACTGTGGCCAAAAACAAAGCTCTCCTCCCAGTGGTGCAAAATGGAGCTGAGCCCAACGTGGTCAAATTCAATGGTTGCTTCAAAATTTGGTCCACCTGGATCCTTCATTCAGCCAACAGCTCAGAAAATTTCGCTGAACAACTTCTGAAATTTCGGTTTCACTCTGTATATTTTTGTGCTTGCTTCACTTTGGTTTAGAAGGATTTTCTTTTGTCCGTGTAAATTATCAAGATTGAATAAGTGGGAGAATGGCTAGAATGCAGTCTTTCTGAAAGAATAGCATTATCTACTCAAGTAAAGAAGCTGTAACTGGCCCACCAAGCCCTGTATGCTTCAGAGTGTCTATCACTTGTCAGGAATGGCCTTACAGACAAACTTGAATTCTGAGAGAGTAAGGTATGAGGAATATATGGTTACCAGTTAAGAAAGGTAACAAATGTGACAGAAAACCAATTCAGGAACTCCACAAATACCATGAAAAAATCTTGGATGTGGCTTGTCTTTTATGTCTACAAGATGCATCCCAATGGGTTGACCAGTCAGTGTTTCGCATGCTAGCAAAAGAGGAAGACCCATTGACCATGGTTGATGGAAGTGATTAAAAATCTGCAGCAACTAGGGATACAGAAAGAGATTTAAAAAGACGAGACAATGCTTAAGCAAGTGAGGTTCCATGAAAAACCTCAGAGGAAGATGACGTGCTCTCTGGACAAAGGAGAGAAAGGAACGGTACAGCTATGTGAACATCAAAACTCATTCCAAACACAGTAATTGATCATTGTGGTGTTTAGTTGGCCTGTACAAAACAACAATGAAATAATAAAAATCTGTGATTAGTTGCTGCAGAGGTTGAATGCCTGCCAGAGGAGGTGGAGTTAGAGGACCGTTAGTGGGTGGCTGTAGGGCACTGTGCTCTCACGGTGAGTGCACAACCACCTTGTGCCACTTGCATACGGCAGCCAATAGCGTTCCCTGTATCTGGTATAAGGTGGCCGCCCAGCGCACAAATGGTCTGTTTAGTGCTCATGCTTGATACTATCAGATCACTGAACTAGAACTGCTTGATAACTACCTAGCTTGTCACCCAGTTATTTTCTTGGGTCATGTCTTGGATTTATCTCTGTGCTTCTTTGGGCCTTGTTGTCATCATTGGATAAAGGCTTATCTTAGTGCCTCATTGTCAAGTAGATTGTTTGTCCTTGCCCTGGTCTGTTGTTTGTCCACAGTCTGTCACAGTTCATTGACCTAACATTAGTTTGGGTTACTCTTCTGCAGACAGCTGTCCCTCCTGGTGGCTTCCTCAATTTCTGCTGCAGCTCTGAAGTGTGCACAGATATGTGGATATAACAAAAACTGTTTGTTAAACTTTAAAGGTTTATTTATTTATTTATTATTAAAGCTTTGTTTATTTATAGAACATATTAAACCGGTATCTGAGACTTTCATAACTTGTTGACTAAAGTCAGCTGGTAGCAAACTTTAGTCTTTCCTTTTTATGTACACATTTAATCATACACTCAAAAATGAATGCATTGTAATCAATGTGACAACCCCACTGCATATCAACCCAGGTCAATAAATAAAGATTAAACAATAAACAATAAATTAGTAAGAATTAAAAACGGTATGTGCTATAGAAAGATTGCAACACTAAGTTATTATCAGAGAGTGAGCCACAGTTCATCCCAGAGTAACCCAGAGAGCATCCCAGAGTGCCCCAGTGGCTGTGTGCGCCGCCATATTGGCGGGTGACCTTGAACGAGTTTCACTCGGCCGCCGCTAGAGCCTGGAGGATCGCGCTATAGTTTCAACTAAGCGCGATCTGCTGGCAAAAGTGTCTTTTCCGGCCGCCATGTTGGATTATCAGCGTTCTGCTTCCTGCCGCGCCCAGTGTGGTGGCGCTTATCAGTAGTAACTTCCGCAGTACAGGCAGCTGCACGCTCATTTCACTCGAGGCAGCAGCACTGAGCACACAGCCACACCGTACAGGAGGAGAAGATATACAAGAAGATCAAGATTGCCTGTGTACAAGACCGTGGGTACATTTAGTGTTACTCCTAATAATGTAGCACAAGAAGAGCTATTAAATGGACCTATTACTTTTGTAGGAGCTAAGATTCATTTTTCTTGTACAACTACAGAGGTTGTAACTGGTAATAGTTGGTTAACTATTGCTATTGTAAGGGGCCTCAATTAGGTTTGGAGTCCTATTATGATAGAGACATTATTTGTTATCGTACCTGTTCTATTGGAGTTCAGGGCGACAGGAATTATGGTACAGCAGTTGTACTTACAGATAAGCCATTTTGCTTATATACAAAGAACAGGAGACGTGTTAATGCTATTTTTGTTATATATTAAACACTTGTACACATTGATCTTGCCAAAAGCCGAGAAGCGATTCTTCTTAGTGTTGTAGCCCACAGGGGCACTCTGGGATGCTCTCTGGGTTTCTCTGGGATGAACTCTGGCTCACTCTCTGATAATGACTTAGTGTTGCAATCTTTCTATAGCACATACGGTTTTTAATTGTTACTAATTTATTGTTTATTGTTTAATCTTTATTTATTGACCAGTATGTAGTTGTCAATCATGCTTATCTATCTCGTGAGATTTTTTTTTTTTTTTTTTTTTTTTTTTTTTTTTTTTTTTTTTTTTTTTAATGCCACACTGTTAACTCATATCTCACTACCAGTCACTGCACACACTATACACACATTGTTTCATCACGCACACGCACACGCACACACACACACACACACACACACACACACACACACACACTAGTGATCTGTGGGCCATTTTCTGTACTGCAACTTCCTATTTGCTATCCTGAAAAATGGAGTCAGCATCCCTCTATAATGAGTGAAACATTGAGCTCAGGAAGAGGAAGAAGTGTTAGTATTGTGCTGTGCATAGCTTGGGGGTAAGTTTTTCTAGAAAAGGAAAAAAAAGAAGGGAAAAAACATAGTGTGAAGGTGTTATGTGGAATATTGGAGGTTTTATAATCATTATTATTATTATTATTATTATTATTATTATTATTATTGTTGTTGTTGTTGTTATTATTGTTATTATTATTTATTTGAACAGCTTTTTTAACCAGACTCCTACTCTGTTTTGTCTAAGTAATCCTTCAATGCATAACAGATACTTTTTAGCTGCCATTTTAAATACGTGTATTTTTGCAATTTTTTTAATCTCTTTTGGTAATTTATTGTACAGTTTTATTCCTTGATAGAAAACACTGTTTTGAGTTTAATGTTTATTCTTTCTTGATAAATGTAAGTTAAGTCTAACTCATGTTCCATGGCCATGGACAGAGCTGTTTGTGCAGTAATTTCCAATGTTATTTTTGATGTATACAATTGATTGGTAAATGTATTCACACGGAGCAATTAAAATCCCCAGTGTTTCCAACAGATCTTTACAATAAGCTCGACTAGTATTTTTGGTTATAATTCTTATGGCTACTTACTGGAGATTGAAAATTGTGTTCATATTTTGTGCATTTGTTTCCCAAAACAGAATGCCATAGCTAAGAATTGAGTGTACATATGAATAGTATGTAACAAAAAGACGCTGCATACTACTGTATCCTTGATATTTTCAAAGCTATTACATGACTTTTTTGAAAATCTGGGAAGCTAATGCTATGATACTGCCATTTATCCCCTTTAACAGGCTGCTGTAATATATGTATTTCATGAAATTTATTTGCAGTTCTGATTACAAATAACCATCAGCTATATGAGGGAATAATGTCAATGAAATTTTGTGCCGAATCAGGACTCGAACTCCGATTTCTTGCTTTACACGAGAGGTCGCCTTAATGACTTTGGCTATCCGTGCACGACACGTGGCCAGACCCAAACTTCCATATATATCTTCGTTCCTGCATCACAATCTGACACTTGTACACACATTATGTAATTCCCATACAGGGAAGGAGATTTTAATTGAAAGTCACTGCCTGCTATTTGTGGATGAATACGACATTGCAATACCTGTGTAGTTAAGAAGAACGATGCAGTGTTCCTTCGGACGTGCATGCCCAAAGGAACATTGTATTATAATTCTTATCACCACAACTATTGCAACATCATAAATACATATTTGTTGATTTGAATTCCAGTACTTCAACTTTAAAAATTTTTCTGGGAAGGGATAATTGAAATTCAGCTTATTAACATGTAAATACATAGGCTTACAATGATAATACAGTGGTTTAGCTAATCCAAATACTGAAGAAGCAAGTCCGTGTAATGAACAATTGTGACCATCAGATTCACGAGAGTCATAAATTATTGCATGAAAATAATTTGTCAATGAAGTGTGAATGTGGAGGTGCGATGGATGTAAACACAGTGAAATGGAACAATGTGTACTCATGACTAAGGCAATTAGCATGTGTATGTCACTTCCTGTGCATCTGCACTTCAACAGCCCAGTAGCAAAGGCCACAATGATTATATTATTCAGGTCTGTCCACAAGTTACTCCATTCGACGAGAGTGATAGGCATCGGTCGTGTTGCCATAGGTTGCAAACTCATTGTGATTGCTGTAAAATTTTTTTACAAGTGACATGCCCACATTTAAGCTTTTGAAACTACACTGCCAAAAGTGATGGGATATCTCCTAATATCATACCGGACTTCCTTTTGCCCAATGTAGTGCTGCAATTTGACGTGGCAAGTCCTCTGCAGAAATACCGAGTCGTGCTGCTACTATAGTGTTCCCAGTGCAGGATTTTGTACGCTGACTGACCTCTCAATTATGTCCCACGTGTGTTTGATGGGATTCGTGTCAGATGATCTGGATGGCCAAACCATTCACTCTAATTGTCCAGAATGTTCTTCAAACCAATAGCGAACAAGTGTGGCCAGGTGACATAATGCATTGTCGTCCATAAAAATTTCATCGTTGTTTGGGAACATGGTGTCCGTGAATTGCTGCAAATGGCCTCCAAGTAGTCAGACATCCAGAGGACCCAGTCCATATGTAAACACAGCCCACTCTATTATGGAGCTACCACCAGCTTGCACTTTGCCTTGTTGACATCCCGGGTCCACGGCTACGTGGGGGTGTGCACCACACTTGAATGTGCGCCACACTTGAATGTGCGCCATCAGCTCTTACCAGTTGAAATTAGGACTCATTTGACTGGGCCACAGTTTTCCAGTCATCTAGGGTCCAATCGATATGGTCATGAGCCCAGGAGAAGTGCTGTATGTGATGTCGTGCTGTTAGCAAAAGGTACTCGCGTCTGTCGTCTGGTGATGCCCACCAATGCCATATTTGGTTGCACTGCCACAATGGACATTTCTGGAGTTATTTAACACAGTGTTGCTTGTCTGATATCACTGACAACTCTATGCAAAAGCTTACCAGATTTTTCAAAAAAAGTCACTTAATAGCTGACACTTAACAGCTGTGGATCATAAAATATTGAATTCTCTAATGACTTCTGAAATGGAATGTCCCATGTGTCCTGCTCCAGCTACCATTCCGCTCAAAGTCTGTTAATTACCACTGTGTGACCATAATCATGTCAGAAAACTTTTCACATGAATCACCTGAATACAAATCACAGCTCTGCCAATGCACTGCCCTTGTGTATGGAATGCTACTGCCATCTGCATTTGTACGTATTGCTAATGCACGACTTTCACCACCTCAGTGTGTGCTTATCGAAACATGCACAGAAAAAACAAAGGGATACAATACTCTGTGTATTTAAATGCACTTTCCATAACTGTCAATATTATGAAAAGGATAGATTGGTACTTACCATATGGTGGAGATGTTGAGTAGCAATTTATCCTTTTCGCAATATTGTCATTCCATCCCAAATTTTCCACTATTCTTTACTGTCACTTGCCATTGTTCTGTACTAAAGCAAAAACAATAGGTTTCACATGTAATGTCTTGTAAGTGTTTATAATGAGTAGGTCCAATATTTTCTTTCCTCCTCCTCCTCTTTTCCTCTCAAAAGTATCTTTGCAGTCAATGAAAGCCACACAGAACGTAAAGTCCATACTTTCTTTCACAAAGTGTCACATTTTGTTGAAAATGGTAATTGTTGTATTTGTTTCCCTTCCAGGTGGGCCAGTTGCTTAGCGCAATGAGAGATGAACTTGTGAAGCTGCTGGTGGATAAGATAAAGGACCCACAGTTGGACCTAGTGACTCACGAGCGAGGAAAAGTCATCATCTCCACAATTGTCCGTCTTATCTCGAAAGACTGATGTTCCGAGAAGTCCTACGAAGGAATTACCTAATTTTTATAAACTACTGTATATTTTTTCTTTCTTTCTTTCTTTCTTTCTCCACCCTTCCCCTCCCTCCTTTCTGTCTACCGTGATAAGAACAGACTGACACTACTGACATTAGTAATATGCCATTGGATGGTAGTAATCCCTTGTACATAGATGCCTATTCTGATCTTTGGATTCTGCTTCTGTGACGTAACTGTGCAACAAGGTTGGAAATTCTCAACAATCTCCTGCCGTGTTTTCCACCAATTAGTAATCTCTTTTCTCTGATATAATATGTGTTGCATTGCTTAAAACATAACTGATATTGGCTTCTGATATCAGTATTACATTGGAAAACAAAAAATGGACAACATGTGATCATATGACATTACACAGATTGTAAATAGACATACGGAAAAAAGAAAAGAACTTTACAATTCAACAAAAGTGAGACATGTTTCAGACAGTCGAGAGTATCAGTTGGAAAAGCATAGTAGACACTGTAAAATTAGTTGTATGTAAAGTGTGTAACTAGTACTGAAATGTTAGTATATATTTTTGCACTGTTTACATTGTAATACAATAATATTATTGTTGAGGTGCCTTAAATGTACAGTTTATGATGAATGTTACGGGTAAATTTTGCAGAGCCAATTATGAGCATTAATTAAATGTTTTGAATGGCCATTTTGAGGCATATTGCAAGATAATCTTGTATGTTGAATTATTTATTACATTTTTGTACCTGTCTGTTTTTGAAGCTGAAGAACGCCTTTTATGTAAAAAAAAAATCGCTGTGAACAGTTTTAAATTTGTTGTTTGTTGTTTTTGAGGGGAATGTATTTATTTATGGAATATAGACAAATAACTGAAAAAATGAAAGCTTTAAACTGGAATAAAAGTCAAAATCAATAACATAACATACTGCATGTCATTTGTTTTATACTTTGGCACTTCCAATAATTCATCCATAGCTCTGGTCCTGTTCTGATACATCATTGTATTAAGGTTTCTTGTGGACCTTTGTCTATTTATTACCTTTTCAAAATGTTGTTTTTTACCTGCAGTTCAGTAAAACTTTACTGACCTGCTAACCACACCCACATGTAGGCACATGTAACATGTACATGAGCCAATGGTGACAAATTGCTTTAGACACACTTCCCAACATGTTTACACTGTTCTCCAGGGTTAGACCACGTTTTGTGGCTAACAACCAGATTGATAGAGCTTTGTGGCCACTCACCATAATTTAACATAAAGCTTAAATCGGCTTATACCCCTCTCCTGCTTTCCAACCACGAAGCTCTACTTCATACCTTACTGAACTAACGCTCTCTAGAGAATTGTGGCATAGTGACACTTAGCTGTACTTAACATTAGAAATGTAGATGTGTTCAGAATGACCTTTTGTTTTAGATGTGACTTTTGTTTCTTTTCAGACAACAGAAAATCCAGGGTGAAATAATGAAAAGAAGACACATTAGGTTGCAGACAGGCACAAGTAAGACACTTACATAAAGCTTTTGGCCACAGCCATCATCAGCAAAAGAGAAACGCACACCATTCATACATACAAGCAAGCACACCTCATGCACACACGGCTGCCAACTCCAGCATCTCAGGCCATAATGCAGCTATCACGTGGGATGCAAGCAGCAATCTGGAGGGGGCGAGGAAGAGGAAGGGATAGCAATGTACAGGTGGGGGGAGAGAGAGAGAGAGAGAGAGAGAGAGAGAGAGAGAGAGAGAGAGAGAGAGAGAGAAAGAGAGAGAGAGAGAGAGAGAGACTGACTGACTGGTAGACTGTGCAGGAACTAGAATGCCCATAGGTACAGCAGAAGGAGCTTTTGGGGCAATGAGGTGGGAGAAAAAAGGAGCAAAACAAGAGAGGAGTGTAAAAATACTGATGGATACATTGGCAGATGGTGTCAACTAAACAGGATGAGAGACGAGAATGGGGATAAAATGTTAGGACAGAGGGGGTGTAAACTGTTAAATGGGGGGTGTGCGGACTGTATGTTACCATAGATTGAGGCCGGGATAATTACAGGAGCAGAGACTCGGAGACTGTTTTGTAAGGAAAGCTCCAATCTATGCTGTTCATTAAAACTGTTAGTGGAGGCAAGGATCCATATAGTTTGGGTAGTGAAGCAGCCATTGAAATAATATAACATCAAGCTGCATGTTGTGCCACTGGGTAGTCTAATTAGCTCTTGGCCACAGTTTGGTGTTGGCTATTAATCCTGGTGGACAGCTTGTTGGTAATCGTACCAATATAAAAAGCTGTGCAGTGATTGCATCAGAGCTGGTAAATGACACGACTACTTTCGCAGGTGGCCTGGCTCCTGATGGGGTAGGATAAACCTGTTTCAGTACTGGAATGGGAAGTGCTGGCTGGGTGGATGGGATGGGTCTTGCACATGTCTTTCACAGGGGTATGATCCTTGTGGCAAGAGGTTGGGACTGGATGTGGGATAGGGATTGACTAGGATGTGGTGGAGGTTGGGTGGGCAACGGAACACCACTTTAGGTGGGGATGGAAGTATCTTGAGTGGTTTAATTCTTCCAGTCTGGGTGGTACTGGGTGACGAAGGGGACAATCCTTTGTGGCTGGTTCATGGGGTGAGGGGAGGATTGGGGGTGTGAGGGGAAATTGCACAGTTAAACTACATCTACATCTACATCTACATTGATACTCCGCAAGCCACCCAACGGTGTGCGGCGGAGGGCACTTTACGTGCCACTGTCATTACCTCCCTTTCGTGTTCCAGTCGCGTATGGTTCGCGGGAAGAACGACTGTCTGAAAGCCTCCGTGCGCGCTCTAATCTCTCTAATTTTACATTCGTGATCTCCTCGGGAGGTATAAGTAGGGGGAAGCAATATATTCGATACCTCATCCAGAAACGCACCCTCTCGAAACCTGGCGAGCAAGCTACACCGCGATGCAGAGCGCCTCTCTTGCAGAGTCTGCCACTTGAGTTTGCTAAACATCTCCGTAACGCTATCATGGTTACCAAATAACCCTGTGGCGAAATGCGCCGCTCTTCTTTGGATCTTCTCTATCTCCTCCGTCAGACCGATCTGGTACGGATCCCACACTGATGAGCAATACTCAAGTATAGGTCGAACGAGTGTTTTGTAAGCCACCTCCTTTGTTGATGGACTACATTTTCTAAGTACTCTCCCAATGAATCTCAACCTGGTACCCGCCTTACCAACAATTAATTTTATATGATCATTCCACTTCAAATCATTCCGCACGCATACTCCCAGATATTTTATAGAAGTAACTGCTACCAGTGTTTGTTCTGCTATCATATAATCATACAATAAAGGATCCTTCTTTCTATGTATTCGCAATACATTACATTTGTCTATGTTAATGGTCAGTTGCCACTCCCTGCACCAAGTGCCTATCCGCTGCAGATCTTCCTGCATTTCGCTACAATTTTCTAATGCTGCAACTTCTCTGTATACTACAGCATCATCCGCGAAAAGCCGCATGGAACTTCCGACACTATCTACTAGGTCATTTATATATATTGTGAAAAGCAATGGTCCCATAACACTCCCCTGTGGCACGCCAGAGGTTACTTTAACGTCTGTAGACGTCTCTCCATTGAGAACAACATGCTGTGTTCTGTTTGCTAAAAACTCTTCAATCCAGCCACATAGCTGGTCTGATATTCCGTAGGCTCTTACTTTGTTTATCAGGCGACAGTGCGGAACTGTATCGAACGCCTTCCGGAAGTCAAGGAAAATAACATCTACCTGGGAGCCTGTATCTAATATTTTCTGGGTCTCATGAACAAATAAAGCGAGTTGGGTCTCACACGATCGCTGTTTCCGGAATCCATGTTGATTCCTACATAGTAGATTCTGGGTTTCCAGAAATGACATGATACTCGAGCAAAAAACATGTTCTAAAATTCTACAACAGATCGACGTCAGAGATATAGGTCTATAGTTTTGCGCATCTGCTCGACGACCCTTCTTGAAGACTGGGACTATCTGTGCTCTTTTCCAATCATTTGGAACCCTCCATTCCTCTAGAGACTTGCGGTACATGGCTGTTAGAAGGGGGGCAAGTTTGCGGACCTGGTCTGGGAGATAGTGTTTGTCTGTGAATGCCTTGGTGAGACCCTCAGCATACTAAGCAAGGAAATTCTTGTCACTGCAGATACACCATCCCCGGGTGCCCAGGTTGTATGGGAATGATTTTTTGGTGTGAAAGCCCTGACAGTTGTTGAAATGCAGGTTCTGTTGGATGTTTTGAGGTTTAATGTCGACAGGGGTGCGGATGGAGCCATCAGAGCAGAGGATGTCAACGTCGAGGAAGATGGTACACTGGGTTGAGGAGGACCACGTGAAGTGGATGGGAGAGGATGCGTTTAGGTTGTGAAGGAACGAAGGTAGGGTGTCATGGCCCAGAGTCCAGGTTATGAAACTGAACCAGACTAGGGGTTTGACATTTTGAGAGGCCAGGAAGGTCTCCTCTAGGTAGCCCATGAAAAGTTTCATGTTGGAGGATGTCATACGGGTGCCCATGGCTGTGTCGAGGAATTGAGGTAGTGGGTTTGGAGTCTGAGGGCATTTGAAAATAGTTGTAAGACCATTGGCATGAGGTATGCTGGTATATGGAGAGGTAGTATCAACAGTGATGATGATGATGATGATGATGATGATGGATCCAGGTGGTAAAGGTGTGGGGATGGCGGAGAGTCACTGAAGAAAAGGGTTGGTGTCTTTGACATGGGAGGCTGATTTACGGGCAATTGGTTGGAGGTGTTTGTGAATGAGTGCCGAAATTTTTTCAGTGGGGCCACAATAACCAGCCACAATGGGGCATCCAGCATTGTTGAGTTTGTGGAGTGTGGGATGCATGTAAAATTGGTTGCCTGGGGTATCAAAAGGGTCAGGAGGGAAATGGATTCAGAGGAAAGGTTCAGGGGTGGGGCTAAGGCTTTGTGCAAGGATTTGAGATTGTGTTGGACTTCTGGGACGGGATCACCCTGGCAGAATTTATAGGTGGAGGAATCAGATAACTGGCGGAGGCCTTCTGCCAGCTAGCCTCTGCAATTCATAACACTGTTGGAACCTTTGTCTATAGGTAGGATAATTAGGTCAAGATTTATTTTGAGGATGTGCATGGCTACTCCTTCTTCTACGGAAAGGTTGGTGTCCTGAGGAAGGGACCTAGGGAAGGAAAGTGAGACTAAATAGGAGGTAAAGAATTCCTGGAAGGTGGCCAGCAGGTGGTTAGGTGGGAAAGGGTTGGGGGGCTCACAGTTGGGGGATGATGTGAACTGGGAGAGGCAGGGTTCAATGTTGGAATTAAGGTGGTTTTGGTACGAGGGATTGGTGGCAAAGAAGTGCTTCCATTGCAGGCCCCATCTGTGAGGGCCAGGATTGGCAGAACCTGAAAATGTGTTGGCCGTTGTGAAAGGGGGTGGGGATCCAGAGAAAGAAATCTGTACAGTTTGGCTGTTAAGGGGGATTCCAAAAGGCACCATTTGATAAACAGGATGTGGGACTGGATTTTAGACAGGGAAAGGGATACTTTTCTCAACTGGTGCAGAAAGATGGAGCAGAGGTCCATTGTGGCAGGAATGGTGTAAAGGAAACAGGAATGATGTAGAAATGGGCAAAATAGGTGTTGATGGTCATGAGAGGAGCCGCATAAGTGAAAAGATGTGTAAAAAACACATAAAGACATTCAGAAACACAAACATGTGCAAAAATAAACACAGATATGTAAAATTTTGCACAAATATGTGAAACCACATATTTGTGTCTTGTGTCTGTATATGTGTGGATGGATATGTGTGTGTGTGCGAGTGTATACCCGTCCTTTTTTCCCCCTAAGGTAAGTCTTTCCGCTTGTGTCTGTATATGTGTGGATGGATATATGTGTGTGTGTGTGTGTGTGTGTGTGTGTGTGTGTGTGTGTGTGTGCGCGAGTGTATACCCGTCCTTTTTTCCCCCTAAGGTAAGTCTTTCCGCTCCCAGGATTGGAATGACTCCTTACCCTCTCCCTTAAAACCCACATCCTTTCGTCTTTCCCTCTCCTTCCCTCTTTCCTGATGAGGCAACAGTTTGTTGCGAAAGCTTGAATTTTGTGTGTATGTTTGTGTTTGTTTGTGTGTCTGTCGACCTGCCAGCACTTTCATTTGGTAAGTCACTACATCTTTGTTTTTAGATATAAAAATATATACAAATACATTAAAAACATACAGAAACATGGGGCTGTGGGATGATTGGGGGGGGGGGGGGGGGGTGGCATTAAATGCTGCATAAACAGTTCCTGCAGTCACAAAATCCATGTTGTGCAAGGACATTTGTTGATACATTGTGGCTCAGAGGTAGATGCGATGTGGAAGGTGGTGAATAAACACAGGAGAGAAGACAGAGAACAGACACTAAGAAAAGCAATGCTATAGAGAAGAGTAACAATGGAAAACATCACAGGCTTGTAGGATCAAAGAAAAACCATTCAGCAGAGTCAAACAATGGAAACTCCAGTGTAGGAAAAGACAGATTGCTACTTACTGTGAAGACGATGTGTTAAGTTGCAGGCAGGCACAATTAAAAGACACTTACCTAAAGCTTTCAGCCACAGCCTTCATCAGCAAAAGAGAAAACCACACCGTTCATACACACGAGGAAGCACTCTTCATCCACACATGACCACCAACTCCAGCACCTCTGGCCAGAATACAACTGTCATGTGAGATGCAAGCAGCAATCTGTAGGGGGCAGGGAAGGGGAAGGGATAGTAGTGTACAGGTGGGGAGAGAGACGAACAGTGTCTGGTGGAGTGAGCAGGGACTAGAATGCCAACAGGGGCAGCATCGAGAGGTTGTGGGTCAGGGAGGTGGGGAAAAGGAACGAAACAAGAGCAGGGTAAGATGGGAGTGTACGTTGGCAGAGGGCAGCAAATAAACTAATTGGGAGATGAGATCGGGGAGGTGATGTTAAGACACGAACCGCTTCCTTCACTGACTCTCCCCTAATCATAACCCCTACACACCAATATCCCTCATGCCCATGGTCTTACCACTATTGAACACTACCTTTCCCAACATCCTTCAGACTCCAAACCCACTACCTCATTCCTTATACACCTTACTAACCCACAACTACTTCTCTTTGAAGTGAAGGTATGTAAACAAATCCACAGCAAAGCCATCGGCATGCGCATGGCACACTCATATACCAACTTTTTATGGGCCATCCAGAAGAGATGTTCCTGGCCTTTCAAATGAAAAATCCCTAGTCTAGTTTTGTTCATTGATGATATCTTCATGATCTTGACTCGGGGCCAAGTCGCCCTACCTTCTTTCCTTCACGGCCTCAACATCACCTCTCCCATCCGCTTCACTTGGTCCTCCTCAACCCAGCGTGCCACCTTCCTAGATGTTGACCTCCTCCTCTCTGATGGCTCCACACCTCTGTCCATATTAAATCCACCAATTACCAACAGTACCTGGATTTCGAAAGCTGTCACCCCTTTCACGCTAAAACATCCCTCCCATACGGCCTGTCCACCTGGGGATGGCATATCTGTTGTAACAAGAACTCCCTTGCTCAGTATGCGGAGGGCCTCACCAAGGCCTTCACAGACAAGCACTGTCCCCAAGACCTAGTCCACAAACAGTTTTTCTATGCCTTTTCCCCTCACAGCTCCCAATCCTCCCACCAGCCACGAGGAGGTGTCCCTTTCATCTCCCACTACCATCTCAGACTGGAGCAACTCAACCACATCCTTTGGTTACTTATAATCATGCCCTGAAATAAGGGACATTGTACCCGAGATACTTTCAACCTCGGCTAAAGTGGCGTTCCTTTGCCCACCCAACCTCCACAACATCCTAGTCAATTCCTATGCCACTTCCAATCCCAACCCCTTGCCACAAGGATCACATCCGTGTAGAAGACACAGATACAAGACCTGCCCAATCCACTCACCCAGCACTTCCTTTTCCAGTCCTGTCACAGGTTTTCCAACCCCTTCAGAGGCTGGGCCACCTGTGAAAGCAGTCATGTTATTTACCAGCTCTGCTACAATCGCTGCACAGCTTTTTTTATTGGTATGGCTACCAACCAGCTGTCCACCAGGATGAATGGCCAACACCAAACTTTGGCCAAGTGCAAATTAGACTACCCTGTGGCACAACATGCAGCTTGATGTGACATACTGATTTCAGTGGCTGCTGCACTACCCAAGCCATCTGGTTCCTTCCCTCGACCACTAACTTTTCTGAACAGCATCGAGTTATCTTTGCAACATATTCTCACTCCTGTAATTATCCTGGCATCAGTTTATAGTTATATACTGTCACCATACCCTGCACATAAGTTTCCCCTCTTTGTCCTATCATCTCGTCCCCATTCTCATATCCCATCTTGTTTATTTACTGCTCTCTGCCAATGCACCCGTCCATCTTTTGCTTCTACTCTCCTTGTTTGCTCCTTTTTTCTCCAACTCCCTGCCCCACAGCCTCATGGCAGCGTTTGTCTCTCTCCTCACCCGTACACTACTATCCCTTCCCCTTCCCTCTGTGACTCAACATCTCCACTATATGATGATTAGCAATCCATCCTTTTCATAATATTTTTATTTCTTTTCAGTTAGAGACCTTTGACTGTATTCATTTCTTTTATTTTTCACTGTCCACCCAGAACCCTCAATACTGGCAATATGTATTCAGTGTGTGCAATGGATTCCTTATCTAATGTTGCTGCTACCTAGTACATACTCTCCTGTCTATTCCTGAAGCTGCTGTCAATCAGTGATGCTAGTTTACTCAATCTCCACCAGCTGGTGGATGGAACAGTAGAGTGGTCTGTCTTGTTACATATTAAACATACCTTTATTTATTTATTTATTTATCAATGTAGGAAAAGACATTTCTACTTACCATAAAGAAGAAGCGTCAAGTTGCAGACAGGCACGATAAAAGACACTCACATATAGCTTTCAGCCACAGCATTTGTCAGTAAAGAAACACACACACACACACACACACACACACAAGGGAGCACAACTGACGCACATACGACTACCAACTCCAGCATCTCGTGCTGAGCTGGCGGTCGCGTGTGCTTGTGCGCACATCTCTGTGTGTGTGTGTGTGTGTTTTTTTTTTTTTTTTCCTGACAAAGGTTGTGACCAAAAGCTATATGTGAGTGTATTTTAATCGTACTTGTCTGCAACTTCTCGTGTCTTCTTTACAGTAAGCAGCAATCTATCTTTTCTTACATTGTTGAATTCCTACCTGGTGTTTCCATTGTTTGCTTTATGTATTTATTATCTCTTTGGCCTTCAGTGTGAGTATGCTATTCAGCCACTAACAGTTGAAATTTGAGTTTCTGTAACCTAGAAATGAACATGATTCATTAAAGTAACTAAACATTGTTTCTTCATTATTGTGTAATTTCTAAACCTGGGTCCTTTTTTTAAAAAAAAGGAAAAAAACCACCCTGATGAAAAGTCAATGGTCAGAGTTTCAAATTGCCCACTAAAATAAAATGACGGACATCTACGTGTTGCTCTGTCATTCCCTATTAGAAGGCTATTAATACTTCTTGGGAGTGGAACCCTAACATTATCAAGGCCCGAAAGGAGTTGTTCTCTGTATTGGTCATACTTTGGGCATGTGAAGATTCAACGATTAATGTCCATTCCCCATCCCCCACATCTGAGCTGTTGCAACCACAGCATTTCTTGACTGCAAATGAAATAAATCCAAAAGAAAACTGCTGTGATTAAATCTCATTCTCATGATTGCAGACACAGATATGCAGTGTACAGACATGTTGTGAAACTGCAAGTTAGGCATGTGGGGTTGTATTCGACTATAATATTTTCCTTTAGTTATAGATAATGTTTTCCATTCCTCTTCCCACTGTGATCTGACACCCATTTCAATTTAATGTAATAAGTCAGATATCAAGTTACCTTATACTAACAAGGAGAGGTCCTGAGTGGTGGGATCTACTTTTTGAAATCGTGTGTACAGTGATGTACGTTAAGGTTCCAGGTATCACACCATCCAGCCACTCACTCTGGTGAATCCTCGTTTGCAAGTAGTAGATGAAAAAAGATTTAGGAATTTCACATGCTGCTCTGCAGCTTTAACAAGTGGTCGTCAAACAGACTAGTTGCTCAGCATAATGGTTAATGTATAGGCACCACTTGAAAATGTCGTGGGCTCGAATCTCGTCAGGTGCTTTGAAATTTTTTTTTTTTTTTTTAAATCTTTATGAAACTGAGTTTGAATGTTATTTTTATTCAAATTATTGGTTTAAAAATTATGTTTTTATTTCTATTGCTTTGACATATTGATGTAATCACTGTATTGACTTTGATTGAATTTCTTCCATTTTATCATTCTATTTTTTTGTCCATGTTATTGCTTGCATTCTTCATTTTGCCTGAGTTTTGTTTTATTTATAATCCCTTCTCTGTTTTAAATCTTCATCTGTTTTATTTTGTTCACAGTGCAGTAAGAATTTATGTTTTAATGTTTGTATGACAATTAACATCCAAAAAATGTACATCTTGTAACAAAAATACATTTTTGACACCAGTGCACAGCCAATGTAAATAGATGATTTCAGCTTTAGTTTTGTAACTGATACATTTGCAGTTTAAAATGTTTAAATATTATCTAAAAACGTGTTTTTGTGTGTGTATCGACCTGCCAGCGCTTTTGTTTGACAAGTCACATCATCTTTGTTTTTAGATATTTTTCCCACGTGGAATGTTTCCCTCTATTATATTCATATGTTTAAATATTATGATAGATAAATAAAAGAATTAATCCACTTGCACAAGGATTAAAAATGATAAGAAAATAAGAGAGCAATTGAAAAAGTTAATATGGTGGTTAAAGTGACGTGACAAAGGAACAAACATAAAAAATACATTTAACTCAATTAATTGAACAAACTAATGGCTAAAATAATTTCCTGTAAAGATTTTAGAAGAAAACATTTCAGGGCACCTGATAGATTCAAACCCGTAACCTTTTATATTTGAACATTGACCATTACACTGTGAAACCATTCTGTTGAACATCTCGTCTTTTAAAGCTGTAGAGCATCTGGCAAAATTCCATTTTTTTTTTTTCTTTTCATAGCTTACTCACAAATGAGGGCCAACGAGGGTAAATGGCTACAGGGTGTGATACCTGGAACCTTAACCTAGACCACCACACAGATCATTCCAGAAAGGTGATCTCATCATCGTGGACCTCTCTTTTAAGAGGGTTCCAGATATGGCAACTCCCTTGGCCAACAGATGTGCAGTTTTGTTATACAAAGTGCGTGCATGAGCTTTAATCTAAAGTATACAAATATATATTTGTTTCATCATGAACATTCTGTTACTGTGTTAACTATGCCAGTAACAAGTTTATTGGTGTTTTACCCCAGTTTCTTCTCTCTATGGGCCTAATGACAGTTTTTGTAATAAGAAATAATCACAATCCTTTTGTAATTTTGGGATAAAGAGTACTTAATCACCTTCATGATCGCTAGTGCTTCATTTCTGCATGAAGCAGCTGATGAAGAAAACTTATGCTGTTCAAAGTTACCCATTCTTTCACGCACCCGACGTTACCTTTTAACACGATTCTCGAACCATCCGCATATATATGTAAAGCTTCGCTCACTTTTTCGTGGAAATATGTACTAGTTATTGCTTTAAGTTTACTATCAATGCGTGCACAAAATTCCAAATAAAGCACTGTAACCAAGGCCGTGAGGGGCAACTGGCTCTTCATACATAGAAAGTCTTCTTGTTGGCATAATACTTTTCAAAAGATGATTCACTGTCTGGAAACTTCTAAAGACTGGAAGTCGATATAATATTCTGTTGTATAAGATACTGTGCAGCATTACACCTTTCGATGTGATCTGAAGTTGCCACATTGCATTGTTATTGCCTTACCGTGTGGCATCTGTAATCCATTGTTCTCGAATGACATATATAAATGACTACGGTTGACGAGTGGGTATGCTGCCGTATTTAATACACGACACCTTTTATAGACAACACATGTATTCTGCATTGAATCCTTTGCTGATGGCAGTTCATTATCACTGAAAATTGTATTTGTCATGGATTTCTGTAGCACTTTGGCATCTTTTTATTAATATTGAGGTTTACCCTGAGTCTTGGTTTCTTAACTGTGAAATGCTTTTAATATAAAATTGTACTCGTGTAGTTATCTGTCTGGAGGCTGCGGTGCCTACACTGTTATGATAAGTGTGTGGTGCTTTTGACACACTTTCACAAGTTGACCATCTGTCGTCACAGCAGCTGCTGCCTAGCATGTCACTGCCATTGGCAGCAGAATGTGCAAGCCTTTGTGAAAGACCTTGAAAATTTGGCTGAGATGGAAAGTTGGTCTAATAAGGAATTATTGAGTGTTGACAAACTGAGACTAACAGTGGAAGCTAAGACTTGTGTAGGATATACAGAAGCTCTTCAGGAAGGCACAACATTTGAAGAATTAAAAGAAGGATTAATTCAGAGATACATAAAAAAAAACAGTACCAGACACTATAGGGAACAATCAGGGGTAATAAGTAAGAGAATTACAGAAACTGTGAAACAATTTGTGTGTAGGATAAGGAAAATTAGTGTCTATACCTATGAATTAGGACAGGATGCTGCAGTCGATGAAATTATTTTGCAAGAAGGTAAGCAGAGGGAGCCCGAGGCTTTTTTAATAGGGTTACATGTGGAAATGTCAAGACATGTATGGATAGTGGGTTCGATGGGTTTGTGCACACCAGTGTGGGTAGCTATTGAGTGTGAGGAGATTGATTTGTTGGCTGGAATGCAGGGTAAACAGAAAGTGTTTGCAGTTAATATAAAATGTTTCAGGTGTGGATGAATGGGGTATTTGAGGAGGTGGTGTCACCAGCCTCAGGGTGATGTGAATAAAGTAAGAGGAAATAATAGTTTTAGAAGTAGAGGACTGGGCAAGAATTAAGGTGTTAAATGCCAATGGCAGCTCCAGGTCCACCTACTGTCTTTCCCCGCAAGATCTGATGCTACAGAATCATATGCAGAGATGGATTGTGCAATAAGAGGAATAGTAGGGAAAAAAGTGTTACAGGATATTATTGGACACAGGGGCACATGTTTAAGTCACCAGTAGTGATCTGGTGAAATACATGCAATGGGACCCACCACAGTGCATATGTCATAGGTTGTGTTCCAAAAATGAACAGCATAGAGGCAGAAGCGATGACACTTTCTGCAGGATCTGACCATCATTTTGCAGGACAATGCTCAAGCATGTACAGTGCAAGCTGTTAATGATTTGCTTGACTGATAGGGCTGCTGAGTGCTGTATCACCTACTGCACTTCCCAGACTTAAGCCCTCGTGAGTTCAAATCGATTTCTAAACTGAAGGAAACACTTCATGGCATTTGCTTCAGAACTGATACAAATTCGTCGGGCAATAGACCACGCCGCTCGAACTGTCAACACAGCTGGCACTGCTAAGAGTGTCCTACGACCTCCATATCACTGGCAACAGGTTACACACAATGCTGGTGACTACTTTGAAGGTCAGTAGAACTTTGAAACACGTATCTATTTTGTATGAGCTGTAGATAAATAGTTGTCACTATTAAAGCTTCAACCCTCATATCAACATTGTGCCATAATCAATCTTCAGCAGCAGCTAAGGTGGAACTTGACAGAAAAATGTTTCAGTTAGTTGAAGCCATTGCCAGTGTAGTGATGTTTCAAGGAGAGTCTGTTGTGAAAGATGACCTAATTAAACCACGAACAATCTCACTAAGACTTGATTCACAAGATTATGTACCTGAGGGTACTGGGAAATCACTTTGGGTCACTGTTGAGTCTAGCTTGCTGGTAGGAATTTTTGTGTGTGGTGGAACTGTTGGAAGAAGATAAAATATTAGATCAGGGGAAGGGGGGGGGGGGAAGGGTTCTTGGTTAAGAGGTATTGTACACATGCAAGAAATAAAGGGTGAAAAGAAAGTACCTGTTTTATAGATAATTTTAGTGCAGGAAACATAGGATTAAGAAAGGTATTATTAATTGTTGATATGGATACCCTGATACCCTGGAGGACAAAGAATGGGGCATGAGTGGTGTCAGCCATGGACATTCACTGGAGGCCATTCAAATTGCATTACAGGGAATAGTGAAGCATCTAGAGGGAAGCAATAGGGAATGGATGGAAAAATTGCTTTTGGAATTTAAGAATTTATTTTTCCTCAAAGGGTTATTACCAGCTATGAATATTACACAGCACTGTATACCAACAGGAAATGAATCACCAGTCCACTCCAAACCATAGAGAATACATAGGCACTTGCAGCAAATTTTGGAGGAATTTATTGATCAACAGCTGAAAGATAGAATAACAAGAAGGTAATAGAGCATAGGGGGCAGGAATGGTGGTCGTGCCAAAAAATTCAACCAGTAAAGCACAAATATGGGTTTTGCAGTGATAACAGACATCAAAATGCGAAAACTGTAACAGACACTTTCCATACACCACAGAAAGCTTGTATCATTTAGGGAACTGCAAATATCTTTCAACAATGAATTTGAAGACTAGTTGTCACCAGATGGATGTTGCACCATATGATCGACATAAAAAACAGCAGTTTTGGGAGCCTGGAGTCACTACCAATTAAGAAGAATGCCATTTGGAGTAAAAAATGTGTCTGTAATGTTTCAGATAATGTTGGACTCAGATATTTAAAACCATGAAAATAATTAGTGTGTCTTGATGACCTAATTGTCTATGGGAATAGTATGGAACAGCATATGCGGCAGTTAAGGGAAGTATTCCTAAGATTAAGAGCAGCAAAATTAACATTGTGTACAGAGAAATGTAATTTTGTGACGGAGGAGGTAGCATACCTAGGTCACATCATAAGTAAAGATGGGAGTTAAGACAGACCCAAGATTAATGAGAGCCGTATATAAATGTTTCGTACCAGAATCTGTAAAGGAGTTGCAATCGTTCTTAGGAGCCATGAACTATTACTGCCAGTTCATACAAGGATTTGTGAATACTGCCAAGCTGTTGACACAGTTGTTGGGAAAAGGTACAAAATTTGTGGGGTCAGAAGTTTGCCAGCATGCTTTTGAGGAGCTAAAAGAAGCTTTAACACTGGATCTAATATTGGTGTGTCTGGACTTTAATAGAGAATTTGTTGTATCGTATGATGCATCAAGCTATGCATGTGTTGTCACAAGAGGTAGAAGGCATAGAACACCTGGTAGCTTAGGCATCAAGACAACGAAATTCTGCAGAAAAGTTATTTCATAATGGAGAAAGAGATGTTAAGTATTATTTATGGAAACACATATTTTAAATTTTATCTGTATAGTAAAAAGTTTAGAGTAATAACAGATCATGCAGCACGGATGTTGGGGTTAAAGGATCCTTCTAGTAGGTTGATGCAATGAGCAGTAAGGTTAAGTGAATTTTATTTCTAAGCCAAACATAACCCTGGGAAGAAGCAAGGAAATGTGGATGTTTTAAGTAGAACAGTTGCAGTATTACACATTGGGGGTACTGAGCAAAAGGAATGTCAAACTGCACAAAGAGCAGAAGATGAATGTAAGCAGTATTTTAAGCAGTCACTGTTTTGTATTCAGGATGGGTTGCTGTTGACAGATACCAAAGTGGGACCGTGGGTAGTGATACCTGTGAAGCTACAAGCAGCTCATGAGCACACATTAGCAGGTCATGGAGGTTGCAGATGTACCAACAGAAGAGTAGCAGAAAGGTATTGTTGGAGGAATAGGTAGATGGTTGTAAAGCAGTATGTGTGGAATTGCATACAGTGCACATAGAAAATGGATTTGTGTCAAACAAGAGGCTATTGCAGAGGTTGCCTGAAGCATTAGTGCCATTCAAATTCCTGGGGATTGATATGTTAGGGCTATTCAATAAAACACCTGCAAGGAATAAGTACGTACTCACAATCATAGATCATTTTTTCAAGACATATAGACAAAGTTGGGAGCAGGCAGGAACAGTGGTACAAGCACTTGTGAATAATTGGGTGCTGGAGTTTGGTGTGCATATAACAATAATAAAGACCAAGGAACGAACTTCATGTCAGATCTACCCAAGGAATTGTGTAAGTTATTGAATGTGATGAAGTTAAGACGTGTCTTCTCCATCCAAAAGCCAAAGAAAGAACTGAAGGACAATCAGGAAAATGCTTGGGTACTACATTGATTCACATCACACTACCTGTAATGTCTATTTGAAGTACATCATCTCTGCCCACAGTTCAAAACAGTGTACAAGTACAGAGTTATCACCATATGAAGTAGTAAAATGCCATCACCATTCAGCATATTGAAAATGAAGAAATGGAAGACTGTGGAATCTGTTGAGGAATTTGGCAGAGTGATTAGGGAAATTTGGAATAGAATACAGAGGGAAAATACCCGAGCACTGGAGGAATAGGAAGAAGCAGTGGGCCATATGGCAAGAATGCCCCAGTATAAGGTTGGCCAGTGTGTGATGCTATAAATTTCATATACGCTAAAGAGTAAGACAAAGAAGTTTTTTGCAAAGTATCGGGGGCTAGACCAAGTGGTAGAGACTATGTTGCCAGTAAGTCTCACAATTCAATTGCCATTGAAATCAACAATTGTGCATGTTGGGCAGTTGAAACCTTTTCAAGGGAGTCCGGAAGTAATTCCATGGTTAGGAAATGTGGACCAGAAAGGGAGAGTGCGGAAAAAGGCATCAGAAATAAACAAGAGGTTGTGACTGAAATGATGATGAGGAACCTGTATGGATTAAGGCCTATGAGATAGTCACTCATATTTTTTTAAGGTTAACAGTAGATTTACTGTAATTAGTATAAGCAGCTGTGGAGCAGCAATGAATTTAAGGGAAAGAAAAGTAATGGGTATTCCTGCCCATAGGTGAGATGCGGAGAAGGTGAGATGATGCAGTTCATACCAGGAAAGTGGGGTGAAAGTGTTACAAAACCAGCACCTGAAAGGGGGAGTACTATTCACCAAGCATGAAGACCTAGTGATCACCATCATTACACTTGGTATTCAATGAATGGGAGATACTGAATGAGGTGAGAAGATAGGAAGAAGCAGTCAACAAATTCTGCCAGGAAACGGAGAGGCACAGGATACTCAAAGGAAGTGCTGGGGTATGTGAGCAAGTACATGGAGTGTACAAGAAATTAAGGGGTGAGAAGATCCAGGTACTGGGGGTTATTCCACATAAACGAAGGAAGAGGGGTTGCATCAACACTGGAGCTTGGCTTATGAAAGCAAAATTTGAAACTGTTGATGAGAAAGACATTCAGAGAGTGAATGACACTGTAGAAGATGTTAATCAATCGGCAAAAGAAAACAAATCCATGAGTGACTGCCCCACTATGCAGATTGCAGGTTCAGAGAAGGGCGTATTGAATAAAACACAACTACTATGACAACTGACTGGAGAAGTAATGTGGTACGCCAGAGTTACAGAAGAGGTAGATAAGCAGAATATCAGGGAACTACAAACTGAAGTAGAGGTCATAGACAGGATAACAGTAATGACAAAATAGTTGCAGTCCATAGAAGACAGTGTTTGGGAAACACAAGGGAAGGTAAAAGAAGTACTGGAGGCTATGCAGCAGGTTGTAAGAGGTCAGCTAGGGGTAACTTGTTGTTACCAGAGCACTATTTAGAGGGTCTAAGGAAAGTACAGAAGGAACTATTGCCACAGCTGGGGTTGGTTTTACAACCGGAGCACAAAAACTTACCTTTTCATTTCAAGATAACCTCAATATCAGTGAGAACTGATGGAGCAAAAGTTAACATATTAGTTTCTTTACTGTAGCAGGGAAACAAGCACATTATGAGTGCTACATAGTTAATGTGTATCCTGTTAAGTGGGGGATATTGAAGAAATTTGTAAGCGTAAAAACACAATGGCTATTATCAATTGCAAATGAGAAGAGAAGATTTGTAGAAATGAAGAAAACAAAGGTACAAAAATGCTACTGAGAGGAAGTCACACTCTGTCCAAAGATGTTGATAAGAGAGGGGCAGGATTTCTGACAATGAAATTGCTAATGGGACAAAAGGAGGTAAGAGAATGCAATGAAGAAGTAATCAAGTCAGAGTTGTACTTTCAGTAGGTCAAGGCACATTGGTTGTACACTAAATTTGACAAGGTGGTAGTAGTGGCTAGTTATTTTTGAGCAGAGGAAGTCTATGTCAGTAATAAGTGGGTTGTTATTAAACAGAACAGCATGCAAGATAATGGGGTATACTTTCCACCTGCCCAACATGATTTCAGGGATAACTCCCTGGATACTTAGCAGCCCTGTTTGTATTGGCCAGGGGATCCCATAGAAGTGTTACCTGCTGCAAATCTAACCAGCTTGAATCAAGCTCTATGGTCAGGATTAATGCAGTCTGTAAACACGCTTCTGAACCACCAAAAGAGACAAGTCTTCCTTGAAACCTTGTTGTGGCACATAAATTTATATCGGGAAAACCAGTACTGGAAAGAGACAACACTGAGCACTGTCATACCAGCGACCACAGTGGCACTTGTTCTGCTGAGTGTAGTCCTTGTTTTGGCATGTAGAAGACAAAGCACAAGCTGAGTTCAGACGCAGTCATCATTCACATTACTGTGGACTGGATACCTCAGGCACAAAAGCAGCAGAAGGAAGATGAATCCACAATGGGGTAGTGTTGAGGATAATTGATTCATTTCAGCTTGTAAGTTTGAAATAGAGAGTTAGAAGTTATTGTGCAAGGCACCTAGCAATGAAATAAGTTCCATGGTGTTTGCGTTGAGGAGCAGGGCAAGGGGCCTGGTAGAAATGTGTAAGATTAAGTGATGTGTGTGTGTGGTCTTCAGTTCAGAGACTGGTTTGATGCAGCTCTCCATGCTACTCTATCCCGTGCAAGCTTCTTCATCTCCCAGTACCTACTGTAACCTACATCCTTCTGAATCTGTTTAGTGTATTCATCTCTTGGTCCCCCTATACAATTTTTACCCTCCACACTGCCCTCCAATACTAAATTGGTGATCCCTTGATGCCTCAGAATATGCCCTACCAACCGATCCCTTCTTCTAGTCAAGTTGTGCTACAAATTTCTCTTCTCTCCAATTCTACTCAATACCTCCTCATTAGTTATGTGATCTACCCATCTAATCTTCAGCACTCTTCTGTAGCATAACATTTCGAAAGATTCTAATCTATTCTTGTCCAAACTATTTATCATCCACGTTTCACTTCCATACATGGCTACACTCCATACAAATACTTTCAGAAACGACTTCCTGACACTTAAATCTATACTCGATGTTAACAAATTTCTCTTCTTCAGAAATGCTTTTCTTGCCATTGCTAGTCTACATTTTATATCCTCTCTACTTCGACCATCATCAGTTATTTTGCTCCTCAACTAGCAAAACTCATTTACTACTTTAAGCATCTCATTTCCTAATCTAATTCCCACAGCGTCACCCGATTTAATTTGACTACATTCCATTATCCTCATTTTGCTTTTGTTGATGTTCATCTTATATCCTCCTTTGAAGACACTGTCCATTCCGTTCAGCTGCTCTTCCAGGTCCTTTGCTGTCTCTGACAAAATTACAATGTCATCGGCGAACCTCAAAGTTTTTATTTCTTCTTCATGGATTTTAATTCCTACTCCAAATTTTTCATTTGTTTCCTTTACT